>NC_133560.1:15195727-17695727 GCF_048773025.1 Camelus bactrianus | reverse complement strand
CATTCTTTTGGGGGAATATCTGATTTTAATTGTTTCTCCATTTTGTTATCCTGTCTTGTCCTCAACAAATTGGTAGGGACCTGTGAGAGAAATTTTCAGAAATGTTTGTTGTCGTTGATAACAGTTAAGCCAGGAACAATACAGGGTCTGCTGTACAATTCTTTTCTTTTCTTTTTTTTTTTTTTTTTTTTTTTTGAGTAATATAAACAAGGTGCAGATTCAACTAATGTCTCCTGAGCTCGTTATGTTCCAGGCATAATGCTAGGCCCAATTACAAGCATTAATTCAAACGGCACTCACGGTAAGCCTGTGTGAAAATGGTCACCTTGTCTACTTGGCTCCACTTCTTTTTCTTGTCTCCCATATCCAATTAGCAAATCGCATTGGCTCTACTGTCAAAATCTGAGTTGGATCACTTACTGTCTCTACCGCCACGACCACAGTCAAAATCACCATTGTCCTTTGTGCAGAGCCACCAAGCTGCTCTCTCGACTTCCCCTCTGCTCCCCACCGTCCATAATCATTTCCCCACAGGAAAGATAGTGTGGGAAAGTGTGATCTGGTTAATACATGAACATACCATGTGGCTCCTAGGATCAGACGTACACAGCAAGTGGAGGAGAAGGAAGACTTGCACGCTTAAATAATCAGAAATTGAAAATTATAAGGAGAGGACTCAGTCCTCAGTGATGTCAAAATGGAAGTATGGAGGAAAAGATTTGATTTTGCAGCTTAGGTGATTTAAAAACACCATATATGATGTATTTTTTTCTTTTGTTGTGAATCATGTAAAATATAATGTATTGGAGTTCCTGTCTTCACAGAGCAAGGACAGGTATCAGGTCTGCAAACGGGGAGTATGCCTGTGTATAACGTTGTGTGTTTTCTGCATCCCAATGCCAGTCATGAATTTTGATCCCCTACGCCAGAAGAAAGACTAAACTATCTTTTTTATTCTCTTAGGGAAAGCTGGAGTACAAAGTTATTGTCATGTGGAGAGGTGATCAAAGAATAAGCAGATAAAAGGAACTGGACAAAGTTATTACAAAAGTGTTACCAGCCAGTTAATTAACAAAAAACATTAAGGATTTTTTTTCTGGGTTTTGTGGTATTTGTAGCATTTGTCAACATTTAAAAGTGTGATTTGCTGTGGTTTCTTCTCTCCTTCTTAATAAATACATCCAGATCTAATTTTGTATTTGAGATTACGATGATTCCCGCCCCATCTCCCATTCCCCACAGTCATCATTTAAAACCTTTGAGCCCTACAAAATCTGTATCTGTCTCTGCTTTTACTTTCTTTTCCTAAGATAACTCAGTTACAGGATCTCCAGGAGTTCCTTCTCCCTAGTTGAAAGTGTGTTTCTGTTTTATGCAACCCAGAGAGCTTTGACTGATGCAAATACCTTTAAAGAAATTAGCCGCAGAGTGGGATGCAGAGGAAAGAAGAAAAGGGCACGTGTGGTGGGTGGGCAAGGCAAAGTCTCAGCTCGGGGACAGCTCTCAGGGAGAGCATGGTCATCTGCGTGCGGGATGAGTTGGGTGTCCCTATGGTGTTCCTGAAGATCCCAAAGGAGCAGAGTAATTACAGGACAAAGGAAACCCCGCAGCCCCCAGCCCCCACAAAGAGAAAAAGCATAGAGGGAGACTGAAAGGGACTGGAGAATACAGCCAGCAGCCCGCCCGCTCCACGGCAAGTCGCCCACACACCTCAACACCCCGCGTGGACTTTGTACGAGGAGGCTGAGGGGCTGCGTGCGATCCATTCAGATGACGCTGGTGCGGAATGAAAGCAGAACAGCAGGGCCGTGCCGCGGAGAGGGTGCGTTTGATTTGTAGCTTCTTTTTGTTGCTTTCCTTTTGCGTTTCCTTGGTTCTGTGGTTTGGACCTCCACAGCCCTGGAAAAGTTCAGAAACTTGAAAGGGAAGAAGCCCTTCCTCCCCAGGGCTGGCTCCTCCACTTTCATCCCGTGTCAGGCTTTCACGCCTCACAAAGATGCTGCTAAACGGGACTCTCTGCAGACTCTGGGTAGCTGGGAGTCCTTCTGCGATGCTGTGTGCTGGCAAGAACGGAGTCTTGTTCCGACAGGCTGTTAACACGCACCCTTCCACCGCTGAACAAAGACATCCAGGTCGCCACAAAGCACGCGGCTTCCAGGAGGGTCTCGGACTGGGGCACCTCTTGGGGAGTTTGGTTCTGTGAAAGGAACATAGAAGCCTCAGGACCTTACTTCTAAGAGCCCCCTTTTCTCTTTTTCCCTGAGTAAGCTGTTTAGTTTTCTTTAACACCTTTATTGTGGTATGGTTCCTGTACTGTAAACTACACATATTTCAGATGTGCACTTTGATGAATTTTGATAGATGTACACACCCACCATAAACCATAATCAAGATAGCTAACATTTCCAACACTCCCCAAGTAAGCTGTTTAATTTTCTCTCCCTGTGTTTCACAACACAAGGAGTATAAAGTAGGTGGTTGTAGGAAACAGCCAACAAGTGCAAGCCATTTCAGGGAACGTGCTTTGAAATGAGGTCGTGCCATCTTCTTTGAAGGACTGAGATTCTAAACATCTATGTCTATATCTGTATCTATAGCTGAATCTCCAAAATAGGTTAGATCTCTTGCTTTCTAGAATTTTCTGTGTATCATTCTATCTTGACTCTCAGAGAGGATAAATACATGGAATAGATTCTAACATGCCACCAGCCCCCGCCAGTGTAGACATTGCCATTCGGCCGTGGCATTCTTTCCTGCTAGGCTCTGATGTGGCTTCCAAACCATTTTCGGAGGATTCTAAGGAGTCACTCTCGCTGATTGAAATTTGTACCTCAGTGAGGTACAAATGAAGGGATGAAAAGTTCCCTGTGCATGATTTGAACATTCTTTTACCAAAGAACTTCTTATGCCTACCTCCAAGATAAAAAAGAAGAATGTGAAGTTTCAGAGAAGGTTTAAAATAAACATGGGTTAGTCAGGCTGGTGAAGTGTGAGTGAGAGAGAAAGGGATATGTTTAATTTATTTTAGGTATTTTTGTCTGCTAGGCTGATTATATATATATAAAAAAAAGCTACCTTAGCAAATCAATTATAGTTAGAGTGACAGAGTACAATAGTAATTGTTGAGACAAGCTTCATTAGGCATTTGTGAGGGTGCCTTTTTCTCGTCCCGGAGGTCTGCCTGGGTCACTGGAATAACTGTGAATTTGGGTCAAAGACCCGCGTAAGGAGGGGAAGGCTCATTTATCATCAGAGAAGGGCGAGACAACTGTCATCACTCCATTTGACTCCAGCTGTGAAATGAACAGCTTATTTTGTCTTAGTGATGATTTGAGAGGCTCATCAATAAAATCACCAATACTCTTTGCGGTGCAGCAATCTATCTGTGTGTCAGTGTGTGTGTGTGCGTGTGCGTGTGTGCCTGTGTGCACACACACGTGCTTGCTGGCAAGCAGAAAGGGAAAAAAATAAAACAGGGAGAAACTTTACCTTTATACCCATATTTACATATAATTTCCTCCTTCCTGTTCACTGATCTTAGGGGCTCATCACAGACTCCAGCTGGTCCATCATTGTCCCTGATGGTTAGCATATTGAGCTGGTTTCGCAGCTTTATTGCTCAAATGTGCTTCCGTTGCCTACTGTGTTACTCATATAACCAAGCTTGGAGGATTCTTTGGAGGAAGGAGTGATTAACCGGAAGAAATGGACTGAGTAGATGGCCATCAATCACTTTCCTTTATTTTCAAGAGCTCATCTCTTGAAACTTAAATCATTTTGAAGACTCTAAGGTCCTTGTAGTAATTTCCTGGGTACTTACTAAGCGAACACACACTCAGCACGTCTGATGTGTGAGGCACTGTGCTAAGTTTTTTTTTCCCCCGCGAGTTCATTTAATCCCCACAACCACACTGTGGGGTAGGCACTATTATTGTTCCTTACATTAGTGCGGGCTAATGGTTCTAATCCAGAGACCCACAGTGACTGATGGCTCAGATACCATAGATGTTTCTTCCTTGCTCGATCATCAGCACTTTTTTGGGTGAAAAGACTAGAGGAGGTGATGGAGAATTTTTCTGTCTTCAACAAGTAGTTTTGAAGGTCACTCTGAGGGATCACCTCCATTCAAGCCAGCTGAAAGGTGATAAGAATTTGGGTGGTGTGCTGTGTTGGAGGTCTTTATCTGTCAGGACTGGAAGTTAGGACCCTCAATTCTGTTCACATCCTATTGGCTAGAACTTGGTCACATGACTGCCTCTAATGGCAAGGGCAACTGGGAAATGTAGTCCCTGGCTGCTCCCCAGCCACCTCTCTGGGACAACTCCACTCTATGGGAGAAGTGCAACACAGGGTTTTGGTGACCTGCTAGCCATCTATGCCCTCATCTGTTCTTCTGGCTACCAGGTATGTAGCCTGCTACACCTTTTCTTCTCAGACTGTTCCCTAAGAAGGGCGGTCCAGAGTCCCTTTTAGTTACTGCCTCCAGGTCAGATTCTAGGCTTTCTGTGTAATGTACTGTCCTACATGTAGCCTGGGTGAATGTGATTCTTTTGCCTTGCAGCATAGGAACTGGAAGCTGAGTTATCTTTCTTCCCTCTATTATACACCCAATAGCTAATGACAGTATAATCACACACACACAAACCCCAACCTGGAAAACGAAAGCATGGGAAACTCACAGCCATCGCTGATCTGCAGCAATGATGAAGTTATCCCTGGATGAGTAGATGATGGACTTTTAAAAAAGATTTTATGGGCGAGTGTTGAGTGGTAGAGTGCCTGCTTAGCATGCACAAGGTCCTGGGTTCGATCCCCAGTACTTCCAATAAAAAAAAAAAAAAACGTAATTACCTCCTCCCTAAAAAGAAAAAAAAGGGCTTTATGGGTATTTGAATAAAATAAAATATAATAAAAGGCATCTTCTCTGGTTCATACATACACATACATACGTGTATATATATAACATATATGTTGTGTTTAATATCATACCTATATATGAAGTGATACCACACGTATAATAGTGAAAGGAACTTGTTATTCATTTTAAGCCTCTTCATATGTGAAATAAAGGATTCATTGACAAGTGCTTAGAACAAATGTGCGTTATAACACGGTAATAATGTGAACATAAGTACAATCACCATGTAGATCAAGAAATAACACCAGCAGCCAAAAGTCCATCTCCCCCACCACTTCCTTGTCACAACCCCTTCTGTTATTGCCTCACGTAATCACTCTCCTAACTTAGATTCACTTCCTTGTTTCCTACATCGCTTTACCATGGGAGCAGGCGTTCCTAACACACATACTTTAAATCTGCCTGGTTTTGAATTTTATTTGAATGGACTCAGCCTATGTGTATTTCTAGTGTTTTATTCTTTTTACCAAATATTGTAATATTTATTGAGTGTTGCTGCAGTTGATGTATTTCCATTCGTGAATTAGAACTTATCTCTTATTCTAACCTGTTACATTATTTTTTTTCTTTTTGGGATACATGGTAGCTTTTCTTTTTAGCTTTAAAAAAAATAAATAGGACCTGCTGTCTCTGTACTGGTGGTGCTAATGTCCACCCAATGTTGAAGGCCAGAAGTCTAGAATTCATTCTTGGGCTTCTCTCTTTGCTGACCCCCCTCCAATAGTCAAGCCCAAATCAACCCCTCAAAATGCTACATGGGTGAGTGCAGTCCTCGTCTTGAATTCTATCCTGATCATGCTATTCTTTTCTTTTTTAAACAGAAGTATAGTTGATTTACAAAATTGTGTTACTTTTTTAGCATATAGCAAAGTGATTCAGTTATACACATACATGTATATATTCTTTTTTTAGGTTCTTTTCCATTATAGATTATTACAAGATAGTAAATATAGTTCCTTGTGCTATAACAGTAGGCCTCTGTTGTCTATTTTATGTATAGTAGTTTGTATCTGTTAATCCCAAATTTCTCATTCCCCCCCGCCTCTCCTTTAATAACCATATGTTTGTTTTCTATGTCTGTGAGTCTATTTCTGTTTTGTAAATAAGTTCATTTGTATCACCTTTTTAGATTTCACATATAAGTGGTATCATATGGTGTTTGTCTTTCTCTGTTTGACTTACTTTACTTAATACAATAATCTCTAGGTCCTTCCATGTTGCTGCAAATGGCATTATTTTATTCTTTTTTATGGCTGAGTAATATTCCATTATGTATGTATATATACCACATCTTCTTTATTTATTCATCTGTTGATGGACATTTAGGTTTCTTCTATGTCTTGGCTATTATAAATTGTGCTGCTATGAACATTGGGGTACATGTATCTTTTTGAACTAGAGTTTTTCTCTTTTCTGGATATATGCCCAATAGTCAGATTGGTGGATCATATGGTAACTCTATTTTTCATTTTTTAAAGGAACCTCTACACTATTTTCCATAGTGACTGCACCAATTTACATTCCTACCAACAGTGTAGGAGGGTTCCCTTTTCTTCACACACTCTCTAGCATGTATTATTTGTAGACCTTTTGATGGTAGCTATTCTGACTGGTGTGAGATGATACTTCATTGTGGTTTTATTTGGATTTCTCTAATAATTAGTGATGTTGAGCAGCTCTGAGTAGTCTTGTTGAACTGCTTTTGGTTGGTATATACACACTTGTGCACACATATACTTATTTATCTTGGGAATATATATATATACACACACACACACATATAGATAGATAGATAGATAGATAGATAGATAGATGTGGAATTGCTGGGTAACAGGGTAGCTACATTTTTTTACTTTATTAAAACTGTAATCCGAACAGTTTTAGTAAATACTTGGAATACTTTACACTCTATAACAGGCAATGCCCAAGTATTCCATTTGCTTCATATCATCACTAACACATATGCTTTCAGTCTTTAAAATTTTAATCAGGGGATGGCAAATTTTTTTCTGTAACTAGACAGGCAGTAAATATTTTAGACTTTATGAACCCTAAGGCCTCTGTTGCAACTATTCAGTTCTGCCATTGTGGTGCAAAAGTAGCCACTGAAAAGAAGTGACGACATGGGCATGGCTGTTTTTGCTGATCTTTGGTCTATAATGTCTGTTCCATTACATCTGTATTCCAGCCAGTGGGTGGAGGAGAGGGAAAGTGGAAGGCACTCTTCTTTAAGAGAATGGCCCACCATTTCACATCTCACTTCAACCCACATCTTATTGGTTAGAATTGTGTCATATGACCAATTTGTAAGAGAAGATGAGAAACTATTTAGCTTGGTCCTCTGTGATCAGCTAAAATTCTCAGGGGGTTTATTAAAACAAGAAAAGGAGAATGGATGTTGCCAGGCAACCAGCTATCTTTTCCACAGTGGGCCATGTCCTGTGGACATTTCTTTAAGTCTAGGAAAGTTGATTTCTTTCCTTATATTCCCTCTCTGTGTTTTTCATTCTTCTCTTTTAGAACTCATGGCAGACTGACACTTGCTTTCGCAGATCTTGAAAGAGCTAAGATCTATCATGACTCTTGCTACTTCTCTTATAATTTTTATGTTATGGTCCATTTAATAGATTTTCAACCTGTTAACTCAGTTTTAGTTCATGTCCATTTTGCTATTTGATTGATTTATTTAATTAAAAAAAAAAACTCTTGGCAGTCATATTTTTAATTTGCTGACCAACGATCACTTTCACAGGTCTGTTTTATAGCTGTAAGTCCTATCCAATCTCTTAAAGATAGTTATTATAGATGTAAATTTCTATGCACTATTGTTTATCAGCCCCTTTAAGGAATCGGTTGATTTACCTTTCAGCCTATTATCTCTGTCCCTTGTCCAGTTTTCCTTCTAAGTTTTATTATTTTGGCATTCTTTCTTATATTTATAGTTTGGAGTCCAGATTGATAGGTACTAGTAGTTGGAATGGATTTCCTCAGCGCAACTGAAAATAGCTCTTCTGGTAGATAATTCAGTTATGATTACAGGATCCGTGGCTCTACAGCTGTGCAGGACAGAAGGGGAGAGTGACATCGGGCTGTGCAGCCTTTTTCTTTAACAGTATGAGTGGCTTGACTTTGGATGTTAGGAGTTTCATGCAATGCAGTCAGTGCTCCAGTGCTCCCATGAGCTGTTTTGGGGAGCATATCTTCCACTTTATTTAGAGGGATATATTTGAGGCTTTCATTCAACATACACTGAAGACGATTTGGAAGCAGGGACCAATGCAACCATTTTCTCTAGCACTTTAATTTCCTCACGGACAAGCACAAGACTTGTTGTCTCTGCCAGGGCTTTCCCGCTTGTACCTGACTCTCTTCTTTGGGGAATTACTCTGTTTTTTTTGGTCGGTCTTCTCTTTTGTCTGCCTGGGCTTACAGGTTTTTCAGTTCTTTGGGAATTCACTGTCAATCACGTGATGTGCTTTTTTATAGTCCAGAAGTTCCTTAATGATCAGGTTGGCTGACAGACCCCCTGGACTCAGTCAGCCATCATGAAGTGGGACTGGCTCCATCAGTTGAGTTTTGTGGCAGGGCTTTGGAAGACGGGCCAGAAATCTCAACAGGGTTCTTGGAACAGGCTAAAACTGTGAAAGCAATGTCCTTTCTCTGTTTCAATAACTTGTTTAAAAAGCATTCCAACAGAATGTTTCATTTTGCTGACATCTTTTGGAAGGACAGTTTTGTGGTAATCCTGGGAGGTATATATCTGGATAATGGCACAGAGTCTGGTACAGGAGGCATCGTGGACTGTCCAGGGAGCCAGTTGCCATGCCAGCGAAGGCCTGGAGGAGTGGAATCAAGTGACCGAGGGGGAGATGGGGGGAGGTATTTTGTATTTTTATTTGTTACACTGTGCTGTGGTTTTTGTTTCCCTTTATTTAGAGTTAAGCGCATCAACTGAATTTCAAATTGACTCTTGGCATTTGTACAGTATTTAGAGGGACAAAGTTGGGGGTCTCACTGTTGCTTGGATTTATCATGCATTGGTCTGTTAAAACTACTACTTCTTTAAGTTCCAGTTTCTTTAGTTCAATTTGTTATTATGTAACATGTTTGTTTCTCTTCTTACAAAAGGAATATGGGCTCAATTGTAAAAATTTTTAGAGAATGGAGATAAATTAAATAATTGCATACTTATTCCCTTTATCCAGAGATAACTACTGTTAACTTCATAAATATGTTATCTTTAGCTCTTCTTCTCCCATGTGTGAATTAGCCTTAATAGAATTTAGGTAGCCTACTGACAGTCATTCAGGAAGTGGTGAAGCCATGATATAAATAAGGAAGGACTTAAACCAAAGTCTTTACTCTTCAACACTGCAATTTATACTTTCCCTTATGGATCAAATCCTAGCCTTGGAAAATCCTGGAAGAGGTAGACTTGTAGCAGTTGGTAGCTATCAGCCAGGGGCCGAGTGGAGGAGGTTGACTTCTGTGAAACATTCTGTTGGATCCCAAGGGGACTGTTGTTCTTTAGAGGGTCTGTTTCTCTTAATTTCTTGAAGATCCTGTTCTTGTTGATGATACGTATCTTGTTGACTCTGAAATTCTACTCTCTTCCAGGTATCCTACAGAGTGGACTTATTGTGTTTGTTTTTTGTTGCTGTTGTTTGTGTTTTTAAATAGAAAGTCTACTGTTGAACTCTATAGAAAAACAAACAAACAAAAAAAACCTCACATGGATTCTTAATACTGTAATGATCAACTTGGGTGCAGTTTTCTCTTGATGTTGAGCAAAGATAGAAGAGGCAGTGTGCGTGCTACAACCTTCTTCATTATCCTTCGATGTGCTCGTCTTCTTGGCAGGCTTATGGACGTTTTCAAGGACCCAGAGAACTGGGTGGCTGTAACATCTCAGATCTGCTCCGGGCATGCATTTCAGCAACAAGCAAGTCGTGTAACATCATGGGTATCTGAAATTGCAGGTGACGGCCCCAGTCCTTGGCTCCAACTGTAAAAGACTGATTTCCCCCAACTCCTCTTTTCTGGGCTTTCTTGCTCCAAGGCCGGGCTGGCACTGTTTGCATAAAGTGCTGTTCCATTTGGAAACAGCTGTGCCTAGAAGCAGATGAGAGTCGGAAAAGCAGGGATCATAAGTCAGCAGAACTATGCTACAGAGGCATTTTCTGTTGCTGCTTTTGGTGGATGCTGACTAGAAAATCAGACTCTCTATAATCAACAGAACTTCACACCATGCATTTTAGAAGTTAGAAATCTAAGCTCAGAGATCCTTAATGATTTACTACCCTGGACATAAGTTGCAGTTCATAGATTCTGTGCTTTATGTGTGTATTTTGATCTCATCAAAATGAACGCTGTCAGAACTCCTTCTAAATAGATTTTTTTTTTAAGTTTACTAGCTCATGATTACAATATCGGCCTTTTCCTCCTCTGCTGAATGCCACATGGTCTCATCTTCCCTTCTTGAGAGACATAAGCTGCTTCTACCTGCTGCCCATAAGCTACATCTTGGTGGGGATCTTAGCTATCCTCAGGGACAAAAGGGACACCATCATTTGAATGTGTTAAGAAACTGGGGAGTAGTCCTACCCCTTAGCTGGTGAACAGTCTCCTGCTTCCTTCAGTGCTCTTATAAATGACAAGTTGTTTTGTTTTTGTTTTAGTTTTTTTTTTTATTTATGAGTCAGTGATCATTTTTTTTTACAGTAGAGTCCAGCCATCCGTGGACTCTCCATCAGTCCTAAAAGTGGTATAAAATGTAGAATTCAATTAAGAAATGTAAGCCAAGCAGACTTTGAGACTTTAACTGATATGCTGAATAAGCCATTCTTAAAATACCTCTTTCCTTCTTACTTATGTCATCCGACGACCATATTTGACTGCAGTCTCTGACAGTCATCTGTATTCCCCTTCCGCAGTTAACAGAGCCATGAGTTCTGATCCTGATTTTGGCCTGAACAAGAATCTAATCTTGATGCTCGTGGCAGAGCTGGTTTGGGGCTCACATCGTGATCCAGGTTCCTGAGGCAGAGTTAAGACACGAAAGCCAGCCTGTCACCATACTAGGGTGGGGGTTGGGGAGAGCTTGAGAGCAGAGTTGACCACAAAAGTGAAGACAAATCAGGAGTTTCTCTTTCATCACAAGGAAGACAGTTGTATAGTGTTCCTGCTCTTAATGGTACATGTATGAGGCATCTTTATTGGCTGGTTGGATATCCTCCAATATCTTGAAAAAACATTCCACACAATAGCCACATGAAATTACTGACTCTAGAGAAGCAGGAAGATGTGATGGAACACTTCAAGTCAGTGATAAGTTCAAGTGAAAATAATTGGATGTAAAACCAGCTCCCAAGTAGATACATTTCTATATATGAGATTATGTGATTGTAGAGGAGACTAGCTAGCTGTCCACCAAACTTCAATGCTGTGCCTTCCCTGGCGTGGGATCAAACCTTGGGAGGAAATTGTCCAGCAAGAGACTACATTTCCTGGTCCTCCTTGCATCCATGTGGTGGCTCTTGCAAAGGAGCAGAGGTATTATTTCCTGGGCCAACATTTTAAGAAACCAATATCCCTTTACCCTCCTTTCCCTTGTCTGTCATCTGGGTACAGGACACTCCAGGGACATTGGAATTGATGGTCACAAGACAAGGATTCTCGTTCTCTAAATCCCCATGTGGAGGAGAGTGGCCCGTTCACCAGGAACACTTTCACCGGATGCTAACAGTTTTATTTTTAAGAGCAGCTGGTGCTGTCCTAACTCATACAGGCAGGGAGGCAAGGTGGGATGATGTATCAGTCACAGGAATGACCTTGTCTGTATTTGCGTTTTACGTTTCAACAGCCCAGATGATGTTGTATCCAGATGCTCATGTCCAGATGCCCTGGCAAGTGATGTACTTATTTAAGTCAAGCCACACGATCCTATTCCTCTGCCACTTTATTTACTAGCAAGTGTTTAAAATGGAATGCTCTCCTTTATCTGAACATGTGCTATCAAAAGCTGTCCGTCAATAGCAACAGAAAATGCAGCTGAGAAAACCTATTTCTTTTAGGCCCATTTCTGCACGTCATATTCTCAGTGTCATTGGTACTGCCTTCCCACACCTAAGTGGTCATCTGGCCTTCCCTGACACAGTTCTTTAATTTCATCAAGAACAGACGTTTGTGGCATATGTGCTAATCATAGTTTAATTGGTCTCTCTTGGTCTGTAGAGATACAGGTGCGATGCAAATAAAACATATATGTGCGATGGAGGTGATTGGAATCACGGTCAACTGACAGGAGGCATCAACCTCTCAGTGCTTGAATAGCCCGTTTATTGGATAAGACAGGACAATTACCACAAATGGCCCATCAGAATGGTTAGAGCTCCCTACAGGCTTTGAGGCAGGTGTTTGTGCCTTCAGTTTAATCTCTTTCTTTCTAGTTCCAGGCTGCACGCAGCCCTTGGCACCAGCAGAAGCATTTATACAGAAACGTGGGTCACCTGGATGCCCAGCCCGGTGGATCAGGACGTTCACTGCCAGACAACGCATGAGTTCCCTATAATGCAAGGTTGATTTCTCCAGGAGAAAGGTAACTTGACTTGAAATCTTTCGTCGATCATGTGTGTTTGGTTTAGTCGAATCATGGAAAGTTAGAACGTATTTCATTAGCTCCAGTGGACCTTCTAAAACCTACGCCATTCAAATCTCTCATTTTATGACTGTGAGTTTGGGGTCTCAGAGAGGTTAAGTGAATGCCCCAGGGAGAGCCAATCCGTGGCAAAGCCAGGGTGAGCTTTTTGGGTTTCTCAGCCAGTGCTGATTCCATGATGTACACCTGATGTTCTGAGCATCGTCGCCCGTCACCGGTCAGCTCCTGTTCACAGGTGGAGCCTGACCAGCTTCTAGAGGTTGGACAGTAGCTCCAGAAGGAGAAGGTGTGACTAATTGTTTTCTTCTTCACACCCCTCGTCTTCTGCAGGGATTTTTGTACCTCACGGCAATCAAAGTCATTGTTTTTCCATAGTGGTGCTGTTCTTTCTCCTGGTGCTGAAGTTGTTTGAGATCTGTGACAATTCTGCTATATATAAAGTCTAGTTCCTGTATTAAGGTTGATCATCAAGGTTTTTTTTTTTTTTTTCCCATGGAGAACATGTTGGGTTGAGTAGTAGTATTAGCTCTCTCTCTTAGAGAAGCAGAACCCGGGCTGAAGAAATTTTATGTAACTTTCCTAAGGCCACCTGGGCAAAAATGGCAGATCTGGGATTTGAACCTAAGACCAGCTCCCACCAAACTTGTGCTGTGGACCTCATGATACACCATCCTGCAGAACACCCAGCATTTCCGTAGTAATTTAACTAACTCACAAGGAATAGATTCAGCCTCGGGAGAATCTGTTTCACAAGGTTAAGACATTTTCTCAAACTTCTCTTTCAGGATCAAGATTCAGATGGAAATTCTCTTATTAAGAGAACTTCTCAAACCATACATGGCCTGAACGTTGTTTCAGTGATCAGACTAGGACCACACTTGGACTTAGGGAAATGGGCCATAGCAGTGGAAAGATGCAGAGTTTTGGGTGGTGGTACAGCCTTCCTGAGGAACCTCTGGGAAGGAAATCACTGTTGAGTTGTGTTAAATGTCAGTTCATTCTTCTCTGTAAGTAACTTAGTTCTTTTGTTTTGGGGGGCAAAAATTGGTCCTGGCTATGTTTTAGTATTTATCACTTTCCTCATAGAAATATAGTCCTTGATACTTGGGTCATTTCTGTCAAAAGTAAATAATTTCTAGGCTAGTAAAAAATTTGAGCATTATTGTTTTATGGGCCAATTTATAAAACTGTCAGCTTTCTAGATGGTATTTTTTTATTTGTGGATTTTTCTCAGAAAACCCCACGACTTCAAAAATCTTTTTTTTTTTTTAATAAACAGTTCATCACACACCTTTTTACCCCCCATGATATCCCTGGTGATTGTGTACAATTCATCCAGTTTCTCTTATTTTCATGACAAAGAACAAAAGGGGAAAAGGCAGTGGAATGGCCTATTAAGAAAAGCCAAATTCTGGGAGAAATTGGCAGGAACCACTCAATTATTGGTTTAGGAAAAGCACTTCTAAATCCTTGTTTGGATGGCAGGATTGGATATGAAATTTGGGAGGCATTCTGATCCAGACGCTTTCTTTGTTCCCTAGCAAGCCTACATTTTCTTCTTTTTTTGGAGGATGAAGACAGAAAAGTGAAAGATAGCAAAATTCAGTTTCTTGTTAGCTTCGTATTGAGCAATTACTTTAGTCCACCCATGTTTCACAGGTACTGCTTTTCATAATTACCAATTAGCATACTTGAACATACAAATGAGCACCATCACCTAAATAACAGAAGGACAAGTTTCAAAGCCTGGGGTACATGTGCAAAGAAGTGTTGCACTGGCTAGAGGTGCTCAAAGCTGAAGATGACTTTGATAATCTTGTCCTTACTGCCAGAAACTTGTTCAGTGCTTAGGTGTACACTTCCAATATATCTTTAAAGTCTAGGCCATTTACTCATATTTTTCCTTTCTATATATATATATATGTGTATATATATACATATATACACATATATATATATTTTTTTTTTACCAATTCTTTAAATTTTTTTGTTGTTTTTGTTGTTTTCCTTAGAGGGGGAGGTAATTAGGTTTATTTACTCGTTAATAGTACTATTAACAGGATGGAATGGAGTTTTAAGATGTTTGCCCAGAATCCATCTGTATTTTTGATATAAGAACATTGGGTTAGTTTGAATTGGAGGGAGGAGTTGGACTGCAATGAAGTTTACAAAGAGGAGGAGGGACAAAAACGATGAAGGTGTGGTTTTGTCTTTCTTGCCTTATAAGTGGGATGGGTTTGAGTTCATTGGTTAATGGGGCAATGGTCAGACGTTGCTATAATTTTTTTTTCTTATGAGCATCTTTAGGGATTCTGTTGCCCATGCAGTGGTGTTTCAGAACTGAGATGACAGAGCATGGCACAGAATGGGATAGAGGGAAGTCACCAAGCACTGTTTTGTACCTTTGGAATTGGAGTCATGGAGGATGCTCTGGAGACCATGCTTTTGCATGGACACTGGCTCTCATAGGGTGGATGTGGTCAGCAGTTGCTGGAGGGGAGCTCACGATACCTATGAAGGCAGTTGGCGCAGGAGAGGGAAAACCTGGCAGTTCTGTGTGGGGGCTCGAGTGGATGTATTGGTTCACGGGCATGTGTGACACATTCCCTTGGGAATGACAAATAGCTGAGGAATATTTTAAGCATCTCTTAGAACCATTGAAATTCAGGAGTCAATTTGTTATTCCTGGGAGGAAAGAGTTGGTTATTTTCAAGTTACATGTTAATTTTTTTAAGCCTGGTGAGTGTCCAGAACTGTGATGGTTTGAAATTTTAACCTACTTGTAAACTAACAAGTCAGCTTATGACAATTCCACGGTTGTTGGATGAAGGCATAAAACTCCTGGGTAGAAACAACAGACTTGATTATTCACAGCTCCCCAGGCAGCATGAGCATCCTGTTGTCATTGGTTCCCCTTGTCCCCCAAGTACCATGGGATGATGGAGAAGCAGTCTAGTAGTAGTGCTGTGCATGTAATGGGATTGTGTCACAGCTGAGGAACCCCAAGCTTAGGGAGGTCCAGCTTTTTAAAGGGGCTGCTGGTAAACATGACCAACCTTTGCCTCAGAGGGAGACATCATCTTTCCTACATTGATTGGGAAACCAATCTGTTGTCTGTCCCAGAGGGAGATACTATCTCTATCTCCCAAGGCTGTTTGCTATTCAAGTATCCTTGACAGGCTAGTCTAGGAAAAAACTGCCAATGCCTCTGCTCAGGAAACTTGCAGAGTGTGAGAAACCTGTGAAGAGTTGTCCCCAACAATATGTTCAGAAGATTCACATTATTATAATCATTGCATTTAAGTAATGCCTGAAGTCAAAGGAGTAATACCAATTATGGTAAAACAGGAGGAGTGTTTAGGGGGCACACCAGTTTTGGTTTTTTTTTTTTTTTATGTTATGTTTCCCAAGTTATACCCACTGAGGCTTCTCCTCCTTTGACCTATAGCATGGATACATTTTCCAGGGTGGTGTCTGGAAAGGGTAGGCTTAACTGGCATAGATGCCTAGGATCTGTCCACAATGCAATAGGTTTCAGCATTGGGATGCTAAGAAAAGGCTTCAGACTAAATGTTCCAGTGTCCATTAAAGAGTAATGACAGGGACCAGAAGATATCTGGTCACTGTGTAATATGCTGGCTTGGTTTTGCAGATTAACTAGGTAACAATGAAAAGTCTGAGTGTATGTGTGATGTGTGTGTATGTGTGTGTGTGTGTGTGTGTGTGTGTGAAGAAGAGAAAAGGGGAGAAGGGAAAAAAGGAGATGGGAAGAGGGGGAAAGAGAGGGAGAAGGAGAAGGGAGGGGTTCCAATCACATCCTGCATTTAGAAAGAACACGTACACTTGTATGTTTTGATGCTATTGGACTCGCGTGGCTCATTAAAGGGCATTTTAAAGCTTTTAAATTTACTCTGTCATGCCTTCAAGACCTGCAGATGATAACCTGACATTTTGGATGGCGATTCTCTTTGGTAAATTTGAAATCAGCCTCAGAAACACCTTCTTGTAATTCAGATATTGTTTGAATCATGGGCTTAACAGTATTTCAACGTCCTAAGGAGGAAGAAGGAAGTCAGTATTTTAAGTTTTTGAAAACAAAGTGAAACCAGGAAAATAATAAACACTGTACAGGAAGAGCCTCTGAGGCCTGTTCCTAGCTGATCTGTTTGGAATTCTGTGGCTGAGGTGGAATGAATGTATTGTAAGCGAGGCACCATCAAGCACAGTGTGATGGTAGTTTAATCTGACTGTGACTGTGTCTCACGGATCACTGTACCTAGTCAATACTCTATTATTGCAAGTTAAGTGGTTTGCTACAGTATTCCACGCACAGGGTGTTAGAAGCTGTGTTCCCTAATTTCCTAAGCAATAATGTCATGAGCAGTATACATTTTTTATTATAAAAACTAACAATTGCCTCCACAGAGTTAATGGGGTTTTTTTATAGACCGTTGGTACCCAGGAGATTCTGTCATAAATCAGAGCAAATTTAAATGTAAAACGTACTGAATTTTGGCAGAATTAGATTTTCTTTGCAGAGACTGAAGTCTTCGGTGTTGCTTGGAATCAAACTTTGGTTTACTTCCTGGTGCTTTTAGTTTCATTTTATTTAAATGGGTATGTTGTTTCCTGATTAAAATTGATTATGAATCGTTATAAGAACAGTAAATCATAGCGGGGGCCTGGGCAGTGTTCTTTATGGCTCCTGGAGGGCGACCCCATCCAGCCTCCCAGTGCTCGCTGGTCTTTCAGGGTTAACTGTGTCCGGGGTGCACGTGGGGTTGTCAACCACACAGCAAAGACTGTGGAGTGAAGATCACTCCTCCTTTCAAATGGCAGCTGTTTTTACTGGTCGGGGACTCCGTGCAGGACAGAACATACTTGGCGAATTGCTTGTCTGCTCATTTTACAGTAAATAGAAGGTAAGAAAGGATGATGGTTTTTCCTCAACAGGAGTCTTGGGTACTATGTCTTTAAGTGTGTTTCCGTTTTGTAGGTAAGTTCATTAGTGTCTTCTTTTTAATTTCGTTCCTTCTTTTTTTTTAGATTCCACATATGATTGATATCATATGGTATTTTTCTTTCTCTTTCTGGCTTACTTCACTTAGAATGACGATCTCCAGATCCACCCATGTTGCAGCAAATGGCATTATTTTGTTCTTTTTTATGGCCGAGTAGTATTCCATTGTATAAATATACCTCAGTTTCTTTATACTGGGGAGAAGGGAGTTGGAAGGGATAAATTGGGAGTTTGAGAATTGCTAATATTAACTACTACATATAAAACGAATAAAAGGACAAGTTTCTTCTATATAGCACAGGGAACTATATTTAATATCTTATAGTAACCTATAATGAAAAAGAATATGAAAACAAATATATATACGTATATATATGACTGAAAAGTTATGCTGTACACCAGAAATTGACACATTGTAACTGACTGTATTTTAATAAATAAAACAAACAAACAAACAAAAAAACCCAGGATACTTGGTGAGGATTATTAGTTTCCTCGTATCAGAAGCCCTAGCCCAGGGAGGCAGGAGAGAGCGAGGGGTGGTTAGTGGTAAGGGATGTGGGGTGTTTCATTCAGATCAAAGGTAGAGTTTGAGCTGCCCGTGGGTGACAAGAACAGAAGTTCAATGTCAGCACAGTCAAGCTGACACTCTTATGTCTCTTAGAGGTCTCTTCTTTGCTCCTCTCTGCACATCTGCTTTGTTTTCCTCTCTGCAGTTGGGCTTTTTTGCACCTTTCTGCATGTGTAGATACAAGATACGGTGGCCTCATGGGTTCTCAATCTCAGGGACCAGTCCCAGCCACTAGGCTGAGGCAGGCCCAAAGGCCTTGAGGAGCTGGGCCACACTTCAGTTACTAGGCAGTAATGGGACAGTGGCAATAAGCAGTGTGCACTTCTTCCTTAAAAGGATCCAAATTCAACAGTATGAATGGCAAAGCTGAACATACACAGAATCTGCAGGCCAAATGGAGTCCTGAGGCTGCCAGTTTAAGTTTCCTTGACCATGCTTCTTAGACCATTCCCCAAATTCAGGAGACACCTGGCTTAATCAGCAGGGATGGGACTAAGGTGAAGTGAGTGGAGCCTCAGGTGCAAAATTTAATGCAAGGACTAAAAATATCAATAATCTGGATAAATAATACCTCAATGCAATATTTTTAAAAAATCCATGCAAAATTTCCATGTAAACAAAAGACAAAACTTTAAATAAAGACAGGATCACTATTACTGATTATTTTTCCCCCCTCAGGCTCCTGTATGGCTGAGAGCAGCACGGTTTGCCAGGTATATCTACCTGCAGGCCAGTCAGTTACAGGCAGGAGGGTGAGTTCCATTAAAACCCTGCAGGTGGAGGGTGTCACTTCTCAGCAGTATAGATGTGGGTGAGGCAGACACATCCCAAAAGGTGTCTGCTGGAGGATGTTAGATCATGATACTGAAACTTTCTTCTGGGATATGGTTCCTCTATATCAGTCAGCTCAGCCTGCCAGAACAAAATACTGTACACCTGGTAGCTTAAACAACTGAAATTTATTTTCTCACAGTTCCAGAAGCTGGAAGCCCAAGTGCCAACATCAGTTTCTGGTGAGGACTCTCTTCTAGGCTTCCAGATGACTGCCTGTATCTGTCTGACCTCATGGCCCTTCTTTATGCACTGTGTGTGGCGGGGGAGAGAGAAGGCTAGCTCTCTGGTGTCTCTCCTTATAAGAACACTAATCCTATCAAGATGGTCCACCCCCTTATGACCTCACCTAACCCCAGTTACCTCCCAAAGGCCCCATCCCCAAATACCATCACATTGGAGGTTAGGACTGCCCCATGTGAATTTTGAAGAAACACAAACATTCAATCTATAATAGCACACCCCCACCCCGCAAATTAGGGATATACTCCAAACATGCTTGAATTCCTTTTGGTAATCTTTCCTGGATTTCTTACATATAAATTAATCTTTTCTTTTTTTAAAAAAAAAAAGTCTAAAAAAAAAAAGTCTAGCTATCTTTTGACAGTTGTGTCAAAAAATAAACTCAATCAAGTAAGTTAAGATTTTGTCATTGACTTCTTATAACAAGGATGTGGCCACAAGAGTATCTTTTTGCAAAGCTGAATTAATCATCAGAAGAATGACTTGAAGAATTAAGCAGAAAATGAAGTTTGGGTACTTAACCATTTCTGAAACCCCTGGGACCTGACCAGTAATTACTCTTCCCACCCAAAAGAAGACAGAAACATTTAGTATATGGTTTTTCTTCCCTGCCTAAAATCAATCAGAATATGCTACTTTGTGGCTTACTGTAGTCAATCAAAATTTTTTGCCTAGTTCTTCTAGGTGTAAATCTCCTAAAGACATTTTTCAGAAAAGGGCTGTCAAATTATTAAGTGATAGCAGTGTTGGTAGGGAAAATAAATTCCTTTAGATACTTTATAGGGACTAAAAAATTAGGGAATGCTTTTTTTTCCCCTTCTAATTTCCTCAAAAAGCTGTTTCGATTTTGATGTTTAAACACCATATTGGAAAACATTTTAATTGTGAATGTAATTTTAAAAACACTCTGAGCCCTGACTGTCTCTGTCCTGAGCCGCCTTGTATCAAGCTGGCAAACAGATCCTAGAAAAATCAGGATGTATCTTTGTTTCTAGAATTCTTGGTATGCAATTCCCCAGAAATAGCTCAAAAAGATAGACACTCTTTTCTAAAAGGTTGCTTAGTTGAGCACTTCCCAACTTATAAAGGTTGGAATTTCCCACTGGCCCAGTGGAGAGATTTGTATCAGTTATTTTAGATTTATTTATTAGCGCATTTGTGTTTGAGATAAAGTGTTAAGTCCTACCAGACAAGTAAGATTGTTCTAAAAATTGGCCTCTTTCTCTCTCCCCATCACGTACACTCAGATCTAAAGCAGAGTCTCCCAAATGTTGTTTCACAGGTGGATGTGATGTCCCATTTTAAACAGCGTCCTTAGCAGCTGTCTCTCTTTGTCGAGAACATGGCTGAATGCGCAGCAAACAGATCTGTGAAGACTGGTGATTCTTCAGATAAGCGAAGCCCTAACTCAGTCCCCTCACCCGCCGTTTGCATTGGTGTAGGCGAGGTAGTTGGCAACACGTGGGAAAGTGCCATAAAGGTTTATACAAAACACAGCTGAGAAACACCTGCCTAATCACATGGGACCTCAGTACATTCATTGCATTTTGTTTTCACTTTTGCCATAACATCATATTCTATCCTTCTTTCTCCCTCCTGCTTGTCACCTTTGCTATAATTTTTTGTTAACAATTTTTAGAGAGGAGTTTAAGGTTCACAGAAAAATTGGAAGGAAGGCACAGGGGGTTTATGGAAGGTTTACCATACACCCCTACTCCTACAGATGCACACCCCCCCCATTATCCACCAAACATCCTCCACCAAAATGGTACAGTAGCTACAACTGATGAACCTACACTGACACATCATAATCACCCAAAGTCTATCGCTCACCTTAGGGTTCGCTCTTAATGTTGTATATTCTTCGGGTTTGGATAAATGCAAAGTGACATGTATCCATCATTATGGTGTCATCACAGAGTATTTTCACTGCCCTAAAAATCTTCTATGCTCTCAGACTCTGGAACCAGATTGCTTGGGTGCAAATCCCGGCTTTCCTGCTTACTAGCTTTATGACCTTAGCAAGTTATTTAACCTCCCCGAGCCTCTGTTTGCCTGCCTGCAAAGTGACAAAGTCATGGGACCTATCTTATAAGGTCATCGAGAAAGTTACATGGGTAATACAAGTAAAGTTGTTGGAATGGTGCTTGGCACATAGTAAGCCCTCAACAAATGTTAACCGGTCTCACTGCTACCATTTGTCAAGGTCATAAAGGGGTGTCTAGGATCAAAACCTCATGGAACACTGAGTTGTGAGTACCTGTAGTCGTTTCCCAGGGGTGCTGTAACAAATTGCCACAAACTCGGTGGCTTAAAACAGCAGAAATTTATTTGCTCACAGTTCTGGAGGCCAGAAGTTTGATATCAGTTTCAGTGCGCCAAGATCAATGTGACAGGAGGGCTGCACTCCCTCTGGGGGCCCTGGGGAGAATCACTTCCTGGCCTCTTCCAGCTTTTGGTGGCTGTTGGCATTCATTAGCCTGTGGCTACATCACTCATGCCTTTGCCTCCATGGTCACATAACCTTCCTTCCTTCTGTATGTAGTCAAATCTTCCTCTGTCTCCCTCCCATAGGGAACCTTGTGATGGCATTTAGGACCTACCTGGATAATCCAGGATAACCTTACCATCTCAAGATCCTAAACGTAATCATAGCTACAAAGTTGTTTGCCATATAAGGTGACGTTTACGGATTCCCGGGATTAGGGCATAAATATCTTTTGGAGTCAGCCTACCACAGCAGTCTTTGTGGATGTCAAACTATTATTTTCTTTGCTCTAAGAACATTCTCTACAATATCTTGGGCAAGTGCCCTCCAGCCTTCCTTGAGTAACATCAGTGTTAGGGAACAAATATCATTAGCCATCGGGTTGTACCCTAATGACCTTTACTCCTTTCCTATTCTCGAGAACCTATGGTTTTGGAATTACTGTTTTTAAGATCCTTTTGCAGAACCTGGTTTATATTTGCTAACTTCCATTTGTACAATTTATACAAAAAAAAAAAAAAAAAAAGAATGGGTTAATAAGTTCAGGTGAATTTATCCCAGTCCATGCTTGAATGGTTACTGAGGTGTTACAGTGACCTATCGCATTTAAAATGAGGAAAGTATATTAATCAAAATTCTTTTGTTTGCAAGTGTTAAAAAATAAGTGAGTGACTTAAGCAATGATAAGAATTTATTGGCTCACATACCAGAGAAGTCTTGGAATAGGTTGAGCATCAGGAGGATTCAGGGGCTCAAATGGCGACTTGTCTGCTTAGGACTTGGTCTCTCCCTCTCTGAGTTCTGGTTCTTTTCGATTGATTGTTTTCAGGAAGCTAATGCTAAGATGGCAAGATAATCACCTAGATGACCCAGGCAACCTTGCTATCTTCTTAGACCTCGGTGGAAATAATCTCCATTTTTTCCAACAGTTTCTAGGATTTGCATTCACTGGGCTGGCCAAAGTCATCAGTCCAATCCTGGGTCAAGTCAGTCCCATTGAAACTGCAGGGACATAGAGTAAGGAGTGATGATTCTGCTTTAAAATATTAAAAAGCCACTATCAGAAAAAGTTGTTGATCAGGCCACAGTAACAGATGCAATATGTAAAACGTTACATGAAATATGCAAAATGTTACATGTAATATGCAAAATGTTACATATGCTACATGTAATCATAGTTTCAGCTCTAAGTTTAGCCGGAGGCTTATGGATTCAATCCCGTTGGTCTGTAGCTGTGTGTCAGGCTCTGGGTACATTTGTGTTTGTTTATATATTTAGATAAAATTTGCCAGATGGGACAAATCCATCGGTGCTGCCTAGCCAGTAAGCTGGCCTGGTGGAAGTGATCAGAGAACGTGGGTAAATTCATCTTTGAACAAATGAATTAAATATGCACAGTAAATGGTTTGATGCACAGCAGGAACGTGCCGCCTAATCGTTGGGGAAGAAAGCAACGCCAGCAGAGCAGCAAGCCTCGTGCAGTCACTCCTGTGGTCGGGTCTGAGAGGTGGCGATAGCCAGGAGGCTAGCAGAGTGCTTTGTAGCACAGCCCTTGTCTGAGTGCGCAATATGTTACCTACAGCTGGGTCTGGCATAATCATCCCTGACTAATGGGAGGCGAGAGGAGGGGGTTCAAGTGCTGAATAAATAAATTACTTAATTACATACTATCCGAGAGAAGAACAGATGGTCAGCTTAGCCATCTCCTGATGCCTTCGGCTTCGGCTTCAGAGAGGAGATCTCAGAGACCGTAGCAGGCTGGGCTCTTGATTCTGTTTATCCGCTGGTCCTACCAGAGGCTCATGGTCTTCAGGAATAAACAGGCTCATTTCTCCCAGGCTGCAAGGCACTGGGTGCTCTGGTGCCCATGCTAAGCTGAAGTTGGACCGGTCTAAGCGGGTCGGCATTTTCCACTTTGTTAACTTTGGCACCAGACGGAGGGGGAAATGGATTTCATTTCCTGCAAAATGGTTGAAAAGTGATTTTCAATTGAGGATCTAATCAAATGTGAAAGGGGTAGTTGAGCATTGACTTAATGTGCTCAAGAGCATCTCTTATCACTACAGACCGTTTTTATGCTTGTTTTCCTCAGCTTTGGATATCCCCGTGGAGAATCCACTTCTTTTTCTGGGTACTGGTTGCTCTGGCGTTAGAGCAAAGTGTAGCTGGGGTTGTGTTCTGGAAGCATCCTGTTTGTTTTCAGGTGCTTCAGTTTGGCATGGTAGGATCTGCGGAGTGCTGGCTCCCAAATGCTGGTCCGGGGATGGTTGCCAGGTTGGCTGCATCAGAGTCACCTGGGTTGTTTGTTGAAGTTACATATTCTTTAGCTCCAAGCATAGAGGTTCTGATTCACTGGGTCTTGGGTGGAATCCGGGAATCTATGTTTCTAAGAAGCTCTACAAATGATTATGAACCAAGCATGGAGAGCACTGTGTATCAGCTGGGGAGCAGGAAACAGACAGTAAACTCGAAGGGGTTATTAAAGAGATTTTAAAAATGGCTCATTTATAAAGGTATGGGCAAGTTTAAGGGAAACTTTAAGGGATGGTGAGGCACCCATAGCTAGCAATACCAGGAAACAGGTGCGAGGGAAGGGCCTAGTTGTCACAACTTGAGAGAAATACAGGTGTAAGAGAACACTTCTGAAAAAGAGGCATGGATGGCCATGGTCAACCCAGGGTCCAGCAGAGAGAAAACTCTTTTTCTCCTTTTGCCCTTTGATCTCATTCTGGTGCTTTCCATTGGCCAAATCCAAGGGGCCAGGGAATGCAGGTGATACAACCAATTAAAAAACCAGTCTCCTGAGACACAGGATGGAGAGGGCTGGAGAGTGGACCTGGAGGGGGCAAATGGAGATTAGCACACGTTGGTGTAGTTAACACTTTTCTAGTTACACATTTGTGTGCCAGTTTGTGGTTAGCAAGTGTGAGGATATGTTTTGCTCTGCAGACATGCTTCTTTTCTCAGTGTAAACTTGCCCCAACAGTTTCAACACAGAGACTAAAACTTCTTGTTGTTGTTACTGTTGTTTTGAAGTATAGTCAGTTATAATGTGTCCATTTCTGGTGTACAGCACAATGCCTTGGCATGCTTATATATACATATATTTGTTTTCATATTCTTTTTCATGAAAGGTGATTACAAGATACTGAATATAGTTCCCTGTGCTACACAGAAGAAACTTTTTAAAATCTATTTTTATATATAGTGGCTAACATTGGCAAATCTCAGACTCTCAAAGGGATAAATTTGAGACCACAAGAGCATGGGTGACATCGTTAGAATTATCTTCCTGTGTCCTGCTCATGGTTCAGTCAGTTCACATTCCGTCTCTGGAAAGGGCTATGTGGAGAATATTTTGGAAGATCATAATTGTCTGCTCGGTGGTCAGCCGTAAATTTAACAGTATAGCTGTAGCATATTGTAGTCTCTCTTATTTGGTAATTACGGCTGTATCATTCTATACTATGAATCTAGTTACACTTTCCATAAAGCTATTTCTTTTTGTAACCAATATGCTGACTATTCATGCCGACTATTCTAAACATAGCTCCTTAAAGAAACCACAATGCTACCCCTCCTAAAAGACTGCATTCAGCCCTGTTGCTTTGTTTTGGTTTTATGTTATGCCTTTCTTTCACTCTATTTAAAACGTACTTTTAATGGTCATTTGTAATTATAACTCCACATCAGAAGGATTGGATTAATTTTGATTTTAGTATGTTGCCCGTGAAGATTTGAGCACATCTTAAAATATAGCACTAAAAGAAACTTTATAGAAATTGTCCGTGGAATCCCTGGGGATTTATTTGTAGCTTCTGTTTTAAGACTTCAGCTCCCTCCCCCAGTGAAGAAATTATTGGCATTTAGAGTACCCCCCCGCCTCTGATGATAAAACCTAACAGCTGAAAGACAGTCTTTCATTACAGCCATTCATTAGGCCACCTGTGCTTGGTAAAGGGGCCCGTCTCTAGTCTCACATCAAGGGAATAACATGCACACTGATTGCTAACATCTTTTAGCACCTACTGCATCCTAGGCACTTTACATGCAACTCTGTTACTCTGGTTGCACAGGCAGAAATCTTGGAGTAAAGTTTGATTCTATCTTTATCTTTATGCTCCACATAAATCTATCAGCAAGTCCTATGGTCTCGATTTTCAAAATATATTCTCGCCCCTTGCACTACAGTGCTCTGGTTCCAGGCACCATCATGTCTCCCTCGGATTAGTGAGTCACCCCCTAATTTCTCTGCCTGCTTCTCTTCCTTCTCCCTTCTATCTTTTTTCCTACACAGCAAAGAGAGAAAACCATATAAAAGGTTGGATCATGTAGCTCCTCTGTTCAAAACTCTCCAATGGCTCCCGCCTTACTCAGAGTAAAAGCCAAAGCCATTACCCATGCTGACAAGCCTGAACGTTGTCTTTCCCTCTGCTCGCTCTCCGACCTCATCTCCTTTCACTCGCCCCTTCTCTCGTGGTAATCCAGCTACAGTCTGCTCCTGCTTCCTAACCTGTGCATATGCCGTTCCTTCTGCCCAAAATGCGCTTCCTCCTGTTACCTGCCTGGCTTCCTCTCTCATTTCATTCAGGTCTCTTAAAATACAAGAGAAGCCTTCCCTGGTTACCATATATATGGCGCCCACCATTATTCTGTTTTCATGGCAGCCTGTTATTTTTCTTTGTAGCACATATCACCACCTGACACATGTACCTGTTTGTCTCTTCCCCACGAAAACGATGCTTCTTGAAGTTCACGCCTGCATCTCTGGCATCTGTTTTAGTACATGGCACCTAGTTGGTGTGCATCAAATATTGGTTAAATGAATGAATGGATAAATAAATACATCAATTGCTCTTTTTTTTTAACTGAAGCACAGTCAATTATAATGTGTCAATTTCTGGTGTGCAGCACAATGTCCCAGGCTTGCATATACATACATATACTCGTTTTTATGTTTTTTTCCATTAAGGTTATTACAAGATATTGAACACAGTTCTCTGTGCTATACAAAAGAAACCTTCTAAAAATCTATTTTTATACATAGTGGTTAACATTTGTTAATCTCAAACTCCCAAATTTATCCCCTCCCATCTCCTTTCCCCGGTAACCATAAGATTGTGTACTGAGTCTGCAAGTCTGTTTCTGTTTCATCAATTGCTCTTAAGAAGTACATTGTCTGGCATTTGGGGAAAGGAACTCAGAAATTTTCCATTTTAGGTAATATTTTATTGAGTACTTATATGATACTTTGCTAAGCATTTTATCAGTCTCATTGCCACTGAGGGGTGTTTTGGTTTACAGCCAAGGAGGAGGATATACATATAGACACACACACACACACACATATATATATAATAAATGTATGCATACTTTATTGTATGTGTATGTGCACATATGTATGAAGGTATGTATGTAAGAATGTGTGTGTGTGTATGTGTTCTGGTGTGTGTTTGTGTATAAAATTTTTTGGCCGGGGAAGGAGATGGCTTCCTACTCAATGTCTCACTGGAAAAATCTCCATCTTCTGCCCTAGGAGGCAGTGCCAGGGGCAGGACATGGGAGGAGGACACAGTGGGGACCTGCACAGTGGTGGGGAGACCTGACTGTGGAGTCTGGGAGAAGTTCTTAAAGGATTAAACACTCTTCATCTTGGGCCTTGTGCACTTGGGGTTACTAACCCCTAGTAGGACTTCAACTCTCTACTCCTACCTTGGAAGCAGTCACCTAATAAACTCAAGTGGTCAGCCTTTGTGGTCCTCTCCACTCTCTTCCAGGACCCTCTGAAATATATGTATTTTTTTTAAACTTAGTTTTTGCCTGCAATACCTGCATCCCATTTGAATGAAACTGAATGTGTTTCAGGGCTCAAGCAGCATGTGTTCCAACTGAAGCAAAATTGAGATGAATTTCAATTAGGTGTTCCCATTATAATCTGTCTCTACCTGTAGTTTTCATCAAAAATTGCTAGGAAGTACCACATAATGTATGATCAGGATTTGCCCACTGGCAGCAGTGTCCCATTATCTTAGTAAAAAAAAAAAAGCACAAAATAATTAGTCTGATGCAAAGAGATAGCAGCGTCTTACAGCGAGTGACTTTAATTGTGGTGAGTAATATATATGGAGTTTGAAGCATTATGTATTTCCCTCCCAAGAAGACACCAATTACTAATTCAGTTGACAAAGAACAATGTTTCAGAAGATTTAATGCAAACTGAACATTGTAGTCAATAGCCACTGTAAAATGTCCATTTTATGGCCTTATTTTTGCCCGAGCTTAATTTATGGTAATTTGGTGGTTTGCATATAGCCTGAAAGTGTGCTGTTGGCTTGAGAATTAGTAGTTGGGTATTGCATAAATCATGGCTGAGTGTGTTGGCTTCATCTAATGCTCTTCTTTCTCCTACAATTGGAATCCTTCTCACCCTGTCATTTCCCTTGCCTCGTTCCTGCCTGCATGGGGCTCTGAGAGCACAGTATTTAAAAGATCACTTCTTCATGGAATAGCATCTTCCAAATGCCAGGGAGGGTGTTTCTGGGCTTCAGAGGGAAGGAAATTCAGCAGCTCTTTTCATGAGATCGAGTGTCTGTACCAGCCCACCTTACGTGCTCTACAGGAAAATGTAATTCTCTCTCCTCACCCTCCCATTTACCCCTAAACTCTATGCTAATATAAAACGTGAAGTTTAAAATTATATAATCCGAACTGTTTCTTTGCAGGACGGGTTTATACTACTTTTTTTTTTTTTTGGATTAATTTGAAACATAGGACAAGTAAGCTGGCGTGTTCTACCTGGGGACCTAAATATGTAACATGAATCAATTAACTATACTGTAGAATTTAGTTTAGGCGACTGGTCTTCAAAGAAGTACACTGGGTACTTCAGAACTAATGAAATAATTGCCTGTCTTCTACTGTTCTTTGTACTTGTTTACAAAGATCTTGAATTGTTAGTTGTGATTAGGCATTTTCAGAAGTGATTAAAATTTTAAGTGTAGACAACCTTATTCTAAATGTTGTAGGAAACCATGGTTTTAAATTTATGCTATTCTCTTGAACCTCCCCAAATCATAATACAAATAATACTATTTCTTCCTAAGTTGGATAACAGTATTCTTCTAATTCACTTACACAACCGTCTTCCTTTACTTATGTTATAATCATAATAGCTAACATATGAATATTGACTGTACAGAACTTTTACGTGTATTATCACTTTTAAGCCACATATCAACTCCATGTGGTAGTCATTATTATCCACAAGTGTAGAAATGAGCAAATTTTAAATGGTATTTAAAATTATGATATTTTCTGAACTATACAATGACAATTTTTTTTGTAAGAAATCTAAAGTATCAGAAGTACAGAGTTGTTAATAAGACTGACTGAACACAAAAATAAGAAAGATACAAATTACAGATACCAATATCTGTATAAATATCAGGAATAAAATCAGTGGCTATCACTACAGACTCCGCGGAATTAAGGATAAGAAAGAAATCTTACAAACAATTCTATGCATATGAATTCAACAGTACACAGTAGATAATATACTAATTCCTTGAAAAAGCCGAATTACCGCACTCATTCAAGATGAAGTAGGTAATTAGGAGGGGCCTATTACTATTTAACAACTAAGTACATAGTTTAAAATATTCTGTAAAAGAAATCTACAGGCCCAGGTGGTTTCCCTGGTAAATTCTAACAAACATTTAAAGAAGAATTAGCACACATTCTGTATAACTTCTCTCAGAAAATAGAAGAGGAGGGGATACTCTCCAACTCATTTTACGAAGCCAGCGTTGTCCTGACATAAAAACAAGACAAAGATGGTACAAGGGAAGAAAACCACAAAACAATAAAACAGTATCCCTGATGAGTCTCACTGTAAAAATTTCCCATAAAATATTAGCAAATTCAATCCAACAGTGTATGAAAGGAATAACATAACATGACCAGGCAGGTTTTATCCTGGAAACATATAGCTGGCTTAGTATCTGAAAAATCAATCAAGGTAATCTACTGCGTTAACACTTGAAAGAAGGAAAACTATATGACCATATCAACAGATACCAAAAAAAATTGCCAAAACTCAATGTCCATTTCTTACGGTAACTCTCAAAAAAACTAGGAATAGAAGAGCATTTCCTTAACGCAATGACTGGTATTTATAAACAAGCCATAGCCAAAATCATTTAATGGTGAGAGACTGAACGCTTTGCCCAGGAAGACGAGTAACAAGGAAAGGATATCCTATCTCACCATTTCCATCTGACATTCTGTTAGAAGTCTCAGCCAGTGTAATACTCCATGAAAGAAATAAAAGACATACGAATTGAAAAAGAAAAAATAAAATTGTCCCTATTTGCAGACATGGTTTTCTACATACAAAATCCAAGGAATTTACAAACAATAACAGCAGCAGCAACAACAAAAACTAAACTAAATCAAACCAAATAAAGAGCTCCTGGAACTAATAGGTGAGTTTTGCAAGGTTGCGGGATATTAGTGCTAATTTTTATTATTTCTCTTATTCTCCCTCCATTGGCTATAAAATGCTTTTCTTTTCCTAGTTTTTTAAGGTAGAAACTGAGATGACCAATTTTTTATCTTTCTTCTTTTCTAATATATGTATTCAATACTATAAATTTCCCTCTAAGCACTGCTTTCATTGCATTCTGCATAGTTGTATTTTCATTCTCATTTTGTTCAAAATTTAAAAATTAATCTTGAGGCTTTTAGCTGACTTCTATTATTTAGAAGCATGTTATTTAGTTTCTAAGTATTTTGGGATTTTACAGCTATCTTTCTGTTACTGATTTCTAGTTTAATTCCATCATGATCTGAGAGGAGACACTGTATGTTTTCTATGCTTTTAAATTTATTCAGGTGTGCTTCGTGGCTCAGAATGTGGTCTTTCTTAGTGAATGTTCCATGTGAGCTTGAGAAGAATGTGGATGAGACAGTCTATGGATGTCAGTTATATCCAGGTGATTGATGGTGTTGACTTCAACTTTGTCTTTCCTGATTTTCTGCCCATTGGATCTGTCCATTTCTGATAGAGGGGTGCTGAAGTCTCCAACTATAATCATGAATTCACCTGTTTCTCATGGTTCAACTAGTTTTTGCCTTATGTATTTTGACACTCTTTTAGGCACATACGCATTTATGTCTTCTTGAAGTGGTAATCCTTTTACTCTGGCTTTCTTATTTATTTACTTTTAATTTTAATTTTTAATGTTTTACTTACTTGTTTATTTTAAATTTTGTATATGACTTTTAGATTACTTTCCATTTACAATTATTAGAAAATTTTGCCTTTATTCCTCATGTTACACAATACATCCTTGAGTCTATCTTACCACCAGTGGTTTGTGCTTCTCACTTTCTTTTGATTGGTGTTAGCATGGTGTATCTTTTCCCACTTCTATAATACATGCCTTTATATATATCTGGGTTTCTCATAGACAACATATAGTTGGGTCTTGTTTTTTGACCCATTCTAACAGTTTCTGTCTTTGAATTAGTATATTTAGGCCATTGGGATTTAAAGTGATTACTGGTATAGCTGGGTTAATATCTACCATATTTGTTACTGTTTTCTATTTAGTTCCCTTGGTCTTCATTCACTATTTTTTCTGCATTTTGTGGTTTTTAATTGAACATTTTATATGAGTCCGGTTTCTCTCCTTTCTTAGCATATGAGTTATACTTCTTTTTACTTTTCTTAGTGGTTTTCTAGACTTTGCAATATACTGTTACAACTAATTCAAGTCTTTTTTTTTACATTTTTTTACTGAGTTATAGTCATTTTACAATGTTGTGTCAAATTCCAGTGTACGACACAATTTTTCAATTATACATGAACATACATATATTCATTGTCACATTTTTAAATAATACTGTATCACTTTATGGTTAGTGTATATACCTTATAATAATAAAATAATTCTAATTCCTCCCTTCTGTCCCTTTTATCACTACTACCATTTATTTACTTTATACATAAGTGCACATAAGCATATATATTAAATACATACATATAAAGGAATAAATAATAGTATATAATGACCATATATAAAAATATAAAATGAATAAAATTATACAGTTGAATTCATTATATTAAGCAAACTATTTTGTTAGAGAAACTAAGAATAAGAAAAATAAAAGATTTTATCTTCACTTGTTCATTCTCTGATTCTGTTCCTTTTTTATGTAAATCTGAGTTTCTGAACTATATCATTTTCTCTCTAAAGAGCTGCTTTTATATTTTCTTGCAAGGCAAGTCTACTGGCAACAAACCTGGTTAATTTTTGTTTGAGAAAAATCTTCATTTCTCCTTCACTTTTGAAGGATAATTTTACAGTGCACAGAATTCTAGATTGGCTCTCGAAATTGTTAGGAAAAATCTAACAAAATATGCTGTATCCTGAAAGTACAAATGCTGCTAAAAAAAAAAAAAACTAAGAAGATGTATGTAAATAGACAGACATACCATATTCATAGATAGGAAGACTCAGCATAGTAAAGATTTACATTCTTCCCAGAATTATCTATAGATTTAACACAATTCCAATAAAAATATTGGCAAGATTTTTATAGAACCAGACAAGTGGATTCTAAAACATATATGGAAAGGCAAAGAAATTGGAATAGCCAAAATAATTTTGAGAAAGAATAAAGTTAGTGAAATCAAACTACTCAATTTTAAACTTACTATAAAGCGGCAGTAATCAAGACAGTGAGCTATTGCCAACAGGGCAGACACACAGATCAATGGGATGGAAGAGAGTCCAGAAATAGACCAACACAAATATGACCATTGAATTTTATTTCCACTTGAACAATTTTATTTATTTTAAAAATAAACTCTTTTAGAATAATGTTAGATTTACAGAAAAACTGAGAATACAGAATTCCCATACACCCTGTCTCCACAGTTTCTCCTATTAGTAACATCTCACATTACTATGGTACATTTGTTATAATTAGTAAACCAATATTGATACATTATTATTAACTATAGTCCACACTTTTTTCGGATTTCTTTAGCTTTTAGCTAAACTTCTTTTTCTGTTCCAGGTTTGCATGTAGGATACACAATACATTTAGTTGTCATCTAGCCTTAGGTTTCTCTTGGCTCTGACAGTTTCTCAGACTTCCCTTATTTTTGTTGACCATGACAATTTTGAAGAATAATTGTCAGGTCTTTTGTAGATTTCCCCTCCATTTGGATTTTTTCTGATTTTTTATCATAATTAGACTGGGGTTATTGTTTTTTGGGAAGAAGACCATAGAGGTAAAGTGCCTTTTTCATCATATCATGTCAAGGGCACTTACTACCAATATGACATCAATATCACTATTAATGTTGACCTTGAGCATCTGGATGAAATAGAGTTTGTCAGGTTTCTCAACTGAAAAGTTGCCCGTTTCACCCCTTTCTGTACTTTACTGTTAAGAGGAGTGAACAGTTATGCTCTGCCTTGGAAGGACTATGCAAGTAAATTGTTCGGAATTCTTCTGTATAAAATACTTAGTTTTTCCTATTTATTTATTTATTGAGTAATTTATTTCTATTAGTATGGGCTCATGGATACTTATTTTATGCTGTGGGTTATAATCCAACACCACTTTATTTTTCACTCAAATTGTTCCAAGTTTGGACATTGAGAACTCTTTCATTTGGCTCCTGTGTTACTTTCATATGCATTCAGGGTTTTTTGTTTTTTTTTTAAATACTTCCTTACTTTCTGGCACTGCAAGATGTTCTTGGCTTATATTTTTTCCTGCTCTGGGTCCTCTTCTTTATTTTCTGCTCTAGTCCAGGAGTACCTCACTCTCCAAGATGACCTGGTTCTTTTCCTTGGATAATGGTATTAAGAAACCAAGATCCGGACATTTGTGTTTTCATTGCTGCTGAGATATTGTTGGTTCCAGGCCCTGTTAGTTGATGGATCAAGGAAATATGTGTGTGTATGGTTAACTTATGTTTATAAGTATTTCTTCATGTAACCATTTTAATTTACATTAAGCTAAACATGAGTTAATAATGATGTCTCCAACCCTAATTCCATTACCAAGTGGATCACTCTTATTCTCTTGCTTATTTGTAAACTCCCACTAGAGCAGTGAGAAACCTGGCTCCCATCCTTTGCCATAGATAAACGTAATTGTTTAATTCCAGTATATATTTATAGCTGAGTTAAATTTGTCCACCAGTACTTGCATGGGAAAAAAAAACTTTTATCAGCTAGAACATAGCATTTACACTTGATCTTAGTCAAAAGGATGAGAAACAATAGAGCATAGAGTTAAAATACGTTTTCTTTTACCTTTAACTTTATGAACTCCACTAATTTATAAAGTTACTTAGGTCAGCACCTTTTCTCCCATCCCTTCTAGTGAAGCTGTTTCATTTATTTACAATACAGTTAGACTGCATTGTCACATTCTGCATTGCATCCTGGGATCCCACTTTATCCTAAGTAATTTTTAAAAATTGGCATACGTTAAGGTCCATTGTAAAGTGCTATAAAGTTGAATAGGTTTTGACAGATGCATAGGGTAATGTATCAGCAGTTATCATACAGAATAGTTTCATCACCCTAAAAATTCCCCTGTGCTTCAACTAGCCAGCCCTTCCCTGCTGAACTGCTGGCAACCACTAATCTTTTTACTGTCTCTGTAGTTTTGCCTTTTCCAGAATACCATATAATTGTAGTCAGACAGTACGTAGCTTTTAAAGACTGGCTTCTTCACTCAAATATATGCATTTGTGATTCATCCTTGTCTTTTCATGACTTGATAACTCATTTTTTTTTGTTCCCAAATAATATTCCATTGTATAGTTGCCATTTGATTTTTTACAAAGGTGCATAAAAAATTCAGTGGAGAAAGAACAGTCATTTCAACAGTGTTGGAACTGTTTGAACCCATATGCAAAAATATGAGTCTCAGTCTCATCCAGTACCTTATTTAAAAATCGATTTGAAATGAGTAACAAATCTAATTTTAAAATTATAAGACTTTTAGAAGGATATATTCATGACCGAGGGTTAAGCAAAGTATTCTTAGATGGAACTCTCTTAGATGGAACTCTCCAAAGAGTTCCATCTAAGAATCCGTAACAGAAGTTGATAAATAGGAATTCATCAAATTAAATGTCTTTGTTCTGCAAAAGACATTATTTAGAGATTGAAAAGACGAACTACAAGCTGGGAGAAAATATTTGCCACCCATATATGAAACAAAGTACTTGCGTCCTAAATATATAAAGAATCTTCAAAACTCAAAAGTTAAGAAAGAAGCAGACTAATTTCAGAAATTGGCAAAGACTTGGACAGACACTTCACCATAGAGTGTATACAAATAGCACATGGAAAGATGTTCAACACTGTTAACAAACAGGGGAATGAAAATACATGGTCTGGCTCCTTTAGCACGTCTCTGGATTCCTTTCCTATATCTTCCAGCCTTGCTTGGCTCCACATCAGCCTTACAAATATCTTTGTCGTTCCTAGAATATCCCAGATACAGTCTTGACCTCTACCTGAAATGCACTTCCTCCAAATATTCAAGTAGTGAGCTAGTTCTGTTACCATCCTCAAACTCTGCTTAAATGTCATAGCCCTAATGAGGGTTACTATCTCCACCTTGTTTAAATTGCAATTCCCCATCCCTGTTGTCTCAACTCCTTTCTGGATTTATTTTCCCTGTAGAATTTGTCATTTTCCAACAAATTATATGAGGTACTGATTATATTTATTTCTTACTGATTATCTTTACCTACTAATATATATATTTTATGAGACACAGATTTTGGGTTTTCTTTAGTGATGGTTCCCATTGCCGGGCATATAGCAGATAATCCGTAAATATTTATTGCTTTTATTAAAGAAATAAGATTTTTGCCCATGATCTGATAGAATTTTGATATTGGGATGTCTGAATATCAAGGATCATTTTATGTCCTTTAAATCCTTCTTAACTTCGTGGTTAATTATAAAGGGGTAGTTGTATATAAATACCATTACATTTTCCTGTATCTACATTAGAATAACATGTTGATTTCACAGAGTCCCTAGTTTTGAGACTTATGACTAATTATTGTGCTTTCTAAGTATTGCTTTATCTTTTTATATTTTTCTGTCTTCCCTCCTTTTCTTTCTTGTTATTTTTCATGGGAATTTATTCTTTTTCCACAGTATAAAATGATACTTAAAAAAAAACTCAGAAGTTTAAAATAGCATTATTAAACACATTTATGAAAATGGTTTATTTTTCAAAGGAAGGAATAATATAATAGAGCAAGGCTTTGCCTTTTTAGTTCACTTGAAATATGGAATTGGTACCAAGAAACCCAAGAAGGACTTAACAGAATAATGCAAGCAGATACTCATTTTCATTCAGTAGATTAGGTAAACTTGCAGAAGCAGATTTGGCCAGCTCCAATTTTACCTTGGTGCTTATGTCCACAGTCGAGTTGTTTTGTATGTACCATCAACGAGAAGAATAGAGTAGATAAAACTCTTTGGTTTTGCCAAATGTTACTCAAAACAGATAAGAGTGGCTCAGCTCTTAGTTCAGTTCTAAGCTCACCTTCATGTCTAGAAGTATTGATGTTGTTATTTCTACTATATAAAGTGAATCAAATGGCATAGGTTTAAAAAACTTAAACAGGCAATGTTTATATTGAGAACCACTTAGGTTTAAACGGTTATTTGTTCTTTGACAGATCTATTCAGAAAGCAGCATCCTGAGCACTAGCTTTGGAGCCAGAAAATGCTAAGATTCAAGAGGTGATAAAAGCAAAGCCTCTGGCTTCTTGGCAAATACAACCAAGGAGGGGGATAGGTATCTAGTCAAATAATCACAGTGCAATGATATTACAAACTGTAAGAGCTTCAGAAGTAGAGTAGAGGGAGCTGTAGAAAGGATTATTGGGTGATGGAGCTGTCTGGGAGCACAGGGCAGGTATCTCTGAGGAACTGGTGTTTGAATTGGGATATGAAAGGTGATGGTTTAGTAGGTGGAGAGGTTGGAAACGATTTCCAGTCTTAGGTAACTATTAAAAAAAGTCTCTCAGGCAGGAAGGACCATCGCATGTTGGCAGAATAGAAAAAAAGGCCAGTAGAACTAAAGTATGGGGAACAAGGGTGGGGTGTGTTAAATAAAAGGGAGGCAAAGACTAGATTATGCATCACTTTCAGGGTGCTCATAGGAACCTTGATTTGTCACTAATAATCTCTAGGAGTTTGGGGAGCCATTGAAAGGTTTTAATCAAAACTCAGATGTTCAGAACTTGGTTTCCAAAATGTCACTGCCCATGCCCACATGTGGAAAACCAATGAGGATGAAGAGGATTAGAGTGGAAACATGCTAATTAGGAGGCTACTTACTATTAGCAATGATCAGGCAAGTGATGGTTCCAACTAAGGTAGTTTGGACTAGATCAGTTAGGAGGCTGTTGTAATAATCTAGGCAGAAGATGAGGGTGGTTTGGACTAGAGTGGTGGTAGAGGAGATGGAGAGGTATGAATGCACTCTCATATGGGCCACTATAGACTATCCATGTAACTGAAGCAATGAGTTAACTGCCTAATGCCAGTTGATACGAAATTTTCAGGCATAACTATGGTTTAATGGATCCCATTTTGGAGTTTTTTTTTTTTTTTTTTTTTTTTTTAAAAGAACAGAGCTTTCCATTAGTTTCTTCCTGCAGTTTTAAGGAAGACAGTATGATGCTGTTGGGAATGACAGTGCTGATGATCTGTCAAAGCTCCAAGAAAGCACTGGAAGAAGAGGGCCCTTGACTCAGGAGCTGCTATAATGGCTGGCAGCTAACACAGCAGCAGGAGGTAGGGAGGTGACAGACACGCAAGGCAGATGTTCTCCTGAGCTCCTCCATCTGGATGGGGCCTTTTGGTGGTATTGCTCTTTCCCAGCCATGCGGGAAGCGAGTGCCAACGATGCATCTTCATTAAGATAAACAGGACCTTGGACAGAGAAAAAGCGCTTGCCACTTACTGAAAGCCCAGGGTCAATGAGAACCCAGATACCGTACTGATAGCATTGTGGGAAAGTGACAGGGCCATGATCTGTTCAGCAAGTGTGTTTTTGGAAAGAGAACTTGTTGACAGTATTAAGGAAAGCCATCTAATGCTAACCTGTGTCAACAATGCAGGGATGAAATTTGCTAACAATAGTACCTTTTGAACATTGACTGTGCCAGGCCCTCCATGATCTGCCTCCACTCCATTCCTCTTACTTTGCAGGTGTCATTCCCCTCTGTCCCCATTGGTCGTTGTACATCCACCACAATGACCTCCTCATTGTTCCCTGAAGACCTCAAGCATATTGCCATCTCATGGAATTTATACTTGCTCTTCGCTGTCTAGAATTCTCTCCCTCCACATATATGCATGGCTTTCTCTGTCACTTTAATAGGTCTTCATCACATTCATCGCTACCAAAGCCTTGTTTGACCACCCTTGTCCCCGGAAGCACTTTTTGTTACTGTCTAGGCTTTCACACTGCTTTTATTTCTTTGCTTAGTTCTCGACACTGCCTAATTAGAAGGTATACGTATTTATTTATCTCCTCGATTAGAACGCTAGCTCAATTATGTGGAGGTTTTGAAAGTCCTTTCCATTATGACAGCCTAACTGTCCAAAGAGTATCTACACAGAGTAGGCACTCAAGAACCATTGGAATAAGTGGCCAAATGGATGTCACTGAATACTCACAACACAACCTTGAGATGTAGGCATTACTGTTACCCAGTTTGACAGAGGAGGAAACAAGATTAAGCATTTTATAGAAAATCAAACATATAATGATTTCAGAGTCTGATCTTTTTACTCAAGCTATTCTGTCCCATTTAAATCTTTGATTTTCTCTGTATCATATAAGCTGAAGAGAAGGACCAGAAAATATGACTTTTACCTTTGTTATGGAAGCTGATCTTTTGCCAGGCCAGTGGGTATAATACAAAAAGAGAGAGAGAGGGTGTACTTCTGTCGAAGTATGAGAAATCCAGATAGGGAAATTGTCATAGGCTGAATGTTTGTGTTCCCTCAAAGTTCATATGTTGAAACCCTAATCCTGATATGACACTATTTTAGGAGGTGGGGCCTTTGGGAGGTAGTCAGATTTAGATGAGGTCATGAGGGTGGAGCCTTCATATGAGATTAAGTGCTTTTATGAGAACAGTCATGTCTCAATCTGCAACTGATTACTGTATGTTAACCTTGTATCCTGCTCCCTTGCAGAATTCTTTTGTCAGCTCTAGAAGTGTTTGTGAAAGCTCCACTGTATTTTTATATTTTCCCTATGAAAGACTGATATCTTTCAATGTCCTTCTTTTCTTTTTAAGTATCAATTTATTATCTCCACAATCTTATAATTCATTTATTTTAGTACTGTTTCAAAACTTCTAATAATGTACTAGAACCTCAATTTTATTTGAAGTTGTTACATTGGCTTACTTGATTTAAGCCATTTTCAAATAATAATTGCTATTGGAGGTCTCCCCCCCCCACCTTTTTTAAATGCAATAAAGAAAATCAAAATGATTGGTTTAGAAGAACAAAAATGAAATATCCCAAGAAAACAAACGGCATGATTTACACATTTATCATCATGGCCTTAATGTGTGTTACCATATTAGTTTTACTTAACAAATCTCTACGTAGAGCTCACCAGGCACTATTCTAAGAGCAGAATAGATACCAGGTCCCTTCATTCATTTGTTTAACACCCCTATGAGGTTGTTACCATTATCTCCATTTTGCATGTTAGGAAATGAGACACAGAGAGGTTATATAACTTCCCCAAGGTCACATTCCTAATAAAAGAGAGAGCTGTGATTTGAAACCTCTAGAATAGGTGCTTTTAACTATTATATCATGCTGTTGGTCTTGATGGCCTAAAGGACAGGAGTGTTTAAAATGTCAGCTTTCAGTAGCCATCAGTGTTTGGGGCTATTAATATCTGGAAGTAGATGAATTTTATGACCTATTTCTCTTACCTCTGGAACATGTAATGAATATTTTATAAAGACGCATATTTATGTATGTCACACACACACTCACGTTCTACAATAAAAACACAGTTACAACTACATTATGGTTCTGACATTTCCTTATCATTTGTCCTCTCCAAGGATTCAGACATTTCTAAATAATCCCAGAAGACGCCAGTGGAAGAATGTCCCAGTCCTGGTCCATCTGTGCCTCATTCCTTTATGCCCTGCTTCACCTTTGGGTGCTGGTTATCTCTGTGTTCCAAGCTTTCCCACATTCTATGTGAATCCACGAAACACTCATGCTTAACTTATATCTTGGTTGATTTATTGTAGCCAAGAAATACCAACCTGCAGTTACTAAAATTTCCCTCTGTGAAACAGAATCAGAAAAACCAAAATTCTCATTGGGTCTTAGATGTGAATAAACATGTAGCTTGCTTTGTTTCCTAAAACTAATTTCATATTGCTCTCATGCTTTTCTTTTACTTATTCCCTCTAGTGGAAGAAAAAAAAAAACTTTCCAAACATGTTAACTGGGATGCCTCTAATTTGAAACCATCTCTTATAGATACAATGTAGTCAATTCAGAGTTGACACTAACATCTCATGGCTGTTTTGTCCTGGGGTGATTCATGAACCCTATCTTTGTCTCTGGTTGTGAAGTCTCTACTCATGGAGGTTTCCTTGTCCTGAGCACTGGCCTTCTCCTCTCCCCTGCCCCTGTTAGCATCTGCAACAGAAAGTTCCTGTAGGATTTTTCAAAGGCAGAAGATGTTACAGATGTTCCTTAACTAAGTAAGGTGCCAGATTAAAATACAGCCTATTCAAAGGAGAAGGATCTTTTAGTCAAATCAAAGTTGTAGAAACAGGTTCAAAATGTTGAGAATAGAGGATTTGTAAAAAGTGCTGCTATGTAATACATGTAAAGTGCTACATGTAAATAATCTAAATTGACAGATGACTGGATAAAGAAATTGTGATTAGATATAGATACAGATGGAATGGAATACTACTCAGCCATAAAAAAGAATAAAATAATGCCATTAGCAGCAACATGGATGGACCCGGAGACCATCATTCTAAGTGAAGTAAGCCAGAAAGAGAAAGAAAAATATCATATGGTACCACTTACACATGGAGTCTGTTAAAAAAAAGACACAAATTAACTTATTTATGAAACGGAGACAGACTCACAGACATTATGGTTACTCGGGGTGGGAGGGGGGTAGGGGATGGGAAGGGATAAATTAGGAATTCAAAGTTTGCAGTTACTAACTACTGTATATAAAATAGATAAACAACAAGCCTACTGTGTAGCACAGGGAACTATATTCAATATCTTGCAGTAACCTATAATGAAAAAGAATATGAAAAGGAATATATGTATATGTATGACTGAAACATTTATCCAGTCATCAACAGATGACTGTACACCAGAAACTGATGCAACATTGTAAACTGGCTATACTTCAATAAAAAAAATAAATCTAAAAAAATGTAATGAGAGAGGCCAACAGACTGGAGACTCAGGAAGGAGTTGTGGTTCAAGTCCACAGGAAGTCTGCTAGAAAATCCAGAGTTGCTGTTACAAATGAAGTCTGAAGGCCATCTGCTGGAGAGTTCTCTTTCACTCTGGGCAGGTCAGCCTTTTGTTCTCTTCAGGCCTTCAACTGATTGGATGAGGCCCACCCACATTATGGAGAGAAATCTGCTTTACTCAAAGTCCACTGATTTAAATGTTAATCTCATCTAAAACACCCTCACAGAAATACCCAGAATATTTGACCAAATATCTGGGCACAGATCTGTTGAGGTGATACATGAAATTAACCACCATAAGTTCTCCTCTTGTCGACTTGGCACCACGTATATATCCATAGATCATTCTTAATCTCCAGAGGCAATAACAAGGTCTTACTTCCACCTAACATGATACACTATTCTGTGTACAAACAAAAATGCACTAACCCTCCCCTAGAAGAGGATGTAAAGTCCTTGGATGATGTTTACTCTTCTTCATATTATGTAGCTTAAATGCTGTGCTGTAAAGTTAACAATGTCTAAAGACTATGATATAAAGGCAATACGTGTATATTTCATGATAAGGAGATCAGAAAGGGAAGAAAACAGATTTTTTTCTTATACAAACACACACATACATGAACATATTCGTAACAGAATAAGGAAGAAATACTCATGACATTAAGACGACTATGGTCCTCATTTCTATGACTGGTCATATGGTCACAAGTGATATTTATAACTAGTTTCTTCTACCACCCATTCTGTATTCTGTTTGCACCCCGCTAGTCGTAGTTCTGAACCTGATGGGCTGCCCCAAATCTTCAGTCCTGAAGGGTCTGGGCCATAGTGGTCCTACCAGGATTGAGTCGTAGTTTTCCATTCACCTTAATCACGGGGCATAGTGATACTAAGAGATGCCCCTGTATTCCAGACATATTCTTCCTTACCTCTATTGTGGAGAATCAGTGCAATTTCTTGCTGATCCTTCAACCGGGTGGGATTGTCTGCCCCTCATCTGAGCCCTAGTTAAGACTTGGGGGCTTTACTGGGACTGCTAGGCAAGCCTACAGCAGTTCAGAGCCAGGTCTGATTGTCACGTGGCCCACATCTGGGCCATGGAAAATGTGCATGATCTCCTTGGCCGTAATCAGACATGTAATTATTTCCTAAATACAGTCCTCCAGTGCATTTCTCTCTTCACCTTTACTCAGGCTCCCCCAGCTTTCTCTGACGTGAGTGAAGCCCCACATTCCCCAGTCGTCGCAGCTGCCAAGCCCAGAGAGCATGACGTTGCCCTAGCACTTTCCTGCCCTGTGGAACGCTGGGCCATGCTGCACACTTGGGCTTCTCTGCCCCCAGGAAAGTGGGGCACCCACTGCAGTGCTCTCAAATTGCTGCAAAGCTGTCTCGGCATTTCTGTGACTTTTTCTCCCCCCCGAAGCTTGTGGCTTGCTGGGCAGCTCCCATCCTTCTCTTTCTTTCTCTTATTTCTTCTTTTCTTTGCAGCACTGGAAAGGTTCTCCACGTCACCCTCCTTTCTGGCAGGAATTTTTGCCTTATGTGATGGGTTGATCTTTTTCTACTCCTTATTAGTGACATCATCTTAACGCAAGAGAGGATTATAGGAAGCTAAATGTATTTTAGCAAAACCAAAAAAAATTTTGGAGATCATCTTTTGGCTGTTTCATCAGAAGAGCAGCTCTCCTTTGCTCGACTGGTATCACTGAAATTTTTCAGGTGTGTTTTGCTTGTGGGTGTTTAAGTAGAACCCTCATTGCAGTAAGAACCTTATTAATTCACAGTTGCCTCCTGCATTCCACAGCCAATTTCTCCCCCTTTATTTAGCTACAGATCCCTTTTATTCTTTTTTTCCCTTTTTTTCTTTTTTTTGTATTTAATAATCATAAGGTTACTTTTCCAGCCTGGGTTAGAGAAGAATTATAATAACCTTATTTCAGTGTTTTTGCTCTCTTTCTTATATGTTGTTTGTACAAGCTAGGATCAATCATTGGATTCAAAAGAATGGGTCTTTTTGTGTACACACAGAAAATAAAATACTGGCTTTTTTTTTTAGACAAAAAAAGATACATGAATATTCAATCAGAGTGATTTCTAATAACTTCAGTATTTTGTCTCAATAGATCATGGAGTGATTTTCCTTTTTCTAGTGGAGGGGGGTAGAGGCGTATTTTCAGTAAAGATTTTAATTGTGTAATTTGACTTTTTAAAAATAGGATGCTAGATGTAATGTCTGTATATGCATTTTCATTAAACCTTCTTTTCAATCAGCTATATTTAAAGATTCCTGTTTGGGTTAAGTCAGATTTGTCAGCTCTTCAATCAGTTTGTAGTACATTGTAAAAGAATATACTCAAAACAGAGCTAAGCTGTCAAGCTGTGACAATTTTGAATGAGGAAGATTTTCAAAAATTATGAGTGAGATATTTTAAATGTCTCCTTGACATCCATAGCTCTATTCAAAATACTTCATCAGAGGCATGTGCTTTTAAAAATGTACTTGAAAATTAATGTGAGGAGTGCAATTTGTCAGTCTTTGTCTTAGCAGATGCACTAGTGACAGTCACAGAGCATTTGCAATAAGATAGCACTGAATCTTTCTCCCTAGATGCTACCGGTGTGCAGGAGAGATGGAGTGACCCATCCAAGGGGCAGTTAGAAGGGCCTCAAGCAAAGCAGAAACATCAGAGGCTTGATTCCAAGTCCTGTTGATACCTGTGTGAGCCGGTGGCGAATGGCAAACTCCATTTATCCTTTGCCAGGAGGATTGTGTGATTTAGTGATTCCTCGAAGGAGTCATTTCATCCTTACCTGTGAGTCAGGGACATGAGCTATTTGTCCTGACCTCAGCTCATAATAGGGAAAGCTACGGCCAAGAGACAAAGCCGTGGCTATTTATTTTAAATAAGTCTCTTAAGGGGTGAAGAAATATCACAGGCCTGGGGCTGTCCTAAGCTAGCTTCCTCCAAATTCAAGGAAACCTTTCCAACACCTGACCTGGAAGAAACCTCCAGGGACACCACTTAATTGGTGAAGGGGCTTTAGGAATGAATCACACTGAGCCGTGGACTTTCCTATTTCTTTTCAGTCCTTCCCAGTGCCTGTCAATTGCATGTGCTTGTCTGTTGCCAAAACTTAAGAAATAAAGGTGAGGGGGATGGGTACACAATGTGGGATATTGAAAAGAAAAACTTAAAATTGATTTAATGGTGGTCCTGTCCTCCACTCGCATTGTATCTCTGGTCTTTTAAGGTACCCCAAAGGGACATTTACATTAAAGATTCAGAGCAGTGTCACAGAACCCAAACTCAGGAAGGCTGACACCCTGGTTTCAAGAGCCAGAAACACTCAGGCAGCTGCTGTCTCTCAGACCACGGTGGCTGCTCTCTGGGGCGTCTTTCTGCAGAGAGAAGGAGCTGTTTCAGTGGTGGTGGGGGGGGGGGCAATACTGTTAGATGCTGTTGAGACATTGTGGTGACTTTTGGTGACTTTTAGGACAGCTGTTTCAGTGGAGGGGGAGGCAACAAGCACACTGGAGTGGGTTGAGAAGTACATGAGAGGAAGGAACACAGAGGTAAGACAGCCTTTTGATATTTTACCTATTCGTATCATTCCGTAGCTAATCAATGAAGAAAAGGGCTTTAGCAAGGTTCACTACTTCACCTGGGATTGTATATCTAGTAGCAGACGCAGGATTCAGACACACATCTGCCCTGGGTCTGGGGTGAGCTCTTAACTGTGGTTTTTCCACCTCTTTCATCAAAGCCATGGGTACGTGGTCACCTAACAGAACAGAGAGCCTTCTTGGTCCCAGGGCAAGCTGAGGACATTTGTGGCCACAGACACTGCACAGAAGAGATGGCTTCCATGTTTTGCTTAGCCTCATAGAAATATGACACAATACAGGAAAGGAGTTTCTATTCTTTTTTTTTCCCATTAAAAAAAATTGAAGTATAGTCAATTTACAATGTTGTGTTAATTTCTGGTGTACAGCATAATGATTCACTTATGTATATATATTTGTTTTCATATTCTTTTTCATTATAGGCCATTACAAGGTATTGGATATAGTCCCCTGTGCTTTACAGTAGGACTTTGTTGTTTAACTATAGGCGTTTCTATTCATAATCCTGTTATTTAGCTGGATTTACCATAGACATTAATTGTCTCATTTGCCCTAACTCTCCTGTATCACTTGAAGTAAATATAGCACTTTGGTGGCCAACTGTCCTTTATCAGGGCACCTATAATGATACAGTATTTTGTTATTTGACTTCTACATTCTATCTGTAGCTTTTAGATAGCACTTTGGTGGCCAACTGTCCTTTATCAGGGCACCTATAATGATACAGTATTTTGTTATTTGACTTCTACATTCTATCTGTAGCTTTTAGAATAAAAGAATAATAGAGACAGTTAGTTCTGCTAAATGCACTTGGAGCCATGTGTTAGCTTATCTATGGATTTTTCTCCTTAGATGTTTAAATACTCCCCCTGCAATTTAAGTTTCATCAAACAAAGGAGATCTGATTTAAGATAATTCTCTTGGTGAGAAAGCAATTGCTGCTACAATCTGCCATTCACCCAGAACCATTGATCCCAGGATAAACATTCATTTATCAGAGAATTCAAAATAAAACACAACATATGCTGTTGTTTATAACAAATTGAGGGGTAGAATACTGCATTCTTCCTAGGTTCTCCTATCAAAGCATTGTTTCATTTGCCTTGGCCAACATCCCTGGAAAATATCCATTTCCTCTCTTTTTACCCAAAGTCTTACTTCAAATTACAAGCTGGTTAACTTTTTATAAAGTCAGTCCATTATCTTAACCGCCAGGTATTGTTATGTTCCTTTAAAAATCGTCTTGTCAAAGCATTAACGGATATTTTAAAATTAAAATGACATTTAAAAAATCTCTCCTATAAGCCACTCCATCCTTTGGAGCCATTCATTCTGCATCGTGCTGGTAGAGTGCTTGGGAGGTACTCAGACACCTGAATTGTGACTCTGGCCTTGTGTGGTGACCTTGCAAGCAACCATATAATCATCTCTTGAAAGCCAGAGTCCAGGTATAAAGACGTTGTGGCCATGAAGAAATGCTTTCCGTTAGGGTTGTTACTGGGTTTTGCAATCTGCACGTGGCAGGCAAAGTGACCATGAGATGATAATTAAGTGGTCTCTTTATTATTGCAGAGGGGAAAAAAACTTCACAATCCTGATGATTGCAAAGCCTCTGAATTGGAGATTAAAAAAAACGAACAACAACATAAAACACTTGTGTGAGCGCAGATTCCTTCCTTTCATTTTTTAAATGTAGATGATATTTTTTTTTTTCTTGAATAATGAGTGTCTTGTAGGACAAGAGGCTCTTGACTGAAGGCTGGCATTAAAATACTTGCTATGTAACAGCAGTAGAAGCAGATTGTACAAAGGAGACCACTGTTTAATCACTGAAGTTCAAAACCAAGGTTTCTCTCTTACGAAGGGTGTTTGGAGCCTCTCAAAAATGCAACAGATGGGTACCTCAAATTTAAATTCTTTTGATAATGATTAAGGATTTTTCTACTTAAAAATGATGAAAATAAAACTTTCCCTGACAGTCTTTGAAGATGACAGGAGAAGATCTATCAGGAAATTATAAATTTTTTGTGGGATTCATTTTAAAGTAAATGGTTTTGCTCCTCTGTACTATATGATCTGATTTCTCTGCGTTTTAATAAAACTTTTCACTTGAGCTCACATAAAACTCAGAAAGCAGCTATAGTTATAAGAGTGTGTACATTATTTGTCATACTTTAACTAAATTGAAAAACTTAAAAATAGTTTTTAAATTTCTGGTGTTAAAAAAAAAGGGTCCCATCTGAATGGTTAAATTATGTATCTTCCCTCTCTTAATGGCTATACAGAATATATAACTACCTCAGGCAAACAAAACCCACCAAAGACCTGACCTACAGGACACATGGTGCTGTTCCAATATTTGTCTGCTGGTTTTCTCATCTGTAATCTGGATAGGATTCTGTAAAATGCCATTAACATCAACCATGAATACATTTTTGTTAATTCCTAATAATTTCCTAAATTGTGTTCCCCATGTCATTAAGAAGTTGTTTTAAAAAGTTCTCACTGTTGAAGGTCCTTCAAGCATTTACAGAGAATTGCCACTCAAGGTTTTAATGCCCAGAGAACAGGCTGTCCTGAGCATGCTCACCTTTGATTATGCTTAGTGTACAGGCTAACATGATGTTTATTATGTCTCCTTATAAAATTGACCATTTTGGTAGTACACTAATGCTTTGCTAATTCAATAGCCATACATCAAAGAAATTAATTCCGTATCTCTATAGAATCTCAAGAAGTACGTTGCATAATGTATTTGGTGAGTATCTGGCAAAAATCTTTTGATATTTTAAACTATCAACAATTATTGATTGGACCACAGAAGGCTGAGGAGTTCTGGAGTGGCAAATTTGTATTAAGTATAAATGAAACATCATATAGAATCACAGAAGTTTTTTTTAAGCTTTCAGAAGGGACTTTTATATCATCAGTATATTTTGTGGTTTGGATGGCATACTGAATATGGATGAAAAAAATCAATATTAAATGCATTTTATTTAAATTGAAAAATATACATCATATTTAAGTGCAACAGCTCAATGGTTGCGCTAGAACAATCTAAAAGTTGTTAATTCCACAGCATGAGGCCCTATATATGCAAAACGAAATGAAATCTACTATGCGCCAGAGCTCCAGATTGCTGGCTGCTTTTTGCCTTTTGATATATACAGAAGCTCAGTAAAATATGCCGTGTGAGAAAAGAAATCAGTGGGTTTATATTATTATTTCCAGTAGAAAAAGCTACATTTCTTTGTCTATGGAAAACTTCATTGGCCCATTGTTTGCTTTTCTCTTATTTTTATTTTACATGATAAATTCCTCTTAGAATTTAGTGGCATTTTCTTTAAGATTTTTTTTTTTTTAGATCATCACTTTTAAAGAACTAGTCATAAATCTACATATATCAGGCTTCTTAAAGCTGTATTTGCATAACTGATTTGAAAGTAACATTTGTTATAAGCTTAAGTCTTGATGCTATTATCCCCTGGCAATTAATTCAAACCACTGTGAAATGTCAGGGATGATCTGTTTATAGTGTGACCCTTATTCTTTCCCTTGCCAAAGCAGAAGGCATTGGATAAGCACTTAGATTCTAGGAAATTGAGGAACTGGCACTTCATATCCCTGAGGACTGTGTTTCTGCCTCTCCTCCCTCCCGATGGAATTAAAAGCATCCTCAGCTGTTGGTTACCACCACTCTTTTCTCTCTTTGGTACTTCCTGTTGGCGCTACCAGGGTTAAATCCTAAAAGGCACCTTTGATCATGGATGGACCTTCATTGCTCTCAAGTTTATATATTTAAAGAGGCCTTCCTGACAGCCCTGCAGCTCTCATAATGTGGTTCTAAAGTGGTATAATTTGCTTCATAGCATTTTCCCCTTCCTGACGTTAGATTCACTTGTTGATTGTTTTTACACAGCACAATTTTCACAGTTCTTCTAGAATGTAAGGTCCAAGGACCCTGGGTGCTGTGCTAAGGACTGTACCTGGCACACAGCAGATACTCAGTAAACATCTGATTTTGAATAAAGGAATGCATTTTCTTTAAAGGCGCATTATGTCTCAACACTCCCTCCTAGTCTTGTGGTTCCACGGTTTGACCACAGCCTTAGGTGTTAATTCCTCATTTATTATCCCAGAGAAGAAAGGCTTTTTCTGTTTGGAGAGAATGTGTGGTATGTTTATTCTATGCTTGGAAGATCCCCTGGTGAAAGATATATTCATGAGAAATAATCGATACAGACGACAATCTCTATGTGAGGCTCTTTGTTTTCTATGAAATGATTTCTTCAGGAATTTCGCTTCCTCTAATCTTTCCAATCTGCCGTAGATTACCTGAGTGAAACTGCGACAAGATTTGCTCGCGATCTCAGGGTGTAGGGGCTGCGGTGTGAACATTACATGAAGGTATTTTAGAAAAATGCATCAGGATTAATTTGTTGTTGTTTTTGTCCTGATCTATAAGCAGTTTAAATTCATACTGGCCTCTGCTGTGTGTGGGAGAGACCCTTAGATAATTTGTGCTTTTCGTGATAGAGGTTCTCATAATTCTTTACCTGAATGTCCTGACAGGAAAGGTAAAATTGCCTTTTTTGCCACTTAGAAATGCAGGACAAAGCAGCTGACAAATGTCATCTGGAATTTTACATCATTCAAATATACAGTCCCCATGTCAGCCAGGGGATGCCCATATGATTTTAGCAGTTTCCTTCCAGTTCGTCTAGAAATAATGGGTTAGTTCACATAAGACAGTCTTGAGATTATTGATACAATCACAAATTGAAATGGGACCCTGAGCTCTCTGCTCCCAGAAAAGCCTGCCTGGCTCTCTCTGCATATGAAGTGATTAACGATGCTGAGGCATTATGGGAAAATGGTATGTCTCTAATTATATGAAACCACAGGAGGGAGAAACCCTTTCTGATAGTGGTCTTTGAAGCCACCCAAGTTATCTGAGTCTGAGCTATTGGGGGGGGAGGGGAAGGAGGAACAGGAAGAAAAATGGTAAGACAAATATAAAAAAAAGAAGAGAAAAATCAGAATATGTAGTAGTGATACTGATCTAGGGGGAGACTGTGAGGGGAAAAAAATCAGCTGGGACCATGAAAAGCAATGGACAGGAGGCGATAACTGGCTTAGCAGCTAGATAAGTGACCATAAAAAGTCATACAACACTCACCTGTTCTCTGACTAATAATCTATTGTTCTTGCCACTTCACTCCTTTCTTATCTGGAATATGGAAACAATATTTCTCATCATCTTTGTGGGGCACAATGACACAGGCTTTACTAAAAAAGTAAAATACTGTGTGAATATTAAAAACAATGGTATGGAATCCTAGCTCTGCTTTGGTGATCTTTAAAATGTTAAGTCCCCTTAGAACTAAGAGTGTTGAGGATTTATGTGAGTTTCAGAACCACCTTTAAGGTAACAGGAGTGTGGGGGTGGGGGCTCTGTTTTCCTCCCTGGCCCTGGTCACCACTCTGGGGAAATGGGCTGCAACCTCCAGCGGCCGCGGAACAGTGCTGGCCAGTGCTGGCCAGGCAGCCTGGCCCCAGAAGGCGAATACAAAGCTGGCAGCCCAATTCCCCTTCTGACCACTTGGTGTCACTCTAGCTTTAAGAACTGCTCAGCCGCAGCCAAATCCTGGGAACCGGCTTCCTCCCAGGTTGGCTTCTGTGGTTTCAAAGACAGTCATTGTTTTGAAGAAGGTCATTTGGAGAGTTCGGTGGCTGATGTGATTAGAATGTGTATGGCAAGCCGCATTCCAGGTGCTTTGTGTGCTAACACTTAGGTGTTATTACCAGCATTAATTATCCAAGGGACATGAAACAAACACAGGTGGGCCCTTGTTGGTTCATTTAAAAGGCAAGGCTCTACAGAATGCAAGCCTCCAGGTAGCCACCCAGGCCTTTAACTGGGAGTTTAATTTGGCAATAGGCTGGAGCTCACCAGACTCACCTATTCATGGATTGGATGTTATAAAAGAAAATTAGTTCACTCTTAGTTCCTCCTTGTATGTGTTACACACACACACACAATTACAATAAAAACTGGCAGAAACAACTTTAAATGCTATTGTTGATTGTGCTTCTGGTTTACAATAGCTGAGGGTTGTTTTTTTTCCCCACCACCACCCTCTTTACTTGCATAACTTTTTATTCATCAACAACAAAAAAGACCTTTTCCTTCACAGAAAGAGCCGTCCTTCAAATGAGTTAACCACCTCTAGTGTTATCCAAAATGTCACCCAAATGACATGTTACCCAAGATGACACATCTTCTTCTCTTTCCCTGCCTCTCTTTTCCTTCTGGGACCAGAAGGGATTCGAGGAAGGAATCTGTGCACAGGCTTTTACAGCTCTGAAATGACTTTCTAAATTGGAGGACATTGCAGCATTTAGCTGAAGGTCCTGTGTTCTGTTTTAATGGGAGCCCAGGAGGGAGGCTTGCCCACTTCTAAAGATGCTGTTGAGAGCGGTGCTTTTCTGACTCATTAATTTGGAAAGGCAAGAGGAGGCTGCCATTAAGAAATGTCTTTGCAATTAATTGCATGTAAAACCTCAAGTTTTTTTTTTCTGACACATTTATAGAAACTGCTTTGCCTTGTTTATGCCCATTCACTTCTGCTGGCCTGAGCACGAGTGGAACTGGCCCTGGGCAAGACTGGCTGGCAGTCTGTTCCTGAGCCCTTTCTGATTTCATTGCTTACTTTTCCTCTCTCTGAACCTAAGTCTTCCTTCTATTTCCCCTTAAACCTTATTAGTTTTCAGTTTAATTGCCTCTGGCATTAGACTTGCTGATTTGGGGTTGTCCTTGGGTTTGGGGTTTAGCAGCTGTTATGATTCTGATTTTGCCATTTCCTGGCTGCATAAGTTTAGGCAAATAATTTAACTTTCCTGTACTTCATGTTCCCGTCTGTAAATAGGACTATTTTGAACAGTAAATGAAATACTACAGGAAAGTGGTATTTGGATTGAACACTTAAGGTGCTTGTTAAAAATGAAGTTTTTGAGATACATGCACCCCAATATTCATAGTAGCACTGTTTACAATAGCCAAGATATGGAAGCAACTTAAATGTCCATCAACAGATGACTGGATAAAGAAGACATGGTACATACATACAATGGAATACTACTCAGACAAAAAAAGAATTAAATAATACCATTTGCAGCAACATAGTTGGACCTGGAGATCATCATTCTAAGTGAAGTAAGCCAGAAAGAGAAAGAAAAATACCATAAGATATCACTTGTATGTGGAATCTAAAAAAATAAAACAAAACACACAAATGAATTTATTTACAAAGCAGAAATAGATTCATTGACATAGAAAACAAAACTTACGGCTACCAGAGGTAGGGAGTGGGTAGGAAGAGAAAGATTGGGAGTTTGAGATTTGCACATTATAACTACTATATGCAAAACAGATAAACAATACGTTTATACTGTATAAAACAGGAAATGATATTCAATATCTTATAGTACCCAATAATGGAAAATAATATGAAAAGGAATATATGTATGTATATGTAGGACTGAAACACTATGCTGTACACCAGAGGTTGATACAACGTTGTAAACTGACTATACCTCAATAAAAAAAATGAAGTTTTCTGATTCTTATTCTAGACAGAATCCTCAAGGAAAGTTCTAGGAATCTTCATTTTTAAAAGAGCTCTAGGAAATTCTTACACTTACCAAAGTCTGAGAATTCCTGGCTCAAGGGATAAAACCTCCGAGTTGTAGCTGTCTATGAAGAGATCAGGGAAAACAGCATCTCCAAAAGGGTGGGTGGGGGGAATGTAGGTAAAATGAAGTCACTTCAGGGTCTCTCCGCGGAGATCCGGTGCCCAGGGGCCCAGCTGTAAGCTATCCCGCATCCGCAGCACCCATGTAGTGTTACAGAAGCATGACTTGCACCGCGCAAGCGCACTGGCTGGCGCCTATCACAGTTGGCTAGATCCCGGCTTTGCATTGACATATAAGGCGATTCGGACATGCAGCCACCGCCGCCGCCACCACTGAAACCTGTGTACTCCGCAGTAAAGGCATGTCAGAGATACTTACGGCTTCGAGAGTGTCCTACGGGGGTAAGTAATGGAGGTATCACGGTTGTTTTGTTGGGGGGAGATTTGGGGACAACTGCAGGGTATGATTTGATTAGGGCTGTCCTGAATCCTATACAGAAAGGAAAACGTGGACAATTGACTCACCATGTTGTTGGGTGAAGTACCCAGTGCTTCCTTTCTAAAACGAAGATGCTAAATCCGTCTACTTTACTATTGTCATTTGTCAGTTTTTTTTCCCGCTTGCTTTTACTTGTTCTGGGTACCCATCCGTGTGTAAACTGGGTGAGGGTTGTTCCCCTCCGCTTCTGCTGCCTAACGGACTCTTGCTTACTGGACTGGAGGCCCTAAGAGGGAAAATAGTGTGATTTTGTGTTCCTTAAAGATTTCGAGGTCCAGCACAGAGCACACGGATAGGGCAGGCATCCTGATCAATGAGTACATGAGCTGGGTAGCATAACAGCTTCTTAGCCTCTAAAACATCCTAATCAATCTGCCCTTCTCTTTTTGTTCACATTCACACACATACTTAAGGCTTGATGAGATTCAGGTTCCTTGGGTAATAGAACCACTTTGTAGGACCTGATACTCTTGTGCGAAGTTAGGTTACATTAATTGAGAATTAGGGATGACCAGTTATGGAATGCAGATTGCAAGGGAAATGAATGCAGTCACGGCTTGCTGGTAGGCCATCTTTCTTGTTCAGATCATCTCGGAGATTAAAGCCGCACCGACCCAGTTCGAGTCTGATTTGCAGATACGGAAAATGGAGCCATGGAGGGCATGTTGCTGAATGCTGGGGTTTTTGTTTGATTCCCGGACTTGATGCCTAGTCAGAATATTTTAAGAAGTAACAACAGAGAGGATTGCTTTGGACATGATTAATATTTCCCCAAGGCATTAACAACCATTTAATTTTTCTCAAAATTCAGTATGATGGGCGAAATGCAGATTTCTGGACCCTACTCCAGCTCAGACTTACATATTGCAAACCATGAGGGTGGGGCGGGGCTTGGAGACACTCAAGAGATTCAATTGGACTTGGTCTGAAAAAGGCTTTTCACGGGTTCTGGTTCCCCCTACTCTGCCCTCCCGAGCATCATGGGGAGCAATATCTGATACCTATAATGGAGTTACTCTCTCCAGGCGCAAAACTGGCATTATTCTTCTGTTTGTATATCACATAGCTTTTGGTCTCAGCCTTGTCATTTATAGAAAACCAAGAACCACATAACATTTTTTAAAAGTAAAAATTATTCTTTGTTAGAGAAGTTTTGAGTTCACAGCAAAAATTGAGTGAAAGGTACAGAGATTTCTTGTATACTTTCTGCCCCAACACATATACAGCCTCCCCTAAAACCAACATCCCTGGTAAGGGTGGTACATTTGTTACAAATAAGGAACCTACCATGGCACATCATTATCCTCCCAAGTCTACAGTTTATATTAAGGTCCACACAACTTTTTCCAACCTCATTTGGTTCACCTGTGAAATGGTTTAAGTGGGCAGACTTCTCTCAGGTGCTCTGCTGGTTCCTGTTCCTGTGTTTTAAGCAGGTAACAGGAAGAGTTTGGTAGATTTTTGTTGTTGTTGTTAACTTTGAGCTCTTTATATCAGATGGGCTAGAAGCTGTAGTCATTCATTTAGTCTCGAGGAGTGTTTCTCAAAATGTTGTCCCTAAGCTAGCAGTATCAGCATCCTTGGTAGGTATGTCAATTCTTGGGCTTTATTCCAGACTCACTAAATCTGATGCTGGGATGGCTGTGTTTTAATCCACCATTCAGACAGTTCTAATGTTGCTGTCATTTGAGAACCACTGGCCTTGAGGGAAATGTTACTTACTGGCGTAAAATTTTAATGAGCACCAATTTGGCTGAGTGGACGACCCTTTCATAGAGCAGCATTTCAGGAGAACAGAAGAAGGCCCTTTGTGGCAAGATATGGGCGGGACCGTATCATGCATCAGCTAGATCACGTAAAGTGTTTTTTTGCCTAGGGCTGACCCTACCAATAAATTAGAAAAAGGATTTAACGTCTGGGCTTCATGGTCCTTATTTGTAAGTTTGGGGCATAATGAGAGTCCGGCTTCATCTGGCTGTTGTGAGATTAAAGGAGGGTGCTGTTAAGTGCCTTATGCAGTTGGCTGAGCAGTCGGCCCCCTTGCTGCCCTCTCCGAAGACTGGGTGGAGTGTGACTGCACCAGGCCTCAAGGCCAGGGACGGGCAGGGCCTGCGTCTCCTTTGGCATGTTACTGCCCTAGCAACTAGTGCAGTTCCTAACCTAGAACTTGCTCAATAAATACTGGCTGTACGAACAAACATGAACAAAATGGAAAAAAAAAAAAAAAAGAATGAAGACAGTTTTATTGGCTATGTTGGCTGGTAAAGTATAAATATGAGAAAAGCATACTTTTTGAGGCAAATGTTAGACCTATCATCAACAATTTAAGGGCTGATGCTGGGTTCAGGGTCAGAAGCACTCACACCTGGAGTCAGGTGGGGGCGGGGAAAGAAGGAAGGGCAGTGATTTAGGATTCCCGCCCCGAGTTCAGCCAGTCCCTGAAGGGGCCCAACCCCACCGCAGCCCTGTTTCCTCCTCCCAGCGCCGGCCACGCCCTCTCCCCGCCCTAAACCCCCTGTTGGCTCCGCCCCAGGTGAGGCGGGAGGGTTGGTGGCTCCACCCCTCCGGGAGTTGCGCGTGCAAGTGCGGATCCCGGCGGGCGCTTGTCGCAGTGACGCCTCACGAGGACCGCAAGCCCGTGGCCCTGGAGGCCGCAGAGAAGTTCCGCCGCCTGAGGAGGTCCCTGAGCATCATAAAATGATCCGGGACCGACTGAGTCAGCAGTCAGAGCGGAACACAGGATTACTACATCCTTCTTACTGTCGGACGGACACCATCTTAAGGACCACCAGGCTGTTTTGGCTGCTTGCAGTAAGTTCCCTTGAAAATTCCTTCAGGAGTTCAGTCAGGAACCTCCCGGTGGAGAGGGAAGGGGTTGGTAAAGTGGGTCTTTCGCCGTTTAATTGAGGTCACGTGAACAGCAAAATTGAGGCCAGCAGGGGAAGAAGCCAATGGTGTATGGAAAGCAGCTGAGGTTATACAAATGCTAGACGTTGTCCAAGCCCTTGAAGTCAGAGGCGGAAAGTGATAAGGGCCTCTTCTCACATTTGCAGTCTGCAAGTATTTTGGGAATATAGGGTAACCGTTGTGGATAACACTGGAAAAAAAAATACTGGAACCTGATTTTTCTTTGCTAGAATTGCATCGTTGTGGATTTAAAACTGTATGTGAGAAGGTTCCTGTTACTTGTTAGGAAACAGCGGTTGCCTTAGAGATTTTTCCCTCCCTAGCTTATTGAAGTGTAATTTAGTGTAGAGTTTTAATTATGATATGTAACCACCACCACAAGCAAGACGTAGGAACATGTCTGTCACCCTAAGTTTTCTCATGACTGAAGTAGACCCTGATTCCCAGCTCCAGGCATCCACTGATTGGATTTTTATCATTTGTCTTTTTATCTGATTTAGAATATCATGTAAATGGACCCTTACAGTGTGTCATGTTCCGTGTTTCACTTTTTTGTCTTAGCATTGTGTTTTAGAGATTTGTCCCTCTTGTTGTGGGTATTACTCTTTAGTTCCTTTTTATTGCTGAGTAGTATTCCATTGTGTGGCTATAACACCTGTTGATGGACAGGTTGTTGTTGGTTTGGGGCTATTACAGATGAAGTGGCTACAAACATTTGTGTACAGAAAAAAAATTTAAGGGCTATATCTTTAAGTTTAAGGAGAACAGGCTTCTCTCACTAAAATGTAATGGCAGATAAATTAGAATAGGTGTTAACAAATTCTGCGTAAGTGATTATGGGACATTTTTAATATTTCAAGTTATGAAACATAATATACGCTCCATTGCTGAAAATGTTTAGACAGACTTAGAATCCAGGATAAGTCAACTTTGAAACACATTTTTTCTCCTTTGGTTTCCTAATGATCCATTTGTTTTTGACTCTTCAAAACAGTTGCCAAAAAACAGAAGTCTGCAATGAAGTTCTGTTCTTAGATTCCCTTATTGTCCTCCTCCTTTTCTTCTTTGTCTTCATGTTCATAACCATCCCATCTCATTTTGAGTTCTAACTATACACCAGCTATTTTAAACACCTTATCAACTTTTATCAAATTAATTCTTAATGACTGTGTTGTTACTCCTCCATTTTACTGATGGAAAGATGGAGGCCCCGAAATTTAAGTTATGTAAGCAAAGACAGGAGTGGAAGTTAAGGCTGATTTGTTAGCCTGTTTTTGTTTGTTTGTTTTGTTTTTTTTACTACAACCCCTGGTATAGAGAAAAACCTTCACATTTCTTTCTGGCTAGACATGTTACCTGTTACTCCTATGCTTAGCAAGGGTAGGTGAGTTTACTATTCTTAGAAGACTTGAAGGTAGAAAAGGAACAGAGAGAGAATTGTCAGAGCTTGGGCCATAGGAAATAGCTTTTCTTTTCACCTGAGAAGTGGATGTGTGAGTATCAGGATGGAAAAAACTTAGAAGGGAAAGGCTTTGGTAACCTTGGAATTGGACAAAGGAATGCCCTCAACGCTTTTTGCTGTTTCCTTTCTATCTTTTGCTTGCTTCTACCCCAAGTTACATGATTTGAGCTTACTTTTCCGTGGCCAGTGATATGGGCTGCCTGTGTTCTCTCCTGCTTCCTCTTCATTCATGGAAACTTGAAGTTTTCATGTCTTTCAAGTGACTTCTGACCAGTTGAGGCAAAAGTGACCTACCTCTGCTTTGAATTCTTGATTCTGTTAGATATTTACTGAGCACTAAATTACCTACTGCTTTGTGGAAGTAATAAATTAGCTGAACAAGAGCTGTTTAATATTGGATAAGTATTGTATTGTTCCACAACCACAGCTGGGTTGTAGAGGTCCCATTACATATAGCAAGCATTTAAAATAACAATAAAAAAGAAATAATAGCTAATATTGAAAACATTTGCTGTGTACCATTATTTCATCTGTATCTCGCATGAACTTTGTAAGGTGAATATTCTTATTACTGCTTTATAGATGAGGAAGTGGAGGCTTAGAAAGATTAATTTGCCCATGTCAATATAGCTGGAAAATGTAGTCCCAAAAGGAAAATAAAAATCAACATAATCCTACCATCCAATAATAACTTATTTTAAATTTTAAGTAGATTAGAGACAAAGACCCTTTTTATAAACTGAAAATGCTTAACAAAGTGCTAGTCAAATAGTGAATACTCAAGGTCTGTATATTGAATAATCCAGTGCATTCCACAAAGTAGCATTGAATAACTCACAAGGAAGTTGAATCGTATTTTCTTGACTGTTTAATTTAGCTTCCCCTCTTCTTCCCACACAGCTGACTATCCAATATAGTGGGGTTTGTACCCACTGATGTCAAAGACTGCTGTTACGGTGAAGTTCTAGTCATAGGAAAAATTGCAGCTTCCCCAGCCCTACCCTTAACTTTTTGAAAAGAAACCAGAAAGGGTTCTGGTTCTAAAATTCTAGTGTTTTCTCAAGTAAACCTTCCAGGCTTTAACAAGCTGCGTTATAGAAAAATTTAAAATCCCTTGTGGTTCTGTAATGTCTTCTGTAGAAAAATGACTTAAAATAACCATGCTTCTTTGCCTCTGAAAAATTGCTCCTCCTTTGGTTTGCAAAGATTTAATTATGTTGATTTTTTAACAAAAACAACTTTGGCCATATTTTCCTCTCCTGTTGAATTCTTGGCCTTTTATAGTAAAAAGACTCATGCTTTTCTCTGGATTCTTCTCTTTCTCATTTTTCTTAGCCTTTCTTCAAAATGAAGTTGAGGCCAGTAGTCTTGACTGGGAGCCCCACAGAAAGTAATGGCTGAGAGTGTGAGATTTTGGAGTTTCAAATACTCATTCCATCACTTCTTAACCCTGGGATCTTGGGCAAATTACTTAACTGCCTCAGTTTTCTCATCTGGAAAATGGTACCAAGAATATTATCTACCCTACAGGGTTATTCTGAGTAATTTATATAAAAGTCATTATGTATAAGATACTTATATACATATACTGCCTGATTGATGTTTAAACATAAGAAAGGCTTTCTTTTCTCTAAAATACTATCTTCCAGAAAATTGAGTGGGATTGAGTGGGATTGAGTGGCATTTAATAAAAAGTTCTTCTGAAGCATCTTGGAAGGGATGCACTGTAAAATAGTGTCATGTCAAGGTTTATGGAAAATAGAGAAGCCCTAATGACCTCACTGGATACTTTTTAAAACCTTTCATGGCAGGTGAAAAGAAGCAGAGCAGTTTAACATAGCTTTAGTCATTGTTCCTGGAGGTGTGACTTCACAACTTTAAGCACTGTAGGCAGCTGTCAACCAAAATTTTAGAGTCCTTAAGAAATGAAAATTCTATGTGTTAGGGTTTGTGGAAATTAGGAATATGTTCCTGCAGGATGAGAAGAGTCAGGGCCCTAGTGTAACGGTGATGAGTACTCCAGGCATAAGATGATGTGGCTGCCAATTGTATTTGTACAAATTCAGACAGTTCAGAGGGAATGAACTTGATATCTGGAAAGCTGTTAGACACCTCATTATGTGGATCCACAGTTGATAGACATAATGACAAAGATGCATGTGAAGAATTCAAATGAAGTTATTTCAAGTAATAGGAGGGTAGTAAAGAGTAATTCTGAATTAACATATTTCACATATGATTTTAAACATGAGTGCCAAGAAATGAAAAAGTCAGTCATTAGATGTAAATATTTAACTCTTCTATCTTAATGTAAAAGTTTATATGCTCAAGTTGGCTAAAAAGATTTCAGAAACCTTTTCATTGAGGAAACTGGGAAATCGTATTTTGGACTACCATCTATTTTGCTGTATATGGTCATTGGTGATTTGCATTTTCTGTTCTACAACTTGTTATCTCTATATGAATGGAAAAGTGTTAATATCCTTAAAGGTTAGAGCCTTGAGAATAAGCTCTCCTGTATATTTCAGGCTCTAGGCAACGTTCTTTTACAAAAGGTACAGAACCAGCAAGACTAAGTCTAGGAAACAGACCACAGGGTTAAAGTCATAGGAACAGATCTAATATGGAATTAAATTTGTTCTTTTCTATTACATTACTTCTCATATTTGCATAACTTGTGGCCATCCATGAAAGAATGCTTGGTTCTGTCTTAATTTATTTTACTGGTTCTATAGTGTGGATATATCATAACTTACTTAGTCTTTGTAATATTCATTGATATTTAGATTATTTGTAATTATGAGAAAGTAGGGAACTGTATGGAAATGAGTATGCTAGTCTTTACCATTTCTGTAAAAGCAAATATTGTTTTCCCAGTTTAGGTCCCAAACCTTGGCATTGTTCTTGATAAGTGTCTTTCCCTAACATATCGTATCCAATTCAATAGCAAATCCTATTGATTTCATTTTTTAAATATATGCAGATTCTATTTTTTAAATATGTGCAGATATTGGCCATGTGTCAGCACCTCTTACTACCAACATTTGGTCCAAAGCATCATTGCCTCTCATCCAGATTATTGGCATCATCTTCTAGCAGTGTCTCTTTCCAGCAGCAGCCAAGAGTCATTTTTTAAAACTCAATCAGATCAAAATCACTCTGCTCAAAGCTCTCCACTGTCTCCCCATCTAACTCAGTAAAATCCAGAGTATTGGCCGTGGTCTTTAAGACTCCCCATACCCAGCACCCTTCTACTTTTCTGACCATGACCTCTACCACTCTTCTTTCGTATTCACTGCACACCAGCCACATTGAAATATTTGCCATTTCTTGAATGTAATAAGCACAGTTTTTCCTTGGGGTCTTTGCATTTCTTGTTTCCACTGCCTAAAACCGTCAAGCCCCTTCCCTCCCCCCCATATTTGGCCCGACTTCCTCCTTTATTTCTCCTTTAGGTCTCTGTTCACATGTTAGTTTATCATATTTGTCGAATGAGTGCTGAATGGACACATCTTTATCCATTTGAATAAATGCTTGTGTAGAATGAATTTCTGGAAGTGAAGTTGTTTACTTTTGCACTGAGTGCCGTTGTTTTTCCATTTCAAATCCTTTGTTATTACACTCCTTCCTCCCCCATCCTTTCCTGTTTTATTTTAGTGTTCTCATGCCTCTCTTCAAAATGGTTCTGTGAGTCTGTCTGCTGTTCCTAGGCTGGCTTGCTTTCTCTCCCTCCTGGGATCTCTGGAGGAAAAGCAGGCACTAGGCAGCTGGTCTGATCCCCATGGGCCTCTTCACAAGGCTGTGATTTCAAGAGTGACCTTGGGGTATGACAGAGTTGTCATTAAACAATTTAATAGATGAAAGCATCTCCTCTTCACACTTCAGTCACATTTATTTCTCCCCAAATATCTGGCACTAAACGGTAAATATGCAATACCACAAAGAAAAGTTGTAAAAAAGATCTGATTTATCCTACTGGTTTAAAATTCCTGGAACATATATTGACATTGGAAGAGATCAAAGAAGTCTTAGGATTTATGCATGAAATAAAAATCATCCCTGTCTATGTGTACCTTTAAAAAAATTTTATAGCACTTTCGCTTATTCTTACCACCATCCTTTTAAGAACATTATATGAATACTGGTAAATGTTCAGTCATTGGTGATTTGCATTGTCTCCTGGATCACTCAGATAACAATGGTAACAATGGGTCACTGGAATCATAAAAGTATGGAATTTTTGTAGAAGAGCTCTTTATTTAATCCCTTAATTTTACAGAAAGGGAAACAGAACTCTACAGAAGTTGGGTGACTTATTCAAGGTCATGCAGCTCGTTAATGGTACAGGCGGGTCTTCTGACTCCCAAAATAGTGCTCAGCAGTATCCCCTGAACAGTATCTGTGAACCAAGCGTTGGGCTGAATGAAACTCTGCCCGCTAGATAGTTCCTGTTTCTTCCCATTGTCCTGACACCCTGCAGTTTATTTAGATTACATGATTTGGCCTCATATTTCTTCTGGAGCTTACGGGGTAAGGATCACCCTGTTCGGGTGCTTAATTTTGTGCTAATGATCCTTCTTTCTGTCTGAAGTCTTCAGGTTGCAGTTTTTTTTTCAGAGGAGCTTGGTGCTGCTTGTCCTTTTCCACTCGCTGCATGATGTGCACATCAGTGCCTCCTGCCGCCTTCCACTTTTTAATTGCCTCTCCTTCCTAATGAAGCCTGTATCAGCTCCAGAGCTAATTGAACTTCGTCCTTCATTCAGACTGTGTTATTAAACAAATAGTCACAGTGTTTGGTCTCACTTTAATAGGATGTTTGCTTAACATCAAAAACTTATTAGTAATCCATTGAAAAGGCAATTAATGAAGGACATGTGGGTAAGGAAATTGAACTAGTCTGCGGCACAGGACAAAAAACAAAAATGGCAAAGGCACTCTGGTGTTGCTGAGGTTAACTGTTTGTGTCCTGGGAGTTGCAAACTCATTGTTAAATTCGGGATTCTTAAATGATAACTTTATTGATTTAGGTTATCAGAAGTAGCATTTCTGTGTCTGATACTGAAGGACAGGCTGGTTGTCTTTCTTGATCCTAACTAGCCTCTCTCACTCCCTCTGTCTCTCATTTTCCCCAAGCATTTTAGCATGTGGACTTACATTTATCAATATTTTATGTATTTTTACTATATTTATAATTTTTATTTTTATATAATTTATTTTTATTTGTGTAATTTAATATTTTTAAACTTTAAATTGAGTTATAGTCAGTTTACAATGTTGTGTCAATTTCCAGTGTAGAGCACAATTTTTCAGTTAGACATGAACATACATATATTCATTGTCACATTCTTTTTCACTGTGAGCTACCAAATATTTTATATAAATTTACCATTATATAAAATATTGATAGGTAAAAAGCAAACACCTCTGGAATCTTATCATCCAGAGATAACTGTTGATAAGATCTGGGTGTATACTCTTTTATGCTCCATTTTAACACACATCTATAGGCACAAAATTGAATCATCTACCATGTTGACCTATTTTTTTGCTAATTTTTAATCGGTAGTATGTTCTGGACAGTAAATAGAGACCTGTATATCATATTCAATGGTTTTGGCATATTTTCTTGGGTGGATAGGCTACAATTTATTTCATCATATTGTTGAAAGCTTAGAAACAAAGTGCCTTTTACTTCTTAGTGTGTATAGCCCCAAGTGAACATCGTTATTTGGGTAAGTAATATTAATACTAGGAAATCAAATTGACAGACTGCTCTGTCAATAAAACAGTGGCTGTTGCAGTCTTTGGTGTTACTAGACTACAGATTTATATCCTATGTAACAATTTTTCTGAGTATCAAATTTCCTTTACTTGTAATTATGCCAATAAAATAATTAAGAAACAACAGGCGATTGATGAAGAAATTAGTCTTAAGAGAATGGCTCAAGGTGTCGATGTCCCCCTTCCTTTGAACTTACGAAGATAAATGATACCTGGGTTTAAAGGGAAAACAAACTCTTAAAAATATGAACCTAGTGGTTTTTGGGAATTGAGGAAGGCTTGGCAGACCAAATTCTTTTTATAATCCACGCTAAATAGATATGAGAGGAGAAGACCCAAGAAGGGGTTACTCTGTGTGTTCCACAGACCTTGGATCTGACTGTGAAACTCCCATCTGCATTAATGTGAGTCATGCATGGCTGGGTCCGCAAGCAATATTTAGTAAATGAATGGTGTTACTGCCTGGCAGGGACCCTTTTAGAAAGTGCTGTTGTTGGGGGATCCTAAGTAGATAGATAGACTCTGATTTAGCTAGGATTATGATGCATAAAATGTTGGTAATAGGTTTAAGAGATTAGCATAGACCAGCTTTCCATGAGATTGCTCCTCATATATAAAAAATTAAATGTTATTTCTAATGTCATCGTAAAAGTGAGGCTGCAGGATTATCGATTTTTGGAGGCTTTTACTAGATAGCTTGATAATTGACTCTCTCAAATTTTTAGTACTTGGCCCTGGGTTTTCTGTACACCCTGCTCAAGCAATTTGGTGTAATTAATTTTAATAGCTGTATTTACTTTTAGGATTTATACTTGGGTGGAAAGGTATCTCTAGTCAAAATCTCATAGAATTATTTTCTGTCTTTGAATTAAAACCATACAATAGTTTAAAATGAGAATCTCTATAAAATTAAATGAGCAGAATGCAAAATCTTTTACCATATTTACAACCCCATGAGATAGAAATGTCTGTAGATGAGGATTGAAAAGGAAAACAAAAATGAACGTAGTTAATGTGTTAGATGGTAAATTGATACATATTTTTAGTAAAGAATAAATAAACATTGGGGAAAGAGGGCTTTAGATGAGATTTTTTTTTTTCTTTGAGGGGGGAGGATGCTTCCAAAAAGCTGTGAGTGGCTCATCTGTCAAAAAGAGTTGGCTGGAAAAATAGTCATTGATCATGTTGACTCGTAATTAGTCAGAAATCCCACGTTGCTGTATAGGCTTCTAAGAGAGAAGGAAGGAAACGGTGGGTGAAAGGAAGGATGCGTTCTCCAGCAGCAGAGAAGCCTTCCTCCTCCTCTTCCTTTTTAGATCCACAGACTTGTGGATAGTTGGCCTTTGGGAGAGGTGTTTTCACTGTATGATACTGGATCTCTCAACATCTCTTAGGCTGACATTCTGTTCCTTCTAATCTGGTACTTAAGGCAGATACAAATATTAAAAAAAGAAGACAGTTATGATCAGGGAGCTTGTCTACTTTTTGTTGTTAAAAGGATTTTTCTTAAACATTAAACTATAAATTTTTAATGTCATAGATGGTGGTTGGAAAAAATAGAAACACAAAGTAAAAAGAGGAAAAGGATAATTGATAATTCCTTTACTCAGTGATACATCATAGTGTTAAATGGTTTTATTTGATTCGTCTTTTTTTCTTCTCTCCAATATGGGTATACGTGTATATTTTTGCTACTATAATAGACTAATGTGATAAACCCTTCTATAGACACATTTGGTATACAGTTTTGATTGTTTCCTTAGGATACATTAAAATTTAAAATTTCTCTCAAGTTTTTAAGTCACATTGGGGGCTTGGGGCTGGAGAAAGGGATTGGAGATATTGAAGCTGTTGATTAGAGGAGGAAAGGAGTGATGGCTTTTGAAATATTTTCCTCTTTTCTAGTAATCTCTCCCAGCTTTGTGGGGGATAGCATGGAATTGTCTCTTGCTCAATTATAATTCTGGGGACCCTGAGTTGATAATGAGGGCCTATGTGGAAAAAAAGTTTGAAGAGATTCTTACACATGTAAGTCAATCCTTAGAAGTTGTGTAGAAAAATGAAAGGTTATTGGAGATTATTATATGCTATAAATATTCTGATCTATAAATTTGATTTTTTTCATTAGGGAAAATAGGAATCAGAGTATTCTGAGTATTCTTTCTTTAAAAGAGAACATGGTCTAGTAATAGAGACTCACAAATGGAGAAGTAAGAGAAATAGGAAGTTTTGCTTTTGCAAACATACTGAAGTGGAAAATAGAAACGCTGAAATCAACAACAATAACAAAAAAAAAAAAAGCTACATCCATTTGGACTAAAATACATGTACATATAACACAACTTTCCAAGCATAAAACGAAAATTCTAGCCAAGGGAATGAAAGGAAATACCTTTTGAAAAATTGCTGAAATAGGCCTGTTGTTGAAATAGTTTTATTTCCCCGTTAGAAGATCTGTTTACTACAATTCTGGGAATGAGAGGGATGATTTTGAATAAAGAATAAAACCATTTAAGATGTTGTGCACAGTACCAGAATTTATGAAGACTTGCTTGAATTAAAACTAAATGTCACCAGCATATAGAAGCCGACAGAAATGTGCATTTCATCTATTGTATTGGGAATTGGGGAGGGGAGTAGGGAGGGCTCACCCTTTCGTGATGCTCTTTTCTACACTACTAATTTGTATGGGCAGAATTCAGACCTTACAAAAGCATGCATTTCTCTAGAATCTTCTTAGCTGGTCACATTAACTTATTAATTGATAAGAGTTAGACTCATACCTCCTAATTGGACAGAATGCAAGAGGGGAAAATTCAAATGTTTAATCATTCATGCAACAAATGTGTGCTAAGTATCTACCTTTGCCAGGTGTCACTGCAGCCGCTGTAAGTACATTGGTGGACCGGACAGACAGGTCCTTGTCTTTGGAAGCGTCTAGAGTTTGGAGACCGGTAATACACAGTGAGAGGCGGGTGATTGCTCTGTCAACAATTAAAATTGGATGATTGGGAGATGATGGAGGGGACACTTCAGGTTGGCTGATGAGGGAAGGCCGGCCACCGTGTCACATTTGAGAGGGTCTTCTCAAATAATTCTGCAAGTCTGCTCCTTTTCCCCTTACATTTAGAAAAGGCCTCCTTCTGTGGCCTTCATCTTTTCATAGAGGGCTTGTTGTTACCATTTGCTTTGACTGAAGAGCTGTAAAACTGAAATCAAGATGCAGTTTAAAAAAAGAGCTGGAGATGCAGTTTTGTAAGTCAGAAGCTCAGGTGCACAGTCATTTTCTCAGCTCCAAGAAAATCATAAATTATTTTTTATTAGAGGGAATTACTGAAGCTCTAGGTCTTAATGATTGCAGAACAGGAGGTCTTCTTTCTTTCTTTCTTTTTTTCTTTTGCTAAACATCAAGTAGCTGCCACTTTTAATTTTCTTTTAGAATTTACACATTAAAAACATTGTTTTAGCAGTTGAACAAAACTATTTCTTATATCCAAGGGATGGTGCCAGAGAATGAAATGTGCATCTCTTTAATTTCTTCCCCTCCAGCCTGATTCATGAGTTAAAAACCAGCCTTATGTTTTACGATTAGAGAGCTGGTGTTTAATATTAATAACTATGGAAAAATCAAATTCCAACTTTACCCTTTAATGTCTTCATGCCCAGAAGTCGAATCATTAGAAAATTTGGAAGCAAGCCGACCACATTCCTGGTCTTTTGACTTGATGGTGCCATGTGGTTCCTTAGCACAGATTATTAGTGCAGTAATTCTGGCACTTGAGATTTCAAGGACCAGTAAAATGGCAAGAAAAGGTAAATTAAAAAATATTTATTCAGCATTTGTTATATGTCAGACAGTTTTCTGGGGATGGAAAGACAGCAGTGAACCAGGAGGAAAAGAAATAGGCAAAAATTACTGCCTTCACGAAGAATACTTTCAAATGGGGAGAGCTGCTCAACAAGTGCTCAACAAGTAATGCCAGGTGGTGATAGATACTAAGAAGAAAAATTGCAGAGAAGGGTTAAAGGAATAGTCAGGGTCAGGGTGAGGCGTGCAGTTTTAGAAAGGAGAAATTGGCTTAGAAAATTCTTAGTTAGTACTTGTGAATATAGAAGGGAGGGAGGTGGGGGAGCAAGCCAATGTGGGTCTCTGGATGGTTGGATGGGAGCAGCAGGTGCAAAGGCCCTGAGACAGATGCATGCCTGGTACTGTCTGGGAGCAGTAGGGAAGCCAGTTTAGCTAAAGTAGGTGGGGAGGAAGAAAGAATTGTAGAAGATGAGCTCAGAGAAGATGAGGAGATAGATCATGTAGGTTATTGCAAGCCATTGTAAAGACTCTTTGGCTTTTAGTTGGAGTCAAAGAGGGGAGTCATTTCAGGATTGTGAGCAAAGGAATACCATGAGTTGGCTTTCTAAGAACACACCAAGGGAGAGTTATGGGAGGTGGAAGCAGAGAGATCAGCTAGAAGAGTGTGTCAGTAATCCAGGACAGAGGAGATGGTGGTTTGGACCAGACCAGTATCAGTAAAGGTGGTGAGAAGTTGTCTGATTCCGGGTATGTTTTGAAATTAGAGCCAACAGATTTCACTCTCAGGTTGAATGAGGGATGTAAGAGTTGAGGATGAGTCCAAGGTTTTTGGCTGGAGCAACTGGAAGGATAGAGCTGCTATTTGCAGAGTGTGGAAAGACTGTGGCTGGTGAGGGTACAGGTTTTTAGGGGAGAATCAGGAGCTTGGTTTTGGACATGTTGGGTTTGAGACACCTATTTGATATCTGGTGGAGATGATAACCGGATACTGGGAGTGAGTGGCTTTGATTGGAGGTACACGTTTGGGAGCAGTCAGTACCAGAATGCATGTTCTTGACCGCTGTACACGCTGCCTTCTAGGTTATGCTGTTTGTGACTTGCATAAAAATTGTTTGTGGCACCCTAGTTTAAAGCCAGGCCTCTTCAATTTTGTCTCTAGTTTAATTCTGGATGAGTAGTGATTTTGTATTTATTTTTGCTTTTTATCAAGAGTCTCCCCCCACCACTTGTCATAACCATGCAGCTTCCTATTCTTATTCCTCCCAGGGATGTGGGTGAGGGGGGAAGGTCTGGTATTGATTTTTCAGCCACAGGAAAGCAGTGCCTTTTTTGATTCTCCTCAGCAAGGAGGCTCTTCGTGAGTGAGTTTTTTGGTTACCTTTTCAATTAATCCATCTTAGAATTGATGATGATTTTATGCTTCATGATGCGATAATCTGTAACATTTATATGGTGCCATTATCTCTTTCCAAGTACTTTGTGAACATTTGTTAATTGCTTGCCATTCATTCCCCCCCAGAAAGTACAGCTGAATTTACATTCATTGTGGGAGTTCCCCAACAGTGCGGGTTTGAGCAGTGAAGTGACTGCCCGTCAAACACCTGGCCACCTGGCCGGTCAGGGAGAAGGGATTCATAAGGCACATAATGCTGATGACCTCATCTCCATTAATTATTATTATTTTAGTACCTGCTGCATTCTTCTCGTAAAAGTTAGAACCTCAAATGAAAGAGGTGTTTCCTTTCCCTAGAGATCGTAAAGGATACGACCAACCTGTTGAACAGATGGGCGATACTCAGAGGGGAAAATGAGGAGGTAGGCCAGAGTTGCCTTCAGCTCTTCTCATTATGAAAGCAGGGAACTGTTTACCACCGAGGTCTTTAAAGTAGTACTCAGGAATCCAGGAGAGTGTGAGCATTTGGCTGACCGGCTAAATACAAAGGCACCTTCATTTTTACTTGTTTTATTGAGGACTCAGGCAAACGTGTTTTCTTTTTTCAATTCACTCATTGGCAAATTTACTGACAGCCTGTAGGATAGATACTTCATAGGCTCAAGGGGAGATGGCAATGTATAAAACAGACTAACATCCCTGCCCTCATGGAACTTTCTAGGGGTGGAGACAATAAAATCAACATTTAGTGATGCTTACCATTGCTCAACCCTCTTCTCTTAACTACATTTAAGAAATCATTCGATAACAACCACAGTCCTGTTGGTATGCACATATTGCAGAGCAGGAAACTAAGATGTAGAGAAAGTAAGGTACTTGCTCAGAGGCATATTAGTATATGGTAGGGCTTTAGTCAGAGAACTGCTGTGCTTTGGCTTAGTTCAGTTTTCTACATGAAGTATCGGAGATAAAGGGGGTAGTTGGTTTGAGTAATTCACATTAGTTACTTACAATGATGAAATTCAACATATTGACCTTAAATTCTTGGGAGCCAGAATGCATGCATCCAGAATTATGTCACAGGTCAGAGAAAAAAATGGTCTCACATTGTTTTTCTCCACATTTTTGCCTTGGGCAAGTAGGACTTGGGTTATTTCATTTTCACATATTCTTTTTCCTGTTCATCTATATTTAATGAAGACAGCTGGTTCTTTGAGATAAGTCTTATTTCTAGGATTTTTGGAGATGATAATTCAGGGCTGGCCTTAGGCAAAATCGTAAAGTATGTTGAGTTAGGGATCTACGGTCCTCTCAGCCTCTCACTATTTCCCACCCTCTTTTGACTGACTGACTTGTGCAACCCCTTCCCTGATCCTTTCTGCAAAGAAAATGAATAAAAATAGCTTAAATTTAACTCTTCCTCCCCACACAATAACTTCAGGTGTTTCAAGAGGGATTCTATTTTTCATGATGAAATTTCATGTAAACATTAGATCATGGTTGAGGTCTTAAAGGACCTCTCAAAAACACCTTTTAACATCTTCATAGAACGATTAAGTAGAATGCAGTTGAAAGAGTAGAGACGGTCATGTTGGATAGAATTGGGTTTTAATTCTGACCCAATCATTTATAAATTTTGGGATGCTGGGCAGAATATTTCAATTATGGGAGCTTCGTTTTCCTCATCTAATTAGGATTAAGTAATTTCTTCTATATGTGCAGTGACTTTTTGTGTGTCTAGTACTTGATAAATGGTTGCTGTTTGTTAATATTCATTCAACAGATGTTTGAATACCTATTGTGTACAGGCTAGGTTCTGGGGAGAGAAATCATGGTGCAGTGCAAATATTGTGAGGGGTAATGAAAATGGTATTCCCACTGAGCCTTAGGCACTGGAATAGGTGCACTACTTTTCGTGTCTTCTTCATTTTTTCCCCCCTTTCATTGGTGAGCACTCTGGTGACTAAAACAATTTTCTTACTGCCTGTTAAAGTCCTGTTCTGATAAGAATTCCTTCTGTTATCATCTTGCGTTTTGTCTGTCCTAAGCTGCAAGAGATTGGCCATGAATGTTGCTCCTTCTTTTCTTGCGGGTTCCTCATTGCTGCTGCTTCCCTTCTATGTTCCCCTGTAAGATGAGGAATTCAGGCATCCTGATGGCAGTGTCTGCACTTGGCTGCACCGCCTCCTTGAAAGAGTGATGACCCAAATCAGGCTCTAGTGGGAATAAAGTGGGGGAAGGGTGGATCCCAAAACTAAGTGTAAGCAGGAAGCAAAGGAGAGGAAGTTGTTTTTCTAAGTTCAAATTCGGCTACAAGAATGACAGTGCCATTAGCCAAAATTATGGGCACAGAAGATGTTTTCAAATGGTCACAGGAAAGTTGATGGGACAGGTCTAGGTAATGGGAAGATGGTTTCACCTTTAGAGATAGCAATATGGCATGTTCAGTAATTATCAAAGATATTCTATAGTTTTGTTTATAGAAATCTTTGTAAGTAGAAACATTATTGTGTGAATTTCTCAATCCCTGCTACTTACTGGAGTATATGGAGACTGACTGTTTGCAAGTTGAATTGATTAGGAAAGACAGTAGAATTTGGAAGAGAAGTCCGGGCCAAGAAGAGAGAGCTGAGGTATGGATCAAAGAGCCTTCTGAATAGTGATGATATTTAAAGCCATGAGACTGGATTAATATACTAAGAATAGCAAGGGGGGAGGTGGAAGGGGTAGAAAGAGCAGAGAGAAGGGTCAGGATACTTCTGCAGGGTAACTCACATTCAGTGAAGGAACAGTGAAAGGGCCTATGGTGGATCAGACACATAGGAAAAATAGTCCCATGAGACGAGAGAGTTATGAAAGATATGTTGTCAAGAGTATGAACAGCTAGCTACATAGGGATCAAAAAAGATGAAAGATGGAGAAATAGATGTAGGGCTTTGTGATGACATGGCCATTAGAAATTTTCGAAGGGGCAGTTTGAGTCTGGTAGTTGGCAGAGATTGCTGTGGATTCAGAGGTAGGGACAAATGTGAACTACTCTTTCAAGATCACAGACAGTGAGGAAAGGGAGGGAGGTGGACAACCTGAAAGCAAAAGAAGACTTGAGTGATAGGGACCAAAGGTAGGTAGATTAGGAGATGGCTCTCAGTGGAGGGGAGTGCTCAAGTGAAAAGGGAGGGAAAAAAATAGCCTTAAGTCTCTTCTTAGAGAAGAAGAGTGGTCGTTCTTAGTTATAAGACTGGTGGTAAGAAGACAGATTAGATTCAGATAAATTCTGTGCAGGATGAAGTAATACTTAGAATTTAAGGAGAAAGTAAAGGCTTGATATAGACATCTTTGGGGATGTTAGTTTTATTTTTGTGCAGTAGTCATTCCACATGAGGCGTATAGCAGGTGTTTATATTGGAACACATCTGCTTCACTTCACAGGTTTCTCTAGTAATGCTTATGGGCATGTATGTGCTCTAACATTAAAGCTTCACCAGTTTAATTGATGACAGGACCATCAATGTAGAAATTTATGACTTGACTTCTCACTGTATCATCATTATCACCTTAAGTATATATGATTTTTTTTTGTTTGTTTTCTATTTCTAGTCACACATTCACTTTAATACTATTTTTTAACATTTTTTAAACATTTTTATTGAGTTATCGTCATTTTACAATGTTGTTAATCCTATTTTATGATTAAGAAAAAACTAAGTTTTTAAGAACTGAAAGTACCTATAGGACCATACTGTCTAACCCATATTAGGTTGATTTCAACTTATTAGCTGTCAATAGTTTTGTGTCCTTGTGTTTGATTGAGGGCATGACCTTTCTTAGAATGATGAAATAATCCCATTTCTACAGCTCTGTCTCTAGAGACAAATAGAGAGCTGAGATTTAGGAGAGCCTGACTGTTATTCACGTGGCTTCAGTATCTTCTTATATCACAGCATGTAATAGCATCCATCCCATGTATCTCTCAAAGCACACGTGAGAAATCATAATTTTTAAAAGAAATCTTTGAATACTTAAAATGCATATATGTAATAATGGTAATCAGAGGCCCTGGAGAGGCCTGTTGGTTTATTCGGAAAATTAGTATGTTACAGGTTTTAAACTCTACTATTTCTAAGATTTGATATTTTAATTTCAAAAGAAAGACTTTTAATTTAATAGAAAGCAACTAATTTAGAATCTGATGTTTTAAATTTAAGTGCTAAACACATTACCGAACCAAACTTGGGTCCACTCGCCAAAGCACCATAAAGCCAATCTACTGACACTGGGTTGTGGGGAAGGAAAGTGCAGTGTTTACTGTAAGGTTCCAGATGAGGAGTCCAGGGCAGCTAATGCTCAAAAAAAAGCCTAACTTCCCGGTGGAAACCCAGTGGGTTTCAGGAAAGCCTTTTTCCAGGCAAGGTGAGGGAGGGACGTCAGTTTGTGCACAATTTTCTGACTGGTTGATGGTGAGGTAACAGGGCACTGTCACAGGGGGTAACATCATCAGTCCTTAGGCTACGGTAGGTCTGAGGGCTAATGTGCTCATGGTCATTAACTAATTTCTTCTGTTCCGTTGGAGGGGTTTTAGCATCTGTAAAGCAACTCAGGAAATGTGCATCAGATACTACTATCTAGGTACTTCAGAGAGGAGCTAAAGAGTCTGTGACTGCCCTATGGCTGATTTACTATTTAAATTCTTGCCAATTCTCCTGGCCCAGTGACTATTTTTTGTCACTACATGGTCACATTATTTGAATCATTAATTCCTGAGTGAGGCTTTTGTGACTCTGGGGAGGCCTGGGAGACTACAGCTTTTCTGCAAACAAGAGGCAGACAGAAGACATGAGGGAAAGGGTTTGTTCTGGGAGGACCCATAGGGTCCTGCTGGTTACAGACCTGAGTTGAACATTTTTTGTTTACCGTATTACCCATGGTTTGGATAGATGATAAAAAGTGACAGTTTCAAAGATGATAATTACCAAGAATTTACTGAATGTTAAGTGTTTCATGCTGTATCTAGAAATAAGATTGGAAAATAAAGTTAAATATGAAATGATAAAATGTTAACATGTGTATACCCAGATACATACTGTGTGGTTTAGGAGCAGGGAAAGTCAATATGGTTGCCATAGTTCAAAATAGCCCCATATTACTCAGCCATTAAAAAAACAACAACAACAAAAAAACCCAAAACTCTAAATATTGCTACTTGCAGTAACATGGATGGACCTAGAGGTTATCATATTAAGTGAAGTAAATCAGACAGAATGACAAATATCATAGGATGTTACTTTTATGCAGAATCTAAAAAAAAGATACAAATTTTACTTACAAACTAGAAGGACTCACAGACATAGAAAATAAACTTTGGTTACCAGGGGTGCAAGTGGGGAGGGATAGATGAGCAGTTTGGGATGAACAGATACTCGCTACTATATATAAAATCGATAAGGAACAAAGAACGACCTACTATATAGCACAGGGAACTATATTCAGTTTCTTTTAATGAGCTGTAGTGAAAAAGAATCTAAGAAAAAAATGTAAATGTGTATGTATACATGTATATGTGTAACTGACACACTTTGCTGTACACCTGAAACTAACATTGTGACTTGACTGCACTTCAATAAAAAATGAGTGATATGGGCCTGTGATTTTCCTTTTTTATGTTATCTTTGTTTGGTTTGGTATCAGGGTGATAATGGCCTCATAGTTTGGAAGTGTTCCCTCCTCCACGGTGTTTTGGAAAAATTTCGGAAGGATAGGTGTTAACTCTTCTCTAAATTTTTGGGAGAATTCTCCTGTGAAGCCGTCTGATCCTGGACTTCTGTTTGTTGGGGATTCTTAAATTATTGATTTAATTTCAGTACTGGGGATTGGTCTGTTCTTATTTTCTACTTCTTGGTTCAGTCTTTGGAGATTGTACGTTTCTAAGAACTTAGATCTGTTTCTTGTAGCTTGTCCACTTTATTGGCATAGAGTTGCTCATAGTAGTCTCTTACAATCCTTTGTATTTCTGTGGTGTCACTTGTGAACTTCTCTTTTTTCATTTCTGATTTTATTGATTTGGGCCCTTTCCCCCTTTTATTTTTGATGAGTTAGACTAAAGGTTCATCAGTTTTGTTTAATCTTTTCAAAGAACTAGCTTTTAGTTTTATTGATGTTTTCTGGTTTTTTTTTTTTCAGTCTCATTTGTTTTTGTGCTGATCTTTATGTTTTCTTCCCTTTTACTAACTTTGGGATTTGATTGTTCTTTCTCTAGGGGCTTTACGTGTAAGGTTAGGTTGTTTATTTGAAGTTTTTCCTGTTTTCTAAGGTAAGCTTGTATCACTGTACACTTCCCTCTTAAAACTGCTTTTGCTGCTTGCCATAGGTTTGGGATCGTCACATTTTCGTTTTCATTTTTCTCAAGGTATTTTTTAAATTTCCTCTTGGATTTCTTCAGTGATTCATTGTTTAGTAGACTAGTTGTTTAACCTCCACATATTTTTTTTTCAGCTTTTTAAAAAATGGTATTTGATTTCTAATCTCAGCATTGTGGTCAGAAAAGACACTTGATATGACTTCAGTTTTCTTAAATCTATGGAGACTTGCTTTGCGGAGCATGTGATCTATCCTGGAGAATGTCCCATGTGCACTTGAGAAGAGTGTATATTCTGCTTTTGGATGGAATGCTCTATAAATATCAATGAAGTCCCTCTGGTTTAATGTGTCATTTAAGGCCTGTTTATCCTTATTGATTTTCTGTCTGCATGGTTTATCCATTGATGTGAGTGGGGTTTTATTAAAAAGTCCCCCAGTATTAATGTGTTACTGTCCTGTTTCTCCTTGATGTCTGTTTACCTTATATAAGTAACATAGGTTAAACCTATGTTAGGTGCACATATACGTTTATAATTACTACATTTTCTTCTTGGTTTCATCCCTTGATCATTATGTAGTGTCCTTCTTTGTCTCTTATAACAGTCCTTATTTTAAAGTCTATTTTGTCTCATACAAATTTTCCAGCCTTCTTTTGATTTCCATTTGTGTGGAATAGCTTTTTCCATCCCCTCACTTTCAGTGTGTACTTGTCTCTAGATCTGAAGTGAGTCTCTTGTAGGCAGCAAATATATGGGTCTTGTTTTTGTATCCAGTCTGTGTCTTTTGGTTGGAGCATTTTGTCCATTTACATTTAAGGTAATTATCGATGTATATGTCCTTATTGCCATTTTGTCAGATGTTTTGGGTTTGTTTTAGTAGTTCATTTCTTTTCTTCTTTCGTTCTCTTCTCTTCTGTTTTGGTGACTCTCATTAGTGTTATGTTTGGATTTCTCTTTCTTTTTTGTGTGTATATCTATTAAAGATTTTTGGTTGTGGTTACCATGAATTTTCGGTATAGCAATATAAATCAGGTATATTGCTGTTCTCCTAATTTCAAATGTATTTTAAATACCCTGTATTTGTACTGTCCTCCCCTCAAAATGACTGGTTTTGATATATTTTACATCTAATTTTTTAATGTGATGTTACTGTGGATACAGATGATTTTTACTTTATCTTTTAATATCCTTTCTAGTTTCTGTGTGATAATTTCTTGCCTTTACTCTGTTTGCCTTTACGGGTGAGCATTTCCATTTCATAATTTTGTTTTTTCTCACTGTGGCTCTTTCTTTTCTGCCTAGAGAAGTTGGTTTAGCTTTTGCTGTAAAGCTGGTTTGGTGGTGCTGAACTTGTTGCTTTTGCTTGTCTGTAAAGCTTTGCTTTCTCCTTCAAATGTGAATGAGAGCCTTGCTGGGTAGTGTTCTTCGTTGTAGGTTTTCCCCTTTCATCACTTTAAATGTATCGTGCCACTCCCTTGTGGCCTGCAGAGTTTCTGCTGAAACATCAGCTGATAGCCTTAGGGGAGGTCCCTTCTAAGTGATTTGTTGCTTTTCCCTTGGGGCTTTTAATATTTTTCTCTTTGTCTTTAATTTTTGTCAACATGGATTACTATGTATCTTGATGTGTTTCTCTTTGTGTTAATCCTGTATGGGACTCTCTGTGCTTCCTGGACTTGGATGACTGTTTCCTTTCCCATGTTAGGGAAGTTTTCAGCTATTATCTCTTAAAATATTTTTTCAGGCCCTTTCTCTTTCTCTTCTGGGATCTGTATAGTGTGAATATTAGTTAGGTTTCCTGTTTTTGATAAAAATCACTCTTAAAAAAATGAAAACAAATCCTCAAATCTGCTTGAATAACTGCATATCTTCTTTTAGTCATACAAGGTTATTAAATTGCTTGATGATGCCATAACATAAAATGACAAATCAGATCCAACATTATATGCCTTGTACAATTTTTACATAATTTTATGATTTCAAAGCTGTCATGGAAAATCTCAGGGGGAGTATCTTGGGGAATTGCAAAACAATGGTTTTTAAAATAAATTGTTTAGAGGTTGTCAGTCTGTATTAGATTTTGTGAATATAACCTGTAATTGGAATTTTCTTTTTCCTGATGCTGAGAGCAAGTAAATTAAAATCAGATGTTCATTTCTTGCTATTTAAGTCCATGGTTTACTCATCTTGTCTTCTGAAAAATAGGTATAATTAGATCTCTTGCATAATTTACTAAATACTCCATAAAAAGCAGTATACAGATTAGTAAGAAACTAGAAATGTTGGCAGAAGAGACTCTCAATTAGAAAATGATTGATTAGTTTGTTGAAACCAATGAAGTGCTAGTGTCATTTTCAGATTGTAAGTGTACAGAGCAAGTAACTAACCTAGAGTATCTACTGTGTGTTCAGAATCAAAGAGGCTGTCAGTTCCTTTGAGATCTACTCCCTTTTGGAGTAAACTTGTTTCACTGTTTCTTCCCTTTTGTTTTCATTTCACCGAGACAGTGCTTCTCTTTAGATGACACAGGTGATCTCTACAGCAAAAGACGACTTTCTTTCCTATATGCTTATATCAAGGTGTGACTCTGGGATAGCACATTCCTCTAGAGCAGTGCTTCTCAAAGTGTGGTTTTCAGGCCAGTAGCATCAGGCTCACCTGAGATCTTGTTAGAAATGTGAATTCTAGTGTGCCATCTCAGACCTACTGGATCAGAAACTCTGGGATGGACCCAGGGATCTCGCTGTGCTTTAGGAATCCCCCCAGGGGATTCTGATGCATGCAAAGACTTAAGAACTACTTCTCCTAAGGTGATGTAGTATACCCAATTACTTAGGCTGCTGTTAATTACCTAACATCTTTTACTCCTGGGAGTAGAGCTGCTAAGCCACAGGCTATGGACTTACTCAACTTTACTAGGTAATGCTAAATACTTTTATAAACACTTGTGCCAATTTAAGTTGCCACCAATCTTACTGAAAATCTTACTGTTTTTGTACCTAACTTTGTCAGACACTTTGATTTCTACAGAGCAGGTGGGTGTGAAATGGTATCACATTGTAGTTTTAATTTGACAGTCTCTAGTTAGATTTAACATCTTTTCATATATTTATTGGCTAATCATGTTAGCACTTAAGTGAATGTCTTGCTTTGATCATACGCCCATTGCTCGATTGGGCTGTCTTTTTTTGATTCTTAGGAGTTAAAAAAAAACTCTGAATACTAATCCTTTGTCATTTTATATTTCAAATATCTTTTTGCTGGTTATAATTTTTCTTGTCACTCTTTCGGATGTATCTCAGAACAAAAGTTCATAGTTTTTATGTAGTCAAGTCCATTTATCTTTTCATTTGTGATTTTTGTTTCTGTGTTTATTTAAAAAATCCTTTTCTACCCAGAAAACATAGAGCTATTTTCTGGTATCTTTTTTTTCCAGAAGGTGTTTCATGTCTTTAAAAATTTAAGTTTTTAATCCCTATTAGAATTATATATAAACATGTATATTGAGGCATAATTCACATAAAATAAAATAAACCCATTTAGGGGACAGTGTAGCTCAAGTGGTATAGTGCATGCGTAGCCTGCACGAGGTCTTGGTTTCAATCCTCAGTACTTCCATGAAAAAAATAAACAAGTACACCTAATTACCTCCCTCTGCAAAAATAATTAATAATAATAATAATAATAATACAGCTGTTTCAAGTGTACAGTTTGTGTTTTGACAAATGTGTTTGGTCATGTAACCACCACTAGTCAAGATGTGGAACACTTTCATCACCTCAGACAGCTCCCTTGTGTCTCTTTGCAGTCAGTCCCTCTAACTCTCCTGCCCCCAACCAACCATTGATGTGTTTTGTGAACAGAGGTTAATTTTATCTTTCCTAGAACTTTCCATAAATGGACCCGAACAGTATGTGTTACTTTGCACCTGCCTTCTTTCACTCAGCAAAATGTATCTGAGGTGTACCCCTGTTGTATGCCATGCTAGTTGGCTCCTTTTCACTCTTTTTTGCTGAGTGCTTCTCCATTTTATTGTGTGGATATTCCACAGTTTGTGCCTCTGTTTGCCTGTTGATGGATTGTTTCCAGTTTTTTGACTACTGTGAATCAAACTAGGAGTGGTGAGTTTATGTTTAACTTTATTAAAAAACTGCCAAATTGTTTTCAAAAGTAGTCATGCCTTTCTGCATTCCCACCAGCCACGTATCAGAGTTCCAGTTTTTTCACATTCTTGCCAACACTTGATATTATCAGTCTTGGGATTCAGACATTTGAATGTGTCTGTAGTAATATCTCAGTGTGGTTTTAGTTTGATTTTTGTGACACATGGGTGAGATTCAATCTGATTCTTTCTGTATGACCGACTCATAGTCTGAGCACCATTTGACGAAGGCAACATTTCTTTACTAATATGCAGTGATAGTTCTTTCATATCCTGAGGTGATACTAAAACCATTCAAAAACTGGTATGAAAGTGGGCACTCTACTTTTTTTAGAGCTTACAGTACAGTGTTAAAGTTGAGCATACATATTGTATATTTTTATTAATATTTAATAATCTTCTCTTAGCACTTGGAATGCGTGTTAGTAAGGTGGTTATTTTTCCTATCCTAGCTTAATCTCTTCCTGTTCAGTGCTTCATTCCATTTCTTCTCATTTAAAAAAATTCTTAACCATGAAATTTAAAAAGTATTCTTTTTTATTTTGAAAGTATATTTTATCTAGAAATTTAGTTGATGTGTGTTTGATCTATGCTCTAGATACCTAGTTAGCTATCCTGCTGGCTGTGGCCGTCCTGTTTGTTTTACTTCTAAGGTTTTTCTCCCTTTGAGTGAAAAAGGTATATTCTTGTGGAAGAGAATTGAAAAAATATATAAAAATATGAAGGAGAAAGTTAAATATCTCCTGTAATCTTATCTCTCAGACATAACCATAATCTGTACTTTTGTTTCTTTGTTTATAAAAATTGTACATGCATATATTAAAGAAATAAAATAATTCAGGCTAATTTAGTATTGAAAGTAAATCTTTAGCTCTTTCTTCTACTCCATCCCATTCTTCGTATATCCTTTAAGTGTACAGTCTGTTCTAGAGCCATTAAGATTTCTGAGTTTGACTACTGTTAAATTATAAAATTAAAACCTAGTAAAAAGTAGTATTTACATTGTTCTGAGTATATATTTGAAAATATTTTTATATAAATAATATTTTAAGACATAAGTACAACAACAATAACATCTAACTATAATCTAACTATAATCACAATTAAGAAAATATGTCCTAAAATCTATCAAGGTTGCAGTATTATTTTACCTGAGAACTATATTAGATTATATTCTGAGTCAAGGTTGTTAAATTGTGCTAATGTTTAGTTTTATCTTGCTATTTTTACAGAAACTCTGTAGTGAGGAAAACCGTGCAGACTGAATTCATCTATTTTTGTTGTTTCCTGACAAAATTAGTGTTTTCATTCCTAAGGCAGAAGCTTCAAATATATTTTCTAGTATTTAAATTCCCTACTTAAGGGCAGAGACAAGAAGATTTAAAATATCTAATCTCTTAGGGTTTAAAAATACAAGCATTTATGGAATGTTGGATTTATTACTTTTGTAGATTAAAATCAATGAGATTTTAGCAATTAATGACAAAATGCCATGTAATGGTCTTATGGTATTAATAGTCTTAGTAAGCCATCTGTAGCAGTTTTCAATTCTCAGTATAATTGCATAGAGTAGTTTGTGTTTTCTAAAGAAAAATCTCTAGACAAACTATGCCTCGTTTTGCGTCAATTTTAAGCTTATCCCCTGACTGAATCTGAGATCTATGAGTTACTCGCTTTGGAGATTTGGGAGTTTGCAGAAGGATAGAGATAATAAAATTGTGATTTGAAAAACTGCATACTATTTAGAGGTGGCAGCTTCTTTCTATGCAAATGTTGGTGTTTGATTGTCTTTTCTGCATGTGGGGGACAGGGGCGAAGGGAGAAATACTACTCTCCCCTTCCACTTGGATGTACAAGTTTACTGTTTGGATATAAGAATGTTTTACCCACCTGGAAATCAGCTTGCTAGAAGGGAATCTATTTTATTTTTTTTTAATGAGAAGCACATTTTAAGACTGTTTTGTTGTTGTTGTTCATGTGCAGAGGGCAACACCTGACACTGACATTTCCTTTTTCGCAATCAATTTGACTCTGTGATTCAAAAGAAGGATTTGAGTGCAATAGAGAAAAGATGCTATAGAAATAAAGGAAGTTTCAAATGAAAGAAGAGTGGAAATTGTAAGGAAATGCAGATCATAGTGATAAGGCTGAGTGGCAAAGAAGAGGCAAAGGAAATGGCAGGTAAGAACCGAGAGACCAAAAACAGTGAAGAGCAGTTAGAAGGAAGGAAGTTGAAGGAAAGTGTGTTTTCATTTATACTACTATGGCTTCCACGTCAGTGGAGCAAAGATATTCCATCAAACATGGCTGTATTCCTTTTTCCATCAGAACCAGGTGGTGTTATCTGGTCCAAGATCGAGCTGTTTGCCGCGGCACAGGCCAATAGATGGAGAGACACGTTGTTGGGGCAAAGATTAGTGACTTTATCGCGAGAGCCAGTTGACCAAGAAGATGATGGATTAACATCCTAAAGAACCATCTTCCTTCAGAATAGAATTTGGGTTTCTTTATTGCTAGGAGGAGCAGGGAGGTGGTGGTTAGTCATTGTCTTGTGGCATTTTCCCAGGAGACAGGACATCTGTGAGGTATGTGCAGCTGGTCTGGTGGTTCGAGTCACAAGTTCCTAAGTCACCCAGATTTGCAGATACTGTCTGGTTCTGGAAAACAGTTAAGGTGCAGGTGATGTTATCATGGGCCGTATTCTTAGGACTTGGTTTGGTCATTGACTATCATACTGTGGGGGATGAAGGTTAGGAGGACAAACTGAAATACTTTAATGCATTCTCTGAGATTAGCACAGCTTAATTGGAACATTGAATAAAATGTAGAAAGTCTTTTTGCAGAAAGGCAGAAGAGCAAATAGTCCCCGTTAAGATTATTGCCCTCCATAGTTGTAATTTTTCTATTTGTTTTTAGCGTGAGTTTCACGAAGAAATGATAAAATGATTTAGTTTAAAAAAATCATGGCTTACTTAGGGCACCCTTAAAAGCATTCCTAAGATAAGCATAACCTAGTCTTACTTTCACAATGTATAATTTTGCCTATTTTAAAAGATGATTTCCTTCTCTACCTCCAAGTTCTCAAAGATCTTCTCTTGGATCTTTTTTGCTTCAGCTTTGTATTTTTGTATATACTGTTTTTAGTCCTCATATTGAGACATTGTCTTAGCATAATGTACTCTGTCATGCAGCCTAAACCTGTTTTATGATGCCTCTTTATTACAGAGCTCTAGTTTTTTCCACTGGTCTATTTTTTCTTGCCCTTCCTTCCTTCCTTCCTTCCTTCCTTCCTTCCTTCCTTCCATCCTTCCATCCTTCCATCCTTCCTTCCATCCTTCGATCCACCCATCCATCCATCCATCCATCCCTCACTTATCTTGTTGGCTTTATAATATCTGCTAGAGCAAATCCTCCATCTTTTTTCTTTTTCTAAACTGTCTAACCTACTTAACGATTCTGTGCTTTTCCATAGAAATTGTAGGAAGAACCTATCTCCTATTTCTGCAGTGTTAGTGAGATGATAGGATTAGTTAGTATTTAGCTCATCACAGACTGCCTCTGTAGTAGGATTTGAGGGCTAATCCTTTGCATAATTATGGAATATCTTTGGTGTCTTCATTTATATTTACTTCCATTCTGTTGGTTGTGGATCTCTTCCTGACCTTTGCTTATTTGGGCCTTTGTCTTAATTCATTCTCTTACGCTAGTTTTTTTTTTTTTTTCCTTCCCAGTCCATCCTGGACACCACTGCCACATTATTCTTTCTGTAGTATAACCCTCATCATAAAATTCTTTGACTCAAAAATTTTCAGTATTTTTCCTCTATTGTCCATAACACATTGTCCAAACTCTTTTTGATGGTGTTACCCCAGTCTTAAGTATGGTCCCAACTTTCTTTTTCAGGCTTGCATCCTATGACCTCCCTACAGTAACAGCTGACAGTTACTTTTCATGTATGTGGTATCGCTTAAGAGCTTGATATGTATCATGTCATTTAATCTTTGAAACAAATCTAGGGATATGCCATTATCCTTATTTTACAGATGAGGGTGCTGAGGTTTAGGGCGCTTACATCATTGGCAGTTTCACACAGCTAACAGGTGGTCATTCTGGAATTTGCATCCGGACAGCCTCATTCCAAAGCTGATGTTGTAAATCACTGACTGCTCATTGCTTACCTGTACCCTATTTTGAAGCCCAAATCCATCATTCCTTGTGTCCCAAACCTCCGTTACACTTCTTTTTGTTTCTGTGCTTTGGTTTATACTTTCTTTCTTCTGGAATGCTTTGTGAGACACATGTCAAAATTGACCACATGTCCAGCTTAAATTTCACGTCTTGCAAATCTTTCCTCATTTCTCAACTCCTGTGGCACTGGACGTGCACTTCCTTACAGCACCATCACAGAAACCTTCATTAGAGTGATCTTTACCTGGGCCCTTTCTCCCTGGCTCTGGAATCCATTTCTGAAGGGTAGGTGATGTGTTCATTTCTCCTGCAGGAACTTGCGTGGGGATCTGAGTTGGCAGAAGTAACTGTAGATGATGCTTCTGCCATTTGGTAGGTGCGTGATCTCAAGCCGACTGCCAAGTGCTCGGTGTGTCTGATTCATCACCTGTAAAGTGACCATGACAGCTTACCTCAGGGGCTGGGATGAGAGAGAAACAAGGAAGGCTGGGTAAAGCTGCAGGCACATGAGTGGTGGTCATCCAGTGCTCCATTCTCTCCTCCTCCCACGTAGCGCGCGTACAGGACTTTGCATTGCACATTTGGTAAAACATTGCCGAAAGAATGAATAGTGTCCATCAGATCCCTTGTTGATGGACTCCACCAGTGTGTCCTTCGATTGAATTCTTTGCATGGGATTTTTCTCATGTTGCCTGGCCTCTCAAATAAAACCTGCTGGCCTTGTGGTGCATTTTTCAGGCCACTTTACTTTTTCCAGGTGATAGTGATGCTAATTGTTTCAAGAGATAAACTAATCCTTTCTGTTGAATTAGTTGTTTCATGTTGCTTTCTTTGAGGACAAGTAAGTCTTAATCCATTTGAGTGCAGAGACTCCTATAAATAGTGAATCCTTCGTAGGAGTTTCGTGTCAGGTTTTAAGGGAGTTACTGTGGATAATATGGGGTTTTTGGAGCCTATCTCTCAAGGGTCTGTTCTCCCTACTCAGAGGACTAACTATATTTCCATTTTCCTCTTGTCCCTGTGAGCAAATGGTATAGGGTTTGTCGTGTAGATTACTGGGAAGTTGGAAATAGGTTCCTCATTGCTGAGAATCACTTTCAACCTAACAGATGGGAAGTGAAAACGTCTTTCTTTTGTGAGTGTTATACGGAATTACCGTGATCAGTAGATCACAGTGGGTTAGTCACACTTGGATGTGGGATTCTGTCCTCCCACTCAGTGTCAGTGTCTAGCTGCTCTCTGAGCAAGATGCGGGGAAGTTCTGCTGGAGCTGTCAGCCTCTGCAGCAAATTGAGAGTCCTACATGATATTGTTCTCAGACATTCCTCTATCTCTGTTTTCATTTAGAAGATGGAAAATTTTGTGTTGCGGGGGGGGTGCTCCAAAATAAGGTGTTTTAAAAAGGCTCTTGTGAAATGACAAATGTTGGAGAGGGTGTGGAGAAAATGGAACCCTCCTACACTGCTGGTGGGAATGCAGTTTGGTGCAGCCACTGTGGAAAACAGTATGGAGATTCCTCAAAAGACTAGGAATAGACTTACCATATGACCCAGGAATCCTGCTCCTGGGCACATATCCAGAAGGGACCCTACTTCAAAAAGACACCTGCACCTCAATGTTCATAGCAGCACTATTTACAATAGCCAAGATATGGAAACAGCCTAAATGTCCAACAGATGACTGGATAAAGAAGATGTGGTATATTAATACAATGGAATACTATTCAGCCATAAAAACTGACAACATAACGCCATTTGCAGCAACATGGATGTTCCTGGAGAATGTCATTCCAAGTGAAGTAAGCCAGAAAGAGAAAGAAAAATACCATATGAGATCACTCATCTGTGGAATCTAAAAAAAAAAAAGAGCATAAATACAAAACAGAAACTGACTCATAGACATAGAATACAAACTTGTGGTTGCCAAGGGGGTAGGGGGTGGGAAGGGACAGACTGGAATTTCAAAATGTAGGCTAGATAAACGAGATTATACTGTATAGCACAGGGAAATATATACAAGATCTTCTGGTAGCTCACAGCAAAAAAAAAGTGACAATGAATGTATGTTCATGTATAACTGAAAACTTGTGCTCTACACTGGAATTTGACACATTGTAAAACGACTATAACTCCAAAAAATGTAAAACAAAAAAAAATCAGGTCAGTTACCCCCACCAAAAAAAAAAAAAAGGCTCTTGTGAGACATGGAAACAACTTAAACGTCCATTGACAGGTGACTGGATAAAGAAGATGGGAGACACACACACACACACACACACACACACACACACACACACACACACACACACACACACAGGAATACTACTCAGCCCTAAAAAAGAATGAAATGATGCCATTTGCAGTAACATGGATGGACCTAGAGATCATCATTTTAAGTGAAATAATCCAGAAAGAGGGAAAAATACCATATGATATCACTTATATATGGAATCTAAAAAAAAAAAAGACACAAATGAAGTTGTTTGCAAATCAGAAGCAGACTCACAGACATAGAAAACAAACTTACGGTTTCCAGCAGTGAAAGAGGGTGGGTAGGGATAAATTGGGCATTTGAAATATATATAACTGCTATAGATACTAACTATTGTATATAAAATAAACAGCAAGTTTCTATGTATAGCACAGGAAACTTCATTCAATATCTTGTAGTAACCTATAATGAAAAAGGATATGAAAACAAATATATTTATATGTATGACTGAAACTTTGTGCTGTGCACCAGAAATTGACACAACATTGTCAACTGACCATACTTCAATTAAAAAAAATTTTTTAAAAAGTTTATTGTGATGTACTGTCTTTAAAGAACTTAGTTTTATTTGTATGTTAGTTTTTTTTTTATACTCTTTATTTGATACAGTTTAAATAATAAGGATAGCCCTATGAATACTTTAGAAAAAGAACCCAAGATTGTCCTTTTGGATGCTTTATAATAGCTACACTATGTAGACTCTGCAAATGTAATCAAATGAGGCAATCTTTTAGACAAAGCAAAATAAAGCTTTTGCTGTAATTAGTGTGCACATACCAAACAAAACAAGGGTAATTACTGGAGGGGGGAAAAACAGTGAATTTTGTGAGAAATAGGCCATTTTCCTCACTAGACAGGGTTGTTTTTTTTTTTTCCTTGCTGTTCCCCCAACTCTGGAGAATAGAAATTTTGATGACATTAACACAGTTTATTAATGATCATTGTAACTTATTCCAGCCACCTAATTAAATCATCAGCTACAATTGGTAACGGGGGAGCATAATTTAAGTGGAACTATTCTGACAAACTAGATGCCACCACACTCCTAAATATTTAATTCTCCCTGTGGCTGCATTAATGGGAATGTCTGAGTCATTCAGCCAGGTCTTTCAAAGGTGACTGACAGACATTTTCTATGCCTTTTAAAATAAAAGCCAAATTAATTATAAATACATTTCCAATTAAAACCTTTTGTCATTTGGTATAATGGAGATTGAGAAATTATAATTAAAACTTTTTTTTTTAATTCCATTGAAAAGATAGTTGGGCCCCTGAAGGAAAATTAATTTAAGTACTTTATTAAGACCAGGAAATAGAATTTAGAAAGTATACATGTAGTTGCATTGAAACAGTTAAAGTAGATAAGAGATATAAGGAAGTCTATATACCGACCATTTACTATGAAACAACCCTAAGGTAAGTCATGGGGATTTAAGAGAGTGGAATGATCCCTGCAGTATTATAGGAGGGAACGCGGATATTAATAATTACAAGGGTAATGAATGCAGCAGAAAAGACAAGGAAGCTGACAACATCTTTGATCTGACACCAATTCTAGGTCCTCAAAGGGGGAAAAGTCATGTAAAATTACGCCTGCCTCCCCTCCACCACTTACCTTGGGTTTTGTAACCAGTCCTTCTTTAAATTTTAGTGTTTTTTTTTAATTTCTCCCATGTTTATCCCTTTAGAGAAGTTTGGGTTATATTTCCTCTAGCGGTTTGTGGAAATCAAAAGTATTGGTATCTATTTCCTGGTGCTTAAACAAGAAAAGGGAATACAGCTCTGCAGTGCCCACCGCCAGCAGCAATCCTTACTTGTTGTTAGGATCAGTTTCACAGTTTCTGCAGACTGGAAGCTTCCACCTCAGAGGGCTTCCGGCCTCTTGGTTAGTGACAATTTCTACTGCTTTTCTAGTTGCAACCTGGAGCGAAGGAGCTGGTAGCTTTGGGCTCTAGGTAGCAGGGGAAGCCTGGTTGACATCCAGAACGAAACTGAGGAGGGAATTCCTAATACTGGAGCCTCTTCTATGTCTCTTGTTGAGAAAAATCCCCACTCTCTATTTGCATCATGAATCAGGGCTGTTTTTCAGGCTAGTTCCTACCAAGGTCAAAGATTGGATATGCCCCTCTTCTCTCTCAGGATGGCTTTTTTGTATGTGTGGCTAAGCAGCCAGAAAAGAAAGTGAAAACCGGGGAGAGTTATTCTGGCACTAGAACAGCATGTCCAGAATCATAGGAAATGTCATCTTTGAAGATTGGAGAGAGTTCTACCATGGCTAGAATGGAGAAAGTTGTTTGAGATGAGCCTGGAGGAAGTAAACAAGATAAGCTTTATTTTTCCTCCCATTTGGGCAGATGTAGAGATTACATGTTTGTGCTTGCCAAAAAAATATCATCCCTGCTAGATTTTTCAAAATTAACTTCAAAATGGTAGAATAGTTGTAGATTTACAGGAAAGTTGCAAAGAGTACAGACTTCTACCTTACAACCAGTTTGCACTGTCATTAACATCTCACACTAGAATGAATTTGCCACAATAAATGAACCAATATTGACACAGTATTAACTAAAATCGTACTTTATTCGGATTTTCTTAGTTTTTACCTAATGCCTTTGTTTTTTTGTTCCAATATCCACTATATTTAGTTGTCATATCTCTTCAAGTTCTTTTTCCCTGGGGGATGGGGAGAAGATAATTATTTTTCTAAGCTTGTTACATTCTCTATGAGGTAATGCTTTTATTTGTCACGCACTTAACCCATTTACATTTCAGTAGTGTTTTGGCTTTAGCGTTTTGAAACTTAAATGAATCAATTACCTTGTACATGCCATTGATCTTTAAAATTTTGGTCATGTCCTTTTACAGCCTCCCAAAGCAAGTTTTGCAGGCTGTGCTTACACGGCCATCCCTTCGTCTATCTAGATGGTCCCAATATGGAGAAGTAAGGTGGGAATCAGATTGTTTACTGCTGATGGCACTTGAAGTGGATAACCTGTAGAATTTGGCTTGCTGGTCATATAAACACTTGAAATTATTATCATGCAGAAGCTTGTCATTTTTTTAACAGCACATAAATACATGCACATGCAAGTAGGTAGACATGTATATATATATACATGCTTATGTGTGTGTGTGTGTTTATTTTACCCTGTTATTTTTAAGTCACTTGCTGAGAAGTAATTTAATCTCTCTTGTGCAGGTACTAAAGCCTAGGTAGAGAAAGTCCGTGACCGGTTCAAAGGACCTTTGTAGGTGAAGGTGAAAATCCAATGGATCAAGTGTAGTGACTACTCTTTTCATTGCCTTCATTAAGGATTTGGCAGCTTGACAGTGATTAGAAATTTCAAACAGATCTTATGAGTGCTGGGTCTGTAGAGAAGTTCCGAGCCAAACACCACAAACATTGACAAATTTCTCTATTTTAGTTCTGTTGCATTTACATGATGGACTGTCAAATAAAAGGGCACAGATGTGACAGTTTAGTTTCACATTAATCAGATCCTGCTTTATTGCCATTACAGAAACTTCTGGGGTCATGATCCAGAGGGTCTGTGAGTCTGAGACTCATAAATATGGTTTTATAATGTCCATGTGAGGTTATTCATATTAATTGCTTGCGGTTTTCCCTTGGTGTTAAATTCTCTGTTGCTACTTGTGGTTTATTGTGAAGTCCGTGGCTGGAATTCACGATGTTCCTGAGATTGTGTACTGATAAGCATTTTTGACTTGCCATTTACTATCCTGAGAGGCATAGTGGCTTTTTGGCCTCCAAGCAGTTGTCCAGAGACAGAAATGCTTAGTGTTCTCATTACGTATTTTTTTTTTCCCTCTTGTGCTAAACATTTTCTCTGTGCGGATTTGTTGGACCACTTTTAAAAACTAAGGCTCAGTTTCCTTTGGTAAAGCAAACATAACAGCACTTACTTAATGGGTTAAATATGCTAATACATCAAAGGGGGTGGACCTGATGTGTGCCATTTAGTAAGTGCTAAATAAATGTCATCTACAAAAGCCATTTGTACTCAGAGTTAGCTAACAGGCTGTAGCAAAGCTCAGACTCATTTTAGTTTGCCAAGAAGAGCATCTGTGTTTCCCCACCTTTTTTTTTTTCCTTCTCTCAGCAATGCCTAACCCCAGACCTCAGCATCAGGTTATAAGTACCAACCTCTGAAAGGTCCATTAATTTTTAGAGGCCACTTATGCACCATTGAGTAAGCTGGCTTGCTTGACTCTCTGAATGATACCCTAGAAGAGCTAACAGTTTTTTCCAAAAGGGAGAAGTAGTTTATACCTTTCTCACTACAATGTTCGGACCCATTAAGCTCTAAGTAATGGTAAGGCTTCCATGACTGCTTTGAGGAGTACACTGTATTTTTTTTTTATCATCCCTCCAAAGGACCTATTACAGCTGTATCGAGTTGTTTGTTCTTTGATTTCCATCAAAGAGAGTAATTCCAGCCAAGGTTAACAAAGGCCTCTGTCTCTCAGATGGCCTTTCTATTACCTGACTTAACATTTACTGATTATGAAAAAGTTAAACCAGCAAATAGTTTAATAAGATGGTTAAATAAAAGAATTGAGTAAAATGAAAAGCATGGCATCTCTCAAAGGCTGAAAGGGCATCGTAGGCCTTTATCCCCACCCCCCTTTTTTTCTTAGTGTGCACAGCTAAGAGAAATACTGATGATCAGGATAACTCCTGGATTGTGGTGAGGAAGGAGAAGGTGAGAAAGGGGAGGGAACTGGTTTCAGGTGAAATGAACTTGCAAGACATCTGGTCTGCCATGTTGTTGGAAATGAAATGTATGAAACCAAAAAGGCAAGTGGCCTATGAATTTCAGTAACTTTAAAAGATGAAATACTAAACATGGGCTGCAGTCTGTTTGCCTATTTATTTGAATACACTGTATTTCTTTCCCATTTCATTTCTCCTGTGGCCTGGGAAATAGTGGGGGAGTCTTTTCGCAGAGGAGCCCTTTAAAAGGAGGGCTGTGTTGACCATAGGAAGCAAAGGCCTAGCATTTGGTGGTTCACCTTGTCTCCGTTTGTGTTGGTCACTGATTTTCACCAAAGTGGACAGTAGGCTGGTGGGTAATTAACTCATGCTCAGGATTCTAGGTACATCTTTACCAGTGACCTTCATCTTGGGGCTCTTTTATATAAAAACTTCAGGATTAACATGATGCTGCCCGTTGTACCTTGGGTGAGAGAGGGACCTACTTTGGAGTCTACTGCATTAATACCTCAGGACTTATGAACGGTATCAAGGGAGGTCATTCTTCAATGTTGATGATGATTTTAGGTACAAAAACCTTGATTTACAGTAAAGCCTGCTAAATGTGAGAGAATCCAACTCCTTGAAGACGGCTGCAAGGAGGGGATATGGTGACATATCTGCAGAGGGTTTTGCCCAAGGTCCTCCATCACTCTGGGAAATGCTTATTTTAAGTTATTTCGGTCTTTTCTAGTTACACCTGATCTCAGTGAGGTTTCTGTTTCTCTGCTCCTGGCCAGGCTGCCATGCTCTACATCATTAACCCTAAACTCTGGGGAACTGATCCCCTGACAGCCTCTTTGATATTAGATTAGATCCCTTCCGGGCTGCATTTAATTGAGTGAGTTCCAAGGGGGAATAGCTGGTTCCTGTTCCCTCTCTGTGTTTTCCTTGGCCACTCATCTTTAGGAGCTGGCTTGCAAATTCACTGTGCCTCCGTGAAGAAGGAAACATGACAGATAAAACGAACGTCTGTGATTCCGAATTCTCCTTTTTTGTTTCTCCCTTCTAATAACATGTCTATAGTTAGACCTGTCAATGAGCTCCTTTGTTCTTTTTGAATCCTCTTCCTGCAAGTAATAAGAAAGTGGCTTCATCCCCCTTATGTTCTTCTCAGTGTACCTTATGTATTTTTCTGAAAAATGAAATTAGAGAGGACTGGTAATTAAAACACTAGCTCTTTTTTACCTCGGCTCAAGTGTCTTCACTTATGTTTTTAAACTTTAAAAGTCTTTTACTTTGCTTTAGTGACTCATATATTGTAAACATTTTTGCTCATCTTTCATTTTCTTGCAATGATTAAAAAAAATTCAAACCACTTTGTTTTCTCCCAAGTATAAAAGTAATCTATGCTCAGTGTCAAAAACTCAAACATTATAGAGATACATAATGTGGAAAATAAAAGGTACTCATAATAACACCCCAGTTTCCCCCAAAGAACCGAATCTTCACTTTTTTCATGTGTAATCCCCCTGATTTTTCTATATCTGTAGCATTAATTTTTAATAGTAACAATAACACTTTTCAACAATTAAAAAAAAATAGGTTTGGTGGGTAGTAGTTAAGATTCATTCCTGTTCGTTCTCTGAGACATATCTGGAGGCTCTTGAACAAGCACCCTGAGTCAGTTTGAATCGTCGATTTACAAGTGGTTGAAATATTTAAAATCTGGTTGAGTCACTGAAACCCCTCTTGCTTAGTCCCTTCCATCCCACAGTAGTTCTCTGATGTCACAAGCCGGTGATGTCAGCCCCTTTGTTCCCTGCCCTTGACCTTGAGTCTCTCTGATGTGTCTCCCTTTGACGTGATAGCTCAGGGTGAAGACCACAGAGATGTGCTGGCTTTAGGCTTTGCTGTTCACCACCTGTGTGGTCCTGGGAACACATCTTCATCTTCAAAATGGAAAGTGTACCAATTATTGTGGTTGCTAACTCTTGAATTTCTCTGAGTCTGAATAATTGCAATGAAGAGATTATGAGAGACCCATTTGCAAAGCGCTTGTTCCCTTCTCCTTTAGGAAGAAACGAGACTTAGAGGTGGAGGTGAGCCAGGCGGTGGCTGGGTGTACCTCCCAACTGCCTGCAAACTCGACTTAACCCTGAAGCGAAACTGTTTAAGCCCACAGCGCCCACCTGCCTCCCGCCCCGCCCCCCCATGCCCAGTTTTATGTGAACTTTTTATATTTTAGTTTTTTTCTTCTGATAAAATAAAATGAATTAATCATACTTCAAATCTAGGGTTTTTGATGGTGACTTTGCAGATATGCCAGTGAATTTAAAAATAATTTTGTGCCAGTCAACAGCCTGATATCAGAGAAGGGCTGTCATTTAGTAAGCTTTTATTCCTAGGTCTCTGAATCAGATAAAGTAGTTGAGCCAATAAAACCAGCCTGTCTTTTCTCCTGGGTCTTAGGATGAAATAACCTGGTGAGGAATTTTTCCTCCCCTTCGTTCTGATGTGTCACCTTTGGAGGAAAGGCATCAGGGTTCTGCTCAGGTGGAAAGAAGTTGTGAGAGGTCCTTTAAACTCTGAATTTTAGGTATAGGCTAGAGTTTTTGAAATTTTTATTACATCTACTACATCAAGAAAAAGCCCCAAGACCCTACTCAAGTCCTTTAGCTCCTCCAGGGATAGGAAAGATGTTTCTCGAAGAATCATAACATCAGGACCACTCTGAGCTACATCCATTCCAAAGCATGGTATGCTCTATTCTTGAAGCCAAGGATGGAAAAATTGGTGAGGGGGGCTTGCATTGGATAAATGAACTTTTATTTTTTTTTCTTTCTTTTTTTCTGTCCTGTTAAAAAGTGCTTAATTTTTTAAATCATGTGACTGACCTAAGGAAAGTTAAGAGGTCATGGGAAATGAATGGAGTTAGCCCACCCAAGTCGTTCTGTACCACCTGCAGGACCTGGTACTTGTAAGCACTTAGAAAATGACTGCTTTCTTGATGGTGGATGGTCCTGGCACCTTTTAGGGGCATTGTGTTGCCTTATTTACATCCCTTGATTCTCAAATGATCCTTATTTCATAGCATTAAAAGTTATCACTTTGTTGTCATCTCTCTTTCCTTTATCTGTAGTGACGTGGTTATTCCCAAAGCCAGTGGTATATAGAGTCCCCTGGTGGGATGAGAAGAAAACTGTATACACAAGTATTAACACTTTTTAATTTGGCTCCTCAGTAGGTCCTCCTTATGTTGCAACGGTAGATTTGCTTTTTCAATTTCTAATTGTCCCTAATCCTGAAAACATCAAGAATAAATCTTCTAGGGGCTTGGTTGGAGGGTTACTCAAATAGCATCACCCAATTTCACATTAGAAATTCTTTCTCCATTTATGCTAATCAGAGCCTTAGGTTAAACACCTTAGCTCTTCTACTTTTAGATGACTGTGCCATTTATTCAAATATTCTTATGTCTCTTATGTGTCAGGCATTCTTTTAACATTGAGAAAAGACATTTTCCCTGCCCTCATGAAGTACCTATTTCAGTGGGAGAAATAGAAAATCAACAAGAAAGCAAATAAATGTGTAATTACTTGAGGAGGGATAAGTGACCGCTGTAGAGTGTCCTGTCAGAAGGTAAAGCTGACTATAAAGCAAGAACTGTTCAAAGAGAAAGGGCTGTTTAGATAGGGTGATCAGAGGATGTGATCACTCACTGCAAACCTGAATGAAATGAAGAGTCACTCTATGCAAAGCCCTGGGTAAAGAGAGTGTCAGGTGGAGGAAACAGTACAACACAAGCCCAGGCTGGAGCAGAGCAGGTGAAGGACAGGGTGCCCCGGAAGAGCCACAGCAGTAGCTGCAAACCAGACTGTACTGAAGCTCGTGGCAAGGACTTTGGATCCTAAAACTATTGAAGGTCATTTTTTTTTAATCTTTATTGAGGTATTGTTGATTCACAATGTTGTGTTAATTTCTGATGTACAGCATAGTGATTCAGTGATTCAGTTATACATGTACATATATATATATTCCTTTTTATGTTCTTTTTCATCATAGGTTATTACAAGATACTGAATATAGTTTGTTGTGCTATTGGGGCCTTGTTGTTTATGTATTTTATATATAGTGGTTAGTATCTGCAAATCCCAAACTCCTAATTTATCCCTCCATTCCTCCCTTCCCTGCTGGTAATTATAAGATCATTGTTACTTATTTAAGAATTTCCATTGTGAAATTGTCTGAAGAGCTTGCCTCATCATTTCTCCCTGGGGATCGATAAGGGCTTCTTTAATGATACCATATTTTATTGATTATAAGCTACAATTTTCTTTTTGTATTTTTTACATTGCTGAACTTGGGATGTGGGAATGTCTTAGCATAGTGTCATAGTTTATTTGATGCCATTTGTACTTCTTAGTGGTAAATAAAATAGTGGAGCATCTGTTAATTGATGGTATCTTAGATTTGGTGAAATAAGGTACATCCGGGTTTCCAAACGGGCTCGTAATTGACCTGTCTCACCTCTCCCTAGCTTCACAGTGACCTAATGGAACAGAGCGACAGTCAGAAGCTCTTAAGTATTAAGATATTTTCTTAGAGTGAGAATGAGTGCCTTTCAACCATATACACTTGGAAATCCGCCCTTCTAATTGTGCATTTTCAAGATGATGACTGACTGGGAACAGGAATGGAGTCTGTGGCCTTGGGATAGAGTTTGTCATGTGCAGAGCTAACTGGGCTTCAAAGTAAATGAGTCCACTCCCCTGACTTTCTTGCTAGTCTGCACTAACTGAGCTAAACCGATAATAGTAAACCATTTGTGGATTTGGCATGTTTCCCTAATTTGAGTACAACTTTGATGATTCTTTCATTCCCTCCTGAACTTTTTAAAACCTTTACAGGATCTTTGTTTTGGTGTGAATGGACCAAGGGAGCTCCCTTATTAAAATAATTTTTTCTTTCTTTTTATACTATAGACTCTGCATTCAGAACTCCTTGAGGGAAGGGACTGTGTCCTTTATTTCTATATTTTAAGTGCCTAGTATAATGCCTTGATGATGGTAGATATTCAACAAAAATTGATTAAACAGATGAAAGGAGTCACAGGTCATCACCTCAGGTAACTAATGGTCTAAGGAAGAGCTTATTTCTTAATGTATTGAAAACTTAAACAGATTCCTAGTTTAGTAGGGCCAACCATGTACGGTTTCAACATAGACATGAAAATAAAGTGGCTCTCTTTATGATTTTTATAACTGATCTCATCTTGTTCTTGGACTCCCATTTCTGCTGACAACAGAAGATATTTATACTTCATGTTTAAAATGAACTCAAACTCTCTGGGTATAAAACAGTCTTCTTAAGGGTAAATACTCAGTCAGTTCAAAGTTCAGGAACTTATCAAGTCTATTTTTTCTTCTTAAGCGGACTTTCTTCTGCCTTCCCAAGATGACGTTATGGGGAGTGAACCTTGATTCAAGTGGTGGGCTCTGTTTCTTAGCTGGCCTCCAGTGAGATTTAGTCCGTCAACTCCCTGGGTGTCTGGGCAAGCGCTGTTAAGACTTGGCAGGTTTCAGTCTTTTGGGAGACATCGTATTGGTTTCAAACTGACCTTTGTGTAAGGAAGCCCAGGCCAAGCAGGAAGGCCATGGGTGTGTACTCCAGGGAACACTAGTCACAGCTAGATTCTCCACTTGTTGGCTACCGTTGATGGCCACATAGCTGAGTCAGTGAGCCTTCAGATGCTTACAGACCTCAGCTTTCGAGTCTTCCAGAAGAGGCTTTTGCTGTCCCTGTGTGTCCTGTCTGTATTTTTGACCTATAGAATCCATGAGCATAACAAATGGTTGTTCTATACCTCTGAGTTTTGGAGTACTTTGTTATACAGTTCTTGGTATTCAGCCCTTTGCTCCGCTCTCTTTCCTTTACCTTTCCTTCAAAAAGTTTTTACTTTAAAGGTACAGAATATTTGGAGGACAGTTTTTTCCCCCCTTTTCAGTTTTATTATATAGGATTATTACAGTTCGACTGCACATACACATTATATTGCATGTAAAAACATATATACAGTATATTGCACATTTTTTTTAGGAGGACAGTCTTAAAAACAAGGGCTGTTTCTTCAAGACCATAATTAATGAGTATTTTAATCACAGGGCGCTTTGAAAATGTGTCCTACAGAAAAGCATTCACTTTTTTTTTTTTTTTTTTACTTTTTTTCAAAAATTTAAGTATAGTCAGTTACAATGTGTCAGTTTCTGGTGTACAGCATAATGTCCCAGTCATGCATATATACATGCATATGTTCGTTTTCATTAAAGGTTATTAAAAGATACTGAATATGGTTCCCTATGCTATACAGAAGAAATTTGGTTTTTTATCTACTTTTATATATAGTGGGTAACATTTGCAAATCCATTCACCATTTTTTAAAAAGGACTTTTGTTAGAGCCAAATTATATGAAGAAAAAGAAAGTTAAAGCTCGGGACAGTTCCACCAGCCTCACTCCAGGCCAAAAGCTATTTCCATTAGAGAAAAAAATGTTTTCCATTTCCTCCAGTGTGGTAATATGTGCACCCAAGTAAGTGCAAAGTTGAAGGTCAAAAGTTGTGATACAGCTGGCTGCATTACTTGATCTCTATCTGAATGTTAGTCGCGTGATTATTGGAGTTCGTTGTCGCAGCAGGGTGGGGGAAGATGTGGCAGCATCAAAAGGAAATTACATTTGCTAAAAAATATGGGTGAAAATGTCTTCAGCAATTACCACAGGTCATCTCTGCTGCTCACAGCAAATGGCTGAGAAAAAAGGCTTCCTGTGAGTAGGAGCAGAAAGGAAGGTTCGAACTGGGCTATTGTGCTGTGCAGAATCAAAAGGGACCCCCCGTTAAGCAGGCTTGGAGTAAACAGCAATATCAGGTCAGCAAAAATGCCATCATCTTTCCTTGCTTTGTGGTGTCTGCACTACCCTTTTAGACCCAGATGATCCCCATTCTCTTCCAGCTGGCTGCCTTGGATTTTTGAATTAGCACTCAAAATATTTTAATTCAATTTGGAAACTAATGGATGCCTGAACTTACTTAGCCCATCCATTCAAGCATCTTGAAGTGCAATTCTAATTGAAGCAATTTTTCTAATTACAATTTTAATTCTTCATTTTTCTCTATCTCTCAAAAAAAAAAAAAAAATTAAACTCTGCTCCGTGGATGCCTGGAAAATTCTAGGTAAGCAGTATGGGAAAGTAAAATCTGAGTGCTTCTTCCAGATTTTTTTCCTGGTATACTGGAAAAGGTAAGCTTTCAGTGATGTTAGATTTATGTCAGTTTTAATAATCTGTGTATAACTCAGCCTAGTTTCACCTGGATTTTATGGGCAGTCTGGAGGTCAGATTGTATTTCTACCAGAAAAAAACATGTGAAATAAAGACATAACCTACTTGGTGAACCTATCAGACAGGTATTTCTCTTGTTACCTCATTTCCAGGGGTTTTAAAAGGGTTCAGATATTTACATTTTAAGGACAAACTCAGATTCTTCCCACTTCAATAAGCTAAGTGTATATTCTCTATGTCCTTTTGCTTTGCTTTTTGAAAATTCCTTCCTTCACAGTGGGAGAGAGATGCTTGAAGCCAAACAAAATGAGACACTGCTCTCCCCACAACAACACAATGTTCCTTTCCTGTGTTACTGAGAGTAAAACGTCTGGACAGCCTTTAGTTGGATCATGTTTAATCAACTAGAGTGGATGGTAGTAGCTCTTTGCTGGTCTGCTCATCAAGCCTTCCTATCTCCCTTTTTTGGGTAGTGCACCTAGGCTCCCGAACACTGGAATGGCTGGAGTTTTGGTCAGGTTCTATTATCCATCTCCCTGGCAACAGAAATTGATCCTAAACATGGACTCAAACCATGCAAAGACCAGTAGAGTCCTTATGTGCTCTTGGTATATAGACCCTGGGAGAAAGAGGCTCACATTTTCTGATAAGATTACTTGTTTGGCTACTGTTCCCATGTTTCCTGCCATTCTAACTTAACCAGTTTTATTTGGAGGATGTACAAATACAAAGAGAAACAGTGTTGCAGTGAATGGAAGGTGAATATAGAGAGAATTTGTGTGTCCCAATAGTTTGGAATTGCTCCTTTTCCCCAGGTGTCCTAGATTTTTATAATTTTCTCAGGTTCTAATTCAGCTTCACCAGAATTATGGATTCGGGTATAGCAGGAGGTGTTGATGGCACAGATGCTGCCTTGTTTTGCAAGGAGATAATTGAGTGTTACTCCATTATCTAATACAACCCTTCCTAGGGAATCCAAGGATTGTTGGCTGGTGAGCCAAGGCTCCAGCAGTGGGGTTTGCTAATTTCGCTATGGTTAGGGATAAATTCTTTATCCATAGGTCATTATGGATCACATCGACTCAAGGGATAAATCCTTTGGCAATGGTAATCAATGGAGAGTAGATGGAGTTTGAAAAGAGGGTTGTCAAGTTTTATTGAGGCCTGTGAGAGTGCAGTTGGGTTTTTTTTTTTTTTTTCCTCTTTCCTTTCTTTAACAAAAAAACTTGTAATGGAATGCTCTGGTAGCCCAGAAGACATTGTCCTGCCATACGCCAACTGTCTAGACATTCATAAGTCCATGGTTCGCCTCTGTAATTACACACAAAGGTGTAACCAGAAGGGGCATATAGCTTGTTATTGAGAGTGCAGTTATTCACGATTTCTTGGATAGATACAGATTTAGGAATATGTTCCAGGCTAGGAAGGCAGCTGGATAAAATCCATTTACCACACTTTGGAAGGTCCTTTAGGTAAATCAAAATGTCCAGGGGTTGTGTGGATAGTCTTCCCTGGATTGTATTTAAGACATACAGTACAAGCCAATAGTGTCTTTTTGGTGGCCCTAGAAATATTTCCCCACTGGTATTGTTTCATGAAACTTAACAAGTTTGTCAGCTGCCCAGTAGGTCACCTGATGAGTCATTTCCATCAGGATCATTTTATGAACTCTGATAGGACAAGTTTCTTATTTGGGCCATACAATAAATCGATTAGTAGCCTGAAACTATAACCGTTGTCATCCCAATAAAATTTTCCCTTGTGAGGTGCCCTAGATTGGGTATCCTTAAAAATGAGCTTTAGATCTTTCTTTAGGAGATAATTAACATTGCCTATCAGGGCCTTGGTTTTTATAGATTTTAAGACAGACTTCACGGCCTGATCAACCAGATTGTTGCCTTTAGCTTCTTCTGAATCTAATTTTGAATTTCCAGGGACTTTGATAATGGCCAAGGCAGGTGGAAGTTAGATTGAGTCTAGTATTCATTAGTGAAGGATCCATTCTTAATTTGAGATCCTCTAGAGGTTAGAAATTCTGTTTCCAGAACACACTAAAATCATGAATGACCCCAAAGGCATAGCCATTGTATAAATGTTTGAAGTTTTACCTTTTGCTCAAGTACAAGCTTTAGTCAAGCCATGTTGTTCAGCTTGTTGAGTTGTAGTGACCGTCAGCAGCAGGGATGTTTCAATCACCTCGAAAGGAGTTACAATAACATACCCAGTGCGGGATTTCCCTTCGTCATTTCTTGAATAGAAGCCATTGGTAAACCATGACAGTTTGGCATTCGTAATAGGAGCTTCCTGTAAGTCATCTTTTGATGTCACTAGTTGGTCAAAGTTAAACAGTCAGGAGGTGTCTCCTCAGAAGGCAGAGGAAGGAGAGCTGCTGGATTAAGACTGCTACAGCGAGAGTGTCATGTAGGGAGAAGTTAGCAATGGGATTTAATAAGACAGGTGAGTTGGCTTGCAGAAAGATGTTGAATGTGGTAGGAATTTGATAAGGCTTCTGCTGAACGAGGAACATGAAAGGTAAGAGAATACATCTCTTGTTGATTTGACAGGGCTGCTAGCTCTCATGCAAGGAGGAAGGTCTTTGACCACTGGCTGTAACAGCCAAGGGATCAGTGCTGACCTCCATATTTCTGGGTAAGGGCTCCAGGGCTTTTCCTTCCTCTTCACTTATGAAAAGGAAGAAAGGAAGTTGATAATTAGGGTGTCATAAAGTTGGTGGTCTGAGGAATCTTTCTTTTAATTAGCAGAAGGTACATTTAACATTCTTTTCCCATTCTGTAGGTTTAAATGTATCAGATTTTAGCCAGGAGCAGAAGGGTTGAAGTACTAAGGAAAAATTAAGTATCCAATTTCTCTAATACCCTGCTAGCTCCAAAAATCCTCCAAGTTGTTTTTTAGTTTGTGGTTGTGGGAAGTTTAAAATGCTTTGGAGTCTACAGGGTCCAGAAGGAGTCTCTGATCTGAAATTAAATGCTACAGATATTCACCTTCAGTTTTTTTGGACAAATTGAAGCTTCTCCTTGGAGACCTTATGATCTTTGGTTGCTAGTAGTTCGAGGAGGTTGAATATGCCTCCATTCACATATTTCCTTAGAAGGGGAGCAGAGGAAGACCATCAGTGTACTGCAGATGGGTTGATTGATGTGGGAAAGTGACATCTGTCAAGTCCACCTTTTCAAATTTGTGAAAAGAAGGTTGAACTCTGTATAGCTTTGTGGCATGACCGTCCAAGTAAATTGTTGTCTTTCTCAAGTAAAGGCAAACAAAAATTGACTTTCGGGGTCAGCAGGAAGACTGAAGAAGGTGCTACGGAAATCAATTTGCTTTCCATAGAAATGGAAATTAAGAGTGGGGAGGGGGTTAGGAACAACTGGTTATTGAGGGATGACAATCTTATTAATGACTATGAGGTCCTGAACAAATCTCCATCCTTGTCATAGCCCCCCTCCACCTCCCCCGAGAGGATGGGTGTGTTGCAGGGGATTATAAGACCTTAGGCCTCATATTATTTTATAATTAAATTCCTGCAAAGGGCACAGGGTTCAAAGGACATTATCTGATGTTGGAGAGAAGCTTACTTGGATCTATTTGAATTTTTATCAGGAGTGCTGAATGAGTTCACCTGATATCTGCCATGAATTTTGCCCAGAGCTTTTCAGGAACATGCTGTAAGAAGGTTAAGCTCTCATTACTTTCCTTGGTTGGTTTAAGGCTAAAAACTGTTAAGGACACTGAAGGGTTTATAGTGCTGCCAAGTGAAATGGTGGCTGAGTAGAGTTCGAGAATTAGTTCTTCCTTTTGAGAAAAAAAGATGGATGCATGGTATTTTCCTAAAATGTCTCATCCTAGTAAGTTGCCAGGAACAGAATTTATCAACAGTTTGAAAGAATGGTTGTCCTGAAGGGGACAGTTGGAAGGGCAAAGGAAGGGATTTGTAAGCTGTAAGGTGTGTACTAGATACTCCCACCATTTGAATTTTTTCAGGACTCTGGGGAACGGGTTGTTTGAGGTTGGTGGGGTTGAACATGGAAAGTGTGGCTTGGTGTTGATGAATATAGTAATGACCTGATTTATGATCATAAGAGAAGTCTCACACAAGTGAGGAAGGGAAAGGATCAGAAAATCTCCTTGTTTGTCCTTGGAGCAGCTTCAGTCACGGGAGGAGCTAACGGCTTAACAATGGAGGATTGCTTAAAGTATTTTAGTTTACGACAATCCTTTTTCAATGACCAGGTTTTTTGTTAAAAAAAAAAAAATTGGCAAAGATTTTTGAGTTAGTATGCCAAGGCTGTTAGCTGTTGAAACTGTAAATTCATGATTTTAGTGGCCTTTTGTTTGTTTGATTTTTTGATTTTTGAAACTCCTGATTTGGTTTCAGCCAGTCGGTTTGCCAGTATAACCAAATCAGGAGTTGCTGTAGTTTCCCAATTAAGTTGGGCTGCTCTACTAGAAGTGTGAGATCCTGTCTGTCTGTGTGAAGGGTCAGAGAGGGCTTCGTGGAGGAGAGGATAGCATCTGAAACCAAAAGGATGGACAGGAATAATCCATATGTAAGAAAATGAATGGCAGTGAGGTTGTTTTGGGGAGAGAAGAGAATGTGTCAAAGACCATACAGGTGACCTCAGCATTCAGTTTGGCCTTGAATTTCTAAAGGGAAGGCTTTTGGGAGGAAGACTGAAGAGGCAGGCCAAGCACAAAGGACTCAACTGTCATTTCAAGTCATTTTGGTTTTATTCTGAAGCCTGTGCGGCATCTTGGCATCATCAGAGTGGTTTAAATACTGATTCAGGTTGCATTTAAAAAACACTCATTCAGGTTAAGTATGGAGAGGGGCAAGGCTGGAGGCTGTGGAAGCTGCAGAAATAGTCAAGGCTAGAGATGTTGGTGCCATGACTCATGGCAGGGGCAATGGTGATGGGAGGAATGAGTTGGAGAGAGGTGGAGGAGGGAGAGAAAATTGATTTTGGTGCTTGATTGGATATGGATGTTAAGGGAAGGGAGGAGTGGAGAGCTGAGTGAATTTTCTTTTTCTTTTTTTTTTAAATTGGAAGTATAGTCAGTTACAATGTGTCAATTTCTGGTGAACAGCACAATGTCCCAGTCATGCATATACATACATACATTTGTTTTCATATTGTTTTTCATTAAAGGTTATTATCAGATATTGAATATAGTTCCCTATGCTATACAGAAGAAACTTTTTTAAAATCTATTTTTATATATAGTGGCTAACATTTGCAAATCTCAAATTCCCAAATTTATCCCTTCTCACCCTTTTTCCCCTGGTAACCATAAGATTGTTTACTATGTCTGCGAGTCTTGTTTCTGTTTGTAGATGAGTTCATAGGGTCCTTTTTTTCTTTTTCTTTTTTTAGATTCCACATATGAGTGATGTCATATGGTATTTTTCTGACTTACTTCACTTAGAATGATGATCTCCAGGTTCATCCATGTTGTGCAAATGGCATTATTTTATTCTTTTTTATGGCTGAGTAGTATTCCATTGTATAAACATACCACAACTTCTTTATCTAGTCATCTGTAGATGGATATTTAGGTTGTTTTCATGTGTTGGCTATTGTATATAGTGCCGCTATGAACATTGTGGTATCTGTATCTTTTTGAATTAGAGTTTTCTCCGGATATATGCCCAGGAATAGGATTGCTGGATCATATGGTAACTCTGTTTTTAGTTTTTTAAGGAACCTCTGTACTGTTTTCCATAATGGCCGCACCAAACTACATTCCCACCAACAGTACAGGAGGTGCACTGTCTTCTCCACACCCTCTCCAGCATTTATTACTTGTAGACTTTTTCATGATGGCCATTCTGACTATGTGTGGTGTGAGGTGATACCTCATTGTAGTTTTGATTTACATTTCTCTAGTAATTAGTGATATTGAGCATCTTTTCACATGCCCGTTGGCCATCTGTATGTCTTCTTTGGAGAAAAGTCTGTTTAGGTCTTCTGCCCTTTTTTTGATTGGGTTGCTTTTTTTTTTTTTAATATTTTATTAAGCTGTATGAGCTGTTGGTATATTTTGGAAGTTAATCCCTGGTCGGTTGTGTCATTTGCAAATATTTTCTCCCCTTCTTTAGGTTATGTGTTCATTTTTGTTTATGTCAAATGCCATAAAATCTTTGATCTGACCCTTTGAAAAAATCAGAAAGAACACTGGTACAAGATACCAGCTTTTCTCCAGATTTACCTAGACTAAGAACAGTGCCCCCTCCTCCATATCCTCAACAGAAAATGTCATGTTAGGAGAAAGTCAAGTTTTATCTTTTACTTCAGTCTTCCCCTTCTGTCCACCCACCTCCTTTGCCTTTGTGTACAAGGATCAGGAAAGAGGAACTAATACTTGGGGAAGAGTAACTCCTAGGGTGCCCTTGAAATTTACATACTGAAGATGGCATGGACACAGCCTGATTGCCTAAATGACTGTGTGGGGCAGGATCTTAACTTGCCTTCCCAATATCCTCCATCTCCCCCCACCCCAGACACTTTGGACCTGCCATGGATTGTTATGTGAACATGAAATAATCTTCTGTTGTGTTGAGCCACTAGGTGTTTGGTTTAATTTCTTACTGCAGCCTAATCAGCCTAACACAAAGTACTATGGATTTTAGACATCACAACTGCAGCTGCACAGGGTGGTCTGGGCTGTGTTTATGTGTATTGAAATTACTGCCGATTCATTTGTATAAAATCCAGATTTCCAACTTTGCATAGGTGAATTTGGCAATTCTTTGGCAAAATGAAAAGACCTGGCAATGCTGGGACTTTGTTGCCCCAAGAAGGCAGTTTTTTTGGGAGCTCAGTAGCAGTTGCCTCAATGATTGGAACCCATGGCCTCAAGTTTTCTACAGTCCACACCATTGCCTTATACTCCCTCACCTAGCCAGCTTCACTGATTTATTTTTTCCTGACCGGTGTAGGTATTTGAGCTTATGTCCCTCATCTAAACAATGGGCCACCAAGTGCTCAGAAGCTGGCACTAAAACCAGAGCAACTGTGAGTCCAAAAGCTTGGGAACCTGCCTCACTTGGAAATAAATTCTACTATGGTATTTTCAGAGTTTTATATGTAGAGCATGGTGATGGGAGGGGGGAAAAAAATAAAACAACAGTCAATGCTCAGAAGCAGATACATGAAAGAATTTGGTGTGGGTCTTTTTTCCAGAACTTCCTTCTATGTCTGAGAAGTTGAAAGTGGGAAATGAGAGTGATTGATTACAAGTGTGTAGTCCCAACCAAGGTGAACTCGCGCCGTCTGCCTCGTGCTGCAGGCGGGACAGAAGTCACGGCCGTTACTGACAGGAAAATTTCCATTGCGTAATTCCATAGCAGGGACAAGTGCCAAGCAGCCTGTGTTAACTTCTGTACTTTTCCTGTGTGAAGGAAAATAATGCTGTGTCCTGCTGCTCCTGGCACACTGAGCTTCAGTTCTTCGTTTAAATCCTCTTACATGTTTGCAGAAAGGACTGTGGAAACTCTCAGTCATTTGCCATCGAGGATACGAAGGCGTTGGGGAAGGTACCAAGGTGATGGCGAAGCACTAAGTGGAGGAGGGTCCCTTGGGTGTACCACCTTCCTTCCCAGCTGCCTGCAAGAAGCATTTACTTTTTCTCAACCTGGGGGGAACTATCTAAATGGTCGTGGAGGGGGCAGTGGAGAGAGATGATTCAGAAGAGGCAGCAAGAAGGAAATAACCTCATGTGTGTTCAGTCATGTTTTAGTTGTGGTCTCCTGGTCAGAATGCCTTCTGTTGCCAGCAGTATACAGAATTCTGCCTTCCCTGTCTCCCGCCCAGCCCCTTGTCCCCTAGATCACTGTCAGCACTATTCCCAAGTCTTGGTCTCTGGCGTGGCAGTGGGGCTGCTCCCCTGTGCCGTCCCATCAAATCTGCTGAGCCTGCAGGGTTGGCGTTCGCACGGCAGGTTGTGTCTGTGTTCGCTTCTCACTTATTACTCTCTTAAATTCAATTAGTGCCCTCTTGCCATGGGAGGCCAGTGTGCTCTCTGAGAGCAAGGAAGAAAGCCCCGGAGCTTGTCCATGGCCCTATCTTGGCATTTCCGTGGAGTCCTTACCTCCTCTCCAATTTAAATTCCATCCACAGCAAGGGTCACAAATCAGCAGTTGTTAGAATGTATTATGAAGAAATAAACATTTATCAAATGGCTTTTCAAGAAGGTGAATAATTTAGCAAAAAAAAATTACTAGCAGCATCACAACAAAATTGAGCTACTGACTGACAGTTTATGTTACTCCTCGCAGATGCTGGGAGCCGAAGCATGCTGAGGGAATATTGATCAGCTGCATGGAAGCAGATAAATACAGTTCTTTGTAATTATTCTTAGGTTGCTAACTTATTGCCAATTAAGAGCCAAGGAAACATTAGACTGCATCCCACAGTAATAGTATGGACCTTGGGGTTTACTGATGACCAGGGATGCTGGCTTATTATCACCAACTTGTTGTTTAATCAGAACCACAAGTTATTGCAGGAGCACTTGAGAGAAGCCTTACTCCTTGGTCTATGTGAAGCTGTATTCCCCCCTCGGGAATATTTTTCTGAACAATTGATTCTATCTTTTCTAATATTTATTGAGCACTTGAAGTGTGTTAGTTCCTATATTCTTTCTTTGAGGTAACTGATCTTATTTTAGTCTGCTGAACAACCCTGTATGGTAGATGTTATTATTTCCTTTTGACTCATGGGGAAATGGATACTCAGAGAGGGAAATTCACTTGCTCAGGGTCACACAGCTTGTGAGTAGAAAAGCAAAGATTTGAGTCTAGTGCAGTCTAATTTCAAAACCCTTGCTCATCTTAAACACCCCTGTATCTCATATTATTGAGAACATGAGCCACTTATGACTGGCTCTAAAACCATCTTCCATGGAAGTTTATGGTTTTCATGTCATCTGTCTTTTCAACTAATAGGAAATAAGTAGGATTTCTCTAAGCCTAAACAGATTCAACAAACTCTGGAAACTAACATAAGGATGCCTTCACCTGTGAGCAGAATCAGGCTGCTTGTTGGTATTGCATCTAATTCACTGGCCACACATTAAGCACTTGCTGTGATTTCACGCATCAGAGTGAAGGCAGGACAGTGAGAGATTTTGGGCATTGGAATCAATTGCACAGTGTTGGAGTTGGAATGTAGAATCCATCACTTACTAGATATCTAACTTTGGGTAAGGATCTTAACTTTCAGCCTGTTTCCTGAACTGCTAAATAGGGTTGATGCTAATTACTGTGCTAGATACTTGCCTCTTTGCTCTCAGAGCCATTCTTCAATCTTCTTCTGTTCTACTCTGAATCACAGCTGGGACTGACCCCTGCAAGCTCCCTAGTCAGCTGACTTGTTCTGGGTTTGGCTATGGGATGTACTAATGGGACAGCGGGGGCTGGAGGAATGGAGGATTTCTCCCTCTGTCTGCTTCCTGCAGCCTCTCTGGAAGTAGCTGCCTTTCTTCCAGGACTCTAGCTTCCTGCAGACAAGTGAGTTGTGGCTACAGCTTTTATCACTGATGCGGACCCATCAGCTACAGTGACATGCCATCTCCCTTGTCTCTGCAGCCCTGAGCTAGCAGCTTCCTATTGTGGCTAAGTTCTGGGTAGCCTTACTATCCTTGTTAGACTTCTCCACTCGTCTGTCACCTTTGTAACTGATTTCCTATGTCAAATGCCCTTGGTTTGGAACACCTGGAGTTTTTTCTGTTTTCCTAACTAGACTGTGGGTTGATCTTTCAGGATTATATCAAGAATGCATTTAAAGCACTTAGCATGTAAGAGATGCTCAGTCAGTCCCTAAATAGTTAGGGATCAGGGATAGTGAGAGAGGGGTAAAATTTAAAAGGTGATGAAAAAGTTGATTGTCACTGAGACAGTAGGAAGTGCTGCCAGTGAGAGTCTGGACACTTGGGTGTCATTTTGTCCCTGGGTTAAGCTGTCTATGAGAAATGAAGTTGATGCCTTCAGTGCTGAGGACCTCAGCTTACCTACCTGGTTAGTAAGACATTTGAAAGATAATGTATTTCTCAGCCACAAAACGTAGATACGATTTCTGTTGAAGATAAATGGTGGGAACCAGGGAGAACATCATGAAGGAGGGGAAATTTGCCTGGGTCCTAAAGGATGACTAACGCAGAGACTGTCGATGTCACAGCCAGACTGAAAAGCTGGTCAGGGTATAAACATTCAAGATCAGAGCATTGGAAAGACCACAATGGAAAGCCAGACAGTCTTTTTTCTTTTTTTGGAGTATAGTCAGATTACAGTGTTGTGTTAATTTCTAGTATATAACATAGTGATTCAGTTATACATACGTATATATATTCCTTTTCATATTCTTTTTTATATATTACAAGGTATTGAATATCATTCCCTGTGCTATATACATAGGACCTTGTTGTTTATCTATTTAATACGTAGTAGTTAGTATCTATTTTAGTTATATATACCTCGAACTTCCAATTTATTCCTCCACCTGCTCCCTTTCTTCCCTGAAGTCAGAGTCTTGATAGGAACCAAACAGGAGCAAATCCATCGCAGATGTTCGGGAATCTTCAGTTACGAGAGAGTAAATAAGGTTGGATGACATTCCCAAATTTCTCTGATCTCTCCTTTATCCTTCGCTTGACCACAAACCCTAATCTCAGGCATCCTTCCAAGAAATAACCATGAGGACTGTTTTTTAGCAAGTGGAGAGCTTTGATTTCTTTGTAAAGAAATTTGGCCTGTACTTCTGCTACTTAGTGGATAATTTGGGGTTTAAAATGGGCTCTCAAGAGAGATCATTCTTTGTATCCTGAGTCAAATAGGAGTTTGGTGGGACACTGGGTATTCCAACCTCTGGGCCACGTTTGTAACCGGAAGGAGACCCAGGGTAACAGCCTCTGCAGACACCCATAGAACCTTGCCTATTTAAGTAAGAACCAAAAGCAGACGTGTCAGGATTCCTGGAATAGAAACCCTTCTTCAATGTTGTGACTTATTTTAACGTCCTGAGAGATTTTTGAGTAAAAAGCTCCACACAACTCAGGAGTTGGAGATTGGCCTGGGACAGATTTGTTTGGGAAATTATTCCTTTAGTATTTTTGGAGGCATTAAAAATTTTGACATTTTGTAGTGGCTGTAGGCTAAGAAAATATTTCTTGGGTGCAGAACATCTTTGCATCTGTGAGTGAAACCTGCCTGGTGTCGGAGGCTGGTGTTTTCCCCTGGGGGCTTTCTCACATGATGTTAGTGAGGAAGGAGTCAAGTAGGGATGAGTGGGACGGAAGGAATGAGAATATATACATTCCAAAGAGCTGTTGCACTTTTCGATTTGAGCTTCCACTGCCAGATAACTTGGCAGGCACCAGAAACAGCTACTGCAGGAGTAGAAAGTTACATGAATACCAGAGGGAAAAAACTGATTTGCTCACTAGGAGGCTCTATTAAGTGAACATCTGTTAACTGTAAAAATCCCATGCACCAAATGGGAAAATATAATGAAATTCAGAGCGTTTCAGCAAATTAAAATCATAAAATACCAGTGGGCAGGAATCACTGTGTGTTTCACTATGAAATTGACATGGAAACTTGGAGCAAGGAAAAATAAAGCGGAAGCACTCAAGATTATTTACTGTGAGTATGGAATAGAGCTATCCTCTGCTTTGCAAGAAAAGCTGGCAGGTACGGGAAAACGCGCTCAGTGAGGAAGTTCATGGGAAAAGCTCCCCAGCTGACAACTGTTGACGTGATAAAAAAATTGTGGCTCTGCGGTGGGAAGGCTCTCATCAGAACAAGGAAGGTCTGGGAGTTGTCTCTGTCCTTTTGCAGAGTTGGGGACTGTTACAGATTTGTGCTGTCCAGATGCTACTGGAATCCTAAAGGAGGAAAGGGAAGGAGCAGGGAACGAGCGGTTTTTCCATATGGTGTGTGTGTGCCCAAGAAAAAGGCCTTAGCAATGTGGTGTGTGGAGGGAATTGTGTTAAAACGCTCATCCCATTTGGTGCACTGAATACAAAGGACTATGCCGGGAGCAACTTTTAGATTGGAATTTTGTGCATGCTCACAGTTGTGGAAATTCCATTAGCTGTTTCCTTGGTTGTTTTTGAGTTGTAACCATTCTAGACTAGACAGCAAGAGAAAAAAACAGGTTAACTAGGAAGAACAGGTCTATGTTGAAGATAGGGTGAGGTCAGTTTAATTTCAATACTACATAAATCCCTGTGGCCACTTGGGTGTTTGTTGTACTAATGGCTTTGAACATGTTAGCAGTGGCGTTGGAGTTATTTAACCTTGTGATAATCTTTGCTGATTTCCTGCGGGAGCAAAGGAGGGGTAGGGAGTTAACAAGGGTATGTGAAGCATAACAAAGGGGTCAAAGGTACCTAGCACATGAGACAATTTTTGATTATTTTCAGGTGCATATAAGTGGAATGGGCTTCTAGAAAGATGTGCTGTGTCCCATGTTTGGCGGAGCTCTAATTGGAGACCCCGCTTCCCTAATTGTGTAGTGAGGTCTAGTTACCGTAGTTAAGAGGGAAGCTGTATATCAGAGGGCAGAGGGTAGAGCTTTTAAATAAGGCTTCTTTCCCAAATGCCTAAGCAAGAAATTGGAACAGAAATATACTGTAGAGCTAAAAAGTCTTAAAGTGCCTCTTAAATCTTTACTACAATTACCATAATATAGAATAATAGACCTGATACTATTTTTAAAAAGCTTTTGAAGGTTGCAAGTAACAGCCATAAATTGTGGCTTTCAGAAAATCTGTAACTGTAGTTTTTCAGAGGCTTTTTATTTTAATGAAAGGGAAAAGGTTTTAATAAAACCAGAGAGAACTAATAGGGGACGTTGTAAAGTAATGGGAATGTCTCCTTAGCTCTAGAAGTGCAAAGGAGTCTAAATGATTGGCGAGTGTGTGCTTATTTAAAAAAAAAAAAATCAGATTCTCCTTCCTGGCCACATTTGGGGATGTAAGTTTGATTTATTAAGTCAGCAACATGGAGGTAGCCAAGCATGAAAGCAAGAAATAATCTAACCTAGCTGAGATGTGAATAGTTGGGAGAAAATGAGGCAGGTCAGATATTCTGGCTCCTTTTGTGAAGGAAAGAACAAAATGCCATAAAGATATCTTGCTGTAAAGAGAAGCTCAGTACCAGTGACCTGATTCGCCTGGAGAGAATTGTTCCTGTGCCTGTTGAGATTTTGTTATGGGTGTGAGTTCTGAAAGAAAAACTCAGTGTGATGGGATGGTTTCAGGTGCCTTCCCTCCCCTACCTACTTCTACAAATAGAAGAAAGGAGGAAATAAAGAAACCTCACACAGCATTATGTTGTTTTGCCTCTCCATTCTTTGCCCAGTTTCATCACAGCAAGTTGAGCTAATTAAGTGTTTTGTAATTGAAACATTTTGGGGCTCCACCTACCAAATTTCCTTAATAAACCCACCTGCTGTTAAAAACATTGTTCTCTTGACTCTCAAATTATTATTGACTTTTAGTTGATGTGGTATGGATACAAGACACATTAGTCACTGATATCAAATGGGAATGGTGTTCTTGGTTAGTATCTATTGTGATGTACATAGTGAGAATGATGGCGGTGGTGGTGGTGGCGGCAGTGATGATGATGGTGGTGGTAGTGGTGGGGAGAACCCACCGAGATTATCTGAGGTGGCAGGAGGTATTAATTTACCCCCAAAAAAGTGACTTCTAAGGGGAGTTTTGTTTCATGGGGATGAAAGGGAGATGGGGAGAGGGGAGGGGTGAGGAAGGAGGAGAGGTAGAAGGCTAAGACATTGCATGTGTGGTGGGGAAAAGAAACATTTGAAGTGGAGCGGTGAGAAGAGGTCATACCATAAAGGTGGTGGACATGGTGCCTGATGTCTGGATCTTTTAATAACTATGTTCTGGGAGAGTTAATGAATATCTGGCCAGTTGTTGGCTTTTAATTATTAAATATAATTAAAGTTCCCTCAAGTCACTTGGTGCCTTTTCCTTTTTTCTAATGTGTCAAAGTATGCATTTGTCTACGTATTTTACACGTTATTCTCTACCACATACTTTTTCCAGCCATCTTTCAAGACAATGCCAGTACCTTCTTCGCTGCAAAACTTTCCCTTGTATTCCCTTGAGGAGGTAAATATTCTCTACTCTTCCATGATAGGGACTCTTGGTATCATCCATGCCTCTTTCCTTCTATAATCTTACTAGTACAGTTATTTATGATTTTCTCTTTTCCCTTGTGTAATTCTAATCTCCTTGAGGGAAGCTATTCTGATTTTTAAAAATTTCCCCAACTACCTAGCGCAAGATTGAAGCTGAATGTCTTATTTATTGGAAAGACTCAACAATTGACTCATAGATCTCATCAAAGCATCTTGTGGTATAAGGAGATTCCCTATTTTGTTGCTGTTTTCTCTAGTTTCTATTAATTTCATGCTGTTACTTTTTTTAAAAAAAGCACATTAGTAACTCACTCATTCATTTAACATATATTTAGTGAACATATATGGGTCAGTGCTGAGATACGAAGATGAATAAGATGTGGTCTCTTGTCTCTAAGGTCCTGCGTTTAAGAGGAGAAAGAGGCAATTTTAAAAGATAATATAATGTGATAAAGAAGCACTAAGAAAGAGACATGTACAGTGTGCTTTCAGAAAAGAATGAAAGAATGGGTTAAATGTGCCTGGAGAAGGCATACCAGATGCACAGATCTTGTGACGCAGAATTTCTGGATTATCCCTTTATTCATGAAGTCCAAAGTAAAGGGCAGACTTAATTTTCCTAATCAAACTCTTACTATGAATTTGATTTTGAATATGCTTCTTTTGGCCTCTATTTTAAACAATTTATACTTTTTCTAATTACAGTAATAAGTAATACACCTAGAAAGTTTGGAAAAAAGTTTTTAGTGAAATTAATCATTGGTAATTCTGCTGTTTGGAGGTAATTTACAGCTAATATCTTGTCATTCATTTTTCTCTTATTTTGTCTACTCTCTTTTACAGACATATATAAATAGTCCTATGTATTTAAAAGTTAAATTGCGATTGTACTGTATACATTTTTATATCCTTACTGACCCCCATTTCAGTTCTTTAACACTGTAGATAATGTGTCTGTCGATATGGAGAATATGAGTTTTATTCCTTAAACATACATATGAAAAACATTTCATTTCTTTCATTTAATGTTCTTAATTTTTTTTATTCTGTAAATTATATACATGAAAGCAGAGAGCAGTGAGCCTCTATGTACCTTTCACTCAGCTGAAGTAAACATCAGCTAATGGCCACTGTGTTCACTTATACCTGTATATACTCCTCACCCCCTCCCAAACAAATTTGCATACATCATAAACATTTTAGTATGGATATCTGATTCCTTAATATCGTTAAATATCCAGTTAGTGCAAACTTTTTGGCTAGTCTGTTAAAATCAGAATGTAAATAAAACTCACACATTGAATTTGATTGATATATCTCTTAAATCTCTTTATTTTCTTGAGATTTATTTGGCTAAGGAAATGCTTTCCTTATTCCTTATAGTAGTTCCCTCATTCCAGGTTTTCCTGATTGCAGCCAGTAAACTTTATTTAATATGCTCCTATGTCCCCTGTATTTTGCACCTAGAAGTTTCATCTGATTTAGTTTCTTATTTTTTGGCAAAAACAGAAATAAATGTGGTTTGTGTACCTCCAACAGGAGATAAATAAATTGTCTTTTTGTGATGTTAGTAGATTAGATAATCATGGCCTAGATTTATTAGAAGGGATTTCCCAAATGCTGATATTCTTTATTTTCTTTAAAGATGGCATTCCATTGTCTTTCTGCTTACATAGTTTCTGATGAGAAGTCATTTAAATTCCTTACTTTTTTCTTCTGTGTACATAATCTGTCTTTATTTTTTCTCTGATCGCTTTTAAGATTTTTCTCCTTATGACTTTTTTTTTAAAGCAATTTGATTATTATGTGTATTGATATGGTGTTCTTTGTATTTATCCTGCTTGAGTTTTGTTGAATTTTTTGAATCTGTGTGTTGAATGTTTTCATCAAATTTGGAAAAATTGTGGCCATTATTTCTTCAAATGATTTTTCTGATTTTGCCTTTCTTCAGCTTGTTATTTTCCTACAGTTTACTATGGCTCTGATTTTTTTTTTTTTTTTTTTGCTCTTTGTTTCTCTCTGTGCTTTATTTTGATACATTTTGTTGCTGTTTTCAGGTTCCCTGATGTTTCCTTTTGTAGAGTGCAATCTGCCATTATGACTTTCTAGTGAATTTTTCATTTCAGGTGTTGTATTTTTTATGTCTGGAAGTTCCATTTGGATCTGATATCATCTGTTTGTCTCATTATATTGTGGTTTCCTGAAAAGACTTGCACAGAGTTATATTAGCTGACTTAATGTGTGTGTCTACTAGTTCCATCATCTGTGTCATTACTGAGGGTTTTTTGTTTTTTTAACTTACTTTTATCCCAGCTTTGGGAAACATCATTTCCCAGGCAGGATGAGTTATTTATTTTATTTTGTCTTTTAAGAGGATGTAAGTTCCATAAGGATAGGGCTTGCCTGTCTTGTTCACTGCTCTATCCACAGGATGTGGAACAGAGCTTAATTAAGGTTACCCAATCTGTAAGTGGCAGAGCTGGTGTTGAAAATCCAGCCTGAGTTCCTTGGGTAGGTAAAAACTGAGATGTGTATATGAATTAATACCCACAGTACTCACTCCTCACTCTGATCTGAGGAAACTTCTCTCATTTTTTTGCCTTTTAATTTTGTTTTCTCCTTCCTTTTCCACACCTCGCACTATCTCTTCTATGAATCTGCTGCCTATAGAAAGAACTGTATATGTGGGCTTCTTTTATTTTTGCCCTGAAAAATACTTGAGTCGAGGAGACAAATGATAGCCTAGCCATTGCTTGAAACTAGGGGAGGTTGAAGAAAATATAGAAAGACCAAACTAAATGAACATTTGTAGAAATTATTCGCACACACACACGCACACCCCCGCCCCCCATAGCTGCTTAATTTTCCAGTATAGGGTACTAGAAGTAGGATTACAGGGTCAGAGGGTATATACATTTAAATGCTCTTACAGCATCTTGCCAAACTACTAGCATATGGAGAATTTTTTAGTTGAACGCTGCCCAGATTTTCCAGCCAAGAAGTAAAATGGAGAGCTCCGTAGCACAGTGACTGTTCACTTTAGTTCTCTCCTTAAGTCTGTATTCATTCAACAGCAAGTGTTCTGTCAGCATTGAAAAACACTGTGTGTTGCCCCATTATCCAGTAAGTTGCACTTGCTGGTTGGATTCCAGTAGCATCCAGCCTTCGCTGATCCTCCAGTCAGGCAGTTTAGTGAGTAGCTCAGAGGACAGGACATGAAAAGCATCTGTTGTACATGTACTAGACTATATCCATTTCAACCCTCAATAATTTCACGTTTCTGTTCCAAAGCGGTGTTGTAAAAGTTTAATATGACATTGGTTATAGAAAGTTTCACTGAAATGGTGGACAGTTTATTATAATTGAGTAATAGGTATTAAGGGTACAATACAGAACGAGAACTTTAGGTGGTTTTACAGTATTGTTCTCAGCATACTCCCTACATCTGTTTCTCCTCCTTTATTCTTTGGTTCTGTAATTGTTAACATCGCTCTTGGAGTGAGTCTTTTATTTTCGGTCCACTTAGTAGGATCTCTGCAATAGCCTTTGACTTTCTTCTCTGTCATTAGTTTCTCATCTCTCCAGACATCCTAATCTCCACTGGTAGACTAATCTCTGTAAAGTTCAGTGTGTAGAGTATTGTATCTGTCCTCAAAAAGCTTCATTGGGAGCATTTTCAGTAAGGCAGTGCCCACCAAGCTCTTTTGATCAAGCAGCTTATTACATAATTTGTGTACCTATGAATCTGTTTTTATTTAATAATGATTTTTGTTCATATACTATTATACCAGAATTTTATAAACTTAAAAGCATATGTAAGATTTAAAAAAACATGTGCAAAAGATAAACAAGATTTTAAGATATTTAAAAATTTTGGGTATAGTATTAAATTTCTATTTCTCAGTAAAAATTATTAATATTATCAATAAGAAATGTGATGAAATTATGCTCTATTATTTTGTGAAAATCTTGGTTTAACCTTTTGATTTAACATGTTGAATATCTTGGACTACTTCCAAATCATTCTGATATGATGTTATAACTAAAAAATTTTTGCCTCATAATATATATATATGAGAGAATATATTGCTTACTGTACTGTCATGATATTCATTTTCTTCCATGGAAAACTTTGCCAACCATTTGACTTTTTTTTTTTGGCTGAAATTTGACAGGTAAATTTCTACTTTCTTTAATATTAGTCATTTTTTCTTGCAAATTAATTAAGTTAATCTAGCAAGTTAATCAGTCAGACATTTTCATATTATTAACCATGGCTTTAAACCTTTAGAACATTCATACACAAACTTGAAATTCCATTTCCAATTTTAAATGTGTTGATATATATTTAACTGTGACATACACTTAAGTCATTCTGGTAACAAAACATTTTAAATGGGAAAATTGCCAAATATGAATATAGTAAGTGTTTTCTCCATAGCTGTTTTTCTCTCCCTTCATAGAAGTTACTCTCTTAGTTACTAAAATATTTACATTTACCTTAAAGGCACAGTTAAGGCATGTATGATATATATATATATATATATATAATTTTGTTTGTTTGTTTGTTTTTGTTTTTGTGGAGGAGGTAACTAAATTTATTTATTTTTTTGTTGGAGGTACTGGGGATTGAACCCAGGACTTCCTGCACGCTAGGCATGCACTCTACCACTGAGCTATACCCTCCCCCTGGCATGTATGATATTTTAAACCTATTGTCATCATAGAAAAGGCCTGAAGTTTTGGAATGTATTTCTCTTAAAAAATGTGTAATACATCTTTAATTTGACAACTCTACAATTCTTTTAAATACTCTCCCTTAAGATAACCAACAAATATCTGAGTGATATATGTATGATGTTCCTGATGAGTTCTTATCTTATCATAAATTATTGTAAGTACTCTACTTGTTAAAACATATTCACATCAATTACCATTTCAGGGCAGCTATATAAGCACTGTAAGTGAGGGCAAGATTGAAGGAAATGACCTGCTCTTGTCAAAATTTCTTTCAAGATCCATGTCTATTCAACATATGGGTCAAGTAAGGGAGCTATAATGATCTTTGTCTTAAATACTTTAGATAAGAAATGTGAGTAGATATTTTAATCTGTTTTTGCTTCACTCAACGGTTTAATTATTTTGTAACCCCAGTTTATAGATCTCTGTACTGGAGAATAAAGTCCAAACACTTTTGTATTAAGTTTAAAGCCTTATAAGATCTCTCTTCTGTGTGTTGACTCACTTGTAATTTACTGTCCTATACATTTCCTCATGTTATTCATTCTACGTAGACTATTATTCTCCCTTCTTTCCTCAGTGTTTTCTTATCTGGTTCTCAAAGTTCCATCAATCCTTCAGGCCGCAGGACCTGACTTACTGTAGCTGTAGCTACATAGTGAGTGTTGGCTGAATGAAAAGCTTTCTGTTCGTTTTTTCTGTTCGTCTTAACTTGTAATTATGTATCCATTTATTTATTGACCTGTTTATTTGTTGCTATGACTAGACCAGAATCCACAGAGGCATATGGGGACTGTGACCATCAAATATTTGTACGTAGGTCTGTAACTAGCACAAAGCAGGTGCTTTATAACCGTATATTGGGTGAATAAAGGTTATCACCCTGAAACCTTTTACTGATTCCTCACCCCACCCAACCATAACTCATATGTGCCTTTTAGGTTCTCAAAATCTGTACTTTGTACAGAGTAGGTACTCAATAACTGTTGGATTAGAATAAGATCCAGTAAGTGGCTCAGGCTTTTTGGTGGTTTGTTTCTGTGTTTTTGGCTTTGTCGTTGCCTCTGACCCAGTGGTAAAGGCACAAGTGGAATTTTGATTACTAGCGTGTTGTGTAGTTGAGATGGAAAGTTATTTGGAAGAGTTCCTGATGCTGAACATCAAACCTTTAGCTGTTCACTTACCGAAGTCATGTCTGTCTATGTGATTTCACAGCAATGTGCAAATTGCTTACAACCGTACCCGGTAGAATGGTACTCTATCTGAGCTCATTTGCAGCAGTTTAAAAACAAACTCCAGAGCCCAATATCACAACTGTTTTCTTCCTTTTTGATCTTACCTCATTAGGGGGACAGGGTAAGGGTTGTATAATATGCTGAAATCTGTCAATACTTCGTGTGTCTTATTCATTAAAACCTTCAGATGCTGTTTTCCTAGCGGCTTCATTTACCAGGGAGGGCGCAGAGAAAAACACTAAACAGGTGTTCTTGACTTGAAAAACAGCAATTTCAAGCAACTCACAAGGGGAGAAGTTGGAAATTTTCAGATTCCGAAGTTGTCACTGGGAGATAAATTTGGGTTGCACGTTCGCTTCTTATAAACAGACTTTCTTCAACATAAATTTCTGCTGTGCACGAGGCACCTGATTTCTCTGGGGGAAGACACGCTTCACAGAGCAATCGTGCTGCAACGAGATGGAGTTTATTTTCCCAGCCTTCTTCCAAATACACAAATGTGAGCTGGAGAAGGAGTGTGCTGAGCTGCTAATATGGAATTCTAGCTTTCCCTGGCAGGGAGAAAAATACCTCTGGTAAATATTTGGTTTGATTGATGGGAAAGTGTCTGAATTTTGACTAATCTAAACTCAAGCTTAACTGTTTCTGTAATACCATAAGAAGATTATTGGTCAAATAAACAATGAGGTACATTAAGTATCTTACACCAAAGGACTGCATAGGGTTGTGTACTTCTGAAGCAGCAGCTGCCTGAAGCAAGGGGAAAATTAAAAGAGATTTTTCCTACAGCAGTGCTTCTCAAAACGGGGTCCCCAGGCCAGCAGCATTAGCATTACGAAGTAGTTGGTTAAAAATGCGCACTCTTGGGCCACACTCCAGAAGTACTGAATCAGAAATTCCGGGAGTTGAGGTCCAGCAATCTGTTTTAGCAAATATTTCAGGTGATTCTGATGTATGCTAAAATTGGAGAACCACTGTTTTACTAGAAGATTTTAAATGCAGCTGTTTCATTAATCAGAGAATTATTTGGATAAGTTGAGTGTTGGGTGAGAACAGGAATAGAAAAGAATTGTAAACATGATATACTTTGGAAATTACTGCCAACGGCATTCTTGTCTTTCCCATTACCAGTAGTTAATGTATTGGGCCCTTCAGATTGCCGTATCTTTAAAGAAGGTAAGCTTCTGCAGGGCCTGAATATCAAGGGCTTGGTGACAGTAGTTTATTTTGCCGTCAGCAAGATAAGTAAGTATCTCAGCATTCCAGACTCCATAGAATTCCTATAGCCATTGCAGAGAGCTGACCATATTGACATCTGGTCACTTGGCAATTACAGCCTTCGCATGAGAAGTTGCTGTCTAAGGTGATTGGTATTTCTTTCTCATGCATTCTAAATACCAAGAATAGCAGGGTTAATTGAGTCCCTGTCACAGTCTCCAGACTCCTGACATATGACCATTGGTCAATAGTTTCAAGCTAGCATTTTCAATGAACTTCCAGACTTAAAGCTTTTCTATAGGGCTTCTGGAGCTGGAAATGTGGCCTGGGGTTAGGGTTGGGGGTGGGAGTGGGGGTGGAAAGGTTACCACAACCAATTGCTAAATCTGAAGGTTAAGGCTGCTTTAAAAATTGCTTTGGTAAGAAGGAAAATTGCCTATTAATCTCACTCTATGGTCCTTGGGCCCAAGGAAAGTAGACAAACGAGAGCCTTTGTTAAATACACACAAGGGTATATTTCTGTCCTTTTCCCTATAAACACTGGGAGTGATTAATTAGGGTTTTCCCATCATATCTCACAAAGTCAAAAAACCAAAGGAGGGATGATTGTTTATAAGCTTGAAATATAATCATCTCATGGCATGAAAATTTCCTGGGGCAATTTTCTGACAGCAGTGAGATGAATGGTTCAATGATGTATAGTAATTGTAATTTACAGTTATGCCTTTGAATACTGTCATAGAGATGATCTCATGTAGTGCAGAGTCACAATAGATGCGTTCATGTAAATGAAAGAAACAGTTGACTAGATACAGGATTAGATTTATTTAATGTTGTTTTAGGATTAAAACTAAGGTCAGTAAATAAAACTTACAGAAGTAGATGGAAGAACTATGAGAATTTATGAGAAAATGGAGTTATTTTAACAAATGGAATTAGTTCTCTCTCTAGATAGTGAAATCCCTTTTGCTGGATTGGATGGTCTGTATTGGGACAGGTAGCCTCTGATATCATTCCCTCTTTATTGAATATTTGCTGTGTGTCTACAGTGTAGTAATAAACTCAAAGGCTTCCTAGGAGAGGCAGTGGAGAGTGGTGCCTCTGGCAAACTGGAGAATGCTTTCTCTGCCTAAAGTCATTTAAATTCAAATGAAAAAACATAGTCCATTGTGCTGGCCAAACAAAAGATCTGGCTAACCTCTGGGTCTACACACACACACACACAGGATTTTTATTTTATCATTAAATTCAACACTACATTATTCTGGTTTTACAAATAGAGGACCTGAGATTGGGTCATTTGGCTAAGGTCAAATAGTTATTCAGTAGAAGAGCTAGGATCTAACTCTAAGTACATTGTATCATGGTTAATTTATTTTATCTTCCTGATAACACCAACATTAAGAAGTTAAACCACCTGAGTGACATTCCCAGGTATTTTCTGAGAAAGCCCAAACTGGTACATGGACTGTTTTGTTCTGAGTCAGTTTGGATTCTTTCATTGACATCTGTTTTTTAGATGATGGCACAGTGGGTCCTTGGCAAGGATTATCTAATTTCAGGCTTGGCACCATAAGGAAAATGAAAGAGAGAGAGTGGCAGAAAGTCAGACCTTTATTTAAACAAAATAGCTGACCACAAATAAGGTATAGTGATTATGAAGGGTTGAATAGTGTCCTGCCAAAATTCGTGTCCACTCAGAACCTCGGACTAGGTTTGGAAATAGGGTCTTTGCAGCTATAATTAGTTAAGGACCTAGAAATGCAGATACAACTAGTTAAGGGTCTAGAGGTGAAATTGTCTTGAAATTAAGTGGGCCCAAAATCCAATGACCATTGCCCTTATAAGAGCAGAGGACACATAGAGAGTTACTCAGGCAAGAGGAGATAGAGACATAGAGAAGAAAGTCATGTAAAGATGGAGGCAGATACTGGGGTTAAATGACACTGCAATCCAAAGAATACCGAGGAGTGCCAGCAACCACCGGAAACTGGGCTAGAGGCATGGGACACACTGTTCCTGAGACCCTCCAGAAGGAGCCAACCCTGCCGACACCTTGATTTCAGATTTCTAGACTCCATAACTGCAAATAACAAATTTCTGTTGTTTTAAGCAACAGAGTTTGTGGCAGTTGGTTATAGCAGCCTCAGGAAATGAGTATAATGAGATAGTCCAAAAAGTCTGCCTGTTGCTCACCTTCCACTCCCACCCACACGTATACATACATGCTTCCCGGCTTAGGGTCCTGAAAATACCATCACTAGAATTCTTTTGAAGTATATTCTTAATAAATTCCTATCAAAATAAAAATATGTTGCCTGAGAAGAATAACATACCAGCATGAACTAGATAGCAGAATTATTTTAAAAAATGATGATTGTTTCTAATATCTTCCTCTAGAAGCTCTTATGCTGATTCACACAGTATTTTAACTGGATTTGAGTTAAGATATTTGAAGGTAAAAGTCAAATGCTTTTAGTTTCTGAGAGTTGCAATTATTATAAATCATGAATGTATCACTGAAGTATACTTAATACCGTATTAATGTAGTAAAACTCAATGGTACTATAGAATACTTGATTATGGTTTGCAGCCCAAAGGAAGGTATTTTTAAAGCAGGAAATTTAAATCTGGCATTGGATATGTTCTATCTTTTCAAGTATAGTAGGACTACAAATTCATGTGCCAGATGAAAATCTGAGAAGATAATTAAGCCTATATTTCTTACTACTTTAGGTTACTTGGAAGGGTAAATATTTTAATGGGTACACTTTCTATCTTCTTTCTATTCAGATGCTTGTGTGCAGGCTTTATTAAGCATAAAGAAATAAACCTAGTTCTAAATTTATGACAAGTCTTTTTATTCATAATAGACTAAAGCATAATTTTTACTTCCTCTGCATAAAATGCACATACTTCTGCCATAAAATTTTGAATTATTTTTCTCATTTCCTTAGAGATGATGATTTCTTAAGAATTCTAGCCGAACGTCTAAAGTGATTCTGAGAGAGGAGAACCAGGGGTGAATGATGAATTTAGGTGTTATTTCATGTTTTTAAGCTCAAGATTTATACAAGCTCTTTTATCCTATCAGTGCAGTGCTTTGAAATTTCTGGTATTTTCTTAGCTCACCTTCACTGGCTTCTGTAAATACTGTTTCTGTATTATTGTAGATCAGGGTTTCTTATCATTGCACTATTGATGTTTTGTGTCAGGTAATTCTTTGTTTGAGTGTGCTGTCTTGTGTATTATAGGATATTTAGCAGCATTTCTGGTTTTGTCCACTAGGTGCCAGTAGTACTCCCTACACAGTGACAATCCAAACCGTCTCTAGACACTGCCATGCATCCCCTGGGGAGCAAAATCATCCCTAATTGAGAAGTGCTGAAGTTTGCATGCATTTTCTCCTTGGTGTTAAATCTGTCAAAGGACTTCCTGAGGATTTGGAAACAGTTGGTTGTATCCTTTGAGTTTCCTCATATCATTGATGTTACAGACTACTGGAATTTTAGAATGAATTCCAAGGCTTCATGACACAAATTGAAAAAATCAAGATACAAAAAGATACCTCAAATTTCAAGATACAAATAGATACAATATACTTACCACCTCACCCAGCCACTGAATGGTAGAAATTGTCCTAGGTCATGTCACTCTTAACATCTGGTAATTCTTGTTTACCTTCCCCTTTATGATTCACTAATGCTCCTATGCATTTTAATTTTTTCCTTACTCTTATGTTTAAAAATCTTTCTATCTTACCCACCTTTTCTTAGTAATTCTTTGTCATTGTCTAGAGTTTCTCCACTTTGCTCCGTAGGTATTTCTATTTCAATGCAGTAGAAAAAATAGTATCCTTTTTTTTTTTTTTTGGCACTTGAATCATGCTTCAGGTTCATTTGATCTTTTCTGTTTCATCGTTTCATTCATTTATCAAGTGTTTTTTGAGTATTTTTTAGAGTCAGACCTTGTGTAAGATTCTAGGCATCTGGTAATTATTGAACCAAAATACCTTTTGATACAAACAGACTTAAAATATCTCCGTAGGATATTGATCAAACTTCTCTTGGCTTTATCCTTCCTACACTTCCCATTGGTTGAAATCTGACTTTGTAGCCGTTAGGAGGTCTGACATTGCCCTTTCAGTTTCTCTAGTTTCATTTGCCCAGCTTTAAATAATAATAGTCAGTCACCAATCGACCTGTGGGGTCCTCCCTTCCCACTCATGAACATCCAAGTATTGCCTTCTCCCCACTTCTTCAGAAAACCCATAGGTTGTTCTCCTTCTCAAAGTGGGGCCTCATTTTGTCATTCCCTTACTCAACTGTCTGCTTCTCTGAGGATTTGCTGGTTCATAGTTGGCTGTCCGTGATACAGTTTTTCAGTCACATGAGCCACTTTGCTGTGGGAAACAGGATGGAAATAGGGAAACCACACATGTACTTGTACATTTTCTAGTTGCTACATAAAAAAGACAGGAAACATTAATTTTAATAATGTATTTTAGGTAACCTAATATAACCCAATTATGACCATTTTAACATATTACCAGTATACAGATGACTAATGAGATATTTTATGTTTTTTGTTTTGTACTAAGGCCTTGAAATCCAGTGTTTGTTTTTACTTAAGGCACGTCTCAGCTTGGACTAGCCATATCGTAAGAACTCAAAAACTCCATGTGTGACTAGTGGATAATCTGTTGGATGGCAAAGATTTAGAACATTAACTTTTTCGTCTACCACACTTCAAGTGCAGGAAGTCCCAGCAAAGGTGTTATGGTGTTCCCAAGACTGACATAACCTCCCACTCCAGAGATGTTTTCTTTTAATCATCTTTTGAGTTTTTTTCATTTTGTCATTAGAAAATCCATTCAAGTATGTGTTCTGTGGAAAGGAAAGGGTTATTCCTATTGGATTCCTCATTGGAGTGAATGTAATAGTCTGGGGTTTACACTATTATGTCCCTATAAAGCATGCTGTACATCTCCTAACAAGACTGCCATTCATTTTTTCAATAAATCCTGCACAGGGGTATTAGGGTCTGTGAACTGACAATTGATTTACTGCCTGGAAAATTATTCTTTATTGATTTATATTACATGGAGGCGACTGCAAATCTATAGTGTCTCTAATCAGAGAGAAAATGCTAAGGTTAGTGTCATTCTTACTTAGACAGGCAATTCCAGGGAGGAGAATTGGTTTAGCACCTCTAGGTGACATCTACATATTATTCCATTTTTAATTCCTATAATCCATGAATTGTAATACATAAAGCAAGTGAGTGCAGGGTAGTTAATTAAAAAAAAAACAAAAAACCAAAGCATCCTTTGTGCAAATAAGTATTTAAATGTCAACGTGGCGTTCTCTTTCTACGTCTCTTTCTATGTGGAATTGGATACCTTGGCTTGATTTTTCTCTGTATCATATCTGGCTTGTTATCCACATATTGAAAATGCAAGTGTTTTAAACGAGTAAAACTTAGAAATAGAAAGTGCTCTAAGTTGATAATCAAGTTAGGGAAGGTTTCTAAAAACTATATTAAAATGATTTACTTAATTTCTGTGAGCTACTACTTCAGGAAGCTCTCTAAGACTGGGAAGGAGCTGAGATTACCTGCTGTTTTACTCTGCCTTTTTGAGCCTCCTTTTGTAATCTGTTCTAATCAAGAGGCTTCTGTCCAGAATATAACCTGAATTTAATTGAAATGCAAAAAGATAAAATACAGCAGCATGTTAGATTACTGCTTGGGCAGAGGGCAGTGAAATTGATAGGTTGCTCTGTGTGTGTGTGTGTGTGTGTGTGTGTGTGTGTGTGTGTGTGTGTGTGTGTGTGTGTGTATAAATACACACTCTGGATATGTGTGTTGGCTTTGGGTTTTCTACAGCTTCCCTGAAATTGTATATAAAACGTGGACATGTGTGAATTTGTTTCTTATTTTTTTTTTCCTGGGAAGAGAGTCTATATATCAGATTCTTAAATTTATCCAGGACCTTCAAAAAAAAAAAAAATCTCAGAGGTACATTGTATGTTCGCTGTTAAATCCACAGCACGCTGCTTAGTGCTTAGCAGATAGCAGGTCTCTAAATATTTGTTGGATAAACGAATGTTCTCAAGTTGTGTCAACACGTCGAGTGGGTTTCCCAAAATACTCCAGTTTGTCGACAGGAAACATTTTTTACTTTGCCCAGTTCCTTGCAGTACCCACCGCATGTAGTCACCCACAGTGTTTATAGTCACAGATAAGCTAAGATTGCCATTTGAGTTTTGGAGCTTAAGCTTTTGATCTGATTGTGCCAAGTGACATTTTCCCATTTCCTATAGTGTTTCTTTCTATTATTTCTCTTTATTTTTTTTTCTGCGCTGGCTCCCAAATCTTTCTCTTTTCATGTACCCTAAAAATGCTAGATCCAAGTGGGAGCTTGCCCCTCAAAAGGTTAATGATGAAAGACATTGTTTGGACATCCGTTCAAAGACACTTTTTATTTGATTCAATGGGAAAATAAAATTTATTTATTCAAAAGATGTATATTAATTGTGAATCACAGACCTTGCCTTCTGGTGCTTACAGTTTAACATGGAAATAACTGTATACCAACTTGTAGCCAAAGGCTCAGTGGTTTGGTTTTATGTCAAGCAATTTCACCAATAGGAAACTTGGATGCAGTTCACTGCCTTGATCTCTCTTGAATCGAATAATATATTTTAAAAGCTTTTTGCGAATGCTCATGAGCTCACCATGATGCCTCGGGTGACACACAGAGTCCTGGGGTAGCAGAATCTGCGCAGCTGAATTTGCTTTTTTGACTGCCGGACCCTCCTTCGAGGCTCAGGGGAGTGGGTGAAGGCATTTTTTTTATATAAACAAAGCCAGGCTACTCCTTTCTCACTTTATTTTTTGCTGTCTTCCAACCTAAGACAACAAAAACAAAAGTGCTGTCTTTCCTGGAAATAATCTCTAATTCTATACTTCTCTATAATGAAGGGCATGTCTGGATCTTTTATTTACCATACAGTACACCGTGAGGTTTAGTATTTTTCCTTATTCTATTACTTTAAAAAAATCCAAATGACAGAGGTCCTGGGTCTTTAAAAACTGAAAACTAGGTATTTTTTGGTTGTCCTAGACAAGCAATTTAATGAAAATGCTACTGAAATGCTTTTTCCTCTATGAAAACTAGTAAATCAATTACAAAAGCAATTTCCTTACACAGTATGATTTTATTGTGTTTGACCAGGGCATTTGATAAGTATTAGTTCTTGCTGAGAGCAAAGAGTAAATTTTATTTCAGGCTTTTATTTCATGCAAACAGCAAAAGAAGTATCAGGAGGGCAGTCGGACACTAGCCTTGCCTGGTTAGTGTGCACAGAGGATGGGGGAATCCACGGGCTGGCCTGACTGCTTCACTGTCTATACTGAGAAATGTGCGTGCGCGCAAGAGAGAGAGTCTTTTTCTAATAAAAATGGGGGAAATTATGGCAAATTCTCATATCTGGGTTTATTTCCTACAGGAGCAGGTATTGTGCTATTCCTTCCATCTTCCTGAGAGACTTTCTTCCAGTAAATACACACATGCCCAACCCCAATTCAAACAAAACAAATAAATGTCCAACAAGAGAGAAAAAAAATCTCGATCTGTTGTGTGAACATATTGGAGTGGAAGGTTAGAAGCTGTGGATTTCATTTCTGCCGCTGAGCTTGATATACAAATTGTCCTTGGCCCAAATAGATAAGAGCAAAAAACAAACAAACAAACAAACAAAAAAAACAAAAAAAACCCCCAAAAAACTTGTGAACAATTTACTGTGTGCCTAGTACTGTCCTAGGGTTCATGTGACACACTGACACGTGTACTCACTTTCTCTTGCCCCTGGTGTATTTCACATCACTCAGAAGTGATTGGAGTTTTGCAACATAGTGGTTAAGAGCCTGAGTATTGACCCAGTGTCTCTTAGTCTGTTTCCTCAGCTATAAAATGTTGACCATATTAGTATCTATGTCATTGTAACTCACAGAGTTGTAGTAAGAATTAAATGAGATAATGGATGTGCTCAAACGATGTTAGCCACAGAAAGTGCTGGAATGAATGTGACGTAGTATTTTATGATGGGAATCCAGAGAAAGGACATAGAACAATTTTCTTAATAACTTCTCCATTCCTCTACCTCCCATTCTCAGGTAGAAGGTGTTCCCTTCTCGATGCTGCCTTATGCTTATGTACCTTATCCCATTATGTTATAACTATGTATTTAAATACCAGCCATCCCCACCCCCTAGCATGCCAGCTCATACAAGGTATAGTCTATTAGTTAATTTTGTTTTCTCAGCACCTACTGCTAATCCTGGAGCAGAGAGAGAGAGCTGAAAAATGTTCTTGAAAACAAGAAATGGAAAGCAGGGAAAAGGCAAGAACCGAAGCTGTCTTTCAAAGGTAGTATGTGAAATTAATTGCAAGAGAAAGACATTCAGCTGAGTAATTGCAGGCTACAGGTGGCGGGGGTGGGGGGGGGGAGACAGGAAGAGAAGGAGGTGAACTAGGGGTTCACCCAAGGCGGAGAAATAGCTGAACTAGGAGGGAAGATATTTGAACTAGGAAAGGAAATACTTGAAATTCTTGAAAATAGGCTAAAAATAACACATTTTAGAAGGAGTGTTTGGAACATGCTACGTGCTCTTTTGATAAGATCTTCAATGTCAGCTTGAAGAAGTTGTTATGAACTTGGGTTTTGGAAATAAAAGGAATTCATGCAATTTATCAGGAGGCATTTAGTAAATTGTGCTTAGTGCTGCATGAAGCCTTCGTGGGCTTTTAAATACATTTGAAGCAGAACCCTAAACCTATCAAGGAACTTCAGTACCATTTGAGACAAGGCTTGACATCTGATGTATGTGAGACAACGAGAAGGGTTAGCAGTACCCGACAACAGCCTTTCTGTCTGTACTATTAATAAGACTCTGAATTCAATAACTACTCAGTGATGAGCTGCTGCTTTTCAGGCACCTTGCCAGGAGCTAGTGTTTCAACAGGAAACAAGAAAAATGCTCCCTCAACTGAAGGAGCATTCAGTCTTTCAGGGGAGACAGAAAATTCTATGGGCAATATTACGATGTGGGGATTATACCGGTGAGAATTAAACCCATTATGAGGAGTCAGAGAAGACTTCTACTCATAGGTACTTAACCAAAAACAAATTAAAACACATGTCACATGTATGTAATTAAGGATTTGGGTTAAAGTCCTCTGATTTCAATTTCTGTTCCATACATAATTTTGTATACATTATATAAGTTTCATGTGTACAACATTAATAGTTCTACTTCTGATACAGTTCAGCATGATCATCACCAAAAACTTAGTTTCCATCTGTCACCATGCAGTTGACCGCTTTTGCCCATTTCTTCCTCCCCCCAACCCCTTCCCTTCTGGTAACCACTACTCTGTCCTTTGTATCTATGTGTTTGTTTTGTTTTGATTTGTAAATTTATTTTGTTTTTGTTGGTTTGTGTTTCGTATTCCACATATGAGTAAAAACAGACAATATTTGTCTTTCTCAATCTGACTTATTTCACTTAGTATAACACCCTCAAGGCCCATTAATGTTACAGATGGCAAGATTTCACCTTTTTTATGGCTGTTTAGTATTCTAATATATGCATATATATTAGATATATATATACATAAATACATTTAGTATTCTAATATATATATATTATATATTACATATATATATTCAAATACTGAACAGCCATAAAATATATATAATAATTATATACACATAAATCCATTGATAGACACTTAGGTTGCTTCCACATCTTGGTTATTATAAATAATGCTGCAATGAAAGCAGAGGTGCAGAATCTTCTCAAATTAGTATTTCATATTTTTTGAGTAAATACCCAGAACTGAAAGAGGTGGATTGTATGGTAGTTCTATTCTTAGTTTTTTGAAGAATCTCTGTACTGGTTTCCATGGTTGCTGCACCAATTTACATTCCCACCAACAGTGTAGGAGGGTTCCCTTTTTTCCACATCCTCGCCAACACTTGTTATTTCTTTCTTCTTCTTCTTCTTCTTTTTTTTTTTTTTTTTTTTTGGTAATAGCCATTCTAATGGGCATGAGATAATGTTAACCATCTTTACTTGTGCCCATTTGTCTGGAAAAATGTCTATTCATATCCTCTGCCATTTTGTTGTTGTTGAGTTGTATGAGTTCTTCATGTATTTTGTATATTAACCTCTGATTGGATATATGATTTGCAGATAACTTCTCCCAATCAGTAGGTGTCTTTTCATTTTGTTGATGGTTTCCTTTCCTGTGCAGAAGCTTCTTGGTTTGTTACAGTCCCACTTGTTTATTTTTGCTTTTGTTTCTCTTGCCTGAGGAGACATACCTAGAAAGATGTGGCTAAGACTTGTGTCAAAGAGCGTAGTGCCTGTTTTCTTCTAGGAGTTTCATGGTTTCAGGTCTTACATTCAAGTGTTTAATCCATTTTGAGCAATTTTTGTATGTGGTGTGAGATAGTGGTCTACTTTCATTTTTTTTTTCATGTGGCTGTTTGGTTTTCCCAGCACCATTTATTGAAAAGACTGTCTTTTCTCCATGTATGTTCTTTGCCCCTTTTCCATAAATTAATTGCTAGTATACATGTGGGTTTATTTCTGAACTCTCAATTTTGTTCCACAGATCTATATATCTCTTTTTTTCTGCCAGTATCATGCTGTTTTGATTACACAGCTTTGTAACATAGCTTGAAACCAGAGAGTATGTTACTTCCAGCTTTGTTCTGTTTTCTCAGGCTTACTTTGGCTATTCTGAGTCTTTCATGGTTCCATATAAATTTAAGGATTTTTTGCTCTATTTCTATGAAAAACACTGTAACAGTTTTGATAAAGGTGCATTGAATCTGTGGATTGTTTTAGGCAATATAGGCATTTTAACAGTGTTAGTTCTTCCACTCCATGAACACAAAATATCTTTCTATTTCTTTGTGTCTTTTTAAATTTCTTTCAAATATGCCTTAAAGTTTTTGGTATACAGATCTTTAACCTACTTGGTTAAATTTATGCTTAGGTATTTATTCTTTCTATTGTGGTTGTAAAGGGGCTTATTTTCTTAATTTCTCTTCCTGCTAGCTCAGTATTAGCATATCAAATGCAACAAATTTTTAATGTTTATTTTGTAGCCTGCAGCTTCACTGTATTCATTAATTATTTCTAATACTTTTTTTGGTAGAGTCTTTAGGATTTTTCTTTATGTAAAATCATGTTATCCACAGTTAGTTGCACTTCTTCCTTTCCAAGTTGGATGCCTTTTTCTTTTTCTTGACTAATTGCTCTGACTAGGACTTTGAATACTGTACTGAATAAGAGTGGTGAAGGTGGGCATCTTTGTCTTCTTCCTAATCTTACAGGGAAAGCTTTCAGTTTTTCACTGTTGGTATGATGTTAGCTGTGGGTTTGTCATATATGGCCTTTATTATGATGAGGTATGTTCCTTCTATATACATTCTATTGAGTGTTTTTAATCACAAATGGGTATTGAATCTTGTCAGATGTTTTCCCTGCAGCTACTGAGATTATCATAAGATTTTTATCCTTCATTTTGTTAATGTGTTGTATCATACTGATTTGTAGATGTTGAGCCATCCTTACATCCCTGAATAAATCCCACCTGATCATGGTATATGATTCTCTTAATGTATAGTTGTATTTGGTTTGCTAATATTTTGTTGAAGATTTTTGCAACTTTGTTTATCAGAGATACTGGCTTGTAATTTTCATTTTGTGTTCTCCTCATCTGGTTTTGGCCTTTTAAAATGAGTTAGAAAACGTTCTCTCCTCTTCAGTTTTTTGAAGAGTTTGAGAATGACAGGTATCAAATGTTTGAATGTTTGTAACAATTCACCAGTGAAGCTGTCTGGTCCTAAATTTTTGTTTGAGGTTTTTGATTACTGTTTGATATCCTTACTAGTGACTGGTGTGTTCTGTTTTATATATAGTAGTTAGTATCTGCAAATCTTGAACTCCTAATTTATTCCATCTCACCCACTTTCTCCTCTGGTAAACCATAAGCTTGCTCTCTATGTCTGTGAGTCTGTTTCTGTTTTGTAAGTTCATGTGTGCCTTTTTTTTTTTTTTTTGATTCCACATAGGAGTGATAGCATATGGTATTTTTCTTTCTCTTTCTGACTTACTTCACTTAGAATGACAATCTCTAGGTCTACCCATGTGGCTGCAAATGGCATTGTTTTATTCTTTTTTATGGCTGAGTAGTATTCCATTGTATAAATGTACCAAAACTTCTTTATCCAGTTAATGTTTCATTTAAAGGCACTGTTTCTTTGTTTACTATCTGTCTGGATGACCTATCCATTGATATAAGTAAAGTGTTAAAGTCCCCTTGTATTATTGTCTTGCTGTCAATTTCTCCCTTTAGGTTTGTTAATAATTGCTTTATGTATTTTGGTGCTCTTGTGTTAGGTGCATGTATAAATAATAACTGTTAAATCTTCTTTATATGTTGTCCTGTTTATCATTATATACTGTTCATCTTTGTCTCTTACTACATTTTTTGACTGGAAGTCTATTTTGTCTGATGTGAGTACAGCTATACTCACTTCCTTTTGGCTGCCATTTACTTGGAGTATCAAATTTTGTCCCTTCACTTTGAGCCTATGTTTGTCTTTAGAGCTAGGTTTCCTAGAAATAACATGTAGTTGTCTTGTTTTCTAATGTATCTAGATACCCTGTGTCTTTTTATTGTTGAGTTCAGTCCATTTACATTTAGGGTGCTTATTGATAAATGAGGACTTAGTACTGCCATTTTAGGTTTTGTAAACTGCTCTGTCTCCATTGTTTCTTTATTCTTGGGAGTCTGTCTGCCATTTTGATTTGGTGGTTTTCTGTGATGTTTTTCTAATGTTCCTCTTCTCTATGTTTAGTGTTTCTGCTCTAGATTTATGTTTTATGGTTGCCTTATATAAGGCTTGTATAAATGTCTCATAAAACAGTTGTTTTTTTTCTGCTGAAAGCATCTTCTCTTCAGTTACCTGTATGGTTTCTGTCATTTTCCTTTGCCCTTTTCTGTTTTTGCTGTTTCAGATTATTCGTTTTTATGAGTTTGTTACCAAATCAAAGTAGCTATAGTTATTTTTTACTACCTTTCCCCCTTTAACCTTTATGTTTTAATTGTTTAACATCTATTCTGATATAGAGTATAGAGTTGCATTTTTCTGATTCTATGTCTTTATCACTTGGCTCAAAATTTTGTGTACTCTTGCATTTTTGTTAAGGTACAAGAGCTTCTTTAAACATTTTTTATAAGGCAGATCTTGTGTTGATGAACTCCTTGAGCTTTTGTTTGTCTGGGAAAGTCTTTATTTCTTCACATCTAAATGAAAACTGTACTGAACAGAATATTCTTGGCTCACAGTTTTTAATCTTCCAATACTTTGAGAATGTCATTCTGCTCCCTCTTGGCTTGTACAGTTTCTGCTGAGAAATCTGCTGATAGCCTAATGGGAGTTTCTTTGTAGGTTGCCATATTTTTCCCTGGCTGCCTTTAAAATTCTGTCTTTGTCATTAATTTGACAGTTTTAATATATTATGTCTTGGTGCACGTCTTTTTGTTTGGAGATTATTAGTTGTTTTCTTAGCTTAGTGGGCTTTTAAATCCAGTTCCTTCCCCAGGTTTGGGAATTTCTTAGCTATTATTTCTTTAAATAAATGTTCTACTCTCTTTTTCCTCTCTTCCTCTTCTGGGATACACCTTAATTCTTACATTACCCTTCCTAAAAGGGCTGGATAGTTCTTTTAACATTTCATCATTCTTTTTAGATCTTAATTCTCTTCTACCTGTATCATTTCTAGATTTGTGTCTTTGAGCTTGCGAATTCTCTGTTCTGTACGGTCAGCTCTATTTTCAGTGCCTTCTTAGGCAGTCTTCATCTCGTTTACTGAGTTCTTTAGCACCAAAAGTTCTGTTTGATTCTTTTTTTAGAGTTTCAGTCTGTTTGGTAGAGTATTCCTTTGTTGATTAATTTTATTTTTGAGCTTACTAAACTGCCTTTCTGAATATTCTTGCAGCTTGTTGAATTTCTTCATGACAGCTATTCTGAGTTATTTATCAGTTAGTTCACGATATATGTGACTCTCAATTTGGTTTCTATGGAATTGCTATTTTCTTTTTGTGATACACTGTTACTGTGGTTTCTTATGGTGCTTGATGGCTTATTTCTCTGATGGCACATTTGGAGTTGCAAACACGTTTTTTCTTTAGGTAAGTTTTTTCCTCCTTGCTTGGTTCTAAGGATTCAACTAGTTAAAAATTACATGCCTTTCCTTTTTTTTCCCCAGTAAGTTGTTAAAGCACAAGGGTTTTATTTTTCTTTCCTGAGCTGCCTGAAGTTATATTTGAGAATTAGTACTTTCTACTCTCCACTGCCTCTATCAGAGGTGTGATCCAGTACCCTGGTTGTTGATGCCTCTGGGGTTGCTGGTGCCCTGCTCCTCCTGGTGCCACCGGTATTGCTGCTTGGGGCACTGGGATTGTGGGTGCTTCTGCCATATCCAGGGTCTCCTGAGTCACAGGATCCAGGACTCAGGATCTCCTGAGTCACAGGATGCTGCTAGGGGAGAGGAGAACAGGACGGGAGCTGGGGTTGTAGGTACCTCTGTTGTATCTAGGGTTTTCAGGTTTCAGGGTGCCCTGACTGTGGGTGGGGTTGAGGTTTGGAGCTGTGAATGCCTCCATGACTGAAAGGACAAGGTTGCAAATTCCTCTGCTGCTGCTGCTGGGTTCTTGTGGCGCTGGGCACCACTGTGGCCAAAGAGCTGGAGTTGTGTCCATTGCCTCCGCTGATGCTACTGGGTTCTCTGGGGTTGCAGGCTTGGCTGCCATGGCTGAAGGTCTGGAATCACAGGCACCCTCCACCTTAGCCCCAGTTCTGCCTCCTGTATGTGTTCTAGTCTTCACAAATTTAGGTGTATAGATGTCTAGAATTCTCTGGCATTCATGTAAGCTGGGCAGAGGTGCCTTTGCTGAGTTATGAGTATTTTACTGGTTATAGATTGGGGGGAGGGACCAAGAGTGTCTAATGCTGCCATGTTGCTGATGTCACTCCTCCATTCGGTTTTTTTCTATAAGTACTCAAACCTGTATCAAGGGGTTGGATGGCTGGTAGTTGCTGACAAGTAGTCTTGGATGCAAAGTCAAGGAGTTGGAGCTCTGGATTCTTGCTATAAATAAGCAAGACTTTGAATACAAGAGGGAGGAAAGTCGTCATCTCTTCCTAACTGACTTACAAAATGGCCAGTGAGTTTTAAAAAAAAAAAGAAAAGAAAAGCAATAAAACCTCTGATGATCAATTCTAAGGTCGGATCTGGAGTCTGGAAACAAAATTATGTTTTATATATCCCTCTATTATGGTGTGTTCCACTATGTTCCACAAAGTGTTACATTACTTATTTGCATGTTTGCTTCTCACCCAAGGCTCTGAGCTCCTCCAGGGCAGAAATAGCATCTTCTTCAACTTTGTATCTTCCGCGGCACATAACACATATTAGGTGCCTGGGAACTTTGTTTTTGAAGAAAGAAACAATTTAAGAAAGTGATAAATTGGGGCCGAGTTTTAAGAGACAGAAGTAAAATGGAAAGTTTGGTTGACAATTGAATGCTGATTAAAGGAAAGGCAGGAAACTTGAAATTACAGTTTCAGAGTTTATCTGTGCTTTTCGGCTCACCTCAGTGCAAAATAAGGGTTTGTAAGATGTAACTTGTTGGATAATGCATATTTGAGTGCTCTGGATAAAAGGGGTAAGTAATTCAGGCCTCTGTTGAGGATATGTAATGACTGATTCCACAGAAGAACCAGTTTTCTTATGCAAATAATTTCTTAAAGCAGGCGATGGTTGCCAAGGACTATGGGAAACTCCTTTTTAAAAATTTTATTAATTTTTTTATTATTATTTAAAAAAAAATTTTTTTCCCCTGGGGGGAAGGTGATCAGGTTTATTTATTTTTTAGAAGAAGTACTGGGGATTGAACCCAGTACCTCATGCATGCCAAGCATGCACTTTACCATTTGAGCTATCCCCTCCCCGCTATGGGAAACTCTTAACAAAGCATAGAATCATTTTTCTAGGGATAATGCAGTGACAGCTAAAAAAGAAGAGCCAAAAGACATCATAATGGAGCTCCAGAGCTCAATTATGTCAAGAGCTCCAGTTCTCTCTCCTCCTCCATTCTTTGGTCTCTCCTCTGAAATCTGGGTTGAAGTCCACCAGGAATAATCCCATATCCCCTTCATTTTTATATGCTTCAGCCTCTTCAAGAAGCCTAAGATTTCCCAGGTCATCTTTCACGACCTGAACTTTCATTTCTATTTAATCTGCACATCCAGTAATCTGACTTCATCTTCACCCTCTTTCACCTCTTTCTGCTCTTTCTAAAGGTGTATATCATTAGAGAGACACCTTTATCATTGTCTCTTAGAGATCATTGTCTCTCTCTCTCTCTCCCTCCAAAACTTTCCAGTCTTGAAACCCAAAGGATCTGACTGCACTCCTGCTACCCCTCCTTTGTTGTAGTCTTCATAAATGCATCACCTCCTCATTTGGTGAAGATTTTAGCTCCTAGCTCAGTCATTTTCTCGAATGCTTTCCCATCATCATTATGACTGATTTTAGTTTTTTTTTAATTTTCTTTTTTAATTGAAGTATAGTCAGTTACAATGTATCAATTTCTGGTATACTGCATAATGTCCCAGTCATGCATATACATACATATATTCATTTTCATAATCTTCATGAAAGGTGATTACCAGATATTGAATATAGTTCCCTGTGCTATACAAAAGAAATTTTTTTTAATCTATTTTTATAGATAATGGTTAGCATTTGCAAATCTCAAACTCCCAAATTTATCCTTTCCCACCCCTTTTCCCTAGTAATCGTAAGATTGTTTACTGTGTCTGCAAGTCTGTTTCTGTTTTTCAGATGAGTTCATTAGTGTATTCTTTTTTGTTATGCTTTGTTTTGTTTTATTTTAAATTCCACATATGAGTGATACCGTATGGTATTTTTGTTTCTATTTATGGCTTCACTTAGAATGATGATCTCCAGGTCCATCCATGTTTCTGCAAATGACATTATTCTATACTTTTTAAAAAATTGCTGAGTAGTATCCATTGTATAGATATACCACAACTTATTTATCCAGTCATCTGTTGATGGACATTTAGATTGCTTCCATGTCTTGGCTATTGTATACAGTGCTGCTATAAACATTGGGTTGCATGATTTTAGTGTTTATGTTAATAAATCTTTCACCACCCTGATTTCCAAGTTCCCGACTCCTCTTTCAGAGATCTTGTCCTTACCTTCTAAAGCCATAAATTCCCTTAGTTGAACCCCAGACTTTGAGATTTTCTAAAATTACATCCCTTCCATAATATTAATTATAAGAACTACTCTCCAGCCATCATATTTCTTGCTCACTTCCTCTAATACTGCCAACAATTTTTTCACTCCATTAACTCTACATTAATATCACATTTTCATTGTTACTCTTAGCTTGGGTTCTCTGGTCTCCATATAAAATATCTATGCTCAAACCTTGTACTGCACTTCAGGGTTTGACCATTGCTTGACCCTAAGTGTAATCCAGTCTCATACCTGTTCATTAGGACTGGATCACGCCTAACTCTAAGCGAGTTTGACGCTAAGTTACTTTATGCCATCTTGTTGAGAATCAGGTCCTGTTTTATTCTCACACAAATGACCAGTCGTGCTGAGATAACGACCAGTCCTCAGAAATGCTTTCACTGCTTTTCCTTGTTATCAAAAAGTGCTTTTCAGAATCCTGTTGTACTTGGATAAAAATTCTTCCTTCTTGCCCTGTATCTAGTCTTAGACCTCATAGTCAGAGGAGCTCACTGTCCACTCCAGAGTGACTTTCCCTGGCGTGGCAGACTAATAGATTCAGCTCAGATATTGCTGGTCTTTGGTTATTCTTGAACAGGTCTGCCTTTTGAATTACTTCTCTGAATACACTCTCAACTACACTGGCCTTTCTTCCTCTATCCCTTCATTGTATTTACATGGTAACACTTAATCCTGGTTGAATCCAGCTTTCTACTTCTGGACCTATATAGTTGAGCATGACTAGAAAAAAAAAAACTATGTTGAATAGTCTTACTTGAAATCTATGGGCACTTTATTCAAGGGGGGCCTGTCTGCTGTTGAGCCATTCTACCTCGTTCTCTTAGTCCATTTATTCTTTCACTCTTCCTAGATGACTATTTCCTATCTTCTCAATTTTTATTAAACCTTCAATACATACATTCTCATTTTCATTCTCATTTGATAACCTTGCTTTCTATTTCACTGGGAAGGTAGGAGCACTCAAAAGAAAATTTCTAACGTCCCACTCTGACAGCAGCAGTCAAGTTGAAAGTCTCCCCGTGTAATGTATCTTTCCTTCGTTGTTAGGAATGAAACCTGTGTTTCTCTGTAAGGCCAAACTCAACACTTGTGCTGGAGCAGTTTCCCCCTCTCACTTCCTCTTTCCTGATTTATTCTAACAGCATGCAAATATGCGATAATTTCTCACATCTGAAAAAACATTTCCTGGCTTCATAGTTCGTTCTAGTTGCTGCCTTATTTTTCTGGACTCCCCCCCCCCCCTTTTTTTTTTGTAAAACTCTTTGAAAGAGTATCTTGCTCCTAAATTCCTTGAAAATACTCAAAGCAGTTTTTATGCCCACTACTCCACTGAAAATGTGTGGCAGAAATCACCAATGGCCTCCACAGGGCTAAATCCAATGGTCACACCTTAGTCTTTCTCTTTCTGGACCTCAGATGTAACACTTCGATTCTGGGTTATTGTTTCCCTCTTAGAGACTAGATACTTGTGCATCTCCTTTGCTAATGTTTCCTCATCTTAGTCCTTGGATCTCTTCCCTTCTCTGTTTACTCTCATTTCAGAGTCATCTTACCCAGACTCTGGCTTTTAAAACTATTTAAAAACCGATGATTTCTAAATTTCTGTCTCCAGTCTCAACCAGTATGGGCTCATCTATCTGGCTGCTCTCCCAGGAGTCCCATGTGGATGGCAGATTGGCATCCCGAACTTTATACATCTGAGATTTAACTGCCATTTCCTCTCTCCATCCCAGCTTGTTTCTTCTTGTCTTTTCCATCTCAGTAAAGAAGAACTTCATCCTTCCAACTCCTTGTACCAAAATCTTGGATTTGTCCACGACTCTTGACTTTTTCTCCTATCTTCCTTCCAACAAGAAAATCTAGTTAGTTCTACCTTTAATGTATACATAGGATTCTGATGTTTTCTAGCAACCTCTACTGTTCTCTTCCTGATTTAACAACCTTTATTTCTCACTTGAATCATTGTAGTAGCCTCCTAAGTGTTCTATCCCCTATGCTGACATCTGTTTGCAATCCAGTAGCCAGCGTGATTCTTTTGAAGCACGTTAGATCACAGCATCTTCCAGTGGCTTCCGATAACACAGGCATATCACTCAGAGCAAAAGAAAATTTTGTTGCAGTGGCTGGCAACACCTTTTGATACGTGGTCCTTTGTGGTCTCTCAGATACCACGTTCTCCAGCTTTCTCCTCTACTTCCTAAACTTCACCTGTACTGACCTCCTTTGTTTTCCTCAAACTTGGCAAGCACACCTTCATGTCATGGCCCTACCTCACATCCTTTTTCTTCTGCCTGAAACTTCCCTTCTCCGTTAGCCACTTGGCTTTCTCTCTCTTACTTGTGGCCAAATACTGGTTATTAGATAAGCCTTCTTTTCTCACCATAATTAAAAAATCTCCCTCTCAGTATTACTTTTCCTTTTTTCATTATCTTGCCTTATGTTTGTCCTCATTTCTCATTTATATTTTATGCTTACTCTTACTTGCTTATTACCATCTATTTTCTAAGCAATAAACTTGGAGTTGTGAACTCCAGGCCATTAGGGGCCCTGTTGCATTCTACTGGCCAGCGCAAAGTAAGTGCTTATTATGTATTTGTTAAATTAATTAATATGATATCATTTTCAATCTAGCTTCCTGGTTTTGGCTTACAAAATGCTATTGTTTTATGAAAATTCTGCACACAGTGCTCACCAAGAAACCCCAGATTGCCTTTTCCCCTCACATTCAGCTACTCCCAGTGCGTTGCTGGGTTTAGTGATTCACCCTGCATGTCATTTCCCAAATGCTTTTCCACTTGACTTTTTTGTTTTATTTTGTTTTTTCATTTTTATTTTACTTATTTATTCTTTACTGAAGTACGGTCAGTTACATTGTGACAATTTCTGGTTTACAGCACCATGTCCCAGTCATGCATATACATACATGTATTCATTTTCATATTCTTCTTCATTAAAGTTATTATAAGATACTGAATATGGGTCCCTGTGCTATACAGAAGAAATTTTTCTGTTTTTTTTGTTTTTTGTTTTTTGGTTTTTTTTTGCTTTTGTCTTTGTTTTGTGAAGTAAGCAAACAAGCATGGACTCAAATAGAAAATACTCAAAATGAATTTTACTAGAGTGAGGTAAAAAATGAGAAATCTCTGTGGAGTAACTGCGGCTTTTTGTGATGTTTAAGATAGCTGGAAGTTTGGCCACGCTGGGGAGTGCTGGAGAGGATGCTGCACATCTCCTGCAGTAGAGTAGAAGTCCTAAGGAGTGGGCCAAATTTGCAGAAGGAAGTTGGGATTCATCCATGGTGGGTTGTCAGAATTCTTTGCAGGCATTCCAGTTGATTTAAAATGTTGAAATTAGCACGGAAACCCATTTAAAAAAAAAATCCATTTCAGCGTTTTCGTTGGTATGCCAGCTACTCTTTAAAACGCACACTTTGTATAAAGCTCATGGTCATTGTACCCCTTGGCCTGAGGATTTGGTCATCTGTCCCCCGTGCTGGGGAAGGTTCCCTTCCTCTTGAAGCAGGTGGAGAGATGGCAGCCTCGGCCCAGATCACAGATGGTGACTGAAAACAATGCAATTCAACCTTCTTAGGTGACCTTGACGAGGCTGCTCACAGGTCTCCCTGTGCTCCATAAATTACAGGTAATTACACAGAAATAGGAGATCAGCTCACTCCCTTGAGTTATATGTGAAGTGCAACTGATTTCACTTAAGGCTGAGCAGCAGTAAAGTATATTAATATCAGCTTAATTTGTGGTAATTGAGGTAGCAATAAAGAATTATCCCTGGAATATTTTAATCCCGTGATTATCTGAGTGTTTAAACTATGGAAGTGGTTTTTTTGGTTATAATAGAAAATGTCCCATTCTCTCCCATCAGGAACTTAGTGTAATTAGTGTCTGGCAGACAACACTGTGCTCAGTCATTTCCCCTGTCCCTTGGATGCATTTTTATTAGTCAAACCATCAAGTAACCTTATTTATTATTCTAGATGGCAGCATTTTGATCTCATTACCATGGATAATTTTCTCCAAACTTATGTAGTCATACTGCAGCCAAAGCTCCCTTTATGACAATTAAGATATACTATTTTTTTTTCTCCTGGAGCCCTACTATACAATTAAGATACTGTTCAAATCAGTAAATTTATTAGTATATTAACACACTAATTGAATTACAAACACATCCTCATATTTCTGAAATGTTTATGATTTAACTGACTTGTTTAAACTAATTTTCATATCCCTTTGCAATTATAACTCGTTGTTAACTGAACTTACTTACACATGGAATACTGATACTGCATTCTCTTGTACCAAGGAAGTACATCTAAAGGTCTCATCCGAGGGTTAGGTTTTTGGCTTTATTCTTTGGGCTCCTGAAACTACTATTAGAGATAATAATGATCATATCATATTCACTTGCTGAAATATGTGAGAGTTAGTTGCAGTAACTTGTAGGACAAATAAGTATGATTCCATTAGTCTACAATTACTCATTCACGCACACTATATGCGGAAGAGCTGTTGCTTAAAAAAAACATACTCTTTTCCTCCCTCCCTATTTAGGTAGAAGTCTGTAACTGCAGTGGCCAGGTCCAGTGCCACAGAGATAATGGACATAGTGACATGTTTTAGAATGCTGTTATTCTGTGCCGATGCTTCCAAGTCTGGAATACTCTCTGAATTAAAGATTTTAAAAGGAGACAAAGAAACGTACGTGCATGTTTATGGAAAGTAATTTCAAATGCATCGTAATGCCTAGTGGTACTGACTTACATCTGTGGGGTAAAAATCATGACTTGAGCTTATACCCATGTTGTCTTGCAAAAAGGTAGCTAAGATGTAAACAGAATTGTCTGTGGTGATTTTGAGGACCTTTAGCACTCTGATTTTCCTACTTTCAACTTTAAATTTCCTCTCTGTCATTATTACTGTTGTAAGATACAACCGACGTGCAGAAAAGTACATAAAACAAAGATGAATACTTGGGTGACTACTCCCCAGGTCAAGGAATTATCACCACCATGCCTGAACCCCTCATCCTGTCCCTTCCAACGTTTCTTGAAGGTCACCATCTTCCTGCCTTTGATGGGAATTACTGCCCTGCTCTTCCTTTAAAGTTTACACCTAAGTATCCATTCCTAAATTCTATAGGGTAGCTTTTCTTTTTTTCTGTTTTCCAGTGGACAGTCACACATCATAGATTCTTTTGTATCTGGATTCTTTAACTCAATATGTTTGTGAGTATACGTTCAATACCCAAGCTGTTACGTGCAGCTGTAGTTCACTTATTTGTATTGTTGTGCAGTATTGCATTGTATGGGCAGAGCACAAATGGTGTGTCTGTTCCATTGCTGATCAACATTCCGGTTGTTTCCAGGTGACAGCCATGACGTGTGTAATTCTGAACTTGGATATATACTTTGAAGTGAAGTTGCTAGGTCAGAGTTGTGTAGTTCACTTCTTAAAAGTAGCTTAAGAGAATTTCCATTGTTCTTCGTTCTTGTTAATCCTTATATTGTCAGTTTTTTTACTTGGTGTAGTGGTACTCAGTTCTGATTTTAATTTACATTTTCCTTATGACTAATGAGGTCCAACACCTTTTCACATTTATATTAACTGTTGAGATGTCAGTTTTCAATTTTTAATATTTTAATTTACTCGTCTCTTTTGGGCTTTCTGCTCCACGGTTTCTCACATCTCCCCTTTCTGCCCAAGGAGTGCCCCACCTTGCTGGACCACGTTCTGAGGTCTTTACACCATCAACATACTTTGACCCATAACTGTGTGAGTACTTCTGCTCTCCCAGGCATCTATCCCAACCTGCACATCTAAACCCATCTGGATTTGGAGCCTGGGGAGTCCTTCTCATTAAGAGCAGTTGGAATTTTATAATGAAACTTATCTGCTTTAAAATAAATTATGCCTGGGGTTACTTACCTCTGTCAAGATTTTTACTTCTATTTCCTGAGTTTTCATCAGAATTCCTATTGGCCTCTCAATAATTCTTAGAAAGAATTAACAAAGTTACAAAGTTTTATATGTATATATATATATAAAGTATATACATCAGTGTCATCTTTCATGTTTGGCAGACATATAATGATGTAATACTCACACCTCCATTGCCAGCAGTCTGTTCATGATGGTTTAATTCATGATGATTCAGGTATTCTCTGAGACATATAATGTTTCTCTACCATTCTTTGTTTCTTTCTGATTTGTCACTAGCAGATTTATTATCATCCATGTTTCTGTTAACACTCTGAGGCAGTCTAGGTTTTTTCCTGTTATGATCCCCAAAATTGTTCCATCCTCTTCACATTTCCCAGTTACAATGCCACTTTTACGTTTTTCCGAGTTCCTTACAGCATCATCCCACTTCCAGGTACCAATATCTGTATTGTTTTCTTTTGCTGCTCTCAGAGATTACCGCAAACATAGTGGCTTAAAATACTGTTATCTGATGGTTCTGAACATCAGAAATCTTAAAAGGATCTCACTGGTAAAATCAAGGTGTTGGCAGGGCTGCACTGTTTTCTGGAGGCTGTAAGGGAGAATCTGTTTTCTTGCCTTTTCCAGCTTCTGTAGGCCACCTGCCTTCCTTTCTCATGTCCCTCTGCCACTCGATTTCCTGGTTCTCCCTTTTCCCTTGAAAGGTCCTTGTGATTCCATTGAACCCACTCAAGACAATCCAGGTTAATCTCTCCATCTCAAGGTCGCCTAATTGGCAACCTTAATTCCATCTGCAACCTTAGTACCCTTGACAGGTAACATAGAATATTCCCAGGATCTATGGACTAGGACATTGACATCTTTGGGGGTATATTTTCCTGTCTACCGCCATTTTCATCTGGGGAACGGCTTAGAAAACACCATGAATCACAAATGCATTTTAGTTCATGAAACCTTTGTCTTGCATAAACTGATGTCCTTGAGCTTATTTATAACGTTACTTTCAAAGCAGAGAATTTGCCTCAATATTACAAAATATTGTAGATCAAAACTTCCACAGGAAAAAAAAAACCCCTACGGGGAAAAAAATACTTGAGAGTAAGATGATGGTCAAAATAGATCATTTCAAATCCGAGGTTGTCGTAGTTTGTTTGGGAAGTCCCTTTTACCCTCAGGCAGATCTTACAGCTTGAAACAAATCTGTTCCACTGCAGACATATTTATCATTTTCACCACTTCATTCAATTTGCATTATAAGAAATTCATTTGGGGATGCTGGAGAATACTTCTCAAAGGCGTGTTGTTGATTAAACAGGGCAGAATAGCTGTGGACTGGAATTGGTAAAGAGTTATAGGGGGAGAAGGCAGTGGGAATTGATGTGAGTAATGGTGTCTATCCATGCCTTGAAAAATCCTCTTTAAATTACACTTGTGAGTGGATGGGAGAACACATTCTCTTGAAGCCACCATCAATCCTCTGCTCAGGTTGCAGTTCGCTTTAATACATCAGCTTCCTCCCTTCTCACACACTTGCCCTTCTGCTGTCTAGAGATGAGATGCTGGAGTCTTCACAGTGACAGGAGGACATAGGGGCCGTGATTCAAGAGTGAAATCAAAGGACAGAATATTCAGCCTCAAATCCCCTGGACAATTAAATCAACCTCCTAGGGTGAAGGTTTTCTCCCTAGAAGGTTCATGAAATTGAGTTGAATTGAAATTTGGGCTGATGCTTCTTTAAAGGTATGGAGAGTTCACTGAAAAAGTGGATCATCTGCCTGTGCTAGTTCTTAGAGCATATTCTCATGCTTTTAGTGTAGGAGTTGTTTTCCATGGAAACATTTACAGTGTGATCCTCTAGTGGAAGCAGTACAGCTGGTAGTTAGAAGCATGCAACTGGAGTGATAAAGACTTGGATTCAAATCCCAGCGTTACCATGAGAGAGCTATGAGACCTTAGGCAAATTAAAAAATTTACTTATCTGTAAAATGGGAATAACCATGTCTAACACATTGGGTGGTTATTATGATGAAATGTCGGGTAATACATGTGAAGCGTTTAATGAAGAGCTTCTGTAGAGTATCTTGATATATCATCTTCCTCCAGTCTTCTTAAATTCTTTCAGGAGCCACAAAATTAATGTAACTGTATTGGAAGCTGGGTGTAAGAGATGGTGTATGTGGCAGGGTGGGGGGGACTGTAACAAATTGGTGAGCACAGCAACTTAAGTTAAAAATTACTTAAAACACTTGGAGCACCAAATAAAAGATGACTGTGGAACAACCGTGGCCTCCAGGCTAACAGTTAATTGCCCTTGTCAGAGATCTTTCATCCCCAGTGAGCACACCGTAGGGGAGATTTTAGCTCTGGACATCCAGGAGTTCAGAGACCGGTTCTACTGCTTCCCTGGCTACGTGAACCACCTTTTCATTAGCATCAGTTGAAATGACCCTGAACTATAGAATAAAAAATACCTGTATTTACTTTTCAAGAATGCTTTAAGGATTAGAGGTCATATATAAAATATCTAGCAAGGGTTTAGAAACTATAGGTACTTAATGTATGACAGAAATGTATTCTCCCCAAAACAAACTTGCAGCTGATTCTCCTCTTCTACTGTACCTGTTATAGTTATGTTAGTCTTCCTAGAATTGCCTGTCTCTGTCCCCTCGATGGTGAAAATTACCCTTATTTCACTTTCTTGTTAGATCTCAAAACCCCACATAATTGGCTGTTTTAAGATTTAGTAGGGCACAGGGGGAAGGGAAAGTGTCCATTATCCAGTTACATAAATCCAAAAATCTATTCTTGCTATGCCAAGAATAAAAATCTTTTAATGTATTGTCTCCCAGAAGCAACTTTACACATGACGGTCAGATTGTGTACAATAGTATTCATACTTTTATATGGGTACGCTCTGCTTTTGTGGGTACTCCTAGGGCTATAAACAGTTTCTGGGGGAAAATTCTCCAACCAAGCAGCTTGCACTTGAGGTCCAACGTTAACGGAGTAGTGAGAAGTATAGGTTTGGGAGTCTTTCGTTTAAATCCTGGGTTTACCACTGAGTAGCTGAGTGGCAGAGTGAATTTCTTAATCTCTCTGTCCCTCACATTCTCCATCTGCAAATGGGGATGGCATAAACTTATCCCTCGTGCAGTATTTGGAGGACTAAATGAAATACTATATTTTAGAACCTTAGTAAGCATGTAGTAAGATATCAAGTATTAGCTGTTTAATATTACTATTTTTTTTAATTTGTTTTGTTTTTTGCGGGGGGCAATTAGGTGTATTTACTTATTTATTAGATGGAGGGACTGGGGATTGAACCTAGGACCTCGTGCGTGCTAAGCATGCACTCTACCACTGAGCTATACCCTCCCCACAAATACTACTACTGTGATTATAGGTCATGTTTAAAAGCTCTTTTTTAGAGTTTACCAGTGTTTATATTTACATTTTTGGAAATGAGAGAGCAATTGAGAGAGGCCATTTGAGACACAAAACAAGTTTCCTGAATGAGTATGTTATTTTATGCATTTACCTAGCAGTTGAGAACCTTATGATGAAAGTGTTTGATGGTCTCATATTTAATTATTGTTGTTCCCAGCTTTAACCCTGAATAATGCCAAAAAGCAGTCGTGTAGGAGAGACGTCAGAAATGAAAACCTAATAGTCTGAGAACAGTGATTAAAAAAACTTGTTATTCTGTTATAGTGGAGTTTATATTAAAGTAAATATATTTTGGAGTCTAATATAGTATGGCCTTTTCCTAATACTGTAAACAAAATGTACATAAGAATATACTATGCTTTCTAACATACTGTAATTGATTTCTCCTATATCTTTACATGCAGAGACACACTATTGTGTTTTCTCAGCCCTTGTATCTTTTATTAAATGAAATCACACGGACATGATATTAAATAAAAGAACAAGGGTGAGGATAACTCAGCAGTTTGCGTCTGTGGCATTTTCTATTACTTATCCTGGGAGGCACGAAAGCATAGCTTTGGTTGATTCACAGTAGGAAATAAAAGTTAAAGAAGTTGACTGTGTAATCCATCTTTCCATACACAAATTAAATCTCTGTCTCAATGTTTACATTGTGCTTATTTCAGAATATAGAGAACTATGCCTTAGCACATCATCTAAGCAGTTTTTCACTTGATAGTTAGCAAGATGTTGGACGGATTTTGTAGACTGAGAATAGTGATAACACCTAGATAACCAGTGCACGTCTAGTTTTATTCTCAGGTTATGGAATAAACTATAATGTATACAGGAAGGATCCTATATAAATGATATTAACTGTATTTTCTTATTTTCTGTATTTTTCATGTATGTCATACGGGCCTCACTGATCGGGGTGGAGGGTGAGGGAGTGGGAGGCAGAAGGAGCCCACCCCATTTCTAGAGATAAGGAATACTTGCCTTTCAGCTTCCCTTTGACTTGCAAAGCAACCAATCCTGAATCCATATCCCTTTCTGCCTCCTTTCATCAGGCTCCTGAATTTTGAGACACAATCCCTTTGTCCTGAATCATCCCAAGACCAGGTACTAGAAACTAGTAGAGAGTCTGCCTTACAGCCCACAGCCCACTGGAGTTACTCAGACCCTGCAGTCTGAACCTGCCCAGCTGCCTGCCTGTACGTTGCCCGTTCCCTCCTGAAAACCACACAGGAGGCTTTTGCCCTTCCTTCCCTCCTTCCCCCTCACTCTTTCTGCCTCCTGACGGACCCCAGTGCTTCTCTGGCGGCCCTGCATGATGTGGCCTGCTTCCTTCTCTTGGGAACGGTAGGAGACACTGTCTTTTCAGTGACAGTCATCTCCTGATCTGTCGGCCTCACCATACCTGAATACAAACAGAATCCCAAGTTCATTTTAAAACATAAATCCAGGACATTTTTATAGTGAAGATTAGCTTGGGTGTCTACAGAATGACAGAAGAAAACATTTATCCCCCAAGGGATGGTTGGAAGAGAAAACATGAGGGAAAGGAGTCTTTTTTTTTCCCCTCTATTCATTCTTTCTTTCCTTCTCCCAACAATTTTTGATGATCTTCGTGTGTCAGATGGAACTTTAAGCTTGGAGATACAGCTTTGAGGGGGAAAAAAATCCTCTCAAGAAGCCTGATCCAGTGGGAGAACAGACAGGAACAGCAGTGAGTTTAATCTAGAGTACTAAGCACGAGGGTAGAGGCTCATCAAAGAGGATGGCTATTTAACTGCTGGAGTGAGATGCCAGGCTGAAAGTACTGAAGGCGAGTAGTATTTCCAGGAGGAAATGATACTCAGTTGAGGTTTCCTTTTTCTTACTCCTATTTAAAAGTGAGGTTTGTTGTGGTAAAATGGACATACGATAAAATACACGTTTTAAAAGTGTTTAGTTTGGTGACTTGAGAAATGCAGACAGCTGCATAACCACCAACGCAATACAGGTAGAACATTTCCATCCCCACAAAATTGTTCCCTTTTGCCTCATTGCAGTCAAGCTTCCTCTCTTACCCCTGTTCCCTGGACATCACTGACCTGTTTTCTGACCCAGTGGTTTTGCCTTTTCCAGAATGCCACATGAGTGAATTTATACATAGGTGCACTTGTGTATTTTCCCCTCTCTGTTCTGTTTCTTGATTTTCGTGTCTACTACCATGCTGCCTTGATTATTGTTACTTTCTAGGATGTCTTGAAATCTAGTCCTGTAAGTTCTATAGCTCTGTTCTTCATTTTCAAAATTGTTTGGGTTTTTAAAATTTCCTTTGTCTTTCCATATAAATTTTAGAATCAGCTCCTCAGTTTCTATGAAGAATCTGCTGATGTTTTGGTTGAGTTTGGTGGAGCCAATCTCTAAGGCAACTTTAGAAGCATTGACATCTTACTGATCATGAGTTTTCCAAACCGTGATCACAATTTCTTATGCCTTTATTTAGGTCTTTAGAATTTGTTCTCAGCAGTGCATTGTAGATTTTGGTGTCCAGCTCTTGCCCATATCCTGTTTTATGTTTTGATGGTATTATACATGATATTATTTCTTTACTTCCGATTTCTAACTGTTTGTTGGAAAAGTGCACCTATATTAAGGTTTTACAGATCTCCACTTTGATCTTCCAGCTTCTGCCATGCAGCAATTAGAGGTTTTGCTTGATTACATGATTAAGTCTGGGAAACAAAGCAAAATAAGACAAAATACTTGGTTATGATCTACTTATATTTTGTATCCTTTTCATTTACTTGCTAACAACTACCTCCCAAGTATAGGTAGAGACTGCTAACTCATTTCTTGGTGCCAGTGGAAGAAATACTCATTGTTCTCCCTACTTGGTGTGCCAGTTATGCTGTGGCTAGTGGGATGCATGAAGTTGCCAGATCACTAGTGGGAGGAATCAGTAACTATTGTTTAAGTGTATGTGAAATATATTCAGGAAAGAGAGCCTGAGAGTATTGAGAATGTTCTGAATATTTTTACTCCAGTGATACTGTTGTTTATTACATGGAGAGATATACAAATGTGTATTTTGTTTGGTAACACTTAATTTTTAAATACATCCATTGGGGTTCAGTGAGCTCAAAAACAGAGTGCATACTTAAATTAAGTACTAAATTTCTGTTGCAAAAAATTGGTGAAGAACATTTAGCTTATGCAGAATATTTGTTGACAGTTACTACCTGCCATGGGGACCACAGTGATATCTGTGACTTAGTGGGAAACAGAAGACAAATATGATGAGGAAGCATCAGAATTTACTTCAAAAGTTAACAGTTACATTAAGAAGAATGTGCCTGAGGACTGTGATTTAATATGTAATTGCAGATGGTATGTTTATATATCACTCTGTGAAATATCATTTATCATTTAGATAAAATGACAGTTTTAAATAGCTTTTATTCAGTTTTTATTCTGGATTATCTTGTGCATGTATGAAAACTTAAGCAGTAGCTGTGAATGTGTTGGCTGTATTAGCAGAAGAATATTTTCAATCATTAGATTATGTCAGGTTTATACCAGAGTGTTGGGATCCTTCAAACAGAAAACTAGTTAATTCCACTAGGAGTCAGTTTTTTTTCCCCATCCAATTTATGGAATCAAAGTAAAGGCTTTGGACATACATTCTGTCAAATGTGAAATGTCTGATGTTATGGTGGATGTGTTTATAAAATTCAGTTAAAAGGTTCACCATGCAAAATAAAATTATTTAGTTTTGCTGTATTACTAAGAAGAATGGAGAATAGCATCCCAGGAAAACAATACTGTTACTAAATTAAGGAAACTTGGAGCAATGTGCATGGTAATCATCATGGTGAACATGTAATTTATCATTGTTCTTAGTCTATCAGTGGTAACAGAAGCAAGAGTTGTCAAATTGATACCGTTTGAATACATGCACAATTTAGAATAACTGAACTACAAAGTTTTTATGTGGGAAGCTCTTCTGAATAAGAACAAAACAGTAATTTAGCTGGCACATGTGTTCCATCTTTGCTGTCCACCGTCAATCAGATCTTAGAAACGTTTTAGACTCTGAAATGTTGGGAAATAAACATAAATATTCTTCCATGATATTGAACTTTTCTGATAATGATTCATCTTAAATTTTTGTTACATTTTATTCAAACTCAGTTGGAAATTTAATCAATGCATTTACGAATGGAGCACCAAGATAAACATCAGCTCTTAATGCTTCTTAGCTAACTGTAATTGTTCAAAACAAAATTTATAAACTGAAGACTATAGTGGTGCATCTCTATAAAAAGAAGGGAAGATCAGAACAAAGTAAATATTATGCCCCAAATGGTGTACAAGATTTGAATGTGAAATTCTGTAATTGCACTTTGGAATATTTTAAACTGTGGGAAACATTTTCGGTGGAGCTCCTATTTTTAACTGAAGAGGAATATAATTTTATATTTTGTACTTATTGAGTTTGAGTAATTCTATGAGTTTTCAAAATTTATATTTGGTGAAAGATGTAAACTAAACATGGAGAAGACTTATTTGAAGATTTTTATTTTGTAGAAATGGTTGTGAAGAAACATTCTCTTAATGGAGGCAAAAAGTCAGCACTATAAATATATGGGGCTGAAATACTTACAAACTTGAACATGAAAATGTTAGAAATGAGAATGTTCTCCATTTAGCAGAATTTGTTTTGCTTACCTTGGACCATAAATAGAAAATGATAGAGAAGAACCAATTGAAAATGTCAACAATTTAAATTCTGTTAAGTGTAAAATGTAAATTTGAGGAAGATTGAAAGCAATTTTATTAGTAAATTAATGATAGGTTACACTGGAAAACATACACTTTGAACAATATCTGTGACATGATAGGAGAAACATGAAGTAAGAATGATTTTCTTAATGCTATTTTTAAATGTACAGCTAATTAATAGAAACAAGTTTGCTTAAATTAACATGTGTATATGCTTTTATTTTTAGAAAGAATTTTATACAGTTGTGGAAATAAGTTTTGAATAGAACTATTTTATAGCCTAACAATATAATACAGCAAGACTGTTGGTCAATAAATGCATATTCCAAAAAGCATACATTTTAACTTAGTTTTGCTTTAATTCCATGTATTTTCCTACATATATGGCCACTTGTCTCATGAGTTTCCCATTCAGAGATAATTGTCAGTAGCAAATTGGCATATATCTTTCCAAAGATGTATATTTATTTAAAAGGAGTTTTCAGAATTGCACCTTTTGGTAAGGATATCCCTTGGCTCTAAATCGCTTTTGACGTGGTGTTATCTGACACACATAGCCGCTTCCACAGAGCGTGTTGGTGGGAAGGTGACCTGATTAGGTGGTTCTGCCTTCTGTGCCCCTGGGGAAATACGTGGTCTGCTCTGACCTGCTGGATGGATCCTCCATCAACTGCCTGGCTTCCATGGGAACCATATTTCCCTTCTACAGGAAGACCTTACAGGATGAACCTTTTGAAAAGGATGCCCTGAAGCCGGGCTGCAACATTGTGGCGGCCGGCTATGGGCTCTGTGGAAGCACAGCCCTGGTGGCTCTTTCCCCTGGGCAAGGAGTGGGCCTCTTCATGCCTGACCCAGCACCTCTTGGTGAATTTATCCTGGTGGAAGAAAATGTCGAGACTAAAAAGAAAGGAAAGGTTTATGGCCTCAGTGAGGGCTATGGCAAATATTTTGACGCTGCCACTGTAGAATATACATACACTTGGGACACAAGCACATCACACACAAGGAGACACACATACACAAATACACATATATTATTGTTAAATATAACTTTATGTGGACATTCATCCATTGTCTATAACATATAATACTATATATTATTCTGTAAGCTGGAGTAGTCAATTGATATGTTGTGACCAGTTTTCCATAAATCTGCATTCTAGTTTTATTTATTTACTTATATTTTAACTTTCATGTTTACTTTATTTTATTTTGTTTGGCAGGGGGAGGGCTGTAATTAGGTTTACTTATTTATTTATTTTTAGAGGAGGTACTGGGGATTGAACCCAGAACCTTCTGTATGCTAAGCATGCACTCTACTACTTGAGCTATACCCTCCCCCTTCCCTAGTTTTAGTTTTTGATATTTTCCCATTGCGTGAATATACTACAGCTAATTTAATCTATTTCCTAATTCTAGAAACTCCAGTTGATTCAATTACTTACTATTATAAACATTCTGTAATGGCTGTCTTGTAGTTAAAATTTGCACATCTTTCTAATTTATTTCCTCTATAATTTCTGAAAGTGGAATTTATGGAGCAAAGACCAACAGCTTATCAATACTTTATATTTTATTGCTGAGTAATATTCTATTGTGTGGCTAAGCTACATTTTGTTTTTCCATTGTCTTCTTCATGGACATTTGGGTTGCCTTAATATTTGGCTATTATGAATAAGGTTGCTGTAAACATTTCTTGTACAAGTCTTTGTATAGACATATATTTTCATTTCTCTTGTGGGTATCTAGGAGTAGACATGCTGGATCATAAGACAGCTCTATGTTTTATTTATCAAAAGATGTCAGCAGTCCGCCCAGGTGGTTGTATCATTCACATTCTTAACACAGAAAGAGAACTGATTGTTCCACATTCTCACCAACATTTTGTTTTCAATTGTCTGTCATGTTTGAAATAGTATCTCAGTGCGGTTTTTAATTTGTTTTTTCTAGGTGACTAATAATGTTGAGCACACTTTCTTGTTTTTCTTGGCCAGATAAATATGTTTCACTGTCAAGTGTCAGTTTAAGTCTTGGATCCATTTTATAAGTTAGGAATTTGGGGGTATTTTTATTGGTAGTTTTAGGGGTTCTTTCTTCCGAATACAAGTCCTTTGTCAGCTGTATGTGCTGCAGGTGTTTTTCCAAGTCTGTGGTTTGTTTATTCATTTTCTTACTTGGTATCTTTTGATGGGCAGACATTTTGTTGAAGTTCAATTTATCCTTTTTTGGGGTATTTGTGCTTTTATGTTCCTTCCAGGCCTATCTCTTGATCACAGAAATAGTCTTCTGTTTTGCCTTCTCAAAGCATTTTGTTCTTAATCATTACATTTTGGTTCTGTGATGCATCGAATTTTCCATTTGGGTGGATAAAGGAGTTGACTACAAAAATTTCTGCTCAGATTTTCAGTTTCTTAGGCTCTCAATTGAGGATTGGCAAAGCTTAGAGAGATGATTGGATGATTGGAGCCCTGAAGTTGGGCTCTGGATAAAAAAAAAAAAAAAAAAAAAAAAATTACCCTGATTTCTAGTTCTCAAGAGGAGGCTTTTTGCAAAGCAAGTTACTCCCCTTGCTTTCAATTTCTAAATTTTCCTGTGGACCCAAAGACTATTCTCTGTTTGTTTACATTGATATTTGTCAGGAATTTAGATTTAGACTTAATTCAGTTAGTTTTTTTTAGTACCTATACATATATTTCAGAGAAAACCAATGAAAAAGAGGAAGGAAAGAAGAATTCTCTGTAATTTGGCTTTCCCAGCTTGAAGCTTGGTGAAGAACAGGGAAGATACTGTGGCTGGCTGGGTATATCTGTGGGGCAGTGCTCCTTTAAGAGAAAGGGGTTTTTATTTTGTGGTTTGCTGAAATCATCTGGGACTAACTCCTTCTTTTAGTGGCATCACCAGCAGTAGCCCCCACATTACCTAGCTTATTATTTTTAAGAGGTTGTAATCCTCATGGTGGGTCTTCTAAAACATGGCTTGAAGCATTAAGTGTTTGATTTCTCTGTGGCTACGTAGTGAGCGACCCCAAAACTTGTCAGTTTAAAGCAACACACATTTTATTACATCTTAATGATTTTCTGAGTTGAGAATTTAGGCAGGGCTTGGGCTTGTCTGAGTGAGCCTTCTGTGCGTTACGAATGGAGCTCACCTCATGGCATTCAGCTGGTGAGGGCTGCCCCAGCACCTCCAGGATGGCTTCACCAACATCCCAGAGCCTTGGTGGGGGAACGGTTGGCAGGAGGACTCAGCTGGAACTGTCAACTGGATTGCTTGTAGATGGTCTCTCCACGATAGCAGCCTCACAGTGATCAAACGTCCACTGAAGAAGGCAGAAGCCTTTCCTGAACTACCCTCTGGAAGTCATTTAGCATCACTTCTGCTATATCCTATTAGTTGAAACACCCACTAGCTTATCTCACTTCAAGGAGAGGGTATGTAAGCCCCACTTCTTGATGAGAGACGTATCAAAGATTTTGCATCCTCTTTTAAAACTAACATATAACCTGCCTTCGAGGTGAGTTGAGGTCCAGGATCTCATTTCAGTTTCATTTATCTGTCCAGGAGCAGATGCGGCTCTTTGAATTCAGTTACTTGGGCAAAGTTCCTGTTCTGAAGAATTGTGAGCTTGAGGGGTAATGCCTGACCTCCCTCCCATCCTCAACACACAGACAGGTGAGATACAGTGATGGAGACTAGACACATTAGACACCCCTGTCCAGTCAAGGAGGAGAATGAGAAGTATGTGGCAGTTCTGAGATTCAGCTGTGTACGTATTGTCAGTTTCAAGAATGGGGCTCAGTCTTGCTCTCGAATGATTCTCTGCACCTCTTGGTTCTTTACTCTGAGTAGTAATTTCCTTCAAACAGTCAATATCGCAGCCAAGTAACTTTCTTCATCTGTTCTCTGTCCATAGATTTTGGGGTCCTTATGCGTCTCAGAGGCACTATTGTCTGGTTGAGAGGGTCTGTAAGGCATGCTCTTTTAATGTTCTTTAGAAGCTTCTCTTTGTAAGTGAAAGGGTGTTTGAGGTACTGACTTAAATCTTTTTCACATCTTAAGAAAGGATCTTTGCTTGCTTTGGCAGCACATACAGTAGAATTGGAATGGTATAGAGAAGATTAGCATGGCCCCTGTGCAAGGATGACAGGCAAATTCATGAAGTGTTCCATGTATTTTGTGCTGTACACCAAAAATTGACACATTGTAACTGACTACACTTCAATAATTAAAAAAAAAAAAAGATCTTACAGCCAAAACTTGGATTCCTTGAGGCTGTGTTTTATTGCAATGCTCGGAATTTGATCTCTTCCCCAAGGCTATATCTTTGAGAACACTGGGTTGCTTGGAAAGAATATCCTGGACCCTTTACATTTCCTTCAAATTCTATTCAAGAACTGAAGAGTTCATACTTTGATTTATTGCTTTTCTCTTTCATTTTATTATAGGCATTGAGGATAGGTCAGATGGTATCTCCAACACCATCCAGAAATCTCCTTAGTAAGTCATTGAATTCATTAAGTATGTGTCCTGTTTCCCATGTTATCTCAGGTGACAGTGTTGCCAAACTTTCTGCTGTTGCATAATAAGAATTTACACAATATTTTTTCCTCACTTTCCGTCAAATCCTTGGACAGCCGGCTTGAGTCCTGTCATGCTTTCATTCATTGCTTGTTTCCCAAATCCACGCCACATGTTGTACCTTTATGTTTACCACTTCTGTTAAGAATTTCTATTGCTATATACCAAACTACCCCCAAACCTAGGGACTTAGGCCATGAGCCTTTTTATTACTTCTGTCAAATTTCTGGGTCAGGCATTCAGGCAGGGCATGACTTTGTTTCCCTTTTGATGAAGGGGACAGTCATGGAGGTCACTCCGTGACATTCTGCTGGTAAAACAGCTGGTTGGGAGTACTGGCTTCAGTCACGTGTCTGGCACCTTGGTGTAGATGCCTGGAGGCAGGACTTAGCTGGGAGGGTTGACCAGAGTGCCTACCCATGGCTCCCCCAACGTGGGCTTCTCAGAGTAATAAGACCTTTCTCATGGAGCCCAGGGCTCCCTTAGACAGTGTTCCATTGAACAAAGCACAGACTGCATGGTCTTTTAGCCGTTTAAAAAATCTTGGAAGTCAGAGTTACGTCTACTGTGCTTGATTAGTCAAAGCAGTCAAAGGTTTCCTCTGATTTAAAATGAGATTTCGTAGATTCCCACATTTCAGTGCTGCCATGTAAAAACAAACAAAAATCTAATAGGACTCTTTGTTTCTTTCTTTGTTTCTTTCCTTCTTTCTTCTCTTTCTTTCTTCTCTTTTCTCTTTTCTCTCTCTCTTTCTCTTTCTTCCTTCCTTCTCTCTTTCTTTTTTTCTCTTTCTTCCTTCCTTCCTTCCTTTCCTTGTTTTTCTTTTCTTTTCTTTCTTTCCGTCCGTCCTTCCTTCTTTCCTTCCTCCTTTCTTTCTTCCTTTCTCCCTTCCTTCCTTCCTTCCATCTGAGAATGGTTCTGCTGGGGACTTCTTCACTTACTCCCTGTCTTGGCATTTCCTTCACATAATGGAAATTTTAGTCTCTATTCCTTCCTTCCAGTATTTGCAGAACTGCCTCAAAACAACTAGCACTTGTATGGAACAGTTAAAAACATTTTTTTCTAGTAGTAGTACATATTTGTTCTGTCACATTTCTTAACTAATTTTAAGGAAATTTGAAGGTAAAAAGTGGTGAAAGTCTATCTATAGGCTCATATTTTCATCTAGAACATGAAGAATAAACAAAATTTTAAACCATGTTGAGAATTAAAGAGGCAAATTAATTTTTAAAGACGGGTTTAATTTAAGGTACCTGAGGGATTCTCATAGGAAGACTTCTAATTGCTATTTAGAACCATGAACAGAATTATTTAGTGAAACTCAACCTTTACTATAGTACTAAGCTCAGCTAGTTTTTTGTAAATGAAACGATGCTCATTTCCTTTCTTCTAATCGCTTCCTTAGTTTCAAAAATGTAAATGAGCTTAAAAGAGAGGATACAGTGCTTCTACTTCAGCTAGTTCACAGTCTAGTTGAGCACAATTAAACCACTGTCTTAGGAATCACTATTATAAGTTGTACAAGAACCTTAATGGTCTCCAGGAAACTAGAATGTTTGTTTTAAATATTAATTGTTATTAAGGAATAGTTTGGGAGGGCAAGTCGTGGGAGGAGGGAGAGAAAGAACAGCAAACACCCTGGAAAATGAGCCTAGTCTCCCTTTGATCGTTTTATTCATTCATTTTCTGACTTGATTACTTGTGCATCAGTCTATCCATACGACCATCCACTTACTGAAATTTTGAGTTCTTTCCTTATTTAGGTGTCTTGGTTGTAAACAAAAGAAATCATGAGTGACTAATATAAACAGAAAATTGATTTATTTGTAGAAAATTGTGCAGTTCATAGAATCAGAGACCTAGACTGAGGACATAAGGCAAATGATAACACAGACCTTGGCAGGGTAGGTGTCAGAGTTGCCTGTGGTCTTTTTATGACTATGATTGCCAATACTGGACTCCTGATGGCACAGATGCCCCTGTGAATAATCTTTGCCTCATATGCTTTGTCTCACTTCTTGTGGCTTCAGAGCCCTGTGCAAAGGTGTCCAGTGGGCCCAGCCTAAGTCTCATGCTGAAGGCTTAACTTCCAGGTATGAGAAAATGAGAATTTCTGGTACCATAGGGCTTCTGTCAGCCCTGAGCACCACCAGTACTCATGCACTAGAGTTTTCACCAAAAGTTAGAGGGATTTTGGATGCCAGATTACTAAAAACCAACCAGCAGATATTCACTCTGGCCACTCATCTGTCCGATTCTGTGTTGATTGCTAGAGATGCAGTAGTGACAAAGAAATGCTTCCTGTTCTAAAGAATCTCCCACTATGATAAATAAAGATGTGACAAGTTAGTGATTTATGTTATAGCACAGGGCATAGCTCTTGGACCAGCTAGAAGGATTGCTGGCCTAGCCTCGTCTTTGGGAGGCAGGCCAGTGAGGAAGATAAAGTTTCTTGGAGTACTTAGATTCAGAATGGAAGGATAAATAGAAGTTAGCCAATCCCAGTTGTTGCATGCAGTCTCTAAGCTGCTCGTTGTGAAAGTACCCTTTATTCTGGCACTCTGTACTTTGGGGAAGAAATTTTAGGGACAGGCATTCCAGGAGGCCTTGACCAAATGAGGGAATGACAGATCCTTCTCTGCATTCTTCTGTGAATTATGTCCAATCGCCTACCTTTCCTACTCCTGAGCTTACACACACATTTGGTAAAGACTGTCGTGTCATAAGCTTTACATGCATTATCTCATTTACTTCACCAGCCCTACCAAGTAGATAATATTATCTCCCTCTTATGAATGTTGAAATAGATATGCATGGAGGTTAAGTTTTGCTGGATGACTTGGCTAACAGTAATACAGTCAGAAATTGAATCCAAGGTGTTTTAACTGTAAAGCTAATTCTTTCACCTCAAACTGGATTCCTTTTGTTTTATTCCCATTATAGTGCTTTAATCCATAAATGCCCTTATTTCTTTGCTTGTGGAGTATATTTAGTACTCCGGGGCTCTAATCTGTTGATGAGAACTCTCCTGTATGGCTGCATCTGCAGGAGGGGCACTGGTGAAAGGTCCAGCTTGTATCTCTCAGTCCTTGTTTCACGTGACTCTCGACTGGGTCCCACAGTGCTCACTGACTGAGTCAATACCGTTTGACTTTTGACAAAGATTTTCCTATTAGTTAGTAAAACAAACTCTCTCAACAGTCCAAAAAAATTTTTTTTCAAAATGAAGGCGTGAAAGTAAGGACTTAGTTCAGAATGAGAAAAGAGATTCTCCTTCCATTAAGTAGGAGGGAGAGAAAGAGTGTGGGGACAGAGAGAGACATGGGGCAGGTAGCAGGCATGCTTGCCCCTGTAAAGAGGGGCAGACAGAGGTTACATTTCCTCATTCTAATCCTAATTCTGGGTTCTTAGGAGGAAAGATGAACTTTGTATCTCTAGTTTTGTGACCTACTCTTTTAACTTCTGTATACACAAAAACACACACTTTGCTGGGGAGGTGGGCTTCTGTTTAGCCATAGCTGAAAAAGCCCAATGAATTCCAAACACCTGATTAAAAAGTGAAACCTTAACATAGTTTACCCCACAACAGTGATGATTTCAGTGGCAGAGCCAGAAATAATTGATCTTTTTCTGGTAAATGTTTAAGATTTATTTTCCTTAAAAGTGGTAATATTTCATCACCAATTATTGAAATGATGTTCGATTTTAAATAATATAAATCTGAACAGCAGAACCTTGCCAAAAGAGCCTGGACTGGCTTAATGTTGTGTGGAGAATTATTTTGACGTTTCTTATATTGGACTAAATTTGGGTTTCTTAAGCCAGATTGTTATGTATTGGTAAGAATCAGAAGGCTTTTAAGAGGAAACAAAAACCTAACTATACTTTTGTTTGAATAGTAATAATATAATAATTAGTGATCACAAATTCTAAAAAAAAAAAAGAAAAAAAGTGAAACCTGTATTTAGCATCACATAGGACCATAAAATAGTTCCACTGAACTTTTTAAAAACTTGAGTCACACAGACGAGTGTAAAGACTGGCAATTCTATCCTTAGTTTCCACTGCAAGTGGTTCTATAGGAGGAATTGATTACAGAGCTTCTAAAATGTCTGCTGACATTCACTTGAAGAGAAAAATCCAGCAGAAACACACTTATTTTTGATAGTTTAGGCATACTAAGTGAGCATTCTTTCATCTAATACTCATGTTTAAAAGGTAGATCTGGGACATGAATTAAGTATATTTGGAGGGAGAGAAAGAAACAGAGGCATGAAAGAATTACAACATTTCTAAACTGTAATGGAGGAATAGGTCAGTTTTTATTATGATCAGAGAGTAGTTTAAAAAATCAGAATGAATTCAAAAGTAGTTTACTCTTAACTAATTACAGTATTTCAAAGAGAAAGAAACACTGAGTTTTGGTAAATAACCCTCGGCTCAAGGTCCATATTCTTTATTTCTACCTGATCTTCAGTGTTTGAAACACTCATGTTCCCATGTGACTCAATTTTTTTCAACAGACATCTCAGTATAAAACTAGAGATGTCATTTGTTAGCCATTGAGTGAAAAGGAGGTGTAAGATCCCACTTCATAATGTCTCATCAAGTTTTTGATTAGAGTTTTCTATTTCTAAATAGTACAATTTATTGATAGTACAAAATTGCCAGTAGTATATATATTTTTCTCCCATCCCAAGTAGATAAATCCATAAGAAATTATTCTGATTCAAATTATTCTGAATCTGGACTGAGAAAGCTGAGGAAAAAGTCGACAGTAACTATTTTATGTTTATTTTGCATCGCACAGAATGCTAAGAGAAGAGCAAACGCTTTAATTAAAAGAAACCATTTTCTTAGGAAAAACAATTGCTATGTTTGCTAACCGAAGCTAATGTGTAGCATAGCCAAGCCGGGGCTTTAATATATGCCGGCTTTTTAAACACCAACTGAACCAGTGGTACTTGTGACTGTATATTTATTTATTCAGTGTAATTGATAAAAATGTTTAATTAAATGTTATGAAGGGTAATTCTCTAGCTTTTTTAAATCAGATAAATTGAAACTATGAGCTTCTGAGATTATTCTTATATAATTAAATAAAAACACCCAAAGCACAGAAAAACAATGCTGCTGAAGCTCAAGATGGTTTTAAAACACTTTTACTTGTTAAAAAAAAAACAAAAAAAAAACCCTGGATAGGAATTGCCAAATTTGTTTCTTCTAACCACCCTCCCTCTCTCCTTTATTTCTTCCTTCATCATGTACCTTCTGTTGTAGGAAGGGACCATATGAGATAAGAACTGGAGAAATTATGGACCTTTGATCAAAGGGTTTCTGGGCTAATTGTTAGGGATTAATAGTCTGATAAATAACGCATAATAAATGCCTAGGGAAGAAGGAAGTAAATTGTATTCTCAAATCAAAGGGGGAAAACCCCATTTGAAGTGATTCAAGTTTTAGAAGTTTCCTGATTAAACATACAGATGACATCATTGATATTATTTTAAACTCTTTGCTTGGTAAAGAGAGAGTGGATATTTTACTAGTAAGTCAGACTTTAAATTGGCCCACTGTCACAGCATTAACCATATATCATAGTCATATCGTCTTCAGGTTAAATATTTATTCCTTAATAAATATATTTTAGCAAATGAGCATTAAATGGAAGATGAGCATTGCAAACTTTATAAAAAGTGTTTAATTCTTTGCCAAAATAATTTACATAAGTGTTCAAATATCTAACAGCTAAAAACAACTGTATCTTGATCCTTCTGTATCAACCTCCTGCCCCTACATTACTTTCCAGAAAAATTATTTTAATGTATTTTAGCTGTTTCATCTGAGATTTACCTCCATGTCTTTAAGTAACAAGATGATCCTGTATATCTTTTTTTTTAAGTGATATAGCTTCCCCAGGAAAGACAATTTAGAAAGTTTTCTATCATGCATGTCTGCTTGTTCTGTTTTCAGAAAACAATAACTCGTTTTCATTTGGTGATTTGAAAAATTAATTTATACCTCAGCCTTTCTGAATAAAGTCATTATGTAATTTTCCACTGAACAGACTACCAATTTTTTTTCTGGTGTCAATTGATAGAAATCATTTGCACAGAGTAGGAAGTTAATGATGTCAGAAGGCCAAATGTTTTATGTTAATTGTATTTGACTAAAAACAACAGTGATTTGCTAGGAGCTTGATTTTGCTAAGCAAAAACATGTATTGGGATTATTGTGATGTAGCCAAACTTGTAGATCTTTACATGACTAAGTGCTTACAATAGTGTGCTCCATGAAAATGATCTCCTGTTTCTTATAGCATCAGGAACAAATCCCTTTGTTAGGTCTTGCTTCCTACCCTCTACCTATCAGATTCCACAAATCTTCAGGATAGATGCTCTGATTAACTTTCTTTGGTTTTCTTGTGTCCCCCTAAATAATGCTTGTTTTACCTCTAGGTTACTGGGTTTTTTGTAATGTGTTTCCAAAACTGTGTTCTATGGCGTATTATTTCTAAGATATGTTAACTAGAGTTACATGGTCAACTATTTTGGGAAAATAGTATATTTTATCCCTGTCTTGTAGATTTACAATGTGCAAGAACATACTGAAGGCTCTGAAAATTCCCACAGTGTTTTTAAGAAAACACAAACAAAAACATAAAAAGGTCTTTTACTCTGTTTAAATCAGCCTTTCTCCAACTAGTTTGAACTAGGACATGTTCATAGCACATTTATTGGTAGTCTGCAAAACTCTTATGGGCAGGCAACAAGTTTGGGAAGTATTGTTTTATGGTATTCCTTTATCTTACCATATTCTTCAACTTTTTTTCACAGCTTTCTATGAAAATCCCATTCATCTTACAAGATGGGAAGGTGCATGGCATTTGGGTAAGTGGAGAAGGATGAAGGGCATTGTGGGTAGGAGATAACATAAAATATACCTACATCATTGCACAAGCATTATGGCCATAGATTAGTCTCTCTTCTCAACTATATTGAGCTCAGCTTCTCAAGCTTCTTGAGAGCAGGGCTTATTTAAATACAACTGCGAACCAGACTCAACACAGCTCCCCAAGTTATCCTGAAATACTGGGTATAATTCTAGCAGTCACACCTCAAAAAGACATAATGCCATTTAAAAAATGATAAAGAATTGGGGACAAAGTGTTAGTTTATGAAACCAGGGTTAGAAACAGTGGTTAAGTAGAAAATTGACTTTCTGTCCGATACGGAAATACCAGCCCAAGGAGACATTATTGTGTGATTTGAGTGAAATAAATGTAGGAAAGAATAAAGGAAAACACTACAGAATCACTAGCAGATAGCTGAGGTAGAAAACATAAAGAGTTGAACACAAAGAGGGTTTAGACAAACTTTGAAATGGCATGTTGCCTCTTAAAAGAAGCTGGGGATACACAATTTTTTTTGTTTGTTAAAGAAGTTTCTTCTATTGGCTAGAGTGTAATCCAGGAATGACAATATTTCTAACACATTTCAGCTGACTCACTTGTTAGCTGTGCATCTTATACAATTGCTTAACTTCTCTGTGCTATAGTTTCCTCATCTGTAAAAGGAGAATAATAGTGACTTCCTCACTGGAATTTTATGGAGATTAAATAGCTCTAGCCTCTCAGTAGGAGTTCAGTTTATAGTAGCTATTATTAATAGTATTTCTTCTATATTCTCCATGGGCATGATCATGATAATATTAGTTGTTATTATTTGGTGATCTGCTGCATAAATTTTGCTTCTCACTTACATTTTCTATTCAATCCTCAAACCATGGGTAAGTAAATATCATCACCCCCATTTTACAGATAGAGAAAGAGAAGCTTAGCTAGGTTAAGGAACATCTCTAAGCTCATAAAGCGAGTGAATCAGAATTTGAATCTAGAGATTTTAATCCTGAGGTATCTGATGCTTAATCAGGCTTTCTCTTTTTTAACTTCCTCTTGCTGGGCTGGGATTGAGTTTCAGCTGTACTGAAGTTGTGCTTCCTTCAGTCCTGGGAGAGACTTTTACTTCGGTGTGCCCTACAAGTATTTGTGTGTGTGTGTGCGCGCGTGTGTGTTTGTGTGTGTGCGTGTGTGTCTGTTAACATTAAACAATGGAAAAGTAGACTGGCAGGCCCTCAGAAGACGCTGGTGAATTGCAGAAAGAGAAATCTTGTTTTAAAGATTTCCAATGTAAAAGACTTTTCCATTCTCATCCCCTGCCAGTGCTCACCAAGTACTCTGTCCTTCAGCCTAACATGTGCTTTGAGACCCATATTCTCCTAATCATTGTCTGCTACGTTAATGGAAGCAAAATCCGTAAGATCGCCAAATTAGTGGCTTTAGTTTTGTTACCTCAAGGAGTGGGAAAAGGCCTGTTGTTTGTTTTACCCAAGAGAAAAGAATTCAAACGTGAGACTAAAAGTGTGGCATAAACAGAGGGTTTTATTAGTAGAGCAAAAGTTAGTAGAGTACACCTTTGAGAACTGAAGGCAGCCAATCCCAGAGAGGAAAACGGCACTGCTCCTTTGTTCCTCCTGTCTTGTGTCCTGGCTTAGGGGTTCTCATGAGGGATTGATGGCTCACACACCCTCAGTGCTCAGGCATGCCCATCTCCTTTGTGTGTGCTCTCACGATGCACACAGAAAAGCCCACAGGAGGGGGCCCAAACTGCAATGCTAATTATATTACAGTGAGCACTGGGTTGTGCTAAGCTGGGTCCTCCTCCCTGCTGCCGTAGTGTTCAATTCTAACCAGCTTCTTTGTTGGCACTCATTTAGAGAAAGTAAAACTCTTTGAAGCCCCTTATCCTGAGCACAAGTGTACTGTTACCTTCTGGATTGTTCCCTCCTCTTTACTCTCCCCCTTGCTGATGTTCATTTCTATCTAACTGCCCAACAGTTTGAAACTTTTTCTTTGGATTATGAAGATGGAACATGAGTCTTGGACTCCATTTACAGAGTTTATGGTTTGCAACCTCTGTTTTGATGGTAGTGTTGTATTTTTAACAAGTAGAAAACTGACAAACTTTTTTTAAAGGCTGAGAGATGAATTAATCGGTCTGGTGTATCCATCGAAGTCTCGATGTAAATTTTGCTCGAGACTGACTTTTTTAATTGATAATTTGGTCTTGTGAGTGCTGTTGGAGCTCACATACACAAAGGAAGAAGAAAACCAGTGCAAGTGATCTGTGAAGGGTTTGACAACTTTCCAGCATTCTAGAGATTGCATTATTTAAATCCTTCCTTCACATTCCAGTGGTTTCCTAATCACCCATGATATGAAAGACTTTCTTAGACTTCTTCGGAAGCAGGTCTGATTAGGGAAGGAGGATTTTTACATATTCTGAGACATCTTAAAATACACAAGGTTAGTTATCCAGGAAATTATTGTCTGGGAGTAGGATTCTATTTGATGGTTTTGATTTATAATCATTGGACCTTGCATAGAAAAGAAGGATACTCCAAGAATACCAAGATGTCATGAACATGATTTAAAGATTTTTGAGTGGAAAAAGGTTTTCATTCTAGTAAAAGAAAAAGGCAGATCGTCGTAATCTTGAAATGTTCCGTGGCCTGCTGATATATTTTATCCCTGTCTTTGTTATCATCGGCCTTTCTTAATAAGTTTTCTTGTTAAATTGCAGTAACTCCTGGAATTTTAATATGCTAATCAAAGTTAGTGGCGCCCTACTGAAAGGAGCCAAATGAAGAGCTAAAGTTGCAGCCTCACCATTCAGATGCCTCATTGTATTTATAAGGAGCTTTAAGAAAAATACGGGCTCTCAAATCTGACAGATTCAAGAGTCGTTTTGTTTATTCCCTCTTTATTTCTTCCTTTATTAAGCTAACTTGCCCATGAATTATAGCTATTTTAGTAAATTTCCTATTGATGGTGCATTAGTCATTTTTGATGAAATTTTCTTTCTGTGTGAGGCACTTTGACCATCGTTCCTGTCACCATGGCAACCAGTTATTGGTATTAATAGTGCCAGAGTCATGGATTTTATTCCCAGAATTGACCCCTTCATATTACACTATTTTAAGGCTTCCAATTATATCCAGGCTAATGTTTTCCAAGTGCATGTTTCAGCAGAAACCATGAACGGTATCACAGATAAATTCATCAAATACCCGCGTGGCCTTTGAAGTAGAAGGGACATACCACTCCCAGACTTCTCAGAGCATAGACTGTAGACCTCTGCCTATAAATCCTTGAAGTGCTGCTACAAATGCAGATTTGGGGACCGTTCGACTGACCTACTGAATCAGAATCTTTGAGATTCCTAGAAACTATCCATCAAGCAAGCAAACCAAGTCTAGTCAGCTTACTTGTGGGGGACCAAAAATAATAGCATGTTCACTTAGGAAGGTCAGCAGATTCTCATTAAACCTGTTAGTGATAAACAGCTGGTTATTCATATGCTTTCTTCAAATCCCAGTGGTTTCTTAATCATCTATGGAATAAAGAGTTTTCTAGACTTTTAATTTTGTATCATACTAAAAAACACATGAGATCTACCGTCTTAACAGAATTTTTAAGTGGACACCATAGCATTGGTAGCTCTGAGCACAGTGTTGTACTGCAGATCTGTAGGACTTTTTCATCCTACATGACTGAAACTTTATACCCATTGACCAGCAACGCCCCTCCCCCAGATTTTCCTTGACTTCTGATGGAAGAAGAAGGATTCTCTTCATTCCATTCAAATGGGAAAATTGTCAAAAATTCAAAAGTACGTTCAATTAAATGATACAGTCAAACAGGCCTAGACACATTTGTGCTTTAATTTCTTTATCATTTTTTTCATCAATAATACCTACTTGAAAGTTGTGTTGCCTGTGGAAAGATTCAGAACGAATGATAGAATCTATGATTTAGAATCAGTTCAAGAATTAAAAGAACAGCATGTGAGTTGTGAGTTACTGTATCTTTTGTATAGCAGAGTAGACAAATGACAGAGAAACCTTAACTGGTGATAACAGCTGGCATTTAACATGGATTCATCCTTCTCCGAGGACACATCTTCATAGTTTCCTTAACCTGGGTAGATAGATGGTTATAACCTGTTTGAGGATAGCCAGCAACCGTGGTCCTTAATAAACATACGTAATTTGCTTCATATCTATTCAGGCTTTTACAAACATCTAATGAGTCTCTGTTAGACATATATGTGACACTGCTAATAACTGAGTAGGTTATAAAAAAAAAATCTTTATACTCCAGAAACAATATTGGAAAGAAAATGGGTATTTTCCCTGGGTTATTTGACTTCATAAGGTAGTGTTAGGATCAAAACTTAGATTTTTCTGAAACCAAACACAAATCTACATTATGGGCTTGTATCTTTCGGAAAGAGATAGGGAGAGAAGGAGAGAGGATAAGAGACAGTCCATTTAACAGTACTTTCTGGAATTAAAGTTTAGACACTTTAAAAGGAACATATTGACCTTTCCCTCCATTTTTTTTTTCATGCAAATCGAAGCAATGGGCAATGAACAAATTATAAATCCAGCAAGTACACAATGTGAACATAGATTTCATAACCCTTTTGAAATTGAAGACTTAGGGGGGTCATTGCTTTGTCACTTTTCAGTCACAGAGAATAATCTCTTCTTTTCATTTTGATCTCTTTGGACCCCTAGTTTTAGACAAATGGGCAGAGGATTCTGCTAAATTATAAGGGCAACTCATTTTAAAGGTTAAAGGATGAGATGCAATTAGCCTCTAAATTCAGACCTGATTACTGAAGTCAGATAATCCTTTGGTTTAGAACAATGTAACCAGACATTTTAATGCATAAATGTGTCCACTAGTGGACAATTAGAGTTGTCAGTTAAGTAGTCATTTGAAAAGGCAGGTTAAACTGAAATTGGTAGTGTCTTTATGACCTTGTGCTTTAGAAACATTTCTCTGGAAATACAGTTGTGAGTTTTGAATTGCTGAGGGAAGGAGCAGAATCTAATTATGGCTAAAGTACCAGTGTCTACATTCTTTTCATATACATCGCAAACAACTGACCCGTGAAAGGACGAATAGTGGGTGGATATTCTAGAAGGGCAGCAGTGATTGGAACTCAGGGAACCAAGAGGATCAAGCAATTTTCATAGCCTATCGTATGTTTTTGAAATAGAGTCCCGGTTGGGAAGATAGAAGGATAAAAAGAAAGCATTGTTTTCTTTACCTTCATCCCTCTCTTATTTTTTGTGCATGTGTATGGAACTCTGCGAGGAGCATTCTGGTCCTTACCTGAGCATGAAAATAGCAGCTTCCTATCTGATGGCTAATTAGTCATTTTTAATGATCCTTACTCACTCTGAGATGCTTTGTCCAAAGTGCCTGCCACCATGGCAACCGGTTACTTACAAAGAGCATCAGGCTAAAAACAAACATTTGTGTGGGAAGAAAACTGCATTTTTTTTCAGTCAAATTTGTATTTAATTGAGTGAGTGGTAATAGGAGGTGCGATGCAAGATAATTAACCCATACTATGAAGAGTTTCTCAGAGTAAAGACTCGGATGCAGCATTCCTGGTCCAACCTCAGCCTGCAAATAGCAATTAGAGACTTGGGAATTCCAAGACCAGCAAGAGGACAAAGGCAGGGACTACTTACATGGTTGTGGTCAGCTAATTTGGGGAAGAAAAAAATCAGCATTTTATTCCAGGTCACTACTGAAGATTAACAGTAATAAGTTCCCTTGTTCATAGGACAGAATTATTCTTAGTAATTAAATCTCATGGTAGCATTCAATTTTGCACTCTGGCTTACCTATGAGGACTCTTTTATATTCTTAAGGAAAATGTGAAAATTGTTATGAAAGAACGAGTATTAAAGATGGGTGAATTCATTAATGACTATGAATAATTCCTACCCTAGAACCTTATTAACTTGTCCCTCTCTCCCCTTTTTCTAAAATACTGCATTGTGCTCCTTTACAACCTAATTCTGTTGCAGTTAATTGGAAAGTATTTCTCTGTACTACCATGTAATGTTACGTCCAAGTGTATCATGTAATTTCATTACTAAACTTGTGAATCTGAATTGAATAACATTTTCAGTTCCTTATCTCTAATTTCCCACCCACATGAAAAGTTTGTAAATGTTTTGTAAATTAGAAAAAGTATTTACTTCCATTTTTATTTGAAATTAATATATAAACTAACATTAGATGAAATAGACATTATTTTTCCATGAATAGTATATACTGAGTTATAAGGAGATCAGAAATCTACCAGAGGAGAACATTGACAAACCTGAGCCATTTTCTGTGGCCCTTAGTCTATATATTGAGTGACATTTTGTCAAAAGATGGAGTTGCATAAAATAAAAGTACATAGACCAAGCAGTGGACTACCAGTTTGCATCCTGAGATACTTCATTAAAATAGTACTGTTATAAAATCTTAGCCAGCTAGATTGCCAAAGAAAGAGGACTTCTGATGAGCTGAATATTCTACTTCACTGGAAATGAATAAGGACTTTTTTTTTTTTTTTTTGGTTTCAGTTTCGTTGCTAAAGAGATCCAAATTCAAATTTCCTGAGCATTTCTCTTAAAATGTCCTAATATAATTTTTAATTGCATTCTTTGATAAGTGAGACTCTTCCTGGGGTAGTGATCATAATTCTGAACGATGATTTTCCTTGTATAATGCTAGAGATAGAAATGATGGATGGAGAAAAATGTACTCCGACCCCTGGACCAGAGATTCTCAAATTCTATAATGGCCACACAGTCCTGAGGCATAACAGACTTCCTAAACATTATCTTTTCAAATGTGTCCTATGGTTTAAATTTATACAATTCTCTAATGAAGAATGAATGATCAATTCATTTATAAGTCCTACTGAATTCATTGTGAAATGGTCATGACAGTTTTCCTTAGAAAAACTGGTTCTAAGCATAACTACTATTATGTTGAGAGAATAGTCAATAATATTTTAAAATGACAATGAACTGTTATTTATTGACTAACTCCTGGTTAGATACTTTTCTAAGCACTTTACATGTATTGTCTCATTTACGTTCTCATTAACTATGACATAGGTAGTTTCATTTCCATTTTACAAGTAGAGAAACCAAAGTATAGAGAGATGAAATAACTGGTCCAAGTTCACATGGCTCTATATTGGTCATTAATGAGATATTAAAAAAGAGGTTTTCCTGATTGAAAAACTGGAAAACAGCTCTAAATGACAGCATACATTTAAAAAGTCCTTGGAAGATTTTGTTTTCGTCATTTTGTCAGTTGCTCAACTTTGAGGAGAGAGAAGAAATCTGGTTAGTAATATGGAATAATTGGGCTTAGATTAGCTGTGGTTTATTCCGAGCGGGTGTGACAGAGGGATCTGTTTATTGGCCTCCGTGGCAGTTGGGAGATGTCTGTGTCACCCAGAGTGCATCTGCTTAGCATTCCTTGAGAATACGTGCTTTAACCCCATTGGAGGTATTCACTGCAGCACTCACGATCTCTGGGGCCTCGGCAGAATCCGGGCGCTTGTTTGCCAAGCTGACTTGAAATAACTGTTATTTATTTATAGCCTCTGGCACTGTCTGAAACATTCTGCAACACAACCAGGTTAACAACTTCAAGTTAATGTAAACACTCTGAAAATGAAAGCTCCGGGTGCTGAATTGCAAATATGGCCAGGCGTCGAAGGAAAGGGCCAGGCCACACACACACACTCCAAAGTCCAGGAGCCGTTCTCTTAGGGGAGGTTTGCACATGACTGACTGTTGTTGGGTACTTGATGCTCGGAAGGGTGTCTTTTGTAGGACAAATGGCGTTCACCATTTGAACATGGGTGTTGTAAGTGAAGCGAGTAGGACTAAAAGACAGGATTTTGTGTCTGAGTATTCTGCTCAAAACTTTGAGCCCCTTGCTCAAGAACCTACAGTTCATTCACAGCAAGTGCCAGTCCTTGAAATGACCTTCACAGTCTGCTATCCCACTTCCTCTTTGAGCTCACCTCCCACCCTCTTCTTTACTTATTACTCCCCTACAGCCACGGGGCTGCTTGCTTGATGTTCACTGAATGTGCCTAGTGTGCTTCCGTCTTAGTCCTCTCTCCTCTGTTCGTTTGCCTGATACTGGCATGTCTTACTCCCTTATTTCCTTCAGATGTTTGCTTAGATGTCTCCTTATCAAAGAGGTATTCCTGACCACTTACTCCAGTTATCTCTTGCTACATATCAAACTACCCCCTCCCAAACACAGTGGCTTAAAACAATAATCATTTTCATTATAGCTCATTATTTTTGGGGTGAAGAATTTAGGCAGGGCTTGGCTGGAAGAATCTATTGAAACTGGTCTTTGACAGAGGTTACTCAGTGGTATTTAGTGGGTGAATGGGCTTGTAGGGGGGCTTCCTTCACTTGCCTGGCACTTTGGCAGGGATGATGGAAGACTAGTCTCAACTCAGATTGCTTTCCAGTGTATTAGTTATCTGTTGCTATGTAACAGACTATCCCAAAACATAGTGGGAAAAGGGAGGTAGAGAGATCGATCAAGCAAGACAGAAGACATAGGTTTTGGAACCTAATGGGTGGATGGACATTTCAACAGGTTTGTGGTGTTCTGTTTGTTAGAAGTGAGTCATTACATCTAGCCCGTACTTACAGGGAGGAGCACACACAAGGATATGAGTATTGGGAAGTTGGGATCACTGAGAGCCAATTTAGGTATTACCTGCCACAACCAGTGTCTGCACATGACTGCTCTCAGGGCTCCCAGAAAAAGTGTTCCAAGAGACCAGGGCAGTAGTTGCAAGAATTGTTAGATTCTAGCCTCAAAAGTCTCAGAAAGTCACTTTCACTGGATCCTATTGCTCAAGAAAGTCATTAAGGCTAGCCCGGGTTCAAGAGTAAGGGACTCAGAGTCAACATCTCAATGTCAGGAGTGGCAAAGAATTTGCAGCCCCTCTTCATTTACCATAATACTCTATATAGTATAGCATGCCTTCCACCACCTCATATCAATTATTTTCCTTAGCCCATTTTATTTTTCTCCATAGCATTGTGTTTTTAAAAATCTATTTATTGTCTATCTCTAGTAACTAAAAAATGAGCTCCCCAAGGTCAGGGAATTTGCCCTGTTTGCTTACTAATATAATTCTGGAGTATAGAATAATTACTGATACGTTCTAGGTTTCCATTATTTGGTCCTACCAGGCCTTACGTGATCTAGTCTTTTACTGTTTCTCCAGTCCCTTTCTCTGGGGCAGTATTCTCTAGCCAGACTGACTTTTTTTTTTGTTATTGTTCCTAAAACATGCTAAATTTATTCTTTTCTCACAGTCTTTGTTCTAACTGTCCCAACTTCCACTTGATTTCCAAATGACTGGGTACTTTTTGTCATTTGTGTCTAAGTTTAAGTATGATGCTTGAGGAAGAATGTCTGTTAGGTCCCTGGTCATTTTCTATTAGATCATACCGTTTTATTTTCTTTATAGTACTTATAACTAACACTTTCTGGTACATTGTTTTCTCCAGAATGCTTTCTTCTTCATAATTTTTTCTAATAAAATATAGCTCAAATTCAATGCCTGTAACTCTTCTTTGTTGACATACCTCCTCCTCTCTTTTAAGGCTGTAATCATGAAATCACTGAATGTCATTACCCCATTTTTCTTAATGACAGTAAAATATCTATTCAAGATGGGCCTAATGACCTGGAAGTAATTGCAAGAGTGTGTAGACAGAGGGAGTTGCCAGTTGGCCAACAGGGCTGATACTTTATGCACAGAACTTTGTCTCCATAAATCAGTCTGCTTCTGTACTTGATTTTAGACCTATCATGTGAATTGATAATTAAAACTTTGGAGAACTTGGAAAAAACACCTGGAGACCAAGATCTCTTTAGAAAGTCTCTGTCCAAAGTTGTGGAGGTGGGAGAGCAACATTGAGTGCGTGTGTGGGCTATGTTTTAAACCTGGCAAATTCTCAAGTTGTAGGAATATCTTCTGGCTTTAAATTCCATTACTCTAGTCTCTTCCTTTTTTTCTGCAGCTTCAAAGCCATTTCTTTTTTTTGCAGACAATAAAATAACATTCCCTTTGTCACTCTGAAGTTGAGGAGAAAGTGATGAGCTCAGCCTCGGTGGGAATTTTTGCTTCATTGGGTAGCCTTGTCCAAATGACTCAAGAGGCAGTGGCTAAATTAAAGAACAGAGGTCAGTGGAATTCAGCAGCCTTTTGTCTGTTAGTCTTTGACGATGCAGAAGCATGATGATTTCAACCTGGTCTGTTTCAGTCCATTATGTCCCCCTTGACTGACCCAAATGCCTCCGTAAGCATACATTTCTAGTATGAACATTGACCAGCAAACATACATGTTGAAAATTAAATATTTACATCACAGCTAATTTCAAAAAAAGAAAAGGTTAAATAACAGAAAGAATTGGCTGGATCAAAGATAATAGTCCATGAATTCCAGACTCATGTCTCTGGATTCTGTTCAGTTGCCCCCTTTCTCCAGTGAGAATCACAATGTTGTAAGTGTTTGGTGAGAGAGCTCTATGAGCTAGGAGCTTCTCTAGTGTTTCTTCTGTACAATGACCGAGTCTCTCTCGTGCGCACTCTCTCTCTCTTTCTCTCACACACACACACACAAAGACACACGTGTATATATACACATGTAGGGAAACCAGTCATATCTTTTATGAACACAGTTATCAGTATCATATGGTTTTGTTATTGTTACCATGTTTCTGAATAACCTTGGTTTTATTTTTATTCCATCCTCTTAAATTAAGACATTATGATAATGCTTGTAACGGTGAAATGGTAGTAATAATACCTGGCAAAACTTAGGAAGTAGCTTCTACTTTCCCCATTTCACAAGTGAGTGTAATGAGACTTGGAGATGTTAAGGATTTTGCCTGAGGCCACAGGGCTGGTAATGCAAAGCTTTAATACAGGAGGACACAGAAGCATAAACCTGTGGTAATTCATCCCTATTATTACTTTCACTCTGAGGGGCCTTTAGATCTCCTGTCTGTATCTTCTGGATGATCTTGCAGGGTTGTCTACTAAGTGAGCAGACCATTGTTGTACTGAACATTGAACACAGACTCCCTCTGAATCACCAAAGTGACCACACTTGGTAAGTCAGATTCCAAATTAATTTAGTAACCATCACTCTATTTTTACTTAAAATACAAAGGAAAAAAAATGTGTTCCTTGATGGCATCTCTGAATTGCATCACATTGCCTTTAATTATCGTAGTTTAAAATTCTCACAAAATGAATAGAGGTTAAGATTCTGGTGAAAATCCCTATACTTTTTATACCAGGAGCTTTAGAGAAGTAAAGGAAGCATCTCCCCGACTCCTGACTTAACTGATCATCCACCAAAATAGAATGCTGACATCATCTCTGCATCTGTTCATTTCCTAATCGACTTCATCACTTTCATCGTAGTCCTGACTAGTATTTATTTAGGGCTTTACTCTGTAACAGGCATCCTGCTAAGTACTTTAAATGCACTATATGGTTATGTGTGCACAGCAGCCTGTGAGGTTACAGATCCTGGGAAGAGACTGACACTTACATAAACATCCTCTGTAGGTTAGATGGTGAGCCTCAGTTAATTAGTCAAGGATGCAAATGCTTCGTGTAAGTGGGATGGATGCTGAGAGAAAGCAGGACCATTTTTGGCCCATCTTAGCACAGTCTCCCATAGTTAGGAGATCACCCAGATCTACTGATGATAAGATATTGACAGACCTGAGATAGCATCTTTGCTCTGTCACAGTCATTTTGGTGTCACCATTCAGAAAGTTGTACAAACAGTATCTATGTTCTCTTTTAAGGAGAATCTTTACAATAATGGGACACTCATGATTCTGAAACCAAACTTGGTAATATCAAATCTATATCCTTATCTGGAAGCAAAAAGTAGACTTATAGCTTCCTCTAGTTTTCTTGAAATACATAAATCCATTTCCCTGAAGTCTGCCTCATCTCTGGCTTACTAGTCTTTTACCGGGCAGTTCTGATGCTGAGTTCATTTGAGGACCATGAGATCAAATGCATTGTCTCACAGCTAGATATTATTACTATTCTCACTTTAAGATGAGGAAATTGAGACTCACAGATCAGGGAACATGCGCAAAGTATTACATACAGTAATGACAGAGTTTTGGTTTTGAAACCAGCCTGAGCTCTTAACAGCTACACTACTCTGTCTAGTTTTTAAAGAAAATAATGCCAGGCTTATCCTGTATTGTTTTGTTGGATCAGTTAGTTGTGTAGCTGGTGAGATAACATTTGAGGAGGATGAAATAAATTATGTAAAATGTAAAATCTCTGAATTTGGATTTCCTATAAATACAATTGCTGCTCATGTATGAATAAAATAAAAGACTACCGGAGAATCACTGTAATTTCCTTATCTTTTGTTTAAAAAATTCTCTATTTTGTCCATTTTAGTTTGAATGGTGTGAAGTATTTGTATGGGTAATATGTGTGATTTATAAAAGGAAATGACATGGACTTCATTTTTTTTTTATTTGGATGATTATATGCAGGAGATGTGTGAGTCCAAGATGGTTAAAAGCAAGGGCATAGAAATAGAAGCACAAGGGGAATGAAAGTATAAGGCATCTGCAGAAATTCCATAAAAAGTACCTGCAAAGTTCTATCTTGCTTTCCCCTCCAATCGGTACCTTGTCCAATCTTCAAAGACTTCTTTGAGCACAAATCTTGACAAAGGCTTCTCTTACCATTTCAAATCTCAGTAGTGTGGGACTTCTTGCATGAATGCACAATGAGATTAGACCTATATAATACAGATTATTTTCTGTTACATCCCTCAACATTTATTTGATTCTAAATTATTAAAGAAGAAAAACTCGTAGTTCTGATGAGGGGTGATACTGCATTAAATTATACTTTGTGCTGAAGATACACCCTACGTTTAGACATGTTAAGATTGTTAAAACCACTGAAATTTAGAATCTCAAAAATGAGGAAAATGTGTATTTGTTGGTGTAGTGTTTAACTTCTTAAAAAAATGTCATCTTTCTATAGATTTTATTTATCAAAATCAGGAATTAATACATTTTAAACCCTTATAGCACCTAGTACCAGTGCTGAATACATATACCATTTTTTTGGGTGGGAGTAACAGCTTTATTAAGATATAATTTACATACCATACACTTTGTCCATTTAAACTATACAATTCAATGGTTTTTTTAGTATATTCACAGAGTTGTGCAAGCATCACAACTACAATTTAAAAATATTCTTACCACCCCAAAAAGAAACTCCATTCCCTTTAGGTGTTGCTCTCCCATCCCCACACCTCTCCTCATCCTTAGGCAGCCATTACTTTCTGTCTCTGTAGATTTGCCTGTTCTGAACATTTCATGTACATGGGATCAAAGAACATGTCTTTTGTGACTGTATTATTTACTTAGCATAATGTCTTCAAGGTTCATAATCCACGTTGAAGCAGGTATTGGGATTTCATTTCTTTTTTTACTGCTGAATAGTATTTCATCTCATGGATATACCACATTTTGTTTGTCCTCATATAGCACATATTATACCACATATTAATGAACAGTTATGTTGTTTCCACATTTTGTCTATTATGAATAATGCTGTATTTGAGTGTAAGTTTTTGTGTGGATGTATGTGTTCATTTCTCTTCAGTATAAACCAAGGAGTGAAATTGCTTAGTAAAATAGTAATTCTATGTTTAATGTTTTGAGGAATTGCCAAACTGATTTCTCAAGCAGCTGCACCATTTTACATTCCCATAAGCAATGTATGATGGTTCCAGTTTTTCTGCATCTTTATGAACTCCTGTTGTTATTTTGATTCTAGCCATACTAGTAGGGGTAAAGTGGTATGTCTCTGGTTTTGATTGGCATTTGCCTAGTAACTAATGAAATTAAGCGTCTTTTCACCTGCTTGTTGGTCGTGTGTATATCTTCTTTAGAGAAATATCTGTTCAATCCTTTGCTCATTCTGTAATGGGGTTATTACTCTTTTATTATTGAGTTTTGTGGGCTCTTTATATATTTTAGATACAAGTACCATATAGATGTATGATTTGCAAATATTTTCTCCCATTCCGTAGGTCATGATTTCACTTTCTTAACTGTTTTTGAAGCACAAACATTTTTAATTTTGATGAAATCCAATTTCTCTTTTGAAAATTTTGTTGCTTATGCTTGGTGTCATGCCTGAGAAACTACTACCCAATCCAAAGCTGATTTCCAGACACTCAGTTATTTTCCTTTGATCTATATGTCTATCCCATGCCAGTACCATGCTTTTGTGATTATAGCTGCTTTATAATAACTTTTAAAATCAGAAAGTATGAGTCCTCCATCTTTTTTTATTTTCAAGATTTTTTTTGGCTATTCTGAGTCCTGTGAATTTCCATATGAATTTTAGGATCAGCTTGTTGATTTCTACAAAGAAGCTACTTGGGATTCTATAGAAATTGCATTGAATCTATATGTCAGTTTGGAAAGTCTTGTCATTTTAACAATATTAAGCCTTCTGAACCATGATTATGGGGTGTCTTTCCATTCATTTAGAGCTTCTTTCATTTCTTTCAATAATGTAGTCTTCAGAGTATGAATCTTAGACTTTTTTGTCAAATTTATTTCTAAGTGCATTTTTTTTTCTTTTTCGATGCTATTTTAAGTAGAATTGTTTTCTTAATTTCATTTTTTTAGATTGTTCATTGCTAGGAGTGTAGGAATATGATTGAGTTTTTATTTTGCTCTTATATCCTGAAACCTTGCTGAACTTCTATTAGTTTCAGTAGTAGATGCCTTAGAATTTTCTATGTGTAAGAGCTTGTTATTTGTAAATATAACTTCATTTCTTCTTTTCCAGTCTAGATGCACTTTATTTCATTTTCTTAACGTCATGACTGCAACTCTCAGTACAGTGTTTAGTAGATATAAAGAGAGCAAACATTCTTATGAGGTAAAGCATCTTTGGAGAAAAGCATACAGTCTTTCATAATTAAGTTGTTGTTAGCTGTGGGTTTTTGATAGGTGTCTTGTATCATGTTAAGTGCGTTTTCTTCCATTCCTAGATCGTTGAGTATTTGTACCATGAAAGGGTATTGGGTTTTGTTGAATGCTTTTTCTGCAGTTTATTGATAATTATGTGGTTTTTGGTTTTTACTTTTACTGGTTGATATGGTCTATTATATTAATTGATGTTTGTATGTTAAACTATCCTTGCTTTCCTGGGCTAAATCTCAGTTGGTCATGGTGTGTAATCTTTTTTCATGTTGTTGGATTTAGTTGCTAGTATTCTGTTCAAGATTTGTTTGTCTATATTTATAAGAGATAGTGATCTATAGCTTTCTTATGATGTCTTTCCAGTTCTTTAAATATTTTGTAGAATTTACCTGTGAAATCATCCATACCTTGGCTTTTCTTTGAGGGTATATTTTTGATTACTAATTTAATCTCTTTACTTGGCAGTCTATTCATATTTTCTATTTCCTTTTATATATATTATATTTTAGTTAGGTATGTTTGAAAATAAAAACTCATTGAAAAATAGCTTCTCAGAACCCATAAAATGCTTGTTTTTATGTGTGAAGCAGATTATTATATGTCAATTTAAGTTCTTTAAAATCTTATCTTTTTAATATAAATATGTCTAAAGTTTTCTGTATTTCTTTGGTATCACAACTGGTTTTATCTTATACTTTCATCTTGCATTTCAGTTTACAAATAACTTTCACATTAAAATATCATTTAATCTCATTAATTATTATTCCTCTTTATGGATGGAAACCAACCTTCAGAAAGATTATGTGACCAGCCATGATCTTAGAGCTAGTGAATCTCATTACTGGGGTTTAAAAGTAGGTCCTTTTATTCCACATCCTACAATTCCTCCTTTCTAATGGAGAAGTTGATTACCAACTGGTCCTAGCTATTTCCCAACTTATATCTGGCTCTATAATATCACTTCTAAAATAATTATTTGATGTGACCAAAGATACACTGATTTTTCTCCAAGTCTGTCTTACAACTTCAAGCTTTGAAGTTTTACAAAGCTCTGAGATAGAAGATTTCTGCTTTTGGCTATGTAAGAATAGCTTATATCTAACCAACCCACTATGTAGAACAATAAAAAAGGATAAGTGAAAATACAAAAGGCATAGTAAAGCAACCAAAGCATCCAGGACTTGAGCATTAAAGATTCTGAAGAAAAGAAAGAGGTAAACCTAACCCTCTCCTCCATTTTTCCTTAAAAGTGTTCTCAGTATGGGTAGAGAACAATGGCTCAGAGCTTTTGGCTGTCCCCTCAGGTTGAGTAAATAAAAGATGGAATTTAAGGTTATGAAGGAAGTCAGGACTTGATAGGCCAAGGGTCTAGAGAGAGGGGAACAGCAGAAACCAAATGGACCTGACATTCTATGATTCTTTCCCATTGAGGTATTTATTGATTCACATTCTGGGCAGGGCAGAAGGCTAAAAAGCCAGACAGAAGGGAATAGAGGCTAAAAAAAAAGATGAATCCATTGAATAATGACCACATGACTTCAACAGATGCTCCACAAATGAGCAATAAATATGGAAGTGTACTCTATTTCATGAGTCAGCAGGGAAGAACAAATTAAAATTACAATGTAAAGCCACTGTGTACCCACCTAAAGTGAAAAAGATGGACCGTGTCCAGTGCTGGCAAGTATGGAGAGTGACTGAAACCATCATACTCTGCTCGGGGACATGGTTATTTTGGAAAACTGTGACCAGTTGCCCAGCTACATCTGATCCCATCAGAAATGCATATGTATGTTCATCAAAAACACTTGAAAAATGATCATAGAAGCCCTCCAGCGGTACCCCTTTGTCCATAGGGGGTTATGTTCCAAGACGCCCAGTGGATTCTTGAAACCATGGATAGTACCAAGCTGTATATATGCTATGTTTTTTCCTTACATACCTACTGATGATAAAATTTAATTTATAAATAAGGCACAGTAAGAGATGAATAACAATAACTAATAATAAAATAGAACAGTTACAATAATATACTGTAATAAAAGTCGTGTGAATGTGGTCTCTCTCAAAATATCCTGTGCAAATTTAATGCATTTTCCATCTTGACTAAGCACTTAACCACACGCTGTGGCCGTGACTTATGGCAGGTGAGGTGCAACAGCAAAACTAGAATGAATTTCTTTCTCTGTCTTCAAAATTTCATGAATAGAAGATTTTTTTTAACTTTTAAAAATATATGTATATCTTTACTGAAGTACAGTCAGTGTACAATGTTGTGTCAATTTCTGGTGTATAGCACAATGCTTCAGTCATACGTGAACACACATATATTTGTTTTCACATTTTTTGTCACCATAAGGTACTACAAGATACTGAATATAGTTCCCTGTGCTATATATACAGTATGAACTTGTTTATTGGATTTGGGGAGAATCCTCCTATATTTTGAAGTGAGAGACTGCCAGAGTTCAGTAGGTGTTCTGTGTTATTGAATGGGTTTGTAGACGTAATTCTTGGTGTATTTGTGAGAGAGGGCGAGCTGTGAGTCTCTCTACTCCACCAGCTTGGCACTTCCTCTGAGTCTATATATATTTCAGTAAGTTGTAAACTAATCTTTGGTGCTGGGATTAAAATAGTGGTTATGTTGGGGGAGGAGATAACTCGGGAAAGAGCACAAGGGAGGCTTCTAGGGTATGAGTAATTTTTTATTTCTTGATCTGGGATGTACTTAGATGGGTATGCTTATTTTAAAAAATTCCTTAAGTTATACATTTATGATTTGTACACTTTTCTGAATCTATTATATGTCAATAAACATTTAAAAGCTTTAAAGATTTTTTAAAAAAGCTCTTGGAGGAAGTTAAAGGAAAAATCTTTATTAAGAATCAAACTGCCTAATAGCCTAACATGTGATGAGGTTTCCGCTTAATAGATGCATTGGTTCAGTGGCCTCTCCATTCCATTATCGTGTGGCCTTTCTGAACCTACCTTGGTGACCCTTGATCAGGTGACTTAATCTCCTTAAGGAGTAGTTCCTTTAAATATAGATTTTACTTCGGTATTTAAAGCAACTGTGCTGAACAAAAGAGATGGATTAATTGATGCTTTAAAAATCCTATAAAAATGCTAAATCCTGGCAAATGAAATTTACATCTTAAACAATCAATTTTCACAAGTGAATGTATAAGCTCAGGAAGAAACAGCCTGGCAAATTCATCTGGTGTTCTGTATAAATACAATTTTACACTACCTCCAGTTTTTTCATGCTATGCCATCTGCCGAATGGCTGTTGGAATGGAATTTTAATCTCTAATTGCAAATGCAGGGATTAAAAAGGTTACATTCAAAATGTGCTGAGAGACCAACTAACAATTCAGAAAGGAAGAAAAAAGTCTCTATCTGCAGGTTTTTCTGGCATAGATGTTTTCTGGAAATGATAACCTGGCATCCGGTCTTTCACAGTCAGAAGTGGGAAAGGAAAATAACCTGCTCCCATTGGCTCTGAACTGTCTGGACCTTGTATAAACTCCAGCTGCTTCTGACTGTGGAATTTTGAGCAAGAACGGACAGCTTTACTCTTTCGTTTCCTTAGAAGTGAAAGCATTATTTTAGCCTGTCATTTAAACTATTAAAACAAAGAAAAGAGAATATACCACACTCTTTGCTTTGGGGATACCTAGCATAGACTCACTTAAATGAAGACATAGGGAAAAAAAAAGTCATAGTTGGAAATGGTAGATTCTGCACACAGAAAGCAGAAATTTCTACAAATGACAAACTGATACCCATGCTTCTAAATTAGATAGAATTTAATGAAAATATTTCAAATTAATTTCTAGTTTTAATATGTTTAATATATAGATATCAATTCTTCTCTCTTGTAAACTTTCTCTCTTACTATTTCTTCACCAGGCCTCTGCTCCTGTGTACAATAATATATTAAAATGTGCACACCATACTTATACTCTCCTTGGTGCCCTTATATAGTAAATCTTCTTTGGATTGTCCTTTGGACAGCCAAGTCAGATCCTTTTCTATAATGACTTGATAAAGTGAAGGTTCATTATGGAATAAGATTCCGTATACTTTTGAACTCTATCATAGAAACTTGAATTGATTTTATTGTCCTTCAGTTGTTCTGTATGTGTATAGTTTGTCTACTTAAGTCCAGATCAAGGACCATGACTTCTTGTTTTATGTTCCCTAATGAGAAAGAGATTATAAGGGACTTAAAAAAGTCTTTAAAAATCAGCAGTAAGTCCATTTAAATGTTATAATGCATAAAATGTTTGTAATATGAAAGATTATTTTTATATTACATTGTAATTCCCCATGTTTCATGACTTTTTTGAATGGGACACATACACACACACACACATATGTGTATGTATGCCAATTGTCACTCTATAATGAACTTTCATACTGTGTAGGAATATTTCATACCATTTATTTTCCTTCCTTCCTTCCTTCCTTCCTTCCTCCCTCCCTAAAATGACCTAGAAAACTGAATGAAATTAACATTACATAGTTTAAAATAGCTGAAATGGGGAAATATTGGAAGATGCACTGCCGGGAACATCTGTGGTGAATCAACAGTAATCTAGCCTCTGAATGTTGGCTTTGGTAAAGACCATTAATGAAACTTAATCAGAGCTTCTTCTTGGTAAAGGGGGAATGAGGGAAAATAGATCTCCAAAACATGTACAGCATAAATATTCTTTTAATGTGTCCTTAGTAACTCAGAATAGCGACAAACAGTAGGAAAGCCAAGAAAGGAATGTTATGTCCTCCATGATCTGAGCTTTAGTCTTGCCCATCCACCAGAGTCAACTCCAGCTAAGAAATAACAATTTCACTTTTGAAACCCACATATTATTAAAATTAAAGAATCACCCCCAATTCTAATTTGAAGCAAGGAGTACAATGTGAAAAAGTAGCTGTGAACTCATTAGTGATACAGTACACTACTTTATGTGACTTTGTTTTTAAACAGAACAAAACAAAACAAAAAAAACCCTTCCAAATTCTTAATTCTCACTCTTCTGAACCTGTAAATCTCTCCCCCCTCCCAATTTGTCATGGTTCGTTTGTGAAAGAGGATAAAATAATTGAAATAACCTTTCAAACTCAACCATCTCTATCAAACAAGATGGTGATGGAGATGTCACTTGAACTTTGTTAACAACTCTTGCTTTCCAAAGCAGCATCATCTCCACATAATGCCACAAGAGCTAATGATCATCTGGAGCATCTTCCTGGGCAGGAGAGACTTGTATCCTTGAGATCATGAACTTCTATCTTCTCTGCCTCTGACTAGGTTCACTGTTTTGCCATCCGCTCTTCTAGCATTTCCTTAGTAGGCACATTACAGAGGTAGGTGGCTCTCCTTTTCTGAGTCTGTTTTTCTTGGTAGAACCATGTCTTCTTGGACAACAAAAACACAGCCAGGAAGATAAGCATATTTTTTTCACAGATGAATAAACTCCCTGGTTTGATGTAGCATTAAGTTAACAAAATAACCACTGCTTCCTAAAAATATCTTTTAAGTGTCTTATGTTAAAGAAATAATTATTCAGCAAGACAGACCTTATTAGGGACTGTCACGAATAGATACAGGGACTATGGCAATGGGGTTTTGTAATGTTACAGGAAAACGAATGTAGGGTGAGAGGATGGCCGTGCCCCAGGTCTCAGTTGAGTCCCTGGGATGTGCTAAGTGTGGGTCCTTGGCTTCATGCAGGAAAGAACTCGAGAGTGAGCCACAGTTGAGTAAAGGTAGATTATACAGAGAGTTACATACTCCATAGACAGAGTGCAGGCTGTTTCAGAAGGCAAGAGAAAGGCCATGAGGTGTGGGGGCTGGGTGCTTAGTAGATACACACTCCATAGACAGAGTGCGGTCCGTCTCATTCAGAAGGGAGAGCGGCCACAAGCTGCGGGGATTGTTAGTTTTTATGGGCTCTCTAACTTCATATGCTAACAAGTGGGAGGATTATCCCAACTACTTTGGGAAAGGTGCTGGGATTCGCAGGAATTGGGCCATCACCCACTTTTTGACCTTTTATGGTTAGCCTCAGAACTGTCATGGCACCTGTGGGCGTGCCATTTACCATGCTAATATATTACAATGAGCATATAATGAAGCACAAGGTCTATCAGAAGTCAAATTTCCCTCCATCTTGGGCCTCAGTCCAGTTGGGAGTTGGATTTTCTGCCACCTTGATGTTAATTGCTGTGTTATTTCTTGAATGGCTGTGCCCTGTCCCCTTACTTCCTGTCTCTGTAGGCGAGAGAAATTGAACTCACTGCAATGGGGTTTTGAAGTAGAGGGAGAGATTGGGCTCCACTCTGAATATAACAAGCAAAAATGGGAATGTATAGCCAAGAAGCAGCGTGGAAAATTACTTAGAGGAAACATCAGGGGTAAGGAGGAATTCTGGCTAAAGAGATCTAATAGGATTCTTGCTAAAGTCATCTGGGGGATATTAGGGATGAGAAGAGTGATCAGATATCAAGGGGGAGGATTCTGGCTAATCTGACTTGACAGGATTTTTGTTAAAATTTGGCTCTTTTTTTTTTTTTAATCTTTCTCTTTTTTTGGTGGGGGGAGGTATAATTAAGTTTATTTGTTTATTTTTAGAGGAGATAGTGGGGATTGAACCCAGGACCTCATGCATGCTAAGCTTGAGCTATACCCTCCCTCCTAAAATTGGGCTCTTAAGCATGTTTCCAAGAATAAGACCTAGACAAAAAGAGCTCAAAGGAACCTGACTAGAGTTTGATCAAGCATCTTAGCCCAGGAGTCAATAAACTTGAATTTGAGCAGGAATAGAGAGGGACTGGACATCACTTCTTTGCATGACCAGACATTTACTGTTTTCCTAAACCAGACTGCATGAAACTATGAAGATTTCATGCCTAAATCTATAAAAATTCCTGACTCACACAACCTTACACTCTTTATGTATCGAAACTAAGATCCTTTCAAAAAAAAAAAAAAAGGAAAAGAAACTAAGATCCTTTCTTATTCCATGATGATTTTAAAGTTCTAACAATAAAGAATCACTGACTTATTCCTAAATATCTAATATGTGCAGAAGTACAGTGTTTTTCGCAGAGTGTATATTAACTTTATTTGTTTTTAACCAAAAGCTGCTATTCATCTTGGGAATTCCCAAGATAGTCAAATGACGTATTTTGCAAGGAAGACTTTTAAAATAATCTGTAGAGCAATTCTGGTGGGTAGTGCTAGTCTCCTCCAAGGAAACGAGTGAGAAAGTTAAAATAAAAAAAAACCTTCCCCAAAGCAAAATAGAACAAACCAAACACAAAACTCAATGGTAGAGGCACTATTAAAATAATTGTTTGGGTTTAAAAATAAATGGCTCCATTATCTCAGGCTGTTATCAAGTAAATACACCCAGAGTTTTATTACCAATATGTTTCCTCTTCATCCAGATTGAATCACTCTTGTTAAAGGCCTGACCTAACTATCATATGCCTGGGGTGACATCAGAATGGAACATACTGTCAAAGCCAGCTGTCAGCACAGAGAGATGAGGTGTGAAATGGGAGAAATAGCAAATACTTTCAGTGCCTGTTGAATTCTTTGGAAGAATTTGACTGCGCTGCGTTACCCTATACCACCCAAGTGAAAAGACTTTGTAAAAGCCACATGCTTCTGTCTTTCATCGGTCTGTCTGTCAGCACAAGAAGAGCTAGGATGCTGAAGGAAAGGCTTCAAAGTGTTGGAGCATAGGAGGGAAGGAGAGGAAAGACCTTAAAATTACTGTTTCAGGCAGAGGTGATGGGAAAATACAAGTGGGAGAATCCAGAGCATTCAGTGAAATCCAGATTTTGACAGAATATTGAAAGACTGCGTTGAAAGACTATAGCTCAAAGGATGTTTTCCAAGGGCTTTCATTACTAATAGGTGACTGAAATCTATAAAAGAGTTGGTGTGGTTGGTACAAGAGTAAATATTAAGATTTGGGGAGAGGGGTCATTTACATACAGAATTTTCAAATCAGCTACACCAATGTGCACTGTCACCTACCAAATCCCTTATAGGAATGGGATCTGTATTTCTTCAAAGTCCTAGTATGTTTCCAATGTAAGTACACCTGTCCAGATATGTGTACACACACATACACTCTCCTGGCTATTTGGAAGTCTTCATAACTTCAGTTGATACGGGGTGGTGATAGTGAATTTACTGATTTCTAAGTTTTTAACTGTTGTTCCTGTGATACATGTCTCAAACAAAAGTCAGAATTTTTTCCTACGCCTTTTTATTGAAAAATCTCTAGAAAGCCTTTATTTCAGTGTCCTAGCTTGGTATTTGGTTCTATAGTTTTCTCCTTCGTAGGAAGAAGCTTTTCTACTGTTAGAATGGCTGTCAAATGCCTCCCAGCTGTCACTGGGAATCAGGAGAAATGTATACACTTAATCTGACTTTCCTGGTAGACATCAGAAAGCCTCAGGTCAGTGCCCTGATCTTTAATTGTGTAAATACATGCATTTATTTATTTTCCCAAAGCAAACTTCACAACAGATGACAGATCTCTTCTGTGGCACTTCATCCATTCTTCTGACAGGTAAACTTGAGAGCTACTGTTTTATGAGGATCATTTGCAGGAGCAAGCCTAGTTTGCAAGTGGAGCATATACCTGAAACATAACTAAAGATTGGTAGAATTCACTTTTTGGTGGTTGGGTGTGCAGAGAACCAACTCTGAGCATATTCACGGAAGGAAATGACTTCTTTCTTGCGTACGGAAAGCAGTGTTTTCAAGTCCTCCAACCTCTTTCATCCACCAAACTTTATTGTATACCTGTCACAGTGTCAGACACTACTAGGCTAGACCTTGGGGATAGAAAGTTGAATACATTTCACTATTTGCCCCCAAGTCACTCCTGGATTTGGCTGTTTAATGTTTTGTTTCCTGCTCTGAAAAATATATAAAGAGTATCAGCAAGAGTGTAACTGAAAAAGAAGAAGTAGCTCTAGATTAAAGGGTTTTTGTTTGTTTTCACTGCTTCCACTTCTAAAAGGCATCTGGGAAACATGAGGATTCAACCACAGAATGATGGGGTTACAAACTGTTTCAGTTTGCCCGGAACTAAGGGGTTCCTGGGCTGCAAGAGTTTTAGTGCTAACACTGGAAAAGTCCTGGGCAAACTTTAGCATCATGTGGAGGTCTTCAGGAAAAGGGGCATCTTGAACTGCTCAGGTCTTTCAATGTCTTATTTTTAAAGGGCATGTTCAGTATGAAGTTGGTGTGTAGTAATTTCCATTAACAGAATGTCTGTGAGACTGGGAGCATATATGCAGTATAACATTTATTTCTAATAACATAATCTAAGTAGAAATCAAGTGATCAGCAGTGAGTCCTTATGGGCAATTCTGGATGGGAAAGTGATCGCAGTAGAATGAGATGCAAGGCATGGGTGAGGAAAGAACTCTTCAAGGATTACCATCTTTTTCAGAGTTTTCCAAATTGGTCCTGTCACAATCATTTATAGATTCTGGGGCCCACCACTGAATTAATCAAGCAGATTCTTTAGGAGGAAAGTTCAAAGGTCTTTAGTTTTCATAATACTAAAGTTAAGGGATGGTGCTTTCATGCGATTTAACTCTAGGCCTGTAGCCCAGAGTGGGGTCTCCAGACCAGCAACATCAACTTCTTAATCCTCTCTGTGTTCTTAGGTTCTTAAGGCACTTTTGAATAATACTAGATTTTGAGAGGAGGCAAGCTTCCAAGACTCAAAACACTAAATTGTTACTGTGGAAGATAGATCCATCACTTCTTTCTGTCTTGTTTTTAATTTAAACATCCTTAGGAATCCTTCTCATTTCTTGGTTGTTTTTTAGGATGTCTTGTTTTATAGAGGTGAACTGTTACTGCCCCTATTGCTCATGCATGATAATGTTTCAAAGCCCTTCTGTATTCCAGAAACATGAGCTGTTTTCTTGTTACTATTTTTATTTTTTTGGTCCTGACTCAAAGTTACATGTTTGCCTCTTATGTATTCTTTGAAGAAAAATATGCTCTGGTCTCTGCTGTCATAGGAACACTCACAGATATCTAGCAATATGAATAATCGAGTTATAGAAAATGTAAAATTTATACCTGGATCAAGATTTGACAAAGCAAATATAAAAATTTGCCCATGAATTAAATTTGGCACAGGGGTGGGGAATTACCGCATTAACCATTGGAAGGAGAGCACCAGTAAATACTTGCCTCCTAAAATGAATGGAACAGTTGTAATGTTGTTGGAACAAATGTAATGTTGTAAATATGGGGGCCATTTGCCTGGGGTGACTGGTGTCTTGGGAACCTACATAAGCAAACCAAAACCTAAGCCAAAGCCAGTATGTTCAGGTCTGAGAAAATGAAACTTGCGAACAACCAGTTACCAATCTCCAACTAGGCTTTCCCAGATAAGGCAACTGCTTAAACTATAGCCAATCAAATAATTTCTTTGCTTTGCTTCCACATCTTCTTGATAAAAACTCCTCCCTAGCTCCTGTCAGTGGAATGCTCCTAACCACCTTTGGTTTGGCGCTGCCCAATCTGAATTGATACATGCTCAAAATAAACTCTCGAAATTTTAATGTACCTTGGTTTACCTTTTAACAGTGTTTTAGGCCACAAAACTTAGGTGTGCAGGGAAGCATAATATATTTTTCCGTATTGAACATAGTTTGTATAAGAGCCTGCTGGCTGAAACTATCATCTTTAATTTTGTAGCACACCCATATTTTAATAGTGTTGAAATACCATGTTTGTTGAACTGATTTTGTCGTAGATTTATATGGGCTTGGTTCTGTTTTATTCAGCATTTTTATAGTTCAGGTATTTTTAGAAATCCCTGGGCCTATATTTCAGGTATTTTTTAGAAACCCCTTAGCTAAAGGATTTAAAGAATCCCTTTAAAGTATTATGGTGAAGTAATGCTTTAAAATTCTAATGCTGATGACTAATGAACTTATCTTTGTGTGGCTTAAGCCAATGATTATCATATTAGGATCTTTAGACCAGCAGCATCTGCATCATTTGGGAAATGAATCAGAGATTTGGGTGGAGTTAATGTTTGAGTGCTTCTGGCTTAAGCATCTTGCACTGTGGTAATAACGATCATTTCAGCAACTCATCACCAGTTTTCTCTCTTGAGAGATCCAGCATAAAGAAAATGGAAAAAAGATGACCAGAAAGATGTTGTCCTCCACATAGGAATAGTATAATAATTCCCCTCTTGTCTTGAATGCTGTAAATATTGTCCTTGGAGTAGACACACTGGGCTCATCTAAGAGAAAATATATCTACTGTAAGTGTATCTAGTATTCATTAACTTTGAATGACAGATCTAAGAAAGTTTTAACTTTTATCAAAACCGTGGCAACTTATCCATTTTTTTCCAGTGAGGCTTTTGGGGTTCAAATTAGCTTAGGGGACAAGAGAAGATAAATGGGTGTTTTAAAAATAGGCGCATGAAGTGTTCTTTTAGACAGTGATAAGGTGCGATGCCATCAGCATGCAGTGAACAAACCCAGATAAATGATTTACCATTTCCAAAAAGATGAGGGTAGAGGGAGTACGGGCTTGTGGGGGACTGACCTTGAATTCTATCTCTTATTTTCAAAGGGATTTCTGTTTTCCATTCCATTCGACAACTGTGAGCTGCACCTCAGTGAACTCTTTAAAAAGAATATCAATAAAGATGCTTTGCTTTGCATTTGTAAGCCACACAGAAGCTACTCTTCTGTTATCTCTCACCTTCCAAATCTTCTAACTATGGTTGGCATCAGCAATAAAGCTAAGGCAGCTGATACAAATCAAAGAAGCAATTAAATGCAAAAGTTTCTTTTCCCCCTCATCCTTACTAGATAAGATATTTTAGACATAATGAAAATAATCTCTTGGGTGCAAGATGCTTCCTGGAAATCCTATGCTCCAAATCCTTAACTGATATTCAGAAACTCAAACATGTGGAATTTTTTGAAAGCATAGTAAGAGTAACAGTATGTTCTTTTTTTCCTCTTTTGGAAATAAAGGGATAGATGGTGAATTACCACATATGTACACAAAATACACCTTAAAATCTAAAGAAATACAAGATTTAATATGCTAGTTTATTACACTGCTTGGCACTGATATACCGGTAAGAGTAATGGTGTAGTTATCCACACAAAATAGTACACAAGCAGATAAATTTTTTCCACATAATTTCAGGTCAGTGAGAAAGTTGCTTTAAAGTTTAAATGACGAGTCTTTGCTCTTAAGCAAACCTGCAAAGTTGTAGTGATTATCCATTTATGGCTATCAGTCTCAGAGAAGTGCAGTGAATTGACCAGAGTCCCCAGTCTGCATTTGGTAGGTGTCAAGGCTCATATTCAGGTCTGCTTAACTCCAAATATCCCGTCCTTCCCACTTGACTATAACATACCAGGATTCTGGTTACTTAGAGAAGACTCGCCCAGAGAGCTAACGCTGCGTTTTTTCCTTTTCCTTCTTCTTCTTTGGTCAACCTAATGTCTCATCAATGAACGTTATCCAGAAAATTATTCTGAGATTTTGGTAGAGATTACAGTATACCGTGAACTCAAACTTTACAACATTTAGAAATTGCACCTGAATTGAGCTCAGTAAGTATTTGTAAGATGCACATCGTTTATTGGTTTATAGAGGATGCAGTGTGGGTTTTACTTTCTTTTCCAATGAGGTAGGGTGAGAACCAAACGATGCTTGACATCTCAGCACATCCCCCCTTTTCCTCATATGGCCCCAGGGTCTAAGAGCTAAAGTGCCTTTACCGAGTGCAGGATATTTTGTTAATTCAAAACCATACTTCTGTGAGAGTGAGGTCCGTGGGGCCTTTGGGATCCAGCCTGCCAGCATTTCAATATTGTGGAAAGTGAATGTTGAATATTTATTTAACACTAACGACCCCTGCTCAGGACTTTCTTTGTCAGATGTGGTTTCTATGGTGCTCCATCATTTCTGCAACTTACAACCATGTCAGTGATTTGAATATAAGAAACCTATTAATTTAGATTATTGTTCTTCACTCTGTTTATCAGAGTTCTAATTGATTATTGGAAAATATCTTTAGTCTTTGCCTGTGCCTACCATCTATTTTATAGTTGTTTCTTTCTTACTACATGTCCTGTCAAATTTAATGATTTCATCAACCCCATAATTTGTCCTATACAAACAATTGTATATAGAGAGAGCTATTTCGTATTTCTTATTTTGCATTCAAAAGGATAATAGTGCAAATGAAACTCATAGCAATTCAACATTCATGAATTATCGTTAACTATTACAAACCCCAGTGTGTACCCTAGGGGGAAAATGAAGAAACGTGTGTATGTGTTTTTGAAAACAGTATTACCAATAAATCACAAATCATATTTACATGGAGTCATTACATGGAGTTGGACAGGGGGCGGGGGGGGTAATATTTTCATGAAACTAGTGCCTGTATTCACTTTGGTTCCTATTGTTTATTTTTCACCTGTCGTTATGATCTTCAGTTCATGGTATTAAAAATCTCCTCCAAAGTAACTTAACTTAATCATTATATGAGTAGAACATTATTATTAGAAGTGGGAAGTAGTAATCTAAAATAAATGAAGTACTGAATAAATACCAAAATTCTGATACTATGATTACCTAAATATCTGATCTGGAGGAAAAAAGAAAAAACTTGAATAATTACAAACTAGTAAAATTTACTTTTGAATTGTTCATCCAAGACCTGCTGATGTGAATAACTACAAATTAGCTCTAGTTTTCCAGGGTAGACATCATGTTGATTTGGCTGCCCAGTATCTGTCCATCCATCTTTCACTAACTGAATCTCTATTCTCTGAGCTACCCACCATCCCCAGCTCTTTCCAAGGGTTTCCAAGGGAGTTGACTTCATTCATTGTTCATGAGTGTATTATATTGCCTAGGCCATAGCTAACCAGCATCTTGCATTCCCTGGGCAACAGTGATTGGATCAGATGTCAGCCCACAGCCTATTAAGAACCATTCAGAACCAATGATACATTGAAACCTTTCTGGAAATCCTGGAAGAGGGTTACTCATTGTTTTCCCTGGGCTTGTAGTTGAGAAGAGAAGTCTGGATTTGATGGCAGTCATTATAGAAACACAAAAGAAGAGCTGTCTGAGAACAAAGCTAGTTCACAGAAGATGGGAGATACCCATCTAAACTGTCCACCTAAGGTCAGAAGAATGTCCTTGTAGTGTCCAGTTATATCTGAAGTCAGCTCTAATCCTCTGAGCTTTCCATTTACAAGAGCCAATAAATTCCTTTTTGGCACGAGATGATTTGATTCGGGCTTTCTGTCCTCTGCAGCTGAGATCCACTCTGCTCTGGCAACATGAAGAGGGCATATGAGTAAATGAGAATTCTTTCACTTCCTCACCATAGGTAAGAGAATAGATTCTCATCAGAGATTGGTAATAACTTTCCTGCATATGAGCAAATCCTAGACAGACATTATGGTGGAAGAAATGAGACATTTCTGTCGTGTGCAAAGGCATATCTGCTGTAAAGGAAGTAGTAGGCCACAAAACGCCTCAGAATGGATGTTAGAAACGAGGACATGGTAAACTAGAGAAGAAAGTGGGGACTTGGAGTTCACAATCCAGCACATAAGGCGCTTTGAAGTCACTACTCTGTCCTAACAAGTACAAAGGTGAACAAACTGAAAAACCAGCAGCTGCTCTCAGATTCATCAGAGAAGTGAGGTCACATGGCAAACTGCTGCCCCCCAAGTTGAAGAGACAGACTGGAACAGAAAGCCATGAGCAGAAGTTACAGGAACTAGTGGCGGAGTTAGGAAACCTGAACTGTAGTTGGTGAATTGCTCAGAGGCTCAGTGTGAGGGGTAGGAGTCATGAGGCATCTGTGCGTCTTACCCTGCAGGAGCTCTACCAGGTTCTCTCAATGAGTATCAGAGACAAATCCTTCCGTGCTCCCAGTAGAGGAGGGGAAAGGTAATGATTTTGAAATACACCAGAGCATTCTGTTTTTAACAAGACTTAGCCTCAGAATAAACTACTCTACCAGAACCTAAACTTTTGGGTTTTCTTCAGAGCCTAGCCAACTTAGAGAAAGGGAAACACTCAATTCTAGCCTGCTCTGGTCCTCCACGTGGGAGAAGCTAAGCTATCCACCTAAGGAGACAGAAAAAACTGAGAAGCATTTGAGTTCACAGTCCAGAGATGCAGGCTAAATAGAACACTGAGACCTAATTGTAGGAATATAAAAGTCTTCTTCTCATCTTTCTGCATGCATTCCCATGACATTCCTGAAGGTCAATTTACTGCAGTTCCTTTCAGCCAGCATATTATGTGTGGATATCAAGAAAAAAATTACAAGGTTTACTAAAAGGCAAAAGACACACACACACACACACACACACACACACACACACACACACACACACACACACTCTCTCTCTCTCTCTCTCTCTTACAGAGACAGAGCAGGCATCAGAACCAAACTCAGATATGATAGGGATGTTTGAATTATCAGACTGGGAATTTAAAGCAGCTAGCCTTTAATATGCTAAAGGCTGTAATGGACAAAGTAGACATCACACAAGAACAGATGGGCAATGTAAGCAGAGAGATGGAAATTCTAAGAAAGAATAAAAATGAAATGCTATACAGGTTTCTTCTGTATAGTACAAGGAGCTATATTCAATATCTTTTAGTAACTTTTAACAAAAAAGAATATGGAATATATAAGCAGCTCATACGACTCAATAAGAAAAAAATAAACAACCCAATCCAAAAATGGGCAGAAGACCTAAACAAGCAATTCTCCAAGGAAGACATACAAATGATCAAAAAGCACATGAAAAAATGCTCCATATCACTAATTATCAGAGAAATGCAAATCAAAACTACAATGAGGTATCACCTCACACCAGTCAGAATGGCCGTCATTCAAAAATCCACAAATGACAAATGCTGGAGAGGCTGTGGAGAAAGGGGAACCCTCCTACACTGCTGGTGGGAATGCAGTTTGGTGCAGCCACTATGGAAAACAGTGTGGAGATTCCTCAAAAGACTAGGAATAGACTTACCCTATGACCCAGGAATCCCACTCCTGGGCTTGTATCCAGAAGGAAATCTACTTCAGGATGACACCTGCACCCCAATGTTCATAGCAGCACTATTTACAATAGCCAAAACATGGAAACAGCCTAAATGTCCATCAACAGGTGACTGGATAAAGAAGGTGTGGTATATTTACACAATGGAATACTACTCAGCCATAAAAACTGACAACATAATGCCATTTGCAGCAACATGGATGCTCCTGGAGAATGTCATTCTAAGTGAAGTAAGCCAGAAAGAGAAAGAAAAATACCATATGAGATCGCTCATATGTGGAATCTAAAAAACAAAAACAAAAACAAAAACAAACAAACAAACAAAAACAAAGCGTAAATACAGGACAGAAATAGACTCACAGACAGAGAATACAGACTTGTGGTTGCCAGAGGGGTGGAGGGTGGGAAGGGATAGACTGGGATTTCAAAATTGTAGACTAGATAAACAAGATTACACTGTATAGCACAGGGAAATATACACAAAATGTTATGATAACTCACAGAGAAAAAAAGTGACAATGAGTGTGTATATGTCCATGAATGGCTGAAAAATTGTGCTGAATGCTGGAATTTGACACAACATTGTAAAATGATTATAAATCAATAAAAAATGTTAAAAAAATGCAAATATAAATAAATAAAGTCAATCCTCAAAAAAAAAATATGGAAACAAATATGTATGCATATGTATGACGGAAACATTATGCCGTACACCAGAAATTGAGCAAACATTGTAAACTGACTATACTTCAACTAAAAAATGTGAAATGCTAGAGATCTGTAACAGAAATGAAGCATGCCCTTATGAGCTCATTAGTAGACTAGATATGACTGAGGAAAGAAATCTCTTAAGCTTGAGAGTATGACAATAGAAACTTATAAAACTGAAAGCAAAAAGAAAAAAAAAAGGACTAAGAAAAGAACAAAATACTAAGAGTTGTGACAACTACAAAAGGTATAGCATACACGTAATTGGAATAGCAGAAGGAGAAGAAAGAAAGGATGAGAAGAAATCTTTGAAGCAATAATGACAGGAATGTCTGCCAAGTTAATGTTAAAAATACCAAATTACATACCCAGGACACTTAGAGATACCAGCAGGATAAATGTCAAAACTTAAAGTGGACATATTATATTGAAATTGCAGAAAATCAAAGATAGAGAGGAAACATATTGGAAAGAAGCCAGTGGTGGGGAGGAAACTTACCTATAGAGAAGCAAAAATAAGAATTATATCTAGCTTCTCTTCAGAAACTATGGATGCAAGGTGAACTATTTAAAGCATTGAGATCTAAAAAGCCCACCAATCTAGAATCCTGTGCCCTGCAAAATTATCCTTCAAAAGGAAAGGGAAATAAAGACTCTGAAACAAACAGAAGTTGACGATCTTGTTGTTAGTAGACTTGTCTTTCAAGAAAGAATAAAAGGAATTCCGCAGAGAGAAGGAAAATAATATATGTCAGAAAGTCAAATCTACATAAAGGAAGAGTATCAAGGAAAGAATAAATGGAGGTAAAATAAAAATTTAATTTTTCTAATTTTTAACTGATCTACCAGATAATTTGCCCAGGATAATAATAGCAGGGATATATTTGATTATGTACTTACGCATGCCTATATAGAAGTATAATGAGTGACAGCAATGGTAAAAGAGATGATAGGAGGGAAGAATCAGGATCATTTGTTATTATAAGGTACTTGGACTAGCCTGTGAAGAGGTATAGTGTTATTTTAAAGTGGACCTGGATTTGCTGTAGATGTATATTGCAAACTCCAGAGCAACCACTAAAAATAAAAATTTAAAAAGTATAACTGATATGCTAAAAAGGCAAGAAAATGGAATCATATAAAATGCTAAATTAAATCCACAAAAGGCAGAGAAAGAATGAAGACAAAAATAGGTATAAAGAACTAGAACAGTGAATAGAAAACAGTAACAAATGTGGTAGATATTAATTTAACTATATTATTAATCACTTTGAATGTCAATAGTCTAAATGCTTGAATTAAAAGACAGATTGTCAGAGTGGATCAAAAAACAAGACCCAAATGTATGTTATATACAAGAAACCCACTTTAAATATAAAGCCACATATAGATTAAAACCAAATGGATGGAGAAAGATATACCATGCTAACTCAAATTAAAAGAAAGAAGGACTAGCTATATTAATTTTAGACAGAGCAGACTTCAGAGCAAGAAAAGTTATCAGGGTAAAGAGAGACTTTATGTAATGATAAAGGGGTTAATTTTCCAAGAAGACATAATAATTCTTCATGTGTGTTCACCTGACAATAGACTGTCAAAATAAGTGAGGCAAAATCTGATAGTGGAGAAATAGATGAAACCACTATTATAGTTGGAGACTTTAACATCCCTCTATAAGAAATGGACAGATCCAGCAGGTAGAAAATCAGTCATGACATAGTTGAGCTCAAGAGCCCCATCAGTCAACTGGATATAATCCACATCTATCAACCACTTCACCCAACAAGTGTACATTCTTCTTAGGCTCATATGGGACTTTCACCAAGAAAGACGACATTCTGGGCCATGAAACAGACTTTTAAAAGTTTAGAAGAGTAGAAAATATTTGTCTTCTCTCAGAACACAATGGAATTAAAATAGAAATTAATAACAGAAAGGTAGCTGGAAAATCCCAAAATACTTGGAGATAAAAACAAAACACTTCTAAATGACACATTGGTCAAAGAAGAAATCTCAAGCAAAAATAAAAAATACTTTGAACAAAATGAAAATACAACCTATCAAAATGTGTGCTATGCAGTGAAAGCAAAGCTTGGAAGTCAATTCACAGCATTGCGCGTTTGTGTGTGTGTATATCTATCTTATATAGTTTTATATCAATATATTTTATCAATAGTGTAAGCTTCCACACTTAGAAATTAGAAAAAGAAGAGCAAATTAAATTAAAGAAATAGAAGAAAAGAAATACTAAAATTAGATGAGAAGTCAATGAGACCAAAAGCAGGAAGTCATTAAAAGAATCAACAAAAAATAAATCTGCTTTTTTGAAAAGATCAGTAAAATTTTTAAGCCTCTAGCCAGGCTAAGAAAAAAAGATGGCACAAGTTATTAATAGAGATAAAAGAGGGGACATTATTAGTGTAGATCCCATGGTCAATGAGAGGACAGCAAAGGAGTACAATGGACAACTCTGTGCCCACAGATTTGATAACCTAGTAGAAATGGATCAATTCCTTGAAAGACATAATCTGTCAAACTGACTCAAGAAGAAGTAAACAATTTGAAAAGTCCTACGTATAGTAAAAAAATTGAAACAATATTGAATAACCTTCCAACATGGAAAACACTACGCCCGGATTGGTTCACTGTTCTACCAACACTTCAGACAGAAATTATATCAGTTCTCTACAATCTCTTCAGAAGATAGGAGCAGAGGGCATCCTTCCTATCTCATTCAGTGAGGCCAGCATTACTCTAATACCAAAACCAGATAAAGGCATAGAAAAAAAAACTATAGACCAATATCTCTGATGAATATAGATCAACAATTCTCAGCAAAATATTAGCAAATTGAACTGTATAAAAGGAAATTCAACAGTGTATAAATGTAATTGTATATCATGACCAAGTAGCATTTATCCCAGGTACACAAGACTAATTCAACATTTGAAAGTCAATTTATGTAATCCATCCCAACAACATGCTGAAGAGGGAAAAATCATAGGATCATACGGATAAATGTAGACATTTGACAAAACCCAATATCCATTCATGATAGAAACTCTCAGTAATCTAGGAATAGAGGGTAACTTCCTTAACTTAATAAAAAAAATCTGTAAAAACCTACAGCTAACATCATATTTAATGATGAAAAATTAGAAGCCTTCCCTCTTATATCAGAAACAAGGCAAGGATGTTTCCTCTAACCCCTTTTTTTCAATACCATACTGAAATTCCTAGCTAAGGCAATTATACAAGAAAAAGAAATAAGAGGTGTACAGTTTGGGAAGAAAGAGATAAAGAATCATAATATCTAAGTGTAATTCATGCTTCTGATTGGGTCTTTGATTTTTAAAAAAAGGCTCTGAAGAACATTGGGGTCCATTGGAAAAAATTTGGTATGGACTATTTTAAAAATAATATCACCTAAATTAAATTTCTTGGGTATGATTATGGTATTATGATTATGTAAGGGAAATTTGCTCAAGTATGTAAAGTGTTTTAATATCTACAACTGACTTTTCAGAGTTTAAACAAACATAATATGTGTGCTTAATGATACATAAACATGAATTTATTTAGTCTTCCAGCATGGAAAATAATAGCAAAAATGAGAATATCCAATTATGATGAGAGCATGTGAAGGCAAATTCATACACCACTCACTTGAAATAAAAATTTACCACTTTCCAGGGAGGTAATTTTGTACGATTTTTTAAAAGTTTCTAAATATATGTATATACTCTGATACAGCAATAGCACTTCTAAAGTTTATTCTATTAAAATAATCAGAAAATAATACATAGACATACATAAGGAAATTCCTTGAAGAGGTATCTGTAATGAAGGTAAAAGGAAGCAACTTAAATTTCCACCAATGATAGGCTGAATTTAATGAAGGGCTGGGCATGTGTTTTGGTTCTGGCCAGTCACAGCACTGTATCTTTCTACTTGCGGTGACTGGTTCAGGATTGGGCACTGACCCTACTGAAATAAACCTGAGACTTTTGCTGGAGTGTTTGAGAGGAAAATATTTCCTCTTCTGCTGGATTTGAATCCGAAAGAATGTGACCCAAGACTTTCAGGAATACATGGAGAGAGCCTTTTTGGTAATGAAGGCAGTACATAGGAAAGTAGATTTAAAATATGGACAGACTCATTTAGGGACCTGACTCCACTAATAACTGAAACTGAATTCTTTCATTAAGTCAGTTAACAAGTTTTTTGTTTGTTTTTGTTTCCACTTTTTTTTTTTTCCTAAATTCAGTTTGAGTTGCATTTTCTGTCACTTGGGAGAGAAATCATTCTAACAAACAGTATTTTTAGACATGAGAATTAGAAAGGTGCAAACATAAAGGATATGTAAACATTTCTTATGTTAAGAGTATGGACCCATCATTGCATTTTAGTCAGAAATGAAAATTAACTATTACAGCTTTAAAGTGGCATAATTGTATCATCCTGCTTTTTAGTGTTATTTTTAATCTCTGTTTCTCTACCAGTTTTGATTCAGCTGTTCAAGTGAATGCATCATAAAAAAGGAGTCAATAAATATTCACTGGATGCTCTTTTTGTTTGACAGATAGCACCAGGCTTGTCTGTATTACAGTGATTCCCTTTTCTGTTCTCTACTGAGTCACCTTCAGGCATTGTAGGGCAGCAATATAAATAGTAATTCACATTCTAAATGGAGTAAGGATGGTTCCAGTGAAAGCAAGATGAAAATAAAAATTTCTTATGTGTGGAGATGGAGGTTGACATCTGAAGAACTGGGTTTTTCAAAATGATTTTTTCCAACAGCTTCAAATGTTTTAAGTGGGGTGGATGCAGTACATAAAATCTAACCTGGTTTCTTCTGTTTATTGATCCCTCTTAAACTCAATTCTTCATCATCCTATGAAATTGTAAATTTAAAAATAAAACGAAGTAACATATGCCTTTGAAGTTAAAGCCATGATTTTCAAAATTGGTTCCTTATAATGGTGCTTCAGGCATTCCACAATGTTTTATTTTTCCCCTTGACTTAAAAAAAAATGTATTTTAGTGGATTGAATGGTGTTCCCCCCAAAATATGTTCAAGTTTCAACCCCTGATACCGGGTGATTGTGATCTTATTTGGAGAAAAAGTCTTTGTAGATGTAATTAACTTAAGGATTTCGAGATGAGATCATCCTCGATTAACTGATTGAATCCTAAATCCAATGACAAGTATCTTCATATGGGACAGAGAAGGGTGGAAGGCCATTTGACAATGAAGCCAAGATTGGAGTAATGCCACCCTAGGGAACACCTCGAGCTACCAGAAGATGGGTGAGGCAAGGAAGGATTCTTCCCTAGAAACCTTAGCGAGAGCATTGCCCTACTCTGCCTTGATTTTGGACTTGTGGCCCCCAGAACTGTGAGAGAATATGTTTCTGTTGAAAGCCATAGCATTTGTGGTCATTTGTTACGGTAGCCACAGGAAGCTAATACAGGTGTGTTTTAAAACTAATGAAGATAAACTCAGAAAGTACCTCCATAGGTAATCTGCCAAATTTGAACACGCTGGGCATCACTAGCATATGTCCTAGTATATATCTAGTATGTATACCCTGACAGTGGTCCTCCAGTGCTTTGTCTTCCTCGACGTGGGGCTGCATGTACTGAGAACCCCCGTGTGTGCAGTTCAGTGCCTGCCTCCCTCAGCTTTCTACCTACACAAAGTGAGAGGCCCTGAGGCCTCTCTCCATTTTTCTCTCCATTTTAATCCAGTGTGCTTCTACCAATGTAGCGCTTTTAAAGTATTTTTTGGAGTTTTTACATATCTTCTCAGGGTTCACTCCATGTTCTAAAGTCACATGGATCAGTTTATCGTTGTTGTTATTGTTCTGCTTTGGGCCTATCAGACTGATTTGGGACAATATCTTAAGATCTCTGTCTTAATTTAGACAGAGAGTGTAGTAAACATCACTTTAATTCTTCTGTGTTCTTAACAAAGGATTTCATGGCCAGACTCTTGATTTAGTTTTACATGGGGGGCCGTTTTCTCACTTTGAGAACATTTTTCTGACTGGAAACATTGTCCTGGATTCTCTTTGTTTCCTCTAAATTCTGCTTGTAAATGGCATATTTCTTCTTTAGTTTCTGTCTCTCTCCTCTGCTTTATTGTGTACAATTGCAAGAAAATAATTGGCACTTTCAAACTTGTGTCTAAAAATCTTAGCTAGATTCACAGATGTTTCCAAATGTCCCACCTCTATGAAACACAGGGCATTTTTCTCTGGTCTTTAGTAACCTGATTTTTCAATGCTCTTCAAACCTCCATTAAGGGTTCCTCACTTCTCTCCAAACCTCTGCCTGTCACCCAGTTCCAAAGGCAATGCGATATGTTTAAGGTTTTCGTCAAAGCAGCACCCTAATTCTGGTACCAATTTCTGTTTCACTTATCTGTTGCTATACAACAAAGCACCACCAAACTTAATAGCTTAAAACAAAGGTCATTTTATTGTCCACAGTTCTGAGTCAGGAATTCCAGTAGGGTTTAACAGAAATAATTTACCTCTGTTCTTCATGGTAGCTGTTGGCTGGAGTGCCTTGACTGGGGCTGGAGGACTACATATGGCTTCACTAAATGTGAAGGGAGCCTTTGTGTCACCTCGGGTGCTTCAGTTCTCCTCCATGTGGCTTTTCTTCCCACGAGGTTTCTCATCCTTTAGGGCCTCTGTGTTTCTGTGATCTCTCCCTCCTGTCGGACAGCCTAGACTTCTTCACATGGGATCTATGAAAAGTGAAAGCAAAAGCTACAGAGTCCCTTAAGATTTAGGCTTGGAAGTCTCATAATACTGCTTCTACATCATTCTGTTCACCAACAATATGTACAAGCACAGCCAAGATGCAGAGGGTGGGGAAGTAGACTCTGTTTTTTGACAGAATCATTGGGATGCTTTTGGATGGACAGGAGGCATTCCTGGCAACCACCTTGGTAGACTGGCAGCTTTTTCTATAAAGGGCCAGAGAGTAAATATTTTAGGCTTTGAAATAGCTGCATACAGTTTCATTTCTGTTGCATATTCTCTCTCTCACAATCTTTTCAAAATGTGGAAACAAAGTTTGATCTATGACATGTAGTTTGCCCACCCACACTTAGACAGATAGGACACCCACTTTATCATTCATTCTTAGTATATTTCTTCATAAAAGCTCCCATATCACTCTGGAATTATTTTAAATTATTTTTAAAAATTACAGTTGATGTTTTAACAATGGGTTTGAACTGTGCAGGTGCACTTACACGTGATTTTTTTTCATTGAATACATACTACAGTACTGTATGATGCGGGGTTGGTTGAATCCATGGATGTGGTACTATGGATAGGGATGGACGGCCACATGTAAAGTTATTTGCACGTTTTTGACCATGTGGAGGGTTTGTGCACTCCTAAGCCCCATGTTGTTCAAGGGTCAACTGTACTCTTAATCCCACTACAGAGTAAACATCACGAGGACAGGCGGGTTTGTTATTTTACTTGCTAACGTTATCTGGAACTGTCCAGGGCCAGAGTAAGTGTTCAATAAATATTTGGTGAATAAATAAGTTAGTAAATAAATGAATATATCAGATTTTACTCTCCCTTTACCTTGTCTGGCTGTATTCTATTTTGATGGAGACCTTCTCAGGCGCTCTTTAATGTCAGGATGGCTGCAAATAACTCCAGGCTAAATGTTTCCAGGTTCAAATCCACTGACTCTTTCAATCATTGCAGAGAATTTTCAGGGTTTGGCTCTTTCATGGCTTTTAACTGTATCAGATACTCTGTTTTGAAGCAATTACCATGACCTAGAAAAATAAGAAGAAGGTCTGATTTAGCCAGACCTGAGTCACTGGACAGGGTGTGGTATCGTGAATATCCCCAAATGCATGAACGGAAGTTTGGGTAGCTGTCTCCCAGAGGAAAATTGCCTTACGAGATGAATGATGAATAGATGGTTTCCAGTCAAAATATGTCCAAATCATACATTTTAAAAAATACGACCTTTTTCAACTTCAGTGGAATAAAATGTTGAAATAGATCAAATCAAAAGCTGTTACATGTCTAAACTTTTATCTGCATCCCTAATGTCTAACTGTTGATGTCGTGCTTTATTGTTCTAACTTACTGACTTTAAATTAGTGAGTCTGTACCTACTTAAGAATATATCCTATAGACTGTCTGTACTACTATTATCTGTCTTATTTCTGAGAGTTCTCATGTTGGTTTAACTTGGGGCACAAGTGACGGCAGTACTGTTAAAATAAAATTGGAAGGCAGTGACTTAAAATCAGTGAGTCAGTCCTGTGTGCTATACGTGCTTATTTGGATTGCCTGCATCTTATTAGTTTCTCTAAGTTAGTCAAGGATATTGCCTCAGTGGAGAAGAAATGTCTTCTCTACAGTAAGAGTTCTCAACCACAAATCTGTTTGCTCAGAGAAAATCCATTCTTCTACATGCTGTTTAAAACCAGTATATTTTATCTGCTTAGTGTCTTGACGAGAACTTATTAATATTTGTTTTTAAAATTTGGCCTATGGAAAATCAGTTTTAAGAAAAGCACTGCATGTTTGAGCACGTGCTTCCTGCTGTTTGCCTGACATTTGAGGCAAAAATTGGTGTGGAAGGCGTCAGCATCCTGTCCCTTCCTATAACCGCTCTTACCTTCTTATACTTTAAGTTATGACCCATTTTCAGCTTAAACTTTTCAAGCCAGGTAGATATGGAGTAGATTCCCATATTCCAGTGTGTAGTTGCTTGGCAGTGTTTGCCTGTGTTCCTCTCTAGGTTGGCACTTTATTTGTATATTCTGAGTTGGGAATTTCCTCATTCAGTATTGGATATTAGTCATGCACTTTCTCGAAGATGACATGGCTAACAATAGAAGAGCAAAGATGTAGGTCCTAGGAATCACTTAGAAAACCTTGATTTCAAGTTTTTACCGATGCTTTTGTAGGTTTTTTTAACAGCGACTTTGGAAGTGTAGGTGGGGTTGACTCGATGGTATTATTAGCAAATGACCAAGACAGATAAAACAACTGTTTCAGAACACCTGTTTTCAGCCAGTGTAGAGTTAAAGCTGTATTTCTGAGAAATTGCGTAAATGCCAGTTATTCCGTGTTGTTTTGCAGTCAGTCTGCAATATCGTTGTATGCCTGAACTCCCTCTATAATTTTGAACACAAAGAAACGAGAAGATTTGTTGTTCTTTTTTTTGAGGGGTAGGGTGGTTACATTAACATTGTTAAAAAAAAAAAAAACCAACCAATTCCTCTCCTATACTCCCTTTCTTTTACTTTCCCTTCCTCCTGCATTTAAGTAAGCATATTTGGAATTGGGATTATAAACAACCCATCAGAAAAGAGTCACTACCCCCCTTCTCATTCGGTGAATTTACAGCACAGCAGGAATGTATTTCAAAGTGACTGGTACAGAAGAGACTGCTGAATAGTTTTACTCTAAAGCAATACAATCCATGGACAGCTCACGAGAACCTTATTTTATATTGAGTTCCTGGGCGCTCTTTGTTTTCCTATCCTCTCATTTAACTATAAATTCTGAGTCCTCCCAGTAGGCACTCTAATTAGGTAAAGACACAGGAAGATGTGCATTGTTTTAGTTATCCCAAGAGTAGCCATGAATTAACGCTCCGTATTGATTATCCTAACTTCTCTGTCTTCCCTGGAAGATATTTGATGGTTCCTTCTGGTAGACCCCAAAGTGCCATCACTTTTCTGCCAAGCACTGGAGCAGCTTTGTGTTTTTGGTGTGAGCCATCTGATCTAATCCGTTCTGTCTTCTTATATTGAAATTAACAAGGCGTATACCCTGAGGCATAGGCCGTATCTACAGCAATGAGACACAAACGAACTTGAACATGAGGTCAATCAAGTGCACAAAATACATCACACAGTTATTCCAAGTCTCATGCTGTGTCTATAATTGCCCCTTGGTCTGTCATTAGGGCTCCCTTACAAGTCATTATTTTGAGTCGGCAGAGCTACAGGGAGTATTCTTCCTGATGGTTAGTATAAAGCTGAATTGATAACATAAATATCTCCCAGCACAAAATACAAGGAGCAGGTATTTAGATTAGATCTAATAAAGTGTGCAGCTGTTCAGTCTCTTTATAAATTCCGGCTCAAACAATAATCACAACTTTCAATATGGGTTCTCCTTCAGTAGTTCTGTGAAAGAGGAACTATGTTTTTCTAAATGAATGGACACACCCTATTAGAATTTGCACGTCTGCTCTTACCCCAGATTGTTGCTTGGCCAAGACTGACGTTATTCAGATTTCATGGGAATTTTGCTTTAGTCAGCATTGTGTAAAAATTATTCCATTTTAAAGTAGAAGCATCATTTATTCATTTGTTTTGTGGAGAGAGGTGGTATGAGTTTAATGCTGAAAGAATATACTACATTTGTGTCCTCAAGCACATTTTTAGAAGTATTACTTTTCCTGACAAGAAGAGAATTCAAATCCCCTTCTCAAAAGATGGTAGCTGACAGGGGTCAGAAGAGGCTTGTAGAGATGAATACAGTGTGGATCCTTCATGTGTCTCTAACCTCTGGACAGAAACAAAGTGGCAGGAAGGATGGGGATAGAAGAACTGAATGATTCTGGAAATACCCATATGCTCAAAGGAGGACACTAAGATGCTTTTAAAAAACTGACCAAATAAGGTGAAGTAACACATCTGAGATTCATTTACTTAGTGTTGGAAAGGATAACTTATTTCTTTGAATATCTTTCCTTAATTATAATTAGACTGTAACAGAGAATAGTAGCTTTTGGTCTGGATTAGATCCACAGAAGTATTGTGTTTGAACTCTTTTTTTTTTTTTTTTTAAAGAAAAACATTTATTAGTTGCTAATAATAAAAAACAAACTTGCATCATGGACAAATATCTATATCTTACACAGATAAAGAATGGGTTTTTAGAAATGGAGAAGCTAATCCAGACCAGTAGGCTCAATAAACAAATGGAAAAAATTATTTCCTCAGATTGTTCTCTTGATACTGCTCCAGGAACCTCTTTCAGGCATGCATTTTAAAAATCAAAAGGTTTTACTTGAGAATCTGGTTTTGTGTATCAGTTATCTACTACCATGATAATGCTGCATAACAAACAACCAGAAAGCTTTAGTTGTATGCGGAAGTAAGTTTATTGCTCATGTGTCTGGGGTGAGTTGGTGGTTAGGTGTGTGGCTTTGCTCATCTTGGTAAGCTCATTCGTCTGGCTGTCAGCTGGGGCAGTTTTTCTTTTCTCCAAATCCTTGTCTCTCATACACATCAGGCTAGCTGTGGTATGTTCTCATGCTGATTGTAAAAGCATGCAGAAACATGCAAGACCTCCTAAGCTCTAGGCTTAGAAGCTCTGGCATTACTGTCAATTTGTGCATTATTCTCTTGGTCAAAATAAATCATGGAGATGATCCTGTAGTCAGAGTATGAAGGCATTATACAGTTTCATGGCAAAGGGCATAGATACCTTTTGCTTAAACATTCACCTGACAGTGTTACAGCCACACTGCAGGCACGGCACTAATAGGTAAGTCTGGGTCGCAGCTGCCAGCTTGAGATGATCATGCATTTGCCAGTTCGTGGCAGTGCCTACCCACTCATTATCTCTCTGAGACTAAAACCAATGTTGGGTTGTCATTATTATGCACTTCTGGGTAACTTTTCTTAAGGTAGATTCTTTTCTGCTTCTAGGCCAGTAGGAAGAGGCAAATGAGAGGCAGACCAAGACAGGCATATAATTTATTTTTTTCACACATCAATTGCTTCATTCACTTAGACTGTTTTTCTAGATTCTGGGTCTGAGTTTAGGGCATCTGAACCAGATGACTTCTATTTTTGTGAAACATTCTTCTTGACTTTAAAGGTGAAACAAAGACATTAGAACTCTTGACAAAGCCTGACCAAATTGAAAGTTCATGATAAAGTTGTAACATTTTAAAGGTACTCTGGTGAGAGCTAGAGAGAGCTCTTAGAATTTATTATGTAAACACAGTGCAACCACATAATTGATTTACTCCATGTACCCTCATCCAACCTCCATCATAGACAAGTATCTATGTCTCACGTGGAGAGGGGACAGGTTATTAGCAAAGGGGAAGCCAGTCCAGACCCATAGACTCAAGAAACAGGTAGAAAACATTTTTTTCCTCAAATCACTCTGCATGATACTTACCGAGGAACTGTTTTCAGGCATGCATTTCCTCAACATTCCTGAGACCTACTACAAAACAGTTATATTTTTACTGTTATCCAGGCTTAGAGAAAAATGTATTCCCAACTGCTGTTCAACACTGTTATTTGTCTCTCCTTTCTGTCTCCTTCAGGGCTCACTCCATTTATTAAATATTTCTTCTCTTATGCATCCCTCTCAGGCAGCTTTTGAATACGTATGAGTGCGTATATGTGTGCTGGATACATATATGCCTGCAAACCTAGATACAGTTTCCTTGCATCATCATTATCACTACAGATTGTACCATTTTTGCACATTTTGTGGGATAGACTGGGCAAGAGAGTTAGCTGAGGAGAAGTAAAATTTGCCAAAGGGGCAGGCTTTTTGGACAGTTAACCTACCTTCCTGCCTCAGTTTCCTCACCTGTATATTGGGGATAATAGTTAATAATGTGAATAGAATAGAACCCAAATCATATTATTAGTGTTGACTATTACTATTATGAATACTTATTCCTGTTTCTGGACTTGTCATTGTAGAAATTGTGAAGAAACACAAAGGTTGTGTTAACATGACTTGGGTGTGTGCTTTTAGTGCCTTTTTATTCGTTCTTTCCACTTGGAACCTCCTCTTCCCTCTGTTTTCCTATTAAGGCATGTTCCTGTGTTGTGCTCCATGTTAGGGACATTTTGCTTTTCTTAAATAAAAACACTTAAAGAGATATTTTTAAAAGATAAGTACACAACACCATATTATTTCTGGGCTTTGGGTGGAGGCTTGCAAGGTCTATTTCCTCCACCCCTCCAAACCCTTCCAGAGTGAAGGAGATTGTTCCATTAATGAGAGTTTATTATTTTTCAGGCAGGTCCAGCCCTGTGGTTAGCGCAGGGTTCCCTTTTATAGTCATTTACAAATACGATGCCCTAGTAAATCCTATACTTTGCTAAGGATGTTACATTTCTCCTCCTGTTACCCAACACAAATTTGTGTCCCTGACGCACAGAGAGGCCAAAGAAACCGAAACATCAGAGTCTGAAGCAGAGGAAGGTTTACTGCAGCAAGGAGCAAGGAAAATGGGTGGCTCATTGCCCAAAAGAACTTGAACCCCATGGACGGGTTTTAGCAAAGCGTATTTAAAGGCAAGGTGAGGGAGGAGCGTCCCAGGGCACGTGATCAGCTCGTGCACAATTCTGACTGGTTGCTTTGAGGTAACACAGCAATTAACACAATCAACCCTCAGGTGCCAGTAGGTCTGGGGGCTACGTGCTTATGATCATCAGGTAGTTAATTTCTTCCTTTTGGTGGTGGTTTTTTAGCATCTGAAAAACTCAAGAAAGGTGCATGAGATATTATCTGGGTATTTCAGAGAGGAGCTACAACAGAGGATATGGGGGAGGGGTCTGTCCCAGGAAGACCATATAGGGTCCTGCACAGTTACACTCAGACTAACAGTCATCTGACCCTTAATGGTCTTAGTGCCAGTACAGTATCTTTGTGTGGTGATTTCACCATCATTGGCAAGGCCACTTTAATGCTCTCTCCAGCTAGAACACGCAAAAAGGGAGGTGTTCTTGTTCCTTGCTTGGTGATTTCTCATAAGTAAATACAAGCATCGAACACAGTTGATGTTCCCTTAATAGGTTCCAAAAACCCTCCATTATTATCTAATCTGTGTGTGTTCTGAAGATAACCTGTGCAGTGTGTTATTTTGCCAAAAAAAGGAAGAAAAACAAATCCATAGTCAAATGTATTTATGACGGGTTGCAAACTGCTTCCCTCAGAGCAATTTAGTTACAAACAAAGGAACTCTGGCTACCAAGCCTGAGTGGAATTCATTCGAAGGATACGGAGTTGCTCAGAACACTGGAGGAAACCTGAACAGCTGGACCCTGAGTGAGAGGGGAAGCCCATTAGCAGGAAGAAAGCAGTGATATGTCATGACATTGATTTTTTTTTTTCTTGAGTCCATCTGCTAAAACACGCAGCCTTAGGAAGTAGGGAAAACGTGATTGGCCTGGACTCCTGGACTTGGTCATGTCTCTACTACTTTGAGAGGGACCTATAACCTGGATGCTCTGATGGAAAATCCTAATGCCAACGACCATTTTACTCCCCAAAGGGTAAGTGGTGAATGGTGATGAGGGAACAAGGAACAGGTATTTACCATACATTTCCTTTTTGGCTTTGTGTAATCGTGTTATCCATTAACGCTTAACATTCTCTGCAGAAAAGAAACCTATATAACCACATGTAACCTGGCCATTTTTTATGTTTATTGTTTTTATGTAATACCTATTACCCTTAGGAGAGGCTAGTATTCCTTCGAATACCCTCTGGAAATGCTGACTTAAAACTCTTGGGCATCACACTTCAGTCTTTGATTGGATTCCTCCCATGCTCTAAAGTACAGTTTCCTAATCCTTTGATAGGATTATCCTGACATTTTTCTCTTATTTTAAAATGTCAACTACTGTAGGTGACATGGGTGTTTGCTTCGTAATCACTTTGAATAAAAACAAGTATTTCTAGAGATGCTTCTCTGTAGCTGTCCGTCTTCCTTTTCTCCTCTGTGTCATTACCTTGGTCTACGATCCTTCTCCCGTTTCTGAAGTGTCTCTCCTTTGGAATGTTCCTCCTGTTCTCTGGGTCACCTTTGAGGACACCACTCTCAGCTTTTAAGCTTCATCCCGCTATGGCCCCTGACAAAGCCTTCTTTCTTATGGCTTTCTGTTTTTGTAGTTGTTTTTGACCTTGAGCCCTTCCTTGTGTTTCAGTTGGACATACACTGTAAATACTGCCACTCACAAGACAGCCATCACCTGCCCTGAATCTCACTGCTGTCTCGTTCTTTTGTGCATGTGTCTCTTTACTTATTATTTAATCTTCCTTCTTTCCAGGTTCCCTCAGTTATACTTTTTCAGCTTGTTTCAGGAGTTGACTGGTACTAGCAAATTCTGAACTGGCAGCAACTCTGGAAGCAGAGAGATATACTTTACACAGATTTCAACGGTAATAACTGTTTACCAAATATGAGGCCATCCGATAGTCGGGGACAAATCAAAACATCAGATTTCAAAATACAGGTGAACACGTGTTCTTGACGAGGGCTTGTTTAATGATTGCTTACTTATTCTATAGTTACTATTTGGTAGTCGTCTAGTTGGTTAATAAATGATAATCACCTTTTGAGGGGGTTGTTTAGTTTGTGTATATCCATCAAACTGTTCGCAAAAGCTTTCCTTTTAGTTTTCTTTTCTGTCCGTTGCCTATAACCCATCTTCCGTTCTGCCCTTGTCTTTCATTTCTTTTCCATTAAAATTGGAAGATATGTAATTGGGCTACAGGAAATGGGCTCTTGGTTTTTTTTCCCTCTTTCCTCAAGGCTAAGATAGTTTACTTCCACACACACAATCTTTTTTTTTTTTTAAACAAAACTCCCAGTAAAAAAAAAGAAAAAAGAAGTAGTAAAAAGTCCTTCCCACTCTGATTTCTGGCTGTTGCCCAGTGACATTCTCTGTTTATTTTACAGTGACAGTCCTGTCCCCTCGCTTTATGCTGTAAGTGCCATCTAATCTTTTCTAACAGACATCCAAGCTCTGTCACGTCACATCAGCAGACAGTTTTTCAGTGTCACTTTTTTTACATCCTCTCTATGGATCTCCTTCCATTGTGGTCCCTGAGTTTAGTCTGGCACAAGGGGAGGGTTGCTGGAAGATAACAGATGAGCCAGAAGCAGGTATGGAGAATTTGATCCTTCTGACTATTCTTTGTGACCCTTTAAACAAATGCCATCTATTTCTGATTCTGGATATAAATGACAGCAAACATTTATTGGGCCCTTACTGGGTTCCAGCTCTTGGCCTGAGACTATTAACGTTTATTTCATGTTTAATCTTTATAGCCAGCTGAAGAGGTGGAAGTGACTGAAACCTAACTAGTTGTCCCCCAGTACAAATTCCCTAGATTCCCCTTTTCTTCCTTCCGTAATAGGAACCTAGCTGTAGCCGGACACGTGACTATTCAGTGAAAGACTACATTTCCCACCGTCCTTTGCAACTGCTATGGTCACGTGACTGAATTCTTCCCAGTGACACAAGAGTGGCAGGGGTATGTGCAGATTCTAAAATGAAAGTGATGCCTTTTTTTCCTTTTTGTCTCTTGCTGCCTAATGAGGTACCCCAAACTTCTGTGGGTTAAAACAATACTTTATTTTTACTCATAATTCTGCATGTTGGCAGTTCGGACTGGGATCAACTCAGATTCTTCTGGCATCATCTGTGCTTATACATGTGCGGTTAGCTATCAGATTGGCTGGGAGCTGACCATCAGCTGAGGCAAAGAGGATGGTTGAGCTACATGTCTGTCTTCATCCAGAGGACTGACCTAGGATCATTTATAATTGTAATTACAAAATTGAGCTCTAAAGAGGCAAATTTGTCCAAAGTCATAGTCACTCATGAAATAAATAGTAGCACTATTTGAACATAGGTTGGTCAGGTTCTAGAGAGAGTACCAAGAAAGCAAGTGGAAGACTGCAAGACCAGTTGGCGTCTAGATCCAGAACTCATATATGTTGCTTCTGGTATGTTCTCTTAGTTAAAGTACGTGATAAGGCATTCTTGGACTCAAGAGGCGGGGAAAGAAACTACTTAATGGGAGTCACTGCAAAGTCACCCTGTGAAGGGGCAGAGATACAGGGGAGGGTGGCGAAGGGTCATCATTACTGTACCACCTTTTCTTTTATTCACTGACTGATATGTGTACATGACAACAAGAGCCTAATAAGCATTTTTTGACCAAAATATGGAAGCTATATGTTGAGGATGGCAGAACATCATGGTAGAATGAGCCCCATCACTAGCACCATAAAGAAGCTACTTTATTAGGATATTATGCTCAGCAAATTATTCGAGAGAAAAGTAAACTTCAATCTTGTTTTAAGTCAGTATTACTCTACAGTGTGTACTATTGCAACTGAACCAGAAACCAAATTACTACTGTACCCATTTTGGAGATGACAAAATTGAGCTCTAAAGAGACAAATATGTCCAAAGTCAAAGTCACTTATGAAATAAATAGCAGGGGCACCATTTGAACCTAGGCTGGTTAGGTTCCAGGGCCCATGTGTTGAAGCACCCTACTGTATTTAAATACTGCAGCAGTATTTACTTTTACTTACCTACAGGGAGTAAAACTTGGGAGATCTGTTTTTCATCTTCAATAGGAATTTATGGCTTCTGTTGTATGAGTACACTAAATTGAAGGTCCCATGCAATCATTTGTAGTTCAAAATATATTTGTCCCATGGAGTTGGATAAAAATTTATGTGTTTTGGAGATTATATTCATCTGTATCTATCTATCTGCATATATATATATATGTAAATATAGCATGTAAATATTAGTGCTTTGATCAGTCAAATTTTATACTTCATCCTTTAGGAGTTTATGTTGTATACTCAAAGCCAAACTTGGATGATCAGCCAATCAAAGAGAAAATATAGAAAAACTCAAATAATATTGGGTGCTGTTGTAATTAACATCTCAAGCTGAGTGTGACAAGAGACAGAAAGGTTTTGATTTAATCTATTCTTGGGACAGGAATTGCAAAATATATACAAAATGGTATGAGTATAGCAGTCAAATTCAGGCACTATGGATATCTATAGTTAGGGACAGCTTAAAATACAGAAATTAAATCATCTCTGGTTTTTATCTGTCATAGCACAATCCACTACTCTAATCATGTTTGAAACTTAAAATCTGGGGGGTTTCTTAGGGGGATGCCTTGAAATTGGGAATGAAAGCTGACTGTTGGTTGAGGTTTGATTTTTGTCTGGGTAACAGGTAAAGGAAATTAGTGACCTGGAGCAACTGTTCACCAGTACTTGCTTCTTTATGCCTTGGCTATTGTATTGTTCCTTTGGTTTGTTCTAAAGACTTAAAACTAGTTATTTCTGTATTCAAGTGAAGGTTTTTCTATGTCAAGTTATTAGAGGGGGAAAAAAAAGACTCAGTGCTGCCCGTGTAGAGAACTGAGAATCTTCTACAGTTTCTTTCAATCCTTTGTGTACATGATGAGCTAGAATAACCTCACTGAACTGAATTATCCTTCCATGGTATGGTTCAGTGAATACCATTATATTTCAGCACAGCTTGAGTGATTTTTAATGCCAAAAACATCAGCAAGAAATACAAATGTTACAAAAATATTGAAACAATACCATAAAAAAGCCCAGGATCATAAATACTTTACTTTGCAAGGTCTCAGAGGTCAAAATAGCAATACCAAGGAAAATTAAAATGCTCTCTGTGTGAGTGCCTTTCAGGGAAAGACACACACACACACACACACACACACACACACACACACAACAGTGGTTATGATCAAAATGCTCCAAACCAATTTCCTACTCTATTTTAGGCTGATTATTAAAGGAAAAAAAGCTGATTTCCAGAAGAAAAATAACATATGAAGTTATTCATCTGCATGTTTTTTAATTTGCTTTTAATTATAATGTAATTAAAGGAGAATTATAGCCTATGAAAGAGAGATAACTTTTATATGAGTTACTTTCTTAGCCACACAAAGGGGTATGAGGTACAGGTAGAAGTTGGCTGAGGATTTGGATTTGGACGGTTTAAGTATCAGAAACTCTTGCCCATGAACAGAGGGTTTAAATCTGAGAAGTCTTTTAGTGGAATACTCATTGAGTGACCACCATACAGGTGTATGTAAAGTGAGTCAGGAGAAAGGGAAAACAAAGAACAAACAAACAAATGACACCTGGCAAGATGTGTACACAGAGCTATGAGGAGCTGTTCTTTATTCATCCCCTGGTACTCAGATGTGTACTGCCTCCTAAAGAGTCTGCCCAACATGGGTCAGGTTCTCCTGTGCTGCTTTCCTGGATTGGTATGTCATCTTCAATTTAGGTCAGTGAATTCATGGAAAAAGAATCCAACGTGGGGAGATGGGGTATGGCTCAATGGTAGAGCGCATGCTTAGCATGCCTGAGGTCCTGTGTTCAATCCCCAATACCTCTGTTAAAAAAACAACAACAACAACAACCTGATTTCTAATAAAGAGAGGTGGCCCACGTGCTTGGAAATAGCACCTTAGCAAAGAAGGATGACTCTGTGTTATCACCCTGAGCATTTCATTATTTTAGGTCCACCCATGTTCTATTAAGCCTCTTTCTCCCCATCTCTTCACTTACCTGTTTGGACTTCTCATTTTCCCATATATATTGGGTAATTTGCTTAGTAGAACTACAGTGAGTTTCATCATCTTACTAGTTACATTTTAGAAAGTATATCAGAGAGTCCAAAACCAATTCTACCTACACAGCCAGTCAATTTTAGAGAAAAGTGCAAAAGGAAATTCAGTGGAGAAAGAGTCTTTTCAAAAAACAGTGCTCAAACTATAGGAGCTCGTTGTGCAAAAAATGAACCTAGAGCTATACATTGCATCTTATACGTGAATTAACTTAAAATGTTTCTTAGACCTAAATGTAAAGTCTACAGTTAGAAAACTTTTAGAAGAAAATCTTTGTGATCTTCAGTTGATAAATATGTCTTAGTTATGACATCAAAACACAATCATAAAAGAACAAAATGATTAACTGGACTTGATCAAAATTGAAAACTTCTGCTCTGTGAAAGATGCTATTTAGAGAATGAAAACCTGTGACCGAGAGAAATCTTTACAAAACTCATGGCTGACAAAGGTGCATAAACATGTACTCCGAATATATGAAAAACTTTCAAAATGTGATAAACCAGCCCATAGGCACAGGTTTTGCACAGACACTTCACCAGAGAAGATAAAGGGATGGCAAAAAGGACATGAAATGATGCTCATTATCATTAGTCATTAGGGAAATGTAAATTAAAACTACATTGTGTTACTTTGTATCTAGTAAAATGGCTTAAAAATCAAATGGAACAAAACCCAGCGCTGATGAGAATGCAGAGCAGTTGGACCTTTCATACATTGTTGGTGGGGATGCACAATGGTACAGCCTCTTTGGAAAACATTTTGTCAACTGTGTATATAGTTAAAAACATGCTTACTCTATGGCCCAGCAGTCTGACTCCAGAATACTTACCTAAGACAAATTAAAACTTATGTTGACCCACAAATTCTTGTGTAATCTTTGCAGTGGCTTTATTAATATGACAAAATATGGAAACAACCCAGTATCTTTGATGAATGGATAAACTGTGTGGTACATCCATTCAGTGGAAAAGTACTCAGCAATAAAAATGAATGAACTCTTGATACATGTATGTATAAATGTACATCATATGTTAATGAATCTCACAAGCATTAAGCTAAATGAAAGAAGCCAGACTCAAAAGACTGCAAACTGAGTGATTCCATTTGTACTACATTCTGGAAAAGGCAAGACTATAGGGACAGAAAACAGATCAGCTGGTTGAGGATTGGGGAAGGTTGGAAAAGGGAGTGATTAGAAATGGGACATGGAAATTGGAGAGTAGAACTGTATTTTGGTTGGCATGATACTTATTCAGTGGTGTTTTTGCAAACTTATAAAACTTTATACTAAAAAAATCGAATTTTACCATGTATAGTTTCTAACTCAATAAACAAGGTATGTCAGATAATTTGTTGAATCAGCATTAGCATTAATCATCACTCAATTAGCATTGAGTCTGTCCTAATTTGTGTTTTACCAAGTCTTCAGTAGATAGGGGTTCTATTCATTGTATACCTTATTCTGGGCCAACAATATGTGTGTTGGGGGTGGATCCGTTGAAGCACTGAGGGTGGCAGGAGAATATAAGAGCAATTGCTGACGCACTCTTTTCCTATATGGTTACATTTTAAATATATACAGGTAGTTTAGGTAGCCACTGTAGTTCTCAGGAACTAAAATCCATATTCTTGTGTGCATGTGCACAGACACATAGAATCCTGATTCCCTCTCCAGCCGACATCTCCTATTTCTCCTGCTTGTCCTATAGCAATACTGATAACTGAGAAAGCCCTTAATGGGTGTTTCACGCCAGACCTCTGTCTCTTTTTCCTTTCTCTCAAGATCTTCCTGGAATGCCTTTGTCCCCCTGCTCTACTTGGTGGGCTCCTCCTTATGTTTCAGGTTGTAACTCAAGCTTTCTGTCCTCACTGGCACTTCTGCCTCTTGAATGCAGAACTCCATCACCTTTGTTTGAGTCTCTTGCCCTTGCTCCATTCTTTCACTTACAGGGCTTTTATGGAACTCATTGAGTCCATGTTTATCTTTCCTAGTAAACAGTGGATTCCTGGACAAAAGTCCTTGTTTTATAAAATGTGTATTTCCTCAGCTCCTAGCACTGTTCATAACATAGAGCAAGTTCTCTGTATTTTCTCTTTTTGTTGTTGTTTATTAATTTATCTTATGGAAGTATACTCAGTTTACAAGGTTGTGTCAATTTCTGGTGTGCAGCCTGATGTTTCAGTCATATGTATATGTACATACATTCCTTTTCATATTCTTCTTCATTATACATTACTACAAGATATTGAATAGACTTCTCTGTGCTATACAGTAGAAACCAGTTGTTTATCCATTATATATAATCAGCATATTTTCCTTGAGGGAACGAATGAACAGAAGTGTACTTTCTTGGAAAAAAATAGAAAATATTTGCCAGTTGTATTACACATTGGGGTCTTTTTAATATTTGCTACCAAATTGAATTATAAATATATACACTCAGACTCATCTTCTCTCACATGCATTCAAGGAGTATAAGATATAATTTCTTTAAAATGTATTCTTTAATTGTAAAACAAAAAAGCAAAACAGAAAAATGAAATAGCCATTTCTAAATAGGCTTGGGCTGTGGAAGTCTTTCCATTGTTGGAATGTTAATGTTGCCTTAGATTAGGATAATATAGATGGGAAGTGTGCTGCTCGGAAGTGGTCCTATTTATGTAGTGTTAGAACTTGATCATCAGCCTTTTGATTATATAAGCAATTGACTGACATCTTTATTCATTTGTATATAATAATAAGAGCCTGGAAAAAGCGAGAGATAATGGTTATTTACAACCCCATGTGAAGCACAGGGTTTGTTGATCATAGCCATATCATTATATTATGCTCGGGAGCAAAAAGGAGTTGAATATCTATTTTTGATTTGTGGCCAAGACTCATGAGTGTACAGAGAGGTTGACAGCCTTTGACTGGTGGTCATTACTAATTTAATAAGCAGTCTTCAAAGCTCTTGCAGATACAAAGGAATCTGCAGTTACATGTGTAATATGCAGCGTGCGCAAAATACTTAATTCTATTCGCTTTGAAACCTAGAGGACAGTTATTAAAATTGTATGGTGCAAATTAAAATTTAAGATTAAAATACAAGATCAAAAGAATCATTTTTTTTTCCTTAGCACTATTAAGGATCAGCTTTCTGAATAGAAAGACTCGATGTTCAATGTCATGTCCTTTCCCTCTGGAGAGCCAGATTAAAGCTAATCATAAGTGACTAGAGAAACATATCTTTCTGTATTTTTTTTCCAAGTGGGAACATTTTATCACTTTTTAATACATAATGTAATTGTAGTCACAGGGTGAAAAATAGAAGCCAAGGAAGAGGATGGACAGTTTGGGAGAAGGATGTGTGATGGGAGAAAGTATAAAATTTGCATCAATGACATTCTTAGAACTCTGGAAACGTGCATCACTTCATTACATAGGAAACACCTGCAACAGGAATAAATGCAGCCTCATGTGCAAATTCATCTCCACTCTCACCTACTTATGATTTTAATAGTACACGAGTAGTTACTTGTTGTGAGCCTTTATAAATGGTCTCGTACGTTGAGGATGAGTTATGCAGAGTGATTGGAGCAATGGACAGCAAGTCCCTACCCCTGACATCCTCTCACATTACAATGAGGGTGTTAGATATGGTCCAGGACAGGATGTCTCCTATAAGTGGAAAAACTCCCATCTCTACTGAGTTGTCCCTTAGGCCACTCCAGGAAAAGGGAGACATGTACCTATTTAAATCCCTTTTCTCACATGAGAACATTCCAGGAACCCCACAAGTATTCTCACAAGGCAGGAAGCTCCTAAAATTAGCCATGTTTAAAATGTAGTGCTAGTCAATAATATTTATTTCATTGATAAACAGGCAGTCATAACAACTAAAGCAATCCTTCTTTAATTGTAAAATCCTTTATGAATGGTCCGCTATGTAGGAATGCCTTATACTGAAATTTTGAGAACAGCACATGATAAACACACTGCTGTGGGTGACTTTCCTTAGACATAAACTTGCCAAGACGTAGGCAGGATGTAAGTTCTTACCTTGACCATCATTCCTTTATTTGTTAAACAACAGCAAATTTTGAGTGCCTAGAGTTTACTGGCACTGTACTTGTCTATAACCTTGTAAAACTGGGTGACTATATAATTTATTGTCTAAACCAGGAGACTTTTGAGGGCAAACATTGGTCTATTAATATGTTTGCCCGGGAAATAGGCATAAACCAGGTGTATCGTAGGCAAACTAGAATATATGATCTCCCTACGAATAATGATTTTGGTTGTTAAGAGTTGATCCTAAATCACTGCATGACCTTGAAGCACTTCATAGCATTAAAATATGTTTGGTGTGCATTGTTGTTTATCATATAGAAAGGGAGGTTAGCAGAGAGGTAGATAATTTGGCTCTGGAATCTTGGTTCAAATCCCAGCATGTACAGATGATTAGTTGCAGAACCATGAAGGAGTTTCTAACCCTGTTGAGCTTCAGAATCCATATTTGTATTTGGGAGGTGGTAAGTGTGTATGTACAGTAGTATGTTGCTGGAAGAAAAAAACCAAGAAATTCCTGAAGAATACCTGGCACAAAGTCTGCCACACAGGCAGGTGTTCAGTAGCTGGTAGCCGTTAATGTAGTATGAATTCAGTGCCAGTCAACAAACTGAAACGAGAATTAACAAGCTATTCCCACTGTAACTATCTAATCAAGCCTAGTGTATAGAAATTAGTAGGTGCTTAATAAATTCTTGTTGAATGAGTGAAATTGGGAAATAAAAGTTAAACAGAAATATTCCACAATTTCTAACTATTCTAGATAAATAGAAGTTTACTGGATTTTTTTTCTCAGTTTAAAATCTCAGAACTGGTTTAAATACATAAACCCCAGAAAAAGAAGATGATATAATGTTAAATTGCTCCAGTTCAGTGGGTCTGGGCTTGGTGTCACATTGAAATCAGCTGAGGTGCTTTAAATACTGACACTTGGACCCCAGTCGCAATGCATATGATTAAATTGGTTTCGGGTAGGACCCAAGTACTGGAATTGTCCCTCAAAGTAGCTCCAGATGACTTAACAGACAGACAGACCTGCTGTAAGGTCTGTGCTAAGTATGTAGAGCATTTTGTTTTGTATTGGGTGCCATATTTTAGGAGCGAGTAGAGCTGGTACAAAGGAAGAGGGTTGAGATAGCAGGAAGTTGAGAAGCTGTTTCCTGAGGAATTGTTGAAAGAATTCAACAGAAACTTTAGCGGGTAAGAAACCTGAATCATGTACTCAAAGGACTATAAGGTTGAAGTAGGCAGGCAAGTGGTAGATTATTTCATTGTGGGAATTTTGTCATGTGGGCCCAGTATTGCCATATCTTCAGATTTTACAAGAGAAGAAGAAAGCGAGGATTTTATGTAAATTCTCCTGATTTTTAAATGGGAGTTTGTTGTTTTTTTTTTAACCACCTGGTGTTCCAAAGTATACCTGTAGATCTTGTCTGGCTGTTGTGTTGTCTGTTGGTTTATGCCAGGACTCAGCAAATTATGGCCTATCCAGGGCAAATCCAGCCTGCCACCAGATTTTTTATGGCCTGATAGATAGGTTTATTAATGATTGAAAACATCAAAAGATGACTATTTCATGATGTGAAAATTATATGAAATTTAAATTTTCATGTGGGACACAGCTACACTTACTCATTTACATATTTTCTGTGTCTGCTTTCATGCTATAAGAGCAGAGTTGAGTAGTTGCAACAAAGACCATATTCCATTCTATAGAATGGGAGAAAATATTTGTAAATCATACATCTTATAAGGAAATTTTCTTTTTAGTTTCATTTAATCTAAACCAGGCCCTCACCTTTTCTATGTCTTTTAAATGACATTGACTTGTGAAAAGTCTTGGCCAGTTGTTAGGCAGAAAGCCTCCATTCTATACTGATCTCTTTCTTTTCCTGGAGTGTGAATTTGTCTATGCCTTGTCTTTCTTATAACCTAGAGGATAAATCTGTAGATTTGCTCGGACTGTGGATGCAGGTTTTGGCAAGAACACATCACAGGTAATGCTATATGCTCTTGTTTCTCTCATGAGGGTGCACTTGGGTTGTCTCTGTCTGTTGATGGTGCTAGCCTTGACCATTGGGTTAAAGTGGTGACCGTCATACTTCACCTTTGTTAAGGCTCACTTTAGTTTTATTTTTTAAATTAACAAATTAATCTATAGCATGATACTTGGGCAAGATGCAAATATTCTATTCCCTAGCAACATCTTAACCTTATGAGGTTGATGCTCCTTGTTTGAATCAGTTACTGCTGTACCGGAGCTGCAAAATTCTGATTTTATAATGCTGTCATTACTTCTGCACTTGGTAGCTTACATTCTTCTATGCTTCATGCCTTTTGAAACCATGCAAACCAAAGGTTAAGGTTCTCAGTTCAGCCAGGTCCTTGTAGGTGAAAGTGACGTTTGGTATTCTGCTTGTCTTTCTGGGCTCCTGCTTTTGTTTAGTTTTAGGCCTGAATAGTCCATACTTTTCTTACAAAGTCATCAGTAGACTTAAGATATTTTTATATTTCCTCTAGAATGTTAAGGGTGAATGTAAATGTATTCTTTTTATCTATGATTCTTTTTATCTGTGTCCTTTTAGATTGGGACAGTGTTTTACTTTTACTTTTCCCTCCTCTATTTGGAATTTCTCTATTTTATATCTATGTTTTAAAAATTTAATATGCACAGTTGACATGAAATCAAAAACTAATTTATATCACTTTTTCCTTCTGAAGAAATCAAAGACAAATACTTTTACATATTGCTTTCTGGTATTTTAATTTTACCTTTGGAAATTACCTCTATTGCCATCTTATATAGTGTTAGGGACTGAATTGTGTGGCCCCAAATTAATAGGCTGAAGCCCTAACTCCCAATGTAAATGTATTTGGAGATAAGGCCTTTGAGGAGATAATTAAGGTTAAATGAGATCATAAGGGTGGCCTCAATCTAGTAGGAATGGTGTCCTTACAAAAGGAGGAAGAGATACAAGGAGTATATGTGCAGAGAGAAATAGTCCTGTGAGGACACAGAGGGAAGATGGCCACCTGCAAGCCAAGGGGAGATCTCACCCAACCATGTCAATACCTTTGTCTTGGACTTGCAGCCTCCAGAACTGTGAGAGAATAAATTTCTGTTGTATAAGCCACCCAGTCTGCAGTATTTTGTTCTACTAGCCAGAGCAGACATACATATAATCAAGACTTCTTCAGACTTAGTGGTCACACACTACTTGCGCTTCTCACCATTTTTCCTTGTTACTCACTCCTTCTAAATTTAACTTCCTCTTCCATGAAGTGCATCATTTAGTAGTTCCTATAGCAAACCCCTTCTCTTTTATTTTTTTTTTTTTTTACTGAAAATTCTTTTTTTTTTTTCCCTAATTCTAGAATAATAAATAGTTTAGCTGGGTAGTGATCATCAGTAATTTCTTTCAATACATTAATTTTATTCCAGGTAGTCTGGGCTCCACCCATTGTTGCTGCTGAGAAAATGTATTAAAGATACAATTTTTTGTTTTAAATTGTTTCATTCTCTGTGGCCACTTTAAGAGTTGTTCTTTGTGTTTATTTTCAGTGTATCCAGGCGTAGATTTTATTTTACTCTTCTTCCATTTTATTCTGTTTGTTTTCTGAGGCTAAGGATTCTTGCATTTAGGCGGTTACAGGAAATTCTCAGTTGCAGTGTTCAGTCTATCACCTTCACCCAATTCTTTGTGTTTTGTACTCCTACCAAGGATATATTGGGTCTTCTCATTCTTTTGTTGATGTCTCTTAGCTTTTCTTCCAGGTATTTTTCTATTTATGTGTACTCACTGCTAGGTAATTTGTTTACATACCTAGTTTACTAAGTCTCTTTTTAGTGATTTTGTTTTGTTTATTTCCAGAAATTTAACTTGTTTCTCTTTCAGTTTTGCCAGATTTTTAAAGTTATGTCTTTTTTTTTTTTAGTATAGCTTGTTCCTTCAATTTTCCTTTCCCATAAATATAATCATTTCAAAACACTTAATTCCAATAGCTTTATTATCTGAAGTTTTGTGTGTTTGTCGGGTCTACTGACTTCCTTCATGGTCTGCTGTTTCCTTGTCTATTCTGCATCTTCGTGTAATAGGGAAGAACAAATCTGACTCCATATTAGATCTGTTCTTTTAGATCTAACCCTGTGCTCTGTTTTCTGTGCTTAGTCATGCTGATTCTGCACCTCTTGTAAAAGAATGTTGCCTATAGCCTAAAATATACAGGGTAGCCCATTCTCAAGGCTCTGACCTTTAAGGGTATAACCCTATTCCATTCATATAGAGATAAAAAGTTGCAGAAGAGAAAGTAACATTTGTCCTGTTGGGGGTTTACAGGACCATCATCACCTGAGCTACATGGACAGTTTCAAGGACAAAGGATTCTGCAACAACCAACCACACCCCCTTCCCTTTTTAGTATAAAAGGAGCCTGAATTCTGCCTTGGGGAAGATGGTTCTTTAGAACATTCATCCCCCATATTCTCAGTCTGCTGACTTTCTGAATAAAATCGATATTCCTTGCCCCAACACCTCATCTCCCGATTTATTGGCCTGTTTTGCAGTGAGTAGAATGAGTTTAGACTCAGTAACATTTGTGCTTTGTGGCCTTATTGTTAGAAGACCTTGATCTCTGGTAATTAATCTTTTAAGGAGGTTTGCATCCACGTCTGCCAGATGCCCCAGGTGATTATCATTGCCCCTTTAATGTTATTTATTTAGTTATTTTTGGCTTGGTAGGGTCCAGATCAAGCATGTAGTTTAAATCTGAACCTCTGTTCTATGACTTCTCAAGGAAAAATTTTTGTTTCCGATCAGAATCCATCCTTAAGGTTCCTTTTCACTTCCTTGAACCTCTTCCTTGAACCATAGTAACTAATTTAATAGCATTTTATTGCTTTAAAAACCACTCAAATGTCATGCCTTCACGTAAGAATCTATGTAGTAACATCTCTTCCTCTTGTGTATTCTCATGACCTCTAAATCCTAAATCCCTTGCTTATGAGAGCAGTAACTCTCCATACACCTTCCATGGAGTCAACTCATGTGACAGCCCCTCTGCTTTCCAGTTTTCTTTTATTGTCTGCTGGGGAGATCCAAATGAATGCACAAAACACGTATACATAGGTATACTTTTAAAAGACTTTAATATTCTGTCTAGAATTTTTTCATATTTGGTAACAGAAGGTTTTCAGTTAAGAATATTACAGATATGGAAGCCTGTGGTGGTTATTTATACAAATCCCAATTTGAATGGCTACCTTGCAAAAAGAAAGTTCTCAGTCAGAAGAATAATATGCAAGAGGCATATACAAGAAGATCACTTCATTAGAAATATATAGAGGGTTGAACAAGATAATTTCAACTCTGAGATTCTTTGACAAAAATCTTACTTTGCCATTCATGTGAAGAAGACGGTCAGTCATGGGTGTGTTGGAAAACAGACAAAAGAAAAGCTCCCCCACCAAAGCCCTATTTTTATAGTGTTTGCCAATTTCTGTGGTGTAAATACTCTCACAAATGGCTGATTTCAAACTGGTGGTGGTTTACCAACTAAATCACAAAATTCCTGAAAATTTTATAATTGGTTCTTGGAAGCTGGTATGAATCAGCTCATGCACATTGTTGCATTTTATCCATATTCCTGGATAATTTTTGTGGTAGATATGGTATTTTCACTTTTTCTTGGTTCTAGTTATCTGTGTCCTGGTTTGTTGCTTTCCTGGTAAAGGAAAAAGGAATATTAAATTTAAATTTCAGGCTATGTATCAGAACAGGGATCAGCAAACTTTTCTGTGTAGTGCCTGGTATAAATGCTTTAGGATTTGCTGGCTACATACAGTTATCTTTTGCATGTCACTCTTCTTTTACTTTCTTTCTTTCCTTTTTTTTTTTTTTTAAAAACAGCTCTTCAAAAATGTAAAGAACATTCCATAGCATGCCCTTAGCTGGATTTGATTCAGGACTATAGTTTGCCAACCTTTTTCTCTGCTCTAGAAGCTTGGGATTATTGCTGCCTTAAAACAAACTTGTGCTGAAATTTCTGGCAGATGAGAGGAGAATCAGTCTCTATTTCCTAGCTTCTTGAACCTTTTCTACAAATTAAACCAACAAGTTTTCTCTGGCGTCATTGAGCTGGGACAGTCCATTTTGAGTCTGATTCTTTGTATTTACAATAAATGAATACATATGTCACTAGAGGGAAAAGATCTAGTTTCTAGGATTTTCCTTTAAGGATATCCATAAGATACTTGTTTTTTCCATTTTGACACTTTTCAGAAGGCTCCCCAAGTAAACCAAAACATTAGAGCTTGTGGATTATTTTGTCCTTATCCAATGCTGGAGGCTATTAATTTTTCTTTGTATAAAAATGTTTTTAAATTCTTCCAAACAGTACTTAAGCTTACTTCCAGTGGTGGGTAAGGCTTGAAACTCCATGGCTTAACTGCTTTATATTATTTTAAGGACTGTAGAAATTGATGGATTATCATCAAGAAAATGAAAACAGTTTTCAGAACTACTTTGCTTAGAGAATTGAGCCTTTCAAAGCATACCCCCTCCTCAAACACCAAGTATTATGTGGTTTAAGCTCCTGTTATTTCTGCAAAGAGCTTAAAAGACTGACTGACCAGCATGAGAAAGCAATAGAGCGTTAATTGAACAGATTTGAAATAACTGAGTTCTACATTTGTTAAGAACATAATGAAGGATGTTATCAAAGTTTCACATGTGGATATACCATTCCCCAAACTGCTTATGAAAATAATAGACTTTGATGCTAAGAATGAAAAAAAAAGCTTTAAAAATTCATTAGGAAACTTCCCTTAAAAATGAATTATAGAAACTTCTGCCTTATTATAGAAATACCTTCTGACAGGCTACAGTTATCAGTTTCCAGATTTGTGTACTGTTGAAGCAAAATTGATGAAGATACAGGGCATTGTAGATTGAATATAGAGAATTCCACTTCTTAACAGAAGTCAAAAATAGAAATGAGATCAAATGAGAGAGAGGGCAACTGAGAAAGGAAAATGAAAAAGAAAAATGTTTTCCTTTTATCTGTAAAGTGAGTCTAGGCAGCAGAATGGAGATGGTTGTCAGGATAAACAACAAAAAATCGGAGTCAAAGGCACATTATATATACTCTTTGTTAACTGATCACTGTGCTGGCTCATTTCAACTCAGAAATGTAGTCATCACAGCTTTTCAATTGATAACTGTTTGGTGTAAAATGTTATTTGATTAGCTGAGACATTTACCTATTTTTTTTTTTTAGATATGCACTTTTTATTTTAAAAAATTATTTCAGATGACCTTTTTAACATTTTTTATTGAGTTATAGTCATTTTACAATGTTGTGTCAAATTCCAGTGTAGAGCACAATTTTTCAGTTATACATGAACATACATATATTCATTGTCACACTTTTTTTTTTCGCTGTGAGCTACCACGAGGTCTTGTATATATTTCCCTGTGCTATACAGTATAATCTTGTTTATCTATTCTGCATTTTGAAATCCCAGTCTGTCTCTTCCCACCCCTGAAATTTACCTATTGAAAAAAAAAATTAGCAAAAGCTTTAAGATATAAATCTGTATCCATAATTCTGAGAATTATGCTGAAATTGTTAATCTTTAAAAGCTCATCAGAATATTTGCTGCTGCCTTCATGACTACTGAGAAATCAACATCTGTTTTTTAGGAGTGATGATGATAATCCACTTAATATGTATATTCTAAAACAAAAAGGCAGTGTCCACATGTCACCAGTGGCTGCCTCATAGAAGGTTGTCTCTAGGTTATCATACATGAATGACTAAGTTATATGGTATATTACTTCTCTTTATGATAAAAGAACAGGCTAGTTTACCTTTAAGTAATAATGCAGGTGAGGGAAGTATTCACCCATTCAATGAGCAAATGTTTAATTATTATCTCTTTGTTTCAAGCACTAGAAATAAAGCAGTGAGTAGAAGTCCATGCTTTCATGGAGCTTATAATCAAATGTATTGGGTGAGAGGTAGGAAGGAAGAGAATGTAAACAAAGAACACCTGTACAATACATCAGTTGGTGATAAGTGCTAGAAAAACAATGGAGAGTAAAGGAAATAGATTGTGGTTGTAATTTTATACGGAAGGTTAGAGACATCCTATTTGATATAATATCTTATCAAAACTGTGAAAGACTGTGTAATGGTTAATTTTATATGTCAACTTGGTTGAGCCACAAGGTGCCTAGAAATTTGGTCAAATATTTTTCTGGGTGTTTCTGTGATGGTGTTTTTGGATGAGATTAACTTTTGAATTTGAGTTGGTAAACTGAGTAAAGCAGATTGCCCTCCCTAATGTGGGTGGGCCTCGTTCAATCAGTTGAAGTCCTGAATAGAAAAAAAGGACTGATCTTCCCATGAATAAGAAGGAATTCTTCCTGCCTGACTGCCTTTGGGCTGGGACATGGATTCTTCCTGCCTTTGGACTCACTGAAACACTGGCTCTTCCTAGGTCTTGAATCAGCAATAATATACACTTCTTATTGGTTCTGTTTCTTTAAAGAACCCTGGCTAACACAGACTGTGAGCAAATGAGACCTTTGGATCTGGATAGGAAGATAGCTTCAGGCCAGGGGAAAAGATAGTGCAAAGGCCCTGAGCAAGTGGGGAGGCAAAGAAGAGATGTGAGGTGGTGGAGGTGTTGAAGCAAAGCTGTGTAGATCCTGAAGATCATGGTAAAGGACTTAGCTTTAATTTTTAATTATAAGGTAGGCCTTCTGAGTGTTTTGAGTAGAGAGGCAATATGATGTGATTTATGCTTTTCTTTATTTTTCTTTTTATATTGAAGTATAGTTGGTTTACAATGTTGTGTTAATTTCTGGTGTACAGCATAAAGGTTCAGTTATACACACACACAGGGATTTGCAAATACTAACTGCTATATATAAAATAGGTAACAAGTTTCTACCGTATAGCACAGGGGATTGTATTCAGCACCATGTAATAGCCTATAACAGAAAAGAATGTGAAGTGGTTTAAATGGATCCCTCTGACTCTTATTTCTGAGATGGGGAAGACTAGGGAATAGTAGGCATGAGCTGTTATGAGTCACATTAAATGCATGGTTCTGCATATGTTAATTTTGAGATTTCTGTTAGATACCTAGTCATTATTATGTATCCTGCTGTTGGAAATATTCCTGAGTGAAGGGGAGGTTGAGGCTGGAGAGGTATGAAGATGGTATTTAAAAATGTAGGACTTGCTGATGATGTAACTAACTAAATAAAGAGAAATCTCTCCCTCATAGTTTGTTTTCTCCAAACAGCTAATAAATACATGGAAAGAATAATAGAATTAGAATTATCATTGGATAATTAATAATAATAATTGATTCAGGCAGGAATTATTAATGGATATGAAAACCAGAAGGTGAAAGTTTAAGGAGTAACAGAATATTTACGTAGTCTCAATTTACCTCCTTGCAAGACTTGTCAGTTACAAAGGGCAAAATGTTAACTTTGCAGTTTAGAGAATCCTAGCAGACATCACTTTCTCCGGTTAGTCCCAGTCATGGGACTAATCATTGGCATATACCTCCTGAAACATGCCTTCAGGACTCTACATCACCTTATCATCTGTGAGGTGCTCCTGCCAAAAGTCTACAGTATGAATGTAATCATGAGGACCTATCACAAAAATCCAACTTAGAGACATTCTATAAAAAGCTGGACTATTCTCTTTGTAGAAGTCGAGGTCTTGAAATATAAAGACTCAATGACTGTTTAGTTTAAAGGAGACTAAAGTGATAGGACAACTGAATGCAATACATCGTCTTGGATATTCTTTTGCTATAAAAATTATTACTAGGACCATTGGCAAAATCTGAATAAAATCTATAAATTGGAGAATAGCCTTGTGTCATCATTTTCACAGTTTAATAACTTGATATGCCCTAAAACGTATTTGATATGATTTAAAATAACATGCTGGGGTGGTGGGGGGATATAGCTTAGTGGTAACGTGTGTGGTTAGCATATAAGAGGTCCTGGATTCAATCTCCAGTACCTCTGCTAAAATAAACAAACAAACAAATAAATAAAACCTAATTACCTCCCCTGCAAAATTTTTTTTAAAAAGAAATAACATGCTTGACACTGGCAATGTGTCTAGGCAGATATTCTTCATGCTTGCTATTTATTAAATATCAGCTATTGTAAACTTATCATAATATCTGTTGATAATAACTGCAAATGGGAGACTTCATGTTATTATCGAGCTTACTGAGTATTTCCCTTTCAGATTGAACACTGTCTTGGGCTTCAAGGATAGAAAAGATATATGATGAAGTCATTACTTTCAAGGGCTTTAAAATTTTATTTAGGAAGAAAGGATGCACATATGGAAATTTAAATATCAATGCAAAATTGCATATAGTAAGTGCCAAATGAATGTTGCATCCACACAACGCCTTAAGAACTTAGGTAAACAAGGTAGACCAAGGAATGAGAGAATGATTGGAAAAAATGGACGAGGAAATCCAACTCTGCTTGGTGTGGGGAGTTGGCTAGGTTACTTCTCTTCTCTAAGCCTGTATTGTCCATCTATGGCATCAAGTAATAGTAATACTTGCTTCATCGTTTAGCTGTTGCCCTCCCTCACGTGCCGTGATGCCCTCCATGAGGGCAAGGCCCATGTCAGACTTGACCAATGTTATATTTCCACACTTTAGGCAATTGAACAATTATATGTGGACTGCATAAATGAACTTTATGAGAATTAGAAATGATTTTTTATATTTGATCTCTTAATACTGAGGATGAGAATTCTTACAAAATGAGGATATTCCAAGCACAGCATCTGGTAGATAATAAGAATAATAATTTTTCTTACTAAGAAGCTGATATCATTATCATCACCAAACTCTGACACCATCTCTGGAGATCTTGATAAAAAGGAGATGCTTTTAAATGAACAAGAGAGAAGCCAACAGGCAGAAAGAATCCTATAAGCAAAGTTCATAAGGGAATGGTGACATCTTATTCCTGTAACACTAAGTAGAAAAAGTAGACTGAGACAGTTTATCCAGTGTAGCAGTGAGAGTTAAATTCAAAGATATAGGTGGGGTAGACCTGTCACATCATGTGTTCTAAGAGAGGAGACTGGACTTTGTCCAGTGTCTAGCGAGGAAGCGTTAGATTCTGAATAGGAGGTGATATATTGTAAGCACTGGGAAGATCAATTTAATAATAAAATAATGAAATTATCACAGGTACATTTCATTATTTTAATGTAGCCCCAGCTACCTGGTATTAAATACATTTGAAATTTTGATACTTTGTCAATAACAGTTGCTTTTTAAAAGTTGCCTTTATTATATATAATTATCTTGCCGAAGATTGAGGTACATATAAAAAGTACGCCAGGCAAATCTTGAAAGTGGTGGATAATGTAACCTTTGGTATCCTTTTATTTATTTTAATTGTGACTAAGACAGGATATTCCCACCAACCACTTTATTAATGACTATATCATAGTTAAGGTTACCTGGAAGCAATGGGTATGCCCAAGAAGACTTATTACTTTATAGAAGTTTCATCTCTGAGTGTCTTCTAGACATGATGAAACACTTAGAGTCTTGGTTATGTCTCAGGAGTATAGCAGAGTGTAGTAAATGAACTTAGAAAATGCAAAATTGCTACATTTCAGATGGTTGCATAGGCATTTGTTACGTGCTGACCGCACCCATAAAATACCTCAATTTTGTGTATTTCCTTAGGGAATGCCTCTCTTCCACATGCAAATAAAAAAGAGATTGGCTTGGGAAGGTTGTAACAGATGATCAAGCAAGGTGGTAAATGTAAGAAGGATACAGAAACTGGGAACTCTCCATCATGCATTTCCTAGTGTTGCCTATTTAGAGAGAGAAGCCAGCAGAGCTCCTGTCAGAAACTCCTATCTGTTCGTTTTGTAAGGACCTTAATGGCTTTCTTTGCGAATGCCTATTTGCAACTAAAATGTTCAGTTGGTTCATTTTTCTAAACCCACAAAATTGCACAAGCTCTGTATGTTATATAGCCAGTGGAACGGTTGGACTGTTTGCATATTTTATGTAAAATTATTGAGACACACATTCACATGCTCTGACGAGTATGAGAAACATTATTAAAAACAACAGAAACCCTGGAAAGATTCTATTCACATCACTGCTTGTACATTTCAGATTGCTTTAGAGGTAAAAGATACTGTCATTTCTCACTTCCACCACCATACATGTACAAAAAAGATGTCTGATATACCCCTCTTTTCTAGAACTATGTGCAGTTGGCCTTCCATATCCATAGGTTCCACATCTGCAGTTTCAACCAACGGAGATTGATTAGTTGAATTACGGATATGGAACTGAGAATACGTAGGGCGATTGTACTGTGTCATTTATATAAGGGACTTGAGCATCTACAGATTTTGGTATTTTGGAGCATCCTGGAAGCAGTTCATACAGACCCAGGGGAATGACTGTATTGCCTTGATTTTCAATTTCACATTGATTTTCTAGAAAGAATGCTAGTATTTGTGGGTTGCCCATCTAGGGGTATGAACTTGACTATACTGCCACTCCACCCCTTTTATCTGACTTATGATTCCTTCTTTATGTTTTTAGTTGTAGAAGATCTTTTCTGCTAGAGACTGATCTTTCTCATCAATAGCTGCCCTGTATTGTTGTAATTTTGGTGTACGTATGAGAGGAGATGAGCTCAGGGACTTCCTATTCTGCCATATTGGCCCAATTCAAATTTTAATTCATTTCCTACAAAGGCACATAATGAGCATATAGTAAATTTATATTTTAATATGTATTTTCCTGCTATGAGTAAAGGCCTATGAATATAGTTTAATTCATAATTCAGATTTAATTCTGAATTCTTTTGTGAGACAGAGGAACACAGCTACTTTCTGTTTTAAAGACCTCCTTCAAGAAAGTCTGTTGCAGAGGGCTCAGATTTGGAGGAGAAGGTGAGAAATCTCAGGAAGGATGTTTTTGGCTCAGTAGAGAGTGATTGTCTTGTACAGGACTTAAATCTCAAGTCTGCAGTAGGTAATATGTGACTTAAGAACCTTAAGGGAGGTTATTTGTCACAGAATGTCAAGTGCAACTCTTCAAAGGGACTAGCAAGTGAAGTGGAAAGATTCCACACTATGTGCCATCTTTGTTCAGAAGGATTCTAAATGAGCAGTTGTTCTGAAGTGGATATGTGGGTTTAGGGCTGGTTTGCCGCTTATCCTGAGTCTTGAAACATGTCACAGTGGTCATGTTTTTATTCCTTGGGAAGAGAATAATGAGAAAGTTTTAAGTTTTTTGCCTTTTTTGCAGAAATAGTTTTCTAGGAAGCTTGATCTTGCCAATCCTGTTATTTTTGCTTCTGTGTTTATAGACAGTATCATGATGGCAGATGTCTGGAGGAAGTCCACCCCTACAACTTTTATTATATATTATATTTATCGCTAAGGTAGTCTGCCACTTTTAATATCTCAGAGGAAAATCAAGATTAAAAGACAATGGACTCGCATTTTCCCCTGTTAATTCACATTAGTAGTCACACGTGTGCTGGTATGTCAGTTGCCACATAACAGTAATTTGTTTTACCTGTCTTTTTAATACTGTTCGAGAGTCTAATTGTATAAAGAGGCATAAAATGTGTACATACATTTTGCTCATTTTAACCAGCCTTCTGTTTGTTGCTAGAGTAAATGGATGCTCAAATTATGTACTTTTAGTTGAGAAGGTGTGGAGTTCTTACTGATTAAAAACTAAATCTTTTCTACTGTCATTTTTCAAATACCAGTTTTACCAGTACAGGTACTTTCATTTGCAATATTCAGTGTTTTTTTTTCAAGTAGTTTCTTAAGATACAATTAAAGCAATAATAACAGCAATACATATCCTAAGGTGGGAGTGCTGGAACCTATGTAAAAGCCATGAATTAGGATTTTTGATGTAGATAAAAGGTGTCAATGATATTTCATAATTTTTCCTTTATTCCTTATTGCACTTGAAATCAAGGTATCTAGTTGTCTGTCTAAAGAATGTTTGTGTCCTCCCAAATTCATACGTTGAAACCCCAATCCCAATGTGATGTTATTAGGAGATGGGGCCTTTTGGAAGTGAGTAGGTCATGAGGGTGGAGCCCTCATGAATGGGATTAGTGCCCTTATAAGAGGAGGCTGGGGAGTGAGTGAGCTCTTCTTCGGCCATGTGGTGACACAGCAAGAAGACCACTATCTGTAAACCAGGAAGACAGCCCTCCCCAAGAACCCAGTCATGCTTGCACCTTGATCTCAGACTTCAGCGTCCAGAACTTTGAAAAACAAATGTTTGTTGTTTAAACCACCCACTCTATTATAATTTGTTGTAGCAATCCTAACAAGACAATACGTATATTAGCAGTACCTCAGTTTTAAACCTACCCCTTTTATGTATACATTTTTTTGGACTGTTTCCTCTAATTCTTAATGGTTTGGCAATTAGTGCCAGTACTTTTTTAAAAAGAACAGATTATTTGAGAAATACACCTGGGATGTTAGGAGGATTGTGGTTCCACATAAAAGACACATATTGTTCACTAAGCGTGGGGGATCTCTGCTATGAAGATCAAGATTAAGCCTGTGGTTAAAAGAAGCAACGAACAACATGAGTAAGTGAAATTTTTCTTTTTGCCTTCCTTGGAGACTCAGGCAAGAAGAGTAAGGTACAAAGAATCAAGATGGGAATAAAGTCCCTCTTTTATGTTTTATTTTTGTGCTAAATATTTGTTTAAACAAAAAAGCTATTTAAAGAAAAGGGAAATATAGAACTATTAAGATTATTTCTTTAAGGTACATGCTCAGCCAAATGGAAGAACAAAATGTAGACACTGGGCATAGATTCCCTGTAATCCTGGCCCAAGTGTTGAGGCTATAAATTATCTAAGTAGCCACATAACAAAGCAGCGTGAAGCACAGGTATGTTGCAAAGGAACATTCACACCAGGCCCTGGCAACTTGAACCTAATTTCTAGTGAGAGACCCAAATGACTGATGAAAGATGATTGCTGGCGGGCATTATTTCTTTACCTTTAAAGAGTGACATATTGTGCAGTAATGCAGGATATCCAAAAGCCACTATTGGTGAGCAGGCCAGATCTTACTTTGCTGTCCAAACTACCTGAAGCTTTGTTTGCAGACCTGGTTTATGAGCTCCCTAAGCAGACTGGCTCCTGTAGGGCACTCATCTGATTATAGTTAATGTAACCATTGCTTCCAAGAGGTTGTGAAATTTGACAAGCCTTGTGGTACAGTGGTCATTATTGAAAGGGAGGGTCTAACCTATGGTTTCCCTAACTTTTTCCTTGCTCCTAAAGCAACCTGAAACCTACCTGGTTTCTTTCCGTTCTTTCTTTCTTTTTTTTTTTCCCCAATCTATGTCCAAGCTCTTCTTTCCAGCCCTCTAATTTTTTTAATCTTCCTTTTTTTCTCCTTCCCCTTTCCTCATCTTTTCTCTTCTTCCTCTCCCTCTCTTTTTCCTTTCTCCCCTCCCTCCCTCTATTCCTTCCTCTTCCTTCTTCCTTCCTTCCTTCCTTTCTTCCTTTTGAGAGGAGAAGAAGCAGAAAGTTAAGGATTCTTCTTCAAGGGTAAAGATGATCAGTTAATGCTGTGCTCTACAAGTTTAGCACAAAAACACTCACCAAGCAAAACTGATTGACTTAAATACTATAACAATTCATTAGGAAAACAGAATGGTTTGTTTCCCTTTGCCTGAAAAATCCCTTGCTTAAGTTTCTGTTACTTCAGTTTTAATAACAAATCTCCACCATAGCAACATTTTGCTGCTCCCACCCTCTTTTTGTTCTTAGGCTGCATGTTGAAGCAGATAGTCATATATTACAATCACTTTTATGAATATTGTATAATAGAATAATCACACATAACCATGAAACAAGCTTATTTTGTTATTCTTACAGAAGAGAGTAAGTTCTGGTAGATTCTTAACAATATTTAAGTTGAGTGGAATTACAGGGCATTTATTTTTAAGCATATGTAAATACTAAAAATGGAAATGAGTCATGTGTTCAGAGACATTAACAGTGTTTATAACACTGGCTAGTAAGGACTGTATCAAAGGCTTGATTATGTTCATAAAGATACCAGAGGGGAAAGAAGATAGCCTTTGTATTTGAGTTTCATGCTTACGCTGATCAGGATTTTCAATCATCATATAGGTTATGGAGTACTTCTACATTTCATCTTTTGTCTAGGCTCTTATTTATAAGTATAGTCTTCCCTTCCCTGTTCCCTGTCAAAGTAACTTACAATCTCATTGTAATGTAGCAAAGAGAACTGACTTGGAGGCAAGACAGTTTTCCTATTAAGGTATTAAGCAACACAACGTGACACATTTGGCAAACTCTTCCAACCGTCAAGGCTCTTGTATTGCATCAGAAGAAGAAAACACACAGCAATTGTGTTATTAATTAAGAAGAATAAAATTTCATTTGCTGAAAACACAAAATACTTCTTACATCTTCAGAAAAAATGTCTCTGGAAGAAATGATAGTAAATTTCAATTAGGAAGTCAGTATCACACTATAAATTTCTTTGCTCTAAAATGAAAATGTACATAGCATGACTGCTGCTACTTTATTTAATGCAACCATATATTTGAATGTTTGACTTGTCATCAGGGATATCACTGGTTTCAGGAGGGTGCTGCTGTGAACAAGTCAAGGGGTGTTGTGTACACTGTAGATTTTCTATACCAGAGCAAAGTTTGGAAACCAATTTCTTGACCATCCATCAGACTGAATGTAATAGTCTTGATCAGCATTGGGTTGAAAGTCACAATGACTTTGAAGTGTGTCATAGGGGTTAGTGTTCCTTTCTCAAGATTTTCTCTGTCTCTATGTTGATCACTTTTTGGTAAGCTCATATCCAAAGAGCTTGGACTGTCATAACAAAGTACCATCAACTGGGAAGATTAAACAACAGAAATTTATTTTCTCACAATACTGGAGGATGGGAAGCCCAAGAAGAAGGTTTCTCTCTTCCTGGCTTGCCTTCTCACATGAGGTGAGGTAAGGTGGGATGGAGGGTTGAAATGTAGGATTAATGAAATATAGCTTTGGTTAGGGACATTGGAATTAATTGAAGAAACAAAATGAGTTGGGTCCAATAACTCCCATGCCTAGTACCTTGTAGTGGCCACTCATGTCACATAAAATAAAATCTACTCTGTAAAAATGAAGATTTTTATCATCTAAGTCTCTGTTGATAGCACTCATTTTATACCATTCACCCCTTGCTCACTCCAAACACGAGCTTTTCTGTCTGCTCCTTGAACAACCCAGACTTCTTCCTGCCTTAGGGCATTTGCACAATCTCTTTCTTTCTAGAATGTTCTTTACCCAGTTTTTGTTCAGCTCCTTCCTTGTCATTCAGGTTATAGCTTTTTTTTCTTTTTTTTTTTTACCACCCTATCTGGATAGCACATTCCCACTCCCACCACTTACTCTCCCTTCCATTGCTGGATCCCATTGCTATTCCTCACAGCATTAACACTACTTGAAGTTATGCTGTTCATTTATTGATTACTTTTATTCTATCTTCTCCCTCCCCATCCATCTGGATTCCTCTTGAATATCAGCAGTACATTTTCTGTATCAGCAGTGCACAGCTGTATGAGAACAGGAGTCTTGTCTATTTTGCTCACACTATTCTCCCTAAGACCCAGAATGTACCTGGCGCAGAATGGACACTTCATCCATATTTGTTGACTGGGAAATCATGGAATAAAAAAGCATTTAGAATCGCTTTTAAAAGTCTCTTATTACTGAATGTAATATATATTCATGTATATTTTTGGATGTCTCCCTTGTCTTTGAATGCTACCCAGGCTTCCTTGGGAAGATAAGGAAGCGGATTATTGTCTGCCACCCCCAACCCCCCTCCCAAATAAAGTGCTGGAAATATATATGAATTCCTTTATCTCAAACCACTTATTGAAACCCAAGAGAGAGGCTTACAACACACAAATCCTATTCTTTTTCAAAAAACATGTTCTCTAATACCTTTGTGAATGTGTCATCTGAGATTTCAGACTTAAGAATAAGAAATAGCTAAAAATTACTCATTTATTTTCCGGATGGGAAAATATTTTAAGAGAACGAATATCCACATCCCTGAGCTTGAAAGTGCATTGCTGATACCAAAAATATTTGCAAAGCAGAGTAATAGATAAAAACTCCACAGAACTAGATTTTATTTGACAGTCCTGAGACTTTTCAGTGATGGCGCAAAAGCTTTAAATAGAAATGGCCCAGGGATGGGCATTGAATCAATATGCACCAGTGAGTTTGTGAAATCAATTTTTTTGCTCCTCAGATACAGGAAAATTGATGTAACCAGTGCTGTGTAACCCCTATTAATTGCCCACAGTGACAGAAAATTTATCCATTACTTATTGACTTCTTCGAGCCTATGGGAAAATGGCGGTAGCTCCAAAGTTAAGTTTATAATATAGAAGCCTTCCCTAATTGAATGAAGGTGTAACTAGAAACAAATCAGATTTTTAAATGTATCTCTCTGTATTTGGTTTCACATATACATGTTTCTCTCCCACTTATGTCTTGCCTCAGACATTCTGTATCTTACAGCTGTCTCTCATTGAAGGTTTATGATACCTTCCTATACCTGCTAATAACGTTAATTGTAAACATTTTCTGGTGCTTACCATGTGCTAAGCCTTGTGCTAATCAAAAATCACAGGGATTGGTACAATTATTACCTTCAGATAGTATCAGAAAAAGAAACTGTCAGGATGTGCTCTGCTGTAAGCAGTGGAGAATCTAGAAGATATGAGATTAAGCAAATGAGATGTTGTTTCTAGGTACAGAGTACAGCGCTGATGCATTGGCTGCATGGTGTTGTAAGAAATCCCTTGATCTCCCTCCTTTGCCATCCATGGTGTGTGATATGCTTCCTCATGCATGGTGAGGCTGGTGCTCCTCCAGGTACTGTGTCCATGTCCTAGGTGAGCTACAGAGGAGAAGGGTGAAGAACAAAGGGCCAAGACTTACCATATGATCCAGCAATCCCAGTCCTGGGTATATATCCAGATAGAACTCTAATACTAAAAGATACATGCACCCCCAATGGTCATAGCAGCACTATATACAATAGCCAAGACATGGAAGCAACCTAAGTGTCCATTGATAGATGACTAGATAAAGAAGCTGTGGTATATTTATACAATGGAATACTACTCTGCCATAAAAAAGAATAAAATAATGCTGTTTGCAGCAAAATGGGTGGACCTAGAGATAGCATTCTAAGTGAAGCAAGCCAGAAAGAGAAAGAAAAATACCATATACTGTCACTCATGTGGAATCTTAAAAAAAAAAAAAAAAGGCCACTATGAACTCACCTGCAAAACAGAAGCAGACTTCTTAGACTGTTAAGATAAACAATCTTATGGTTACTGGGGAAAGGCGGTGGGAGGGGATCAGTTTGGGAGTGTGGTATTTACAAATGTTAGCTACTATATATAAAAAAATAGATTTAAAGAAGTTTCTTCTGTATAGCACAGGGAACTACACTCAATATCTTATAATAACCTTTAATGGAAAAATATGAAAATGAATATATGTATGGACATTGTGCTGTACACCAGAAATTGATGCATTGTAATTGACTATATGTCAATAAAAAATGAATGAAATAAAACCTATGTGATACAAGAAAAAAAAGGAACAAGGGGCCAGAGTGGAGCCCCAGCTAACCTCGCCCCTACTTGAAAGTGCTGTTGGAAGCCCCAGTAGGGAATTTCCTCTTATTTCTCAATGACTAAAGCTAGCCCAGGGAAAGCTGAATATTAACTGGGCACATTGGTACCCAAAACTAACTGGCCTTTATATCTAAGAACGAGAGGAGAGTAGATAATGAGTCGGCAACTTACAGCATCTGCCACTGAAATAGATACTCACGGAAGTAAAGTAAGTCGCCAAAGTCACAAGGCAAAGGAAAGGAAGGCAGACACGGGCTTTGGGCCCACTGTTCTCTGCCAGTTGAGGAGTAATGACTCAAGTTAATGTTGCTTGACCAAAAATGTGAGAATTGTTGAATTCGGGCCCTCTTAGGGAAAAGCAAATTTGACTTATTTGTTATTGATCGGGATAGAAATACAATATCTTACTTAAACTGTGGTAATAGACTCCAAATTAGAAATGCAACTTAACGAATTTGACACTATGTCTTGTCCTGCTCTAGACACTCAAGTTTTTTCTAATGTAGGGTGTGCAGGTATGGCAAACATGGTTATGTATTCCTTCTTTTTCTATCTTTAAAAATGCATGCAGTTTAATGAAATGGGCTAAATTTAACTACTAAAAGTTTTTTCCCATTTTTTTTTAAATTTAAAAGCAGTAATTGTTAAAAACATCAAAAATGACCTATATGTTCTAGAAGACGGATTAGAATGATCTAACTGCTTTGGTTGTGCAGAGGGCGTTGAGCTGGGCCAGGGGGCCTTGGGCTGAGGGAGGTTAAGTGTCCCGTTTAAGGTTATTCTGTTATTAACTCATAGAGCCAAGGTTTGACCTAAGAGTCCCCATATCTATTCTCTCTTCTCCAGGGTTTCTTGGATTTTATTTACCTCATTCTTTTAAAAAACTTACTATTTCCTTTGTTATTTGTATCATTTAAAAAAATGTTCAATATACTCTTGCTTTTCTAGGTGCTCAATTCATGTTGGTTGAATAAATGAAACATTCAATCTGGTTATTATTGGTATATAGAAATATATGTCTATGTATATATACTTACTTGTGTCTCATGCTGTGTTAACACTCTTTTTAAGACTATAACTTAATTGAAATAGAATTTATTATACAGTTCACTGATTTTAAATTATACAATTCAAAGTATCTTCACAGACTTGAAGAGCTGTCACCACAGTCAATTTTAGAACATTATCCCCACTCTAGAAAGTAACTTTGTTTCTGCTAATAATCACTCTTCATTCTTCCATTCCCCTCCCTCCTTCTAGGCAACCACTGTTATTATTGTTTCTGTAAATTTGCCTATTCTGTACATTTCATGTAAATGAACTCATACTATATATGGTCTGTTGGGACAGGCTTCTTTCGCTTAGCATATAAAGTTTCATCCTAGCTGCAGCATGTATCAGTGCTTCATTCATTTTTATGGCCAAATAATATTCCATTGCTAATTTTCCATTCTCAGTTGATGGACATTTGGGTTGTTTCTTCTTGGGAAGGTATTATAAATAATACATTCATGGACAAGATTTTGTGTCGATGCATGTTTTTAATTTCTCTTGGATTTTACCTAGGAATGGAATTGCTGGAGATCATATGGTAACTCTGCATTTCACTTTTTGAGGAACTGCCAGATTGTTTTCCAAAGTGACTGCACTGTTTTGTATTCCCAGAAGCAGTTTATGAGGATTCAATTTCCCATTGTTGTAATGTTTTTTATTATTAAATATGTGGTTTCCTGAAAACACTGCATGAATTAAGAGGAAAGTTTTTCAGATGTTTTCAAAGGAAAAAAAAAAATAAGCCATTCTCTTTGGAAAACATCCAGGTTGGTCAGGAGAAGAGCCTGACTACTGAGATTAATTAACATCAGGAATGATGGAATCTTCCAAAAAGGGTGTAAGAGGAGGGCTCTGAAACGCCCAGAGACATGATTTAATGGCTAAGGACAAAGATTCATAGATGAAGACTGTCTATGGGGCTTGCATGTTTTCAAGAGAGGTTTAGTTAACTTATGTCAGATAATTCCTTATGGAAAAAAAAAAAAAAACCTTGAAATTTTATAGTGTTTTTAATAGCCACGAACAAATCTAGAAATAATCAAATTGACTGAAGGTAACCAGAGATGGGGTCTACAAATTGATATTTAGTGAAAGACTGCAAATGCGTCCCCTCAAATCTCAGCATTTTGATCATGGTCGTATGAAAATTTCCTGGAGAGAATACCTTAAGATGCAGGCTAAAATTCATTTTCAAGATCCATTGTTGGAAGCTTGACAAATTGGATTAAATTAGAAGAGTGGTGGACAAAATGACATTTAATGAAATTCAGAATTCGGAACATAGGCACATTACTTACTCAGTGAAAGCCTCCCAGGAAGGGAAGCTTTATCTCTGGAGGCCTTGAGATTTGGCAGGGACCAAATCAAATGTTTGGATTCTTTGAAGTTTGAGATGCTGCGAGGTTAATTTTTTTTTGTTGTTGCAAGAAAGAAAAGAGAAACAGCACCAACAAATAATAAAGAATTAAGGATGATCTCAAAATAATTTTCTAATAAATGTATAAATAGACAGTGTGGGATAGTGTTTATTTTTTACCTGTAAATATTAGATTATGTCATACTATGCTAAAGGTCAGTTCCTCCTTCAGAGCATATATCTTTTCAGGAGAAAATCTCCCAAACAGACCAGAAGTTTCCTTTGTTGTGATTTTTGCAAATCTTGTCACCAGTTTTCCTTACAGACTCTTAGAAACTCATGGAGTAACTTTTGTTAACATTGTGCTATTTAAATTAGAAGAGCATCTTTTCGTCTCCATTGTTGGTTTAAGAGATATTTCCAAATTCTTTTTTCTTTCGTCAGAAGACAATTAGGAAGATATCAGTCACAGCTTTATGTCTAGCTAGTCTTCCTTCTTTTATCCCTGGTCTCTTCTGAACACCCCTTTGAGGCACTAAATCCGTTTAATACCTTGGCTGTGACTGCACACTAACACCTTCTTAAGTAAGACCATCAGGCTTTTACCATTTGCCAATTTTTCATGCCTTCTAGTGTGTATAGGCTAAATTTCAGAAACTGATTGAAAAGTAATCCTTAGTAACATGATTTTAATGGTAACAAATTATATCCGTGATACTCTTCTATAACAGTGAAAATCGTCAACACTTAAGCCGGGGGTCTGGGGTATATAATATATTCAGAAGAAATTAAAAACAGGTATTTCAATGCACAGTTCATTGGTGATGAATGAAATACATAATGTATGTAGAAATAATTGATTAAGTTAGTGCTTAGAGGAGGTATGGAGATGGAGTTAAATGTGAGTTACTTAGGGGAAAATTCTTTTTATTTAAAAGTCTTGGGAATACTAAATAAACAGTACAGTCAGTAATTTAAAACAGCATCAATAATTAATGCACTGAATAAAAGGAAAATGGCCAAATCAAGTCCAGCCAGAAGATGTTTCAAAGTAAATAGAGCTATATAAGGGGGAAAATGGTACGCAGGGAGATGTTACTGAGGATTTCAGTAAAATGTGTTGCAGGTTCTGTTCTCTTGTGTTTGGGGTGTTTATATGTGAAATGAAAGCCAGAAAGAAAATTAAATATGACTTTACCACCTAGAATGAATAGATTAAAAAAATGTTTAAGTAAGTATTCAATTTGGTATGCATTTTAATTTTTCTATATTGAAATGACGTGTTGCTTTGGAATGATGTAGCCACTGCCTTATTATTGTCAATTTAGTAAAGCATACACTCGTTTGAGCAAAAATTCACAACTGTAAATCCCTACTAATGTCCCATAGGTGCAGTAAATAAGTGATGAGGTTTGAGTATAAGGCAGCTATTAAATGGGCTCAGTGTTGGAGACATAAGCATGCTGACTGTGGTGAAGTGGACTGTGCATTCCATTTAAAGAGAGTGGTGGCTTTGGTTTGGCTAGTTGTTTCCAGATTTTCCAGTGATTTAAGAGAAGTCAGAATCTAGTACGTACGCAAAATCCTGATTTTTCAAAGTAGACAACTTAATAATTTCAACGACCTCAACAAAAATAATAACATAAAAATAAAATAAATATAATTGTTTACATATATAAAATAAATATATAAATATGTATATATAATGTATTACATTATATATACTTTATACAAAAATGTGTACAGATCAGATTTGGCCTGTAGGTTCCTTGTTTTCATCTTCTGATTTAGCACTTAACTAAGGGGAGAAACAGGAGAAAGAAATGTGATACAGTTTCTGGATTCTGGAGGTCTGAGAACATTTATATGATTTAATGTGATTACAAATGATTCACATAGATTGAATGTTTCCAGAGATAATCATTTTATTTCTACTATCCATTAATTTTCATTCACATTGAGCAACACTATAAATAAAGACCGTGTGTACAGTTTTTCCTGTAGTGTTTGAGTAACTGTGGCTAAAAAATACTGAATGCAGCAACACTTTTTAAAAGAAAAGGGATCGTCTCTTGTTGCCATGCTATTTTCTTTACTCCTTTTTTTTTTTTTTTTTTTTTTTTTGACAAGCATCAGCTTACTTAACGTTTTTCATAGTGGTCTGTACTTGAGAAGTCAAATTCAAACCACTGGTTAAAAAATGACAAGGCATCTAAAAGAATGGATCAGTTTTGACTTATCCAAGTGATTTTACTGAGCTGTCAGGATTAGCCTTCTTGCACTGTGATTTAAATAGTACCCAAGGGGAGAAACCATGTATTTCAGACAAGGAACTTAGGAAGAGGAAGGATGTTGTACATAATGGAGAATGTGATGGAGGTAAGGTCCTATGTGTACAGAGTTGAAGATTTTTTTAAGGAGAATTCACATTGTTAAAAGCCTCATATTGTGTATATATGTAATTCATATATGGAAACAAAGTGCATATATCATAACTATATGCATTTTAATTATATTTTATGTATAATTTAATATTTCATATCAAATTTTACATAAGTGAACAAGATGAATAATCTACAGAGTGATCCTAGGAAAAAATAATGCCACAAATGAGAAAATTATGTTTGCAGTTTGAAAGCATGGAATTTTGACGTCCGTCAGAGACATATTGGAAAATAAGGAGGAAGGCTAAAAGGTACAGAAATTTTACTGAGAAGGGTGAGCCTTGAATTCTTGTTTCAGTTTAGTTACCAATTTGCCATCAGACCTTGGGAAGGGTATTTCAGTTCTTTAGGTATCAGTTTTCTTACTTACAAAATGAGTAGGTTGAACTAACTGCCCGTCTGCTAGGATAGTTGGGTAGTTACGGTCTTCTGCTGTGTTTATGCTGATGCCTCTCAGAACGCAGAGTCAGAACAGTTGGTCCTTGGGCATCTACAGAAATGCACTGAGAAGCCTTAAAGTAGAGACCTCAAGTACTCGTTTACTCCATGGGCTGTAACTGCCTCAAAGATATGTTTTATTTGATCCACGTAGGGTGTTCAGTTTTTAAAAATTACTTGATGAGATTTAAAAGTTAGTAGATTTCATATAAAATCCAAGATTTCTGGGTTCCTTTTAAAAATGGGCAAAATTATATCTACATTTCTGCCTGCTAACTATTGTCCTGAGCCAGGTAACAGGTGGCCCCCTTAAAGGGGTGAGTGGTTTCCCATTCTGAAAACATAAATTTTAAGAACCACTGGTATAGGCATGATGAAAACTGTGCTTTCAAAAGCAAATACTGGGACATTATAGACAAAATGGGGAGCATAAGAAGGAATGGGAAATGTAGATTAGTTGGAAATCTATCATATTACTATTAATTGAAATAGGTTTAAATTAGAATCATAGACATGGTGGCATAGAAGTCACTAAAAGGAAGTATGGTGTAATTTCAGAGTTGAGGGGTCATCTTCACCACCCATTCATCTAACAGATGATGAAACTGAGGTCCAGATAGGTTAAGTGATATGATATGCCTGAGATCATACAGCTCAAGACGAAGACAGGATTGGAATCCATTTTTACTGACTTCTGGTCCAGCTCCTTTTGCACCACTCTTTTCTTCCCTTTTAAAGTCACCACCTATTAGAGGCTCACTCCTCTGCTAAGACAACACATCACACTGACTGTTGGGCAGCAGTGTCCAAAAACTGTCTATAAGCCCTTTTAGGGTTGAGCTTTAAGAAGTGATGAGCACTGAGAATGAATTGCCTGGCATAGAAATGGCACCCTAGAGACTTTTTTTTTTTTTTTTTTTTTGATGAATGAATCCCATTATTTACTCCAGGCAAGATCTAACATTTCCTTTTAAACTAGATGGCCCTCCTCTGATATGTGAAAAGGCAGACAAGTTTCATCACATCCTATTTGGAAGATGGATATAATCATTGGGAATGGATGGAGGAAGGAGATTTCTCTGTGACCATAAGGAAAGCCACAATTAATCACATAAAATAATTTATTTTGATAGGAAGATATTTTAAACTGCGGGTCACATATTGGCTAAAGTTTAGGTGACACATTTTCTGTTAGGTACCCAACCTGTTAACATTGGCTTCCTTTCTTCTTTTATCCATTCTCTCTTTTGGACTTCACTCAGGTGGTAGGCTATATATAATGTTCTACAGAGTTTCATAATATTAAAGACTGCTTAATCATGCACAGTACAGGTTCTGTTGAAAGAAAATAACCTGTGCTACTGAAATAGGAACTTGTATCCATATTGTTAACAGTGGCTTGAAATGATAATGCCCTAAAACCATCTGCTGTAGTTATTAATTTAAGGATCACATGGTTGACATCAATTTTATTGAAAATAGGGGACTCATTTTTAAACAAATGTAATGGCATGAAATGAGCAGTATTATTAGATATTAGGGGATTTAGAATTTAGATATTTGTTGAAGTAAACCCAAATTCTAGGGTAAGAATTAAACACATTTAATCTTACCTTGAAAAAGCCAAAATAGAAGGATGGCTCAATCCGTTTTTAGATATAAGCTAATTTTTCTCTCTGTCAGGGGGCGAGAGGACTTTTCTCTGACTTATAGATAAGACGTAATATTGCAGATATGGGAAAAGAAAGTATATATGCTGCTTTTAGTATATGCTTCATAGAGACAATAACCAGAATTGAATTTGCATGACTGGAATGTTCTTTCTGTTGTTTTGCACCAAAGAAATAGCTGCTACCTTGCACATTGTCTGGAAGAAATGCTGTACATATGGAAGAGAACATATTTCATTTATAATTTCACAGAACATCTTGCACAATATTGGTTCTCGTAATCTTATTTTCAGCCTAGGGTAATCATCATCATCATCACCATCATCACCATCATCATCACCATCATCACCATCATGAAAAGTTAATAAGATTCATTACTGTTATTGCAGGCTGTTATTTAGTCTCATTTCCATTTCCAAGGGAAACAGTTGAAGTATCTATGAGTGCAGCAGTTCTCACATTCATTGGCTACTGACTTTGCCAACCTAATCCCAAAGATAAGAAACGAGTCAGCATCTGAATATTTGTTTTCTCCTGTGGTTGCTGTTTTTCTTGTGGATGTTTTTAGTGGGACTCTTTAGGGAGCCAGAAGATTGAAAGGAACTTTTGAAAATTTTGTTGAAATCATACAGGTTTAGAATCGACTTTATTTTACAATAATTGAATATTCACTGAGTTAGAGGCACTGAAAATGTTGGTCAGATGCTATTAGCATATTCCTAGAGCAGATATGATGGCTATAAATGATATTTTATCAGCATTATCAAATATCAGATCCAAAGTCTCTTTTGGTATATTTCTGATGAAAATGTAATATATATTGATGGATGATTTACTATAGGAAATCAATCCTAAAACTATTACCTATTTTTACACTCAGAAACTTACTTGAATTTTGTTGTGTTTTCATCTTTGTAATTTAATTAAAAGATCATATTGCACCTACTCTTTGCTCTGTAAGAATACCAAAAAATTAAATTTTTCTGTGATCCAGAATGGTCTATATTCATTCTTAAAATTAAAAATAGAAGTCTGGGTTGAGTTCAAGAGGGTTTGATTTAATTTGATTGAATATAATTTTTTAAGGTGTTTTATTTTGTCTGAATTGCTTCACCAAACCTTACTTTATATTAGTTTATTTTGGGTTTTTGTCATGAGATTGATTTTCCCCTGTCTTTTGACCTTTGAAATTTGAACCTATTTTGTTGCAGCCACATTTATTTTATATTAAATTTTCATTACTCAACCCTCCTTCCCCTGGAGCTGTTTTGGAATTCTGTTTATTGTTGCAATTATTTTCTCTTCATACTGTTTTTCAGTTTTCTTTTTTCATATTTATAGATGGCTTGCCTTTGAAATTTTATTTTGGTGTTCCAGAGTTCCTATGTTTGTTTTATCTTTTAGCAATACTGTAAATGAAATACAGTTTTCTTTCAAAGGTGTAATAGATATAAAAGCTAATTGTGATTTCAAGAACTAATTAGCTACTTATACAATGTCTGTTATTTCTGTAGAGATATTCAGTGAATGTATCTTACTTTCTGCTGAAGTATAAACTATAAAATATACTCACTTATCATCGTCATTAGATCCATCTTTTATCCTGTATTTTTTTTCACAATAAGGAAAGCAAAACGACCAAGAAAGTTAAAGGGGAAAGAAAAACAGAACAATTAATTATAAGAGAGCATTAGAAATCCTGACTATTGAAAGGGCAGGCGTATGTTTCACATATAAAACAAAAACAGGAAATGATGAGAAATGAAATGTGAAGACTAATAAAAATCTCCATGACCTCGATGAAGGCATAAAGAGAAATAAAACAGGCACATTACTCCTTTTAGAGCCTTTGTGACTATGCACGGGCTTCTGCATAGAGATGGAGCCACTGATTATAATTAGTTGAAGACTTTATTCCCAACTTCCCACCTTTCAAATGCAAATTAATGATTTCTGTGACAAAAATAAAAGTCCTTGACACACACTTGAAGAAGGACTCAAGTAAAATGAATAATCAGTGGAGATGAACAGCCTAAATGTATCAAGGAAGGATTCACAGATTCTGCTTTTCCAATAAAGCAGAAGGAACTGTTGGAAGATAATACTTACTTCAAAAGGACCATTTTATTATGGGCAGGTAAAATTGTAATATATGATCAGGTCTAGTGAAATGGAATGTCTGTGTGAGGATAGACTGATTCCAGAGTATTTGGTTATGCCTAGCTCTACCTTCACACCAAACATTTCATATTTTCATGTTTATAGGTATTTCATAAAAAGTAAATACTAAAATATTGTATAATCAGAATTAATACCTCCACTATTTCTTTCTAACAGCAGCAAATGCTGGTTTTTTTTTTTAAGGCAAAATGTTAATTTAATTGCTTTTCTAGGCAGTAATTATCTTCCCAGTCTTGTCTAACTTACGCTTGATGTTAATTTGATTGAAATATTTGCAATCCCTCCCACACAGTTTTTCTCTTTTCATTGCATCTCTGGCAGATTAAGTTTCTATGATTTGTCTTTGTTTACTCCCTCCTCCTATATGTGAAGTTCTTTTTTTTCACAAACGTTTCAAGTAAAAATGAAGTAACTTCAAAACGTTGAGAGATTTCCTTCTGGTGGAACAAGCAGACATGCTTGGGAACGACTGACAAGATTTCTCAGGCTTATTCCAAATGGTCTAAAAGCAGATGCAAAAACCAAATATGTCCACAGATTTTACTCTTTTAAATGCAAAATTATTTTTACTGTGTCAGAAATAGTTCTTTTAGGTATTTGTGCACATCTGGCTCTTATGTAAATGAAAATATATTCTATCATTCCAAAGAGTCACCATTTGGTAAGTCCCTATGATGTGTTAGGAACTGTGAAAGGCATTTTCTGAATATTATTTTATTGAATTCCCATAGAGTCCCATAAAATGACTGTTATTCCAATTTTAAAATAAGTAAAATTATTCCATTTTAAAAATAAGTAAAATAAACAGAGGAGTTAATGTTACTTACTCAGGATCACATAGGCCAAAAACTATATTTTTTCAAAATAGATTTTATATATGTGTATATATATATATATACACATATATAAAATATATATATATATATTTTAAACTAAGTCATGATAGCAAAACCCATGCTGATTCATGGAAATAAGGTTACTTTTAGAGAAATAACCTTTTGAAGCAATTACAAATGAACTTCAACCATCCACAAAATATTCCTATGTAATAGACTGGCTTGAAGTATCTTTTAGGACAGAAGGTTGGTTTCTAATGAATGTTGTGTGCTCTTTACAATATTAAATATAGGTCAATTCATGTCAAATAAATACAATATGAAAATAAAATATTTTTAAACAACCAGTGATTTAAAATAAGTGAATAATAAATCAATACATTCACTTGATTGGCAGACATTTGATGGACAGATCGCTCATGAAAGTTTTGGCATCTCAAACAGTTTGACATTATATACATATTTTACCTCAATTTGCCATCTGAAAACTGGACCCGCAAATTGCAAAGATTACAAATGTGTTGAAGTCTTCTGAGAAAGTTGTTACGTAATTACAGATTATTATCTTGCTGCCCTTACCCCATACAGGTTTCTATTCTAAATAATATAATTAATGAAAATTAATAGAAAAATGGATTCATTTTTGAGGCCTGCATTTCTGTATCTGTCCACCTGTCTGTCTGTCTTCCTCATGTTGAATGAATGAATGCAGATAACAGAAGTAGACAGTAAAGAATAGGAAGTAGCTGATATCCTAAATTTATTGAAATCATGGAAAATTACAAGTGACCGTATTATGCTGGAACAAAATAGATAGTTTCTTGTTTCAAGTGTATAGTTAGGTGAGAGGAAAGTTGCCTCAAATCATTTATGTCTTTCTCTTCTGTTGGTTTTAATTTCATCTATAATTTGTGTCCTGAGGATTCTTAAATTGTAATTTTTTTTTTTTTGTAAAAAGAACAAAAAGAAAGACATGCTTGGAAAATCCTGGTGTTTATCTTAGTTCCCAAGATGGACACGAACAGGATTTAGTTCATCCCATAACGATTGATCTAGTATGACTCAGATAGAAAGTTCTTGATATTTATAGAAAGGCTAAGAGACTAAGAGAGTGAGGCTACCATCCCGGCATGTATGCTTGGCTATATGTGTTTACATTCCACTTGGGTATCTTTCAAGAGAAAAAGTCAATTAAATACCCTCCAAATGTTTGGCATCTTAAATGGATTTGAGAAATGCTTTTGCAAGTAACTTGATTTCAGGTCAGTACATCTGCATATATTCAGTTTACTTGTGCCTTTTAAAATTGTGATTTTGAGCAATTTAGTAAGGAATCTTAATAACATCTTAATATTTATTCAACAATGATATTTTATATAAGACCTCATTATAAATGGGTATTCAGCTACACATGATGGGTTTTGTTTAAAAATTCTGCATTTAATTTTTTTTTTTATTAACAACTTTGTCTCTTAATTCAAACCTGAGACATTCAGTTTTATTTAATCTTGAAGCTCTGAGAATGTTTTAGGGTGAAAACGTGGCTTTCTTCCTTCTGTGCCTCTAATTACTATGTCTTAACCTGGAATTCTGTTTACACAGTAGAAAGTAAGAGACTGTGGATTAACAGTATTTTGAAACCTGGCATTAAATGTTTTGAGAAGACTTGAAGCGAGAAAAGGATTTGTTCCTTTGATTTGCAAGGCAAGTAGAAAGGCAAGAACTGTAAAATGTATGCAACCTAAGATGCTGAATCAGTTTTATGATTCAGTTGGAAAAAAAAAAAAAAGATGTATTACATGCGAGTACCATTTCTCAAAGTAGGATCTGTGGAACAGCAGTCTTGCAGAACACTTTGAGAAAAAAAATTCTGTGATAATGTAAATTTAGGAAATGCTGATAATATATCGCTTTTTTTGGAGATTGATAAATTCTTAATCATATTAAATATTCTAAAAAATTCACAAAAAAATTTTAAAAATCCATGTAAAACTTATTTCCTAAGTCTTTTGAAATAGAACTTTAAAACACTATTAACTTCTGAGAGAATAATTCGTAAGAATCACTGTCCTAGAATACAGTAGGAGGGGTTAGTGTCAGAGTGCTATATATAAATTATTGACCAACTTTGATGTTACCCAGAGACAGAGTGACACACACACACACACACACACACACACACACACACACACACACACACACACAGTGTCTCTCTATCCATCTCATTAGAAATACAGGTATATTGATATCTATATATCCATGGGACAAAGATATAATACTGAGATATTTTAAACTTAGTAATTTTTTAAAAGGACTTTGAGGTCTTTTAGGAATGAGATTTTTAGGTTAATATTGATAATAACAATACTAAAAACAGCATTAGCATTTGTGTCTTTTGTTGTTGTTCGATATTCAGAAGTCATTAGATCTCATCTCCATTTTAAAGGTAAGAAGCAATTTAGAGAGATTAAGTGCCTTGCTCAAAGCACTCACTGTTAATGGCAGGGGCATTAATAGTGAGCTATTAATCTGAGTTAGAACGGGCTTTAGTCCACAGCCTGTGGGCTTTCACTATACCATAGTGCCTGCACCTAGTGAGCTTTGGTGCATCTCAGGTAGACTGAGGAGTACAAGAGATTATATGTACAACTGGAATAAAGTATGGTCAAAGAGCACTGAGAAAAAAATGGAAATTTAAACAGATAAAGATTATATTAACTAGGACTATCTACAAAGAAATATTTTAGAGAAAGAATAATTTAAGTTTATTGGAGGGGTCAGTATGATGTCAAGTAATAGGTTGTGTGATTTTCCCCATGGGACTACAAGCAATTTGACAGAGCACTATGGGTCATTTTTGTGGCAATTTGACAGAGCACACAGTGTCATTATTGCCAACCCAAGATAGGAAAGCCCTTGTGAAAACTCCTTGGCCACCTTCTCCAGCTTGAAGATGGGGGGATGTCTGTGTATGTCAGCATTTTCTTACCTTTGTTTGTAGTCCAAATGTATATTCGGGGGGAGGGTTATGATGAGGTTCTTTTTAAAAACATAGTCAGTTTACAATGTGTCAATTTCTGATGCACAGCACAATGCTTCCGTCATATAGGAACATATATATATTTGTTTTTCATGTTCTTTTTTTTTTACCGTAAGTTATTACAAGATACTGAATACAGTTTCCTGTGCTGTACAGTATAAATTGTTGTTTATCTATTTTGCATCTATTAGTATCTGCAAATCTTGAACTTCCAACTTACCCCTTTCCACCCTCTTTCCCTCCGGTAACCATAGGTTTGTTTTCTATGTCTGTGAGTTTGTTTCTGTTTTATAAATAAGTTCATTTGTTAGTTTGTTTTTTTTTAAGATGCCACTTATAAGTGATACCATATGCTATTTTTCTATCTTTTTCTGACTTACTTCACTTAGAATGATGTTCTCCAGGTCCATATTTGACTGATGTGTTAGAAAACCTTAGAACTATTTCATATCAAGTGTTACCCAAAATGACTGCTCTTATAATTTAAACTCAAATGTTATATTACTAAAGTTAGTTATAGCCTGTATTTCTTGGCCTGGTAGCATTCAATGAGTGTACTTCCTTTCAATAATTTTGTATGTCTAGTGTCTTAGTGAGAATGCAAAGGCATTTAATTTTCTGACGTGTCAAGCCACTGGACTGGGTAGATGATTTGATATGCATTTAGTCCCTGGTTTCATTTTCTCTCCATTATCCACAGTTTTTAGGCCTTTTCATTTCTCCAAATAGTTCTCAAATTATATTCTGGAATTTGGAGGTTTTGATTTCTCTGAATGTCTCTCCATGATGAGCATAGCTGAAAAGGGTTTGGGCGGGAAGACTGGATATGTTACATTTGCTATGGCGTGTTAATTGTCAAAGAAGGAGATTGTCAGACAAAGAGCCACTGGTGACTTTAGAATTGCTGTGTTGAGTAAGAAGCCACTAGAGCAGTGTGGCTGGTTTGAATTGAGACGTACTTTCAGGGTACAATACATGCTGGATTTCAGACAGTACCCCAAAAAGTAAAACATCTCACTAGTAAATTTTGATATTGATTATATGTTGAAACTATAAAATGTTGAATATTTGAGCTATGCAAAATACAGTATTTAAATTAATTTCAGCTGTTTCTTTTGACGTTAAAAATACCTAGTTTGTAAAATTTTTACATTGCATGTGTGGCTTGTATTAAATTCCTACTGGAGAGTGACACTTAGAAATTATTACATTTACTCAGTGAGTTAAAAAAAAAAAAGTCATACTTGGAGTTAATTTTGAAGCTTGAACCTCATTTGGGAGTTAGACTAAATAAATCTAATGTATGATTAAAGAGGAAGTTCAAAGTATGATTGAAAAGAATCTGAGTTGCGTATATACTTATCTCCAAAGTCATCAAATTGTGTACATTAAATACGTACTGCTTTTTGTATGTCAATCATATCTCAATTAAGTTGTTTTAAAAATGGAAAGAATCTGTTTTCTCTGTAGATGGCTACTCAGGAAATAATGCATATCTCTGTGTGTGTGTATTTTAAAGGTCTGAATATTTGACATTCCAGTTTGCTTAATTCAAGACCTTCCTTTAAAACAACCTAGTTCTTTAATAGAATCATTTTTATAAAACACTTGAACTAAAGTTAACTAAAGCATAATCAATTTGAGTCTCATTCTCACAAGATGTCAAGTTAATTTAGCAGGGGTAACTATATCCCTGCTGTCTCTGTATCATTTTGCTTGTACTCATATTTCTTTTTTAAAGTATTACGGCTAAACCTAAAAAAGTACCTTGTGATGTTTCCGCTTGAATGTCTTGTTATGCTTCTGAAAGTGAGTTTACAGAAGTATATATATAAGTGACAAGAATTATTATATGGGATTTAACTAATGTCTGGAGTTTGAAATCCCTGAAACATTTTTGTTGGCATTACAAATACAAATTTTAAATTTAAATTTTCCTAGTTGAATTATATACGTATAAAAAGGGAAACCATACCTACTTTTATTCAAGAAATCACAAAACAAAGTACTATTCATAGCCAGATTATAATAATTTTGAATTTTCCTTCAAATACACATGCTTCAAATGCACAGCCTTCAGATACATACCTTAGTTCAAAACCATGTATGCAAATTTTCTTTCTTTTATTCTAGTCCCCCTATACTGATTCTGTGACGGAATTGACCTTACTTACTAAAAATAAACCCTCAAGAATGTGATTTAAATTCTGGAGAACTTCAAAAATACCTTTAAATATAATATTTTAATATAGGCACATTATTTAAATTTCTGGTTATCAAATTATGCGCCAGAAGGAAATAATTAGAATCAGTTGTGTCATTATTAATTTCTCTCTACAACAGAGAGGTGTGGAATAAAGGGAACAGCCCACAACAGAAAGCCCCAAGTTACTTCCATTGGTGTTATTGGCATGTCCTACAATAGTTTTGTACGATGCAGTTGTGTTTAGCCTGATTGTGCCAGAGCAGGTTTTCCTGAAAGACTCGCTGTGGCCCAGGCAACCTATTTTGTTTTCCTTTGTATGTCTAAGGCTTTTTGTTTGAAAACTACACCTTGAGATGTGAAGGTGATTGACATGAATAGACATGACCTAACCTGTTTCTCCTCCCTGTTCTTGGCCTTGTCACTCCAGACTCAAGTTCGTTTCTCCAGGCCTGCAAAGAGAGCTGCTGGAGAGCAAGGTTATCACACTCACCGGCCCCTCCTCTGTTGCGCTTCTGTCTGGAATCCATGTAAGGGTTTCTGAACAATCAATGCAGCTTACTATTCTTCAGCAAATACTTTCCCCATCAGCAAGTAATATATTGTGCTCAATATTTTACATGCTGGATATTTTATATATATTATTTTATTAAAAAATCCTTCACAAAAATCTTAGAATGTGGATGCCTTGTCTAAGGACATGCCAGTGGTAATTAGCTGTATTAGACAGCTTATTTAGTTGCAAGGGATAGAAACCAATCTTAAACTTAAGTAAGAGAAAATATGGAGGTGATTTATTGACTTGTATAATCAAAAACTCGGGAGTCACCTTTGGGTTTAGACATGGCTTGATTCAAGGAACCCAAATGACGTTCATTAGGACTTTGTGTCTCTCTTTTGCCTTGCACCGCTTCCATGTTTATTGGCTCCATTTTTCAGGCAGACTTTCTCACCTGTGGTAGAATGATGGTGGCCACAGACAGACGAGGACAGCATCCCTGGTATTTCTTGAAAGTGAAATCCTCCATTTCTAGCAGTTTCCACAAAATCCTGGGGCTGGTTCTGATGGGGCCAATTATAGTCACATAGCCATCTTTGATGTTCACAGGATGCTGAGAGGGTTAGGCTAGGATCACTGGATCTGGGTTCAGGTAAGTCCCTCCCTCTAAACACAGGACTTAGAAAAATGATGGGCTGATTTCCTAAGCAAATGCAGAAGCTGTTATCAGATAAATGGAGAGTTGACCCAAGGGGGCCAATAATCACAGATGTATGCTATGGAGGCCAACCAGGATCTGAACCCAGGTTGTTTATTTGTCATTATTATTATTGTTGCTGCTATTACTATTATTATTATATCCAAGCTCATGGTGGCAACACTGCACTATTTTCCTTCCAAACTGAAATGCTCCCTTCTCTGAAAATTTTTGCCCACTGGCTAACATTGGTCTCTCCTCATTAAAAAAATAGTGTGTACATTGTCTGAATCATTCTTTTTGCAAATCAGTATGCATTTTTGTAGTTGGTCTGTAGTTCTTAATTTCACAACAAGAAACCAGCATCTCTGGAGCAAGGACCATTCTTTCTTCCTCTTTGGGATAGTCCACAGTGCATGTTTTGACCAATGTGAATCGTAGCACAAAGAGCTTTCACGTACACTATGGTCTATATTGTGCCTCTGAATTTGGCAAGCATATCTGGACTTCAAAAGAATGAGAATGGTTTCTTTTTTAAATAAATCAACAAGCAGCCATCCTTACACTTGATAGGATACCACACTGAAAAACTGCTCCGATGCTTAATATCACAGACAGATGTTCTCAGAATTTAGGTGTTATTCTCAGGAGAATTAAAATTGAGGTGGTTTTTGATGTTTGCGAGCAAGTCTCATATCTCGTTCATACTTGTTATTTAGTATTTGTGGCTGTTTTCAACACAGAATTGCATGAAGTATCTTGAGAAATTGAATAAGCATGGTTTCTCTCTTTGTAGTGGGAATAATAAAGGTTTGGATTCCGACAAGCTTAGATTCCAATTTTGATACTTATGTGGACTTGGGTAATCTCAACATCGCTGAGTCTTAGTTTTGAAAATTTGAAGGGTTGTGGCAGGATTGGTGAAGTAAGGCATCTGAGGTTCCTTGCTCAGAACACAATGCACATAGCTGCTCAATAATAAGTGGCACTTTCCTTTTTCTCCCCTTCCTCTCCCTTGTCATGTGTTGTTATGGTCAAGTAAGGCCATAACTTTGGTATACTTGTTCTTACCTTCAAGGCATTGTGAGTGACAGCAAAGGATGACTTGCGATGTCAAGACTGCCCACTTGTAGACCAACCTAGTACCCACCTGTGGCCATATTTGTGTCAACACCCTGTGACCTTGCTTAGCTGGGGATGAAGGAGAGGGCTACCTAACCTTGGTTAATGTCCCTGGTAATTGTTTCTTCAATGTGAGATACTGACCTTCTCTGTAAATGCCATCTTGAAACAGATTTTGCTCAGATCACTTTGATGAACAGTTACTGAGCACCTGCTTTTTCTTAAAGTCAGTCTGCCTAGGCTCACATCCCAGCTCTGCCCCTTACTAAGTCTATATCTTGAGCAAGTGATGTACTTTTTTTTTTTTCATCTGAAAAATGCAGTGATCACAGTGCGTACTCAATGGGTGGTTGTGCAGATTTAAAGAATTAGCCATGTAAAGTGCTATGAGATGTACTCAGTGAAAGTTAACATTTAGCCACCATTGTCAAATACAATATGAAGATGAGTAAGAATTTATCTTTACCCTTTAAGTGTTCTCATCTGTCAATTTGGAAATAATTTTCTCTACAAGTTATTATAGACATCTTTGGTCCTAAGAACAAAGAATATTTGTTCACAAAGGGCAGTTTTCCCTAATCTATTTTTAACGGACTCTGAAAATTGAAGGATATATAGAAAGTGACTTCATTATCTACCTATTCCACACAGTTTATACTGTAGTCTATAGTCTTGAATTATGTTACTTGTTCCATGTACTTGTTACTTACAACCAACAAGATGGTTGTTGGTTCCTTGCTATCAGGAACTATTAGATAACTTTGGTGCTTGCTGGATCGAGTTAATAAAATAATAAAAGTCGTATTTTAAAAAGCATAAACAAGAAAATTTTGAGTTCAGTAAGCTAGGCAGCTAGAATTAATTTATGGGATCTACAAAACCACATTCTTTGCAAGGAAATACTTATGCATCTGCATGGCTACAGATTTTTCTTTTTTCCTGGTTGGACTATTGATAAGCAGCACTTGTTTCTGAAGGAACAACAGCAAAGTTATTGTTGAATTTGCAGATAGAATTAATTTTTAGGACATTGCTAAGAAAATGCTCTGACATCATTTACAGGTAGGCAAAACAGCATATGCTTCAGTTGGGTAGCCTCAAATTCACATTCTGAGTCCACCTACTTCTCATTCAAGGAAACTTGGATAAGGTACTTATCTTCCCTTCATCTTCCAGACCCTCTTTAGAATGGAGATATTATAACCACTTTGCTTATTCTGAGAAGTAAATATGACAATGTGCATAGAGGATTTAGCCAGTGTCTAGCCTGTGGCAAGTGCACGGTAAACAGAAGTGATAATAATGATAGTCATTTATTTATTTGGTACAGTGATGTTCATATATTGTCTGTCATTTTAGAAATAACTTTCTCTATAGGTTGATAGGACACCTTTTGGTTCTGAGAACAAAAGATATTTGTCCACAACAGGCAGTTTTCCCTAATGTATTTCTGTATGACTCTGAAAATTACAAAATAACTGAAAGACTCTTAGGGGATAGTTCCGCCTGTTCAGTTTTTTGATCAAATAAGGAATGAGCCCAGCTTAGGAGAAGAATTGATAGAGCATGGCGACCCAGCAGTGTCTCCTCCGATGTCTTACTGTCTGTCTTCTTTTTTTATGATTAGGCATTAAATGTTGCATTTTTAAAAAACTGTCCCTCCCTAGTGCTTTGACTATTACTAAAAACTGAAAAGAGTATAATCAAAAGTTAAGAATAAAGAATCTGGAACGTATTTCAGTTATGACCTTGGGCCAGTGATTTAAATTCAGTGCACCTCTGTTTCCTCATCTAGAAAATGAAGACAATAACTGTTCTATTTTTAGAGTTGTTGTAGGCACTAAATACATTAATGAACATAAAGCCCTCAAAATAACACTTAGCACATAGCAAGTATCGTATACATTTTAACTGTTAGTGGTGCTTTCTCTTCTTGGATGTAACATTTTCTGTCCCTGTGTCCACCCCTAATATTTTTGTGCAGCCTTCACAATTTGCTCTATACCTACAATATTTACTTAAGTTCAATTCAATTTTTATTTAGCTTTATATTGAGCATATATATATATTAAAATCATGAATTGTATGTGCCTTGTGTATTTTATAATGCATGAAATAAATATATCACCTAATAAAAACAACTGTCCATGTTATCACGCTAAATGCCCTCCCCTCCTGCCAGTATTATGCATACCACGTTTATTTTCTGTTTTGTGCCGTCTGCTTGGATCTTCACATACACCCAAAACTATTTTCAGTGTTATCAAAACTAGGAATATCTATGGAGGGGGAGTGGCAATATATGAAGCCATGCTAATTATAGCCATTTATTATTAAAGTCAACCTATGTTGATATGATTTGTTCAGAAGTAATTTTCACTAGAGATTGATTAGACACTTTTGGTCCTGAGATTCTAGAATGTTTGTCCATCTTGAAAGACAGTTCATATACACATATGCATATGTATATATGTTATCCCAAGAGTTACAGGTTATCTCTATCTACATATAAAGAGAGAGAGATACAGAGTGAGAGAGAGAGAAACATAAAGAGAGAGGAAGCTCTAGTGATGCTTCAAAGAAATGCAAACAGTGAGGAGATTATGGTGTATTTTTCTTTGTAACTGCATTATTCATATATGAACAAGTTTAATATTTGAATCTATATGAAGAGCTTTAGCAATGGTCCTGAAGGCGCTCTTTAATGGTGATAAGGTACAGATTTATCCTCTTTAAATAGTTAGCACTATGGCATCCCGTCTGACCTTAAGAAAATGCCAAGTAGTTCTCTGGAAATAGAACTATAAAATGGTAACCTATTAGAACAACAGCTCTCTCTGTAAAGGATCTGCTAGTCATTTACATTTCTCAGTAGAAATCAGTAGCTAACTATTGTTCAATTGGTGAATGCAGGGTGACCTAATCATCTTGATGAAGCCCTCCTCCTAGGAGGTTCATCCCTTGGGATAACGGAAATGAGCCTGAGGAATAAGGAACTAATTGCAGAAAGATAACGAGCATGGCTTCAATCAGGCTGAGGGGGAGAGACAATGGGATAGAGAGCTTACATCTCAGGATTCTGATTTATCTACTTTATTATTAATTAGAACAAAACATTAATGAAGCATGACACCAAACTAGGTACTGTACAAAAGATACAGACTAAACTTATTAGCAGAGTCAGAAACAGACAAACTTAAAAATGAAATCTAGTCTCAGGGCTTTGATTTATAAGCTGAGTTGGAGAAACTTGACTTACTGTATATAGAGATTGGAGATGCTTTCAGATTTCTTCCTCTCCATAGGCACTGCTTTCTTCCCTTCCTTGGTGTGAGTGGAAGTTCACACCTTTATGTCAGGGAACAGAAGTAGGCATTGTCTCCCCAAAACACCTTGACCTTGCTCATGTTAAAAACAAAACAAAAAAATTAATAGACAGACAACAGTAGGGAAAAAAAAAAAAGCCAGTCTTCTGATATTACCATTTCCTTTTCAGCCAAGTAGGTAAATGCACACAATTCATGCTGCCACTTAATGGACACTTTCACTTCATGGCTATGGAATTTTAGGCAAAGTATTTAATCTCTCTAGGCCTTGGGTTTCTGATAAGAAAATGACGATACGAATGCCTACCTCATATGGTTTGTTTTTTTTTAATGGTGATAAGAAAACTTAATATGAGATCTACCCTCTTAACAAAATTTTAAGTGCACAAATACAGTATGTTTAATTCTAGCCACCATGTTGTACAGCAGATCTCCAGAACTTATTCATCCTGCCTGATTGAAACTTTATGCCCATTTATTAAGTAGCGCCCCATTTTCCCTGTCCCATCTTAGCATCTACCTTCTTTGCTGATTCTATGAGTCTGACTATTTTAGATACTTTTATATAAGTGGAATCACGCAGTATTTGTCCTGCTGTGATTGGCTGTTTCACTTAGCCTAATGTATTCAGAGTTCATCTACATTGTTGCTTATTTGCAGGATTTCCTTTTTTAAGGTTGAAAAATATTCCATTGTATGTATGAATCACATTTTCTTTATACAATCCTCCTTTGGTGGACATTTGGGTTGTTCCCACATCTTGGCTATTATGCATAGGAATGCAGTGAACATTAGGGTGCTAGTATCTCTTTAAGATCCTGATTTCAGTTATTTTGAACATATAGCCAGAAGTGGAATTGCTGGATCATATAGTAAACCTATCTTAAATTTTTTGAGGAACCTCCATACTGTTTTCCATCATGGCTGCACCATTTTGCATCCCCATCAGTGGTGCACAAGGGTTCCCTTTTCTCCACATCCTCACCAGAATTTGTCATCTCTGGTCTTTTTTATGATAGTCATTATAACAGGTGTGAGATGATATCTCATTGTAGTTTAGACTTGAATTTTTTAATTAATGATGTTGAGCACCTTTTCATGTACCTGTAGACATTTATAAGTCTTCTTTGGACATTTGGGCTTGTCATACGTGACCTTTATTATGTTGAAGCACATTCATTCTATACTTCATAGAGTTTTTATCATGGAAAGATGCTGGATCTATAAAATGCTTTTTCTGCGTTTACTGGAATTAAATGTGATTTTTGACCATTTTGCTAATGTGGTGTATCACATTAATGAGTTGGCGAATATTGAACCATCTTTCATTCCAGGGAATAAATCCCACTTGATCGTGGTATGTGATTCTTTTAATGTGCTATTGAATTCAGTTTTCTAGTATTTTGTTGAGGATCTTTGCCTCTATATTCATCAAGGATACTGGCCTGTAGTTATCTTTTGGGAGGTGTCTTTGTCTGCTTTGGTATCGGGGTAATGCTGACCTCAAAGTGTGAGTTTCGAAGTTACCTTCCTCTTCAAGTTTTTGGAAGAATTTGAGAAGGATTAGGGTTAATTCTTTAAATATTTGGTAGAATTCACCAGGCAAGCCATTTGGTGCTGGGCTTTTCTTTGTTGTGAGGTTTTTGATGATTAATTTAATCTCCTTACTGGTAATCCATCTGCTCAGTTTTTCTGTTATTTCATGAGTCTTGGTGGATTGTATGTTTCTAGGAGTTTATTAATTTCTTTTAAGTTATCTAGTTTGTTGGAGTATAATTTTTTAAAGTAATCTCCTATGAACCACTCTCCCAAATTTCTGTGGCTTCAGTTGCAATGTCTGTCTGCTCTTTCGTTTCTGATTTTATTTATTTAGATCTTCTGTCTCTTCTTCTTACTTAGTCCAGCTAAAGGAATATGAATTTAGTTTATTTTTTCAAATATCCAACTCTTAGTTTTGTTCATTTTTTTTCTATTATTTTTTCCTCCCCTGGGGGAAACTCGGACCTGAAATTTTTTGTCCCAATCATACGATGCTATGCTGCAGGAAAGGATTTGGCAAGAAGGTATCACATTTCTGTACCAGCTTCAGTGTGACTGGCTTCCTGCTCATTCAGTGTGTGGGAGCCTCTTAACTCATTTCTGGATTTCTTAAAAATGGAATCTGTCACTGAACTGTTCATTCAGTGTGTTCACTGAGAAGAGGAAAGTCTTACGGCTTCCTATTCCACCATCTTGCAAATGTCACTCCCTCTCACTGGGTTGTTTTGAGGAGAAAAGGAGATGATGGTTAAAGACTGCTTAGCACAGGGCACTGCACATGTCAAACAGTCAGTGTTGATAGTGATATGTTAAAATACTGTGACTGGCACTTCTGGTCCATGTTTCAGTGTTAGGCTGTAGATAGTGAAAACATGCCCATGGTGAGTTCCGAGCAGCCAAGGACAGTTGACGACACCAGAGGAATGGAATGTGACCAAAGCCACCTAAGTCATCTGTATTTTACTGTCTGTACACACATATCTGGGATCAATAGCAGAATAGTATACATTAGACTAACATGATAATTTGTTAAGTTTTTATTACAGAGTAAATTATCAGATTCAAAGGGGAATAAGACAAATTCTCTTCTTGTGATGAGTTTACATTTTAGAGGGGAGAGATACATACACAGTAACTGTCATGTAACCTAATTAAGTATGTTGGCAACACACAGGATGAATTTTTCAGCATGGAACAGAGAGAACTAAAGAGCAGGAGTTTGCCAAGTGGACAAGTGGAGGAAGGGGATTCTCAGTAGAGCAGTGTCATCGTGGCATGAGCTCTGAATAGCTAAAGCTCCGTGTGGGTGTGTGTCTTAGAGGTGAGTGTGTGTGTGCATGTAGGGAGTATATGGACATGAGGTAAAATTTAGCTGAGAATGGTCTTGCGTTTTCCGAGTGATATAATCCAGCATTTGTTTAGAAAGTTAACTCTGATAGAAATACAGTGCATCAGCAAGAGGAGAGATTGGGAGCAGGAGTTAAGCTATTTTAGGGATAAATTCGAGGTGGACTGAAGGAAAGGGAAGAGAGGAGGTGCTTTTGAATTTGGTAAACAGGGAGTCATGAGAAAGTTTTCTAGATAAATGTCAGGGATTTCTGACAATAGTCCAGAGAATTAGGGACGTAAGAATGTGAGAATACTGTATTCATTTAAGAAATATGATCATCAAAAAGGCAGAGATGAGTATAGTAGGCTTGAAAATGAGACTGAATGGAAGAAAGCTTTTTCTTATAGGAGACACTTACAACACTTATAAACAAAAGGAAAGGGATGAGAGTGAGTTAGGATGCAAGAGAAAGTAGCTAATTGATCAAGAAGATTCCAGGAGAAGTATAATAAAACCAATAGCACAGATGTCAGGCATCGTCTTTGGAAGAGATTAAGATCAGATTTTTCTCTAACAAGTAAAGGAAGATGAATTAAGATGTTAGAGTAATCTTACTGACCTCCATTTTTTTTTCTTATTTTGATACATTGATGTGATGAATTTTGAACATATAAGGCACTGGGGCCACAAAGTTATACAGATGTGGATAACAAGGATCACTATGTTTTAGAAACGAGGGAAAGAAACTGTGGAGCATGGCTTGTGTTCTTTTGTACTGTCAGCAAGAAGTGTCAAGTCATGTGTTAAGTCCAGTTTCAGTTACACGTGCTCCAGGAGGTAGCATATTCACACGTTCTACCACTCCATGGTCCTGAATTCCATTTCTGTTTTATTAAAGTTACGAGATTTATTTATCTCCCTTATTATAAGGATCCCTCAAACTCCTTTTAGAAAGTAGTGGATAAAACATGAATAAATACTGAGGATGTTTCAGAAACAGTCTAGATATGGAAAGTTGAGGCCATATCACTGATTTCTTACAAATGATCAAAAATTAGAAGAGATTCCATAGCGCTTTGTGTTCAGTCTGGACATCTTGAAGTTAAAAAAAAAAAAAAAAAAAAAAAAGGGCCTTTAGACTGTGGCAGGTGTATGCCACAGAGCACAGAGAATCTGTGGCACTCACAGATTTGAAGGCTATTGTGTGTCACGGTTTGCTTCAGTAATTCAATAAGTCAAGTTCAGGGTCTCCTAAGACCGTTAAACTCTCAGCCCTAATTTGTTCCTCTCAATGGTGAAATTACCCATAATGCTAAAAGATATAATCCCCTCTTGACATGGTTACGAATTGACTAATCCAAAAGCCAACATAACTGACATGAAGTTTAGCACTGTCCTTTCTCAGAGACGAAGCACTAGTGTAAGTCTCTAGACAGGGAAAGACACAATAAAATTATTTTCAGAGTCTCTGATTATCACAATAAAGTAGTTAAGCACTACCAGTGAGATTTGTACTGTGGAAATAGAGTTCCAAACTCCAAGGAGAGCTTATTGGAGACCTTAAGAAAGGAATAAATTGCACCTGAGAGAACCTTACATTTCAGCGAAGAAATGAAATGACTGCAAGTATTTGTAGAGGTATGAGAAACTATAAATGGGATTTTGTTTGTTCTGAAAATGTAAGGGGAGGGCCTTTATTTTGCAGGGAGGCCCATGATGGCATTCCAGATGGCTAGAGAGAAAGTTTGACCATTAACTAGACAACAGTGCTCTACAGGTAGAGCCCTCCAGGCAAGAGTCTGGCCTATTTAAAATAGAGGAATTCCTGTGTACGCATGACTGGGACATTGTGCTGTACACCAGAAATTGATGCATTGTAACTGACTGTACTCCAATAAGAAAAAATAATAATCATAAAAATAAAATAAATTAAATTAAATGGAGAGATTCCAGCACCTTGTGAATACAGTCATGTCATATGATTTATTTTGCTTTCAAACATACCTTCTCTGACTTACTATGGTTACTAAATGAGAATAAACACCCTCTCTTCACCTTTTCCTCCCCTTTATGAATAATATTGAGGGTTTTTTTTTTGTAGCTTTGTTTAGTGAGGACTTTAAGTGCCCCCCTACACACAAACCCAAGTTTTCTGTTCTCTTAATGAAATGGGAAGACACCCCTTTGTGAACTTTCCCATGATTGGTAACCAGAACTGAGGGCTTAGCAATTAAATCCCCTGTGAAAATATATGAATAAAAGTAGAAATGTTATGGGCTGATTTTTTGACTATAAAGTTCTGCCAGCTCTTGCAATGTTTTATGAAGAGATGCCGGCATATTCAATAAATCTCGGCTGGCTGTTGTCCAGGAGAAATTATCACCAGCCCGTTGAAGGATCTCTGGCTTCTCCTTAGGAAAAGGAGGGGAGAAAGCAGCATTCTGGTTCATTCTGAGTTGTGCATTATACATTAAATTAAAATATATGTTTCACCCATTTAGCAGTCTGAATAATAAAATCTGTATACAGCTGCAACAACTCTGCTCTATGCATTTTAATGACTGATTTGTGAATATACTAGAATTATAGCTGCTATTCAAATATTTTCCTTTTTTAAGAAGTCACAAATCCCTCCCTTTAAAAATGCACAGACAAACACTTTATAATCTTTTAATAATTTGTGCTAAAGAGTTTTAAAGCTTAGAATATGTGGAAATTATTTGTTTTAGGGCCAGTAAATATAATGGGCTTGTCAATACGGTATTCAAATAACTGTCAAAATATTTGGAGCGTCTCCAACGAAAGGAACGTAACTCGATTTCTGCATTCAAATGAATTCTAAATAGAAAAAGTGATATACAGTTCAAAAGGAAGCATTAGACTATAAAGCGCCTTTCCATTTCTCTAAGGAATTGTGATCTACTGCTCAAATAGACTTTTAAATGGCTGCTGGGTTTTCAGGCTTCTCAGATGCTCATACTTAAATCAGTTTGAACTAGTTAAGCGGAGTCACAATTAGAATTGTAATTTCTTTTCTTTCCTTTTTTAACCAATTGTAGAGAAAGCTAATAAAATTGGATAATGAACATCTGCAACCTTTAATATGGTAACTGGGTCTTAGAAGGGGGAGACGCTGCTCTGTTGGCCTCCAGGGGATATTTTTCTAAGCATAACACCCGTTTGGACACGGGAGCTCGGTACTTTTTGCATCATGAACCATAAACCAAGAATCTTTCTCTAATGGGTTCTGAAAACCAGGAGATTTAATTTTAAATCCATGTAACAACAACAATAAAGCATGTATGCTTCTGGGGGAAAAAAGGCGACTTAAATTCAACTTATAAGAAAAAATGACATGTTACGACAAAGGTAATAATATAGTGTCCTCAGTTTCTCATAGAAACTTAGAAAAGTAGCTATTAGATAAGCAGCCAAAAGTTTAGAATGCTTATAACTGATGTAAGGAGGTTCTCAGTAATCTACCGTTAATTCCAATGTCCGTTCTTAGGTTGGAAACACAAAGTTCTATGGAATCTTTAGCAGAGCAGATCAAAAGAGTTATCTTTCATGGGCAGTTTTATCTTTCTCCTATCAAGAGTTAACAGGAAATCCTTTTTTTGCTTTGGCTCAAATAATAATTTAGTGGGGTTTATAGGTCACCAAAAATTATACAAATAATATAAACCAGAGTCAGAAATCGCTTTTATTATTACATCATCATCAACATGTGTAATATGGAATAGTGATGTCCAATAGAAATATCATATGAGATGCACAAGCGATTTCTAATTTTTGAGCAGCCACATTAAAAAAAGTTTAAAAAACTAAAAACAGGTAATATTAATTATAATAATATAATTTATTAAATACATATATAAGATTATTGTCATTGTACTATGTAATCAATATTTAAAGTTATTAATGGAATCTTTTACATTATTTTTTGCACAGTGCCTTTGAAGTCTGGTGTGTGTTTTACACTTAACAGTGTATTTCAACTTGGATTAGTCACATTTTCACAGTGCTTAACGGCCATATGTGGTGAGCGACTACCATACTGGACACACGGGAAAAGATCATATGTTACTTTTACTCACTGGATTATATTCTGAGAATAAGTGATAGTAGACATAGGCCAGATGAATGTTCTCTTTCTCATCCTCTCTAACACTGAGCCTGGCAGCAGTCCAAAGGGTCTTCATAACAGCATTTTGGGAAGTCACTGCCAATCAGAGCTGGCATTTAGGATGAACCTCTCTGCCAGTCTGTATAGAGACCATAAGATGAATTCAACCATATAATTGATCATTTGAAATCTCAAGACTCATTTCAAACAGTTACTTTCTTTTATTTGCCAGCCAGGGGTCAAAAATTCCAATGCCAACAGAGACCAGAGTGGTAGAAATGAGAGAATCCAGCTGGGTGAAAACCACACGGAGTGAGGGGACCATCTGTGGCAAGTGGCAAGTGTGTGACCTTCTCGAAATAGCCACATTCCAAAAACTAAACACTGCATCCCCAAACAAAACATGTCTGTAAGGCCACCACTGGGTGTCCAGAACTGTTGGCTTGCAGTCCCTGGCGAGACACGCAAAGTCTAAAGATGTGTCATGATTCCAAAAGAATTAACATTTTTGGATGGAGACAGATCACTCCTTGTCTGGTCGCTGACAGTTGTTGGGGGCGCAGGTGATTTGACCCCAGCCTCACCTCCTCCTCTGACCGTCTGTCTTGCAGGGGTGTCCTGCTGACTTTGACCAGAGAGTCTGTCACAAATTCGCTGTGCTTGCCATTTCTCCACTCTTCTCTATCAACTAGGAAAAAATGCCCCTCTCTGAAACCTCAGTCTTTCTCTAATGTTCATAGCTGTATAGATCCACAAAGCCAAAATTCAAAAAGCTTTGGAAATGAAAAGCTTTTAAAAACTCATGTAGTGATAAAATCTTACCTGATCTGAACTCATTTATCAACAAAATCTGACTTTGCAGGATGTGAGTCTCTTCATAGGTCTTTATTTAGCTAACAGTTGTGAAAATTCACACTAAAGAAATACTAACAGATTTGAACATGGGTGCTGTCCTGTATTCACTGGGATGCTTATTAATATATGGTGTTCATACCATGTTACCTTTCTAATATCAGAAAAGTTCTGAAACACATCGGCTCCAACTATGCCTTTATTAGTGAATCTTTATTACTAGTGATAGAAGTAGGAGTATCAGTAAATAGTTATTTGGCACTGAATATGCTCCAGGTACTTTATGTATTTTAACTCTATTAGGTAAGTAGTAGTATTACCTTCTTTTATAGATGTTAAAAGTAAGGCGATAGTGGAGTTAGGTAACTTGCCCAAGGTCAGACACCTCCTAGGAGGCACTGCCAGGCAATGCCAACAGTCAAACCAGGACAGTCCAGGTTTAGCATCTGCCATCTTTCCTGCTGTGCAAAAGCACCTAAGTCTTCATGATGGGTTCCCTTCACTTGACATTTACTAATGTGAGTGTTCTATCTCCTGAGCTAAAATTCCTACTCTTTGAAGACAGAGATTGTCTCCCCGATACTACGTGTATCTGGTAAGGGTACGAATATAGCAGCATTTATAGCAAAAAAATGACTAGGTTACAGAGAGTGTTATGAATTTCAGGAACGTACTGTAGATTCTGCAGGTTATGGTCCCTGTTGTTCTGTCTTCTACAAGGCTTATTTAACTTTGGATGACCTGACCTATAGCGTTTATTCTGAGCTGTGTCAGAGCTCTATGTCTTACCTCAGTTTATCCCCTAAAGTTTCTGGGGAGGTGTTGTTACTAGTCCCATGTTACAGATGAGAAAACCAGCATTTGGAGATGTGTGATTATGATGCTGGCAAGGGGTGAAATTCTCCTAAAATGTAGGTGGCTTGACCCAGGAGCCCGCAATCCTTCTTGTCTTCCTTCTTTGCCTCTTGCTTTCTACTGAGACTACTTTCTTGGGATACAAGTCACTTTGTAACTTCAGTGTTCCTTTCTACTCACCTCTCTTGCCACTCCAGTTACACTGGAGGACTCGAGAGTGTCTGATAGTCCAGTCTCTCACCACAGATAGTACTCATTTATCCTCATAACAATATTGTGAATTTGTGCTCTTGGTGTTACCATTTAACAGAGTTGGGAATAGAGGCTCATAGGCTTTAAGTGATTTACTCAAATTCACGTAGGTAATTTGTGGCTGAACTAAGATTAAAGTGTAAGTCAAGCAGGCATTATCCTGTTTCTCACTGAACTAGTTTCATACAACTTCAGCACTCTAAGAACAAATTATGATTATTAAAAAAAAATACCAAAGTAACCCATGAAACTCCTTTTAATAGAACTTCCTACGTACTGACTCAATGAAGAAACATGAATCTAATTGAATATTCTTCTCAGATTCACTGGGAGCATATGCATAAAACAGGGGTGTTTGCATGAAATATTTCCTGGGTGCCTCTGTTCAGCTTATACATTTCATTTTCAAAGCTAGAGTCTTTTTCCAGTTAATCATATTTATCAGCAAAACACAGTCCAAGTCACTGAAATAAAAGCTAAATGAAATAAGAGGACAAAGTTTGAATAAAATTCTAGACAAAAAAGCCCTTGGACCACAAATGGATGCCAAAATAGGGATTTTATTTTTCTTCGAAAATGATTAATAATAGCCATACTAGTAAACAGTAATACATATTTGCATGGCACTTTGTGCATTTAAAAGAAGTTCAGAACAGCCCAGCACCAACCCATTCTGTTTGACTGTTGGAATGTTGTTTTAAGAACATCAGCATCGTTTGGGGAAAAAAAAAAGACTTTATGAGCATTCTGATTGATTGGAAGTTAAAAAGAAGAGCAGGCTTTTTTCCTTTCCTTGGGCTTAAGTCTTGTGGGGATGTTTCTAGATCTTCAAAGAAATCCCTCCAAGGAAGGAAAACTCGAGTACTTACAACCTGCAACCTCAGTGCCTGGGGACTCCCTGTCACCTCACTTTGGAAGTGTTTGGTGGGCTATGCAGATCACGAAGATTGGGTAATAAAAACCCACCACCATCCAACCAGGGAAATCTATTACTCACCTCTTCTATTAATAGAGTCAGAGCTTCGATTTCACACTGCAAAAAGCTCAGATTTATTTTGCTTACTTGAATCTCAAAGCTTGAGTGGTCTCCGATTTGGGAAATGTAAATTCTGCTTCCTTTTAAACTAAATAATAGTTCTCTTTATAACACTTGTCATAGCCTTTATACTCCTATTTTGCATAGAAAATGCTGCAAAACATATACCCACTCTAAGGTTTCTAGTAGGGTGTGTTTAGCACACTGATTTATCAGAAAATAGAGAAAAAGAACTATGCTTGCCTGGGGGTGTGTGGAGGTCTTGGGGAACCGTTGCCCAGTCTACCTATTTATAAATGAGAGGTGGAAATCCATCCTATTCATTTGTAAATTCACGTGGAGCCTTTCTTTGTGTTGAGCTGTTTGATAGCGGAAACGTGCTGAAGGTTTTGTTTTAAGACTGTTCCATTTCTCAGGATGCCTCCTACCTTCTGTGTATCTATCATTTAGAAAAACGGTGAAAAGCAGCTTGAGCAGCTAATAGCCAATTCCAGTTCCCATTTTTATCTGTGGAAGACAGTGTCTCTGTTAAAATGGTACAGTTAAATGCAAAACTCACCTAACCAGCCATCGGGTGGCACTGTTGCTCCACTGAGTTCTTGGTAAATGAACAATTCTCTTATACTAAAAAACGAAAAGAAATGAAGCATGGTTGTGCCTTAAAGAAAGTAGCATTGTTTAAATGGGCAGTTGGATTTCCTCTGTTTCTTTGATTCTTCCTAGCCAGTAAACACCCTTTGACCCAGGGAATGAGAAGTAGGTTTGAAGTCAAATGGCAAGATCAACTATTTGGTAGATGCTACCTAGAGCCTAGTGTTGAGAAGGATTCTGATGCATGTCTAAGCTGATGGGGAGAATGTTATGGATTGATTAATAATGTCTGCTGGGGGTACAGAGTATGGAAATGGAGTGTACTTGTCTTTCTTGCTTTTGAACTCTATATATTGAGTGCCTATGAGAGGAATAAATTCTGTAGTACCATTGGGGCTGGATAGAGAAAATTTAAGTGGAATTATTCTATCCATCACAGAAGCGTTCACTAATTTGCTGCAGTGGAGTAAATCTTCACCATCCTTTGTCTACAACAGAACCTGTGTTGTGTGTGCTCTCTTCAGAGCCAAGTAGAGGCGGCTGCCCACAGGGCTTATCTATAAAGCTTTATAGAGAGGAAAAGGCAATGTGATGATGGAAGAGAGAGAGAGAAATAAGAAGATGCCACTCTGATGGTTTTTAAGATGGAGCAAGGGCCCAAGAGGCAAAGAACGTAGGTGGCATCAAGGAGATGGGAAAGACAAGGAAATAGATGCAAGAACCTGCAGGTCTTTCTTGGACTTCTCTCTTCCAGCACTGGTGAGGTCGATACATTTGTGTTGTTTTGAATAATTTGTTGCCACAGCAATAGGAAGCTTTAAACAGCTTCCTAGGCAGAGAGACTTTTGAGCATTGTCAGGCAGAGAAAGAAAGGGTGTTCTAGCCAGAGGAACCAGCAAGTTCAAAGGCATGATGCTCTAAAAAAGCACTGGGTGCATGGGAACAGTTTGTATCTCTGGGAGCCCACAGCTCAGGTGCATTTCAGGGAAATAAGATGTGGTGCAGGAAAAGGGAGTGTTCTGGTTTCACTGCTAATCCCTAGCATTCTGAGACCAATACTGGGGCCATGCTTTTCTCTTCTGGACCACACGTGGACCTCAGAAGTCTCCTCCAGATATTTCTCTCCCCACAGAGATCTAGAAAAAAGCCCATAAATAGTGGCCCCGGGCGAGGATGAAGGATCCAGAGCAAAGATTGCCATTAAAATTAAAATAAAAAAGTAACTTGAAAGAAAGAAAGCTATTTCTGTAGAGAGAAAGCTATTTCTGTTACCGTAGATGGAATTTTTTGCTGGCATTAGGAAATGAATGAGAAGAGAGAAAATGATCAATTTCAGATTGGACAAAGGCTCCTAAAGGAAATCTTTTTGACCCGTATAATGTACCTTATGCTTTCATCACGTTTATATATATTTTATAGCAGGATGGTGAAGAGTAAAATTAGTTAGTAGATTTCTTCTTAGGAAAAAGCTTTCTTCTCTCTTTTGGGAAAATTTTTGATAAACCAGCTGTCTTGGAGGAGAAGCTAGTTCTACAAACCTAGATATCTGAGCCCCAAATTTTCAGAAGCATTTCAAGGGACTCAAGATACAGGGAGAAGAATAGCAGAGGAGAGGCTGAGAAAAAAATCTGGCACTTCATGGGATAGACTTCTTGACCCTAGACATCATCAGGGAAGGCTCCAAATGTCTCAGAATATTAGGTGGGTTTCTTGGAGCACCTGGTTAACGTTGTGAGCTTTCCATCGGGGATCCTTCGGGGAGAAACAGAAACCAGGTATAGACACAAACAGAACAGGCCCTACAGATCATTAGGTTTCCACCACATTTATTATTTTGCACTTTATCTGCTGACTTCTCTCTGCCATTTTTCATCTGCACTCATAACGCCGACTCTGGTTTGGTCAGAGTTCCTAGGGAATTGGCAAACAAGGAAAGGGGTTGGGGCGAGGTGAGTGAGGGGAGGGAAGCATTTGCCTCACATGTAACATTTAATGGATGTAGTCAGGATAAACTGCATTTACATATAATATTTAAAAAATCAAAATCAATGCAAAAAAAATTCACAGTGCCATGCTGGAGCCTAAGGTCCAATGGAGAAATCAGTAACACTGATTTAATTATTTATTGATATGTTGATATTTTTGTCACCATGGATTTTGCATTAACTTTGATTATTTTTTAAAAAAGTGTTGTAATAAAATATCCTTTATCTTAATAATTAAGTTTCTAGTACCTCTTGTCATGGATTCTAGATGGTCAGCAGCAAGCTGGGAGATAAGGAGGCCGAGAATGTTAAGGGTAAGGATTGACCACCTACATCTAGTGAGTTTTCCAAACTTTCTTTTGTATCTACTAAATCCAGTGGGTAAAAAGTGATGCTGTCCGCCTCCTTTGAATAAGGCACAGTGTGGTCAAATGTCTCACGTGACAAGTCAGAGCTGGAGGAACATCCTCTGCTTCCCTGCTCTGTGTTCTTGCCCCCGTTTAGGTAATTTCTTAGCTGAGATTTGTGATTTTCTTCTCTCTTCCTTTCACCATTGTATTGCCTTTTCTGTTTTTGTTCCTCTAGTCTGTGTAAGACATGGAGAATATCTAAGTGTGTGAATTTAATTGTCTCACTTTTTCTTATTTGTTCATTACTCTCACTCATATGGGAAAGTAGAAAAACAGTGGCTGCACTGTTGCTTTTTTTGTTCTTTGTTTTTTTTCTCTCTAAACGAAAAAAAAGTTCTGGCCGGCATATAGTCATGACATCTAAGTGCAAGAGCTGATAGATTTTGGCAGAAGTCATCAGATTTTGGTTGTAATTACAGTTTTGCTTGGATGTCTTCCATTGGTGTTTTTCTATTGCTACTTTATCTTTATGGATAAATGATTTAGCAATGAATTAGACAGACAGACAGACAGACAGATAACAGTGATACCTATTAAATGTCTCAGTTTAAATGAGGGTTAAATTTTGTTTTCCCCACATTATTGCCTATTTACAAAATATCAACCACTAGTTAGCAAATGCTATTTTTAAATGAATTTGGGACAATTATTATTATTCATACTTTATATAATCTTTTGGTGATCTAATTCTTACTGTATGTTTCAGGCCTGATAAATACAGAAGAAAAGTAAAAATAGTAATTTTCTATTGCCTTAGAGAAATTACTTTAATAGAGTAACATATAAATGTCAAACTGTTTATTTTTGTTTGCCCATAATGAGTCTGCTCCAGGTAGCTAACCTCCTGCTGGATGTGTAATGATGAGGAACCTTTGGACTGAGCCCATGATGACACAGACAGCATTCACAGAGACGAGGAGGGGAGACCCTGTCCCGCATGCATCATGGCTGTGCTCAGAAGGAGCCAGTGTGATCACAGGTTGAGGAGATGGAGCATAGATATGCCCCTGGGGACAGCTGGGAGATAGGACAAATCCCAAGTAACTAGTTGAAGGGCAAAGAACGGGAGAATCCACTTCTAAAATCCGGCTTTGTGTGCTGGACTGTGGGCACAGTGGGGGGTGGGATGATGGATACTTTTTAAAGGGAATCTGTTCACCCGTGACAGTGGGGTACTGATAGCCTTGGATTTGGAAGAAACTTTAAGTGTATCAGGTTTCTGCTTCCCTGGAAATGGCAAAGCACAGTGGTTAAGGCCCCTGAATGTATCTGGAAGGTCAGCTCTCTCACTAACTAGTTGTGCCTTTGGCTAACCTGCCTAGCCTCTCTAAGGTGGGAGTGGTTGTGGTAGTTACCTCATGGTCTGGCATGGTGGTGGGCATTAAATGAGATAAAAGACTTAAAGTACCTCCCCACAGAGTAGGCAGAGTGATATTTTAAAACATAAACCACATTATGTCTATGCAAGACCCAAAGGCGCTGACCTCATCTACGAGCCCCCTCCCTTGCACTCACCATACTCTGGTCGCTCTTTTTTTTTTTCCTGTTCCTTGTACGCACAGACTCATTCCTACAGCAAAAATCTAATGCTGACCATTTCCTCTGCCTTAATGTCCTTCTCCCAGGTGTTTCTGGAGAACTTGCCTGAATGCTCAGCAAAAATGCAGTCTCTATCCACCCCATAGTGACATGGCATCCCTTTACCCTGTGTTATCTTCTCCACAGCCGCTGAAAGTTTTGGTTTCTTTATTACTTTCTGTCATCACTCCCCTTGTTAGGGGAGTTAGGGTGGACGCTACCTTGTCTGTTCTCATTTTTGACGCGTGGTACGCCCGGTGTTCAGAACAGTGCCTGGTAATAGGGACTCAATTAAAAATACATTGAATGACTGGATGAATGAGCACAAAGCCTTTCTGCTCAAACAAGACAAGACGATCTCTTATTTGTATCTGTGTTTGCAAATCTGTTTACACAAATGAGATGGAGACGTTGGGCCCCAGGAGAGTTGTTCGGTGGCTTTGCGCAGTGTGGTTCCTCTCTGAGGTCTGGGGATAAAGGTCTTTTGTCTCACGATTAGAGAACTATTTGCTTTTACTGCCTGGAATATACGTTGTCCCAGCTAATCATTTGAACTTCCATGGTATTCAGATGCAGGCATTTAAGATCTTAATAGCAAAAGTAAAAAGAATATTTACATAGTTCATAAAAGGAAACCCCATGCTTCCTTTCTGTATTTTACAGCACCTCATCACAGTGGAGAGTGAATTCAGTGATGCACTAAGTTTTATATTATCTCCGACTTGCACCACAGTCAGGCGACCATTCTGGCTTTAAAACTTCTTGAAGCACATCACCCATTGCCACTGCTACTAAAATAAAACTTCTTCCTTAAATTCCCCAAATGTTATGCAAATTGAAAAATACCCCTGTCAAAAGACTATCAGATAACACCTCTCATTCCCAAGGACTATTTGTAAGTATACAGAAACATCCAGAAAGAAGTAATAAATTGTTCTGGTATGCTGTTCTGGCAGCCATTAATAAATCAATATGAAGAGGAGTTCTGAAGGGCAAAATGTTGCTGTCGGTGGGTGTCCGATTTAATTTTGCTCTAAATTAATATTTCGAATATGATAAGTGAGCTGGCAGGAACAGATTTCATGATTAATTCTATAGAGTCAGAATGCTTTGATGACACTTTAATAGCTGCTCCACTGATCTAAAAGTGCCTGGAACGGGCTCACGTGGGCAAGCTCACAGATTGCATGATAATGTGGATCCCACCCAAGGAGGAGATTTACTTTTTATTTTCAAATCTCTGGCGTACCTTGGGAGAGATGTGTTTCATCATGCAGGCAGAGACATTTTTCTAACACTGTGAGCCACGACGGAATGGTACACGTGGTATGAATGAGCAGAACGTGTCGTTGGAGCCCTTCTGTGAGTCCTGCCTCCCTGGAGCCACGTAACTCAGATTACAGCGGGGTCATTGCTCCCCTGAAAACGAGGGTGCCTTGAGTGAAAACCTCATTGCAAAAGGACCAGTAAGATAACATAACCTGAGCTTGTGAATGAGAAACAAGAACGGAACCCAAGTGTTTACTTTGGGTCAGTACGGACCTATGATTGTTGCTACCTTGATAGGCTTACGATTATGAGAACTGGGAGGCTACCACTGAAATTTTGTATTTATTAAAAGTTTATTGAGGGCACCAAAATTTTTGTTACACAATATGACATTAGGGATATACATAACAAAATACCTACTCTCAGAGAGTTTACATTCCTATAAGGCTATTTTGAATTATTTCTAATAATTTTGTTTCAAGATTAGAATTACATCTTGAAGTGGAATATTTGGGAATATTTGTAAAATTAAAATTTATGTTTGCGTTATGTGAAAGTGTTTTGAAAATTTTGTTTTTACTTGCCTATTGTCCTTTTTAATTAATATAGCAAAGTTACTTATAAGGCCAGGAAGAATTCTATACATATTTCATTTCTAAGAAAAAGCATTTTGTGATCTTATATGCTGTTGAGATACGTATTATCTTGGATTCTAAAATCAGATAGAGAAAAGGCAAATGTTTCTTTGAGGTTTTCTCACATGTATGAAATGTTCTCTACTCTGAATAGTACCATGGGAAGGGCAAATTGTGAGATATGCACATACTCCATGAGGTTAATGCTTCTCCTGGCTAATCTCCTCAAGAAGAAGATATTTTTCTCTTCCTAAGACTTAAAACAGAAATATTTCCACTCTCGTTTCTAGTTTTAACATACTGGAATAAAGACATACAGTCCCCAACTTCTTACACCAAAACAAACAAACAAACAAATAAACAGTAAAAGCCATGCTCAGATGAAAACTCACAGCACTAAACACATACTAACACAAGAAATAATGAAAATAAACTAAAAATCTAACCTAAGAAGTTAGGAAATCAACAAGATACAAGAAGCAAAAGAAAGGGAGCAGTAGGCATGGATGCCAAGACTGATTAGTCAAAAACGATGATGTGGAGAAACCATTCACTTAACCAAAGATAAAACAAGTGGAAAAGCAAAATAAGACGTACTTAAGTAACACCTATGCATGTAAAACTTAACAGAATTCTGAAGAACATTTTTCTCAACATGAAAGGCCAAAAAGAGCAATGGAGAAAAGTTTCACACATTTGTAGCTTTAAAAGGACAGATCTAGTCAAGCAGATAAGGTCAAAACAGGTAATAAAGTAACTAACAAAATTAAAGTGGTCAAAAAAAGTCACTTTTTTTTTTGCCTCAGAACTATACTTCAAGATGGAAATAATATGTCCTGTCCTTTATAGTGTTTTTGTTTGTCTTGCTGTCTGTAACTTGCAAAGTTAAATTTTAGTATTTTCTTTTTGAGATCTTACTAGTTTTATTATTATAAATGAACTGAAAAATGTATATATATGTTAGATATATGTATTAGAGAACTGCAAGCTCTTTTTTATTTTAATTTTATTTAAAAATTTTTTTAATTTTTTTACTTTTTTTGAGAAGGGAGGAAATCTATCTATTTATCTATCTGTTTATTTAATGGAGTTACTGGGGATTGAACTCAGGACCTCATGCATGCTAAACATGCATCTTACCCCTGAGCCAGACCCTGTCCCCTTTGTAAGCTCTTATATTATGCCATTTCTAGGACTGTTAGATATCTTATATTCTACCAATAGCTCCTCAACATCAATTTAAGAATTAAGTCTCTCTCTCTATATATATCTATATCTGTATCTATATATACATATGCATACACACACATATAGAATAAGTCTCTATATATACTACAACTTTAGCACCAAACTGATCCATTCTTTATCCAGTATTACAGATTATACTTGGGGTGACCATCAGTAATTATGCGGAAACAACAGACAGAAATGGAGACCGTCCTAGTTTGCCCAGCATAGTTCCCATTTCTGCCTGTTGTCCCCGCATAATTATTAACAGTTACCCCACCTGCCTCACTTCACTTTAAAAAATATCTCTCCTTGTTTGATAAGTTATATGATCATGCCATTTGTAATACTGCTGGTCAGGATAAAACCACATACTGAAAACTGGAGGAGCCCCTTAGACCTTACTGTCACCTCATTAACCAAGGCTGGAAAATGCTTCACTTAGAGCTGCCACTCTCCATCCTTCTACCTGTAGCAGACATGGTTAATCCATCACGGGATGCTTTTCCACTGATCTTACACCCCGTTTCAAAATCCTGCTTGACACATCATTCTGAACAACTACCTTTGGTCAAAGGTGACATGAGCTTAGAAATTACTTTGTCATCCTTGCACGGTGTATTATGCTATCATGCAGTATCTTCAGTTAAACAGGGTTTTGTCCAGGCTGTTTAAATCAAAGTGTTTATTGAAGTCATGCCACATTTCAGGCTGTAGGAAACTAATTTTATTACTGATTTTTCTGATATTAAAATTTTAGGTATTAAAAGTTAGTTTCTGTTTTTATCAAAGGATATGCATATACTTTAGGGTACTTAAGGATACAGATAATTTTATCAATTAGATGCCCTGCAGGCTGTTTTATGACAAATAACTGTCTTCTCACTTGACTCCCTCAATTATTTCCTACTCTTCAGGTAACTAGTTTCAACCCATTTAGTTCATTCTTTTGGTTACTACTTCCTTATTTCTGAATAATATATGTGTACTGCTGTTTTCATGTTTTTAGTCTTAAATGTTGTCTGTCTACTTTCCTCTAATGATCATCAGATTTTACCTTCCATTCCTCCCCTGTCCTCTAGTCTGCTCTCCCTCCATACCTACACATACACATTCTCTTACACACACACACACATACACACACCCCACCACCACACACCACACACCCACCCACACACACACACACAGATTTGGGAATCTTCTTAGCTTCCCAATATAGTTATGTCATCATTTCCTCTAGATCAGTATTAAGCATTAACTTTATTTGACTATGCAAATACTATTCTCAGCTGAGTTAGCTCTCATGATTAATTTTCCTTTCTGGCAAATTTTTGTTTCCCTGGAGTTAGTTGTTTGCTGTTATGTATTTGCTTAGCTCTGTATGAACATATCAGAAATTCAACTGCATGTTCTTTGCTCAGTTGTGTGAGTTTTCTCCCAGGAAGGGCCAAGGCATCAGATAATCTACTGGTCTCACTGTAAAAGCAACTTCCCCCGGGGTCTTCGCGTGTTCCCATCCAGGCTGGTGGTTCTCTAAGACATCTACTCAGCTGTGGCCTTGGGAGTTTTCATTTATGGCTTCCTAATTCCTTTTTTCTCTTTTTGAGTTAGATCTCCTGTTTCTTAGATTCCTTGCCTTCCTCTTTCTTGAATTACTCCTTCTTGGAGAAGCCTATTTTCTAGAAGTTTTCAGAGAATGATCTCATGGGGAGTACTTTTTTCTTTCCTTTCCTTTTCCTTTCTGTTTCCTTTTCCCTTTCCTTTCCTTTCCTTTCCTTTCCCTTTCCTTTCCTTTCCTTTCCCCTTTCCTTTCCTTTCCTTTCCCCTCCCCTCCCCTCCCCTCCTTTTTCTTCTTCTCCTCCTCCTCCTCCCCCTCCCCCTCCTCCTCCTCCTTTTTGAAAGAACATATCTATAGAAGTCACTCTTCTACCGCTACACTTAATTTTAGTTCATCCAGATCCAGAATTGTGTTAGGAAATCTCTTTCTTTCAGAATTTTGAAGGCATTCTTGTTTTGTCATCAACATGGCTGTTCAAAACTCAGATGACATTCTGACTCTTCCTTTTATCAGAAATCCTTTTACTCTCTCCATAAGGAGGTTTGGAGCATCTTCTGTCAGTTTCTGGGGTTTTAAAATTTCATAATGATACTTCAATGTGTCTATTGTTAGTGTCAGTACATTATTATTTATTATACTGGGCATTCAGTGGATGTTTACAATCTCAATACAAGTGCTTTAGTGCTGGGAAATTTCCTTGATTTTATTTTTCTCCCCTCCTTTCTCTGTTCTCTCTTTACAAAATTACAAGTACAGAGATATTGGGGCCTATGCCATAATTTTCTAATTTTGTAAATCTTTTCTGTGCTATTTTCCCATTTCTTTATCCCTTTGTTCTACTATTAACACCTCCTTTGAGTCTGCTGTCATAGTAATTTCTGCTCTCATAGTAATTTCTAAGAGCTCTTCCTTATTTTGTGAACATTCCTCTGATAGTTACATTTAACAAATATATTCACTGATCTTTATGAAAATACTAATGACTGTTTTTCATTTCTAAAACTTCTCTGCATGATTTCTGTTTCCTTCATATTGTGTGCTTCCTTGTTTTGTTCTCTGTATTTCACCTGAGATTTCCTCATATCTGCTGATCTTTAACTCTGCTGATTTTAATAATGAGAAACAGAAAAGTTGATTTGAGACTCTGAACATTTGAATGTGATTTGTCAAATGAGGTCTTAAGTCGTATGGTCGGGCAGTTATACTGGTGAACACAGAATGTCAGTCTTGCCATATTTCCTCTCTTTATTGGTTAAATTGCTCAGAGCAGCCTCTTCTAACTCCTCGCTAGAATGCAAGCTTTCTGGAAGTTCTGTGTGAGCAAAAACCTAAGGGATCTAACATTCTGTGTGTAAACATTTACTTCACAAAGTTCCTTTCTCCTTTTCTCAGTGTGATACTCGACCCCAACAATACTCAGTGTCCCCGTGGAAAGACTTTTTTTAAACCCTCAAAAAAGAGTAACCCTCTAGTCTCCTGGAGCAGGGAGAGATTCGACAGTTAACTGCTTCATAAGCAGGATCCTGTTTTGGAGATCACCTTCATCCCCCTTCCAGCGGTATACAGTGTGGCTGATTCCTGAGCCTTTACAGTTGGGAAGGATAAGTTAAGTTGCTTCTTAGATTTCCTCCACGGCAGCTTCGTAGTCAGTTAATTCTGTGTTACTTACCACTCACCTACCTGCCTTCTAGCTTCCAAAGTGTTGGGGCTGCTTTCTCTTTTCTCATTATCTTTATAGTTTTAGGCATTAAAATTTATTTGTTGTCATTGTACTGAGTCTTTTTTAAACTTTTTAAAATTTGTTTAGGGGTGTAATTAGGTTTATTTATTTATTTGTATGGAGGTACTGGGGATTGAACCCAGGACCTTATGCTTGCTAAGCACACACTCTACCACTAAGTTGTACCTCTCCTCTTGTACGGAGTCTTGGGAGGGAACAGAGATGGTGTGTATTTAATCTACCATTTTATCTGCAAATCTCAACCTCAATTTTTAAACTTGTTCAAAGGTGAGAAATTCTTTTAAAAGAACATGTTATACAGGTGATTAAGATGTAAAGTAGTTGTAAGTAGGGCTCATCTGATTTTGGGGGATGAAGTAGGGACATATTCCTGCTTTCATTCATTAACAACCCTCACATTCTTCCTTCCTATCTCTAAAAAGGTCCATTGGGATGAATACAGTTTATATATTTGAAGTCAGTGATTTTCAGAAACAAATTAGCATGTTACCCATAATCTTAAATAAATTACAGTTCAGTGAGACTTGTAAAATGAGCATATGCATATTTAGCCATAAGATAGCCATACCGTCTCATTAAAGAATGAAAAATAAATGATACATAGATTCAGTGCAGTCCCAATCAGAATCCCAGCAACTTATTTTGCGGATTTTGACAATTTGATTCTAAAGTTTGCTGGAGAAGTAGATGACCTAGAATAGCCAACACTTTGTTGAAGAAGAAGAACAAAAGTGGAGGATTCACACTACTTGACTTCAAGACTAATATAAAACTGTAGTAATCAAGTCAGTGTGGTATTGGTGAAAGAACAGATAGACAGATGACTGGAACAGAATGTAGAGTCCAGAAATAGACCCATACAGATAGAGTCAGCTGATCTTTGACACAGGAGCAAAGGCAATATAATAGAGCAGAAATAGTCTTTTCCACAGATGCTGCTGGAACAACTGGACGTCCACGTGGAAAAAAATGAATCGAGACACAGACATTACTCACTGCACCTTCCACAAGAATTAATTCAAAGTGGATCGTAGACATAAATGCAAAATGCAGAACTTTAAAACTACTAGATTGTAACATAGGGGAGAACCTAGGGGTTTGGTGATACCTTTTTAGAAACGACACAATGACATGACCCATGAAAGAAGTAACTAATAATACAGACTTCATTAAAAACTTCTCTGTGAAAGACAATGTCAAGAGAGTAAGAAGACAAGCCACAGGCTGTGAGAAAATATTTTCAAAAGGCGCGTTTGATAAAGGATTGTTACCCGAGATGTACAAAGAACTCTTGAAACTCAACAATAAGAAAACAAACAACCTGACTTAAAAGTGGGCCAAAGACCTTAAGAGACACCTTGTCAAAGAGGATGTCCTGATAGAAAATAAGTGTATGAAAAGATGCTTCACATCACCTGTCACCAGGGGAATGCAAATTAAAACAACTACACACCTATTAGAATCGCCAAAATCCAGCAGACCGATAACACCAAATGTTGGCTAGGATATGGAGCAACTAATAAACTGCTAGTGGAGATGCAAAATGGTACAGCCACCTTGGAAGACAGTTTGGTACTTTCTTATAGAATTTAGATTCTTTAACATACAATCCAGCAGTTGTGCTTCTTGGTATTTACCCAAAAGAGCTAAAAACTTATGTCCACACAGAAGCCTGCATATGGATGTTTGTGGCAGTTTTATTCGTAATTTCCAAAATTTGGAAGCAGCCAGGTTGTCTTCCAGTAGGCGAATGAGTAAATAAACTGTTGTACATCCACACAATGGAATATGATTCAGTGATAAAAAGAATTGAGCTATCAAGCCATAAAAGATAGGGAAGAACCTTTAGTGCATGTTAAAGAGTGAAAGAAGACAATCTGAAAAGTCTGTAAACTGTATGATTCCACTTACATGACATTCTGAAAAGGCAAAAGTATGGAAGTGATAAAAAGGATTAGTAGTTGCCAGTGGTTGGAAGATGAGGAAGGATGAATAGATGGAGCACAAATGATTTTTAGGGCAGTGGAAATACTCTGTGTGATACCATAATGATGGATACATGTCATTATTGTCCAACCAATAGAGTGAAAAACACCAAGAGTGAGCCATAATGTGAACTGTGGACTTTGGATGATTAAGATGTGTTGATATAGGCTCATAAATTATGACACAGGTGCAACTCTGGGGTGGGGGGGATGTTGAGAATAAGGCAGGCTGTATGTGGGACAGAGGATATATGGAAAATCTCTGTGCCCTCCCATCCATTTTGCTGTGAACCTAAACCTGCTCTAAAAAATAAAATCTTAAAAATTGTAGATAACACTCTGAAGAGAAAGCATATGATGATTAAATTCCTGTGACTTCATGATTGATAACATTACCAGCATACTAGGGGCATTTAAAATAATAACAACCAAGAAACAGCATTCTGAATAATTCTTTATTCTTTGGTACTATCTTAGTGTCTATCTATACATATATATCATATTATATTGTATACTATAATAGGAATATTATATTACATATATATGCAATTGTACTATATTACCTATATGATATTATATATACTACATATATACTAGCATATATACCAAGGAATAAAAAGGCATTAAGACATTAACTTTAGGTTAATTAAATAAGACTGGAGTTAAGAAACACAACTCTTGGCTATTTATTACTTATTTGGATGTGCACTGCCTCAAAATGATACCACCTAAGGCAAAAAAAAAAAAAGCATCTTAGCCATTCAATATGTTCTCTTCACTTTCTACAAATATCCTTAAGTAATAATTTATTGCAAACTCTTTTTCTGTGCTTTTTGTCTAGTAAATAATGTATCAAAGTTCATAGAGCTTAGTAGCTGTAACATCACAGGTAGTGAAAAGCTTTGTTCAGTTTCATAGAATAATCTCCTAATTTGTATCTAGTTATTTATACCACAGATGGACAACTGGCTTGGTAGTGTAATATATGAGAGAATAAGCTGCCACAGATATTAAAAATGGCTTGCTTCTCGCAGAGATTCATTCCACTTAACCACAAAAGAAAGCCTATTAATTAGACTTTTGAATCCCATTAGGAAAAACAAATACCAATACTTAACTGCTCAAATATGACATGATGGAAAATTGCTAACATAATTAGATTTTTAATAGTGTTAATGACTCTTGTATCTTATTAATAAGAATTAAAAACTAATGTAATATTATATGAAGAAAAATTGCCACTGTATGCTCTTCTATAGGGAAATGCAGCACGATTATGTCTATTTCCACATGAAGGGGTTTTAATTTTTACTCCCTTGCAGTTGTAATATAACTCACATGTTCCTTGGCTCAATATATTATCCCTGACTTTATGTGACAGAAGGTCTTACAAGTACACCATTTAGATCTGCAATCTCATTAGATATCCCAAGTCAAGCATGATGTTGACTCTGGATATAAAATTACCCATATTAAAGGTTGAAATGTCTTTTCCCTACCCTCTTTCTCTATCTTTTTACAGATTATCACTCCTTCAATGCCTTGTTTCAACAAACCCTTTCAATTTTCCCATTTATTAGTGAAATTATATTCACTGTTTATGCCATGCAACTTGTCATTTTTGGCATAGTGTCCCCATCTTCAGCTACATGGACATAAAAAAAAGCATGTTTTGTTGTCCAGTGAGTATATCTCATCAATCAGTTAATAAACTGATATTCATTTAGTATCTTCTTTATATTCATGACGTTGAAGACAACTGAGTGTCTCAAGACATGTTATTAAGCAAGCACATGATCCTTGTACTGAGAGAGGGTGTTTATTTGTTCAAATTATATGACTCTTTTAGCAAGTTTTCTTCCTCAGAAACCTGAAAGTGCAATATTCATATTTCTATGAATTCAGCTAGCTAAATTCACCATCCCGGCTGCCACAAAGACAAATGGATGCTGGTTTCCAGACTAGGCACCAAGCAGAACGTCTGAGAAAATAGCCAATATTTGAGATAGATGGCTTGCCAGCCAACTTACAAACTCACCAAGTACATACAGATTATAAAAGATGCAGTGAAATGACTTATGATGTGTCCGAGACAGAATTTGCTCGCTCTTTCTCAGGAGTGGCATATCACTTTAATGTGATTTTATCAGCTGGTGGACCTCTTCTACTCAAAGTTCGGTCCCTGGACCGGCAACGTCATTATTACCTAGGTGCTTCCTGGAAGTGCAAATCTTGGGCACCATCTCCGATATTCAGAGTCATGGTCTACAACATAACAAAATCCCCAAGTCATTCTTGTGCGTAGTAATGTTTGAGAAAAAACTGGACTATGTTTGTGTGAATAAGGCAGACAGTTTTCTTGCCTTAAGGAAAGGGGAGGTGATGGTGACCTTGCTCAGGTCACATCAAGAGTACAGTGTTTATCTGAGAGCAATAATTTCAGCAGTTCTTTAGGAATAAAGTAATCAATATAAGGAAAAAATTCAAAATATATACAGTGGTACACAACCCTGCCTGCTCATCCAGTTCTGCCGGGGGTGGGGGGCGGAAGGGTGGCTTTTAAAAATGCCAGTTCCTGTGTCCTATCCCTGGAGATTCTGATTTAACTTTTTTGGTGAGTTTCCTATGCATCAGAATTTTCAAGAAGTTTTCCAGTGATTTCTACATGCAGCAAGGGTTGAGAACTACTGATAAAATATGAGAAATGGTTGAGGGAACTTGGGTTAATTAGTTTGAGGAGGAAAACTTATGTGGATTATCATAGAACAGACTGATTTTGTGTAGCTTCAGGAAACAGGGCTGGACTAGGGTGAGACACTTAATAATTGAAGACCAACATAAGAGAATTTTGGTAATTGGAGCTGTATGAAGAAAAATGGGCATCTTTGAGGGCATGTGGTGAGTTCAAGTGGAGGTTTCATGGCCAAAAGGCTCTCAGGAGCACTAGAGAACGCTCATGCATTTGGCATTGGACATTGAGTCAGTGGGGTACAGGACTGTCAGACTGTGTTACAATATGGAGTAATAAGAATGATGTTTAACGAGCACTTTCTGTGCTGGGGACTTTGTATGAATTACTAGATTTTATTCTGACCACAGCTATGAGGACACGCCCTTTGAAATCAAGACTTAGAGAGTTAAAGTAATTTACTTGAGATTACAAGTTGCTAAGTGGCAGAACAGGCTTCAAAATGAAGTTTGTCAGACCCGAAAACCTGTGATCTTAACCTATGACAGATTCTACCATGATGCTCAGCGATTCTCAGTTCTTTGACTCTCAGGTGTGCTTTGCAGCGATCACTGTGCTGTTTGCTGTTCACTCAAAGATCAGTTTTAATGTCCAGGGTGGCTTATCTAAGCAAACTTCCATAAACATTAAAGAATATACATATGTTTTTAAATCACTCTTTTTGAGACTTAGAAAATAGAATGTCATTGAAAGAATAAGAATTAAAGGACCTAGAATCTTAATTCAAGTAAATCTTAATTTAAATAAATAAAAAAGAGAACAAGTAATAAAACCAGGTAATTTGCAATACCAACACATTCTATAACAATTCCTTTTTCCCCCCCTCTGCTGTGATTGAAAGCATATTTGTTTTTACTCTTTTTTTTCAAACTGTAATCTATGTTAGTATTGCAGAACTAATTATGAGTCACCCAAGTGTAACCAAGGAGTGCTGAGGGCTCCTGAAATAAGACAAAAGAAATTCATTAAGAAATAATGTTGAGCGTATGGTTTCAAAAGTTCATTAGAAATGCTGAACCAGAGAACTCTGTTGCCTGAACTGATACCAGATCTAATCATTTATCCGTCCCAAGGTTCTAAATACGTGGTTGTTGTCCTGCTCCTTAACCTCTCAGCAGAAAGTGAGCTGATTTCTACAACTGGAGTTTAGGTTTACTATGCCACCTTTTACCTAGGACACACCAGCCCTTTCCTCTCTCTCTAGATAATATACTCAGTATGCATTGCAGGATCTTGGCAGCCTGGGGGCCTTACATTTTTAGCTCAAGTTTACATACCTTAGGTTTGAAACCAAGTCATTATCTCCACTCTGTTTTCTCTGTGAAAGAAGACTGGGCTGGCTTTTGGCAGCCTCTTACACGAGAACTTCTTAGTAACAGTCAAGGTGTAAAGATCTCTAACCCTAAGGGGAATATTTCAATGTTGTATTGTAATAACTCCAGGTACTATTATTCAGAGGCAAAGCATAGCATAGCATTGACAACCATTATCGTAGGGAATTTCCTGGGTATATGAGGGGATCAGAGGGTATTTGTTTCAGCATCATTTTCATTAAACAAAATTTTTCTTCTCAATAGACCGGTACCACCAACACTAGGATGCAGAGGCAAGGAAAGCAGGCAGCTCTTTCTGTAAACAGCCAGATAGCAAATGTTTTGGACTTGGGGCCCCACAGTGTCTGTCTCAGACACTCAAGTCTGTCTTTGTAGCACAAAGCACCAGTGGGCACTGTGTAGACTCATAGACATGGCTATCTTCCAATAAGTTTATTTATGGATAATGAATTTTGAATTTTTAAAATAATTTTTATGTGGCACAAAATAGTCATGTATTGATTTTTTTTTTTCCTCCCATCCATTTAAAATGCAAAAGCCGTTCTCAGCTCACAGACTGTACAAAACTAGTTTCTGGCTAAATTTGTCCTGTGGTCCACAGTTTGGCTACACCTGCTCCACCCTCCTAATTGCTCTTTGATTTCTGGAAGAGAAGGAGAATTCTGAATCTAGCTCTTTGGATTGATTGATCGATGAATCTTTTGCTTCCATGTCTTGCTGTTGTAAATAGTGCGGCTGTAAAACATTGAGGTGCATGTATCTTTTTGAATTAGAATTTTCATACATGCCCAGGCATGGGATTGCTGGGTCATATGGTAAGTCTATGTTTAGTTTTTTAAGGAACGTCCCTACTTTTCTGCAGAATGGCTGCTGCACACTTTTATTTGAGTCACAGAATGGGAAGTAAACTTAGAAGGTTATAATTTATATCTCTCATTTTACAAATGAAGAGATAAACATGGGAAAATAACTTGTCTAAGGTCAAACTGGCAGAGAAAGAGTAGGGTGAGACTCTAAGATTCTAATCTAATTCCAGTTGTTTCCTGCTATCATGTTCTGTCTTCTGCTGATGATTCTACTTCCTTGCAAGTCCTCAATATTTCAAATAAAATGCCAAACAAAATGTACAGTTATCCCTGGGTATCCATGGGGGATTGATTCCAGGAACCCCATGGGTACCAGAATCTGCAGATGCTCCAGTCCCTTATATGAAATGGCACAGTACAGTTGGCCCTCTGTATCCGTGAGTTTCTCATCTGCAGATACGGAGGGCTGACCATATACATCATTAGAATATTACAGGGTCTCTGACAAAAACAGATCCATGACATTTATCTTTTTATCATATTTTTAAAAGCTTTTATAAGCTATAAAGCAGGTGTCAGCTCTTTTTATAAGCTCCAATTTATCCAAGGAATTAAGTCCTTTTACTTATGTGATCTGCTAATTGATAGGAAAGATTGACTATTTCCACTATTAGATTTGGCTTCATAAAACTGTCACTTATAAAGAATACTAATCGAATATTGATCCCATATTGGCATTTGGCACTTGGCGACTGGCTATCTATCAGAAAGTTTTCATTCTATTTCTAGGAAATACATTTTTAAAAGTCTAAATGCCAGTCTGACCATCTGACCTCTTTGAGATTAGCTTCTACCAAATGCAGGTCTCCTGTCCAGTAGTGCTAATGCCAAATTGGACGAGGAAGTAACCAGGGTGGTCTCTGAAGTAGTGAAAAAGAAAGGTATTTTGCCAAGACAATGGATAATGAGAGAGAAAGAAGGACTTTAGGTAGAAAATTGCAGACATATATAGGTTATTCCTCAAGGGAGTGGTGGAAGTTACTGTCAAGGAAAGGCAGCAGACTTTGGACAAGATACAAATATTGATCCTTTCACTGAAACACTGACTAAGCCTGTAGCCTTGCTCGTTACAACAGTCACTCTGAGCACCGAGAATTTCAGTTCTGTCCCTGGTGTTGTAATGTCAGATTCTGAAACTGCAAGTGGAAGTATCATCAGGAAATAGAAAAGTGAGATGGGTTCAGGAGAACTAAATTGGGAGGCTGAAGTTAAACTAGAATGCAAAATGCTTTTTGGGCACTATTACCCCCAATTTTTTTTTTTCTTTTTATAAATGGTTTTTGGTATCTAGATTTTTTAAAGTTAATTGGCTTGATTTGTTCATCTCTTTGCCTCTTTATGCACAACACAAATTGAACTAGGGTTATGGCCATATTACCAATTAGTTTGATCAAAATGTATAACTGAGTGGACCATCATTTAGGCTGGAATAAACACTGTAAAGCGCTAGCTAGCTTGTTTACTGACGATATAAGTCACAGTGCAACTGTATTAATATCTTGCAGTATGTAGATATACCCATTTTGTTGTTGTTATGTTAGCCAATTAGAAAAGACACAGGAGCATTTCTGATCAGTACACGTCCATTTCTTCATTCACACAGTACTCGTTAGAAGGTAATTATATATAGCTCTGAGTTATATTCTGTGGAAGGTCTAAGGCTGAACATAATGATGAGTGGGACAACAGATAAAATCCAGTACTCTGATAAAAGTTAAATGTGATAAAGACAAATATGCTATTGTTATCATAAATTCAGTGAGTGGTTTGTAGGAGGAAGTTCAGGTTGCTGTGAGATGAATTTGTAGCTCACCAGGTGCTTATAGGAGGAAAATAATTTCTACTTTGCTGCTCCTTTTAGTGAAGACACCTTGATTTTTCACATTGCATATCTTGGAGCTTGTAGGAGATACTAACCTTCTTTAATTCCCCGTTTCTACTGCCAAACTAGTATTTATTCTCTCCTTTGGGAAAGCTTCTCTCACATGAGGCTCATGACACCTGTTTGGTCTCCTATTTTGCCCTGCTCCCCCAACCCGGTATATTTTGTGAATTGGCTTCTGCCTCAGTCTCCCTTCTACTCCAGTTGCTGTCAGCCACCTACCCAAATTTCTGACCTTTTCTTTTCTAGTGACTATTATTTCCATTCTCTGTCGCTCAATCTGTGGCTGAAAGCCTAGATAATATAAATTGCTTAGAAATGTTTCATCTCTCAAATCTTAAAAGTTAGTGGCACATTATTTTCACCATAACCTCTCAGTCTTTCCATTTCCTCGGAACCTTGATAGTAAGACTTTGGCTGTTAAAATTCATCCCAACCTCCAGTTCCGAGGCTCCACCGAGCTTTAATTTCTTCCCTTAGCCCATCTGGACCTCATGGTGTATCATGTCAGCCTCTCTAGACACTCAAATCTCTTTCTCCTCCAACTGTAGTCTAACTTCTCCCTACAGCACAACCACATTTCTCCTTCCAGGGCCACTTTCAGCAGATACATCTGACTTGTCCTCTCTTCAGTATCTCTGATGACATTGCCTGTCCTCCGAAATTATTTCTTCCACATAGCTTTCTGCTTCTGTCTCTCTTCACTAATATTTCTTCTCAGCCTCTCTCATGGGATCGTATTTCCTTGACTGATCTCGCCAATTGCCACAACTTCAGTAGCCTGTGAATTATTTACATACACGTACGCACTTGGCCCCAACTTCTCTCTGCATCCAAGATCATTCTGTTCAATTGCCATGATATTGTCTATAAGTGTGTCAGCCACATCATTCCCCAAGGAGAATCCATTATTTCCTTCACTCTACCCCTAAATGGATCTTCTTCCTATATGCTCCATCAGCTGAAGTCACTACAATCCAGATTTTATTACTCAAGCTAGAAATGTGAGTCCCTGCAGAATTTTCCCTGCTCCTCACATCTAATCTATTAAAAAAAAAAAAAAGCCCTGTGGATTCTTCATCTTCATTGTCTCTTGATTTTGTCCATTTGTCCTTAGCTACCACTCACTCAGTTCAAGTTATCATCTCCTGCTTGAAATATTGCCTGTTTCTTAAGCTGTCTCCTAACTCTAATCATTATTTCTCCTGTCTATCTTCCGTACAGATGACGATAAAAATAAATAATTAGCTATTATAAAAGTAATACATAATGCTGTCCACCCTTTCTTTTAATCCTGCAATTGTAGCATACAGTCAATTGGATAAAGTCCAAACATGCATTTTCACTTCAAAGACCTTCTCTTTGACACTCTGATTTCTGATTTGTGACATCCCTCCACTGTCAAACACCACAGATTCTAGAATGTTCCTAGAAGTGCCACGCTGTCTCTAAATGTTGTACAAAGCAGGCTCTGGAGTCAGATTCTCTGAGATAAAATCCAATATGTTTGACTGTGGACAAACTGTTTACTTTTCATTTTTATATAAGAATGATAATAGTAAATGTCCTGCGGTTGGTAGGGAGGAAGAGAAGAGGTGTCCTCCTTCAGGTGCATAGCGAGGCCTCTCTTACAGGTGCTCGATGAAGGTAAAATAATAAACAAGGAAGTAGCTTCATATTGTGATGCAGAATGTTCTTTCATCCTGTAGTGTCCTAAACCAATTCTGGGGAATTCAACTCAATTTAACTTTTCCTCCAGGAAGTCTTCCATTACCCCTCCCTGTTGCCTTAGATTCTCTTCCTTTTCATTTCCAAAATCACAGTCAATCTCCCCCTCCCCCCTGGCCACACACACACACACATCTATTATTGTACTTGTCAAACTAAATTATAAATACTCACTTGGGTCTTCACACACTCTCAGCTGGACAGCTGCCCTCAAGCGGAGCTCTTGTATCCCAGTTGCCCAGCACTTTACCAAACATTTTGTGGAAGGCTGGGTACATGAATATGAGCACAAAAAATAGAGCAGTTCTTCTAGATAATCCAAGTTGATCTGTGCGTATGGGTGACACTTGAGTGTAATATAATAAGCATAATTTATGTGCTTACCTTCATGTTGTCATAAATGTGATCCTAAATTCATACACATTCTTTATTTAAAAAAAGAAAGATGAACCTCAGTTAAATACACTCTGTTTGTATCTGGGATATTTTAGGTTTAATGAAACCTTGAGAAATAATATTCATTTGATAGTTAAAAAAAAAAAAACCCAGTCTGGATTATTAAAAGAATGAAAGGATAACAAGAGGTTCTGTTGTAATATGGAATTACATTAATAAAGTATTTGTGTTATTTTGTGGTTGACCAATAGTTTTCTTGGCGGAAAGACAGTACTTTCTGAATCCTTCTCTTTTATGTCTTGGTGAGGCTGAGGCTTTAATGGGAATCACAGGAACCCAGGTCATTGAGAATGAAATGAGACAGGGGAAGGAAACATTTTTAATACCTCTCTGTTCTTGCCTTCCTTTACATGGGTTCTTCCATTATATAACTTTTTATAAATTGTCTTTAGAAGAGCAGATGCCAACTAAAAGGCAGGCTTAGATTTAATGTCCTCTTGCCATTCTATCTTTTCTTGTTTAATTGAGAAGGAAGATGAGAAAACAAGACAGGTTCTCTATTATTTCACAGGGTGTATCTGGCTGCTGGAGAATAGCAGTGGCTGACAAAATGTTCAGTTAATTGAAGCCATGTAGTAGATATTGATGATCTTTCTACGTTTAATGGAGAAGTAAATCTGCTGCTAGAGAAAAAAAAATTCAAATGGCTCTTTGGCTGATATATGTTCACACTCTCCTCTTCAAGCAAATCAGAAAATAATAATTACTTTCCCAGATACAATATGTTAATACTTAATTGCTCTCTACAGAGCATCTCAAGTTTAAGAAAAATAACAGTATAGCTTATTCCTTGATTTTTTTTAAACTGTTAGGCACAGTGAAAACGTACTGAGATGAAAAACATTTAATTCACACAGAAACCTGTTGGTGACAGCAAAGTTACACAAATTCTAAATTGAAAATGTGCATTCAAATGAGACTATTCGAGCTTTCAAAGTGTTTGTAAAATAATGGACAATATAGGAGATATTTATTAAATGGGGCTATTATAAATACATTTAAAAATCTCTGGTTACTCCTGTTTATAAATTCTTTGGACCTATTGAGGTTTCAGATACATAGTGGTTTGGGTAAGTGAAAATTGCTCTGTTCCCATAAAGTGTCCTATTCCTCAGGGAAAAAAAAAAGGAAGCATTTAGTAGCTCGTGGGCAATGCCATTTATCAAAGAAAAAGACTTTCTAATGACAGTGCAATAAGTGGGGCTCAAAGGCCTCAATTTTAACTGTATTAAACCCATTATAGTGATATTTTAAAAGTAAACAATTCTTAAAGTTGTCTTCAATTCCTTAAACTTAGCCTATTTGGAAATACTGCCTGAAATTTAACTGCTTTGCAAGTGTTTGTTTGCCTTTTCTTTCCACTTCAATAAGACCAGTCGGGAGAATTTCTGCCATTATACAGTATCAAAACCAAGCACCTGGTTACAGGGCTCAGTACTGTCTGTGAATATAAATTAATATGATTGTGTTTAAAAGTTAAAGTATCTAAAAACTGTCTCCATTCTGGACACCAGTCCATTCTACTCTGACCTATTAAAATTTCCCTTTATCTGGTTTCCTGTTCATTGTCATCTCCATCTTCTCTTACATTTAGAGATTCTGTCTTCCATGCCATTTCTTTTGTCCTTTCTTTTCTTGAGGATATCTTAAAAGTTCATGTCTTCATGCCCAACCCTCCCTTCTCCATTGCTCGAGCCTAGGTTCTAAACAATTTTCTGTGCACTGAGAGATTGTATGACTCCTCTAGGAAATTATAGTAAGAATCACAGAAAGATTTCAGCTCAAGATATAGCTCTGACTGATCGCTGATACTTCCTGTATCTCTCCGTTGAGAAGGATTCTAAGACCATGGCCTGATCTGAAAGGAGAAGGCTTCTGTATTCAAATACCAAATTACACTCTGCATACATAAGGTAGGGTGAGGAACACCATCCTTATCACAAGGTTAGTCTAAGGCAGTGGTCCTCAAACATTAGTTTGTATCAGAAACACCTTAAGGGCTTGTGAAAATGCAGATTGCTGGGCCCGACTACCCAGTAGTTTCTGATTCAGGATATCTTGGGTTTGGTCCAAGAACTGCTGCTTTTTACAGGTGTCCGGGTGATGCTGATGCTGTTGGTTCAGGGATCACACTTTGAAAATCACTGATCAAGTACACTTTTTTTATTGTGTGTGTGCAGGCAATTTTACTTCTTCTTTCCAATCAGGTTGCCTTCTGTTTATTTTTCTTCCCTGATTGCTCTGGCTTGGACCTTCAGTACCTGAACAGGAGTGGTGAGAGTGAGCACCCTTGTCTTGCTTCTGATCTTGGAGGGAAAGCTTTCAGTTTTTCACTGTTGAATATGACATTAAACGTGGGTTTATCATATATGGCTTGTATTATGTTGAGCTATGTTCCTTCTGTACCCAATTTGTTGAGAGCTTTTATCATGAAAAAATGTTGAATTTTGGTAAATGCTTTCTTTTTCCCATCTATTAAAAGGATCATAGGATTTTTATCCTTCATTCTATTAATATGGTATATCGCATCCATTGATTTTTATGTTGAACCATCTTTTTATCCTGGGAATAGATCCCACTTGATCATGGTGTATGATCCTTTTAATGTGCTGTTGAATCTAGAATTTATTTTAGAATTCTTCCATCTATATTCCTCCAGAATGTTGGTCTGTAGTTTTCTTTTCTTATACCATCCTTATCTGGCTTGGTATCAGGGTGATGCTGGGCTCATAAAATGAGCTTGTGAGTGTTCCCTCCTCTTCAGTATTTGGAAGAGTTTGAGAAGGATTAGCACTAATTCTTTTTTAAATGTTTGGCAGAGTTCGTTAGTGAAACCATTTGGTCCTGGGCTTTTCTTTGTTTGAAGGTTTTTGATTACTGCTTCAGTCTCTCTACTGGTTATTGGTCTGTCAGATTTTCTGTTACTTCATGATTCAGTCTTGGTTTGTTGTATGTCTCCAGAAATTTATGTGTTTCTTACAGGTATCCAACTTGCTAGCGTATAATTGTTTATGGTAGTCTCTTATAATCCTTTGTTACTTCTGTGGTATCAGTTGTAATGGCATCTTTTTGATTTACTGTGTTGTTTATCTGAGCCTTCTCTCTTTTTTCCTTTGTTATTCTAACTAAAAGTTTGTCAATTTTGTTTATCTTTTGAAACAACCAACTTTTAGTTGTACTGATACTTTCTATTGGCCTTCTAGTCTCTATGTCACTTATTTCTGCTCTAATCTTTATTATTTCTGTCCTTCTGCTAACTTTGGGCTTTGTTCTTTATTTTCTAGTTCCTTCAGATATAAAGTTAGGTTTTTAAATTCTTTCTTTTTTCTTAACATGGGTGCAGGAGATCTCAGTGGGGTCAGAACAAGTGTATGATGCGTGGTGGCCGTAGTTGGAAGGAGAAAACACAAAGGATGGAAGAACATGGAGAGCATGGACTCTTTTGAATTTAAGAATTTGCTATTGAAGGATATTTTGGAGAAAGATAAAATTTAAATTTTTATATACATAAATCAAGAAACTCTAAACTCTGTGAAGGCAAGGGATAGTATTATGGTCAACATTCAGTATCTATCTTGAGTCATTTCTCCTTTGTTTGTTTTGGGGATGGTAATTAGGTTTATTTATTTTTTAAATCATTTTTTTAATGGAGGTACAGAGGATTGAACTCAGGACCTCATGCATGCTAAGCATGTGCTCTACCACTGAGCTGTACCCTCCCCTCTTTGCGTCATTTCTCTTGTTCCTCTCCATTAAAGCACTTAAGAAGTTCAACTAGTTTTTTTCTCTTTCAGGATCTTGAGTTACTCAGCTTCAAGAGAGTCCAAAAATTTGTGAGCTATTCTTTGTTTTTTGGCAGGATCATAGCAGAATTATGAGTAGTTACCAAAAGGAGGTTGACTAGCTCTGATGATTTTGTCTGCTTGAGTAACTTCTGTATAAGATAGAGCACAATGCTCTGTGCACAAAAAGAGTCTGTGTGATAACAGTATTTGTACATTGCATAATACTTTCTTAGGCCTTTTCTCATATATTATCAGACTTGATTTTCATAGAAAAGTCTGTAGAGGTATGTAAAATATCATTGCTCTTCAACAGATAAGGAAAATGAAATACACAGTATTCAAGGATCTTATCCACAGTCTCAGGGTCTGATAATGGCTTAGCAAGGCAAATAAACTAGACCTCCTAGATTACAGTCCAGAGCTCTACCCGCAAAGATGCCTTTTAACGCCGTAAAAGAAACATCTGCTTTTGCTAGTTCTACAGGAAATTTTTGTTCAGTTATTCATGTTCCTGCTTTTGAACTAATTCAAAACTAATTTAAAATTAATATTCTTTCCTTCTAAAGCTAACTGTACAAGATGCTTTTGGCGGGGAGGGGTGGGTACTGATTAAATCTAGATGCCTGGGTTTCTTCCTCTCTGCAGCAATCATTGAAGAATGTATCAATACTGTAATTCCTTGGTCACAAATGCTATATGAAGTAATGGAAAGGGGATCTAGAATTTACTATTGTTGTTTCTTTCCCTTAAAAAAAAAAAAAGAGAGAGAGAGATTCTCCACTCATATGTGAAGGGGGAAAAAAAAGATAAACACACAGAAAGGCCTGTGACACAGTGCCAGAAATGAGCTGGGCTGATTCATTAGCTCTTGAATTACTAGCAAACCCAGCCCACTGTCTCGCATGCAATTATGTTGAACCTCATCTCATTCTCTTGTGATGAAATAAGGTACTAGGCAGTAGATACCACACAATATAATCACACCTGTGGAATTGGGAAGTGTTGAAATAAACATTTACTGTCACTCATTTTGGATTGCAAGGCATTTAACAGCTATAAAGCGTTTGCAGGCAGGTTGCAGGGTAAGTGCCCATGGTTTATCAGTTCAGTATGTCTCTGATGAGGACACAAACTAGGTGACCTATGTGAGACAGACACAGGCCTCTGGCAGTCACTCAGATATACAGAAACCAGAGGCTATAGAGTGCTTGAATAAACATCAAGAAAATTCAGATTTCTTAAATATACAACGATTTCTGTGATTCTCCTCTATAATCTTAACTGTCCGAGCCCATAAATTTAACACATAGTTGTAATATTAATATATTTATTCTAATCCACTTATTAGAAAGTTAAAGTGGGAATTAGCAGAGAAAAATAAAAAGCGCATGGTTGGGGTCTCTGGGCTAGAGATACTCTTGTTGGCCCTGAAGGGACAGGCAGCAAATGGAATGAGCTGTCAGAGCATAATTTCATGTTGATTAACAACAAAAATATCTATTGCACATTTACTGTGTTTCAGACACTGTGGTATATACAGTGTTGAACAAAAGAGATGAGGTCCTTGTGTTGATAGAAGTTAATGCTAGTCTGTAGCCCTTGGACCTTTTAAAATTATCCAAATGCTAAATCTTTGAAAACAGATTACAAGTACCTTATTATTGGGAAATTTCACTTTCTGGAAAACACCTTATATTTCATTGTAAACAGAGCTAAATTGATCATTTTTTCCTAGCATTTCAGTAGTGATGCAGAAGATGAGTCTAAAACCAGAAAACAGAAGCTTGAGGTGGTAACCATATTATCAGATAGTTTATAGAAATGCAGTGTTTTAGAATTTCACAGAGAATATGCTTTCACTGGTTAGGAAAAAACACACAAAACCTCCCTTTTGTTTTAATGGCACGCTGTTAAATGTAACAGTCCTAGTAGTTTTGTACATACTTATCCCTCTGCCTGGTGAAATTCTTTCTTCAGACTTTGCTCAGAAATTACCCCTACGAAGTCTTTTCTAAGACCTCGGGTAGAATTAGTTATTTCCTGCTCTGTTTCCCAGATCTTAAGTTCTGTGAGGACAGTTGTCATTGTAGCGCTTACTGTGGTCCCAGGCTGATAGCTTCCAGCTGAATAAATAGAGACTATGTACACATTTCTGATGTAGCACTGGTCACACTGTAATTTATTAAGATTGTTGCTTCCTAGCCTCTCTTTTGCCCTTAAAGCTTAGGCCAAAGAGTAGTCATTTTAATATCTTACTAATTGAGGCATAATTTCCATGTAATACTGATAAATTTGGTAGATTTTGACCAATGAATGTGGTCCTGTAGCCACACCACAAATATGAGATACAAAGTTTTCATTACCCCAAAAAGTACATCTGTGCTCCTTTGCAATAAAATCCCCTACTCTGACTGTCATTCTGACAGCCACTCACCTTCATTCTGTCATTATACTTTGAGAATTTCATGTAAGTTCTCTTATTTGAAAATATTATATATAGTAATATAATATAGAATACATTATGTTAATACATATTGAATTTCATAAAAATGGAATCATATACATAGATTCTTTGGTGCCTAGCTTCTTTCACTTAATATTATCCATGAAGATTTATTCATAGTGTTGCATGTACCAGGATTTTGTTCCCTTTCATTGCTGGGTAGTTGTCCATGGTATGAATATGTAACAGCTTGTTTATTCAGTCACGAATTGATGGACACTATGTTACTTCCCTTTTTGGCTATAATGGATAGAGTGCTATGCACACCCACATACAAATCTTTAGACAGACATATGTTATCATTCAGTAAGTGCATGATTAACTTTATAAATATCTTCTTGTTTACAAAGTGGCTTACAGTTTTTCATCCATGTCAACAGTGTCAGAGTTCCAGGTGTTTTCCATCCTCTCCAACACTTGGACCATTATTTCTTTATACGTGCTTTCCCAGCCCCTCCCTCTTTTCTGGTAATTTAATTCTATGTATGTTAGATGGTTTGATTTTTTTTTTTTGATCCTTTTTCTCGCTGACCTTTATTTTGAACAGTATTAATTGCTATGTTTTCAAGTTCACTTAATTTTTTCCTTGGCTGTGTCTAATTTGCATTATTTTTTGATTTTACATGTTGTAATTTTCATCTCTATATGGTCCATTTGGGTTTCTTTTTTATATATATACATATTCATTGAGGTATAGTCAGTTAACAATGTCATGTCAATTTCTGGTGTATAGCATATGCTCCAGTCATACATGAACATATATTTGCTTTCATATTTTTTTCACCATAAGTTGCTACAAGATATTGAATATAGTTCCCACACTATACAGAATGAACTTGTTGTTTATCTTGGGTTTCTTTTACATCTTTTTCCTTTTCATAGTCATGATAAAGAACATCATGAATATATTAGGTATATTTATAATATATTTGTCAAATATATATATTAAATATAAATAGTGTATACACATATATTTCCTGCCTCTGTCTGCTGAGAGGGCTAGAAGCAGCCACATCTCATGCGTGATGAGCACACCCACTTCCCAGACCTCAGTTTGTAATATCATTCTCCGTTAAAAGGAACCAGGACTCGTTGGGAAAAAATGGCTGATTTTAGAACCAGAAGAGTGGATATATAAGATGAGCATGGAGCATCCTGTGGTTCTAGAAAGTAGGAAGTGTTCAAAAAACAGAATGATGGAGGTTTGTCAAAGGGATACAGGAGCCAACTAAAAGACCTCCCAGTGATCAAAACTGGAACAATTTGAGCAAAATCTAAATACGTAACATCGTATTGGATTATGACCCAAAATATAAAGGAAATGTCCCTGAGTTCATACTGACATAACTGATTGTATAAATAAATAAATGATGGATAGTAGACAAATCTCTCATACAGAAGAATACCAAATAATTTACATGGATACTCTGCCCTTAAGGCGAGGGAATATAATTCCCCATCCTTTAAGTGTACAGTGCACACAGTGATTTCTTTCAAAGATATACAGTATGAAAAGGGGGAGAAACAGTAACTTTATAGTGGAGAAACCTGACAAACACAACCTCAGTTAAGTGATCGTCATACTGATGGTGGATACCCTTGGTGTGATGGAGTGAGCATGGCACTTTTTCTCTGTAGTCTGTTTCCTCAAACCCACATTCCTGTCTAACCATGAGAAAAATATCAGGCAAAACCAAATTGAAGGGATGTTCTACAAAATACCTGAACAGTAGTTATTAAAATGTCAAGGTCATTAGAAACAAGAGAAGCCTGACAAACTGTCAGTCTAGAGTATTCCAAGGAGACATGATGACTGAATGTAATGTGGTTTCCTAGATGGGATTCTGGGTCTGCAGAAGCCATTAGGTAAAAAACTAAGGAAATCTGAATAAAGTATGAACTTTAGATAATGATAAAATTGGTTCATTAGTTGTGACAAATGTACCATAGTAATGTAAGACGGTAACAATAGAGGTAACAGGAAACTCTGTAGTAGCATCTTTGCCACTTTCCTATATAATGAGACTCTTCCAAAAGAAACATTTATTAAATGTTAAAAATGAAAATACTTCCAAAAAAAATCAACCAAACACAATTTGTAGACTTTATTTGGATCCAGATTCATAGAACAGTATATACATATATACGTACACACACACAAATATATATAAACATATCATGCATAAATATAAAATGTAAAGTGTATAAATACTTAAAAATCTATATCTATACATACAGTTGCATTATTAAACCAAAACATGCAATAATTTTCAAATTAATATTCAAGTTTTTTATTGTGCATGCATATGCACATATACATATACATTAAAGATGTGCGTAAGTGTATATATACACACATATAAACAATATATAAATATATTATATATACACATATGTACATACATGTAAACTATAGACTGCATAAAATAAGATTAAAATTTATATACAAAAAGTACATCTATATATAATAAGAGAAATCTGAACACTGACTTAAGAAATTATTATCAATTATTGTTCTTGTTTCTATATTTATAATCGAGATAGTGGTTATCTATAGGTTGGAGGAAAAACATTACAATCAAAGGACATGTAGGGGATTCTGGGTTGTGGGGAATATTTTACTTCATCACTTAGGTGATATCTTTGTGGCTATTTACCATACAACAGTTGGTTAAGCTATACATTTATATGTTGTATACTTTTATATATGTGTGTTTTATTTTGCAATCATAAGGTGGAAAAAATGAGAATGACAAAAGAGAAATTGGAGAGAGACAGTTAAGGGAGGTTTTCTCTAAAGCAGAGTAGAGAAAGGGTAAGGTGCCTAGAGGAGTAGATGGTGGCCAGAGAGATTTTTTTTTTAGGATGGGAGAAATTATATCACTTTTATACATCCTCTGTTAGGCTACAGAGTATGGAAATGATTCGGCACCCTGAAGATGGTGTTGACGTGCCTTCTAAAATAACTCTAGATAGATGGCATTTAGATGTAAATTGTCAATAATAATTTTTCTTTTTATATTTGCCTTCCATGGATGGGCAACCCAGAAATATAACTAGTTGGTGATTATAAATCAACTATACATATATGTATATGTATATATATGTATATAGCTCTATAGCAGTAGCATGTTGTATCACTTAACAGCTGAGTAGATCAAGGAAGATGGTAGAGTACATGAAATTGATTTCTGGGGCAGGAAATGCAACCCCTTTGCCAATAAGTGAACCCCCATTCCATCCCCGACTCAGTAAAAAAAAAAAAAAAAAAAGAAAATGGGAATTCTACATGACCTGTTCCCTGTCCTTATGGCTATTAGCAAGACAACCTTGTAAGACCTTTCTAAATGAGAAAAAAATTATGATTCATGTAAAAAGCAAACATTTTTTAAAAATGGAAATGTGAGGCTCTCTCATTTATGCTCAGTTTAGTGTTGGATGGAATATGCACTGTATTTTATAGTTCTTCTTTTCTTCTGCTCTAGCAGCTCACCCCACACAGCTTTTTCTTGGGCTTGTAATTCTCTTTTGCCTACTTCAGTATAACCTCCCCTCTATTGTCTTCTCTTTCTTGGTCATTCTTCCTTTAAATAGTCAAATATCTTTCCTTTACTGGTGCCAGAACATCCACTTTTCCTTCACTTCCTTGATTTCACATGCATTCAGTGCCTCAACATATTTATTGGGTGATATTCAAACATGGCAGAATATCTAACATACCCTCCCAGTTTTTATAAGCCAAAAATAAAGATGGGTCTGTGTTTGGAATTATCTCTTTACTAGGGCCTCTTGCCATCAAAGTCTTTGATCCTCATTTTAACCTGTGTTTTATATCATTTGCCATACATATTCCTCTTGATATAATACTTGGAGAAATAATACCACATTCCATCTTTCTTCTCCAATATACCCACAGCATTGTTTCCTTTTATTGCAATAAAGGGCTGAGTAGCAGTAACCATGGGATGCCTCTTACTTGCAAAGAATCTTTATTTTTAAAAACAAAACAAAGTAAAACTATTTTGTCTTGGTTACAAATAACCACACGGGACAACCTATCTTTATCAGAATAGCAAGCCTATTTTAATCATACTCACATGGACAATTGTGAAATGAAATACCAGGGAGTTCAGATTTCTTTAAAGAAGGAAAAACACAAACTTCTTAAGAATGAAAGGATTATTCACAAAGGCATTGAGAGGATGAATTGATTTCTGCAAAGAGCCAGGGAGCATTTGCAATACACTGACTATCATACATGTTTGATTATCCTTGGGCAGCTGTGTGTTTTTAGTCAGGATATAAACAGAGCAAAACTTGATATGATAAAGAGAATTGTGCAATCTAGTAATGTTGAGTGGTTTAAGAAATCAATAGGTCTTTCCTGAAAATAGGACAGGAACTGGCAATGGGTGAAAATATTACCCAAAGGTAACCACAGCAAAGGAACACAATAATTCTCTCCCTTTACATTAATATTATCTGTTTCTGCATAAGATCTTCAAGCAAACATAAGTGAAACAAAAGTAGATTTTAAAAGAATTTCCTCCTTTTTCTTCTCTTGTCTCGGTAAACGAGCTTACTAGTAAAATCTAAGCATTTAAAAAAAAAATTCCATTGGGAATGAATTGATCCACTCCTGACTGAAAGTAGAGTCACTTTAACCACTCAGCAGATTAAAGACTCTTTATTGAATTTGGGGTCACTTCACAGAAGCTGTTTGACCTCAGGCCTTCTCCATCAGCCTCTAGCTGGCTGACAGAAACACACAGAGTGCCCATACAGGATCTGTGCAATTGGTTGATGTTTTTTAGGAGGTAGGGTAGGGTTTATTTTACCTGATGTTACATGCTGAGTAAACCAAGGGTACAATTTTTAAGAAGCATAGATTTTAGAATTAGACAGCTGGTTTTAAATCCAGGTCAAATCGTTTCCAACAAGGAAGACCTGGAGCAGTGACATCTGCCTAAATCTGTTTCCTCATCTTGTTAAATCTGAACCTTCCTCAGCCTGAATGGTTAGCAGGATCACCTGCTTTTTTGGTCCCATTTCCTTGTTACAAAATATATATACTCCTTGTGTTCCTGTGCTTTTCAGTAACAGTGTCCCTTTCAGTAACAAACATGGCTCTTTCTTTCTGTAATTAATGCTCTGACACACTTCCAACATTCAGTCTAAATGTCTATCTTCTCACCCTATCCAAAAAGACTAGAATTAAGTCCAGCAACTTCTTTCAGCTGCCCCTGGTTCTCTATGTATTGCTATCAGTTATGTAAGAGCCAGGGTAACAAATCCAAATACTGCCCTGTGGTAGTCTCAGCTCTACTTCTAATTATGTCTGTGTTGAAAAGGAAGTTACTTTTTCCTTAAGGCTTCCTGTATGATTTTACTGGCAATTATTCCCCGTTATTCAGTGGCCTTGATTGGCTTCCTGTGACCCAATCTAGCAAGTATCATCATACATCAATACATTAGGAAATTTCCTTACAAGAAGCAACCAGATAGCTGCTTACACTGGACTCGTCCCCAGGCTCAGGTCAGTGGGGGTGGGATACTCTCCCGTATTGCAGTGTGAAAATATCTATCCCTGATGTGGCCACTATGCTAAGTCCAAAACCAAAACACTACTGGATACATTTATTGTATTCTACTAATGTCCGTACATCTTCATATGCAAAGTGAAACTACAAATTCCCAAGTGATTAACATGCACTTCCCTTCTTCCCATTTCTATTGAGCTGGAAATGGAAACCATTCCAATAATAATCAGTTACATAAAAGCACAGAGTACATTCCATAGCTACAAATCAAAGTTACCACCCTCTTCTTCCTAAGTCATTTGACCCAGGCAAATGTAAGTAGTGGATGCTTTGCCAATTCTTCTTCATTTTAATTTCCCTTCTTTGGGATGGACCCTATCATTTGCTGTTCTTCCTATTTAAACTCTCTTGGGATGGGTTGCTTGTGAAGAAAATTACTCCCATGCCTGCTAGAAATAAATAGTTTTAATTTTACCTTTTAATCTTCACTTTAGCTTTCATCTTGAACTTCCCATTTTCAAGTATCTGACTAAATTGATTTGATGCTTAATGCTTGCCAAATAAATAATGAGGCTCTGAATGAGTCCATATGTAATAAGGCAAGGATTTCATTACTCCTAACATCAGTATAATCAGGCAATGATTAAATTATTTCTAACATTCTTAATACCAATGTGAAAATATGCTAAAGACCTGGAACAGTTTAAGCCTTCCCACCATGTTTTGTATCAGGCATTTCTATTTCCAGCAGTTTATCACAATGTTGCAGGAACTGGCCTGTAAGGGTTTATGCTAATGATAACGGAAGGAACTCATCCACAGGTGTCCCCCTTTATCTCAGCTACATCTTTGAAATCATTTACAAGTTCCATGGTAACAACCGTAAGGACCACCAGCAGGAATGCTGATTAACACTTACTAGGGGAAAAAGACTTAAATAATCAAACAATTTGCAAATTGTAGAAACTTAGACAGATGTTCAACTCATGGTTATTTTGCAGAGGGGTGATGTGGCAGCTCTGAATGTCTGCCTGCTCTTCATCTGGGTAGAAAGACTCTGGCAAGCTTTCCAATCAAGGGCATTCAAATCTCTCTCTGGCATAACTGGCATTCCTTCCAGTTTGCAGAAATCAGATTATACCCATTGCATCCAAGGGAGATGCTTCACTCAGATCTTTGAGTTATGTTTATAGCACATTTAGATTCTGACAGTAGCACCACCCAAGAAATGATTTGCAGCTTTAATGCGTGCCTGCAGGATGGCGATATTGATGAGAAATCTGTGTTAGAGCACCGTGAATCATCATTAAAAGGCATTTAAAATTGGCTTGTAAAATATGGCTTTCGCTGCACTCTATGCACTCTCCTGGAAAGATGAAGTAGTGTATTAAAATGATGACATGGATGTTAATAAATATGAAGTCATGGCTACTCTATTAGATCCAAATGTGGAAAAAAGAACCCCTGCTATTTACTCTCAAAGTTAGAGGTACTGGTTTTATTATTGAATCTATAGGAGACCATTTACGATGGTCTGGAGCCAAGGCATAACTTTCCTGGCCACTAAGCCAGCCACTGGTCCAGAACTTTAGTTTGAAAGGACAGAATATCCTATTATTGTTTCTGCTGCTTGTGAATTCCATTGTGGATTTATTATAGGCTGAGAGATTGTCGAATCTGGACATCTAAGTAATTTCAAGCTGTGTGAATTCATAATGTGAGGACTTTTTGAACTGCAAACAGTCCTCGGTTTTTCAGTGCAAAAATGGCTTGGAAGGGTGAGGTTGAGTTGGGGATAGTGGTACAAGCCTGGTGTTATTTTGGGGGATAGATCCAGTGCATTGAGAGATACCTAATTCTCATTACAGTCATTGTACATCAAGATAATTTATATTTAGTGATCAGCCTAGCATTTAGTATGTAGCATTTATCTTATTAGAGTTACTAATTTAATTATATATGAAAACATTCAAATTAGCAAATGCATGAAGGAAAACTGCTTATGCATGGAAGAAGATAAGCCTATATTACGGTTAATGTATTTATCCATTAATATAATCATTATGTAATTTAAGACATTTAGGTTCTACCAAAGTATTTTGCTAATGTGAGTTAAAATGCCTGTGGTTTTCAGAACAGTTTCTGAACTTAATCCTCTCTTTCCATGATTTATAGTGTCCAATTCTTCTCATTCACAGTTGTTTAAACATATTCCTTCAGAGTATCTATTTTGAAATCATATTCAGCCAGAATATGTTGCTGATTGTCATTATAATATGTATTTATTTTTCTGGAATAAATGGTATTTCTAACATATGTAATAGTCTTAAAGGATGCTAGATGTCAACTTCCTAACTATAATCTGGCTTCAGTGTGCAGCTGAGTAAATCCATGGAGATTTAGAGAGTGACTGTGTAATACTTCAGATAACATTTCATATTGTGCTCCCTTCAAATCGTTGTTTAGAGGATATTTTCTCTCATCCTTACAGAGTATAGCCATTCATTTTGTTTATCGGTTGATCACTCAAGCTTTTACTCAACATGTCAATGAAGAAGCCCTCTGACAATGAATTTCACCAAAAGGAAAACACTACAACCTTAACATTCTGCCAGATAGTTACATCCATTTTAGATATACATATACTCTATTTGTTTACATCTGTTCATTTGTTAACTCAAGTGTCCTGAGTATTTACAAGGATATTCTGTTCTTTGTAGCTTCACACCGTAAGTACCTAGGATAAGAAGTGGACTTCCTTGAGTCAGTCCAGGAGAACTGTCCTGTGTGATTGAAGCTATCAGCATTATTTGGTATTGTGGCTACTCCTTATCTTGTTTCTCTTAGTTTGGACAGAGCTCTGTTCTCCCGGCTCTCTTCCTATCTCAGTGGGTGCTCCTTGAGGCATTCCTTCTGCTTCCCTGTAGGATGATGTTCCCAGGATCCTCTCCTTCTGTCTCTCCCCTCCTCAAGGTGCACACTCCTCACTCAAGGGGATAATCGGTGATTCTCTAGTGGTCTCTCTTTTTCTGACTTTTGATCGAAAGATCATTTTTCTTCACTTGGTATAATACTTGGAAATCTCAATAGTTCCTCGAAATCAACAATTCCCTAACTAAATGAACTATCTCTCTTCTCCCTGACTCTGTTTTTTCCCTCATTGCTCATCTCTAAGTCTTGTCATCTGTAGTCACCAAATGTGTCCACATCTGTAAGTCTTCCCCTTGCTGAGAATCCCATTACTATTGAACTAGTCCAGATCTCATCATCTCTTGTTTGGACAAGTGCCTCATTTTGCTAACTGATTTTCTAACTTTTATTCTTAATTTTTTTTTATTATTATTCATGTGTGTCTACCATTGTCTGTCTAAAATGATTTTTTGTCCTTATTTTAAACAGTCTGTAACTCACAGTAATACTGAGTTCTTTCTCTTCCTGTTACCCTTTCCTTGCTTAATGTATCACCTGGTTTTCTTCCTACCTTTTTGCCTGTCCCTGCCAGGTCTTTTTTGTATGCTCTTTTTCATTTGCCAGTTCCATAGATGTTAGTTTTCACAGGCTCCATCTTCATCCCATTTTCTTGCATTTTATTTCCTCTACCTTGGGCAATCTCAAATATTCCCAAGGCTTCTGTGACCAGCTCTTTGCTGGTGAATCCCAAATTTATATGTCTAGTCCATTTTGAATATCAACTCCCTCCTAGTTATCTATTTAAATATTTCATAGGAATATTCCTTCCAATTTAATATTCCTTCCAGTTCATGTTCAAAATCAAAATTGTAATTTTCTCCCAAATGATAACTTCTCCTTCTGAAATCCCCATCAGAAAAAAAATACAGTCAGCCACTTGGCTGCCATACCAGACATCTTGGTAGTATTCTTAATTCCTCTGTATACTTTACTTCTCACAGCAGCAAGTCCAGCCAATTCTATCCCTTAAATGTCTCTCCAAACTGTACCCACTACTGCTATCCTATTTAAGATACTCTTATCTCTTACCCAGGTTATTGTACCAGCCTCTGGTCTCCGTATCTCCAGTTTCACCCCTCAAGCATATATATCTCTGCCTCCATCTTTTTGTTGTCTTCTCCTGTCTTTTTTAAAGGACACTTTATTTGCTTTAGGGACTAAATGACATCTGCAGAGACCCTTTTTCCAAATATTGTCAGATTCAAGATCTAGAACATGGATGTTTTGAGGGGTCCACCCTTTAACCCCCTACAAGCTCCTGCCTTCAGTGGGCATTTACTGTGTGACAGGCACTTACTTGCTAAGCATTTCTACCTCAGCTATTTAATTCTCAACATAGCTCTAAATAAAATAGGTATTATTATTATCTACACTCAACAGATGGTGTAACTGAGACTCAGAGAGGCTAAATAATTGGCTCAGGGTCACACTGAGAAGAACTAGAGTTGAGATGAAACACACAGGTGATTCCAGAGTTTGTCCTCCTAACTCCGCAGTTCTGTTCTCCTTTGACAAAAGGAAGCACATTATTGGTGGGGGAGGTGCTGATTCCTGTATTGTTATCTTCTTCCCATTTGTCATCTTTCTGTAAGGTTCTGTAATTATTGTAGCAAAGAGGAAGTCCCTTTTTCTATTTCATCTGCTCAGAGAAACTTTCTCATATGCTATAAATCCTGGTTTTTCTCCAAGAGATAATGCTTTAGGTTGGATTTGTCCAACTTTGAGTTTAGCATCCCCCTGAAAACTTCTCCCTTGAAGATCATAAATCGAGATATATAGAAAATGTGTAAACAGTGCTAATTATACAATTCCAGGCAGGGTCTTGTGTTAGAAAACCTTCAAGCAAGTACAAACCTCCCACTTCTTACTTCAGCTTTAAATGACTTAGTAGCTCTGTCCCTCTAAAAAAAAAAAAAAAAAAAAAAAAAAAAAAAAAGTCCTAAATGAACTAAGTGAACAATGTGACAAAGAGTTAACTAGAGTTGGGTACTATTTTTTCCCCTAAATCATTTTGTATTGAGACAGCTTTTGAAAGCCACTTCTGCTAAAATGTATTGCAGTGGAGAAACATGATACAGTAATTACTGTATACAGAAGTCATCTTCAATCCTGGGGATAATACAGGATATTCAGGGCTTGGGACCATCACAGTTTGGTTACTCCAAAGTGTCTTGTCACAAAAGATTAATGATAGCTCTGCTTATCGATAAAGCACTTAGGAGCTTCGTTTCCACCATGCTAATATCCGAAGGAGCAGTCCTTTTATACTGTGGTTTTGTATTTCCCCTGTAAGTTTCACTTCCTTGCTTTGTCAAGTTTGCTTTCTGGACTAAGTTAATTTTCATTGCTTCCTTTGGCCTTTTCCAGTTTAAATCTCAATGATCTGTCTCATGTCACAATCCACTGGAGCATTATTTAGTAACCAACTTTTTTCCCCCTGTAGTTCATGAGCACAGAACTAGTGACAAAATATCCTCATTCCCTTACAGAATATACAATGTGTGCTAGATAGCATTCTTCACTTACCTGGTTTTAAAATCTTTCCCTGAATATTTCATATGTAAAACTATGAATTTCTTTCTAGTGGAGAAGACCATTACTTATGAAGCAAACAAACAAAGGGGGAAAATGAAAAATAAATTTATTTCAGAGTAAGAATAAGTGATTAGTTTAATGATTAAGGCATTAAAGAGTTTGCAGCGGCAAACCTACGCAGATAATCTAGAGGATTTGAAACTTCCTTCAATAATCCATGTTACTGATAAGATAATTCCAGGTTCTTCGATTTTGAAAGGTCATGGGGGGGGGAGCATCTTTTCTCATGTTTTACAGGGAAAACTACTGGCAGGAAAAGTTATGATTTGAGGCTTCCTAACATTGGTTGAATGCGTTTATCTGAATTAATGAGGGGACAACTAACAGTAACAGTACCTAAACTTTATTGTTAGAATGTGCAGGAACTTCTACTAAGTGTTTTATGTGCATTATTTCGTTTTACCCTCCAAAGTAAGCACTATTGCTGTTTCTTCTTTTATGGATGAAAAAACCCAGGTGCAAAGGAGTTAAAGTAGGTAACTTGTCTTAAGTGATACAGCTGAAAGTTCATACAGCAGTGATTAGAGCCTTGTGCTGATTCCCCACTTTACCTGTTTAACCATGTACAGTAGCCCTTCCGTGGTAGCTTGCATTTCTCCAGATTGTAAACACATTATTTGGACGGCCGCAAATTAATAGGTGGCTGGCTGCAGGTTACAAACTGGTATGGACCGAGATTTGTTCTATCCCATGGTCCCTGAATGTCTCCTCCTTTATCTCTTTCACAATGGACACCCTGAAACATTATTCTTCAACAATTCTGTGACACTGCCACATTCGTTAACAGGATAACATAGATTAGTATTTATGATTCCATGACTGGCAATCCCACTGCCAGGAGACAAAGCCAGTGTTTCTGCAAACCTTCTTCTCAGGCCTCGATACAATGGTACTTCCTCAGGCTAATCTCCAATCACACGTTCTTAGCTGCTAAGGACAAAGAATTTTTGCCTGGGTAAGAATGGTGACATTGGGTCTGTTGCCAGTGAAGAATGAATCCTTCATGATTAAAGAATCGTAGATCTCAGTAAAATCCTTCATGTAGACCTCAAAAGAGAATTTTGCCTCAGGTAAACTCCTTCCTCTCCAAGTCTCTAAGTTCCAAGACCTTGGGCTCTAGTTTATGAAACTCTACCCCAAGTTTTATTATTTGATAGGCTGAGAAAATCAGAAAGATTTTGCTCTGTTCTAATGCTTGTGTTTGGCTGACCTACAAAGTGAGCAAGAGTCTCCTAACGACGAGGTCTGCTTTGAATTGGAACCAAAGGGGGACGAACCTGTGGAATGAAGAATACTTGAATCTAATCTAGTTATAGGCAAAGAAAATGGTTTTCTGCAAGACTAAAGCTGAAATGTTCATAGTCTAGGTAGTATAACTTAGTGTTTAAGAGATATCTGTCCTTTGTGCTTCTGATGTGTCTCATGGGTCCCAGATAAGTGCCTAGCACATGGTAAACACTTACTATTTTTGTTGAATGAATTTTGAGACTGAAATTTCAGAGATTTGTGAACTGAGCTGGAATTCCTCCTCTTTCATTAAGTGTCAGTGTGAACTTGAACAGCCTAAATCCTCTCCTTTGGCCTCTATCCATCAGATGAGAATTGTAACACTTTCCTAATGAAATGGATGTGAAAAATGTAGCGTAAGGCACATCAGTAGCACTGTGCCCAGCTTATAAGAAAATGATCCTTGAGCTGTAAATAATTATCATCATCATCATCATCACCTCCATTATTACTGCTGACATTATTACGCTTGCCTCTCCTACCTTCTAGGCAAAAGTAAAAACAAAGAAAATGTGATGTCAATGCTGTGAAAGGAGTCCTTCTGTCTAGTTAATTAACACATCCATCACCTCACATATTTATCTTTGGTGGGTGGATGAGAACATTAAAGTTCTACTCTCTTAGCAAATTTCAGTTACACAGTACAGTGTTATCATCTCTAGTCACCATGCTTTGCATTGTATCTTTTACAATTAGATTTTTAGTACAGGATTTCTCAGCATTGGCAGTGTTGACATTTGGGATTGGATAATTCTTTGTTGGCAGTGGAGAGGCTGCTGTCCTAAACACTGTGGGTTGTTCAGCAGCAAACCTGCCCTCTACCCACTGGATGATGCTAGTCACACGCTACATCCAATTGAGACAACCAGAATGTGTTGAGATACTGCCCACTATTGCCTGAGGAACAAAGTCACCATAGTGTTAAAGTGGCAGGAGTTTGCTAAGGGATGCTTTCAAGTGTGTGTGTCCATGGGGTTTGGAATTTCTGGAGCCCAGGCAAAGGTCATTTACCTTTCACAATTGGTCAAGTACTTCTTGGGTATATTGGTCACTTCCAACAATTAGAGGTGAATATGTATGCCTTCACCTGGTCCAGCCACACTTTCAGGTGTGACGTTTCAATGACATTCAGTCTCAAGTCAAAATCAGGCCCACAGGCAGACATTATTAATAACCAGGTGCATAAACGGTCATGTAATTTGTTCCTTATGTTTAGTAAAGATGTTTCATTTAGAACCTGTTAAAAATCCCACTGTGGGCAAGAATTATTTCCATGCGGATGTGTCAGGATTAGCAACATTATTGTTTGGATCAGGCCACAAATTCCTCCATTTTATGGGAAATAGACTTTCAAAAGACTTCCAAATCTGCAGTAATGATCCAAAGTCATGAAAGCTGTTTGACTAGCAGTGCAGATATGAATAAATATGGCAGTGAGTCTCCTCTATAAGAACCAAATACTTTTCAATTATATTAAAGTAGTTAGTAAAGATGTATAATATTTTTATTGATATCTTGAATATATTCAGTGGGTTGAATGTGACTTCATAACTGTATTATGATTATATCAAAATATTTCCAGAACAAAAAACCATCAGCAGTACTTTTCAACAAAGTGTTGTCCACAAAGCCACTTTTGTGGCTTTTGAACAGTGAAAACTCACTTTTCATATATTTTGTGCTAACTAGTAAACACCATGGCAAATTTATATAATGGTATTTGAACCACTAATGCAGCCACCTCTGGAGTGTACACATCTGAATAAGAATCTTTAGCTGTTAATGAAACACCTGGAGTATGGATTCCTGATTAAGGTACTTCAGATGTATTCAACTACTCTTACAGTGGACAAAAGTTATTTTAAATAAATGCTCATCACACAGTTGGAACTGATGTAGTGGAAAGAAAATTAAGATCCTTAGGCCACACTTGAATAAAAGGAGAAGGGGTGGGTATACTGGGCCAGGGAGACCAGAAGACCAGAGGTCATTCCTTGAATTTTTTTGGAATGAATAGATTGATCCTGGGATTCAAATATGTCTAGACTTCTTTTCAAGCATGGCAGGTAGGACCTAAGTTATATTTGAAATAGTCAAGAAAAAGACGTTCTTTGTGCAAAGGAAACATAGGACATTTCTCATCTCTCCGTGGTCAGACAAGAAATCTACATCATTATTGCATGGATCCTCTCTGAATTTTGTGTTGTTAAGTCTGGGTTCTTTTTTGGACCTTGATAACCTCCAACTTCATGCTGTCTTTCGTCTCTTTATGATATTTATATTCTCTAGACTAATTTTGAAATGGAAATTTTAATCCCAACTGTAAAATTCTATTTTCTTTGCACAGAATAACTTACAATGACAGAAACTAGAAAAAAAAAAAAAGTCCCCAAAAGGCATCATGCAACAATTGAGGTATTTTTGTTTTGTCTCTCATTTTAGCATCTGAGGCTGCATCTACATCTGCCTTAGAAAGCCCTATATATCCTGCACAGAGTGTGAAAGATTCACACTTTTTTAGTAGTAAAAAAGTGTGTCACCTCTGCAGATATCAAGATTTCATCAAGCTCATATAATTATTGGTCCAATCTATTGCAAGATACATTGTGAGAATAAGGCTCAAGTTTTGGGACTTGCTTTAACTTCAGTTAGTAATTCTGAGCTAGATTTGATCATTATTTTTATCTAAATAGTACTGAAATAGGACTTTTCAATTTTGGTTGTTTCTAGAAATATTTATACATTGGAATAGAGATCCATGCTCAGTGCCTAGACTGGGCTCTAACTACCATGAATTATTTTCTGTTCTGCTAACATTTTGCTTCTGACTTTGTTTGTTTGCAGTGGCTTTTCCTGCAGTGAGCTTCCCTTTATCACTTTTTGTTGCTGTTGTCGTAGTGTCTTCTCCACACAGATCTTATTACCGTGCAATACCTTTTTCACCTTCTCTGGAAGTTAGGGCTCCACTGTTGTTTCATTGCCCCTCGTAAACCCTTCTATTCATTCATGAAGCTGTCCTGAAATCATTTGTTTTCCTGGCTCTTTCTGCACCTGGCTGTCAGCTCTTTGGAGGCAGGAAATACGCTTTAGTCATTACTGCATTCTTAGAAACCAGCAGTCTACTGCATAGAATGAGCATCGATAAATATATCCTGAGTTGACTTGGAATTAAAATTCCAATTTTCTTATAATTTGCATATCCTGATACTTTGAAATTACTTGGTGCTTTTTAGTTTAAAAGGAAGACATTTGGGGGGAAGAGGGAGGCAGAGTACCGTTAGAAAAGCAGTTGCAGTAAAGGCATTAGACTGCTTTCCCCAGCCAGCTCTGGGTGACAGGGTGGGTGGCATATGGTCGGACAGGCTTTGGGGATGCTAACACTGGTGGGTGTGGCAGAACAGAAGCGAGGGGGGTGAGATAATAAGAGACTGTATTTTCTGATGTTCAGAAAAGTTAACTAAATTCCTACATGGTCAAAATGATGGCACTTCTTAGGAGAATAGAATGAGGCCAGAGCTGTGTGTCCAGATCTGATGTGGAGGTTCTGGGGAATGCCCATGAAAACTCAGGCTTAGAGATCAGGAGACAGTGAGAAAGTAGGATGGGAAATTTGCAGAAACTCTTAAGTTTGTGTGTATGTGTGTGTGTTAGTAAACACTGGGAACACACACATTTTAAAATTTAGAACCTCCCAGCCAACTCTTCCAAGTCAAGGGACATCAGGTTACAGTTCTTTCACCTCTGTTATCTCTTCTGATTCTCACATTAACATGATAAATTAAGCACAAGTAGTTCATTTTATCATTTTACACATGAGGAAATGCGACTAGGAGGGGTTAAACAAATAACAACAACAACAACAACAACAACAACAACAACAGAGGCAGAGTTGTGTGTCAGGCATTGTATGCTTTGCTGCATTCTCTCATTTAATTCTCTCAAATAAAACAAGAGGTTGCTGCTATTACTACACTCACTCCACAGCTGAGGAAACAGGGGTTAAGTTATTTCCTCAACATCACATGGGAAGTAGTGGTCTGAGAACCAGATCTGTCCAATTCTAAAGCCCCTATAACTTGTCACTGTGCTCTTCTACCCTTCTAGCTTATGCATCTTAAAATACAGTCGTCTTCAACGATGCTTTTTTTCCTAGTGCATTTTAAACAAACAAGTAAACCAAAAAAAGAAAAGAAGACAAGAAAAATCCGGGAAATGGTTTTAGCCCTTCCCCACCCCAGTTTAACATGTGCTCATTCACTTTACTCTAATCCAGCTCTGTTACAACACAGGAGCGTGGTGGTTCCAAGTACAGCCCATACCGTCTTCCGTATTCAGAGCGGGCCCTTGCATTCCATCAGCTAGCCACCTGCTCTGTTCATTCCGTGAGATAACAGACTCAGCCAGAAACCCTGCTGTTCCCTCACCTCCTCCCTGTTTGCATTTCAAGAGTTTCAGAGTGCCAGCAGACAGGAACTCCTTCCTCCCACCAGGTGCTGAGAAGGTCACCATCCCATCCCTCCCAAATGGTGAAAGTGAGGTTCATGGAGGAGGAACAGGTTTCTAAAGGTCATACTGAGGTGGGAGAGGAACCCTGGGGAACTGGATGCCCCACCCCCACCAGGCCACCTGCCTCCACCTCAGTGCGCCTTTTCATCAGGCACAGGGAAGGTGGGCTGCAGCATTTGATGATCATGCTTAGCAGGGGGGAAACTTTGAAGAGAATGTTTATCAGCTAGTCAATTCAGGACTAAAAATATTTCACAATGATCAGATTTTCTGAGTTCAGTCAGAAAGAATTCTGCACCCCTTCCCCCTGGAAATTGCTCAATTTAGAAGTTTTTAAATAAATAAAAACCTAAGTTGAACATGACTAGATTTCCATGTCAGAAATGGATTTTCTGACAGCCATAGAATTGAAGTACTTTTTATTTAGGAAAATAGGATACAATCTATATCTTACTAATCCATGGTTTCCTAAACTTCAGTTTTCTTTTCCTTCCTTACTTTTGTCATCTACTAAATATGACTTTTCCTGTGAATTTTTAAGTTACTTGATATTTTTCTTTAATATTTTTTTAAAAGCTTACATACTTTCTTTAGGATGTTTCCAATCCACTCATAAAATTTTCTAATACACGTTGAGTAAAACACAGTTATTAAAATAAAACCTTTTTGTTGATGTAACACCTATGATCATCTCATACACCACTAGCAGTGAACTTCCCATCTGTTTTAGACCACCTTGTTTAATTGCTAGGCTGGGACAATGGGGATAATGTTCTCCATGTCCTGAGGAACTGTGTTACTGATCATGGAACAGCTATGGTCTCTAGCAAATGTTATTTACAACTCATGATGTGTGTGGATCTTACTTGATTTCTTTACTGTAGTCCTGATTGTTTTTACAGTAAGGCATCTTCTTTCACTAAAGCAGAGAGGTGGATTTAGGAAGTAAATCAGGCTGAACCTTATAAAGACTAAATACTCTCTTTCCTATTGGCAGTCCTGAAACAGAAGGAAAGTCATTTGTCAGCTTAGAATTCCGTTCCATATGTGTTCATTCTCCAAAATCTATAGACAGTGTAGCTGATTCTTAAATATAATTTCATGCGATCATGTTACTGGAGACTTACATTTTCTCTTCCAAAAAGAAGTATCTGTCCTCTCCTTCATACCTCTGATTCTCTCCTGCTCATGATATTGATACATTGTATAATAAATAATTAACCTTTTCCCAAGAGAGGTCTGCCTTTGCCCTGGGCTCCTGGGATGTAATCTCTAGGCCATTGGAAATGTCCTGCCTGATAAGAGTGTCTTTGTTTACCTTGGAACCTTGAGCCACACTGGACAGTCTAACATTGTGATTAATGATTAAGGCTTTGGGCTATGTGATATCTGCTCTGCATCTAGAGGGGAAGGAGATCAAAGGTCAGGCACACAGACCATCAGCCAAGCCTACGTGATTGAGTTCCAGTGAAAACTCTGGACATCCAGGGAGCTTCCCAGGATGGCAGTACTCCATGCATATTATCACACACCATTGCTGGGAGAGGTAACTCTGTCCACACCACCACTGGGAGAGAATAATTAGAAGCTCCACACTTAGAAACTTCCAGGACTCTGTCCGAAGCATCTGTCTCTTCCCTTGGCTGACTCTCATCTGTATCCTTTCACTGTCATAAAATATAATCATGAGTGTAATAGCTCTTAATGAGTACTGTGAGCCCTTCTAAAGAACCGATGACCTCAGGTTGGGCACTGTAGCCCCTAACATCACATACATAAAAAGCACTCAGTCAACACTGATAGGCACTGCAACAGCATAGCTGAAGAGCTTGAAAGTCAGGGACTGTGGCTCTACCATTAACCAACTGTGTGACCTTGGACAAGTTACTTAACCTCTCTGAGTTTCTCTTTATGAAATGAGAATAGTACTGTTATGTCCCTTGTAGGGTTGTTGTGACAAATCAGTAAGGGCTGTGCTGAGCCGTATTAGACCCTGAGGTACATGGAAAAATCAGCAATGCTGATCTAATCTTTGTATAAAATTTTATTATTTTGTTTATCATGGATTGTTCATTAGTATTCATTTTCAAAAAATATTATGTTAAAATATTATTCATCTTGATCACTAAGTTTTTGATGGCCCTTCACATTTTCACCCAGGGGGAGAGCTTCACTCATCTCACCTTAAGTCGTGGCCCTGGTGAAGATTAACAGTAATAATGAAAGCAAATCACACAGCATAGGGCCAGTACCACAAGGAACACTCAGGAAGTGATACGTAATATGTAACTTGGAGAAGACTTTGGATATTAATGTTAAGGGGTATTAAAAAAATCATAACAATGACAAGGGATTGGGCCATATTTTCAGCTTACAAGCAGGCATCAGGAGTTTAGTCCCATCTGCAGCCTGCGAAGGTTCGACAGTGTATGTGAGTGCTTATGCACTAGTTTTCTAACTTATTACATAAGAAATTGTTTCAGCAGGCAGATAGCCAGATAATGAGCAGAGAAAGGGGGACACAGGCCAAATGGCAGGGGTGGGGCAGAAAGGAGGGGCACAGGCCAGATGCAGGAAACCATACATCACGTAGGCACCAGGGGTCTCTGGGCAGAGAAGGAAAAGCAGGAACCTCTGCGCTGAAAAGTGGTCACACCTTTTGGAGTGATGAGCGGCCTGGCAGCTGACAAAGAAAGGAGGGAAAAGGCAGGAATCTCCAGTGTCTGAATGTAACCTTTTGCTCATTATGCTCTCATTTCAATAAAATTAACCTTGCAGATTGGAAGTACCCATCATGCACCGATGCCATGACACTTCCCACCTAGACTAAAAAAGGATCAAAAGCCTTCCTCCCCTTGGGAAGGTGAAGTTGGGATGAAAATCAGGGAATAGGACCCCAAACCCTTCCCTCCCTAGTGAACATTCTGCCCATTCATTTTTACACCCTGTTGTAACCAACTTGCCAAAAAAACTCAGGGCAGCCTTTCACCTGAGCCTGCCCGCTATCCCCGTAATAGTGTACTATGCACCCCTTAATAAATCCTAACTTTACTTTTTTAACCTCCATGTCTTTCTCTGAATTCTTTCTGGGACGGGGCAAGAACGTGGACACCGGCTACATCTACCGGCACCATGGATAAGTTGGAGGCTCTTTATAAGTGTTAGCATTTATAAAAAGACCTTGAAATTGTAAAGATTACCTTTAAACAAATAGCACATTCAACATTCAATAAATGGAAATGCTCACAAAGTCTGATATTCTAGTTAAATGGATTCATCTTGAGAATTTCTTTTAGTTTCAGCTTTGGCTTTTGAAAAGTCTCTGTAAAAATGCATCCGCTGACTTCCTTACCATAGTAACTAGAGTAGATGGCGCCTAATCACCTTGTGGCCTTGCTGTGGATAATTCACGGTCTTTAGTTCAAACTTAAATCCATGGGTGTTAAAGGCAGAGATGGCAGCTTTTGAAACTGAATCTCTGACAAAAGATAGCCTTTTATCTCGTGACTTGTATCTTAGGCTTTTGGGGAAGATAAAGTTTTAAAATTTTTCTGCTATAGTATAAAAAAGTAAATATATGGTCCTTGTTACCGATTCCTAGCACACAGCTCCTAAAATGCTTGGAATTTATTCTCTTTTGTGTGCTGATGACATGGCTCATGACTGGGGCGGGGGTGCTCTGGATAGCTTCAGGGTGTAGGTGCTGGTCATCAGAGAGACCAGCCAAGTGCTCAGAGGGTTAGAACTTCGAGCACTTTGCCCCTGTGCTCCAGGAGAGGGGCTAGTGATTAAGTTCCATCAGAAATGGCTAATGGTTCAAATCAGGTGTGTCTGCATAATGAAACTTTGATAAAAACTCCCTAAATGACAATGTTTGGGTTGGTGAAAACCTTAAAATACTGTGAGGGTGACATGTCTGGAGAGGACATGGAAGCTCTGTGCGGCTCCTCACCCTGTAACTTGTCCTGTCCGTCTCTTCCATTTGGCTGCTCCTGAGTTATAACTGTGGGTATGGTGGGTATGGTGTTTTCCCTGGGTTCTGTGGGTCATTCAAGCAAGTTTAGAATCTGAGAAAAAGGTCATGGGAAGCCCCAGATTTATAGACAGTTGATCAGAAGTATAGGTGGCCCCTGGGACTTCTGACTGGCCTCTGAAGTGGGGGCAGTCTTGTGGGACCCCACAGCCCTTACCCTGTGGGATGTGCACTAACTCTGGACAGCTGGTGTTAGAATTTAATTGTTGGACACCTGGTTGATGTTGGCGAATCATCGACCTGCCAGTATAATTTAGTTGAGGTTTCCCTTACAAATCCTCGTTGAGCTTCTTCAAATAGTTTGTGATTATACTAGTTTTACGGTGGCATATTCACATTGGCTATGGCCAAGGCTTATCTCTGTTTTCCTGTTATTTCTATGAATTCCCCAAAGTGAATTAGCATTTTAGTAAGGCTTTACAATGGGAATAATGAATGAAATTTGTATAAATAAAATCAGCACATCTTTTAATGCTGCATAAATACCCAGTTATTGGATAAGTTTTCCATCAGTTATACTGGCATCATTTCTGCCAAGAGGAGATATTTCTCCTTCTAAAAGACCTATACAGTCGGTTCTGTATAAGCACTCTTGAAAACTAAACTCAACGACACAGGAAGGAAAATTGAGAAATGAAAGGGTATATGAAGTTTGAACCAGGGTTACTCAAAATATGGTACTTGAACTAGCGGCCTCCTTAACAGTTGTGAGCTTGGTAGAAATGCAAATTCACTGGCCCCACTTGAGTTTACAGAATCAGAATCTGAGGGGTGAGGTCCAGGACCCTGTGAATTAACAGCTTTCCAGGCGATCCTTATGCACAGTGAATCTGAGAACAACTGCTCTTCACACCGTTTTGCCAAAACTAATTTCAGGTGCACGAGTCAGTGGTCACGAGAGCTCAGGTTAAATAGGAGGGTGCTCTCCTATCCCAGGTTGCTTTGGACTTTGAGCTTTTCTGGGATGCGAGACTCTCGGAGCTAACATCAGGTAAGTCCCCAGGCAAACCAGGATAACTTGGTCATTGTGATCAAATGACTTTGTGCTTATTTTACAAGCCAGACTACCATGCATTTCATTTTATCTCTGTCGGATATCCTTTACTCCCTGATGGATTTCCCTCAGGCTCTGGGTATGACCAAATTCATACGGCTATCTTGTGGGTCATGGATTTGGGGAATTCAATAAGGTAGTTAGTTAGAGCTGACATTTTGTTCTCGCTGTAACTGCTGCAGGATGATTACACAGGAGCGTGTGATCCATAACTTGCTTCTGTGCTTAATTTTTCTCTCACTTCAGTGTTTTGTGTGCAATAGGGCTTAAAAAAACGGAGAAGCTGGGCAATCATTGTAAAGTTCTTAAGTCACCTAAATTTGTTTTTCTTTGTTGTCTGTGCCTCTCGGTTCTCATCCAGGTTATTATGAATACCTTCTTTTTGTTTCTTGACTTGTTTCCAGATAACTTCATTAACAGTATAAATTTGCACTTCTGTCAACTACTTTCAAATTTCAAAGTGTTTTGTTGGGCATTGCTTTTGATTGTAGAGTTTGTGACGATGCTATAAATGCTACCGAGAGTTGATTAATAGAATTAACAGCTACTAGTAATTATGAATGCCATGTTTACTTTAAGTGTGGCTTTATTTTAATGCATACTTTGAAAGCTTACTTCTAAGGAAACAGAAGAGATGAGTTGTAAGGAACTGAGTTTTATCTTTTGTGAAGTTCAAAGCAGGAACAAAACATTGAACAGTTTGTGTCTGTCTCTAATGAAATCTAATGGGTTGGTGGGTGTGTGTTTCTTCAAACATAATAACTCTGCACAAATTATTTGTTTTTAATGTCATAAAAACTCATGTTATATTCCTTGCTTTTCTTAAAAGCTCCACAATGAAGGCTCAATTATGTTACATTCACAAACAATTAGGTTTGACTATTTGGATGCAAACTATTGTTGCCAACATTTTGCAGCATTTTTAACCAGTAAAAACATTATGCGTTGTCTACTAAAATGCTCATTTTGTAAATTATTTTTCATGTGATTTAGGTTGTAGCACAAATGTTTTCTCTCCTCTCTTTGCAGCTAATTTTTTCCCCCTGTTCACACAATTTGCTAGATAAGTACTCTGAGTTACCTCTGAAATATGGGCTATCTCTACTGAATCCATGACTCGGTTTTAAGTATCAGAAGTTTAGAGCTCAGTTAAATAGAAGAGTCATTTCCCAAGGCTCTAATATACCCACTTAGTTGTCCCTAAGTAACTTTAATCCTCATCGTGTGCTAGTTTGTATGCTCTGACCCCGGAACATCAGTATGCACTCAGAACTTGGTCTGGCCCAGAAAGCAGGGTTGTGTTAATTCTGGGCTATGTTTTAAAGTCATCACATAGGATAAAAATTAGGTGTAATCAATTAACCACCAAAAGTCGCTTAGGAAGGTTATAGGTTGCAGACCAATGTAGTATGGTTTCAAGTATAAGACAGTCCATGTTTCTCCTAATGATGGAACAGATTGCTTGCTTTCAGCTGAGCACCAGATGAACTATTTGGCTCATGTTTGCTGGTCATCATGAACAAAACTACATAGCCTCAAACATGAGGCAGCATGGTGAGCTGAGGCCTGATTATTACGACCACCTGAGGAAGCAAGAGATGCGGGTCTCCCGGAGCCCATCTCCCACTCCCTGCCTCCCTGCACTGAGAGCAGTGGCAGGCACACCTGCTCCTACTTAAATTGTTCTTTATTCTCTCCCCTTCCCCTTTTGTCTCCATCCCTTTCTCCCTCGTTTAATTCTCATGATAAGCCTTTAAGAATAAGGTCTTTTTTTTAAGTTTCCATTTGATAAATAAACCTAAGTAAGGTTTAATGACTCTCCCATGGTCACTCAGAAAGTAAGTAGCCAGTATTTGAATCTAGGCTTCCTAACACCGAAGCTTCTCCTTGGCTCTTGTGCTGTGGTGTAAAACATGCCTGTGACTGAGCTGCATTGACAATGTGTGTGTGTGTGTGTTGGGGAGGGGGAGGAGTCCAGAAACCTTAGATTGCCTATGAAAGGTACATCCAGTGAGAATTATGTTACTGACAGTCTGTCACTCCTTTTGTTGCAATGGGCTTACATGAATCTGCTTAAGCAGGTACCTTGACTTCTTCTGTTTCCTAAAGCCCTGGAACTAGGTTTCTAATGTCATACCTTTTCAGCTGAGAGCAAGTGTTGATGCTACTGTGGCTCTGATGTTGGTTGAAATTGATAGCTCTTCCCAAGGTTAAACTAGTGATTGAATGAAGTTGTATCCACAGTGTAATATACTACATACATTTCCTTGGTAGTTTGAGAATTGGAGGGACTAACTCACTTGTAGTTTTCATGAAGTTGGAACAAATGGGACCTGACTAAGATTTTTCAGTTGTGTTTATTTGAATCACAATCATATTTAGGTGTCCCGTGAATTTGGTAATCCTGCTGTGAAGTTTTCCATGCCGCATTTCAGCATGCGCGTCTGTTGTTCCTTGTCTAAGGTCTGCTTTCTAAGTTAGAATCCAAATACAAAGGTATTGGACTGTATACTACATTTAGGGGTTCTTAATGTAAAAGGTATGAACTCAGTGATGCATAAATTACAATACGAGCTTCTAAGCCATCAATGAGCTTTGAGGGTGTTGCATTAGGCACTCAGACAAAATCTTAGGGTTTCGTACCATACCAGCTTCTTGCTTCATCTCAAAAATCATTTTTTTAAAGAAATGAAAATTTATTAACCTTCCACTCAACACAAAATAATGATGAGATCCTAGTTCATTTATATTCAGCTGGGGTAACATATTTATTCAGGTGCCAGATGTAGAGTGTTAATGGATGAAAGTATATGGACAAAGTGAGCAGTTGTACTGTAAATGTTCCTTAAGTGAATTCGGCCTGCAAGGGTATTATTGATTTATTTTATCTAATTTGGTTTGTATTGCAATTCAAGCTCAAGATTGAGGTTGAAGCTGTCTTCTATAGGTGAAATGACTTCAGGTCACAAGGGAACTAAACTAAGTGAACAGGAAGTCTCTTCCTTTGAGGAAGCAAAGAGAGTGGAAATATTTTCCAGTGGGGCGGGGGTGTGGAGAGGGAAATGTTACTCTCCTCCCAAGGACACAAAGAAATCACATCCCACCAGGAAGAAGACATGCACCCACCACTCAGTGAAACATTTTGATTTCCTTGTCAATATTAAAACAGTATCCTCTTAAGAGCTGAAGAGCAGTTCTTTGCAAAGCTAGGCATGAAGCATGGTGATACTGCCTGTCATCCATCATTTTGTAAGTCAGCAGAACAGGAAGAAAGGTGCCTTTTTAGCTGATGCGCAGAGCACCCTGTTGAGTGGTTCATGTTCACTCCCTCCATCCTCCAGGTGTCCAAGCTTATGAAGAAAAGCGAGAGTGGCCGGTAAGAGCAGGAGAGCAAAGTTCTCCATTATTTTCTGACACTGCTGTGAAATTGTTTAATACTTGTTGAGTGACTGAACACAGATGATAAAAACATAAACTGTTTAATGCCATTAAAATAATAGGGGAGTATGATATTAAGTGGTTCTAATCCCCCAAATTATTAAAGCCTGAATTTATCATGGTTATAAAGAAAAAGAAGACAATAAAGATTTCAAAAATCGGGTTGTCAAAAAGCAAATAGCTTTGGGTACAATTCATTAGTTTGGGTCCTCTGACCCAGCCCTGTGAAACAAGGGAGGATTTGTAGCCTCTTCAATTAAAGATAGGAAAAATTGAGACCTAAGGAGGCCTGATGACCAGTCCAAGGCCACCTGGGGCCACCGTAACAGTTTTTCAGGTGGAAAAGCAATACTCTACACCTATATTTGTCCCCTGGCTCCTCCGCTTCTGAAGTTGCAAAGAGATCTATTAATTAAAACAGTCAGACAGCTCCCCAGGAGCCTTTGGATATGAAGTCTCTAATGACTCCATGCAAAATGTCCTAGACCTGAAACATCTGTTCCAGAGATACAGTCAAGTTCCACTCCAGAGTTCCAAGTTAACAACTTACTTCCTTTCCTTTCCTTTTTATTTTTTTTAAGTACATAGCAGCTGTCCACGTATTTCAGAGGAGAGACCTTGGTTTTAAACCTCAGCCAGAGACTGTTACATAGAATACTCTCCACACTTTGCTGTATGTGCTAATTAGAAGCTTCTTACAACAAGCACATAAATTCATTTATACACTGATGAATTTTCAGTTGCCAAATAGCTCCAGTATAAAGGCCAGAAAAGTAAAAATAGTCGGTCTAATGAATTTAACATTTATTTTTGCACAAGCTTGGGTAATTTTTAGAATGGTTTTGTTTTTGATGGAATGATTTGCATGTGCAGTGCTTTTTTTTTTTTTTTTTTTTTTTTTTTTCTTTTTGAGGCTCTTGAAATACTATTTCCTGGAAAAGGAAGGCAAATTTTCTTGATTGGAAGGCAAGCACCCAGATACCCAGAGTTAAATCCCAAAGACTAGAAGTGAAAGGAAGAGAGAAAAGCTCTAGGTCACAAGGCCTGAGGGAGAGAATTTAGAGCATCAAGGAAAAGATAAAGGTGACTTAAGATTTCACTGCCGCATGGGGTAAATTTGTCTCCAAGGTGAGCCCTACAGCTAACAAAAAGCAATCACCCACTTCCCCTCCTGTAGCAGCCCTCCAACAAAGGACAGCAGGTAAATATCAGTCTCATTTCTTCCACAGAAATACAGTTTCATATGCTGTTTGCTTTACATCTTTCCATTGTTTCACTCTCTTTTACTTTCCCCTTATGAGACACATGAACACACATCCATACATATTTATCCATTCATCCATCGATCAGGTATCTCCTGAGGGCTTACTAGTCCTCTGACCCCAGAATAAGACAGAAGATCACTGTCTAAAGCAGCTCACAATTTTGTGGTGGGAACCATATAATGAAAAAGTAAATGAATCTATAATAAAGTAGAAATATTGTTCAGCTACACATATGGTAACATGATCAAGAATTATTGGGAAGAACAGGGTCCTTGGGATAAGAGGTCAATCATGAAATGGTCCCCCCATGGGGATAAATTAAATTATCTGAATAATGGGAAAGAAATAACTGTGCAATGCTTTGAAGAAAGGATCTTCCAGGAGGAGTGAGAACGAATAAAATAGCCTTGAGGCCAGGATAATTTGAAAAAATGGAAAGAGGGCCATAGACTTTAGGGAATAGTGATAGTAAGTGGGCTCAGTGGAGAATGGTACAGGATGAAGCCAGAGAGGGGCTAAATCATGAATCTTCTAGGCCATAAAAAAGCACTTGCATTTCATCCTTTTTTAAACTTTGATGTAGTTGTATCACCTACCTGGTGAGTATTGCCAAGCACTTTATAGAGGCTATTTCGTGTACCTTCACAACAACCCTTTGAGGACTGCAATGATATTTCTATTCTGTGGACAGGAAAATGAAGACTCAGAGAAGTAGAATAAATTTTCCAGTGTTATTTAGGTAGTAAGAGCTGGAGCCAAGTTTCCAAGCAGGCGCTTCCTCTACAGTCAGGAGTCCTTGTCTACCCTCCCCCTTTACTCCACTTCTCCTTAACCCTATTTTCCAGAACTAGCTGGCGTGTTGTGCATATAATATAGGTGAGAGATACACAGGAGCAAATACCATCTGAAATGGGAGGGCTGAGACCCCGTTGGCCAGAAGAAACTGCGTAGGAAGAAAAGCAATCATTAAGAACAGCAGCTAATGGTAGCTGGGTTCTGAATGGTCTCTGCTAAATTGCTTTCTTTATTAGATTCTGCATTCTGTCACAGCTAGATTGAAGATTTTCATGATGTCAAGAAGTCATCATTATGTATGCCCAGACACACACGCCCACAAGTTTGTATATTCATGTATGTATTCATATATATGACTTATAGGAGGATGTAACCCATATTAATGTCTATTATTATATATGAGTTACACATTGAGGAAGATTGCATTAAAATGCCCAAAGAAATATTTCTGGGCCCACATGTCCTTCCAGAACTTGCCATTCCCCATCAAGAGAGGGAGTCTCTTTGTCCCCCTTTTGAATCTGGCAAGATTCTCCCAGTGAATAGAATTCAACAGAACTGTTGCTGTAAGACGTCTGAAGCGAGGCTATGAAGTAGGATGCACCTAATTCCTGCTTTCTTGGGATGCTTGCCCCTAGAACTCATGTAGGAACCCCAGGCCACATGGGGAAGCCACGTGTCATTGTTTGTGCTAACAGCCATAGTGAAGGACTCAGTCCCCAGATCACTGCCGGAAATGCGAGTGAGTAAGTGAGTCTTGAGATAATTTTAGCCTCCTGCCTTCAAGCCACCCCAGGTGATGTTGAGTGCAATACAAACAAACTACCCCGACTAGATTTTGCCCAAATTGCATATTCGTGAGCTCAATAAATGTTACCATTGCTTTAAGCCATGAATTTTTAGGGTAACTTTTATACAACCAAAGCAACAGAGTTACATATATTCACATATTCTTTGAATGTTATATATATAAAAACAGTTTATATTATATATATACACACACACACACACACACACACATATATATATAAACTAAACATATATAAAAATTACAAGTGGCTTTTAGGAGACTATTCACTCAACATGTGAAGACGATATAGTTATTTGATTAAAAGGAAAAGTGTTGAGGTTAGACCTTGATTCGAACTAAGCCCCATTTCTTCTAAGTGTAGACTTCAGCAGGCTAGTTAACCCATCTAATACTCATTTTCTTGGTCTATTAAGTACAGTTATAATGTATAATCCTATTACATAGGATGGTTGTATAAGATAAATAGGATCGTATTTATATATCTTAGCATAATGACTGGTACATAATAGGTACTCAGTAATTGTCACTATAAAAATAAAATTTTAAATTATTATTGGTATTACTCTAGCATCAGGCATGGTCCCAGTTTACAATTTTACAGTTTAGAGAAAATTTACATCTTTTTCCCCAGGAGTTCACTTAAAAAGATTTCAACTCTAAGTGCCACCCAGGCGGTACCATTATCTAAATAGTTTCTGAAGCATGTGGGAAAATCAGAGCTGTAGATAATTAGAGGTCAGTTGACAGGACCCAAGAAAAGATCTTTTCAAATATCTTAAGGGTAGAAGAGAGCTGAAGGCATAGAAACTAGAAAATGTTCAAGGCAGAGTGAATATCTGTTTTTCCTTGAACTTTATCCAATAGTGGAATTCAACATGAAACCTTAGAAATATAAGTGTCCGTGATATCTCCCACCAATTAAATTTCATCCCAGCACAAATCAGATGGCATAATTCAAAGACTTTAAGGGAAAGAAGGTCACTTTTTCCATGAAAATGTCTTGTTCTCTGTACACACACCACCTTTCAGGGTTGTAACTGTATTTTGTAACAATAGGGCCCATTGTTGTGAGGTGTCACAGCTTAGGCTTTTTTATAGAAGAGCTGTTGCTAATGATTCAGTATCATTCTTTTCCACTTACACTGCTTTGACTTAACATGTCATTTCTTGCAAAAATGAAGGTAAATCCAGACAGTTCTGGAAACTCTGATGAGTTTACTGGTATCCTTTTGGGTTGGGTAGACTGCTGGCTGTATTGTATGTGATGTCTTGCTCTTGCCTGTCACTTGCTGAAAGCAGAAAAATCTCAGATTAAGTTCTGCTAACCTCTTTGCATCAAAGTTGCTACCATGTTTTGGTCTTACGCTCTGTGTCATTTTTCTATGGCAAGTGATAGAAAAATCCTGAGTCTTCTGTTGAATCACTGGTGCCATTTGGTGCAGACACCTGATTAGTAGGCTCTACCGTAAGAAGGCCAGGAGGAAGGAACCCAGGGAACTTAAGACACTGCCTTAAAACTGAGCTTGCAACTGTGAGGCTCCGCCTGCCACTCTGTTACCACCCTGTGCAACTGACTGCTTTTTTTTTTTTTCTTTTTTCTTTTTTTCTGTCTGCTAAGTTGCCTTTGAGAGCCTGAACACCTAACTCACCAGCTAAAGCTTCACTGAGTATCAGCAGGGAGTTGTTCAATTCTTCATCAGTGGATGCAGAAAAAGCCTGAAATCCAATCAGCGTGTCCAACTTTGGGGAAACTTCTCACCTCTAGTTAGTTGATGCTTGATAGATACTTGGTTTTTTGTATGAATATTTTTGTTAACTCTGCTCCTTCTCCGGAAAATATGTTTGCCCCACACATACATCCTCCACCCTTTCTTAAACCTGATCTCCCACCAAATTGGCTGACTGTGCAGTAAGGGACTGTAACACCTTCTATTTCCCTATATTTATCACAAATACCCCACTTTTCTTGTTGTTAACTTTATCTGTCTTCCTCACTACCCTGTACACTCCACAGTGAGAAAGACTGTCTATTATAGCACCCATGGTATCCCTTAGCACACAGCCTGGAGAAGAGTAAGTGCTGAAATGATATTAAAAAGAAAAATGAATGAATAATGTTACTGGAGTCACAGGACATTCAAGTCCTTGTAATTGGACTAACCATTCCCATGGCTTCAAAAATGAAACTGCAATTTAATTGAAGAACAGTGTACGTACACTGTTGGTATTTAATATGAGCTTTTGGTATTTAAATGCGCTTTTTAAACCCATAAAATAAGAGTAAAAGGTTCACTGTTGGTTTCCTTGCCTGCAATCCCTCAGCTTTCTCTTTCCCTCCCCAACATGGCTGCAAATCTAAAATTCATGGGAATTAAAGGAAATACTGCAGTGATCGAAATTACGTAGATTCAAGTTCTAGTCTTGCCTTCTATCAGCAGTGAGCCTTAGTTTTCTCATCTCCAAAGCTGTACTAATAGTTATAGCATTTTATGAGGATTAGAAACAATATACGTAAAGCACTTAGCACAAGGATCAGGATGTAGCAAGTGTGTATCATACAAAACTCTTCTCAGTAGTCGTGTTCTCATCTTCATTCCCTTTCAGTTATTCCCCATCACCAACCTAAAGAATCAAATTGCTCTGCACGACATTCGTAAGCCCCACGTGGGTTCCTCCCTTTCCAGTCTTACATCCCACTCCATTCTTCAGATTTCAGATGATTCATCCAAGTATCCAACTGCCTCTTTTCCAGCATGCTTGGAAGCTTTGAGCCTTCGCGCCGTTGGTTATGCTATGCTCTTGGACAGATTATTATTTCTTACCTGCTGAAATACCTTGCACAACAAAAGGCCATACTGAGAAGTTACTACAAGCATGGACTCTGGATCCAGGCTAACCTCAGTTGAAATCCTAGTTCCCTTACATAGTAGATCTGTGACTTTGGATGATTTACTTAACATTTTCATGCCTCTGTGTGGAGTATATATACTGGGAATAGGAAAATGCTAGCCCCCTAGGGTGACGAGGAACAAAAGAATTCCCACGCATAACGGTGCATCATGGGATATGAGCACTGCCTGGAACATGAGCAGCTATCATAATCATTATCATCAACACCTTTTTTCAGTGCTTCTCCTTGCATGCTTTTCCTTCTTATTTCTCAGATTATCTCTTCTCCCCTTAGTCTTCTACCAACAGTTCTCTTTGTACCTTTATTACAGAACTTAAAAAGTTATGTTTAATAGTATAGTGTTATGGCTTGAATGCTTGCCACTCCCATAAAATTTAGTATTTTAGGGCAGGAGTCAGGAGTCATAATGCTCTCTCCTCATCTCTTTTATCATCGCAGGGCCTTAGAACAATGTTTTCTCATAGACTATACCTCAGCTAAGTGTGAAATGAATCAGAGTGCATGTCTCGTTGGCTTGTTCACTTTTTCATTGTCTTCTTGTGTGAGAACAAGACCATTCACTTTGTCTGTCACTGCTGTAGTCTGGCACTGGAGACAGTGCCTGGTACAAATCAAGAAATAGTTTTTAAATGAAGAAAGAAATGAAAGAATGGATTAATCAATAAATCAAGACATGTATAGTTGAGGTTTCTTAAAATTCCCTCTTAAGTGAATTTGAAAGCATGTGATTCCATCCTTAGGTTGCCTGTGTATTTTCACACACAAACATGCTATGTGTATGCAGAATGCAAAATTAGAATCCTTTCCAGAACCAGGATGTAAATTGGACAAGTGGGCAACTGCTTGACTGGATGGGAGGTAGATATGTGAGCAAAAATATCTTGCCTGGAGAAAAGCAGGTGGAATTTGCCTTTTCAACATTTTTGTGCCAAGCCAAGATAATTTACTTCTCACCTGGGAACAATTTCCTTCCTGCAGCCGTAATGTTAGTTTCACCACAGCTGTGGAGCTAAAGTCAAAGTCAAAGTAGAGATTGCTGCGTCACTTGCTGGGAAATGACTTTTTAGTTTGGGTCTGTGTCCTTGTCTGGCAGCTTTCTTATTTGTGTTTAAAAACATGGACTGCAGAGAGGTGCACATCTGTTTCTAAGTGTATACGTGGAATATGGAAGGAAACTTTGTGTGGCTTTCAATTCCTGGACTCTTTAGTTGTCCCAATTCATGCATTCTGCCTTCTATTTTTCTAGCCAAGAAGCAGCAGCTGCATCTGGATGTGTGACTTATACATTTGAGTTAACAGTATTAACCAGAAACACACATCTCTTTTTTTTAATCTCCTGTATCCCCAGTTCTGAGACAACCCAGCTTATCCTTATGATGCTATATCGTCCTTGTCCTCTTTTCCCTCTCGTCTGCAAAATTTTTCATTCTTTGCACCAAACAGTCAGACTGGAGAATAAAATAAATTCCTCTCTCTCCTGCTTCTTCATACAGCTATTTCTTCTTTCTGATACTGACATTTCATAAAGCCGAGCAGAGTTGCGTAAGTTGGAAACTTAGTGACAAAGGTCAGGACAGGGCTAGAACAGGTAGAAAGAGGAACGTGCACTTTGTTTTATGTCAGAGTCATGCAAACTCACTGAAGTTCTTCAGTGCTGCATCGCCTCCGGTTTCCAGAGGGAATAGATTCAGACAGCAGCAGCACACATAGGGCACGGACGGAGGAGGCTGCCTTGGGCACTGATCATTTACATTATGCCAGTTCCAGAAACTCAAATGTAACACAGAGAAAAGAGGAGAAGGGTATTTTCAAACTTTGCCTTGGAGTAGGTAAAGAAGGCCTAAAAAGTGTGATTAGATGTGTTGCCTTCTCCTGAAATCTCTCGTCTGATTTCTAAAATGGTGTCTACTCTAATTTGGTACATTTAATATACAAGTTAGATCTGTCCTCCTCTGTATATTCAAGACATTTCAGTCTGGGGACTCTCCTTTTAGTAAGAGGATACAATCACATATGTAATACCCAGTGATATCACCTATTAACTCCTTCATAGAAATTAGTTATAGAAATTAGTTGGCCCAAGGCCAGAATGTAGCTAGGGGGGCCTGCGAATAGGTTATCTGCAGCTGCCGAAGTGCCACGAAGAAGGTAAGTTGTAGAAGCCTCCAAAAATAATTTCCACATGCCTGAAGGCAAGAACATGTGCTTTGAAGACAGATCCATGCTTAGACTCTAGGAGTACCTTTACCACACTAGCCTCAGGTTACTCAAGGATGAAAGTAGGTGATAAAAAGATGAGCTATTACACTGTAATATTTGGGATCCTCCTGTCCCGACCTGACTCTTCAGAAGGAAGAGAAGTGGGAACACTTCGGAAACCACTGTACTCTACAGATTCTTGGTAGTGAGCACAGCAGAAAGAAAAGAAGACAAAACCACAACCCCAATCATAATCTAAAGCAAGGTTTTGCAGTGTTTCCTTTTGTCAGTAAAGTTTTTTTTTGGCACACAACCACTCCCATTCATTATGGCCTGTGTTGCTTTTCTCTTAAAATGGCAGAATTGAATAAATGTGACAGAGATCAGGCTCACAAGTCTGAAATACTATCTGGCTCTTTAAAGAAATTTGCGTCCCCTGATCTAAAAAAAAAAATCTATAATAGCTGCGTTGCCTCACAAAATACATTAAAGCATTGGGATCAGCAAATGGGGGTCCATGAAAGCCCCCTAGGAATTGTTTTATGATCCTAGGACATAAGGAAAAGGCAAAATGCGTTTCTGAGATTCCTCACTGACAACAACTTTGAAGCTATATATGATTTCAAGTTTCTTTTTCTTGTCATAATCACCAAATTAGTTATCAGTCCATCCTCCCTGACTCAGTTGATGCTTATTGAGATCTTTTCTTAGGTTTTTACTTCCATCAGTCTCTGATGATATCTACCATTTGTTCTTCCAACATTTTCATCAACTCTTTGAGCTGCTGCACACCTCACATTTCGAATACAATGTAATATTTTGGCTTTTTTATGTGCAAAGGGGCCAACTATGATTTATCCATTTGAGTGTTGACACATGAGTCAAAACTCTTCACCAGAATGTGAGATAAATTGCTCTCATTGACTGAAGGCAGAAGACATGCTGAAAGTATGAAAGTACATACTTTGATAAGGTGTGTATATCTGTGTGTGTGTGTGAAGAGATTATTTATATATGCAAGAAAAGTCATGTTACAAAGAATCAGTGGTATGTAGGATACTCAATGCACTGGGATTTTGAAGGACAGCAGATTTTGAAAAGTCTTGGTGTAATCAATGAGATTTCTTGACGGACCATAGTTTTAAATGGATTTTAAATTATATGGGGTTGCTGGGCTGGGAGTATTTGAATACGTTCCATACACCAACAAGGCAACAAGTTGGCTCGGTTTCTGTGGATTGTGTGAGTCAAATGTGGATAAGGTCTAGATACGTGAGGTTGTTAGGAAGACCACTTCAGATAATACATATGAAAGCAATAAAAAAAAAAAAAACAACTCTTGATTTTTCTTAAGTGATTGTTCTTACCATTTCTCCGCTTACTTTGTTGTCACGGCTGATGGAGGCTTTCCAATATAACCTTGAATTAACCTGATGTGACTGGGCCTTATTTCAGTCATCGCCTCATGCGTAGACCACTGACAGGGTTCTGAGCGAAAGTTGTGTCGCCCATAGAGCTAGGACTTGAAAATCACACACTTCAGGCAAATAAAGGGGAAGGGGCAGCAGTTGCCATTTCTGACAGGACTTGACATTGTCTTTTGAAAATTTAAGCCTCAGGATACATTATGCGCTTTCTTCTTTGCACCTGGTCGTACACCTTTTAGTAAATGCTTGCCGTTAAAATGATAAATGGATGCTATTAAAACACTTTAATGCATAGTGCACCAAAAGTGCCTACTTAAAGACTAGTTTCCCTTCAGAATTGTGAAGAAGATGCCTTCTCAGCTTTTCTTTCTTGGCACAATTCTTAAGAGAATGGGAATACGTCTATGCCTGTGTTCCTCTAAGCGTCCACCAGAGATGAGGTTATACTCCTGTAAAGGCTTCTTAGATACTCTTAGATAGTAAACAGCTCACCTCCCCCTCTTCTCCCACCCTTCCCAAAGGGCTGTGAGTTTGGCAGAAGGTGAAGTGGCATGGACTGTTTGATCTCAAACTCCCTGCTTCGACTTTCCCTGCCCAGCGTTCTCAGAGATGAGAAACTGTGGAATGTGGGATTTCTGGGTGAAAAACATGGTCCTCCACACATTGTTAAAAAAATTGAAAAACTTAGTTAGAAACCAAAAAACAAATTTTGGGAAAAGCCAATAAACAACAATAACAAAAAATTGTGATTAACTCAAATTTTCCTTGTTTTAAAAATGTCAATTTTAAAAGCCCAGCTCTCTGGAATTCTGTGAGGATAAAGGTGTTGTGAAAACTCATAGATCTACTTATCTGTTCTCCTTAAAATTCCCTTGCCCCTTGATACTGTATGTGGCTAAATGTTTTCACAATAAAAAGTTATTATAAGGTAGTCAATCAAATATTGGAATTTTATAAATGTTTTAATTTTAGTAATTTTGCTTAGAAGGGATAGCCATTTCTTCTTAAATTGCACAGTAATTTTTATCAGTGTTTATCAAATACAATTTTGGAAGCCCCAGATGAAGAGACCGTAATTACAGGTTAAATTACTACATGAAACGTATAAAGCAAATGCTCATTAGAGACACACCAGTTACTAGTTTAGTCATTTAAAAGGTGTTTAGTGTTTGAGCCTCACATTTGCTCTGGAATGCTATTCTAGAATCTGTGTACAGCTTTCAGACTACAGTGATACAATACTAAGATAAAATGAGTCCAAAGCCATGATTCACATATGAAGTTTAACTTTATTCATGGAAATACAAGTTTCTATTTTATTCCATTGGTGTTCTTTCTGCTGAGGCAAATGTATGAAGCTTCCCTAATAAAAATGGCAAAAATTAGTTTTCCTCACCAAAGGCTTGCACTTCCTATTGTTTTTGCTTTCTCTTCAGATCTATACTTTGCAAATTCAGTTTTAATTTGCTAGGGCAACAAAGGAGCTAAATCTTCCACTTTTAACAAGCCCTTGCTGTGGGCCTGAACAGCAGTGAGTTAGCAATAACTTCTTTCTTCTCTGACAACTCCCATGGCCAAATGAAGGCTATTTAGAAATAGGTACAAAGTGAAAATAAAAACCTGGTTTCCCACAGGCAGTCCTCTGAAATGCCGTCTATCATGTGTAATTTCTCTGACGTTATTTGATGGTTATGATTTGTCACCTTGCCACTGTTTGAGTCAGCCGTGAAATCTCCATGACTCAATGGCACATAACAAAAGCAATCAGGAACGTGACATGTGAATGAAGGGTGAGTGGATGGGTTTGAACAAGATTTCATAAACTTAAGAAACTAAGTAACTCCCCCAACTTTTTGCAATCTCACGTAGTCAGCATTTCAGTTCTTTATCTTCATTAGTTAACACCTCTAAACTTGGGGGGAAAGTACCTGTCAATTGGAAACAACCAGTATGGATTTATAGATAGTATGGATTTATTCTTATTTTGTATTTAGTCTTAAATTTTTTCATTGTGTTCTGGATGGCCTTTTCCCAGTCTTGCAAATAAATTTCCTTGCTACCTACCTGTTCTTTCCTGGTTGGTAAATTAGTAGCGAAATGAAGGTATTCTTTCAGTGAATATTTATTGAGCCAGGATTCTGTCAGGCAGGTATAAGCAATGAGGTTGAAGCAATGAGCAAGACATGGCCTCTTTCTTCAGGAGACTTCAGTCTGATGAAGTGAGTAAATGAGTCATATTTACTTTTGTAGGGTAAGTGCTAGTATGAGAAAATGTCCATTTTCAAGTCTCAATGAATATTTCTTACACAAGCAACTTGACTTTGCAACACTTGAATATTTGTTTCAAGGTACAACTATCCTCATATGCAAAAGTGGGACAAAGCAATTGGCCTGTTGACAAGAATATGACCAGTCATCTGGGTACCTGTCCCTCTTGGTCCTGCGGACTCTCTAGTTTGACAGTTTCTATTAGATCCTTATTAGTTCCATGTTCTGCAAATATTATGTAACCCCTCTGAGTTAAGAGGAGTATTGGATGAACTTCTTACAGAGTTTTACCACAGGAGCTCAGTTCACTGGTTGTAAGTTTCATCCAGCAGTATTAGCCAGGATTTGTGATATGCCTGTCATTGCATCCAAGGGAGACTGGGAAAGAAATGAGTTCTCAGGGTAAGGTCACTGTCATTAATGGAAACAGGATTTAAGCAAAAATTCAAAATGAAAATGAACTCTGCAAATAATAACTGTGGTTATTCACTTTGGTATTGGTAACACCCAGGATAGTGTCTGGAACAGAATGGTGATAGTAATGCTGCCTCTCCTTCATTGAAAGCATACTGGGTGTCAGGCAGTGTTGAGTGAGAAGTACTAATGAGATGAGTCTTTTGTATAGAAAGAGTAGAGAGGCATAAAGATGAGTTGGTAGAACCTGCAGAAGTTGACATAATAATTTTGGAAGAACTTGTGCCAGCCTTCCAATCTTCAGGTGGGAAAGAGGCCAAACAAGAAAAGAATTGAGCCAGTACTGTGGAATGGTTTGCATTCTTTCAACTACAAGAGTAAGTGCAGCCAAGACCTCAACAAGAATTTGATTAACAAGAATGATTTACTCTTGGCACAGCTAGGCTAGGCATACCTCATTCTTGATTGGCCTGACAAAGGACACTGCCTCATGGAGACAACAATGTAGTGAAAACACAAGCAGGTTAAATAAACAGTCTGGGTGTAGATACATCTTGATCTGTCTTTAGGAAAGGTCTGGAGAAGAATTTAGAATGCAGGTGAAGAGTGAGATCATGAAGAGAAAATAGGACTTACGTATACAAGTACTAACCTGAGCCTGCACACCGGAGGAACATTCCTAGCATTGATCAATTACTGCTTTTCTCGCCGCCTTGGCTGAAGTCCATATGGGGCATTAAATCATGCAGCTGTTTTTCCAAGTTGTCTCACCCAATCTACTCTTGGATTGGAGCTTAGGAAACAGAAGCTCAAGATGGGGAGAAGTCTGATGTATTTGCTTTCTGTGTTGGGACAAGGTTTCAAGCAAATGGAACATTGCCTCTGGCATCACATCTAAGAGCTGGATCTACCCATAGAAAGCACATTGGTTAGGAAACCAAGACCAAAGTCTTCACATAGATGATTCTGTGTAAGTCCTCACATCAATTGTACCATGTATAAATTATGATTGCCATTTTATTGATGAATTAACAAAGCTTTAGAGAAGTTAGGTGACTTGTTCACAGTCCCAGTAACTGGATTAGCAGCATAAGCTTCATATACTTCAGACCTGATGTAAAAGTCAACAATGAAGAAATAGCCAGCAATAAGCAAATGTCTTAAGAGACTGTGCCTGGTTTCTAAAGGAGTCAAATTAACTTTTATCACAAGTAGGGAAGGGGTAAGAGAGGACTGAGGTAGGTTGTCAGGTTATTTGGCTTAGATAGGAGTTCTGGCATTAAAGACAGAGTGACTGAAGACTGACAGAAATTCAAGGGAGAAATTCTTGGCTGCACTAGAGGAACAGACCTGTCAGGGCAAATAGGGATCAGTGGCTTCCAGGCAGCTGGCTGGAGAATACAAAGAGATCATACCTGTAAAATCCTACATGTTAGCCGTGGTCTCATCCAGCATCACAGCCCCCTCCCTGTTAAAGATGTCCAGCTAATGTACATGTAAATGAGACTGGAGCATCAGTTCCACAAATCTAGCTCCCGATGAATTAACCCCTTTTCCCTTCCACAGTACATTGTGCTTAAGCCCAAGGGTCCATTAACTGAACACATGAACGGAGCTTCACAGCCCTCAAAATCTGCTCCACATGCTGTGCCCAGATGCTCAGTGTTCTTCTCCTGTGCCCCCGTGCACAGTCCTCCTGGCACTGAAAATCATCATCTCCCTCAAGCCTTCCTGTCGGAGAACAGCCCCAAGTGAAATGCTGCAGATCAGTGAGCTGGTAAACCAGCTACGGAAACAGGGCGATACAGCCCACCAGACCTCGGGGAGTAGCCCGCTTTGAAGATGTGAGAATGAGAGAGACACATCTGAAGTAGAACCCAGAGAAAGCATGTGTGGCATGCAGGCAAGTGCAGGTGTCCTTTGTAAATGACAAGAATATTCCACGTTTGAGTCTGACCTCAGAAACAGACTTCAAACTGAGTTTCAGTAAAAAGGCTATAAATAATAGTCATAAGATACAATAGAGCCAACAATTATTGAGGACTTACGTGCCTGGCACTGAGCTAAGTGTATGACATGGTACCATTTAATCCCTTAGGATCACCCTAATAGTAATAGGTTGGTCTTATTTTTAATCTCACTTTACAGAAGAGGAAAGAGGCACAGTGAAACACTCTCCCCAAGGTTACAGCACTGGTTTTGCAGCCAGATTCACATGCAGATTCGTAGAGTCCCAAAGTCTTTGTTCTTCAAACACAAGACCACATTGCTTCACAACGAAGGCCAGAAGCTAACACAGAGGAAACGAGTCTAAAGGAAGCAACACTTCTCAATGTCGACTCTATGCTGGGTGCTCTATCCAGAAAAATTGTTCCCCATAGTAAGGGTATTCTAGTGTCAGCAAGGCCTGTCGAGGACATGGTGGGTCTCAGCTCGTGAGGGTCTGAATAACTTCTCTCAGGTAAGAGTACCTGGAGGCAGGATCTGATTCTGATAGTTTAATAAGGACTAAATTTATCTAGAGACAAAGCGTTAATCAGAAAGATGGAATGGGAAATGTTCTGTATAAGAATTGACAGCTGCTGCTTGAAGGGAGAAATCAGAGGGATTGTGTATAATCCCCCGTGGGTTTTCACATAAACCACTGGGCTAAAAGTGCGCCTGGAACAGATTGAATAAAGAAAAGCATCTTGGATTTTGGAAACCACTAAACAGTGGGAGTGGGATGGGTAGGCTCACTTGCAACATCAATACATGGCAATATTTATGTTATTCAATAGTAGAACGTTATTCTTTCACTTTTTATAAAAGAAATACAATTGACCTTTGGGAAGTCTGATGACAGGAAAACAAGTATAAACGGATGGTTGGCCTTATCAAGTTTAAATATTTGAAAAGGTATAATTCATGTAAATGTTTAGGCTTTTTTTTTTTCTCCCCATTGTGCAAGGGCAAAACCTGCCTAGGCTGGTATTTACTTTTCTAATTAGAAAAGCTTGAGTGATGTGAACAATTAAGATAATACAATACCTTTACAAGATAATTAATCTTTTCTTTGTGATTCATCCTATCACATCCCAAGCTGATAATGTTATTTACCTCCCAGTTAAGGATATGTTAGAATGTAATTGGAGCCATTTGCTTTGGCTATCAGAGGAGAAAAGATCATGCAATTTGCATCTCATATATCTAGAAATTAAAACTGAAGGACTGACCACTTCACACCGTAGAAGTTCCTGAAATGAACCCTGCTGAGCTCAATTTGTTGTGGCGGCTAAATGAATCCTCTATCCAATTTAAATGCATGATGGAACTCCTATTAGAACATTGCACTGTAATAATTGACAACATAATGAAACTGCCAAAGACAAAATGCAAATACCTCTCTACTGACCCTTCAGAACCATACTCTGTACTTAGAAAGAAGCAAATACCATTGCCAGACAAGTACCATTACTCTTTATTCTACTTCCCCTCTACCCATCAGGGAATGCAGAGACATTCTTTTGGATACCCATTCCTTTAGAGAATCAAACAGCTGAAATTCAACAGCAAAGGTGGGTTGCAGAATTTGGAATATTATATTGATTCAACTAGCCATAAGATTTGAAAATAACTACTACTGTCTTCTATCACTATCACTTTATAAAAGAAATGTATTTTTAGAACTAAAAAATTTAGAAGACTTATTTCCCTAGGGTAACAATTTTATAGAATAATTTAGCTTCATTAAACAGACAGACAGAACTGATATTTTTAGTTTTTTGGGTTTGTGTCTAATCTTTGAAAACTTGATTAGGCACCAGTACTGATATTTGGAAATGACTAATCTACGTTTATTTGACTTAAAAAAATTAACCTCTCAATCCATTTATAATTTGGCCTCTAACCCTTTTAGGATGTATACTAGTAACATCTTCGGTTGCTGATTCATTGGTCATGTGTCTTTTTTTATCTGACTGGAGCTTTTATCAGCATTTCTCACAGGTGACCTCTTCTTCCATCTAGAAAAACCTCTGCCTTTTTTTTTTTTTTTTTTTTTTGAAAAAAAAATTTTTTTTTGAAGTATAGTCAGTTACAATGTGTCAATGTCTGGTGTACAGCATAATGTTTCAGTCATACATAAACATACGTATGTTCATTTTCATATTCTTTTTCGTTATAGATTACTACAAGATACTGAATATATAGTTCCCTGTGCTATACAGTAGAGACTTGTTTATCTATTTTATACATAAGTAGTTAATATTTGACAGTATTCCACACACAATAGTGTGTGTCTTCTCTGAAGTCATTTTTTTCTAATTCCCTTCTGCAGTTTCCTCTTCCTTTACAATTGAAAGGTGGTTGTTTTTCAGAGTTCTCCCTTAATTTCCCTTTCCTTTCTTACTCTGCACACTCATCCTGGATAACTGTTTTCATTCCCGAGGCTTTAAGTAATCACAGGTCTTGACATCTGGGCCAGACCTCACTTCTGAATATCCTATCCATGTCTCTGACCATTAGGTACTTCTACTTGAATGCCCCTTATCAAATCCCAGAGTGAACTTATGATGTCTCCCTGTCCTTTTGTGATCCCCGACTCTGTAAGTAGAATTACTGTTCCCATTGTGCAAGTCACAAACCTGAATATCATTTGACTCAGTTATCAAGGCCTGTTATTTCTGCCTCTTGAGTCAGGCCCCCATTACCTTGACTTGGATTCCTTCTATAGCTAAGTGTCCCCACTGCCATTTTCATCAAACCATTCTCTGCACTGTAACCAGAACCTGTTGTAAGCACATACCTGATTATGCCACTCACTGCTGATGCTCCAGTGGCTCCCCCACTGTCCTTGGGGTAAGGTCTGGATTCCTTGACCTGGCGCTCATGAGCTGCTCCTTGCCTACAGCTGCAGCTAATTCTTCTACAATTTCTTTTACCCCTCCTTTTACCTGCCTTCAACATTAGAGAATATTCAGCAATGTTTCATATACATACGTGATTATAATCAATGAAATGGATTTTATTTCTCCTCACTGAAATAGTTTTAGAGACCGAAGATTAGTATTATGTAAAATTATAATGGTGCAGTGAAATACAGTGGTCAAAAGCCTGGGCTTTGAAATCACAAATCTGGGTTTAAATCCTGACTTTTCTGAATTATATATCTGTCCTATCAGTCATATTAGTGAACTAGTTCAAGCCTCAATTTCCTCTTAGGTAAAATGGGGAGAATATGACTACCTGGTGTTCTTAGAGTGGCTATTTGAAGCACATGAGATAATGCTAAGTAAACGTTTAATAAAATCAGTCCCCTAGCGTTGTAGTTTTGTTTTATTAGTTATGTGTAAAGCAATTAAATTACTTTTTCTAACAGTCTCTATAATTCTTATTCAACCGCATCTCTCCTCACATACAAAAGTAAGCCTTTTCTATTTTTATCTGTCTTGCCAATCTCAGAACCCAGACAGGCAGTATTCATCCACCCTCTCTGGGCTGTTCTCCCAGCTAGAACTTACTCTCCCCCCTCTCCAACTTGCTGATGGAAATTCCGCTTATCTTCTCATTTAGGTTAGTTTAGGTTCCTCCTTCTCCACGAAGCCTTCTCCGATGTCTATTATTCATCTGGATTTTTCCTTTCCTCAGAGTTCCTCTGATAATTGTCTTAATTCTTCAATCACTTCATGTACTTTAAAAAATCAAGCCGTGTCCCCTCTCTCAGCAGCCTCTTGGTGCCTGGCAGAGTGTACATTTGCTTTGAATTTGTAAGCAGATTCTTCAATGCATTAGCCTTTTCCTGTCCCCCACCCTCTTTGGCAGTAGTTTTAACTACTATTTCTAGATCTTTATTTTAAATGTTACTTGTTTATGTTGATACTGAAATTTCTTCTTTCAGCACAAAAAGTGAGAAATGGCCCATTTAAGTTTGCTGGGTTTCTGTTTCTTATAATTGAAAATCTAGATTCTATAGTTTGCCCCAAAGCAAAAATTGCACACTGCTTCCTGAATCTTAACCTTTTTGGGTGTCTTCTAGATTGGTGATGACTTTTCATTTTCACATTTTTAGTCTGCCTGGAACAGTTTTACCGGTGTCACTCTTGCTCACCAGAGGTGGATTTTTATTACCTTACAAGGATGACAAATGCAGGTCTGCAGCATAAAATAATTTTATTAAACACATTAAATGCTCAGCATCTCTCCTCTGCACCTCTTGTTATGGTGGACAGATAGATACCTTTACCAAGGAAAAATGGAAGTGAGGGCTGTTGAGGTGATGGAATGTGAAATTTTTTTCTGAACTGTTTTCTCTTAAAATTCTAGCTTTAGATAGTAAATCACATCTCCCCTGTGTTAGGCAGGCCTCCCTTTACATTCTCTCTTTCTGTACAAGTCAGACAACATCAGTGTCTTATTTCTCTCCCTAAATGTTCTCATCCTCTTATTCACTGTTAAAACTTTCTCTCTAGAAAAATTGGCTTTATGGTGGCATTCTGCTTTGCATCAAAACCAGAAATCTAATCAAGGGTGGAACTTAAAAATCACGCATATATTCACTTGAATATAGACAATTCTCTCTTGCCTTTTGCCAGGACTGTTTATGGCTGGTTTCAAAGAGGATTTGGAACATCTCACGCTACAGACTAGAAAGCATTTTTCATTTTCTGCCTCCTTCCTTTATGTGGAAAGAATTGATGTCTTTGAAGATTAAAAAGGGAGACGTGCCATTTTGGTGTGGGTTTTCTGTAGTTCTAGGTTTTGCACTATGTCCAAAATGACAAGGAGTTGTTTTAAGCTTCCCTGAAATACTTTGGAGGGGTGTGTGTGTGTGTAGGAGAGTTCTTTTGGAGTAAGGGAGCAGCCAGGGCTCTACTTTCTACCCAAAAATAGGCAAAGCAATTTAAGTTTTACTCTGTCATTTATTGATTCCCTCTTAAGTTTGTCAAAGAGATGAGCTCTGTAGCAAATGGTTAAAAAAGCTCAAAATAGGAATAATTTCAGTTGATCTAAACAGTAGGGGAGGTGTGATATGTGACTGAGCATACTTTTGATACCAGTTCCCTAAAAGGATATTTTGAATCTTCCAGACTGAACTACTTAAAATGTGAACCGAGTCTGTTATTCCTGTGGGCATCTCCTCTGCAGTTGGTTTAGTGATTACTCTGTCACTTCTTTTTTAATTTCTATCCTTTAATGAGGACATGCAAGTGTGCCTATGGAATTTTCCTATTAATGTCAGAGTGATTTAAGAATGGACCATAGTGTAAGAGAAAAAAAAAATCTCTCTTCACATTCAGTTTTCTGTTTAATTCTGTAGCTAGTGACAGAGCTGAGAGCCACTTGATAGGGAGATTCAGCTTCTCCTCCAGGCGTTTCCTCTGGGGCCTCTGGGATCGAACTAAGCGCAGCTATCTATAAATCAGCTTGTCCGTTTCTGGGCCACCCAGCCTAATTGGAAGCACTGACTCTAGGCCATTTCACCCTGGTGTGGGAACGATGAAGTCAGGGCTTCTAATAATTGCATCTGATTACTGTCTCCAGTTTGAAGATAGAGGATGAAGCAAAGTGAATGAGCATCTCCATCCCGTGTGGGGTTATCTGGGGGCAGTCGTCACGGAGGAAGGGATCTTTGGTTTGGTTTGAGATTGCTCCTTATTTTCTTTTAAACAAAACAGGTGAAAAGAAATACTTGATTTTCAGAGTAGGAAATCATACTTACGCATCTTTGTTACAGGGTCCCTTGTCCAGGACCTGCAGAACTGATGGTCTTCAGGCCATCAACATGCCCTTATGCTTGTCACAGAGGAGGGTTAGCCGATCTTATATTGATAAATACAAGAAGGAGATCTCAGATGAATTATTGTGTTCAACACAGATGACAGCAATGCTCAAGTAAATGTGTTCCACTTGTGTTAAGATACTCTTTAATATTCCAAGTGGAAAACAACAAAGAAACAATAAAGTTGGGCTTGGGTGGCAGTCTGACCCTTTTATGCAATGTTAAGAGTATCCTATTGGCAAAGAGTGAATTGTATTTAAACAGTAATTGCAGACAAATGACATGTAAATCAATATGTGAAAAGGCATCAAGCTGCATACATTATTGATATTCTATCATGTTCTTCTCTGGATTAATGCTCGAAAAAAATATGATTTACAGTGTGGTTTTAATGAGTAACAATCTTTTGGATGACAGAGTTTGATAGAAGTTAAAAAGATTTAATTCCAGTGGTACGGAACAACTTTAAGAGTGTGACTATGAAGTAAACATGAGACTGAACATGTTTTCCAGGAACGATAAAGGTGCATGTGTAAGAAGTTTGTAAATATTATGTTATTTTGGAAATAATTATTAATTCATTGTACAGAGGGATGCATCTTTTAGTATGAAAAAGAGACCACTTTATTTTTAAAGGTGACTTTAAAATGCAAAGCACAGCAGGTGCTGAGACAACAGAAGAGACTTAGACTGGATGCTCGCAGTCTGCACCAGGGTGAGGACAATTATAACAGAGGAGCAGCTGTTCGTTCTGCATGTCAGTGGAATACAGTGTGGAATCTGATGTGATCTGAACCCGTAAACCAATTTATGAAATTCTTAGTGCGATGAATTCTCTTGTCCTATCAGGCATAAAAGCTGAGCTTTATACTAATTTGGCCATGGTGGTAGAATGTAATATTGAGTCCAGAGGAAGAAACTGAACCATGCTTGAACACCAGAGATTAGCAGAAATTTTGTGAAGTCCTCAGTCATTAAATTTCTGTATTTGAATAATTCCTACCATGATCTTAATGTCGAGAACATCCTAGCTGACATCTGGGTTGAGTTGAATTAAAATGCGTTGATACTTCACCCTATTAAGAATTACAGACAGAAAAGTGTTTCTCTCTTGCAATGTAAAAACTAAATTTTACCTATTTAAGGTTTACAAATGAATATTCTACATAAAGCTATATGGTCTATATACAGAAGAGTACAAGGTGATGATTAATACAGATTTATCATCATTTTGGTTACTCATACCTGCTTGATCTGGTAATTACACGTAAAAATACTAAGTCTGATTACTGGGCTCAAGGGAAAAACAGACTAGAGCTGAAATCAGTTTAAATTTCTTTATAATTCTGTAAAGTGATAAACTGATTTTGTAATCACATACCCTCAGGGTATCTTCATTACATTTACAATGACATAATATATATTTTTCCTTAAGTCAATTTTTAATGTTTCTAGATGTGTGCAGTATAATTTCATTATATTAACAGTAAGAGGAAAAAGAAAGCTATAATTAATGAAAGATTTTCATAATAGCATAATAAATAAAAGTGAGTATCCTTTTAAATCAGACATAAGACAAAGATGTCTTCAAATCAACTACTGGGTATCCTAGAAATTGCAATAAGGTAAGAAAAAGAATACATGTAAGTAAGAAACTGAAAAAGGAGAGACAAAGCAGTTTTTATTTGTAGCTTATATGATAATCCATTTGTTGACCCCAAGAGAATTTTTAGATAAAATATTAGCATTGGAGAGTTCAAAGTTACAAGATCTGAGATATATGTATACACACACAAAAGTCACCAGGGTTCCTATCTATCAGCAATAATCAATTAGAAAATAGTAAGATTCTACTAGTAAAAAGAGTAAAATGTCTGAAGGAATGCATCTAACAAAATATGTAAAAGAACCTTATGTAGCAAATTATAAAGCACTTTGGGAACATACAAGTAAGATTCTTTAAGTCAATAATTAAATTTAAAGTGGTTTCAGTCAAAAATCATAATTAGGTTTTTCACAACATGTATGTATAAAGTTCACATGAAAGAACACAAGATAGAGTAGAGGTGTATCTCCCTATTTGTGCCATTAAATACAGCTAAAGGCTTGCAAATGATATATTTGAAAAAAGAATTTTAAAACTCTGAAAAGGAGAGAACATAGTTAGAAGGGACTTACTCAACTACATCATTCTTTTTACAAATAATAATTGATACCTTTCCTAACTGAATATCACTAAAATGGATTAGCTTCTACACCTAGTAATTATCTCCTGGAAAAGTGTGAGAAAGGACTCATTCCCACGAGCTTATTTTCCTTTGTACAAATAATTTAATCAGAATATAGTCAGGGAAAGAAAATGTTCAAATACCAAAGTACCGAAGTTCTCCCCTAAATATTGTTTATTGGGTCTGTAAGCTACATAAAATAGGCTGAACCCTAGGCTTCTAACATTAATCCATTTTCATGATCTCCAGAAGGAGGAAGCTGTTTTCAGGGCCCCTGAACAGTTGAGAGGATGTGTTTTTGTAGATTGTGGGTCTGCTGATTTAGTGATGTCCTCTCAGGGATCTCAGTGAGTTGTGGAGCCCTGGGGAGCTGTCTCAACCTTGGATGTGCCATTAAACCATTCGGTCATGCACACACAGTAGTTGGAGTGAGTACTTAACTGCTTATAATGCAAATGCAATTCTAGTTATAAGTTTCACTAAAACCATTCCTGGATTTCATTTTAAATAACAAATATATTTACAAATACACCATTACCCCTTTGAAAAGAACGAATAAACCACACAGACTTCCCATTCAGCTTCTTGTCCTCTGGCTCATCCTTGAATCAGCATTTTCCACGGGACTTGTACCATTTAAGGAAAGGATTTTCTCTTCCTCCATTTCTTTCCTATCTTGTGTCCTTCCTCCTTTCCTTCCTTTTCCGCTTATCTCCCTTGCCTCTTCCTCCCCTTCTTCTTCCCCTTTTCCCTTCTCTATCCTCCCCTTTTTCCTTTCTTCCTTCCATTCCTTTCTTTTATTCTTTCTTTTTTTAAACTACTAAGTGTATCAGTTTGCTCTTACACTGGTACTCTCTCTCAGGTCATTCACCATTATTTTAATGAGACTACTTATTTCTGGCAAAACAAATATATATATTTAAATTTATAGATAATACAATTCCACTATTCTTGCTAGAACCTCAACTTTAGTGAGATTTATTCTTTCATGTCATTACATATTTACAGACTTAGGGGAACAAATCTGCAGGCAACCTATTATTACTGGATGTTTCCAACTACCAGAAGCTTATTTTCTTTAAGGTTATTTGGAACAAGTTGATTCTAGAGGGTCTTCCTATGCACCTCCCCCTAGTAAATAGGAAATAAATGTATGGATTCACTTAGATACAAACTATAGTTTTACCAGGGATAGACAAAGATGTTTAAAATCAGTGTGTTTCTTTTCTTTTACTTCTGTAGAGCAGCTGTAGGGACACAATCTGGTTAGTTGAGAAAACTACATAAGGCATTTGGAAAAACTGTAGTATTAAAAAAAAATTTATAGGGAAGACAAGATGTGACTTTATAAATGACCCTGAGTGGCACACTGGTGATTCTGCTCTCTTAATGCCGCACAGCTTTTGCTTGACCTGGGGCTGGAGGAGCAGCTGTACAGATGGTAGACAAGGATTTCGCTTTGTTGACATTTTTCATTGTAAACACTACTTCCTTCAGGGCTTTTTAAAGTTTACACCTGAAATTTCTATTAATGGTAGACATGGATTTTGCTTTGTCTACATTTTTCATCGTGAACACTGCTTCGTTCAAGACTTTTAAAATTTTATACCTAAAATTCCTACTAAAAAAATTATTTCCTATAAATTATTTTTACTTTTAATGAATTTTATTTTCATGAAAGTTAATCAGTGTACTACATAATAAATTGTTTGAAGCTAAGTATTACTAGTTTGGTTTCTTGTAGAATGGTGAGTTTGATACCCCAAGGAACATATAAGAATGCTGGATAATCTGTAACAATCATACTGTGGATCTGGAAAGAAAGTAAGAAATACTCTGATACTAAAAATGAAGCAAAAGTAGAACCTAAGAGATCTATATATGACTCTGGCACATTAGAGGTGATTCATGAAGTGAATGAAAAGTTCACTTTTGAATGAAACATATAATTCTGATGTTTGAAGGGCAAGAACAGATGAAATAGAGATTACATCATTCTTTTAATATTCAAGTTAAATTTATACATGCTGTCTTTTCTCCTACACTTGCCTAATCTTACCCAGGGCCAAATTCTTATTTTCTTAAAATGCTGTCTTTTACGTATACTTTAGACAGACCTATTCAGGAAACATACCTGAAAATTGTTTTCTTCTCCTGAAGATACATGAAATCTAGTCTTTTCTCCTTGGCAGGTAACTCTTACTTGCATATATTGTTCTAAAATTCTTATTCTTAAGAGTTCAGTAAAACTCTTTACTGAACCAGCATAAAAGGCAGTGATTCCTACTCATTTCTGTGCTTCTCTGTACATTTATAATAACTTCTTTAAAAACAAAAACATCTTCCCTCAGAGAGTGCCGCATTTCACAAGGGAAGTGGGGTTTTTTTATTTTTTTTATGTTTTTATTGAAGTATAGTCAGTTTACAATGTTGTGTGAATTTCTGGTGTACAGTATAATCCTTCAGTCATATGGGAACATACATATGTTCACTTTCATATTCTGTTTCACCATAAGTTACTACAAGATATTGAATATAGTTCCCTGTGCTGTATAGTATAAACTTGTGTGTGTGTGGGTGTGTGGGGGTGTGTATATATATATATATAAATACCTACAAATCTCGAACTCCCAATTTATCCCTTCCCACCCTCCTAAGTTTGTTTTCTATGTCTGTGAGTCTGTTTCTGTTTTGTCAATAGGTTTGTTGGTTCTTTTTAAGATTCCACATGTGAGTGATATCATATGGTATTTTTCTTTCTCTTTCTGGCTTACTTCACTTAGAATGGCATTCTCCAGGTCCACCCATGTTGTTGCAAATGGTGTTATTTTATTCTTTTTTATGGCTGAGTAGTATTCCATTGTATAAATATATTACAGCTTCTTTATCTAGTCATCTGTCAGTGGACATTTAGGTTGTTTCCACGTCCTGGCTATTGTAAATAGTGCTGCTTTGAACACTGGGGTGCATGTATCTTTTTGAATTAGAGTTCCCTCTAGATATATGCCCAGGAGTGGGATTGCTGGATCATATAAGTCTATTTTTAGTCTTTTAAGGACTCTTCATACTGTTTTCCATAATGGCTGCACCAAACTACATTCCCACCAATGGTGTAGGAGGGTTCCCATTTCTCCACACTCTTTCCAGCATTTATCATTTGTGGACTTTTGAATTATGGCCATTCTGACCGGTGTGAAGTGACACCTCCTTGTAGTTTTGATTTGCATTTCTCTGATAATTAGCAATACTGAGCATTTTTTTATGTGCCTGTTGGCCATTTGTATGTCTTCATTGGAGAATTGCTTGTTTAGGTCTTCTGCCCATTATTGATTGGGTTTTTTGGTTTTTGTTACTAAGTTGTATGAACTGTTTATCTATTCTGGAAATTAAATCCTTGTCAGTTGTCTCTTTGGCAAATATTTTCTCCCATTCTGCAGGTGGTCTTTTTGGTTCGCTTATGGTTTCCTTTGCTGTGCAAAAGCGTGTAAGTTTAATTAGGTCCCATTTGTTTATTGTTGCTTTTATCTGTATTGCTTGGGTAGACTGCCCTAGGAGAACACTGCTGAGATTTTCTACAATGGGAATCAATTGTCTGATTAGCGAACAGTAGAGCCATGTCAAGTTCAATGGTAAAATCTTATTGGTACCAGATCATTAAGACTAGAACATTTGAATCTAGTCATGGCAGGTCTCCTTTGCCTATTTTCCATAAATACCATTCTGTTCAGTGAGTTCTGTGACTTAAGGTATACATTTTCATAAACTGAGGTGCTGTTTATGCTATGCCCCTTTTAACTGACAGTGAGCTATCTGGAAGTTAGAGGTTTTCAGTCAGTTTCTGAATTGCCAAAAGCTACAAGTCCCAGAAAGCAGCTAAATATAGTGGTAGAGATGATAACTTATCAGAGTGACTGAACATGTAGTATTCAAATCATTTCTCAATTATAATATATTTAAATGCAATCCTGTATCAACCAAAATGATGACAAATCATGGAGCTGTAATTTATAGTCACTAATTTAGAACCATACATTTAAGCTAATTCATTTACAGTAACAGTTCGACTTAAAATAATCTGCCACAAAAGGCAGATCAGTCAAATAATAACGTGCATAGGTTACTCCACAGAGGCATAAAGTATTGGTTCATTACTTATACAAACAGAATTTACAGAGATGGAAAAATGATTACTACTCAACAGAATTATTTTATTTCATTAGGTTAAGGTAGTATTAAACATAATTTCATAAGTAGTGATTTGCCAGATGCTTTCAAAGGAATAGTTGCTTCATTGCTTATCTTGAGCACTGATTTCTATGTCATTTTAAAAAAGGAGTGTAACTTTTGAAATAGGGCATATTGAAGAAATTTTAAAACATGTTTCATAACTACATAATTATTTTAATTAATTAACTTTACTTTCATCTTTTCTAGCTCATTTGAAAATTGTTAGGTTACTGTGAGGGTAATGTATAATCAAAATGCAACTCAAAAAGTCAAAATATGAAATAATTACTTGCCAGTTTGGGTTTTTGTTTCCCAATTCCATTATTGCATTAATCCTTTCTTTACAGAGATGTACCATTTGCTATAAAAAACTGTTTAAGTCAGTTTACTGCTAAAAGTATTTAAAATTTTAAGGACTCTCCTTTTTTTACTAAAGGAAAAGATTTAATTTATATAAGAATGCATGATCTTTAATATATGTATAAAGTTATTTAACTTTTAAGATAGGAATAATATTAGGTGAATAGTCTAGCTGTCCATGCAATTAGTATGTTTTCCACGTTCTTATACCTTACATACATTTTATTATAAAAAGTCGATGTTTAATGTTAATTTTTACTAGCAAGAGAAAATAGGAAAAATAGATTCATAAATAGTTTGGTCACTAGTCTTTTTGGAATAGATAACTGATTAAGAAGACTGTAACTGAGCACTTTATCTTTACAACTGTTGGGATGTACAAGAGGCACTTAGGGTGCTTGTGAAAAATGCTGAAATCTCTGCATCTCAGCTTACTTTCCAAAATGAAAAGCTCTTAATCAAAATAGGAGAAGCAACCAGGATGGAGGTTGGGGTAGCGAGACCTGAAAAATAATGACAAATTCTTGTACATATATTAACCCGTGGAGGAATATTAAATGGGGATTGGGTGGAGGCTCTGAAACACCATTATGAGACTGCCTACTTCTGATCCTGAGCTCTGCTCAGGTTAGGGATTCTCAGATCCTGAAAGGAAAAATGAAAGCTGTTACGGTGTCCCAGAAAGAAGAGAGAAAGTGTGGTGGGTGGTGGTGTCAGTCCTCAAGACCACTCTTGGTCTCAGCAGTTCATTTGAAGGACTCAAAAAGCTCAGAGAAGGGGGAGGGTAGAGCTCAAGTGGTAGAGCACGTGCTTAGCACGCACAAGGTCCTGGGTTCAATCCCCAGGACTTCTTTGAACATAAACAAATAAACCTAACTACCTCTTCCCAAGTAAATAATTTTTTTTTAAATAGGGGAAAAAAACCTCAGAGAAGCTGTTATAGTCAGATACATATAGTTTATAAAGTGAAAAGATACATTACAATCAGGAAAGGGAAAGGACACAGAGTGGAGTCCAGGAGAAGCGAGGCGCAAGCTTCCTGTTATCCTCTCCCAGAGGAATGGCACCAACGATGCATAGTTCCCCCAGGAACAGTGTGACACAACGTGCAAAGTATATTGGAGGTGAGCCTTGTAGGCATGCATCACCATGTGATGGACCTGAGTACCCAGTGTCCAGGCTTCCCAGAGGTCAAATCGACAGAACATGGGCCAAAGCCTCAGGCATTCACCGTAAGCCATACTGGCTGCATATGTGGCCTGGCCCCAGGCCTCAGGCATACAAGAACACTCTTCTCAGGCCAGATACCCCAAGCATTCAGAAGTTTTCTACCAAGAGCTAGTCAAGGATCAGTTCTTTATTTTGGAATATGCAGGATCTGAGTAACCAAGGCCTGCTGAGTTAATCCTTCACTGCACAGATGATGTCCGGAAGGGATAACCAGATTATAACAGAGCCTGCTAGGCTTTACCAAACATACTGAACATCCTGCAACTATTTTTCATGTGGCTGTAACCAATAAGCCGAACGACAAAGCATAACTACTTCTTCTTAATCGCTGCAAGGGAAATACTTTAAACTTGAAGTTTCATAAAAGGTCTTTCACTGTATTTTTTATTTGGAAAACAAAGGGGTATGTGAAATGCTCACAACTTGAGTGGCATTATGAAAAACATTAGTTTTTCTGATGCCTAAAACTTCTATGATGGTAGTTTTGACATATAACAATGAATGTCTCAGACCGGAATATTTACGATAGGAGACCAACAGCTAGATTAAGAGAGCTTTAAACTGAAATGATAAAGGGAGAATATATAATAGACCATAGGAACCTAAATCATTCTTCCTCCAGTTACCTGCCTGGCTAATTCCCTTAGCCCTTCAAATCTTTGCTCACATCTCACCTTCTTAATGATGTCTACCTTAACCAACAAGATAGTCTGAACCCAATGAAATTGCTGTTTTCATAAGTCAAAACAATTGTATATGGTTCAGTCTAGTACATGACTGCTACCTGAAAGAAACTCTCAACTCTTTGCTCCCCAGCATTCCCATTTCCTACTTGCCCTACACTCCTTTAATTATTTTTTCATTGTACTTGGCATCCATGTAAAATACTGTATAAGGAAAATTTACTATTATCTAATTCAACCTCTGCCACAAAGATACGTGGGCACAGAGATCTTTTTTCCTTTACTTTACAGATGTACTTGAAGAATTTAGAAAAGTGCCTGACACAAAGTTGCTAGATTACCACTTGTTGAAAATATGAATGAACAGATACTGTAGCTTAAAAAGTAATGAAGTGGGGCATTCAGTTCTCTGTTTAATAGAAGGAGACATTTGGAAACAATTCTTGATATTCTACACCAGAATGACCTCATTGCTTATAGCCAAACTTTATCGTCAGATAAAGGTTTTGGATCCCATCTTTAGTCTTAACTAGCATTGTAAACTTTGGGCATTCTCTTCCTAAGCATGTCTCTTAAGTCATAGTTTGCTCATTTTTTACTAGGAACAATAATACTCGAAGTGCTATTGTGTAAACATGACACTCTCCATTCTGTCTTACAGATTTGTTGAAAAAATAAGTAATAAGAGTCAAGGGAACATAACAGAGTATAGCAAGGAAGAGGAACTGAATAATACGAAGGGTGACTCAACAGAGATTCTGAATGTTCCCTACATATGGTAGAAATGTAATAAGATGAATATATAAACATTTTAGAAGAAGGACACATGAAAAATGCATTTAGAATAACAAAAACTCATCATTTTTAAGATGGAAGTGATCTGATTTAAGAGTAATTTTGGTATGACTCTGTGAGCTTCAAAGATCTAAGCCAGTGTTAGCTGTCACCATGACTTTCAGCTGGTCCATCACATCTGCTGTGGTAAGATTTCTTTTTGTTTTGTATCGTTTTCCTGCATCACACTTCTCTTTTAGAGAAGCTCTTTTAGGAGTATCTTAGTGGGATGCAAGGCTCACCTCCCAGATACATCCAGGGAATGGAGAAGATAGTTAGGCTTGAATAATTGCCCCCCCCCCCAGGAGAATTTCTGAATCTTGAACAAGAGTCATATGACAGTTCTCTATATTCTTTCCCATTTTCCAGGCTTGGCTGCCAGCCTGCCACTGATGTGCCCCATTTCTCTCCAAATACCTCTACAATGTCTCCCCAAAATACTCCTTTTTTTTTTTTTTGTCTTTTTTAAACACAGTTTCTATCATTTGCCACCAACAACCCTGACTGCCAGATATGATTAGTTGTAGATACAGAGTCCTAGACTGAGGAATCACCAGGATAAGGGGCTTAAAGTGATAAAATCAGACAAACCGATATAAATTAGACCCTATCTGGTTGCTATAGTTTAAGAACAACATTGCTTCTTGATTCAAATTACTACTACTCTGGACTTGAATTTCTGTCAATACAATTAAGTAAATAGTCAGAAAACTCTCCCACTATAAAATATGTAGGTGAAATATAACCACCAGGTTAAAATAAAACAATATCCTCTCAAATGCTGAGCTTATAAGAATGTCAGGAAACTTTCCAGTAACCCCCAAAAAAGAGCTCAAAAACTCTGGAGTAGTAAGCCACACTAACATTGTGATTTGCCTAGAGGTGTTTTGCAATTTTAGTAACTGAAAGGCTTGTCTTTTAAGGGACACTTAGAGATAGAAGACAAGGCTTTATTGGTGGGTTACAGAGGAAGTCCATGTAGGAGCTGGAATTGACAAAGCTGGGAATCGCAAATGGCCACAACCTAATGAAAGTGTGGAAAGAGAAAGAAAAAATTTCACCCAACTGCAAAGAGAGATAAGATAGCTTAGCTGTTTTGAATTGAGCTCTGGTTGGGGGCGGGGGGGGGGGGGGGAGAAATGCCTTCCCTAAAGATTTGTAGCCTTAGATATACCCTCCTGCTAATGCGTAGTTAAAATTTATTCTTCCTTTTTAGTCCTGGAAACTTCCAAATGAGTAATTAGCATAAATAAGTCTCAGAGTGGTAAAATGTGAGAGTACTTGGCAGAGGCAAAAATAAATTCTCTTTTGAGGGATGCTCTCAACTCAGGCTGCATAGAATTTCCATGGATTAAGTCTGGGCACTTTAGACTTTAAAAACATGCAAGACAACATGCCCTCATCAGCAAGAGTCAGCAGAAATACAAACAACAGTGTCAGGTAACAGAACTAGACAATGAGGAAATAAAACACAAATGCTCTTAATATGCTAAATTTTTAAATATCAAAAGAACAGCACCACTGTTACTAAAATGAACATTAGACGTATTTGAGGAAAAAGGAGACTTGAAAAATGTAATAATTGAAATTAGAAATACAACGGATAGTTTCAGTGGCAGACTGGACAAAGTCGAAGATATGAACTAAAAGCCAATCTGAAGAAATAACTAGCAGTGCAATGAAAAATAGGAAAACGAAGAACAAAGAATGACAGGTACTAACATGTGTTTAATTAGAATTAAATGAGAATGCAAAAGAAAAACAGCAGAATGAAGAATGGGCAATTTGATGAAATCATGACTGTTATTTTTGCCTGTTTGTTGAATATCAAGCATCCACTGATGCAAAAATAACAGTAAGTCCTGAATAGGCAAACTAGAAGTAAATCCACAGTGAAGTCATTTGCTTCTCAGCCTGTTCTAAAGGTTCCCCATGATCTGCCTTCACAGCTAGCCAGTCATATTTCGTACTGGTGGTAACAACACACACCTAGTTCTTGCTACGAAAATCTGCTTCTTATTCAATATATATCATCGTTACTCTTTGCTATGAATGTGCTTCTTCTACTTTATGTGAAATTCTTTTTCTTCTCTACTCCTTTTCAAAATCATATTTATTCATCACTATCTCTTTCACACAGATCCTTCACTGATTATTCTAGTCACACTGATCTCTTTTTTCTGAACTTCTGTAACACTTACATCATGCAGCTCATTCATTTGTTTAGGGTATTTATTTAGAGTCTGCTATGAAATAGTTGGATACTAAGTCCAGTAATAAATTAGATAGAAACACTCCCTGTCCTTAGGAACATTAATATTCAGCCAAAATGACAGTAAAAATAATTAGAATACAGCGATAAAGTATAAACAACAAGGTGTGAAATGAACATACATTGTGATAGAGTTGGGGAGGTAATCAAATATATGGGTCACTGAACGCTTCCTAGGGGGGTAATTCATATATGAGGATCAAGAAATTATCCAAGCTCAAGTATGGGGATCAGAGGAAAAACAGCAGAAGAAGATTCAGGCAGCAGGACAAGCATGTTCCACAGGTTAGAGGCTTAAGAGTTGATGGAGTTCTAGGGACTGCGGGAGTTTACCATGGTTATAGCTAGTGTGGAGGGTAAGGCAGACAGTGGTGAGAGTTAAGTCTGGAGTGATGGGCTGCACAGGGTGCAGACTGAGGAAGGCACATAAGCCATGTTGAGAAATTTGAACTTGGCCCTAAAATCATTGAAGAATCATTGAAGGATGTGATCAGTGGAAGCTTAATTATTACATTTCTGTATCAGAAAGGTCACTTTCATTGCCACTGGGAAGGTGGACTGAAGGAGGAGAGACCGGTAAGGAGGCTGCTGTAATGCTTTAGACAAAAGCTGGCAGTAACTGACATTAACATGGTAGCAGTGGGGATAGCAAATACTGAACACATTTGCCAGACATTCAGAATAGTTGGATAACTTTTTTCTAATGGTTAGCTATGCATTTATTTTGTCTCCCCAGTCAAGTTATGAGACACTTAAGAGCACAGACCATGTCTTCTTTTTTATCTACCAAGACCTCCAAGTCATCAGTAGTGGAGGCTTTTAAATATTTGCTGACTGAATGAGTCTTTGGATAGAATGATTCAGTCACTGAGAATTTGTAAAGATAGCTGGCAGGAGATCCAAGATGAAATTCTCGGTAGTTTAGTTTTCAGAGTGGTACTAAAAATGGTACCGTGATGCAGAGTTCTCAAACATGACCTCCTTACAGTGGCCAGGGTAGTGAGCTATAAACCTGGTGATGAAGAATGAAGCAGTAGTTACGGCAGTAATCTTAGCTCTAGGGCAGGAAGTCAATGCCAGTGACAAATTGCCAATACATGACGATTTAAAATCCAGTAAGTGAAGTTAACAAAGTTGCTTTATAGTTCAGTGGACTCATGGGTAGAGCTGGAAGCCATTTTCATTCTGTATCATCAGACTGGCCCTCTCATGAGCAATAGCAATAGCAATCTGGCAAGGAATCAGGATATCCCCTTTGAAAATAAATGGTAAGGGTGTATTCAGGTTATGTCTGTATGTTCAATGGAGCAAAAATTGGAAATGTATAAAGCTGATCATCCCTTTGAAAGGAAACAGCAGGGACTGAATGAAACTGAGTATTTTTTTAAGGACAGGAAATCTATCTCCTCATCCAAATAATTTCCTTCTTCAGTTTTGTGACTTGGTAAACATAGTCCCTGCTGAAATCAAATGACTATATTATTTATTGGCTTTTATTTGGATAATTGCTCACGATGAAAATAAGCACAGTGTATACTTTACTGAGTGTGAAATTTTAAATGGGAATTGAAAAATTTTCTTGTGACAGCTAACTTGTGAGGTCTTTTATAAACCCAAATATGAAGACCTTTCAACATTAAAAAGTGCTTTATTTTGTATAATATGTTGAATATTAAAATGTGCTTTTCTGGTATGATATGCTCATAAAGCAAGCTGGAGCTAAAGAATTGTATATATTGAGATAACAGACTAGACAGTGACATAACATTTCTCAAGAAACTTACCACAGCATTTCATAAAAATAGATAGTATTTATTGAGTACATACAAATCTACATTATGTATTAATCATGGAATTATTTCATGCTCATAACAAAATTATGTAAAAGGTGCTATTATTATTCACATTTTATAGATAAGGAACCAATGCTCAGAAGGTTCAGAAACTTGTTCAACAACCCTAGGATTCGAGTGGAGGTCTTAGAGTCCAGAATTGCTCCTTTTTACCACCACACTACTGACAATCATAGTTAGTGCCTCCCAGGAAAGGAATATAACTTTTATTTTTCACCAAGTTGGGTGCCAGTTACTGTGGTCCTCATTTTCCACCAATGCAAAAAAAAAAAAAAAAAAAAGATTATTGGACATCATTGCATGGTGTAATCTGTTATTATTACCAAAGGACTTTTATTCAGCTCTTAGGAATATTAGGTTTAGAGTTCAGAATTTAACCAGCAGTTGTGAACTTCACCCTCTTGTCCTGAAATTATTCCCCATGCTTTTCTGGGTTTGCTTGGCTTTCTCAATCCCCCAGCTGCACTAAGTACATCCACTAAAACGGATCACACCTGCAAATTTCCTTAGGAGCTTTCTGTGCAGCACACAATCACAATCTCTCCTTGCTTCTCAGACTGTAGAAATCCTTAACTTTCTCCCATGCTCACCTTTGCCATAAGCCTTTTTTACTTCTGTATGTGTTTTGACCGTCTCCAGATAAAGTCATTAACCTTTATTCTCCAATTTGCCTACTTTAAATATGTCATAATTCTGCATTACACATATATGTGTTCATACACGTAGGTGTACACACACACGTGCATACACACACACTATCAAAGAGGGGCTGAGCTGATAAGGACTTCTTTTTCCCTAGAAGGTAAATGAGAAGACAATGTCTGTGGGCAAAGACATAAGACTCTCAATTTCTTAATAAATGTTGCTACATTTTTAATAATATTACCATTTTTTGAATATGTGATCAAATTTTATGCAAATAATGATAATGTTTTTCTCTTCCTTTATGCTATTTCACATCTAGCTTAGTTAACATTTCAAGTAATTCCTGTATGTATATATTCGTGGTGGTCATTCTTGGCTTATGTCTTTGGTGAGAACGTTTGCAAAAGCGTGTGTGTTTCTGTAACTGTGTTTAGCCTACTGATTGCTGTTTGACTGTAAGTTCTATCAGAATGAATGCTAATTTTATAAAATACTGATTTAAGTTTTGGTAGAGAATAGCATACACCTCTAAACTCAATATACACATTTTTCAATATTAAACCATCTCAGCAGTTCAAGGCTAAGTCCTCTTTATAATTCTCTTTAAAAGCTCCTGGATTAACTTTACTGACGTTTCCTTCAGAGTTTTGATCTTGATATTAATAAGTGAGGTTTGTTTGTATTTCTCTCTCTCTCTTTCACCCCCCCACCCCCTACTTTTTTTCTTTTTTTTTTGAGATAATCTCTATTATACTTTGGTGTCACAGATACGGTTCTGTAGAAAGAACTGGGAAGGATTTTTTTTTTTTAATTTTTAATTTTTTCTTAATGGTCTGTTTCCTAAAGGTTGATATATTTTACCTGTGAAACTGTCCTAGCCTCATGACTTTTAGAGGGGTAGCTCTTTGACCCCTCTTTGACCACATTTTCAATTACTTCCTTGATAACTGTGGGGTCTTTTGCTACTTTCTGAGATAAATTCAGAAGTCTACGTTTCCCTTTATTTAAAATAATCCATTTCATTTAGGCTTCATGTATTCTAATTCAGCATTTATTTCTAGTTACACAGCTGGTGGCAGTGAGTACTCGAAATGCTTCCTTCCTTACCTTTCCATGCTACCAGCCCACTTCCTGTAACTAGACACATCTGTTAAGTTCTTTCTGTGACTCACATCCAAGCATTGGCACAGATAATGAAGCCCAGACATATTCCTGGACTTACCCACTCACTCAGAATTATGTGATACGGTAGAGGTGTTCGTTGACACTATGACGGTAATCATATTGCAATATACAAATTATCAAATCAATACATTGTACACCTTAAACTTATACAGCATTACATATCAATTGTATTTCAATTAAAAAACTCATCTCTTCAAGCAAGGGATTTTTTGGTCCTTCAGGGTTGTGCCACCTACTACGGTAACCTCTGTCCTAAACTGAAGAAAAAGTTTCATCTTTTTTTTCCCCCTATACTCTTTCTTGATTTGGTTTAAATTTTTACTGTTCTTGATGTGTGGTTTGGGATTACTACTCTTTCCTCCTTTCACTGAAAATGAGGTTTGCTTTACATGGTTTTGTTGCTTTCATTTTTACTTTAGTTTGGAAATGGGAGATGAAATAGAAACATTTCTCCTTGTTTATTTTTAAGCAGAAATCCCCACTATCCCAGTGCTCCATCTGCCCCTCCCTGGCTCCCTTATATGGTATTAAAATCAGTTAATAATCAGTGAATGGTTTCTCTGTATAAGTTGTTTTGTCAGATTCTGTGTGGGTATCACGTTTGACACATCTCACCAACCCTCACCTCCCCAGTGTCTTGGCATCAAGAAGTTTATCTCTTGGGATGATTTACATTGACACAAATGGTGATGTAAGGCAAAAGGTGAGGAGTGGCCAAACAGATGGGCTAACCTAGTGCAGGAAGCTGGAGGGATGGGGAATGGAAGAGGTAGTGCAAGAAAGACCTGCTCCTGAGAAGACAGATCGAATTTTAACAAGTGTTGAGGATACTCCCATTGGTGGAGAGATTTGGCACAAAGATGGGGAAGAGAAGAGAGTAACTGGAGGCTGTCAGGTCCTCCAGAGCAACAGCAGGGAATAAGGAGGTGAGGCTGGAGTTAAGGAGGCGTAAAGAAGAATAATCTTGATATAACCTACATTCTCAGGAAACTGGGTGATAGCTCAGAGGAAATAGACTTCACATTCCATCAGCTGCTATATTTCATCACATCAAATAAAGCCATCCCTTCCTGTTCCTCTTCACTGTCAATATCACCAGCAAAACAATAAAATCCTACCAGCATGCTTACTGAGGTCTCAGTATATGCCAAGACATAACCATATACTTTATCTTCAATATTTTATTGATGTCTCATTTGATGTTTCATAAAACAGTTCAATACAAGGGGTATTTTCACTCATTTTTCAGTTGAAGAAGTTAAGTTAAAAAGAAGTGAAAGAACTTGAGGTAGAAAGTCATATAAATAGGTTAACTGTGACATGAATCTGGGTAGCAGTCTATTTATAAAGCATGTTTGTATTGACTGTACAATTTTAACTCCACCTTGATGCAAGGAAATACATTTTTAAAATATTCCATCATAAATGTAACACATATTCATTTGGGAAAATTTAGGAGAAGTGAAAGTTACACACAAACCAAGAAAACCATAACTAATTTTTTAAAGTCTTAATAATAATTTCCCTCCGTCCCCATGATTCCACTTTTCAGGATCAACTATTACAGTAATAGTTTGTAAACCATCTTTTGCTTCAGCATGTATTTACACACATGAATTCATCCAGCTTATTTTGTTGATCAATAATATGTTTTCAAGTCAGTAGATTTACTTTACTATTTTAAAAATTTCTGAAGTATTTTGTTTTTCAATCTACAGTTCTTAGTGGACTATTTAGAGTTCTAAAACTGTTGTCTTTTTGTTTTTGTTGCTATAGTGAGCTTTCTTGTGAACATAGCTAAATTGTCTTTATCTAGTCATTTACGCCGTAATTCCGCATGAGATTTAGTGTGAATGGTTTTAGTACTGCTGGGTTTGCTGGGCAGTAGACTTTATACATTTATAATATTGATAAGTGGTACCCTATGAGACTCCAGAATAGTTGTACCAGTTTGTCACCCATCAACTGAATATGAGAGTGGGCATTTCTATATTCTGTCAACCACACTGGGTGTGTTAAACTTTTTTATTTTGTAGTCCCATGCAATAGGAAGAAAAACCTATATTTTTAAGAGTTTAATATCTTTATGTGTCCACTGGTTATTTGCAATTTTTATCAGGGAATTTACTTTTTATATACTTTATTTATTTTTCCCTTGGAATGACTGAACTTCTTAGAAGTTGATTTATAGGAGCATCTTTGCATCTTGTAAATTTTAACCTTTGGGTTTTGCATCTGTAAAAAATATATCCCCCCATTTATTTATTTTAAAATTTTGCTTATGATAATTTTTAATAGAGAATTAGTACATTGTTATAATTCATACCTGCTTTTTCTGAGGATCCTGAGTTTTGTATCATTCTCTCCTATTCAGCTGGTACTTTTTTTGTATATCTAGATCTTTAACCCATTAAGCGTGGATGTTTAGATGAGTGGTATAAGATAAAAATCTAACTCTCTTGCCCTTTAAAGATCCAACAGTTCTCAAACCATTTACTGACAAAGCCATATTTTGCCACTGATTTGAAATCCTTTCTCTGTACTTAATTTATTTGACTCTGTTCTGACTTATTTATTCCACTATTCCTATGCTATTAAAACACTGTTTTAATTATAGTAGATTAAAAAATATTTTGGTATCTGTTAGGTTCTTGAATCTTTTTTCTCAGGGTTTTTGTCTGCCTTACAGTCTCCTTTGCCTTACATTCTGTTCTGCATTCTCTTTCAACTTTTTTAACCTATAAGGCAGTTTTAAAAGTCTTGTTCTGAACACTCGTCTCTGTTTCTACTCTGTCTACCTGGCATTTCATCTGCTGAGTTCAGGAGAAAAATTCCTTAAAAAATTACTGAACTGCAAATATCCCCTAAACACTGATAAACTTCATATAACCCTGTCTTACCTGCCTTCTTGATATTTCCAACTAGATGTTCCACTGGGATTTCGAACTCAATGTATTTAAAAGCTGAATTCTATGAGCTCAAATCTCCCTTTCACTTCAGGAAGCTATGCACAATAATATCCTGTTAAAATAATATACGTGTGCAGTTTTTGGACCTGGGTTATGGATTTTATTTGTAAGTGTCACCACTATTATCATGATTATAAATAACTATTCACTGTTGGCCAGGTACTGGGTTAAACATTTTACAGACATTCCCTCTTTAACCCTTGACTTTTCCCTGTAGATTTTATGGTATCGTTCATTATTTTATAAACATCCCATCTAAGGAAGATGGAGGTAAAAAAAAAAAAACCCTGCCAAAATCAAACCTAATAAGTGGCAGAGCTAGACATTTATAGTGGATCCATATATCTCCCAACATTTACTTGCTTTGCAGACTTGCCTCATATTGGTTGTGGTGGTCGGTATGCAGGACCTTGGAGAGCAACAAGATGGGCTGAGGTTGGATGGTGGTGGCTTATTGTATCAGAATCATCTAATGGGCTTTAAAAAGTTATTGATACTTCTCATATTAGTAGGATTCACTAAATTAATGTCTTATGACAAGATTTTCTAGACTATCTGTCATATCATTCAGAAAACAAATCTAATTCTTAATAATTGAATACTAAGTAACATACTAAGGAAAATGATCTTTTATTTAACTTAGGATAAGTTCAGATAACTTCAATCATTGCATTTTTCCCACACTGTAATGGCATACCTATGTCAAGTTTTAATATATATAAGATACTTATCAAGGACATAATACATTAGACAAGTACAACTCTTCAATTTCTTAACTTTTAAGATACATAATTGCTCCACTATGAAGACTTAAATAGGGATTGTCACTTTTCTAATTAATTCTTTTTGTTTCATCCTTCTTACTAATTGAAAATAGGCTTTCAATATAGAATGCTTTGAAATTGGATGAAGAGACAGAATTGGAAATGAACTTAATTAACTACAAACTGTCCAAATCAATCAGTTTGACAGTGCCTTGGTAACACAGAGGGTTCATAATTTACTTGAGATCTAATGCAATGCATATGCCATAAATTGCACAGAAGCCATGCTCACTGTGCACAAAATTTAGTGCCAGGCTATGAAGTTGCACTGAGAGAAAATTGTTCACTCAACACGGACTATTTGGGGAGGGTAAACTTTACATTTTTCATTTAGGCAACCAATAAACTTTTGAAAATAAGTGCTTTGCTTTTTTGCCTTGGTAGAATTTGACATAGGAATAAGAAAAAAATGTTTAAATGTGTTCCCAAGCATTTAAACATTGTAAGTGACATGGTTAGATCTGCATGTTTGGTTACAGAGTCTCAGAGGATTAGTCTTGGAATATGTTAAATATTCTAGGTTATAAAGAAAAACTTCTGTCTATGCAATTCTGTTATCTCCTTTAATTATGAGAATAGTTTTCTAGATATTCAAAAGAAAAGAATAACTATTGATTACCAAATTGGTTAATCACACTTACTAGTATTTTATGAACTATCTTATATTTCTGGTTTTCAAGAAAAAATATGATTATCTTTTTTGATGAGGAGAATAGTTAATAAGGATTATAACGTACACTCTGCTAAACCACATGATAGGACCATTTTGGCTGCAGGGATCTGTAGTTTATACCCAGTAGTCATTCCTCATATGCAGATAACCTGAGCATATACTCAGCTTCCTTTATTTTTCAACTACTTAACAACAACAACAACAACAACAAAAGCCACCAAATCATCAACTTATTTAAGTTTTTGAGACTTAGAATGTTTAAAAGAAGAAGGGAAGTATCATAAGCCTCTAATATGCTAGTTATAAAATATACAAGATCATTATTTTAAATCCCTATGTAAGAAATGTTGCAAATATTAGAGTTATGGGAAAAATTCAAGAAGGGGCAAATCAGCCATGATACATAAATGTCCAGCTTTTCTCAGTGCATAGGTAACTTCTGGTTTCTGGAAGATACAGCAGTTGGTTAAAATAATCCTTTATTGGCCATGAGGTGATTATGGAAATCATATGTGGCTGCACCGTATCTCAGAACAAAAGATTTCTCGAATCAGTGCAACAAATGAAGTTGGTACTGTTATGGGCCTATTTTGAGCACATGAAAATCTTGGCAGTTTGGGGGAGGAGTGAGTGGTCTGTTTGGCAGGGCAAGGATCAACCTAGAAAAGCTATTAGAAAGAAGAGCAGAACAGAAAGAACACCTCATTGTGGGAAGAAAACACAAAACCCCATGAGGTCTTTTGGAATTAAATAACAAAACCTATTTCTGTCAAGTTACCATTGTCTCACTCTTTTATACATAAATTCTCCTGACCAGGGGTGGACTTTACTAGTAATCTAATGCAATAGAAAATGTTTGTTTCATTTCATTTTGCATTTTAATGGGATAATTTTGATCAATTCAATTTTTCTATTAAGTGGAGGACGAAAAGAAAGAGATTATAATATTGAACGCTGCTGGTACTGAACTGAGTCTTAGGATATAAATTTGAGCTTGATAAACACGGAAGCAGTGGATGTACAGTGGTGATGCCAAGTCTTGAGACGTGAGATGTTGCTGATTTGGGGGAGGAATGTGCAACAAAGAGGGAAAACGTTTCCTCCAAAAGAAAAATTTGTAAGGAATAGTAGGGGATACTGTAAACCAAATAAAATCAACTAGTTAACTACCAAGAAAAAAATTAATCAGCTACTTAATAATGAATAATCATTATCTTATAGCGTTTAGGATGTTAAACCCTCATTGGACATGCGGTTTGCTAATATTTTCTCCAGTTCCATAGATAGCCTTTTCATTTTGTTGATGGCTCCTTTTAGTGTGCAGAAATATTTTTAGTTTTAAGCAGTCCCACTTTAATTTTTTGCTTTAGTTGTCTTGCCTTTGGTGTCAAATTTAAAGAATTACCAAGACCAGTATCACTGAGTTGACCTATGCTTTCTTCTAGTTTTATGACTTCAGGTCTTACATTCAAGTCTTGAATCTACTTTGCGTTGATTTTTGAGTATGGTGTAAGTAGGCGTCCAGTTTCATTATTTTACGTGTGGCTGCCCAGTTTTTCTGGCACCCTTTTTTGAAGGGAGTATCCTTTCCCCCTCGAGTATTCTTAAATCCTTTGTTGTTTATTAATCTACCTTATATATACAGGTTTATTTTTGGACTCTGTATTCTGTTCCATTGATCTGTGTCTGTGTTTTTTCCCCAATATCATACTGTTTTTACTACTGTACCTTTATAATATAGTTTGATCAGGAAGGATGTTGCCTCTAGCATTTTTGTTCTTTCTCAAGATCGCTTTGGGTACTCGTGGTCTTTTGTGTTTCCACACACAGAAATTTAGGATAGTTTGTTTTATTTCTGTGAAAAATGACACTGGAATTTTGATAGAAATTGCCTTGAATCTGTAGATCACTTTGAGTAGTATGGGTATTATAAGGATATTCTTCTAATCCAGGCACACAGAGTGTTTTTCCATTTATCTGTCTTCAGTTTCCTTGATCATTTTCTTGTACTTTTAGATGTACAGATCTTTTCACCTTTTTGACTAAGTTTATTTTTAAGTATTTTATCCTTTTAATGCTATGGTGAATGGGATTATTTTCTTAAGTTTCTTTTCCTGATAGTTTGTTGTTGGTGTTAATACTGATTTTGTATCCTGAAATTCTACTGCAATTGTTTTAAAAGTTCTGACAATTTTTTGGTGGTGTGAGTTCTTTAATTACATGTTGGTCACTCAGTTTTTCTATGCCTCAAAGGTATATAGTAGAAGTCAGCAAAACTACAGTTCTCTGCCCAAATTTAACCCACCACCTGTGTTTTTAAATAAAGTTTTATTGTAACACAGCATGTCAGTCATTAAGTATTCTTTACAGTTGCCTTTATACTACAGTTGCTTTTATGTTGAGTACCTAGGAAAGAGATCATATGTCTCAGAGTCCAAAAATAGTTGTTTAGAAAAAGAGTCTGATGATTTGGTATGATGTCTTGCACATAATGGGTGTTCAATAAATGATACATGAAATTTGCACGTGGGTATTCTTTAGGTAATATCTCCCAAAAGTACAGCCCCAAATTGAAAATTTTAATGACCCTTTTTTTTTTTTTTTATCACTGCAATGCTAAACCCTGTTGGACTGATGCCTGACCTTGTTTGGATGTTTTGATTTTTGCATAGGCAGTCTGTGTCTGGATAGTGGAGGTGAAATGGCAGTAAAACAGAGGAAAGAATCATTTTTACCATGCTAGTTTATTTTGGCATGAACTTACCCCTTCCTCCATAAGCAGATGTTCTTAGGGAAAAGTTTTCTAAATCATCTTATATAGATGCATCAAAATTTTACTGGTTGCTGTCACAACAACAAAAATTATGCTTGGAAAAAAATGCTTGTCCCCTCATGAAATAATTCCAGAATTAAAACCTTGGTTATAATCCTTTTGATTATAGAAAGCATTTTGTTTATGTCTGATAAGGACATAAATGTTCTCAACATTCTTCTAGACCCACGTTCAATGAGGAGACCACTTCTTTGCAAGACATGAAAAAACTATTCATGTAATAATTCAGCTACCAAGAAGTGGCTAAGGTCTATATCCTGAAACTTTTTCAAGTGCAATCTTGAAGACATTTTTATTAAAAATCCCTAGATTCTGAACAATGTATGTTGCCTAGGCTAAAGAAGATTCTAATGAAATGAACTTTTAAAGTTGAAGTTTGCAGTTTGCCTTCAGAATTTTCAACTGCAAATAAAACTTACCTAAATCAAGCCCCAGCACTTTTGATTATTTGGAGAATATGCAAGCATAGTGTAACAGAAAACATACAGCTTTTGAAGACAGATTAGAATCATACCCAATCTCACCACTTATTAGCATTTTGTTATTTTCGTTGTCATCGTCACTGACTTTACCAAGTTACAGCTGTTCACAACCTCAGTAAAATGTAAAACAGAGATAGTAATACTTATTTCATGTTTTGTTGAGATCATCAAATGAGATGACATGAATAAAAATGGCTAACAGATCTTGACCTTTCTAGGGAATCCATATACACAGACAGACCAAAGAAGTAGGGTCTAGTTTAATGATTTAATAGAAACATTTTTAGGTAAAATCCGAATTAACAACCAGATGGCCAAACTGTGGCATTTCTCCTTCTGTTTGAAGATACCCACGTTTCAGAGAATATGAAACCTTTAAAAATCACCTATTGCCACTAAAATCACCGCCAGAACTAGCTTTTAATGGATAATTATTTAGTTATCCTTGAAAATGCAGCCTTCAAAATTAAGTTCTGATGATAGTTGGCAACTAAAAACATGGAAAGCCTTCACCAGTTTATTGTCCTAATATTACCCTGTCTGTCTTCAAATGTTGACAGCTTCCACACTGAATCTTGAACAGCTGTAACTTCAAGGAGAAAGAGCATTTCCTTTGGTACCAAGCTCTTGAGGTAGTGAGGTTCTGTGTCCTTATTTCTCTTTTATATGTTTCATATTACTCATCAGTTTCAATTAAGCTAGCTGGATAAAGCCCTTTGTTTGGTTCTTAATCAGTCCGTTTCAAAATGGTAAGTTTGCTGGCCAAGCAGATTCTCTAGAATTCTCCCTTGACATCATAAACTAATTGGATGTTTTAAATTCAAAACGAGAAATCATTAGAATTGCAATAAGGTAAAATTAGGAGTAGATCGTACCAGTACAAGTACCTCAATGTGTCATGCTTCTGGGAAAGACTTGAACACATTAAGATGAAAACCTTGACACTAAAGGGAAACTTTAGATTTCAGCACTGTGCCTCAGAAACCTTAAAGCATTAAAAAATATTAATAAGTTGCTGTAAAGACTGTCCACGAAATGAGAGACTTTTCACATATCTTGGTCAGAGGTCAAACATGTCTACTTCTAGACAATAAATTTACCATGTTTGGCTAGCTATGGGGAAAGAGTTACAAATCTCTGTTGAGTTCAACTGAGTAATTTCACTAGAAAACACAGGTTTTACAGAGGTGAAAGCTAAATTGCCTTTCCGTCTCAATCATTGTGGACAGCCAACTGGAAACATCATGGCCTTAAAGGTTTTGTTTTTTGGTACTCAACAATATACTAGTACCTGAAATACTGGGATAAATGTTTCTTCAATTTATATAAATTCTCTCTTAAAAGCATCACCTTTTGTCAAGGTAAAAAAGGAAAACCTTTCTTTGTGTTTTTTTGTTTTTTTACTTTAAATACTTATGCAGATATTTGTGCTTTTCCAAAAAGTATAATGCATGCAACATTGGCGTTAATCTATCAATAAAATGTAAATTAACACTCAGTACTCAATATTATGCTAGTTTATGTGGTATATGTTTCTGCAAGCTAAGACTTGGTTTAGACATATTAGTTAAACAGACATGAGAAATAGAAATAAGTAAATGAGAAGATAACGTCTATATTCTAGAATAATCTCTGTGTGATAAAAGTGAGTTTTAGTGATTTGGAGATAAAATATATGAACAGAGCTTCAGAGAGATATCAAACATGGGCAAAATTTTTTAAAAGTCAGAGTAGGAGTGTGGCTATGTAGGGCAGGTTTTATGCTAAAGGGAGAGCATGACCAAAGGAGAGAGTCAGTTCTGGAAAAGGAGAAAAACTGTCTGGAATCAAGTTGTCAGGCAGGGGAGGAGTAAAAGTTTACCAAGGAAGATAGGGGACTTAGGGAGAAGCTGAAAAAGTGGGCAGACAGGTAACACTGCTGGAACAGCAAGCCATCCTGGTTATTACTCAAAGGAGTGACATAATAAAATGTTTCATTTTTTGAGAAGCTTTTTTAAAATTGAAATACAGTTGGCATACAGTATTATGTTGGCTTCAGGTATACTACATTGAGGATTTGACATTTGTATACATTATGAAATGATCACCGTAAGTCTTTTAACATCTCTCCCTGTACAAAGTGATCACAGTATTATTGAACTTACTCTTTACGCTGTATATTCTGTAACTTATGTATTATATAACTGGAGGTTTATACCTCTTAATCTGCTTCACCTATTTTGCCCAACCCCCAAACCCATTCTTTCTGATAACCATCCATTTGTTCTGAGTCTGTTTTCATTTTGTTTTTAGATTCCACATGTAAATGATACCATATGATTTTCTTTCTCTGTTTGACTTATTTCTAGCATATTACTTTCTAGATCCATCCATGTTGCAAATGGCAAGATTACATTTTTTTCCCTTTTTCCTTTTTATTTTTTTTTTTAATTGAAGTCAGCTTGCCATGCTGTGACAATTTCTGGTGTACAGCATAATGGTTCAGTCATACATATACATACATACATTAGTTTTCATATAGTTTTTCATTTATAGGTTACTTTAAGATACTGAATATAGTTTCCTGTGCTACACAGAAGAAACGTGTTGTATATCTGTTTTATATATAGTAGCAAATATCTGCAAATCTCAAACTCCCAATTTATTCCTTCCTACTCCCTTTCCCCCCGGTAACCATAAATTTGTTTTCTATGTTTGTGAATCTGTTTCTGTTTTGTAAATAAATTCGTCTTCAAAAAAATTTTTTTTTAGATTCTACATATGAGTGATATCATATGGTATCTTCCTTTCTCTTTCTGGCTTACTTCATTTAGAATGATCTCCAGGTTGATCCATGTTGCTGCAAGTGGCATTATTTTATTTTATTTTTTTCCTGGCTGACTGGAATTCCATTGTATAAATATACTACAACTTCTTTATCCAGTCATCTGTTGATGGACATTTAGATTGTTTCCATGTCTTGACTATTGTAAGTAGTGCTGCTGTGAACATTGGGATGCATGTATCTTTTTCAATTAGAGTTTGCTCTGGATATATGCCCAGGAGTGGGATTGCCATATCATAGGGTAAGTCTATTTTCAGTTCTTTAAGGAATCTCCATACCGTTTTCCACAATGGCTGCATCAAACTACATTCCCACCAACAGTGTAGGAGAGTCCCTTTTCCTCCACACCCTCTCCAGCATTTATCGTTTGTGGACTTTTGAATGAAGGCCATTCTGACTGGTGTGAGGTGATACCTCATTGTAGCTTTGATTTGCATTTCTCTAATAATTAGCCATACTGAGCAATTTTTCATGTGCCTTTTGGCCATTTGTATGTCTTCCTTGGAGAATTGCTTGCTTAGGTTGTCTGCCCATGTTTGGATTGGGTCTTTTGTTGTTGTTACTAAGCTGTATGAGCTGTTTATGCATTCTGGAAATTAAGCCTTTGTCAGTCACATCATTTGCAAATATTTTCTTCCATTCCATAGGTTATTATTTTGTTTCGCTTATGGTTTCCTTTGCTGTGCAAAAGCTTGTAAGTTTAATTAGGTCCCATTTGTTTATTTTTGCTCTTATTTCTATTGCCCAGGTAATAGGTATTATTCTACCTATTGCCCAGATAGACTGCCCTAGAAGAAAATTGCTAAGATTAGGTCAGAAAATAGTTTGCCTGTTTTCTTCTAAGAGGTATATAGCGTTCTGTCTTACATGTAAGTCTTTAAGCCATTTTGAGTTTTACTTTTGTATATGGTGTGAAGGAGACTTCTAACTTCATTGATTTACATACAGCTGTCCAGTTTTCCCAACACCACTTGCTGAGGAGACTGTCTCATCTCCTACTGTATATTCTTGCCTCCTCTGTCAAAGATTAATTGACCCTAAGTCTGGGGATTTATTTCTGGGCTCTCTATTCTTTTCCATTGATCCACATGTCTGTTTTTGTGCCGATACCATACTGTTATGATTACGGTAACTGTTTAGTATAGTTTGAAATCAGGGAGCATGATACTTCTTGCTTTGTTTTTTCATGATTGTCTTGGCTTTGTGGGGTACTTTCTGTTTCTATTTAAATTTTAGAATTATTTATTCTAGTTCTGTGAAAAATGCCATTTGTATTTTGTATTTTGAAAGGGATTGCACTGAATCTACAGATTGCCTTGAGTAATGCAGTCATTTTAGCACTATGAATTCTTCCATCCCTGAGCATGGTACATACACCACTCCATTTTTTTGGTGCCGTCTTCAGTTTCATCAATCTTCCAGTTTTCCAAGTACAAATATTTTACTTCCTTAGATTCGTTCTGGGCATTTTATTCTTTTTGATGCAATTGTAAATTGGATTGTTTTCTTCATTTCTTTTTCTCATAGTTCAGTATTAGTGTATAGAAACAGCCATTTTCTGTATATTTATTTTGTATCCTGCAATTTTACTTAATTCATGTGTTCTAGTAGATTTCTGTGGCATCTTTAGGACTTTATATGTATAGTTTCATGTTATCTGCAAACAGACTATTTTAGTTCTTCCTGTCTAATTTGGATTCCTTTTATTTCTTTTTCTGTGTGATTGCTGGGGCAATAACTTTTAATACTGTGTTGAATAAGAGTGCTGAGAGTGGGTATCCTTGTTGCTGGTCTTAGAGAAAATGCTTTCAGTTTTTTTTTTTTTCCATTGAGAGTAATGGTGGCTGTCGGTTTGTCATATATGGCCTTTATGATGTTAAGATATGTTACTTCTATACCCACTTTGGTGTGAACTTTTATCAGAAATCAGTGTTGAATTTTGTCAAACACTTTTTCTGCACCTGAGGTGATAATGCAATTTTTATTTTTCAGTATGTTAGCATGGTATATCCCACTAATTGACCTGTAGATAGTGAATCATCCTTTCATCTCTGAGCTAAATCCCATTTAGTCATGGTGTATGATCCTTTTAATGTATTATAGAATTTGGTTTGCTAACATTTTGTTGAGGATTTTTCATCTGTGTTCATCAGGGACATTGGCCTGTAATTTTAGTGTGTGTCTGTGTGGTACCTTTGGTTTTGTTGTCAGGGTGATGATAGCCTTGTGGAATGAGTTCAGGAGTGTTCATTCCTCCTCAGTTTTTTAGGATGGTTTAAGATGATAGGTATCAACTCTTTTTTTAAATGTTTGGTAGATTCACCAGTGAAGCTGTCCTGGGCCTTTGTTGGTTGGACTGTTTTTTTTATTACCAATTCAATTTCATTACTAGTAACTGGTCTGTCCCTGTTTTCAATGTCTTCCTGATTCAGTCTTGGGGAGATTGTACATTTCTAGAAATTTATCCATTTTTTTTCCTAGGTTGTCCATTTTATTGGAGTATAATTATTTATAGTAATCCCTTATCCTTTTAATTTCTATAGCATCAGTTTTAACTTCTCCTTTTTCATACCTGATTTTATTTGGGCTAACTCTTTATTTCTTGATCAGTCTGGCTAAAGTTTTATCAATTTGCTTATCTTTTCAAAGAAGAAGATTTTAGTTTTATTGATCTTATTTTATTTTTTAAACGTGTTTAATTCTACTCTGATGTTTATGATTTCTTTCTAATGACTTTGGGTTTTGTTCTTCTTTTTCTAGTCCCTTTAGGTATGAGGTTAGGTTGTTTGAGATTTTTATTAATTCTTGAGGTAGCCTTGTATTGCCATATACTTGTCTCTTAGAACTGCTTTTACTGCATCCCATAGATTTTGGATCCTTGTGTTTTCACTTGCATTTGACTCCAGGTATGTTTTGTTTCTTCTTTGATTTCTGCAGCGACACATTTGTTGTTTAGTAGCATGCTGTTTAGCCTCCTTGTTTGTAGTTTTTGCAATTTTTTTCTTATAGTTGATTTCTATGGTGACATTGGTGTGGTCAGAAAAGATGCTTGATATGATTTCAATTTTCATAAATTTTTTGAGACTTCCTTTGTGGCCTAGCATGTGATCTATCCTGTAGAATGTTCCAGTGCACTAGAAAATAATGTCTCTTCTGCTATTCTTCAATAGAATGTTCTGTATGTATATGTTAAACTCATCTAATCTAATGTGTCCTCTAAGGCTAGTGTTTCCTTACTGATTCTCTTTTTGGATGATCTGTCCATTGATGTTAAGTGGTGTGTTAAAGTTTCTATTATTGTGTTACAGTCAACTTCTCCCTTTGTTAATATTTGCTTTATGTATTTGGTGCTGCTATGTTGGGTGCATATATATATTTACAATTGTTGTATCTTCTTGTTGGATTGATCCCTTTATCATTATGTAATGCCCTTCTGTGTCTCTTGTTACAAATCTGTTGTAGTCTATTTCATCTGATATAATTATTGCTATCCCACTTTCCTTTTCATTTCCATTTATATGGAATACCTTTCTGTATCCCTCACTTTCAGTCTATATGTGTCTTAAAATCTGCAATGAGTCTCTTCTAGGCAGCATATGAATGGGTCTTGTATCTTTTTTTTTTCTTTTAAATCATTCAGCCACTCTGTGCCTTTTCATTGGAGCGTTTAGTCTATTTACTTTTCAGGTAATTATTGATAAGTATGTACTTATTGCCATTATTTTTTACTTGTTTTCTGGTTGTTTTGTAGTTCATTATTCCTTCTTCTTTTGCTTTCTTCCCCTGTGATTTTATGACTATCTTTTTTGTTTGGATCTCTTTTCTTTGTGTGTGTGTATCTACTATGGATTTTTGATTTGTCATTACCATGAGGTTCCTATATCACAGCATATATAGATATATACATTTGCTTTAAGTTGATGACCTCTTAAATTTGAATGTATTAACAACTCTGCATTTCAGTTATGTATTCTTCAGCTGTTTGGTTCTTCTTTATATTTTCTAACTCTGTTAAAATTCTCACTTTCTTCATCTATTCTTTTCCTGAAGTCATTGAACATCTTTATGATTGTTACCTTGAGCTCTTTATTGGATAGATTACTTATGTCCACTCTGTTTAGTTCTTTCTCTGAGATTTGTCTTGTTCCTTTGTTTGGAACATAATCCTCTGTCTCCTCATTTTGCCTAATTCTCTGTTTATTTCTATGTATTAGGTAAGCCAGTTACATTTCCTGATCTTAGTGAAGTGGCTTTATGTATTAAATGTCCTTTAGAGCCTAGCAGCACACTCTTCTTGTCACAACAGCGATATGTTCTAGGGGTTCCTCCTGTTTTGACCATATGGCCCCTTCTATTGTGGCAGGGCCCTTAACTGTGGTCACTCTAGTAAGTGGGGCTGGCCCCTGGTATTATTGCCTGCCAGGACCTGCTTTATGCAGTGGCTGCTAGCTTGCTGGTAAGTATAGCTGGGTTCTAGCATGGCTGCCTGCACAATTCTGGGGGTTCCAGGTCTGGTGCTGGACTCCTGGTGGGCAGGCAAGAGTCTGGTGCTAATAGACTAGAGGGTGACTTCAAAATGGCAGTTGTCAGCACCAGCATCCTCCTGGTAGAACACGCTCCCCAAAACGACTGCCACCAGCATCTTTGTCCTCAAGGGTGTCCCAGTTTCCTCCTGCCTCTTTGCAAGTCTCTTCAAGATCAACCAGTGAGTCTGAACCAGGCTCTTTGCAAATTACTGCATCTGTGCTGGGACTTGGAATGTGTGAGATTTTACACATGCCCTTTAAGAGCAAAATCTCTATTTCCTGTTACCCTCTGGCTTTCCCATACGCAAGTCCTGCTGCTCCTCAAAGCCAGAAATTCTGGAGGCACATTTCCTGTTGTTGGCAGGGAACCTGAGTGGAACACGACTCCTCACTCCTTAGGGAGAACTTCTGAAATTGAGATTATTCTCCTGTTTACGGGTCATCTACCCCGTGGTGAGGGTCTTGACTACATCATATCTCCGCCCCATCTTGTTATTCCTTCCTTATATCTTTACTGCTGGAAAATCTTTTCTGCTAGTCTTCAGGTTGTTCTCATAGATAGTTGCCCTTTAAATAGTTGTAATTTTGGTGTGCCTGTAGGAGGAATTGAACTCAGGTCTTTGTACTCCACCAACGTGGCCACACCTCTAAGAGGCATTTTAGAGGAGTCTGGCTTCCTGGTTTAAAACATAGTTCTCTTACTGTGTGTAGGTGCTTGTCTCAATTTCTACATTCATAAAAATAAAGATAATTCCTATTTCCTAGTGTGTGGTGAAGCCTAAGTCAGTTAATGCACTTAGAGCCTGGGATGTGGTTGGCATTTAATACAAGTGGGTTACCTGTTTTATGGAGCGGGAGACTGGAAGGAGAGGAGCCTGGGATGAAGTGAACAGTTTAAGGCTAAGGTGGTAAGACTCTGGGCTACTTACAGCCATAGAGCTTGCCAAACTTTTCCTTACATCTGCAACATCCAGGAGAGTGCCTTGTGTATTTTTCACATCGTATGTAGCCCCATGCCAATTCATCTGTATATATGAGATTGTCTTGTGTGCACTTTATGTGTGTCCTGTTTCTCCTATTTGATTATAGTGGAGTGACTCATTATCTCCCTTTTGAGTATGTACATTATGTGACATAGACAATATTCAGTATTCATTTCATAAGTGCTCCCAACTATTGGGCGGAGGTGTGTTGGCAACTGTGATAAAGTTTGTTTGGGAATATTACCCAACATTTTAATGACTAATTTTGAAGGAATAAAAATAGCCGTTAAATGTTTTCAAGTCTAGTGTACCACATTTTACTTTTTGTGTATGTTTTGTGAGCCAAGATTATTTAGATATATGAAAGTCTACTTATACTCTTCTTTGAAGCATTTAAGAACAGTATCATGGATGAAAAAGTCTCACTTTTTAAAATCTTAGAAGTATATTTAGGTAAAATTAGGATCGTTATTACTTTAGCTAACATATACTAGGTACTGTGGTAGAATACACACAAGTCTATTCATTCAAAATAGCTTTCTGGGAGGGGAGAGCTCCAGAAGCTTAAGTCGTAAGTCACAATATGTATAGAAAGGCAATTATACAAACCATGATTTTGAAATTAAGTGAAATTACTCTTCTTGTTGCGGGCTCCTTTTACGTGAGAGTGTGCTTCTGACCAGCTCCCTACAACGTTTTATTCAATCATATTCAAGAGACTCTTTCTTTTAGCTTTCATTTGCCTACTCAGGGCATACACATTTGCTCTATTACATAATCCCTGAGGTGAAAATAAAATGTAGCTAAAATGGGTTATAGTGAGGCATTTTATGACCAGATTTTACTATACACATTCATCATCTCAAATGAATCATTTCAGCATGTAGAAAACACCAGAAGTGGTCATGTGGTTAAAAAAAATGCCAGTACCTCTTCTATGGGGGTTAGGGGTGCATGCCACTATCTCCTCCCTATTACCTTGGTAAAGCTGTCACTCATGCGCTCAGCTCAAATGATCACAGGTTACAGGGCATTCAGATTGCATCGTGTGTGTGTGTGTGTGTGTGTGTGTGTGTGTGTGTGTGTGTGTGTGTGTGTGTGTGTGTGTATTCCATTCCCATGGTCACAAATACGGGGTCTATGATAATTCCATTACATAAGGACAGTCAGTAAAAGTTCCCTCAGATTTGTTAGATGAATTCAAAAAAAGAGGGATTCTGTTCTTTTATGATCACAGACTGTAGCTGCCACTTGTCATCTTTAATGGCACATGGAGAAACCTGCCTAGAATGAAGTCCCTATATATAGGGAAACAGCCAACAGAGAAAAAAAAATCGGCCAGATAACATTGTTTGAAGCATTTAATCTTCCTTGTGTGAAGCCAGCTCCATCTACCCATGGACTTCCTAGATACAGAGTCCAATAAATTCCTTTTTTGATTAAATGTATTTGAATTGGTTTTTTATATTATTTAAAATCAGGCCCCTGTAGTACTGTGCTCAACTCATCCAAACAACTTAGAAAACTCAAAGCTCCTTTTCAAAAAAGTCATTCTTTATCTCTTTATGGTGATGAAAGGGAATAAATCCTAAAACATTTATCTTGTTTTACTGAATCAAGTATCTGGGGATCAGTCCTTGAAGGACATGGCTTGCAAAATTCTGGGGAAAAATCAGATAGTGTATAATAAAGCTGAATGAACTTCTGAGAATCTGATGGGCATTTCTATTCTGCAGGTAAATGAGTATTTGTCATTATAAGCATGTCAATATAATCTGTTACCATGAGATATCAGCCCTTTGTGATTTCATTAGAATGTAGGTCAATGGAGCATCTCTACAGAACTCTCTTTAAGGTTCATACTTGGATATAATTACAAGATGCCATTCTATAATAAGATTTATCTGAAATGTTTATGATTAAATTTATTTGGATGGAGAACACAAAAATCTTACAGGAAACTTTGCTCACAAGTACCAAGTTTACTTCCAGGTTTTAATGTATTTAGAATCCATTGTATGAGAGAAAAATGAAACTATTTTAAAGGATTGAATTTAACTTGTATTATCAAATATGTAGACATTTTCTAAAGGTGGATTTGGAAATAGCTAAGCTTCCCAAAACATGCTTTGAAAAGATTTGGTAAATACATACACTTGATGCGACTCCAAAAAATATGCTAGATAATGTGGTTAACAAAGAGTATGTATTCAGTAAGCTTTTGTAATACTTCCAGGCCTTTACAATGGGAATTATTTTCATAAAGCACACTAATGACAGTCTTGGCTGTTACCAGTAAGCTTTATATTTAAAGGATTAACTTTTCTACACCACAAACGCTTTAAGTAGTTTTAATATTTCCATAATTTATTAACTATTGAATTTCTAAACTGCCAGCTATACTGAATTTGAGAAGTTAGAATTCTCTGACTTATGTTGTATACTTGCCAATTGTATTAACTTCAGACGCATGGGATACCTAATTTATTTTGTAACATTTGATGACAGCAAGTTCTAAGCACCATGTGTTGCATAAAGTGGATGACAGTAGGGTGGTATCTAGATGCAGAAGCACAAATATGAATAATGGAACCAAGGAATCTATAATAAGTTACTGCAGGTGGTGACTCCAGAGGAAGACAGTTCTGTGGAAAAAAACACCAATTAATGACAGATGAAAAAAAAAAGTACAGAAAAATTCCTTTGCACATCTAACCACCTAAGTCACCAGGGCTATAAAAGATTTGAGTATTTTAATATGCATTTTGAATTTTAATTTTGTCTAATACCCTTAAAATGCTTTAAACTAACTTTTTCAGAATAAAGAATCTGCATGCTATGTAAAATACTCTTCCACACGTTGAAGGTTAATTTGTGTTGGTCCAGGATCTTATCCAGAGGCAGCATTCACTGCCATGGAGTGAGGCAAAGACAAGTCTTAAGTGCCATGCAGTTAAACACACAATGTGGAAGAAGAAAGCTTCAGGAGGGATCAAGTTTATCTATTTGTTAGAAGATAGTTATAATGTGTATTCCATGGTTTAGTTACCAGCTGTGAGGTGTTGCAGGTGATGATAACCTATAAAAATGATGGCTACGACACAATTAGCATCTCTTTGGTAGCAGTCATGGGCTTCAGTTATCCTTCAGGATTGAGCCCACTCTAACGAACTTCAGGGCAGCGAGGCAAGTGAATTGTAGATGTATGGTGACAAGACCAAAAATGCTTCATTGTAGAACGGAAGACCCTAGGTAACTATCTGATCAATTGTCTGTATTGCTTTACTGAATCAGATTAGTGGACCATGATGCTAGTCATCTACTCAGCTTAAAATAACTTCACATACAGTTACCTTGCTTAAGCTTAATTTTTGTAAACAATTATTGAAGCATTATAAAAAAAACTATCTAGCAGAGTAAATGGCAAAGATGTCTTTGAATGACAATTCTAAAACTCAGAAAATTCACCATACTCTCACCCTCTCTTTTAATCAAGGCCATTTTATTTAAAAGGTCTTTCTCAAAATAAATCACACAAATGGAAACAGCCACCATCAATGCATTTTCCTCTTGTGTCGATTTGGCCCACATATGAGACACTCACTTCTGCTCATATTCTATTAATGAAAACTAGTCACAGTTCCCCCTTAATCACAGAGAAGGCTGGGAAATGCAGTCACTCTTCCTGTGTGCCCAGGAAGAGCAAACAGGATGACAGGTCTGGTCAGATTCTGCAACACTATTAGAGAATGTTTCCATCATCCCTTACAGCAGTATTCTCAGGGATATTTTTAATTTCTCCAATTTGGAAGGAACTCTTTTTGAGAAACTGTTTATTGAAGCTCATTAAGTTGGCTAGTAATTTCACCAGGAAGTTCTGTTTGGTTGTTTCCATTTTATAGTCATTTAATTGGATATGGTCCCAGTCTTAAACTAAACATCATTTACACATCATTCTTCACACACCTCTGATCTCAGCTGGATCCCCATACCTCACTGGCTAGTGATGGTTTTCTAAGGTGTGATCTGTTACACAGTTAATCTCTGTCAAAGTTCAAACCTTACAGGCTACGATATTCAAAACACAAGGCAAATATTTCTAAGCCATCATGAGTTCTCCATTTTGCTCTTTAACGTATTCAGTAAGATCATAGCTCCTCCAGAATTCTTGAAGAATATTTTGAAATTTTACTGGTAATTTTCCTTAAAGGGATGTTGTAGAAATTTTACATACTGCTTCATATGACAGTCTTCCTAAAATTGTATTTTGGTCTCCTCTTCCTTTCTCTATAGTTTAATTCACAACATACACACAATCTCTGCTTCTCTGTCTTCAGGCCCTTAACCACCATGCTTGTCACCATCATTACCTCTCATCCTTCAGTGCTTTCCCCAATAATACTCAAGCACTGTGCTTCTAAGGGGTGAATCACCTGCACATTCTTCTTTTATCATTAAACAACATTTAATCGACTAATTTTACAGTTGTTTGACAGGGCATTACAGAAAAAGTATGTGGTATCTTCACTGAAATAAATTGCTTTTGCAAGTAAAATTTCATTGAGCAAGGTGTTAAATGTATTATCACACAGCACACTCTAAAGTGTAAAATTTGTTTCATCTCTTTTCTTAGGACACCATCTTGAAAAGATGCTGGCAAATATTTTCCTATGAGGGATTCCACCACTCCCTAAGGGCATTCTGAATGCTACTGCCCTTTCAGTAACACCCATCATGGAGGATTTTTTTGAAGATGCATTTCATTTAAAAAAAAAACAACAACAACAAAAAATTATGCTTAAATAAGCATTTGAATTTATGTGGGCTTGTTCACTAAAGACTTATACAAACTAGGTTTGTCTTAATTTTGGAATTTCTTAAATTACTGTTCATACTTTATAATCAGGAAAGGTAGTCACATTAATTTCTCAATATTTAAAACAATTTTTTTCACTTATGATTTATAACTGATTTGAAAAATACGTTCAATTATTTTTCCTTCTACATTTTAATAGGTTTATTTGGTTCTTATCTGAACCAGTATATATAGGTATCCTGGCTCTTTTTTTTTTTTAAATAATAAGATGATTAGAATTTATAATCATGTACCTCTTGAGCTTTCAGAGTTTCATATAATCAGTTATTTTTAATACCATCTTTACTCTGAAAGTAAAAATGAAATAAAGTAAAAGGAGGAAGAAGACTAATCTTGGGGTCAGATTTATGGTTTTTTCCCTCTGTATCCAGGAACTGAATAAAAAGTGGAACACAGACCACCAAAACTGTGCTGTGAGTTGACTAGAGTTAGAAACTTTTAATCAGCATGACATGTGACTGCTTGTGAGTAAAATAAAATCTTGTATCAATGTATCACCTCCTACTTATCTATAACTGTATTCTTAATTTGGCAGAAGACACAGTGGGGGTGGGTCTTGTTAACTTGAGAAGCAGGAATGGAATGGGAACTGGTAGTAGGTAGCTCACTACAGAGCGCTCTCTGATAGGAAAATCTGATTAAAGTAAGACCATCAAAAATACAATGTGTATGGGTGGTACACATATTTTTTATTGAACTGACATACATTGTATTTCAGATGTACAACACAATGATTCAGCATTTGTATTTTTTGTGAAAGTGATACTCCCTTTGTGAGGTAACAATTCATTATGATTTTGATTTGTGTTTCCCTGACTTGTGATGTTGAGCATCTTTTCTACGCCTGATGGACATCTTTAAGTCTTCTTTGAAAAAAGTGTCTGTTCAGATCCTCTGCTCACTTTTTAAATCAGTGTCTGTGTTTTATTATTGAGTTGTAGACTCTGTACTTTGGACATTAACCCCTTACCTGATATATGACTTATGTCTTCTTCCATTCAGAAGTTTGCCCTTTTATTGATGATTTTCTTCACTGTGCAAAAACCTTCTAACTTTGATGTAGTCCCATTTATTTTTGCTTTTGTTGCCCTTGCCTGTAAAGTCAGATCACAAAAAAACAAACATTGCCAAGATGAATGTGAAGGACCTAACCACCTGTTTTCTTCTAGGAATTTTATGGTTTCAGGACTTACGTTCAAATCTGTAATCCACTTTGAGTTAATCTCTGGGTATGGCAATACATATGGAAGATAGTGGTCCAGTTTCATTCTTTGGCATTTGACTATCCAGTTTCCCAACACCATTATTTGAAGAGGCTTCCCTTTCCCCAATGTATATTCTTGCCTCCTTTGTTGAAAATTAACTGTATGTGTATGGGTTTATTTCTGGGCTCTGGTATATTAAGATTTTTCTATTTCTTCATGAATCAGTCTTAGAAGATAAGTGTTAGTCTAGGAATTTATCCATTTCATCTAGGATGTCCAATTTGTTGGCTTGTAATTGCTCACAGTAGTCTCTTATGATCCTTCGTATTTCTTTGGTATCAGTTGTAACTTCTTTTCATTCATTTCTGGTTTTATTTTAGCCCTTTCTTTCTTTCTTAGTGAGTCTAGCTAAAAGTTTGTCAGATTTGTTTATCTTTTCAAGACCCAGTTCTTAGTTTCATTGATCTTTTTCTATTGTCTTTTTAGTTTCCATTTTATTTATTTATTTTCTGGTCTTTATTGTTTCCTTCCTTTTACTAACTTTGATCTTTTTTTCTAGTTCCTTTAGATGTAATTTTAGATTGTTCATTTGAGATTTTTCTTGTTTCTTGAGGTATAGGCCTGTATCACTATAAACTTCCCTCTTAGCACTGAATTTGCTGCATCTCACACATTTTAGTATTCTTTACATTTGGCCCTTCATTTCTGTGGATTCTGCATCCATGGATATGGAGGGCTTACTATACTACATTATTTTATTGAGCATTCATTTTGATATACATGTGAAGTCCTGGAATTAATCCCCCATGGAGGCCAAGGGACAACTGTATTTCCATTTTGTCTCAAGGTATTTTTTCATTTCTGCTTTGATTTCTACTTCATTGACCCACTGATTGTTCAGTAGCATGTTATTTAATCTCCACATATTTGTGATTGTTCCAGTTTTCTTCTTGTAATTGATTTCTAGTTTCATGCCATTGTAATTAGAAAAGATGGTGGATATGATTTCAGTCTTAAGTTTATTGAGACTTATTTTGTGGCATAACATATGCTCTATCTTGGAGAATATTCCATGTGTACTTAAGAAAAATGTGTATTCTGCTTTTGGATGGAAAGTTCCATATACAGATCTTCCTCAAGTTACAATGGGGTTATGTCCCATAAGTTGAAAATAACACTAAGTCAAAGATGCATTTAATATATTCAACCAACTGAACATCATATAGTGTAGCGTACCTTAGCTCAAAACATACATTAGTCTATGGGTTGAGAAAAATCATCAAACATGAAGACTATTATGAAATAAGGTTTGAATATTGCATGTAATTTACTGACGAGTGTAGTGAAAGTGAAAAACAGAATGGTTCTACAGTAGCCCCCTTACCTGCAGTTTTGCTTTTCTGTGATTTCAGATACCCATGGTCAACCATGGTCTGAAAATATTCCATGGAAAATTCCAGCAATAAACAATTAGAAGTTTTAAATCATGTACTGTTCTGAATGTGTGATGAAATCTCACACCATCCCACTATCCCCCCGGGATGTGAATCATCCCTTTGTCCAGCGTATCCATGCTCTATTATACACTCTATGCCCATTAAGCAATTAGTAGCCATCTTGGTTATCAGATGGACTGTCAAACTATCACAGCGCTTTTGTTCAAGTAACCCTTATTTTACTTAATAATGGTACCAAAGCACAAGAATAGCAATGCTGGCAATGAAGATATTCTCTTACTGTGCCTAATTTATAACTTCATCACTGATATGTATGTATCTGATGTTTCAGGCATCTGTTGAGGAGCCTGGAGTGTATAACCCCACGGATAAGGGGTAACTACTCTATGGATACAGAGTGGTTGTAAGTGTATCAGTTGTTAACCCTCCTGGTCACATGACTGTCTGGGACCTGCAGCTCCCCGCAGCTGCTCAGCTTCATGAGAGTATTGTTCCCCTTAGTGCTAGCCAGGGAAAAGATCAAAATTCAAAATGTGATGTACAGTTTCTACTGAATGTGTATTACTACATTTGCACAGCTGTAACATCAAAAAATCGTAAGTGAAACCATCATAAGTGGGGAACCATCTCTATATCTATTATTCCCCTTGGCCTGTGTCACGTTAGGCCAATGTGTCCTTACTGATTGTTTGTCTGGATGATCTATCCATTGATACAAGAGGGTATTGAAGCCCCCTACTCTTTTTCCCTTTAGGTCTGTTAATGTTTGCTTTATATATTTAGGGGCTTCTATGTCAGATGCATAAATATTTACAAATGTTACATTTCCTTGCTGGGTGGACCCTTTATCTTTAGGTAATTTGTGTTTCTTTACAATCTTTTGTTTGAGAGTAGATTTTGTCTGAAGTAAGTATAGTTATTCAGCTTTCTTTAGGTTTCCATTTATGTTAAAGATCTTCCTCCATCCTTTCACTCAGTCTGTGTGTATCCTTACATCTGAAGTGAATCTCTTATAGGCAGCATATAGGGGGTTCTTGTATTTTTTTTTCCCAACCATTCAGCCACTCTGTGTCTTTTGATTGGAGAATTTAGTCTATTTAAAGTAATTATTAGTAGGTATGTATTTATTGCCACTTTGTTAGTTGTTTTATGGCTGTATTATCATTTCCCTCTGTTCTTTTCTCTTTCTTCCCTTGTGGTTTGATTGACTTCCTACATGTTATGCTTAGATTCCTCTCATAATTTTGGGGACATCTACAGGTTTTTGCTTTGTGGTTACCAGGAGGCTCTAAAGAACATCCTACATACATTACAGTCTATTTTAAGTTGATAGCAAGTTAAGTTTGAATGGATTCTAAAACTACATTTTGACTGCCCCCACCACATTTTGTTTTGATGGCACATTTTGTGTATTTTGTGTATCCTTAACTAATTATTGTCATAGTTACTTTAATTTTAACCTTTATACCAGTTTTGTAATTAAGCCACTACTCTTACCGTATATTTACCTTTAGAAGTGAGAGTTTTACATTTGTAGGTTTCCTTGCTACACATTAGTACCCTTTCTTTTCAGCTTAAAGAAGTCCCTTTAACATTTTTTGTAAGACCAGTTTAGTCATACTGTACTTCTTTAGCTTTTGCTTTCCTGGAAATCTCTTTCTCTCTCCTTTAATTCTGAATGATAACCTTGCTAGGTGGCGTATTCTTAGTTGAAAGTTTTCGCCTTTGAACACTTTGAATGTGTCATGCCGCTCCCTTGTGGGCTACCAAGTTTCTGATGAGAAAGCTGCATATAATCTTGCGGTGGTTCCCTTGTACATAACAAGTTGTGTTTCTCTTACTGCCTTTAAGGTTGTCTCTTTAACTTCTGACATTTTATTTATAATGTGTCTTCATGTGAGTCTCTTTGGGTTGATGTTTTTTGGAACTCTCTGGGTTTCCTGTATCTGGATGTCTGTTTTCTTCCCAGGTTAGGGAAGTTTTCAGCCATTATTCTTCAAATAATCTGCTCCTTTCTCTCTTTTCCTTCTGGGACCTCTATAATGTGAATGTTATTCTGTTTGATGTTGTCCCATGAGTCCTTAATCTAGCTTCACTTTTTAAAATTGTTTTTTCTTTTTGTTGCTCTTTTTGGGTGAATTCCATTGCCCTGTCTTCCAGATCATTAATATGTTGTTCTGCTGAATCCCTCTAGTGTACTTTTCAGTTTAGTTACTGCATTCTTCAGCTCTGTGACTTCTTTTTGGTACTTTCTTATATTTTCTATCTTCATTGAAGTTTCTCACTGTGTTCATCTATTCTTCTTCCCAGTTGGGTAAGCATCTTTATGTCTTATTTTGAACTCTTTATCATGTAAATTACTTATCTCTGGTTCATTAAGGTTTTTTCCAGGAGTTTTATTTTATTCTTTTACTTGGAACATACTCCTCTGTCTCCTCATTGTTTGACTCTGTTTCTATATACTAGGCAAACAGCTCTCTCTCCCCCATTCTTGAAGGAGTGGCCTTTTGTAGGAGATGAACCTTACTGTATAACCTTACCCTAGCTCTTGTTTGCCTCTCAAACCTTTGTGATAGTACTAGCAGCTTGATTTTATTATTGATAGGTCTCATTTGTTGCGCAAGTGTCAAGACCTGTGACTTTGCTGAGGGGAAAGACAATTAGTTCATGCTGATTAGAAGCTAAACCCTCAGGCAGCAGCTTCAGGTATGCAAGTGTATACAATCCTTAGGGGCCACAATTGTAGACCCTGCCGGCCTCCAGATCAGGCAATCTGGAGGTGTCCCCTAAGCAACATTGGAAAGTATCAGGGCTCCACATGAGTGTATGTGCTCCTTTCTAGGAGGTACTGTTGATCTCTAGTGAGGCCAAGAAAGACTGCAAAGATGGCATCTCCCAGCCTGCGTTCTCTGAGAGCATTTCTGTAGCCTCTACATGTGTGGTCAACCTGAAGCCCATCCATCAGGACAAGGAAATAGGCCTTTTCACAGGGAGACGATGCATGTGTTTCAGGCTGCCACTTGTGCAGTGCTCTGGGTGTGGTAGCCTGCCAAGAACTGTCTCTGTGATTCTTTCAAATTCATGGGGGCCAGAAACACAATTACTGTTGGTGACCAGAGCCAGGTGCATGAGGGTAGCCCCTGTGTGGGCTGAACAGGCTTTCCAGCTTCAGTGGGAGTACAGGAGGAGTGCACACCCATTGACACTAGCAAGTCTGAGGGAGAGTACAAAGATGGCACTTTCCAGGGCAGGTGCTACCAAGATAGAGGGAGAGGGCAATAATAACGTAATAATAACAATAATGCCCACTAGCACCTTCATACCCTGACAGAAGTCCAACAGACTCCTTCCCCTCTGGCAGAGGTTTTAAGATTAGCAAATGAATCTCCTTCATGTATGGTCTACGCACTTTTCAAACTGTCGCTTTTGCACTGGTTCCCAGGGTGAGCGTGTATGCAAGCCCGTTGAGAGAGGGATCTCCCTCCATTCCCTATAGACCTGTGGTTCTCCTCGATCTAAGCCCCTTCAGTTCTGAAAGCCAGACATTTGGGGGGCTCATCTCTCTGATACAGGTCCCAAGGGTAAGGCGCCTAATACGGGGCACAAACCCTTCACTCCTCAGGGAAACACCCTGTATTTCTGAGCTCCCTCTTGGCTGTGGGTGGGATGTTTGCTGAGGCCGTGTCTCTGCCTCTTCTGCACTTTCATCCTTTCATGTGGATCTTTCATGCTCTCTTGTGGAGTGGTTCAGCTAGTTTTCAGGTCTTTTTCAGAGAGAATTATTTCATATGTTAGAGATTTGTTGTTTCTGTGGTAGGAGGTGAGTTCAGGATCTTCCTACACCACCGTCTTGAACTGCCTCCCATGATATTTTAAATAAGTATTATAACTGTCATAAGCAACTGTTCAATGATGAACTGAACCATTCATAAATGTTCAATTTTTGGAATTGTTACATAACACAGATTAAAAGTGGTCAGTTCTCTGGGGTTTTATTTGTTTTGGAAAATGCAGTTACTTTTATGATTCCATTTTTCCTTTCTTGACTTTCTGTGATCACAAAATGTCTTTTATAACCAAGGGAGGGTGAAATAAAAAAAGTCCTTTATATCCTTCTAATTCACCAGCCCTAAACCAGACATCTTGAAAACATCTTTTTCACAGTGAGGGATTAATTCTAGCGATCAAAACACACCACTGAATGTGACAAACACAATCAAGCCTGGTTATTATAACATCAATATGATACCTTTGTTGTCCTTGAAAACTTAAACTATCATTGGGATTATCAATACTGGTACTTTTGCTTTATTTAAGAAATTGATTGCTTTAACATTGCAGAATGGAAAAAATAAACTTCTCACAGATCAATAAAACACTACTCTCTCCCATGAGCTCCTTCTCCCCCTCCATAAATGCTCTTGATAAGTGCTCCTTTCTGCTACTTGCCTAACCGACAGATTCTACATACTAGGTTTGAGCAGCTGTTGCTGACACACTGTTCCATCCAAAATGCCCTGTTTCCTTTTCAGCAGCTCAGCAACAGTCTTGGTACCCAGTCATGTGCTGAAAACATAACATTATTTTGATAGGAATTAATGGTGAGCACTAGCCAGCAGATGATAGAAGGCTGTCTGAATCATGCCCACACTTAGAAGAAAATACAAATCCTTAATAGGTAGTTTCAAAAGCCAGAGACGCTGACCAATGAGCATGGCATTGCCCCTAATATTTCATATCACCTAAAGGTGACAGGATAAGAAGTGAAAATTCTAAAATTTCAAAAGCATTGAGTTATTAATTCTTAACTATGGAGTGATATAAACTAACTCCTCTTTCTGGGGTTAGCCTTTGTACATGTGTGTACAATGTATACATGTATATATGAATACATATTTTATTATTGTAAATCAATGACATTCATTTTCTTTAATTAATAGTTGTACTCTAACATTCTGTTTCTTCCCTATAAAACTCAATCCTATGAGATCATACTTGGTAGTACAAGTGCTCTTAGTCAAATCAACATAATAACCTGTTTGTTGAATGACTGAGGCAAATGAAAGTGAATCACATGGCAGACACGAAGGAGGGGTGGCAGACCGTATCATTTTCAAATATTTTCTCCCATTCCATAGGTTGTTGTTTTGTTTTGCATATGGTTTCCTTTCATGTGCAAAAAAGCTTGTAAGTTTAATTAGGTCCCATTTGTTTGTTTTTGCTCTTATTTCTATTGCCTGGGTAGATTGCCCTAGGAGAACATTGTAAGATTTATGTCAGAAAATGTTTTGGCTGTTTTCTTGTAAGAGATTTATCATGTCTTGTCTTATATTTAAGTCTTTAAGCAACTTTGAGTTTATTTTTGTGTCTGGAGAGAGGGAGTGTTCTAAGTTAACTAATATGCTGCTGTCCAGTTTTCCCAACACCACTCACTGTAGAGACTGTCTTTTCTACACTGTATATTCTGGCCTCCCCATGTTGAAGATTAATTGACCATAGGTCTGTGGGTTTGTTTCTGGACCCTCTACTCTGTTCCATTGATCCATATGTCTGTTTTTATGCCAATAACATGCTGTTTTGATTACTGTAGCTCTGTAGTATTGTCTGAAGTCTGGGAGGGTTCTTCCTCCAGTTTTGTTCTTTTTCTTCAGTATTGCTATGGCAATTCTGGTTTTTTTGTGATTCCATTTAAATTTGAGGATTATTTGTGCTAGTTCTGTGAAAAATGTCCTGGGTAATTTGATAGGGATCACATTACATCTGTAGATTGCCTTGGGCAGTATGTCCATTTTAATTAACGATACTGATTCTTCAAATGCAAGAGCATGGGATATCTTTCCATTTCTTTAAATCATGTTTAATTTCCTTAATCACTGTTTTGTAGTTCTCCATATATGTCTTTCACCTCCTTGGTCAGACTTATTACTAAGTTTTGTTTTGTTTTGTTTTGTTTTTGATGCAGTTTTAAAAAGGAATTTCTTTTCTTGCTAATTCATTGTTAGTGTAAAGAAATGCAACTGATTTTTGTGTGTTGATCTTGTATCCTGCTACCTTGCTGAATTCTTTGATCAGCTCTAGTAGTTTTTGTGTGGAACCTTTTATGGTTTTCTATATATATAGCATCATGTAATCTGCATATAGTGACAATTTTACCTCTTCTCTTCCAACTCAGGTCCCTTTTATCTCTTTCTCTTGCCTGATGGCTGTGGCAAGGAGTTCCAAGTCCATGTTGAAAAGAAGTGGTGAGAGTGGGCATCCTTGTCTCGTTCCAGATTTTAGTGGGAAGGCTTTCAGTTTTTCACTGTTGAGTATTATATGGACTGTGTGTTTGTCATAAGTAGCTTTTATTATGTTGAGGTACGTTCCTTCTGTACCCATTTTGGTAAGGGTTTTTAATCATAAATGGGTGCTGGATTTTATCAAATGCTTTTTCTGCATCTATTGAGTTGATCATGTGGTTTTTGTCCCTTCTCTTTTTTATTACATTGATTGATTTGCATATGTTGAACCACCCTTGTGTCCCTGGGATGACTCCAACTTGATCATGGTGTATGACCTTTTTTATTTGCTATTGAATTCTGTTTGCTATTACTCTGTTGAGGATTTTTGCACCTATGTTCATCAGTGATATTGGCCTGTAGTTTTCTTTTTTGGTAGTGTCTTTGTCTGGTTTTGGTATCAGGGTGATCAGTTTGGGAGTACTCCCTCCTTTTCAATCTTTTGGAAGAGTTTGAGAAGGACTAATATGAGTTCTTTGTATGTTTGGTAGAATTCCCCAGTGAAGCCATCCGGTGCTGGACTTTTGTTTGCAGGGAGGTTTTTTTTTTATTGCTAATGAAATTTCATTTCTAGTGATGGATCTGTTAAAATGGTCAATTTCTTCTTGATTCAGTCTTGGTGGACTGTATGTTTCCAGAAGCTTGTCCATTTCTTCTAGGTTGTCCAAGTTGTTTCCATGTAGTTGTCCAGAGTAATTCTTCATCTCTACTAAAAGTCAACAGCCATTTGGAGGGCAAAAGTTAATAATAAAATAAAAATGAAATAAGACAGTGACAGTGCTGTAACAAGGCAAAGATTCTGTGCCAAATGAGTAACATAGACCATTTTTAAAGTCAAGATTGAGCCACTTGGGGCTGGGCTGTTTAAGATTTGTGGAGAACATGGAACTTGAACTTAATTCTTCAAAAAATGTCAACTGAATGTCTACTGTGTGCTACACACCATATTAAGTGTTTGATACACATTATTTAATTCTCATCTGTCTAGGAGGTGAGTATTGTGGTCATTGATTTGACTGACAGGAAGACCAAGGTTTAGAGAGATTAACAACTTCCACAGAACCAGGAATTTAGTGAAGACAGGATTCAAAACCAGGTATTCAGATGGCACATTCCTTTGTTATTACCTACCCCAAGTGCCCTTCCTGAGTCTTAGAGAAAAGGTAACATGTAGGTGAAAGGGGAGAGAAAATTAAAAGTGTGGACATGATGATCCACATGACAAATTCAAGTACTTAGGAAATCAAGAGCTGACAGCCTAATTATCTCAAGGCCACCTTATAATGAAATACTGAAATGGCAATTATGACCACAATATTTTTTTAATTCTTTCAGTGTGTTAGGCTCTGTGTTAAGTAAGCACTTTATGTGTAAAGTCCCACTAATGCCTTACTTCAGCTTTGTGATCTGCATTACACAGAGCTCTGAATTACAGCAGGTAGTGGGGGACCCTCATGGGCAGGTTAAGGTGCTATTGGCATCCATCCAAAATCAAGAGACATTTGAGATTGTCAAGTAGTGGAATGATGCACTAAAACTTATCAATATTTTATTATACATATTTTAGTGAGTGAAAAATTTTAAATATTGATTATTAAGATCAAGATTGAGAATAATGGATTTTGCATACGTGAGAATGAGTGTATACTTGTGGGGGGGGGGAGAAGAACAATGTTCTGAGAATTTGAGGGCAGAGATTAATTTGGAGACTAAAGTGATACGTATAAGATGATAATGGCCTGAAAAACACTGATAATGTTGGGAATGGAAAATGGGTTAGATTGTGTAAGTGGAAGGAAGAATTAGAAAAAAGAAGAAAAAATAATAGATTTTGAGCTCAGAAACATAAGCAAAATCTTTTCGTAGTTTCATGTTGGGAGAAGAGAGTTGAAATAGGTCAGCTACAAACTGGCTCCTGCACCAGTGTCTTTCTACATACCAGTGCCCCATATGCCTCTTAGGGCTTGAATTTGGGTGCTCTCCTCTGGGGACTACCCCGACACTGTGGTGGTCCTCCAGTTTTGTATAGCAGTTTCTCTTGTCCAGGACCTGATGCGGGACTTGTCTAAATTCTGGCTATTTGAAAGGACTGTTTGTTTGTTTGTTTGTTTGTTTGTTCTGATTACCTAGTCTGAACAAAATCAGTGAATGAGGTTCAACAGGGGTCTGTTTTCTCTATGGCTTCTTAGAATGTAGCACCCAGAGCAGCTGGCAGAGAGGAATGGAGCAGCACATATTTTAATATGGTTAACTTATTCTAATGAGCTGCATTCTCTAAAATCAGACTTGCTGAAGTTGGCAGGAAATAAATTTAACTCCCCCACACAAATAGATGCAAATCTGAATTCTCTGATACATTTCATTTTCCACAAGGTAATCAAGATTCATAAAACTCCGATTTAGGATCAGGGCACTGGGGAGTCAATGTCCTTGAGGAAAACAAAATCTTCTAATGAAAATTATATTTCGTGGTGTTAATCTCACGGGATCTGATAAATGGACACAGTGGAGTTGAATCTTATTTGGCTTCATTGTCCTTTGTGCCATACATTTCATTCAACACCAAGGTAATCAAATACATAAAATCTGCATTATTCACTTCTGGCCCAGAAAACACTACCTAGTGCCCTTAATCAAAAGAACAGGAGACAGAGTTGAAAGCACATTATTTTCTAAGGTTATCAACGTCTTCAAAATTATTATTATTTTTTTTAACTAACTCTCCCCTTCATGGCCCAAAATGGAACTAACACCTCTTTTCTTCAGTTTCCCTAGAACTTTATTAACTTCAAGACAGAGGTGATGAGAGCATCCCCAATCTACCCTTTCCAATAGTTCTCAGCCCCACGGTATATTATCATTAATAGCTCCCTGAATAACAACCAAGTAAAAGGAGAGTTTTTGCAGCAAAATGAAGGCTAGGAGAGAGAAGGCGGAGAAGTACAATCATGCAATTTTAAAAACTTGATGATTTCAAAACATGACACACTTTCATCTAGTCTAATGTAAATCTTACAAATCCCCAAGTGCATGTCTGTACTAAGGAACGATCAGAACTTTCAGGACGAATATTCTGAACTGAAAGTCAAGATTGATGATGGATTCAGCTCGAAAGAAGTATACAGCACTGAAATCAAAATAATTAATGACACATTTAAAATCCTTCCATTCCGTGTGTGTGGGGGGGAAGCTTCTGCTCAAGAAGTCGGCTCACCCTCTTAGACTTTATGGGTGTCTGAGCCTAAGTGCTTTAAGGAATGAGCTGCTTGTGGCACTAAAACCGCTGGTGCTTGTGTTTGTGATGACGCAAATGTAAGATGACAGGGAGACTGAAGGGGTAGTAGTAGCCTGATGGCATGTAGGGAAACGTGGAAGTGAATTATGAAAGGCAGAATGTATTGTTTAAAGGTCTGGTTATGGGACATAGTTTAAGTTTTGATATACAAGGAGTTGATCTGATGAGAGGGTGGTGTTTGTCAGTGTGTTCACTAAGTATCTTTAACACTGTTAGATATAAGCCAGAAGACACTGAGGGAAGCTGTGTTGTCATTACACTTGGCGTGAAATGCAGAATGACATGCAAAGCCCCACATGAGTGATTCTTAACTCATTCATAGCTACCCTCCGTTCTACCTGAACTAGTTTCAAGTGCAGCGGAGGTGTTGCTAGTTTTAAAAGTTCCCCAGGTGACACAAATGCACAAAAAGGATGAAGCAACACTGCCTTCCATAAGGGAACTCTGGGTTCTCTCTGTAGCCTCTTAATCCCTACTCCCATAATATTCCACCTTTCACTAGTCTGTTTAATGTTAGACTAAGCCAAGCTCTCTTCCACCATAGGACTCTGTATTGGCTGGCTTTGCTTGGAATGTTCTGATACTGACTACTCCTTCCTTTCACCCTTCTCACCCCTTGTAGATGGCTACATGGCCATTCCCTTGGAATGTCACCTCCTCAGAGAAGCCATTTGTAACCTACGAGAGAGATTCCCCATCTCCATTACTTTTTATCACTTTAGACCCTGCTTCATTTGCTTTATGGAGTCCGTCACTATTAGAAATCCTCATTCAGTCCTCCTTTCCTTGTGTGCTGGCTGACAGTCCTCACTGCACCCTAGAGAACACTGTCCCTGTCGTATTGTTTACTCATGTATCCTTTGTGCCTAAAACTATGCCTGGCACATAGTGTCCACTCCTATGTGTTAAATGAACAAATATGAATAAATGAATGGATGAGTGAGTTACGGATATGTCAACTGAAAAAAACAATGCATTGGAAAATCTTTCTTGACCATGAATTACTGGTCACTAAATTCCAATGCTTGCATTATATTAAAGACTATATTTAATCTTCCTTTTACGTACAGTATTTTTCTTCTATAGGCCTTTCTTTTAACTTTCCTAAGCAATAAGTGAAACACACTTTGGATCAAAGAATGTGCAGCACATGTGCCAATGACCAAAATCATGACCAATATCAGAAAATTCAATCAAGGCTTCTTTAATCAGGACATAAATCTTTCAGACACACATCACAGACTATACTACATCAGATCATAACTGCCCTTTTTTTTTTTTTTGCTTTCCCCCCATCCATTTTGCAATTACAGCCTCTCAGTGGTAGAGGAACAGCACTGAAGCACCAGAGAGAAAGCAATACCCTGAAAAAGCAGTTTTAAACATGATGAACTTGGTACTTTCAGTTTATCTCAGTCTGCAATTTCACCTCTCACGGGACTCAATGAAATGGAATCAGGCAATGTCGATCAATAATCTGAAATTCTGTTGTAAAGGGTAGAGTATAAAATAAATATTAAGAGCCAGAGACTGTCTTTACTCCCTCCTTCTCCAACCAGCAACACCCTCATTTCTCCCATGCCTATGGAGTTTAAGAAAAAGTTCTCAAACAGGTGAGACCTCTTTACCTGTTAGCATCCCCTGTTTTCTCCAGTCCAGGGAGAACATTTAATAAATAAGAGACCGAGTTTATCCCTATCAGTCTTTTCAACAATTTCATATACTTGTCTGAAAGGGTGGCCATTGGGAATTGGCCATATTTGGCAACAGACATATTCAAAATGATGAAAACCTCTAAAAAGAAAAACCTTATCAGATACTTTTTTTTTTTTAGTGTAAATGAGTAAAATTCTATTAATCAGGGCAATTTTAATGCAACTACTTGCTTAGTTCATTTAAAGTTTTAAAGACAGACAAGTTCATTTTGTATTATTTTTCAAACTTCAAGAGTTCAGGATCTGCAGTGGTAAAAATCATATGCATGAAAGACGAAAGGAAGAGAGGTCATATTCCGTAAGTTATTGGGAAATTGGATCAGAAGATTACTGAATACTTCCCAAGAGTAATACATAACGCTTTCCACAATGTAGCCAAACAGCACTTGATGGCCAGAAATATATGCCCAATTCAGAAAGCATGCCTTGAGTTCTGGATGGGATAACAAAACCATAGCAAATGTTCTTTACCAGAGCATCTTACATAAAAAATATTTATAAAAAGCATTGTTGTACCAAATGAAAGACATCAAACTTGTTTCTGTAGCTCTTCAGTATTTATTTTTACAAAATGAAATTCTATACATGCTGTTCTGTATTTTGCTTTGAAGGTTTTTTTTTTTTAACTTTAATTTTCATGACTCTTTTTTTTTTAAACATCCAGAGACCCAAATACCCATCACCCAGATTTAACAAATGATGACATCATCCTACATTTTCTTCAAAGTGTTCTCATTAAAAAAAAAAATGTAGTTATAGATACCATTTAAAGACCATCCTTAGTAACTACCCACTGCTTCTCAAAATTTACCATTATTTGGAAATCAGAGGGTATCATTCCCATAATTCCAGCCATCTCTTCTAGACCTCTTGATGGCTCTTTCATGCTTTGTATTTCTTTGTCTCTGTGAGCAGAGTTCTGGGCAGTCTTCACTTCCTAGCTGTGCGGTTTTGATCAAGTTAGTAAACCTCCATACATCAGCTTCCTCATTTGTAAAATGTTGACAATAAAAAATACCTACCTCATAGGGTTGTCAAAGATTGAGTCATTTATGAAACACTTAGGAAAGAACCTAGTGTAAAGCATGTATGTTTGGTGAATTAAATTACTCAATAATATATTTCAATTCATTATATCTTTCTTTGTCTCCAAACTAGAGTTCATCCCATCTATTGTAATTTTCTTTACAACTCTGGTATTTTCTTCATCACCAGTATTTCTGATTGGTTCTTTTCACATCCTACTATTGTTATTTCTGTCTCTGTTTCACAAATTCTTGTCCTTTTAAATGGATGTTATCCTTTCATTTACTTGTTCAGAAGGTTTTATGAAATTTACTTCATCTGGAATAAGAATTTATTCCAGATGCATTCTGTCTATAATTTTTATTGACTTTTATTTTACTTTGTACTCATTTATTTATTTACCCCTTGAATCCTTCCTCAGGTTTTCCCTAAATCATCTACCTGCCTATAAAATCTGTTAACTGTCCAGAGTGTCCTTTCCATATTTCACTTAAGGTGCACACACAACACAGATCTGGGGACATATTTTTATAAAATGACACATGTTTTGTAGAACACTTGTGGAAAACAGAGCTTTATATGAGAAATATATCCTGTAATCAAGTAGTTTTGGGGAATACCAGATCAAACAAAACTGAATAGGTTTCTCTACTGCCAGATTTCTACTAAAATTTATCATAGAAATGTGTGCAAACTGTGTATTCCTCCAAATCATCTGACAATGGAACCCTTAACAGGGAAATTAATGTATTGGTATTATGAGGGCCAGACTTTGGGAAACAGTTACCTAAACCTCATAATGAATTTCATTTGCTCTGTAACTATTAAGTTCAACTTTCATCCATGCAGAGACCAGACTTTTTCCAAATCAAGGAGCCAAGAAGCCATATATTAATTCTACTCCAGCTTCTTATTTTGCATACAGAACCTGGGTTCTTATCCCTTTGCCTGGTAACCAAAACCTAAGAATCAGAATCCAAACATCTGTCTTGGTTTCCTGGTCTGGGCTTTGACCTGAATTGTCCTTCAAAGACCTGGAGTACTGATGTGAAACCCAAGTGTTTTCTACTTTCTGGTCCTCCTAACAATTAACCGTCTTCTCATCATGTTACCCAGTAACACAAGTTGCTATGGTATCCACATCTTCATTCTTAGTTTACCTCTCAGCAATACATAATTTCAGAAGAGAGCATAAAATAGATTAAAGAAGAAAAAAAGTAGAGGGTGTAAAAGAAACAATCAGAGAGAAAGTAAGGTTTGACTTGGGTATTTATTGAAGTAGGGACATAAGAGTTAAAAGGCTGTTCCTTTTTAGCCATCTTTAGTCTTCCTCAGACATTTGACTGACAAATTAAATGAATTAACATATAAGGGCACGGTGCACTATGCTGGTACAATATGGACAATAAATGTTAGTTCACATTTCATTCTCTAAGCAAGCTCGGACAGCCAGAATTTCTTTGTTTGTAACATAAACAATGAAGACTGTCTAGCAAACATAGTGGGAATGTGTGATACTTTCATAGATTAATTCATGTCTCGTAGTTAGCAGTAACCAATACACCCCCAAACAGCATGAAAGCTAGAATAGTCAAGCGGTTCGAACGCTGATGGATCCTGTATTACATGCCGAGCATGCCACGTATATTTACGCTATGTATTAATCACACAAATCCTATGAAGTTGCCCAGGGTCACGTAGCTATAGTACCTGAGAGTGACTGGATTCAAATCCTGAGAGTTAGTAAAAGAGCCCTTACTCTACTCCCTAAGCTACACTTCTTCCCTATCAGCTCCCACTTAGTAGGGGATATATGTTTAATATAAAAGGTCTGCTGTAATTAAGAGGAGTCATATCATCATGTTCTAGCCACGCAGACACTGCTTCTCAGCTCCAGTCTCTACCAGACAACCAGACAGTTCTTTTTTTTTTTTTCCAAGAAAATACCATTTCTGACTATATTTTAAGTTTGGTGTTTTTGTATGGTCAACAATTTTTGGAGAATTTTCTCTTCAAGGAAAGGAGAGATAGAGATGCTAGAAAATTACCTGGGTGGCAGGCAAATAGTTTAAACGTATTGCAGATATTGAAGTCAATAAATAAGAACTGTCCCCTCAGAAAGCAAGGGATAGTGACAAATGCAGTAAAGATTCTAAGAAATAAAGACTAGTCAAATACAAATGTGTTTCCTCTGCCGAGGGCAGACTATTTCTGACCTCTGAACATGAGACTCATAGCTGCAGAGAACCGAGAATACTAAAAATAAATAAATTAATAAAAGTTCCATGGTAAATAATTTACACTCAAAAAAACAGTACAAGTTTGCCACAGATGCTGCGTGAACAATGACTACAGATACAACTTAAAGCTGCAGCATTAATTTTCTGTCGTTGTTTAAAAGACCAGGGCAGAAGGAACGCAAGAAATCGGAACATTGAAACTTAGCACTCCGCACAGTGATAGAAAGTCATGTATTCTACAAGACAGTTACTCCCACATGATTATATCCACCTATAAACCTAGCTGAGCTGTCTTCAGAATGATCAATAAATCTGAAAGAGATGCATTTGCCAATTATTCCCAATCAGTGGAAGAAAGACTATGTGTTAGAGTAGAACAAGCCAACAATAAAAAAAAAAAAAAAGTTCCCTTCTCTCCTGAAAGCCACAATTTTCTGATTTTTCGAAATATTTCTTAATCCTTTCTCAGCCTCTAACAAGGATCTTTCATGTTGTTTTCCATTAACAAAAATGTAACATATGTTAAAATCACAGAAATGTAAAACCAACAGTTACCTAAGAAATCACCTGGAGTCTGGAAATTGAAATGGGTTCAAGCTGACTCACTGAAGCTCATAAAGTCAGTTTCCAGGTCCTCAGTTGGTCCTAAGTCAGCTTCTTGTGTATAGAAATTAGCTTATCACTCAGTTGTCTGTGGGTCATCTGTCTCCCTCCTTTCCTTCCTCTCAACCCCTCTCTCCCTGACTCTCAACATAGAAAATTAAGGGAAATATCTGGGCAATTAAATGGAGTGAAAATAATTTTTCTAATGGTTTTTAAAAATCTTTGTATGTATGCAAATACATCACAGTCCAAGTTCTGTTGGACATTTCTTGAACTGTACTCAAATTAGAATGACAGACCCAAAACATAATTAAGACATGATAACAGTTGTTTACAATTACTGAATACCTCTTTACTTCTACATTTAAACCAACAAGTAGTTCATTTTTCTTTAGCGTCCATGTTCTATATTATGTATGTAAAATGATAAAAATGAAAAATAATGTAATGGAACAATGTTATAGAAAACAACTTGAATAAAAACTAGTGAAATTTGAATCGGTCTTCCTACAGTGCTTTTAAAACAGCATTGGCTTAACCCTGAGACAGGAAAAAGAAAAAGTAGAATCTGAATATAATCTTATCAAATAGATCTCACCTTGGTGATTCGTTAAAGGTTTTACAAATTGAACTCAGAGCGGTTTGGTGACTTATGCTTTTAAGTTCAAAATCAGTAAACCCTGGGCACCACATGTTTCCCTCTTTCTGTTTGGCATAGCAATGACAGCAATTCCCTGGCTGTATCTGACTTGCACCTTTTGACCTATCCTCAACTGCAGTTCAGTGTTCACTATAACCATCATTTGATCATTTCTTTTGCTTCCATCTAGCAGCCAATAAACTCTAAAACCAATTTGCAGAAAAAGACATTTTCATATCATGAATTCTGATGACTTTAATTATAGGATATCTTAGAAATTTTTCACAATCCTTTTTCTCTGTTTACTTCCTGAATGTTCCCTTTATCATTCCGTCAGCCACACAATTATAAAGGCTTTCTTCTACTTACATGTCCTGCTTATGTTTTGGGAAGAATTAGATACTTACATATTCGGGTCTGTTTGTTGTACACCAAGACGTGGGAAACAAATAGTATTTTGCTCTTTGGAGTTTAGCAATGTTGTATAACTTTAAAACATGAAAGCATTTTCAGTTGCTTAATCTTTTTTTTTCTCTTTCCTTTTCAATGCCCCCAGAACATTAAAACAAATGTTTAAAATCCAAATAAACAGAAAATGTCTTTTTGAGATAATAGAAGGGTGACTTTATTTCTATTGTTACCTTCAGATTCAACTCTGTCATTGTTTCCTATATGGAAGCAGACCTGATTTCCTGGCTTTTCAGTTGCCCGGAGATTTTTTTTTTTTTTTTTTTGCCTCATTTTGAACTCAACAGGGGGAAAACAGAAAAAAAATGCTTTTTTCAAGATTGTCCTTTTCTTGGACCCCTGACAAAAATGAATCCAACATATCTGAATAGTGATGCTATTTATGATACAAAGTTAATCAAGAGAGTCTAAGAATTTTTTTTTTGCCTAGTAAATGTTCATAATAAAAACATCTTTCTTGTGATGTGTACAATGTCGCTTATTCACTGTATAGACTCAGCAGCTTGAACAGGGAGGCATTTGATCTCAATAACCACTGCAGAAGAGGCTGGCCAAATGATTATGATACCCAGATACAAGTCCAAGTTTTAAAATATAAGGCTAGTGTTCTTCTGAGTCCAACTGCAAAGTATTTCTTATTGCTGCTAAGCAGTCCTTTTGGTTATCTCCTGCTGGCTCGTCAGTATGTGTTCCAGGCCTCTCCTCCTCTAGGATCTCATACCTCCTTGCTCTTCTTATCTGGCGGTGCCACTCCCATGTGCTTGGGAATGCGAAGTTCATGAGCTTCAGCTGCACCTTTGTCCCATTTCAACATACTGCTCTGTTTGCACCCTACCTTTTCATCTTCCTCTCAGATCTCAGGAAAATCCTCATCTCTTTATGTCTAGAGTGAAACCTTCCTTCCTGACCTCAGATTCCATCACGGCCCAACTCCAGACACACTTGGCTACCATTCTAACCCCTCTCGTTTTGAGCTCAAGTTCTCCCTCTTTATGGATCGCTTCTCTTGGCTTCACACACACTCCCACTTTCCTTACTGTTCTCATACTCATTCTTTTATCCTTGTGGCATGTGAACACTGTAGGACATACTTCCTTTGAAACTAGTTGACAAGGATGCCCTCCTGTATTAATGACTTGACTTCTTGGATTAACCAAAATCCTTTAAAGAACTACATATGGGTCCTCTTTTCCCTTTTCATAGACTATTCCCTAAATATCCCATTTATTTTCTGATTCCAAAATTAACCTTGCCCAAATCCTAAATCTAAGTTATAGTCACTGCAGCTCCATTTCATATCCCCACAATCCCTCAGACACTTCAATTTTCTGTCATTTCCAAATCAATATACACATGATGGTTCTATCATGTAAAACATCTAATTTAGTAATTATAATAATAAATTGGCAATTTAATTTTTATTTAGTATTAACTCTACAATTTCAGTATGCTACAAATAGGTGAGCCTTGGTTTCGCCTAGGTTTTGAACTTTCAGGTTTTCTGTGCATATAATTACCATTAAAAGATGACAGTTTTCTATTTGATATTCTTACACTTACTATAAAAGCAGTAAAATACTGTTGGACATGATGAGGATTCAGATCCCTCTAACCCTATAATTCAGTAATTCCATGTTTCCCAGAACTCTGGACTTAGGTCTGAATTTATATGATTAGATTCGTATTAAAAAAAAAAAAAAAAGGCAGGTTATTCCAAAATTCTTAACTCAGAGTTATATTTTTCTTCATAACATATTAAGTGTAGGAGATTTTGGCAGATTAATATATATTAGTCATAATATTTTTTGAGAAACTACACTAATTTGAAAAATATATAATTTGAGAAAAAGTCAGACATAAGTTTATTCATGAAAGAAAAGTTTCTTTTTGATGCTTTCTAATATATCTCTAAACTACTTCTGTATAACTTCATTATATACGTATGTTTAATACAAACTAGATCCTTTCATCAAGGTGATGCATGAGTCCTATTCTGACACCCAAGTTCAGTGCCCTTCAGTGCTTCTTTACACTGAGGGCCTCCTTCAGATTGTTTTCATGCATAATTTCATTTACAGGTTTTCAAAAGGAGTACACATGGTCTCAGAATCAGTGGAGCTCCATCTGAAAGAATATGGACAAGGAAACCCTCATCATGCAGGGAATGGAGTCCTACTGCTGTTCCTTTTCTACCCAAAATCTTTGTGCCCGCCCTGCCAGTGAAGGCGCCCACGAGGTCAGCAGGCACTTCAAAACATGTTATTCCACATAAGATCACATATATTTTTATAATGTATTAATTTCTTCATTGCTATATCCCACAAACCTGTAAATCCATCATGCTAATATAGACATGCAGAATAGGAGTCTTTCCTAAAGACTGACTCAGACACTGAAGTATAATTTTAACTTTTATCAGTTATTGATTAATCCTTGTCATGTCAACAGGGTTTAATGTGGAATACTTTTTAAAACTTTATCTCATCATTATATCCAGAATAACATTTAAATGGAATTTAGGATTCAAACAAACGTACAGTGTTTTCATCTCAGTGGGCAAACTGCCCTTACCATCCACTTCCATCACTTTTCTCTCTTCCTCCCAGTATTGAGTCTTCATTTTTACAATTCTATTGTATTTTGTAATATGTACTTCACCACTTAGGGCTAAAATACGTGGTCTTACACTGATGATAGTTATTTCATAGTTTAGTCATGTTTCTCAACACAACTAGTATCTAACTTAGGGCGGAATTTATCCTATACATTGATGTCCCTAATGAGAATGAGTACATTACTGAGCTTACATTATTGAGTGTGCGTAATATAGTTAAACATCTATAAAGCATCAACAAAACAGGCCACTCGACAAATTATGAGCAAGTATCCACTTGTACTCCATTAATGTCTAATACTGGACAAATTTCAATGATATGAGCCACTGTGTTTTGACCAAAATAACAGCAGAAGTTTGCTCCTTATACAATGTGTTCTTTATTTGGCAACAAATGAGGATTTTGTTCTCATGTTGACTTTGTACAGCCAAAAGAAAAGAAATAGCTTGGCCTTTGAAGAATTATTAATATGTCACCCTTTCATATCTGTATGGGTTTGAGACCGTGGTACTGTTCCATTGTTTGTCCTTGTACCTGTGCAGACTCACGGGTGTGCTAAACCACAAGGGATTCACTCAGGTCAGTGTGGGAGGGGCTGTGGACACCACATCTGCTGAATGGAAGTAAAAGAGGAACAGACCAGATGGCAGGAGTAATGAGGGTGAAGAGTAGAAAGGAAAATTCCCCAAAGATCTCCCAATGGCATTACCACATCTGCTGAAGGAAAGGAGACTAAAAAGGGAGCCAGCATGGTTGCAGGACATCTGAGTGAGCTCCCCCAGTCAGGGGTTACTCTGCAGGCTTGGATTAAGAGTTGGTTAGGAATGGGGAAGGGAATGAACAGGACGAAAGATATGGACGCTATGCCTGATTTCTTTTGTGGATTCTCCATCTTCAGAAACTACAAATATTTACCCACAATTAATATGCTCTGGTTCCAATCAGATTAACTCTGTAAAAAGTAATTGTCTTTAAAAAGGCCCACGGCTACCACCACCACCACCACCAAAGATCTCTTGGCTTCATTAAAGCTGTTCACAGCTTGCTACAACTTATAAAAGAGAAAATACCTTGCTTAGTTTGCTACACCCTGCAAAAATAAAGTGAAAACATTCAGAGAGTCTGAAGACATTAAATGATTTTTGTTTGCATCGTTTACTGGGTATAGAATTGATATGTAACAAGCACTTTCTTAGGCATTTTACATATAAGGATTAGGTCACTGAGGTAAAAGGTATCATACATCTTTTTTATACTAAACCATTTAGAACATGTAAAAAACAAAACCTCTTTTTTTTTCTCTGTCACAAGGAAATTACTAACATTGAAGACCAATATTATTTCTGAGGACAATAAAATAGTAAGAACATACATTTTTATGTATGTATGTATGTGTGGGAAGGAAGACAATTCCCAGAAAAAAGAAAAGAGATAAGCCAAAGCAGTAATCTCACTACACATTCATCCCTAAAATTTGGATTGTAAAAACTTACAGCAATGTAAAAAATGTTTTCTTTTTCTATTTTAATATGATGAAAATTTAAAACAAAATGCTACTTTACCTTGAAATCTATGCTTACAAAATGGGTTTGAACCAACATGCATTATTCCAAAATCTACTGAAAATGGAAATAAGCGAACTGACAAATGGGGGAGAAGTATTAAAGTTACAGGGATAAAAGTGAGCAGTTTGCCTGCTCTGTTTAGAGAAGCAGGGTTATAGCAAGGACAGGGATTATGCTGCTACACACACACACACACACACACACACACACACACACACACACACACACACACACACACACACACACACACACACACACACACCAGGGTCTCTTAAAACCATTTGAAGTTAGCCTCCGATACTATTTAAGGCCTTTCTTATCTTAAGAAAATCAGCAATGAGTTATCCTTCTCTTGTGCTGACCTAAAATGCTACCCCTTATAGCAGAAAGTAAATTTTATTTGAGTTTAGCACACTTTGTAATTTATAATCTTAGGGCTTCCTAGAGTAAATATTAAATTTTGACATAAGTGCAATTTGGGGGGAAAAATGCAATGCTGAAATGTTCCTAATTCCAAGTTGAGTAGGGAGACCGTGAATAGAATTTGAGGGATTCCTCCAATATTGTTGATGCCTGACCTATACACTCGGTAGCATGTTTTCATGTTTCTAAGAGAGTTCGCCTTAAATTCAGGACTATTCTGCCAAAGCAAAAATTCTCCCACAGAGGATACGACTGAATGATGTAGTGGAAACAGAAATTATGATATTTGTTACAAGTTCTTCATAATAAGAAAAACTGACATTTATTATGTACTCATGACATACCAGCTGCTAGTTTGAGGGCTTTACATGCAAGATATTTAACCACACAGTGTATAATCATGCACATTCTGTAAAAGAATAAACAGACCAAGAGAAGTAAGTAACGTTCTTGGGTTCACCCAGCTGTAAAGTTGCAAAGCTGAATTTAGACCCTGGCGTTCTGGGCCAGGAGCCTAGGTTTAATCATAATGTTACCCTGCCTTCCAGTCAGGACAGCCTGGATACTTACGAAATACCGTGTCAGTGTTGTGCCTCTTTCACTCTGAACGTAAGCTGTATTCTCCATGTTAATGTAAGACGTAACACCAAAAATTCATATATATAAATCAGGTCAATATTTATCATCAGATCAAAGCCATACAGTGTGACTGATACATGCTATGAAAATAAGTTTCCTAACTAACTAAAGACATAGATTTAACACACGGAATGCAAAAATTCACAGCGATTTATTACCAAATATAATGTAACTGAGAGAATAAAAGTATGAGTTTAAGACCCAGTAACAGAAATGTAAAAAGAAAACAATTATCTTTGTTCAGCAAAACAGTCCAGAAAATAACAGGTTTGAGGCCGAGAGCCAGCAATAACTCAAAATTATATATAATAAAGGAAGTGTTCTGAGTTTCCCAAGTCAGTCCTTCAGGGAGGCGTAAAGGAGCCCACAAAAAAAAAAAAAGGGAAAGAAAAAAAGAGAACAAGAAGAGCTCGTTTCTACTTGGAGTATGACTACTGAGAAATTCTTGAAGGTGGAAATGGTTGAAGGACTCTTAAAATTAGGAAGTCTAATTTTTCCACTTTAAGTTACCTGTGTAGTAATGCAACCCTCCCCTGACTCTGCCTTATTACTCTAAACAAGTTGTTCTAAAGTGTCATCCTCTGACCAGCAGACCCAGCTTTTTACCGGACCTCATGAGAAATGCAAATTCTCAAGAGCCATCCCAAACCTACTCAATCAGCAAATCTGGGGATGATGGGGTTCAGGGATCTGGGTGAACAGGCTCCACCAGAGGATTATAGCATGTGCTCCAGTTTGAGAATGTCTGCCCTAAACTTAGCACAAGTCTGCTATTTCCTCAGCCTTATGTGGTACTTCAGAAAGTGAAGAAATTGGGTCACAGTCCAGCAGAGATGTCATAAGCAAGTGAGATGCAAAGTGAAGGAAAAAGAACGCACCCAGGATCAGGAAATGAGCCACCAGCGATGAGGCATTTAAGTCAATGAATACTTGTCACTCCCAAGAAACACCAAAGATATTGTGAGATGTTGAGTTTACCAGATTTTATGAGACAGGGATTTGAGACAAGTTTATACATCTTAAATTATGATGTGACTAACGATATGACTATAGTATGAAGGTCTGGGGAGTAATAATATCTGATAGACATTCAGGAAATTCTCTATTTGGAAAACTTTTTAGCTGATTTATTTAAAAATTAATTATTCAGTTCCTTTTAATTTTACTTTAAAAACACCTAACCTGTTGGAAAGCAGTTTTGTATGGGAAGAGCTTTTGAACTTAGGTATCATTCTGCGAGTAGAAGTAATTCACACGTGGGTAGGTGACTTCTTGTGCTTAGTTTAAATTTAATACAACTTAATCATTACAGAATTACCAGTCTCATTTTTTAATGTATCAATGATGACATATTCTGAAACAGCCCAGAATGGAGGTTCCAACTTAGGTAGTGCACAAATTCCAATTGTAGGCTAGGGAACCTACTAAGAGGCTTGCCTATGGTGACCATTTCAAGATTGGAGATAGATAGGATTTAGAAGCCAGAGTTGTTCTTGTGTGGGTCGCTAGGATGGAAAACACCATATTTGGTTAGAGTTATTTCTGAGTGTTGCTAGAGGTAGGAAAGGGAGAGAACACAGTCAAAACCAGCAATGGGATATGTGGAAGGGAATATATGCTCTACTGCAGAGACAGACATTGACTCCACTAGTCAGAATCCATCCTATCTTCTTTTTATAAATGACCCTTGATTTCCACCTTGAGAGTCCAACAATAGAAAATACAACTGAAAATGACCTCTGCTCCCCCTACTGATCCACAATCTCTAGAAAATAAGACTCCACCCCACTGTACTTCCCCTCTCCACCCCCCATGTCCAGTCACTGCGAGCGTAGACTCACGACTCTGGTCTGGACAATAAGGTCATCCTATTTGCCAGTGACAGTGTTTACGTCGGGCTTCAGGGATAAAAATGCAGTGCAGTTATACTCATGTCTAGGGTTTTATTTTAACTATTTGTGGGAATAAAGGTTTGGTTGGTTTGTTTTTCCTGCTAAGTTGGAGCTGTGGGTATAATGCCTGTAGCTCACGGCTGCCATCTTGGCATTGTAAGGAGATAGTTTATGTTTATCAACCTGCATGCTTTGCTGTCCTGGCTCTTGGCTCTCCTCTCAGATTAAGTTCTTGGGTAAAGCCATACCTCAAGTTAGAACTCTCAGAGCACATTTTTCTTCTGTGAATTAAAAAAAAAAAAATCCTTATTGCTTAAGCCAGTTCAACTTATGTCTTTTCAGTATTTGAGAATAAAGGAAACTTAACCAATATGTGAGAAAACTGCTGACAGGTTGATTAGGAAAACATCTAATACTGGGCTCCAAGAAATGTGGGAAGACTGACTCAAAACAGGTTATGTGAATGGAAAGCTGTAGGTTCTGAGCACACTTCTGTGTCTGCTCCTTTGGGATTCTGGAATACGCTGCCTGCACTGGCACAGCTACTGTTGGGCTAAGTGGGAAATAAATAGTCTAGCTCTGTAATACCCATCCCTAAAAATCGATACATTCTCCTCAGTTTCTGCAAGCCAGATCAATAATTGATACTTTATACTGTATTTCCAATATCTTAAGAGCCACAGCTGTTGAAAACGGAATCCTAGTGTTAGTCACTATTGCAAAAGCTATTGCAAAGCTGTCTGTACCTCCACCCATTCCCACTGATTTTCACTTTTGCAGTGCACACTGCTGGCTGCTTTTGGCAAGTAACTGTGGCTCTCCACCGCTAGGCTTCATCTGACACCCTTAGCTGAAACATGGGGCAGGATTAAAGGAAACATGGGGCAGGATTAAAGGATTAGGGAGTTAATGACCCCCAACCAATGCTGGCAGCGAACAAGAGGATAAATGCCCAAGATTCCTCACTGCGGGGGTGCAACAACTCTGAAGCCCTTCTCTTCCATCTCCCTGAGGTCCCTAACAGTCTGTAACACAGTAACTGGTTCCTTAACTCATTCTTTTTTGGCTGATTTCCTTTCCATAGTTCACTTTCCTAATTCCTACTTGCCTACCACTGCTCCCAAAACCACTTCCAAAATGAACTTCTACTCTCAAATCCTTGCTGCTGAGTCTGGTTCTATTATTATGTGGGTAACCAACATAAATGAAGACATATGGAATCGGAAAAACTAACAGGAGGCGTAACAGGAGATACAACAACAAAGTTTATGGTTAAGAAAAGCCTGAAATCAATATAATTTAAGTTGGGAAATTCAGAAGCCAGTCCACACACACCAAAAAGGTATGTCTTTTAAATGAAAATACATACTTAAAAGAGCTTCAGTGAGCAGACGCCCACATATACAACCACCTACATTTTCATAAATTATTTTCCAATCCTGAGGGTCCATATGTTTGCATTTTTTCCCTATCCATCAAACCTTGTTCGGATATTGTGTTCTTCCATAGTTCTGCAAGAACACATTGCCCAAGGGAAAAGATAATCTTTATTGGGCAACAGGACATTAACTCAAAAATGTTCCTCTACCTTTACCCCCTGACAATTTGTTAATATTTTACTTTAATTTAAATATAAGGACAAGTACTGTATCTTCTGCCTCTTAAAAAAAATCACTCTAATTTCAACAGCCAGTGACTATTTTACTTTCCACTTTGTAATTCTTTTTTTTTTTTTTAACTCTGTGCTAAGTTGGCACACTGATTTGAAATTCAGTGAAAATCTCACTAAAAATATGCTTGGAGGCAATCCAGAGAGGAAGAAGGAGAGCATGACCTGAGTGGGCTAGAATACACTGGAGATGCTGCTGATACAGACTCACTCTTTCTGAACACTGCTGCTCCCTGTCTGTAGTTTATGTACATCATTAGTTCTAGGTCTTGGATCTGTCCCCTAAGTGAAAAGGGAAAGTCTTAAGCTTACAGGGTCTACATGACCATTTCCTTCAGTGACGACAAATAAAATCCCAATACTTGACACAGTGATTGGCCCCCATCCTGGGATGACCCTAGTCAAGGTTCCAAGCTGAAACCTTACAGTGCCTGGGTTGAAAATACAGTGTGCGTCTAATAGGTTGGTTGGATCAGCATCATTCCATAGCATGCAGTGTGTGTATACATGATAAAAAAAAAGATGAAAGAACTCCAGTTTAAGCTGGAAATAAATACACAGAGGGAGATACTTCACCTAATTCATACTGGCTCTGTTGGAAAGTAAAAGGTAACTATTTCTTTTTCACTTTCGTAAATTATATTGTAGCACTGCTATTAACTCAAAGTAACACATACACACCTGGAAGATTTTAATCTTTTAAGGGGAAGGAGAATAAATTGTATTGAAGCATAGAGAAAAAAAAATTGTTCAAAAGAAATCACAAACTATTATAAATTAGCCCTCTTTTAAAAAGACATGAGGCATAAGAAGTTACAGGTGGTCTAATGCAAAATTTTTTCATGATTGAATTTATACTGAGACTGGAAAATTTATACTCAGGGATTGTGCTTTATCTTTTATTCAGAAGAGATTGGAATTTTTCCCCCCATTTCAGAAATGGAAAAAATGAGTCACATATATTCTCAGACCATTATCTATCAGAGAAAAGCTCAAATTAAAGTTCTTAATCCAACTGTGGTACAAGCTATTATAAATATGAAGGTTTTAGGGATTTTTAAAACAAATTTTGTGGTTAAGAAATTGGTGTATTGTTCTCAGAATAACTAAGTTATCTGGCCAAGATACATCCAAATTCATTATGGAGATGCTGAAAACTAACCTAAAAATTTTTAATGCCAAACACATCTTAGTTTTTAGCATACGTAGTTCAATAAATCTCTAAATTCACCAAGAATTGGAACCTTAGTCATACAATTAAATCTGCTACTACTCATAGAAATGCTACCACATAATGCTGATTTCCATTTAGCACACAAATTTTCCCCAAATCAGTGGAAATAAGAGTAATATGGCAAACAACTGCTTGAAGAGGTCATCATCTTTAAATTACTTATGGGTCACTTTGGTAGAGATCTGTGTGAAACTATTTCCACAAATTTATCTTGTTTAACTTCTGTGACTCCTTGCAACGCATCATGCCCCTCTTTTTTTTAACTAGGTTTATCCAAATACTCAGAGATATTCTTGATCAGTTACCATCTCAGCTTTGCTCAGTCTCTGTCTTTCCTTTGCATGCTTTTCTCCCCTCCCCAACTTAAACATCTTCCATTTTCCTGTTTTTGTGGTGTTCTTAGTTTTTAGTATTTTAATATAAAGTTCCTTGTATCTTCTTGGACCAAATACCAACAGTCTATTGCTATTGATAAAGTCATTATTTCTTAGTTGTCACATTATGGACATGTTTCATATTTTGTCGCTTCTGGAGCATTTCTATCTTCCTATTCTGTAGCTTTTCTCTCTCCATTTTCACTCTTAACTCTCTGGCTGTTGATGTCCAGTCTCCCTGAACAACCATTTTTTTTCTACACTTAATTTACTGATACTTTCCAGTGTTCTGACTTTACCCTTCTTTTTATTCTGTAGGCTGCAGGTAATATCACATCATAACTACATCTATCCTCCCATTTTAAACATGCAGAATCTGATACAGAGAGAAGTTAATAAAATTCCCCAAGGTCACATATTCAGTAAGAATCACAGCTTATACTTTAACAATGGTTACATTTCTTCTGCCATTCCACATACGTCTCTAGGACAGCTTGTAACCAAACCCACTGTATCTCTGACTCTGACAGTGTTCGTCTCTTGTTTCTGTTATATGTTACAACATAAGTGAAGGCCTCTACTTTACACTGCTGTTTTTCTGGGACCCCAAGTGACAGAGGCTCCACCATTGGGAAGGCCGTTGCTTTTGGTGGTGGGAGAGGAAAACTGAGGAGCTGAGCACCAGTAATTAAGAACTCAAATGGAGATGTCAAATATACATCACTTTCACTTACATAGCCTTACCCGAAGCAACTCTACGGCCATGATTCTAGAGGATGAGAGATTAGGAAAGCCAGTAATAGTGAATGGAAGTGATGTCTACCACAATTTCCCTGTAAGGTAAAATACTCATGTATTTTATAACTATAGTGGAATATTTTAGGTTTTGGCTACCAATTACATTACTTCCTTCTCAGTAGCGCCACAGTTACTAATGGGGGAGGATTTCCTCTCCTTGTTTTGTGTGATCTTACAGGATAGATGCAAAAGTAAACAGGTCCTTCCTGTTGCTGCAGCACAACAAGCGGCTAGACACAGAATGTAAGCCTGTGGATTGATGCAGAAACAGAAGCAAGGATCGAAAAATTCATTTTGACAGAGCAACCTGACTCAGCTATTGTTGCTAGAATGATTACTGCCCTGGTTCCCCTTCTGGAACCCTGTAGAAACCTCTTGTTTCCTATTTCTAAGCAAGTCCCATCCATTTACTCTGTGAACTCCCTTCATAGCTATTTTTATATGTTTCTTTGCATAAGGCAGTGGAATTAGATTCTGCTGCTTACAACAAAACAAAACACTCAAATTTATACACACTACTTACTAATATTCTGAAGTTATGGGGGTAATTAGGGTATCCAAATGTAAGTTGTAATATATATATGTCTATCAAATGTATACAGTAAGATTCATAAACTAAATAATGGTGTTGATATTAATTTATAACTTCTTGAAATAATGCAGAAAAAGGTGTCAAGAAAGCCAATGAGAGCCTCCTAAAGAAATATGGTGACTATAGGATGCTTGAACTCAGATTGCTTATAGCACCTGCCTTAGAACTAGCTTGGTGATAAGATAAGCACTTTGCTAATGTGATTCTGAATGAGCAATTTTCATATTAATGGCTTTTTCACTGTATTAATGAAAACACAATTCCCCACTATAATGGGGACATCACTTAAATTAGATCAAAATTGCTAATACGAACAGGGATGTTAATAAAGCAAAGCTATTGGTGCTAATGGTCCTTCTATTGTATTAACAATGTTCTTATATCCCCAAATTTGTATTACATTGAAATGTAATACATTTGAAAAAATGTGCCATTTTATTAACGGTTTGATAAAGTCACTTACTGTATGAGCAAGCCATTGCTGTCAACATTAACTTTGCGCAGCTCTGTCCGTAACTTAGCAGAATCACGAAGAATGGAAAATTCCACACGTTGGAACTAACATTCTATCAGCTAAGCTTCCTAACCTGGGACTGCTGTCTTTAGTCATCTGGTATATTTTATAAACGATTAAACAGAAAACACTCTAAGAAAATGAAAAATTTAAACATTAGAGTTATATACATAATAATGACATTGTTCTCTGTTGTAGATTGTGAGGGCTGCTGGAATAAAGTGCCACAGTGGGTGGCTAAACAGAAATTTATTTTCTCACAAGCCTGGAAGCCTAGAAGTTTGAGGTCAAAGTGTTAGCAGAGTTGGTTCTTTCTGAGAGCCATGAGGGAAGAAGGGTCTATTCCAGGACTCTCTCCTCAGCTTACAGATGGCCATCTTTCCCTGCGTCTTCACTTAGTCTTCCCTGTATGCCCAAATTCCCTCTCCTTTTATTGATGCTAGACATACTGGATTAAGGCCTCCCCTAATGACCTGATTTTAACTTCATAACCTCTGTCAAGACCCTGTGTCCAAATATGGCCACATTCTAAGGTTTTAGTATTTAAGATTTTATTATATGAATGCTTGAAAAACAGGGACACAATTCAGCACATTACAACTTCCTTAAGTTTTAATTTTCCAGGGATAGATAAACATGTATCAGTGAAATGTTTATACATACATTTGAAGACAGATATTACCAGGTTATTTATAATTATTTAAGGTGCTCTGATTTACACTGTCTATAAATATCCCCCCCAAAACTGAGCTTCAACATGAAATAAGGTAAGTGTGCTAAAGTATTTATCTCACAACTTATATAACAAAAGAGAATGAAAGCTTAGTAGCAGAAATAGGAAAGAAATCCCCTTAAAAGGCAACATTTAAATGATATGGGGTATCATCTCTTTTAGTTTTATAGATACCTGTGTTGCCTAGAATGTAACATTTTACTGGTTTAAATTTTAAAAAAAAATCCTCCTAATATTATTCATAAGGAATAATAAAAGATCCTCTCATCACCACTAGCTGAGATGAGGCATGAATTTCTGACAAAATGTAAAGCCTGGTAGTAGGGTACAGACTTGTTACCAGAGAGAGGGTTCTTGTCTTGTTGCAGAAGGAATGCAGAGACAAGACACGGACGTCAAGTAAGCAAAGCGAGGATTTATTAACGACAGTATTCTCCCAAGGGGAGGGTGGGCAGACTCAGGGTAAGTAGCTGCTCTGAGTTTCTTTGGCAAGCTGGTTATATGGGGTGGAAAAATGAATGGGTGGAATATTGACTGAGGAGGGAGGGTTTTGGGGTCATACTTCCTGATTTGCAGCCCAGCTCCACCTTCCTGAGGGGAGGAAGGATTTTTGTCTTTACTCAGACTTGATGGGAAATGGCATGATGTCACTGACCACTCACTCATCACTGCAAGGCTGATTTTATTGTAATGAGAGCATAATGAGCAAAAGGTTACATCTGGATATTCCTGCCTTTTCCCACCTTTATCTTCCTCTAGGATCCTTGGCATCCCAAAATGTGTGGTTTCCTGTCAGTCTGGAGGTTCCTGCTTTTGTTTGCTCAGGGACCCCCGTTGTTTATAAGATGTATGGTTTCCTGCCATTTGGCCCATTCCCCCTTTTCTCTGCTCACATTTAGCTATCTGCCTGCTCTAACAGACCCAGCCTGAACTTCCAGAGGAGTCACTTTCCCACGGTGGGAAGTCAGTCATGTTCACTTGGGTAATCTATTCATTCATTCAATGAGACACATATTTAATGCACTCTATGTGCCTGATGCTGTTCTCAGTAATGGGCAAAGGAGTCAATAAAAGTCCATGCAGTAAGATCTTTTAAATATCTTAAATATATGCTGGTGTTTCTTCTTATTGGTAGGATTAAAAAGAATCACCACAGGACTATTGAGTAAATTTTAAATATGTTGCCAATAAAAGACTCAGTTTGAAACTAATTCATAAGACAACTGCTATTTAGCAAAAGAGAGCACATGTCTGAAATATTCTGACTTAAATTATTCTGTTCCACTCTATTCTAATAAACTTTGAAATATCTAAAATCTCAATATACTGGGGTTTAATATTTGAAATCTTGTAAATGACGGCAAAATAACCTAATTTTTGCTTCAGAATGAGTGGCTGAATAACTGTCTTTTCCAAACACCTTTTTACCTAATGCTATGAAAGATGAAATCAGTAATTAAGTATTTGAAACAATTTCTTTTAGCTCTTTCCCTTCTAACATTTTATCAGTTGTGATGAAAGTAAAAAATGAAATGCTTTAACAAATGTCTTACATTTCTAATTCTTTTTATTTTATACAGTCTGGGATATTATGAAATAATAAAAATGGCATGAAAACCATCAGGGTGAAGAAATGAGAATTTTAGATGACTTATAAACTGAAAAATCAGAACAATAATTTTACAAATACAGATTTTTCAGTTGATTTTCAGTTGTATTTTATGCAAATCAATAGCCAATATAAATCTTTTTAGTAATATAATTGATTTCTCACAGAATTTTTATTTTTAATACCTATGTAGTGTTTTCTTAATTCATAGATAAGAACCCAGGATTTTGACTGGACTCAGTAACTTGTACCAACTTATATAAAACACTTTAATTGGAGAAAACTGGATGCAAGCTGTTTAATTGTGAAATGATGTAATGTAACATAATCCTCAAAGCATGTACTTGAATATAGTGCATATGTATTTGCATAGAAATGAACCCACAAAATGAAATACAGGGAATTAGGTGAAAGCTAAAAATGAAATAAGATATTGCCAACAAGAAAACATGTGGCTGCATCACATTATATTTAAATGGAAACTCTTCCTCTGAAACTCATTCTAAATACATTTTTGTACTTAAAGGAAAAAGCATTTGGAGAAAATATTTTGTAATCTTAGGCCATGATAGATTGTAGTGTATTGCACATTATATACCTGACCGGAAGAATAATCAATAAATGTCTTAAATAATATTTTTCAAGTAAATCCTTCCTTTCATGAAGCACTTTCATATGTAAAATGAAAGAAAAGAAATACATCTACTACTGAACATCCATTATACTCGAGGATCTGCCTTGGCTTTTTACATGCATTACCTCACTTAATCTTCACAAGTCTGTAAGACAAAAACAATCCTCAATTTCTAGATGAGAAAAATTAGGCACAAAGAGATTAAATCACTTTCTGAAAGTCACACAACTAGTAAGTATAGAGTAGTGTGTTTCATCCTGGCAGCCTCACTCCAGAGCTGGAGTCCCCAATCATTAAACCATGTTGTCTCTATGTTGTACTCCTGTACTGCCTCTGTCAATCCTCAGGAAAAGCCTGTAACACTACTGAGTTGATACTATAATGAACTCTGTCAGAGAATTTTGGAAGCTTCTCCATGTCACACAATTAGGGAATAGAAGAGCTCACTCTGGAGCCAAACACTGTTGGTCCAGATTCATGACAAAGTAGCCTAGGCAGCAGGATTCTTTCTTTCCTGATGCTTAGGGCTCAAAGTGCAGGTACCTCCCTAAAATATTTCATCTTCTCCAGGTCCTAATCTCTGAAATCTCTATTACAGCATGTTCTACACAGACTATCATTTCAACTCTCCAGAATCACTTCAAGGCATCTTAAATTTTATGTGAACATACAACAGAAGGATGCTTTGTATCACCTTATAACACCAAACACTGAATGGGAAATTGTAAGATAGTTTTCTTTGAAGCTGTACAAGTCTTTGTTCCCTACCCCCAGGCCTTTCAGAAATACATGTTAACAAAGCTTGAACAGAACCTAATAGTGATGTGTCAAAATAGGGGGTGGGATCAAGTTCATGGAGTAGGAGGATGCAGTACTCACCTACCCCACAGGAATACATCAAAAATACTTTTACACGTGGAGTGCTTCTCACTGAAAACTAACCAGAGACTGGAATAAAGACTCTTACACAACCAAGGCTTTAAGAAATATCCATACAGAATCTGGTAGCAAGGGAAAAGAAGCCATCAGGTGGAGGAGACCTGTGTACCCGGGACAGGACTCAGAAGAGGAGAGGGATTACATGGGCAGAGATCCTCCCTGGGGAGTGAGTGCTTCCAGCCATATACTGGGATCCCCAGCCCTGGAAGAGGAAGACCCCTAGGCTGGTTGGAGGGCTGGTGAAACTAACACGAGGCTATGGGAAGCCTGGACTCTGCCCTTGGGGTGGGCAGGCACAGGCTTGCTTACTCCCAGATCAAGGTAGAGAGAGTGGACTGAAACTGCATGGGACACTGGCCAGTTTCCTGCAACCATCTCACCCTGAGTTAAGTGCCTGTCCAGCCCTGCTTGCTTTACCGTGAAGCTCCACAGCAGGGAAAGGGCTGCAGCAACCAAAGGGAGAGCTTTATTGAGAGGGACAAGGCAACTCAGACCTGGAGTGGAATCTGAGGTCGTGTGGAAGGGAGGCAGCTATTACTGGTGCTTACTGAGGCACCGCATCAGAAGTGTTCCTGGGCCCTGATGGCAGCCAGGGCCACCGGAGCCTATGCTCAAACCCATGCCAAGCACCTGCACCAGCCCCTCTTGCCCCAGCTGCACTCCCCTCTGGGGCAAGGATGCCAGTGCTAAGAGCAAGGAGACTATACATGTAAAGGGAATGAAAGCAGCTCAGACCCACCCTCAGGGCTTCTGCACCAGGAACTTAGTACCTGCCCCCACATTCAATAGGGTGGTACTGGATATTGAGCAGAGGGAAAGCCTTGGCTTATACCTGGCTCTGGCCCTAGCCATTCTGTCTCCAGTCCTACCTCTTCTATCAAAGTGATAGCTGTCTGCACAACCTAGGGAAATACATGGAAATACATGACTCATGCTCATGTCCAATCCATCTTTCCCACCAAAGCCACTGGGTACATGCAGACTTTATAGGGATGCTCCCACATAAGGACACCCTTCAAGACTATTAACAGGTAACTGTTTCACCTAATTTCATAGACACAGAAAGTTAAGCAAAATGAGAAGACAGAGGAATTTATTTCAAGTGAAAAAGGAAGAGGAAACACTGGGAAAAAAACAACAACAACAACAACAACTAATGAAACAAATAATTGACCAGATAGCATTCTTACTTCTAATGCTTTGAATGCTTTAACTGAATTATGGAAGAGAACAGATGAACACAGTGAGAATTTTAACAATAAACTATAAAATAATAAAGAACCAGTCAGAACTGAAAATACAATAACTGAAATGGAAAACACACTAGAAGGAATTAACACAGACAAGGTGAAACAGAAGAATTCATAAATAATCTACAAGAAAGAATACTGTACCCAATCAGAGGATCATAAAGAAAAGCAAATTTTAAAAAAGTAACAGTTTAAGGGACCTCTAGGATAGATAACATCAAGCATACCACACTTCACATTATAGGGGGTCCCAGAAGGAAAATAGAAAAAGAGGTAATAAATGTATTTGATGAAATTATGGCTGAAAACTTCCAAACCTGAGGAAGCAAACAGATATCCAGGTACAAGAAGCACAGAGAGGCCCAAACAAGATGAACTCTAATAAACCCACACCAAGACATATCATAATTTAAATGCCAAAAGTTAAAGAGAGAATTCTAAGTGTAGCAAGAGAAAAACAAAGAGTCACATGCAAGGGAATCCCTTAAGATAAGCTGATTTTTCCTTACAAGTTTTGCAGGCCAGAAGGGAGTTGCATGCTACATTTCAAGTGCTGAAAGGAAAAAGCCTGCAACCTGGGATACTCTATTCAGCAAGATTATCATTTAGAATAGGAGAGATGAAGAACTTTTCAGGCAAGCAAAAATTAAGAGTTCAATACTAAACCACCCTTAAAGAAAGTTAAAGGGTCTTCTCTAAGTGGAAAAGTCTGTAACAAAAAGTAAGTATCTTTGGGAAAGGAAAAATTCTATTAGTAAAGGGTAGGACAACCACTTAAATAAGCTAGTATGGAGATTAAAAGGCAAAAAAGTAAAATAAATTAAAACTATAATAATCACTAAAGAGATAAACATGAAATTGCAAAATATGACATCAAAAACAAAATACAGGGGGAAGGGGATAAAAAAAAGAGCTCTTTTACAGCATGCTTGAACTTAAATGACTACCAGTGTAAATCAAGTAGCTACAGTTTTACATCAATATGTATAAACCCTATGGTACCCACAAATCAAAACACTGTAACAGTGACACAAAAATGAGAGAGAAAGGAATATAAGCATACCACTAAAGAAAATGATCAAACCAGAAGAGAAGAAGCTAAAAGAAGAACAGATAAGAACTACAAAAACAACCAGAAAACAAGTAACAAAATGACACTAAGTACATCAATAAGTATTTTAAGTATCAATAGACTAAATGCTCCAATCAAAATACGTAGGGTGGCTGACAGGATTAAAAAACAAGACCCATTTAAATGGTGCTTACAAGAGACCCACTTCAGAGCTAAAGACACAGACTGGAAATGAGGGGATAGAAAAAGCTATTTCATGCAAATAGATATGACAAGAAAGCCAGGATACTCCAATCAAAGTAGACTTTAAAACAAAGTCTATAACAAAAGACAAAGAAGGGTTTTACATAATGGTATAGGGATCAATACAAGAAGATATTATACTCAACATATATGTACCCAACACAGAAGCACATAAATATATAAAGATTAACAGACATAAAGGGAGAAATGTACAATACAATACAGTAATACTATGGGGCTTTAATACCCCACTTATGTCAATGGACAGATCATCCTGAAAGAAAATCAGTATGGCAACAATGGTCTGACATGACACATTGGACCAGCTGTATTTAACAGGTATCTGTAGGACAGTCCATCCCAAAACAGCAGACTACACATACTTTTCAAGTGCACATGGAAAGCTCTCCAGAACAGATCACATGCTAAGGCACATAACAACTCTCACCAATTTTAATAGGACAGAAATGATATCAAACTTTTTTTTTCCAACCACAACAGTATGAAACTAGGAATCAATTACAAAAAATGGAAAACACAAACATATGGAGATTAAAAAACACGCTACTAAAAAAACTAATGGGTCAATGAAGAAATCAAAGAGGAAATCAGAAAATACCTCAAGACAAATGAAACTGGAAACACAAGTTTCTAAAACCTATGAGATGCAACAAAAGCATTTCTAAGAGGGAGGTCTATAGCAATATAGGCCAACTTAACAAAACAAAACAGAAACAAAAACAAAAATAAGAAAAATCTCAAACAACCTAATCTGCCATCTAAAGGAATTGGGGAAAAAAAGAACAAAGCCCAAAGTCAACAGAAGGAAGGAAATAATGAAGATTAGAAAGGAAATAAATGCAATAGACCAAAGAAGTAATAGAAAAGATCAGTAAAACCAAGAGCTGTGGGGTTTTTTTTTTCTTGGAAAAGAGAAACAAAACTGATAAAACTATAGCCAGGTTCATCAAGAAAAAAAGAGGACCAAATAAGCAAAATAAAAAAAGAAAACAGGAGAAATGACAATTGATACCACAGAGATACAAAAAATTCTAAGAGAACATTCCAAGCAGTTATATGCCAACAAATTGAACAACCTAGAAGAACAGGACACATTTCTAGAAATATACAGCCTTCCAAGACTGAATCAGGAAGCAGTAGCAACGTGAAGAGACAAATCACTAGTAGTGAAATTGAATCTGTAAGTAAAAAACAAACAAAAAACTCCTAGAAAATGAAAGTCCAGCACCAGAAGACTTTACAAAGGAATTACACCAAATATATAAAGAAGAGCTAAAAATACCTATCCTTCTCAAACTATCCCAAAAAACTGAGGAGGCAGGAACCTCCACAAACTTACTGTACAAGGCCCCAATTATCCTGATTCTAAAACCAGAGAAAGACACTACAAAAGAAAATTACAGGCCAGTATCTCTGATTAATATAGATGCAAAAACCCTCAACAAAATATTAGCAAACCAAACTCAGCGATATATAAAAAGGGTCATCTGCCATAATCAAGTGGGATTTATTCCATGAATGCAAGGATGGATCAACACACAACCCAATCAATGTGTATACTCCATTAGCAAAAAGAAGGATAAAAACATCATCATCATCATCTCAAAGGATGCAGAAAAAGCACTGACAAAATTCAACATCTATTCATGATAAAAAAAACTTTCATCAAAGTGGGTATAGAGGGAACAAATGTCAACACAATAAAGGCCATTTATGACAGACCATAGCTAACATATACTCAATGGTTAAAAGCTGAAAGCCTTTCTTTTAAAATCAGGAACAAGATAAGGATGTCCACTAGTCCCACTTTTATTTAACACAGCATTGGAAGTTCTATCCATAGCAATCATACAAAGAAAGTTAATTACAAGACATCCAAATGTAAGGCAAGAAGTAAAACTGTCACTATGTACAGATAACATGATACTATTAAATAGAAAACCCTAAAGTCTCCATCAAAAAAACTACTAAAATTAATAAATGAATTCAGTAAAGTGTCAAGGTTTAAGATTAACATATGGAAATTTACTGCTTTCTATATGAGAAAGAGAGAAAGCAATCCTGTTTAAAATTGCATCAAAAAGAATAAAGTACCTAGGAATAAACTTAACCAAGGAGGTGAAAGACCTACATTCTGAAAACTGTAAAACACTGATAAAGGAATGAAGATGATACAAAAACTGGAAAGATATCCTGTGCTCCTGGATTGAAAGAATATTGTTAAAATGAAAAAAGTTGTGGCATATTTATACAATGGACTACTACTCAGCCATAAAAAAGATTAAAATAATGCCATTTGTGGCAACATGGATGGGCCTAAAGATCATCATTCTAAGTGAATTAAGCCAGAAGGAGAAAAAAAAAAAGATACCATATATCACTCATATGTGGAACCTGAAAAAAAAAAAAAAAAAGGAATAATAAAGGACACTATGAACTCATCTATAAAACAGAAACAGATTCACAGACATAGTAAAGTATCTTATGGTTATTGGGAAAAGGTGGTGGGAAGGGATAAATTTGGGAGTTTAAGATTTGCAAATGTTAGCCACTACATATTAAAATAAATTTAAAAAATAAGTTTCTTCTGTATAGCACAGGGAACTATATTCAGTATCTTGTAATAACCTCTAATGAAAAAGAATATGAAAATATATGTATGTACATGTATGACTGGGATACTGTGCTGCACACCAGAAACTGACACATTGTAACTGACTTTACTTCAATTAAGAAAATCCATGTATCTAAAGCAATCTACAGATTTAATGCACTCCCTGTGAAAATATTCATGACATTTTTCAGTTAGAACATATACTAAACTTTGTTTGAAACCACAAAAGACCCTGAATTAACAAAGCGGCCTTGAGAGCTAAGCTGGAGGTATCACCCTGACTTCAGACTATACTACAAAGCTACAATAATCAAAACAGCATGGTACAATCGTAACTGACTACACTTAAAAAAAAAAAAAAAGGCATGGACAAAAAGAGACAAATAGCTCAGTGGAACAGAATGGGGAGCCAAGAAATAAACCCACATACTTATGGTCAATTTAATGTTCAACAATGGAGACAAGAATATACAACGGAGAAAGACAACCTGTTCCATAAACGGTGCTGAGAAAACTGGACAACTACATGTAAAAGAATAAAATCAGAACATTTTCTCACATCATATATAAAAAAAAAAAAACTCAAAATGGATTAAAGACCTAAGTCTAAGACATGAAACTAAAATTGCAGGAGACAACATAGAGCACTTTTTGACATAAATCATATAACTTAGTCATAAAAAATGAAATTTTGCCATTTTGCAACAACACGGATAATCTTAGAGGGTATTATGCTTAGTGAAATAAATCAAGAAAAATGTTATCACTTCTATGTGGAATCTAAAAATACAACAATTGTAAATTGACTACACTTCAATTAAAAAAAGAAAAAAGAAAATGGGAATAAAAATAGTTCTTACTTCATAACAATAATAAATAATAGAATAAATGAATGAATATAACAAAATAGAAACAGACTCATAGATTCAGAGAACTAGTGATTACCAGTGAGGGAGTGAAGGAGGTGGGGCAAGACAGAGTATGGAGATACAAACTACTATGTTTAAAATAAATAAGCAACAAGGATATACTGTAGAGCACAGAGATAAATAATCATTACTTTGTAATAATTTTAAATGGACTATAATCTGCAAAAATATTGCATTTTATGTTGTACACCTAAAAATATCATATTATAAACTGAAGTAAACTACAATAAAAAAAATTAAATCTATGACTGCTGACCATTTTGGCAATTTCTATCTCAGTTAAATATCATCAATTCATTCATTCAACAAATTTGCATTCATTTACCATGTGAAAGCATTTTTCTATGCTCTCAGTGTACAGCAGTGAAAAAGTAGTCAGAAATATCTATTTGTGCAGAACTTGTATTTCAATGAGGGCAGACAGTTGATAAACACAGTATACAAGTACAAAATAGAGTGTCAGATGGTGCTAAGTACCAAGGAGAGAAATAAAGCGAGGCAATGGGATAGAGACGTCAGGGATATTGCTCTGCCAAGTTAAATAATGTCATGAATTCATTTCCTTCTGTTGTATAAAAATTGACTACAAATGTATTGGCCTAAAGCAACCCCTATTTATTATCTCAGAGCCTCTGCGTGTAAAGAGTCCAGGCATGGCTTAGCAGGTCCTCTGCTCAGCAAATCCCAAGGCTGAAACCAAGTAGTTAGCTTGGCCTCAGTCTCATCTGAAAGCTTAACTAGGTAACAATCTAAAATTTATTTCCTTGCAGCTGCAGAGTTCATGGTAACTTGTTTCTTCAAAGCCAGCAATGGAAACAATCTCTGCTTCTTAAGAGTCTCTAGCTGCGGCCTTTTTAAAAACAACAACAACAACAAAAAAAAAAACAAATCTCACCTGCTTAGTTCAGGTTCATTCATTATCATCTCCATTTTGGCTACCTTGCTATCAACTGATGCAGGAATTTAATTACACTGGCAGAATCCCTTTATCTTTACCCATATATAACGTAACATACTAGCAGGAAGAATATCTCATCACCTTTGCCATGTTCTGTGGGGTAGAAACATATCCCAGGTCTTCCTGCACTAAGGGAAGGGGTTACACAGGGGCACAGTCACCCCTGGTGTGCGACCACTGGTGGTCAGCAAGGTCTCTGAGAACATAATGTTTGAGCTAATACTTGGAAAAGATGAGGGACAGAGGCATGTGGGTATCTGAAGGAGGGAGATTACAGACGCTAGGAACAGTCTGGGTAAAGTTCTCGAGGCTGAAGCTTCCCTGTACATTCAAAACGCCAAGAGAGCAAGGTGGCTGGCTCAGAGAGAGTGAAAGGATAGACAGGAGGGATGGACTCAAAGTGATAATGGAGGGAAAATCATGCAGGGCTTTGGTAAGGCTTTTGGCTTTCACTCTATGAGAGACAGGAATCCATCAGAGTTTCTTAGTTCAAGGGTGACAAGATCTGTCTTACATTTACATGCACCCCAATGTTCATAGCAGCGTTATTTACAACAGTCAAGATATAGAAGCAACCTAAGTGTTCATCAGCAGATGACTGGATAAAGACGTCACACACACACACACACACACACACACACACACACACACACACACACACACACACACACACACACAGAGTGGAATACTACTCCACCATATAAAAAAGAATGAAATTTTGCCATTTTCAACAACGTGGATGGACTTGAAGTGTATCATGCTAAGTGAAATAAGTCAGACAGAGAAAGAGAAATATTGTATGATATCACTTACATGTGGAGTCTAAAAAATACAACAGACAAGCAAATGTAACAAAAAGAAACAGACTCCCATGTAGAGAACCAACCAGTGGTTACCAGTGAGGAGTGGGAAGTGGGAAGGGTCAACATAGGAGTAGAGGACTAAGAGGTACAAACTATTGTATATAAAACAAACTGCACGGATATATTGTACAATACGAGGAGTACAGCCAATATTTAATAACTATAAATGGAGTATAACCTTTAAAATTGTAAATCCCTATATTGTGCACCTGTAACTTATTACAAAAAACACATCTGAAACTCCATGGCTAGCAGGTGCTTAGTATCACTGAACAGATAGATGTCTGTCTGATGCACTCAAAGTCATGTGTACACTGGAAAGCACCTATGTGCCAGTTCCCTGCTACTGTCATGCAGAAAACATTTCAGACATGCATCAAGGGGCTCTGTGCCTTTCCTTCCTGACCTCTCCCCTGCAGAATATGAAGCCGATGTTGGTGGCTACTCAGAGCCCTCTGTTCACTGGCATTTGGAAGGGTCTTAACTGACTCCCTCTATTTGGTCACCTCCGAGCAAGACTGAACCCAGCTAACCAGGGATCTCTGTGTGGCTTCTGGCGTTGCCGCCAAGTCTCACAAGCCTTCTGTTCCCTGGTGTTGATCCTGCATCCTGGATGCCCTGCTCACCAGTCTCCCTCTCACAGGTTTTGGGGCCGTTACCTGCTGCCTCTCCCTGTCTACCAGCCTCCCCCCATAGTGATGAGATCCTTACATTCACTCTCAAGCTGACTCCCACCCACTCCCCTTTCCCTGTGACAGGTGGATGACACCTCTCCCTCCAGGGGAAAAGGAAGAGAAAGGACAGGTGCACATTCCTGCTTTGCACAGGGTGGTACACAGAGCAGCCCAGTGCCCTAGGAGGCTGGGAATCAGGAAAACATGGGGTTCTAATGGCAGCTCTTTCTCTCCTCATTTAGAGGATCCTGTGCAGGTCACAATTCCTCTGAACCCTGTTTCTTCCGCCGAAAATGAGGGCAAACCCTCCCTTAAATAAGACAATCCTTTCCAAGGTTCCAGTCATGGAGGACACAAGGCAAACACTCAACAAATGTAGTTGCCTTCTGTGGGACACTGTCTATACACAGTGATCCTAGCAAAGGGCATCACTGACTATTTCGTATAGTAAAAATTTATTTGGGGGGGAGATGACACAAATCCCTCAAAATCATGCAGGAGAAAGGCCATAGTTTGCACCCAGGCCTGCTTGGCTCCAAACCACCCTCCTTCTGCTCTGCCCCACCTTCCCCCAAGACCCTTACCCTTCTCATCTTCTGTCTTTCTTTACTGTTTTGTTTTCTTCTGCCTATAATGTCCTCAGGGATGTGCCACTATTAGAAATAAAACCCCACAGTCTTAAAAACGAAGGACACATGCTACAACATAAATGAAATGAAGACGTTATGCCAAGTGAAAAAAGACAGTCACAAAAGGACAAATGCTGTGTGATTCCCCCTTACATGAGGTTCCTAGAGTAGCCAAATTCAGAGAGACAGATGAATGGAGAGTGCCAGGAGTTTCACAGAGGGGGCAGTGGTGAGTTAGTATTAATGGGTACAGAGTTTCAGTTTGGGAAGATGAAGAGCTCTGTAGATGGTGATGACAGTTACATGACACTGAATGCACTTAGTGACATAGAACTTTTCATTTTTAAAATGTGTAAAATGGTAAATTTTATGTAATGTACATTTAATTACAATAAGGAATGAAATGAAAACAAATACAGTAAAAAAAAAAAAACCTCTTTTACCATTTTAGGAATGTCATTCTGCTAGTAGACAATACATGGTAGGGGTCATGGGTGAAAGCAAAGGCTGTTATAACACAGGCATGTACCACAATAGCGGTGGTGGAGGTGGGGATAATTCTCAGTTTCTGATATATTTTGAAGGAGAATACAATAGTATTTCTTAAATTGTTGGATGTAGGAGATGAAAGAAAGAAAGAAATCAGAGATGATGTATCAAGATTTTTGCCTAAACCCTCTGCTGTTGCTATTTTGCTTAATAAATTCTGAGTACATCATAGTACATGCTATCAGTGTGGAATCACTTATGATGTTAACTCTGATTACTTAGCCAAGTTAGCGCCTGCCAGGTTTCTCTACTAGGAAACTACTCTCTTTCCCTCCTTTCCATACTCCACTCTTTGGAAGCGTATTACTAAGTGCAGCTCACAATCAAGAAGTGGAGAATTAAGGTCTGCCACGATTGGGAGCCAAGGGCGGGGGTTCCTTCTCTGCAAGAGATTTGCCTCCATCCTCCGTTTATTCAGTCTGTTATTTATGTTTGTATGGGTTCAGAGAGATTTATTTCATGCTTTGTATACCTTGTACACTTTGCATATAAAGCATATTTTATGCTTTATGATCCAATACTATTGTATTGTATTTTGTTGCTCAGACTGTCCCAGCTTTAGCAATTGAGAGAGATTTCAGGTTGACTCCTGTAAGACTCTAATCATTTTGGGTTTTGAGCACTTTCTTACTTTGGGGACATTACAAGATGCTTTAGGCTTATTTTATATATTCCTTGTCTGAGCTCTAGAATCAGCTATGTCTCTAGGGAATCCTAGTTCTTTTTATTGGAGAAGGGTGTTAGAAGTGAAGATGCCTAGCACTGTGTGCTGCATGTGCTCACTGCTACATAGCACTGTTTTTAATATGAAAATATTTTAAACCAGTATACATGTCTACTTACAGTGAAATATTTTAGGTCAGTATACATATCCACTTGCAGTGGATTAATTCAATATAAATTCATATACAGTGGAATACTATGCAGTCATAAAAATAAGAAAGCACTATGTTGATATGAAATAAACTTAAGGACATATCACTACACAAAAAGAAAAGAAAGCAGTGTGTGCAAAACATGTCACGTGCATGTGGACTAGTACTTGCATAGGAATAAAGTGAAGAGGAATTAGGTATATGTTCATACACATATATTGTCTCTAGGAAAGTACACATGAAATTGCTACCGTGGTTTCCATGGAAAAGTAAATGTGGCAACTATGGGCTGAGAGGAAAGGGAGAATTTTCACTATATATAAACTTTTATACGTTTTGAATTTTAAAACCTTGTACCCATTCAAGAACATCTTGACTGTACCGCAAACATGGAATACATTTTAGACATGACTGTGTACTCTCTATCATATCAAAATAGGTAAATAAGAGGGGACAAAATTATGGTCTACCATCAGACATCCTTCTTGGTTATTGTTATTACCTCTCCAACTCAGTTATACATCATTTTATGGTGTGGGCTGCCTTAGTTTTCTAACGCACACCTCAGCTCCCTCCTTCCATATCACATCTTCTGTGAAAATAAGCCAACTTAACTGTCTCATCTACCACAGGCAGTAAACATTTTAAATTTTAGTTACCACTAAAAGTGTGATGATTCCTTGTAGAAAATTATGTCTTTCCGTTGGTATAAACTGCCATTTTAACTGCCCAGAAGGATATTGTCTTGAACAGAAATAACAGAGAAAGTTATAAACACAGATTTGAGGGCACCTGAGACACGCAAACGAGTGTCAGGGAGAGCCGTACTGGATGCAGGAAGACAGATGATCCACAAGGGAAGTGCGGCTTGTAATAACGTAGTTTGGGGATGGCAGCCAAATATCTGCTAGGAAGGATCTCAGACCCAGGAAAACTTTGCAGTGTTTTAGTTACAGAAGCAAGTAGGCCTCCAAAATATATTACAGTGAATGAGAGCCAAGAGAATAATTTTAAAAGCTGAAAGCATCCAAGCCCTCTTCCTAGAAAGCTCCTCCTCAGGTCTTCAGAATGTAGTGCACTGTCACCTGCCTTAAGTGTTGCCAATTCCACTGACAGGTGTCTGTGTGTTTATCTCCTTGAGCTTTGATCACAATGAATTGTGATTTGTCCATATAACCATGTCCTTGTCAAATCTGAACTCATAAATGTCAGGGGTGGGGGGCGATACTAGGTCTCCTGCTATAGAAATTAGTGCTTAGCAGGTGACTCTGAACATTCTCTAAAAACATGAAGAGTGAAGAAATTTAAAAAGGAGAGAAGAAAACCCAATATGCAATTTTAAACACAAACATCAGCTGTGGGAAGAAAAATCTATGGAGTATATAGATTAATGGGTTAAAACCATATATGCTAAGGCCTATAAAAGATAAGAGACAAGAGGAAAAAGCCAAAGTATTGAAAAGGAAGGAACATTTAAGAGAACACAATGTAGAAATGTAAGTAGGAAAGAGGAAAATTAAAGAGATAATTGTGTGGGAAATGGTAAGAGGTTACTGCCAATTATTTTGCAATTCACTTCCTTATTTAAGAAAAATCAAAGAAGATAGTAAGTATAAAAATAATGGCTAACTTTGTTTAGTATCTTTATAATGTCAGAGCTCTGCCTGAAATAAAATAATTTAATTTTTACAACAACCTTTTCTGGGAGTAAATATTAATATTTTATTTGACACATGAAGGAATAGTAGTCAAGAGGAAGCAGAGCTAGTCACCCTCTCTTCCAACCTAATACCCTTCTTTTTATACTCTTCTGGGATGAAAAGAGTATTTGATATTCTAATATGGAATCAGCACTTACACAGCTTCTCTGTTCTAATTTCAAGTCATCATTACCTTTTCTGTCTATAGTTAGTAATAGTTTCTTCATGCTGAATGTATACACCTGGGCAATGAACCTACCATTTAGTTTCAGACTTTTATACCTAAATATTGCATCAAAATGCCTCAACTGGACCTTCACATTTCCTGAAATGGTTTAGGGCTGATTTCTCCATGGTTGCATTGGTATAACCAGAGTCTACGCTGAAGAACTGCCGACTTAACTATACTTGTCATTGTATCTCGCATGACCCTGGATCTGGCCTAACACAGTCTCCTCTTCCTTACATTCCATCACTTGGAATGCAGTCCTTTTACCTCCTAACCTGCCTCTCATGCCCTGTTAACTTACCCCGTCCTTTTGCTGATGGCCCTCTCTGATCTAGAATATTATTCTCTTCTTTCCCCATTTATAACTTTCCAGGAGTCTCTTACCATCCATCTATAACCCCCAAACTTGGATGTTAAATCCCACTCTCAAATCCCTTAGGGCATGACTTTGAAAATAGGGTCATCGCAGACAGGATTAGTTGAGATGAGGTCATACAAAAGTGGCCCCCTCATCTAATATGACTGATGTTCTTATGAAAAGAACTCGCACAGAGACAACATCATGGAAAGACTGGAGTCATGCTGCCACAGGCTAAGGAACTACCAGAAGCTGAAAAAGAGACCTAGAACCGCTCCTTCTCCAGCACCTCCAGAGGGAGCAAGGCCCTACCAACACCTTGACTTCAGAGTTCTGGTCTCCATAACTGTGGGACAATAAACTTCTGTTCTAAGCTATCTATGTGTGGTACTTTGTTTCAACAGCTTTAGGAAGCTAATACACCATCCATGAAGCCATATTTTTACCTCTCTCCTTCCTCACTAACCTCACTTGTTGTCCAGTGTTAGTATTACTTAACTTATTAGCAAAACCAAACCAAAAATGTAACAAGTTTTACTGAATGCCAAACACTATGTCAAGAGCTTGATATACACATTATTTCATTCTTATATAGACCTGTAAGATAGGTACTATAATTGTGCAGATTTTAGTTATAAGATAAGCCCCAGAAAGTTTAAGGAACTTGCCTATGTTCCTACCAGTGGGAAGTCAGAGTCAAATCGACTCTCTCTGATCTTACTTTCTGAAATCTATTGTCTGATTTTTTTCTAATCATGCCACATAACTTAATTATATAATGCTCTGTATTGTTCTCAGGGTATCTCCACATCTCACACCAAAGGCAGTAACAGCAAAAGCTCACTGACTGCTTCTTGTGAGCTATGTGACCTGTATTTATTCTTGCTACATGCACCTCTTACAACAACTCAGTGTCTATGTAGTCTCAATTTACAGATGAAAAAAATTTAAGCATGATATTTTAAGCAGCTAGCCTGAAGTCAGACAACTGTGGAATGCCAAGGCCAGAGTCAAACGTAGCAGTTTGACCCCAGAGTGTCAACTCCTAACTGCTACCCTGTACCAGCTCCCTGGTGGCATCGTTGAGAACAAGGGTCTTGTTTCAGTTGTTTCCTTCTGGACCTTCCATAAAGGTGGAAAGGTAGTAAGTTCTAAATAAATTTTCTCAGGAAGAACAGAAGAGAACTCCAGGGAGAATGTGACTGGAACTTCTCCCACTGTCTCTGGAAACCAGTCTGGGTTACTCACTACAAATAGGCACAGATTGCTTTTTCTCTCATTTGAGACTCTTTTCCAAAACTGGTGTAATACTCAGCATGCAATGCCATTTAATCAATATTTATGGTTGGTAGCCTCTGCAAAAGTGTTCCTTTTATCAGGAGAATCTTTTCAAACAAAAGGGAAATTATCTCCAAAATAGATTTAATAAAACCAACAAATTAATCTTTAAAGAAGTTTTTTTCTATGATACCACCTGGATAAATAAGCAGATACAGTAGATAGTTTAGAAAGAGAAGCACCTATTGCAAATTTCGACGTTTACACAACAAATGGACACTCAAAACTGTGTGGATAATTGTGAATTTTCCCCTACTAAAGTACATACAAGTATTTTTAAAAATTGATCTCTGTAAGTATGCTAGCCCAAGGAGCAGGAAGTGCTGTAAATAAATATTACACAAAGAAACTGAAGGTGCATTTCTTTTATCCAACTTTTCTTCTAGAAAACTTTTTTAATTACTATAGATGTTACTCTCGTGTACTCCCTAATTTCATTTTTAAGCCAACGGGAAATATATTTCCTACTGTTGTTATGAAACCTCCAAAGTTAATTACTGAAGATAGTTGGATTATTTTTTTGCTTATCTTTATTCTACTGAGACCATACACCATTTGCATGTAGCAATGTGGGGTGAGTTCACTTCTGACACAGTCAATTATATAAGTCTATCAACAGCTATTTTATGATGGGAACAACAGAGACAGACGGCTCGGACTCTGTGATGAATGTAGATTAGAGAGAGGTCACCCTGACATACATAATTAGTTTTAGAATGTTAAATTAATAGGTAGAATGCCCCTAAGGCAACCATACATTAAGGCTGAAGCTGCAGGATCTGGAGTCCGGCTCCTGTCTGCTGTCATCAGCACTGACATGGCTCAATGCACTGCTTGTGAAATGGCATAAGGTATTATGGCAAAACTAAATGGCTGTAAAAACAAAATTTGCATAATACTATGGTCATACTACATATATTTCCCTTCAGAAACATTTGTGCAGCTAAATTATTATGTAAATTTCTAATGGGGGTTGGTTCAAACAGATAAATCTTTGGGTGCCTTATGAGAACTAAATAGATGTTTAGACAAGGGTTCAATAAGCAATCAATGGTAATATTCAGGACAATACTAAATTTCTAGTCTGTGCTTGCTGTGGATATTAGCTTAAAACATGAAGGTGAAACAGAAGACATTTTCCCAGTTATAAATTATTTATTTGCTTTTCCACCCGTGTGTGGGTGAAAAATAGTAAGATCTACAGCAGAGTTCATCTACAAAAGAGGGATGAAAGATAATACCCAAACTTTGCTTTCATTTTAATCAATGGCTGATAACAGTGAGAGTGATTATTACTGTTATTAACCTGTCTGAATGAAGAGAAGGATGATTTTTGTAGAGAACAAATAACACTTTCTAGACACTTCTAGGATAAACTTGAAGCAATCTAAAGGCATATCTGCAGTATAATTTGTGCCACACATTATACTATTTTATGTCAATAGTATTATTATTTGTTCACATTTTAGTATTTACTATGTGGCAGGCACTTAGGTAGATGATCTATTATGCTATCTACTTTTTAATATGCAGACCATACCTGAAAGGTAGATATTATTATCCACATTTTACTCATGAGGTCCATGAGATACTTATTGGTTGAGAGATCCTCATCACATAACCAAATGATAAGAGGTCAAGGACTACCTGAATCTAATGACTTTATATGATTGTTTTTTCTTTATATCGTTCAGATCCCAAATGGCTGAGCTGGGACATACAAATTGAGGTTTAGATTAAACAAAAAAATTAGTAAGCATATTATTTATCTCCAGCACCAAGTTAGATATTTTTTCAATAACCTGGGAGATACTTTCTGAATCCAAAGCCCAGAGAAGTTAAATGACTTCCTTAAGGTCATATGGCCAGAGTGCAAGGATCATATTTAATTTGGAAATAAATGTTCATTTCAATTTTATCACAACCTCTGAGAATTCAGCAGATACTCACCGAGTGAAAGCTTCAGTGTTTGTAAGGTTGTCATTGAAATATCAGGTTTGTGTTTGTAGAATTCAGTTTGCTTTGGGGTACAGGTAACAGACCACCTGATAGGAGTGAGTGAGTTAAATGATCAGAGCATGTATACCACACTTGTCAAGAAGGCCAGAGACAGAATTTCCAGGTTGCTTCAGCAGCTCGGTGATGAACACAGAGCTCAGATGATTTTCATCTATCTGCTCTACCACTCACAGCATGTTGACAGTGTCCCACTCAAACACAGCAACTACACCTCAGGATGCCTTAGGCAGACACTATCAAATCTGGTGGTCATTCAATTCCTTGGTAAGATAATAAAATGTGAAACATTTTATGAAAATAAAAGTGCCCCACAGACTTCCCCTTTGATGTTCTTGGCTATGACTGGATTGCTTGAATAAGTATCTCCTAGTTTCTGGGAAAGCTAGGAAAGTGAGTAACAGGCATTCTCAACACCTTAGGGTTAAAGGCTGTGCCAACAAAAAAAAGAATGGGGACATGGTAGACAATGGTGAAGGGCCATTTGGTAAAGAACCATTAATGTCTGCTCCAGCATCGTTCCTTGATACTTAATTCCACAGATACGCAATAGGCTGATCTTTCAATGAAACAGACACCTACCTAGTAAGACACTGTAGGGAAAGGCTATATGAAATCCCAGCCAAATGAAGGATGTCATTTCTAAATGTTCATTTCAAATTTATTATAACCTCTAGGAATTCACTGGTTACTCAGTAAAAGCTTCAGTATTTCTAAGGTATCCATAAAAATACCAGGTTTGTAGTGGTATAATTTAGGTTTGTTTCTGGTACAAATTACAGATCACCTAATATAGTTAGCGGTTCAATAGACTGTTCTAACCAATTATGAAAAATTTTTAAAAGCTGGTCGTTATTTTCTCAGAGATAATGATAACAAAATAAAATGTCACAAGATTACCTGTACCCTGCTGTTAGATAAATGCCAAGGTAAAACCAATTATTTATTTGATAATCATTATTTTATGAAAAATAAATATTGGAAAATTATCTTCCAAAGCTGAAGACTGATTATACAGTGAATGAATACCAAAATGGAACATTTCATCTTGTACCAACTGACTGATCAGCTTTAATTCTTCTATAATATATACGTATCTCAACATTTACACTATTCTAGTATTATTTTCATTCTTTCCCGTTTACAAAGTCTTTAACTCCTAATTTCTCAAAGTCTTGCTGACCTCACAGAATCTAATGGTCGCTATCAACCATATTTTTCTTAGCAGAGATCAACTTTCCAAGGAGACATATGCAAGAGGATTTATGTCTGCATTCAGTGTACAGAAAATTAAGCAGCACTTCTGATACCCCAAGTTCTGTACCTAGCCCACTGGGTAACCTTCCACCAAGAGCTATCAGCTTTCACAAAAACATTAATGACAAGGTCTGTGTTGTTTCCATATACAGGTGTGATACGTAAAGCATCTGAAGTGTTACCATGCAGGAGATGACACTGTTACCTGATTTCCAAATATACACATGTACAAATACATGACTTTTTAGTGAAAAAGGTACAGCTGTCCCTGATTTTCTACTAAGCAAATTTCTGAACTCCCTGTTTGACAGAGTCCTCCAATGACAGATCCATGTTGGACTTCCAGATTTCAGAGTTTAGCCTAAGGACAAGATAGTACTGACCTGTAAGTTGCAGAGCATGAAGTAGTATTTTAGCAATAGTTCCAAAGGTTAGATTGATGTTGAAACTAAAGACTTAGGATCTAGGGGAGAGGCTTCAAGATGGTGGAACAGAAGGACGTGGAGCTCACCCTCTCCCATGAATACATCAAAAACACATCTACATGTGGAACCGTTCTCACAGAACACCTACTGAACGCTGGCAGGAGATCTTGCACAACTGGAACTACAAGGGAAACCTTCACAAAACCAGATAAACAACAAGCTCCCACTGTATAGCACAGGGAACTATATTCAGTATCTTATAATAGCCTATAATTAAAAAGAATATGAAAAGGAATATATATATGTATGTATGTGTAACTGAATCACTATGCTGTACATCAGAAATTAACACAACATTGTAAACTGACTATACATATATATACACACATAATTTTTTTAAAAGACAGGATCTAGAACAAGGCTAGAGAGAGAAAATACGTGTATGTGAACGCACACATACTTTGCATGTGCACACCCACATATACCAACAACGGGATATGAGTCTTAAGTTTCCAATGTACAATCAAAGGTAATACCTAGAGCCGTAGTTTAAGGTATAGCCCATACCCATTTCACGGAGTTCCAGTTACCACACATTCTAGGTGGAGCAGACAACAGTGATAACTCAGGCGTCACTGAAGAAAATAAGGTTGCCATCACCTCACAGAAAATATCTCCTTTTCTAGTAACCAATAAAGAGGGTTTGTGTCTAATTTGCTTACTAGTTTCTCACTCATTGCAGAAATGAGTTGGGAATTATCTAAGAACTCTACCAATAGAGAACAAAGTTCAGGAGCATGGTCCCATGATAATTCAGATTAAGAGATGATGTCGATGTTCTGTCCCTCTCTGTCCCTCTCTCTATCATATTTTTGGGGACCAAGAATTTACAGGAGTAATGTCATGACACACAAGGGATTTTCCAAGACAAGTGTATTCCTAGACCTGTTAGAAAATCACTGATGGGTAGAGAGAACCTCTTGCTATTGGAGACCTTTGGCAATGCCTTAATTAAGAGGATGCATTTTATAAGAAAATCATTTTAAGATTAGAGTTTGTACAAGATAGACACAATCTAGTAGCCACTGGGCTAAATTTGGCCAACAGATGCCTTATGTTTATCCAGTGCCATGTTTAATCAAGCTATAATTTGAGTGTCTCTGGTCAGGGAGCAATTGTCACAGTTCATGAAAGGTGCTACCTGCCTCTTCCCATGTTTAAATCAACAGTCTAACCGCTAAAGGCATTTGAAGACCCCCTCCTATTGTAGGTACAGCAGTGCTTCTGTTCTAGGAGTCAGGGTTCACGGTTTAATGAGTGGAGACAGAATGGATTTCATCCCTAACTTACCCACTTTCGTGCGGTTTATTATCCTCAAAACCATATATAGTTTCATCTTTTCTTCCCAAACCATGAATCTTCTGCTAAAAGATTCTGTCAAACCATTTTCTACAGTTATGAAAACGATATATTTTCCTCATTTTCTCCATATAAAATTATGACACTGAATAAATCTTTTCAAACAACACAACACTCTCTATCCTCCATGAAATTCGGATATGGCCAACCCCCACCACCATGACCCCATTAAGAATCACTAATGTAGAAAAATGCATTAGGAAGATAACTCTAAATATACTGAATCCTCTTTTCTCAATTCCCACAGAAAAAAAAATTTTTTTGCCTTAATGTAGCTTTTACCATTAGGTGCCATCCTTTAATTATGATATGTTTGGAGAACATCTGACCCTGTTAATCTTGTTGACAGACCCAAAGGAGCAGACAATAACCACTCACTGCCTCTTTTGGAAAGCCTTCCCTTTCTCCATTAGAACATCATGTGTTACTATAACATTTGGCAATATCTAATAAATTTAACACCCTTTACAACATGCAGCTGTGTTTCATTTCTAACAGCAAAAGTAATTGTGAACAAGTTCAAACTACAAAGAAATTCTTATGATTACTAATAAAATCCACCTATCGTTCAATAGGAAATAACCCAATTGAGAGTTTTTTTTTTAAATATTGATCTCATTTTCTATTTGATAGTTACAAGAAACTAATGGAAAGACAGAGCTGTTTTTTTTTCTCTAAAATATAGACGTTGCTAAGATTCTCATCAAACACAGTAGGTTGATGACAGGTACAAGGAAATGGCAGACATTTAAATGATCCAAATTATAATTGGTAATTAGCTCCCAAATTATTTCTGTCTTTTTCAGTTGGAAAGAAGACACTTTCTACAGTTATGTAATTACCACAAAGAAATATAAATATCCTGTTCCGACCCAATATTCATCTGGAATAGAAGTAGCTGAAAGTGTGTATTTGCTCATATACAATAGAAATACATATACATAAACAGTATTTTAACAACCTTGAAGGGAAATTTCTTTTTACAAATTATACCTTTATAAATAAGGGTCCTTAAAAATCTGAATCATAAACTGTCATTATAAACTGTTAGTTTTATCTAGAACATCTCTGTACTAGGAAAATTTCTTTTTTTCTTCATGATTTCAGCTACTCTATGTATTTTTCATTTTAGTCACGATGTTCTCCTAATCAAAATTAGTGATATAATCTAGAGAGATCTGGGGAATTAATTACATACATCTCATTTCTACTCTGCTAATCTTCTTTATGGCTTCAGTTTAGGGAAAAGAAGCCTATCATTGACTGATAAGCCAAGGAGATTCTATTTGCTTCATAGAAGGATCTACTGAAAGGCTAGCTATGATTTATAAATCTTTTTGACCTATTCTAACCATAGCAACACTTGAATGCTAACCTTGAAATGGAAAGCATGGCACTGTGTGTGGAAATCAAGTAGATGTATTACCATATTAGCTGATTTTATTTATGTATTTTGTCTATTTTAACCAGAGACAGGGAGGAAGGGAAGGAAGGATGGGGAAAGAGGTGGGTGGGGGAGAGAAAGAGAGAGAGAAAGAGATTAAAGCTACAAGGAAGAGAATGTTCTCCTAGGGCAGTCTACCCAGACAATAGAAATAAAAGCAAAAACAAATGGGACCTAATTAAACTTACAAGCTTTTGTACAACAAAGGAAACCTGAAGCAAAACAAAACGACAATCTACAGAATGGGAGAATATATTTCCAAAAGATAAGATTGACAAAGGTTTAATTTCCAGAATATATAAACAGCTCATAAAACTTAACAACAACAACAAAAAAAAACCCAATCCAAAAATGGGCACAAGATCTAAACAAGCAATTCTTCAGTGAAGACATACAAATGGCCGATAGGCACATGAAAAAATGCACAATATCATTGTCAGAGAAATGCAAATCAAAACTACAATGAGGTATTACCTCACACCAGTCAGAATGGCCTTCATTCAAAAGTCCACAAACAATAAACGCTGGACAGGGTGTGGAGAAAAGGGAACCCTCCTCACTGCTGGTGGGAATGTAGTTTGGTGCAGCCATTGTGGAAAACAGTATACATATTCCTCAAAAAGCTACAGTAGACTTACAATATGACCCAGCAATCCAGAGAGAACATTAACTCAAAAAGATACATGCACCCCAATGTTCATAGCAGTTACAATAGTTACAATAGCCAAGACATGGAAGCAACCTAACTGTCCATCGACAGATGACTGGATAAAGAAGTTGTGGTACATTTATACAATTGAATACTACTCAGCCATAAAAAAGAATAAAACAACGCAATTTGCAGCAACATGGATGGACACAGAGATCATCATTCTAAGTGAAGTAAGCCAGAAAGAGAAAGAAAAATACCATATATCACTCATATGTGGAATCTAAAAAAAAAAAAAAGAAAAAAAAGGACACCATGAACTTATCTACAAAACAGAAACGGACTCTCAGACATAGTAAACAATCTTATGGTCGCTGGAGAAAGGGGGTAGGAAGGGATAAATTAGGGAGTTTGAGATTTGCAAATGTTAGCTACTATATATAAAATAAAAATTTCTTCTGTATAGCACTGGGAACCATACTGAATATCTTATAATAACTTTAAATGAAAAAGAATATGAAAATGAATATACGCCTGACTGGGACATTGTGCTATATACCAGAAATTGACACATTGTAGCTGACAATACATCAATTATAAAAAAAGAAAGCTACATGGAAGAGGTGGCACAGTGCCTCAAAGTAAGCTTCATGAACATTGCACTCTTAATTGCAAACAATTTGAATGTTGGCAAATCTATCTGCTAACTTCAATAAAATGAATCTAATCTATAGAAAAGTTTAAAACACAAATTCAGGCAATTAACTTTTCATCTGAAGAGGAATATTTGAAAAAGGAAAAGGACGTTCCTTTTTTTTTCCCCAAGTGATCAGAAATATCCTGCTAGTCAAAGACATTGCTCCTTCTAAGCCAGATTAGAAAACTGAGAAGTCCTGTTTTATTAAATAGAAAGATAACACAGCTACATCATGGATTCTTGAGATGACAATAACAATTGACTGTAATAATTCTCTGGAAGTTTGGATAATTGGATTTAGCCATCTGGAGTCTGATTATACTGCACTGGCTATATGCATCCCTGATAAATAAGCTAACTTATTTCTTGATTATTAAATGCTGAGTGACTGGTATTTGTATCCAACTTGTGTGCTTTTTGTCCTTAACCAAAATACACGTTAAATATCATTTGTCTTGGGACTATTTACTTCAAGAAATTATACCATAAGTATTTGCAGTGTAAATGAATTACAGCTCTAGAAATAAAAAAAAAGATACCAATTTTGGAAAAACAGTCTATTTCAAGAAATCAGGACATAGGTCTTATATCTAATAAAAATGAATAACATACTCCTGTTAACTATGCTATAATGCAGTTTACTGTCTTTAAAGTGGTTCTCACATACTTCCCTTTCAAACAATTATTAGGAAAACAATGATTCAATCATTGTGAGTCCAATATGATGTAGATATATTTCATAATTTATGGTGAAAGAAGTGGTACATGCTAATGAACAGGATACTTAAAAAATGCTTTTAAAATGATAAAGTTTGTTATGTGTATTTTATCAAAATAAAAAACTATTATTTAAAAAGAAGTGGTGTGATAGATACTGAAGGTGAAATAGTTTAATAAGTTATTATAATCAGCTGTTTGTAATGCCTGATTTCTAGGAACTGTCCAACCTGTAATTTTTTTTTTTTTAGTTATATGGAGGTCTGTAGAATCCCTGTATACTGAAATAAAAATGATTATTATTCAAAATTTATTTTCAAATTTCACCACCTACAGCAGGTTTTAAAGAACTGGCTTTCACACCCTTTTGTTTTTGTTGTTTCTTTCTACCCTGCCAATAGCTATTACATGGTAGCGGTAAATTGAACACAGAGATTTTAAAGCTCTGACAAGTTCATTTCATGTTTTTTTTCCTACCGTGGTAGCTTCTTAAATCGAATTTCCTACAGAATATAATAAAATTGTGGGTCTCACGTCCCCTTCTGAAATTGGGAGTAACTTTGTTACTGGCCCTGAGAAGTTTATTCTCCATCTAGTAATGGATCAGGCTCACCACCTGAGTGTGGATGCGAACAATACCCCAACATTTAGTCTGATTTTCCTAGAGGCTATTTCTGCTTTGCCAGAATAGAAGTGGCCCCAGAGCAGAGAATTTATGCCTCCATAATGAATACGGTTAGTCCACAATCTCATGCCAAGTGAGTGTTCATATCATTTTATGACCCTCATAATATATCACAGAGCTACAGGCTGAAAGGAAACTAATTAACCTTTAATGAGATGAGGACACTGCAGGACAGTTGGCACTACGCAAGGGCTGTAATTCCCAGGCTGAGATGTTCACCTGGGCTCCCTGCCACTGTAGATCTACAACCTATGTTTGGCACCAGCGTTCTTCATGGTGTCTACCAAGTCTGTCCACAAAAATACAGCAAAGTAAGTCAAAATGTTACCCAAGGGAAGCCTGCCCAGCTGGGCTGATACAGAGAACATGGAAATAAGTTAAATTTCTAATACAGCTGTCTTCGAAGTCTTCTCTAGTTAAAGGAAATTATATACTCTGTAAGCTCATCACAGATCATTCTGCTTTAAAGGACTTTAACCATGCAGGTATGAAATTAAAGGAACATTCTCAGACCAAACTGTGGCATTAATATGCTCACTCTCATCACAATGGAACATGACACATTTTTCAATACTGCTTGATTCATTAAATTTCAATTGAAGATAAAGGTTCAGTGAGTTGATCTATATCTAGTTTCCAGGATTCACGTAATTTCTGAAATCACAGATACAGGATTGGTTGTCTGACAAATGTGCAAAAGAATAGTGCTCACAAAGTGTTTATTAATGTTCTGAAAGTTGAGAGAGAAACCTCTTTAGAATTGTCTGACCTTCATTCTTATCATATGAGTTGACAGTTATTCTAGAAAGGAAATACAGAGCCTGTAAAACATCTTTCTCTTCATATTGATCTTTCCATTGAATCCGGACAAACATTTTTATCCGGTGGCACATTAATGTGGCAAACACTTAGGCATTTATCTGGGAAAGACTAATGATGTCATCCCAGCTTCTCTACAATCACCTGTTTGATTTTCCACATGTGAAAGGGGGTGAACTCCAGTTTCTTTTCACTCAAATCAGGCTGAAGTGATAGTGAATTAATCCCCTTCCTTTTATTTACTACACTTAAATAAGACCGATTCTCAACTGTCTTTGTTTGTAAACTGCTTGCATGTTACATAGTAGCATTAAGATAAAGTCTTAAATTCTGTGGACTGTTTAATCTGTAAAATAATGGTATCACCTCATTACTAGTGACTCATTTTTATAACCAATTTCTTTCTGTTTTTCTGAAGCTTTTTGGAATGGAGTGAATGGAAAAGCACGACAGGACTTTTTGATTAATAGTAGAACAAAACATGCTAACAGTTTTAAACCATTTTCGTCATATCTTTAGTGCTAAGTGACTTATGTGTAGGGAGGAATTATGATCCCAGGATGAAATAATTTGTAGGTTCAATGAACTCGTAGAAGCATCCAGAATCTTTCCACCTTCCATCACATCACACACACACCTACATACTGAGAGAAAGAATAATGCTTTTTATTGTTTAACAAAAAAGTATCTACTAAAAGGGAGGGGGAAATTTACTGACTATATACTGTATCATAGTATGTATTAATTATTAGAGTTGCATGTAAATGGTTCGAAGCAATCAACTGTTTCAGCTGTTCTCCAACTTTAGACATAAGAATCGCAGAGCTGACTGAAAGTGAAGAAATGCTAGGACCCAGCTCAAGAAACCATGATATAGTGGACCTGGGATGAGATTCAAGAATCTGCTGTTTAAATAAGCACCCCAGGTACTTCTGATGCAGGTGTTTCACGGGTCACTGAGAACAGTAGTTTAACCCCTCATTAAAGAATGTGGGTTCTGAATGCTGAAGTGAACGTGGCAGGAGCAAGTTCTTGCAGTCTTGGAGTTAGGTTGTGTCAGAACTCTTTGTTCTGAGGCTGCTGTTAATGATAACTGCTGAGGGGCAAGGAGGAGCAATACAATTTGCATAACCCAAAAGAGGTATTACGAGAAAAAGGATGAAATTCAAACTTGGAGAAACTTCTCTATATGCAAATGGTCTGACCTCACCAAGGATTTGTACCAGGCAAGGACAGAGAGACCCCTAAGTAAAAAATACCTATGACGAGGAAAAGGGTTTGGTAATCTGGGCATACAGCAAGAATCTCAGAATCTGTAGCTGAGAGTGGCTGATGTTGGATTCCCTCAGGACTCACATCAGTAGTAAAATGATTACTTTTCTTGTCCTCTCACTCTGAAGCATGTCTATCCCTTCTCTCCTTTGGGCGGGGGTGAATTCTCAGGATTTCTGGATAGTTAGGGAAGTGAAATGAGGTCTAAACAGAGAAAGCTAATGTTCTCCTTGCTAATTAGGACAGATCAAGAATCAAACTATTATTAAAAAAAAATAAATTTACACCTAGTTTATGACGTAGGTCAGACGAAGTACAAAAGATTAAAGGAAGAGAGGAATGTATACAGAACAGAATAGCCTGGGTCCTCCATAAAAATAAATAAAGAAAGAAAGAAAGCTGGTGTGCGCTGGAGGGAGGGGCGCAGCACAGCTGGGTTGTAGCCTTTGTCTCCGAAGACCCGCACCATTGCTGGCCCGTTCTCAGGAGAAGAGAGGCAGGGCTCGCCCTAGCCAACGTATCCACTGCTGCAGAGTTTTGCTCTGGCAAAGAGAGCTTCAATGTATTTTTTTTACAAACCCCTTCCCTGAGAATAACTTTGATGCCAGAGAACTAGAAGCCTGGATACTACTTCACTGTGTCCTCCTGAAGTTCCCAACTTTCTCTACTACCATAGCACTCAGCACATCTCCTATTAGAAAAACCAGCTGCACATTTGGGGCTTCTCTAGATTTCAATCTGTCATACCAGACAATACGTCCCCAAAGCTCTTCTGGTTTCCCTTTTCCTATTAGAGTCCTTCTGCCTCTTAACTGGGGATCTTCAGCCTCGGCATATTCCTCCAGGGGAAAAAAATTCAGTTGATAACCTCAACTCACCAAGGAAAGCTTCTCTCTCTCTAGAATTTAATTCATATAGTCTTATTTGGTTCCACAACTCTACAGTGTTTTAAGAAGTGTAATTTTTTATAATTCATCCACTTCTTTCTGTTGAAATGACTGCTTCAACCTATTACATCTTACTTGGAAATGGAAACCCCACATTAAATGTAATCCTAACTGCTATACTTAAGAGCTTGAACAATATCATCTCCAACTCACCTTTCTGCCTTTTTCTATTAGTGCTCCCCAGCTCACATGCTATGCTACAGCAAAATTGGATTTTTTAGTGTTTTTTAATAACACACCAAATTTTCTTGCCTCTGAGTTCCTGCTCTCGCTGATCTAAGCATCCTGTGCTCACTAGAATTCTGTATGTTCTCCGTCTCACTTCAAATACCACTCTTCTATACAGCCTTTTCTTAAATCTTCAATTGCAAATGATATCTCCCTGCTTTAAAACACTTTCCAGCTATATCTCCCTTAATATATAATATTTTGAATTATCTTCTCAAGTTTTATTTTAAAAAAAAATCATCTTATGCCCTTTAATAGGCAGATTATAAATGCTTTACAAGTAAGATGTAGGCAAGTCCTTACAAGTAAGAACTGTGCTTTAACTCACTTTATTGGTCCTTAAATATCCTGCACATAAAAGGTTGAGGGACAACTGAACACTTAACAAGTCCTTATTCTGTCATTACTGTCTCTGCCTCGGAGATAGGCAAAGAATAGCCATTTTTGAAATAGCTTTATTAAAGTATACTTGACTTACAATAAACTGTATATACTTGATGTGTACTACTTGACAAGTTATGACATAAGAATACACCAATGAAACCATAACCACAATCAAGATAGTAAGATAATAAACTGTAAGGTTTCCTCATTCCCCTCTGTAATCTCTCCCTCCCACCTCTCAACTCACAAAATCACTGATCTATTTTCTGTTGCTATAAATTAATCTGTATTTTCCTGAATTTTACGTGAACAGAATTATACAGTGAGTACTCTTGGTTTAGCTTGTTTTCCTCAGTGTGATTATTTTGACATTCATGTATGTTGCTTCCTGTTGATGGATATTTGGATTGCTTTCATACAGTGATTCTTCCAAATGAATCTATTATGAACATTCATGGACAAGTCTTTATGTGGACATATGTTTTCATTTTAGGGGGTGAATACCTGGAAGTAGAATGGCTGGATCATATGGTAAGGGTATTTCTAACTATTTAGGAAGCCATGAAACTGTTCTTCAAAGTGATTTTAGCCTTTTAAATCCCACCAACAGTTTATGAGGGTTCCAGTTTCTCCTTATCCTTGCCAATACTTGGTATAGTTAATCTTTTTAAACTATCCTAATAGGTATGTAGTCATATCTCATTGTAGTTTTCTGTTTCTCTAGTGACAAAGGACAGTCTGCATTTTTTGTGGGATTATTTGCCATTTTTTAACAAGGTAGACACACACATACATGACACATACAGCCATCGTTAAACCCTAATTAGTTCCCTGACCCAATATTGGCCAGATTCCTTAATTTAGGAACATGTATTTGGAATTTAGAAAGAGAAACCATCTCTTTGAGTGACTGAATATGAGAAATGATACCAAAGGCACTGCAATGAGCCTTATTTCTTCATAAGTCTTTGAAACAAAGGAAACTAATTTGCGGAGGGAGAGGACAAGATACATATTTAGAGAGAGGGAGAGATGGGAGAGAGATACAGAGAACTGTTTGGATTCCACATATCTTTCTAAATTCCATTTCCCCTCATTTCTGAACTCAACTGCTTTCTGACCTCAGGTCTTAGAAAGTACAACTTTCTTCTGGTTGACTTAACCTAGATCCATCTGTCTTCTGTAATTTGCAACTGAAGTTACTCAAGAAGTGCTTATTTAATTCATTAAACATTTGTATAGTGTTGACAGTAAGTTCTAAAGGTTGAATGATTATTTTGGAGCAATCCAAACATTTATCCTTTATTAAGGTGCTATATTTAGCAAGTATAATTCCATTGCATGTAAATATACCATACTTCATTGTTTTCATTTCTAGTTTATAATAATAATCTCTGTACATAGTGTTTTCACAGGATTAATGGCTGGTTGGGGTTAATGGCTCTCAGCTATGCCATGGGCCATCAACTCTTCTCAGTTGGTCATTAATCCCCAGGAAGTGCCTTGTACCTCAATCATTATGGTTTAATTAGGTCATTAAGAAGCTGCTGGTTAATTGCCACATTACAAGCATTAAGAGATGGGCAGGTGGCTGCAAAGACCAGAAGAATCACAGTGTTCACAAAAACAGAGAGAGAGAGAATAAGAGAGAGAGACAGAAAGCAATAATTAGAAAATGTTTCTATGTTTTTACCTAAGTTTCAAGTAAGGAGGTATTTATATGATTACAAAATATTTTTGAACAAGAAATATAATTGCATTAATAACCCCTGAGGAATATATCCAATTTCTAATTTAACAAAGCATACTTGGCTAAAAATTTCCTAAGTGTGATTTAATATTAGGACATAGAATTGGGATAGTTTCAAATATAGATTTATGTACCTTGACTTGTTTAAGCCCTTTGTTCTGCATCCCAGCCCTCTCATTCATAAATTGGGAAATCTGTACTAAAATTTGGGGTGCTTTGAGATTTTGTTAAAATTTTCATTATTGAAAAACACATTTAAGCTAAGAAAAGTTTTAGCCTTGCACAAGAATTATGAATTATTTTAGACTTTCACTGAATTGTTTATCTTGCAACCTCAAATTTAGAATATAGATTAGTTTTCACAAATAACCAACATCAAGAGTGTTTTCACTATTCATACTACATATATTAAAAAGATAATAAGATAATACTATGAACAATTTTATGTAAATTTTAGCAATTTGCATAAAATAAATTCCCTCGAAGATATAAACTACCAAAGTTCTCTTAGGAAAAAACAGGTAAGTCCATATCTATTCAAGAAATTAAATTTGTGATAAAAATTTTTCTCCAAAAGAAAACTCCACAACCAGATGGCTTTACCAAACATTTAACAAATAAATTATATTAAGTCTACACACGCTTTTCCAAAGCATGTAGACACACGCTCTTGTAATTCCCTTCTTCCGGAAGAGAACGCATATAGGAGAGTCATCAATCTGAATTTGGCAAATAAGATACTTCAATTTTGACACTAAGACTCTGAACTTGATGGGAGAATAGTTTATGGTTCCTTTCAGAATAAAAGTATTATGAAATAAAGAAAAATACCCAATATCAATATTAATTAAGAAAAACTGCATGAATTTCAGGATGCAAACTACTAACACCATACAATATATAAGGGGTGCAGGGAAGGAATACTTCATATTGTATTAATACAATCAATTTACTTTCTTATAATAGGACATTACAGGAAAATTCTACGTAGAGTGTTTTCCCATGTAGCATAAAATAAATGTAAGGCCCAAATAAGTAAATGAGCTAATAATGTTTAAGGATAGTTTATTTTTTAAATGTAGAAACTAACATATCTTAAAGTTAATTCAATTAAAACATTTATTAAAATCTGCTAGGCACTGAGACTTAATGCTGGGAAAACAAGATGTAACCCAATGAATTTTTAAAACCTAGACTGCTTTCTCTGTCCACGTTTTCTGAATGGCACAGTTCATCACATTCTTATTCATTAAACAGCACTGCTTTTTGGTTGTGTACATTATACCTGGAAACATTTTGTGCCCGTGAGACCACTACTCTACACACATCTGCAATGCAGATAATAATAATTGACAGTCTCAGGACCAGAGAGAGGGCAAATACACTGGAAGGTTTCTGTTAGTTAATGTGGCCATTAGGACAAAAGTGTATCTGAACTATAAGTTGTTTAAAACTCAAAGGAGTAAGAGTTATACATATTTTTTTTCCTAGAGAACAGTTCAGTTTAGAACACAGATCAGCCTAGTTGGAAATCTGTTCTACAACACCAGAAATCTCTCCATAGCAGACTGTTCTCAATACTAAGATTTTCAAGACCAAAAGAAGGCTGGTATTCAAGGGCAAGGAAAGGGAGGGAGACGCCATACCCTCTGACTAACTTCCAGTCCTTAATGATGCTGATTTGGTTTTCGACGCCCCTACAGTAGAATGTACTCATTCATTCAGCCAATATATGATGACACATTATGTGAAGGGATCTGTTCTAAGTCCTAAAATCATAGTGGGGAATAAGACAGAGTAGATCCCAGCTCTAATGCTGCCTATGTCATAATAGGGAAGGAGCACAAAATAAACAAATACTTTTAAAGAGGTTTAAGCATTATTTAGTGGAATGAAATAAGAAAGTTAGATAATATCAATTGAGTCATCAGAGAAGACCTCTTAGAGGCAGTGCCATCTGAGCTGGGATTTGAATGGATAGAAGCCTGTGAAGATCAGTGGAGAACATTCTGAAGGCAGAAGGAATGGCTGGTCCTCAAGTAGTGAAGAGGGAATGAGAAGGTGCATCTGGCTAGAATGTAGCAGGTGAGAAAGAAGCATGATGAGGTAAGATCAGGGAAAGCTTGCAAGCAGCTGAGAAGTTGGGGCTAAGTGCACTTGTAGGCCATGTCAAAATGCTGAACCACTGGAAGTAAGAGTATGAAATCTCAGGATGAGGTCAATGCACATGATACACATTTGGGAGTCACTGGCATACAGATCACATTTAGGATCATCAGATGGAATGAAAATTTATAAATAGAGAACAGAAGTGGACCCACGATAGGGAAGTAGGCTATTCCTAAAATGTTCTGAAGCTCTATAAAGCAGTGGCTGCTTTTATATTTCCATTTTAGGGAGAGGAGTTCAGAGATGAGGCAGATAAGGAAGGTAGTTACTAGAGGTTTCCTTTCAAAGGTAGGATCTGGTTTAGAATTTCTGAGAATAGGGTTGAATTCTGTACTCAGGACAGAGATTTGTCTTCTGTTTTTCTTAGTTCTTCCACCTTGGAAACATAATACATATCATTCACTTGGAAATTGCACACTACTGTCATGAGGCAGCCAACTTCCTGGCCAAGATATGAACCTGAGGACTCTTTAACCTGTAATCTCAGATTGCCTTCTCCACCTCGTGGAGGACAGTTTTTGAAGGGATGTTTGCCCTCCTCTCCCCTGATGCATAGGGCATTAGCGGCTTTTAGCAATTTACATTAAGATAATTGCACTTAATCCTTTGCAGATTTTTTTTTCCTGTAATTCTAGTAGATACCACAATAGAATTTTAACTTTTTGGGGGAAAGTTTATTTACATTTGTCGTCATAAACGGTTCTTCACTATCAATCTTTTTTCTCTCATTAGAAGCAAAAAAACCCAAAAAACAAAAACAAAACTTAAGGCAGACAAAGCAGAGGTCACTATTTAGGGAGCATACATGTTCTTCCTAAGTATCATAGATTTTCTTCCAATTTTGCAGCATCTTCTCTTCTAATTCCAGATAGTCCTTCTTCCTTTAACACTGGCCCTCAAGCTAATATTGACCTGGACACATCTAGACATTGCTAATTCTGTCAGCTCAGAAAAGTTGCTGGCTAAAAAGCTTCTGAAACACATCGTTACCCTGTTCTCTTCCCAAAGGAAACCAAAGCAATGAAAATCACTATCAGTCGAGGTCCAAACTAGAAGTCACTGTCAGTTTTCAGAAGAGACAGAATTTAATGGAAAGACTGTTATAGATGTGTGGAGTGGCCGAGAGGCTCAACGGGGAGTGGCTGGATAATCACACATGTTCTTCAACATTGAGGGCATCACTACCCCAGGGCTGCAGGGATAGAGGGATGGGACTGTGTGACTAAAACCTAGAAGTGGCCTGCCCAGTGGCTGCTGAGGCTGCCCAGTGCAGAGAGAGGCGGTTGGTTGCACACTCAGGTTTCCCCCTTTTCTCCATCTTTCCAATCTGCCATCAGTGTCTCCCACTGGCCATACCCAGATGGAAGCAGTTGTCAGAGGAGCCTGGAAAGCACATGCTGCAAGGATCAGCTCCCCTGCCAATGAGGAGGATAGCAGAGAAAAGGCAAGGAATGGGTCTGAGGGCAAATAGGCCTGGGGATGCCACAGAGTGTTCTGGACTATAGTTCAAGAATGATAAAAGAGAAAGAAAGATACCGTATGAAATCACTCATATGCGGAATCTAAAAAAAAAACCAACAACAACAAACATAAATACAAAACAGAAACAGACTCATAGACATAGAATGCAAACTTGTGGTTGCCAGGGGGACGGTGGGTGGGAAGGGGCAGACTGGGATTTCAAAATGTAGAATAGATAAACAAGATTGTACTGTGTAGCACAGGGAAATATATACAGGATCTTGTGGTGGCTCACAGCGAAAGAGAATGTGACAATGAATGTATGTATGTTCATGGATAACTGAAAAATTGTGCTCTATACTGGAATTTGATACAGCATTGTAAAATGACTATAACTCAATAAAATAAGTTAAAAAAAAAAAAACAAACAAAAGACTTGAGCTACCTCTACTTAATTAGACAGATTCCATTCAGACAAAACACAGTTTCTGGGTAAAGTGCATCTTTTGGACCCGTCTTAAATAAAGCATGTGTGTTTTCCAATTACCTAAGAAAAACTTACTAATAATTTGATGGTACTTAAATCTGTACACGTCAGAGTACTGCATACGCATCCAAGTAAGATAGAGAAGGAAGAAAAATCACATTTTGTGCACAGAGTAGTTCTCTGTAAGGTTTTCTGGAACTCTTCAAGTCAGATTTTGGTACACATCTGTTGTCTTGGCAGAGACATACCAAGTATAGCCAGTCTGTTCTTTCCTCTAATTTTTCAATGATACATTAAAAAAAAGGATAAAACATCTAAACATCTTTGAAAGTCAACTAGTTGACTTTTAACTCCTATGGGAAGTGCGAAATTTAATTTCACAGCGGACAAAGAATCCAATCTAAAAAAACCAAGTTCACAGTCATGAAGTTCTTCACATATTAAGTTGGTCTGAGTGGATTAAAGTGATCCTGCTTATTTATTTGTACAATGCAGTTAAACAAAACCTACTTTGGCTACCTCAGAGGATTATTGTGAGGGTAAAAGGAAAGTTAGAAAGTGCCTTGAATGTGTACAATCAGGTACAAGTGTGAGAATATTATCTATGTTAATTTCTTGTCAGCTGAGAAGTATTTAATAATCGACATTTTCCATAGCACAGTTGCTTACAAAAAGTAGGGCTTGGTAAGTAATACTACTGTTTCCCCACCATGACCCATAAAATACAATAGTTTAAAAAGAATAACTCAGAATTTATCAGCAGAAGAAACTGAGGCTGTGAATGTCCCCAGATGTGCCAATAGCTATTATAGAGGACTGCAGTCCATGTGCTAAACAAATGAACGAGTAAGTGACCTTCTGCTCAGCTAGAAGTTTGTAGCCAAGTAACAGCTGCAATTTTAAAGAAATAGACTTTTAAGGAAAGAGCCAAACAAGATATGCTTTATCTTAATTTTCTCTGGCTCAGAAGGGAGTTTTACTCCAACACATAATGAATGAGAGTATTTACTGGGTCAGATTGATTCCATCACTGAAGTTACAACTCAGGTTATATAGAAATTCATTTACATCCTGGGTCTTTAAACAAATTCAGTTAACTACATTTCCTTAACTACATTTCTCAAGATTTCCTAATCCTCTGTGGGTGGCAAGAATCAAAGTTTTAAACAGACAAGTTCAACTAAGAGTAAAGCTAAAATGAAGAAACAGAATCTTCATTTTATAAGATAGAAGTAGGAGATTATCAATCTTATTTTATGGGGAGACAGGATGCAGCTAAGGGACAGAAGTAAAGAATATGTCTTATATCTAAGGTCACTCTGTAGGACTTTGGTTCTCAGTGCAGGCTTTGTTTGGTAGTGAAGTGGTGATAATTTGCTAATTATTCCTGCAACAATTATTGACTGCCTACTGTGTGCTAGCCCTGTGACTCTCATCAGAGCCAATTTTGTGCCTGCTCTCAGGGACATCTGGCAGTGTTAGAGACAATTTTTGTTTTTATATTCTACTCATTACAACTCAGGGATGCTGAAGGACAGTTCCCCATCTTACCCCTCAACAAAGAACTAGCAAGAAATTGTGGTTTGACATTGATATTTGAGGTAATATCAAAGCTGAAATGTCAATAGTGCTGAGGGTTAAGACGCTCTGTGATAATCACAGTGTTCAGTGTTAGGTGCTAAGTTACAATGATGAGAAAAACTAGACATAAAAGCATCCTGCTTTCGTGATACTTACAATTCATCTAGGGGAAAAAACCTTATTCAAATAATAGTCTAATACATGTTCTTAAAATATAAAATATGATGATAGCTTTGAAGTGACAGATCACCTCATGAAAGCACACACAACAGGATTTGATCTACTCGGGAAAAGCAGTTACAGTTTTTTCCTAAAGAAATGACTAATGATAACTAAAGTATCAGCATTTTTTTAGTAATATACACTTTCCCCCTGAATCTATAGATTCATGATTTTAATCATGTCATTCTTGTTTAACTGGCTTTTGAAATATTTTCTTTGGGTGGTAAGGTAATAAGACTGTATATAACCCAAACCTTGTTTTTTCTCTGTTATGGCCTGTAGTTCCATATCTCAAATTTAACATGTAGCAGTAGGAAAAAAGTTGAAATTATTCTTTACAGATAGGCTGCCTTATTTTTGTTTTGTTTTGTTTTCTGTACAGAGGACTTGTCAAAATAAAACAAAAATTTTAATTTATGCACTGATTTACCCTAGCACTTTTCAGGATCTTGTCTTTTTGTCCTTTTATCATATAGGAGACCAGACCAAAAGATACGGTCTTCTGAAGAAGTTAATAGTTTGGCTTTTTTTTTAAACAGAAAGAAACTACCATTCCTTGAGATTATCCATTGAATTTTCTCATCTTCCACTCATTTATTAAACCCACCTATCTGTTTTTCAGCATTCTTATTTCTCTAAGTATTTCAATGCAAAATCTTAAAAATCCAGGTCATATTTAGATGTCCTTCTTTTTCTTTTTCTTTTTTTTGAAGTATACTTAGTTGCAACCTGTCAATTTCTGGTGTACAGCATGAAGTTTGAGTCATACATATGGTCATTTTCATATTCTGTTTCATTATAGGTTACTACAAGACATTGAATAAAGTTTCCTGTGCTATACAAAAGAAATCTTATCTATTTTTATATATAGTAGTTAGTATTTGCAAATCTTAAACTCCCAATTTATCACTTCCCACTCTTTCTCCCCCCCCCCCCCCGGGTAACCTTAAGACTGTTTACTATCTATGAGTCTGTTTCTGTTTTGTAGTGAGTTCATTAGTGTCCTCTTTTTTTTAGATTCCAAACGAGTGATATCATATTGTATTTTTCTTTCTCTTTCTGGCTTACTTCACTTAGAATCATGATCTCCAGGTCCATACATTTGGCTACAAATGGCATTATTTTATTATTTTTTATGGCTGAGTAGTAAGTATTCCATTGTATGAATATATCACAGTTACTTTATCCAGTCACCTGTCGGTGGATATTTAGGGTGCTCTCATGTCTTGGTTGTTGTAAACAGTGCTGCCATGAACACTGCTGTATATGTATCTTTTCAAATTAGAGTTCCCTCTGGATATACACCCAGGAGTGGGATTGCTGGATTGTATGGCAAGTCTATTTCCAGTTTTTTGAGGAATCTCCATACTGTTTTCCATAATGGCTGCACCAAACTATATTCCCACCAACAATATAGGAGGCTTCCCTTTTCTCCACATCCTCTTCAGCATTTATGGTTTATGGTAGATGTCCTTCCTCTTAATTGTGGACAAATTTTTTTGTGACGCTGCCTCGACTCTTAGCTTTTATTGTACCACAATTACTTCTTCTACTCCCTAGCCATTCCTTCCCTGTCTCCCTTCCTCATGTTTTCTCTTCCTGATCTGATACATGTTCAATCTATGTACAAAGTTCAGTTGTCAACAACTTTATTCTTCAGTCTATACAGAGCATTTACCTGCCTCTGTGGTTCATACCACCTCCTTCTTGGGGTACTGGAACCACATAGGCAGTGACAGATTCTGTTTAAATATCTAAATATCTATCATGTAAATATTTAAATATTTACTATTCAAATCTAGTAATATACAAATAACCTTGGTTACTGAGGCATTTCAACTTGAACCTATTCACACATTCCTAGCTCATCATCATCAAAATCTATGTCTCCATCCTTACCACCTTCAAGATCTTTATGGTGTCTCAGCATTTCTATCAAAGTCTCAAAACCGACTTTTACAAAGAAAAAAGGAAAAGCTTTCCCCTTACTTCTCAGGGGGAGTTATCTCCATCAGTTAGATTCTCAGGTCTGTCAAGCCCACTCATTCTTATTCCCATCTCCACTTCTCCAGTGGTGGCCTCATTATTTCACATTTGACCAATTCAACACTCTCCCAGCTGGTGACCTCTGCCTATGCACATCACTACATCCTCCTCCCTGTAATTGCATGTACTGTTAACAAAGTGATCCAATATTCCACAAACACCAAACACAAAAATTTCTTCCTCAAAAGTTCTTCAGTGAATTCTCTTTGCTTACATAACAAGGTTCACATTTTTTATTCTTTGCTCTACATATGCCCTTATACAGATCTTCCCCTTGAAGCCTACTTGAAACATCCTTTGTAAAACTTCCTTGCAATATTCCTTCTGAGAGACTCCTAAAAGACTTTTCTGAATAGTTCCTTACGACCACTCCTTTCTCAGTATTTATTACATGTATATCATGTAATACAGTATTTGAGACTTCATTAAACTACCTTATATTGTTAACTGTCTTTGTTCTGTTCAGCACTTTTCTTTCAAATTATATTTTAAGATCCTACAGATGGGATGTAGGCCCTACTTCTTTAAGCTTTTTTTTTTTTTTTAAACATTTTCTCTTCAACATCTAACCAATGTTTCAAGTCTAGTGAACACAGAGACTATTTGGTAATTATGTATGTTACTGATATTTACAGTTTGTTACAAGAAGAAAAAACTATTGCTCACTATCATGAAATAATACTTAGAGGATAAAACAATACTTATATTAAAAATATTTTTCATTTCTAAGTTAATACTGAATATAAAGTATCAACAGTAAACAATCTTTACTTAAGTCTTTCAGGATAATTTCAGTTTGACATTGTCTGTTAGATCTCCTTTGTTCTTCAGGGAAACAGACTTCAGGATGAAGCAGTTTTCTATATAAGTACAGGCCTATTTCATTTCCTCATAGAAAACAACTCTATAAAAATGCTTAAATAAAAAAATAAGAAGTTTTCAGTAAGTGCATATTTTTTCCTACGTACTTTCCTCTCCCATCATATTCCCAACCACAGTAGGACTAAGGTATTCATAATTTTGTAACAGCCACTTGGCCTACAATTTTGTCAACAGAACTTCCATCCATTCACCATAAAGCCCTGAATATCTAGGATTAGGAAATTAAATTTATTGATCTAAGTGCAGGGATATAAACCCCTTACAAGTGCCCAAGCACTCACTGTGCAACTAGCTCTTCCATTTCCTCTCTAAGGATGTAGAGGTGTGTTCTACATCCTGAAAATAACAGACTGAATTTACATGACATGCCTACAAGTAATAGTTACAGGACAAGTGATCAGGACACAAAACCACCTGAGCTGGTTGCTCACGTGTGTTTTAAGGAAAGGAGCTGATGGCTGGTTTTCTCTTTCCTTCTAACTCTTCTCTTTGGCAGTCAATAGCATGTGGACATTATTTATTACACAGTTTCACCCATGCAGTTTTCCACTTTGATTCAAAGAAATGAAAACTGACATTGTTCTCCCTAACACTGACTGGAATAAATCAATACGATCGTGAAAATATTGCTGATTCTAGGTATTTGGAACATCAAAGTAATCCTTATTACGAGGTCTGAACTTGTCATTTTTTTAAAAAAGTAAATTATTGAGAACTTATTGGAAGAAATTTAAATAGATGACGCTCAAGCACCCTTATGAAATTATAAATAAATCAACAATGATAAGGTCTGTATATCATTATCATTATATTATACATCGAGTTGAATATATGGCAAAAGAAAAATTAAGCATAGTCCAAAATGACTCTGTAATTGTGATATTTATGTCACCAGCTATGAATGTATCATTATGGTTTTTTAGATCTATCAAATAGCAAAACATAGAAGGGAATTCAAATAAATAGAAAAAATTTAAAATACATATACTGGCTTATACTTTAAGAGTTTCATCATTATTTGATGGTTCAATAATAGTAAAATATGCTTTTACTTTATAACAAAGTTTTTGGTAAATCAAATCTCTATTCATTATATTTCATTACGTCTTTATCAAGAATCCCAATATACACTACAAAGCATTTACTGCTATTTAACTTAAGAGGTTAGACAGTAAGCTTCATAAAGACGCTGGTGTTTAGCAATAGCGACAATCACTGATAGCTTATACAGATATCATATCTAAATAAATGTTAGCGCATATTATGAGCTTAGTCTTTTCTTGATCTATTATTTTATTATCATTTAGGATTGCTTCATTTCTTCACTGTTAATTTTTTATGCATATTTGCAGGGACCGCTGCAAAGTTAAACCTTATCTTTGCTCTGTATCTGCAAGATTACCTCATTTCTGTAAGTCTATTCCCATGAAACTATGAGCAGTTTAAGCATGGGAACTTTGTGATCTTAATCTTCTTATTCCTAAAGCAGGACCTAGCACCTGATAGGCAATGGGTTAGTGTTTGAGGAATAATCAAATATGTATGCTAGAAATTTGAAAAAGTTGGCAACCAAGATGATGCAGTGGAAAAATTAATTTACAAAATTAAATTTGTCACTCCAGTGTGATTTTTTAAGTAAATGTTTCTCCCATTTATAACCATGAACTGCTGTTTCAAAAATAAAAATGCAATAATTACTGTAGATGCATATTTTAATGATTTTTATGAATCATCAGTGATTGTGACAAACACATGTGTTTGAGCATATTTATTAAAATATTTTGTCAGTGAAGAGTATGCACAAAGATCTAGCTACAAAGATGTTCATCATTAAATTATTTATGAAAGAAGACAATTCCAAAAATATATAAATGTCAAATAATGGAACACTGTTTTGAGAAAATAATCCTTAAATATTATGACATAAAGATATTGATAAAAGGAACACTTAATAGCATGAAAAATGAATATTTTATTAGATAAGACAGCCATGACAAGATTATATGCATGATATGACCCCTTATTTACGAAAAGAAAATTTAAATAGATATCAAATAGGATAGAAGTAAGGAAACTCAATGGTATGTGGGAGTTTTCTATGGGTAAGGAAATTGTTAACCTTTTATTGTTAACGTTTTGCTCTTTAGTATTTTCTGTAGTAATCTTATAATAAACATGTTTTACATTTTAAGTGTTACTTTTTAATTGAGAAAAATGATCATTGGTATAATGAAAAAGGTTTATTTCATATGATTATATAAATTCACCAGAAAGTGTTTTGTACACAAATTTTATATAATTTGGGGCAAAAGTTACTTTCCAATTTTCTTGCTTTTTCTATCCTTTATCACCTTTAAACCAAACTAAATTTGAAGCTGGGTATTAGATTTTCTAACACTGAGTTCTTCTCACAAACAATGTAAAATTCAATCTGAAAATCAATTAAGCTCAGTAAAATTTCTCACTTTGGGCCCACTGTATACACAAAGACAACCAGATGAGTAAGGCTCAGCCTCCTTCTTTAAAGGCTCATAATTAAGAAGGAATGAGACAAGTTCACTTAAAAGTATGCCAGAAAAACAAGAAGAGAGTCATTGGAAAGATACAGTTTTAGATGTGACAGTCAAAGGAACTTCTACAGGTTTGCCAAGAAAATTCTAAAACACAAAGCAAATCAAGGGAATTCACAAAGCATCAGGAGCCTAATACTATAAAAGATTATATTATAATGACACCTCCAACTTATTTCTTTCAGGATAGTTATAAATAAATAAAATGAATCACATTGTTTGTTAGTTTAATGCTTTCCGCAGCTCCACTTCCCTTAAAACCACACTCGTGGCTATTAATGGATTATTCTCATCCAGTACTGTATCAATTAGAGGAACAAACTGGAAAAAGGCAGGACGTAAATCAATCCTTCTTCAAACACAGAGGGCAAGTAGAAGAACCAATATTCATCCCTTGAAGTCTTAGCAGCAAAATAATTTCTGCCTCTAGGAAGAATATTTGAAAAAAACAAAACAAAACAGCATAGTATCTTCTGTTTGCTTTAGTTTTCATTTGTTTTTGATAAGATACTGATGTATTTGATTAGTGTAATTTTAATAACAAAAATTTTTAGACTGTAACAGTCATTTCTGAATGGTTATCCACAAAACTAACAATAATTATTCCTATAAATTAAGCTCAAGTAATTCATCAAACTTAGAATGATTTTGCTACACTACCTTCAGAATATATTATTCTTAGTAACTCCAAAATAAATGTTTAAGTGCAAGTAGCTGAGAAGACCAATTATAGCTGGAAAATATTAAATCTTTTCCTTAGAAAATTAACTACTTTTTTTTAGGATACAATGAGAGCTCATCGGTAATTTGCCATAGGTTGATGAATATTAATGACTATTTGTTTTCCCCCTACATTGTCCTATTTATCCCAATATTCACATAGAGCAAGTTCTATTTCCTAGTTGTATAAATGGACATTATCCAGTTGGACAAAGACCAGAGCTAGCTCAGTGCTGTATTCATCACCTAGAGCACTGCTGGCCTTCAGTCAATGTTAAATATTAATAACAATAAAAGCTTCCGTAAGCAAAGCCAGACGAAGCACAAGGGAATAGGAGCAATCACTCACTGCAACACCAACAACTTCACCCTGATCAGAAAAGATCATCCACAAGACCAGAAGATGGAATTCCGCATCCTGTTCAGACCCACTCCCTCTGGAGTTAGCTAGACTACATTAGGACAGTTTTGTAGTGAATCAACAGTAAGGTCTAAAAATCCTCCAGGAAATGAATGGAGACCATTTAACTTTAGACCTCTCCAAGTGCTATATTGTAATGACTGCTGTTTGTTTTGCTTGCTTTCAGAAACAAAGTTAGACTCTAAGTTGGGCTATAGATGTTACCTTGGCCTCTTAAATTTGCACCATTCCCGCCATCACTCTCAGACCAGCAAAGAGATAGAGATTAAGGGTCATTATGTAAAAACTTAACAAAAAAAAAGAAAACAGATTCCACAAAGAGCTCCATTTCCAGCCTGGCTCTTATATCATGTGTTCTAGGGTTGCCTTCTAACAACATATGGGAAAGACATCAAGTGTTCCCAAACAACCTTGGCAAAACCATAACTGTCAAATCTCTAGCAGAATATCTAGCGCTGTATTTGGCAACCACTAAATAAATGAGTAGCTTTTGCCAATTCAATGCTCTCTCTCCTTAAAACAAGACAAAAAGTCCAATAACTTTTTTACATAGTCTCAATTCATATAATAAAAAGTGTTCTTTCCTGTACCTGTCATTTTTCCATTTATTTTCTTAATGTTGTCCTTGTTATTTTCTATGGCTGTCCTTCAAGAAGATAAATGCAAAACAGAAGTCTTGCTCTAACTACTGTACTACAGCTATCCTTCACTCACAATAACTCAATGTGTCAATATCTCACATCTTAAAGGCTAAATTCATTCCACTCTTTGCTTCCTAACTTGTTACAATTCCCATGGAAGCATAAGGTGACAAAACTCTAGCTCTGAAACCCCATGGTGTGTTAATGAAAGAATGCTCCAGGGAGGTAAAAGATTGTTAAGGATCAACTGATTCAATTTTTACTAATCAACAGATATCAAGGGGTTATAGTCCTTCATGGACAACATCCATGTACACAAGAAACCTAGCACTAATGGAATGCACCAAATGTAAATGAGAAAAAAACATCTCTCCCAGCAATTGGATAGTAGTTACACAAAATTCGCATTTTATGGTAGTGAAGATGAATTGTTCCTAAGCATTGGATATTTCATTCAATGAGTGTTCTTATGCTTGGATGACCTTGCATACTGAATATGAAACTATATCTTGGGTATTAAAGTGACCACATTGAGGTAGCTGTCCCTAGGGCATGGCAAACTGGCATCGCTATCTAGGCCCCATCCCTTGTGTAGCCCCACATGATATTACAGGCTGTGGGCAGCTGCTGTGCAGAGACCGAGCAGGCAGCATGGAGAGGAAACGTGGACTCTCCACCATCTGGTGATCAAAGACCTTTGTGGAGCTCATTAGGTCACGAGTTTATCTGCCACCATGTGACAGGTACTTGGCCAAACACCCTTTTTCCATTTCTCATAGTCCTCTTGAGGTAGCATGTGGGGCATGTCGGTATGACCCTATAAATGCGTATTTGGCCTTTTCCAATCCATTCTCAACAGAGCAGCCAGAATCTTCTTTAGAGAACATAAATCCAATCCAGTCACACCACTGCTTTTCTACTGTACTTAGGACAGAATCCAATCTCCTTTGGTTACAAGATCCTGCCTAATTTGGTTTCTGCCCGGAATCAGTTTCTTTTCACATCACGTTCCCAATGGTTTGTTAAGTGTCAATGCCTCTCTGGCCTCCTTTCTGTTTCTTGAATAAGCCAAGATGTTCCCCACTTTTGAGAGAGTGCATTCTCTCTTCCCTATGCCTAGGAATTGTTTTCCCAGTTTTGGGTATGCCTCTTACTTCCCATTCTTCAGATCTTGACTCAAATGTCGCCTCCACAGGGAGGGCATCCATGACCACACTCCCTGAAGCACCCTCCCGCAGTTAGTTGCTGTCATTCTGTGTGTTTTCTTATGTGCTCATAATAATCTATAATTATTTGCTTTTAACAATTTGGGGGAGGTTTTGTTTGTTGTCTTTTCAGGTGTTCTCACCAGAATGAAGCTTCATGAAGGCAACAACCATTCACCTTTTCTTTAATGTAATATCCTCAATTCATGGTCCTTAATGGCAATTCAATAAGTATTTGTTGTTAAAAAAATACACAAACAAATAACCACCTGGCAGAACTGACTTAATGGGAATTGGGGACCAGTAATCTTTGAATATTATTCATTCCAATCATAAATTTTTAAAATACAATTTATTACAAATCCCACTTTCAATCAAGGGATGGCCTACAGAGTCAGCTTTTCCCTTTTATATTGATCTTTCCTAGAATTTATAAACCCCAGTTAAGGAAGGAAAAATGTATTATGTTGAGCACTTTTACATTAGTTGTTACACATCTCACCACCCTGTGTGGAGGCATGTTATAGATAGGGACACAGAGTTCAAGTATTAAATATCTTGCTGCTTCTACAAATCATTTATCTACTACTAATTTATCACTATAAAGCTCAGATTCAAACTTAGGTGTACTTAAATCCTTGGGCTGATTTTGTACTTTATCTTGGCTGCTTTTACTGTCAAGGATAAATAACATCAGGAAGAATCTGGGGAAAGACTTAAATCAACTTAAAAACTTCTTTCTATGTGGATTTTAAAAAAGCATGTCATGACACTGATAAGTATACTCAAGCAGTGAGAAATAAAACCATTTGGCATTCTATAGTATACTTAGTATCCTTAGCATAAATTTTTGAATTGTTTAATTAGCTTGTTATTACATCAAGTAAACAGAGCTAAAAATAAGTGTTTCCAAAAAAAAATAAAATATATAAGCTTGGCTTACTAAGTAATGCTCTGATGATCAGAAAGAATGAATTCGCTATTAAGGGAATATATCACAATATCAGGGGATGTTTTTATTTATTATAACCATCTATCCAATTATCAAATCTATATTGTTTCTAAGCTTTATTGGTCATAATAACGAACAATAGTATTTGTTTATAATTTAATGTCTGACGTTATTATAACTGAGAATGAGAGAATTTCCCCAAGGGAGAAACTAAAATTCTCTATCAGTAAATACTTGTTTTACTATATCACAAATGTTTACATTTTGTAATAATTTTCATTTTCAAGGTAGCCTTTCTAAATAAATCACTGTTAGAAATATGTTAAGGAAACAAACAAATCTATGAAAAGGTAGCTTCCTTTCTACATATTTTAAAACCTGTAATAAGCCAGACATAGAAAGAAAAAAAAAAACTTTATGATCTCACTTATATGTGGACTCTAAAAAGGTTGAATACACAGAAGCAGAGAATAGAATAATAGTTATCAGAGGCTGGGAGGTGGGGGAAACGGAGAGATGCTGATCAAAAGATATCTATTAGCATCCTTTTATGTACTGAATCCTAGAAATTTGCTAAGAGAGTACATTTCAGGTGCTTTCATTGCATGGAATAAAAGAGTAACTATGTGAGAAGTTATAAATTAGCTTGACTACAATAATCATTTCACTATGAATATGTATACCAAATCATCATATTGTATACCTTGAATAAATACAATTTTTATTTTTTTTAAATGTGGGATGGAGCACAGAGAAAAGCAGCAAAGAAAGAGAGCCCAAAAGAAATAAAGACTCAGAGGACAAACAGAGCATCCAATATTCTGTTATTTTGCAGTTGATAGAATATCAATTCTCCATTTCTTATCAAAAGTAGTCATGGGGAACAAAGAACTTCTGCAATGGTAAACCTTCAAAAATCATCCTCCTTAAAAACAATTAGAACACTGTCAAAATTTGCCAAAGCCAACTTTCTCAGAGCTCTGGAAATTAACCAAAGACGTAAAATAATCTGAGGAGTATTTATTCAAGAAAAATGACTGAAAATGGTAACATTATTATTATTATTAAATTCCAGACACAATCAACATCATTTATGCCCACAAAATCTCAATTCCCCTCTTACATTTCAGTGTAGCCTCTGACATAGTCCTGATTTCACTGGCAGGGCCCATAATCATTCCATCTTTATGTTAAAAAAAAAAAAAAAGAAAAAGAAAAAACAAGAAAAATCCCATTTAGCTCAAACTATTATATGGTCGTAACACAAATTCATTTAATATGACTCTTTTGTACGGTACATTGTGATTTTAATAGAAAATTTTTCTTAAGAAAAGAGAGGCAGACAAAGCCAATCTCACAAAGTGGAATTTCAGACTGTCAAGTTAATGTGAAGTATTTGGGGGGCTATAGGGAGCTTTTAATGAGCAACTCAAATCCTAACTTGTTGGTATTCATTTCTATATAAAACAGAGCCCAGAAATGCCCACAGTCCCACCACTGACCATTGTCTGTTAGGTTAATTTCCTCTATTAATTGAATCACTAACATTCTTTCCTTCAACTAAATTGAAAACAGGAATTATACTGAATGACTTTCTTACTTTTATAATATAGGAACTTTGACCAGTTCTCAAAAGGACACTTGTTTAAATAATATACAGGTAGATTTATGTGCTATAACTTATTCACATATAATTAAACTTGTTAGTAGAGTTCTAAAATTTCCTTGAAAATTCATCTTCTAGTTTTAAATTCTATAAAATATTTTCAGAGAAAGTATAAAAATTGATTATCAATACACAATTTCTTTATTTTCTTTTATGTAAAGTAAATAGTGGCAGAACTATTTTGTTCTAACTACCTTAATAAAAATATTCTGAAGAAATTCCATTATCTGAAAAGATGTATCTTCCATGCTAGAGAATAACCATATTATAATGAAAACATTAGCCTTCCTGTCAGTTTTCAACTTTTTAATCTTTTAGAATTTAGATCAAATTCCCTGCTTGAATTGACAGTCCCTGCCTAATCCCTCCAAATTCTCAGAGCTTTATACATTATCATTTTAACATTTAATGGAATGTAACTACACACACCGTACAGACATAAATCCAAAATGCCTATAATTAAAGAGAATAAATGTATTTTTTAGGAATGTGCTTTCACACTCAAGACTTTACCTAAATTAGTTTAGGAATTTTCTAAAATGTAGTAAAATACTTTTTGTGATTTCCTCCATGTTTCTCTCAATTATGTAGGGTGCCTGGTAGGAGAGGTATTTGCGTGTGAAATGTTTACCTTCCTTGCAATCATTTATTCAGCTAAAGAAAAATATACTATCTGTAATAAAATAAAGCACCTAGGAGATTAAAAAAAAATTTCCTCACTGTCTTTGGTCTATCCATTTAGAAGAAGGACTTTTTAAAATTCACCTGACTCAATTAGTAGCAGTCAACCAACCTAAAATTATCTACTGATTATTAATGCATCATTTCAAGCCAAAAAGGGCTTGCTTCATCAGGAAAGCAAGGGTTTATTAGTGTGAAAGGCTCTGCTAACCAAAAAGATCAGTTTGACTGGCGTTAGAATACCTGGATTTTAATGCTAGGAAAGAGAGTAAAGTGGTCTGTGCCCCAAGGAATCAATACCTGGTCCACTTTTCAGTGGCATTTGTATATGTTCAAAATGACGGTACTCATCCTTATAGGATATGATTTAGATAATTTACTAAGGTATGTATGTGATTTCAGTGCTGCAATGGAAACGACTTCCTGTAATCTAATTCTTGATTTGGTTTCTTTCGTGCTACAATACAAACTACAAATCCTCACGATGTTATTTTCTCAATTTCTATGATATTTTTCAAAAGTTTAAAGAAAAGTCAATGAGATTTTTAATTTAAGGTAGCTAAATAGAAATATTTTTATTGGTGTGTATCTTGAATATGTTTCTCCTTTATGTATACTACTTAAATGTTTCCTGATCCTTCATAGCCAAAGTGCTGAATATTAGAGCTGAAAAAATGAGAAATAGAAAACTATATATTCTATATATACATATATATCAATTTGAGCTTTATAAGAAGTCATTCTTTAGCTATTATTGGAAGATTTTTCTTAAGTATTTCTTAATTTCTTTTCCTTCCTTGCAGACAGAATATGTATGTACACACACATACAATTATATAAATACATAACTGTATAATTGATTATATAATTACACATATAATTTACCATTAAATTTATTATTTACTAAGATAGAATATATATAATCTTAGTAAAAATATATAGATACTAGTAAAAACACTCATGCTTGTATATCCAGAAACGACAAAAACTCTAATTCAAAAAGATACATGCACCCCAGTGTTCATAGCAGCACTATTTACAATAGCCAAGACATGGAAGTAACCTAAGTGTCCATCAGCAAATGACTGGATAAAGAAAATATACATACACATACATGTGCAATGGAATATTGCTCAGCCATAAAAAAGAATGAAATATTGCCATTTGCAGCAACATGGATAGACCTAGAGAATATCATACTAAGTGAAGTAAGTCAGACAGAGGAAGACAAATATTACATAAACACTTTTATGTGGCCACTAATGCTACAAGTGAATCTATTTATAGAACAAAAACAGACTCACAGATGTAGAAAACAAACTTGTGGTTACCAAAGGGGAGAGACGGATAAATGAAGAGAACGGGATTAATAGATATACACTATATATAAAATAGATCAGAAACAAGGATTTACTTTATAACACAGGAAACAATATTTAATATCTTGTAATAACCTATAATGGAAAATAATCTGAAATATATATATATAAAAGAATTACTTTGCTATATCACCTGAAACACAATCCTGTAAATCAACTATAATTCAATGAAGAAACAAACAAAAAATACTCTTGTCTGAAAGCTGACAGCAAGTTGCAATTCCAAAAAAGATTAAGGATAGAAATCAAATTAATATTCTTAAAGTATTTCTAATCACTTTTCTTCCCTGTTTCCAAACCATTCATGGATTCCATTTAGTTAAGAAACAGAAGTCCCACCAACTACTTACCCAAACATTCAAAGTTCTCCATGGTATATAGTCAACATCTATTCATAAACACTTCTCATTCTGCCCTTCTTATACAATATGTATATTTTGTTTCATCATGGTAATTTTTCTCACTCTACTCTCCCTTTTCAAAATGGTCATCCCTGGTTTTCTATATGTCTGAATTGTACCCGCCTTCCAAGGACCAGCATAAATGCCACTATGAACAGGAAGCCTGCCCTGATTTTATCTGGAGGTATTTATTTCTCATGCTTCTGAACTTCCCAAGGACTTTATGGCTCTCTCATTACAATTATTACTTTTTATTTTTCATTGTATTCATTTCCATTACCAGCCATTACTTTCTTTAGGCACACTCAGTATCTGAGCATGACTGACCTTTGTATTTTTCACAATGCTGTGCATAGTAGGTGCTCAATATATTACTGACTGAAGCAAGGCTATAATAGCATAAAAGTCACCATGACAGCAACAGTAATAATTGCTCACACTTAGTAATTTTCAAGTGTAGCGCACTGGTCAAATAAGCACTTTATACTCACCATGGTTAAACTAAAGTATACAAAGTATATAAATCAGTTTATTTGAATCTAAATATTCTGGGTGCGTGTTTATTTAAAATTACCATGAAATAATTATGAATGATCAACAAAAAGATAAGAAAATGTTTCTTTAATTCAAAGTGAGTATTATAACAATCTGTGCTGTTTCTATGACAGCTCAAAACTAAATTTTCTTCACTTTTTTAAATTTTGGAAAGATTTTTTAAAATGATGTATGTCTTTAAAGAAAAGATCATCAATTTCTGATGCTGTTCACAACCACAAAGCCTGAGAAGGTGAAGGGAATGCCGTTAAATGCCACTGAAGCTTAGAGAAGTGTTTTCAGATCTCATTCATTTCCTCTGTCAGTAAGGAAATACTGTGTTCAGACAACAGGAAAGGAACTAGTAATAGAAATTGCTGCAAATTCTGTTTGTGTTGATCCTTCAGGTTCAAACCTTTCATTTCATGGGCTGTAGCTGTTGAGAAGAGAGCTGGGAGAGCTGGATTATTCATTCCTATAATTAAAGAGATACCCAGTCATTGAAATGTAATGCCCTTCTTTGTCAAATAATGTAATGCCCTATTTGACAGTCACTATGATTGGATGTTAGAAATGGGCCACATAGAAGATGAATTCAGGTAATCTCCAATTTTTTTTTCTCCTTCTCTCAGAAATGTCTCAAATTGATACTAATTTGATAGTCTCAAATCCCAGAGCCCCTTGGATACTGAAAATGGAATGTAAAGAAATTCTCCTTGGTGTCAGTTAGTAACTTTCTCTTTTCTTCAGGTTACAAAAGGTGATTGACAGGAAGAGATGGCCTGCTCACTGCTACAAGAGATGAACTTGAAAACTGGATTGGCAGATATCTGCTCTGGGTTTTTCTTTCCCTAACTGAGAGACCAGTGATGATGAAGAAAAGATGGTAACAGTTCGTGGGAAAATAGATACCTTTAACAGCCACTGTCAAAGTCAGATGGCACAACAGATAAGCACCTACTAAAATAAAGCCAGAGTTCCCTGGACACATTTTCCTTCTTCCTTTTATCCATTCATTCAACACCAAATTAAAGATCAGAGGTAGAAATACAAAGACCCCTATTCGAGGTCCAGGACTAGGACTGTGCCTTTAGGACTTCTCTATAAAATATAGTATCTCCAAAACCTCACCCTATGGACACTGTAAATGAGGAATAAATACAAGTTGAGTAAAAGAGAGTAAACAACAGAAAATAAAATCTTGCTCACACACAAAAATAGTATAGCAAGTTGCCTATTTGCAGTATTTTAAGTGAACTATAGATGATCTGAAAGAAGCCACATGCACACACCTGTGCACTGTAGGTACCAGAGGTGAAGACCCCGAGTGGAACAGAGATGACCCCTAGAACAAACCTAGGTGCAGCACCTCTCAGTGCCCATTACTTTGCCCTGGTCAGATGACTCTTTGAGCACTAGGCCAGGTATGGCCAGATCTCAGCCTGATTTTGTGTTGCCTCCCAGCCCATTTATACTTCTGCCATTATCTGGGAAAACTTGTTTGATATATGTTTCAAGGAATATATATTTAATAGCAACAGAGCTAACTTCTCAACCAGGGGAACAAAAACAGAGGAAGTGTGTAGGAATTACAAGTAACGGTAGCTAGCACCCTAGAAAGCAGTTTTACCCAAAAGGCACTACCCACTGTCCAAAGACAAGCAGGGAGGGTACAGCTCAGTGGCAGAGTGTGTGCCTAGCATGCATAAGGTCCTGGATTAAAATCCCCAGGATCTCCCTTTAAAAAAAAAAAAACTAATTACCTCCCCCCTCAAAAAAAAAAGAATAAAATTAAACAAAAAAAGATAAACAAATCAAAGCAGAAAAATAAATATTTCACCTCACTACTAGCTTGAAATTCCAATTAATTCATTACCTGGTAGAAGCATTACAGAGGAAATCTGAGTCACTTAAGTTTTTGAATGTTAACTCCATATGTTTTGGAATCACAGTGTTTTCACTGTCATATCAGCACCCAGAAGATGTCCTGGTATATAGCTGGCTTACAATTATTTGTTAAACTAATGAGTATGCAAAAATATTCAAAATACTGGACCATCTCCCAGACACTGTTCTGAGCTCAGATGATCCAAACTAGCCCCAAAATAGAAAACACCCTGGGCACTTTCAGTTCCATATTGGCTTCTAGTACTTCTATTTCCAACTTCTTTTAGAAAACCTAAATAGGGCTTGTTTAATTAGCAACAAGTGTTGCAAATTGCTAGAAACAACTTCAGCTGAAAACCTTGCCACTATCTTATCACTCTTACGTTATATGTTCTTTTATTACAGGACCTTCTTTTAAATTCTCTGAGGAGAAAGTGTGCCTTGGGAGTCGTATTTGAGTTGCAGGTACCACCTGAATGCAATTCCCTAAGAAGTTGTGTGCTACCTGTCTTTAAAAAAAAAAAAAAAAAAAAAACCCTGTCAAGCTTGCTAAGACAGAAAGTTCAAGTGAGGAAGAGATTCTCTAGCTTTCCCAAGATGCAATCACCCATCCCATGGGTAGGTCATTTTAGCATAGATAAGAACAAGACTATCAGAAGTGCTAAAATGATGTTCTGCCACCTACCAGTGAAACCAGCAGGTGCCCTTCACAGAGAAAATGTAGGCACTGCATTCATTCATTTACTCAATAAATATTTATTGAGCAATGAATGACCTCATGTAAGCTGTCTGCTGTGATCCTGGTTAAAGAATTGCACATCCAGGTCCCACCTTCAAGGAAGTCACAGTCTAGGGGTGGATATGCAGGGGTGATCCTTGGTCAAATTCCTCTTTATGGGACAGAAAACGCCTGCCAAAAATTGGCAGACACACAAAAAAATGACTTTGTTTTCCACCTTACCCAAAAATAAAAGTGAAAATCACAGTGTGATTATTAAGTTAGTCACAGTAATTCCTGCCTGCCCACTATTACAAAACAACATAAGTAGACAAAGACTGCAAGAAATACAACATTCAGTACACCAAAGTTCCTATTAGAATTCCCTTTACCCAAAAGCTATTCCTTTGCTCTGTTTTAAGGCTGCTGAGTAATTGTCTTCTATTCATTACACCTGCTTCCAACGAGGTAACGCAATCAGGGCTAGATTTCACCACTGCTGGTCGTTCTGCCCCAGGGAAGGCATTGAGACAAGTGAGAATTTCTCCACCTTCTATTGAATGACTCACCTGTTAACAATCCTGTATCACCCAAACCTAAAAAATAAAACAAACAAACAAACAAAACCAAAAAACAAAAAACTGGAGGTCCAAAAACTGCTTTACTTTAAAACTCCTCACTAATAGGAGTTGAAATAAATGATATTTGGCTTAAACACTGTTTGATATCCCTTGGGAGTATACAATAAATCAATCCACAGTAGAAAAACCCTTGGGCCAGCGTCCACCTCGTCAGCACCCAGACGCGGCGCCGAGGAGAGAAGGCACTCGGGGTCAAGATGGCGGCGGAGGAGGACCCCCCCCACCCCACCCCGAACTCGCCTCCTCCCGCAAACACACTGCGTCTACAGCCACATGGGAACAAATCCCTCAGAAAAACACCCCCAAAACTGGCTCGAGAAACTCCCGAGTAACGAACAGAAGGCGCACATCAAAGCAGGTAGGAGAAGCCGGGGCACAATCTCGCCACAAACTCCGACCCCAGCTCCGGGCGACCCGGCCACGAAGGAGCTCAAAACCCAGAGCTTCTCCCCGAGGAACCAAAGGTTCCAGCCCCACCTCAGGCCCCCCCCCCCCCGACTTTTAGGACCGGCGTTTGAGAGAAAAGCCCCCGAAACATCTCGTTTTGAAAACCAAACCAACAGGGCTGGCGTCCCTCAGACCCCACAGGCCACCCCGGGCAGCTGAGAAAAGAGCGAGCTCGCGGCTGGGACTTACCTGCTCCGGGGCCCAGCGAGGGGGCGGCTGAGGGAGAGGCACCGGGCTCGGTGAGGGAGAGGCTGCTGTTCGCTTCTGCGGGGGCGTCAGCCTGAGGCCCAGGCGTCTAATTTAAAGAGGCCTGACGGGCGCCCTCTGTAGTCTGGGCGCCACCTTCGCCTCCCGGGCTTTGCTCTCGCTGCGGGCGCCATCTTTTTTTAAATACCTGTGGGCTGTTTTTCTTTCTCACCTCTTTCTTTCCCCTCTCCCTTCTCCCCGCCCCCTCTATCTTTTTTTTCCTTTTTTTCCCGCCTTTCCCGGTGGGTGCCATGTCTACGTTCTCCCTCTGCCATGCTGCAGAGCATTAATGTCTCTCAGAGGGGAATTTTTACACGAACTGGTGCCCTGGCTTTCATTTCGCGTGTCCCAGTCTTTGCAGCTGCCACCAGTGGGACGCCTCCTGATTCCCCGGCTGTGGGGCTGGGGGTGCGCGTGGCGGGGTGGGGGTGGGGGGGCTTGCGTTCCTGAGTGGGGGGAGGGCAACAATCCGAAAGAGAGCGCTTCAAAGGCTACCGTGCCCGGGGCAGTGCGCACGCAGATGACAGAAGCCCACCCTCAGTCTTCCTGTGAAAGATGCCTGTCTGCTTTTCCAGAAGCTTAAGCCTAAGTCATAAAAAAAAAAAAAAAAAAAAATTAAAGGCCTCACAGAAATCAGATTGGTGGTTGTCAGAGTTGTGGGGGGAGGGCAGGGTGGGTGAATGAGTGAAGGGGGGTCAAAAGGTACAAATTTCCAATTATAAAATACTTAAGTCTGGTATGTAATTTACAGCATGGTGACTAGAGTTAATAATGCTGAACTGCATATTTGAGTTACTAAGAGAGTAAATCTTAAAAGTTCTCATCACAAGAAAATAAAATTTTACAACGATGTATAGTGACAAATGGTGGCTAGACTTACTGTAGTGATCATTTCACAATATATTACAACTATCGAGTCATTATGTTGTACACCTGAAACTAATGTAATGTTATATACCAATTATATCTCAATTAAAAAAAAACTATAATGAGGCCTAACCCAAGAAAGAGGGTCATCTGATTTCACTAATTTCTCGAAAACATCAGGTAGGCAAAAAAACAAAAACAAAAACAGAAGTGCTACGATTGATAATATTTCCTGTCCTATGAAAGGAGCCTCAAATTCCGTCTTCTCACGGAAGTCTTCCTAGAGAAAGTCATTGCTGGAATGAACTTTTTACACGCAATAGGAGTTAGCCAAGAGAAGGACAGAAAAAAAAAAAGAAAGTGATTCAGTAGGCCAAATAGCACATGCCGAGGAATAATAAACAGCTAAAATTTAATTATTTGAGAGGGAAGAGAGATGTGTCCCACTATGGGCACTAAGAGAAGTTGAATCTAGCCAAAGTACATATAAAATGTTAAGGTGAGATATGTGTGGGAATAGGATGGCCATGAAACGTGCATGAAGTTAGACAAAGAATGGAGAGATAAGAAGTTCAATGTGAAAGTAGATAGGAAGCAAGTTGGGCAATGCCATGGGCAATGTCATGAAGGATCTTATACAAGTTTGATATGAAATTTGAACTAGACCCATAGGATGGTGACGCATGAATCATCTTAAACCGCTCCTCAAATCTATGATTCAGAGAGGTCATTGTGACTCCAGTATGGAGAAACGGGTAGAGAATCTAACAAGGCTGAAGATAGCAAAGAACTAGGTGGTTCTAAAACTTACTGAAGATAGGCATGAAAAGAAGCTGATAGTTTTGAAAATACTTAGATGATATAGAATATGTTAAGGTGAGGAGAAGGGTTGAATACACTGTATTTCAAGTGGAATGTTACTGAAGTTTAATAGTCCTCCTGTTAGAAAGTGTCTAAGTCTAAAAGAAAGTATATTGTTATAGGATCTTATATAAACTTGGCTGCACTCATTTCCCAACAAGCAAGCTTTTTTGTAGGATAAAACAAAACCCAAAAAAACTTAGCCTTATAATTAAATCATACGGTACAAAAAAGGAGAAAAAAATTAAACATAACCCAAATAGAATACATTACTTGTTTATTGTTTTACATGTTTTCTGCTGTCCATACATTTGTTCTTTTTGTGTAATTTAATAGGATTTATTGAGATACAATTTAACTACAATAAAATATACCGATTTTTTATTGTATAATTAAATGAGGTTTGACAGATGTATACGCTCAAGTAAACACAACCAAAATAAAAATATAGAACATATCCATTACCTCAAAATATCCTCTTTCTTTAATGTCAGTCTCACCACCACTCTCAGGTCCAGACAGCTGTTGATCTACTTTATGCCACTGTAAATTACTTTTGACTGTTAAGGGATTCCCCGTAAATAGAAGCAAACAGTATGGACTGTTTGTATCTGACTTTTTTCACTCAGCATAATGTTTTTGAGATTCATCCATGTTGCAGAGTACGTCGGTAATCTGTTTCTTTCTCGTATTACTGAGAAGTAATCTATTGTATAAATGCACCATAGATTATCTACTATCCTGTTGTATATGGTACTTGTTTTTAGTTTTTGACATTATGAATAAAGCTGCTTGTATATTCATGTACAAGATTTTTAGTAGGTATATAGTTTTGCTCTAGAATCTTCATGAGTATCTGGGTACATACGCTATTTGGGAATAAAGACAAGTATACTCTACTTCCTTTCAAATTTGTATATGCATTTTTTAAATTGCTTCATTGCACATACTAAGAACTCCAGTAAAATGCTGAATAGAAGTGGTGAGAATAGATCTTACCTTTTTTTGTCAGTCTCAGAGGGAAAGCATTGTTATTGATTTTTAAATATTAAGCCAGCCTTACATTCCTGAGATGAATCTCAGTTGGATATGATGCATTATTGTCTTTATAGTGCTGGATTCAATATGTTAATATTTTCGTAAGGATCCTTTGTATTTATGCTCATGAGGGATATTTATCTAGTTTTCTTTTCTGATAATTCTTTATCTGGTTTTGGTAACATGATTCTGGCCTCATAATGACCATTTTTGAATGAATATTGGACATTCTGAATGTTACACTATGTGTCTGAATTTTGTTGTCTTACTTTAAAGAGAGTTGAGGTTTGGTTTATCGGCAGCAAAGTAACATGAAGATCAGCTTTGTCCTATTGACATATTTTTCCTCTTTCCTTCCTCCCTCCCTCCTTTCCTCTCCTCTCTCCCCTTCTCCTCATCTCCCTCCCCGCCCTCCCCTCCCTCCCTTTCTTTTCACACACTCTTATGAAAGTTCTAGAGTAGCCATTACTCTAGAGCTTTTTTTTTTTTTAAAACTACTATTGAGTCATCTCTCTGGGATTACGATCAGTGCCCCAGTTTTTCAGTAAGGTTTTTGACCAGCTCTGACTAGTTGGAAATTTAGTATCTCCTGGCTCAGAGGAAGCTCTAGAAGTTGTTCGTATTTCAGCTTTCCAGTAGTTCTTTGCTCAGCCTTAAGGAGATTCACCCTACACATACACAGTTTAGGCATCAGCAACAGATTTAAGAGAATCCTACACTGAGCTCTTTTTCTGTGTAGCTCCCCACTCTCCAATACTCTGCCTCACTAATGTCGTCTGTCTCTTCTCCCCTGAATTCAAAACACTATCTTCTCATCCAGGGGGGTCACTGTCCTCTAACTTGGGTTATCATCACTGAGCCACCATCTGGAAAGGTTTTTTAAGCAGAAATCTAGGACAATTGTAGGATTCATCTTTTCGATTTTGTTTCTTTTAGATATCAATCACTTGTTGGCTAATGTCTGAAAGAAGTTTTTCGTAAGTTTTCCAGTTTTCTTGTGTTTACAGTATAAGAGGCACATCTAGTATTAATTACTTCAACATGGAGATAAGCAGAATTTCACAAATATACTTGCATTGCATATACTTGCATATACTTATATCTAATATTATATTAGATATAAGAATGCTTAGATGTCATACATTTACAATTCACTTTCAGTACATTTTCACAGTGTAACTCTTACTTTTAATGACTCCATTTCTTAGAAAATATTTTATTTTTCTGAAAATTTTATTCATAAGAAAATGTGATACATTACAGATGAGCTGAGTTTAAATTTATACAATGAGTTTTAACAAAATATTTTTCTGTAACTCCAGTCAGCCATTGAGCAAGTTTACTAATGAATTCTCTACATCAGAAAAACCTACTTAGGAAAGGGAGTTCTGATTAGCAGCTGAGATCTGGCAGAAGGTATGTGGGAAGAAGGGAACTGACAAAACAGGTAGGCTGGCAAGAGTAACCAGTAGTGGGAAATTTCACAAAGCATCAATAAAAACCCATTTGAAATACTCATTTTTTTTTAAAGCATGATGGATAAAAGGATATTATTTTCTTTGTGAATTTTATAACCAGGTAAAATTTCCTTCAATATAATTAAGCAAACAAACATTCTTGAACACACAACAAATCAGGTAATGTAGTTTCCATGTCCCCTTCCGTGATCTGAGTGATGATAAGAGTTGAACTAGTTTAATAATAGAATTAGGGTAGTATAAATGCTAGATTAACAGAAAAGCATGTTAAGTGTCCTATGCTCTAAAAACTGTAGAAATGATAAAACAACCCAAAAAAAGAAGAATGGAAGGGGGAATAGTAGAGAAGGAATGGTAAGTTATTTGATTGCCTAATCTTTATCAGCTGCATGTTGAATTAATTATATTAAGGCTGATAAATCAAGAAATGTGATAAGTCTATTTAAAAGTAAATATAAGGAGAGAAAAATGATTGATATCAAGTGATGAAACAGAGATAGAAGAAGGGAAAGGTAAAGGAAACACTCCAAATTTTATCATTGAATTTATAGTGGAATAGAAATTGTTGAGAGAAATAGAAGGCTAAGTGTCTTATGTCAAGTTATGGTCACAAAGACAAAACAAGAGAAAATTATAACTTATTAAATGTCAGATGGGCTATGAACAAAAATATTACAGGAAAAGCGGATATATGGGAGACCTTAAAATATATTAAAATTAAAAAATTAGAAGAAATGACATATGATAGAAGAGTACACAACCTTCCTATCATAAACTGTAGTGGGTTTTATCCAGTTGTTATGGAGGAAAATGATTTTCATACTGAAGCAGAAAGCAAACCCAAACACTACTTTCTGTATAATAGATACATCCAAAAAGTGTTAATTCACAAGGTGAAAACGGAATAATAGACAATGTTTTCAAGTCAAATGCAATCAAAAAGGAAGCAGGAATAATGACTTTAATATCAGAAACGTTGAAATTAAAGCCAACATTAATTAATAAAAATAACACTACTTTATAATGCTAAAATTTGTAATCCATATTAAAGATGTTACGATTATGGGTATCTACTCTCTAAGATAGAATCAACATTCCACAAAACAGATTATCATAGAAGATACATAGGAAATTAGGCAAAAACCAATAACAATACCCGAGGACTATAATGCTGAATATATCTTGAAAATTTCCAGCAAGATATTTAGAAAATATTTTTAATTTTTAAGAAACAAAAAAGAGATTTCCCCTGAAGAGGTTCTTGATCTAGGATGCCCTACCTAATTTTGTCTAAACCTTCCCATACTTCCACATCTCATCTTGATTCTCACTTATTTCTTATTTTAATAGTTAGCACATGTCCTCCCTTTATTATGTTCCAGACATATGTATTCATTTACTGTGCTGTCTCATTGGGTCATCACAAAGGCCTATGATAGGTGATATACACATACAGAGAAATATGATCAGCTTAAAAAAGAAGTAAATACTGCTGTTTATGACATCCTGGAGAACATTATACTAAGTGAAACCAGACACAGGAGGACAAATATCACATGATATGGCTTATAAGGGGGATCTAAAATACTCAAACTTACAGACACAAAGAGCAGAATGGTGGTAGTCAAAGCGTACAAATTTCAATTCTGCAAGATAAGTAAGTCCTAGAGATCTACTGTACAATGTGTACAGCATAGTACCTGTAGTTAATAATACTGTACTATATATTTTTAAATGTGCTAAGAGAGTAGATCTTGTATTAAATGTTCTTATCACACACACACTCAAAAAATAATAATAAATACAGTGGGAGAAAATGTCTGGAGACGTTGGAGATGTTTAAGGCCTAGATAGTGGTAATGATTTCATGGTTGTATACTTACCTCCAAACTCATCAAGTTATGTATGATAAATATATACAGCTTTTTGTAAGTCAGTCATACCTCAATAAAGTGGCTTTACAAAATCACAGATAAAATGAGGAGACAAATGAGACTCATAAAACGTTATTTGCTCAAAGTCACCTTGATTATAAGGGGTAGAGCCAGGAATTAAAGGCAGCCTTTCTAACCCTGTTTATCTCTTAATCTATTCCTATGTAAGTGGAACTATCCCTTTTCTGAAACTTCATAGCTTCATAGATTAATAATTAGAATTTAAAATATTAAGTATATGTTTTTATCTATTTGATCACAGTGTTTGCATGTTTAACTTTTCTCTTTTTCTCCATCCCAGCAAATCTTCCTTTGGAGAAAGAACTGTATCTCACATTTTCTTTGTACTTATCACTGTAGGTGAAATAATACTATCTACTCTCTCAGAGACTGAAAAAGTACATACTGTTTAAATGATTTGGGGAAGTATGAGGTTTCTGTGGGAAGTCTTGCTTTTCATGTAACATTTCTGGAGAAAGTCACAGCATAGGCATGAAATCAAAAGACAAAATGTACAAATTAAGCATCAAAGTTTTCTTTCCACTTGCTCTTCATTTCCAACCAACCTTCCTTCCTTCCTTGCTTCTTCTTGGTCCCCATTGCCCAAGCTCATCACCCCTGACTCACACACAATGTATTGGACAAACGCCCGTATTTATTTGTATGTTATCCTGTAAATGAATTTTTGTTTTGTTTTGCATACACAGCATATGCTATACATCTTCTGTTTCTTGTTAATTTTTTTCAGCACCATGTTTCTAACGTATATCTTTGTAGCTGTGTGGATATCGTTTTGTGTTTTTTTTTCCCCTAGTACTATACAGTGTCTGTTTATAGCCTCACTTTCTCTTAGCTACTCTCCTAAGCTAGACACCTAGCTTTTCTCCAACTCCTTATAACCACAAACATTACTATGAATAAGAACCTCATTCTTAGTAACAATGCAGACGCATGGGAGAACGTCTTTGGGACATGAGAGTGGGATTTATGGGTTATATGGCATGTATAAGAATACTTAATTTGACAGAATCAGTGCCATATTGCGCTCCAGAATGATGTCACATTACACTCCCACTAATACAGGAGGGTTATTATACCAACATGTCCAACTTTCCACTTTTTGATAACAAAAAGAATATAAAGTAACATCACTTTGTTCTTTTTCTCCCTCTGAAAGATATTTTCTTTTTTTAGAAAACAAGATAGTTGACATCATGTTTTTAGCAGGGAATACAGGGTAGACTTTGCAGAACTTAGAAATCCAGAGGAAAAGCATTCTGTTGTGTTCTGATTGCTTCATCAGAAAGAGGCTGTTTTAGAGCTAATAAGGGGGTCAGACATGGAAATGTGACTATACCAACAATTTATTCCCTGTACTGCTACCTTTCAAAAGAATAGAGAATATTTAGCTTACTCCTTCTAATTACACAGGAGAATGAATCACAGTCTTTAAGTGTAATAAAAAGAACAGTTTGTCAAAGAAGGAAGCTACTCCCTGACAGTCTTAAATAAAATAAGACAGAAAATTCAGCTTGGTTTAGGATTTACAAGAAAATTATCCATAAATTCTACTAATTAAAAATATGTATTAACAACTATAAAATTAACTGTCGAAAGGGAGGTAAGCATATATCATTAAATTTGAAGGGTTTTTGCTTTTCAAATCTGCCCAAATATTATTCATTAACAGCAGTTCTGAAAAATATCCTCTTTGAAAAGTAACAATAGTGCTGCTAAACTAGTAATCCATTTTTTCCATATTCCTTCCTCCAACTGATTGATATAATTAAGTTCTAAGTTGTCAGTGTAATTCATAGGTAAATATATCAAATTATTTCATCATTAATATATGCCCAATTTTTAAATGGGTAGAATTGATTATTGACCAGAAAAACTGTCACTTTTGAATGTCAGTATTTTGTAATTTATTTTTTCTTCACTGATGATAATACAGGTATATATATGATATATAAACATATCTCACAGTCTCACTTATTTCTGCATCTCTAGTGCTTATAACATTGTTTGGTATAGAATTTATGCTTAATAAATATTTACTAAAAGAATATATTTTAATATGTATTTCTGGTATCAAAAGTGTAATGGATTTAGACTTAGGTTTTATGGGTTTCAGTTCTGAATCATTCATTTATGATAGCACTGAGGCAAATATGTACTCAAATTCTGTGTGATCAACCTACCTCTGCTGGGCAATGAGATTATTTCGAAGCTGATCTGTTTCCATAAGAGAAGTGGTCTGACTCCTTTAGTAAGGCATATTTTAAAAGAAAAAGCTATTCAACAGAAAGGCAGCACCATGAAAGAGCTCCAAGCGTGGGTATCTCATGACTCCTTTTGAAAGGAATAATCCTAAGAAACAGGATAGAGGTAAGGCACATGAAGGCTTCAGACAGTAGGTAATAAGTGGCTTTGGGAACCTAACAAATGGATCTGAAGCAGGCTCAGAAATGAGAAGAAAGTAATTGCATTTACCTAGCTACGAATGTAGTCTAAGAGACTTAAAATGGGACACTGCAGTTAAGAAGAGGTTGAGATCTGAAATCAGATAGGGTTAAAATTACCCTGTCTATGTCATCTTGAGCAATCTTTTAACAGTGTCCTCATCTGCAAACTGGAAATAATAGTATTATCAATCACTGTGAGTTATTGTGAAGATTGTTAAGTAGATGCGTGTAAATTTCATGACTTTCTAATAAAATATTAACTGTTATCATTGCAATATTGTAGCTGCCTTTTAAGATATCAGCATTAACCTGTTTATTCTGATTTCTATTTATTTTAACAACTACTCTCAAACATTATAATGCAGTGAAATGTGCAAGAAGCTGCCCAGGAACTGTATACTTATGATTGTCTGTCCTCCCATTTCTTAAAAAGCGTAAGACAGGGATAAGCCACCTTAAAAGGTCCCTTGGAGCAGCTGTTCCAAGGACATGGACTACCTTACAATACTTGTACAACTTGTATCATATTGTATAAACAAAGATTGTATTCTCTGAGTCATTCTGTCTTCTGAGAACTACAGTAATAGCAAGTTCAAAGCAATATTTTATGGGGAATCAATGAGATCTTTACAAGGAAAAAAATTATATATGTGTATAAATATATATATATATATGTATATCTTTCTTTCTTATTATTGTTCTCCATGAATTATTTTCAAGCTGTTAATACATACAATGTCCAAGAGGGAATTATTTACCTGATTCTAAAGTCTATTTATGCATTTTTCAGGAGCTAGCAAATACCACATTATATTTTCCCTTTTCTTTACCAAGTGCTGTCTGACACATCTCCTATTTAAAAATCAAAAGCTCACCCAAGAAACTGCATCATTCCCTTGGGCATGAGTATCTGTAACAAATATACCAGTACTGGGATTGCAGAGAGAATTAAGGATGCATTAGCTATTTAGCATTCCATGAATGACAAGCATATTCATGCCTCAGAGGTAGACCCGAACAGAAAATGTAGCACACAGACTTTAGTCTCAACTACTTCGGTAATTTGACATTGATAATGATGATAGGTGTTTCTGAAAAATAGGGCCCCTTCTGTGATATGATATTTATCTGACTTATAAGCCCCTTGAAACAATGCTATATATATTACAACCTTTCTGGAGCAGTACTTAACAGCATGTATGAAAAGGCAAACATCTGGATGATCTCTGACCTGGATGACCATTTCTAGAGTTTATCTGAAAGAGTAAGATAGAGGTGACTAAGGATGTTCCTTAGAATACATTTACAACCCTAACAACAACAAGATCAACAAGTATAAACAGTATAATTCTTTGAATGAAAACTGATTAAAATAACTATAGTAACCCATGCTAGAAATACTATGTAAGCAATGAAAAATATTTCCTGAAATAGATGTATGTGAATATACTGACAATACATTCAGACACATGTGAGTTTTTATGTGTTTTGTGTATATGTATACGTATATACATATATATCAGTACTAATTCACAAAGATGTTTACAACATATATGTAATGCAAATCATCCAGTTTTTCACCTTTCTGTAGTGGTATTTTCTTCTAAAAACCATTTACAGTATTTCCACTTTCCATATAGCACACTGTGGAAAATCTAAAATCCCACCATTTGTCTTTACAAAGGCCATCTTTCCCTACTCAAGTATTTTGAAAAGCAGGAAGTTGGTCTGAACTTTGCTTCTGAATCTGTTTGTATTGCAGCTTTAAAAAATTTTTTTTTGATTTTTGAATAGTGAATATATTCATGAGTTTAAAGTGTCAAAAACTACACAAACATATGCAGAAAAACCTCTTTTTTTCGTCCTTTTACTTTCAACTTACCTTCACCGTTGAATTTGAAGTGAATTTCTTGTAGACAGCATTTTGATAGATCATGTTTTTCTATACACACTATCACTCTCTATCTTTTAATTGGCATATTTAGATCATTTACGTTTAACATAATTATTGATATGTTATTGCTCAAGGCTGCCATTTTATTATTTGTTTTCTGCTTGTTTTCTCTGTTTCTCTTATCTTACTGTACTGTATATTATTTGTTTATTTTTTAGGATTCATTGTGATTTATCTATAGCATTTTATATAATTTTCTTAGAGCATTCTCTAGGTATTACATTATAACTTATCACAACCTACCAGTATTGACATTTTACAACTTTGAGTCAAGTATAGAAATATTACTTCATTTAAGTTCTTTCGTCTGCCCAACTTTTAAATTATAATTTTCTTAAGCATTTCCGCTGCATATTTTGAATACCACATCAGATGTTATAATTTTTGCTTCAACCACAAATTTGATTTATCAAACTCATAAATTGATTAATTTCTTATATATACCCTTTTTCACCCATGCCAATCTTCTTTCCTTTCTTATGCACTAAGACTAAGACTTGTTTTGTTATTATTTCCTCCTGTTTAGGGAACTTCCTTTAACCATTTTGAGGGTAGGTTTGCTGGCAACAAACTATTTTTGTTTTCCTTTATCTGAGAATGTCTTAATTTCTCCTTTATACCTGAAGGGTATTTTTTAGAGGATATAGAATTTGCTATTGACAGCTCTTTTCTTTCACTATTTGAAAATGTGTTCCTTCCTGGGCATCCCCAATTCTAATCTACAGACTCCTCTCCTTTTCACAAGAGTTGCCTTTAAATGATTCCAAATTATCTTTATGCAAAGCAATGTGTCTAATGTTTAAAGTTCTCCCTTTGGTGTCAGGTCCAGGGAGCCTTGCCTTTAACAAAAATGCTCAATGGGACTCTTTCCTAAACAAGACATCCACCCCAGAACATAACATTTAAGAAAGTGGAAGCCTGACAACCAATTTTATAGCATTTATTTTTTCTGTTTTATATGTAATGAATTTTTATATAGTTAAAACTGTTACAATAAAATCACATTTAAATTAATTTAAATGCATTCATGTATAAACTAGTATATGGAAAAAAAAATCTCAAACATAGCTCTCAATTCTTGTGATATACTAGAATAATCTGGAGTGCTTTAAAAAGATCCAGATGCTGGGCTTCTAACTCCGTAAATTCTGATTCAGATTGCTTTAGTGTTTCTCAAGCTTTGTGTTCTCCCATTCACAAAGGTCAGAAATCTCAGGTCGCTTTGGATTCCTCTTACACCTTCATTTTCTTTTAACTAGTTCCTGTATATGTTTTTCTGGGATTCTTTTCAATATCTACTTTTCCTTTCTGTATTGCCTATCACTATGCTAATTCAGCCTCTCATTAACGTTTGCTAGAATTACCATAATAACAGCCTCCTAAATATTCTCTCTAATTTTTCTCATGCCATTTGGTCTATAACTAAAATTAGTTATAGTTATTATTTACTGAAGATTTCTAATATGTCAGGTATAGTGCTAGATATATGTCGTTTACATCAACAGTGCCCTTTAAATATACATTTTATTTTCTTTCCCAGGTGAATACTGGAACACTGAGAGATGAAGAACCATGTCTAAAAGTGGCAGAACTGTGAGTAAAATCCAAATCTGTTTGATTTTCAAATGTCTTCCACTAAAACATTCCCTCTCTCTATTTCATTCTCATTCTGTATGAGATGCTCCCTTGTGTTAATAGATGCTTCCTTAAGCTTTTCTAGTCTAATGCATGCTCCCTGAAGGCAGGAATTTTATGTGCTTTCACACAAAAATTGCCCTGTAAATTTTACTGATTGTATTTAGTAAAATGTAAATAATAGAATACTTCACAAGATAAAGTTTATTTGAAATTTGCAGCATTAATTTTCTATCTTCTCTGAGATTGTATTTTTCTTTTAAGTGAGACATGATCTTTCATCTTCATATTATTAATTTGCTTAGAATACCCATTATTTAACTATGGCATAGAGATAAATGTCTGCTCTTTCATGATAAAATCTTCAAGCTTCCAAATTAGTAAATGAAATATTATGAATGAGATTATTTAGCTGCCAAAATTAACCCTTCAAAATTAAAATTATCTTTTATGGAGATTAAATATCATTGATGCAGGCTAAGGCATGTATTATTTGTACAAGCATAAAAAAATCACTTTAAGAAGTAGAAATACAATTTTGCCAATTATATTATCCTAATTATGTATAAAATATACACAGCAAAAAGACTGGAAGTTATATGGCAATGAAGTATTAAGTATTTGTAGAATGATGGGTGATTTTTGTCTATACCTTCTGCCTTTCTGTGTTTTGAATATTTTAAATGATAAATATATATAACACTTTAACGAAAAATAGAAAGTTTATTTTTAAAAGATTAGTATGTTAAAAGAATTATGTATTTCCCCGAAAATCAAAGTAAACATCTTAGGAAAACCAAAAGAAACTTGTGATTTCACTTTTTAAGGTTCACTACCAAACAACCAAATAATGATGAGGATGAGAGCCAAGTAAATTTTATCATTGATTAAAGTAAATTAGGATTTTGGCCAAAATGCAGAAAGTTTCAAAACGTCATAAATATTGAAACAAGAGAATGATAAAAAAAAAAAATGACAAGAGATAGGGCCCAAGAAATATCCTTAGCATATTATCTGAACAGAAAGTTACTAAAACAATCAATCATAGCCCAAGGCCCTTCTGGGCTACTATATTTTTGGAGGAAGCTACAGCAGCACAAAAAGCCACAGATAAATGTCACTAATTTTGCTCTGTGAGGCAGAGAAGGACTATCTGAATCATAATAATAAATAAAACTATTTCAATATAGGTCACCTTATTAGAAAATATATTATTGACTAATAAGTTTAACCATTTTTGTAGAAATAATGATCTAGTTTTATCATTACAAGATAAACATTATTAGTATAGAATAGATTAAAATGCTGAAAAGAGATTTTAAAGACCAGCTCATTAACAATTCCCTGATAATCTAGCAATAAAAAAAAAATGGAGCATACCAATTATAGAATTTTCATCAAGTAATTTTACAAATATTTACTGAGACCCTACTGTAGGTAGGGAAAGTACCAATTCCAGACAGAGGGCAGAGTATCTGCAAACAGCTTAAAGCAGAAATCTTCATGCATATGAAATACTGAAAGAGAACCAATATAATGGAGCACAGTGTGAATGAGAAAGGCAAGTTCAGTGAGGTAGGACCACGTAAACAACATTCAGTAGAAGGAAGTTACAGGACACAATGCACGATTTAAATGGTGCATTGTGATAAACCATGCATTTGGGTTTGGGAGAAGGTATACTAGATAACTTGTTCAAGTCAGATAGAGGGCCGCCTTTTAAACTCAGCTCTGCTTACTACATGCCGCATTATTATCTTGCCGTACCACTCTACCAAGACGTTGCTCTATCTGCTGGAAAGGGGATGCCATGTTTGTTGCAGTCTGTAGAGAAGACTAGCCTGTCACCTAATACACATTCTTCATATATATGATGATGCCCTTTCTGATGTGTTTTCTTCCATCACCAAAGTCATGTCCCAGGCCTGAGAAGCAGGATCACAGATCTCTTGCTTCAGCCTCACAGACTCAGCCATTGTCTCCCAAAGCATTGACAGCTTTTCACGGTTTCTGGATGTACAGTGTTTGAGACCTGACCATGACCAGGAACCCTGTCACTCTTCTTTCAGCATTTTCCAGCATGAACCCCCCCTACCTTTCTAAAAAGTCTTCTTTTTTTATTTTTCTCTATTACGTTAAAAAAAAAAAAAATTCTGCCCCATCTCCAAAAACCAACTCTGCATACCAAGGGCATGAGGCAACATTTTGTAATCCATTGAGCAATTGCTGATTGCTCTGCATTTGTATATCTAAGAAGGCTAGTTAATGACTCTTCACAAGATTTTGAAAGCATGATAATTTAAAATTTTAATTTTAAAAATGAAGAAAACATTTTTATATAACTTCTTGGCTTTTGGCTAAGATCAAGTGAAGAAAACATTGTTATAATAAAGAAGGTTAAGAACTTTCCTTATATTACACACATACATGTAAAATACCATACTTGAAAACTTTATATGATATTAAAATTATAGAGAAATATAGTGATAAAGCATAGAAATTAACCCAAATAATGGAAAAAAAACTGCTTGCAAATGGGCCATGATTATGCTAAATTATTTTTAACTTACTATTATATTTTAAACACCATAGGAAGCCCAAGTAAAAGGACTAACTAACAGTGACTAAATATGCGATTAACAAGTATAATTTAAGAAAAGACATTGGTAGCGTCCTGTTCTCATGGAAGAAATTTTTTAAAACAACCTATTGTGGTAAGATAAAGTATATGTGTATGAAGCACTACAGCTATTTGTAAAATGCAGGGTTCCTATTAGGTTTTGAGGGTACTGGATATTTATTGTGGTCAGTTAAAATCTAGCAAGACTAATGAATCTTAAATTGTATCATAAAGTATTAAAAGAAAACTAAAGATCAAAAGAACTGTTAAAATGTTTAGTGAATGAGAAGAAAAAACAGATATATTATGTTTTATCATTATTGAAAACCACACGGTTTGGCATTTTAACGATCACTTAATTACTAAGTATAATTGGGGGAAGTGGTGGTTGGTACATGTTATGGACAACCTCCAATAAGCTTTAGAATCAGGATCACATCCCAAGATCCAATTGCTTTCACATAAAAACAAAACAAATGAAACAAACAAACAAAAATACGCCTTCTTTGTTAAGAATTCAAACTTGATATATTTTTACTGGTTTGGAATGGAAACCCACCACACTAATAAGTAGGAAAAAATATGATGCGTATATTCATTTATGATGTATTTCATCTATTTTATAAAGATAGTCAAAGGTATTTCTGTTTGCTGCTTTTTCCTCTTTAATAAGCCATTTTAAACAATTGTCTAATACTGCTTCTCATTCAACTTAAAAATGAAAATTGATACATAGTGAAATTTAGGTGATATTTCTGCTTGAGTTGATTGAAAAATTACCATGCTAGAGAAATAGTTTAGTATCACTCTGCTTGTGATAAATGTTACCATACAACAAAAATCTTGGAATTTCCATATTATCCTTACTGTTTTGGGTTCAACACCTATGCAAATGTAAATATTTTAATTACAGGCAATAGAATTTAGAAGCTAAATTGAACATCTGTGGCTTTCCTTGGGAGAAACTTGGTAATGGGAAAGAGACAAACTTTGATTTTATAAATATCTTTGACCGTCTTCACAAAAGAGTAATCTCCAAAGAATATAAAGCAAGCATAGGTGTTATGTTATTAACATTATATAGAAATAATATGAACTGCTGGATGAGCATATCACACCCACAGACATACACACATTCATACAGACATACCATCTTTGGAATAATGTTCCTCCTTACTTGTTTGTGTTTTGGACAAAATTTCATTGTTTACATTTTGTCCTTGTCTTTTACATCATACTCTTATTGCAGCTATTTCTGCATTAGTGTCACCAAAAGTAAATTGCAACTAAGTAATATTTCTTTAAAACATTTTTAAAAATAAGGTGCAAACTGTCACTGTTTTCAGATTATGGATTTTATTCAGGGGATGGAAAATAAAACTGAGGGAAAAACACTTTTTTAATACTTTTTTTTTAATTGAAGTATGGTCAGTTATGGTGTGTCAGTTTCTGGTACACAGCATAATGTCCCAGTCATGCATATATATACATATATTCATCTTCATATTCTTTTTCATTAAAGATTATTACAAGATATTGAATATAGTTCCCTGTGGTATACAGAAGAAATTTGTTTTTTATCTTTTTTTTTATATGGTGGTTAACCTTTGCAAATCTCAAACTCCCAAATTTATCCCATGGACCTGGAGATTGTCATTCTAAGTGAAGTAAGCCAGAAAGAAGGAAAATACCATATGATACCATTCCTATATGGAATCTAAAAAAAAAAAATCATATCTTTAAAAAGAGAATTTATAGTACAACACAAAGAGCCTTTAACTAGGGCAGAAACATCTGATTAGAAGTCTGCCATTAGAAAGCGAACTTGAAAATAAATTCCAAAGAAAGTGACTAACACTAGAGAAAAACCAAGATGTGCTGGTGGAGAAGAGACACTGAACTCTATGTAAACTCAGTCCTCCTTTCTTATTTATCTTTACCTTATGCTTTAAAAAATGTATGTAAAGAGACTCTAAATACATTTTCCTTTAAGTATTCATTCAGTATCTATTAAATATCAAAAAAATTTGAGGCAAGGGAGTAGTGGGGTTATAGAATGAAAAGGAATGAATGCCTTTAAGAAGCAGACAGTCCTGTAGGAAAGATAAAACACTAAACACATGTAACTTGGTACGTATTAAAGCCACATAGAAGATAATAGATTGTTAAGTGCCAAAACAAATGCAAAAAAGTTATTATTAAAGTAGATTAGAGGAGAGAGTGGTATTGAGTCCAAGCTTGTACTGATCCCCGCATGACAGGCCAATAAATGGAGAGGCGAAGTGTTGGGGCAAGGAATATTGACTTTATTTGAAATGCCAGCAGATGGAGAAGATGGTGGACTAGTGTTAAAGAACAATCTTACCCAAGTCAGAATTTAGGTTCCTTTTATACTGAAAAGGGGAGGGGATGTAGGTGATAGTTGCAAACTTCTTGGTGTTGGAAACCTTTGTTCTTACAGGGGTCCACTTAGGTCAGGTCGTGATGTTCCTGTAAACCTCCAGGGAGACAAATGTGATTCTCTGCTCTGCAACTTTTTATCTCTATATGAATGAAAACGTGTTATACCCTTAAAGGTCAGAGCCTTGAGAATGGGCTCTCCTGTGTATTTCAGGCTACAGGCAACATTCTTTTACAAAAGGTGCAGAACCAGCATAACTAAGCTCAGGAAGCAGAGCACAGGGTTAGAGCTAAAGAAATAAATCTAATATGGAGTCAGATTTGTTTTTCCCTACGACAAGAGCAATAAACAAAAATTAGAAGACTTAACAGTATTGGAACAAGACCTTGTAAAATGTGGTTAAGAGTTAGGTTTATGACTAGCAGAGGCTTTTCTGGGTAGGGCCCAGCATAAGCAATGGCATGGAGGCAGGAACTGTGTTGAGGGAACAATATATATTTCACTAATATTAATAGATGAGTTGTATTAGGGAGTGAAAAAGATAATAAGTACGGGGGAAAGAAGTACCTAGCATTTATTGAGTATTATTATACACCAGACACTACAAATGCTCACAATAACATCATGTGGTAGGTACTATTATCTCCATCTTATAGAAAGAAAACAAAAGCTGAAGAGATAAATTTGGAATAAATTAAAGAGACTTTCATGAAAGTAAATACTATATGCTATGTGCAAAGTAGAAGAGACAATATGCCAAAAGAAATACAGACAGCTGAGGGAGAATATAAATTGGGACAATGCACATTTTGTGAATTAAATTTCATTTTTCATAGACCACTGACTTTTTAAAACTAATCTATAAAGTGAATTAAAGAATGCCAGTCTAAGAAAATTCTTAGCTTCAGTGAATAAATTCACAGTATTAGCACTGAACAGTGAGAAAGCAAAATTGCTTCTCTTTGAGGTAATGGCAGATCTCATTTGATACAATTTTAAAAAAATTTCATCCACCATGAAGATGCAAAACTCTGCCATAAAGATTCTACTGTCTGTCAGTAGCTAAGTAGGTATTATACCCATAAAAAGTCACCTAATTTTCCTCAGAAATTAAATAGGCAAAGTACAGAAGACAGAAGAACAGCTGGGCATACCTTATAGAAGATAATAGTCTTGGTCCCTCTTTTCTTCTTTGCTCCATAATTGTACAGAGGTCTTGCATTCTTCAGTCCTTTCTCTCTCTTTCTTCCTTCCTTCTCTTCCTCCTTTGCTGCTTCCCTCCTTCCTTTCTTCCTCCCTTCTTCCCTCCCTTTTCTTCCTTCCTTCTTTTTTTCCCCTATTTTATTTCTTCTTTTTTCTTAATGATTTGGAGGCTGGTAAATAATACTCTAAGAAGTACAATGAAGAGAAAAATTATATAGTTATAAAAATAAGAGTGTAAAACCTGGTAAAGGTCTGAAGCAGTTGAAGCTGAAGTTATAAATGAAGAACGTATAATTAACATAATGTTTAAGATATATATACATTATGTATATATCTATTTTACATATACATATATAAACATAAAGTTTTAATTTTTAAAATGGATTAATGAACCTATACAAATATCAGGAACAGGGTAGTTTAGCTAAATTTGTTCTCATGTTTGTTAACTGTGGCAAAGAAAACAGAAAAGATGTTTCTAAAATTGAAGTAAGTGGTACAGTATTCATAATTTTAGGGCATTGCTTCTGAAATTTGACAAGTTTAACTGATAATTATAGCTGTGCTGAAGGGATTCATGATATTACACAAGGTGAAAGAAGTTCACAATCTTTGCCCAGTACATAGATGTTAGAAAAAGTAGTAGTAATTTCAATCTTAAATAAAAATATTTCATCTAGATTGCCAAGTTCTTTATACGAGTTCTGTACATGGCAATTGTCAGCAGCATCTTTTGGTAACTTTTAAAATATTTGTAACCTAAAGATAAAAGGTTTTCTGTCTAGGTTATACTCTGTCAAACTGCTAACTGTTAGCATAAAATATATGTTGCCAGTTTTCAAAAATGTCTTCAATAAATCAAGAAATATAGGGGAAAAGGAATCAATATTTAGAACATAGAATACAAATCTCTGACTTATCAGAATATCTTCAAAATCATATTTATAATATGTGGTTACTTGAGGAATTTTTATTTTAAATATAAGGTGGTATTAAGTTAAAAAATATTAAACTACAAATTTTGTGGATTTAAAATGTAATAAGGCACTTATACTTCTGTCAAGATGAATAACAGGGACCAAATTTACTCTACTACCTGAATCAATACAAAAGTGCAAAAATATTAAAATAGCAGCTTCCGAGACTGGGCATCAGACACTCAAGGGTTGTGGGAAACAATTAGATCAACCCTGTTTATCCCAGCTTACATCCTTGAGAGTTGCCAGATCATGGTGCAGGGAGGGCAAACCAAACAAAGCCTCATAGACTCCCTGCACTGAGAAGATGAAGGTAAGAATCCAGAGAGACCAAAATAGCTAAAGTTTATAGGACAGAGGACCAAATGAAGAGTTGCACAGGAAGTGAACCCTGGAGATCAGTAGAGAATTTCCCCCAAGTATTCAGGTGAGTAAATAAGGGGGGAAACTACCCAAGGCTGGAGAAAGAACCATTAGGAAGGATTAGTAAGAACAAAGCCTTGTGCTCATCTAGGGCTGAGAACAGTGGCTGTTCCTACCAGCCAGATTGGAGAACAGTGTAATTCAGGGAGTACTGGGTAGAGTACACAGAAGGATCTAGAACACTAGTAGGAAGTAATTAGACCAAACATTACTCTGGTATAGCTTAACATATCTTACAAGTAAGAATGAAAAGGATCAAACTACTTCTAAGTAATTTAATTGCATTGTAGAACTTAGCTCAAAAGTATATTTAGGAATATAAAAATATCCAGTACCCAACAAAGCAAAATACACAATTTCTTGTGATATTCTTTGTGAGCAAAGTTTACCAGCCATAAAAAGAGTCTCAATAAATTTAAAAGGATTCAAGTCATATAATGTGTGTTCTCTAACCACATGGAATAAGTCAGAAATTAATAATGATAAAACCAAAAAGATCTCTGGAAAAATCCCTAAACATTTTGAAACTAAGTAACATATATAACCCATGTATCAAAGAATTCAAAAGGGGAATTAGAACATAATTTGAATTGGGTGAAAAAAATACCTTTTAAACTTTGTAAAATGTCACCAAAGTAGTTATCAGAAATCAATTTATAGGAAAAATTGCCTATATTAGAAAAGAAGAAAAATCTCAAATAAATGACTTTTATTTCTATATTAAGAAGCTAGAAAAAGGACAAATGAAACCCAAAAAGGAAATAATAATAAGTTAGAGATAGAAAAACAATATAGAAAAATCAATGAAACAAAAAGCTTTCCTTTGAGATCGAAGAAAATAAGGAAGTTTCTCAAAAATGAGAGGTTTCTAGTCAGAGTGGTCAGGATTAAAGAGAGAAGATATAAATGACCAGTCTCATGAATGAGAAACGTGACAACATGACAGATTCTGCAAATATTAAATGGATAATAAGCAAATGTTATGAATAATTTGATGCCTATAAATTGACAACTTGGATGAAACGGACATATTTCTCAAAAGATACAACTATAAAAGCCCACTCAAGAAGAAGCCTGAAAATAAATGTTACGGGGATGTAATGTACAGCATAGCAGCTATAGTTGGTGAAAATGAAGTTCATATCTGAACGTTGCTAGGAGAGTAGATGTTAAAATTTCTCTTACAGGAATAAAATTTTCTATATATTGTGATGAATATTAACTAGACTTATTGTGGTGGTCACTTAGCAATATATACAAATATCAAGTCATTATGTTGTATACCTGAAACTAATATAATTTTATGTGTCAATTATGCCCCCATTAAGAAAAAAGAATAAATCTTAATAGATTTATGTTTATTAAAGGAATTGGATTTGTGTATAAAAATCTTCCTACAAGGAAGACTCTAGGCCTGCTGGTTTCACAGGTGAATTCTACCAAACTTAAGAAAGAAGTAATACTCTTTTTACATAAACTTTTCTAGAGGGTTGAAGAGGAGGAAATACTTCCCTAGTGTTTTCCCAAGGTCTCAATTACCTTACACAAAAGAAAACTATAAACTAATATCCCTAATGTAGACAGATGCAAAGATTTTTAAACAGAATTTTTAGCCAATCAAATCCAATAATACACAAAGCAAAGTACATCATGATCAAGTAGGGTTATCATAGGGATACAAGGTTCACATTTGAAAATCAGTCAATGCCATTCATTAAATTAGCAAATTAAAAAAGAAAACCCTCATGATCATCTCAATTCATGCAAAAAAGAAAAAAAGAAAGGGAAAAAAAAATCCACTATGCATACCTCCTAAAACTGCACAACAAATAATGAATGCAAAGGAACTTCCTCAACCTGATAAAAAGGATCTATATAAAACCTACAGTTAACATCATACTTAATATTAGGTGGAAGACTGTTACCTCTCTAAGATCAGAAACAAGACAGTGATTTGTGGAATGTACTAGAGGTTCTAAGCCAGAGCAATCAAACAAACAAAAAAAAGAAACAGAAGAACTTCAGCTTGGAAAAGAAGTAATAATACTGTGTTTATGTACAGGTGACATTATCATTTGTGAACAATATTCTAAGGAGTCTACAAAAAAGCTACTAACACTAAGAAATGAGTTTGTCAAGATTGCAGGCTACACATCAATACACAAAAAGCAAAAGTGTTTCTATATAGTAGCAATTGGAAGCTGAAATATAACAACCAATACCCTGTAAGCTAACATCAAAAATATGAAATATTCAAGGTTACATAGGACAAGATGTGAAAGACTTATCCAATGAAAACTATAAAATATTGGGAAGATAAAGAAGACAAATGAAGAGAGAGATCATTGTTCATAAATTGAAAGACTCAATATTGTTAATTTGTCATTGTTCCCCAAAAGAATCTGTAGATTCAATGAAATCTCAGTAAAAATTGCAACAGGCTTTTGGTAGAAATTGACATGCCGGTTCTAAAATTTACATGGAAATGCAAAAAAAATATAGAGTAGCCAATTGATGTTGGAAAGGATGAGAAAAGTTGGAGGAATAAGCTAACACTACTTGGCTTATTGCAAGCTATAGTAATTGAGACAGTGTAGCCCTGGCATAAAGAGAGGTAAATAATAATGGAACAGAAGAGTCCAGAATGAACCCAAATATATATCGGAAAACTGATCTTTTATAAAGGACAAAGGCAGTTCAGTGGGGAAAGGACAGTAATTTCACCAAATGTTGCTAGAATAATTGGATATTCATACACATACAATAAAATTGACCTCGATCCATACTTCATGCCATATGTGAAAATTAAATCAAAATAAATCATAGACCTAAATGTAAGTCCTAAAATTATAAAACATATAAAATAAAAGATAGGTGAAGATCCACGTGACCTAGGCAAAGATAGTTTAAATATGATGCAAGATGCACTATTGATAAAAATATAAGTTAATTGGATTATTTCAGATTCAAAAGACATTCATAGGAAAATAAAAAGACAAACCGCAGACTGACAGAAAATATTTACAAAGCATATATCTGGTAAAGACTTGCACTGGGAATATATTACAAACTCCCAAAACTCAATAATAAAATAATTCAAATTTTAAAAAATGGGAAAATTGTTTGAGCAAATACTAAACCAAAAATGATATATGAATGACAAACACATGAAAAAGTGTTCAACATCACTAGTCGTTAAAGAACTGCAAATTAAAACCATAATGACATACTACTACATACCTTTAGAACAGCTAAAATTAAAAATACTGAATATACCAAGCATCGGGCACTATGTGGAAGCAGTGGGACTTTCCTACACTTTTGATGTGAATGTACAATGGTGCAGCTATTTTGGAAACAGTTCAGCAATTTCTTATGAAGTTGAACATGTACCTATTCTATGATCCATCCATCTAATCCCAGGGATTTATCAAGAGAAAAGAAAGCATAGTCCATATCATGACTTGGATGTCAGCAGTATTTTTATTTGTAATAGCCAAAAACTAGACACAACCCAAGTGTCCATCAATAGATAATTGGATAAACAAAAAGATATATCTATATGATGGAATATTACTTAGTAATAAAAAGGAACAAACTATTGACTCTCTCATCAACATGTCTCATTATCAAATTAATTATGCTGCGTGATAGAAGCCAGACACCCCCCCCAAAAAAACACTAAATATTATGTGATTTCATTTATAAAGAACTTGCAAAAATGCATACTCATATATAGTGACAGAAAGCAGACCAGTCATTGCCTGGGGATGCAAGAAAGTTTGGAGCCAGAGGGAGGCATTACAGAGTGACAGAGGAAATTTGGGAGTTGGGGGGAATGCATATGGTTATTATCTAGATTGTGATCATGGTTTCATTGATCAAAACTTAATTGTACTCATTAAATAGGTATAGTTTAAATAGGTATCAGTTACACTCAATAAATGTATTCAGAGATATATTTTGAAGGAATGGAACAGGATCTATACTTAAGATATTACTTTGAAATTACTTTATTATTAAATTCCTTTAAATTCCTTTAATTTTTCCACATGTGTTACTGAATGTCTACTGTATGTCAGGAATTCTGCTATGGAAGATTTTCACATTGTTTTCTTTTTTTTTTTTTTTTCTTCATGTAGGACTTCCTTTTAAACGCTTAGTACAGAAAAATCATTCCAATTAATTTAGCTATCTGATTAATTGTAAGAATGCCAATTTAAGAAATTTAGATTAAATGGCACAATTAAAATAGTGGCTTTGTGAGGATCAGCTTTATTCTTCTACTTGGTCGATATCCTCAGTGATCCCCTTCCTGATAAACCACTATACAAATTTTGAAAAATTGTAGTTAGATGACAGTGTAGCCAGTTAAGACAACATTTGTGAAATGCCATAGGCAACTAGAGTGAAAAGAATCAAACCATATCACTTGACCTCTGGCTTAATGGAAAACATTAAACATAGGTGACTTGGGGATTAGTGTCATTAAGCACATCCTTAATATTTAAAAGTATTTTCAGAAGAGCACATTATATTTGGAAACTTACTGTCCAACCTAATCACTCTTAACAATGAAATGACACAACAGCAAAATAAACAGGAAGTAGTCTAAACTGATCTCTGTGGTTTCAGAAAATTTTATCAGTTTAACATTGATCTTTATCTTCATGGGTCATCAAGAAAGCCATTCAGAGACCTTTACATACTGATAAAATCACTTATGAAACACATTCAGGTTATCCTGATATTGAAAGTAAGGTGACTCACAGTAATTACAGCTGATAAATTTGTCATCAGTAACTTGGATAACTTTAGAGTAAAATATTAATCAGAACATTTATTAATATTCAGGGGAAAAAGTGATGTGTTTGGCAGCAACATGGTTCCACTGAAACTAGTCAATACAAACTAACTTTATTTTTTCCTAAATTGTCTACCTGATTTAGAGTGATTAAGAGAATACAGAGAGAACATCTGGATTTTAGTGAAGTTGTTGTCAATGTTTTCCACCCATCCATGAATATAAAATAGAGGAGTAAGGCTTTAGTCAAAGAAGGTCGTAGTACATTGAAGAAACAGGACCAATGTGATCCAATCAGAAATCATCTTTATCTCTCTTTTATCCCTCTATCCCTTAAACTTACTCAGAAAGGGGCAGACATATATTTGTCTCTTGGTATCCACAGGGGATTGATTCCAGAACAGAAACTTCCCTTTTGGAGGGTACCAAAATCTAGGGATGCTCAAGTTCCTTATAAAAATGGTGTGGTATTTGTGTATAACCTATGCGCATCCTCTCATATACCTTAAATCATCTCTAGATTACTCATACACCTAATACAATGTAAATCCTACGTAAATAGTTGCCCAAAAGCAGCAAAGTTAAGTTTTGCTTTTTGGAACTTTCTGGAAAATTTTTTCAAATATTTTCCATCTGTGGTTGGTTGAATCCTTGGATTCAGAACCTGCAGATACGGAGGGTCAACTGTACTTCCACTTCCCTAGATGAAAACTTGGGCAGCTCCTTGACTTTTCTTAGCAGCCATTTTAAGCTGCAAATGCAGTCTCAATTCAGAAATTAAATATAAATTCATATAATAGTAAAACTTCTCTGTTTGATTCAAAGTAGTTGAAATACTCTTCCCTCACACCCCAACAGGACATTATAGGTGGGAAGCTGAGGAAAGAGACATGGTCCTTCTCTCTTCCACCTCATCTTGCTTACTGCAGTTTTTTGACACCTTAAAAGTCAAAGAAGTGAGAAGAATGATGTATCAGAGGGTAGGAAAATTCTTACTTGTCTAGTATATCTGAAGATGGGTTTCACATTCTTCAGATCTCACAAGTGTTGATAGATGAGTCTTTCATGAATGGTTTTGTGGGTTTTCCATAAGCCCAAGATGTAAACTTAACCGGCGTTTCCTAGGTAATGTGTGTTTCTCTGAGCAAATCCCTACTCAGTTTCTGGTTTCCTGGTTTGCTTTAGGTAGTGCACTCTATCTAGGCTCTCACCATTACCTTTCAGGTATCCTTCTTGAAAATGTTTTTAAATGGCTCCACTCCTGGCACCAATCCTGCCTGTCTCAGCTGTTGATTTCATCTCATCTCCCGCTTGTTCTCATTCATTCATTCCCTCTCTTTCTCTCTCCCTCTCTCTCTCTCTCTTCCTCCCTCCCTCTCTCTCTCTTTCTCCCCAGTTGCATAACCGGGCATGGAAAACATACACATTTCATGTTCTGACAAACTACGAGGATGCATGTTGGCAAATTCCAGACCAATAGAAACTCCTTTGTTTTGCCACCAACTTGGCAGCCCATTTCCAATCCTCTAGATTTCTTAAGTAAAAGACCCCTTAACTGCAGTGGCTTCTGTCAGTCTGAATTCTGTATAACTAAATGAGTTCTGGTACCAATTCTAACATGCAGAGGGTTCCCACACCAATAAGCAATTCTTAGGACACTACCTGGATGTCCTACAATTCAATTCAATTCTGACACTATCTAGCTATATAGATTCCACTGGTTAAGTTCTACAAGACTGCCTCCCACCACCAGCCTACTTCAGAACCATTTAAAAGCCCATGTTGTTATCTGTATTTTTGACCAACTGGCTATAAATTAGAGGCTCCCAAGACCCCTCCTTGAGTTATTTAATTTGCTAGAGTAGCTCATAGAACTCAGAGAAATACTTTACTTACTAGATTACTGGTTTATTATAAAAGGACAGCCAGACAGAAGAGATTCATAGTTCAAGGTATATGGGAAGGGGTACAGAACTTTCCTGCCCTTTCCAGGTACAGTGCTTTCTCAGTACATCTATGTGTTCACCAACCCAGAAGCTCTTTGAACCCAGTCCTTCTGGGTTTTCTTGAAGGCTTAATGAAGTCACAACTGGTTAAATCATTGGCTATTGGCAATTTTTTAATTTTAATTTTTAAATTTTTGATACAATTTTAAAGGTTACTTTCCATTTACAGTTATTATAAAATATTGACGATATTCGGCTTGTTGTACAATACATCCTTGAGCTTATCTCACACCCAATAATTTGTGCCTCTGACTTCCCCTATATTGTCCCTCCCAACTCCTCTCCTCACTGGTAACCACTAGTTTGTTCTCTATATCTGAATCTCCTTTTTTTGTTACATTTACTAAATTGTATTTTTTTAGATTCCACATATAAGTGATATCATACAGTATTTGTCTTTCTCTGTATGACTTATTATCACTTAGCATAATGCTCTTCAAGTCCACCCATGTTGCTGCAAATGAAAAAAGTTCCATTCTCTTTTATGGCTGAATAGTATTCCATTAGTGTCAGAAATCAGCTATCCATCTTTTATCCTTTCATATGTTGATGGACACTTAGATTGCTTCCATATCTTGGCAATTGTATATAATCTGTTATGAACATTGTGGTGCATGTATCTTTTCCAATTAGGTTTTGTATTTTTTGGATATATACCCAGGAGTGGAATTGGTGGGTTATTTGGTAGTTCTGTTTTTAGTTTTCTAATAAAACTGTTTTCTACAGTGTTTGCATCAATTTACATTCTCACCAACAGTGTACAAGTGTTCCGTCTCCTCCATATCCTCATCAACGTTTGTTATTTGTATTCTTTTTGATACTAGCCATTCAGAAAGATGTGAGGTGATAGCTCACTGTGGGCTATTGACAACTGATTCAACCTCCATCCCCTCTCTACTTCCCAAAGGTTAGGGGTAGGACTAAAAGTTCCCACCCTCTAATCACATGGCTAGTTTCCTGGCAACAAGTCCCTTCCTTGGGTGCAGTCCAAACGTCATCATTAACATAACAAAAGACACCTATATCAGTCTCAACACTTGAGAAATTCCAAGGGTTTTAGGAGCTCTGTGCCAGAAAAGAAACGAAGACAAGACCAAACACATATTATTATAAATCACAATATCACAATAACCACCTCTCTTTTGATTTGTTTCACATCACACACTCTTCAGTCCCTGTGGAGGTAGAATATGCAACATCATTCTCCCAAAGAAATCCTCCATACAGAAATCTTCTATCATCATTTTTGCTCCTTTTTATAACGTCAGTGTAGCTCAAATATTTTTATGAGTTAAATCCTTTGAAAATGCCAGACTGTGTAATTTTACATCTCAGCTTGTTTTTCAAAACTTTGGATGTCTAACAAAGTCATGTAGGATAGATGATTTCTGACACAGATGAAATAAAATTTAGTAAAAATAGGTATATAGTCATGAATTTAGGTACAATAAACCACCTTCCCTGGGTAATAGAAGAGAGGAAATGTCACGTGGCAGTGAGTTAAGAGGGCTGAATCCCAGAGGATTATCTCTTGCATTAAATCTTTCAACTTGTAACAAAAAGAAATCTTAGTCCTGTGGCTTAAGTAAGAAAGGGAGTTTGTCTGTAATAGTTGTAAAGTCCAAGGACAGGATTCCATCTCAACTGGATCTAGGTGGTGTGAGGAATCTGTTTCTCCCTATTGCTCACCTTTTCTTTCCTCTGTAATAGATAATTTCTCAGATAAAATACATCTAATAGCAATGTGACCACCCATTACTCCAACATTTTATCTTTGGTTTAGCAGTGCTTTTTTTTTTTAACATGCAGATTATTTCCTTTTATTGGTTATTTTGAATACAAGTCCTGCCAACCATAAAACACCTAGTGTGACCAAATACATGAGAAATCCCTGTAAGAATCACAAAGTGCCACTCTTGCCACTTTCTGTCACAAAGATGCTGAGAAAATGTAAGTAACAAGTGAGGCACAGGTTGTCTCAATTATAAGTTCTGTCAGCAATGCTGATAGAAAGAGAGGTTGTTTTCCTCCAATAGTTCCAATTTCAGTGAACCAATTGCTGTGGCCAGTGGTTGGGTTCAGTTCCACCCACTCCACCTCAATCAATTTAACTCAAAGATGACTTAAAATAAAGCAAGGATGGGTAGCATCCAAATGGAAGTCTTGATGTTACCAGAAACAAAAAGAATGGATATTAGGTAGGCGGAAATGATGCTATCCACTGCATCTGGACACACTTTTTAAAAGAATTTTGACAAACTGTAGCCAGTTTAGTGAACTACAGTGAGAATTATAAAAGACGTATAAACCATATCATATAGAAAATTGGTGAAAATTAGTCATTTGTTGCTTGAACAAGAGAAGAGTGTGGCAAGGAGTGAGGCAGTAAATGAGAGTTGTTTTCAAACATGCAAATCAGTATATAAACTGGAGATTAATCTGTTCTTAGAAGGCAAAATTTAGACTAAGGGTTGGAACTTACAGGGAAGTTTCCTTCTTTATTAACTAATTTTATCAAAAGGTGTGACTGAAAATAGTATCTCCCATAGGCAATATATCTCCTGTCATTTGTAGTAGTCAATGTAATATGAGTATTTAGTTCAAGGAGTATAAAGCCAAGGTTGTACTAACAAATTCACATTTACTCTTCAAAATGGCACAGCATGAAAATTAATTGGACCATCTTGCGCCCCCCCCCCAACTTTGCCTCTTCTAGCTACATGTATGGATAGTAATGATGCTATTTTCAAATACAAGAGTACATATTTTCTCACAAATGTTATTTTTGCACTAATATTTTATACAGTGTTCTAGCTTTCAATACTTCCTGCTCTGTAACAAGAAAAATTACCAATTCAGACTTAGCTTTAATGAGGCTAACTTTTCTTTATTTCAGAATTTTAGGGTTGTATTGTTTTTTTCCTATTTATTCAGAAAAACAAAAATTCAAGAAGGGAAATGAAATAATGAGCTTTTCTTATGATATTAGAAATTAATTTGCTAAGCAGACTTTTGAGTGGGATAAACTATTCTCACCCCATTCAGTAGGCATGACTAATGTTTACTTATTATTAGCCTCTCTGTTGTTCTAAATATCTATTTATGGGTCATCATTCACTAATTTGACTTGTGGGGGAGTTTTGAGTGTAGGAGCCTTGGGATGAGTCTGCAAATTAAAATTTAGTATTCTTTGGGAGTCTTAAAAATGAAAAGCAATCTTGTTTATTTGCATGTCAAGAATCCTACAGCAATAGAAAAAAAATTAGAGGTAGAATATTTTACATAATTTTTCTGTGACGTCTAATAGGGATAAATTATTTATCTTTATGGCTGAGCACACAGACATAGACACACACACACACAGACATGCACACTTTTGACAGTTGCAAAAAAAAAAGGAGTAACTTAATAAAAATAAACAGGATGAGGATAAAGAACAAAATGTGAGGCCTTATCTGGACTAGAACTATAAAGTCATTAGGATTTGTGCCATCCAAGAGGAATTTATTTCTTTAAGTATGATTAAGTATGTGTGTCTATATGTTCACATAAATACATTTATAAATATATTACTATACATATTCTCACAAATATTGACTATAATTTCAGAGGAAACTGAAACTGATATACTATAATAGATATGCTAATAATGGCATTTACCACACTCATAATCCCATCCAGGCATCGGGGGTTTTTCCAAATAAACCTCATCTCATAGGCTACACCTAATGGATCTAAGATTGGGCACTACATCCAAGAAAAGGCAGTGGATATCATGCCTGTGACGATGATAAAAGTTTTTGTGAATTAGCCCAAGTTTGTTGGGCTTATCAGATTTTCTCTCTTGGGAATTTGAATTATAGAGAATGGAGAACATTAAGCAGAAAGAGAGCTGTAAAGGGGTACTTCGTGATGGACTATGGCAAATGAAGTTACTATAAGGCAGAAAGAATGACTGTTATGCACTTTTTGTTTATGTTCCCCCACTCCCTAAATTCGTATGTTGAAACCCTAACCCTTGATGGAATGGTGTTAGGAGTTGTAGTCTTTGGGAGGTAATTAGAATTAGATCAGGTCATGAGAGTGGAGCCTGCAAGATAAAATTAATGCACTTATAAAAAGAGATCATTCCCTCTGTTATCTGCCATGTGAGGATAAAAGGACAAAATTCCATTCTACAAACTCAAGCAGGATCTCACCAGACACCAGGTCTGCTGGCACCTTGACTTTGGACTTTGCAGCCTTCCAGCCAATGAGAAATAAATGTCTGATGTTCAAGCTGCCCAACTTCTGGTATTCTGTTATAGCAGCCTGAGCTAAGACAGTTACTAAGACAAATGAACAGAAACTCAATGTAAGTTTAAAGATAAGAGAGTAAGAATCAATCATCTGTAGTGACAGTTGAACTACTTAGAAAGACTATGGAGAAAGATAGATAGGGGTGCTCATCCCTGGAATTATCTCAAATTCGAATGGCATTCAAGTTCTAGTTCAGGTGAATGCCTGCCATGCCATTCTCTCTTTTCTCTTCCCTTGTCCTATCATTTACCTTAAATTCCTCATTCTTGCAACTCAGAATATTTTTCAGCTTCTCAAGAGTCAGTGTAAATAACTAACTAAGATGAAAAAAATTAAATTAGGGTTCAAATTACAGTTCTGCTATTTACTAACTGTGTGTGATCTCCAACAAGTTACTTAATCGTCAGTGGCTCAGTTTCGCTCTCATTGCTTTTTAGCTCAACTTTATAGAGCTATAAATTACCTAGAATAAAGTATGCTCATTTTTAGTGTACAGTTAGATGAGTTTGAAGAAATGTATATGTGTGTGTGTATGTATATACAGATAGATAGATAGATATAGATACAGATACATATATACCTCTATTGTAACCACTACTGTTATCATGATATAAAATAGTTCCTTCCTCCAAAAAAGTATGCTCATGCCATTTTGTAGCTGGTATCTCCCTGTCACCCCATACACACAGACATGCTGACCTCAGACAAACTTTCATCTTTTTTCTGTCAGTTACATTAATTTTCATTTTTCCAGCATAGTACATACGTGCAGTCATATAGAATCTTACAAATTCATGCATGTTGCATCAATTTCTAGCATATTCTTTTTATAGCTGGGAAATATTCAACTGTATAGATATACCACATTTGTTTGTGTTTTGATAGAAATTTATTTTTTCCTGTTCATTTTTTCATTAATAAAAAACTGCATATGGACATTTGTGTACAAGTCTTTTTGTGGAAATTTCTTTTTTCATTGCTCTCAGGTGTCATATTGAGGAATGGAACTCTTGTATGTATAACTTTACTAGAAGCTACCAAACAACTATCTAAAATGACAGTGTATGAGAGTTCTCGTTTATATGCATCTTCACCAATACTTAATAGTATTAGTCTTTTGAATTTTAACCATTCTAGTTGGGGTATACTCAACTCATTAAGCTTTTATTTTGCACTTTGCTAACAATTAATGAGTTGGGATATTTTTCGTGTGATAGTGGCCACTTGCATATCTTTTGTGAAGTATTTAACTCTTTGCCCATTTTAAAGTCAAATTATTTCTTAGAATTATAGAGTTGTACAAAATTTATAAATATTCTGGAATGTTTTTCTTTATTAGATCTAAGTTTTAGAAGTATCTTCTTAAACACTGACTTGCTTTTTCATTTTCTTAATAATAGTGTCATTTTAATAGCTGAAGTTTTTAATTTTGATAAAGTCTAGTTTATAAAATTTTTATTTTGTAATTTCTGCTCTTTGATCTTGTATAAAAATTCCTTGTCTAATTGCAAGATTGTGAAGACTTTCTCTTGTCTTGTTGAAAAGACTATCCTTTCACTATTGAATTACTTTAGAAACTTTGTTTAAAATCAGTTGACCATTATGTGCAAAACTATGTCTCAGGTCTTTATTCAGTTCTTTAATCTTTGTATCTATACTTACGTCAATACCTCACAGTCTTGATTAAGGTAGCTTTATTGTAAGTCTTCAAAACTAGGCTGTGTTAGTCCTTTAACTCTGTTTTACTTTTGCAAGATTATTTTGGTTATTTTAGGTCTTTTGTATTTCCGTATACATTTAAGAATAAGCTTGTTTCTTTCTCAAAAATCCAGCAGCAGTTCTAATAGGAAAACTGTGTTCAATCTTAAGGTCTGTTAGGGAGAATTGGCATTTTAACAACGTTGAGTCTTCCAATCAATTGACCTGAAATTGGTCTTTGATTTTTCTCAGCAATGTTTTTTAGTTTTCGGTGTACATATATTGCACCATATTTTGTTAAATTAATTCTTAAGTATTTCAAGTTTTTTTTTTATGATTTTTGAAGTATATAAATTGTGTATATATGTATGTATGCATATATATATATACACACATATATATATACTGTAGTTTTACAATTTTTCATTGGTAGTATTTAGTTTGGTTTGGTATATTTACTTGTATTTTTTGCTATTACTAAATACACTTATTATTAGTTCTGGTATGTTTTTATTTTTGAAATTCCTTAGAATATTCTACATACATAACCATATTGACTGATAATAAAAATAGCTTTATTTCTTTCTTTCCAATCTGGTTGCCTTTTGTTTATTTTTCTTTTCTTACTGCAGTGGCTGAACATCCAAATACAAAAGTGAATAAAAGGGGAAAGAGTAGACAATGATAATTATTATGAATGGATGCTGAATATTTCAGATTTTTTTCTGTATCTGTGAAGATGACAATATAACTTTTCCCTTTTATTATGTTAATATGGTAAATTCTATTTTTTTTTTTAAATATTAACTCAAACTTGAATTCCTGGGCTAAAATCCTTTTGGTCATAATAGATTATACTTTAAATAATTGCAGAATTTTCTCTGCAATATTCTGTTAAGGATATTTGCATCTTAGTTCATGAGAGACGTTTGTCCTCTTCTTTTATATAATGTCTTTTTCTGGTTTTGGAATCAAGGTAATTCTGGCTCCATAAAATTAATTGGCAGTATTTCCTCTTACTCTGTTTGCTGAAAGGGCTTATGAAGTTTTGATGTCAGTTGATGTCATTTCTTCCTTGAATGTTGAATTGACAGGTACACGTATCTGGGCCTAGAGTGTTTTGTTTTGTTTTGTTTGTGGGAAGAACTTTTATTGTTAAATCAGTTTCCTTAACTGACATATGACTGTTCAGACTTTCCTATTTCCTATTTTTCCTTCGTAAGTTTTATTTATGATTCTATTTCTAAATTAATAAAATGAGCATAATAACAGTATACCCCCATGAAGCTGCTGTGAAGACTACAAGTTCACACATTATAAATACAGTAGAATCTGACATAGGATAAATACACCCATGGACAACTGTTAGTTATTGAAATTCAAGAATTATTATTTTGCATTGAAATGAGATCAAAAGCACACAGACTAGTCTATTATTCTAGTTAAATCCTGAGACATAATAATTGTAACAAAAAAAAGTTATTTAAGTCTATTGTGACATGTCCCCAACTCATCAACAGGTTGAATTTCTAGTAATCTCAATGGAATGCCAAAGTAAATTGTTTGAAAAATTAAATTGTTAGAAACTATTCCAAATAAACCAATTGAAAGTTTGAAAGGCTGGTGGAAATAGAGATTTATTATGTCCTTTATATTTCCTATTTTTAATTTTTTCAAAAAAGGAAGGATATTACTTAGCTGTAGAGTTTCACACATGATGCTAAGACTGAGGGTAAGGAATTGTAGGAATTATATAACAAATGCTTAGTAACAGTACTTGACTCATATAGAATTGAGACTGCTTTTTGTTATTAACAGAAAAGCATATCAAAGTGGCTTAAAGAATGCAACATATTGATGTGTATAACTAGGTTTAGAGTTAGTGCTGGCTTCAGACTTGATTAATCTAAAAGTTCATTGATTTCTTCAAATATCCAATTTCTTTCTCTTTCTCCTAATTGTCATATTAATCTTAAAACTGGATCCTAAATCCTTTCATCCATGTTGAGCAATTCTCCTTCCCTTCAGTATGATTTGGTCAGTGCTAAAAGTATATGTGTATATATATACACACACACACACTCCTTGAGCCAATAACTGCCACCAAGGGAATATGATGCCCTGAATGGCTCAGTCCTCTGTCCCTTAACAATCTTTTGTAAGCGTGATGCTATTACTGTGATTGGCTTACAGTAGAGTCCCCTGCTGGAGATGGAATCAATTCCCTAAATTACATTGCAGCTATCCAATGGGATAAAGGTGGAGTAGCTGTTGTGGTGTCATTTACAATATCCCAGACACTGCTATTTCCCTCCATGTTCCATTGTTTCCTTCTTTAGTAATGCTCAAGAGTTTTAGCCATGGCCATTTCACATAAATACTCTATTTTTCAGGCTAACATACAGTTAACTCTGTCCATGGTTAATTTCTGCTCAAAGAACTGTCATATGCAATTTCCAGGATATGTTCTTAATTAGAGAGCATATTCTCATCCTTCTCTCTTCCTGAAGTTTGGGTATCAACTTGATGGCCACAGCTTGAATAACCATCTGGACCATGTTAAGGATGACTGAGTAACAAGGAGCCTAGATCCCTGATGATCATGCAGCTCAAATCCAGCCCTGGATTATTTAGCTCCAGACTTAATTTTCTTGAGGGATAGAAGTGAATTTACATTTTATTTAGGCCGTAATTTATTTCAGGTGTTTTGGCATTTATAGGTAAATCTAATCTTAACTCATAATTAATTTTCTAAAAACTAATATCTGGGTTATATTATTGTACTTTTAGAAGACTCACCCTGATAGTATAAATTGATTGGGACCAGCATTTGGTGGTATGCCACCCAAAGCTCTATATCCATAGTTCAATACTTCCTGTAGCTCTTTTAATATGAAAAAATTCTCCACTTTTCCTTAGGCAAACACCTGCAGGTTATTACCTACTAAATCTTTCCTGAATATGGGATATATATTAGCTATGTTTATTTATATGTTAATACTTGCAAAAACCACAAGACATAAATGGTATAAGTAAGATCTCTTTCTGTTATCAAACTGAATGATAGCTATAGGAAATCAGTGAGTCCCATTTATTTACTCTGTTCCCTTTTTTGCACTTACATTTTTCCAGACTCGTTCATCAATTTCACTTTGGTTTATCTCAGTTTCTATTTTTGGCACGTCGGAGATAGTGATGCTTTTTGTTTGTTTGTCTACTCATTCCCCTTCCTCCCCAGCCCCTCTGGGAATACTCAGACTAGAGAAATCCATCTTCTACTATCATGAAAACATTTATTTGTGGGCCAAACAGAGCTGATCTTTATCTTAGTCTTCAAAAGTTAGAAAATTCAGTTACTTTGGCAATAACTCAAGGATTAGCTAGGTTCTCCAAGTTTAACATAACAGAAAGCTATCTAAAGCACTTTTGTTAAAGATGTTCGAACAGTTAATAACAGAGTTCTGTCCACAGAAAACAAGGTTCCCTAGAGGGGAAACCAAGTCCTGAGCCAAACTTTATGATGCAAGTTCCTAGGAGGGAGGGCAGGCAAGGGAAATGCGGTCCACCTCTCAGCCTGGCTGCCAGGCTGCCTGCGGAGTTGCATTGCAGAGTATCATTGCAGCGCCTTTTCAGAGAGTAATGTGCTGCACTGGTTTGGGGCTTTGTCTTTATTCACAACACATTCATGTGTCTCAGCGGGGGCGTAGGGGGGACTGCACAGTTGCCTGCCAGCCTGTCCTCTTTGACTGTCAGCCGAATAAACCGAATGGTAACTCTCTACTAGAGAGAGAGAGAGAGAGGAAGGAGAAAGAGAGAGAGAGGAGAGTGAGAGGAGAGAGAGAGAGAGAGAGAGGGGCACGCTGAGATACAGAGGAAGAAAAAACACGCAAAAAGGAGGGGGAGAGAGGGGGGGAAGGATGCTCTCCGGCACACTCATGTGTTAGGTCTCTGAAAAAGCGGAAGGCTGCAGGAGCAGCATCAGCAAGCTTTCGGGCAGTGATTCTAACTATTGCCCATGAACACCGTGGTCAGAACGACTTTGAAGAGGCAGTATATTACTTATGCATAAAGCAGTGTAGCTCTGCTAAAACTGGGAGTGCAAACACCCCCTTGTTTTCTAATTTATAGACTTGCATCTTTTCCACAGTCAACACTATCAAGACACTGCTACTACAGGTAAGTCGCAGTTAAGATTTGTCTCTTCGTGACATCATTGTAGTTTTACACACTTTAATCATGACTACTTTTTAATATAATGCTTGGTTTATGTTCAAGAGCTTTTTTCCCCTTGATTGTTAATCTCCCTTTAAGTAAATAATTCTATTTACAAAAAATGTAATTAAATGAAGGAATCATCAAATCTTACCTAAAAGCAATGTATGTGATTGTTTGCATTTCCATGAGCTATATGAGTTCATAGTTGGAACTTGATCTCAAACTGTGATCTGAGATGCGCAATTCATAGTATATACTATTTCCAAATGTACAAAATCATTCACTGTCATTTGTAAAAGCCATAATCCTTGCCTGGCTACAGTGTTATGCTATACGTATATGCTTTGTAATTTTTTTTTTTAACTTTTCTATTTTGGAGGAACCAATGGTAAGGCATATAACTTGTAGAGCTTGATCATATTATTACAATATGAGGTAATTTACTCATTCAGAAACGTGTGCTGTGATAGTCTTGCCCAGAAAATGTCATCATGAGAGTGTATGTATATAATTAACAGGTAGCACAAACATATGAAATGTTTGTAATTTTGAGAGAAGGTGCAAGGACATTGATAATTCATTCACTGTATGATGTCATTGAATCTCAAGTTTGTTTTTTTAATTAAATTTGATAATTCATTCACTGTATAATGTCATTGAGTCTCAAGTTTATTTTTTTAATTAAAATTTACTTTTGTTTTTACTAACCCTGCTCCACCTTTACCCATCATTATGATTTTTTAAATAAGATTAGCTCTTAGGTGAGGTCACTCAATGTTGCTGATATTCCTGAGAAAAGTGTAACCACAGAAACATACTAAGAATGTGTTAGGAGTCTCTAGAGAATATAGAAGTGATATTGTCAACAGGTTTGTAAAATTTTGCTCTGCTGAGTTTTGACAAGAGCATCTTTTAGTTTTAGTCACTTGTAACTTGGATTACATTTTGCTGTCCCATACAGGTTCCCAATAACTTGAACATCTAATTACATTGCTATATGTAATCAGAGTTAAAAGCACAAGACAACTTTAATTATAAAGCTATTTTTACTTGATATTTTAATTTAAATTAACCTCGATTAGTATATGTATTATGTTTTGTCCTTGTGTCTATAATGTTCTTTCTATTAACCGCATTTTATATGAGTTGCTCCTAATCAAATTCTCACCTGAAGTATTTAAATACTAGTAATCTAGAATCATTAAAGTGACAATTGGTAATTAATGGATTTAACTCTTACATGCAATAAAATAGGTAGCATAAGATTAAAGCAAATCCTAGAGGAACACATGTTTAACAGTACAGTATTGTGAAAATAGAAGCATTTGCATGCAAAAATACATAATTCATTGGAAGACTTGTGATTCTTGTTCCTGTGCATGACTTATTTCATTTTCCAATTTCACTTACAAAAGGTCTAAATCCATAGGGAGTGTATGTAAAATATTCAGTTGACTGAGGATGTGAAAATTAAAGGGGGAAAGAATTATTACTGCAATGACTTTTTTAGGACCGTTGGGATGTTGGTAACTGGCATGAATGTGAAGAATTCGTTTTAGAGTTTGTCCTAGGATACACTAAAAAATGAAGAAAAGTTGATGTGAAATATATGTGAATTTGTGAATTTATTCCAAAGAAAAATGTGAATGATGTAAGAGTGGGGAGGGAGGTATATACTCTGTAATGGGTAGAACATTTTCAGTAAACAGAGTAAACTCAAGTCTTTCTTTTATGGTTGGCAAGAAAAAAGTGGTATCAAGGGTTTCTCAGGCATGAATGAAATTCCAATGGCCAAAAATCTGGTCAAAAAATAACTGCTCTTTTTACTTAGTGCCATATTTGAATATACAGTTACCAAAATTATATCTTCCGTGAAAGATTTCTTGGAATTATAAAGTTAAAAAATTTACTTATAAGCTATTTAGATTTTTAAAAGTTTATTAATGTTTATGTATATTTTTTGATTCACACAACTTATGCAAATTTTCCTTTCTTTCTAGGGAATGCATGTACTCTACACAATGGTATATGTGCTTTTGTTTTGAAATTTTATAATATTAGTTTTAAGAGTACTTATCCCAAATTGTTTAGACGAGTTATCTCTTTTCCCCAGAAAAAGACTTGTAGATTTCCTTCAATATACTACACAAGCGACATCTGTGTATTTACACACATCAGAATAATATGCATAATTCCACGTTTTTTGAACATTCAATATTATGCTCATTTTGGCTTCATTGCCCCAAACTCTAGTTTTTCCAACTGTGTAAGAACTTTAAAAATGTCTGATAAGAGTAAATTAATAATTAACATGATATCCAGGATCTTGGACTTTTAAACTATTGCAGAGAGAAACTTTTTTTTAATGATAAGAAATATTTGTCCTATTAATAATACCTTTAAATAATTATCCCAAAGCCACCCAAAACATAATGGCAGGAATATATCCCAGCTCTCAGTTTCATTATACTTCCAACTTTCTAATTGAGAAAATTGGGAAAATTTCCTTTCAATACCATTTTATGTTGAACTAGATCACAAGTTGCAAGTTTATCTAGATCTTTAATATTATGGGATTAGATGATACAGTCACTATTACACTTCCTGTGGCATTTGTTGAGTTTCAATGTGGTACAGAGAGTATTAGCTAAGATAGTGCACAGAGAATATTAGCTAAGATTGTGCTTGGGTAAGTTAATTTTGAGGCTTTGGCTGATGTAACCATAGTCAAAACCAAGAGTTTATGTCCTTATTATGTGAGAGGAATTTAAACTCTGTTACCTGCAAGTATATTACATCAACTCTTTATAACTGGTGAAATAGATTTTGTTTCATTGATGTGGCATTAGTCTACTGGAATATTCCTTCTTAATTTTCTACAGGAATTTTGTTTTGATAGTTCTGGAGTGTCATCTGAGTCACTCATTTGGAATTATGGACAGCTTCTCTGAAATTACAGAAAAAAAACCCTCATAATTCCAAGCCCTTTTCATGATGACTTTAATACTGATGCATGAATAAAGATAGCTGCAACTAAAAAATTCTAAAATAACAAGCAAGAATAAGTAATGAGAGACCTCCAGCTAGTTTTCTGTTTCAGCTACTTCACTTAAAAATATTCTTAGACTGTGGTGTGAATGCTGGAAATCAAAGCTTACTGAGCTCCATGACATAGTAGAACTGGCAAGTAGCAGGTTCTTCATGCTACCTGTGGGCACTAGTAGGTGCTGATCCTTAAGAAAAGTTTTCTGAATTGAAATAGTTGTTGTGTTTTAAGTTACCTAAATGTAAAATATGAGTCTGTCTAAATAAGAATAATCATAATTATAAAATGCTCATTGGCTATTCTGAAGTCAATTGTAGTCCACATTTTAAAGGTCATGTTATGGAAGTATGAAATAGTCATAAACATCCAAGGTCCAAAAAACTCTGACCTTTGTTTTCTTTTGCCAAATAAGTAATAATATTTCTATGCACGTATGACACAACAATCTTTAAAAATATAGTAACAGGTGTGCCTTGTTTCAAAGAGTGCTGGTACAGGAAAACCTGTTCATTCAATAAAATGCTAAAGTACAAAGTTTATTGTTAGCTTTAAAAATGTTTTTTTCTGCAAAACGTAGATAAAACAGTTTTTAAAGAACAAGCTTATTTAAAAATATTCAAGACAATTAATTGTACTTAAAAATTTGTTTTATATACACCTCTTTAGAAGCCTAACCACCAGGCAAAGTGGCATAGGTTTGCAACCACAAGTACATGAGTGTATGTATGAACTCACAAATGGAAACAATCTTAATTTTAAAACAAAGTGCCCACTCAATTATTTTCCTAAAACCATGTACATACAAAATTACAAAACTGTCTCAGTCTTTGCAAAACTGATTTGTCTTTACAATCATTTGTAGGTTATATAATAGCAGTATATATATATATACACACACACACATATATATATATATGACAAAGTAAATGAACTTGCACATATGTAGAAAGGTTAAATTGTTAGTTTTGTAGTTTATGAAAGTCGGAGATTAAAGAGTCTTCCTTACATGAACTTCTTTTAACAGATTAAAGGATTTCTGACATTTCAGGAAAGTTCTGTTCAAATTAGCTCCCAGTGTTTTCTTTAATCTGCACAGGCAAATATTATGTGCTTTAAGGTTATTCTTAGAAGGTTACAGATTCTAATTAATTAGTTTCTGCTGATAGATGCATACATAGTAAATAAACCATAGGGTTCCAATAGAGAAATTAATTCAATTTCTACAAGAAAAGGCTGGGATCAATATTCTCTTTTAAGTATTTATAAGAAAACATACTACCCATTAGGCAATTATTTAATGAAGGCAAACTTCTAGTTGTGATTAAAAGAGATTATATTAGCACTTCAAAAGACAGTATGTAATGCTTAATCTGTGTTTAATAAGCACAAAATATTACTTGGGGTTCTTGAAAATTGATATTATTCTAAAGATTCTTTTATTTTTTTGGAATGCAAATGATCATTGTTTTCCACAGGAAATATTGTAAAAATATATTAACTGTCATGGAATTTGTTATTATTTGTTCAACCAGTAATAACATTTAATTGTGTGAAATAAGGAAAAACACATGACAAACAAGTAGAACTACTTCAGTTTAGAGTATCATTTTACACCTCTGTTTGCTATAATAGCTCCCAAATCATATTTGCAGAATATGTTTCTCATCATCTGGAACACCTATACAATGTCATCACACATTCTTCCTTTTTTAAAACCTAGGTCTTCCAAATGATGATTCATTTCCAACTGAAAACATGTGGTAAGTCCAGATGTTCAAACACAGTCACTCCCCAAAGGCTTACAGTTACAGGTTGATTCAAGTATGGCTATGTATAAATATACATGTTAGATCCCCAATTTAAAATTAGAACACAGGCTGTGAAGTGCATAAAAATGGTAAGAGACCACGGTTGGCTGTGTAAATTCCTTGTTTAAATGAAAGTTTACTTTCTGCCCCATCAATGTAGCACATCTGAGAGAGTCAATAAATTCTTACAGAAGTGTATATATATGTAAATGATAGATAGAATAGATATGACAATATTACCTGAGTGAGAAATATGATTTACCCCTGGTAACCCTGATTTAAATACATTTGGAATGGCATCATTGGTCCAGTTGGGAAATTCCAGGTTTCAAAGGGTTTGAAATGATTCATTCCTCTAGTAATTTACAGTGATTAAGGCATAAAGGAAGAAGTCGATTATAGGAATAATAGCTTAATTGTTTTGATTCCCTAACAGTTTATTCAAACCTCAAACTAATAAGAAGAAAATCAAAAAGAAAACTCCTTTCCCTAAGGAAAGCTAGCACTTGCTAACTAAGGATATTTATGATGCTTTGCTGGCTAATTTATCCAGACAGATAGAAACAAAAGCAATGGTACATGATGAACAATAGTGAAAACAGCAGACAGATTTATGAAACACAAGGCGACTCTCCTGGGACTCCCCCTCCCCCCATAACTGAGTTCTCTAAAATTATGCATTTCGTTGCTTTATACTTTTCTTTTTCTGTCTGTCCTTTTTGTAGTCACATTTCTAAGAGTCTGAACAAGGGTAAGATAACCCATCTTCAGCATTTTCTTAGTTCAAAATTTATTATGCATGTTGTAATCAGATTTCCCAAACCACTCAATAACTTTCCCTCCAGTCAGAGCACTGTCACCAAGCCAAAACTGTAAGGTTGACATGAGCAAGAGGAACTCTGCTATCAATGATTGGTGTGCATGGTGTTAGTTTCCACCTGTGTGGGAAAGAAAATAGACTGTCTGGATGAGGCTCCTGTTAAAAGAATCAAAGTCTTACAATCTAGTAAGTCCCCTGTGTTAAATCCATCTTAGAGAAATCTTTGGCCTACTCCTTAAATTAATGGATACCAAGCCTTACAAAGATGGGAAAAATAATTGAGTCTACTGCAAAATTGCATACAAAGTTTGAAGTAAGTGGGCTAATATAATAGATACAAAATAGTCTTCCTTATTTCTAATAGAGTGGGTTGAGGGGAAAGAAGCTGCCAAACAGATTTAATTAACTGCTCCCACTTTGTAAACATTAGGAGTGAAGAGCCTCCTTGGTCAAGTTGTAGTTAGTGCCTGATCAAAAGGAACTTTAAGAATAACCAATAATTACTACTACTACTACTACTTCTGATGTTGCTGCTGCTAATACAGATTGAGTATTTTACCGTAAGCTATTCATATGCATTATCCAATTACAAAAGCCATATAAAATCAAAATTAGTAACGCTGTATAAACATGACAAAATAATTTGTTTAGGTTAAATATTTTGCTCAAGGACTTAGAATTGAAAGATCTGTGTGTTTTCCAAAACATATAATCACTAGAATTTGATATTTACTATTTTATTCTAGGAATCTCCAAACTGTTTAATGGGAGTTAACAGGAAACAAAATAGCTAGTAGAAAAATAGAAAGGAAGCAGTCATAAAAATATAAAACTTAAAGGGTTTTAAAAATTAAGCTGTAAAGCTTCAAGGATTTTAAAAATCAACTACGGTAATCAGTCCTTACTAGCAGCTATACTCATTTTGTCTTTTTCTTTTTTCTTTTTTTTTTTGTCTCTTTATTTTACAAGTCTGCAATATATACTTCCTAAAAATGCTGAAACTGAACTAATTTCAATTTTCTTTTTCATTCCCGGAATTTATGAAGTAGTTGTTTTCAACTAAATTAGAAACATCTCAAACATCAATGTTATGTCCTGTCATAAAAATGCGAATAGGTCCTCCTTATTGTGGCATAGTGCCCCTAGCCAAAAACAGTGGATCTGCTTGGTACATTTAAGTCAGACTGGTTCATTGGCCAAAAGAGTTCTCTCAAATATTCATAAGATTTTGAAGCTAGTACCATCTGTGCAAAGTAAATTGCAACAATTATTTTATTACTTTTTTTTTAAATCAAGGTTAAATTAATGTGGTCAATGCCAATCTTCATTTTATATATTTCCACTTGAATCCCTTTGGATATCTGATGCTGATCATTACAAATCATTTGCTAAATCACCCCAATTCATTTCAAGAAGTCATCTCTAAAAAAATTATAGATGATATAGAATCAGTATAGACTCTTTAAGCACTTAAGCTGCAATGTACATCTGCATTATAATTATATTTACAACACATTTAGTGATGTGTTTTCATAGAAGAATCTCCAAACACTGGCCTAATTAGTTCCCTGACTTAAATCTTACAGTCTATAGACAACTCTATTTAAAATAAGGAAAATCAAGTCTTACAAGTCTTCATTCCATGTAACCTTTCCCAGTCCTTATTCTAGAAACATTTGTGTGTGTGTGTGTGTGTGTGTTTAGTTTAAATAAATAGGTAGATAGGTAAACATATACACAAATGTCTCCATGTAGAAACTCTGATTTGCTGATTTGCTTGCTCAGAATGTAAGTTTGAAGGCTCTCAGAAATGCCTACATTTGGCAAAATTCAGATTTGTCTTCATCTAGCAAAATTCAAAATATTAAGAGGAAGAATTGTATAAAGTCATAAAGAAGAGTTGTGATTTAGAAGTAATTCCTAATTTTCTTAAATTTCCTAAAACTACTTTCAGAGTGAATCAATACCCTACAACAATAAGAGACACTCTTGCACTAAATTGGTTTTTATCCTACTATGCAACAGTTTCCTGTATGTTTTAGAGATTTACCTGTATGTTTTCAAGATTTCATTTTCAATTGTGCATATTTAGCTTTCTTTTCTCTTTTTTTTAGTGAGAAAGGTTAATTATAGTTCTGACCTTCTTAATCATTATTTATCAGAATTCTTTGGCTATAAGAATGTTTGGATGGTATATAGACTGGTTGAGTAGATTATTATTTAGCATCTACACTCTCCTTGACAGAATTAAGTGAAACATTACTTAGTACCTCCAAGCTTTTGATGCTGTTTTGACAAGGTGACAGTAGCCATAATTCTCAGCTATCATTGTGTTAAGAAACAGGAACCAGCTGTTTACCTATAGATTTCCACACCATAACTTTGGTTTTCAAGATAAGCAGGGAGGCAAGCAGTTGGAGCTGCAGGTTCTACCCAGATTTATCAAGCATGCAGATCAGGGATACGGTAACAGCATTTGGATAAGATTCATGTGTGTAAATGAATTAGTTGAATGTTGGCTTAAAAATCAAAGATAAAGTAATAAACAAAGCAGTTTGGGATTGTAACACAAGGTATAAGTGAATATCTGTGATTCCATTCTGATGTAAATAAATGGTAGAAAAGATACATAAATAGGAAAATAGACAAATCTCCCATACAGAAGAATACCAAATAATTTATGTAAATACGCCACCTTTAAGGAGGGGGAGCATAATTCTCCACGGCGCAGGTGTTGGGCACTGATAGTGACTTTATTCCTTGGAGTGCAGCAGGGGAAGGGGTGAGAGGAAGAGAAATCCTCTAGTAGAGGAGTTTGACGCACAGTACCTCAGCCAGATGGTCAAAGTTGACGTCAACAGTTTGTCAAGTAAAAGCAAAAATGGACTTAGATTAGGGGAAACTATTCAAAACGACTTATGATAAGGAGGGCACTCCAATCTCAGAAATCCCCAAGTTACCTCAAAATTAAACACTGAAAGGCTTTTTCTTTTATAGAGTAAGGAAGGGTAAGCAGTGAATAAGTAGAAGTTGGGTGTTATGAGTTGAATTTTTTTCCGCTCCCTCCTCAAATTCATATGTCGAAGACCTAACACCCAGGACCTCAAAATGTGAGTGCATTTGGAGACAGGGCCTTTCAAGAGGTAATCAAGGTTAAATGAGTTCAAATACATGAGCCTTAATGCTATCTGACCGGTAACCTTATAAGAGGAGAGAATTTGCCCACACTAAAAACACCAGGGATAAGTGCACACAGAGGAAAGGTCATGTGAGGATGAAATGAAAAGGCAACCATCTACAAGACAAGGAAAGAAGCCTCAAAAGAAATCAAACCTGCGAGCACCTTGGTCTTTGACTTCTAGCTTCCAGAATGGTGAGAAAATTAATTTCTACTGTTTGTTACCCAGTCTGTGGTGTTTTGTTATGGCAGTCCGAATGCAAACTAATAGATTGGGTGAACTAGGGGGAGCAACAACCAGTGTGGTTTGATAGGATATATGTCTCATTGTGGTCAGCCAGTTTTTGGGAAAAGGATGAAGGGGTCTGTGGAGAGGAGAGAAACCTGAGAAAAGTCTGGTTAAGACAAAAGCAGAGGGTAAGAAATGGGCAATTGTGAACACTTGGTCAAGTGATAAGTCATGTTGATAATGTGATATGATTTGATGAGAATGGCACTTCATTTTTGTTCTCTTTCTCCTTGGAACTCGTAACTGTGGTGTAATCAAGGAAGAAAATCTGACAAATCCCAATTGACGATATTCTACAAAATACCAACCAGTGTTTCTCAAAACTGTCAAGGTTATAAAAAACAAGAAAAGTCTCAAAAACTGTCATAGTCAAGAAGAACCAAAGGAGACATGACTATTAAATGAAATGCAGTGTCTAAGACAGAATCCTAGAATAGAAGAAAGACAGTATATAAAAACTAAGGGATTCTGTCCCACTCCTGGGCATATATCTGGAGGGAGCTTTAATTCAAAAGGATATATGCACCCCAGTGTTCATAGCAGCACAATAGCCAAGAAGTGGAAGCAACCTAAATGTCCATTGACAATTGACTGGATAAAGAAGTGGTATAGTTATACAATGGAATATTACTTAGCCATAAAAAAGAATAAAACAATGCCATTTGCAGCACAGGGTTGTACCTGGAGATCATGATTCTAAGTGAAGTAAGCCAGAAAAAGAAAGAGAAATGTCATAAAATATCACTCATATGTAGAATCTAAAAAAAGAAAAAAAAAACACTAATGAACTCATCTATAAAACAAACAGACTTGTGGAAATAGTCAACAATCTTATGGTTACTGGGGAAAGGGGGTGGAAAGGGATAGATTTGAGAGTTTGAGATTTGCAAATATTAATTGCTATACATAAAAATAGATTTAACAGATTTCTTTTGTATAGCACAGGGAACTTATTCAATATCTTGTAATAACCCTTAATAAAAAAGAATTTGAAAATAAATGTATGTATATATATGTATGACTGGGACATTATTCTGTACACCAGAAATTGACACATTGCAACTGACAATACTTAAAAGAAACTAAGGGATTCTGAATAAAGTATGGGCTCTAATTAATAGTAATATATTGCTATTGGTTCATTCACTGTGATGAATGAATCACAGTAAGGTAAGATGCTAGTAATAGGTAAAACTGGGTGTGGGGTATATGGGAATTGTGTGTACTATCTTCACAACATTTCTGTAGATCTAAATCTATGCTAAAGTAAAAAGTTTACTAACGGAAAACAATGGCGATAGATAAGAACAAAGAATTTCAACAGTAGTCCATTTCAGACAACAAGGTAGCACAAATCCATTACTAATAAGTTCAAAAATGCTTTGAAATATTGCTCTATTATGAAACATGACCCAACTGCTCGTTTAGGGAATTGTGGCTTTGGTATAAAGAGTATTTTTGCAATTACCAAAGTCTGTGAAAGTAATATTTACTTGCTTTATGCATAGTGCCAGTCAGTGGAGAGATTAGGGTGCCAACTCATGTGCGTTTACTTCCAGAGCATCTTTTCTTCCCAAGTCTCCAAAACATTTGGTCTGGATGGAATCACTTTTATACCCAGGCCTTCACAGATTATCCTCAACCACATGGTTTTAAGGGCCTTTTGGGGCAGGATCCCTTATTGCCCTCTGTGTTAATTCGCCCTCCTTGTCTACCTTACTAATTGACTCATCTGTTTTTCTACTAATTTAGAAAATTATTTTTACATACTTGAAGTATATATGTTACCAAGCAAAGGGCTCACTGTCCAACACATGTTGAATCCAGTTTTGAGAAAAGAAAAAGCTTTATTGTGGGGTCAATCAGCGAGGAAACAGGATAGCTCCAATCTGTCTTCCCACCTGGGGTTCAGTCAGAATTGTGAGTTAGGGGTAGGATGGCTGGTATGTGAAAGAGCTGGGGTAGGTTTCCCTTAGAGGGCTGTGGACCTTGGTCATATATGGTAAGGTGTGGGAGGGAAAGGGGCTTTAGCACTGGATCTTCTGTACGACGGACTCTTCACTTCTGAAAGCACTCTGCATTCAGGTTCTGGTCGTCCTGGTCCTTTTGTTTCGTTGAGGGTAAAGGGGGAATGGTTCCGGCTATTGTTTGAGATAAAAATTTTCTACTCTGTACATGCTTTGGCTGTATGACTTGTAGTTTTGTTCTATTGTCTTTGAAAAACAGCTCAGTATCTTGTTGGAAACAGGACAGGGCCACTTTGGGGCTGGTTTTCTAGTTATACACATGACACTAAATGCAGTCCATTTGATAAGTATCCCACCTTTTCCCTATAGAAAAATCCGGTAGCAGCAGAAACAAAGTCTAGTCCACATAACTACTTTTATTGTACTATACCCAAATAAAAACGTTACTTTTCTTTCAGTCTCTGGTAGCATTCCCTACACTTGCAAAGAAATGAATGATGACTTTGTTTCTAAGTATCAGGCAGCATTGTCTCACTGCAGTATTTCCACTGATGAAAATACTTTCATGAACCATTGTCACATCAGAGCTGTCTTCCACTTAAGAAATCACCCAGCAAGGATACTGTGGAAATAAGCTTTTGTGACCATAGACTTGAAAATTTTATCACACTTTTCACTTAGCATTTGTATTTAATTCTGTCTTGCTCTGGATTTTTAAAAATTCATGTCTGCTTTCTTTAGGATAATCAAAAAGGGAAATAAGAAATCTCACTGGGCAAAAGATAGTCGTTGATTTTACTGGCTATTTGTTGTATTTTTTGCTCAGCTCATAATTAAAATCTGATTTCTCCAGGCAAAAAAAAAAAAAAAAACAAAAAAAAACAAAAACCTGCCAGGAAAAATAATGTTCAAATTTGATAATTGTTTTTAATTCTTTGAAAAATGGGTTCATGCTGGCAAATTTGAATTATTTACTTATAGAATTTTATTTTTCCTAGGTTCAATAATTTAATGTGATCAGCCTTTTGGAAAATGAATGTAATATTTCAGTAGCTCAAAAACATGATCGGTATGTAAGTATTACGCTTACAGTTTAATTAGAAAACTAATGAGGTGCACTTGCCAATCTGATTGGTGAGGAACTGGTACAGTAAATTTCTATTAGCAGACTTGAGTATTTCTCTTCCAGCTCTGCATTCACCCAACCTCAGAATATAGGGATTATTACATTGGACACCTGCCATCCTGGCCTTTGGAAACTATCCTCCTGTAAAACCACCAAATTCATAATAGCTCAGAATAAGGGAGCTATTCCTGGAAGATTCAACTACGTGTGAATTTACCTAAAAAGAGCAAACTATGGGACAGATTAAGTGGCTATTAATTACATATAAGTGAACTAATTAACAGAAATAAAAGTTTGATAGAGTAGTATTTAGCTAGAACTTATATTTTTATAAGGGAGTATACATATATACATATATATTTGTAGTATATTATGCGGTATAGGTGGTAAATAGAAGAGGGACACATTTTCAGTGTCTTTAACTCTGCTTTGGAAACCAGAAATATTTGTCACCTTTCCAGGCAACTCACAAGCTTGTTGATGCAATTATACTCTGACACATACACTGTTTTAGCACTAGTCACCTCTCATGATTTATAGAAATTTTGTATTTTAAATCATTTTCTGCACTTACCTTCCAACTGTCTGAGCCTCATTCTCACAAACATTGTAAATTCTAATGATGATCATATCAATGTAGAGCTTGAATTGATGGAATGAATCAACAATCTCATTGGTTGTTGTGAATAAAACCAACATTCCATTGTTAGATTTCATTTTGGTATTACTGAGCCAAGTTCCATTATTTATAAAACATTGGATTTTAAATCTTGTCAATAAGAAGACTTAAGGCAGATTTTTACTTTCTTGCTAAAAGCCAGCAAACTTGTTTAGACAGTAAAGCCTGAATCAGAAATCCCAGTAAATGCACCAGTATTTACTTACTAATGAAACAAGTAATGACAAAAACAATATTAATAAACACAGCTACTATGTACATAAAACAGTGTTAAAAAAATACAAAGTGGTTTACCATATTATTATAGTTTATCCTCTTAAAAAGCCTGTGAGTTATTATTGCACAGTTTTTAGTTTTGAAAATTAGAGACCAAAATGTTTAATAATTTGCCCAAAAATACAGTGAGTGCTGAAACTGAATTTGAACCTGGGTCAGCCTGACTCTAAAGCCATGGCTTTAATTATTTTGCTGGACTACAGTTTAATTACCTATGAATGAGTTATGCTTTCCATGGAAAAGAAGGAAAGCTGATGAAAAGGATGTGAAAATTAATTTGAATTGAGACAAAATTCATTGTTAAGGAGCAATGTTTATTCATAATTTCCCTACTGCAAAGTAACCCAATACTGCAGTTATTCCATTATAAACTGTTTTCCCAAAATAACTACTGCTATAGAAAAAAAAGTACATCTCTCCTTTTAAAAAGTTGAGATGTAAAATTGAAATATTGTTAGGAAAAAAGTTGTGTTTCCCATTAGATCCCATATATTATATATAGTTGTATATATTATATGTATTTGTTTATATATAAGTAGTGGAATTCTTTTTGTGTTGTGGTTGATTAGATCACTAACTACTTGAGATGGAGGCAGGCAACTTAGAAGGGGAAATAGCAGAGAAGTTAAATTAAAGGCAGATTGAGCCAACTGAAGATCAATCCAAAATGAAGGCTAAGAGCTCTGATAATGTGAATCAATAAAAATATGATTGGACTTCGAAAGGTGTGATTTTTTTCAAGCTGCTTTTCAGGAAATGATCTATTGTGCAAATTAGTATCTCTGAATTTATTTCTAAGAAGTCTGCAGGTGGCATATTCTTGAGCTCCTCTAATCATCTTGTAAATTTCTATCCCATGTGTCCCAAACATCATGTTGTGTAAACTTTCATTCCAAGATTTAGGTTTCAACAAGGATTTAAGCACCTACTAAGGGCAAAGTAAAATGCTGAGTGTTGATGATACAAACGTGAACAGTTGTTTAGCATGGTGACTGTTAGTCCATAGTCAGTCCACAGCCCAGTATTGAGTGAATGATTGGAAACCCCAAAACAGATCATGTCAACAGATCAATCAGTGCTACAGTAGCCTAAATACTAGGTGCTACAGAAGTCCGGCTTTACCTAGTCATGGAGAATGTGGGAGTTTGAGTTAGAGATTACAGATGATAGAGATTAAACACCCTTTATCTCTAACTCATGCCTGATCATCTTATAGAAATTCATTTCAGAACTAGTAGTTGTAACTTAAGAATGCTAACTCTCAAAACCCTTTTAGAGCACGCGCTTGGAGTTCTGGGTTTGATGCACTCTGTATCTTTCCTGCTGTGTGTTACATTGGGCACGTTTTTGTTTTCTCTGCTTTAAATGAGAACAGTAATTGTGCTTACTTTATTATTTGCTGTGAGAATAAAATGGGTATATGTGAAACTCTTGCAACAAACATAGATGTCGGCAAGAATTATTATTAGCCTGTATTTACATAATGTGACTAGTTTTCAATGTTTAGTTGAATAGACTGATTCGCTGGTTAAGTCAATGGTTAAAGAAGAAATAAGAGATGATGTAAAACATACTAGAATCAACACAGACACATTAATCTTATTTTGGATGTGAAATCTTAAATATATTAAACGAACTAAAATTCACCTGAGACCTCAATCTTTGACAATCCTTAGAGAAACTGAGATCACCTAATTTTTCATTAGTAAAAGCAAACTTTCATATTTCTGTCTTAAGAAGCATTGTAGAGGGCATTTGTCATTGTTATTTAATACCATTCTGGGAAAATGAAACGGCATCCATCATTTCCTTTTGGCTATATCTAAGACACTGAGTGAAAAAGTGTGGATACATGAGCACTACGTTATCTATCCCAAAATTTAGAATCCTAAAACAGACTCTAAGTAACTAATGGAGAAATTTGAAAAGTCTATACAATTATTTTTTCATTCAAAATCTCTTTGCACACACTATGGATTTTTATAGCTCCAGAAGATATGTTCATTTCCATAATGACATATGCTTTAATAAGCTGAATTTCACAAAAGAATGTGAGTTAGAAAATACTCTTCCTAAGCAAGTCATCTTAACCTGGGGCAGATTATTGATCTAGGTTCTGCCCATGGATGGGTCAAAGTGTCTGTGCACTGTTATAAATTATATTGTACCTGATGGATATATACACATGTACATTTTGTAGCTTTTAGTTTGCATCAGGTTCTAAGACAGCATGGCTTTAAATGGTTAAGAACAACTATCATAAAAGACATTTTCACAATTGCATTCAAGTAAATGAAATTGTTTACCATAAAGCTTTTTCTTTTGCCTTCATTTCTTCATCAGTCCCCTTCAAATTCAGAGCTTTAGTATCATTTCTCTACAGAGAATTAACAATTCTCTCTCTCTTGAGTTCCGAGTCTTCTCTCAAGCATCTAGTGGGTAAACATCACCAACTGGACAGATTAGACTCAGTTGTTCTAATGCTTGATAGCTCATCTTTTTCAGACATGCATTCCTCATTCTTATTAATAGGAAAAACTCCTAAATAATTTATCATGGTATTTTTCACACACTTATTGAAATAACTAGTCTTTCTTTAGTTGTGATGATTGTTCCTTATAATAAAATGAGTTGGTGGCATAAAGGTGAATTTTTTTTTGACAATAGTAAAGTTACCTGAACTAGATTCATCATGATGAGGCCTAAACTGAGACAAATTTACATTTTGAAGTTTGGTACTTTCCTAACAAAAGAAATAACACATTTACTACACAATTTTCTCAAGGAATTCAAGCAATCCAGGGATGACTGAGGAGCAAACAGAATGGTTTATTTGAATGAAATAAGGATTAGTTAACATACTAGTCTAGATATGCTATGTCAGTTAGCTCTAGCTGCATAACAAGCCGTTTTTTTTTTTTTCTGTTTTTTTTTCCTTTCAAGTCTATAAATTGGTTGTTTCCGCTGGTCTGATCTAGTCATGGCTGGGAAATGTGGGTTTGCTCATGCATCTGGGGTCACCTGGTCCATCAGCCAAGGGTTGGCTGGAGTAGGATGGTGTTGGCTGGGAACACTCAGCTCTTCTCTGCATGGCTTCCCATTCTGTAGCAGTCATCATCTCATGGCAATAGCAGGTATCCAAAAGAAGTATAAATGTGCAAGTCCTTTGTGAAGCCACTGCTGGTATCAAATTTTTTTTATTGCCCAATTGACCAGGACAATGAAATCGTCCAAGATTCTACGTGGTAGGACTCTACTAAAGGGCAAGGATGCAGAGAGGGCATTATTTGGAGCCATCAATTCAATTAAACTACCACGCTTCAGGTGATGCTATTGAAACAGATGACTCCAAATCACAGAGAACTGAGGCACATGACAGAGATTTATCTTTCTATTATAGTCACTCATGAATCCAACTTGATGGAGGCTCCATCTCAATTCAAGATGATATGCAGCATTGCTTTTAGAAGAGAATGACTGGAAACACTCTAAATTTCCATCATGAATTATGGTATATCTATTTGATACATCTGTTTATTTGGATTATGGTATATCTATTTCATTGGATACTATGTAGCCATAACAATGTGAATTGTGATGTATATTTCATGAGATACTATGTAGCTATTACAATTAATTAGGGAAAATGTACTGATATGCAAGTATATGTGAGATACATATTTTAGGAAGAGGCATAAAAGAATGAAGAATATGTCAACCCTGGCATAAGAAAGGAGAGGAAAAAGAATATAATAAATAAACACACAAACACATGTGCATAGAGGCATCTTGGGTGTTCATAAGTCTCTAGAAGTATAAACAAAACGGGAAAATAGTATGGGAATAAGTTGGACAAAAACTAGGAGTCAAAGGAAGTCTTTTCAGAAAATAGCTTTTTATGCTTTTTTAAGTTTGAACCACATAGTTTTATTAGGTATTGATAAATAACTAAACAAACAAATAAATGATTAAAATAACAAGAATCATTAAAAGGGAAAACAAAAGAGCATGGATTGTTGGCAAATATCTGTATTCTAATTCTGACCTACCTCTTATACTAGTGAGAACTCAATCAATTAAGATAACTTCTGTAAACTAGAGTTTTCCCCTCTAAAAGTAAAGGACAACAGCACTTCCCTAGCATAATGGTGCAGTTTAAATGGGAGAATCCATGTAAGGCACTTAGCTAGTATTTGGCACATGGTAGCTGCTTAATCAGCTCAATGTTCTTGTTGCCACCATTGTTCATTATTTAATTATAAGAAATAAACTGTAAAGCAGCTCAAGTACAATTCAGGTTGGATTTCCACTGAGAATGTTTTTCTAGATTGGTCTTCTCACTCTTTTTAATGCCTTACTTAGAACGTTAACTTTGCTCTCTTTCTGATCTTAATATTATTGAAAGATCAAAATCTTAATATCTTCCCATCTTAATATTAATGAAAGGTCAAAATCAACAATTAAAACATGATGTAATCAGTATTAAGTAACCATATTCTTTAATATTATGTTAGAATTCTCAATTATTCCTTGTGTTGGCTGCATGAAACAAATGAATTCTAGAAATTTCTCCTTGTAGAAAAATTATTGTCATGATATTAAGTTTTCTAGTGGAGGGAATTTGGGCTGTTTTATTTATTTGCTTTGGATCTCAGTTGTTTCAAATGTCCCAAGTGTTAGGTACTATCATGGTGTCCTTCACTGAAGAAAAGTCTTTAACTTTTTATAGAAACAGACACATTGACTTTTTATTTGCAAGCTTGTGCTCTGGAGATCTTGCTTAATTAATCTGGAAAGTTTTTTGTTGTTTGTCTGTTTTAAATAATAGAAGTATCTTTCCTCCTTAGTCAAAAAATTGAACATAGATTGAGTATTAAATGACATCAAGGAATTAACGTTAATTTTGTTAATGTCATTGTGAATATCTAATAAAATATTCATAGTTTTAGAGATGCCTACCAAAGTTTTATCAAGAAGGGGCAGTGACTAGAATTTGCTTACCCTATGTTAACTCAACCTCAAAAGAAAAAAAAATAGAAAAATAAGGGGTAAATTCAATTGTTGAATCTGAGTGATATATTTTGTAATTTTGAGATTATTTAAAATTTTTTGTAATGACATTTTTTTAACCTAGAAAAATTCTGTACTCAGATTATTCCAAATGTATCATTCTCCTTCAACCTTGAAGAAACTTAACCTTGAACCTAGTGTTATAGGGGTGTGATTTATGCAAGAAAGCCAACTTCAGAGCTCCAAAGATCAGAATCCACTGAAAGGAAAAGCTTGGTTCTGCGTAAACATGTTGGCACAAGAGTATGTGTTTATTTACTTTGTGTTCAAATAAAATGGTGAAAGGAAGCACAAGCTGTGTTCTAGCCTTACTGAATTTATTTCAGTTTTTCAGAAAAAATGCCTTTTCTTTGTCCTTGTACTGTCTGCCAAAACACGCTCGGTTGGCTGCCTCCTATGTGCAGTTAACGACATGTCCTTCAGCAGGGTTTCCCTAACTACCCCTCCCATCCCTAGAGTACAAATATTTTCATATATTTTTCCTGTAACAGCGCTTATCATATTTTATGATTAATGCTCGTTATATTACCAGCACAGAGATGTGCTTAACAAATCTTTATTGAATGAATAAGTGAATTAATGTAGATATGTACACTGCTTTTAAGATTTGGGAAATCCATGGATCAAAGTTGTGCCTGTATATTCCAATGCTCAATGCTTCCAAGTAAATAGAATCATTTAAAAATATTAGAGCTCAAATCTTGACTTCTAAAACATACATGCACCCATCTAAATCCTGATCTCCTCCATGGAGCAGCCACATCATAATGGAGTCTGCTATAGCTAAGAAAACAGTGTTTTTGTCTTTTGCCCAAGCCTGAGTTTTTCTACATAACAGGTCAGCTACACTGAGTGATACTTTCTGGTCCCCAATATATTTGTCTTTCTTATTGAACTTTCATGCTTCACAAAAGACAACCCTGGGTCAAATCATGTTAATTATTCTGACTTTTTCTTGTTAGAGTAAACACTGACATAAAGAAAAGATGGAGGCAATTTACCAACACTTCAAACCTAAGATGTTTCATGCACAAGTGTTTCTAGTCTCATTGTTATTTATCTTGTTAAGAGTAAATGAACATGGATGTAAACAAGGAAAATAGTTTTACACTCTAAAAATGAAGAGAATGCCATGTAGAGCATAAAGAAACTTCAATAATCATATCTGTCAAGGAAGAATTCATTGCTTATTAATCACAAACCAGATTTTATAATAGTTTATACTTGTGTTCAAAGTTCTATATTTGCAACCCCAAATTAGCAGTGGTTTTTTTCCTGAATAAATTAGATCTCTTTCAGTATGCCTCAGAATAGTGATCAAGATTTCTTCTTTTTTTTTATGTGATGAAAGTAATATAAATAGTTGGTATAAAGGTTTTCTTTCATCCATACTTAAAATTTTAACTGAAAGTTTCCTCCCCATATTAACGTATTCCAGCCACTTGACGAGATAATGCTCCTCTGATGTTGTGTATCTTGTCTAACCTTTGTCTTTGTCAGAAAAAGAAAGATTTTTCTTGGAGATATCTGAATTAAAAGAATGCAGTTTGTCTCTTTAATGGTAGGTTGGGGAGTTGTGGCATGATATGTGCTGTATTTTGCCACAGGCACATGCCACTTAAATGAAGTGCTTCATTTACAAAGTAATAAGAACATTAGCTAAATTTGTGTTCCTAAATGCGAACGGAGAAGCCAAATAAAGGTTTTATTTCAAGCAAAAAATCCCAACTTGCCACGTTGTTAGGTTTTTGACAGTTGCTGATTTGATTGGCCATCTTTCATTAGTCACAGGAAGAATTAAAGCTTTTCTGGAATTTAATTTTAATTTCATCAGTGGCAGGATCAGCTGTTGTTTGTCCTTTAGTATGCTTGACTTGTTCCTCTGATTAGTAATAATCCTTAATATTCTATTCTTTCTAAAGTCTTAATTTAATAGGAAACTACCTAGCTGTAATTTCATTTACAAGTTCCAGAGGACCACTATTATTTTCATTCTTCATGGCTTATGAAAAAAATCCCATCTTAAACTCAGTGAAAATTAGTGGAGCAAACCTATACTCTTAAAGAATTAATTTTCCCAAAGAATAAAGTCTAAAAGTTTATTATTTTTGCAGCCTACACTGTCTCTCCTATTCTGTTCTTCAGTTAACATCAGCATATCCTTATGTTTGTCTTATTTACTTATCAACTCCATAAAAATAAAATACTGTGTTTCAGTGACATAGTATTAAAGAGTTATCATTGTTTTAAACAACTTTTCTTAAGCTGTTCATGTAAGTGTGTGTGGTTCAAATTTTGTCTGTAGACTAGTATATTATTTGCTTTTATAGCAATTAGTCGTTTTACAGCTGTCATTGAAAATTAAGGCCCCTAACTTTTAATTTTAACAAATAGAAAAGTGATTTGACATGGCATGTATCCTTTATTCTAGAAAGTGTCTACGTAGTTCTTTAGAACATAAACATACACCAATCACCAATAATTATCCTCTGTAGCACACCTAGGTAGGTAATAAAAATGGAATTCTGGTAATTCTACCTTTACATTGTTATACTTGATTTTGAAATGATTATTATTGTACTATAAATTCTTTCAGTGATTTGACTCTTCCACTCCCTTTCCCTTTAATTTTACTGTCATAGAGGTTACAGCTTAGAGTTACCCCCAAATGATTTTACTATACAAAAATCAATTTTATTGTTCTTTAATGAGGTAATTCTTTTTTAGGAAAGTGTAAACTATATTCCCAAATAAAAACTTTTTTTGTCTAAGTTAAAATGTTGTTATTAAAGATAAACCATCACAACTGAGTTAACATTTATGAAAACAGGTTCCCTAAAATCAGATTTAGATTATTATATAATCAACTTTAGAATACATACCATCTTGTAATGTTTCAAGTTCCAAAATATGAATATTGGGAATCTCTTTATAATTGCCAAATTCCTGCCATTCTAAAATAGTAGGACAAGGGACTTCTCTGTTCATTTGGATATTCTGATTAAAATGAAATTATTCTTCTGTTGAAATATTATAAAATACAATGTATGCCACATCAGTTTTATTTTGGGGGGGAATAAAAAGTATTTTTTATATATTTTTATATATATATAGTATTTGTGTATATACAATATATTATGAATATATAAGATTTATCTTCCTGAACATCCTTACACTAAAATTGCTGCTAAAATTTCCAGTTGTTGGGATTCTAGATAAATAGGACATTCTAGATAAATAATTATTTCGTGTATGATTGCTAAGCACATCACAGGTTGATATAATAAGACAGTCTTAGTAAATGGTAGAAAACTTACGGACAATCTAATGCAATTACTACTCTGTTAATATGGCCCACTTTAAAATAACCTTGGTGATCTGCCAGCCAAGGCTCCAATACTCAATGGGGAGGTCTCATTCTCCTGCAGCAGCACAATTTATCATTGCAGCTTAGGTTACCAGAAGTTTCTTACTATTCCCTGTGGCAAGCAAAAATCTTCCTCCTTCTAGCTTCCTCATAGCAGTCCTTTCATTTTATCTCTCTACAGACCACAGCCTAATCCTTCACATGGTAGGACTTCCTGCACGCCATTTCATTCATTCTTTCCACTATTCTGGGAGGGAGATGTGAGTGCCACCCTTCTCTGACTGAGGATATGGAGAAGCAGAGATACCAGGTTAGTTGATTGAGCCACACAGTTGAGATTATACTCCAGTCAGTTTGCTTTTGGTCCAGTCTTCTCTTCAAGACGCTTACAGTTTTCTTTTTCTTGTTTGAATAGAGTCAGCTATTTCCCAATGAGATTCTGAAATTAGGCTTAAATAGGTTTTATGACCTGGTTTTTAGTTTCCTTAACCATTCATATCTATATCATAGCTCTGATAAAATAATTTGAAAATAAACATTGATATGTGCTTCCCCAGGAGAGTGCAAGTTCCATGAAGAAGCCATGCTTATTCATATTTATAATTGTAGGTTTTGGTATAGTGTCCAGCATATAGTATGTGTTCAGTAAGTGCTTTCCTGAACTCAAATAAAAATCAGTCTTTAAGTAAGGACCTTAGAATATAACCAAACAAAACGTCTCTCATCTTATGTTTTGCCATCTTTTCATTTATTTATTTAGTCAGTACTTACTGACCATTTTCTAGCTGCCTAGTAGAGTGATAGGCACTGAACAAGATTATTTAAGTCCCAGTCACCATTGAACTTACTTATTTTCTGGATCTGCCAATCTATAAATGTTAGAAAGTCCTCAACTGGCTAATAGTGTTTTAGGACATAATTTCATCATCATCATATTATTTTATAATGACTACTCAAATTATGCTGATCAAAGTTTTATGATTCGTGATGTTGTCCTGAATTTCCCATAGGAACCTTAAAGTTAGAGCATGAATATAAATAGTGAGAGAAGGAGAAACATGAGTGTAAAAGAGAAAATAAGTTTGAGGGTTACAAGGAAAATGTAGCACAGACACTCAAACACACAAAACAGCTCTACTACATCAATTTCCTTTTGGTTGTCTTTACTATAAGATTATGTTTTATGGTTGTTCATATACAGAATAACTAATGAATAGAGGCTTGTGTTACCATCTATGAAATCTCCTCAAAGCTGCATGAGTGCTCCCCGTCAAAGCTGGGTCTAAGCTTTCCCCTGCTGAGAACATGACTTTGTTCTCATTAAATATTCTCCACCACCAGGGCACAATGCTAAATGTAACTTTGGAAGATGAATCAAGGAGACTTCTAATGTGGGGTTTTAATCAATGGCCAATTCAGTAATAAAATATCATGGTAGTAGTTAGCAATATCAGAATTCCTGGCCCTGCAGATTTGGTATCCAGGTCTCTGTACTTGGGTTGTATGCTGTGTGACCTGCTCTGACTGGTACAGCCTATGTAACATTTTCTTCCTCCTAAGACCCTGCTTTGGAAATGTGTCCCATGGGATTGGGTAGCATCAAATATTTGAAACAAACGGCACAGTAAATGTTAGTCTTCTTTCCTTCATCTCCATAGCTCATTACCAGGAAGATAGTAAAATTAGTGAGTCAGCAGTATATATGTAGTTAGGCCATAGAAGCAAGTGTACCTTCAAAGAAGTGTTTTATGAAAAGTGAAAGTCTGACCATGGTTAGGGCTTCCATCCCATGCAAAACAAATATTTCTTTATTCATGAAAAGAGCTACCTCTAGCAAACCATGTTTAGTGGAAAAGCTATATTATAACTCCCTAAGTTCTGAAATACTTACTAGAAAACACAAGATTTAAGTGAATTAAATGAATTCCCTAAGAACAGAAGAATTGAATATTCTAACAGAAGAGTGAGGTTTTGTTTGTTTGTTTGTTTGCTTTTTGTTTGCTTTTGGGTTTTTGTGTGTGTATGTTTTCCCTGCTTGGTATATTTGAGACAATTTCTCAATTGATTATCTAAGTAATAATGGCCAGGGATGTTTCATGTGATAAATTGGTAAAATATTCATTACTGGGGAATAGAGTTAATGAAAGATTTTTGTGAGTGAGACACTATGTGGTAGAGTTTAATATGTATAAATTAAATCATCTGCTTGGAAATATACTAATAAAAGCAATGAATTAAATATCAGGGCCAAGAGATTTGGACTTATTAATGTGGTGTAACTCTATTTAGCAAACTCTAATTTGCTGAACACTGATACTACTGGTAAAATTAATAAGCAGAAAAAGTATATTCAGCAAAATCCAAATGTATTAAATATTAAACTTTAAAATTTAATAAAGATGTATTACAATATTAAAAGTTGGAAGGAAAAGAAACTTGATAATTTTAAATAGGTGTCAAGGCATTATTACTGTATGAGCTATAGGAAAGCATGTTACCAATGTTAAATTGTCAGTCATGCTTTGCAAGCTCTAGTCAGCAAGAATGAGTTCTTATAAAGAAAGATATCTCATCTATCTCTCAACATTCTGAGATTTTTAGATACTATATTTCAAAGCCATCTAGGGACAAACCATATACTGGTATTGACTACCAACAATGAAATGAACAGTGTCACAATATATTGAAGTAAGAGTGAGAAATGTGTTGTTTACCTTTTTGCTATCCAGTCAGTGCAATGATTCCTTCTCATACTAGTGGCTTTAATACAGTATGCAGTAGAATATTAAATGCCTTTTAAATGTCAGGCATTGTTCTAGATGCTGGGAATACAAAGGTGACCGAGACATCCATGCATTCAGCAATTATGGAACATGTATTTAACGGAGGCAAATAAAGAACAATTAAATAAGTGATAAAAGAATAAAATTTAAAATGGTGTGATGAAAAATAGGAATGTGTATTGTGCAGGAGGACCTGTATCAGGTCACTTTTCTGTGACCTATAAGGCTTTATATACATATGAATAGAAAATCAAACCTTTTGGTTATAGTAGAGATGGTTAATACCATTTAACTGGCACTTAAGAGGATCATTTTGGGAGGAGCTTCCATGTTTCTTCAAATACAGTATTGATGCACCTAAATATGATATTGACATACTGTAAAAAAAAAAAAATCCCAGAAGTCCAATTCTGGGGGGGGGGGGGGCTAAACACACAGTGGATATCCTTGTATAAATCAATGCATTTGGGCAGGACAATTGACCTTCAAGAGCCTGAGAATCTCTGTGTTTAAAATGGAAATAATATAAAAGCAACCCATGAAGATAAATTATGTAAAAGTGCTTTGTGAAATGCAAAGGGTTACATTTTATTTTCCAAAATGACCTTTTTAGGGACCCACTTTGAAGCAATTGTATTATTTTTAATAAAAACACTATCCCCTGGATTCTCAACAGACCAAGTGAGGAAATGTTATACCTTTTATAAACATTACAAGTCAGAAAGGAGTTTAGTTATCTTGTTTGCTTTTTGTTGTTGTTATTAAGAGAGAGAGAATGACTTTAGTTTTAGAAATACTGAATTTGGAATGAAAAGAGACCATTCAAGAAAGTTGAAGAGGCAAGACAAGGCAAACAGGACGAGACAAGGATGCTGAAGTTAGATATTTAATTTTGAAAGTTATCTGTGTGTGTTTATCAGCTGAAAAAAAGGATTCGGCTTTGTTTGTGTGAGCATTGTTAACTACGGAAAAGAGAAGTCTGAGACTGACAGGTTCCAGATTTCAGAGGAATTAGTGGTGAATACATTTTAAGAAGGAAATGATCCATGGTGATCACTTTTTAGAGAAGCCAGGTGGTCAAGACCAGGATTCCAGTGATGGAATGGCATGATAATTAATCAGGTTGCACCTGTTTTAGACATATTTTTAAACATTTTTAACATCCTTGAAATTGGAATACATCATAAAACTGAAAATAATACCATCATTATAATAGGATTTTTCAGTGAAATATAAAATGATAGTGCTTCTCTTGTTGATGGTCTTTTAGATTTGATTAAACAACTGTTCCCTCAGTGGCTAAGAAGCATAACTTGTTGGGAAGCTTTGGGCAAGAAAATTAACCTTCAAGAGTCTGAGATTCTCTGTGTTTAAAATGGGAATAACAGAAAAGCAACCCATGCAGTTATGGAGGCCAAAGAAGATAAATCACATAAAAGTGCTTTGTGAAATGCAAAGCGTTACAGACATGTAGAGCTACAGCCATCATCATTGTTAGTCTTTGACTAGAGAGGGCTTGTTCTTTGGCTAGTGAGTACAGTATATTCAAATAAGGAAACCTGGATTGATTGTTCTGATTTTATTTTAAAGCAACTATCAGCTACCACTCATCACATAAGGCATAACAGAATATAGGCAAAAAAGCAAATGGACGCACAAAGAGTTTTTCCAAATATAAAGGTGTATAGTGAAATTTTAAGTTAGTTCTTAAATATAACCCATTGATAATAGAGCATGCCAAGTCTGATCATGTTCAGTCATTTTAATGATTTGATTAGACCCTATTTTACAAAATTCTTACAAAACTTCCCAAAGTTAAACCTTTTCTGCTGTGTAGTCATTCTGGATATTTGACCATGGAATCTAATGGAAATTCCATTTTTTTCCCAGTTCCCTGCACCATCCAAGAAAGAGAGCTATCACTTCAGATATAGTCTTATCACCTGTCAGAATCTCACACTGCCTGAAGATGTAGTTTAGGAGATAAAGAATCTGACTCTACAATTTCCAACATCAAAATGGATTGAATGATTGCAGGCACAAACGGCAGAATTAAGAGACCTTACTAGGAGACAGCTTTAGCTTGTGACCTTAGGCAATCCACTTAATCTCTTTCCCTCTCTCCCTCTCTTAGACGCCCAGTGTGTAAAATAAGATTTATGATTTCTGCCAGCACCTGTGGTTGTGAAGCCACATTGCATATATTTTAGTTGGTCAGAACATAATCCACATACATACTTACATAAAGGATTTAAGATTTGGTTAAAATCAAATAATACAAAAATAAATAGTTTGCGTATTTGTCTGTATAACTGGGCTTTCCCACAACAGTGGCATTATGGTGACCTGTAATCTGTCATGTTTCAAATAACATCCCATAGACAGAGAAACAGAGGAAGAAATAGAGGCAGTGAAAAGACGGAGTAAATGGATGAGAACTTATCAAGCTAGTAAATGCTTCTCTCTGGTGATTGAAGCATATGTGAATAAATACTAGAAATATAGTGAACGCTAAGCATATACCACCTTAGGAAAATGAAAATGTATTGTTGGTTGAGCCCTCACCAGTGTGGAATGAAGGAGCATTGCCATTATAGTAGGAGATGATTTTCTGTGTTATGTTTCCTTCTTTTATCTTAAAATTTCTGAATATTTTCTGACGTCAAACCTAGCATTTTATAGTTACTCCCACATTTGAAAGAAAGTAATTTTATAATTTACTCCTGCCATTTACAGGAAATTTCTAATAGACTTTCCTTTTTTCAGTCATTTCCCATTCTCATTATTCCTTTCTTACCAGTGCCCCTTTAGAGATTCCAGTTGTTGCTAATGGAAGGTGAAGGTCATTCAAGTCCTCACTCATTTGCAGAAAACATCTTTTTCTGCTACTTTCACTATGTAAGGATCTGGCATTAATGTCTTTATATTTCATAGAATATTGAGAAATGTCAGGTAAAATATGTGGGACAGGCTTTTAAAAGAAACCTCTATTTTCACAATAGACATTTAAAAACATTGATCATGGAGTTCCCTGAACAGAACTGTCTTTGTCCGTCTTCTTTCTTATTCAAGTCTTCTTGGATCTCTCATTGCCAGAAAGCCTCCCTAAAAATATCAATTACGTTATGTCATTTTCTAGCTCCAAAATCTTTCCTTGCTTCTCATACCTACAAAGAATAGAGTCAAAATTTATTTTCTTTTCAAGGCCCTGCTCTTTTATTATCCCAAGCTTCCTTCCCAAGGGCATTTCCTTGACTCCTGTGAAATGAAACCAGGATTTCAGCCAGACTTGTGTGATCATAGAAAGAGTAGCCACTACTTTTGGGGCACTTCATGTGCGCTTAATTCTCACATAACCTCTTGAATCAGGTATCTTCATTTTAAGGTAAAGGAACTGAAGCTCAGAAAAAATGAAGCAATTTGTCCAAGTTTATATAACTCTTAATTGGTACAGCTATAAATTAAATCCAGATATGATACCAAAATGTGTGTTTCTGTCTACCAGGCTAAGCACAGTCAACAGAATGCCATGTGTCTTTCTGTTGTGCATGCTTTGTGCACAGAAAATGTTGTTTTCCTTCATCTCTACTGCCTATTCAGATCTCACCCTTTATTTTGGTTCCAGTCACAACCTCCTGCACTAGCCAACAATGGGCATCTTAGCCCTTGGCCATTTTCTTACACTTAAAACATACACTGACAACACTGACCTAGGAAACCTAGTCCAATCTTGTGATGTCTCAGGCTTTGTGGTCTTTGTTTTCTTTTATGGACATTATTCTTTTAGTAACAGAAACACCCTATTTTTTTTTTCTCAGGAATGAACCCATATCTAAATTTTAGGTTCAGAGATAGGCATGTGGCATAGTTAGAGCTAACAACCACAATGAGACTTCTATCTGTAAGAGGAGTTCTCTCATTCCTAATGGGACTGTAGCAATAGGAATGAGATGAGCCTGGAACCTTCCCGAGTTCCCTGCCTGAGACAGAAAATAATGTAGTGGAAGATAAAACTGAGATATGAAAGAGAACACATCCTGCTAACAGAGTTCAAGCCCCTGGATTAAGCTTTACTTGAAGCTAGACACTGGATTTTTAGTTACCAGTCAATAAATTCTTTATTTTTTTGAGATAAGTCTGTGTTGGGTTTTCGATCTGCTACAACTGAAGACCTAGATCAGGGGCTGGCAAGTTGAATAGTTACAACTGAAGACCTAGATCAGGGGCTGGCAAGTTGAATAGTTGTAATAGGAATTGGATGACTTTAAAAACCTAAAATATTTATTATCTGGCCCTTTATTTTAAAAAAAGTTGCTGACTCCTGACAATCATTTAAAAAAATTAATTTTGTTGTTGTTTTCTTTTCCCAAGCAGACATTTAAGAGAGTCTTTTAAAGAGGATTTCCTTAAGACAGGGATCTAATTATCTATTATCCCCTCATGCTTTTCATCCCCTTGCCATCATAATCACAATGCTTAGCATTGTTAATAAACATCTTTAACAAATTCAATACCTACTAAAAAACCTTTGCTTTGCAAACTATGATCTCTATACAGGAGCCAGTCTGTAAACACTTTGTAAGCATAGAATAAGTGTAGATTTAAGAGAAAGCATTTAGAAAGTTTAATAGCAATTTGATATTTATTTGTCTTCAGGTGTTTGATCATTTTTCCCCAGTAATTAATTTTACTACATTTTACAAAAGTTTTATTCTAGAATGGAACATGAGACAGTAAACAGTTCTTCAACTCAGATAGTTTGAGAATCACTGTGTTAAATGCAAGAATACCTAGTTCTTCTTGAATACATGTATACATGTTATATGTTATACATAAATATATAGAAAATACATATACATGGTTCTCTTCCTAGGTCCTGAATTTATTAAGGACAGAATTATATTTTATCTTTGGATTTTTATCATCATCTATTTCAATATCAACTAGTAGACATTCTATTCTTATTTACTAAATTGAATAAAATTACAGAGCAATTGCAAACTGGAGGGAAGGGATTGTGCTTGTAGGGCCATCTTTGATGCTGTGTTAGAAATGGATCTTTGCCTCCCAACACAAGAGATCCAATTTTCTTTTAGTGATTTAGTGTTCCTTCTTAAAATAGCCTGGGTGTTCCCTGGGGGATCCACATTTACCCCTGCTGATTCACATGGGTTAGATGGGACATTATTATCTGTTTCATGGGTAGATGATGTAACACAGGGCCACAGCCATCAGCATATTAGAGCTCCTTCTCCACAGTGATTGGTTCAGGTTTGGGCTGGTGAATGAAGCCTGTGAATTAGAGCTTTGTTGGAATTGCTTCGGCTAAAAATCTGAAAATTTTTTTTTAATGTTGGCTGTGTTACATTTTCCATCACATTTGTTGAATCCCAAAGGATATAGCCCCAGGAGAAGCTCCTGGTCTTCCTATTACTATTAGGGGAGAGACTGTAATGGAGTGAAAGAAACACGAGGAGATGAGGAGGGTTTAGTTAGAGAGAAACTAAGTTTCTAAACTAAGATGACACTATCTGAAGCCCCAGAATAAAGCTTCACCTGAAGTCTTCCCAGCTGCTGTACTTTCTAAATTCATGAGGGAATAAATCCTCTTGGTGTGTCTGTTTATTCTCCTAAGTCAGATTCTATTGTGTACTATAATACTTTCAAGAGAGAAAGCCCTGATACAAATACATAGTATAATAACGCATTCAAACTAGCATTTCTTGATAAATTATTAGTTCTACTGAGTAAAACTTAGGTAAGAAATCTAGAACTTTTATCCTTTTCATATTGTTGAGTGTTTAAGAATAGAAGAGCAGAACCTTCATCTCAAAAAGAAAACTTACATGTAAAAAAGGCTTATAAAACAAAATAAATTAATGGTTAATGTGATAAGCACTAAAAGGACTAAAGAATCCCTAAACAGACGTTGGAAAAATGAAACCTCTTAAGTGCTTCTTTTGCCTCTTCTAATCCAGCTACATATTTTTTTCATCCAGTTTTATTGAGATATAATTGACATACAACATAGTATAAGTTTAATTGTGTAGCATAATGATCTGACTTACATACCTCATGAAATGATTATTACGGTAAGTTTAGTGAACATCATCTCAGCTACATATGTTTTTAAAACTGGTTAATCTTCTTTATTATCTGACCATAGTCTACTATTATATCTGAAAATTCATATTAATGTGTAGACTTAATGACAAGCTTTTCTAATTATTTTGGATTGATACTCTGTAGAGAGAGCTTTGAGGGAGCCAAGAATTCTCATCATAATGATCACAAGTGGATATTTACTGAACCTGATTTCATACTAGCTCATAAACTCTTTTTGTGCTTATTTGTATGTTTTTAAAAATAAATATAAATATATACATAATTGCTTATATTTTGGATGCTCTTCTAAGGTTTCTAAGTAGTTTATATTCATATATCTACATATAGATATATCTCATTTAATTCTATAACAACTCTAAGGAGTGGCCACTGTTATTAGACCCTTCATATAGAAGTGGACACGAGGCACAGAAAAATCAGGTAACAATTAAAATATTAGGGTCATGAGTTAGTAAGTATTTGAATCCAATTAGTCTGGCTCTCAAGTTCTTTCTTAAGAACATCACTATCTTGCCTGTACCATTTATATGAAATGAATGACTAATTTTACTTTCTCAAAAGTAAATGTAGTCAGATTGTTTTTTGGAGGATTAGTTCCTGTCTTCCCACCAGGCTGTGTAATTTTACACACTGTAAGACATACGCCTTTTCAGGCTTCCTCCATAAATGTAACTTAATGCTATTTGAAGATAGTAATGTGGTCATATGTATTTTTGTATTCCATATTGTGCAGGGTAAGTAGCAGGTATTCAGCAAGTGTTTGGAATTTAATTGAGAATTCCATTACTTACTTTGATGTTTTTAGTATTATCATAATTTTTATTTTGCTAATATGTTCATAGTGGAGTTCCATTTGATTGACTCAGAAATAGGGAGACTGAAGGACACTTAAGATCAATAAATAGTTTGGGGAAATAATGAGTTCTAGTAGTGAACTAACTCTCAAGTCAGAGTACCTTTTGCAAGCTCTCTCTTGTAAAATACAAGGAAACCTATTCAGTCAAAGAAGTCCCAAAGTGCTTGGCAGGTAAGTTCTGGGAGTACGTTAAGGAATAGACACACACACACACACACACACTATTGTTGAATGTATGTCTTCTCTGTGCCCCCAGGATATTCTTAGAAGCATAGAACCAAAACACCCGACACCCCACATCTTACTAATCAATGTGAGCAATCCAGTGTATCTGATGTTGAGAAATTGGCTCTGGAAAACAGCCCTGGTCAGCAATGTTACCTTCAAACAGGATAGACAATACAGACCTTTGAGTCGACTATAGAAGTTTGGCCCAGAGCCTGCAGCACAAATTGACAATCTTTTCTAACAGTTTCTAACTATACAGTGATTTGGAACTTAAAGTTGTAATTGCACTCTAAGCCTCAATTCATTTCTAATACGATCCTCAGGAAGTTTGAAATCCTTATCTTACAGGTGTTTATATATTCGTCCCAAAGCAAAATTGTTAACTCAGCATCATAACTTGGAACATAAATCTACAAAAGCCAGAAAACTCAACATCACTGCTCCCAGAGTAATTATAACTTAGCCCCTTGCACTTAAATAGCTTTTTATTTGATTAGATATAGTCTGAGCTGTTTTTTTTTCAGTGTTAACATAAAATAAATTTCTTCAAATGGGAAGAGGTGGCCAGTATTTAATTGACTTTTACAACCATTTGCTAAAATTTAACTTGGTCAAGAATTTTTAAAGCCATGTATTTGATGAGAGAGTTATAAGGAGATTTTAAATTTATAAATTCAATCTCTGATAAAGAAGAAGTGGAAGAAAAAGTGAGACTAAATGCTTATAATTCTGGAGGAAATAAACAGTCAATAGTTTTCTTAGATCCTGACTCATGGTAAATGCACTTACTAGTGTTCTTCAAATTGATGTAGGTGTAAAAATGGAGAAACTTGTAAAAAGTCTAGAATCTCTGATTATACGCCCAGAGATTCTGATTCATTTGATCTAGAATGTGGTCATTAATTTGCATTTTTGTAAGCTCTTCAGTGATTCAGATACAAATGGATTAAGTAACACTCCCATAAGTCTATTCTGCTGAAATTTATATTTACTATATGTAATCACAGCCTAAAAATGTATGTGTTTATAAATGCCATGTTTATATACATATATTCATTCAGGTACATATATGTAGAGAGAGAGAATAAGAGAGTAACTACTTCATTGCTCTCTGAGAATATTCTAGAAGTCAGAAATTATACATCTAAATTTTCTATGTTAATATATAGCATTTTTTCAGTAATAAAGTGTGTTAGGTACTCCTAAAGTCTACACAATGAAGATGTCATTTCTTATTTTGATAATGAAGCTGTGTGCCCAGTTACACAATTTTTTTTCCTATTTTTCAGAGGGGACAATGAGAGAAGTCCTACTGAAATAAGTCACAAGTTGGTATCACCTCTTGGCTTTCTGTGTTTTAAAAATGGATCATATAGAAGAAATTAATTGTGTGAATCCTCTCTTAAGAGAAAACACCACATGCCCTTAACTCTCAAGAACACAATAAAATTTGTGATTAGATAGATCTGTAAATATCTTGTCCAGAAAAATCCAGAGATTTTTCAGGGAAAAGTGAGTGCTCATGCAACAAGACTTGTACCTTTTTTTGGTTAAAGAACGCAGATGGTAGAATTGCATTAATTACCAGCCGAGATATACAATTTTTGAAAATGAAATTGTACTTTCATCAGCCATTATACATATTGAACAAGAAAGGAAAGGCCAAAGTGAATAATATTCTTTTGGAAATTGCTGTATAAGCTGTACAAGACATTATAGTCTAGCTGTAAGTGCTAAGAGGAGTATTTTGCATAAATATTCCACAATATTGGATATGTTTCTCTCTGCCTGTAATTAGAGCTATGATTTACTCAGAGAAAGGAATAACTTTGAAATAATAATTAGAATGTATGTCTCAAAATTGCCAGAATACATATCCAGTCTTTTGATTAAAAAAAAAAAGAAATAGGCTCTGTTTCACACACACTCCAACCACCCAGCCCCCCCCCACACCTGCTTGAAAGGAAAGCACAAACTATTTTTAGATAAAATACTAGCTATAAGCATGTAACTTTTATAGCTTTATGTGAAGTAAATGTGAACATGTAAATGTTATTTAAGTTTTTGAGGCTGTGCACACAACTACAAAATATACTTTAGGACAAGTAAACTATTTGAAATGACATTATTATATGCAAAACTATGGAAATTTTTATTTCTATAATCTAAGTTGGGAAAAGCAGTTGGGTCAGTCTTCTCTGCTTTACTTCTGAACTGTTGGTACTTGTGTAGCATTTAAATAAGTTTGTGAGCCCTTCAGGCAGTAAGTTTCCTCCAGTGGAACATTTGGACAAGTTTTTAGGTTTTCATCCCTGTGTGTACTTTGCATGCTTTTTCTTCTTGGGGCAGAGAATGAACAAATCCAAGGTGAAGTGTTGAAGTTAGACCAGTTGTAATTTCCTTCCGAGTATGTTAAATGGATGTTAATGATTCGGTGGCTAATACCTAGACTGTTCTGAGAAAACAAAGATGTACTGTAAAATGCTTTGCGCCCTTGGGCCATGCTGGAGTTTTCTTTGAATCTCTAAACTAATCCCTATGGGAAAGGAGAAACAGAAATTATATTTGATATATTTTACAATGCCGTAAGTAATGAAATGCGAAGGTTGCTGTGATTTTCTTATTTGTAATTACAGCTTTCTAAAATGAGAATAAATTAATTTTAGAGTAAAACTCCCCATTCCCAGAATTGAGAACTTCCTCAAACTTTTCTTTATGGTGTAATTCCCTCCCCTTACATATGCAAAATTAGGCTTCATATTTATACTATCACTATTATATAATGTTACTTTCTTACTCTTCTCTTAATTGCTTCCAAGAACTTCTACCTCCACCAAATAGTTATCCTTATTAATGATGCAGTTGCACAGCACTTTACAGTTTATAATGTGTGACTTTTTTTTTTCCCCAAAATAAATTTGAGACAATTTGGAAAGTAATATGAAGTATATATGGATATAAAATCACCCCAACCTCTACCACCTAGCACCCAGTAATTTAAGTGTTTCCCACTTATCAATCCATTTGATCCTTTTGATTATCCTACCAAGTAGTTATTAAAGTAAATTTGGCACCAGTTGGTAGATGATAAAATAAGGTACAAGATGGCCAAGGACTGTTCAGTCATGAATTTGGTGTTTTAAAAAAACGTGGCTTTTAGTCAAGGCCAGTGTCTTCTGTTTGATCAGATGGATATTTAATTCTGTTTTTGAAAGTTAGATCCTGTTACACATAATATGTTACTTTTAGTTATAATGATGACTTTGGGTGAAGAAAATTGTTGTATCTGAAGAGTTGCATATTTAATAGTTAATAGTTTTAAATCTTATTATCATCTGATCTGGCAAAGAGAAAGAGGAGGTAGAGAAGACTGAGGAGGAAGAGGCAGAGGAGGGAGAAGAGAAGAAGAAAGAAGAAAGACAAAAATTGTAGTATTGGCTAAAGAATGATTCTTGAATACTCCATAAACCTTATTTGAATCATGTAGGGTTGCTTGAGCAGTATTCAAACCTTACTGGGATACATTTTGTTATTGTGTCACTTTAGATTGTATATGTCCTGAATTTGAGTCAACTTTGGAATTAGAACCCCTGAAGTCTTTAAATGACTCCTTACCAAAGTGTAATGAGATAACACTGTCTTACGGGAAATCTAAACTTTTTTGCAATGTACAGAGTATCAAAGACTACTAAAAAATGTAAAAAGGGAGAAAGAATGCAAGAAGTTTCTTTCTGTAAACGTGAGTATGCATTGACAATAACAACCAATTTTAAAGGAACATTAACAACTTAATGCTACAGCTTAAAAGGGACCACTGAAATACTGCACTGGGTGTCCCATGGTAGTCACAATATAGTTGCAGTCCTCAGATATAGCCAATTGCTTGCATGTCTGTTTGTACAATATAACCTGACATGCTGTCCACGGGGATGTGGGGTGACAGGTCTAGAGACCACGTCAGCTGAACCTCCTCGTGCTTTGCCAAAAGAAAACAACAAACTGCTCAACCTCAGAGACACAAAGGCTCTTTTGATTTAATTCCAAATCAGCTAAGCTCTTTGGCATAAAATAAACCTTTTTGCAGGCATTCTGTAACAACAGTCATTTCCCAGGTTTGTTGTAATCATAATTCTCCACAAGACCTCAGTAAGCTTAAAAAGTATTTCCAAATCTTTCCTGGAGGAATAGGCTTTTCTCTGTATTCATTCTGGGGGAGAACGTACCTTGTTGTCGATGGTTTTGCATTTGAAAGTAGTAAAGACAGGCCGATTTTTTCCTTTTCTTCTTCCTTTTAAAAAATTCATAATGCTCATCTTTCTTCCCATAATTTAAGGAATGCAATTGCTTTATTTCTAAAGCTGCTCTTTAAACAAATCCAAATCATAGGATTCTAGAATTTTAAACATCTTTTATGTATTTGGGAAATATGCAAATGAAGGGATTGGTGGGCTTGCCTTACTACAAAAGTGAAATAAAGTCACCAGCCATGAAAACACAAGATATAATGAACAACAAAGGGAAGCAGTGGCAGGGTGACAGAGAGAGAAACCGAAGGAGATTGTGATTATTTACCCTGGCAGGGAGGACAGAATCACGAGTGATGGGATGGAATGCTGAAATGTGAGGGGAAGAGAGGACCCTGATAGAATGTGGTAAAAAATGTTCTGACAGAGAGAATTGGATTCAGAAGTACTGTCCTAAGGGAAACGGTGGAAAATCCATTACTCAGTACACATGTAACAGGACAGGACCCAGCCCTGGAAACTGTGTTGTAGGTAGTGATTCTGTATCAGCTCCCTGGGGAAGGGAGCAGAGAAGCTTTTGGAGCTATCTTATTTCTGTCAGTATTTGTGACCTGTTCCAAATAATTTTTGAATCGATGTACTTGGGAAAAGTGAAACCTAGGGAACTTCTGATAAAAGAAAGATGTGGAGGAGGGCGTGTAATATGCAGTGCATTTATCATGACTGATAAGTCCAGGGACAATGATTAGGAGCATGCGAAGTAGGACACTGTCATGATCTGATCCCACTGAACTGGGCAGTGATATGGCCCTCAAGGATTATATCCAGATGTCTCTGATGAGGTTGTCCCCCTCTGCTGGAAGAGAATCATCTCTGAAACAAATGCTGGCTGAGATTTCCCTGCTAGACAGGAGATCTTATCATAAATAATAGGAAACAAAGACTGAGAACCAATTTACTTCTATTCCCCATAGACTAATAGGGCTAATGCTTCTCTTGTATGATTTGACATGTTATAGTAGAATCAAATATTTTTATTAATAAATGTAACCTGAAGCCCCATTCTGATTTACCTACCATGGCTGCAAAGTTCAACAGAGCTTGAACTAAAAATGTCTAATCAAATTCAGGCAGATCAGGGAGAGAGGCATAAAGAGGTGAGAATACCTCTTGTTGCTTTGTGACACTCAGCAACTGTCTTAATTTCTCTGAGCTAGCTTTGTGAATATTAAATATGTTAGTGACTGGCTAAGAGGATATCTGAAAAAATTGTGTAAATAAATATTTGACATCATGATTAACATTTAGAAGGGTCTCAGTAACTGGTGTTTCCAACTTTAGAAACCTGCTCACACATGTTCACTAAGAGATTTGTTTGAATTCGTCTTGTAAACTATGTCTTTGGGTAGTTCCTTCTCTGTTCCTCGGTTTTATTCACCGAAAATCAGGGGTTAGAAAGAGAAAATCTGTGATATCAATGTATTCCTAATTGTTATAAGATCATATTCCTACACTTTGGGGGGCAATATGAGGAATATAATCAATTTGGAGGGTAGTTTTTCAATGATCAAAATAAAAAATGCACTTATTCTAGGCACTTTTAGTTCTGTTTAGCCATTATTGACCTGTATGGAGCCTTTAACATGCCCAACCTTAATGGAAATAAACAAGAAGGGAATGGATTAAGTAACATTTCCCAAACCCATGGAGCTCTTTTTTGGCAGACTATTTCCTATTACAACTATTCAATGGAATATACTTTGGAAAAAGCTGATCTGGGGAGTAGGCAAAATTTACACTTAAGAATGGAGGAACTCACTCATATAAATTAGCTTCTACATGAGAGGTTCCCTGGTAGGTGGAAGAAGACAATACAATGTATTCAAAAAGAATGTGATGAATTAATGAGTGATATTATCCCACTTGATCCTTATAACAACCTTATGACATAGGTATTGTTGTCCCATTTTTCACAAAATGAGGCTTCCAGAGGTTTAGTCATCATTCCAAAATTCAGCGGTTGAAGGTCTAAGTGGTAGATCCCTGGTCTGTTTCTGTCTCTCTTCTCTTTTCTTCTCATACCATACAGGAGAAGGAGGCCCTGTTGAGGCAGTGGAGGTCAGGGGGAGAAAAAGATTCCACAATCCTAAGATATTGTCTAAGGATAGGAATTTATAAACCCATAAGTATTATTTAAAATAGTAAACATAGTTAGTCTTTGGTCTTTGGTTTACTTTGAGGGAACACTGCACCTTAATTTTTCTTAATGAAGGGAGAAAAAATTTCCATCACATAGCAATTGATAAGCACACTAAAGTGATTATTCTAAGAAGTTTTGAAGGCTGGGAAAATCTAAATAGAAAAGAGTAAACGTTCTAAACCTATGAAGTTCGTTTAGATAAGTAAATGGGTAATAAGACTAGCAGCCATTTATCCAGTGCCCACTCTTCTCCAGATAGATACTTTGCTAGTGTTATATCAGACAACTCACTTGCTAGTAAATAGGTATTGTCTCTGCTTAGGGATAAGCTTAAGTGAGACGCAGAGAAGCTGAACAACCTGCTGAAAGTTCCTCAGTAAATAAAGTGAGATATGAACTCAGCTCCAGTGACTTCCAAATTCCCTATGCATATGCATCTTTATTATAGCGTGTTGTTATAAAGGGGGGAAAGACCTCTCAAAGTGAAAGTCAAGGAGTGCCGCTGTGATTTTAGCCACTGTGATGTTATTACAAATTGAACTTTTGCGTTCTCAGATTAATGGGCTTTAAGTGACAAAGTGGGTTTTCACTGTGTCTTTGGGGAAGGTTTATAGGTGTGCCTGAGAGAAAGAAGGGAGGAGGGGGCAAGGGAGGGGAGAAGAAAGGAGAGGGTTCCATTTTATAAGAGCCTATTTATCATGCATTGTTAATGTTAATTTTGAAGGGAGATGGCCAATGACCCACTCTGTGAAGGGCAGTGAATTAATAGTGGTGGCTTTTTCAAAGCTGGAATTTCCCTTTGTAACTGTAGGTATTTCATTCAGAAGTATGTCATGCATCTCAGCTCCCACATTTTAAATTAAATTTCCTTATTACTTTTTAAGTAGCTTGTCATGGATTATTGAGTATTTACTGTATGTTTATACTGTAATTCTCTGAAATGACATATGGTAATTGCTTTAGCTACTGCATCTGATGTCTAATTACTCTAAATGCATGTAAAGAAGTAATTAAATGGAAAAAATAAACTTTTTTTCCCTAACTTTATATTACAGATTAAGCAGAGGATGTTAGTTCTTTCTCTGATTTTTTTGGTAAGAGCAAATAAACTCATGTGCAAACAGAATGATCAACAAGCTGCCAGGGATAAATTGATCTGATGTGGCTTGCTCATCTGTCCCAGCTTAGGTCCACTGGAGGTGGCAGAGGGACCCTGAACCTGAGCATAGGCTGTGGACTCAAGCTGTCCCCTTCCATACCCTAAAGACAAGCCAAGGCTTTCACTGTTCAAACATGTCCCTCCTCCACCTTACAGTTCTGATCCAGAATGCAGCAAGACATCTCAAGACATTTTGCATAAAACTGGCCTCTGGAAATTTCTGGTCCAGTTGTGTAGGAAAAAAAAAATAGCTCATTAAAAATATCACCAAAAAAATTTTTTTAACAAATATTTAGTTCAGTTTTGCAGCATCTGGTTATTTTTAAGTGATTTGCAAACCAGCAGCCCTCCAGTTTTATGGAAAATGTAAAGTATTAACAACAAGATGATGATAGAAACTGGTTGTGTGGAGTCAGAGGAGGAGTAGCAAGGATGAGGTCTGTTTTAACATCAAAAACAGCAGCAATATACTGGTTAGGCAATGCCAAAAATTGTCAAATGGCCTTTTTCCACAGGAAAAAGAATCACAGCAGGATGAACTTAAAGCAAGATCCAAAATTAAAGACTGCATTATTCCTCTCATCCTTCCAAGGGCAGGTGAACACAGAGGGGTATTTTCAACCACTGAGATATTAATAAAGGCAGACGTAAAGAGCCCATGGCAATCTTGCTGCTGTAAAGTTTAAGTTGATCCAATCTTTTTTCTGACCTTTTGAATTGCCAATTGGAAAAGCACACACAAATGGCCCTCAGCTGAGAAGCAACTCAGTGAGAGTTCTGGACAACCCGTGGTCATCCCCCTGAGCCAGGAGTTTGAAAAGGGACCCACCTCCCAGAGCACGCAACTTTCCACTTAGTAGTTTGGTCTGGCATCCCATCCTGCCATTAGGTCTAAATCGGACTCCATTATTCACGTCCTTTTTGGGAGCAATAGAAGTACTCTGTTACTGCCCCCAGTCTGGCAAATCTGACACCACCGGAAGCCAATAGTCTGAATTTATCAGTCAATTTCATTACTGTGAACAAAGTTGGCTTTTTGCCTCTTTTACAACTGGGTGAAATTAATATTAAGACATCAAGAAAAGGTGTCCTTCAGCTACACTAAAAAATAAGAGTATGGGTGAGAGATCCATGAGATTCTATAGCAGGGCTTGGCAAACTTTTAGATTTATAATCTTTCTTCTTTTGCAGATTCTCAATATATGAACTTTAAAAAGAGCCAGCATCCAATCATTCAAGTTTCTCTTCCCCAGCCCCATTCTTTTGTTGTCTGAAGCAACTCTTTGGGGGCACGTTCTTGGGGAATATAATTTTAAAAACAGCATTTTTCGTGAATGTATTCAATCACTTATTTGTCTGTCAGTATGTTTATTCATTTGTTCAATCAACAAATTTCTTTTTTTTTTCTCAGTTTGAGAAATAGTTGGCATACATCACTGTATAAATTTGAGGCATACAGCTTAATGGCTTGATTGTGTCAGGCAAAGTGCTAGGAAGCTAATCACATTTACTTTAAGGCCAAAGAATGCCAGCTCACTTTCCCCAAAGACATTTGATCCAGAAAATCATCTGTAAAAAGAGGACTTTCTGGGTAATCTAGCTGCATAGACTTTGTTCATGTGTTCCTCTTCTTCTGTTTGTTATGAAATGGAGCTAATGAAATTGAATTTGTAGGTGCAAGGTCAAAAGGGACATGTGAGTATTAAGGGATTCAGCATTCTAGCTCTTATTATCTATAGTTTGTCAGATAACACATACTTACCTTGAATTTCTTAAAATTATGCAAATGAGATTTGACGCATTCATCTTCATGGCAGAAAAATACACCATTAGATAAATAATAATCATTGCTAACTGACATTTATGTCAAGCTCTCTGGTCCTCTTCTTGACATGTATGTGAAGTGAGCTATGTGTTGTTGTTATTACCATCTTACAGACAAATAACTTGAAACAAAGAATGATTAAATAACTTATACAAGGTCGCACAAACGATAGTGGTGGGATCTGAAACCAGGCAGATTCGCTACGCAGCCTGGATTCATAACCACTCTCTATTGGCTCTGGGGATATGACCTAACAAAAGAGACCAACCCTGTAGAAGCAGCACCAAAAGAACCAGTATTTGGAGTCAATAAAGGTGGTAGCTGCAGATTCAAATGAATTTGAGGCTAGAGGATAATTATTTTACCCTTTTTCTCCTCTGACCATCCTTCCTGCTACACCAGCCTACACAGATCCACATTAAAAAATATCTTCTCCATTTAAACTAAAACTGAACTTTGATCATTAAAGATTACTTTCTATGTGTTAAACTGTAATACATTATTAGTAAGAGCATATGTTATGCATTTTAATTTAGGACAAACTGATTTTGAATTATTTTGGTCAAATTGAACCAGCGTTATTGAACATATGCAGGATTACAGCCACTGTGTTAGGATCAGTTTGTGCTCAGAGGAGCTCGGATACACCCACGGAAAACTCATACAAAGTCGAAATTGTATCCTTACAATCCAAGCTTTTGAGGATTCCGCAGCCTCACAAGGATCTAGGTTTAGAAGTATGTATGATTGAAGAGGAAAAGTGCTCCAAATACGGGCAACATGTCATGTCATGTCATGTGAATAGGGAAAGTCTCATTTTGCTTGGAGATGATTTTAATGTTGGTGGAGTTTAGAGGGATGCTTTGTAGAGAGGGTGAAATTGGAATGCAGTTCCAAGAGACAGGTTTTTGTCAGGTGTGAGGAAATACTATCAAGGGTCGGAAGTTCTAGGAACAAGGTTAGACTGACACAACTCCATAGTTTCAAAGTGCTTCTCTGTGTGTCTCATGGTCTTATTTTCATAATGATTTAATATGCTTCAATGTATTTCATCCAGGGGACATTTGCAGATAACAGAAACTCTTTTAGCAAGTTTAAACGCATGTTACATCAGTCACATGCTTATGAAAAGGGTGAGAAGCTTGTAGGTGCGAGCTCAGATGGGCCTCCAAGGTTGACTCCCCAACAACACCTAGGAGCTGGCCTGCCCAGGGAACTATTTCTCCTGCTGCAATAAAGAAACTGGGGATGCATAAAACTTCTGGCTCCACCTTAGCTGTTGTCTGGGAATCAAGAAACTGCTTCCACATTTGTTAGATTCAGCGTCATAATTTGCTAGCCACTTTCCACTCAAGCCAATAGGATTTTCCCAAGTACTGCCTTTCTTCTCACATAACTCAGTTCTGAAAATCAAGTTTCATAATAGTGAACCTAACTGGCAAAACCTAGTCACATCTGGAAGCTTCCAGGCAAGGGAATCTGGGAAATGTGGTTTTTACCTTTGTGGCCTAAAAAAGGACACTGAAACAGATGTAAAGCAAGCCAATCTACTCGATTTTCCTCTTTGTTGCTGCCTGAGAAGTCACTGTGGCAATGTATTACCTGAAAATAGTTGGAAAAGGGCTACTTTTGGAGAATCTCTTCTAGAGAGGAGGGCGAGAGGAGACATCTATAAAATAGAGATGTCACATGCTACACAAGACATGGCTAATTGATCCTAGCACTTTTCCAACTGAGCTTCATTACACAACCTCTAAATACATGCCAACCAGTTTTAAAAGAATTGCTCTCAACATAGATGCATTAAATAAACATCTATTTGCTGTTCCTGACCAGGGACGTGGAATATAGAAAGATAAGCTAGAGGAGTCAGAATATAGTAAAGATAAATTGGAGGTGCTGGGGAAGAAAATAAGGACTAAGATGTGCCTCTCACCATTTTATTTAAGAATTGTTACAGTTTAAATTACTAAAATTATTTATACATTCCTCCCCTAAGGAGCATTGTTTCTGAGGTTTGGCTAGAACTTTATCCAGCAATAGAAAAAGTGGCATTATGACCTAAACAGAGCAAATGCATCTAACTTAACTATGCCTGCATAATTGTTGGCAGTGAGCTGCATTTCTGCAATTAGGGCTCATCAGCCAGGCTGGCAGCCTCCCAGGACCATGCTAGTGCATTCCATGGAGCCTGCAGAGAGAGCAGGGACTGGGTGACATTGTCAGGCCTCTTTCATTTGAGTTACAAGAGGATCCACGTCTGGACCATGTGGATAATTGTTTGTTTGCTTTTTGTCGTGTTTGGAACCAATGTAAATAAACCCAATCTGTGAATGAGAAAGCAAAAGCCCGAAGCACCTGGAGTGTTTTGATGGAACTCAGTAAACGAGAGCTTGTTGGCAGCCATGAGGGGGAAAATGACAAATCCTGCACTAGTGGGAGCAGGAGAATGGATTGAATGGTCACTCCCTGGTGCGCCGCCATTTGTCATTTTCTTGAAAAATAATAAGGACCCATTGAGACACAGTCCCTGGAATGGAAGGAAAAGGTGATCTACACTGGAAATGTTATTTAATTGTTCCATGTGAAATACAAAATATCTGCCTTGAAAAAATGAGTTGGCATTAAATAATTTGCTTAAAAAGGTAATAAATAAGGAGGTTTGTGTAGATACAGAATGCAAATTCATACTAAACGAAACTCCACTGGTCAGAAAGTGGCACAGGCTGTCTCCAGGACTCCTTCCTGTACAGGAGGGCCTAGACTCAGGGGCAGGGGGCTGACTGATGATGAGTCCAGAGGACTTATCTACTTACCTAGGAAAAGCACTTTCAGAGCTTTTGACATAAGATAATTAATAAGCACTTGTCCGTATAAATGAAATGGAAGAGAGAAGCTTTAGTGAGCCACTTTTCTTCCTTCCTTCTTTACAAATGAGTATCCTTTTGATACTGTCACTGCTAACGGCTTTTTGGTTCTGGATAGCTTGAGAATTTGGTAAAATTGCAGATTGTGTCAAGTTTTTCTCTCTAAGCTATGGCCTTCCATTTTTATCACATTTAACCTCTCTGTAAGAAGGCTCATCCCTCTATGTCCTCAGTCTTCAGAAAGTGCCCATTTCCTCCCTGCCTTTGATGCAGGAAAACATATGGGGCATGAGGAGGGCTGTGTCCCAGGTCTCAGTTGAGCCCCTGGGACGTTCCCCGCCAAGTGTGGGTACTTGGCTTCGCACAGATAAGAATTTAAGAGCGAGCCACAGTTGAGTGAAGATAGATTTATTCAGAGAGGTACATTGAAAGGCAAGTGAAAGGCCATGAGGTGTGGGGGTTGGGTGCTCAGATTAAAAGCAGGTACACACTATATAGACAGAATGTGGGCCGTCTCCGAAGAGGGAGAGACAGGGGCCGGCGCAAGGCGCCTTGTTGCTGGTTTTTATGGGCTTGGTGGCTTCATATGCTAATAAATGGAAGGACCAGTCTAAGTTGCCTGGGGAAGGGGCTGGGATTCCCAGGAAGTTGGCCATTTCCCACTCTTTGACCTTTTGTGGCTAGCCTTGGGACTGACATGGTGCCTGTGGGTGTGTTATTCATCATGTTAATATATTACAATGAGTGTATAATGAAGCTCAAGATCTGCTCGAAGTTAAATCTCTCATCATCTTGAGCCTCAAGGCCTAATGGGGGTTGTATCTTTCACATTTTGGTGTTAATTGCTGTAGCATTCCTTGAATGGCTGTGCCCTGCCCCCTTCCTGTCTCACCTTCACCCCTCATAAAATATTCTATCTTCTGAAAATAATCAAATACTACTTCTTTGTGCCTTGTTGTGAATTTTTAACTACAATATTTCTCTCAGAAGTATTTCTCATTACAGGGAGTGTGAATGATAAAGGTTTAAACTCTTTTCACGTTCTCATTGGTATTACCCTCTCCCTCTTTCCCTTCCACAAATTGTTTTGAGCAAATATGCCATTCTCTGAGGTTACAGTGACAATGGAACACAGACACTGCCTTCAAAGAGATCATAATGTAGTGGGAAAGAAAGGCAGATCAGAGAAATCCTTAGTACAGCGTGATCGGTGCTACAAATGAGGATGGAGTGGGGTGCTAAGAGAGGGTAGTAAAGCAATACATTTTCCTGCCTGGTGGCGTCTTCCAGGAAGTGATATCTGAACTGGAACTTAGACCAAGCAAGGTTAAGGCAGTGAGGGAGAAGAACGTGGTTCTCTCAAAAAGAACTTCAGACACAGACACGAAGGTACAGAGGCCGGAGAGCACAGGCTGTGGGCAGACAGTGCAAACATGAAGTATTTCACGTTAGCTACAGTCCTGGGTTCCCAGGAGGAGAACAGGGGTAGTTCCGGTATTAGATTAGATAAGGGCTGCCTCAGGAGAGGTTGCACGTACCTTCTTGAGAAGCTCTAACTTTGTTTTGAAGGAAGGTGTTGGGAGTCCCCTGAAGGACTGAGAACTGGGAAATGGTTGAAAAACATCATTTTGATTCACTGTCCTCTAGTGCTCGTGCCTGAAATTCCTGCCATCACACCCCCTTGCTTGTGTAGAGAGGTACTTCTTTCTGTGGAACAACAGGGGTCACCAGACCAAAAATGAAGGTGCTGTGACTGATTATCTCTGGGAAACCCTGGGTAAAACAAGGTTAAACCAGTTTCTTTACTGGAGCTGCTCAGAGCCTTTATTGTGTTAATGTATGTGGAATTACTCCAACAGGGGAGATTTACAATGAAATAGAATTGGAAGAATCAGTTTTCTGAGAAAAGCACATTGAAAGTCATTCTCTCCAGGACTCCTCTTTAGGAACTCGATCACTTTATCTAGAATTTTTTACTTGTTAGATCTGAGAGAAGTGAAATTTCAAAGGGGAACTTTTTGTTTTAAACTTGTAATTAAAAAAAATTTTTTTTACATAAACCCAAGGACTGAAAGATTCATACAATGAATCTCTGTATAGCCATGTCCACATTCAAAAACTGTCAACATTTACTATCATTTCTTCATTTATCACTCCCTTCTCCACTTCACTTTATATTGTTATATACTTTAAAGCAACTGGCTCCTTAGGAAGCATAAATGTCTGGTAGTCTCACTGTTAGAGATCAAAATGACCAAAGACTGATCCTTGGTTCAGGTGGCTGTGGCCCAATCCTCCTAAATTCCCATCAGTCTGGTAGTACCACTATTTCATCTAGTTCTTGCACTAATATTTCATTAGTAGTTGAAAACAGTGATTTTTCTCTTTCTATCATTACTTCTATAATAAAATCTATTACATAACGTTTTCCCAAGCTTATCTTATACCTTCTCTGCCCTGCACTTGGGATCAGCCAGTTTTTCTAAGAAGTCCTGGTTCTTTTTTTTTGAAGACCTCCTTCTAGGCAGGAGAGAGTGTTGATTTGCTTGTAGGAGGCCTACACTGCCCATAAGCAACCTTTTAAACTTATTATTATTAGCTTTTGGTTAATCATTTTTGTTTGTTTTGGCAAAAATAAGAAAAAATATGCACACACACTTGTAGTTTCTATCTTTCTAACACGAAAGCAGCATGTTATGTTTAGTGTTCTACTTGATGCTTTGTTTTTGTCACTTAATAACCTATTTCTGATATCATTTCATTTCAATACATGGCGTGCTTCCTTTTGCATTTTCCAGTTTCTTAGCACTCTGTTCTGTAGATAGTTTATTAAATCAGTTCCTTCTAAATGGACATTTGGTATTATTCCTATCTTTGCTATTACTAATAATGTCACCCTAGATAAACCTTTATATAAATCATTTTGTAATTTTTTTCAGTATAACTTTGGGTTGGGTTACAAAAAGGAGGATAATAGAATCAAGTGGTATCTGCGTATACAATTTTGCTAAATATTTCCATATTCTCCTTGGGGAATCTTTGGGGATTGTGCCATTTTGCATTCCTACCATCAAAATACAAGCAAGCCTTTTCTCCTGGTCTCAGAAGCGCAGAGTATGTTGACAATTGAATAGAAACTTGGTGGTGTGCTGGGTGAGAAATAGTATCTTAGTGAAGTTTTCATTAGCATTTTCCCCTTATTTTAAAAGATCTTGAGCATCTTTTTAACATAATGATCATTTGTGTATCTTCTATCTGAAAAACTGGATGTTTGTAAATATTGAGAAAGAGAAGTTTATTAGAGGAGGAGGAGAGAGTTAAGTTTGAGTAGGGTACCTTCATCCTTCCCCTGCCATTTGCCTTGGAGAGAAGGTGAAATAGGGAACCCTCACCTTAAGGTGGGCTCTTAGTAGCCAAGTAATAGATGAATGTTAGCAAGGCCCTGGAGGGTGACATGCTCAAAGAATAAAATCCCCTAGGTGAATTTGCCAGATCTCTCCCCTTTTCCCCTTCCTGATTGTTCTCTCTCTTTCACAGATTATTGAACTTAAAGACAGGATAGGTCCTTTAAATCCTTAAAATACAATTTCTTTATTTTACACATAGGCCAGAGTGGTGATTAGACTCTTGATCTCTGAATCAGTTCCCTGTCTGTGTTTCCCAAGTGTTTCCCCGTCCCCTGTCCTCCACAGCTGGGTCCACTGGTGGTAATAATCCATATTGCTTGGTAATAAACATATCTCTCCTGGAATGGTAGCATTTCCTATTTATACTCAGTTACATATTCACACCTCTTTAAGGGTGTTGTCGTCTGAAATAAATGCACGGCCTTAAAGTTGAGAGTTATGTTTTATTTGACGGACATTTCTGAGGACTCGAATCCCTTGGAGCCTGGGATGACAGCCTCTCAGATTGCTCTCAGGGACTGCTCCGAAACGGTAGGGGGGGAACCAAGATATATAGAAATTTTACAACAAAAACCAGGTAGTTGGAACATAAAGATTACTTGTTAACTAAAGAAAACCAGACATCTCAAGTTAAAGAATTTAGTGCTTTTCTATGTATGGGAGGAAGCAAACATTTGGGTTCATTGAACTTATTCCTTTGACAAGCACCTAGCTATCTAGGACCAGTATCCTGCCCTTTCTTATTCTGCATCCCCTCAGAGGGCACCATTGTGAGTGGCTGCAGAGGCTTGACTGCAGGCTTGTCTTCACTGGGGGATGGCAGCAGCCGCTGATGACTTGATGGATTCAGCATTCTTTGTTTACTGATATGGCTTGCAGTATTCTTCGTTCACAGTATGAACCACTAAGAATGCGGCTCCTTTTAATTCTAAATTGCCTCGATATTCCTGCCATCTCCTTATGTTTGTCTCATCATATACTTTACCCTTCATTCAGGAGGATTGGGTCAATGAATTCTATTGCTTTTCAGTGCATTGCTTATCATATGCTACTAAATGTCAGAAGAATGAAGAACACCTTGACTTCTTTCAGCTGTATAACAAATGTAACACTACTTAAACCGTGGAACCACATATTTTGGGGGAATTAAAAAATCTAGTCACTGCAATCTAGGAGATTATCATCTAGTTGGGAAGATGAGGTTTCTGAAGGAGAATTTTGCTATGCATTGCAGAGGATGACTGTCATCACAAATGCTGCCAAGTTAATAGAGATGAATGCAGAGCGATATAGGGGGCTACTGAGAGACGAGTGTAGGCCAAGGAATTAGACTTGTACTTAAAATGCAACTGCATGACTTATTTTACCATATAAGCCTCATCTGCAAATGGATATTAAGCAGAATATCCACCTCAGTAGTCTCCCATGATGCTTCAGTAAGAAGAGCTTACAAGTGCCTCACGGTGAGAGCTCAATAAATGTTAGTCATGACTCTTAAGGTGGCTTAGAGAAATTAAAAAAAAAAATAGGGGAGGGGGTGCAGCGGGAGGACCTGAGAAAAATGGTCAGATTCAGTCATTAGCGAGTCTCAGGTGACTTTCAAAGGGCAGCTTCTGCCAAATGGAAAGGAAAGGCAGGAAGGCAAAGTGCAGCAGGTTAAGGGGTAAAGAGGCAATAAATACTTGCCATAAAGAAATCAATAGAAGCAGAAATCAATACAGCCAAGGAAGTTCATCCATTTCAGATGTTAGAGAGTGAAAATAGAATCATAATACGAAGTAAAATAGTAATATGATAAAACAGGTTTTCTCTCGTTTAAGGAAAGGGTAATGCTTGAGAGCAGAAGGCACTTAACCGGCAGGGGTGAGAGAGCACGGTCAGGCCAGACTGAGGGTGCTTTAGGTTAACGCCATAAGAGTTCTGAGTGAAAGTAAAGGGAGGCTCGTGCTTACGAGCAGCCTGCCATCAGATTTATATCCTGCAGGATCAAGGGCATTTCCTTGCTAGACAGAGGAGCTTCCCACTATATCTAAAGCTAAAGGCCCATAAAGAATTATATGACCCTGACTAAAGGTTGCACAAAGCTGTGGCATTAATGAATTAAGTTGCAGGACCTTAAAATGTGTTTAGCTGTCACTTGAGCAAATGGTTTTAAGTACAGAGTAGGCCCCTTCTGGCCTCCTTCTAGGAATGTAACTGGCATCACTGTATTCACTGAAGATTTCAATAGGGAAATAAGTATGGCAAGTATCAAATATGACTGTTTTTGCCAAATAGACATATTTGAGCAATATAAAAATAATTGTCTGTTTTATTTCTGCCTTCCATACAAAATGTGTCCTAGAAGATAAAATCTCATATTTACTCTTCAGAAACATTTTTATTTTCTGTCTTTTTACAGAGCATTTGAGAGGTTTGGATTATCATTTTTCTTTCATGTCAAAGCCCTATTTTAAAGGTAATTATAAAATATAGTAGAAATCAGATGTCCATTCTTCCAGGCTGTTGTGATGAGTCAGAACAAATCTATCATAGCAATTGCATTAAACGGTGTAATCTGCTAAGTGAAGCAAGGGAAATATACAGATCACAGACAATATTCAAAGGGTCAAGATTACAGTACTTATAAAAAGAAAGAGTTATAATAGCTTTGCATGGATAAAAATGTGAGGTCCTTGGAACCAGATCATACATACAATTCTGGTTTACCACTGGGAGATTTTCTTAGCTTCTCAGATTCTCTGCTTCCTCATCTCTGAGATGGAAATAATAATCTGTAACCTTCAGGACTGGTGAGATAATTAAAGTAGATGAATACGAAGTGTCTAACATATTATATAGCACATTACATCTTAAGAACTGCTATAAATCCCTATTATTATTCCTACAACTTTATTTATTTATTTTGCATATTTTAATATCAACTCAATCTAAGGATGCAAACTCCATGAGGTGCCATCCAAAACTACTTCTGAAAAATGCTTTGGGATGCTATGTCATTGAGGACAGGCACATTGCCTCCCAGTGAGTTTAAACTCAGTTCTCTCTCCAGCTCTGGGATAGTTGACTAGATGTCCGGTCAAGTATGGACATCCTGGATGGAGTAATTGGCTCACATGTAATGTAAAAACATACCACCTTTTAAAGAAGCATCATACTTGGAAGCTGCACTTAGAAACTGAGACTGATTGAAGAAGAGGAGATTTATTTCCCCAGTTTATTCATACACTGCCTTTTCAAACTGGCCTTTGTATTCATGTGCAGGACAAAATGTTACTCCCCTTTTTTTCTTGTTTGAACATTTGCATTTAAATTGGCATACAATTATCAGAAAACAGTCCTTTCCAGTGCTTTGGCTGGTTGAAACAAACAGGGTTAGAAACACCTGACAACCGGTCTCAAACGTTCACAAAGGTTATTTTGTGTATATCCTTGCTTTAAATCATGTTTCAGTTATTATAGACAGGTATATCTACTGAAAATTGAACACACACACACACACACACACAAGATTTGAAATTTCTTATAGGTCTCTTTTCAAGCATGCTTGTGTATCTAATCTAACTCCCTTATGTTATAATTGAAGCCTTAGCCTCAAATGTTTTCTCTGATTTCCTAAAATGGCTTTGCTGAATTTCTCTGCCTCCTGAGTATATTCTTGTCTTGGAAAACTCATCTGCCAAAAGGCATTCCTGTGGAGATATACTGCCAAGCCAGAAACAAAAAATGGTAAACATTTAGAGGAATTTTTACTGCTAAAGCCCCAGAGGCAACAATCTTATCTCTAAGTCTGTGACACAAGCAAATTAATCTGATTTGCATGCCAGCTGAACAGAGAATGGGTTTGGATAGCTCTGAACCATCTCAAGTGAAAATTAGATTAAGAATGTGGCTAAATGTTGGTCTATAAAAGAGAGGAGAAAGTATGTTTAAATAATTTTAAATGTTGAAGAGTGAAAGTAATGGAAAATGTACAGAACTGTCTTTAAGTAAAAGGTAGCTACTGTTCTATCACAATGATATAATACGTTATAAAAGTGTACAACCTAACCTGATAAAGTAACGGGGTTAAAAGTCTATTTTTTCTGGAGCAGAGTATAACGTTGGATCTTAAACACTCTTGTGGATCTATAACAGCCATGAAAATATTCATTGGTCACTGTACCTAGAGCTTAAAATAAGTCACCAATGTGGATGACTGATGAAACCCTACACATTTTACCTTGTGCTATGCTTGCCTACATGTTTAATTTATATAGAGCCCTTTGGGGAATACTGACTGTATTTGCCAGAGACACATTCTTGAGTTCATCATGTCTTTTATCAATGTTATCACTTAAGAAAGTGGTATGACTGTTATATCAATATTTTATATGAATAAAGGTCGTTTCTAGTGATAAAAAGTATTTTATTCCCTGAACCTGAGCTTCATTTTCATTTTATTTATCTTAGGAATACTTAGTATTCCACTGAGTTTCAAACTGGATTTATTTGTTCACATATAAGAATCTCTCAAAAAAGATCACTTTTTACCCTGTTCTAGATTGACTCCCACCATCAGCACACCAACTCCTTCCTCTCTAAAAATAAAAAGGTACCGTATACCAGATGAATTGCAATCTGCCTTGGTAAACAAAAGTGAATTTAATAACTTGAAAAAAAAAAAACCAGAAAGCAGAGGACATTGGCTCAGGGCCCCCAGTGCATTTGCTTTGAGAGAGAGAAAGCACTTAGGGGTAAAGTCGTGCTCCCTTTGATGACTTAATCTCAGAAGTCATGCAGTGTCACTTCTGCTTTGTTTTATTGTTGAAGGCAGTTATAAGCTTTGGCCCAGCTGGAGGGGGAGAGAAAATAGACTCCACCTTTCAGTGGAGGAGTGTTGATGTAACAGTTACAAGATACACACGAGAGACTGGTTGTATATTGGTTCAGCCATTTTGGGCAAAATACAATATGCTCCCCAACGAGGGCCTCCAGTTTGCTGAATTTAAATTTTGTACTTTCCTCCTGGACTGTTACCCTTGTGCAGTGAACAACCTCCATAATCATACATGGTGATCTTTCTTAGAGGGACAAAAGGCCTGTGTTTGAAATCAGTTTTTCCACTCTTTAGCCACATGACTTAGGAAAGTTACTTGGAATTTCCAGATCTAAATTTCTATACAGTATTGCAGTGAAGATTAAATGAAGGAATATATTTAATATGAATAACATAATATTCAATGTAGATTTCCTCTTACTCTTGTATGTACAAATCTATTAGGTTGAATCATGGAAATTACCATCTTTGAAGTTAAAAATGGTCAAGTGTTGTCAATTTAATATTGTTCAACCTAATACATTTTAAATGGATAAATAATTGGGAACATATTTTATTCTATTAAATCATAAGATATCCTCAAATTGCATAGACAATGTGTCTTAAGCTATTTCTAATTTTAAATAGAGATTGCTTAAGGGCTGAAGTAGTACTGAAAAATAAAATAAAAACTCTGGTTGGAGGAATTGCCCATTGGCCTTTTAGGTCCCCAAATCCATTCCTAGTATAAGATAATCCATAATTCAGAAGCATGTAAGAATCTCTTCTATTTTTATTATTATGTTTTAATTGGGCTGAGATTGATAGTTTACATGTTGGCTAGATAAAGGGATGTCATAAATTCACTATTTTTCTTGTTCCTTTCCCCCCCAAAACCGAAGAAGTTTCCAAACAATTTACTCATTTCTTTATTAAACTTAGGCCTTCCCTACATTTTTTTGAGCTATGCCCGTCAGTGCCAGTAAGGGCCAATCATTAGCTCAGTTTTCTCCGTTCTTGGCATCAAGATCTTCAGAACTGACAGACCAGCCCATTAATTTGTTGTACCTCCCTGGCTCTCTGCCCAGTTTTGCACATTTAGAATGATTCATGGTACTAAAATATTCCACATTATTCAGCATTGGCAATCCGTCGTCTTAGCAAATTATACATCTAGCCTCCCATCCAAATGTGTTTGGATAATGAAGCTTCTCCAAAGCTTCAGTCTTTAACCATGTCAGAGAAAGGTGCAGAATCCACAAAGGCATACTGGAAACATATAGGGGCAGGAAGTTTCTCCCTCCTGAAAAAAAAATTTTTGAGAGCAAGAGGAAGAAATAAAATGTTAAATCAATTAAATCATTTCTTTAAAAAAAAGGGTAAGTAGAAAAAAATGGAAATATGGAAAAAGTGAACAGTAATTTTTAAAATTTTATTCTTTCTTGATACTTTGGTATGTTTCTAATTACATTGAGACGTTATTAATTAGTTAGGGGCATCTTTTGTTGTTGCGTTGATATGGTGACCCGTCATCAATGAGCAAAAGAGATAAAAGTAGGATTCAAAGATGTAATGTATAATACAGGGGATATTGCCAGTATTTTATAATAATTTTAGAAGGAGCATAATCTATAAAAACATTAAATCATTATGTGGTACACCTGGATTTAATATAATATTGTTAGTCAATTATACTTCAGTTTTTAAAAAAGATATCACATTGGTGCATTTACAAAAGAATAAAGCCCCCTGAAAGATCAGAGTCCCTTATGGTCATTTCTTGGGGAGGTTTGTCATGTCCTTAGTTCTCTCACCCAGCACTCTTTTCCCACAAATCTTTCTGAATAATTAAGAGAAACAAAGTGTACAGTGATAATTTTAGTTACATTTAGGGTGATCATCATTTCAACTTTCCCAGAATGTTCTGGTTTTATTCCTGTTGTCCCAGCAGCTATCTGATTATTGTTCCCTTTCGTTCTCAAAAGTATCCTGGTATGAACAATATATAACAATGTATAAAATCTTCCTATCCTTGAAAATTATATTACCTTCTTCCTGCTTTGGAGAAGAGAAAGAGAGAAATAAAGAGCGAGTGATCCATTTATAACCAAAGTAGATTAGATGCCTCCAACTGAATGGCTCTCCATATTGCTAATAGAGAATCATAAAAATAAGTTTACCATACAGAGAGTGGATTTATATTTTAACAATCCACTCAAAAGTTAGTAATGAAGGGAAAAGAGGTAATGTTTTCATTTATTTAACACTACTAAGATACAATTAATAATAATGCAAATCACAGTTAATTAGTCACTAAAGTCAATCCCTTCAGTTAAAATTTTTTCTCTCTTCTAACTCCTGATTTGGTGTGTCTATCCTCTCTCAAATAACCCCAACAAGTGACCTCAAACCTCTATCTAAATATTACCAGTCAGTGTAATATTATGTATGTAAAACTTACACATGTCTGGAATTCTCCTGGACAGCTTTGTTAACACATTCTTTCTTGTATTGAGTAGAAACCTGTTTCCTCATAGTTTCATCTATTATTCCAAATTCTTTATTCTAGTCTCTTTTCTAGAAAGCAATCCTTAGAAATTTGAAGTATTCAGTCTTATGTCATCTCCTTTAGGAGTTACTCTTCCTGGTTAAATCTCATGACTTTTTTTTTTTAAGTTTCTCATCATTCTGTCATGTGTTTCAGTGCCTCTGGACAAGGTTGTTAATGTTTCTCCTATAATTTGATACACGGATCTATAGATAGATGATTTGATGTCTCTTAGGTAGTATGCTTATTCCCTCCAGGTGGCAAAATCTGTGTGATATACGAAAAGAGTTACTAGATAACACTGATTTCACACTTGCTATATTTTAGCTTCTATACTGAGAATTTCATATTAATTTGTAGGTAATGCTAATTCTAAGAGGTAGTTACAGCAATTTCTATTTTATACAAAAGAGAAAATTAACCTCAGGGAAATTAGATAAATGCCAGAAATCACTCACATAAGAAGTTAAATAGAATATGGGACTTAAATCTAGATCTGCCTAATTCTAAAGTCCAGACTCTTAAGGATCCCAAATATATACACATGCTTTTCTCAGACTGAATATTTTCCCGTTAAATTCCTTATTATTAGAATCATTGAGGGCTTTTTAAAGAATCTTGTTAGATTTTTGGATTTAAATTATCTCATTCTGCATATGGGATAGCTTATGTAGCTTTTTATCACCTGTGCATGTGTTCAGTTTATTGCCAAAGCCTATATCTTGGTATATATACACCAACTTGTATTTAATCAAGTAGATTTAACTATTGAAATCTGACCTATATTTTTTCTTGTTTATTTCAAAGATATTATTTTGAAAAACTTTAGTAGAGTATTTACTTATTATCTACACTGAATGTTGTGATTAAGGCGAGTAATTCTTCTGTTCACTCCTCTGTTCATTCCTCTACTCCCTCTATAAGACAAACAGGCAAAAAAACAAACCATCCAACAAGTCAACCAAAAATAATTACTATTGCTTAGTGATAAGAAAATTAGATATTTCTGTCATATGCTAGATGTTTATCTTTGGGCAAGTTACTTGTCTCCCTAAACCTCAGGTTCCTCATAAAATGGAGATAAAGAAATTTGTGTGACTGAAATGCAGGGGATATAAAGGGAGTAAAAGATGATGGTGAAATGGGCTGTCTGCTGTGATCAGAAGTCTGTGCTTGTCATTGAATATTTTGACAGAATAATTTATAAGATATGATCTGTTTTTCAAAGCTAACTCTATACCAATGGTTCTCAAACTTAAACATGCACTAGAAATAATCTGGTCACTTGTTAAAACATAGAGTTTTTGATTCAGTAGGTCTGGCATGAGACCCAAGAATTTGCATTTCTACCAAGTCTACAGCTGCTTCCGTTTTTGCTGATAGGGACACCATACTTGGAGTACCACTGGGAAGATGTGGAGAAGGTTAGGAGAAGACTATTTAGACTAGTGAGAGATGATGAGTATCTAGACTAGGACAGTGACAGTGGGAATGAGTTCAGGATATCCATGGGATTTGCGACTGATAAGATGTGGAAGGTGAAAGAGGCAGAGGAGTCAAAGCTATCTGCAAGGTTTAGAAATGGGATGAAGAGATGCTGATGCCAGCAACAAGAAATAGAAGAGGAACAAGTTTGTGAATGTGAGACAAGCTTAGGTTAGAACGAGGTGAAGTTCAGTGTTTGCAGGATCTCCAGATGGTCGTCTGCAGGATGGAGGTGGCCATGTGGGATGATATTGATCTCATTTCTGGTTTTAGGGGTAGAACCGAAGGTAAGTTCATTTCTTCCTCCAAATAAGTGAGCATTTATATGTGAGATACAGACCCGTGGGCATTGGTTGAACACAACAAGTTTTAATGCCCTTGCCTTTTCTTTACAGTTACCGTGCCAAACAGAATGTCTCAAACCAATAGCAGAAAAGAATATATTGGCATTGGAGCTGGATGGATAGCCAGATATTATTGAGTCTTTGTTTCTTCTGGTTAGGAGATAAATAAACATTCTCTCAATGGGTCACATCAAGCTCAACTATAGCTGGTGGGTGAATCTCCCTTTGTCACCAGCTTCCCTGAGTAGAGAACCATTGTGTCTTGTCTTTTATGAAGCCAGTGGGAATAGTCCTATTTTTTTTATTAAGAGTGGTCAGGCTTCCCAGACACAAATAGCAAACTCATCTCTTTATAGCAAAAAAAGTCACATCCTTGTATTTTAAGTGTAGTGTTACCTGTACTATCACAATGTTACATTAGCCAGACTTTAGTCACTTTGGGATAAGGTATGCTGACCAAAGGGAACAAGTCTCATGCAAAGAGATATTTACTTGTAGGGGTGGTGGCAGGGGGTGAGGGAAGAAAGGTGGGGGCTGACCCCTAGAGGTAATTGTTCTAATGTTCTTAAATAAAAACAGGGATTGTAGCTAAAAAAAAAAAAAAAAGAAAAGAAAAAAGAATAAAAAAGAAAAGAATGGCTAGAGATAAAGATGTGAAAATATTTAAGAATATTAAGATTAATCAAATCTATGGGACTTATAGGAAAGACAGACTCAAGTAGGGTTGGAAGAAAAGATGGCTGATAATGTAATTCTGTGGGAGGAAAACAGAATTAGGGACAGAAGAATGGGAGTCATAAAAAAAAAATACGGAGAAATAGAAGTTGTCAGAGAAGTTGAAGCATCCAAAAAGGAAAACTTATTAGTCAGTTTTGACGGGCCACAGTTTCTTTCTTCCATTTTTTTTAACCAGTGAAAAAATTCAAGCCTTACACTCTTAATTATTTTCCTTCTATAATATTTATACTGGCAAAAATGAATTAAAATTTGAGCTCATATGCTGATACATTTTTGTGTTTTCAATACTGGTTATGGGTTTTTTTTGTTTTTTGTTTTTTGTTTTTGGTGTGTGTAGTGTTTCTCATTTTAAACATTCAGTTTTTGAAACAAGAATTTATAATTATGGCAAAATTCTTGTTAAAATATATGCCTCAGGGAAAAAATAAATGCAAACAAAACAAAGACATCTAAATTATTTTGATAAGTCCCTATTCTTTTCCACTAAAATTTACAGAAAATTCAACTAGGGAGCTGGTGGAGATCTCGGGGCTGATAGATTAGGGACAGTTCTGAAATTTCAGCTTCTGAAGTCACAGCTGATTTTATTGTAAGAAATTTTAGAGTTCCATTTTTCATGAAAGTTGGGAAATATTTTGATATGAAAATAGTATGTAGAAGTCCAAAGTGATGGTTACATAGACAATTAGCTCTTGCTATGTTCCATACAGAGTGAACTATGAGCCCTGCAGTTAAGTGGTGAGATGTGAATATGTCACAGCTGCAAGTGCCGCTGGCAAAGCAGCGTGCTTTGTACGTCAGCATGGCTACGAGCAGTTCTCAAATTGTCAGAAACGGGGGAATAACAGCTGAATAGAGGGCGATGCTTCAGCATGGTAGGGGTGATTATGGAAATGGTGCTACCAATTAAAGTGTGGCAGCTCAACTTTATATCCTCTGTGGAGGAAGGCTTGTGGGGAAGAAGATGGAGACCGAGAAATGGAGGAGGAAGAAAAAGAAAGGCCTTAAGTTTTGATTTTGTGCCATCCTTTTGTGATGTTCACTTCTTTCCCTTTTTTCACCTGACATCCCCCACAGGTGAGGGATTGGAGAACATTAATCTCTAAAATGAACGGTCATTCAGTCACAGTGGGCTATACATACATCACCTAGTTGACTCTCAGGTGACATAAAGCTATTTTCAGAAAGTTCACATTAAAATTTGGCCCTCACAATGGGAATAAAGCAAACACATATGATATTCTAAGCCAACTAAGGGAGTTTATTTGCCTGTAATAATGACTACCTCACTGAGTTGTCACTTGGAAACAAAATTATGCAACACGAGCCAAACAGTTTATTTAGTGAAATATATTAAAATCATTACTCTTCAGTGGAACAAACTAAAACATAGTAGATCTACCATAAAAGGTAGTCAACATCATTGTGATAAAATAATTTTGATTTGATTCTCATCACTGTCACTTACTTTGAACTTTAGTTTATTTGTTTGTCAAATGGAACTAATGATATTGCACAAAATTGGTGAGAGCATTACAAAGAATGTATATGAAATGGCTATTACATTTTATTATAGGCAGAAGGATTTCAAGAAATGAGAGTATTGACTGAAAAAAAAAAGGTACAACCTAAAGGTTGAGAGTTATGTTTTATTTGGTAGACTTTCTGAGAACTTCAAGCTTGGGAGACAGCCTCTGAGATACCTCTAAGGGACTGTGCAGAAGAGTTAAGGGAGGAGCCAGGTTATATAAGAGTTTTTGCAACAAAGACCAGGTAGTTGGAACATCAAAAGATTACTGATAATTAAAGAAAACCAGATATCTCAAGTTAAGGAATTTAGCGCTTTTCTATGTATGGGAAGATGCAAGAGTCTGGGCTCATTGAAATCATTTGATTTGATATGCACCTTAGTTATCTAGGGCTAGTATCCTGTGCTTTCCTAGCCTGAGTCTTCTCAGGGTGCACTGTTGGGGTGGTTATAGGCAGATAGCTTGATGGCAGGCATTCTATTTCTATCCTGAGTTCCCTCAGGGCTCACCATCTGAGCGGCTTTGATGGCTGATGCCTTGATGGCCATAACATCCTTTGTTTACTGATACAGCAGGGAGCATTCTTAATCTGCAAGAGAAAGACTGATGAAGTAGAGGAAGGAAGAAGAACTAGGGGGAGGAAATATATCTGTGTATCTAAGTAACTAGTGTGCCTAAGAACAATAAGATAATTTTTCTTTGTGTGTCTGTGTACCATAAAAAAAATCTAAAGTTACAAACTGTTTTGGTGTAAATTATCATGAAGAAGGTACTCGAGCTGGAATTTTAAAGATTATAACAAGCAGAGATTCAAAGGAAAATGTTGCATGTCGGGAAAAGGACAAAACCCATAGAGCTGAATCAGAAAATTCAGGGCATAGAAGGAGAATGGCTTGTAACTCTGTAGGGCATGAATAGATAATTAGCATGGAAAGAGGAAGATTGAAAACTGCAGAGAGGTCAAAAGAAGAAGAGTTTGGATATAATTTGGTAAACAAAATATAAGGAGGCAGAAAATGTTTGGGGATAGGAAAGATCAAAATGACACAATAGGAAAGATTTTGTTTGGTCAAAAGGAAGAATGAATTGCAAAAGAACCTGAAAGCAGGCAAGGCCCGTTTATCACTTCAAGGCCAAAGCTCACAATTGTGATGGCTTTGCCAAACCCTTGAAATGCCCCTCATAAAAAAGAAAAATAAGTACAAATATATGCTCATAACTGGAAGTTAATATTTTTTGATTACAAAAAAGCATTTAGAAATTAAATGCATTCGATCTTTTAAATATGAACAATACCAATTTTTTGTTCATTTCTCTTTCAGTTAGAACTTCCAGATGGCTGTCTTATCCATTTGCACTAAATTATGTAGTAACAATTTAAGAGAAGAGAGAAAAATCACACCTTAAAATGTGTTTACCAGTAAACACAGTTATTAACAGATACCAAGGATATATTAAAATAGAATTCAACAAGCATCCTCATTTATCTCCAGGGACTTGAAAACTTCTGTGTTGGCTTGGTTTTTCTTTTCTTCTCTTTCTTTTTTTTTTTTTTTTTGGAAGGTGCATAGAAATAAATACTGACACATCCTCACCTAGGCATTTCTTTGTTTTTGTTTTTCATTTATTTCATTGGTTCTCAAATATGAAGGTGCTTAAAATTACTGTAGAGGGTTGTATATATAAACCCCTATAAATCTCATAGGGGATTTAAGGAATTTCCAAGGATGATTTTGATCATAAGGGGTTTTCAGTATTCTAACTTGATACCATCACTGGGAGTAAGCTGCCACTCTCATGTGATTTGAAAAGAGTTCAGAAAATAATATTTTAAAATTCCATGCTTATTTTGTAGGATAATTTGCAAACTAGAGGCCATTTTGTATTTGAGATTTTAAGTAAATAATCCCACTACTCTGTAAATGTCAATTAATTTATTTAAAAATGAATCAGATTTCCTTATGAGAATTATGTGATATAAATACAAAGCAGGACTATCAGATTAGAGAAGAAACATTGTAGAATGGCTCACTCTTGCTGAAGATGCAAGAATTTAGGTAGAATGAATGGACTCTGCCCTTGGAAGAAAAAAAATGAAAAAAACCCACATTACAATCTTACTACATGACTTTGGTTACACAAACATTAGATTTCCTGCTTGATCCTGAAATTTCCTATTTGACACAAATGTATGTCAAAGCAAGCTGATGTAGATGGACATCATGTTTCTTTAAAGGAGATTGGGAAAGAACTCAAACCTAAAATACCAAGTTTGAAAACACTAGTTATTTTGTTGTAGCCTGTTGTTTTTGTGTAATTCAGTGACAGTTTAGCATTGATACCCACTGCTGGCCTTATGTTCCCACATCTGCTGTGTGAGGAAAACATTTTCCCCTTAAAGTAGCATCCACCGTACTAATTGTTCTCATTTTCAGTTCATGTTAAGTGTTAGATGAGCAATTTGTCTTTCAAGGCATGTACATGAAATCATTTGACTTAAAAGCAAGGCTTTTCTTTTCAGTAAGATTCAAAGAGTTTGTAGCTCTAGGACATCGTGACCACCTTCCATCTGTGGCACTTGCCTCTGTGAAATCTAACCCAAGCTGAATTGATAGACTGCAGACAGAGTAGTTGTAATGCAAAATGCTCCATCAGTTGACTCTTCTGTTTACACGACACCAATGTGACTGGCTAGAATGAAGATTATTTATTGCTTGTTTGTGTGTCATAGAGATAGCATTATCAAGATACATCTATGATATTCTTTTAAGCACTTTTATATTTTTGTTACCCAAAAAGGTAACAACCCCAGTTCTTGTCATACCGGAAAGACAAGTTTACATTCAGGAGATGATGCATTGTGTAGCAAAAAACTTTAAAAGATTTATTTAGAAAAGGAAAAGTACACCTCCAAGAACGGGAGGCAGGCTGATCCAAGGGAAGAAAAGTGGAGGTTTTTGTCTTCCCTTTCTCTTACGCTCTCGCTTAGACGTGGTCTCTTGATTGATTAACACTCTTGTCCCTGGAATGCGTAGTCATATTTGGCTCCTTTGTGCGTGTTCTTACCCGTGGTGTATACAGAAAAACCCATGGGGGGTGGAGCTAAAGTGCAATGTTAATTGTAATACAATGAGCATTGGGTTAAGTCCTTTCTTCTACCACCCAGTAGTGGCTGTTGGGTTCTAACTGGTTCCTTGCTGGCACTCATTTAGAAGAAGTAAAGTCCCTTTATGCTGGAGGCAGGCATAATGCCATCTTCCAGACCATCCTCCCTCTCCTCCTCCTATCTGCTCGGTGCTCCCACTTATCTAACCACCTAACATTTTGATCCTCTGAGAACCATATTTTAGAATATTTCTGAACTACTTCCATTATTGTTTCTCATTTGACTCATGTTATTTTTAAATGTCTTGCTTCATTTACAAACATTTGAGAATGTTCTCATTATCTTGTTATTGATTTCTAGCTTAATTCTGCCATGTTCAGATACTATACCAAATGACTTCAGTCCTGTGAAATTTGTTGAGACTTTCTTTATGATGCATAATATGGTCACTTCTGCAAATGTTCCACATGCTCTTGAAAAAAAGATGCATTGTGAAATTCTTGACTGGCGTGTTCTACATCTGTCAAACAGGTCCATTTGCAAGTTGTGTTGTTCAAATTTTCTGTATGTCTATTGCCTTTTTCGTTGTTGTTAGTTTGTTCTATTAGAACAGATGTATTCTAAATGGTATTCTAAATGGGTTAATATGCCTAACCATTTATGATAGCTTCCCTACCCTCACCTTTTTGGCTGTTGTTTATTTATAATTGATCGTATATTTTAAAGGCAACAAGAAAGTATTATTATTGTTTTATGCAATCAGTATTCACTTAGGTTTATGAATATATTTACTCTAGCCTGTTACGTTCTTTACTTCTTTTATCATTTTCCTCCTCCAATCTGGGATCATTTTCTTTCTGTCTAGAGAACTCTTTAACTTTTCCTTTAATGTAGGATTTGTGATAGACAAATTCAATTTTTACTTTTCTAAGAACATCTTAATTTTACCTTAATTACTTGAAGGGTATTTTCACGTAATGGCAGTTATTTTGTTTCAGAACTTTAAATATGTCACTCATTTGTCTTCTGGTGTATATTCATTTTCTCCTGAAAAGGCAGCTGTCTCATTATTTGCATTTTAAAAGATAATGTGTATCTTTTCCTTTGGTTGCTTCTGAGTTTGTTAAATATTCTTATTTTTCACAAATTGTATGATGTGGTTAGGAATGGACTTCTTTGCATTTTCCCAGCCTTAGTTCATAAAGCTTTGGGATCACTGGCTTGGGATCTTTCTTCAGTTTGGGAGATTCTTGGCTATTATTTCTGTAAATATTGCCTTGGTCCTATGAAACTCTTAATTATACTGCGTTAGAGTTTCACCATTCTTAAATGTCTCATATTCATTTCTGAATGTTTCAGATTATCTGTTCTTTAATCTAGACATCTATTGACCTGTATTCAAGTTCATTAATCATCTCTTTTGCTTTTTTATAATTTTGCTGTTAAATCCATTTATCAAATTCATGAGTTCAGTTATTCTATTTCTTTACCTAGAATTTTGATTTGCTTTTTATAGACATCAATTTGCTGGTAAAATTCTTTTTCTTGTCATTTATTTTCTCACTAATCACTGTTATTTTAAAATCTGTGCCTGATATGCTAATGTCTGGATCATCTGGGAGTCTGATTTTATTGCTCTTTTTTCTCTTGCTTTTTGGTCATTTGTTTCTGTCTACTGGACATTTTTCATTGAATGTGTGAAACATTATAGAAGCTCTGGATTTTATCTTTCTAGAGATGATGTGCTTTCCTTTTGGCAGGCTATTAAAGCAGAGACAGATTGCCTTGCTCCATTTAGAGATTGAGGTTATTCAAGGTTGAATTTCATTCTTTTTGAGGTCTGGTTTATTTCTGTTTTGCCTTGACTATAGAGTATAACCCATCAAGGGTATTACCTAAATGTCAGTGTTGTTTCCCATAGCTAACCTTCTCTTTGGTGATTTTTGAGTTCCGGTTTTGTCTCTGGTTCTGCTTGGCTTTCTAGCCACTTAAGAACCATTGTTTTGTTTGCCTTGTTACTTCTTGTCCCTTAAACCTTAAGAATCAGCAAATAACTTGAGTTAAAAGTAATAAAGAATACCACTATTCTGGTTCCTCTAGTCCTGTGAAATGACCAAGGATACCAACCATCATTTTCTGCTTGGTTTCTAGGCCCCTTAGCCCCACCACTCCTTGCTTCCACCAGCACACACAAATGCAGAAGACAAACCCGGGCTCACTGTAGTACAATTCCCTTCTTTCTGAGATCTTGACACTTCAAGATTGGCTACCTTGACTATCTCAGATGCCCTCAAACAATGTTTTTCTACCCAAGAAAAATCTAGATTTCATATTTATTCTTGGTAGATGGATACTGACCTGTATCAAGCTACTCCAGGGTAACCAGCAATGGAAATCTTCCAAGTTCCTGAGCAAAATATAGGCTCATAAAAATCATTTTTAAGACACAGCATAGAAGGGAGGCTACAAAAGCAACAACAAGAAGTAGAAATGAGGAAATAAAATGGAAAAATAGAAAAAAATAGGTCTCAGAAATATATTTGCAGTAGAAAAACTTAACTATGCTAACTTTTGGCAGTACTTTTATGATTATGGATCACCTTTTAAAAAAGTGTGTCTAGTTATGGTTTCAAAGCACTATATAAAAGAAGTGAAAAGGAAGAATATTTCAAATGAGGAAAGAATTTCCAGTCCCTAACTCCCAAAGTTCAGGAAAATAAACCCTACATACATATGAAATCCTTTGCATCACTTCCTAGGCTTGCTAAGCCATTTTGAATGAAATGAAATAAGATCTATTGCTCCCACATTCTGAAGCTATTAAAAAAGAAAAAGAAAAAAAGTTCTTAATTTTAGTTTGATGTAATTTTGAGTCAAAAAGTTACAATTTTTGTTCTTCATAGATAAATGTAACACATCATTTATTTATATTGCATAAGAAATAATGTGAACATTAACTCATTTAACAAAAGTAGAAATAGTTAAATGCTACTGCAAATTCAAAAAAGATGGCAAAATTGAATCATTTGAAAATATATATATTTGAATAAGGCTGGAGAAAATATTTATTTTTTCTCCTCTAACATGCTTTAAAAGCAATAATCAGACTGCAATTAAAATGCCATTCTCTACTAAAAGGAATTAGGACTCCTTTGAGAAATGGCTAATTTAAGTGTAGAGCAGAAAACATCAAAATGAGCCTGGGACTTATTGTCATATCAGAAAGCTAAGAACCTTCAATTGTCTATTAAGATCTCTTCAAAAGGGCTAGAGTAGTCCACCTGAAAAGGTTCCACTGGTTAAATTTGAACATCAGTAAGAATAACAACTATAATATGTTTATACTCGTTAGTTCATAATGGTACTAAAAACAATAACAAACAAACCAAAAACCATCATTCCTTTTGCAAGAGGCTAGAGAACAAACTCAGTATTTTGAAAACTAGCAAATAAAAGGAAACAAGTATTTTTGCTGCATTTAGTATGCTAACTGTGCCTCAGGGTAACCAAATAGTTGATAAGGGAAAAAAGTTTCTCTTTGCTGAAATATTTCAGCTAGTAAATAAGTTAAAAATGATAGGAACAGAATATTACTGTTTGCAAAGTAACATATAATCATTGACTGAGACAATGATAATCAGTAATGCCTAACATTTCAAAAAGACACATTATATACACATCATATACTTTCTGATGGAAAAAACACAAAGGTAATTTTTCATAGAAGAAAACAGCCCTACCTGTGTGTAGTCTTGCCCCCACCCTCCACACCAAAATCAAACTTAAATCTCATCCATCTTCTAGATGTAACTTAATTATCAACATAGAGAAAATACAGGGGACAAAGTGCCTGCTAACTCTGCAAGAGAAGTATCCTCCAATAGTAGTACCCAAACTGTGGGAAACTTCATGAGACAAACTTTCTCTTTTATTCAACAAAAATTTGTAAGGAAAAGAGAGTGATTATATATTAGGAGATAATTAAGAAACTTATGTAAATGGACCTTATTTAGATCCTAATTCAAATGAACGTAAAGGATTAAAGTATCTTTATAAGAAAACTGGTGGAAAATCAAAATTGAATAGATATTTGATAACAGTAAGGAGTTATTGTTAAATTATTTTAGTTATAGTATTGGAATGTCATTATATATTTTGGAAGAGTCCCTATCTTTTATGTATATAAGGTGACATATTTACAGATAAAATGATACATTTTGAATTTCCTTCAAAATAATCTGTAATAAAAGAAACTGATATAAGTATAAATGAAACAAAACTGACCATGAGCCCGTAAGTGTTGAAGCTAGGTGATGGTACATGCAGCTTCATTATACAAGTCTCTCTGTAGTATATGGACACACAAAGAAATAGAAGAAATGTGGCCCTGTTTATTATTTTAAGCAAGGTAATAGGTAAGGACATTTAAGAAAATAATTTGAACAGCCCAATTTTTCTGCACGAAACAGAACTCAAAAAATAAAATCCCTCTTCTCAAAGTCTGGAATTTGTCATTTCAAGAGGGTTTTCATAAAATAACATTTCATGTTATCTTGAGTAATCAAGTTCAATAAACACAATTTTTAATCAGAAGGAGGGAGAACCACTTAGGTTACTTTACTACCCACAAATACTCTAATGGGGATCAATCACACCCAATTAAAACTCAAGGAATTATGAATCTTTAATAGGTTTATCATGAGATAATTCAGCTGTTAAGTCCTCTTTAGGTTCAAGCTAGGCAGGCTCTCTCAAGCTGGAAACTAATCATCTTCATGACATCATTTTCAAAGAAGCTTTGTGATTTTTGCTTGAAAAGAACACAAAAGGATTTTGCAATTTTCATCAGAATTAAATTTTCTTTTGTTTATGAAGGAGAAGATGCATTTATTTGGAAATCTTCTGTAGTCCTCACTCTAGCTTGCAAGCACTTTTGAATCAAAATTGACTACCATTCTTTTTGTGCATGTGTCCTTTTCTTAGATTCCACATATAAGTGATATCATATTGGCATTTTTCCTTCTTTTTCTGACTTACTTCACTTAGAATGACGATCTCCAGGTCCATCCATATTGCTGCAAATGGCATTATTTTATTCTTTTTCTATGTATTTATTTGAAAGTTTCAAGCTCTACAGTGCTCCTATGAGCTCATGAGCACATTAAATACAATAATTCTGATAACACTAATTAATGACTCTAAATAAACTTAACCACCTGAGCGACTTTCATACATTTTCCTTCAATAGTTAAACCTGGCCCTTCTCCACTGCCCTCGTTTAGTCTATGGTTCATAGTAGAGCCTTCTGTGCATTTTATTAAAAATAAAACAGACTTGAGCCTTGTTTCCTGGATCTCTAACATATCATCAAGAGAGCGGACTTCAGTATCAGGCCACCTGATGTGACGTTTTCTAGGTGAGCAGCATCAGCAATCTCTCCGTGCTTCCTTTTCTTCATCTCTAAAATCGTAATAACGCCTTCTTTGTGCATTTATAGTGAATGCTAAATGAGATATTATTTCTGAAGTATTTTAAACAGCCCCTAGTGAATGTTGGCTCTCAGTAATTGCCTACTGACGTAGAGAAATAGTAGTAGCATAGCAAAACAGCAATCTTCTTATGTGGCTGAAACACATGATCTACAGAAACCACACTGAAATGGATGTTGCCCTTTTTCATACTCCCCCAAACAAATCATTTCCTTACCCTGTGTGTGTGTGTATTTAGTGTGTTTGGTGGGAAGGATCATGTACGGTGACACAAATGCATCTGTTGATTATTGGTTTTGAAGTGTTCTGAGAGGATGGAATAGGGGAAAGGAAGGTTCAGAATGTTTTTGGCAAGAGATTTTCTTCCATTTATTTTCAGATCTGGTGAACATTTAAGAGCAACTTTTTGTAGTGTTAACAGGAATAGTCCAGGAGCCTTGTGTGAGACACTTGGCAGAACCCCAACCAGACACCACATCTTCACTGAAATGTTCTCTGCATTGCTAATTTTACCCACAAATATTTAGAGGAGACTTTACCCCTAGCTTTTCCTTTCAGTCTAGCTATGGCATATATGTACATATAGTAATATAATTATACCTGTATAATGAGTTAAATAGTTACTAAGATTCATAAACATAATGCATAATTAATTGATTTGATTACAATAAGACATGAACACACAGAATACATATTTGTATATAAGCCTATCCAACCATGCAGGCACTGCAAACACTAGAGTTTAGTTATATTGAGTAGCAGACCCACTTAGCAATGCCTACAGCCAGACACAAGATGTTACTAATAGGGAAGTTTCTCATTCTGGTTCTAAAAGTATAAAAATTAGCAGTTCTGTAGATGCCCTCTAATATAGACAAGTTTATAAAAAGTTGTGATGATTTTGTGCAGTGAAGTAATATCCTAATTTTAGCCTGAGATTATCACCAAATTCTAAAACAGTTGGAAATTTTCTCAAGATTTCCACTGTAATATTTCATATCAAGTCCAAACTGCATTTGTTTCTCAAAGAGATATATACTTAAGGTAGCTTGTTAATTTCTGAGTAACTCCCTTTCTTTTTTTTGTTGTGAGCTAAATAAGCTACATTCATTTTTTAATTCACTCATCTATTCAGATATCTCCTAAGCATTTTGGGGTGTACCCATGTTCTGCACCTTCTAGGTCTGGCTTCATAATGGTAAATAGGGCTAATACGACATACAATATATTATATTACTTTTTTTCTTGCTAAAAGCCATGATAAATAAGATGGACTACTTAACATTTTATATGCATAATACAATTTGTTCTGTTAAGGAGAAATAACTCTCTTTGGTTCATGTTATATATTTTCTTAAACTCTACTAACAGCACACTTAGGTGATGAAACATTTCTATAGTTCCTAAAGCTTAAAAAGTTTATAGGAGTCAAAGGCTATGCTCTTTCCACACTATGTTACTACAGTCTTACATATACAAGAATGGAATAGCCCATTCTCTCAAAATAAACATTTCAGTTTCTCATCCAAATTGTTGAGTACCTTAGCCTTTCCAAGTCTCTGCTAAGCTACGCTGACTCATATTACTCTTCCTCTGGAAGAAGGAAGGATATTGCTTTACTGAAAGCAGTTCTAGTAGGTTGGCTTATTTGAGGTTGCCTATCGGGGCAGCTAGAATAATGGCATTATATACCTGGTCTCATTACCCAGGTACCACTTGAGCCAAGGGCCTAACTGTTCCCCTCTTTGTAGCCAAGGCTCTGCCCATGCTTGCTAAAATAATTTCCTATATCCACTATGACACTTCTGTCGCCTGCTGCCAGAAATAAGACATTCCATCTGCCTGGCTAGACTCCTTTCTGTGAGTTTTAGATTATCTGTACCGTCCTGGAAGAGATTTCCCTTTTTAACCTTAGTTGAGTCCTTGGTTTTGACAGTCATTATCATAAATTAGTTTTTATAAAAACTTAGAAGCAGTCAAAAGTAAAAGATTACCATATACTATGTAAGTCTGGAATAAATTTACAAGGGTGTGTTAAGGATTAAGCTATCGTGCCAGCCTGCCAGGTTGAAGACCCAGCACCACCACTTTCTAGCAGGATGACTTTGGAGGAAATTGCTTCAATGTTTTATATTTCCGTTTTCATCATCTGTAAAAGAGATGGATGATAATAATACCTGATAGGATTAAATGTGCTTAACATAGCACCTATGCATAGTAAAGGCTCAGTAATTCTTAGTGTTATCATGTCCAGGGATAATATTCCAAACAGTTAACAACTGGTGTGAATAGGCATTAGCTTGCTAGGTTTCCGAGGTCACTGCCAAGGACACCATCTCATCTTTTGGGGTCCATACCTGCTCACTGGGAGGAAACTTGGAATGGAGCTAAAATGCATAAGTCACAGTGAAAGCCCGGGTGTGTGGGTGGCTCCAGAGCAGTGCATTCTAGCAGTGGGGATCACGGGTGAAGCTTCGAAAGCCTTCTGTGTACCTTGAGGGAACAAAGAGATGTGCCCTGAAGGCAAGAGTTTAGGAAGGTACCAACTGAAACAGGTACCTACCAATTAAAGTATACCCAGATCATAGTGCTGGTTTCTGGAGGCTCCTTACTATACCTTTAGTTGCTGGATTGAGAGGATTTCCTGTTGGACTCAGAGGATTCTAAGGATGAGGTGAAGCTTGGGACAGTGACTCTTTACCAGTCAGTTTGACCATACCTCAGTATGTATGTTCTATCAGTCCTCAGAATTCCCCAAGCTATATTTATTAACTACTTCCAGACAGACTTTGAGTATCTAAGTGCAGAATGAAAATCAGATACATAATATAGGCAACATTTAACAGCATATTAATCCATAGTTATTTGTCACCTGGAATCCCAAATTCCATTTGGATATATATACTTTGAATCCTTTTTTCCACCTTCAGTAAAATAGCAACCCTACAATACTATGTGTGGTTAAATAATTTCTTTTTAAATACTGAAGAAAGTGTTATTTAGTCTTAAGAGAGTGATGTGATATTCAACTCAGACAACACAAATTTGGTTATACAGTACCAAGACTTGCACAAACTCAGAACAAGAATTCATGCCTAACCTCTGGCCGTGATAAGAGATGATCTAGGAACAAAAACTCTGAATGAAAATGCATTGTTTTTCTGCTTCAATGCATTTGTGCCCTGGGATAACCAGAAATAATTATTGAAACAAGCCTCTTGTTAATAATAATTACACTTCATTCTATGAAAACAAGAACAAACAGCAATTATCTATAATTTCTCATTTGCAAAACACTCTCATTATGCTAAGACTTCTTGTCTGTGTTTGATAATATTATGTTATGTGTGTTGGAAAAACTCTACAGGTTTTTTTTTTTTAATGTTTCAAATTATACTGGGCAATGTATGATCGATACAATTCAGGCTTAAATGATTTCAGTTTTAAGACAAAACAGCTTCTTTGGGCAGCATAAGTTATGAAAGAAATAATGTCTTTTGAATTTCTTCAAGGAAGACAGTTCATTTATCAAAACAAATACACATTGTTCCTCTGTCAGCAAAAATTAGATTAGGAAAAGAGAAATAGAAATCAGCCAGACTGTCACTACAAATAGATTCTTAAGAAAATTTAATATATATGAAACTTAATATATATAAAAATGAGAAAGTATTTCCATTTTGATACCCTTTACATACTAATGTTAACTTACATTCCGACTTTGAATGATCTTTAATCTGTAGTGGCTCAATAATTACGTGCTTAATTTGAACACAATAATTTTGTATTTTTCTCATGTTTCTTCTTGATAGATGATAAGCTGTTTGAGGGAAGGAATAATTTAATTTCCTTTTGCTTCAGTCCTCTGCTGTATCATTCAAATGAATGGTTTGAATAACATTTAAAATTTTTATAGCATGAGTGGCTGTTTATCAAATAACCAGCTGGCTCAATGAGTTGATAATTTTCCCCATACTGAGCACTAGTTCCCTCATCTATAAAAAGTGAGACCATAACAATACCTAATTTTCCTGGTTTCTGAGAGGTTTGAGTGAAATCATGTGCACAAACCACTTAGCACGGTATCTGGCTCAAAATTAAGCTCTCACTCAGCACATGGCATGGTCATAACTGTAGAGCTGAAACTAAGTCACATTCCCTAATTTTATTTTTCTGAAAAGCCACATTTATTTAATTCTACTTGATCCAGTTAAGGTTGCTAGGGCCAATACTATCTCTTAAACAGGCTCTGGTTGTCTAAGTAGTACTATATAGATGTCATCCCAATTTGAGAGTGACTTCAGATTTGAGCAGATGGAACCAAAGTATACTACTGGAAATACAGGTCAGGATTTCTGTCTTCTATATATTACTTCTTTGAAAAATGATATGAGTTTTGGACTATTTTACATGGCCCACACAATATTGATATTAAATCTTGTATCTATCAAACTAAAAAAGTTCCGTATTTGAGTTATGAATGGATCATATATTTTCTCCTTTTGAAATTTGGTTCCAAGAGCCAAATAAGCTTAGGAAATTTTCCAATTGATCAAAATAATTTTTTAAAATGTTGGCATGCTACTCACTTCAAAGGTGAGGTACTGTCTAAAATAATACCAAATAATTCATTTAGTCACCTATTCAATTCATGAAAAACAAAATGGTTTTTTAAATGGTTATGTAAGAAACCATTTTCTTAAAGGAAAATAAAAGTTTGAGTGGAGAGTGTATTGATGTTAATTTTTTCTTATTTTCTTGGAAAGTTTAATGCTATGGAAAGACTTTTTAAAAATAATTCCCCAAAAGGTAAGATTATTCTAAAAATACTTTAAAATACATCTATCTAGAATATAAATGTAAGGTACCCATAAATGGCCAACGTTGGTTTACTTACCCTAAAATCTCATTAATCAAATGGCCCCATGGGAACAGCATTAAATTATAGGATACTTTAAAGGAAACACAAATGTCTTTCAAATACAGCCAGCAGATCAAAATAACATTTAATCATGTGATTGGTTAGTCAACTTAAATAATGATTTGAATGCTGCATGTGGTCAAATTAATTATGATCAATTGCCTTAGAAAAATTCTAAATAAGGTATCTGCAGCTTGTTTGTAGGAATCATTTAGCTGAAATTTCCTTCATATTCAAGTAGAGACTATACTCCACTCTATTTTCACATATCTTGAATTTATAGAAACGGTATTGTTGACCTAAAACAATAAATAGCAAGTTATTTTATCAGAAAAAGTGTGTTTTTTCAGGAACAGCAAAGAATTGCGATTTGGGACACGCACTCTACTGTAAACCAAAGGCAAACCTAGAGAACAAAGGAGAGGATCATTCTTTTATACAGAAGGGGAGTTGGAAGTGAAGAGTCCATTGGAGGGAACTGAGTGGTTGAAGTGTAGTGGCTTTTCATTAGCTGAGTGGAGATAGTCTGATTGGGCTATTACCAGGCAAAGAGAAATTCTTCCTTTCTCCTGTTGAGTCGTAAAGCAGTAACCTTTTTCCTTTTGGAGATGCAAAGGTACCTCTCTTGCTGTAGGTAATACGATTGACATCAAGTGGTAGGGCGAGAGATCTCCACCTTTTGGCCTCTTGACTCTATTTTAAATGAGGTTTCTGTTATTTTGTTATTACAGTGTGTAAAATCTTGTAAATTCCAGGCTTAGTGCTCTATCTTACAGAAAGTCAAAGAAAATCATCAAAACTGTTCTTCACATTTAGAAATACTAATTTTATGCATCCAATACCTTTTTAAAGCAAAAAAGAAACCAATGTATTATGTGATGAGAAAGAGTTGTTTTGTGTTAAGAGTCCAAAGGTCTGGAATTCTACCTTGCTTTCCTCTCTCCTAACATAGTCCACAAAGGGGCTTGTAAAACTTCTAATGCTCCAAGAATATAGTTTAGAAGAACACTGGGATTAAAACAGGAATATCCTGCAAACTTTTTAATTTCTATAAAATGGTTTCAAAGGTTGGAAACATAAATAATTTGCTTTCCTTAGCAGTTTTATAGGATCATAAGAGAAAGAAAATGTGAATTGAAAGGCAAAGATTAAGGCAAATGATTTTTCTTTTCAAATAGAGTACCTAGACTTAAAAAAACAAACAAACAAACACAAGTGGGTTTGCAAACTACCATGCTAGTGCTCATAATTATTAGGTGTGTGGTGGTGATGAAGTTTTTTGCATTAATAAATGTGAGTTATAGTCAGATGTAGAGACTGGCTTTACTACCATGCCATAACATATCCATCATGTGGCCATTACTGTCATGGTTGATGGTCCAGCTGTAGAGTTTGGAAGTTTGTTTTCAGTCCTCAGATGGCCTTGCTCAATCCTCCCTAGAATAAGCTGCTTGGAGTCCTCAGCCCAGATCTGAGGATTTCTATTTCTGCTTCCACCTTTCTTCCTCTTGGCTGTGTTTTCTGTCCCAAACTTTAAGCTGTCAAAGTAAATCTGGACAATTTGGAAAGTAGAGGACATGTTGAAACTGGAGATAAGTTTAAAACTTATGAAAAGTTTACTTCTAATATATTTTGATAAATTTAAAAAATTGAATATAAATTGGAGTGCATATCTAGTTCTCAGCCATTGATCTAGGGAAGAAATTTCATAAATTGAGAAAAGATGTCTTCATTGCAATTAATAGTCTTGTAAATGACATATATAAGTAACATTCATACTTGTTCTCTGAGTAAAATGACTGACTAGGAAGTTTTATAAAATATTTTGAGGAATGACACATTTGCCAAGTCTCACATCCATTTGTCTTTTTCCTTGATCACAACTCAGCCCCATATTTGGTAACCAGCCATTATGAGACCTGTAATAAGTAGTCCCCGTGGAATAACAACAACTAAACTTAAATTCAAATTCATTGTATGAATTATGTCAATAACCACCGCCCCTCAGTAAATCTATGAATAAGGTAATATGTTATCTCTCCTTTCAAACTAGAATTTAAATGATTTTAAGATAGGAAGGATGGAGGGCTGGTCCACTCACTGAATATGAGTTTATCCTCCCCATGGAGCCTATAGTGACCTGTTAATTAGGTGTCAAGGTCAACCTTTGCCTGGTAATCCCATTCTACATTTAACACGTGCTATTCAGATTTCTAAAAACCAAATTGTTATTTATGAATATGAATATACACAAATATACACATACACATATATTCATCAAACATGATGCATCGTATGTCATCTATACCATGGTATTGCATATATCTCTATTTAAATATGTTTACATCTTTCTCACTTACTTAGTGCTTATAATACCTTACTCATTTAATGCTCGATTTTTTTTTTAAAAGCACAATGTGTATTTTTAGTTTCATTTTAAAGGTTAAAAAAATGGAAGCACAGAGAGGATAAATATTTTGCCCACTCATTTCCCAGAGTTACATGGTCAAACGGTTGATTTTCCCTTAAAAAATACACACACATACACATATGTAAACACACAAAAATCTGGAGACTCCCACAATACTTTCTACTTTTTATAACCAGGGAGTATTGCTTTGACATTTCCTTAAAGATTATGTGTGAGATTAGCCAGAGGGGACAGAGAATGCCCTGTATAAAGCAAAGGTTTGTTTCCTTAGAGTGGGGTGAATGTTATTTCAATTACCTTCTCTTTCAGAAATTATAGGATGTCACTAATTGTTTACTGATGTGTATAGGCTGACAACTACCTGAGGTACAATAATTATTTCCCCAATGATTAGACTATCAACCAGCTTTACTTAAATCTGTCCTTAATCCTTCATCAGGATACAGATTATTAGAATGAGTTTATTCCAACATAAAGTAAAATTCACTTTATGTGTGATAATAAAATGTGCTGACAGATCAGCTCAGCAGAAGCCGTAACCTAACAGTTTCCACTCATTTAAAAAGCTAAATATCTTATTACTGATTCAAAAGAAGAAACATTTGAAATAGTTAGAATTCCTGAGATGAGGTTCAGAGTCATATCATCATCTCTTGAGATTAATAATAAAGGATTTTGCACCTGCTGCTGTCACACTGTATCTCTGTAATTTGTAGAGTTACAATCTGGGGGAAATTCGAGTTTGGGGTTTTCTCTTTTAAAAGACGGAGTCTAGCTCTTCTAATTTTTTACTCCAAAAATAAGTTTTCTTTAAATTTTTGTTATTGTTAGAAACACTTCCTGCTATTGCTTGTACCAGTTTTCTTTCCACATTAAAAAAATAAGTGCACACACGTAGTTATGATTTCAGTCCTCATACAGCTTCTTTTTTCACTTTGTCTTTGTATCATTCAATCTGACTGCCTCTCATCAATACTTATGTGGATACTTCCACTTTTAACTGTTGAAAATCAGTTTTAATAAAAAGGGAAAACATATTTTTTAAACCGGAATTTTCAAAAACCCAAATTTGTTCATGTTTTTATTAATGCATTTTCTTAATCTAAGCAACTTTTCCATGTTAAAAAAAATAGCAACAATGGCCTGCCTGGTAGATAATTGAAAATTAAGGACCTTCTTACTTTTGTTATTCTATGAATTCCTTGTAAAGATGGAGACATTTGAAGTTTAATTTAAAATATACAGTGAAGAAGAAAATATTTTTCACAACAGCAATTACCCTACAACTAATTTGGTTTTAGAGTTTTATGCCTTTAGGCTAACAAACAATCTAAGTTTGTTTAATCTTAATTAAACTTTTCTCTCAAAATTAACTTGCTTGACTGGCAAATGAAAAGTGTTTTTCCCTTTGGACTTGTACATACATGAATCAAAATGAAGGATGGTTTGAACCCCTAAAGAGAAAAACGTTTAAGTTTTTACCCTGGAAGCAGACAGCCTCAGCACACAATAATGTCCAATCATCTATATATTTCCTAGAGTAAGATGTTCTTATCACTTGGTGGTCTCCAAATAGAGGCACCAGAGTAGCCTGTTGATATTAAGAAGGAAAGGTCTGGGTTATGTTAGCCAAGACATTTTATTGCATTGATATTAATTTGTATTTTTGGTTTAGTTCTTTTAATATATACAGCATAATTGTAGTGTCATCAAAATGTTGCTAGTTGTGAAATGGAAAAGGGCAGAGCAATAATAAGAGCACGGGTGTAAGTGCTTAACATCATTGATTGAAATTGAAAAGTTGTACTACCATTCAGTTTCTTTGGAACTGAAACGATAGCTTCTAGAATTACACCGGATAAATCTCTGCTACCAACTCACCATTCAGCATCAGTTCATATGTCTGACTGTCACTGTGACTCTTCTGTTACATCTTTGTGGCCTGAAAATTTAGCTCAATAAGGTTACAAGGTTGGTATTAAATAAATGTTACTTGAATGAATAAGTGAATTAATTAGGCTATCTGAAAATTTTGTAGAACTTAATAAAGCTACACATGTTGATTTTACCTCATGGTTTTGCCATAATACTTGTTATCGATAAGCAAGTTCTATCACTCCAGATGTAGATAAATAAATGATGATAAAAGAAAGCTGATGTTGTTGTCCATGAATTATGGCTGATTTTTAAAAATTTGTTCCTGAAAAATCAACTAGAACAACCAATAGGTTTCCAGTAATACTTCCAAAGAGATTATAGAGAATGTAATAAAATAATTTAAAATTTTATTTGGAGATAAAAGAGCATATAAGAGCAAAAAATATATATATTGTTGACATTGGATGAAATATATAAATCTGTTTCTCAGGATTGATGGCTTGACAGTATCAAGCTGGACTATCCAGGAATATGCATCCTCCCAATTCATTAATTTTGTTTCAGTATTGTTCAGTGGAACTTTGTGGCTGCCTTCATATAGGCCTTAGATACCTTTTGCCAAAGGTATTTTATGTAATTTTTTGCTAATTTTGATAGTCTTTTACTGTGTTTTCTAATGTATTATTGTTAGTATGTAGTAAAGTAAATTATTTTGATATATTTTTTGTAACCAGATGTCTTACTAACCATTTTTCCAGATACCTCTTTTGGATAGCATGTGCAAGTACAGATTTGGTTTCCTTCTTTCAAGGAATGAGGTCTTTTGACCTTGATTTTATCAGATAACATGGGCTAGAAATTTTGAAATACTTTGCAATAATAAAGATGAAAGGTAACATTCTTGTGTATTCCTTGACTTTAATAAAATTGATCCTACTGCTTTGCTGTTAAGTGTGATATTGGATATGAGTTTGGTTAGATAATCCCTGTTATGATTAAGGTATATACGTATTAAGAATTTTTAAAAAAAAATAAAGAATCTTATCAAGTGTTTTTAAAGTTAGCTCAGATGGTCAAACAATTTTTTCCCTTAAAATATACTGTTGATAAACTGTATTACAAGTCCGGAAATTACATATTTTTGCATCTTAATGCAAACTCTTCTTAGATATGATGAATTCTTCTTTAATACACTGATTAGTTCAAGCTAGACCTTTTGTTTCCATGTTATTGTTGTTGGTCTGAAGTCTTCGGATTTTGTACTCTCTGATTTTTCTTATCAGTATTATGCTCAGTGTATAAAACACATTGGGAACCCATCCCCCCTCTCTCAATACTACAGAGGGCTTATATATAAAGATGACATTATTTGTGTTTTGAAAGCTGGAAAGAACTGGGCTATAAAACTGCCTAGCCCTGAAGCTATTTTGGGAGGCAATTCTTTCACTACTTTTTTTCAGTTTCTTTTCTGCTTATTGGTCTATTCCATTTTCTGCTTCTTGAATATGTTTTAGTTATTTACGTGTTTGAGAGTTTCACATTTTTCAGTTCCCCATTTTCCATAGACATTCTCAAAATTAACAAATGTATTTTGCATTCTGATGGCACTTTTTCTTCTTTCTCTTCTTTCTCCTTCTGTTCTCTGTCCTCATCATCATATAACAGGGATATTAAAATTACTGATTCTTTATCACCACCACTGTCAGCAAAAACTAACTTTGGGATCTCTGCCAGACGCTATGCACCATAAGGAAATGTTTCAAATCCATAAATCACCAGTATAAAGGCCCATCACATATGCATGATAAGACGCCTGCTAAAATGTCATTAATTTAGTCAACACTTGGAGAGTTTTTACATATCTGTAAACACCTGCTCATTTCAAAACATTTTAATTGATTGAATATTTATCATTATATGTAGGTGTTCCACATAACAGGCAGTCATTGAAGTACACCATGTTGATGATTAAGAATTCCAAATATACTCAGAAATTATTATATAGAAACTGAAATGATTGAAATAATTATCCTTTAAAGGAAATATATAAATAGTTAATAGATCCCTTTGATAGAATTTTTCCTTGATGGATAAATAAAATATCTAAAGTTGTTAAGGATTGAAAGTTTTTTTCTTCTTTTTCCATGTGCCAAGCCCTGTTTTAGGTGCCGAGAATAAGTAGAACATAGGATAAAACAAAGTCTTCCTTGCAGAGAGTTTCTATTAAGGTAGAGAGAAACAGATGATACATTTATAAAGTAAGAAGCAAGCAAACCAGCATAAGGGGACAAAGTAATGGAGTGGAGAATGATCTTGTTTTTGATAGGGTGGTCCCATGTGTCTTTCCAATGAAGAGACATTTGAGGGTAGCCTGAATGAAGAGGAGGAGGAAGTCATGTACCTTTTTGGAGAAGGCACTTTCTAGGCAGAAGAAGCAAGACATCAATTTGGGAGATGGTTTCTTGTACTTAAGGAATAGCATAATGGAAGGTCAGTGTGCCTGGAGCACAGTGAGTGAGGACTGCAAGTCAGCAAGCTACTTGGAGTTGTTTTAATACCAACCTGGGGTTTCAATGTGTAGTCATGTGCATGCCTAAAGAATAACCATCTACTTTTAGATATTTCCCATTTTAATGCAAATAGCAGTAAAAAATATTTCCTTTTTTTTTCCCTAGAGATAATCATAGAGGGTGGACCATCGTCTGCCAAGGAGAGTGAAAATGTATGAAATAGTCTTTTGAATTAGATTAACTCAAAGAGTATTTCTTACTCTGAGATCTTATGATTAGAAGAACCTGTGGGACACACACTTCATGCCCCTCTATTGTTAAGTATTTGCCTTTAACTCTTCTGGGATTTTGCATATAGAAGGAAAATTTTGCAATTCTAGGTTTAGACATAAAGAGAAGAACATTTGGCTCAAGTTCTGGAGACTGTAGTCCGAACTGTGCTTCATATTGGCTGTGGGCACTGGGTATGACTCTTGTTAACTTTTCCAGATTGCTACTTCCAAACAAGAAGTTTTGAAGTAGGTAATTTAGGATTTTTAGCAACATCAAAATTCCATTATGCAAAACAGTGTCCATCCACGTTCACATGTACCCATTTCTCATTCCCTTTTCCTCACAAGATTTCTGTCTTCTGCTTGTCCTCCCTATAAACTTGAGAAAAAGTTGACTCCTAGGACATACTATTTAAATAATAGCCAGCAATTGATAACACTTATTTTCATATTATTTCAAACTTACCAGAAATTATATCATCTCATTTCTGTATCAAAAGAAGTCCATGTCATAGTAGGACAAATATTACTATTACTTTTAATAGAGGAGCAATTTAAAATATCAATGATGATAGTTTGTTCATTATTGTGTAGCTATGTCTGTTAAGTTAGGAATAAAACTTACGCCATTGTATTAAGGTCCAGCTCTGGCTGAAGTAGAATAAAGGTATCATCCAATCCTAAATCATTTCCCCTTGGCATCTGATCAGGGATGTAAGTGGGGAAGGCCTGATAGTTATTCTGTATCTATCTAACTGGTAAAAACATGGTAGAATGAGGCCAGTGGAATATATTCCTCAGATTCCTTATCTTATGAAATAACGGTTACCATAAATGATCAGCCCTATTTAGGTTTCTTCTATATTTAAATTTGCTTTTCCCACTAGAACATTTTTGCTCTGGATTTTGTCCCCTTCAATTTAATATCTTGGCCAGAGAAAACAACATGTGACTATTGTTAGAAGTAAGTTATGGGAGTTAAATATTTAACTATTAATTGTGACATCAAGACACATGTTGTATACTTTATAGCATCAGGATTTTCTCTACTTCCCAAGCATTCTTATTGTTTCCTTTTTAAAGCTGGTTCCTTATTCTACATCAGTGTGGTCATTAAAGCACTATCTTTGTCTGATATAAAAAATCATTCAAGAGCAGATGAAGCTGTAATTACAATCAGAGTTCATACTTGCAGGGGATGAAATAAAAATTAAATGTATTAACTTTGTGACATTTTGATTATCTGGAAATTCTCCTAGTCTGACAGAAGACTGTAGGGGCACATGGCTACGTGTAAACATAGAGATGAGAGGCTCCTTGTAAATCAGAATTGTTCCGGACTGGATTTCACATGTATTTGCCAATTCTCAAGTTCTTGTGGGATTCTAGGTTTTGATGAGAGATTTAGTCATGAATAATGGACATTCTTCTCTTCAAATTATGGTTTGATAAAATGAAATATAGTACTCATATGTTTTACAACTAAAAAAAAGAAACAAGTCCATTTTCTAAGGAAGCACAAGTTTCCAGGTTGAAAAATACACATATTCTTATTTATTTAAAAAGATGGTAAATCTAATAACAGAGTCCTTCTTCTGCTACACAGGTGGCTCTTCAATTAAGATACCATTGTGTTCAGCAACAAATCAACATTCATGAAATCATATTCACTTTGTTCACATCCTCCAACTCACACAGCAAGACCTGCTTACATTTTTCAAACAGAAATAATACAACCACCAGTTCAATAGCTCCAGGAGCCACCAACAGTATCCAAACTTTTTATAAAAGAACACAGGAAAGTCCAGTGCAACTTCTCTCCCCAGATTTCTCTTCCTCACCTCGGCTTTAATGAGTGAGTGATATAGCATGGTCTGGAGAAAAAGAATCAGAAAATCTACCAACTTCCCCTGCTTGGCTGCTCTGTAAGAGAACAGGGCAGTCATACTAACCTCCCACTAGGTCAGTGTCTTCTTTCCTAACACGATGGATTGTTTCCTGTTTGGTGATGAAGAATAAAAATTAAGCGTTAATTGGGAAGACAAATTAAAGTATGTAACAGCATTAAATAACTATAAAGTGAAGCTTAAATTTACAATCCATACTAGTTCTGTTAGATTTTTCTTTAAGTCTTTTTGTAACATTTCTATTGTTCAACAAATAAAATATACAACCGTGGTCATTGTTTTCTACAGAACTCAGAAAAGAAAGTAAAAATTACAGGGGACATACTTTTTTTTTTTTCTATTTTGTTCTTCATACTTTAAATGATGTGATTTATTACCATGAGTATCTGTTGAGAAATCAGATTTCAGTTTCAGCTCAACCATTTCCTATTAGGACACCTGGGGCAAAAACAGTCTTTCATGGGCTCATGTTCCTTATCTTTAAAATGGGGGAAGTAATATCTACTACATAAATTCCACAGTGAACCATGGAGAGAAAACAAAATCTGTGGCAGAGAGAGAGAGAGAGAAGAAGAAGAAGAGAGAGAGAGGGAGGGAGAGAGGGAGAGTTTGTTGCAATTATCTGTAGAGAAATGAAAAAGCCTCTGGCAAAAGCATGATTGTGAGCCACCTGAACCTCGGAAATACACTGATAACAATAATGTCATTTATTGAGCTCTTACTCCATACTGGACTCTTTGCTAAGTGCCTTCCATACATTTCTCACAATTACTCTATGAGGCAAATACTAAAGCTAAGGAAGGTCAAATAACTTAATGAATGTCTTACTTCTCAAAACCAAGTTTGTCTCTCTCCAGATTCCTTTAAATCACCACTATTAACCTGTTTAATACATCTGCCTAATCTTTTTTTCCAACTCTTCAGGGTGATCAATGTTTCATAAAAGTTGTGTACGAATGACTGGGATGGAACCCTCGTTTGTCTCTGTTAAGTCACCTATCAGAAAATCAGAATAACTGAATATTTGTGTATGTCTGAAAAGATGAACTGGAAGTAAGATGACTAAAAAATTTTAAGGTACTTATTTAAATCAAACCAAACTATATTCCATCTTTAAAATGAGCAGGTAGATTTTAGGTATTCACTCAAAGCCGCTGCTGCTTGTGGCACTTGCAGAAATGGTTATAGGAGAAAAAAAATTTTTTAATGGAAGCAGAAACAAATAGTAGTGCGTCTTCAGGGACAGAATAATCTTTACTTTTCTATATTACCCAGTTACCTAAGTTAATTTTTTACTCATTGATCAGAAAAATCGCTTATTGAAAGTAATTTCAAAATCTTCCGTATCTGTTTCTCATGGAGAAAAGTCAATACTCAATGTCAGACTGAAGGTCTAGGCAATTTTTTTAAACGAAATTAGTGAGTGAAGAATTTGTCTTCTCTTCTTTCATTAAGGAAAGCAAAGAAGGCTTTGAGAGTTGCAATGTTTTAGAGTTTCGTAACTGACTCGATGAATTGTACTTAATTGATTTAAGATCTGTACTCATAGTTGGGCCACAAAGGTTGCATCAGACAACATGTTGAGAGCTGAGTGAATAGCAAAAGTCTTTGCAGGGCTAAGTATTTCAATGCAAAGCCAGAGGAGGAGGTACTTTTAAAGAAAGGAGTTAACTTTTCTAGGGATGTCTTTTATAAGTGAATCATTATTATTGGAAGTGCTTTGTTTTATAGTTAAACAACTGCTGAGTGAATTTTACTACTTAATTCAGACCCTGAGAAAAATAAACTCCACTAGACTTCAAGTTAATTTTTCATTATGATTTTTATTCTTGGCCCTTTTTTTCCTACTACTCTTTATACTACCTTCTTAATGAAGTATTCCACCACATTATTTTCTACTCTTCCCTTATGACAATGAGTCAGACATTCACAGATTTCTAGTAGATTCACTTTCTCTGTATATTCACTTAGTGCCAAAAACTCAAAAGGAAAACACTGAATTCATTCTGCTTCACACATTTACTTTTTCTCCTGACAATCTGATACTAGCAACACAGTCCTCTTAAACATACAGAAGCAATGCTGTCAATCAATCACAGTTCCACTAAATCCCCACATTCAGTAGGTCATAGGTTTGTTTATTGCTTCATCTCCAAACTAAATCGAGGACATTGTGACCTTTTGTTACAAACTCTTTTGAGATTAATTCCCTTAGAAGAACAACAATACATCTTGCCACAGTGTAGCTTTGATCTGATCACTGCTATGTTAAGACAAAAAACAGGTCACTTCTAGCAACTCCATCTATTTTCTGCTGAGTAATTGTCAAAGGTTTTGGTACTTAATGCAGTGTACAATCCACTATAATCTCATGCTTTTCTTACTCAGCTTTTCTTTCTCACTCTTTCTCTTCCTTCACCACATACTTACTCACCAAGTACTAAAAAGGTGTGTTGTGGACCTCAGCAGCCACATAAGTGATAAGGTAATTGTGGAAAGTGGTAGAGTGATGGTACAGATAGGAGTCAACAGAGTTCTGGGCCCCTACCTTGGCTTCCATCAGATCAGCTTAGTCTTTATCTGACTTGCAAATTGAACTACCCTTGAAATTTGGCTTGGAGAATTGACTTTTTTTTTTTTTTTTTTTTTTTTTAGTGGGGAGGTGATAATTAGGTTTATTTATTTATTTAGTTTTTCAATGGAGGTACTGGGGATTGAACCCAGGACCTCGTACATGCTAAGCATGCACTCCACCACTTGAACCATACCTTCCCCCCTCTGGAGAATTGAAGTTTTAAAGATTGCTGCCCTTTACAAACATTTGTACCTCGTATTTCCAAACCTGATGCCCGTTGCTTTGTTGCTTCTAAGTGTTGGTGTGGACTGATTCTTCTCTGAAATCTATTCCACTCCAATAAAAATGATGGTCAGTATCCTTTCAGTCTAGTCAAGTGACATTTTTCTAATAAGCTTTCTTGAATCTTTCCCAGTGATCTGTGACTTCTTCCCACTCTGAACTTTCAAAGCAATCTGGATATATCCCATTCTCTCCGTATATTGTAAATTCCTGTATGTGTCACGTTTCTTTTGGGGGAGGGGGTGGGCTGCAGCTGTTGGAGGGCAAAGATAAGGTCTTAATTTGATTCATAGTTTCCCAGTAAGTTTAGCATAGAGCCTTGAACCTGGTACATACTCAAATTTATTGGCTGAATACATAACAAAGAATGTCAGGACACTAGCACATATTTTTCTAGGAGGTCATAGAAACTCATTCCCTAAGAATATTTATTTCAGTGTATGACACAACCCCTTAAGCAATTTATGAATAATTATGCTTGGAGAATCAATAGTTTCTCCAAGGTGTTTATGTTTTTAAATATACTATTTCATTTATAAAGAAAAAAATTATAAAATTAGATATGTGCATTCATATCTTAATATTTTATAATATTTTCAAAATAAAGATAATAAAACTTAACCTAACATCAGAATCAATAAGAGACTTTTTAAAGAGGGTTACATTTTCCGTTAGTAATTTATTCCATATAAAATCGAAAACTGGAATATATTTACTACAGAGGTCAACATTTTCTTTTAATCATGCATTTCATTTCTTAAATTAGACTAATGTTGTTGTTTTTTCTCTCTATTCTGCTGGCTCTAGCAGCATATGCCCTCCACCTTGAATGGGTCAGCATATCCTCCAAGAGTTCTATAGAACTGCTCCTTCCTTTTGACATTCTTGTACAATTCTTGTTACTTTATGTTTTAATCAATCTGCGCTGGCCAAAACTGCAATTACAATTAATCAATGTTCACATCGACAGAGACAGAGCAATAATGAGAAACTGCTGATCAGTAATAAACATGTTTGGGCCACATTTTATAAGGAGCTTGCAGTAAGGGAAGGCTGGTCTTACTGACTAACTCATAAATGACTTACAATCTATTTTCAAGCCTTAACCAGGCAAGAGTATCTGAAAACAAGCAGTAGAGTCACCATCTTTCTAGTGAGAAAGGCAAAACTTAAACCACTGAGACTGTGAGTGGAACAGGGGTGCAGGTGGGGTACAGGGAATAGACTTAAGGATAAATCAAGGTTTATGCAACAACTTTTACTCAGATTTGTATTTCAAAATTGTCCTCTAAATATGGTCTAAGTTTAATTTCCTATCCAGCAGATAGACCTCAGTTATTTCCAAGGTAGTTGGTCTTTTTTATTTTCACTGGTTAACTTACTCCTGCTTGTTCTTAAAGCTGCAACAGATTTAAGTCTACAAATTTTGCGTAATGTATTCTTTCTTATCCCCACATATCTAATCCAGTGTAAATGTTAATTTCCACCCATATGTGGTTTCTATTTACCTAACAATTACTCTCTATACTGTGCAGATAGTCTATTATTATGTACTTGCCTGTTCTCTCAACCCTTCTTGGGTATTTTAATATCTTCAACAAGACAGAAAGCTACCTGAGGGCATGAAGTAGGTCTTAAACTTCATTCACATCCTTAGGGTTCTCAGAGACATACTAAGCACAAAGTGGTGGTCAGAATTACTTACTGAGTGACAGGCTTTATAGCTAAGATTGTAAACTCAGGGATTACAGGGGCCAAATAGGCAACATAAACAAGTAAAATCAATAGATCTTTAATGCAAGGAGGCAGCTCGACTTCAAAATTGGAAAGATTTTGCAAGTGAATGGGGGTTTGGTTGCATGGAGAATATAAACCCTCTTCCAAAACAGTAGCCACTATTCAACCCTAACTCTCTATTACTGGAAGAAAACTTGGGCCCCATGTTATGAAATATTCTAGTTTTTCCAGAAAATTTATTGTCAAAATTCTATTAGAATTTCTTATTTTCAAATTTGGGCAATTATTTCAATTTCAGCCCATCAGAAAGTCAAATAAATAGTTAAATAACCCATGGATTGCCTCTGTCCACATCCTGCCAGTTACGAATCTCAGCTTTATGGGAGAGTCATCTTAATACACTGGTAATATTAGTGACTTTAACTTCTACAAGTTTGTATGTCTATTTAGTTGATAATTCAGTGGGTGAATGTGCCAGTTTCTCAGGTGAAACCAACTCAGTCTGTGTATTTGCAGTTTTCATATTGAGAAGTAAACATTTTTTGACTTAAAATGATAATTTGATGAGTATTTTCCATAGGATTTTTACTGGGTATCTCTTCCACTGAGGAAAAAGTTATGCTGAATTAAAATATGTTTGGTTATATTGCTTTTGAGGACAAAATATAGAACCGAACAAGAGAAATATTTCCCAATATAAATTTAGAGAAAATGTTTTCCACTAAATTCTCTGGGAAACTTCGTAATTACAAAGATATTCTTGCCATGTTCATCAACTACCCCATTTCCAGACTTTCACCACTCTGTTCCAGCCATAGGTGAGTGAAGGGGGTGGTACAGAATGACAGGAGACCTTAAACTACTTGTCTGCATTTGGGGAAATGGGGAAACAAACATGAAGTCAGAAGGATGACTCCAACTCCCTGCTTCTCCAATGCTTTCCTACCAACTAATCAAACAAACAAAAATAAAACAACACCAAAAAGCTATAACACTTAGCATAGAAAAAAAAAATTGAGATCAAATTAACTCACCGTTAAGCTATTTAAGATCATGTAACCCACTGGAGCTATTTAAGAGTACTAACTTATTTTAAGCATCGCCAAGCACTTCTTTCTTGTTTGGGTGTTATTCTCTTAAAAACATATGTTTTAAAAATTATAATTAAAAGGAGTCTAAATGAAGAAGATTATATCAAAAGGAACCTATCTGAAAGAATTAAGTGGCAAAAGGCATCTCTTTCTCCTAATAAATGGTACCTTTACTAAGATATATGCTGTCTGGTGATGCACTGTATTTACTTTAAATGAAATTCTTTGATGCAATATTGCTTTGATTTATTGGGTGGTTTTTTGATTTAGTAGGAAGACAGTTTTAAATCAGATGGTGAGGTTGATTTACTAGAGAAGGTATTTGATTTGATAGATGATGTATCTTCTTCAGTATTCAATAAGTAATGATTCAATAGTCGATGTCTGATTCGGTAAGTGAACTATTAGATTTGATTTTGATCTATTTTCTCAGTAAGAGATACATTTATTTTAATAGTTGATGTATCTATTTTAATGTAAAATGTGCCAAATTTATGACTCCATGTTCTTTTTTTCCTGCATTTGTGATTTATGAATTTTACTACTAATATATATGTTTCAATTAAAGATAATGTGGAACATTCATTACATTCACCCACAGAGTTAAAGTATTCCAAACTACCTGAAAGTTTTTCCTCTTTTCTGGTAAAATGTTTGCAGTTATTAAAGTGATAAGTCTTAGCTCAAGGAAACAGAAACATATCTTGGCAGAAACAAGAGTGTTTGTATGTGTATGCGTGAATTTGAAATCAAAGTTAAATTACATTACAAATTTAGGTTAGTAGATGCCAAATCTTCCCTTTTCCCTTTCTTCTCACAAAAGTGGCTACTCAGGTTACTGTTCTGTTTCCATCTTCTCTAACAAGGAATTTGCTGACAATTTTCTTTTTATTTAGAAGTGCTGATTAACCTAGCTTCTGCTTTTGTTTGGATTTACTTTCAGGCATCAGACTTTTTTTTTTTTTTTTTTAAACATCATGTCTTACTTGTCTGAACTTTAGAGACTGATAAATGAATTACTTTAAAGTTCAGACAATAATTCTTCCTGACATGTTTTTGAACCAACATTCATAGCATTTGCTTAAAATATAACTCACTGGATCTGTAATCAGAAAAACTATACACCATTACCACATAACCTGAAATATAAAATATGACTAAGATTTGAAAGAAGCAAAATGCCTGACCTATGCCATCTTAGTGCAGTTTCCTTTAAGTTTGTCTTTATAAATTTGCTACCAGAGTGGAAGTCTAGCTGAAGTTGGTAACACCAAGGCAATCAGTCTTGTGCATAATTTTCTTTTAAGATAACCAACAGAATTATTTTAAGAAAATTCCAGGGAATGCATCCTCAACCTGGGCAGTATCCCCTGTAAGGGGTTGAAAATGGATTCTTAGGAGTGATGGTGGGAGGAGTCGTCTTCTTTCTTGCTCTTTTTATGTGTAAAGAATTGGTATGTATGGAACACATACATAGATACACAGCATCTGTGATACTGACACTTCCTTGATAGAGGTGGAGACTAGGAAAAACATCAACAAAGTCTCCTTACAGGGGCGATGATGAAGAAAAGGTTGAAAAACACTCCTGTAGAGGATTATTAATACATTTGCTTTAAGATATTGCACGATTCCCTATACGTTCAAATAATAAATTACGCTACATAACCTGGACAAGCCATGAGACTATACAGTAGATTGTTGATAGTGATGACAGGATAATCTCTTACAGCCTCCATATTTGTTTGTGGTATTTCTGTATCATTGGAGGGTTAGCTGAAACCTAATGGGAATCTACAGGGAAGTCACATGCTCCCTTCTTGTCACTTAGGCAACCCAAGCCTACAGCGAGGGAATGAGCAATAAAGGCAAAGAAGAACAACATTTACAACATAACACCTGTTTATAGTATCACTGATGCACTTTTATGAAGCTTATTCCTCTCAGTACTGAGAGAAACTAGCGTCATCTCTTAAAAATAACATATATTTTTTATCAAAATACGAAACTTACTAAGGAAAATTAATATAGTAATTTTATTCCCCGGGAAAATATTATGTTTTTAGAAGGAGACTAAATAAAACATACTTCTTGTTTAGGAAGCAGAGTAGAAGAAACAGTAACTGCATATCCAGGGCTGACATCACCCTAGACATCCTGCTAATAAGCACGTACAAGCAAACTCTCTTTCATTCAAACGTTAACCTTTCAAGGTAGCAATCCTATTGGACAGAAGCGGACATAGAAACTTGGAGAAGTGAAGAAAAGGATACATGACTATTTCTTGGGGAGAACATAGTTTATCAGAAGGCAGATAGTAATAAATGATTGTAAAATTTTCATTCAATTTTAACTTTCTGAAGTTTTCATTATTTCATTCCATTTTTATTAAAAATATAGCCTTTGGTTATGCTTATATGTGGATAAACACTCTTGGCCACAATCATACAGTTAAGAAGCAGAGCTGCCATTTAAATAACTCTGTGCTCCTCAGTCCCATTTTTAGCCATAATGCTTACAGACATATAGCTCTCTCCTTTCCCATTCCTTATGGTGCTATCCTCTCTGAAACAGTGTTAGTAAGATATTCTTACTATAGCAATTGTGAAAAACACTGGCATTATCTTAAACTTGCTGCTCTACATGTTACCTCATTTAATTCTCCCAACTACACCACATAATAATCTGTGAAGGTGAAGGGCATACTGTCATTATCTCCATTTTACAGATAAGGTCACTGAAGCACAGAGTAATTAATGGCTTGTAAATTAGTAGTGGTTAAGATCTCACAGCTAGTAAGTGATAAAAATGGAAAAAGAACCCAAGCAGCCTGGCTGCAGAGTATCACCAGAGAGTTAGAGGGTAGAGCAAATGTGGTAGAGGTTAGAGACAGAATTGCAGACACATTTCTTCAGCATACACTTCGGCCACTTCCTCCCCCTCTAATTCACTGTGTGGACCATTCCCCCAAATAACTCTTAACAAGCCTCCAGCCCAGAATCTTCCTCCAGCCTCCTCTATCTACCTTTTTCTTTATCAAGTAGTTCTAAACCCATATTAGTATATGAGTTGTGCTTTGTCATTTGGTTTCTTCCATTATGTTCTACCCATTATACTAATCCCTTTGGCATGGTAAAATCTCTGAGACATACAAAACAAAAAGAGAATCTACCTCAGGAAGCTCAAGAAGGAGAATTATATTTTCAAAATTTTGTCAATGTCAAATGAGCATACCAATAACCCATGAAATATACAAAAAGCCATCAACCTGCACGGTTATTCCAAACAATCATCAACATGCCCTAGGTATCCTGTGATCCTTAAAGCCTCTGTTTAGGCTGTGACGAAGTCTTCAGTAGGCCATCCATCAAACTTACACCTATCCGAATCACACCTCTCCTTAATAGACCTCTCCTAGTTCTGTCTGCACCAGGAAACCTACAGTGACTAGCTTTTTAATTTCCTCCCTCTCTGAATTCCTATTGTACTTACATAGAATCTAATACAATTACATTTCAGCAGATTTCTAGATTTTTAATGTGTATTTTCCCCCCATCCTTTATGTATTGGGTATTTCTCAGGAAAAGATCATGTTCTAAAGATAGTTAATTTCACAAGTGAAGACAGAAAATTTAAAAATATGTATTAGGAAATCATTAGGCAAAACGCTTGGCAGCTAAACGTCTCCTTGTTATTCTCACTGACTATATTCTCAACTGTTTTCTAGAAATAAAATAAGGAGATAATGAAAGAAAATGGTGTGAGAAAAGATATATTTGAAAAAAGGTATGTTTGAAAAGCAAAAGAGGTAAGATCATTAAAATAAGTAAAGCTGAAGCTCAGACTAAATTACATACAATTTTGCTATGGTCTTGACATCCTTCCTGCCCTTACTTTTTAATAGTATGACAATTTATCCAGTTTCAGTAGTAGTATTAAAATGTTGTACCGTTGAAATGCAACCACAAATGTGGCCTAGAAATTGAAGAAATTTTGAATTGTCAGATAGTACATGGATCATTAACCATTTTCAGGAAGAAAGGGTCCAAAAATGGGTTTTGACATAAGTGAGGTTGAGAACATGATTCATGAGCTTGTTCTAAAGACTCTGGGTTATTTAAAGTACCCAGATGGAATAGATTTCACCAGTTCATTTTTCTAAGCAAAGTCATATTTCTTGAAGGGCAGGAACAGTAAAGGGGTGGAGAGAGCAAAATGCCAGTTACATTACAGTAAATTATTAAGACGTGACATTTTACAATTTAAAATAATTGTAAAGAAGACTGACGCATCGAATCGTGTCCTCAAATTCATATGTTGAAGCCTTCAGTACCTCAGAATATGACCATGGAGATACTTGGAGACAGGGTCTTTAGAAGAGAGAATTAAGTTAAAATGAGGTCCTTAGGGTGGGCCCTAATCCAGTAATCCAATATGACTAGTGTCCTTATAAGAAGATTAGTTCATACAGAGAGACCTCTGGGGCTTAGTGGCACAGAAGAACAACTGTGTGAAGAGGTAGCAAGCATGTGGCCATCTACAAACCAATAAGAGGGGTCTCAAGGAAAACAACTCTTTTGACACCACTTTTTATTGTTTAAGCCACCCAGTCTGGTGGGATTTTGTGTGCATGCATGTATGTGTGTGTTTTATGGCAGCCCTATCAGACTAATACAATGATCTAGAAAACAATTCTATTGCAAGTTTGTTCTAAACACTAAATCTGAATTTTCTAAGTATAATTATGATAACATCAAATTATTTTATACTTACATGATGCTATTGTCTGAATGTCTGTGTCCCCCTAAAATTCATGTTCTGGAGTTCTAACACCCAAGGTCATGATATTAAGAGGAAGAGCCTTTGGATAGTGCTAGGTCATGAGGGTGGAACCCTCATAACTGTGATTAGTGCCCTTATAAAAGTGGCCTCAGAGGCATCCCTTGCCCTGTCCGCCCTGGCGACACAGTGAAAAGATGGCTGTCTATGAATCAGAAAATGAACTCTCATCAGGCACAGAATCTCTGGTACCTTGATATTGGACTTTCCAAACTCCAGAACTGTGAGAAAAAGACTTCTGTTGTCTGTAAGCTACCCAGTCTGTGGTGCTTTGTAATAGAAGCCCAAATGGATTAAGACAAGTGAAAACTTAAAACAGTTGTGTGGTTTTTTTGGTACAATTAAAAAGTAAGATTTATATATGTCTTCAATTTTTGAATATTTACCTTGAAAGTAACTTAAACTGTGTAGTTTAAATAATTTTCTATCCATGTCTACATCCTTACAGTAATAGAAGTGACTGAAATGCACTGAAGCAGTGAAGTTGGGAAGAATTATATATATGTAGGTATGAAATTTTAACTTTTCTTATCAAAAGTGAGTCACTTTTATGTGGAAGTAGAGCTCTGGGTTAAAAGTATAAGAAATAGACTCACCACTATTTTAAGAAAATATGCTTGTTTTCCTGGGTCTGTTCCTTCCTCAGTAATCAAAGAACTATATAAACTTAGCTCTAATGTTGTAAAATAGAATATACAAGAAAGTACATTTCTTCATTTTTTTCTGAAATTCTTCAGCTGTTTTGAAGACATGATTAAAATCAAGATAATTATAAAATAATCATGGCTAACATTTATGATGCACATCATATGTACCATGAATAACCAAGTAGGTTCTGTTATTTCCATTTTACATTTAAGATAATTGAGGCACAGAGAAACTGAGTAGTTTATCCAAGATGTCAGAAAGGATGTGACTATAAATAATCAGATTCCAGAGTCCAAACTCTTAGATTTTATACTTTATGGAATAAAGCTTAAAATAATTTTATTTAAATTTTTAGAAAGCAATTGACATGCATTTGCCCACAGACTTCAAATATTGCAATCTTAGAAATAGCACATTGTAAAACCCAGATTTGGTCAGGATGTAAGGCTAAAATAAGCACATAAATGAAGGTCCCCGCTGTAAATTGTATTTATGAGAAATAATATATTTAGTATTCTTTACTTTTTCATGTTGTTTTCCTTCCCCTTTCTATCCATTTCAAGTAACTCTTCTTGTATTTCTTAGGTCAAAAGTAGAAATTTCTTCACCTTCTCCAGCTTATATATATTAGGTTCCAAGTTTGTCGATTTTTTTTTACTTTATGTTAATTTAATTGGTTTCTCTCTTTCTTACCTTAAACTTTGAAACTTGATTTTCTGACTGCTTTCCCTGAGGTTCACAGCCAATCTCTCCATGTTTGTGAGGCTCCAGTTATGCGTCAGTTTTCCCCTCCATGTTTCTGGTTTCTCAGAGAGCCCATATTATCTATCACTTCCTTCCTGTTATAACATTTGCAATTTAGCTTAAATGTTGATAATCCTCTTCCCCAGCTTCATTCAAGGAGCTTGTCTCAAATTACTCAGATTCTGCTATTTACCACAAGTTATGAAATTCCTGTGTACTGGGATTTTAAACTGTGAAATTTACACTCCAGGTTGCTTAAAACATAACCAATAAAGGTCTGCTAAAATGAATTATTCTGTATTCTGAAAGTATGATTTGGATTTAGTATTTTCTAGAAAATATGGCTACTTTTTTTGAGTATTCCTTTAATAGCATGTGATTTCATCATATTTCATACATTTTTAATCTCTTAAAAACTGGCATATTCTTAATCCAGTTGTGACCTGACATTTGGGGGCTGATACTGTCATATCATTAATGTACATTTTATTTATCAACTTCCTATCTGTAATATTTTGACTATTATTGAGGATATATAAAATAATTGACCACTGTCCTCAAGGAACTTACAGTTAAAACAGAAAATTGTATTAATGTTGAGGTTGCTTCATGCCCTTTGAAAGTCAGAAAATTATTCAGTGCAAAGACCTCTCAATAGTTCTCACAAAATCGGTTTCTGTTATTTTAAAACAGATGTCTTCTTAATGAATACTAGAGGCTTTTTTAGTGTAATTAACATAATTAGAACGCTGGTGTATTGAAATATGACTTTGTAATGATTTGTCCTGCATCCATCTGCCTTCTGAAGGAAAAGATTTTTTAGAGTTACTGGCTGAGTAGTGTCAGTCATGATGGAATAGCCAACATCTCACATAAGCTACCAAGTCAAAACAAAAAACTTAATTTGATGTGGTCTAAAACACACCCACTTAACTCTACTTTCATTCATTTACCAAATATTTTTCTGAGGCAAGGCTACTATGTGCTAGTTATAAAAGTTACAGAAGTTTGGATTACTAGGTTGATGAACAGAAGAAATGTCTACCTGATGCTGCATTCTAACGAGAGGAGACAGACAATAAAAAAACCCCAAAATATGACATGTGCAATCTGTCAGAAAATGATCAGGGCTATCAAAAATATTTTTTAAATACAGCAGATATAAAGTCTATTAACTTAAAAAGTAGACCAGAATAATAAGAGGAGGAAAGAGTATGGGGAACTGGCATTTTGCAAATTTAAATAGCGTGATAAAGGTCAGCCTCGGTAAAGTGAGAGATTTCAGTAAACACCTACCGGAAGTGAAGGGGGCAGCTATATGGCTGTCCTGAGGAAGAGAATTCCTGATAAAGGGAATGCCAGTGCAAAGACCCGATGGAAGGAAGAACCCAAATGTTTGAGAAAGAGTAAGGTGGCCACTGCGGCAAGAACAAAGTGAACTGAGAGGTAGAAGGAGGAAGGTGATTCAGGGGTGAGGGGGTAAGGTTGGACTGTAGGGGAGAGCACGCAGGGCCTTATAGAGCATTGTAAGAAATTGGACTTTGAATCAGAATGAAATGGGAGAGGCACTGCAGTGTGTGTAGTGAAGGGCCAATGTGATCTTACTTACATTTTTAAACTCTGGTTTTTCCGTGGACCAACAGACTCTAGTGGCAATAAGGAGAGCAACAAGGAAGCTCAGGGGAAGATGACTGATGTGAGGCAAGAGATGATATGATGACAGTGACCAGGTTGCTATCAGGCTGACAGTGAAGGTTTAGAGAGGGGTCAGATGCTGGAGGCAGACACACAGTCAGAAAGATACACACACAACCACATACAAAACCCGTTTTTCTTCTGCACTTTATTATGAAAAATTTAAGTGCAAAGAAAAGTTAGAATAGTACAATAAGCATTCATGACCCAGCACCTAGATCTGTGTTTTCTATTGTGTCATATTTATCTTTGAGAAGTATTTGAAAGTGGGAGACATCATGTCTTCTTCTTGCAATACTTCATCATCTGAAGATCAAGAATTTTTTACATCATTTACCTATCCAGTACATTTTCAAATTTTGTGAATTATTTTCAAAATATCCTTTACAAGATAAGGCATGTATATGTATATATGTATGTGATTCCAAGCCTGGATTTAATCCAGTTTCATGCATTGTATTTGAATGTTAAATCTCTTTTAATTTTGAACATTTGTTTATTTTGTTTGTTATTACATGTCCTTTAAAAATGTAGAACATTTGTCTTGTAGAATATTACATCCATTAGACTCTTCTAATTGTTATTAGTGATGTTATTTAAACTTTCCTGTATTTCCTGTCAACTGGAAGCTAAATTTAAGCCTTGATTAGGTTCATGTTACATACTGTTGACAAGGAGACTTCTTCAGCACAGCTATGAACTTGATGATGTAACATATCAAGAAGCTATAATATCCAATTATTAGAGACGCTAGAATGATATACAGCGAGAAGTCACTTGAAACAGTCTTTTACTCTGTATTATTTTATCAATTTGACATGCAGTTAGATTATTTTGTTTCCATTTATTTTCAGTTTTAAGGTTTGTTTTTCAGTCTTTTAAATGAAGAGTTTCATGCTCAAAAGTCAAAGCTGTACTAATACATATAGTTAGAGAAGTCTTGCTTGCGTCTCCATCTGCTCTACCTGTACCTTCCACGTCTATACTGTAAAGGAGCAGAGAATAAGTACTTTAGGCTTTACAGGCCCCACGGTATTTATGGCAACTACTAAACTCTGCTACAGCAGTGAGAAAGCAGCTGTGTAATATGCCAAAAATTGGGTGTGTCCGTTACAGGAAAACTTTATTTACTAAAATATGCAGTAGACTGTATTTGTCCCATTTGGCCATGATTTGTCGAACCGTGCCACAGATAACCATTTTTAAAAATTAACTTCTATTTTATTCTTGCTGGGTTTCTTCTTGTGTCTTATTTTTCTACCTTAAAAATTATATATATATATGTAAACTGTTCTGTACTTCATTAATTTTATTTAAGCCATACAGACACACACACAGTCACACACACACACAAAATCCATGTATGATATAATCTTCATTCTTTATAAAAATTATATAGTACTTCATTCTGTGTGGATATATCATGATTTATTTATCTAATCTTTTATTGGGCATTTGGATTGTTTTTAAATTACCTTTTTTAAATTGAAGTATAGTCAGTTACAATGTGTCAATTTCTGATGTATAGCACAATGTCACAGTCATGCATATACATGCATATATTCATTTCCATATTTTTTTCATTAAAGGTTATTACAAGATATTGAATATAGTTCCCTGTGCTATACAGAAGAAACTTTTTTAAAATCTATTTTTATATATAGTGGCCAACATTTGTAAATCTCAAACTCCCAAATTTATCCCTTCCCACTCACTTTCCCTGGTAACCATAAGATTATTTACTATGTCTGTGAGTCTATTTCTGTTTTGTAGATGAGTTCATAGTGACCTTTTTCCTCTCTCTCTCTTTTTTTTTTTTTCCAGATTCCACATATGAGTGATATCATATGATATTTTTCTTTTTCTTTCTGGCTTACTTCACTTAGAATGATGATTTCTAGGTCCATCCATGTTGCTGCAAATGGCATTATTTTATTCTTTTTTATGGCTGAGTAGTATTCCATTGTATAAATATACTGCAACTTCTTTATGCAGTCATCTATTGATGGATATTTAGGTTGGTTCCATGTCTTGGCTATTGTATATAGTGCTGCTATGAGCATTGGGGTGCATGTATCTTTTTGAATAAGAGTTCCCTCCAGATATATGCCCAGGAGTGGGATTGCTAATCTTTTGCAGTTACAAATAACAACTCAATAACCTTGGCACATGATATGATTAAATATCATAAATCTATCTCTCTGTATATCTCTATATCAAGAGTAGATTCCTAGAACTGGAATTGATGGGTCAAAAAGAAAACATATTTGTATTTCTATTCAGGATTGCAAAATACCTCTTCACACAGGTTGCACCATTTTGCACTCCCAATGTCAAATATATGAGCATGGCAGTTTTTCCATAGCATTGCCAACAGTCAGTACTGTCAAGCTTTTGAACTCTTGCCAATATGATATATGAGAAATAGTATCTCAGTGTAGTTTTAGTTTTCATTTGTTTTATTATGAGTGAAATTAAACACCTTTACAGATATTAAAGGGCCATTGGCTGTTCTGTTTCTATGTACTCTGTTCTTTTTGCTCTCTTTTTTATTGGATTTCAGAATGTATTTTCAAGTTAGGGTCAACCGGGCTTCCTAACAGTTAGTTCGTTGTGATGTGTGAAAAAATAGATAAATCAAGTATAACTCTAAGGTCTTTGTATTCAACAGCTGGAAAGATGAAGATGCCTTGAAGTAGGATGAGAAAGGGTGTGACTGGAGCAGGCTCAGGTCATCAGGTCAAAGGACTGAGATTTTTGGACATTGTTGAGCTAAAGCTGCCTATTAGACATCCAGATGGAGAAATGGACAGGAGTTCGGATATATAAGTCTGTGTAGGGCAGAGAGGCCAGTGCTAGAGACGGAAAGCTAGGACTCATTGGAGTAGAAATGCTAGTGATGCCATGAGACCAGTGAGGTCACAAAGCAAGTGTGGGTAGAACAGAGAAGAAAACCAAAAGTCCTGAGTCTTTGACATCAAAGACTAGAAGAAGAAGCTCCAGTAAAGTATCAGTAAAGTAGAGTGAAACCAGGAGGACAAACTGGTAAAGAACTGGTATCAAACAGAAATGAGTGACCAAGGCTAGTGATAAATCCAAGAAAATAAAGATAGGTAATTTAGCATTGACAAATTGGACATTCTGTTCTCCAGGAACTCACTCTGGAGCTTCAACTCAGAGCCTTTTTCCTCCACTCTCAGTTTTTGCTGGCTTTTTGTCACCCTTAAAATTTATATGCACAGTGAAGCTTCCTCTAGACTCCCAGACAAGCACATGGCCTTCATTTGCTCTGCTCCTGGAATTCTGCTTTATGGAATCTATGTCTCTCTTAAAGCATGTTGTCTTTTTCTTATATTGGTATATAAGCGCCCCGAGGGCAGGAGCCATTCCCATCTGTTTTGTAGCTGAACTACTAGGTAACTTTGTAGCTAGGCAGAACTCTACAGATATTTGTTGACTAAACACAATTGTATCTGTGTCCCTTTTTATACCGTCCGCACATGTGTGAGTTATTTAAACACCTACTCTTATCTTTATTCATTAAGTACTGTCAAGATCTGTTTTTCTTAAGTAAAAATTATGTATACTGGACGTTTTAATGATGCAATGTGATGCCATTTTGGCATGAGCTGTCAATAGGAGATATTGTTAGCCACAAAACACAGATGGAAAATGATGGTTTTATAAATAAAAAAGGTGTCAGGAAATAAGAGCAAATCTTCTGTGCACAGCTGATTTTGAGCATAAGTAAGCATCTTTCTAAGAAAAATCCATATAAATCTCTCGGGAAAAAAATTAAAGTAGCTCCAAACTCTAAAATGACTGCTAGTGAAAGGTCAAACACATAGACTATGAAAATTAGACTTGTTATTTGCCTAAAGCATTTCCCTTTTTGTAAACAGGATGGTAGTGGCACCATGATCATCCAGGTGGTAAAATCTGATCACTTAAGGGATTATAACACATCAGTTTTTAACTTAAAAATCGCGTAATCCTAAAATTCCATTTTGACCGTAGATGAAGTAATGTTTGAGGGAGTGCTGGGGGAGATAGAAGTAGAGTAATGTGTGAAAATAGGATATGAGGCTACAGAAAAAAGACATATTGATTTTGATTGAGGTAGGAAAGAGTATGAATTACATAATCTAGATGTTTAAAACAGATATTGCTGGTCTCCTTGACATGCAACCTGTATAGTCGCACAGGGCCCCCACCCTTAGAAGGGCCTCATGCTGGGTTTAATGCTCTGATCTTGGCATTTTGAAATTCTTATTAATACTTGAACAAGGGTCCCTGCCTTTTCATTTTGCACCAGGCCTCACAAATGATGTGGTCACTCTTGAGGACTGGTAATTGTGAGAAGAATCACTGTAAGAAAGTTAAGAAAATAACATAAGCAAAGGATTTTTAGGGGGCTGTGAGTTCAGTCCTATTAGAGTGAAAAAGTTCACAGAGAAGCAAGAGTACTTTTCAAAAGGAAGGCAAGGGTATTAGACATGAACTCCCGCAGCACAGTACAGCTCATTTCTCTTTACTCTCACCTGTCACCTGTCCTTACAGGTGCTAACTCATGGGTTCTAATACAGTACTGAGTTTGTGAAGCTCCAATTTATAGCATCTACATCTATCTACCTATATGCATTTAAATGACTGGATTCTGATTTACACAGCTTGTTCAATGCTGCAATGCTAATAGTCTTAAGAACTCAGAATTCATTTCATCATGAGCTAGTTATGCAAATGAAATCAAATGACTTAGGAAGGGAAAGGGAGAAGGAAAAGGAACACGTACAAAGCCCTAGGAACCTGTATTGATTGCCTGCTATAGCTCTCTTCTAGCATTTCCTGCCCAAACAGCCTTGTGACTCCTGATTCTCCAAGGCAATACCTTTGATGTCCTCAGCCAAACTTCTAAGTGTTCATTAGTAATTGTACATAGTCAGAACTACCATTATATGGCTAATATCCACAGTAAAGCTATGTTAATTATAAATCTTGCACACAAATGTGGAAAAGTGAAGAAATATGCTCTCCTTACATGGAATATGACAGATATTGCTTATTTTAATAAGAATTGACTGTTATAGTTATTTAGAGTCATTGTCCGATTGTAACTCATTTTAAAATTTAAATTTAAATTATTTCAGGTAGTTTGCATTAACTTCAGATGCATATTCTCATCATAGTAGTATAGTACACAGTACATTCAGACAGACAATTATTTACACAGTGGCATGACAAAAAACCTAACCCGTTTCTTGTCAAAAACCAGTTGTATATAGTTATCTGATCTTTAACAAAGGAGCAAAGACAGGTCTGTGGAGAATGGTTAGTCTTTTCAACAAATGGTACTGGAAAAACATGCAAAAAAACACACACACTGATCTTACATAAAACATAACTCAAAAAGAATCAGAGACATAAAAGTTAAAACGTAAAATTATAAAACTCTTATGTACAGTAACAGTGAATTATCATAAAGAGAAATTAAGAAAACAATCACGTTTACCATTGCATCAGAAAAGAATAAAATTATCTAGCAATGAATTTAACCAAGGAGGTGAAAGTCTTATACACTGAAAACTGTAAGACATTGATGAAAGAAACTGAAGAAGACATAAAGAAATGGAAAGATACTTCAGGCTCATGGAGAAAGAATGAATGTTGTTAAAATGTCCATATTCCCCAAAACAATCTCCATATTCAATGCAATCCCTACACAAATTCCAATGGCATTTTTTTTTTACAGAAATAGAACAAACAATCCTAAAATTTGTGTGAACCCAGAAAAATCTGGGATACCAAAGTAATCTTGAGAAAAAAGAACAAAGTTCGAGGCATCACACTCTCTCATTTAAAATTATACTCAAAGTTTTACTAATCAAAACAGTGTGGTATTGGCATAAAAGCAGACACATAGATCAATGGAACAAAATAGAAGCCCAGAAATAAATCCACATATCTGTAGTCAATTAGTTTACAACAAGGGAGTCAAGAACATACAGTGGAGAAAGGACAGATTCTTCAACAAATGATGTTGGGAAAACTGACAGCTGTCTTATACCATTCACAAAAATTAACTCCAATAAATTAAAGACTTGAAAGTGAGACCAGAAACCATAAAAATCCTAGAAGAAAATGTATTTGGTATGCTCCTTGACATTGGTCTTAGTGATATTTTCTTGGATCTGGTTCTAAAAACAATGGCAACAGAAGCAAGAATAAACAAGTGGGGCTGTAACCTATTGAACGGAAGAAAATATTTGTAAATCATATATCTGATAAGGGGTTAATATCTAACATATATAAAAAACTCATACAACTCAACAAAACAACAATAAAAGAGTCTGATTAAAAAATGGATAGAGATCTGAATAGAAGTTCTTCCAAAGAAGACAGAAAGATGGCTAGCAGACACATGAAGAGATGCTCAACATCATTAATCATCTAGGAAATGCAGGTAAAAACCACATGGAGATATCACCTCATATCTGTAAACATGGCTATAACCAAAAAGATAAGAAGTAATAAATGTTGGTGAGGATGTGGGAAAAGGGAATCCTCGTACACTACTGGTGAGAATGTAAATTGGTACAACCACTATGGAAGACAGTATGGAAGGAAGTTCCTCAAAAAACTAAAAATAGAAGTACTGTATGACCTGGCAGTTCCAGTTTTGGGTATTTATCCAAAGAAAACAAAAACACTAATTCAAAAAGACATAGGCACCCCATATGTTCATTGCAACATTATTCATAATAGCCAAAATATGGAAACAACTTAAATCTCCATTGATGAATGAATGGATAAAGAAGTTGTGATACACACACACACAATGGAATACTATTCAGCCATAGAAAAGAATTAAATATTGCCATTTGTAGCAACATGGATGGACCTAGAGGTTATCATACAAAGTGAAGTAAATCAGACAAAGACTAGTATTAGATGATATCACTTATACACGGAATCTTAAAAAAAAAAACACGAATAAACTTATTCACAAAACAGAAATAGACTCACAGACATAGAAAACAAATTTATGGTTACCAAAAGAAAAAGTGTGGGGGAAGGATAAATTGGGAATTTGGGATTAACAGATACACACCACTATATGTAAAATAGATAAACAACAAAGACCTACTCTGTAGCACAGGGAACTATATTCAGTATCTTGTAATAACCTATAACAGGAAAGAATCTGAAAAATAATATATATATACACACACACACACACACACACACACACATATATAAGTGAATCACTTTGCTGTACACTTGAAGCTTTGTAAATTAACTGTATTTCAATTAAAAAAGAACAACAACAACAACAAAAAGACACAGTGACATAGAGAGTTTCTCCAGAAGGAAAGGGCCAGCCAGCTTCAGAAAAGGCTTGATGGAGAATTTGTCCACCCTAGGAACTCGCCTCACAGTAGGCTCAGAAAAATGAAAATCTGTACAATGGCTCCTCTGAGAATGATGTGGAAATGCAAACAGCTCCTTTATCATTTAGAAAAGGAAATAACCACTTAGAGTTAAGAACATTCAAAGTCATTACAACAACCCATTTTCTTATTAAAGAAGAAAACTAAATCATTCTCAGTAGTTTCCTTGGAGCCTGTGTTTGCTCTACAGTTATCTTTTCCCCACATTTCCATAGCTCTCCAAACCTCCTTTTGAGTTATATCCTTTTTTTTTTCTTTAATTTGGTAACCATATCTTCGATTAGGAGGGGAGCTTGCTTCTCAAAGGGAGTTTTTATGTAGCCAGGCTCTTAAAGACTCTGTGCTGTTAGAATTGTGTTTTAACTATGTGTTCCTCTATTTGACAACTGGAGTTCAAATCTTGTCTCCACTTCCCCGCGACTTGCCTCTCCTATCTGTTTGACCTTAGGCAATTTGCTTGGCTTTCTAAGCCCTTAGTTTCCTTGCCATTAAATGGTGATAGTAGCAATGACCATTTTATGTTAACTTTTATAAAACTTGAATGATGTTGTTCAAATAGAGCATATAGCCCTGTTTCTGATACCAATTAAACATTCACTAAATATTTTCCGTTTTCATTATAAGGAGCAAGAGTATTTCCAAGTTTTGGAGATGCTTTAGATTTACTATTCAAGAAATGGATCAAATGTATGACTATACTCCTTTTCAGGAAAAAGTGTTTTGGCCACATTTCTTGTTTATTTGGAATCACCATCTAGACTTTGGAGTGCCAGGATTCTCCCTTGAAGTCCCTTTGGTTTAGATGAGGTTCAATCCCAGCTTCAGAGCAGAATATGTTGTTCATATGCTACAAAATTAGAATCAAGCAATACAGAAAATGCCCTTGCCACAGTGAATAAATGCATAACTCAGGTACCATACTACAAGAGCTTGCTTCTCAAAGGGAGATATACAGACCATATATATAGCTTTGGGGAATAAGGTCCACACTTGAATAAAAGCTGCACTGATTGTTAAATGTTTCTTACATTTTTATTTTAAATAAGCTCTATTTCCAATCCCTACAGGAAAGGGACAGTATGCTTATATTTCAATAATAAGCCTCAACCAATTCTTCTTTGGTATTTTATGACTCACAAAAGTTATTTTGTGGTTTTGACTAAATCTATATGGAGATTTCAAATAATTACTAATAATACTTGTAAATGTGTAATAAAAATATTGTAACAAAGATGTGGAAAAAATAAATGTGCACATTGTATTTCTAGGTATACTCCTAGTCTCAAATTAATTAATTTTTTTTCTATTATTAAATATAAAACTTTCCAAAGTTTTGGAATACTTTTCAGTCTATGGTGTTATCTTCATTTGTTTGTCTAGAAAGAAGAAATGTTTAGAGAATCCATTATGAATCCAAGTAATAGAATTCCATGGCTCATTTTCACTTTGTGATACCAATGCTCTGTTTACAACTTTTGGGTCAGGGTAATGGTTTTGACCTAACATCCTTGCCTTGCCACATATGTGTGTGTGTATATATGTTTATAAAGCATATATATATATATATATAATCTCATCATTTCTATCAATAATTTTATGACTATATTTTAACACTAGTTAAACTATTTTGTTTAAAATACTGAAATTTTAACTTAAAATGTGCCCTGATAAATTAGTACATTTAAATAAAAAAAAAATTCTCAAAGAATGGTCAGACTAGGAGTCAGTAAATGAGTAATTAATACTAAAAATTTTCCAGAGGCTACTTAAGTGGAATAAATCTGTAAGGCGGACAGAAGAGTGTTTGAGAGACCTCTATTTCTCTCCCTCTCTCTCTCTCTTTTTTTTTTCTTTGCTAGTTCCTTCTTATCTCTCCTTCCTCCTTGCCAGCAAGGTCATCATACTGAAACTGGTCTTTAGTAAGCATGATACAGTAGTGCTCCATGCTTCAGCTTTAAGTAGCTCTTTTTGTATTAAAATCTAGTTTTCCCTGTTTCCTTCTCTAAGAAGGAAAGAAAACACATGTGATAGCATCTCCAATTAATTAGCTCATATAATTGTGTTAATGGCTTAGGATTTTGTTTGTTTTTTCTTATTTTAAAAATTGTCCCCTGGGAGCATTTGTTTTTTGAAAGAGGACTCCTGGAGACTTGAAGACAATACCATAGATTAAATCATGACTGGTAGGAATTTATGAGGCCTGGGAGAGAGTTATATTATAAAAGCTTATGAGGAAGGACATTTGTATAACATTTGTCAAATTGCCCCAGATAGACAACCTCTCTCCTCTGTTCACTTATAGATCCTAATTCAAAACCACTAAACTTTTGGTGGTGTAACTCATATCATGAAGTCTCCATAATGTAAAAAAGAGAAGAGAAATAAAATAAAAGGAGGAAACAGAATGTAAAGAAATGAGTAATATCTCTGTCTTTTGGAGGAATTCAGGAATGGCTCAGATACAGCACCACTGTGATTTCAAACCTGGCACATTAGTAATAGCACAAGAAAAGCAAAATATGAAATGGGCATGACAGATTTGATTTATTCCAAGCAAAAATGTATCAATTGAGGGATAGCTATTATTGTATAAAATTATAAATGCTACCATCACATGCTGAAGAAGATAAACAATCTCTTATTCACTTTGATTTGCCATGTTTAAATTTAAACTGGAAAAATGCTTTCCATTTACTATGTTCATTTAAAGGTTAAATCCTATGACCAAAGTAAAACTAAGCACAGAAAATGGAGTTTGATTAAGTAGTGCTGCTAACTGCCTCTTTGTCTTTCCAATAGAAATGATTTATTGCTTGTTTGGGAGTCAAGACATTTGATCATTATCAGATTATTTATTTAATTATTTTTTGATTAATCTTTTTTTTTTTTTTTTCCTCATGCAAGTCAAAGCTCTTTTAAATGAGGTCAAGACCTTAGCTAATCCCTGGGTGTGTTATATAGTTTTCTCCCTCAGGTACCTTCTCTCTATCAGGTGCTTGCTCTTGGAGAAATTGTTGCACATTCTGCAAGGAAATGGGAGGAAGGACTTAATAAGAGGGTTAGTTGGTGAATCAGTAGTTGAATTATCTTCGGATATTTAATAGGCCTCTAAGGTATTATAGTTTGCTGTGGATCTCTTTGACTGCTATTATCAATTTTGGTGGCTAATTTTCTTCATCAAAGAAATGGCCTTTGCTGGCTTATGCAAAATATGCTTAAACTTTCATTGCTGACATTTCCACTGCTGGGATAATCAATGTAATTATTAGAATTATCCTTGGGTATGGCTAAATGGAATCAAAGTTTGTAAAATGGCTGGGGTTTTCTTCAAAAGTTCAAAGCTTTTAGAAGCACTTCTCAAATAAAATGTTCATTGAGGCTAATCACAGTTAATCAATAATATCCTACATACATATGTGTATCTATGTGTGTATGTGTGTGTATATATATATATATAATTGAGCAAAGACTCTCAAATAAAATATTTGGGTTTAGGCATTTATAGAATTATCAACAATAAAACTTAAGTCAATATGTTTTAGTCATGAGATATATTTAATATGCACGCTAAACGTTAAGATACACATATGTCTCTTTCTGACAGGAAGTTAAATGGGGTTGGTGAACATTGTATTAGTTATGATTCTTATGGTTGAAATGATCAGAGCCAAATTCAAGCTAATTTAAAAGCAGCAAGTGCAATTTATTGGCTGATACAGTCCAGGAAAATATTGAACAATGAACCCAAGAGGAAATGCTGGCATATTGCTTGGTGCCAGGTACACCTGAAATCAAGAAACCAGATGCCATTCTGGTGTCTTCCCAGCCTCTTATCTCTGCTCCTCTCTTTTACTACAGACCAGCTTTGCCCAAAGGGTGATATTGGAAAAGAAACCACCGTAGCTAGTTTCAACAGGAAGTTGTTTATTATATTTATTAAATAGCTTATAGATTAAAGTAGAGGAAGTAAAAAGAGAACCTAGGCTGAATTTCTAGGAACAACTTTCAAAAGCACGTTGCAGAACTGCTGCCTCTGTCCTGACTGGGAAGTTTCCAGTAGAACTGAAAGTCAGCACTATAGCTGCTGGCTGCAGAACCTCTGCTTCTGCCCTAATCTGTGTTAGTAAATCCCATGCCTCATTGCACACGTTCTTCCCCCTGAAATTCAGTTTTGAACTCATGTCTCATCCAAATACACTTGATTAGCAGAGTCCAAAGCCCACCTTGAACCCTAGGTGAAAAGAAGCCTGGAAGAGGTAGTTTTAACCCTTCAGCTTCATCAGAATGAGAAGGTACTCCAGAAGGAGGTTGAAATGGATAAAGGATATTGAGTAAACCACAACTGCATCATAGTCAGGAAATATGTCTAGGATGTCTTATGTTTACAGTTTTAAGATTCAACTGTTGGAAAGAGATTGACTCAATACTCCTAGTATTTTTTAAATTCCCAGGAAAGGGCCTAAGAGTTAATCTCTTCTTCTGTTGATATGAGCTTTAGACCCGTCAACTCTGGTCAGTGGAAAGGGTCACCTTGTTTAAAATTCCCATTCCTATGGTGAAGATGCTGAAAGGGGCCATGGTTGCTGGAAAAGGATTGCTGGGAGAACAATCCCAAAGTTTTCCTTATATGTTTATGTGTATATGTGTGTATATGCATGAATTTGTCATTTATATCTGATATCACATGGAAATTTAGATATTCAGATGTCTAAACTCAGATATACTGCTGTGAATAGTAAATGGTAAGTGATAGTGTTGTTATAGAAATTTGGACTTCAGCGTTGGTATAAAAGTTATGCAAGAATGTTATCTGCTGCTGAGACTTCAAGTTGCATGTTTCTCAGGCAAAGATCAGAATATAAGCAAAATGCGTTCTGGCGATCCTAACTGACTTTTCCTAGAGGCAGAGAAGAATGGGAGAAATTTAGAAAGAAAAAACTGAAGCCAGATTTTTCTAGCCCTGAACTACTAGAAAACGATGTTCTCTGGAAAACTCAATGTTCTTTTCTAAGTAATGTATTATTCATGAAGGCTTCAAACGCTATTTTCGAAAATTAATCTATTGGTGGTATGAAAGGACAAGTGTAGAAGAGAACAGATGCAAAAAGAGTAGAAAGGAGAGAATAACGCAAATATTCTAGGTATGAACTGATGCAACTGAATTAGGATGCTGGTAAGAAGCATAAAAAAGATGAGATAAATAGACTATGGTTTTTATCAAGTATAGTTTTAAAAGCATAACATAGCTTTTATTTTACACTTTTTGGGAAAATGTATAAAACTGATTAAGATAAAGGAACATAAAACATCAAAACAAAACAAATTTTTAATGCAGTAACACTCTATATTGCTACACATACTTAATAAAATTATTTATTTAAGTTTGGAAAGCCATGGAGAGCTAGATGAGCCTAATTTTCCAAAGCAAAATTATGCAAGTTGAATTATTGAACAGGATGAACAGAGCTTCCAATTAGAGAAGGGGGAAAGCAAAGTCCCTGGAAATTGGTTTAGTAATCAGTATTTTGGCTTTCTGTTTCCAAGGAAAGCAGGCTTAGAAGATGCATGAAGTGTCATAATTTGTAACTTAAAGTATTTTGCTTGGCATCAGAAGGAAGACTTGAAATGCTCGTGTTTCCTAAGGAGAAAAAGGCTAAAGTAATTAGATAAGGAAAACATGGAAGTAAATAGCAGTGTTCTGAAAATCTTGGCAACTACTCCCGTTTCTTGCTTTCTGTTTTTATGTAAGTGGACTCGTTTCAAGATGGTTTTACTCTCACATAAGTTCTAGACGTATTTTACCCTTGCTGTTCACCTTCAGTGACTTTTTGTGTTTTAGGGCACAAACCAGAGATAACAGGCAGAGAAATGATTCTCTTTTCTTGCTTGGCTACCTTAAGTTTACCTTTGTGATTATAGGAATTAAAATTCAAGATGATTCTTAATAGTCATTTTAATAGTTTTACCACTCTCACTTTTTAAACTGGAGTATCCATCGAAATTAAGAGGACTTATAACAGCCATGTTCCTCTGCTTTCTTAGAAGGATACACATGAACAATCAATACACAGTAATGAAATGGAGCACTTGAGTTGTGGATTTTTCAGATTCAAATTTCACTGGGAGCAAAGGCAACAAGACAAGTTACCTATCTAAGCATGTCTAGGAAGCAGACGTGGTGGTATATTATATAGCAATCTTTCTAAATTCCCATGAGTCAAGACTTTGGCTTGTTTACAAGGAATTGCTCTTTAAGTTAATTCTGTAGCTATGTGTCTTTGCCTTTCACTTAACCTTTGTTGAAAGTTATGCCTTATGCAAGTTTGCTTATTTCCTATTTGTAATTATATAATTCTTACAGTTTTGTCCTAATATCATGGTCTTTGAAAGAGTATTTGGAAAATTTACATGCCTATCTTTTCCATATTACCCCCATTAGAAAAAAAGATGTCTGAAAGCTTTTCAATAAAGGGATGATTCACCTTTATGTGAAATGCTAATTAGAGTCTATAAAACAGTAGTCCCATATACTTATGATTTGCAACTGTAAAGCATTCATCGATGACAAATTGCCCTTTATTTATGCTGAATGATATATTTTTCTTTTGTTCCCCCCAAAAAATAAATTTAGAAATATGATCATGGCCTCCAGTATTAAATGTAATTCAACAGCATAAAGGATAATTCTAATTCTTTTCTTTCTTTAGCTTGGTTCAGAATATAAATTGGATGAGGCTTAAAGCTTCTATTTCAGTTGGCCTTGCTTATTCTAGTGCAACCTTGAAATAAATTTATTGTTTTTCATTTATAGTTAAGGTCAGATGAAAGATAGGTTAAGATCTATTGCACTGGCTGTAACAACCAATAAAATATTTCACTGCAGACTGGGAAATAAATACCTAGTACCTAATCAGAAACAGTGTGAAACACAGTCCCTTTTGGAGGTTACCATTTTGCGCTAACATACGTTCCCTACATAAGAAAATTAACTTATATTCTTATCTGCACAGCTAAAGTTTATATGATAGAAGACAACAGAATGATATAACAGTTTAGGAATTCTATTAGTTGAGCTGTTGGTATGTTGAGGAATTGTAGCATTTTAGTGAGTAATCTTTATTAAATGAATATTTATGTTAAAAGTAAAAATGCTTTTTACTAGTTAAAAGGGCCAGTACACTTCTTTTAGTCTACACCATGGATATAAATATTTTTAGACCTCAGTTGTCTAAAATGAAGAAGACAAAATCAATGGCTAAATACCTCCCGCCCAATACTCTCCTAATATTACTCTGTAGCAAATTAATCATTTAATAAAAAATCCAATTAATTTTCTTCAGAAAATTTCTAACCTTTGAAGCTGTATTTTTTTAACATCTAATTTACTTACAAAAAATTCACCTATTTTAATTTACAATTTGATGTGTTTTAACAAATATTTATAATTGTGTAACTCCTACCACAATCATGATATGGAATATTTTTGTTGCCCCCACAAGTTTCCATGTGCTCTTTTGTATCAGTTACTCCTCTTACTCCCTATCCCTGGCAACCAGTTACCTACATTCTAGCCCTCCAGAGTTTTGTGTTTCTTAGAATGTCATATATAAATAAAACCACACATAGTAGTCTTTTGTTCCTGGCTTCCTTTGATTAACATAGCCCTTTTGATGTTTATCTTTGTCGTTCTGTATGTCAGTAATTTGTTCCTTTTCTTTCTTTTTTTTCCCCCCAAGTGTTATTCCATTGTTTGGACATATATTTTCATTTCTGAGTTGAATAGAAGCGGTGATGGTGAACATTATTGCCTTGTTCCTGCTCTTAGTAATGGACTAGCTTTTATATGTCCTTTATTAGGGTGAGGAACTTCCCTTTTATTTCTGGTGTACTGAGGGTTGTTACCATGAATGGATACTGAATTTTGACAAATTTTTTTTCTGTATCTACTGATATGATCATAAGAACTTTCTTCTTTGTACTTTTGATATAGTGAAATACTTTTATTCCCAGAATAAATCCCATTTATGTATGATTTCTTATTCTTTTCAGATACTGCTAGATACAGTTTGTTAAGATATTGTCGTGGATTTTTATGTCTCTGTTTATGAAGTACATTTGTAATTTTCTTTTCTTGTAATGCCTTTGGTTTTATTGTCAGAGTAATAATGGCCCCCAAGTTTTAAATTAGAGCAAAACAACTATTCATAGAACTTCCTAGGTTCTGTTTTTATTTCTGTATTAAGCATAGGTAGAGTAGAGAGAAGTGACTTCCTCTTCTAGATTCTGGAAGAATTTTTGAGTAATTAGTATTATTTCTAGGCTTGTGGGAAGAATTTTAACTACAAATTCAATTTCTTCAGTGACCTTTTGTAGTTTGTGCTTGCAAAGAACTTGTCGATTTTATCTAGAAGTCATATCAATTGGCTTAAAGCTGTTCATATACCCCCTAGTTATCCTTTAATATAGGTGTCATTTGCCCCTCTGTTCCTCTTTTATTCCTAATACTGGTCATTTGTGCTTTCTCACTCTTTTTCTTATCAGTCAGAACATTCATTTGCCCATTTGTTTTAATGAACCAGCTTTTGGTTTTATTAATTATTTCATTTGTGCTTAATGTTTTCTATTTCACTGATTTCTGCTTTTATATTTATTTCCTTCCTTCTTCTTAAGAGTTTAATTCTATCTTTTGCCTGAGTTTAATTAGTCCTTTTGCCTTAAGTTTTGAAGTTGGAATCTTAAGCCATTAACTGAGCTCTTTCATCTGGTCTAATATAAGTGTTTAATGCTATACATTTCCCTCTGTGCACTGCTTTTACTGCATGCTATGAGTTCTGAGATTTTTATGTTTTATTTACTTCAAAGTATTTTCTAATTTTCCTTTTGATTTCTTCTTTGACCCATGAGTTATCTAGAAAGTGTTGAAGTGTTGTTTAATTTCCAAATATTTTAGAGATTTTCAAAATCTTTTTATTATTGAATTCTAATTTAAACCCATTGTAGTCAGAGAACATATTTTCTATGATTTCAGTCTTCTTAAATGTATTAAGACTTGTTTTATGGCCCAGAATGTGGTCTATCCTGGTGAATAGTCTGTGTATACTTGAAAAGAATGTGTATCCTACTATTGTTGAATGAAGTGTTTTATAAATGTCCTTGAGACAAGATGGCTGATAGTGTTGTTTAAATCTTTCACATGTTTACTGATATCTGTCTACTTTTCTATCAGTTACTAAGAAAGGAGTGTTGAAATTTCCAGCTATAATTCCCAAGCAAGTCAAGGAAGGTTTCACATTGGATATGACAGACAAGAGAACTTGGTCCTTCAAGATGTGAATTAAAATTCAACAGGGTATTAACTGCAGAAAGGGGAATCCTAGAGTAAAATCCTAGTATAAAATGTATGTATATTAACATTTAGCTGAAAAAATTTTGAAATTTTACCTAATTTCTAATTGCAACTATCTTTTAAAAAAGGCTTTTGTTCATAGATAAGAATAAGAAGTTAGAAAAATGGGATTTGGGTTATTTATGTAAAATTTTAAAATGTATGACTTTGTTAATGCTGCTTTAATGCCTTGTGTAATAGAACAAAAAAGTTTTAAATTAGATTCAGTACATTGAGGTAATGCTGAGTATCTTGATGTGATCAGAATTTAATTATATAAACAGAAAACCTTTCTGTGAAATGGGAAGTAGGCTTGAAGAAGGAAAAAATGGAAGATCTGGCAGCTTAAAATTATGGCCAGTTCATGAAGAATCTTGTAGTCATGCTAAGAGCTTGACTGATACTTAATTCCGATGCAAAAGGAATCACCGGAGGATTTCATGGAGTGAATAGCTGATGGAATACCATACAGGGTTAGCAAGACCACTTTGGCAGGAAGGAACAATTAAGAATTTAGAAATTCCTCCAATTTTACTGAATGTCAATAAAAGCTTAAATGGGAGGGGATTGTCTGAACTCGGGGGAGGATTTCTGAAGAAATTTCATTTGGGGATCATTTGTAGGTGAATAATTAGGAAAATTCCAGTAAATTTAGGCTTGATGAAAAATCACACTAGAAATCAAGCTAAAAAACACAAGAGAATCTACATTAAGGAATAGGTAGAAGCTTTGTTAGGTTTTTAAATATATGAAGTTTGAGTTGACTATGGAACTCCTTGGTAGAATTCAGAGAACAGTAGAAACAGTGGGAAACAGCTGGAAATAGGGTTTTAAGGCTTAGCATCAGCTCTTAGAAATGGGTTAAATATTCCAAAGAGGTGGAAAAAGGGCTGAGAATAGTAATCTGGGCACTTAGATTGGGACAAAAATGAAAAGGTATGGGTTAGGCAGGAGACATAAATCTATACCAAACTTAGCCACATCATTATGTTTATTTTGTGAGCAGGTTAATTGGATCTATTCAATGAGAAGCAAAATTTTACCTAATTCATCTCATGCTATTTCTGACCAAGGTAAAATAAAATGAAAGATCCTAGGTTTATATTTCTGGAATCATTTCCAGTTCGGAATGGTTTGGCTTATGTTTTGGGCCAAATCACAAAGAATTTTTTTCCATTTCTAATTACAGGGCATGATATAATACAATTTTCTCTAAATTAAATCTGTTAAGCTTGATATTATAAGCCCTCTTCCCTCACCCTCTCATCCTCAAAAAGACAATTTTACAGCAAAAGTAGGTATGAACCTGAAGGTTTTACTTCTTCGGGCAGTTGAATGATCTAATTGGATAAGCGTCATTAAGTTTAAAACTTCATAATTATTGTGGTTTTTCTGCTGAGTGACTTTCTTTTTTTTTTTTCCAAAGCTTGTTAGAGAACCCAAAATCATTCTCATATCCCCTTTTCTCCATTACTTCATCAGCACAGATACACCATTGCTGAGAATGCTGAAGTCAAGAGCACATTCATCTTTCATAGTAGAAGCAATTTCCTGTTTTCAAAAACTTGTAATGAGATTTTAAAAAATACAAACGAATCTAATATATCCACAGTAGAGATTACAGAGTTGGATAAATGCAGACAAACTGATGTTTAAACTGTGGTAGCCTTTTCTAACATTCTACTGTTAATTTGCCAGCAGGATTCTCTACTCAGAGGGTAGAGAGGATCTGGGATAAATACATAGGTTTCCTAAAATATATGGCCTCGGTCTGAAATGCATACATAATTTATAGTCATTTGAAAAGGAAAGACCCCATCTCTTAAAGATCATAGAGATTAATTTTTATTTCAAAATACAAGAAAAAGAAATTTGTTATTTTAATGGAGCTAATTTTCTAATATTACAAGTTGTGCAATGAGAATAATCAGGACTGTTTTTTTTTCTCCCACATAGAAAGGCATATGCTGTTATTTAATTATTGAAAACCTTCTGGTATATTAAAACCTTAAGAAAATTTTTAGGTTTCTTAACTTTCAAGATTTTCTTTTAGAAAATCAGCTATCTTACCACCATCTACTAGTAATAGTATAGCTGTAATCACATTAGAGATGTTGAAACACACCATCCATACTTTACGTTTATCACATGCTTTTCAATTAACTGTGAAAGGAAATGAGGAAGGATGTTTCTACTCTGCAATATGTAGCTGCCCCTCGCCACTCCCACACCATCTGTTTCATTTTATTTCCTGTGGGGTCATACTTACTGAGGCCTTTGAATCACTTAACCACTGGGTTGATACATTTTTTTTCCTTGAGGATCTCTCTTTTCTTTCTAATCTATTTACTTAACCTGACATACCTGCCAGGTTAATACTACCAAAAGGTTGCCTTTGATCATTTTGTCAGGACAAGGTGGTCTGCCTTTCATGAGCTTTTTATTTAGAATCTAGGAGGGATAAATAAACATTTGATATAACAGATAAGAGATTAAATTGACCTAGGACTGAAACAGTAAAGAGATGATTATCGATAGTTAAAGGTGAAAAGTTTCCTCGGTGATCTTTTATTTTGCATTTGGACTTACTGAATTCCTCCTCCAAAAATGAAAAACCAAATTCCACTTTATTTAACACGGCATTGCAAGGAAGGTTTTATTACTTAACAGTGATCGTTAAACATTATTTCTTACCTCTTCTGCTGCTCCAGCTCCCTTCTCTATTAACTAATGCATCCTTTCATTTAACCATCCATCAACTCTGGGAGTTCTCCAAAGAGACCTTACACTTCTGCTGCTCTGAGCCTTTGTTCATGGAGTATGCTGTTGTCACGTGCATTCTGCTTTGCAATATCCTGTGCATCTTAGTGTGATTCACGTATTTCCATGTATGGTCATCTGTTACCTGATGGAAATAATAGATTTGTCTTTGCGTGCCTTACTCATTATATCATCAGTTTGTACAAACCCACAAATTATAGCAAACTGTTCTAAACAGAAAACTAGTAAAGGTCCGGTAGAACCTCTGACCACACTGATTTAATTCAGTAAACATTTACTGAAAATTTATCACTTTTTATGATCTGCAGTAAATGTGAAATGCTGACAGTTATTGAGCTCTTGCTTTTGATAAGGCACAGTTCTCAGAACTTCACATGCAGTGCAATATTTTCATTAACCCTCAAAAAACTCTGAAAAGGAAGTGTTATTATCCTCAGTGACAAGACGGGGAAACTAGGGTACACAGAGGATACAAAGTTCACCAACGCCGCCCAGCTAGCAACTGGAGGGCACCACTAAACACAAAGCCATACTGCCCTTCTCTTACACGCTTCTCACCTTTTATTCCTGAGTCTGAAGTAGCAAGGACCGTTTGAACTATCCATAGGCCCTGGGGGACTCTGTGACTTGCTCAAGATCACTAGAGTTTAAGGCACAACTGAAATCGGGTAAAAGATCTTTTGAGATCTGTGCTCTTTTCATGACCTCTCATTGTTACAGTGGTGTCCTTCTTCACTTTAGTGGTTTTGACTTTCCAGTGGTAAGTTTCAGGCAAACAAATATTAAAAAAACAAAACAAAAACCTGTGTAATTTTACATGATTTTAAAAATTATTTTGTTCTGCTTTTGTTTTCACTCAAATAAGTATAAAAAACACCCTTCTAAGTGCATAAAGTTCCCCACCACAGGTCAAGAAAAACTAGCACCCCAGTAACTTTATAATGTAGCATTACACAAATCTGTATCCACAGCTCCATTTGTCCAAAGCAAGTAGCTTTGTTTGAGCTTTATTATATGTTTTTAAGCTAAATGAAACACAGAAAGCAATGATTTAGTGAGCAGCATGGATTTGCCAACACTAGTTCAAATTAGACCTGCCAGCTAACCCCTATTTCTCACCTGTGAGTCCAATAAATAAATTATAAATGTTGGCACAATATTTATATTATTATTTTTATAGCCCACAATTTACAACCCTGGCTGTCCTTGAGAGGCTTTGTGTGTTTGTTACAGTCTCCTCCAGGGAGGATTCATCGAATGGCAACTCTACATCTGCGCTCAGGGAAAATTCAGGCTCATTCTACTACATTCCATTTCCCAAGAAACATTACTATTCCTCATTGACTGTGTACAGAGGATTAATTATGCTGTCACTTGGTGTATTTACGTCCTTGGAGGTTGTATTGGCTTGCTGACTTTAAAATGGCCAGTATACGTCCTGCAGCTGGACAGAGTTGTTTTGTAAGCTGTCTCATTGCTGCATGCTGCTTCCCAACAGGCACTGTGTCTGTGTTTCAGAACAACCAACGAAACAGGAAAAGTCTTCATCAGCTGGTTATTTTTTAACTCTTCAAGAGAAACTGGGTTGGTGTTTTTTTGTTTGTTTTTGTTTTTTGTTTTTTTCACTGAATTAACCACTAGTAGTGCACAGTGATTAAGAACAAAAATATCTAGGCTTGATTCCCAAGTTTACCAGTTACTGGCTTTGTGAGTTGGGGGTGGGGGTTACTTAAATGTTCTGTGCCTGAATGTCCTCAGCTTCAGAAACGTGAGTAATAATAATGTCCATGTCACAGATTGCAGAGAGAAATATTGAGATAAAGCAAATCACCTCGTAGGACATCTAGTAACTGACCCTTGAAAATGCAGCCATCATTTTTATGCCATTATTATTGCACAGAGCTGCTGTTTAAGGAATTCATAAGCATATAGACACCAGGGCAGTGACTGCAAGCTTTTCTTTTTCTTTTTTTCACGTTATATCTAGGAGCTCTTAACCTCTCCTTATCTATTTATAATCTACTTTCTTTTCCTCAGACAGTATAAATAAATGAACACCATTTATAAATGAACAACAAAATATTCCTTCTTGGACATTTTTTTCTCTTCCTAGTACTTGATGTAAAGACTGTGCTCAAATAATTGTGAGTTTCACACTGTCTAAAAGTAGGCCAGTGATTAACCTTGAAATATGATGGTTTCTTTCCATTCTTATCACTTAAGTGAGTTTCTGTGGATATAACTAATATCATCAAACAAATGTCTCTCTCTCTCCTTCCAATACTGGAACAAACACTGGGATTTCTGAATAGCATAATAATGTAATAGATCTTACCAGCTGGACCATTAGCACCATAAGCACCATAATGCATGCCATTTCATCACTTGCATACAGTCCAGCAACAATCTTGTTTACCTTCTTTGATCCTTGCCCTGCAGAAACTGGGTACTCTTTTTAAAATTATGTAAATCAAACCACATCACTATCCCATGCAGCCCTCGTCAGTAGCTTGCACTTACACTTGTGGGGAGAAAACAGATTCTTTGCCACAGCCCGCTTCCCTAAGTTGATCCCTGCCTTCCTCTTGGATCCAGTCTCCTGATCTTTCCCCCTAGAATACTAGGTTCTAGTCTCCTTGATTTTCTTGCTTTTCCAGCACACCAAGTTCACCCCTGACCCAGGATCTTTGTATCTGTTCCTTATCCAAGAGGCTTTTTCTCAGATCTTCACATACTTTCCAAAGTTATGTTTTCTGGGTTTCTGCTAAAAGGTCACGTCAATTGAAACACTTTACTTGACTACCCACCTTAGAATAGTCTCCCTCATTTCATCACTCCCCATCCTCCTATCCTGTTTCTCTTCCAGGCACTTACTGCTATTTGAAATTTTAATAATTCATGCATGTATTTATCTATTACCTGTCTCTACCAGTTGAATGCAAGCATTTGGAAGGCATTTTTTTTTTAACCATTTTGTTAATAGCTGTGTTCCTACAGCCCAGACCTTAGAACAGTGACTGGCTCAGAGAAAGTAGTTAGTCAAGAATATGAATGAACTGAAAAAGAGCCTATCATGTATTAACTCAGGAGTAAGTAACTCCAAAATTTATTATCAAACATAGAAAACAGTATGTTTTGTCTTATAGTTTGCTATATTTTATGAGAATGCCATCTACTCCATTTATTGTAATTTGCCTATTTAATCATGCAAATACCATTTAAGAAATAAGCCTAGTATTATAAAAATATATTTTAATATTAAGCCTTTTTTAAAAATTCTGTATGGAAATTAAGAACCATGAATCATTTAAATCACTTCAGTATTCCTTTTTTTTTTTTTTTTTAATGGTGCTACTGTTACCAGGAGGAGAATGAAAGTTATCTCAGTTGTTCGTCATCTGAAAAAAGTGAATTTTCAACGAGAGATAGAAAATGTGATATAAACAGAAGATTTTATTAGTAAATTTAAAAGGTAGTAAAATACAGTATACCCTTGAGAATTTCCTTTCCAAGAGAGGGAAGAATGGTGTCGCTCCTTTGTTTTTCCCATTCTTATATCCTGGCTTAGGGGGCGTTATTTGTGATTGATTGATTGATTGATTGATTGATTGACGGCTCACGTTCTTTGAGTGCTCAGGCTGATAGATTGACAGCTTGTGTTCCTTGTGTTCAGGCTGATTGACTGCTCACGTTCCTTGTGCTCAGGCACACCTATCTCTTCTATGCATGTTTCTACCCATGATGCACATAGAGAAACCTACAGGAGGGGGCTCAAACTGTAATGTTAATTATATTATAATAAGCATTGGGTCAAGTTAAGCCAAGTCCTTCTATCTACCGCGCTGCTGCGGTGTTTGGTTCTAGCCAAATTCTTTGCTGGCCCTCATTTAGAGAAAGTAAAAGTTTTTGGAGCCCCTTATCCTGAGCGCGGACCTACTGTTATTTTCTGGGTTATTCCCTCTCTCTTCCTCTCCCCTTGCCCGGTGCTTATTTCTGTCTAACTGCCTAACAGTACTAGGGATTGAACCCAGGACCTCTTGTGCATCCTATCTACTACTGATCTATATCCACCATGTCAGTATTTCTAAGGTAATATTATTCACCTATATAACACCAAAAATCTGACCTACCAGTTCAGTAAAAATCAATGATACCTCTTTCATTAAAATATTTTGTACTCTACCTGAATTTTAAATATACAGTTGTGAGAATGTGAACTACTGTGACTATGATATCTTACTAGTGTGGCTGAATTTTAATTAGAACTTGGAGTTATGTGGGATAAAAGAATAATTTGTATCTGGTTCAACACAGTCAGCTATGGTACAGATAATTAGATCATAGTATCCAAATGTGGAGATTCAGTATAAGTGAAATTAAAGTAGTGTTTGAGAACAAACCAGTAAAACAAAATGAGATTTGTGCTAAACTTGCGACCTTGAGCTATGGATATTAGAGCGATTCCTCTCCACCGCCCTGCTTATGTAATCATCCTGAAGTGCAGAACAACTTACTACTCTTTCTTAGAAGTTATTTTCCTTCAAGGTTAAACTACAGATCTGTCCCTTTATAATATATTCATTACAGTACCTTTCAACAAGAAACAATATCGTCTCTAGCAAAACCTTAAAGAAAAAGCTCCTTTCATTAAACAGGATTTTGAATAACATACTCAGTAATCTGGAAGATGTAGCTGTAGGTGTGTCAACATATGAACAGAGTTTTATACAAATAACAATGTTTTCAGAAATAATTATAATATGCTTAAGAATAAGAACCACCTCCTATATAAAAGCTCTCCTCTGCCCCAGGGAAAGTGTATGGAAAGAATGAAGGAGTCACACCTTCATTCTTTTACCCGTTATTGATTATCTTGTATGTTCCCCTATCCCAGACAAGATGTTGGGAATAAAAGGAAAACAAGCTGGAGATTCTCAGTGTTTACTAGGTGAGACACACACACACACACACACATCCCTAAGTACAACATCTCTCCCTAACTTTAGGAAGAGATGAGTTTTCCAGGATCTGCTTTAAGTTGTCCAGCATTAAGTCTCTATCATACAGGTTAGCATTTAATGAAATATTTTGTCCAATGTCTTCAGATGTATTGCTGTTTATTCTCAAATCAGGTAATCCACATTTTAATGAAGAACCATGATTTATTTGTATTTTTATATTTTTTTAATATGCCTGCAGAATGAAGGACTCATAACAGACACTAATCGCACAAAAAAATCATGATTATGTTCAATCTAGGTCATAATATGAATGAATCACCCTTTACAGTAAAACATCAAAAGAAGGATTCTAAGTTATATACTCTTTGACTACCTATTTTGAGTTACAAATTTCCAAATTCCAAGTCTCCCTTTAAAAAAATTTCTCCATAGTGCTTATCATTATCTTATTCAGTTTATATGTTACATATTCATTTTGCTTCTTCAGAATCTTCCCCAGTAGAATGTAAGTTCTATGGGGGTAGAAATTTTTGTCCAGTTTGTTCACTTTTTTAAGCTCATTGACTGAAATAGTGTCTGATATCTAGAAGGTGCTCAATAAATATTTGTGGAAGGAATGAATGAAGGAGTGAAAAGTTTGTCTTCACAGTCATGAGAATTTTATTATTGTATTCTACATTATATGTAAGAGATTATGTATATGCACCCATCCCATTAAGTTAGCAAATAAGTGAACAGATTTTTTAGTAATAATATAACGTTAATAAAAATAATCCCATATACTTACTCAGTACTAACATGCATATAAAATATTTTAGTACTTTGGAAATCAGACTACATCTTAAAATTCACCTATACATATAATATGGTGCTGTTTTAAGTATTTTTCTCTCCATCAAAAGTCTGTTAATCTGTGCTTTGTGTGTTATAATTGAGGTTTTGTTAGAGTTGAAGGAATGTGGTCATTTGCTGTGTTATAATAGTCAGTTTGTCATAATTTTAGCTATAGCCACAATGATCAGTAATTGTGACTGGAAATACCACTGACACTGGTAATAAGAAATAGATATGGTGCCCAGAGAAAGGCACTTCCTTTCTGAAATTTTCTTACCAATTCAGATAACTGTGCCAAAGTGGTTGCCATATTTTGGTACTTAACACAGTCCTGACACGTAGTTATTTTTATATGATGTTAGTTAAATAGGAAAGAATGAACTCAACTTTTATTAACTTTATTTGGGTATTTTTTTCCATTTTATCAAAATGTAATTGACACATAGCACTGTTTAAGGTGTACAGTGTAATGATTTGACTTACATATGTTGTAATTGGATATTTCCTTAAAAAGAAAAAAATACACATGCTAACTAAACAGCAGTAGCTCTCTCATACAGTACCACACTACATTTATATAAAATATCAATAAGGATGACAGATAAAAGAAGCAGAAATATTCAGGTGCAAACTGTTTTCTGTCTTGGCTCAAACTCAATGAGTTGTGACCATAGGTGCTAAACATAGCCAGCATTTACTGAGCACTTACTGTCTGGCAGGTAGTATGAAATGTGCTCATTGCACATTGTGATCTCTGCTTTGTAGAATAAATGACTGAGACAGGTGAATAACTTGCCCAGGGTCAAACTTACAGTCAGCAGTGGAGCCCAGGATTGAGTCAAGATGTGACTCCATTATGCTCTGAGTCCTTGCTCTCTCATTTACAGAGCTGGCTTAATTTAAGAGCATCTTCAGGCCAGACCAGCAGAGCCTGCCTTAAAATGGCCTTCTACTTGGTTTAAGCCTCTGCTGCCACCATGTTGAGAATCTTAAAATAATTTTGAACAAGTGGCCCTGTATCTTCATTTTGCACTAAGTTCTACAATCCTGTTTGGCAGCTTTAATACAGGAATTTCACAGAAAAATTCTACTTTGATTATTGCTTATTGAATTATTTTTCCTTTAAAAAAGATCTCCAAGCAGACTAAGTTTTCTCCCAAATTCATATGTTAGTTAACTCTCCCTATAATCCCGTTTCCAGTGGATATAATCTCAATCTGACTCTACTAGGAAAACTTGCTCTGTTTTAGGCTCATTAGTCCTTAGGTCCCACTTAAGATCCACTTATGGATTTACCCTTTATTATTATTATTATTTTTAATCAGAAGATTTATTATAAGGCACTCTCTTTCCTTATCCAGTTTCTTCCCTGAGATTATGACAAAGGCTGTTAATTCAATTATTTATTAAAATAGATTTTTTTTTAATTGCAAAGGTCGTACAGTCACCTGTTCTAGGTTCCAGTATACTCTTGAGGGAGCAGTTGCAACTCAGCCCCTTCCTCAATCAAAATAAATGCACCAACCTAATGCTGCACTTGCTCTTGCATTTATTCTTGTTATATCATTTATTTCCTCTCCCCTTTTCCATTTAGAGTTATTATATGCTTTGAGTCGCTAAAGGGGCTTTTATGAAAGCAGGGGAAATGCATTTATGTCATGTGGAGGCTGCATGCTAATTACTAATCTGACAGGGTGTAATAACAATACAAAAGCATCATTGAAGAGAAAAAATGAGCAGAATATACAATTATTTTATGAAAGTGTTTCTTTCCTTGAGGGAGAAATCTGCACATTTACCATCTGCAACAAAGGAGATGTTGAACTACATAAGTGAATTACCCCAGCTCTGTACACATGTGTATATGGAATAGGATGAACTTGAAATGACATTAAGTAATTTTGTTATTGTCAAAAATAAAAATAAAGAACACCCAAAGACATGACTAATATAGTGAACTCCAAAGATGTATTTTCACATTTTTTTCCAAAGGGCCACAGTAATTCACTTGAGAAATCAAATGTGCGATAAAGTAATATGAATTTTCCCAGAGTAAAAAATATATTGTATAAAGCATTCACGATTCTTCATAATGCATGTGAATTCAACAACTGCAAATATGCTGTAGGGAAAAAGAACTAGTACATTAACACTCTAGCCTAAGAGTTAGAAAGTTTCTTACAAACAGCACACTTACTCAAGAAGTTAAGTAATCTGGACAAGAATCCTTGCTAACTTTTAGAGTTTTTCTTATTTTAAGTGACCGAAGAGTTTAAGAGTTTTCATGCAAGCTTCCAGTCTAATATTGAGTTCTTGCCTTAATTTCCATAAGTCTCTTTCAAGGACTTTCCAAAAGAAAAAGAAAACTAGTAATTCCTCTCTCCCTAAAATTGCCATGTAACTGGGGAATAGAAATACTATTTTAACAACACAACCTTACACATCTCTACTCTTAGAAGTACAGATTTTTTTTTTTACATTCAGGATGCTAAATAATTCAGATGAATATTCTTTTAAAAGGAGAAAGAATGCACTCTTAAAGATATGGAGAGAGAAACTTGTACTAATCTTAATTGGTTTATGAGTTCCAACACGTAGTGCCATCACATGTCGCCATCAGCCTAGAGCTCTCATACAGCTGCAGAGAACTGTTCAAAGATTATGCTTTCAGTTGGACTCCATGCCAGAGCAATGGTTAAATTAATAAGGTTGGAGAACAAGGATGTATAGGCAAAAGAAGTGCATTAAATCACAAATGCTGTTGTTACCTTTACTTTTTCTCCTGGGGTTACTTCTGCCTTCATTTATGCCTTACAGGGATTTGGTTATTTAATTTGTGGTGATTTTTCGTTTTGTAATAAAAAACTATTTTAAATGTAAAGTCAAACATTAATTGTACCGAGTAAATTCTTTGAGCTCTCTTATGAATGACGCATGTTGTGGTCACGTCAGAGAAGTATACTTCTCCCTCCCTCATGGAATGTCCCCGGGTGACATTGATTTCAAAGATGGGTACAGTGGAGCTTAAGCATGTCAGTGATTATCTCTCTCTATTTGAAAGCATTTGGAAGACAGGGAGCCAGTCTGTTCAACTAGATTTTTAAAGTGACTCTGACAGATCATTGCTTATTAAGTGTACAATGATAGGGGAAAAGGAATGCATTTGTTTTATTTTGTTGCTTTCATGGTCATAGTATAAGCAAAATGCACATGCATCATTAGGAAGTTTGAGGATGTTCCCCAGATAAATAAACCTCTTTGGAATTGGATGATTTTTTTTTAAGGATATTCTACTATATTAGTCTCATGTTACTCTACTTTCTTATTAAGTGTAATTTACTGAAAGTTTGTCTCCTACTTTATTTAAGGATGAACTCGCTTCCCTTTTTTTCTCCCATCTCTCTGGGTAATTTGGCATCTTAGAAATAACACACAAGTCTAAATGTGATTCTAATTACAACATTGTTTTACTGACCAAACTTTACACTTAGTTCAGATTCACTTTTCTTTACGACAATGACTATCTCAAGAAGATGTCTATGAATCATCCCAGACCAATGATAAAGTGGGAGAAGATGAGGATCTAATAATCTGATTGCTTGTTGACCTTCTGCACCAATTCCCAATCTCTCTTTCCCAGCATTTTCTTGTTCCAACTAAAACAAAATCCATGGTGTTTCATATAGGGGAGGCATCATTTCTTTCCTAAATTTATGAACATCAAGAATATTAGCATCAACAGCCACATATAAACTGGCTTGGTCTCCAGAGTATTCACCAAAGCATCATCCTTAAGGCCCTACCTGCTCGACACTATAATGCCTTCATTATAATTGTAATGTCATAGCTTGTCTTTATACTACACCTTATTCCTTGGGTGGCATTTCTTGTAGGTGTTTCAAGGTTGTTCATAATTACTTTAGTAAGCATGACTCAACCACATCGCTCCTTTAGTCAAAAGCTATTTTTGGACGCCAATAAAAACTTAATTTAAATAATTTATTAATGTGTATATTTTGACCAGTAGAACTACTAAAACCTTTTTGTCTGGTATAAGCTATATTTCTGGTTATATTATGTGACTAGCATATGCTGATTTTTTTGCTCAGAAATTAATTAAATATAATCAAAAGTTAACTGATGAAAGGATGACATAGAAAGGTTTTGTTATTCTGTGTAGCGTAATGTCATTTATTTTGTTGTAGGTGAAATTCATTTGCATTAGAGGATTGTCATGTCATAATAAAGGGAAAAATAAAACATTTTAGGCAGTACCTGATTTCTTTAAAAACTCATGATCTTTAAAAATATAGCATGATCTGTCTCTGTAGATTATTTCATATATTCTGTAGAATGGCAATGGCAAATGCGTTCTAGTGAAAAGCAAGGTATTAAAAAAAATTGTTGATTGTGAATTGAATATTAGTACATTCTAAAAATCTCTTAACCAACAGTCAAAAGATACTTCATTGACATTACTTTATTTGGTTCTCAGTGGAATCCCAGGGCAGATTTTTATTGTCTCCATTTAATAGAAATGCAGACAAACTCACACATGGTAAGAGGCAGGGTCAAATCCCATGTATTTCTTTATTCTGCAATGATGCAGTTATTAATGAACAGTATAATTGATGATGTATAATTTAATTATGATATTTTTGGTTTTAAATATAATAGAAGAAAAAAATATAACTAAATGTAAAATTGACCACAGCTTAATGTTTCTGTCATGAAATCTTCCTCTCTCTTTTCATCTGATCTATTCACTCTTTTAACACATCTTTTATAATCTCAATCCAATCTGAGAGCTCATTTCTACTTCCAGGTTTCCCAGGTACATTTCCCATTTCATTCTCTTATCAATTTTAGATAACAGTCCCAAGAGAAAAAAATTGATAGGTTCAATTCTTATTTCTGAATGATGCCACAACATATGTCACTGGTCAGTCTGTTATTTGCTTGCCTTTTAGTTACATCTATTCTGGGTCCAGTCAGCCTGAGTGAATATGAAGGACCATGTGCCAAACATTGCTGCCTGAAAGTTATCCTTTCAGCAGGTCTATAGGATGGGCATGAACACCTAGAATGACCAATGGGAAAATGAGAGTGGGGTGGGCAGATGAGGAGTACATGGGTTTCTTGATGTTTATAATGACAAAACTTAAAATGGATTTGACATATTTTAAAATGTTAAACTGCATTCAAAGACATGTTAGTATGAGGAATGGCAAATGGAAACTACGAATGACATAGTTTCATTCAGAGCTCAACTTCCGTTTGATACCAAGAGAGCTGATGCTGCCACTCAGATAAACTCAGTCCAAAAAGCTCTCAAAACGGAATCCTTCATCATCCCCGAATTCCCTGGGAGCATCTCTTATTGAGGAGACCTGACTCTTACCTATGCCTTCCTTGCTGTGTACAATTTATATACTTAGTTGGATTTCTTTAGGAATTCTTTAAGTGTTTCTTTAAGAATGTGTATTAGAGAACGCTTTAAAATACAACTACAGCATTTTAGCTGTCCTAGTACAGACTCGACTTTTGCAGCTGAGAAACAGAGCTCCAGAGAGGTAGTCAACTTGTAAAATGTCATCTAACCAGTAAGAGCTAACAATTCAAATACCTGAATTGTCAGTTCTGTTAGTTTTCTTTAAGCCACAGTTTCTAACCCAAAGCTGAATTTTAAAATATTCTGAGTAATATGGGCATACTTATTATTTAGCATGTTCGGACACCAGGTTTCCAACTGGTTCAGCTGGAACTTCCACTTCAACTTCCAACTGAATATTCTGTTTCTGAAGAGATTTTTTATATCAACTCCTTAGACTGTTAATTTTTAATATTTAGAAAATAGTAAGGTATGTTGTAATGAAAACTGAATCATACTTATTTTAAATCTTTATTTGATTCAGAAAGAATTCTAGTACCACCTTTATGAACACCTTTGAATTCATGTAGTTAGAAAACTGGGTTCAGTCTGCATGACCTGGAAGCAGTCTTTGTTTCTGATGGATGCTGCTTGGCTTAATCTGTTCAGGCTGCTATAACCAAATACCAGAGACTGGGTAGCTTATCAACAATAGAAATTTATTTCTCACATTTCTGGAGGCTGGAGAGTCCAAGATCAAGGCTCCAGCATGATCACGTCCTGGTGAGTACCCTCTTCCTTGCTCACAGCCTGCACCTTCTTGCTGTGTTCTCACTTGATGGAAGGCGCAAAGGAGCTCTATGGGTCTCTTTTATAAGAACGTTGATTAATAAGGCTCCACTTCTTAATAACATCATCTTTGGGGGTTAGGATTTCAACAGATGACTGTGGTGAGGACACAAACTGGTATTTTCTCATTCATCCTTTTCGCATAAAAGTGAAGTGCAAAATTCTCAATTGCACAGGCTGCTTATCTGTTGCATTGGCCCAGTTACTTAGCGTCACGTAGGGATCACATAGGGAAGAAAATGAAGGAATGTGAAAATTTGTTTCATCAGCTGTGCAGACTTCTACTTTCCTGATTCCGGGGTTTACAGTGGACACTGTGGGCACTTGGAAAGTTCTTAGCTGCATCTAGGTCAGTCATTTCGTTCAGTGAGCCACCTCCTTCTTTGTTCACTTTGCATTTTTATTTCTCAAAAGTGAGAAGTATTATTGATACAAAGAGAGAAAATAAACCAGAACCAAAACTGTAGGCTAGTACTGTTTAATAGTAATATAACGTGGGCCACAAATGGACTTTCCATTTTTCTAGTAGCCATATTACTGAAATAAAAACAAACAGGGGAAATTAATTTTAATAATATGTTTAATTTGTCTAATGTATCAAAGTGTTTTAATTTCAACATGTAATCAACATAACACTATTCATGAGATATTTTCTATTCCTTTTTTTCACACTAAGTCTTTGTAGTCCAAAGAGTATTTTATTCTTACAATACTTCTCAATTTAAACTAGCTCCATTTCAAATGCCCAAAAAGTCATACGTGGCTTATGGCTCCCACCTTGGATAGTTCTGAATTTTCACTTCTAATTATTCCCTGACATAAGGGAGTGGAAATAATTTCATCATGATTAATGAATACATTGTAGTCAAGCATTATAGTGATCACTTCACACATGCAGTAATGTTATTTCTTAGAACCTTTCCTTAAGGTTTATGTAAGTCTTTAGCTAAATGAATGTATATTGCTAAATTGTTTATGATAGAAAACTACAAAAATATAAATATAGCCCCTATATTATTAATTGAAAAGTATAGGTGACACTCATATTTTTCATAATAAATATTTCTGAGGGAAAAAAATAGCATTATCATAAAGAAGTTATAAAGCAGCTACTAAACTGTGATTGTATCAGTGAGTATTAATTTTTCTTCAGGCCCACATACACCTTATTCTAATTGTACAATAAAACATATTGCTATATTACTATTCACAATTTAAAAAACTATTTAGTTTTATTTATCATTATAACCACTCAACATTAAAAAAGTAATATACAGGATAGGTATGCAGCATGTTCTCAGATTTGTAAAAAGTATATGTAAACAGACATAAATGAATCCAGACACATGTACTAAACTTCTAGCAAGTGTTTTCTTTAGATAATAGGATTGGAAGGGCAAGGAATGAAACATTTCTTATTTTGTGTAATTTCTTTTTGTAGTGAGAGAATTATGGACGTTTTTACATTAAAAAAAATGAAAGTAGATTTATTTAGAGAGATATACGGGGTAGGGGCAGTTAAAGTAACAGTAGATACACACTCCATAGACAAAGTGCGGGCCGGATCGGAAGGCAAGAGAGAGAAAGTGACCTACATTTTTGTTTTTATGGAAGTTTTTACTTTTTTGCTTTTGTATCTTTAAAATTAGATTTAAAAAATCTGAAAAGTAGATAATTCATTTTTCACCATTTGTTGTATTGTTTGCTTTGTATTGCTACCATACATTTCTTCATTTTGCTGATCTGTCTTAAATTAATTATATTTCCAAGGCTATCAGAAATTCAAGCAGGTGCCATGAGTGTTCTATGAAATATTCCAAATAGCGGAAGAATTTTGCGGTTTCCATTCATGTACACTATGTAAAAATAATGTGGAAACTCCATAGCCCTTGCAGTTCTGACTAGCTTTGGAAGGACTGGAAACCACTAAAATCACAATAAAGAGGACAATAATTTAACAAGCAGGACATCTCATTGAACAATTGATTGTGTTCAAAGTAAATTCACTCTGTCTCTTGAAAGGAGGCTAAATAAAGCCCTTGATTTTCTAGAGAAACAAAAAGTTAATGACTATTTTAAAATATTCTGAGTGTATTATATTCATTTAACTGTAAAGAAGATGTTTATTTGTTAGTCAGTGCCAAATACTCCTGGATTTAAGAAACAAAAACAAATAACACTTTAATAAGAGGTCAAGCCATGACAGGATTGATAGGAAAAACAGACTATAATCTTACAGGAGAGTGGGAATCCAGAAGAATAAACAGATCACAGGAGCGTTTAACTGCCTTTTCTCTGAGGCATCTGTTTGTCTAAATAAATTGGGCTTAGTTGCCCTGCTGAGCAGGGGAAGGGAAGTCAAAGTCTGTGCCTGCCTGCTCCCCATGCTGGGGGGTCCAGTGGGAAACCAAACTTATGTTAAAGACATATTAGACCACAAAATACTGTACCTTCAGTGTGAGAGGAAGTAATCCTGAGCTCCATTCCCAGGAATGGCAATGGAGGTGCAGGGAAAGTCTCCTTCTACCTAAGCAGGGCAAGGGAAAAACAGAAAAGAGAGAAATGAAACAAATCCGTGGTGTGGTTGCAACTTGTAAGTCATTATAAAGTCTTTGCCTTTTACTTTGAATGAAATGGGGGTTCTTTGAGGGTTCTGAGCAAAAAAGTGATAGCATCTGAATTAAATTTCAGAAAATCTCAGACACTGCTGTGTGGAGGATGGACTTAGAGGAAAGGGTAGATCCTGAGAGGCCACTGCAGTAATTTATCAAGAGATGAAGACTGGACCAAAGTAACAGCAGTGGAGATGGTAAAAAGAGTTCACATTCTGGACATCTTTAAGAAACAACAGTTAGGATAGTCTGACTATTTGATTATGGGGTGTGAGCAAAAGGAGTATGTAATATCAAAAGAGCTGAAAACACATACACAATCCAGCAATCCCACTTGAAGGTATATATCTTTAAGATATTCTTACCTACAAGATCAAGGAGACACGTGTAAGAGAGTATTATTCAGCATTGTTGATTCCTGTTCATTTTGTTCTCATCAAAAAGTGAACAAATAAAACTAATAATCACAGTATAATACTCTCTACATAAATAATAAAATCTACAATCCAGTATTGTGTATTGAATACAAATACATAAATTTCAGAAATAAACAACAACTCAAATTGGAAGGATATACATGGAGTAATAGATTTCCAGGAATGAAGGAAAGGAAGAAAATAGAGATGGTTTTATGGACGTGTGTTATATTTGTTGCATTTCTCTGTATTTTCCAAAATTGTCCTAAAATTATTCAAAGCCTTATGGCAAAAAAGCAGTTTAAAATAAAACAAAATTGCATGTCACTTGATGAACATGGATATCATTTTGTATAAAGGTAGTTCCCACGCTTGTAGATATGCAGATTCTGTTGAACAATTTTGACAAAACTTTATTATAGAGAACCAACCATGGGCAAAGCAATATCTAGACATTGAAGGAATACTCACAGAATACTATCCTAACTCAAAGAAACAATCAGGTGATATTTTTTGTTTTTGATAAAATAGAGATATATTCTCAAATGAGGTTAAGTAAGAGAGTAGCCAAAGTGAGGTTATGTGCTTATTCTGATTGGGAGAAATTTTTGTTGGGGAGTGTGAGGAGAGTGGAAGTGCCTATGACGTCAGGTTAGAAATCTATTCAGTTGTTAGAAGAACAAAAACAGAGAGGTTGCTGATTCCATAGACATAAGAGAAAGTCAAGCATTTCAAGTGAGTTAATGCAGAAACTAAAACTAACCAGCAAAAAAACACTTAGAACTGAATCTCAAACCTAGCTGGTTTAGCAAAAACCAAAAAAAAAGGGAGTATTCTGCAATTTTTTTTTTCCAACAGCAAAGCTGAGTTGCAGCACCTGAAATTTCTGTGTCATTCCTAAACCTTAAAATTACCTGTGTTAAGCCTACCATAATTACATAAAAACAAAAAGTTAAAAAACATTTGTACGGATACATTATGTATGAAAACACTTTGAAAGCTCTGATATGCTACACAAGTCTAAAATACCCAATTTTATAAATGCAGATACAAGAATCTAAGAATAATAATGAAAGCTATCTTTTAATGCACACTTACTCAAGTGTATCTTTTAATACACTTACGTGCATAATAGAAATTAAACTATTAAACTACTTCAATGCATTTTATTATTGAATTCTTATCTCAGCCCTAATATTAACCCCATATTACAGACAAATAACATGAAGCTTAGAATAAATGAGTAGCTTAGCTAGTAAGTGGTTCTCCAAGATTCTGTAATCCAGCTGATGGAATTTTTACAGCGATAGGGCATTTAATGATCCTTCCTATGGATGACAGTATAAACTTAGTGGTTGATTTTTAATTTGTGATTGCAGGGGAGCGGATCTGGGTTCATATTATGACTCAGAGGTGTTATGACCTGGGTTACTCTGAAACAGTTAAATTCTCTAAGCCTCATATTTCTCGTTTGTAAAATTATAGTTACACTAACTACATTAGAAATGTTGTAAAAATATTCTGAGAATTAAAGTAGTGCACAGACTTTAAAGTAGTCCCTAGTATCTCATGAACATTTGCTTAATTTCTGTTATATGTTATAACAAATTATCATTATCAAGTAAATATAAAGATAATGGTCATTCTTGGGTTGACATATTAATTGAATCATAATTAGGAGATAAGGCCAAGTTAGAAACTTCCCTTAATCACGTATCATTCTGTCAGGAAAAATATCGTCACTATGTAAGATGAAGTTGCATTTTTTAACACATTCCACATACTAAATTTTATATTAAAAATCTAACTACTAATAATATTCTGGTATTAAGCATAGGTGAAATATTCATTGTTATAACTGTCCTTGGTTGATGTGGCCATTGAGAGATGCTCACAAAAGCATTTTTGTTCATGTGTTTAATCATTCATGACATTCTATTGATCATTCTACCATATTAGAGTGTGACAACTGATAATTTAATTTTTATGTAATTAGATCTCACTCTTTTCTTTTCTCCTTTACCTCATCCTCCTTACCTGACCTCATATTAAAACTTCACAATTATTGGAGAAGGATACTTTGCAAATGTACTTAGGAGTTGTTACCCAATGGTCAATATTTAACATATAATGAAGAAAATAACATATTTTTAAGACCTACTAGTCTAATATTTTATTGAGTTAAAAGTAGATTATGCTTTACTGATGATCATCACTGTCACTGTATGCAGAAGTTATTTTGTAAAGAATTACTTTTTCTATTGGTGTCCTTTCTCATGTTCATGTGATAAAACATTGATTTCCAAATGTCCTTTCACAAATCAGTAAAGCAATAGCCAATTTGCACTTGAAAAACTCTCTCTCCATCTGTCTCATGCCTTAACCTATCAAATAATAAGCACACATATAATTAGGATTCCACTTACTTTTCTAAACCAATTTATCTCCCCTAATTCCTTAAATGAACCCTCCATGAAACTAGACTGTATGTTATGTAGCTATTTTCACAAGAAAGGGACAAGTTTGGAAGAATTATAATATACTTGCTTTTACTCAATTATGTAGATAGTCAGGATAGTCTAAAATTACCATTATCTCCTGTAAAATAATCTTGGTTGAATTAAAGGCTAAACCATTCATAAATTCAAGCAAAAGTGTGCACTCCTATGATTTTAATTCACTTTGCACTAAAAACCTTACATTAAAGCAAGTAAGCTCATCACGACCTGATTACATGAATCAAATCTTAATGTCCCTTGGAAGAGATGGTCTCATGAAAATAAGACATAGAAGAGTGAAAATAACCAAACTCTAAAGAGAGCATTGAGTATATATTACCCTTTGGGCTACCTGATCTCTTGTTGATCCCTCAGTGCTCAATTCCTCACTACTACCTTCTGTGTAAATTAAGATTCCTGAAAAACAAACAAGAAAAAAAATTCTGTTTATAAAAAAGAATTTGATCAAAACTGACCACAATATTATATCCCAATATTGCCATTAGGGAGACAGTATAACGTATAGATAGCTCTGAGCTCTGACAGCTATGAATTAAAATCCTAGTGACTCATTTAACAGGTCTCTTGTCTCCCTATATTAATCCAACTCAAGATCCAGCACTGAGTACTTCCTTACCCATGTATCCTTCCACACAGAACACTGCAGATCCCTCCGGAGTCCTGAGCACTTATTCTCAACTCATTTTTATGTTATAAATGATATTGATCTTTACAGGTATCATATGCATTAAATTAAAATAATTAAATATATACATATATAATTTAGAGCTGGTCTTCCCAACTAGATTGTGAGCTCTTTGATGGCAAATAGAGTGGTATTCCCCATGTTGCCTGGCATAGTGCCCTGCACAAAGTTTGTGTTCAACAAATACCTGATCTCTAAATTGACAAAGCTGTTTAGACTCAGGATAAAAGATTAAAACCACTGACCTTGACTTTATACCTTTAAAGAGAGACAGAAGAAATGTAGATTTTGAATCAAAAGCACCTTCAGTATTTGTTGCTATGTTTGTGAAAACTGGTATCTAAATCATATCCAAAAATAAATAACTTTACTAAAAAGCAAAAATAAAGGAAAAGAGAAAGGAAAAGGTGGGGGAGATTTTGACTTAGAAGCTGTATTAATCAATATAGAAATAATTATTTGATCTTGATCAAAGAATCTTGACTCTACATGTTCAATTTTAAGACCTATTCTATTTTAACCCCTGACTTAGGATTTGTAAGTTATCTTTACTTTCATCTCCAAGTGGAGAGAAAAAAAAAAAAAAAGTTGTGCAAATGCTGTTTTCAGGCAAGGGAACACACACTTTTTTAAACAGACTAGAGTTTACAAATTATTTATACCTTATTTACTTACATTTTACCAGATGTCCAGATTTTACATTTAAATAATAAAGAAAACTATGTGTTCTTTGAAGAGTTGAAATTTTACTTCAGCCCTAGAAAATTGAGGCCATTAATAACTACTCCAGACCTATCTACACATTTCAAATCAATTCACACTCACAGCTAGAATATTCTGTTTCCTTCCTGTCACAGGGATTTGCACATGCTACTGCTTCAGCCTGGATGCTATTTGCCCAGTCCACATCACTCATCTCCCTTTTGCCTACATGACATTTATTTATTTTTCAGCTGAATTTTCAAATGTCACTTCATCAGAAAAACCTCCCTTAGTTTTCTCTAAGCTGAGATCACCTTCCTTTATATTAAACTCTCATGGATGACCACTTCTTTCATTTGAAAGTCTTACTTAGTTGCTAAATATGGGGATACTTCTGCCCTCCATTAGACTGGAAGCTAGGGAGGTGATGATGACTCAGAGATATTTTTATTCCCACAGTGTCAGATATAGAGTACGGTAGGTAGCTTTATTGAGTAATAAATTGGAGTGATTTACTTTAAGATACATATTCATTTGCAAAGTACTGCTACTTCTTCATGTCCATGTGGTGTGTGTTCCGTGCAAGTTTTGTCAATTGTTTTGGTAACAGAGTCAATTCTGATCAATATTTTTCATTTGTCTTAAGCAATGATGATAAATTTAGTCTCTTAACTTATTTACCTTAGAATATGTCATACTCTTCATAAATCATGTATTATTAGTTGAATGAATTCTTATTTCTTCCACCCAGTTCTCAAAACTATCTGTATTTTTTGTGCCAAGCTCACTATAGGACTTTTGCTGCCACGATTCTTAACACTCTGCTTTTATTGAGGCCAGTCAAGAGCTCGTGAACAGCAAGTCTCCCTGCTGCAGTCGGTCACTGACGATGCTCAGCCTGCCCCTGTCTGTGTTTAACCGGGCTCTGCTCATCCTTCAGCATTCAGCTTCTGTCCCGCTTTCTCCCTGACAATCCCGGGCTCTGTTCATTCCTTTTTACTCCTGATGTCAATTGTACTTTTATGCTGTTCCACAATTTTATGCAATTTAGCACTTCCTCATATAGTGTTTTATGTTGTTAGTGACTGTTTTACATGTTCAATCTTGGATTCTTCAACTAAAACACAAGTTTACAGAGTCAGACCTTGTGCAAAAAAAACATTACTGTATCCAAAGGCAGTTCTAAGCACATCATTGTCAGGGTCCAAATTGCCACCTAGGTGCCAGTTGCTTGCTACTCATTCATCATGTTTCAGCTCCAGATGCTTTTGTGAAGCCTCCATCCTCCCTTAGTACCTGGCACATATCAGCATTATGGCCATTTTATCATTTTGCGTAGTTATTTATTTTTCTTTTTTCCCCTCTGCCTCCTCAATAGGACAAGAGCTTGGTGAAGTCAGGAATCATATCTTTTATCACCATTATTTCCTTAGGATCCAGCACAGTGTCTAGTAGAGGATAGGGGTGAAATCATATTTGCTAAATAAATTAATTAGTTGTCTTGACCTCTTTTCATATGAGCAGGCATCACATCTTACTTTATAGGTATGCTATGGAAATTTGGATAAACTCTTAAAAATTTATCTGCTTAGATCTTAAAACATGTAAAACGAAGTAAATTTTGTATTGACATTTTACTCAGTGCACAGGTATAGCATAGTTAAGTCAGCTAAAGACCTGAGCTTTGCAATCAGACGTGTCAGAGTTCTGATTCTGCATGACCTCAGGACAGTTACCTAGCCTCTCTAAGTCTCAGTAACCTCGTGAAAAGTGAAAACATGACTAACTGCCTCACAGCGCTGTGAGAATTAAGAAGCATGTAAAACTCCTGGCAAGTTGGCACAGAATGAGCTTTCAGTGCCTTATAATCAATTATTACATATTAAAGCAATTTAAAAAGGGAAAAGCCAGAATATGATTTCTTATGCTTCTCAGATGTGAAGGCAATCACAGATTTCAGTTGAATATACATTTAGGAGTATAACATACAAAGCACAAACACAGACAAGTAGAATACCTTCTATTACACATCCATAAAAACCAGACTACCTCAAGATACTATATTAGGGGCTGGCAGACTTTCCCTGTAAAAGGCCTAATAGTAAATATTTTTGGTTTTGAAAGCAATATAATTTCTGCCACAACTACTCTATTGTTGTAGCATGAAAGCAGCCACAGATATCAGGTAAACCAATGAGTGTGGCTGTGTGCCAGTAAAACTTTATTTATAGAAACAGTGGGTCAGATTTGTCTATCTTTATACTGTCTGTATATGTGTGTGTATAGGTGGGTGTGTGTGTAAAATGTCTTACTATATAATTCTACCACAGGTAATAATTTAACATTTGTATAATACATTTCTGCAATGATGGCATAATTTTAATGGAACTAGAATGCTTAAAAGATAACCTTTAAGAAATATTAATGCATATTTTAACCTTTATGCACATTTGAATACATATTTCTAGCCTCAGTTGTGAATTAGCTGTTTACCAAAGACAAGATTTATGTTCTTCAATGTCTGTGGGTAAGTCAAATTTATCATGACCTTTTACCCTGGCATAGTACTTTACAAGTAGTAGACGCTCAATTCATATATACATAAGTAAAGACTAACAAAAGCCTCACATCTACCTAGGTATAAGATTGCTCATATATCTTTAAAGTCAGTTGGAGATAGTATCAATTAGTGCAAAGATCCTGGGCCTTTCAATCTAAACATGCCTATGTCCCTGTCCAGAAGTTCATTTTGTTGGTTGTGTGTTCCTGGGAGAGTTTTGTTATGGGACAGAAATAATAATATTTACCTTAAAACAATGGTTGTCAACCAGGGGCAGTTTTGTCCCCAGGGGACATTTGTAATGTCTGGAGACGTTTTTGACTGGTTGCTCCTGGCATATAATGGGTAGAGGCCAGGGATGCTGCTTAACATCCTACAATACACAGGACAGCCTTGCTTTTCCCCAAAAGATTTATCTGGCCCAAAATGTCAATAGTGCCAAGTTTGAGAAACCTTGATCTAAAGGTTTCTATGAGAGTTATTTCACACCGTGCTGTAAAGGTTTAGCAGAATACCTGGTGCAATAAATCTTAACTGATAATATAATGAGACCAATCTATTGACTGGTAGAAGATAACCACTTATGCAAATTTTGAATAACCACAAACATGTAGGAAAATAAATGAATTATCCATTTTGGGGGATAGAAGCAGGTTGATGCATTTATTTAGATTAAATAATAAAGTTGATACCTATTCATGTATGTATTGACATCTGGATTCCACATGTTCTTTGTGAGCCTTGAAAGGTTTTGAATGATACTTGCTGTTCTGTCATTGTCATGACAAATGTTTTATCTCAATGTTAATATCTGACTTGCTTTAAATTCATGTGGGAAAGTTGAAAGTTCTATTTCCTATCTTAAAAATCAATGACAACTTAATCAATGCTGCTAAAAACCAGCCCCAGTTCTTATGTAGTAGGAAAGTAAACAAGCTGGAGAATAGAAAGTGACAGAATCTTCACATCAAGGACAGAGAACATACTTCCAGCTTAGCTTTTCTGTATTTGTCGCCTGAAAAATTCCATCTGCTTGGTTTCTTCCTTAGGGGATTGAAGCGCCTTGACAGGGATAAGAGAACTTCAGCTTTGCAATAATGTTTCATATCATTAGGTTTAAATTAAGTAAATAACAGACTGAACTTGTAGCATATTTTGAGATTACACTAATCATAATTCGGTATCTCCTGCTCTATCTTCAGAAGCTCCTTCCCTAGCAATAGGCCTCCTGCTGTCACTGCCCACCACCCCCCTACTAGGTGCAGCTGAAGGAGGAGGCAGCAGAGAGGAAAAACAAAAATGTCTCTGAGATGTTACTTACCAAACAACAGCAAAGCATTCACACATACCTTGAAGCTCCTGCTCTTACTCGAAGGTAAATGTGAGTCAGTGAATCCAATTACATCCTGATATGCAAACATCCATATGGGTGTCAATGGCTACCGGATGGATACACTGAGTTGGAGTGATGGATGAGTTCTAAGGAAAACTCGACTGTTCATGCCCTAGCTCAAAGGGTTAGTGTCTATTCATTTCTAGTTATTTTTGGCCATATAGGTCCAATGCTGTCAGATTTTTCAAAATTTTTTTCTAAGAAAGCCAGAAATCTGAGTTTTTAAGATTAGCATAAAATGATCAATCACTGAGACTTAATTAAATGCATATACAATTAAAAAGTGGTGCAAAATGGTAAAACTAAATTGAAAAACTGGCAGTTTCTATTGAAGTTAAGCATACACCTACCATGTGACCCAGCAATTCTAGTCCTAGATGCTTAGCCAAAAAAATGAAAACATGTATCTACAAAAAAGATTTATATAAAACTATTCACAGCAGTTTCTGTTTCATAATAGTCCCAAACTGCAGACAACCCTATCACTGATCTTTTCATTGTTCAAATGGCATATTTCCTTACTTGGCTGACTACTCACTGATGAATATGTTTCATTTGCATTCAATTTAGAATGGATCTTGAATCAACTACGAGGTATTCAGTGTCTTTGACAACAAAGAGCACAGTGGATCTGATCTTTGTTTTATACTACTTTTTATATTTCTATAAATGTAAAGAGGATGCTAGATATTTTGGTAGTTATATTTTTCCTTTGATTTATAGTTTTCTGTTAATTCATATTGAACATATTATCTGAAATGGTTTAAACACTTCTATATCTGCCTATGATAGACTGTCTTTTTAATTCTTTTCTTATACAAAAACTTTCTTTTTAATTTTGTGTTACATTTGCTTTTTGAATGACAGAATGCAGTTCATTTCAATCTTATTGAATTTGATTCATCCATTTCCACAAGCTGTTTAACTACATGAAAAATCTCTGCTGCTGAGAGGCAATATCTTTAGGAACACCAGGGTTGTAATTATCTCCACCATAATGGACACATACTGTGTGCTAAGTGCATTTATGTTAGTTATGCCATATAGCCCATGCAATGTGTAGATGCTTTTTCCTCTATTTTAGTTTTATAGATGAGGAAACTGAGACTCAGAATAGTTAACTAACTCGTCTATAGCCATACAGTTAGTAAATGGCAGAGCCAGGGCTGTCGTAAAGTCTGTCAATTTAAAAGTCCATGCTCTTAATCATTATAATTTTGTTTATCTGAAATTTGAAAATTATTCCTGTCAATTTCATCCATTGGTAAAATGTACAATAAGACTTGGGTCAAAGTACTAAAGCAGTTAAGAGAGTTACTCTTGTGAGGCACACGTATCTATCAGTTTGGATTAAGTAAGGTAACAAAACCAATTCAGTTTATAAGAAAGGATTTCACTCACCTCAGTTTTTAAAATCTTATTTAAAAATTATAATTAGAGGCCTACATAAACCTGTCTGGACTTCAGCATAATATTTATGTCTGTTTATAGTTTCTAACCTTGTTCTAGTCAATTCACATGATTATCCTAAGATTTTTCTTGCCTACTCATGTGGTCACATTTCTGAAATCAAGTTGCACCTAAAAATTGATGTGTGCATTTAATGCAGTAGAATTTGTCTCATTGAACTAGGGTAGCTCGTTTTAGAATCTTTTGAATGCTAATGGTCCTACTCTGGTCAGTAGTTCTCAATATCTGTCTCATTCTCCTTTTGAAAACGAGAGCTGTGTTTTCCTTCTCAGTTTTCCTGAATCTCTTTTGTTGGCCCTTTATTCCATAGGATTAACTCGATACTGAGTTTTCAGCCTCGTTTGTAAGCTTCTCACTTTAAAATGTAGTACCACAAGCCAGGCCTTGAAGGCATTTAGGGCAGAACGGTTCTCCCCAGTACTTTACTTGTATGGTCCCCTTCAGTCATCCTCAGTGTCTGTGTTAGTTTTGGAATGCTATGTTTTTGAAAAAAGTTTTTGCCTTGTTAACTAAAGTGCTTCTTTGTTTTGTTCTTGTAGATATAAAACCTTTGAAACATCTTCTGTTTGTCCTTGCGTCTTTGTAAACATCACTCTTTGGATTTCAGCTTTCCTGACCTCACCTTTAACTCAGAAACTTCCATTTGCCTTCATTCTTTGTACATGTACCTTAAAAATATATGGTTAATACAGATCTCTGTGTTCAACAATGTTTAAGAACAGTAAAACCTAGTATTTTGGAGTAATTTATAGATTAGACATTCTAAATACCTTTCAAAACTTGTCTAATCTATACCTTCAGAAAATTATAAGCTATTACTATTCTTTGACAGATGCAGAAACTGAGAGTTTAATTTACTCAAGTTTTACAACCATTAAAAATTCAGAACTAGTCCATCTAACTCCAAACCCATATTCTTTAACACTCCTGCCAAAATGTCACCTTCTGTCAAGTCCTGTTTTGCCTTTCTTACCACCTTGTTAGACATCTTATGCTACAAATAATGCTTACTTTTCCTCCCAGCTTTTAAAAATATCTCTGAAGACTTTAGAATCATATATTCCTTATTTAATGAGTCATTATTTGTCATGTAAGGAAGAATTCAATATTTTTTTTTTACCATATTGGAATTTAATAAATATTCTCTAGGAAAATTTGTGTAAAATGTAAAATTTACACTCACTTTTAACACTTCCCCATTAGATTGATCTGATTCTTATACTTTGCCCGATGTGAGACATACACCACAAAACAATAGACTGTAAGGCTAAAGAGATGCATATTCAAGTGCTCTAAGCGCTGGTAAGAGAGAGGGATGGCTTCCACCTGGGAATCTGTGAGCATCATGGAGGCGCTGGAATCTTCATTAACTTTTTGCAGAAGATCACAATTTTCTACCAAATCCTACTACCCTCTTTTTCTATGTTAGTAGGATTTTGCTGGATAAATGATTAGAATCCATTTCCTAGAATCCCCTGTAGGTTTTGTTTTTGTTTTTGTTTTTGTTTTGTTTTGTTTTGACCCTGTGACTGCATTTCCTCCAAGGGAGTGTAAATAGAAATGTAGTGGTCTCCAGGACAAGACTTTTCGAAAAGCAAGTGAGTGTTTCAGTGTTCTCTTGCTCGGTCTAAATGCCTGCATTCAAACAACAAGGGCTTGGTGGGCTGACAGAGTTAAGAAATAGAAGGAGCTAGGTTCTTGAATCAACATGGATAAAAGTTACGCGCAAAACAAGAACACCTGCCTTGTCTTATAAATGAGAGTGAAATAACCTTTTATTATGTGAAACACTGATATTTGGAGATGGGTGCGTCTGTGATGGCAACTTAGGCTATTTGATAAGATACTCTTTCAAGCATTTAACAGAATGTATCTACCACCTTTCATGACTTTACAGCTGGGGTGGTTGGGGAAAAGTGTGTCCTAAGGAGACCAGAGAAAGAAAGAAAGAAAGAGAGAGAGAGAGAGAGAGGGAGGGAGGAAGGAAGGGAGGGAGGAAGGAAGGAAGGGAAGAAGGAAGGAAGGGAGGAAGCAAGGGAGAGAGAAAGGTAGGGAGGAAGGAAAGGAAGGAGGGAGGGAGGAAGGAAGGGAAGAAGGAAGGAAGGGAGGAAGGAAGGGAGGAAGGGAGGAAGGAAGGGAGGAAGGAAGGGAGAGAGAAAGAGGAAGGAAGGAAGGGAAGGAGGAAGGGAGGAAGGAAGGAAAGAAAGGAAGGAAGGAAGAAAGAAAAAGAAAGAAAATGATAAACACACTAACGCTGTAGAAGAGATAGTCAATGAGTGCACAAAGAAAAGAGTGATCAGTTCTGCCTGAGAGTTTTAAAAAGTTTCCCAGAGTAGAGGACTTGAAGGACGACGAGTAAATTTGCAAGAGAATTAAAGAACGATGATCTAGGAAGTGAGAACAGCTTGGGCAGAGTTGAGCGGGTCAAGAATGAATGATGGCCGGTTCCTGGGAGGTTTAGTTTGGCAGAAGCACTTGGCACAAAAGAGGTATTAGAATGGAGAGTTAGACTTGGCTGGACCTTGAAGCTCTTTCAGTTCCGTGTGTGGTGAGCAGAATAAAATCCCCGCTACTCCAACAGGCTCATGTCCTAATGCCTAGAACCAGTAAATGGATTGCAAGGCAAAGGGGGATTAAGGCTGCAGATGGAGCTAAGATTGTCTATCAGCCAGCCCTCAAGATAGGGAGATTATCCTGGATTATCTCAGTGGGCCCAGTGTAATCACAAGGGTCCTTAAAAGTGTGAGAGGAAGATGTGACTATGAAAAATCAGAGAATTGGCAACAGGAGAGATCTGGGCCCCATGGTGGTGGCTTTGTTGACAGAGGAAGGGGTCATGAGCTGAGGAAAGTGGGTGGCCCCTAGAAACCAGAAAAGGCAAGGAAACTGTCACCTCTAGAACATCCAGACAGTTCTGCAGGCCCTGCAACACCCTGACCTTGGCTCAGTGAGATTTGTGTCAGACTTTTGATCTACAGAAAATGAATGTATGTTGTTTTAAGTTGTTTCATTGATAGTAATTTGCCATTGTAGCAATAGGAAATTAATACTCTGTACTAATAAGCCTGACCTTAGAGAACAGAAAAGTGCTGGGATCAGAACTGCGCCAGAGGGTCAGCTAAGTGAGTGACCATAAAAAGAATGTCAGGAGCACATTTTTAATAGATCAGGCCTCAAATAAGATGTTGGAAGAGCAGAAATAAGGAAGCAGAGAGAAAGAATATGCTTGGCAGTGAGAAAAAGCTTCATTTTGGGCCTTGCGCCATCCAGAAAGTGGAGAGGAAACTGCACGTATGTTGAGGGCATACATAGGTGTTGTATAGGCTCGTATAGGTACAGGAGAATAATTCCAGCTGGGGGATGTTTTTCAAGATATTGTTGCAGATACTGATAACAAACCGCAAACTCTGGCTCCTGTTCATGCTTCTGAAGCATTGGTAAATCTTCTGGTGTTTCTCCCTCCATCAGTGACTTTATGCACGATGCGGATATAGCGGGACCCGGGAAGTGCAGGCCTATGTAAAAGTGACATCTTGTGTTGCTTTGATGCATTGCACGTCTGGTTTCCCCTGTCATGATTCCTCTGTTCTGAAAACTCTTTTGCGTTTTCATTCCTTTACTAAACAGAAAAGCAGCACTAAACTACAGTCACTGCGACATAAGACATACGACTCATGATATAAACAAAATGAGGCTGTTTTCTACTTTATTTACAGATGATATGATGGTGACAGGTGCATCATCATTCCAAGGATGGAATGTACAGAATCTGTTCTGTGATCTTGTAATGGATTGTGGAATGAGAGAGGAAATTTTGGTGATTAAAATTAGATTTAGTAGTGACTAGGAAAATGCCTTAAAATAGAAAATCTACTGAAATCGGAAACCAGACTATTTTTTAGCGGCTATTTTTTTGGAAATGTTACTCTTCGTCACTAATGAGGCACTTGTGGTTCCAGGTGTGAGTGTGTTATCCTATTTCTTGCTCTGAATTCTTGTCACTGTGGAGTCTGAGTCTTGATGATATTGTATCAAAACATGCCAGTTCATTTCAGTTAGGCCACAAATAAGATACACATTGAGTGACTGAAAAAAAAAAACATACAAAAATACCTGGATAAATATCTAGGTGATCAATACAATTAATAAAGAGGGTGTGGATAGTTCTTCCTCATAGTTGAAAGGCTGACATCAGAAATGCTAGGGAGGGAAAAATTCCTTCCAGCATATTAGTAAGGATTAAGGTACTGTGATGAAATCTAGAATAATAGGGAACAGAAAAGAAATTATATGGTTGAAAATGAAAAAGAAAACTAAATGAAAGAAACAGCATGGGCATATGACCACCTCAGGTGAAGAGTAAGAGAAAAGCCCAAAGCTTAAAGCTGAAAGAGAAAGGTAGGTCGAAAATCCCGAATAATAAAACTAGGGGACTGCTGGGAAGAAACACTCTGGAGAAGAAAGAAAAGGTGCCTACATCAAAGATAGATGATACAGAATCTTAAACTAAGAGGAAAAAATGGCTGTCAAAGAGAAAGAAAACCACAAAAGCTAGAAGCCTAGTGTCAGAGAACATTATTACAGATTCCACCCTCCAGATGAGAATGAGACTGGAGGCTATGTGGGAAGGACATCGTTTCGCTTTTATAATTAACCTGGTAAATTGCAGCATGTACAAACTCACCATTCACTCAATATCTGTAGCCCCAACAAGATGAAATGAAATGCCGACTGTCTGAAGTAGTAAAACCAAAATGGGTTACAGAATCAGACAACTGGGTTTGAAGATGGTTTTCACTTGCTATGTGATCTTTGCAAGTTCCTTAGCTCTTCATCTTGTTTCCTCATCTGTAAAAGTGAGGCAGTTGCACCTTCTTCATTCACACTGTTAGGACAATGGCACTGGTTTCAATTCTTTCTGCCGAAGAAAATCATAATGCTGTGAGGGATCAATAAAAGAAATCGAATTCTAAAATTGCTTCTATATCACTTATGTGGAGGAGGGGAAGACAATTACAACCACGGCCCCTTGTTAGTAGAAAGAGCTAATAATCAAGGACAACAGAGTAAGGAATTTGGGACAGGCCACTGGCAAAAGGGAGAAGTTTTAATCTTTTTACATGTCATTTCCCACTTCAGCAAATAGAAGTTGTGATAAGAAAAACATTATACACTTGCCTTTATTTCAAAGTTAGCCCCATGAAATGAGGGATAATTTGCCTGGAATGATGACTGTAGGCCACCTGCAGCTATACCCACTGTGGTTCTGGTTCAACCCAGAATGTCTTGAAGTCACAACTAGACTTCCTGAGACAAATCTCTAGGTGCCAGGCCCAACAAGCTAATGTTTTTTAGCAGGGCAGAGTAGGTTTCAATGGTGATTGTATGTTAATTTTGAAATAGAAAGAAGTAAGTTTGGCCTAGGGTCACTTGCTGGGATTTCTCCTGGTGATTCTGATAATATTGTATTGCTTGAATCCTGGCTGAGAACTGTTTTCAGCAGCCCCCACTTCCTGTGACCACAAACTGGATTTGGGTTCTTGGCAAGTTTCCTCAACCTGTGCGATTATATACATTGGTAAAGGAGGTGACTACTTTAGCAGGGTTCAAATATATGTTGGATGTGGCTTGTTATGGTTCCTCCTATTGGTAATGATGTTACCACTACAGGGTCCAGGACACCCAGGGTAGGCCCATGGAACGGTTAATAGGTATATGGATTGAGGTAAGGTATATTGTGTTCTTATAGAATGGCTGCTGATGGTAGGAGAGTTAGGGTATGGGATTCATGAAAACCGCATGCAACAGTCATTAAAATACTAAAGAAATGTAAGAAAGTTAAATAGAGTTTAAATGGGTTCAATTTTATGAGCTGCATTTAGATTAATTCAGTAAGTTGCATAAATAGAAGAAACTGAACATCTATCCCATATAATTCATGCCTAGAAAATCTCCTATTTGTCTCTTAAGCTTCTTAACTTGCCTCTAGCCACTCTGGTGTCTTCGCTCAGCATGGTCCACACAGAGATGATCATTTCTTTCTTTGTCCCATCACTGTGCCTTGTACTGTGCTGTATTATTTGATGATTATATCTTTAAACCTTTGTTTTATGTCCTAGAAAACCATGACCCCTTGAAGACAGATGCTAAAAGTCTCGTTCATTTCTATGCCCCCAGTACTGAGCTCAGGGCCTGGCATATGATAGGAGATGAATACATGTTTGATAATGACTCAAGTTATGGTAAAAGAAGTTGCACAAGTGTTCCTTACCTCTAAGGAGGACCATGTTATTAAGGAGCTACAGGCAAGTATATGAATTACTATATTGTAAGGCAGAGTAAGGTTAGAGTCATCAGAGATTTCATCTAATTAAGGGGATTTCAAAAGGCTCAAGATAGGACTTAAGGAATTAATAGGTTTTCAATAAATGGAATGTGTTTGGAAGAGTGGCTGTTTCAGATAAATGAAACCACATAAACAAAGGCAGAGGTAAAAACTCAGTGAACAGTGAGTGAACAAATGAAGGCCATTGTGAATAGTTTCTTGTAAGATGGCAATTAGATTTTATCTCATATGCCATATATGACAAATGGGAAACTAATGATGAAAAATATTGCAAATATTTTACAATTTATAATTATAAATACTAAAAACTGTGAAAAACGCCTTTTAACTCAGCAATGCATTGTGCTTTAGGAAGGTAGAAAAAGACAGAAATATTTCAGTTTTGTTTGACTGCATACTTGGGTCCTACCTAAGGTACTGTTTATGAAAAGCAAACTCTGCTTTTCAGAAAACTGTGAGATTTCCAATTATTAAAGACATCATGCCAAATTTATTCTTGGTTTATCAGTGTTGTCTAAACCCTTGCTACCCAAAGTAGTATCAGTATCACCCCCGAGTTTGTTGGAAATGCAGAATCTCATACCCTGCCCCGGACCTACTGAATAAGGATCTATAGATGAACATGATCTCCAGGTGATTCATATGCCCGTTTAACTTTGAGAAGCACTGAAATACTTGCATCATCCAAGGGCAAAACATTGCCTGGAAAATTTTCTGGTACAGTCATACTTAATTCCTATATGTGGTAGACTATTGGTATCAACCCAAGATGTTACTGAATACTAATCTAAAAAAAAAAAAAAAAGAGAAAAAGGATAATTGAGGGAAAATAAAGGATAATTGCAAAAAGCACTGACAATAGAAGACATTCTGAAGTTCAATATAAAATGATCAAAAGATTTAGAAAACCCAAATCAGTATAAATAAAGGTATTTGAAAATTTTTTATTGAAGAAAGGTAAGTGAAAACCGTTTGGTTCATAATGGTGCCATAGCTCTAAAGTTAGGAACTACCTTATATAACATTTTCCATCAGAACAGAAGCCTAAACGAATACTTTTTGCCAAGAAGAGAAGCCTTAGAAGAAGATAGATAATTAATTATACCTGAAATTTGCAGAATGAACTGAGAGCATTACACCACTGGAAAAAATCAAAGGATTATTGCAGCCTATTAACAGTAAAGATGTCTACTGTACTGGAAAAAAAATCTTAATTTTTACAGTTTATGACTATGTTAATTCCCCAAACAGATCCTTGAGCGACATTTATGGTAACTGAGGAAATTTTTCTCTCTCTTTAAGCACTGGAATTTGCATTTCCTAATGTCACAAACATGGTAAAACATTGTTATGGAGGGAGTAAGTTACTCAGAAGTAGATTTAGCTTACAATAATATCAACACTTTCATTTCAAGCTCATTGATTTTTTTTTTTTTTTTTTTTACCTTAATGAGTACTGGAATTAGTCGAGTACAAAAAGCCCTATATTGGTTGAAAATCTTCTCACAACTCAACTTAGTTTAATTTGAAAATAGCTGTTTTACTGTCTCTCAACCTGAATTTAAGAAATCAAACAGAACATTAACATGTTAATTAATAAGAGGTTCAGTGGGAAGGTAGGAAATGATTAGTGGCATTACGATTCCTTCAGATTTTCTCTAGGAAACTCATTAAAGAGCTCTTCAGAGGTGCTTTTCTGAAAGATGACAAACACATGGCACATTTTCTTCAGAAATCTCAAGGTGTAAGGCCTGTGTCTGTGACTTCTCTCCATAGTGTGAAGACTCAGAGGTGTGTTCAAAAGAGGAGACTCACCTCAGAAACATTTGATAAATGATATACAGCATGACCCAGGCCAAGCACATGTACCAATCTGGGAGGAAAGACATCAAACTCAATGCTGAGGAGTCATTTTCTCTGGGTTGGCCAAGAAGAGATGTTCTGTGTTTTTCTTCTAAGAACCAGAGATGGATGAGGAATTCTCTAAGTAACCTACGTTTTATAGCTTTTTACACTTTGCAAGAAGTTTCCATAAATATTAACTTATTTGATCTCAGCCACTTGGGTAACCAGGTAGGTTGGACGTGATTCCCAGAGGAAGCAAAGGCAGTCAGGATAGTCCAAAATCACTTTAGCTGCCCTGTTGCATGTGATTATAAATTTCAGGTTCTTTCTTTTTATCTCACTGTCTTTCTCTTCATACTGAAATATATAGTTCTCCAAAAAGTATCTAATTTTTAAAATTTTATTTATTTTTAAAATTATGGATAGTTGGTATATAATGTTGTGTTAATTTCTGGTGTACAGAGTAGTGATTCAGTTTTTTATATATATGTATATATTCCTTTTCACATTTTTCATTATAGGCTATTACAAGACATTGAATATAGTTCCCTGTGCTATACAGGAGGGCCCTGTTATTTTTCTATTTTATGTATAGTAGTTAGTACCTGCAAATCCTGAACTCCTGAATTATCCCTCCACCCTCACCTTTAACCCTGGCGACTGTGAGTTCCAAAAAGTATTGCAGATGCTTCGGAGGTATGAACAATTCCAGATAAAATATACTTTAGATACCAGGATAGGAATGTAGAAGAATGCTAGCTTTGAAATTAGCACTCAACATACTGGTCTTATGTTCCTGCTAGAGAAGGCCCCAGGATCTCATTTTTGTACCAGCCAATGGAAGAAGGGGAATAGATGGCATTTTAGTAGTGATTCTCAAAAAAAGTGTGGTCCCAACCAAGAGTATCAGCATCACTTGGGAATTTGTTAGAAATGGAAATTCTTTAGCCCCACCCCAAGATTCACTAAATCAGAACCTCTGAGGGTGAGGCCCCGTCTTGTCTGGCTTAACAAGCTCCCTGGGTCAGTCTGATGCCTGCTCAAATTTGAGAACCACTGCAATATAGGACTAGTTGTAAGATAAAAGCAGCTAAACAATTACTTGTGAGAGGGTTATATTCATGAGATGGGACCTCTTCTGTTTTGTTCCCCTTTGCACTCCTACCACATGGGACAGAACTAGGCATACATAGCACACATGCCATAAATTCTTGTTGAATCAATAAACTATTCCTCAGCGTATCTTCTAAAAGTTCTTGTCTAATGGGTACTGTTTAATGTAGCAAACAAATTCTCAATAATAAATAAAGCAACACATTTCATGGAACTGCATAAAAAAGTAGAAACATAGGCATGAGTGAATAAACTTAATTGTATGAATAGCCAAGACTAAGTAAGTTAGAACAGCATGGCTCAAAGTTGGCTGTTCAAATCTGGCCTGATCATCAGAATTACTTGGAGTGGTCGCAATAATCTTGATGCATTCTATAGGTCTAAACTGTATGTAAACACAATTTTTTTATACACTCATATACTATTATTAAGAATTATGTGCTGCTTATATAATTTAACATGTAACTGAATGTATGTACATATTTTATTAGAAAAATAGCATTGGCTTTTTTGAAAAGAATTAAATGCAAAATAATTTTCAAAGTGAAATTCCCCCCACCCGTCTCACTCTCGGGGAGAAAAAACATTTACGGTTTGGTAGTTTTTTCTCCGCCCAAATTTGTGTCTGCGTTAATATAAAACTATAAGCATTTTATTTACAATAGAATAAATACATATATAAATATATAAATATTACATAAAATATAGTAAATACAATGATTTTTGCTTTCTTCTTACTTTCAGATTTTCACTCAATATATCTTAAGCAACCTTCTGTACCAATACACAGAGGGTTAATTGATTCTTTTTCATGACTGCATGGTATTCTGTAACATGAATTAACTATACCTTATTTAGTCATTTGTCTATAAACATTCAGGACTACAAATAACAGTGTAATAAACAGATTTGCAAACTTTTTATTGGAGAGATCCTATAAGTGGAATTTGATGTGAAGAGAAAGGTACTGAGGATTAATAGTTAATTATTATAATAAGTTAAAATCCCTAAAGACACATACAAATATGAAAATGAAATCAATTATTATTTATTAAATATCACAACTAGTCATTTTAATTTAAGGAGCAGAGAGGGACTCAAAAACAGGCTGTCAGTTTGTGTACTTAACCACTAAGCTGCTTCCTTGCACGTTTTCAAACCTAGAACCTTGACTGAACAATTTAACAATTCTTATATATCTCAGAAACTGGGCTTAAGAGAATATAACAATTGTGGCAACTATCTAATCTGGATATTTTAAAAATATGATATAAAGTTCTCAACAGATTGATTGCTTAAATAGTTAAAGGTTAGAAAGTAGGGAAGAAAAGAGGAAACTTCAAAGAAGCTGGGGTAATTTTGCCTAGGAACAAATGTAATAATCAGTATAAAAAGGCACAGCACAGAAGAAATAAGCCCATATGAATGGTCTGATGATCCACAATCACAGCATAATTCTATTTGAGGGAAGAAGATTTATAATGATGAGTTGGTGGGCATCAACCAAGTTAAAAACAAAATTAAAGTTCCTTTTAGCTCCAGGTTTTATGAATGTAATAAACTAGATGAATGTCATAAACTGGATTAATCCTTGATGTACAAAACATTATTTTTCCCACTTTTTGGGGGGAAGCCATGAAATCAACTGCAAAACTATAATGCAAATTTAGAATGTACATAAAATGTTCCTTTGTGACAAATTTAATTTCTCATGTTTGTATAAATAGAAAATCCAGAAAGAACTGGCATCTTTGCCATTATCTGCAGTCCATATATTTGACAGCTTTGTCCACTTTACTGAGAAAGGCTCAGCAATCTGTCCTCTAAAAGCATGAAATTACTGAGTGCTAAGTGGTGAATGGTGTTAGAAGCATCGTTGTATTAACTATTTTCTGCCGAACAACCTGGAACCTAGATAAAGATCAAAGTTTACATAGTTTTGATGGTGTTTATCAACACCCTGAAGTTTTAAAATGAGATGTTTCCACGCCAATTGACAAGGTTTCCATTTATGAGCAGCCCAATAAGATAGGCTGCTCTTTAGTGTTTATCCAAACCTGCAAGTTTGGTGTAAAACTTTCACTTGCAGTGAATGATGGGACTAAGGACAGGTTTAAAGACTGCTTTCCCCACAAATTGTAATTGGCTAAAATGGAACAATTTGATGGCATCTTATCTAGAGGGAAATGTCAGAAATTAGGCTTAAAAGGAAAAGGCAAATGGACACGTGGGCAAATATGAGGTTGCAGAAAACTCTACCTTTCATGACTCATACTAGTAACTAATGTACTGGACCCCAAAGAGGAGACACGGGTTTCGCATTTTACATTCTTAACAGAATAATGAACATGGATCAAGGAAAGCTTTCAGATACTAGCAAGTAAATTAATATCTTCCATTTTTAGATGCAGTTGATCACTCTCTTCTTGAATTACCTTCTTCATTTGCCTTCCACGGCACCCAACACTTCCTCACTGGCATTTCTTTCTTTAGCTTCCATGTTGGTCACTCCTGATTTCCCAACTTCTAAAGGCTAGCATTTCATGCTCACAGTCCTCTCATTTTTTCCTTTATAATCCACATTTTTTTCTTGGCTGATGAACCAATCATATTAAGTATTCTAGTTTCTGCCCTTTGTTCCACTGTGATTTCAGAAATTTATGTGAAACATTAATTAATTTACTTAATTTATTAGAAGACATGAATCCTTTAGTAGGTAACATTTTGGCAAATTGAAGATACATACTTCCAGACAATATTCATTATCCAAATTAACATGTCAGACTCTGTATAAGGCATGTAACATACCTTATTTTATTTAACGTTAGTATAACCCTGTTAGGTAAGGAATGTTGACCCCATTTCACAGATGACCAATGTTCCCAAGGTCACATACCCAGGTATTATAATAGCTGATATTTGAGTGCTTTCTCTGTGCTCTCTGCTGCCTTAGCTCCTTGATTTACTCACTAAATGACTAAAACTCATTTAATGTTTATTGACTGTCTACTATGTGACAGGCTCTGAACTGTAGGCATTAGAGGTATGAAGATATCCCTTATGTCAGTTCCTACTCTAGAAGTTATCTGTGTCTTCTAATACTGTCCAAACAATAGAAGACACAGATAAATAAATCTAAAGCAGTATGTAACACACACATAACTAAAACACGTAACTAAAAGAAACAGATGAAAATAAAGAAATTAATAACTTCTTATGAACTTTAAGGATAAGACAAACTTAAATATTAGTTGAAAAGCAGTTCAAAGTTACTGATTATTAAATGGCCAGTAGACATAAACTTGTGCTTGGGGATAAACTCAACTGACGTGATGAGTCAATAGCTCAACTAGGCAGAAGAAAAAGTGGTGGGTTAGAGAAAGGACACAGAGTATAGCCAGCTGGTCACAAGTAGTCAAAAGGCTTTGGGCATAAATCAGTAATTTTAACAGAAAGGATGGGTATGAGTGTTTAATCTGAAGAGTTGGTTAGGGGACCTCAGGTCAGAGAGTGGCTATTGTCCAAGAAATCACTCAGGTGAAATGTAGAGTGAAAAAAATAGCTAGCTACCACAGATCACTGAACTCCAAGCATGGGGTCTTTCTGAGTGCAGGGACCTATGCAGCTGCATTGGTGGGATCCCCATGAAACCTGCCCTGCTCTGTGGACTTGTTGATTACCCTCCCTTCCTTCATAGACTCCATAAAAGAAGGAGCAGCTCTTCCTACTTTGTCTGAGCTAGCAGCAGCACCACAGTGTGTTTAATGGGGGACATGACAGGTCTTCTCACTCATCCCTGATTTAGGCACCACTCTTGTCCCATCCTTGAGATTTCAAGCCCTTGCAGGTTGCCTCTCGGCCTTGGGTTGGGGCAGCAGGTTAACACGAAAGGGAGTTTGATTTTTCCTGTCCCCTGCAGAGGCCCCACACCTTTATTTTGCACTGGGCTCTGCAAATTATGTAGCTGGCCCTCTGCTAAAGGCTGGGAAGGGGGTTGAGCTCTACCTTTCTAAAACAGAAAACCTTTCAATACAGGGCATGGCAAAGAACAAGTGACCACGTTCATGCCTAAGCCCCTCTATTTTGCGAATGAGGTAGGGTTTTAATATTCTTTTACTTAAAAAAAAGAAGGCAAAACAATTATAACAAAATATGAGAAATCATTAATTACGGTTGTTGACACATGAGATTTACTAGATTAGTCTCTGTAATTTTCAGTTTTCTTTTTTTTCCCTCAAAAATTCTCAATTCAAAAATAAAAGAATACAAAAGCATTTTTATTCAAAAAAGAGTTTCAATCAATTTACTTAGGTGTTTGAGTTTGAGATATGTGTATTCATCATATTAATTTTTAGCCTTTTGTGGTGTGAACACTCTTCTCCCTCATTGCTTGTCTGCATGGTCTTACTTAGCTAATGACAGTTAAAATATCTCACCAGTGTAGCAGCATTCATTCATTCATTCCACAAGCAATTGAGTGCCTCTATGTACAGATATTATAAGTAAGGAGATTAAAAAAAAAAACAAGAATCTTGCTTCTAAGACGCTTGAAAATATATAAACTAATGATGTGGTAGAAAGCAGAAAAGCCTAAAATATCATGAAGCTAGAGAGTATTCCTAATCCACCTTGGAAGAGTATAAGAAGGAGAAGGAAGGATATTTCAGGTGAAAGGAACTGTAAATGCCAAAAGTGGCATGTTGAGAACACTGCGAAATGTCTAGATTGCATGGAGAGTGTCAGTTGCATATGGTGGAGTGGTCTCAGTTGAGTTTGGAGAGGGAGGAAGACAGCAGAACATAAAGGACTTTGTATATCCTTTATGTTTTTTAGATAGGTAGTTTTCAATTTCCTTGGCACATGGACAAAGCCTATAATCACATGCTGGCCAAGAATTACAGATGGAATATTTATATAGGTAATGTATAGCCTGATAAAATGGATTCACCAAGCAACATCCATAAAACCTTTATCCAGAAGAATGGAGGAGGGCTAAATGGACCTTATGTAAATCTAAAAATTTCCACAGTTTGAGTAGCAAAAAAATTAAAGTTACTCAGCTTTATCAGGATTGGATCAGCAATCTGGATGAAATACTTTATATTAAACTTCTTCCACACTAACCCATCTTCTCATGATGAAATGCTTCCTCATTTTTTTCTAAGTTACTGGGAAAGACACTTCTCCAATACACAGAATGAATCTGGGAAATCAATCTTCAAAGCATTTTGCCCTTGAGCTATCCATATATGGGTATGTGTTTATAAAAAGGAGAGAGAGTTAAAGGTTTTCCTCAATTGTTTATACTTACAGAATACATCCAATATTATTGCAATGAAGAATATTCTTAATTTCCAGAATAATTGGCCTCTGATTTGATTGTTTGAAAGTTTAGATTTTTCTATGAAAATTTTCTTGAAGCAAGGGAATAAGTGTCTGTATTTTACACACTCACATACACACGCATGCAAAATGTTTGGTTATATAGATTCGTATATCCATGATTCAAATTCAACTTCAAATCCAAATGATATGCCAAAGTGAGGGCTTATTTCAATAATCAGAAGCTATGGTTATCAAGTATAGCATACACAGCTTCAGAAGAAATAGCCACTTATCCTTAACTGTAGTAACTACTTTTCTGTGTTCAAATACAATAGGATGGTTATTAGCTCTTGAAACGTATTCTTTGAAGGAAGGGAAACAAATTTCTATAATGATCTTAAATAAGCATATTTGTAAGAACAATGGCTTTGTCTTCTCAGCACACTATGACTTGAAATCTGAGAAGACTTGAGTCTTCTTTCTTCTAATCCTCCTTTTAGACATACACTTTACCACGTAGCAGTGGCTTGAAATGCTGTCTTCAGGATTGTCAAAAAAATGACGATATTAAGTGGTTATACACTGATGATGTATGTTTCTTTGTTCTTGAAGTGAATTCATATTCCTTTTTTAAACTCTTAATTAAATATTGAGTAGCTAATACAAGAGGCTCAGAATTTTAACATTAAGGAGTTCTGATTTCAACATAGCCTCTTGTTGTGAGGATTAAATATGATAATTCAGATAAAAGTCTTAGCACCATGCTCAGTGCTAATGAAATCTCATCTTTTATCAGCCTACCTGAACATATGAGTATATGGGTTGTACCTAGTCTGTAGAACAATTCTAGAAGATCACTAAGAATCTGAAACTATTCTAATAAGCTTGGCCTCTGATGGTGTGTTAGTTAGGATATTCTAAGTTCTGTTGTACAAACAAACAATCCTCATATCTCAATGGTTTAACCCAACCAAGGTGCATTTCCAGTGAGGGCCAACAGCGTCTCTGCTGGCCATATTTGTGGGCACTCCATCTCAATTGAGCTCCCAGAATTTTCTTGGAAAGGGAAAGGGAATATGATGAATTGAGCATTGCATCTTACAGCTTCAATAAGAAAGCAATAAACTCTTTTTGGTCCCACGTCACTGGCCAGAGAGAGTCACAGCCCGTTTACCTGCTTTCAGACAGCCTGAGGAGCACAGATGTGCCATGATGACAACTACCATCCCCTTTCAGGTTAACTGCAAGACAGATAATGGGAAATAAAAGGCCTTCCCTATTAGATATTGTGAACAAATGCATCCCTGTTAAGTAGGAATTTCTTAATATTTAGAGGAAATTTTTCCTACCCACTGTCATAATGATTGAACACTTCTTTATAAGTGAATATGACTCAAATCCACATTTATGATCCAAATCAATCATAAACAAACTGGCTAAATACCCAGTTCCTTTACTCTGTTTGCCAGGAATTCAGAAAACTTAGGAAGGACACAATGTCACAGCACATCACTTTGGTAATAAGGCTTGGAAAAATGTGATTTTTCAAAGCTTGAACCTATCAAACTGATTCTAGTGTTTGCCAGCTCCAGTCTCACATATAATTTTTCAGCCAGGACAGGATGACAAAAAAACTGCAGCAATGTGTCTGAGGTGTTAATATGGAATGCAGGTTCAGTTGCAGATGGGTTTTGTTTTAGAAGCAATGAGACTGCCACACACAGAAAGACATTTAAAACATTACCTTAAGCTAAACAAACACCACTTTTCCAAGGTGCCTTATCATTAACCTTGGAATGTTGATATGCCCAGGGACAGAAAAGCAGAGAACAGCAAGATGACAGGCTGCAGAAAAGGCAGAGAGTATTTGTGTGTGCGTGTGTGTGTGTGTATGTGTGTGTGTATGAGAGAGACAGAGAGAGAGAGAGAGAGAGGGACCAAATGAGAGAGGCAGAATGAGGGTGTTTAGCAATGGAGATGTGCAGTAACTCCAGAATTTCTGTATTATATGAGGACCATAGCATGTGCAACCTGACTTATACAGGTAGAAGCTTGAAGCTATGTTTTGATATGCCTTCATACTAATTTCCCAAATCAAAGAATGCGGATAGGTGGAGCTAATGGGGGAGGGGGACATAGCTAGGTGCTTATTCACCCCTCAGACACCAGTACTACTTGTGATCCTATGTTTTCTATTTTTAGAGCTTTCCCCTTCTTTATCCCAAACAGTAAAGTATTCATTGTTATTACAGACTCGGTATTGCTCCAGTTTTGTTCTAAAATTGTAAATATCAAGGGTTATTTAAAGATTATTTCAGTGTTTTTATTTTCCCCCCTAAATGTTCACAGCATGGTCTTAAAGCTGCTGAGTAGTATCTTTTCCGGTGAGAAGTTGTAGCACGTTTTTTACACATACAATTCTGCTGGCAAGTCAGCCAAGGCAAATACTGTGTTGTCCTGCTGTACGTTACATCAACAATTTTTATATAACAAAAACAGATTTCCTAGCCCTGACTGATAGCCCATTTACTCCAAGTAATAGTTGATAAAACACAATCGCAAGGCAGCCGGAGAATCTGGACAGTCCCTTGGAGTTTGTCAAAATGGACTTGGCCTGTGGCTCTGCTCCTGATAGCCAGCTGTCTTTTCACTACCACATTTCTTCTTCCATGAATGTTATTTATAGGTTTAAAACGTTTTCGAGGATAAAGTGGTAGCACACACAAGGCATTTTCGGTGCTATGCCGATGATGGAAGCACTCAGAAATAACTGTTGTAGTAAGATAATCACTTTTTCATCCTTAAGGAAGCCAATTGTGAAGGAGCGAGCTGCCACTTCTCACTGGCTATTACACGTTGCTGACAATGCCTCTTCCTGCTGTTCTTTTAAAGAGGACCTCAAATTAAACCTATTACACCTTAGATCCCAATTACATGGAAATCCACAACCTTTCCGAAACGTGTCTCAGCACTAACATGAAGACCCACTCCATTCAATATTCCTGCTAACCGGTTTAGGGTCTTGACATTGCCTGGTAAGAAGATTACAGAAACGCCTGAAGGACAATTCTGAGTATAAAACCAAATGCCCCCGTGTGCATTACAACTGCCAAAAAAAAAAAAAAAAACCCAAACCCTCCCTTTCATCTTTTTATTAATTGTATAATTAATGCATTCTGTGTACTGATAAGAATAATGCCATGTAATTAATTTTTAAGAATTAAAAACTTGCCTTTATCCAGCCTCATGGTCTACTTTCATGTTTATAGCTGTGAATATAAATCCTCTTATCTAATTATAACATGACTGGTTTCATTGTTGAAACAAAGCAGTTCTTTGTCATTTTTTATTTGATTATGTAATATTTATTTTATTATATTAATTATAATCTATCCAGGAAAAAAAATAAGACCCAAGGACTTAACATTTTAAGTCTTCCAAAGCTTATCAGAAAAATGCCATGCCGCTTTGGATAAGGTATGATATTTCATTTGTTTTCTGTGTCTGTTTTTGTCTTCCGTGATTACCCATTCTGTTTACCAAAAGGCTCAATTAGCATTTGAATAGTGAGCCAGAGAGCAGACAGGTTGAGAATTCTTAAAGAACTAATTTGGCAGTCCTTCTCCTTTCCCCCTTCTCCCTTCATAGCCTTTTCTTTGCCTCTAATCAAGCTGCAGTTATTAAAGCCAGAATAAAAGACCTGATTTTCCATTACATTGATGCATGCTGAACAGAGCCTTGATTTGCTTTTTCTTTCAACAATGCTAATTGGACTCAAAGGAAATATTTAGTTTATAATAGCGAATGAAGAATTCATTTAATTTTAGGGAAGGGGAAAATCAGCAATAGAACTAGCCTATACACACATATATATGTATGTTTTCCCAGTTGTTTCTTTCCTTTAAGAGTATTTATCTTAATGCTCCTCATAAGTAATAGTGTTATTTAATTATCAATGCTAATAGCCTCAGGTTGGGGAAGTTTACAACTGATAGAAAATTTTCTGATCTCTGCTTGGAAGAAAAAAAAAAATATAACGTGTTTGGGAAATCTGGGTTCAGCTATGCCTGATCAATATATAAGAAAGAATTAACTTAAGCACAACTGTTTTCAAGGACTGTTTGCACTTCAGATAGCTGGATATCTTCCAGACTAAGCTCTCATCACCTGTCACTCTCCCCATCAGATAATGGGCTGGTTTTTTTCATGGGACCATAGTGTTGAGAAGGAATAAGCACAGAACTTTACACAAGAAGCATGGTTAATACTCTGTTAAAATATCACGTGAGTGCTGGTCCTTATCACTTTAAAGCCTCACTTTGAGGAGGAAGTGCTTATTTTAAAAGTATGAATCAACAACCAACAGAGTTGCAGTTCAAATGAAAAGCAGAGAGGATTTCTGATATATCAACTTATATATAATGTGCTATTTAGGTACTAAATGAAGATTAACAGCAAATTCCTCATTTAGCGAAAAGTTTTTCCCTGTGTTGAAGTGCAAAGCTTCCAGGAATGTTATATCATTACAAATGTGTTTTTATTTTCATCTGATGCATCCCCTCCAATAGTAGGTTTGGCGGGATTTTCCTTGCCAACTATTTAACAGAAGCAAAGCAAGACTTCATTTGGAAGTTTGTAAATTAACTTCTATCCACTTCTTGAAATGAAGCTTCTACAACCACTCTAGTCATATCAAAGTGCTTTCATTGCCCAGAAAACATCGTGCTCTTGACTCTGGACATTTGAATATATTATGGTATGTTCTTGGAATCTTTCCTTTCCCCGTGACTTGGCTTCCTTCTATGCATTTTTCAAGACTCGGCTTAAAAATTACTTCCTATAAAAGTCTTCATTGATCTTTTATGCCAAATCCTATTAAAATATCACACAATTACCGCCACACTATGTGTAACTATGGGTTCCTTCGCACATGTAGTCTAGCACGTCCCCCACTCTGTAGCTCTGTCTCTACTTGTGAAATCTCTTAGTACAGCCTCTCGGGACTGGTTAGAGCCTGTCCTAATTCATTTTTGTGTTGTCAGTGCCTGGCAGAGTGGGCTTTTGGTAAATATGTACAGAATATGTTCAACTGAGGTAAGTTAATTCAAGGTTTAGTCCAATTTGGAAAGATCAAAAACATAAAGAGAAATTTTAGTCCATTTATTGATTTACTTAAAAAATATGATTCAGGGTTTTGTTAATTGATTGCATTAAATCACCTCAGGATTTTAAATTTTAAATCATATTGGCAAATGACATTAAAAATAACATGCATTAACTGTCACTGTCTAATATGTCTCATATTGGTATATATTTTAATCCTTGTATCTCTCCTCTCCCTCTATAAAGTCACTGCAAACAATCTTAATCAGATTAGTAACTACAGCTCCCTGTACCCAGTTGCCTGTGTGACATCTCCTCTGGGACATCTCAAAGACACCTCATATTCCACATGGCTGAACTCATGATCATCCCCCGAGACTCCTGGTCCCCTTCCAGTGCTCTCTTCTCAGTGATGGTGATATAATCCATCCAGTTGGGCAAATCAGAAGTCTTAGAGCCACTCAGGTTACCTCTCTTAATCTCATATCCAAGCCTATGCATCTCACCTTCTAAATATGTAACTTTCTGGTCCAAGCTCTTTATTTAACCTACTCCAGTCGCTTCCCAAATTGATTTTCTTAAACCTGTTATTGTCCTGCTCCAACTCAACTGCAGTAAGGATGACCTTTCCACTGCCAAATCTGAGCATTTCATCTCCTTGCTTAAAAATCTTTAATGTCATCCCATTACTCAGGTTTAAAATAGAACTAATGAGTGTCACCTACACCACTTTGCATAGTTCAGCTCTTATCTACCCCTCTAGCCTCGTGTTGTGCCACGTTCTCTATTGCTTTTCCTGCTCTAATCACACTTTTTAAAAACGATTCCTGTTTAAGTGCCATAGGCTTTTCTCTCCCATAGACCTCTGTTCCTTCTACCCATAACACCATTCCTTCACCCTGTCTCCCTAGTTAATTGCTCTTGTCTTTCAGATTTCTGGTCAATTTTTACTTTCTTAAGGAAACTTATTCTGCTATATCTGATTAGGTCACAATATTTTACTCTGAGAACACATTAATTCTCTTTTGACATTCCTTGCCTTGGCTAGGGTACTACCTTTATATGATTATTTGATTAGTAATATCGGTTTCCTTGACCAGACTGGGCTCCCTGAGTGCAGGACCCATGTCCAGCATAGTACTGGTCCACAGTAATCATGCAATTCATGTTTGCTGAAAGAAAAATAAATAAGTGAATGTATGCCAAGTACTATGCTAGGAGCTTTAGCTCTTCAATAAATGTTTGTCAAATAAATGAACTGTTCAGTAAGCTGGGTGTTTGGTAACATGGAAAGCAACTAAGTATTGAACTTTTTCCCCCTCTTAAAAAAATCGATTTCCATGATTTCTATGCAACTTTTCAGGATAAATCATTATTATGACAATATCTGAAAAGTACCCAGTATTATCATCTTATGAAATTATGAATTGGCGGATATTTGTGCACCCTCTAAGTACAGTTTATGAGGTGAGAGAAAGCCTGAGTACTTGAGGAAGTAAAAGAAAAGAAGGCAAGTAAATTAATATTTATGCTTCTTGCCTCCACATATTTTCTAATTCTGAAGATACTATTATCTATTATCAGTTTTGAAAATAAGGAAGCAAAGTCTCAGAGAGAGTAAATAATTAGCCAGTGTTGTACTACCAATGTGTGGTTATACTGGAATGCAAATCTGTAACTTTCAGCCTCCCTACAACGTCTCTTTGTATCCTAACATAGGTATAATTTGAATGATACAATTATAATGTGTTTACCAGAACAAAATCATTTGATCCTTGGCAGTCAAGTTTTTCAGTCTATGCATGTAGCAACAATTTTCAGTTCCATTTTAACTCCATTAACATACAGTAAGTAAGCTCTTGCTGGCAGCATATTTGTATTTGTTTTTCAAATATTTATTTCTCTCTGTTAGCATCTTTAAGATAATTATATTTGGTTAATTATTTATTTATTTTTTTCAATCAAAACCAGCAAAAATAGTCTTTACCTACCTTTGATATGTGCTCATAGTGGGTTGAATAGTGTCCCTCCAAAATTCATCTGCACCCAGAACCTCAGAATAAGATCTCACTTGGAAATAGGGTCTTTGCAAATATAATTTGTTAAGGGTTGAGTAGATATCATAATGGACTTAGGGTGGGCCCTAAATTCGATGACTGGTGTTTTTATAAAAAGAGGAAAGAATATAGAGACACAAAAAAGAGGGTATGAAAGAGGAGGCAGAGATTAGAATCACGTGTCTACAAACCAAGGAATGCCAAAGACTGCCAGCAATCACCATAAGGCAGGAAGAAGCAAGGAAAGGTTCTTCCCTAGAGCATTCAGAGGGAACATGGTCCTGTCATCAACTTGATTTTGGACTTCTAGCCTCTAAGATAAATATCTGTTGTTTTAAGCCAGTTGGTTTGTGGTAATGTTACCCAAAAGGAAAATAGGAAAAAAAAAAAATTCTTGTCTTAACCGAAAGATAAGATTTACAGACCGGAGATAGAAAGCATTGCGTAGCAAAAAGATTTTAAAAGATTTATTTAGAAAAAGAAGAGTACGCCTCCAAGAGCGGGAGGTGGGCTGATTCAAGGAGGAATTGCGGTGTTCTTTGTCTCTCCTTTCTCTTATACCCTCGCTTAGAGGTGGTCTTTTGGTTGATTGCCAGCTCTTGTCCCTGGAATGCTTAGTCATGTTTATTCCCTTTGTACAAGTACTTAACCCATGGTATACTTAGAAAAACCCAAAGTTGGGGGCGGGGGAAGCTAAACTGCAATGTTAATTATAATACAATGAGCACTGGGGTCGTGCCCAGTTAAGTCCTTTCTGCTACCACGCAGTCCTGGCTGTCGGGTTTTAACCGGTTTCTTGCTTGGCACTTATTTGGAAGAAGTCCCTTTATGCTTGAGGGGGGATAATGCCATCTTCTGGACCATCCTCCCTCTCCTCCACCTATATGCCTGGTGCCCCCACTTCTCTAACTACCTAACAGTAATGTGTTATGGCACTACTAAAACACAGTGTACTGATCACAGTAATCCATTTCATTTTAGAGGAGTGTTCAGTTGAGAGATGCCTCTTAGATATGTTCCTATGGGCTCCCACCTCTGCCACCTTTTCAAAAGCATATGGGGAGCTAACTCTTTAGTAATGTTTTAGTAACTTTAAAAGAAGATGAGCAGATTTCTTGGTGTCCATGGACTTTTAAATCATGATGGATCTGGGAGACAAAAGTGCAATTCACTGTGCCTAAGCCTGGCCATTTATTTTAAGGAAGAATACAGATAGGAATAAAACATTGAGTTATTTTCAAGAGGTGTTGTAAATGGCTAGGTGACTGGTTGTTTATGGGAGACAGGAGGAAAAAGTAGGGCAGGTTATTATGGGATAGTTGATGTGCACGCCTTCACCCACTCTACCACTTGTCATTCACATCTTTGCCAGCTGAAACAGTTTTTTTTTAAAAAAAAAACACACACACAACTTTTATAAAGGACTGAATAAACTATTTCTGATATTTAGAAAAATTTCCTTTGCTTCCTATTCCACAGTTAGATCATTTCTCCTATCTATGTGTGAAATTTTTTCTCTCAATTAACCAAAGATAAGGATGACTTCTTTCAAAATCCAACCTTATAAATTTTAGGAGGAGAAACATTGGCCTGAAGGTAAATTCATTCAAACCTCTATGTGATGCAGACCAAGTCTGTACAGAGCAGACGATGTGCTGATCGCGCTCTTGGCTTCAGAAGATACAGATCATTTAAACTCCTTCCCAGTGTCTGTAGCTGGGTTGTTTATTACAAAAGTAAGAATCAGTAACATGTCCTCCTTGCTAGAACCATAAATCTGAAACTTCTCCTTATAAAAACTGTGATATGACAACTGCGATACCATAGCTCCCCCTGCTGTTCTGATTCATATTGTCAGCTGCCTCTGGCAAATCGTTTTTCACGCGTTTCCTTTTCATTCTGCCCTCCTCTGACTTGTTTCTGATATCTAGGTTTCCATTTGTTTCTTAATTCTTCATCTCACCTTTCTGTGTTCCTTAGCAACCAGATGGCTATATTAAAGTCCATTTTTTATTATCCTCATGTTAATATCAAGTTTCACACTCCGGTAGTGCCTGGAATGATTCTGCTTTTAAGATCATTTTAACCACTCTGCTAGAGCATCTTAGATCTTTCACCGTCTTCTTCTGAAAGGCAGTTTCTGCATGTATGGACCCTTTATACAAACCTCTCTACACACTCATACAATAGTTGAATCAACTGGAAACAAAAGAAAAGTGTATAAAAGCCAAAGTGTCACTAGGAATTTTGGAAAACAGCCATACAACCACATCAAAACACTTGCAAATTCTTCCTCTTTCCACATTAACACTCTATCAAAATAAAGGTGGCTGTATTACCACAAGCTGTTCTTTTTGTTAATAAAGTATTTTTTTCTCCTTGTAAGGAAAGCCTGTATACTGTCATTTTCTTGTTCTGAGCCAAAACTCTGTCACCTTGGACAAAAGAACTTATATATATACATATATATATGTTTAATTTATGGCTTGAGATACATTCTGGGAAGTGCCTGAAACATGAGTTATGGGTGATTGCAGAATCCTGATAGTGTATGATCCAGACCCTGAAGACATTTTTCCTAAGTTAAAATAATGTATATACAGCAGATAAGGAACATGTGGGCACTTGGACAAGAATAGATGGAAGGCTAACTAACTTTTAAGGAAGACAAACAGGAAGGTGTCATTTGGTATTTATAACCAACTCCCATGTTCACCTTACTCACTGGATTAGGAGCCACTTAAAGACAGACTTCGTAAGTGGTCCTCTTCCTGTTTCAGCATGAGCACAAAAGGCATGTGATGAATTTTGTGTGGTTGAAAGAGTTAACTATGAATGAGTGCTGCAGGCCCTTTTTTGGCAATACCCTTCCTTTCTAAATTAATATAGGGTTCATTCAAAATAGAAGTCAAAGAACAATATGACTTCAATCATAAGCTTTGCACTGAATGTTTAGTTTTGTTTACCTTTTCTCAAGCAGCAGCCATTACCTTTGTAAAATATCCTTGGAGTAGATAAAATAAATATGTTACCAGATTCAAATAAATGTAGCAAATATTCTGGAAGCCAAAATAAAACCACAAAGGAAATCATATGTAAGATATTTAATTTCAGAATTGTACTCTACAAATAAACCTTTTAAAAATTGGTTAATAAATATTTCTTAGCTAATCTTTGTGGCTCATCTCCTCTGAGCAAAGCACAGTGCTGACATAGTTTTCAAGAACTGTGAACCTCCACTGGTGATGCAGTAAACCCTGGAGCTGCTGCTCTCAAAAATCTTGTAAAATAGTGTTTCCTGGATATCCCATCACCTGGCATAGCATAGTATGTGTGATCTGCTTTCAGCTAGGATCAAATGTGAAAATTACACCCCTCCCACTGCTGCAGCACTGGGCAAACGTAGACCACAAGGTTCAAAACCAATGACCAAAGAAGATAGAATAATCGTAAAGCACAGGCTCGCAAAGGGTGTGACGGAGGACAGACCACACTGACAAATAACTGAGACTGGGAGCCTCCGTGTGGTGACAGATCACTGGGGCAGGCCTTTTACAAAGCACATTACAGGAAGGAGGGCAGTCATTAGAACATGGCCTTAATGTGTACTTTCAGTTGCTGCAGATGGAGAGTGCAAGCTCTGTTGTTGCTTTGGCTCCCGGTTAAATCATAAAACAACATATGCCGATTGATTAAAAAAATTGAAAATACAATATATCCCTGTGCTCATTCATTATCACCCCTAGATGGGACTACTATGAACAATTTTATAAATTTAATTTCAGGTCACTAAAAAATACATTTAATAAGCTTAAAATACATACATTATTAAGTAAAATAATATTTTATAGCTCTCTTCCTCCCTGTGTGTGTGTGTGTGTGTGTGTGTGTGTAGACAGATGGCTTTAAAAACATAAATGGGATTTTATAACATTGATATTAATATCCTGATAGAATAAAGTGACCACAGTTACAAGATTGATAAAAGACAAAAATACTAATGATAGGGGACAAAAAGAAGAATTAGCAGACCTTATGTGTATATGTATAAAGAGGGAGCAGCTGGACAAAAATGGAAATGCTTTCTTCTCAGTGTGCCTGAACAGGAGTTAAACTCCTCAGTAAGAAAGAATTTTAAATGTGTGTCGTAACTCAATTGGGTTTATCTCATTTTGACTGTTTTATTCTAGTACTGTATACTATACACTACAGACACGTATTTTCAATACTGTATATTTAGTCATTCTCAATCTTACCTTTAATAATTCTTTAACATATTATTAGATTCAAAGAGCCTCATCTGATGATGACTGTCAACGTTCTGATTCCTAGTGTTACACAATCTAGGGAAGTCTCACCTGTCACAGAATGTTGCCCTGAGAGAGTTTATTCTTGTCTGAGTATGCTCACATCATAATTATGCCAGCCTTTCCTCTGTTGGTGTTCTGTGGAATATTCTTCCTCAAGATATTAATAGGGGAGCCACGGGGAAAACAGTTCCATGTAAAAATAAGTTTGGGAAAAATGCATGAAACAAAGTTTCACAGTAGTTTGGGAATTCTGAGGCTTCTTAAGATACTATTGTGTGTTATGCATGCCAGATGGAGATATAAGATGCTGTTTGCCCAGATAAATTTCTTCAAGGAATCTTATTTTGAGCAGTGGTCCTGTTTGTGTTTTCTAGAGCTGGTATTCTGTAGAATACAGCTTTGGAAATGTTTTGGTCCTAAAAGTGTGCCGCACATTAAGTCATTAATATTGAGGTAATCAATTCAAGCATATTCTGGGAAATTTCAGGCTGAGATGTATTTTTTAAAAGATGTGAGGAAAGCCCAGTATTTTTGTATTTGCAAGATAAGTACATCTTTTAATTTGTATTTTAAAAAATATTAATGTATCAGAGCACCAGTAATTTTTCTCTTAAGTATCTCTCTGAAGACAAACAGAAGTTGTAAGACCCAGAAAGGTAGAAAGGTAACTTGGCAGGAATGATGGTGATCTCTGTTGTACAAAAAAGTTTACACCTATCAATGTGAAACAAAATGCTTTTTGTATAATTGTCTTATTTCAAAATGATTAATACTTTTTACTTCATTTTAAGTAGAGCTTTTCCTTCTCTTTTAAGTTCTTATTAGCTTCAAGAAAAAAACTCTCAGCATAGCCTGGGTTTAGTTATTTGAATCAGTTCTGTTCATCAGTGTTAGAAAATATTCATATGTTCACAATATGTATAGCATCACATACTCCTTTAAATATTTTGGACCATTTCTATTTGGTGGTGAATCCTTCTAGCAATGTTTGTTAGGTAAATGTGGTTTTATACCTTTGCCAGTGATGACTCTGAAAAGAGAGACTCTCAATTGGCAGCAAATCTGTGTAGAATAGAAACACATTGCTATTAGAATCAAAGAAATATATTTCAATGGACAGTATTTAGTTTTACTTCATGAATTGCTTTGAAACTGAATAATTTATCAAGTATAAAATAGTGAGGAACGTGGATTCTTTTGACTGCTACATTATAAAAATTAAATATAACCCTTTGTCTAGTAAAGTCATAAAGCTCATCATTTTGCTCAATTAAATTCTAGACTAATAAAAATGGCTTCTGAAAAGAGAAAAAAACGGATTCCACTTATTTTGATAGTAAATAAATGGATGAATATGGGAAAACAATCAATTCTATTTTAATATTGATTTATCATGTAAAGTGGTAAATAACAAAAATGCAACTGAGTAAATTTAAGGATCAAATTGGCTTTGGTTTTTAAAGATGGAAAGGGGGATGGTAAAAGGAAAAAATTAGCAAAGAATGCATTGTTTCAGGCAAGATTACCCTCCTAAAGGGAACAGAAGGGCTTATCAGTAGATTCCTCATTTCGTGCTGACTAGATAATTCCAGGCTGACTGGTAAAAGGTTACATTCTTGGGGGATTGAAACTGCAATTAGTTTAGGTATTAAGTCTTGATTCAGTGACATGGGCTTAGCACAAGTGACTTGATTTGGGGCCCTGTTGTCTTTTTTTAACAATCCCCCACCCCACACACCATTTTTATTAGATTCTCAGCTTAACTGAGCAATGTGATCAAAATTGAAAGCATTAGTGCAACTCTCAGCCACTGTTCTGTAGCTCTCGCAGCTGTTGTCCATCCTGTGTGGTATTCACAGGTCACAACATTTTTTTTTTTCCTTAATCTCTATGATATTCAGAGGCCACTACCTCAGGTTCACAGTTTTTAAGTTGGTCATTATCTTCATTCCTTTCCTGATGTTCCAGTGTTAGGGAGATCATTTGCTTGGTGGTTAGCAGCTGTGGCCATCTAACATCTAAAGCCTTTGAGGGAATACAATGCACCAGGGAGATTACTGCAAATATAAATGGGATAATTCCTAACGTGTGGAGTGCACTTTGAAGCACCCAAACCAATCAAATTCAAGTAAGTCAAAGATAGACCCCATTTAAGGAGTCACCTTTTTAAGCTAAGTGGCTTGCTCAGTGATCTTATGTAACTGAGTTTCAGGTTCCCCAAAAGAATTAATACAGGTGTAGCAAGTGGTGTTGGCCATAGCCCAGTATCTCCGTGTTGAGCTAGAAGATAATAATCAGGTGCTATCCTATTACCAAGAACAACTTTGGCCAGAGAGCCTAGGATTTTTTATTGGGCAGCTGTAGCCTTAGCAGTGGATTCTACAATATTTTCAAGAGGTAAGGAGAGGTTCCTGATCATATTCTCAGTAACATTTATTCCTAACCAGGGAAGTATGGCCCTGCTAAAGGAAGCAAATCCCGAAACCTGAATTCCTCCTGGTAGGTCCTTTGTAACTTGATGATGTAAATTCAGGGGAGTTGACCAATGAGGTATCTTAGTTCGTGTGTGGACAGTTAGGGACACAGTTAGATAACCAAAGAGGCATTGTCCAGTTATATGCCAGGCATCTAGCCTTTCATGGGTCCAAAGAGAATGATGCCACCATAGAGGTAAATCCTGTCAGGGCACAAACCACTGTTGTTAAGGTGACACTGTTAATGGATTCATTTGCTGGGATTGTTGCATTTGCATGTTCAAACCGGGGGTCAGTTAAGTGTTCTCCTAGCCTGAAATAAAATGCTGTCCTGAAGTTCAGAGTTTTCCCGCTTTGGCAATGGCCTCGGGGATAAAGGTGATGGTATTATTTTCCCTGGCCAATGCCAGAGTAAAGGAAGGAAAGAGAAGAGAGGGTTTCGTGTTCAGTTGAAATATGAAGTCTTTATCTGGCATCTTGGGAGAAAGCAGTCTGCCTCGATGTTGGTGGCTTCTTGTTCTAATCAATTTGATTTGGACGTCTTTAATGTTTGTATAGGCTCAGACGTCAGGTGGAGCTTTCTTTAATTGTGAGATGTGCACCGAAGACTAGAGACCCTGACGTTCGGCTGCCGTCTTGGTATTGAGGAGGACCTGGTATAATCTCTCACAAGGAGATTCAAAGGCAATTTTTGTTCTTACTGATTCCAACTCAGAAGGTTGGGAGAAAATTGGAAATGTTAGTTTGGAGAGTTGTAACCAGATAGTTGAAGAAAACAGAAGAATTCAGGCTTCAGTCCAGTTTATATATATATATATTGAAAACTTTAAATAGAGAATTCATAGGATTAGAATTTAATGCTTACAAAGATGAAACCATAACTTTTCTCTTTACAGTTGCCCCCATTTTTGTCAAAATAATTACAGTAACATTAATTCATTTATATTAAACTTGGCCTGGTAATTTACATAAGTGCAGCAAAAGAACAGTGATTAGTTATGTAAGTTCTTTTTAAGATTGTTCTTCTGAAACATTGCAGACAAGATACCAGGTTTGATTTTTCCAAGGGACTTTATTGACTCTATGAAGTAAGCTTTGTTCCTTAAAACTATCTGGTCAGATCTGAGTTTATGCATCTTTCCTTCAAATAGGACTTTCCAGTCAAAGCCTCTGTAATATAACCAATGTTTCCAATTGTGTCCTGTTATAAATAAAACAGATTCTTATTGAACGTATGCAAATAACTAATTATATTGCTGTGAAAAGAATGTTCAAGAGTTTCCAAGTTTTGGAGGTGTCAGGTAGGGGGAAAAAGTAAGTGTTTTATCTTAGTTTACAGAGGTAAATGCCACCAAATTGCTGTAAGTCATAGCGTAAAAGAATCGAAAAGCACATGTTAGATAACTAGCAATGTTTCAAGCAAGATGTCATAAAAATTTTAATTATCCTCCTCAATTCTATCAGCCTGATGTTATTAATTCTTATTCTGCTTGAATCCAGTTTCCTCATGAGTTCCAGACATTTCTACCCAGTTTAGCTTTATGATCTTAAAGTTATCAAAAACTTGTATTCTACAATAATAAGTTCTTCACTTGGTCTTGGAGCTAGAGAGTTTTCTTGGCTTTCATCACCTCTCTTTTAAGATTTGATGTTCTGGACTCCCATGCCTGAAGATGTTACATTATGTGCTCAGTATCACAAAGCTAGTAGAGTGATAGGGCTTTGTTTTAGTTCCAAGCAGCATCGTGCTACCTCATGCTTTAAAACAAAAACAAGGAAAAACAACAACAAAAAGCATTGCATTTTATCTAATTGTTTTCCTCTAGTAGCAGAGCTAACAAATCAAATTCTGCCTTTACCTAAAAAGCCTTTAAAATTTAACAGGAAGCATGTAAGAAATTTAATGACTGATTGAGCCATATTATATTATTCAGATAATGTTGGAACTGTACATCCTTCACCTGGATATAAGAAACAAAAACCACATTCTCTCTGCATAGAATTATTTGAATCAGCATTATGTAGAAGGAATCATGGGTCCATACAATATTCCTTATCTCATTTTATATCTAGGATAAAGTTTAAGTAAATATTTAACTACTTTTATAGCTGTTATTATAAAAGTTTACAAAGAAAAAAGAAAGGAAAAGCATAAAATTATAAAGAATTATGTTACTCAGACCTTGTTGTGGAGGACAAAATGTGCCATCAGAAAAAAAAAGTAAGGGAGGGTATAATTTTTTGAAAAACTATATTTCTTTTCTAATTTTACTTCTAATTGATACCCTGACTTTTGAAAAGTTTCTTGGCTGACTTTTGAGTATTATCTGAGAAAATTTTCTTTGTAATGGTAAAGAATAATTGGCATGTTTTGAACACCTAATATGTGCTGAATACTGTAGCACTCAGATTACTACTGATAAATAGCTTTTGTTTTTCATTATTGTCTTTGAGTTATCTTCAGAACACTTCATGTATTTAAGATTAAGCAAACAAAATAGAAATATCCCTGTAGGTAAATGTCGATTATGGGCAAAATTTCTTCTTATAAAGAGTAGGAACACAATTGGTTATATTCTTGCTGCTTATTTGAACACAATATTTCAGTATGAGAAAGCTACCTGGATTTCTCTTTTGTGATGGCCAATGTGTACGCTTTCTACTATTCTGAATCTTAAATGTTGTTTCTTATACAGAGTTTTCTCTTTTTCATTTATCCCTGATATATCTTTGTGTAGCAATGAAGGCATTATTACAAATATTCATCATTACATCTTCAAAATAAATTACTCTGAAAAATTGTTCCAGTAACTTTTTGAAGAACTGTCTCCTCTTTTAGACCTAACCCAGTTGTGATTATCTTCCCACAAGCAGCCCATTTTCTCACCTTCATTAGAAGCAAGACCTGAAAACAACCATAGACCAGATTCAATTTCACAATGTATGACTGAACTGTTATGTCACCAGAAATTGATACTAAACTGACCATACTTCAATTAAAAAAAAAAAAAAGAAGAAATGAGTATTTTACTGAAATATCAAAGGGAGATGTAAGAATGAGACAAAACTTCCTAAAATCCTCTTTAAACCTCTGAATTCTCCACTCACCACCCAGAGCTTCTTTGCCCCTAAAACCATCTTATCTCCCACTCCCCATCTCCCAACCTGGTGTGGAGGGTGGCTGTGGGGACAGGGAATAGGAGATAGGAGAAGCTCTCGGCTTCATGCACCCAGTGAAATTACTCCACAGAGGAAAAGAGTTTGACATTCTATAAATTGAGTCTTAAACATGGTTTCAAATCCCAGTGCTGGGATTTACCTTTGGAAATGTTTAATAGCTGTGAGTGTCTTTCGCTCTCTTTTAAGTTGTGAAAATGGAATTTAATCTCTTACCTCATGAGATCTCTGATTGGGTGAAATGAGATGAGATACGTAAAATGCTCAGCATATACTAGACCCTCAATAAAAGTGAGTTTCTTTCCCTATTTAGACTGTAATGAGCAGACTTCTTTGTCTATCCTGAGGATACCTGGTTCCTGATCCTTTCTGAGAAGTTTGTTGTGATCCTTCTTCCATCCCTCTCTGGTCTCGGTGAGTAAACCTCTTACTTCACATGCGGATGTCTCAGTGAGTGCTGTCTCCGTGAGTGTTGACTGCATGTAACATTCCAACACAAATACGAGACGCATATTCTGTACCCTGTGGATCCAGGCAACTGTTTAAGAGCCTTAGCACAATGAGGGTGATTTTTTTCAAAAGCATTTGACATTTTCAATCCATCGAGTTAAGTAACTATAATTCACTCGTCATGTTTCGAAGGGTTTTGTGTGTATGGCAATAGCAAAGTCAGTGGTTTTGATATGTTTTAAATTTATTCCATTAGTTATAAAATACAAGATAAAGTCTTGTCTTTTCTTTCTCTCTTGTACTTCTCACAGTGGATGTTTACCCTTTTTGTTTGTTTGTTTTTGTTGTTGTTGTTATTCCCACTTATTTTCATCAAAACCCCTCCCCAACTCCTAGTACATACAGTCTGGGTGATATGACTCCTACTTATATAGTAGCTACTTGGAGCTGGCTGTTAGTTACTTGACAGTGGTGGAGTCAGGAATAGCATGTGATGGCATGGGATCCAAGAAGAGCAAATGCAAGTTACGCTGATAGGAAAAGAGAAACAGCCTATTAACATCTGGCTTCCTTTCCTTGGCATAATGTTTTTTATTCACGCAGTTGAACCTGAGATGATAAAAAGCTGGAGATAGGCTGGCAACTTAACAGCTATGGAGTGAAGACAGAGGAAACAAAGTTAAACAACGAACGTAAAATTCAACCCCAGAGACATTGCTTGAAGTTCTGAATCAAGCCGTATGTGAGGCTACCATTTGACATTTATCTGAGCCAAAAATTTCCTCTTTGTTTTTCTTTAGGCCAATTTTGGTTGAATTTCTATAACTCACAATATAAACATTCTTAACTGACACTTCTTTACCTCTGTTTTTCTTTAGTGAATAGCAGTTTCCGGCTCAGTTGTTTCCACTCTACTCTGGTTTTTACCCCCCCCTTCCCCTTTCTAGTACCATTTCCCTCCCTCTTAGTTACTTAACAGTTGAACTTAAGTAAAATTATGAAAACAGCCCCACAGGAGCAAAAATTCTTAAAATCATTTATTTATGATGTCTTTCTTTCCTTGAGGTGTTGCTTGTCCTTTATATCTGATGTCACTTCAAGGCCTCTAATTAATTTTTATCATGCTTCTTAAGGGACCCAGCATGGCACCAAACACCCCATATGCACTCACAGTATTAATTGGAAATAATGATAATGATCAACCTCATGAAACATTTTAAACTCTGTCCTTGTTCACCTGGCAAGCTGTGAACATGAAAGATGGGCAGAGAGGTATCCACCAGGAAGCGGAATTAATGAGCAGGGACAATGTCTAATTCCATATATTTTTAATCATGTCTATTACAGTTAGCACTCAATTTTTTTTTAACATTTTTTATTGATTTATAATCATTTTACAATGTTGTGTCAAATTCCAGTGTTCAGCACAATTTTCAGTTATTCATGGACATATACACACTCATTGTCACATTTTTTCTCTGTGAGTTATCATAACATTTTGTGTATATTTCCCTGTGCTATACAGTGTAGTCTATTCTACAATTTTGAAATCCCAGTCTATCCCTTCCCACCCTCCACCACTCAATTTTAATTAATAGCATTAAGAGCAGAACTGGTAGCTCCCTTATAAAGTAAGCCAGTGGGTTTTGTCTTAACGGTCAATGAACCATTAGATCACGATAGCCATATTTTTATGTCTTCTTTTTCCTTCTTTCAGCTATTCTGTAGAAATGCTGAAGAATTTTTAAAAAATAGTTTAGAATAATCACCATTTCCAGTCCTTCATACCTTTCAAAACCAGATCACATACTGGATTCTCTTCCAGGGCATTTCTTATGGATTTGTAAAGCCATTTTCATATAACCTTGACCGATCATCTTCATTTTTATTCTGAGAGACTTCTCACGTCTCTGAGATACTGCTTCACTTGCAGAGCATGAGCTAGGAAGAACCCAGCATGGTGAAAACAAATGTGCATGGTCTGGACATGGCATACAAACCTTCCCAGGATCAGTCTGAGAGCTCAGAGTGGGGATCAACTAAATCCTCTGTTTTTCTCTTTTCTCTTTCAGTCTTTGGCAGTGTGTTTAAGTGCGCATGAGGGATAAAAGTAGATACAGAGCTTGCTTTCTTAAGTGGGTTGTCACAAGGAGATCAAGGGAGATGACATACATTCTTTTGATATTCTTAAATTCTACTTTGGATGTTAATTTTCCACACTCCTTTTCCCTAGGCCAGTTTCACTGATACAGATTACTCAGTATAATTAAGATTTCTTCTCCACTAATTCTATATGATCAAATTATGCCTGTTTTTTAAAAAAAAATCACACAGATGCGTAAATGGATAGAAAAAGACTGAATGAAGTATGCCAGATGATATATTCAGTTTCTCAGGATGCTAAGCTGGGTGATAGTTATTTTTTAAAATTTACTTTCTACTTTTCTAAGTGTCTACATTTAATAAGCTTATGTTAGTTTTTCATAATAATCAAATAATAAAGTAAAAAGAAAACATATTTTTCATTCTAGTTCCCTGATATTTCTTTTGTCTAAATATTTCTAAATAATTATGCCCATCAAATTGTATATAGAATATTTCCCTGAATTAACTACAAGAGTAGCCCAAAGAAGGAGTATTCAGAAGTATTCAGTTTAAAATCACAATAGCTGTCTCTGCCTGCTAAGGCTATGACATAATTTTTCTTTAGTTAGAGTAAATGACATATTTTTCTTATCAAATGAAGTCAGGTTTTTTTGTTTCTGTAAAATAGGCATTGAACATGGCATAAAAAGAGAGGCATAAAAATATAGTAAGAATTTTGAAGGATCTGGGAGCTTCCTAAAAGTGAAGGGATGCGACCTCACTTCCCTAGGAGGCAAACAAGTGGAGGATAGGCAGTGGGAAGCTCTGAGATTTCCTAAGAAAGAGTAGAATAAAGATGCTACCTACTCTCTTCTGAATCGAAATGCACTAAGGAGAAAACAGCATTAAGATCCTTGTCTATTGAGAAGATGGGGAAAAGCAACAGTAGAACTCAAGTGAACTGATTTCCTTGTTTAATTTCTTTTTTTAAAAAAGTTAGTAGGTAGGTACTTCCTCTCTGCAGTGAATTTGTAAATGTAGTAATTCAATATAAGCTGATTAACTTGCAGGGGCATGGTACAAAATCGATTTGTGTATGAATGTATTATGTCTTTAAACTGCGTTGCTAAGGCAATTCTTCTAGTGAATCTTGCCCTTGCTGAAGAACACGATCGAAGTCTTGATGGGTTGAAGCTGTGCTGAGATAACAAAGTTCATTTGGCTTCACCAGTGTGATACGGAAGAATATTTCATAATTTTTCTTTTTTGAACAATTGTTGTTGGTTAATGAGATTACCCCGCAGAAGATATCACATGATGAAAGATCCCTGAAAACTGTGTATTTCCCAAAAAGCAAATATATAAATCTGTTTGAAGGTTTTTTTTGACCTTTGCCATATATAAAGACTTTGATAAAGTTTTTTTTTTTTTTTTTTTTTTTTTAAGCTATGAGGGAAAAAATGACTCCCACCTTCATGGTTCCAGAAAATGGAATCTAAGTCAATGAAAGTAAGAAAGATCTATTCAGGACAGTAATATATAATGGTGAAGCTATCTGATTGAAAAGAGCCTTTTCATTTGCTGCAAGATATATTGGCACTCTACTTTAATCCTTGGGATACACATACAAAGTCACTGTAAGACACTTTAGACATATGTAAGCCTAACTCTTATGTTTTTAAGTTCTTGTTACTACAGTAATGATCTTCAAATACATCAAATAGAAAAAGATCAGTCACGAGCTTACACACTTAGAAGCTCCTCTGCTAGGAGCACAGGCTGGACTTGCAGGGAGACTTTATTACTGGTCTGTAGGGGCAATCTCCTCTGAAATAGGATGAAATGTTAGACTCTTCTTTCTTTTATGTATTAAGGTAAAGGAACAATTTTAGTGAACTGTGTAGTAAGTGACTATTCCCTACCGGTCATAGAAATTTAAACATTCCTGTGCCAGTGGTTCTGGCCACTTTGAACTTTTAGTTTCTTGAAAATTGCACGCATTCACACATTATGCCATTAAAAAAAAAATCTGTTTGTCTTGCTCCTGAGGTAAAAAGAATAGCCCCAGGCTAAACAGTATGTCTTTAAATGGAGTAGTAGTAGCAAGAAGAGCTGTTACTAATCAGGAATGTTCTGGGGGTTTTTGTTTGTTTTTGTTTGTTTGTTTGTTTTTCCTGAAAACCACAGCAATGCAATGATTAATTGCGCTCTTAATTTTCATGCTATTAAAGAAAACAATCTGATCATCCAAAGTACCTACTATACATAGCTCTGATTCTGCTGGAGGAGAAGGTAAAAGACCTTCCTTTGTGATACAGCGCACTATTACATTCTGAATGTTGTTGGCAAAGAATGAAAAAACAAGAAAGAGAATAAAACTTTTCCATTTGGGCTTTTAAAGGATTTCTGAGTCCCACTCTTTTTTTCCCTTGATGCATCAATCAGGAAATGTGATTGTAATTCATAAAGAATTATTCACTTAACTATACACATAAGTAAGGGGTTTGACTGGGCTACTGGCTCTGAGGTTCAAGTGGCAGTTACAAAATCAAAATCACGAGACAGAGAGAACAAGGTTACCGTTACGGAGGCACCGAGACTCAGACAATTGCCCTGGGGGAGTAAATATGGTTAAGTTTACCCATGATAAGCAGCATCTCATAGAACATTCTGTCTTGAGTTTTACTTCTATTTACAAGAATGGGCTAATTCATTGATGTCAAATGTGGCTTTTGGATATTCAATTTTTTTAATGTCACCAAATTATCTCAGAGGAGCAGCTCTGACAGGTCAGTCACTGCAGATGGTAAGTGCTTTGTTAATTATACAGAAATTTAGAAACAATTGTAGAATGTCTTGCCTCAGGAGAAATTTCTCTCTTCCTGTCTGAGAGCCATTTCCCTCTACTGAATTAATTTTGTGTTTGTGGACAGATAACAATCTCAGCCACGTGGTAGAAATAACTCCTTGCGCCTTGCTCAAATATGCAAGGGTAAATAAGCAAAGAATATCACAAATAAACAATGCCATTCTTTTTAAATAATGCAATGTGTGTAATTAAGAGTATGCAATTACAACACTGTACAGCTCTCAGTGTAACAATTAGGTTTCCAGTAAAATGTAATTTGTTCCAATGTAAATGTTTTTCCTCAATTCAGAAGATTCCCTTGAGTTGTTTCAATAAGCGTATTTCTGCAAATACACGCAGTACTGCACTGTGTTCCAATACACAAAACAAGGAGGACGGCTATATTATAATAGGCTACTGAAATTTTTAAGGTATGGGATTGGGATTCCAGTGTTATCTTGAGATAGGAAGGTAGGGGTGAGCACTTTCTGGGAACTGTTGACATATAGAAATGCCTATGTGGTAGATATAAAATATAGATGATAAAATTATACATATATATATACACACACACACACGTACACACACACACACACACACTTCTTTGTGGTGTGACTTCCATAAAAAGTAGTCTTGATCCCCACCTCTTGAATCTGGGCTGGCCTTATGAACTTGCTTTAACCTCTCTGGTGTAAGTGATGCTGTTTGACTTTTGAGGCTAGCTTCTAAGAGACCATGGAATGTGGTCCTGAGACTGCTGTGTAAAGCAGCTAGACTGGCCTATAGAAGATGAGGGGCGGGTGGAGAAGAGCCCCCCAGTGACAGCCCACAGCAGCTGGCAAACATGTTGAGTGAGGTGTCTTGGGTCTTCTAGCCTCGCTGACCTCTGACCGAATCCAGCCAGCTGTGGAAGCTCAGGTGAAACATGCAGTGAACTCTCCAGTCAACTAACAGAATTAGTGTTGTTTCAGCGTCCAAGCTCTAGAGTGGTGCTATGCAGCAGAGGCCAGTTGAAGCAGTCCTAGTTTTCTCCTATCCCAGTGTTTGGTGCTGCTATTTAGCTGATTTTTTGTTTTCCCAGGCATTTAGGCAACATGTCGAGTTTACTCTATTTACGGCATTGTGAAACACCATCACATTTTTAGTAGAAAGAAAAATGACTGAGAAAAACAGAACTTTAGTCCAATAACACTTAAAGTAAATTAGAGATCAGAGACCATCTAGTTCAGTACTTCTTGGATTACTAGAGTGGGAGGATGGGGATGTCTTTCAGTGCTACAACTTTAAGATGTACATTTTAGAAATAAGCAAACTGATGAGGCTGAGAGATGTTTCAGTAAGTTTTCCAATTCTATTGTGTAATAAATAAAAACTAAAAATGAAATATAATAAAATTTTAAATTTTAAGTAAAATTTTATAAACTTAAAAAAAATTAAAAGACAAAACAATAAAACTTCTTTAAACTAAAGTTAGAGTCACATGCACAGGGAATGTGAGTGTTCCTGGGAGAGGCAGCTAACCTGCTCTGAAGAAATAAGAAGTTCCGTAGAGAAAATGGCATCTGAACCTAATCTTAAAGTGAAGTAGTATTCATCTGGGCAGCAGAGTAAACTACTCTGGTTTAAGAGCGTGAATTAAGGAAGTGGTGGGAGATCCTGCTGGAGAGATAAGCAAGAGTTAAATAACCAGGGAACTTCTTTGTCACATTATATATATTGGTTTTTATTTACTAGTTTAATGGGAATAGTCCTCAAACATGGTAGTTGGTCTTGGACATCCTGGCTTATGCCTACTGTACCAGAATAATTAGTATCTCTGCCCCTTTCACACACAAACTCTAGTTTCCTATGGAAACAGAAAAATGTGTGGTCCCTCTACTGATCATTAAAATTCTTTACATCTTTGATTTTTGATTTAGAGAGATAATTTGCATGGCCCTGGAAAGAGTAAAGTTAATCAAGAAAGTTTTAGGGTTGATTGCAAAGACCCCTGGGAGAAAGTTTGAGATACTGAATTAATACTAAGTATGAGATGAAAGGTGCCGATTGTAGACATCTAACCACATCTGTTGATTGGCTAGATGTGAAGAATGAAGAGGAGGAAAAAGGCAGATTTGTGTCCTAGATGTTTTACGTAGGTGATTAGCTGGTTGTTAGATCTGAAACTGAGGTAGAACACATCTTCAGTGGTGTTGGAGTGAGTGATAAAACCGATCTTAAACAGTATGTATTTTGTATGAGTATAATGAGAATTTGTGCAAAAATGCTGACCCTAGACCACTGGTCACCAAACTTTCTTGGATTTTATATAGAAACTAATACTAAAAATGAAATAGAACACATAAGAAATAGGTGGATTTGATAGAGTACAAAGAAAGCAGCTTTATTCCTCTTTCTTGCTATCTTTCCTGACCTGAAATTTAATGTTGGTCCTCAAAGCTTTCCCAGTAATGTCCAAGGATTCAACATATGTCCTCATTAAAAATGTCCAGGCCAGACCATTGTTTCATAGCATTAATATCTCATTCAATTTTAAGTTTTCTCTAACCCAGCCTGGGCCCAACTTATACTCAAAGTCTGCAATGAGCTGGATGAGCTCACAGTGAGAACGGGAATGGGGACTGAGGACCCCCGCTAACTTCTCTGCTCTTTCCCCAAACTATTCTTCTTTACATCTTCCTCTTTGTGCTGCTTCTTTGTCCTCCAAGGATGGGCAGAAGAGTGACAGGAAACTAGGGCAGATGGAGTCTTGAATGAGAGAGTTGTAAGTTTTATCAGGGTTCTCTGGATGAAGAATACTCCTACATTATGGAATCTTTCGTCTTTTGGAGCACCTTTGCAGGTTCCCTGGGGCTTTCCCCGGCTTGGGCTCTCTGGGTACAGTTTGCTGGTACAGACAGTGACCCTCTGAGTGTGTGCTTAGACTGTCCCTCAGTGCCTGCTTTCCAGGACAGTCTTCACACGACTACACAAAGAGTAAAGTCTGTTTCGAGGTTTCCTAACAAAGGCATGAGGGGAAAAACATCTGGCCAACCATGGGGGGAATGTGACTCAACCCTACAACAGGATGCTATCTTCTTTCTACTACCGCATGTCTCTCTAGCTGGCCTCACTCCTATAGAATTTTTCTGACCTGAGTCCGCATGTTCCTCAAATTACAGAGATTCCTTGCAATCTCTGAATGTGGTTCCTTGAAGTCCTTCTGCTTGATTGGAGAAGGACATGGAGGAAGGTAGAGGAGATACTCCAGTTTTTCAAAATTCTTCTCCTTAAAGGAATGCTCTCTGCAGTCCCTTTGATAAATTTCCTACCTTCCTCTCATACATTCTTCATCAAGGTAATGAGCCAATGGATACTCACCTGACTTCTCTATCTCTTAGCTTATCTTGCACAGATATCTGATCTTAGTCTATTTTTTTTCCTTCTATTTTGAGTCTAAGCCTTTACGACAGTAAGGAAATTTGCATTTAATATTCTGATATATTAACTAATGTATCGATTGTATAGACTAGTGAACTAAAATAATAAACAAGAACAAAATTATATTTAAGAAGTAGAAAAAAGAGGAAAACATTTTAAAATTTATTTAAACATTTTAAAGGGTAAAAACACTATTTTATCTCAGTAAAAATAATAGTTATTTCTTGCAGAGTATAAGGTGATTGATTTTTTCAAATCTCTTGAAAATCTTGGACATAATCTCCATGATATAGTGACTAAATGTCTGAATTTTAAGTTCAGTTTATTTCTATACTTGATATTAATGACTTTTGTGACTGAAAGATAATAATTCCAAAAGTACATAGGTATTCTATACTATATTACTAGATTATATTGCATACTTTTCAATCACATATACCAATTATGCAACAATTTTTATTGAATTTTTATCTGTAAAATTTCTATCTTTGCTGATATAGATCAGTTTTTCTCATAAACAAATTGAGAAGGTTTACAATTTTGGGTATTTAAACAAATGGGCTCAAGATACACTGAAACTTTTCTTGAGCATAGATTAGAAAATTCTGTTTCCATTTTTAGTGTGCACATATGAAAGTTTATTTGGTAACAAAATCACAAAATGACCAAAACACCTCAAGCATTCATTTTCTAAATACTTTTTCCGTGTATAAGTTTTAAATAGCAGTGATTTTCTCACTCCTTGTTAGCAGCACATTCACTTGAGAGGAAGGGTAAGTGGTCATTTTCCAAAATTATTTTCTCAGTTGCATAGTTTTGACAGCCAGCTATCATAAAAATATTAAATACTTGTTTGTTTTAATAGCTTTTTTTTTAAATGGTGAATAATTTTTATCACTCTGTGTTTTATTTACTTATTTATTCATTTATTTATTTTTACAGTGAAATGACCAACAAACCTCATGTAATACAAAAGATTCTTATAATAGCCTCTCTGTCCTTCAAAGTATTTCTTTCTAATTATTATTGTTATCCTCACTGAACTGTCTGTAGCACCTATGTAATTTTAGTTTCAACTTATTTGCTTTAATAACATCACATGAGTCCTGTGCAGCTTCATTGATTGGGCTTCTAAGTGTGGCAATAGCTTTTCAGCCTTACTCTGGAACAACTCTTTTTGTCTGTCTCTTTCTCTTTCTTAATTCTAGTTGGATAAACTGCTCCATTAGAGGTTGTTCTTACAGTTAAAATATTTTTCCCCACTTAAAGCTTTTTTCCCCTTCACTTTCTATTGTTGAGGACATGCATTTTGGATACATTATTTCTTTAATAGCTCCTTTAGTTGTTATTTTTTACATGTGAAATGCTATCTAGCAAATGTATATATAAGCTAAGAAAGATTGGAAAAGTGTATTTTATTTATTCGGCTGTATTAACAAAATGACTTAATTTGTTCTAATACATATTTCTTCATAATTTCAGCAATATTTTCCATGCATGTGACAACACTATTTGCAAACAAAATAATGCATTTTAATTTGTTGCCAAATCATTTACTACACATTATCTCAGTCATTTTTACTGTGTCAGGAAAAATTAGTGTTTCCTCAAAGGGGAAAGTTTTTGTCTTTCATGAGGAAAAGACTTCAAAAGAGACTCTTGCGTACTTTAAAAATACCTTGCTAATTATTATGGCTTTATTTTAACATGATTACTCATATCTCAAGGCAACATATAACATGTAAAGCAAATTTCATCTATTTTTCAAATGAACCCTGGGTAATCCAAAATTTTCACCACTTTGTTTTTATAGCTGATGACTTTTTTAAAGTTAGTATTGTGGTTAAGGAAAAATGTGTTCTTAATGAAGAGTAGACCAAGTGTTAGCTTGGCCATGTTCTTGTTGCCTGTTTGGGCTTCCATTATGAGTATTGTCTTAAATTTATGGTTTATGTGCAAAAGCTTTTAAAACTATATCATCAATTTAGGGAAGTTTGTTCACGGCTCTAGAATATAGTCCATAAATCCATCTAGCGTGGCTCACGTAAACATCTGTGTTTCTGCATGCTGAAATTGAACAAAAGCGTGAGGGCATTTCAGCCCTTCTCCTGTAGGACTTCCCTCAGGATAACATCACCCTACATCACACACAACGGTCGGCTCTGTAGACCCGATGAGGGACCAGAGTCACTCTACATATTCAGCATCACCAAAACTTTTCTTCTTATTTTTGGATTATATTCTCTAATATCTTCTCTTTGCTCACCAGTACACGTCTGCACGTCCTGTGTTGTCTTAGTCCTATCAGGCTGCTGTAACAAAATAGCACGGACTGCGTAGCTTATATACAACAGATATTTGTTTCTCACAAGTTCTGGGAGCTGGGAAATCCAAGACCAAGGCACCAAAATGGTTGCCTTCTGGTGAGGACCCTCTTCCTGGTTGATAGCTGGCACCTTTATACTGTCTTTACTTGGTGGTGAAGCTAGGGCTCTCCGTGCAGTCTCTTCTGTAGCAACAATAATCACATTCATGATGATTCCACCTTTATGACCTGAGCACCTCTCTAGAGTCCCACCTCTGAATACCATCATCTTTGTGAGTTAGGATTTCAACATATGAATTTGGAGGGACACAGCATTGTCCATAGTGGCTGATGTACACACAATGCAGTTTTAATAATTTTGTTTTAGATCAGATTCCTCCAGAGATGGGGACCTCACCTCCAAACAGGAAAATTGTTCTAACAACTCTGGGGAATTATAGTGCTAGAAATTTCATTATCACACTGGTCCCAAATCTGTTTACTCATAACTTTCACCCACTGGTCCTAGGTTAGCCAAAGGGGGCAGGCACAGAATGAGAGCCCTTTAATTGTTTTATTATTTATTCTCTAATGCACATCATGTGGGTTGCCAAATAAATTGTGTGGTTAAAACAGTTATCACCCTTATCTAAGCAGAGATGTCTTTCATGTATTTCCAAAATAATTGTCTAATACAATTTAAAGGATTTGCTAGTATTAAATGATAATTTGTTCACAAACGCTGTTTCATCACATAATTCACTGCAAAGTTTTTGTTTTTGTTTTGGCAGGGGGAGGTAATTAGGTTTATTTATTTATTTTTTAGAGGAGGTACTGGGAATTGAACCCAGGACCTCATGCATGCTGAGCACTCACTCTACTACTTAAGCCATACCCTCCGCCCATCACATAATTCGCAAGTAGAGAAATTCTGTAATTTTCCAGGCTAGTGCTTCCAAACTGACCCACACGTATTCTGAAACTTACATCTCTTTAGCTCTTTTGATTCAGTTGGAAAGAACTCACTTCCTCTCTGTAGAGTTCGTACTCTTACTAAAAATTGTTCCTTCATTTCCATGGCATGGACTGATGCTGTCTTTGAGGTGAAGGTTTGCTCTTGTGCCATTTTAATGTTAAACTGAGATCAGGGAAGAGGCTCAGTTGGAAGATTTCATTATGAATGCCATACAAAAGGCGATACCTCAACATATCATCTAAAAAACCCCCCGAACTGGCCATAATGTAATGACAGATACGGTCTGACACCAACCTGCCACTTCTGGAGGTGTGATTTTAGCCTCTGAACAGTAAATATGAGAACAGAGAAAAGTACAAAATCAAAAATCCCACACATTCAGCGAATGTTGTAATCCTAGAGTTAGCACTTGTGTTAAAGATTATCCTTGTCTGTCTGGGCCTTACAGACTTCTCAAAGCGCAGCATATTTCTCTTTAGAGGTTTTGTTTGTTTTTCTTTCTTGAAGACCAATTCTCAGAACAGTGGACCCTTACCAGGTGGCCTGAGAGTGAACTCACCAGTGGGTTTTCAATAGCCTTTAAACAAAGGGCCTGTTTACGTTTCACATCAAGGTCATATAATTTCTTCTAGTTGTGATTATACATCTTTTACCCACTCACATAAAATTACGGTCTGATAAAATACCCCCAAATTGGACACTTTTAATAATGAAAGGGTATGCTAATAACAATCAAGATAGGTCAAGAGGCATAGACCAGGACTGTCTCAGGAAAACCTGGATATCTGATCATTCTATGTAAAATGTGTAATGGCCAGTAAGACACAGCCAGTGGATCCCCAGGCTTTCCATGAAAGTGCTCCCCTGACCTGGCTACAACAGAATTCTGGGCTGCTTATTAAAAATATTGATGCCCTTGCCTCACTTCCTAGTTGAATTACCCATGTTTTTAGGTCCCTGTAATCAACCCCAGACTAGTGTAGGTGTATTTCCTCTTGATCCCTCCACATTTGTATCCCACAGTGGAATTGCCAAATGCACACAGCCTATTCATCCTCTATACGTTTTTCAAATCTAAGATGCACATTTTCCATATTTTAACATCTTGGAAATATGGATATGTCCTACAATTTTTAGGGAGAGAAAACTTTCCCTTACCCTTCTTGGTTCTTTTGGCTAGTCAAATAATTACACAAGACAGATTAACAGGAAAAAAAAATTTCATATAAACAAAGGTCTTATAGATAAAGAAACCAAGAAGCAACCAAAGCAGGCTCTTAATAGACCTTTTAGACAAAGAAACACTAAATTTGTAAACAACTGAAAAGACAGAGAAACTCAGGCTTCGGTATCAATTAGTGAAGAAACTAAGCAAAGATTGTTTACACAGCCCTCTCTACCTTGAACTCTCTCTCTGGTCATAAGGTTGCCTCTCTGTCTCCTGGGACAGGAAGGGTACCTGGGAGATTTATTTCCTGCTTTCAGGGGGACAGAGAGGAGGGTCAGAGTGCCCTTCTTGTACCAGCTGTTTCTTAAGTAACTTCAATTCAAAATAATCCATATGCCACTTTGGCATGTTTTGGGGCAGCCTGCCCTGAGCCCCATCACAGTCAATGATATCTTAAAATCAGAGTATAATTTTCATTGCCTGTGCATTCATGGACTTTGTTTTTCCTGGAGGCATGGCTGGGCAGCTGTAGCCCATCAGTGTTGCTGTTTTTGTGAATAAATCATTTGAAGATCAAATGAAGAAAGAATATGAGACCTACTTGTTGCCTGAGAACTTTCTATGGACACTTTCAGATACAAATAAGAAAACAGAAGCTTCAAATTTTGCGAAATGGATGTCAGCAAATTTGAAAAAAAAAAAAAAAAGTCCTGAAGACAATACTGGTGGGGAATGGGGAAGCTTTATTAAGAAATATTTTATTACCAGTGAATTTGGTGGTATGGAGGAGAAGACGTTGCAAGAAAACTCAGGCACTGATTACTCAAAGTTGAAGAATAACTCAAAACAATTGGATACCCTATGGTGAAGAAGTTGTAAGAATTTCTTAAAATAATTATTTACCTTAAATTTTCTTTTTTATGTATAAGAATACTATGATAAAAAGTCCAAGTGTAGATAAATTTATTAAGAGTTCTTTCAATTAAAAATAACTAATTCAACATGATAAAAATATGATATTATTTACTTGACAGAATTTTTTATTTCTCAGTGGTATATGAGAAACATTGTATCATATTTGACAATGTCTGAGACTTGATGATACATGGTATATACATTTGTCAAAAAGAAAAAGAAATTAAATACTTTGGCAATTTTGTTATTTCACTGAGGCAATGCATGCCTCAGAGTGAGGGTTTATCAAGGAACATTAACATCAGTTAATCTCAGTTCCTCTGTACCTCTCATAATCCTCACAAAGTGTGTGAATTCAGTGTTAAAGATTTTTTAAATGTTCCTCTAAAATAAGCAAAGTAATTATCTGAAGCTCTATCTGGAATGTTCTATGTTTGAAAAAAGTTAGCTGGGTGATTTAATGAATTTTCAAGGGCAATTTTGAGTCTGCATAATGAGTGAAACAAGCCAATGCCTGTTTAAGAAATGACTCCGCTGTACAACCACATAGACACACACACACACACACACACAGCACGCATGCACACAAGAAATAACAACTCCTTGCCAGACTTAATAGGATGCTTGCAAAGTTGTTAACCACCTCTCCAGGAAGAGGAGACTCAGGCCTGCATAAGAAGGGCGTTTGGCCCCGGACCCCATCTTCCACAGCTCTCCTCTCCAGTTGTGTTTCTTTTCAGCCTGTACAGGGAAGCCCAGCTGCCAGCAGACAACAGGCTGAACGGTAGCCAGCTGCTTTATAACTGTGTTAGCCAGAAGCCCTCATGAGAAATATTTTTCCTGGAAAATAAATTATACCATGTCTAAGTGGTGCCTGACAAAGCTAAACAGGAGACATGCTGCTCTATTGCAAATTCATCTGCAGTCTCTGGGTAGAGAGACAAATAAAAGCACTTCATCAAAATCAGTCACAGAAACCCAGGAATACCCATAGGAGACCGCTAAACTCTAAATACCAATCAATTTCTCCAACTTTTTTTTTGTCAAACTTGCAAGTCCTTTTAAGCACTGTCTTCTTGAACTGCCTGGCAGCAGCTGGCTGTGATGGAGAAAGGTCAGAAGGAGCGCAGTTTGGGGGCCTTCCATGACACAGCGGTTTACCTAGCTGAGGACCCTTATTGCTGAAGGGGTTTTTTGGCCTTAGAACATCAATTAAGTAAGGTTAAAGCTAAAAGCCTGTTTTACTTCTATGTATTTGCAGCATCTCTGCTTAAAGAGGTTTGCCTAAATACACCAGGAAGCAATACAAATAGAAAGTGCATTAAGATGCTGCCCCTCTGACTGCAAGTTTAAAACTGTACCTCTTTGGAAAGCAACTCAGCACGTAGCCGGTAGATATTTTAATATCTGCTGACCTCATAAGAACCACAGTTTCACTGGGGCAAGGTATTGATAATTTAATAAAATGCTTGTCTCAGTCTTGACCTTGATTTAATCAAGGGTTTATGATGGTGCTTACAGTATTTATGATGCTGCTATTATGCTCAAGACACTTTCTGAATACTGCAGTCATGCACCATAATGTTACCCCAAAAGGTAAAGACTCCAGTTCTTGTGATACCTGAAAGGCAAGTTTACAATCGGGAGACAGGTGCGTTGTGTAGCGAAAGAGTTTTTAAAAGATTTATTTAGAAAAGGAAAAGTACATTACACCTCCAAGAACGGGAGGCGGGCTGATCCAAGGGAGGAAAAGCAGCGTGTTTTTTTGTCTCTCCTGTCTCTTACACCCTGGCCTAGAGGTGGTCTCTTGATTGACTGATGGCTCTTGTCCCTGGAATGCTTAGTTATGTTTGGCCCCTTTGCACATGTCCTTACCCATGGTGTATACAAAAAAAACCCCATGGGTGGGGGCCTAAACTGCAATATTAATTATGATACAATGAGCACTGGGTTATGTCCGATTAAGTCCTTTCTGCTACCACGCAGTCCTGGCTGTCAGGTTTTAACTAATTTCTTGCTGGCACTCATTTAGAAGAAGTCTCTTTATCCTAGGGGTGGGCATAATGCCATCTTCCAGACCAACTTCCCTCTCCTCCACCTATCTGCCTGGTGCTCCCACTTACCTAACTGCCTAACAATAGTATCTACCTTCCGGGAGTTGACATTTTCATTCAGGAATCTAAGTCAGAAGAGATGGGTTTTTGTCCAGGCTATGCATTTGACTAATTGTATTACCATCACTTAGTTTTTATTAAGGAGGACTTTGGCATTTGATCTACATATAAAAAGCTCTTTGTTTTAAAACTCATGAATGAAGAAGGAAGATTGACTTTGAGCCAGTTGAAATACGGAGAGCATAAATCAAGGGGGCCACAGACATGGAGAGAAGCGGATGGATCCATGAAATATCTGTAGAGAGACAACAATTCCATTGAGCGTTACTTTCCAGGCTAAGGTTGCGCTACTGAGTTTGCTTTGATTCTGTGGAGCTAGTGAGATTTTCACGTGGAGGACTGAAAGAGAGGACTCTAGATATGGGACCTTCCAATATCATGTAATCTCACTGGAGATCAGTCTTCTCTGTAGTGAAATGGAGGTAATCCCCCTGTGAGCCATCTCTCTTTCAAGAACATATGAAATAAAAACAAATGATAGGTGTGAAAATAGTTGAAAAGAAAAATTATTTTGGGATGTGCAAGGCAATATTATTATTTGCAGAAAAGTTTTAAGTGCTAAGGATTCAGGTAAGTGGGCCATCTCAGCTTTTAAATTGTCTCCTCTAATAACTGCAGCCATTTGTAATTTCCATAATGTAAAATTAAAGACACTAAATTAAAAGAGTTAGAAAAATATGACTATTTTCTTAAATGCATCACATTCAAATTAGAGAAATCTAAGGCCCAGTATCACGAAGTCAAAGTAATCTTACTCAAGCCTGGCTTCTAATTGCCTTAATTTACGAAATAGATTCATCCAGGAGGACATTTCTAAATGAGGTAATGCTAGAGTAATTTCATCCATGAAATTAGGTACAGTGTCTACATGCTGATAAACTCTATTTCTATTCAGATTGCACTGTATTTATTGATTTTCCCCCATGGCTAATGACAAAACATAATTATGTTTATATTATAATCTGATAAAAAGAATAAAATGTAAGTTCTTGGCATGAACATGTGAACCACTGGGCTGACACGCACCCTGACTTGGGATAGACAGAGGAATCCATGATAAATGAGTGCAGTTGGTTAACAACAACAGTTAAAAACAAAGGTGCTTTCAAACAGCAGGAAATATTTTGATTCAAGGTCCTTATTGAAAATGAAAAGTCATGAAAAAAAGAGTGCTGTCCATATTTCTAAAATGGAGGTCAAAAAAGAAATTGTAGTCTGTTTTTTTTTTAAAGAATGCCTGAACTGCAGATTTCTTAATTGTACAAAGTTACAAATAATTCCCTAAAATGTTTTGTTGGTTAGAAAGTAGAAGTTAATAACTCTGTCAATATTTAACACATATGTTATGACTCTCATGCAGCTGTATCATTCCAGAACTCAGCTAATAAATTCTGATCATATATGTCTCCATATACATTACTTTGAAAGGTCTCATAGTTAAAAACTGGCTTGGAAATAGGAAGCCTATCATAATTTTATCATTTAAGCAGTGTTCAAGTAAGTTCTTTAAGGCATGCTTCATAGACATTGGTTCTATGAGCAACCATTAAACCCACATGTTCTTTTTTTTTTATATTGTGCATTTACCTCAGTGGCATAACAGATAATTGAAAAAACACTAGAATTATATTAAAAATTGATGGCATTATGACAAAGGACGGATTTGACACAGCCCAGTTGGTTAATGTTAATAAAACTAACTTGTTTTATGTATGAGGAATATTTCTCTGTACCCAAATATAACTGTAGTTTAGACTGAAAAGGATTGGGACCAGGAACAGGAGTCATTAGAAATCTTGGCGTACTCCAGCTCTCCGGCTTGCTCTCTCTCTGCCTGATTTTGTTTGTTTGTTTCCTTCATCATAGAGTAGCGTTCTCTAATTTTTTGTTTGTGTGTTTTGATTTTTTTGGGGGGGGTTTTGTTTTTCTTGCATAAAATAGTTTGTTAAATAGTTTGTTCAGAATAGGAATTTTGTTGTTGTTAACACTACCAACAAAGTGACTTGTACCCCAGTGACCTAACTTGAAAATACATTTAAAGAAGATTTGATTGGTCCACTATGGGTGACGTATCTACTCTGCTATGTTGGTTTTGGCCAGGGAGATGCCCTCATATGGTGCAAATGGGTAGAGGTGAAGGGGAGGAGGAGGAATTTCCTAACAGCTGTAACGGGGCTGGGGCAGGTGCCCAGCAATTTTCTACGCCATTGTTAATTCAGTGCTTCTTTTCATGGGATATGAATATCAAAATGCTGGCGACTCAGTGCCACAGCTGTTTCTTGGTCTGTTCTAAACTCTCTGTGGTAAGTGTATTGTACATATGAAAATGTAAACTTCATAGAATGAGAGGCACCTTCTTTCCATTGGGGACCACGTTTGAAATGTGGTCAGTCAACAACCACCTAAAGTAAGTTCCCATACATTGATTATATTTCGTCTCTGGGGAAATTAATCAAAAATAGCATTTTAATTGTAGCAAATCTCCAGAGAAAAGCAATTCTATAAAAAGAGGATTGTCTGAGGCCAAGAGGAGGGAGGAAAATTAGACTTTTGTTAGATATCTCAAATATACCTAAATGGTTAAAATACAAATTAAGAACTTCAGTTTAGTTCTAAATATTTATAAATAATTTCCCAAATCCTGAATATCCATTACAATTACAGCTAACACTTAACATCTTCCAGGTTTTTAAAATGCTTATTCATATTAAAAAAACATCTTTCAGACACATAAGCAAGGTTTATCATATCTCTTCTTTTTTCTAAATAAAATTCTTTCTGTTCATCACTTTGAAGTGTGGCATTTAATTTTTGTCACGTTAAAAATTAAAAAATAGTTTTATTATTTGGAGACATTTCTCCTATGAATCCAAATACTGTTATAACTAAGGATTATGTAAATCAAGATTTCTGAAATTACCAAAACTAGAGCTATAAAGGCTGATACAATGTGATTGTCAGAAATATAAAGGAAAATATTAAAATATATTAAAAAATAAAAGTGTAAGATTACAGAAGCAAATTATAAAATCTTCTTACAAGAATGTCTTTCATCTATGTTTTATATTTAGGTGGCTTTTCTATACATTATAAATTGTGATTGTTATGGTTGGTACTTAAAATTCAGTCGCCTTATCAATTTTTATTTCCAGTCTTTTGAGATTTGTTCCTTTCCCCGTCATGCCTCATCATGTCATAACTGTCACCTAACTTAATTCAGCAGCAGTCCTCTAAAATACTCCACTCCAGAATTAAAGAGACCACTAAATTCGGATTCTTTCTTACCCAACTGGTAATGAAGGTTAAACAGAACGATACTTGTGCAGGGTGGCCAAGTGGATCACAGGTATTCCAAGATGAATCTTGGAACACATTTCCTCATAGAACAGTGTGATGCACCAGAATATAGTAAGTAGCATGCAGGGTCAGGCACTTAATATTTGATAACGGAGAGTTGATCTGAGGAGCTAAGTAACGCTAGAACCCTTCTCCAGACAGATAATCGCATACGTACTTTTGCAACACAATCCAATTGTAAGGTAGCATTGTTACCTTCCGGTGCACCCTAGCCGGCAGCTTTTATATAATATATAATATCTATAAGCATTGTGCCAATAGGGTATCAGTTATAGGTCCTGCTTTAAGAATTTTACAGTTTAGTAAGGAGTTGCAATTATTTTTAAGTAACACTCAAATTACAGAGACACTTACAAACAGGTGAAATTAAAGTTGATAAAATTAGTTCAGAATAAATACGTTCTTAAAGCAGCATAAACAGTTCATTTATTTACAAAGAATGTAAAGTGCAAACGTTTATTTTTAGCATTCTATGTGAATGTATATTATGCAGGAGCACACATCATAAGATGCAAAACATCTGCATTCAACATTAGGGACAACTATTTAGAAGAAAAAGGTGAAGTATACTAAGAATGGCTGCTGTAAGGTAAAAATCTAAAGCTACCAGAAAGGAGTGCTACTACTCCATATTGGATAAGAAATAATATTTTTAGCCAATAGATGAATATTTAAAGGACATCAACTTCATTTCTTGGAAACAGATACGAATATGCTTGAACCAGAGGATGACATGATGTGCATGTTTAGTCCAGAGGCATTTTTCTTAACATTTTTCAACAGTTTTAATCACACGTATTTGGTGATGCATCTAATTGCTAAATTATGATCTAACCAAATAGCCAGATGTACCTTTTATATTATTTATTACATAATCATAATTGGCTGTATTATTCCAAATTGATAAAATTGTGAGTAATGACTTCGAAAGAATTTGAATTGGCTAGCAAGAAAGAATAATGCATTCCTTAGCTAATATTTATTTTAATAAAAAATCATCTACTTCAGAGAATTTGCTTTAAGCAGTATTTTCTACACATCCTTTATTTCACTTCCTGAATATGCTTATATTGTAAACTCCTAGAATAAGAGATTGAAAAAAAAAGTTTAGCACGATAAAACACTGTGCAGTTTTTGGCCAAGCTTGTAGCTATGATTCATGTACAATTCAGGCAGCTATTGTTTGAACTGCCAATTAAAAAATAAAAGCCCATATTTCATTTGCTGTGCATATCAACATTGTAACTAATTTTTAAAATCATTAGATCTAATACTAATATATTGTAGCTATACTATTTTTTCTTTTATAACTATTATTGACTGAAGAGAAACTACCTTCTCCTTGATAAGTACTAAATTAATGTTTTTTTTCATAAGGTATGTGATTAAAGTAGATTCTCAAAAGATAGATACTCCTCAATATATATTTAAACAAACTTCTTTTTTTTTTCTAAACATTAATGAAAATCATTTATCACTAAAGTATCCCCACATCTGTTCATGAAAATGTTTTGAAAGTTCAAATGCTACTGATTTTGGTTCACCATCACGTCCCCCTTCATCTGAAGTGTCACATTCACAGCAAAGCTCCTCTAACGTCAGGTTGTGTGGGCATGATCTGGATATTGGTTCCTTAGGACAAGGCAACCTGACACCTTCCTTATGCCCGAGATAGTTAACAAGAAACTATCTATAGAGCATATTTCCTCACATTGTGATTCTTCTCCTTTACTTTTAAATAAATGTATTACAAGTAACATTAATGAAAAATTTCTCATGACTTGAGAAGATGTAAGTGAGTGAAATATAAAATACTGTGCCTTCATTCCCTCCTACTGTTGTGATATAAATATGAAAATAATCTTTCAGAAATCATGGTTGAAATCTTGTAATTCTGTGCTCTTATAGAGAAAAGTTAGTTTACCCTTTTCTAGGCAAAGTGAATAATTTGATGCAGCAAATAGCCAAGAAATTCCCATGGCCTATGAAGCACAGTTTTCGAAGTATATTTAGCAGAGGGACAAAAACATAACATCCAAATGATTGGCTATCACTGAAAGAGTAAGTAGTGTGAAGGCACTAATGCTTATACGTTCCTCTCTGCTTTACTCATGAGGGCGCTCAACCTTAGAGTAAGGGATTTCTGTCTAGAGATCTGGTCTCCAGCTTATGCTCCATTGTCACTTTGCTTGACCCATTAGATATAACAGGCTAATACTTCTTTAGAAAATATTGCATATCAATGCCCAAATCTAAAATTAGTGAGGAAACATAACAATAAAATTTATTGACCTGAAAATAGAATAGTAGCAATAATAACAATATTAACATTAATGGCAAATGTTCGTTGGAGACAATGTTTATCAGGTTCTGTATACATCTTCTCATGAGGGCCTCACAACAGCTCCATAAGTTGAGGATTGTTGTCTTTATTTTCCAAGTTTCCACAGTAAGTGGCAAAGACAAGGTTTAAATCAAGAAAGCAGACTTTTGAATTTTGGGACATTAACAATAATGTCATCCTACCTTCTATAAACCATACTGTGATCTGCAAAGCTTTTACCATGCTTCATCACCATTTGTGTGTGGTGTGCACGTGTTTTTAACTGTTGTGATGTTTTATAATAAAAGTAGCTGACGCTTGGGGAGACCTCACGTATTTTTGGTACTGATCACTATTTTTCTCCTGTTATGCCTCACACTTCTAAATAAGAATATACCATGCCGAATAATTCTGTAGGGCCTTCTGCTATGCCATACTACGGGGCTCTGATTATATGCCCATTTTCCCACCCTAATACAATCTCCTTGAGGTGTGGACTGTGCGTTGTTCATTTTAGAATGCCCATAATGTTTTTCTTAGTGAATCATGAACAATACATTTAACAGTATAAATGCATGTGACTGTTTAACTGTACTCTAAGAGGCACAGAACTACTTAAATATGTCAAAACCATTTTCTCCTGTATGTGCTTTATATAAAATCTACTTCCTTCAGTGAATGACCATCTGCAAAACTAGATTAGAGCAAGCTTATTACATTACATAATAATTCCTGAATATGTAAAATCAAGTAGTTCTTAGAACCATTTTATTTAATACTCCTTGTATCATTTAACATTTCTAGAACAATCACTATGGTTCTATGCTAAGACTATTTCAATGTTTAGTTTTCCTCAATGAATGATGTTTCAGAATATCAGAGTATACAGTATTTAAAGATGTGCTTTGCAAAGCAAATGCAAGCTTTGAATTTACAATCTGTTCTTTTAACCTTTGATCATGTCAAGGCTAACAATGTATTTTAACACTTTGGTTATCCTCCCAGATAAGTAATAACTGTCATATGAATCATTCAAACATGTTAAGGTATTAAATTTCATTATAGCTGTTCTTATTAGAGAGTTACATTAGTTGGCTATCAGACTTTTTGCATCAGTAGAAATAAAAGATCAATTCTCAATAACTGTCCTTAAAATTGCATAATAATCCCTTATCTGGAATATGACAAACAAATGAAATAGTATTTTCAGTGGGTCATTTCTCATTGTGGACTATATTATGAAGACTGAAAAATAGCAATGGAAGTTTTTCCACAGTTTAATAATATGCAAATAGACATGGTGCACGGTGTTTTAATAAATGAACCACCATTGTGATGGTTTGGAGGAGTGCTAGCTGTACTTAACATATCCATCCATCTTCGCGTTCTTGCATTTATTCTGTTTAGAAGATGGCTAAATCTCAGTGGAGAAAGCTTTAATTTCCTTTCAAATGCCATTGACTTGGAATGCTTTGATCATACTGAGATTTGTCCAACCCCTGTCATGGCAATTCTCTGATGATTTCAGGCTGATTTGCTTTGTACATCAAAGGCATGAAAGGACCATTCTATAACACATGCTTTTGGCTCCACATTTTGAAGTCTCTTGAATACTCATGAGCCATATTATAATAAGCAGTGGACCACTGTTAGATAATTAGAAAATATGGTGGCTGGTTTTGTCCAGCCTTTATTTGCTTTCTCTCAAGAGCAAGGGTTTTTATATGGCTGTTCCTCAATTACTTTATTATTGTGTTCAAATAAATAATTACTTAAAAAATATAAAAGATGATTTCTAAGTTATGCTCTAATGCTAACATGTCAGATTTTAGTCTTGTCAGATATAAAACTCTTTAAGTAATGGAAAATGTTAAAGTCAAGAACCAAAATCAACAGGTATTTGAAAAGAGTGATGAGCACAGTGGTTTATAATCTACCAGTTTCTGAACTTACATTCAGATATTGTTGTAGAAAATATTCTAAAGAAGTAGAAATAACTCTTGATTATCTATTTATCTCAGGATGTAGGTCTTCTCAGGATCTTTGGTCCTTTTTGCTATTTGTCTTTTGGTCGTGTGTGTGTGTGTGTGTGTGTGTTAGGCAACCAGATAATGACAGAAAAAATAGAAATGTCAATTAAATTTAAATCGTCCAATTAGTATTTATATAACAGAATGTTAAATTCAAAGAAAGTTTTATCTATTGATTCTCATCATAACAAACCAGAATACTGAAATATCCTATATTGGCTCATCATCACCATCATCATCAAGCAAAGATAAGTAATGTTAGTAATAGGAGTGTTGAAATTTAGCTGTGATGGATAGATTATCAAAATAATGACAATGGCTGGCATTTACAAAGCGCCCAGCACTTTTCTAACATACAGTTTTCAGAACAATACTATGAGTTCGATTCTATTATTATCATTATTTTACAGATGAGGAAACTGAAAGGTAGATAAGCTGTCCAGAATTTCCCCAGTGATACTTTCCTTATTCATACTGTAAGATACGTTCCAGTTTGCAACGATCTAGTCAATAATTCAAAATTTTCATTATTGAATCTTGGAGTGGAGGGTGTACACTTGTTTGATAAAGATTTTAATATGGGTATTATAAAACAATGATTCCAATACTTAAAAATTACATAATTATTTACTTTCTATTTGTGTATTGTTTAATGGAAACAAAGTATTTCTCTTTTAAAGCTTTTTATTATTTGTGAATCAGAAATATATACACACATACATACACACACATATTATAGAACATGCACAACTGATAGATTTTATTAAATGGCATGTTCAAAAATCTCTGACAATCACAGCATATTCCCAATTCAATATAATATCCTCCATTAAGTCTTAAATATGTCCTAATTACTGATTAAAGCCTGTCAACATTATAATCATTTGTGATTCTTCAGTAACTCATTAAAAATGAAGTTATTAAAGAAGATTTTGATGAAATGCTTATAGCATCATGTCAGTTAACATTTAACACTTCCAGTTAACTACGCGGTGAATTATCTTCAGACCTTATAACTTAGCAAACTACTGATGTATCAATTGAATTATTTTTGTGTTGGTTTAACTAAAGTATAAGCCCTGAAAAGACTAAAAGAGATCAGATATGTCTAAATGTGTTGGAAATATGAAAATATAATGCAATGTAGTTTTCAAAATGTACTAGGAAGTGAGAAGAGTGGTTTAAATGAAGATAATTGAGTATAAAGAAGTAATAATTTAATCCTAAATTCTATTCATAGCAATTACCTTAATTCTTCTTAAGCCTTGTGAAATGTGAATCACTGAAGCTTATTTTAAGCTTTTATTTCATAACTTGTTTTATTATTAATAATTTCATTTTATATTTATACTGAGCATTAAAAATAATTTAATAAAATTATGATTCACCTATTAAAGTATATAACAAGAATGACATGAAAGTTAAATAATTAAACTTTCAGACATTGCTGATGAGAATTTACTGCTGTGAACATGTTGAATCCCAACTCTGAGATTATGAATGTGAATAGTAATAGAAAATCCAACCCCTAGAGGTGATTGTCAACTGTTTTTTTAATCAAAGTATCATGATATCAAAGTATCATATTATCTAGATCTTCAATACTACTGAACAATTTCTCACCCAACTTACAAATTACACAGTATATACACTCTGTATCTTAATGTATATTATTATATTCTACATATAGGCAAATATAAGATATGCTTATATCATACATACATTAATGTAATATGTAACATACCCATGTAATATATTACATTTATTACAAATTTGATATCCAGTATGTAATTCAAATCTGTAAAATCACAATATACCTTATTTCTTCTATTTTGTGGTATTGTTTAACTGATAACTGATTTGAGGGGTGATAAGTGATGCCTTAGTAATACATGTATTGTTTTCAGAAACATTAAAATGTGGGAAAATATTCATCTAAAAGCTAAGAATTTAAAATATATTCCCCCAAATGCAAATCGGAGCTCAGTTGTTTTGTTGTGGGTTTGTGGCAAGAGTACATTCATGTAATAATTTCTCAGTTTTCACTGCTTCTTTAAAGTGAATCGGTTTGGTATATTCTACAAAATGCCAATGATCCCCATGAGTTCTGAGCATTTTCAAAGCTTAAGAATGGTATCAGGTAGAAAGTATGTGATTTGGACTAATTTCAAAATGGAGTCTTGTGTCTAAGCTGTGTATGCTGCTCATTTCCTACGTCGTTAATAATTTTGTGACAATTACTCTCTTTCTCTAACTGTTTACAAGGAAACAGCCCCTCTTCATTTCATTCTTGGCTCTATGGAAACGGTCTTTGTGAGAAATCTGGATTCTGTTCTCAGTATAAATGCAAGCTGACTGGCACCAGGTCTATGAAGTAGAACATTTATACAGTAAACTCGGCCAAAACAACTCACTTATAAGGGAAAAACAATCATTTGGGTCTGTGAATTGGTTTCCCATGTTGATTATAGTCACATTAAATAGACACAGCCTCAATCTCCATGTTTAATTGTTCTCTAGTTCTCTCCTGATAATAAGCAGAAATTATACCAACCTTCAAGCAAATAGCCAGAAAATAAATAAGACCAGAGATAAACTACATTATCTATATCATGGAGAGCATAAAAAAAGCCTTTTTAGTAATTATTAAATAAAGAATCTAAAGTGTCTCCAATATATACAAACAAAAAGGCAAAAAAAAGTCTATATTTAGATTGCTGTTTTTCCTTATTTCTTCATCTAAATTGTGGTCAATACACACATGTAAATTTATACTTCAAGATAACATTTATGGCAGGTATACTATTTCATGGTCCAAAACAAGTCCTCTTTTCTTAAGAAACTGCTTAATGTCTTTTTGTAAGCCTTTTTTTAGTGAACAAAAATAGTTACCATGTAATGAGCATCTATTATGTGCCTATATTATTTTTATTTGCAAGATGTACACTTCCATTAATTCATACAGCAGCATATGCATTATTGCTCCCACTTAACAGAACTGAAGAAAACTAAGATTAGAGAAACTCTATATATTCGTTAATTTAGCAAATGCACATTGAGCACTATTCCGCTAATATAATTTGCTAGTAAATAAATTAGGGGTATATAGCAAGCAGGTTTATTTAATTCTTGATCTTTCTGGGCCTAGTTCCTATTGACAGTTGGTTAAACAATATGCTCAGTAGTAAGCTAGTAAGTACTTGAGCTCAGCTTCCAAGTACTGTACTTCTGTACTACAATTTGTAGATGAATGGAACATATTGAGTAGTTAAAGTAAATCCACAGAAAAGTCTAGGTAGTATCATGATTTTTATTCTTGCCATTTCTATCTTCAGACCATTTAAATACGCATTCATTTCGTTTGATTTAGGGTATACGTTATTTTCAGTCATTTCTACGAGTGAGATGTTCACAAAAATGCAATGAGTTGGTCTTTAATTTGAGCCCCGAATTGATCTTGGGTTATAAAATGTGGAGGGGAAAAAGCATCTGTTGCTTTAACACATAGCAGAGGTTTTATTAATATGCTGAGAAGCTATGTACAATGTGTAAATGGAAATCTCTCATTGTAATATTCTTTTATAGTTCTAAATGGTGCCATGACTGAGGTCATGCCATGATGTTTAGCTTGGTTTGTGAAACTGTAATAGCTTGGCTTTTTTGACAGATTTTTCATTTAAATATTTGGCTCCACTTACATAGGAGGTTGCCATCATTTGTAAGCGTTCCTCTTTTTTGTCCTGTAATCTCTGCAGGATGAAAAATGTTCTGATGCTATGGAAATTATTCCAGCACAGATGCATTTAGATTGCAGAAATTGCTTTGGGTTGTTTAAAGCAAGACATTTTTTGATTGTTTCCATGATGACTGGATGCTTCATTAACCCCTTTATTGTTGACATCCTATGGAGACTCGATATGTAGTCTTAATTATTTTAAAAGACAATTCTTTGTTATTTAGCTGGTGATTAAAAACACATTAAAAGATGGCACAGAAAGACTATTTTTGTTCATTACCAGATCTGAAAATCTAATCATGTATTAAGAGACTAATTTTCACATAATTCTTAAAACAATAAGTACACTACTGTAGAAATTATTTGTGCTGCCTATATTAGTTAATTAACCAAACCGCACGAGGGAGAGTGAGAGGATGATTATTTTCTATTAATCAAATGGAAAAGTCAAGAGTAGACACTTTAACCAATGCTTTTAAGAGAATATTTCAGAGTGAATTCATGAGATGAGCCTAAAATATTTGAATGCAAGTAGAGTAAATGCCAGGAAAGAAAATGCGCTGATAGTATATGAAGTTGATTTAAAAGAAAGAAAACAAAATGCCCAATGATAGAATTACAGTTTTTGGGGAAAAACTTGAGGGCATAGATATCATATATACTGTGGAAGGTATGCTAATACATTCCTAAGTAAAATAATCACACCTAATTCTTTCACAAAAACAACCCATTTACCTTCATGCTTAGAGAGGCATATAAACATTGATTTCACCGTGTTCACATACCGGAATCTGCCACTTTAAATAATCATTGAGACTTTAATAATAAAGGAAAAATTGATCACTATAAACATACTTCAGAAGAAAATGGCATATACCACTTAGAATATGAGATTATTTCCATTATGTATCTGTTGCTACAGTTGCTAAAGGTTTTAGGAGGAATAAACCTTTTTTTTTTTCTGGCTTTAACTTCAAGTCCCCACCTACCCTGATCTCTCATCAAAAGCTTTTATTTAACAATAAGCACATGTTTTGTGAGTGGGTTTTTCAGCTTAAAAGCACCCCCCTATCTTGACTATGTGCCGGGTAATGAACTAAGTAGCTTTATATATACATTTTAACTTATATACTTTATCTGAAAATTTACCCAATATATACTGTGTCCATAATATAGATGAAGAAACAGACTTAGAGAAATTGAAGTTAACAGCTAGTAGGTAGCAATTATTACACTCAGTTCTGCTGAATTTCAGAGCCGATGAACTAAGTAGTATGTAGTAGTGCTTTCCTGCCAGGGCACCATGGTTTTTTCCCCTAGTCTGTAAGGCACAAGTATCTAAAAATAAGATTTTTATCAAACACACATTATTCACAAAATGTTAAGTGTAGTCTCAAAAAAGCATATGTAGTCTTTTATTTTGAAAAATGTTGCCACGTTCTTTTGATTCTTTTATTCACGTAACCAAAATTTACTGTGCTGTTGTTATGCTTAGTGACCAAGCCTCTGCAGTAGGGTCTGGCATTGGCTCCTGTGTAGGTAGTTACATGATATTGGGTTGTGTTAACATAACTTAATTTCCTTCACTCTTCAAAGTGACACATGATCTTGAATTCTCACAGGAAAATGGTAACAGTAAAGTTAACAAAAGCCAAGCTCACCCTTCTATTTTACTATATTCTGGTTAGGATATGGGGACAATCTAAATACTCCCTACAACTGAGATTTTGCCTTTCACTGTTTCACCATCTTATGGGAGCTAGAGCAGTTTTTAAAATCTCTTATTTCTGAGTGATATCTCATTTTAATTTTAATTGAAGTCATGTACAACAACTGGCTTCTGTTATGCATCAATTGGATTTCATATAAAAATAACATTCTTCATCAACTGACCAGATGGCAACTTAGGTAAGGGAAGGAGTTAGATGACTTCCTAAATGAGGGATGCCCCCACATAATGTGGTAATGGGGGTCAGCTGAGAAGTATGAGTGTGCTTTGTTTTGCTGAATAATAAATTTATGTGAGTTACACAATAATTGTGAGGAATGAGTTTTCGCTGTAAATTCCTGGAGGAGTAGTGATGGAACACAACTCCTCTTTCAGAGCATACTGTAGTCAATCATAGTAGATCAGAGTAGTTTAATGGAATAGGCAAGGTTTAGGGTGGGGAGAGAGGACACACTGTTCAAAGCCCTAAGTTTTGAATTGTTTTAGATTGTATCTTTGTAAGCACAAACTACAGACACTACAACAAAGAACAGAAATCTCCCACCTTTCTCCCAGGGCTTGACAATAGCCTCTTCTGCCAGGTAAAGACAGAGCAGGGCACAGCAAGGCAGTGTTCGTGTGTATCTTTGATGACCAACTACAGCAGTGACTTAAAGCCCTGTGGCCCTGCTGCGCTAAATATAAACATGAACATAGACTCTGACACATGACCTATGGCTTCAGCCTTATTCTAGAAATTATTTCTAAAGAACATTTTCATTGAATAATGCAACATTTTAGAAGCAAAAGTTGGGAGATATATATATATGTATATATAATGAATATTAAAAAGAAGCTTAGTGTTTGAAATCATCTGAATTATGAGACCAAATGAAGCCATTTTCTGTGAGGTGAAAAAGAAAATTTCCGAATGGGTGAATTCAGAGTTGAAGCAAATAACAAGCTGAGAGGTGGAATTAATGACCAAGTGAAAAAAATTACTTGCCCTACAGAAAATTCAGGCATGTGTTTGCCCTTCAGATAATTAAAAACATATACATTGACAATTACACATTTTGGCAATTACATGCTTTTCTCCTTTTATTAAAAGGATAGAAGGAAAAAAAATCATCAAATGGAAAGAAATCCCAGTTTTGAGAATTAAGTTGGAAGAGGGTCAGGCCTACACAGCAGAAAATGAAATGGATAGTTGGCAGTCATCCAATGAGTTGGATAGTACCAATCCAAATAATGTAATATAAATAAAATGCTGTAATCTTGGTGATTCAAGGAACAACCCACTGAAACAACCCACTATCATCAAAGCAGCATCTCATTAACCTTTTAAACTGACATTCATTAAATTTTTAATTCTTCAGTCCCACTTGAAGATCATTGTAATAGTAGAAGCCTGTGGTTCATGCCAACTCCACTGCACAATAAGAGAAATGACATAGTGCAGCTCCAGGGCAAGTAGATGCAAAAGGACACAGTAATTTTCCAGTGTTACTTCAAGTATTAAACAGGGAGAAAAAAACCTTATGCCTAGATAGTATTTTCTTATATATTTAAGATACTTTCTTTTTAGTTGTAGCATTTTTCTTTGGACATGGAAATTTAAAAATATGTATTACAGTCTGTTTTGCAAGAGTGCAAGTTCCAGATTTTCACTTATCTTTATTTGCAATTAGTTATTGCAAAGCAGCAATAGTTATAATACTAATTTTATATGGTTATATAAATTGAATTATTATAAGGCAGACACTTGGGTCAAGAATAGAACCTTGCCAACCACCTTAGAAGCCCCTCCTTGTGACTCCTTAACAAAAGCAACTGCTATCCAGAGTTTTATGGTAATCACTTCCTTATATTTATTATCAAGTGTACATCTCTAGATATTATAGTCGCTTATTTAAAAAAAATTGAAATCCAAAGAAATTCTACAGTTTCAGCTTCACCTTCCTTTTCTCCCATGTAATTTGTCTGTTAAAGAAACCAACCATTGGGATTACAATACTATTACAATACTAACATTATAACCACCAATAAAATGAATGAAAATGGCTTACACTTTTATGCATATTCTTTCTCCCTGTCTACATTGTTAGAGCATATAGCCATTATGTATTATACTCACTCGAGTCAAACTGTCATTTAGTTTTGGCTTCAGAAGTAATTATATATTTAATGCTCACTATCAATCTTTATGTTGGTGACTTTCTAGTCAATGGTGGTTGTCTGAAACTTATTCTCTGGTAAATTTCTAAGGACACAGTCTTAAAACCAAAATTCCCTGAGTTTTTGCATGTTAATACTTTACCATGCCTTTTATACTTGAAAATGAGTTTTGCTGGATATAAAATTCTTTGTTTATGTTTTCTTTCCTAGAATACCTTTTATAAATAGCACCATTTTCTTCTGTCATAAAAAGTGTCACTATGAAAAGTCTTGTGATAATTTAATTTCTCTTTTTTGTCTGATGCTCTAAAGCTTTTTTAAAAAAAATTTTCCTTAAAGTTTACTAATTTTACTAGAATATATCTTGGTGTTTATTGCTATGGGTCAAAATCAACAGGCATATGGTATCTCCTTTCAATATGTAGTTTCATTATTTTGGGGGGAGGAGTTTTTTCTTGAATTACAGTTTTTCGGTATGCATTCTAGTTGCTGGCTTTGGTTTTATTCCTCAAGGATTCCTAATTATCTATGTATTAGAACTTCTGTGTGTGTGTGTCTCTTTTCAATATTTGCCTTTTTCTTTTGTTTATGGTTTCCTTTGCTGTGTAAGAGCTTATAAATTTAATTAGGTCCTATTTGTTTATTTTTGCTTTTATTTCTGTTGCCTTGGTAGACAGATCCAGGGAAACATTGCTATGACTTATGTCAGAGAATGTTTTGCCTATGTCCTCTTCTATGAGATTTATGGCATTCTGGGTTATGTTTAAGTCTTCCAGCCATTTTGACTTTATTTTTGTGTATGGTGTGAAGGAATATTCACTTGCCAAAGACTGTCTTTTCTCCATTGTATATTCTCACCTCCTTTATCAGAGATTAATTGACTGTAGATGTGTGGATTAGAACTTCATTCTGATATTACAAGTCAAATATTGGTATGGAAAGGTAGCCTAAAACTAAACCATCTTCTAAATAATGAATTAATTCATCTTTATTACTTTTCTTAAATACCAAACTTATAAAGAAGTCCACTTTGGATGCGCTAGTTGTTTTCTGTCTTTAATGCTATTTCATAAAGGATGACTGTGTTCTCTTAATGAGAAGTCAGGTCATGTGATATAACAAGTAGTTGAATATTGGCAAATATGACTGCCCCAGAAATTCTGGGATCTGTGGCCATTTTAGATAAGTATTTCTGTCTTGCTAGTGCAAAATTTTCATTTATTTTTGGAAGGGATAATGAGGACTATAGAATCACTAAGCCATGAGATATAATTTCAGTTATTTTCAGACTAAGAATGTTACATACTCAAGATGTTTCCCATACATCTCATCCATTTGTAGTTTATATAGGAACTATGCTGAAGACATAAGGTATGTCATTATACCTAGAATGTCTAAGGTAGAAAGCTCAAAAGTGCATGTAGCTTCATTGAATTATAACATCCATAACCACTAGATTATTGCTATTAAGTAGCTGAAACTATTATACTTGTCTCTCCATGTTGATTAATATTCATCAGACATATTGTCCTTTGTAACAGCATCTTGACATTTGTGTAACAGAAATCATCCCTGGAAATTTGGAAACAAAATAAAATTATCAATTTTACTTTCTTATGATAGCTTAGTCACTATTCAGGTGAAATTATTAATTTCCAAGTCATTTCATACCCCAAAGAGGAAGTGACTATTTTGAATTTCTCCATAAACTTTCTGAAGAGTTTGACAATATGATGAGTGAAAATAAACAATTTTGGGGCAGGTAAATCACCTGATTTTCACATTTATCATGTCTTCTAGTTAAAATGGTATTCAGTACAAGTTTTGCTCTCCTTTTAGTTGAATTTTAACAGCAGTTCTGTCTATTCATTCATTCTCATTTTGTCTACAAATATTTTTGAGAATTTTCCTGTGGTCTAGCACTATGCTGGACATAGGCAATACAATGGTGAGCACTTACAGACACAGTTTCAGTGCCCCTGGTATTGACACTGAAGTAGTAGAGCCCAGTGTTACATTTCTTAGTGTGTAGTTATTTCATTTAAATTATAATTTTGATGGAGCATGTGAAGGGAAGGTTGAGAGTCCAATGAGAATTTAAGAGAATGTGATCTTGTTAGGAAGATCTGGGAACTGAAGAGGTTAAAGAATATGCAGGAGATAAGTAGGGAAAGATGAGAGGAAATAGAATTCCAGGAGGAAAATAAAACAGCATTTATTAAAGATTTCTGGAGACTATGGGTTCAGTTTTAGATATATTGGACTTAAGATGCAATTATGACATTTAAAAATATTTCAAGGAATTAGGGTACTATGAATCTAAAGCTCTGGGGAGATGTGTATAGAAAATATTTGGAGGCATGGGTGTGGATTAAATTATTAGGGAGCAAATATAGAATGAAAACAAGAAATGGATTAGGATAGAGCCTTGAGAAATTATGACAGCAGTACCTTGGCAGAAGCAGTTGAACTTGTGAAGGGAAAGTTGGAAGAGCTGGAAAGGCAGAATCAGGAGGTCAGTGCTTTGAAAAGGAGGAAAGAACTCTTCCTTCCTCAAAATAATGGCATCACCAAAACCCTGCTTCCTGTGTTATTCCATAATTTTGTAGTAGAATCAGATAATTTTGAAGTGTCATTTAATTATTCTCAAGATTGCTAGAAACATCCCCAGGCTTCAGAATCCCCGTTGCAGAGAGAACAGCGGGCGTGGAAATGTGGTTAGTAGTGTTTGTTACTGTACAGCTCCATTTGAAAACACTAGATCCTAAGATTAGAAGTTAGTGTGGCTCTCTTACCAACTAGCACGCTCCCAACACTCTTTTCTATTCTGAGCCTATCATGGGAGTGGACTTACTTGCTGGTACTTATTACTGCATTTCATTTGATTTGGGTTATCCATACTCCACGTAAAATGACAGACAGCTGAATAATTGAAAACACATAAAACTTATATACTGTCAGGCCTTCTTTTTAGCATCTAGTCTGACAAGATGACTCAAAAAAAAAAAAAAAGGATGATAAATCTTTAGGAACGTAAGAGGAAAGTGCTCATGACTGAGCTCCGAGATGGACAGAATCTGGTACACAAATCTGTAAATTATAGAAATCTTCATTGACGTGATGAGCCCTTTGCTAAGAGATGATAACAAGCACAATTCAGCATAGAACCTTCAAACTGATAAAAATGTTAAAGTGTTGGGAAAATTAAAATATTTTGATTAATTCCTCCAAGATGGTAATATTTGCCTGGATACCTAAAGTGTATGTATTAGATGAATATGAAGTAGTTGTTACTTTTCTGTTTAATGAACATTAGAAACTAAGGTCAAGTAATATTTGCTGTTATTAAAAATGGTATTATAATTTTTGCTTTCTTGGTTTTAGCTGTAGCTAATTATGGCTTGAGAAAATTTATTTTATGATGTTGGTGCTAACAAGTTTCATTTATATTAAATCATTTCCTGGTAAGAGTTGACCTTTGCAGAAGTACACACAGAAAGTCAGGAGGGTTTGGAACTAATCCAAACAACAACTTATAAAAAAATTTCCCTATTTGTTTGAATTTAAGCATAAAGGCTATATCATTAAGTTATAAACTTTTATATAGAGTATCAAAGTTTTCAAGTTTTCCAGTTCATGTGACAGGGACAAAAATCATTTCCCCAAGCAAAATAAGGGTAAGAGTAAAAATAATCCCACAAAACAAAGTTAGAAATTTTAGTATTAGAAAACTTTCCAACAGAAAATGATTTTTCATAAGGCTATTCATTCTATTACCTCAAGTACTGCTATTTATAAAACATTAATTTAAATGAAATGGACAGTCTTCAAATAATAGGAAAAGAATCTCAATTATTTTGAAAAATAAGTAATTTTTATCTGTAACGTATAGGTCAATTAATTATATGCTATTTCCTAAAATATCCTTTTTCAATACTGAGAACAATGAAACATTGAGTATGGGGAGAGGGAAGCTCTTCAGAAAACCATCCCCACGCTTGGAGAATATCTTTTACAAACTTAAAGCATGTGGCCTACATTCATTTAAGATATAAATGGCATCTCTTTGTCACTATGTATTTTTTCTTCTTCTGGCACTCAGCACTGTGCTTGGTACATTGTTGGGGTTAATAACTGTTTGGTGAAGATGTAAAAATAAGAGCAAGTACATTAATAGTTTCTAGTTAGAAACCATGGAAGTTTTTTTTTTTAATTGAATATTTAGTTTAAACCAAAGCAATCATTTAGGCTACAATGATTACCCTAATGCAGAGAAACTGCACTGTCATTTCTTTGCTTTTGCTAGAATGAGACATAAACCACCCCACTGACTGGGACATGAGCAGGGAGAGATTAGAAGTTAAGGTGCTGTGGGGTCTTTTTGAAGGCGGTTACTAGTGGGGAAGAGAGCGATCATATTGTGAAAGGGTGACAAGATGAAAGAAGCTTCTCTTCACAATCAAGATCAGAAAGAAAATTGAAAAAGCAGTGGAGAAAGAGTATCACAAAATGTTAGGCTTGTGTTAAGGAAAAGGGCATAAGAAAGAGCTTTAGGGTACAAAGTAGCCCTTACCTGGACCATCAAGAAGTGAACTTGCTTGCTGAGAATACACACTCACAAACACACACGTGCACCCCACATACTTAAACACACATACGTTCCATACATAAAAGTGAAAACAATTCACGAGCACTAGCTAACATTACATTATATGATGTAAGGTTTAAGTACAGTGATGGAAATGGCACTAGCCATACCTTAATCCATTCAATATCCTGGCATCTTGCTTCTCTCATAAAATATGGGCACAGCATCTCCACTCAACTACACAGAGGTCTCATGTTACTTTCATGTGTTGCTAGTCAGGTTAGGGGTAGAAATCAAAGTAAAGGGAAGCAATGTAAGGGCTGAAAAACAAACGACAAGATCAATCTTGACTTTCTTTTTAAGTCTAGAAAGAAAAAGAAGCCTTGATCAATCAACACGTATTTATTAAGTGAAAAATCTCATTAAAATCTTAAATGTTAATTCTGACCTGAGAATATTTTACATTCTTTTAATTAGACCTTTAAGCAAATATATTCTATTTGTGAGCTCTTATGAGCTAGGAGAACATTAATCACCAAGTGTCTTAGTATGTGATCTCATGGAATACTTTTTTCTCTTTCTTTTTTTTTTTTTAATTTGGATAAATGAGACCACTGTCTTTTATGTCTATTATGGGTAATTAAGTATTTGACTTTTCTGTAGCCTAGTCAAGAGTAATAAATGAGATCCCAGAAGAATTTGAGAAGGAAGTTACACAATCTTTTCTTGAGTCATTTTCTTTTTGTAGTCCAGTTACACCTTCATTATTTTAAGTTATTTTAGATGTTAATTTTTCTATTGTAAGCACTGTGATGAGAGAGGCATTTATAAATAAATAGCCATTTGTGTGGCTTGAGACAATTCATGAAATTATCAGAGATGTTTAACAAGTAGAAAATTATTTAGCCATTGAAATAACCTGGTTTATTCTGTTTGGAACGTTTTAGTCTCAAAATATGTAGTTTCTCAGAGAATAGGCTAAGATAGACCCTGGATTTAGCCTCTTTTAAAGCCTAAATTTTTAAGGTGACTCAATTCAGACTTTAAAACTTATTTAAAAAAATCACAACCAATGTGGAAGAAAATTTGTGGTAAAAACAAGGGAAAATTACCTGGGAGAGGGGAGGGGAGCAACAGCTATCAAAAAGAAGTGATAATCAAAGTATAGACCAATATTTGATGATATGAGGTGTATACTAAGCTTCTAAACACAGGATAGAAGTACTCTGTTGCAGCTAATAAGTTAAAATCCTTTCAAAATGTCAGAGAGACAATCTAACAAGGCTTCTCCATTTCTAATTCTACATACTAACAAGGTTAATCAAACCATGAAGTAACAGTGAGGGCTTTCACAATTAATGTTGTAAAATACATAAACCAACAGCTAATTAATCAGCCCTAAGGTCACTATAATGCTTGCAGAAAATTAGTAATAGCAAAGATTCATGACAGAGAGAGAGAGAGATGACAGGTCATGCTCCGTGAGTTTCAATTTTAACTAGCAAAGACTGTCAGAGTTATATCTAAGCTGCAGTAGTCTTTTTTTTTTTTTTCAACAGCAGTAGAAGCTTGACTAGGATTAGAAACAATCATTTCTTGAACATACTTGGAAAGTTCAAGTATCTCTGTCCTTTGTAGTTTTTAACAATGAGAAGAGACAAGAAAAAAATCATTATAGTTATGTTTCAGATTTCTCTGCCAAATAGATTTCATCAACTTATTAGTGAAAGAAAAATTGGGTTAAATACATGAAACAAGTTTGCAAGATGATATATTTAACCTTTTAAACATTATAGCATAAAAATGTGTTACTTGCTTTTTTTGAATGCATGCCAACTTCCAATTAACACACTGCTTAAGAAAGCATGAGATGAGAGAGATTAATCATAAGAAATTGACTATGTGAAAACATTTCTGTAAATCTTCTTATTTTAGATATAGAGACTGAAATTATTCATTACAAACCTTATTTCCTTGGGGAGACCACAATTGACATCCTAAATAAAAGAACATAAAGGTAATATTTTAAGTATATTACTATAGTCTATTTTTTCCAGTGGTGTTACAATTTAAAAAAATATAGAAACCACAACCATACTTTCCAAAAAAGAAAAAAAACAAGCAAAAAAATAGCCAAGCTCCATATCTGTAATACACAGTAATCTATATACATTTGATTTTGTTTAAAGTATTTTATATATATAATATTTCATGTATAAACCTTTGTGAATGGGAGACTGCCCACCAAACTGCCGACAGTAATAGCATCTAGGAAAAGGAATGCATGAAACACTGGATGAGGAAGGGATTTTCCTTCCAGTTGTAAATATCCTGGTACTGTTTCTATCTTTTGCATATACTACAAAGTATGCTGATCACTTGAGATGATTAGTCTATAATATATATATATATATATATATATATATATATATTTATTTATTTATTTTATATGGCAATTATATAAATAGTAAGTGTCCAGTAAGTGCATTGCAGACAGAAAATATTTTTTACGTACTATTATTTTTAGGAATGATGAGTTTTATCAGTTTGTGTGGTTAGATGATTATAAAATGCAACTGAATATGATGCTGTGGTATGGAGTGAAATTTTTTGGAGCATTTTAAAATCTAATAGTGGTTTAGATGAGGAAGAACATGAATTAGTACAGAAAGAGGCTCTCAAATAAATTTTTGAATCTCATTCCTTTAAAGGTTAAGGAAAACAGAAAGACTAAGCAAACTATAAATAAAACATTGATATCTATGAGACCTTTCTAAAGGAAAAAGTAGAGGAAATAGTGATTCTAGGAAGAAGAGATTGTGGGTTAATAGAAATAATGAAGTATTCAAGCCATTGTGGTACTAATGGGTTATGTGTCCAGAGACATAAGTTGCATCTTCAAAGAAAGAAAAGGAAAAATAGATATGTAAAGTGCACATTTAATTTTTAGTTTAGTGAGTGATTTTGGTTTTTTGCTGTGATGGAAATAGAAATTAAGTAGGTTTTACGATAAAAATTAAGTATAGTTTTCTAAGTGTTTGTAATTTAAATTTTTGTCATGTGTCACTGTAATATGTTTTAAATATTTTAATATAAACAAGGATGAGAAAGAAAACAACCAAACAGCTCATAGGCCTAGATAATTCTTGATTAACATGAAACAAAAATTTAAAGTAAAATGGCAACATTATAGAACAATATTGAAAGAAATGTAAAAGGGTCCTGAGAAGCTGGTTCTAAAATTTTATAGGGATGCAAAGACTCAAGATGTTCTGAAGGCAGAGAAGTTTGACACACTTAGTTTATCAGAGATTATTATAATGTTTTAATAATTAAGATAGTTGGTATAAAAGTAAATAGTATGATGGAAAAATGATAGAGAGTTCAGAAGCAGATCCAAACACATAGGGACCCTCAATATTTAATTTAGGTGGCACTGCAGTTTTTTGCTTATTTTTTAACTTTATTTTTTGTTTTGGTTTGTTCACTAGTTTGATGGGAGAGATGAAGAAAGGGAGAAAAGAGAGAGGAGAGGAGGAGGATAAAGGAAGGGGAAGGGAAAATCACATAATAGCAAGTATTGGTAAGGATGTCGTTCAATGACAACTCCCATATATTGCTGTTGACTGTAAGTTAATATAACTTGGGAAAAATTTTGAGTTGTCTCGTAAATACTTAATCCCTATAGATATAAGAGAAATATATAGAGTAGAGAAAGACATGGGTATATTCATATACAAGGATATTTAAGGCAGCTTTATTCATAATATCCCAAAACTTGAAAGAACAAAAATGTGCCTCAACAGTAGAATGGATAAACAAATTGTGCAATATTCATGTATGATGAATAGCAATTACAATGAATGAACATTATCTATATGCAAACAATATGGATTAATTATTTTAGGTTTTCAAAATAATTGATTTTTATTTAAAAAAGACTGCTTTCAAAAATTATTTTTGCCTGCAATGTTAAAGCAATGCAAAAAGGGGAAAAAAAATGCAAGAAGAAAGAAAATGTCCTGCAGTATCCAATCACAGAGAACCATTGTCAAGGTGAGGGAAATATCATTTACAGAATCTCTCTCAGAATATATATAGCTAAAGGAGAAGTAGCTAGGGAAGAACAATTCTAGTAAAGTAGGATGATACTACATATTTAATGTTATTGTACTTGAATCAAAGAGAAGAATAGCACAGGAACTACATTCAGTATCTTGTAATCATCTATAATGAAAAAGCATACAAAAAAATATATGTATATATGTATAGTTGAAACACTGTGTTTTACACCAGAAATTAATACATTGTAAATCAACACCACATGAATAAGAAAAAGAGAGAAGTTACAGAATTTGAGGAGAAATTGAAGGAATTTTTACAGTGCAAATAAATGTATTTTTCCCCTCAAATAAGCTATATCAATACATAAAGTATCATCCTCAGACTAGAAATATAAAAATATTAAAAAGAACTAAGTAATGTTTAACTGCCGTTCTCAACGTGGACAAGATTCATGACTCCCTAAAGTGAAAGATGAGTGTCATGGCATTCTTACACTTATTCCTAGCTCTCCTCCATCCATAGCCTACTCTTTCATTATTATTTTTTGTTTTTGTTTTTGTTTTTTGGGGGGGGAGGTAAATAGGTTTCTTTATGTATCTTTTAATTAATTTTTTATTTCATTGTTTTAGTGGAGATACTGGGGATTGAACACAGGATTTTGTGCATGTTAAACAGGCACTCTACCTCTGAGCTATACCTTTTCCCTACTCTTTTATTATTATATTAACAATTGACAAGGTTTAAATCATTTTTGTTCTATTTTTGCTCTGATTATGATAAAACATTTGAGAGGCTTAATTATCTGATGAAATCATTCCATGTTTACCACCAATCCTTTATCATAGCACCTTCATTCTTTAGGCTCTTGCTCAAAATCATCATTTGGATGCCCTTTTTCTTATTGTTAAGTACTGTTCTGTAATGTTGTACTCTAAATAATCCTACTTACATTTGGGGGAAACCCCACAGCTGCAGCACATACGGGCCGATGGAATGTAACACTGATGTCAGTTTCTCAAGAGGAGCTGAAAACTGCAATGAAAATAATGAAAAGCTATCGAAATGTTTTAAGAGTGATCATTAAATATATATTTGCAAGAGTTAAAAAGTACTCTTTTCTCTCCTAGCAGAAAGTACTGGTAATTCACAGCTCCCTCTCCTCCACTTTCCTCTTCTCTTTCCTGCTTTCCTAGCTGATGCCTATCCTATCCAGCTACCTAGCTAGCTACCTCTATCAATATGATGTAAAGTGCTCTTTTGTGTAGCTTTTTCCCTTATAATGTTTACTTGAAACAAATAGACTGCCAGATGTTTCTTCAGCAAAGATGCAGAGAACTGCAGTTTGGGGTCTGCCGCCAGAGTGAGCCATGTGCAAGGGCTCGTATGGCAAGGAAGGAGAACACTTCTATTGAGAGGAAAAGGAAGTTGGAGTCCAAAGTAAGCAAGGAGTCCATGGCTCTTCAATGGCTGAGTCCTTGCCAGGAAAGAAGAGGAGTCTTTCTTCTTCCTGTTGGGGGTATAGTTACAGAGCATGGGAGCTCCCCCTACTGGTCTCCTGACTCTATTTAACTGAGGTTTCTGTTTACTTTTTTACAATGTTGGATTCTGGTTGTCATTGACTTTGTAATTCTTCCTGGCCCTCCTCCTTTGGATATTTCTTCTTACTAAGCCAGGGAAGGAATGATGGAAAAATAATAGAAATGTAATTTAAGCAAGATTACACATCCAAAACAGACAAAATCTGGACCAACCCATAATTATGTAAAAAGCTGAAGCTGAATTTTATGTATTTTTTTTCTGCCTCAGGACCATCAGTAATTGCTCTTATATATTCAGTTAGAATGTTACACTAAAAAAATTCTCATAGAAAACTCCTAAAATGAAGTTAAAATCCTTAATAAAGTCATAGGACTCTTTTGCATAAAACTCATATTGGGCAAATGTCTCTCCTGCCCGGAGGAACTATTTTATTCTCAAATGTTTTGGGGTTCATATATGTACACACACACACATATACACAAACACTATTTCAGTGTATAACTAAATCAGAGATGAAGTGAATCTGTCTTGTTAGAAAGAGTGAAAACTGTTTTCCTTAGTGCCTATTCACCTGTATAATGTAATTTCTTGAAGAATGAGATCTTAATTATCGTGATTTATTCAGCATACGAGTTCAAAGTTGTGCATTTTACATTTTGATTTGAAGATTCAAAAAGCCCTTCGCTGTGAGAAAAGCAATTTCTATGATTACCTTATGAAATACAGATCACGTGAAAATGGAATCTATATAGCAAGTAAATTTTGGGCTTTAAAAAGTGAGGCTGCTTTGCTTTCTAACCTCATTTTTTTTTTTGCATTTGATCCCCTTTTTTCCTCCTTTTCACAGCTTTAATAAAATGGGAGAGGAATGAAGAATGTTTGTGGGCCTGATTACAAAACAGTGGGCATTTCCTGTCTGGGCACATGCACATATGAATCACCAAGCAAATGGATCTTTGATTACTCCTATGGCTTTATGCAAGTTATGATTTGTGATATCAGTGAGGACCAGAAATCATTTTCAATATTTTCAGTGCAGCACAGATCAAACCTACTGTGGAAAAACAAGTCAAGTATTGTGCTCGCTGGTTGCTCTCCCTATCATTACAGAGCCCTTCAGGAGGTCCCCTTTTATTCATGTCAGCTGTATGGTTTAATTTAAAAGTAATTCCAAGCATTTAACACGCTTCCTTCATTTTAGAGAGTACTTCTTAAAAATGAAAAGGATTCAATCACTTTTTGGAGACAGACAGAGGGTACAATATAAATGTAAGTCCCATCAGTGCAGGTCTGATGGTTTCTGATTTAAATAGTTTTCATTAAATATGAAATGTCCAAATTACCTAATCATTGTCTCCTGCAAGATAAACACAGTTTTCCCAGGCCTTTCTCCAGAGTCTTATCTCAGAGCTGCAGGATGTCAGTTGATAATGTTGCCTTCATGTTAGACAAGCAGACAAAATAATTTGATTGTACTGCTTGCCATGTTGTTCTAAGCAGTTCTTTAAGAACTAAAACCACTTTGTTTCTGGTGGCATGACAAAGCCCATTACTTTCATTTTTTTGAACTCCTTAAAAAGCTTCAACATCAATAAGAATGCTTTCAGAGCACACTGGTGTAATGTGTTTAGTCCTGTCTATTCTATCCATCCAGAGGTAGACATAAAACAAAAGTTAGGATGGTTGGAAAAACATTTTTCATGCTGCAGAAACATGGCAAAATTACAAGTAATTACTTTTTAAACTGACAATCACTGAAGTGAGTGTTTAAAGTTAAATTTTAAATAAATTATTCAAAAACCTACAAACCTATATCCAAATGCTAGGCAGTAACTTCTGTACTGTTTGAATATTTTGCAATAATCATTCAAACAGAGACTATGAAACAGTGATCTAAGTGAACTTTACCATTATTTTCTGGGAGTAAGACTAAAATGTTTTAATTTTTTAAATGTTAAATAATGAGTTTTCTAATTATTTCTCACTTGTGGGAGAGGAGCACAGGAAATGTAAAAATTAACTCAATATAATGACAGTCTCCTTTGAAATAAGAGGGTAATAGGGTTAAGTGGTTAGATATTTCTAATGGATAAGCATGAATAGATTTAAAAATGAAGCTTAAGGTCAGTACACACCCACTTTGTGACCTCATGAAATGCACACATTCTAAGTCCAGTTTCCTAATTTATAAAATAAGAATATAGTCATAGGTACACAAAGTCGGTCGTCCGATCAACTAGCTCTGTACTGACACTGATGGACAGAAACCAGCATGGTTCCTGTCCTCAGGGAGCTTATGTTCTAGTCCAGAGAGCCAAAACCATAATCAAATCATTGTAAATGTAAAGTCGTGATCATTACTATGAAGAAGAGCTACATGGTTTCATGAGAGCTTATGTGAAGGACAGCTTGATGTACTTAGTGAATTTGGAAGAGATTTCTATGAGGACAGAGAGGATGTGCTGTTGTTTGATGGAGTGAACTAGGTGAATAAAGAGGAAAGAACATTTCAGGCAGAGGGACTTAAGCATGTAAAGATATGTCAGGGCCCTGAAGGAAGAACTAACCTTACGTAGAGAAGGGAGAACATGGTGGAAAATGAGGTTTAAAAAAAGGGTAGAACCACACAGGGCTCTGGAGGACATTGTAAGGATTTTTGTCCTTATCCCTGCAAGGGAAGCCTTTTAAAAGATGTAGGAAAAAAGGGTGATTTTCAATTTGCTCTTAAAAGTAGACCAGCCTGAGCCACGATGGAGGAGCTGGGCTTGAAAATGTGCTATAAATTTTCAAACACCTCCAGTGCTGGTTGTGCTCATTCTTGTCATCACACATTCTGAAGAGAAGTTTACCTGCTTTTCTTTTTCATTTCATTTCTTTCTTTTCTTTTTAATAATAACTGGGGTTAGGAGTAACCTACATACCATTCTAAGGCACAATACATAGGTGGTGATTTATTGGCGCAATGACATTGTAGGACAAATTTTTCAACAAAAGCTTCATTAGGCAGTGCTCAGATTTTTAAGTATGAATGTTGTTTCCAAGGAAAAACAGTTCTTATATTCTAACATGACAGTAACTCTACTCTTATTAATTATGAAAATGCATTATGATAAAAGCAAGTATAAAAGAACATGTTTAAATGAATATGTGCTTATTATTTAAGATTATAAGGAAAAAAGATACGATTATGCCCACCGTTTATTATGTAGTCTTTTTAAGCTAAATAGAATGGTTGAATTGGGAGATAGGGAGGTATAGCTCAGTGGTAGAGCATATGCTTGGTGTGCATGAGGTCCTGGGTTCAATCCCCAGTGCTTCCCTTAAGGGAAAGAAGGAAAAAAAAAAAGAATGGTTGAGTTGATATGCATTCATGATCCTGCTGAGTAACTCTGAAAAACAACAACAGTAACTGCAAAATGCACACTGATTCCTATGGCCTCCAGCTTAGGAACCAACGGGAGAACCACTGTGATAGAGCTAGCTGCTCCTTCAGATTCTCCTTTAGGAGAAATTGCCATTTCGGCCACAAATTAACTGTAAACTTACACAAGTTACCTAACGCCTCTGGGATACAGAATCTCCTTCTGAGAAATGAAGGCATTATTCAGAATGGCCACCAAGATCCCTCCAACATGGTGCTATTAGAGACCCTTTAAATTGTGATTATGAAAAGACTCTCAATGAACTAATGTTGGGAGCCAGCCATCAAAACCATCTCCTTCTGTTCATCTGGGCACCGATATTATAAAATAGCACTTTGGGGAAATTGCCAGCAAACCACATCATAATGAATATACCTTTTTACTCCCCTCAGTATCAGTTATCCAAGTTTGATTTTTCAAGGTAGATCCTTTTTATTTACAGCCACAATATTCTTTATATTTTCCATCAAATTACAATCACCAAGAATAATTGTATTATTTTTTTTCACACTACTATTGATACGATTTTTAAAATAGTAAAACTAAGGCAGGTTTTTAAAAAAAACCTAAATTGATATACACATCTGGTTTAAAGGTATTCCCTTTGCTTTTTCTCTAAGTACTTGACTAACTTCTTAATTCTGAGGGATCAACACTAATTTCCAGTGTTTACCAGCAATCATAGATGACTAGCAGTTAAAAAGCCATCAGCCCTGTCACATTTTTTCAAAGAACAGAATCCCTTTCCAGATGGCCCTTCATTTGGCTAATGGACAGCCTAAGGGGATAAAAATGTCACCTGTTGTAGCTAGTCAATGGTATTAATAAAAACGCAAAAATAGACCATTCATGCAATGGCAACAACCCAAAAACAGATTTATGAGTTCCTTTGCTGAGTTAATTTGCAATGATCATCATTTTAGCACTTTCAAGTTTCCAATTCTTCTCTGAATTTTCCAATGCTATTTTTAAAAAAACACCAAAAGATAAATATTTTTAAAAAACTTATTTTCAAAAGCAAAGTGACGTTTAAACATGTGTACCACAAGAAACAATTAAGTAGTTTTTAAATGTATTTCTCATGTGAAAGAGTTTAGTCATATAAAGAAGCATACAGGTATATTTTTTGAAACTCCAGTAAGATATGGGCAATTTTACCTTGTCTAATTCATCTTCTATTAAATTACATTTTACAAACTATAAGCCAATACAACCCAATTGCTATTTCTCAATAGGCTGTTTTTCTTTTCCCACTCTTTAATTTTATACAAGAGATGTCTTCTATCTGCAGTGTGTTCTCCACGTGATAAAATCTTACTGATCATTCAAGATCCAGGTCACAGAGCCCCATCTTCAAATTTCCACTATTTATATCCAAGTACGCAGTGACCAACAAGGTCACAGTTGCTCAAAAATGAAATGCATGGTTGGCTAACCATTGAAGGAAGATTTTTCTGAAGTCACTTTTTCCAGTCACCCACTGAAATGATACTGCAGAAGGTGTTGAGTCTAAATCTATAGGACACTCCAAAATCATGAATGTATTACTGAAGTTAAATTCTTACTAAATCATTTTGTTTTAATTTGTACACAGAATTTATATTTTAATCACTATGCAATCGACTAGTGTAGCAGGGCAGTATACATTTAACAAGTCCCCTGGGAAGAAAACAAGCCAGTCCTGTTAGCCTATTCTGTCTTATCTTTTCTTTTGTGTCAGTGATGTAAAACCAAGACACACACATTCTATAATTTCCTTTTCTATGGCATAAAAATTCATTCCAAAATTATGTTTTACATATTTCAAATAATTAAAATCTTTGATTTTCTAGTTTTCTAATGTGATCTACTTTTTCTTTTTAAAAATCATAGGGCATATTGAAAGGAAATGTCAATAGTATACATGCATAGTATCAGTCTCTCTTTTGAAGCTCAAAGGGACATGGTAAAAATTCAGCAAGTCTTCATAGCTCACCAAGCAAGTCACTAACAAAGAAGTGAAGCAACATTTTTTCTTCCAGGTCTGATTGTGATACCAATATCCACTCAACTATCTTTAGTGTTCAAGGAAGGGCATAATTAACAGTGAGAGATCATCCCACAAATAGCTTGACACATAAGGGAAAACCACAGCCTAGAAGTTAGACAGTCACAGAATTAAATTGAAACAGTGCCTTATGAATTTCTTTCTTTCTTTTTGATATTTGTCTAAAAATATGCAAGAAAGTTTTCAGGGACAATTTTTAAATTTAATTATAACGATAGGGACTTTGGATAAGATGCAAAATTCTGTTCAATGAAGTAAGATTCCAAATCTAGGATTACACAGAAAGAAACATACTCTTCACTTGGAATTAAAAAAAAAAAAGTCATGATGTTGGCATTTTATTTTGTGAACTCTTAGTATTCCAAAGTAATTGACCCCAAAGCCTTTGCCAAACTCCTCATTATGTTCTTAACAAATTCATTAAATTTTTAAAAAAATAATGATATTTAAACAAGTTTCCAGAAATCTTTGTTTTAGGTCCTGTAACACGTCAAAATAATAATAGGTCTCAAATTGAGTGGTTAGTTATTCCACTTTTCTCTAGAATCAAAAAGTAACAAATAACGGTTCAGATACAAACACATATACAAAAAAAGAGAAAATCTTTATTGAATATCAAGTAAAATAACCCCCAAAACAACTGAAAGCATTACAACAGAGACTTTATACATCAGTAAATAGATGTGTATCTGAGAATCTGCTTTCTACTTTGAGTTGGGTGAGAAATCATGTTACTTAATAATCACCCTGAATGCCTTTTTTTCTTTTTTTCTTTATACAGGTCAATAAATTACATTGAAGCCTTAAAAAAAGGATTAGTGACTAAAATTGCTATGTTCTTTATCATTAACAGTGATATAAATCATGGTTTCTTTTCAATTCTGAAATTCCTTATGCAAAGGAATTAGTTTAAAAAAATTATTTCATTTTAATAAAAGGCTTAATCATAAAATGCCTAGGTAGACTTTGCGTGTAACTAAATATTATTTGTTCTATCTGCATTATAAAATAGAGGTTATTGTAATTTCTAACACCAAGGGATATTATAAAGATTGCATGAGCTGATTCATTTAAATATCTAAATATTTAGATATCTAAATCATGATTTGAGAAATAACAAATCTTCCATGAATATTAGATAATAATTATAGTAAGATATGAGGGAAATAATTGTGAAGATCCTGCCTCCATATAATATGTTGAAATAAGTATAAGCACTTTAAGTTTTAGTTACATGTATAAATGTCTTGTCAGGTTTTGGGATATAGAAGTCTCCCTTTAGATCTGAAGATTAATACTTCAAGCAACTGGCAATATAAAATAATTTTCTTATTCACCAGTTGTAGTCATCAGTTTTTGGAGGGAAAAAAAAAACATCAAGGATTATTTGCCCTCCTAACAAAACAACATTGATAAAGGTACATTTTTAAAAATAAGACAGAAACAGAAAATATCCATTACCTTTTCATTTTTATGCATACACTAGAGTCTCACTGGATATGGACTATTTTATTTCTTTGAATAATTCAGGGACTAACAAAAGAACATCTGTGTAACAAAGCACCACCACTTGAAATTTAAATTCTCATAAATGAATTAAAACAACACATTAACCACAATCAATTTCATGGAATTAGTCAATTATGAAAATGATCATCTTTATTTAACAAAGTCAAATGGGAGATATTACAAGGATGTTGTCCAAGGTCATTGTGAATCACAAGTGAAATTTATAGTCTGCTTTTTAGATTCAATTCTGTTGTTAATTGATGTATTTCGATGGGTAATACAGCAACTACTTGATGACAGATTTAATCTCCTAACTGTCTTGAAAGAATCTTTTCAAACACTTCATGAACATTTAATTATTTGTTTACCACTCATCTTTTCCCCAACACTGTAATTTACCTAAGTTCAGGAACTGTGTTTGTCTTGTTCACTGCTGTTTCTTCAGCGCTAGCGTTAATGCCTGGGATGCAGTAAGTGTTCAGTAAACATCTGTTAAGACATGAATCTTGACGCATAAAGCAAGATTAAGCAACTGCTTCTGTGACACTGATTATTCAGTTTTTTGAAGGCATACAAACACTCTCTTAAAAAAAAACTTTATTGAGTATGTGCAAAGGAATGTGCTAGTTATTATGAAAAGTATAAACTGTGTATTGAAATTTATACTTTGCCCCCAGGAATTTACAAATAGAATAGGTGAGCTAACTAACAAACTATGGTAAATTATACACACAGTGTGAGAACTAAAAATAAGTACTAAGGGCATGGAAATCAATAGTGAGTGAAGATATCAAGAATGTCTCTGGAAGACTAAGTAAATGGGTGTGTCAGTCGTGATAAAAAGAAGTTGTGCAGACACAGTCAGTGGAAGCAAAGTAGACTTGACATGGACCCAGACTGAATGTAGGTGGCAAAAACTATTGAGTAGAGGGGAGGCTATAGCTCAGTGATAGAGCACATTGTCTAGCATGCATGAGGTCCTGGGTTCAATCCCCAGTACCTCCATTTAAAAAATAAATAAATAAACCTAATTACTTCCCCCCAACAAAATAAACAAACAAACTAAAAATAAAAAGTAAAGATTATGAGAACAAGAGAGTGAGAGAGAGATTAGATAGAGGGGAAAAGGGGGGAAGGGGAATGAGATCAAAGATAATACGGTTTTAAGGAAAAAAATTAGTAAGAAAAAGATACAGAAAGAGAAGCTGGTTGGAATGTAAATGGAAAATGATACATTTGAGGTACTGTATTAGGCTCATTTTCTAAGATCCTGTTTTAGTTAAGTGCATCACTGACAATTTTGCTGCTATAATATAAAATGGTTAGGGGAACTCTAAGGAATATGTAGGTGAAAGGCTAGATAATTGAGATTTATTTTAGTGAAGAATGAGCTTTCATACTAGCACCATGCTGAATGTGATGCTGTTAAAGTTCATTATAGTATTGTCAATTATCTGGTAATTTATTGGCAAATGTGACAGCTTGTCTTGCATTTGATAGTGATTGATAAATCTTAAGTAAGTGATAATTTTACTCCCTTATAGCAATATTTGAATATAGCATGATATATGTATACCATGCGCTATTTGTTTAAGCGTTGATGTGTTACAGAATTGCAGAATAGCTTCTACTATATTTCAGACACCCACTAGGGGCCAAGCAAAGTCAGGAATAAAATTAAGTTTACAATTTGAGAGAAAGACAGACACATATTTGATAAAATCTAACCTAGTATTTTAAGTCCTTCCTAGTATAAACAAATTACCAGGACTAGACAGAGAGTAGAATGACATTTCTGCTGGGTTGAGGAAGATTCAGAAAACTTCAGAGAGCAGGTTTCACTTGAGATGCGCCTTAAACAATGACCAGCATTAAAACAAACAAAAATAGAAAAGGGAGAATATAGGAAGAAGAGGATGATGAATAAGTTATCTAAGGAGTTACATATATCATTTGCTCACTTAATGAATGGTATGTATCAAGATGGAGCTTAAATATTAAATAGAAATGGAAAAGTTGGAAGGGAAATCAGAGTCCAGCCAGGCTTTGCACCGAGTTGTATATTGTGCTACTTGATAGGTAGAAGTGAATTATTCAGAAAATGAGAACAAATAGTAATAGCAACACTTGGACTTCTGGCAGGCAAGAGAAAAATGCTCACCTCTTTGTGCCTAATCATAGATTCCACCAGCCTGGATATCTGTGTGGGGCCTCGAACAGAAAAAAAGTCATGTTCAGAAAGCCTAGGCAACCTTGAAATTCATTTTGCTGGACGCAGTATAACATAAAGATCTAGAGCAACATGATACTGTATCCTAAAGAATTCATTTTACTGAAAGAGGAAGTGAAGACATATTCAAGGCAATATATATACACATATATACTCACCCACACACATAGATATAGACATATACACACGTATAAATGGACAAGGGTCCATGTTTGTACATGCAGATTATTTTATTCTCTTTTAAAGGCTCCATAATATTCCATGGCATGTTATCCAAAATGATTTGTTAATTTTTTTGGAGCATTTTCTTTCATTCTTTTTGCTCACACAGTGAATAATATAACAAACATCTTTATGCATATAACCTTACCTACGCTGATCTTGTACCTAGTTAATATTCTAACTTTTATTAGTTGTCTTTTTTTTAAATCTCATTCTCTCAAATTTGGGTTGTTACTAATGTTATTAGGAACTACCAACAATTTTTTTCTTTTCTGTACTTATAATTTTAATTTTTCTACAAGTTCTAATAATTAGAAAAGCAAAGTAAATTTGATTGACAGCAAATGCCCTTGCAATTAAAATAATTTTAATAGAAATGCCCTTAGGAATAAATCTCTGTTATTTGTTGCAGATTTCTGATAGATGACCTTTAACAAGTTAAAAAATATTCCTTCTATTCTAAACTTATTAACTTAAAAAAATAAAGAATAGCTGTTCAATATTAATGTGCTTTTTCTGCATCTAGTGAGATGATTGTAAGATTTTTCCCCTTTAATTTCCTATCAGAGCGAATTTCATTAATGAAGTTCCAGGTATTGACTCATCCCTTAATTTCTGGTGTAAGCTCTAATTAGAATTTGTGTCATTAATTTAATATTCCATTTAATATTCTGTGGTATAGATCTTACTGATAGCTGTATCTATGTAGTTTATATTTTTAACATGGGTGTTTGTGTGCTTATATGCATTTCTTTTGAAGTTTGTTTCCCTAAATTGAATATAAATTTTTGTATCATTTTATGTTCTAGTCTAATCAAATTCTTACTTCCCATAATATCTAGCCTTTATAGTATTTATGGAGTGTACTCAAATTTTCTGTTTCTTTCTGAGTTAATTTTGGTGACATACAATTTTTAAAATGTATTAACTTTACTTCACTCATTGAATCTACAATGTTAAACTTATTGGTGTAAATTTACACATTTTTCCCAATTACTTTTTTTGAAAAGCAGCATCTATTGCTTTATGATAGTAAGATTCCAAGTTATTCACATCCATGGACTTGTATAGCTCTCTGAAAACTCTTGTTAATTTTCCTGATGGCACAGTCATTGTTCACAGTTTAATTCAGTCCATTCATTTACAACAGAAGGCAAATGCTTTTTTTTTTTTTTTTTTAAAATAATCATTGTTATATTTTGGGGTCAAATCCAAATATTACATTCATTTTTTTTTTAAACACAAAATAAGAGACCTTAAATAGCTTTGCATTTGAAACCTACAGCCATGCTCCAGTCCCTTTAGGGATACGTATATTCTCCCTTCAGATTAGAAGTATGAAAGAAGAGCATTTTGAGAAGCATAGGAGAAAACAACTAAAATGGAGAGACGGAAAATACATGTCAAGCATGCTAGCCTCGCTCCTGCCCTCAGCTGTAGCACATTAGAAATCAATGACTTTGCTAGATATTTCTGCTGGTTCTTGTAAGTGGTAACTATTAGCAGGAGCAATGGAATCTTTTATTCTTGCATAGAAAGTCAAGACAGTTGCAAGATTATTTCATGATCCTAACCAACACTTTAATCTTGGGTAAGTCACTCATTCAGAATTTCTTCATCTATAACAGAAAGCAATTAAAAGTTCCCACTGGAATTTGTTGGGTAGTCTCATCAGGCTACTATAAGAGACTACGATAAAGCAGTAGAAGTACAGGACATCTAAGTAGAATTACCATGAGCAAAATTGCACAAAATCTAACTTAAAAACATCTTTCATACACTTCTACCACCAGTTATTTAATTATTTATATGTATTTTTTAATTGGTGGAAAGAAAAAGATATTTCAAAAGTTATAGAAGTGGGAAAGAATTTAAGATGACCACAGACATCATCTAAAATCAAATTCCAAGTCAGACAAGAATGCTAAAAATATCCGTAAGATTGAAATACAGGTAAACCTAGGAGAGAAAGCATGGCATTATGACATTACGCTGTGATAAAATACCATATTATAACAAGTACATTCTCCTTTATTCTAGCTTTTTAATATAAATAGCTTCCTTTTATTCCCCCAGTCCCTGCAAAGTGTTATTATAGGTTCTCCATACTCATAATGTTATGGCAATCTATAACAGTTATAATTTTTACCTGGGATTTCAGTATCATTTTTCTGATGATTTTCTAATCCTGGTGGAATTTTCTAAAATATTTGTTTAAATTGATTCTTTTTTTTTTTTTTTAATTTAAGAACTAGAATCAAAGAATAGGTACAATGCAATACCTGGGTTAATATAACATGTAGGTACCATATTCCTTAACATTAACTATTAAGGAAAAATAAAATTCCAGAAGGGAAAAGACTCACTAAAAATAGCTGGGGTTTAAAATTATATTTTGCTGCCTGTTAATTTATCATATGGAGTAAAAATAAGCCATAGGTAGGAAATGGAAACTCTACCAAGCACCTTTTTGTTGCAGTAAACTTAATTATACAGAACACCATAAAATGACAGTAATATTAGAGAGTAAAAGTAGCAATTTCAGATGTGCAATAACTGCTTTTTACAAGGGTAGAAATTACATCAAGCACATATACCTATTCAGTCTAACACTGTTTTCTAGCAAGAACCAGTGGGATTCACAGTCAAGGGGAGGGAAGGATTTAACTAAGCAGAAATCTACCTAGTTCCAAAAAGGCTTGCCTACAAAAACCACTGCAAGTAAGTGTGTTCATTTGCTAATACATAATAAGTATCTTATATAAAAATTCACATTTAATCTTTAAATGTATATGGACACGTGCTTGTAATAGCTTCAATCAAAACCATTATTAACGGATGGATTCTTGGCTTTTGATGGGACTCAAATGCTTTTTACTACATCTGATCTATGTGTATATCACATAGAATGACTTTACTAGGATAGCATCCTATTATGAATTTAATAGAATGAATCTTAATGTTTCTGAAGAAGCTTTTATGCAATCATGCCAAAAATCTTTCCTTTAATAAAAATCTAAAAGATTATTATTGACTTTTTACTTCAAATTAGAAAGAAGATTATTGACTTCCTGCCTTCTACTATTATTTTCATTAATTTAAGGGAAATTAACATAATACCTTTCTCAGTATGTTGGTATAGGGTTCCTTGTTTATTAGTTTATTAGGGCACTGATTATGGCCTCACTTGTTATCTGTGCCTAACGGTTTCTGTAAAGAAGATTTCTTGTCACACAAACCTTGTTTAGAATGATAGCGCTGGGGCAACTATCTATATGACCTCAGGGAAATTCTCTAAAACTGAATCTGTTTCCTCATCTACAAAATTGTTCTATTAATGCCCGCAAGTTTTATAATAGTTATCCGAGGTAGAAATAATGGATGTAAATTTTCTACTACATTGCTAAGCATAAAGTAGGCTGATAAAGTACTGATAACTATTATTTATCCTATGATTATGTATGTGGTGTGGTACACACTAGTTCAGAGTTCGATTTTTAAGTTTTAAATTTCTCTGTTGATCTTGGTCAAATCAGCCTCTTTGGGACATTGATAATATCATTTATTTTCATTGGATTATGACAAAAATCTTCAGATTCTATTAGAGAGACTATGTGCTTTGATACTATGTATGTCAGATACTTACCTCACATAAAAAGCAACAGAGTTGTGTTTCAAGAAGCAGATTAAAAATATTGTTGTGGAATAAACATCTCACAGATTACTAAATAAAAATGTTACCTGGCTGAAAACATAAAATCAGTGTCTTTGAGGCTAAAGGAATTGGAGAGGAGGAGTTATATAAAAGAAAAGTAATTAGAGTGCCCTAATTTTGTGCCCATGGAGTAAAATTGAGGAATGGGTAGTTTAAAAGGGAGGGGCCCACCGTCAGCTTTGATAGGATAGGCACTGGTGGGTGGATAAAGTCTGATGCTTCCAGTGTCATTGGCAATTGGCATCAGCTGGAACACGAATCATTTCCCTACTTTGTTAATGCTTGAAATTCTTTTATCAAGAGTCAAAAATTTTTATGCACAACTAGGGGGTAAAAAAGCTCTATGCTTTTGAGTATGTTTCAGAATGATCTGTTAAGCAAATTCATCAACTTGTTCTCTGCACATAGAGAAGTCATGGCTCACCTAGCTTCCCTCCTTCCTCCCTATAGCTTTACCTGGGAAAGGATTGTTCATTTCTTCTCTTAGGGAATATTTACACCTCTCTTTGTCTAATGTCTAAGAATGTTAAAACTAAGGATTTTATCCCTAAGTTTCTTTCTTTTTCTCTGGAGATACTGGGTATAATGGTAGACATAACCAATAAGTAATGTGTTGGATGATTTGTAAAATAGAATCAGCTTCCTTCCATAAAAGTGAATATTTGTTCCTTAGAAATAAAATTTGAAATATTCACTCACCTCTTAGACAGATCATTAGCCGCACATGCCCAATGGGTGCCCTATGGCACGTGTGGTGAAGTTAAAACAGAAATAATAGTGTATTCTTCTTTGAAGAATGCAAAGTATACCAGAATGCCTGAGATAATTGGAAGTTGTCTACTTTGAACTTGACAATGTATTATGTTCTTGATATACATTAACTCTAAGCTTACAAGCAATTCTGGAGTGGTAGATGATGTAGTCCATCTTATGAAGAAAAGAAATGATCATCAAAATCAAGGATTAAATCCACAATAGTAAATAAGCTGTAAAGTATTAAAGTAATATATGTAAGTTATTCTATGATAACTCCAGAGCCAATAGAATCAACTTTTACTACTACTTTTAACTTTTCTGTCATCATATAGACATAGTCTCTGTTTTTCGTACCTGTAAGAGTTGTTACAAAATAAAAAGAGGTAAAACTCCAAGGATATGGTATCAGTGTTTTAGATATCCATTTTTTAATGGAAATAATAATTTTCACACCTGCAGGTAATAAATAGTCAATAGGAAGAGGTCAAAGATATTCTGACGCGTTGTCATTCAAGGCTTAAGTAGAGCTTTCTAGATTGAAGTGAAGCATCTATCACCAGCTGTGTGAGCTCAGGGGAAAAAACTATGTTGTAAGAGTTCATTATTTTTCTCCATTTCTAGCCACTGTCCCTGTTCAGGTATAGCAGCACAGATGGTGTTGTGGTGAAGACACATAACACTGTCAGGAGCTGTAACATATGGCAAAAATCTGGCATTCCTCATTCCCACAAGTTTCAAGGTTAAGATAGAAACTTGTCACTTTTCTGACATACAATTAACTCCTTTCTTTTGTCTTTATATTAAAATATAAAGGGATTTTTAATAAGATTTTTTCCCATAGTTAACTCATTTCCAGGACTCTACCTACTTCCCTTATTTCATTAACATTGATCTAATGATGTTTTGAATTATTTTAGTGTATCCTGTGTTATGTCATAAGTATATTCTTAAAGGTTATTCAAGTAGGAATTAAATTATACCTAAATGCATTAGGGAAGCTTGGTAAAGGAGTCAGTGGATAATGCTTTTGCAAAGTCAGAGTTAAACCTACCTTCTCAAATGTGTAGTTTTCATAGATATGGTTTATTTGAAATAAGAATGTAAATATACTTATTTTCATCAGTAAATTACAGGTTTGTTGTAGGATGTATATATGTGAATGTTCTTTCCTGAGACTATAAATTACAAAGTTATGTAGAATTACAGTATTCTCTAAAACAGCATGATGAAAAAAATCTTACTAAGAATGAAAAGGCAGTAATTATCAGGTAATAAGGAAAGAAATTTGATCCTCCGTAAAGCACACATAGAAATAAGTCTAAAATCATGGGCTTTCCTTCACAAGGTTCTTCCTCTGAAATTCAGCAACTTATTCCTGCCCTCTCTCATAGTCCTTATCCAGATGCCCAGTCATCACAGGGAAAAGAACAATGAGCCATCTTTGTGGAAAAAAACTATCTAGAGAAATTTAAAATATGTCTCTGAATGAAGAAGGTATTTAACTCAACATGCTACACTAAAGGATATTGATTAGTGTGCTTTCCCCTAAAAGGCTCGGTAATTTTTCTCTTTAGGATGTGGAAAATAGAACTAAACAGAAAGAATCTGCTTTTTTAAAAACTCATAATGAAAAAGAATATTAAAATGAATATCTGTATGTATATGTATGACTGAACTATTATGCTGTACACTAGTGATTGATACAACATTGTAAATTGACTATACTTCAATTAAAGAGAATTTAAAATAAATAAATAAAATAAAATGAGCACCACTGGAATAGAGGCATAGGATTAAGACGTTTGTCCTCTGAAAAAGTGTCTTTAGATTCCCAAAATGTTGAACTACAAAGTCTGTTTACAAGGAGCTGAGGGCTATATTATGTTTAGGACAACATAAAATGTCTTTTTAATACCTCTGAACCAAAATAGATTACTAGATAGGTTGTTTTTCAAAATTATTTTCGCAAAGGAAATTGACAAAGTCTGCCAAATTTTTGTGGTTAAAATGGAAATTTAAATGAGAGGATAGTGAGTATAACATATATAATAACAAATCAAGTTCCAGAGAAACTCTGGATGATAGAAATGATGAGAATAAATCTCACAAGTTGAAATTGAAAACGTTTTCATCTATATCCCAAGTAAACATGTACGAAAGTACAAATGAAAACAACTGAATTCCTCTTATGGGAAGTAAACCTGGAGTCCACAGTGTGTAAAGTATAACATGGCCATAAGAAATTCCCTTGATTGTAGTTCACATTAACAGAGCTATTGTATTCAGAAAACAGCTTAATCGGTGTTGCATAATTTGGTTTTTTTTTTATTTTTTTTAACTCCTCCCGCTTTATCCTTTACCATTCATTTAGCTTGCACTCCTGAATCCAATCACATTCAGCTTTGCTTAATTTCTCAAAGACAATGTGCTCTATTATTTGAGAGATGGAAGGTCATTCTTGGGCTGATCCTTCAGATTTCACCTTAGAGCCTGATAGTTGCATAGTTGACCCCTAATGCATTCCCATTGCACTCTGTACTTAAGAATTCTATCCCTGATCACACTGCCTTGCCTTTGTGGCTGGCCTTACTTTTATGGGAACACTTTTAATTTCTGTAGCCCCAGAAAAACTGACCTCTGTCATGACCTGACTTTGAATTTTAATCCCAGAAAGTGATGTAGTCCTGCTCATCAGCTTATATTTAATGGCCTGAGATAATGTCTGTCCAGTTGTTAAAATATGCTTTATCTTTATAGCTTCTTTCTATTTTATATATAATTGTTATGTGATTGGGGCAGGGGTTTCATCATAGTGTGATTTTACTGTCTTCTTGACAATACTTCTTCTGCCTCATCATTACCTCATATGTGCTTGCTTCTGTTTATAATCATGGATGCCCAGTGCTGTATTTATTTCAGTATATTGGTAAAAAGAACAAAACTCGACTTAAAACATAGTAACACAATATTGCTCATGAAAAGTCAAATACATGCAAATGATACAGTAGATGCTATAGAGAAAACCAGGGTGGAAACAGTTTTTTATGGTATCCAGGGACATCAGTGAATTGAATTCAAAGGATTGTGATTTGACAGTCATTTGTAGGGTGATCTAAGTGGTGACTAAATTTGAGCAAAACAATATCATCTGTAGTAAGAAATTCGGGTGGTTGTTTTGAATACCATTGATATTGTTTTGTTTGTATTTACTTTGTAAATGTTTCTGTTGCATTGGAGTTTTGTTGCATTGGAGTTTTGTTGCATAAGTCTACACATACAGACTTTAACCTCACCTGAATATGATCTTAATTAGCCAATATAATAAATACAATGTTAAATAAATACTGGATATATTTCCTTTTACTGGGAAAACCTCCAACTTAAAGTAACATTAGAGTCTATAATCTGATCCTCACAATGCTTGTCTGAAGGAGGCTCAACATTGATTTTGTTCCCTGAATTCAGATGAGGAAATTGAGACAAAAATGTTAAGTGATTGTCACAAGGTCAAATAACTAGTAAGCTAGGATATACATCTGTTTGCAGAACTCTTGTCCTTAGTGACTAAGAAATGTGCAGACATGCAGTGGGGAGACAGGGAGAAGAAGGCTCCATTTGTCAGGAAATGGCTTTCTTTCATCAAAGCTTTAGTGTTAACCCAGCTCACATTTTCTCCAAAGTTCTAATGTACACTGGATTTAAAGATAGACTAAACCTAAGCTCCCCACGAAACGAGATCAAAAACTGATAGAGGGAGGAAAAGGTAAGCCAAATGATGTGAAAAAGAAATAATTCAATAGAGAAAATTTTTCAATAATTGGTCCTTCAAAATACGTATCATGGTTATCCTTAAAATTGTCTATGTTATATGCTTCCCCACTTTCTCCTGGGACCAAGTATTTTTAGGTACATGGAAATTTTCAACATTTCCAAGAATAACCCCAGCAGTGGAAAAACATTGTAAGTGTGACTCTACCTATGTGTATTTTAAAATGGTTTAAACAAAGGAGAGAATGACATTCAAGTTTTCTGAAATTAGATAATTGTAAAACTCTACTATAGAAAATTTTATGGTGATGACAATATTGTTTGAAGAGAAAATTAAAATTTCATTGAATATGAAGCTAGTATAATACTATCGCAAACTTCCTTTTACCCATTAAGTTTTGACTGCTGTAACCAATTTAAAATGCAATTTTTCTTTTTGGAGTTAAAACTATTCTTATCTTATTTCAAATAAATTATTCGTCACACTTAGAAGATAGTTTCAGAGGGAAAAAATGTTCCTTGCGCCTTCCCTATTCTTTTTACTGAAGGAAATGATGTATTTTTATAAAAGTTCTGATAAGAACTCTTCAATGATAACTAATATTTGATGTTATAAGACAGAAATTAAAAGTTAAAATTTTTAATATGTAAAATACTATGTTATGCATTGTGAGAGAGGGAGAGAAACAATTGGTGGAAATTTATTGCTTCTTGCATGTATTTCATCTCTTTAGTAATAAGCTTAATTTCAACTTTGTAAAACATATCTTTATTATTTTCATTAAGTCCTGATCTAAGTCCAGAATTTTGGTCAGATGGCCTTTACCTCAGATTAAATAACTGTTGCTACAAAAAGGTAAACAGATACTTAAATATGGATAAGTTAAATAAACAAAATACAGTTAAGTATAACAATTTTAGTGAAGGCCATAGCCAAAAGATTAAAAAAACAAAAAAACAATAAACTGTAGAATGATTGAAATCATCAACATATTCAAGAACATCTTACGTTCTACTGGCTAAGAATCAGATGTAAAAACGTTGAATAATAGTGGAGAGCAGATAGACAGCATATGTCCAGCACTCAAAAGTTTTCAGTTGTGGAGGCAGCAAATAATCATATAAATAGTGTAAAATATATTCAGCCATTGCCGGTAAATCTAAGTTTAAAATAGTTTCCCCCCATCCTCTTAAGTCAATGGGAGTGTACTGAATATCGTATTGCTGGGACATTAAATCTTATCAGCCAGTCTGCCTCCTGACTTCAAAATGAGACAAAATCTTTGTGTTCTCTTTCTCTTTTTGTGGGGGAAAGGGCATAAATATGGGTGCCAGAGCTAAGAAATACTTGTGATATAAAAAATATGATTGGCAAAGTGAGAAATTAAGAGCTTTAAGTAGGTCTTGTACTGACTGTATGTTCAGTTCACTCACTGATACCATTCATTTCTAAATTAGTTTACTATCTTCACTGAAGATAAAGAAAAGAATCCTAACAAAATGTAAGAATATTATAAATTTCAAATTATATTTGGAATAGTAAATTTAGTATGGCAGAAAATGTTCGTTTAAAAAGTTAAGAACCATTTTTCTTTAACATATAAATACTTAAAACTTGTATGGATAATCAATATGTACCAACTTTCTAATAGATAGTCTCAATGCATTGACTCAATTTATTTTGTATAAAGTATGTAGCATACACTTTCATTTTAATATGAATTAATAACAGCAACAAATGAACCATTAAACTTTTCCTGATAATTCTGGTTATTAGACTTCTTGGTAGTAAGACTCCAAGAAGGTTTGGCAGGGCATCAATGTTTGACCGAAGGCAAATTCTAACATGTCTTGTTCTTTTAGCATCAGTGTTTTTAAGGGTTAGTGACCCATCATGGCAAACCTTAAATACGTATCAGAGTAGAGTGACCAATGAATCACTGAACTCTCTTCTTCATATTTGTTTTGGTAGCTCTTTCATTTAGGACTTGACACAGACATGGCAACTGGTGTTGATTTATGTGCTGCAATTTTTCTGAATTGTTAATTAGAACTCACGGTTTTTTTGTGGAGTCTTTAGAATTTTTTTTTACGTATAACATCACATTGTCTGCAAAGATAGATAATTTTACTTATTCCTTTCCAATTTGAATGCCTTTTATATTCTTTTTTTTCACCTGATCGCTCTGGTTAGGTCTTTCGCTACTATGTTGAGTATGAATGGTATAACTGGGCAGCCTCGTCTTGTTCCTGATCTGAGAAGAAAGGCTCTCAGCTTTTCAGTGTTGAGTATTATGTCACTGTGGGTTTGTCATTATGGCCTTTATTATTCTGAGTTACAGTCCTTCTATACTAAACTCATTGAGAGCTTTTATCATGAAAGGATATGGTATCTTATCAGATCTTTTCCTGCATCTATTAAAATGATCATCTGGTTTTTATCTTTCATTCTATCAAAATGATATATTTATGGTTTACGTACGTTGAGCTGTCCTTGCATCCCAGAGTTAAATCCCTTGATTATGGTGTATAATCCTTTTAATGTGCTGCTGGATTCAGTTTATTAATTTTTTTTGATAATTTTTTGTATCCGTGTTCATCAGGGTTATTGGCCTTTAGATTTCCAGTCTGGTAATTTTTATAACTGACTTGGGTGTACACATAATTGTTGGGAGTGTTACTTTCTATCAATTTTTGGAAACAGTTTGAGAATTGGTATTAATTCTTCTTTAAATGTTTAGTAGAATTCACCAGTGAAACCGTCTTGTCCTTGGCTTTTCCTCGTTAGGGGATTTTGCTTATTGATTCAATCTCCTTATTTTCAAAAAACAGTTCTTAGTTTTGTTGATCTTTTCTGTTGTTTTCTGATCTCTATTTTGCTCACTTTCTTTTTGATCTTTGTTATTTCTTCTTCTTCTTCTTCTTCTTCTTTTTTTTTTTATCTGCTAGCTTTGACCTTTTTGCAATTCCTTGAGGTGTAAGGGTAGGTTGTTTATTTGAAATCTTTCTTTTTTCTTAATGTAGATGTTTATCGCTATCCCGTAAGTCTTGGTGTGTGTCGTATTTTCATGTTCATTTGTCCCAACATATTTTTTGACTTCTCTTTTGATATCTTCTTTAACTGGTTGTTCAGCAGTGTGTTGTTTAATTTCCACGTATTTGTGAATTTTACAGTTTTCCTCCTGTTACTGATTCCTAGCTTCATATTATTGTGGTTGGAAAAGGTATTTGGCATGATTTCAATCTTCTTATATTTGTTAAGACTTGTTCTGTGATCTATTATATGGTCTATGTGGGGAATGCTCCATGTGTACTTGAGAAGAATATGTACTCTACTGCTGTTGTATGGAATATTATGTGTATATATGTTAGATCTATTTGTTCTAAAGTATACTTTAAGTGCAATGTTACCTGACTGATTTTCTGTCTGTGTGATTTATCACTGCTATTAACACCCTATTATCTATTTCTCCCTTCTGATCTGTTGGTATTTGTTTAATATGTTTAGGTGCTCTTATGTTGGGTGCATATGTATTTATGATCGTATCCCCTTGATGAATTGACAACTTTATCATTACATAATGACCTTCTTTGTCTCTTGTTACAGTTTTTGGCTGAAAAATCTGTCTTGTCTGGTGTAAGTATAGCTACCCCAGCTTTCTTTTGTCTTCCACTTACATGGAATACCTTTTTTTCTTCCCTTCACTTTGAACCTGTGTGTGTTCTTGAAGTTGAAGTGAGTCTCTTGCTGGCAGCATATAATTAGGCTGGTTTTTCATATCCATCCATTACTATATGCGTTTTGATTGGAGAATTTAAATCATTTACAATAAGAATATTATTAATGGGTAAAGATTTACTGATGCCATCGTATTAACAGTTTTCTGACTATTTTGTTGTCCTTTTTTTCCTTTCTCTCTTTCTTGTTGCCTTCATTTTGAATTGATTTTTTTGTAGTGGCATACTTTGATTCCATTCTGTTTTTCTTTTGTGTATCTATTGCTGGCCTTTGCTTTGCTATTACTATGAAGCTTACACAAAACATCTTATAGATATCATGGTCTATTTTACTCTAACATCTTTCACTGCAATTGCCTACAAAAATTCTACCCTTTTACACCCGCTCCTCACTTCTGTGTTCTATATGCCTGTTACCCAACACATGAGTGAATGAAAATCCTTCTGGGTTTCTTGGCATATGGTCCTGGATCCCTCAGCTCCTACAAAAGTATGTGTGTTTATGGATTGATGCCAAGTTATTGTTGTTGAGGGTATGGTATTACAAGGGACTTCTTATTCAACCATGTTTCTCTAAACTCCACTTCTTTCCAGAGTTACATATGTAAATATCTTTAGGATATCCTATGAATATTCCACATGCATCTTAAATTCAGTGCTCAAGTCAAATTTTCTTAAGTATATTCTCCCTCTATATTTCTGCTACTAGTTAATGGCATTGATACCCAAAATCAGTAAGTTGATTAGTGACTTTTGAACTTATCTGGAGTTATTCTTTAAAAATCCTCAGTCACTAAAGTCTGTTGATCTTGCTTTTAAAATATATTTTTAGGAAATATAATATCCTAAAAGATGTTACATATTTTCCACATAAATATTGCAAGACCCTCCTAATAAATCAACCCTCCACCCAATTAATCCTCTCTGTTGGCATTAGAATTATTTTCTGACAACTAAAGCAGTAAGAGATATTTTTCCTACTTAAAACATTTTGATGGCTTTATATTTATAGAAGTAATTTCCAAAAGGTATGCAGAATATAGATGTAGACTAGATCCAGATTAAATACTATATGTACTCTTTCCTAAACTAATCTAGACATCTATGGCCGAGGCACCATGGCTTGTTGACCTTTTTCCACTTTAAAAAGAAAGCATACCTTTTACTCTTATGGCACACTGCATGAGCAAGTAGAAACCTGATGCTGAGCAAAAGCAAAACTCAAGACATCAGTGTTAGTTTGAGAAAATGAATAAAGCTAATGACTAGATAACAAGTACCTTTGTGAGTCATACAGTTTACTATTTTTTGTTTCCAATAAAATTTGCCTACATTTTTTTGAGAAACAATACTATGTGATTTTGACAAAATATCTAAAACAATTGATATGAATTGAATGCCAGGGTAGAATATAATTCTTCCTTTGCCTATCTACATATTAATGGCCGAATTCTCAAGACTTATATCTGTGAAATAAAAATGAACATAGATTTGATGCTTACTTAACATTTTTATTTGTGGTAATATGAACTAATTATAAAACGTCTTAACATGGTTATTAAAGAATAAAGCTCAAATAAAATTTTGTTATTTTGAGTAATTCTTGATTAAAATCTATAATATTTTATGTTGTATAGCAGTAGCAATCTTTCTTAAAATTCAATCTAAAGGAAAACAATATCTGAAGTCTTTTGGGCACAGAAATTTTTAAAATCAATTTTTATCATTTTTAATAGAGCATTATGGTAGGATAGCTTATAAAAATATTCCAGGATATGACTGTAATGTCAGAAAAAATAACTCCATAGGGAAAATGGAGTAGAATTCAAGAAGAAAAATTAATGATATTAAGTTGTCAACTATTAAAGGTGAATTTGTTTATCTATTTTCAAAAGAGATGATGATTTTCATATTAACTATAGAAAATGGCTTTATTCAACATATTTAAGATTTATTTTAAATTCAGTGTTGTTTATAACTCCGTAGAAGTCACATCCTTTGCTACTGAATTTATGATGAAAAATGTATGAGATCAACCTAATTTTAGGGGGTTTGTCAAGCAAAAAAGCCACAAAGACACTGAAACATAGAGTCAAGTTATTACTTGACTAAATTACTTATTTAGCTACACATATTTTATCATTTTACCTTTCTAAGGTCATGTCTCACCATTTACCTCTCATGTTTCAGTTGCACCTGTGAGTCATTGTGGTTTTACTAATCTCATAGATTCTCTGTCTTCTGCTTGAAATTGTCTTCCATCTCCTTTTTACTAGTCAGAAGCTGTATGTAACTTTGATGTTAATCACTTGACAGCCATTGTCACATTATAGACACACATTAATAAAAATGATTATCATTTACTGAATTCATAAGATGTGCCAGGCAGTGAGCTAAGCACTTTACAGAACCCACTTTCTTTAATCCTCACAACCATAGTGATTATGGAGCTGAGACTCAGAGAGGTCTGAAAACATACCTACAGTCCAATAGGAAGCAAGCTTTTTTGATTAAATGAATAATCAAATAAATCCCATTTTATCTGCTTGAATGTCAATATAATTCTTTTGGATGTATAATTTCTAAGAAGCAGTCCAGGCCCTATGAGCTTTTTGTTTTGTTTGTTTTATAAAGTTTTTAATAGGAAGTGTCATTACACTTGACTAATAATCTGTTTAATGCCCCTCTCCCCTGACAAACGATATGCTTCACTGAGTCAGGGTTTATGAATATCATATTCATAGCTTTGGACACAGTGACCAGCGTAGACAGTGTTCTCGGTGATTCATGCTGAATCCACAAATAGCTCACCCTTTTAGTTTTTAGTCAACCCTCATGGTCTTAGATCTGTAATCACCCTATTTTCTACTGTAGTTCACCCTTGAACAATGCAGGGATTAATCCACCGATAATTTATAGTTGGCCCTGCATATCCTCAGTTCCTTTGTATCTGAAGATTCAACCATGGCCCGTGGAGAACTTTAGTACTTACTATTGAAAAATATGTCTGTATAAGTGGAATGATGCAGTGCAGACCTATGTTGTTCAAAGATCAATTCTACAACGTTTTATTTACTCTGGTCATTCTTCTATCAATCACTTTCTCGATTTTGTCATATCTTAATACTCCTGAATTATGCTTTACTGTTTCTCTTTACATTGACTGTTTTTATCTCCACCTTATTTATTTACAAAAAAGACTTTTTTTTTGTCACCAGTACTGATTGAATACCTGTATTGCTGATCATAAATACAGTGAAAACAAATACAAAACAGCATTATTAAAATCTAGCTGAATATGGTCATCAGTTATCCCTAAGGTTCTTTCTTTATGAAAGAGGAAGATTACCAGCAACTACAGAGGTGTTGAAAACAGAATAGCACCAAATTAGTACTTTCAACATGATTTAATCAGGACTGAAAGACCATTGAAAAGGGACTCACTTTTTCTTTGTTGTTCTACTTAGTTTAATGGAATGCTTGTGCGACCCTTTAAATTATCTTGGGTATTTTACTAGGTGGAGCTTGTAAAATGCTTAGCCCAGGGCCTGGGTATATTTCGTATATTCAACAAACACCAGGTATTGTTATAAATATATCACACTTTGTAACACAGCTGTAAATAACCCTATTTTGATCTTACGGAATAGAATCAAATAGGATCCCTGTCCCTAGAGCTGTAGTTCACTGACACTGTCAATCCTTTTACAGTAATCCCTGCCCACTACCATGAATGTTAATATGTATAAGATTCCTAGCAAAGAAAGGCACTGGGAATTTCTAGAGAGTATTAAACTAAATTGAAAAAAGAGTGGGAAAAGAGGGCTATATTGAGTTTGATTTAGTAAGAAGACAGAAGCCACTGAATCAGTGACCACCTTCAACAGAGCCTGCCTCAGGATGTCACACTGTTAAGCAAAGAGCAATGGTGTGTAACACTTTCTGGAAACTGAAAGAGGAGAAAGGAAATTGGACTTTAGTAACTTGTTCACAGTCATTCAAAAAGTGGACATTCTTGATACCTAAAAAAATACTGATTACAAATTTATTGCTTGATGCATTAGATGCTGCTGAGAAATTGTGTTTAATTCCAATCATAATTAATATTCATTGAGAATATGGTTATTAAAAATATGCAGCGACAAAAAATAGACAAAAATAAAACGCACACATTTCATACTAACAAAGTTGTTATGCCTTTCACATTTTATTAAATTTCCTGTTTTACAAACCCAAAACAAGAAGCATTAGGATTCCTCCAAATATTCTAATCTATGTGAATCTCACACCTAGACTACTTCTAATAATTAATTAATTAGATTAATTAGGGAGGGAAAAATAAGCATGACTGTTTGTGAATTCATAGCAAATACACTTTTACATAACTAAAAAGTCAAGTATGTAACCTGGGTTTGGGAAACTGCCACCATCCATAGAAGAGGTACTGCCAGAACACTCTCAGTGTCCAGATGAACTTGACATTTGTAAAAGGAAGAGTAATGAAGTTTGCTGTCATTAACTGTGAAGGCGTGAAAATGACCGAAAATCCACAAGTTGACAAAACACACCCTATTTATCAACCCCCTGTTTGAACTGTGTCTCTTTTTTAACATAGAAGCACTACCTGTGTCAGTGCTTTCCTCTCCAAAACCTTAAATTGTTTTCAGAGAAATCAGCAGTCTGTGACATTGCTTTAACATAGAAGGACAAGGTTGTCGGGGCTTAAGATATCTGATGGGGAGTACCCAGAGTCCCTGTTCCCTTAAAGACAGGGTCAGATCCTTTGATGACTAATACCTGTTTGGGGAGCCTTTGAGAAACTACTAACAATTTTAAAAAGAAGGCAACACGTATTTGAAATGGTTATTCCTTATATTTTGAAATGCTGTACTTGTAAGAAGTTGTTACTTGGTTCATGAGTTGGTTATTAGGTTTGTGTCATATTTTTTGTTTGTGTATTGTGGTAAAATATACATAACATAAAATTTTTATGTGTACAATTTTAAGTGTACAATTCAGTAGCGTTAAGTGCATTCGCATTGTTGTGCAACCATGATCACCATCCACCTCCAAAACTCTTCATCTACCAAAACTCACTGTGCCCCATTAAATGACTTCCTATTACCCCAACTCCTGCTCGTGGCAACCACCATTCTAACTTCTTTCCTTGTGAATTACACAACCTTAAATACTTCATATAAATGGGTCTATATAATATTTGTCCTTTTGTGACTGGTTTATTTTACTTAACATAGTATCTTCAAGGTTAATTCATGTTGTAGCACTCGTCAGAATCTCAGTCATTTTTAAGGCTCATATATTCCATTGTAGGCATATATCACATTTTGTTTATCCATTTATCTGTTGATGAATACTTGGTTGCTTCCACCTTTTGGCTTTTCTGAATAATGCTACTATGAACATGCATGTATGTATATGAGTCCCTGCTTTTAATTTTTTTTGTGTATATACCCATAAGTATATATTGCTGAGCATGTGGTAATTCTGTGTTTAATTTTTTGAGGAACCTCCATGCCATTATGGCTTATTTTTATCTGAAGGAATCCAGAAATCCATACTGTTTTTTGTGTGTGTGTTTCACTTCCCATCTCACTCTCTCCTCACCATCAGCACCATGCACACACACTCTTCCTTTCCTCTTTATTCAGATTAGTTTTAGCAGGGGAGAGTCATTATGAAGCCCATTAATCTTCATTTTTCACAGCAAGATTCATTTTATAGGACTGGAAAATGCAGAAATGGAACCACATAGCACTTCGTCAGCAGCTAGGATTTCTAAATGTGATGCCGAGTGAAAATTAAACACCAGAGACCAGACAGCAGCTCTAATAACTCAGTAATTTCTAAATAAATAGACTGAGATTGATGGAAATGAAAACAGTTTTCTCTAACAAGGGAAAGTGTGCAGGGTAGTAATATTTGCCTCAAATATGCTTTGCATAAGGGATTAAAATTCCTGAAAGCCTCTCATTTCCCCATCAGAGAGTTTGTTTCTTCTATCAGTCAAACGGTGGTTAATTATCATATTTCAAGGAGCAGCTCATTAATTCATTAACTAAAAATAACTAGATATTTATGTAGGAAGATAACACATAATAACGGATAACTTGAATGGCTCTGCCAACGTAAATTTTCTTCCAATTTCATGAAAGTTTCAGGAGGTGTATGCAAGCTAAAAGTTTATACCAGCTGTTAATTTCCACTTCAAGAATTTAAGAAATTTTGAGTTTGGAATGAAATAAATTTAAACCTACATCCCTAAGGAAAATCCTTCTCTTTCCATTTGATCAATTTTGTTTGGCTGTTAGGTGTTGAGAAAGTAAGGTATAATCAAGGGAATAAGAAACTGGAGACGAGAGAAATAAAGTATTAAAATGACAAAGTAGGTCAAGGATCTTGAAAAAGGTAATAGGAGGGGGAAAAGGCACCAAGAGAACTGAGGACCTTATTTTTTCTCTCCTCAATTGCAAAATATGCCCCTAATTTCCAAGAAAAAACCTGTATTTTTAGCATACGACTTTAAAAGCTTCTGCAGCAAAGCTAACTCTTTTGCACTTAAAATACTAACGATTGAGAAAGTGTACTTTTCTTTTTAATTACTTTATTGGAAAATATTCACCAAAAAGCACATATGATATATGATATTTATGATGAATTATAGACTAGGGATTAAACAAACACCAGTATCCACTGTGCAACTAAGAAAAGTATCATTCTAATTTAGAGAAAACTTGATTTACGCTTAAAATCTCATGACAGATGTTATGAGTATGTTTTTACAGCACTGACGCAATTTCAACTACTGTATTTTATTTATATATAAGGAACAGAGTTGAGATCATCTGGAAAGGGGGATTTTAAAGATGGAAGGTAAAACTCAATTTGCATATCAATTTACATAATCCTTTAAATGCTATTGACTCCATCAAAGAAAAGAGGATCAATCTTCCCAAAGATGCCTAACATTTCTACATAGGCATGAAGAGCTCTGACTTTTGCCCTTGTCCCCACATTTTTCTTGCTGACTACCTCTGAAGAAAGTATCATGCACTGCAAAGATATGTTACCAGTTATAAATCTGTTTGGAGTATCTGGTTTAATTTAAAGTTTCCCTTTCACATCTCTACAACTTCAACTGAGAGGAACATTTGTAATACATAAGTATAATGATTGAGATTGGCCCTATGCCACAGTGAAACTAAGTCTGACTTAAAACTTTTCAGTTTTTACTGCTTTACAATGATCACAAGAAGGAGTTTCCTCCAGGAAGCCTTCCCTGATCCTGTTAGTGCAGTGTATATTGCTGTTCCTCTGTCTTCTCGGCATCCCTTGTGCTCCCCTTGACCCTGTCCCTCAGGAACTATAGTACAACATAACACTGAACCGTGATTGTCAGTTAACGTATTGCATTTCTCGTCATGGGACCTGCTAATTCTGTAATGGCAGGAACTCTCCCTTTTGTAAGCTATATCCCAATAAATAACCTTAATGCAGTGCTTGCCCCTTAGTTGACAACTGTTCATTGTGCAATGGCATTGATCTCTGAACAGAAACATCCATTCTGGATCTGTGCATAGAATCACCTATTTCCTTTGAAGTTTAGGAAACTTATGTTTATCAGCTTTTTACAGCATAGCCACTGAGTATAGAAGCACAGATGGACATATTTTAAAATAGTGTTATATTGTTTCACTATTCTATGTGTTGTTCTTGTGGACTAGTGGACTTAGTCTACATCAGTGCTCCTCAAAATGTAATGTGCAAAACAATATTGTGAAGAATCTGTTAAAATTGAGATTCTGATTCTATGGGTCTGGAGTGAGGCCTGAGAGTCTATATTTCTAACAAGCTCCCAGATGTTATCAGTGCTTCTGTTCAGTGGACCACACTTTCCTTGAGTAGCATCATTTTATAGAAAATGTTGCTTGCCATTACATCACCTATAGTTGTTTCCTCAAGATACAGATATAAAGAAATGACCAAAAAACAGGAGGAGGAGGAGGAGAAGGAGAATAAGAAGAGGAAGAAGTCCCATCCTATTAACAGCGGCAACCACGTTTGCTTTATAATATACCTATGTAGGAGCTTTGCATTTGGGCAAAAGAGAGCCTTGGAACTACACTACCAAATTATAAGCAAAGGCTTAGACCAAAATATGCTTTGGATAAATATTGAGGATTTAGTAATAAGATGACTAATAAAGCACCTCTTTTAGAGGATTGGATACAGTTGAAAGCTCCTGTGTTGGATGATGGACTTTAAAAGCAGAGATGAAAATCAACAATTCATAATAAAGAGGAAAATGGTGGCAGGAAGAAAACGGGCTCTCAGAAAAGAATTCAAAACTCAGTTCTGAAATTGGAAGAAAATAAGACTCTGTTGTACTAGGAGAAGGAATGAGAAAGAATCTTTTGCAGAAAAACAAGAGTGAAAGCAAGCCTGGAAAGAAGGTCCAGATACCTAAATTCATTTTTTCAGTATATATTAAGGAATAACTATATGTCAGGCACTTGATTAGGCTTATGGAATAGAAAGTTGAGTAAGACGTTAGGAAATGTATAGTTCCTTTGGGTTGGACATACACAGAAGTGAAAATTACAATAAATTTGTGCTATAAAAGACATGAAATGGGCATTTTATAATTAAAATGGGAGTATATGATTGCTTGACTTTCATAGTCAAGTGTTTGGGGTAGATATACCTGGGAAAGGTAACAAGTAGAAGCCACTTGAGCTAAATATTAAAAGATGGAGACGTATCCCATTCTGTGCTCCTCTGCACCCCCACCAACAGAAGAAGGAGCATTCCAGGCAAGGGAAAACACTGGAAAACACAGGTAAAGATGTAACTGACCTGGGCTTGGGGCGATTGGTTCTACTAAGGAAGGCAGACAACTGTGCATGATTATCGGAGTGTGCAGGAGGGAGGGAGAGAGGTAAACAGAGAGAGAATATGTCTACAAATTCTTTTGGGGAGGAGAAGAGAGGGCATTTTGGATTTTGTTGGTTAAAAGAGGGCTATTTTTATACTTACAGAGAGCTGTTTGGGGCAACATCTTCAAGCTTGCTTAGAAAAGAGAAATACTAGTGGTGAAAACAGACAAAACAGAAGAGAGATATACAGAACCAAGAAAAGAGTGATCAGAAAAATGTAATTTGATGCAACACTTTATAATCTATACACATTAAATTTTCAGAGGGAGGAAACAAGGAAATTTGAGAAATAGTAATATCCTACTACAGAAACTTTGGTCTGAAGTATATCCTATTCTGAGATGCAGGTCATAGGTTAAATCATAAAGTGAAATTCTGTTACAGTGTTTATGTTGTTTCATTGAATTGAATGATATTAGTTATGAAAGTAGTCATTATAAATGTATAAGTATGTATAATTTGCATTAAAACATTTCTTAAAACAGCCCCTCCCCGCAAATCTTTATGATTAGCCTGGATGGGAATAATGGTAGAATAAAGCTCTGTTTTGATTTTGATTTCTCCTGTTACTTTACTTTTTTTTTTCCATAAAATGATAGAATTAAGCAATTACACAGTAAATTGAGGAGACCAATCATTTTTAAGTGAAATCCCAAATAATAATAACACACCATAAAAGGAGAGATGTATAAATGCAAAGTAACAGCTTTAATACATATGGTTATATCCTGTCTCTGTCTTCCATCAGCCAATATATTCCAACGAATGACACAGAAAAGGGAAATGAGTCTGGCTTTGCAATTGACTTGCAAATAGCATCACAGGCAACTGGAATTCAATGGAAAACTAGAGCAGATAGACGTTTCTCATTGACTTTCATTAGACGTGCAGCCTGAAATATGAGTGAGAAGACAGTGCCTAGGGGTTTGGCCTTGTCTTTCTGCAGGAGAACGAGCAGAAATAGGGAGAGCAGTAGAGTCACATCAGGGAAATGCTTAAAAACAGAATGTTAATTTTTCCCTTAAATCACTGTTTACAAAACAGGTAGAATCAATAGGGAAGAATACCAATTTACCATTCTCAAAGCAATATTCCTGAAAATAATTAACAATGTTTCAGTAGAGTAAAAATTTTTCTTCAGTGAAATAATTTATATTTAGCCACATATATATACATGTATATACATATACATACATATATATATTTTTTTCTTTCTAGGCAGGTATTATCCACTCTTCAATCCTGGGCACTGGCATTTTATAAGAATATGCTCCTGGAGTACTTTATAATTCACATCTTGCATAAAATCAGATAAATGTTGACAACTGAGAGATTTCCATTTACCTGCCAATGGCTTACTGCCTAGCATTATTAGTAACAACACATTCTGCAATTTGAAATTATATGATAACTGACATACTTTACATTATTTTGGATTTTGCACGTAAAATTGGTTTCACATTAATGTATGCTACACTATTTCAAATTAATGTAATTTCAAATTCATATACACATATATTTTTAAAGACATATTTGGAGTTTTATTTCCAAAACTTAGCCTAATTTAACCTTAATTTAAGCTGAAAAGGTTGTCTCCTTATCTATTTGTTGACCCTTCTGTGTTTCTCAAAGAAATTAAAGCTGAAAGAATTAAATGCTTCTATGAGATAGTAATAAAATGCTGACCTTAATATTGTATACTTGGATATAAAATCTCATTAGAATTGTTACTTGTCTTCAGTCTTAAATTTTTAATACAATTAGGTAGACGAATGACTTTTAAATTTTGTATTATTAGCTGAATAGTCATGCGTGGTTCTTATTATTCGTGTTACCATAGTTATTTTTCTTTTAAGACCATGACTTTCACAGTACGTATCAAGGTGGTATTATTACACAAAACTTGACAGGATAGTTCTATGTAGCACACTCAATAATTAAGATTGCTTGAAAATTGCTAAAAGCGTATGTGCCCATGTAGAGAAACGTCTATTTAATAATCTTTTTATTTCTATTAAAAAATGCCCTTTCTTACTAAAAACTTAAGGGTTTTGTACCATTGTCAAAGACAAAGTTGTCTCAGTTTATAGAATTGATGGATAGATATCATAAGATAAATTACCAAACAATCCTGACAGAAGAAACAATATGTATGTTTCTTAAAGGTTATTTTCACAACACTCTTTAGAATGTAAGCATGTTTTTGTTGTTTTTCTATCCAATAATGAGAAAATTCTAAACTTAAATAGTAGCAGGTAGAAAATATATATCTACCATATAACTGATGGAGTAATTAAATTTGTTTCACTCTAAGGGAATCTTTTGTAGATGAAATAAATGACTTAAAGTTCTCTTCCTGTAAATAAGCACTTTTTAAAAAACAGGGCCATAACTAAACCAGTACTTTGCATAATATCATCACTAAGAATGATAGGGGTTTTATGAATTTGTGTAATAAGCTCTTTAGAACACATGACTACAGTCCTTATTTATTTCATCAGAGAAATCCAAACTGTTATTACCAATATTAAATCTAATCATATTATGTCCTAAAACATTATTTGAAATCATTGACCTGGCGTGCAGGCAAATGATCATAAAATGTTCTCTTAAGCACATTATAGAGGAAACAAACACCCTAATCATCATTTCTGACAGAGGACAGAGTTTAAAAATGCTACTAGATGTCAGCCCAGCTTGGGCTTACAGAATTAATGAAGAGCAAATGTTCTAGGTGACGTGCACGCATGACATTCTCTCTGTGGGATGACCTTCATTCTCCCTCAGTTAGCTAATGAGGATTTCTTTGTTATTTTTCTAGCTGAAGGACCTCAGGGCCTTGTATCATTATTGAGTGAACACAATGTCACCTCAGCTGGCAGAAATGTTTCATCTCTTGTCAGGAAGAGACGTTTCCTTATGTCATCTGGAGAAAGCACACCAGAAGGACTGGCAATTGAGACCAGACATTTCAATCAGTAAACTCAACCCAGTGGAGATGTTTAACCTGCTGGTATTTTTTTGGATCAGGATATCTGATCGCACTTGTGTAACTCTTGGAGTTTAGGATGTTTGCTATGAATGAAGGAAAAGTCACATTAGTCTATACTCAGGATATTTCTTATATAGTAGTAAATGTTATTCAGTTAGGAGGACATCTGTTTTTTATGATATATCACCCAAATAAGTAAATGGGCACTTTTGATCCCCAAATTACATTGACACAACCTCTCTAACCCAAATTCCCAAGTAGATTCAGCTGATGGGCACACAAAGAGGGAAGAGAGAGAGGACAGAAGAACTATGTAACAGCTTACCAAGTAAGATACCAGCATGACATCTTCCTTTTAACCTTCAGCTTTGTGTGTGTGTGTGTGTGTGTGTGTGTGTGTGTGTGTTTGTGTGTGTGTGTGTTTTTAACAGTAGGAATAACAACAAGCATTGGGGGATACTAATGAACATCAGAAGGTGCTATGTAAAATGACAGTCATAACTTACATCAACAAGTCCTTTGGAACGCAGGTTTTCACGGAGCTTGCATATTAGTTCTGACTCTTTGCACTGAAATGCATTAGGATGTGGATATAACTCTCCCTGGGTTAAGTCCTATCATTTAACTATTGAACTTTCTCCAGTCTTCTGAGTGCTATACAGGGACTTGTCAATATAAAGTACTAACAAAGGAAAAGTATAAAACTTGTGGGGTTTTGGTGATTAATAGCATCAGTGGTGAATGGCTGAAGTTATACAAGTTTGTAAGTAAGAAATGGCCTCACGTTTTAAATTAGAAGAAGGTTTCAGCCAAGATGTTCCATGATACAGCTAATAAAGATTTGACTTCAGGTTGCTAGAGTAGCAGATCTGGCTACAGTAATGCCTAACTTATAAATTTGGGCAACAGAAAAACTTGCTGAGCTTCAGTTCCCTCATTTCTGAAAATGGAGATAGAAAATGTGCTGGAGCTCCTAGAGGGTTAATTAAACGATGTTCAGTATGAGAAACTGCTTCGAAAACTTAATTTAGAGTCTCCCATCATTTATCAATGTTATAATCAGTGTTTATAAATTTTGTCAATTACCTTGATGCTTCAATCAAATAGATTGAGTTGAGAATTCTAGCCAAACCATGAAGAATTTATAACTCAAATATAAGATTGTGCTAAGTGCCTAATTAACTGGGTATATCAACCGTGTTTCTGGCTTCTGTAAACTTGATGCTTTAATATCTGTTCTGTATGCATATGGTGAACATGCCTTATTTGGGACAACTAGATAATGCGTTTGGGTCATCTTGCTTTGGCTCCTGCCCTCCTTATCCCCTTCCTGCCAGAAGTCCTCTTTCCAGAGCTACACTTTTCAAATACAAACCAACGAATCTAGAGTCCACACCCCGCAACCACCTAACTTACTGGGCTCTCACAATCAAGCCCCCATCCGCCTGCGCTAATCACTGCAGGACCCAGGACTACACAACAGGGACAGCCCCTATGCCTCTGAGCTTGCTGAAATTTTTCAAACTAGCCAGCTCTAATCCTGATAGCTCTGCCTCGCCCATCCCTTTCCACACAAATCACAATAAAGGTTCTTGCCCACAGTTTGTCCCTCTCCCCCTGCCTCGTGACTGACTTTGGTGCTTCTCTGTGTGCCCCCCTCCCCTATGCTGTGGTAGGGCATGTCCCCTCCTTCCTCTTGGGAACTGTGAGTAATAAAATCTCTTTCAATGGCCAATTGTCTCCTCATCTGCTGGCCTTACTATACCCCAGATTTTCTATTAATATACTATATTTTCGATCACTGGGTTCTGAAAGTCATTGGCATATCTGTTACATTTAAGTGCATCAGGACTAGATAAGACCCACCTATGGGACCAGCGTATATGGTACAAGTTATCACATTATCACAAAGTGAACACCCATGTAACTACTACCCGTGTCAAAAATGAATATTATCAACGACCAAAAGCATCCCTCATGTCACCTCCCAGTCAATACATACTTGAAGGATATTCCACCGAGTATATACTTTTTTAATTTGGAAGTTATTTGCCTTTAGCAGACTGGAGATAATCAAGCCAAGTCTTCTGGATTTCGTTTTTCCTGTTGGAAAGATAACTGCCATTCTGTTACTCCTTTGATCATAATATTTATTTTTCTCCCTTCTGGCTGTTTTAAAATTTTTATCTCTTATTCTCTTCAGATGTGCTATGAGGTGACTAGGTGTGGATTTCTATTTATTTGTTCTTTCTTCCTGTATTTATAAAACTTTGTGAATACTTGGTTTGATATGTTTAATTAGTTTCAGAAAATTCTTGGGCATTACCTCTTCAAATACTACTTCTATCTCATTGTTTTTCTCCTCTCCATCCATAAATCCAAACCTTTCCCTTGTATCTTCTATATTCTTATTCTTTTTGCAGTTTCTGTTCTTCAATCACTCCATTTTTCTTTTTCTTTTTTAACATATATTTTCTTTCAGTTCATTAATTTTCTCCTCAGCTGCATTCAGTCTGCTCATGATCTTGTCATCTAAATTTCTAGTTCAGTAATTCCCATTTTTGAACACTGTCTGCCAAAATTATCAATCTTGTCTTTTATATCCTTGAAAATAGTACATAGAGATAGTTTAAAGTCAAGATTTGAGGATTCTAATATCTGGAATTTCTGTTTACCTGTATAATTGTCTGCTGTATGTGCTAGGTTTGTGGGGTTTTCGGGTTTTTTGGTTTTGTTTTGATTGTCTCTTGTTCCCTTGTGTGCATGGATATTATTTATCTTGTACTTACAGAACTTTTAAAGAAATATTGAGACCTCTCAATTTTCTTGAGAAAGTTATCTTACCTTACCTTATTCATTCATTATTTTCATTTGCCCTTGGCAGTGTCTGGAACCAGATCACTTCGGTCACATTTTAGAGATTGTCTTAATTATTAAGGTGATTCAGAGCTGAGTTGAAATCCTCATCAGCACCTATTCCCTCTCTTTCTCTTACTACTAAGGTATAGCCATTTGAGATACAAACTCAACATAAAGAAGGATCATCTGGGAACCTTTATTGACGGATAGTCTGTTCTTGAACCAGATGCTTTCAAAAACATTGTTCAACCTCTCATCAGTCCCTAAACAGATGGATGGTCAATGCCCGCAGGAGAAAAGCAATCCTTAAATACCAGGCATACTCCTTAGACCCTCCCCGCCCTTGTCCTGGCCATGGTGTCCTGGGGGCACCCAGCTCTTCTCATTGTCCTCATTGTGCAGATTGTTCTAAATCACTGAGGTTTCATTAGCAGAGGTCTCTCAAATGCTGTACTTTTAAAGTTTGCCACCTTTTCCCTTTAGATCAAAGTATAAGGCACACAATACATAATTTGAGATTTCAGTAAATTATGTAAAGGCAGTTATGGCTTGTTGATGACAGTATGTACCTTTAAAATCCAGTTGACTGGAATATACATCCCACAAAATATCCCAAATACCATAAAACTTTCCTTTTGAAGCTACTGTATTAATTCTCCACATTGGCATTCTTCCTTGTTTATACATTATGAATACAAGCAAACCTTGTCCATATAATAATTTCTAAGCTACCTCATAATATGATTTTCAAATCAAGCAATTATGGCTAAGTAGCTGATTCTGAATAACTTATTCAGGCTTTTTTTTTTTTCAATTTCAAACAAAATTCTTTAAATTCATTTGAACACTTCCCATATTTCAAAGGTCTTAATGGACATTGTGTTCATAGGGGATAGGGAAATCCTCATGAATTTAATTAGAATAATTTTTAACCCCCATCTGCTTTTTGAACTGTGATCACCTGGAGTACTAGAAATTCCAGAGACACTAGGATCAGACCTGAATTTGAGCTCAGTTCTCCCATTTAGTAGTTCTATGACTTTGACTGAAAAATTCATTCTCTCTTTGTCTAAATTTATCCATTTCTCAAAATGGGGATGGGACCATTACCATTCCATGCAATTAATAATATATAACACACACTTACTAGACTTTACAAGTATCATTGTTTTTTCTTTGAAATATTAAAAAAGATGGTGCCTTCTTTTGTGACCTTTAGCCAGGTACTTATTTTGAGAAAACACTATAAAACCAAGTCTTTATATACATATATATCTATCTAAGATTATATCTAAGATTTTATATATATATATATAAAATCTAAGTTTATCTTTCATGCAAAAGACAGGACCTTCTCTATAATGCCCTCACTTTTAACCCAAAATAGATAGATCATACCATAAGACTTTTACTGGGTAAGAAAGGAGGATGATCTAGAATATCTCAATATGATAAAGAACGTGAGCTCTTACCGGGGTTATCACTCATGACGTACTCATGAAGCTTGCCTCAGGGCTATGTCAAGGCTAGTATGAACATGGACGAACGTTTGAAGCCTCTACGTTGTGGAACCCACATTGCTATAGTGACTATGGAGTAGGAATGTCTCACACAGAACATAGTGAAGCAAGACACACCTTCCATGAACCAGAACCAAAACAAAAACAAGATAAAATAGAATAGCCTGTGATAGTTTCATGTGTTCAAAGGGCATGCTGAGATTGATTCTGAAACATCTTTCTTATTCCTTAAAAACCCTTCAGAATATATACTGCTGTGCTGTGAATTCCTTTCTGTGTATTTTAGTACTTGACCTTCATAGAAAAGATGGGCACTCAGTTAGACTCAGTTTAAACATCGTAAGTCCCAACAAATATCCAAGGAACTTGCCACCTGGTATTGGGGACTTCTTGGTATACTGTTCTCAGCTGGCTTTCCAGTAGGAAATAGCTTGAAATTGTTCTTCATATGTGTGCTGAATTATATGAATATGCACATCAAAGAAAATGATGGTACAAGAAAAACTTACTCTGAGAACAATGAAATTACTTAGCTATTTAGTATGAGATCTATTTAAAATTTTCATTCATCTACTTTTGAAAACAAACAAAAATGTTCAGGCATGGGCTAATAAGCATATAAAGCTTCATATTTTTGTCGCTGTCTGTTTCATATCATTAGGTTATCGCAAGCCTTAAGATGATATAGTACATCCCAGGTAATGTAATCCATTGTAGTAGGCAGTATGTTAGGATGTTGGAAAATTGAGAATCTGTTATTCTTTTATGTTGGCCACCTGCTATCATGTTAAAGTTAATGACCCAGGACTGAAGAATGAAAAGAAATGCAGATTTAAAAAGTAAAGAAATGTTATAATTTGTATTATACCTTCTGAATAAAATCTTCATTAAAGAAAATCATTTCAATTTATGCAGAGTTCTGACTCAGAGTCTGCAGCCATCATCAATAAGAAAATTTTCTGATGGTCAAGTAGACTTTTGTTTGTTATGTTTTTACTATTTTCTTTTGATGAGACCCATTGTCTGATTCCTACGTATACCTCAAATATTATTTGAGAGGCAAGGATTTCAGTTCAGGGAAGAATGACAGAAAGAAGGTCTAGTGGGTTTTCATGGAAATAAAAAGACCAGAATACAAAAGAATAAGTAGAAGAATATGAAAAACCTAAATATGAGCATGTATCCTATCCACCTGGTCCATAAGTGATACGACAGTAAGTTAAGAACCAATTATCCTCCAGAGCAGGGCATTTCATCTAGAGTCCTTCAAGAAAGTCATCTTTATTTCATTTTTTTGAAAGTCTAAGTTGGAAAGAATCAAGTTAAAGTCTTTGTCTTTTATTTTGTGGTTTTATAAGTTGGTGAATTACAGTCAAGTTAAAAACTTTCTCTAGAGAGCAGCATGGAGGTTACCACATACTGACTTTGAGTAGAGATGTTCTTACTACTTTAGTCTTCTCATCTCTCCAGCATTAAAAAATAACCAGACTGCTCTTTAATATGTCATGATTTTAGTTTTTTTTATCATAAATGATACTCTAAGATGTTATAATTTATATACTTTATTGTTTTTACTTTATTACTTTATTATTTATTTTTATGCTATGGTTTTTATGTCAAAAATAAGTCTAAAATACCTGTTAGCTGCTAGTTATTGGGACACAAGTGTTTACTATACATTCATTTCAGATTCCTTTAGGAGACATATTAATACAATAAAGAGCAGATGAGCGAGCATACGGTTTGTTAAATCATGTTTATGATAATTAAATCCAGATCACATTTAAATAAAGGGTCAGTGGCACATAAGTTAGAAACTTTGATTTAACGTTTTTAGTGGTAAGACGTTCAGGGCATTGCTACCAATATGAACAGAAAAGCCACGTGCCAACTAAAGAATTCTAATTATTAAATTGTTAAAAACACAGCACTGCGTAAGAAGGTAGCACATTTCAAAAATATGTTTAGTGCTTCTCTGAAATCTTTACCAGATGGCCACAGTTGCTACAAATCCATGACAAGTTCAAAACTATTTCTCAATCTAGGATACACAGAAAACAACAAAAATATGTGGACAACAGTTAGCACAGATAACGTGAAAATACACATAACACTAGCATAAAAGCCATTTATATATCATTTTTTAAACTTCCTAAATCTAACCTATCTTGGAAGGGTCATGTGCATTGATTTCCTAATCTAATAAACCAATAAAAATGTATTGAAGTTTTAAAATATAGATTATTTGGAAATGAGACCTTTAGAAACCACCTCCTCAATAGTATTTTCACTTAGAATTGTTACTCATTTATGCCATTCACAGCAGCCTCCTAGATAAACAGTCTTCAGCTCTTCTCAGAATTGCCCATTACAGGTTTCTGTGGTCTACCCCAGTTCTTGTAAACCCCCAGCATGGAAGCAGGACTTGCTGATCTCCGTTTTATCAGGTGAATCTTACGTCTCAAAAATACCAGCATAGACCACTGAGACCTGTAAGGAAGGACAATTGTATTTGCTTTCTTTACACTTCACATTAGAGAATGATACTCAGTTTGGAGGATTGTGGTCATTGAAAGAGGTACCAGTAATCCCAAGACATAGTACACATTTAAAATAAAATATATAGGCCTAGGGAAACAAAAATGAATTAAAAAGAAATCTAGGTTAATAGAAGTCCCATGTAAAAATTTATATAACACCAGCATCAGTTAACCTGGTAGGAAATAACACAGAAAGGGAGAAGAGATCTCCACTGGAGAGTAAGAACACCAAGGTCAATGTGTGGGAAAATGAAGTTGGAGGGGATGGTTGCCAGGGCAACTGGAAAACTTGTGTGTGAAACTTTGGTTTCTCTGACTTCCAAGACAGGGCAGGATTCTTGAGAAAGACATTGGTGTAAGAGTCTTGTATTTTTCCAGTTGAACTCAATAAGACTCGGTGAGTGAAACCATGTTATTATTGCTGCAGTTTAAACATTAAATTGCTGCTAATTTTGAATGAAATCATAGTGTTATTGGAATAGAATAGTATAAGAAGTCAGTAGGAATATCATTCCTGCCCTATCTACCTAACCTTACTGAAGAAGGGCTAATGGGCACAATTACCTCCTCTTACACCCTTTGAGCTGAAGGAGTTCACGATATGCTATTCAATAGCTCTTTGGGAGAAAGATATGGGGTGGCTTCTATTAATTGATTAAATAAATGGGTGGATAATTATGGAAACCAGAGCTGTGATCACCTAAGGTCTAATTTCCATTGGAAGGTAGGTTATCCTTGAGAACTTGGTGTGTATGACTGGTTTTCCTTAGACAAAGGACTCTTGTTAATAGTGTGTTAATAACAGACAGGATTTGCCTAGGAAATATCAGTTTCTTAAGTCCTGTCACCTCTGTCTGTTTGTCTCAGCTTCTTCTTGTTCCTCTGAATCCCATTCCACAGTTCCTCCTGTTTCAGAGTTACTGAGAGTCCCTTAGACTTGGCATCTCCCCAGTTCTCAGAAATCAGGACTCTTGGAAAGGGAGAAATAGATTGGTTGAGTTGGAAATTGTGCTTCTGAATAATTCTTACTTCCGATGCACATAGTGTGTGTTCAATAAATTGTAATTGAGTGAAATGAATTAATTAAAAAGCTGTGATTAGATTGCTATCATTAGGATATTTACTTGCTCCTTGAAAATGATGGAAAGTCCCCTAACACTTACTCACAAAGAAGGGTCAAAGCTGTGGATTGTCAGGTTAACATGGAAGTCTAGATAGTATCTTGTCTTGGTCTGTTATTATTTTTTGAAGGAACAATTCCTTATTTTTCAATTATTCTTAGGCAGTTTTTCAAAGGAAAAAAACTCAAATAAATGAAGATAAAACAATTCCAACATCTGTGCACGGATTCCAGAAATGTTCTTTATATTCTGTTTACCTGTGAGGATATTGCTATTAACTATAGAATCTTCATATCAGCTAAACTTTGAGGTGGTCTTGCCTTCTGTAAAATTTTCAGTGATTAATCAGATTACAACCACTCATTGCTAAGGTAAAGGAGAATCTTCACTAAAATTAAAAAGAATAATATTTCTGAAATGCCATTTATTATTTTCAAATTCATCCTGGGTGTTATATAGATCTAATATATACATAATATACATTATACTACATATATATGTATATATTTTTTCCTTCTCATTGCCAGATTGACCTGAGTTTACTGTAGGTTGGGAAACCAAGCAGAAAACACTTAATTTGCTTAATTACCTTAAAAACTTCTATAACATAACATTCTGTCTCCAAGTGGGCATATTATAAAGCAGTTTTATTTTACTATCATAAAACATTTCATTAGGGTATTTTTGTGATTTCTTTTGTCTTTTCTAATATACTTTTTTCTTTCTTCAATCATACAGTGTAACATAAACTAAAGACATTTTGACTTTATTGCTTATAAAACAGGAACATATAATTTGAAAAAATATGGATTGCCACATAAACTTCTCATTAACTACAAGTTAAAAAGTATGTGCAGTTCTTAGTAGTACTGATATAGTAGTATATATAGTTGTAGTAGTATTGAGCCCTACTGTTCAATTTTATTTTATTTTTTTAAAGTATTTTAACGGTCAGTGTGTTCTCTAATATCTACTCTTGTAGATAAAGATTCTCTTCCCTAGACTATAATGCTAATTTTAGAAATAAAATATATAGACATTAAATGAACTAAACATGTAGAAAATTCTTCTAAACTTGTGTTAATTCTATGGCAAGAACCCGAGGCATTGATTATTGAAGTTATAGATGTAGAAAACAATGAATCCAAATGCTTTTCCCTAGTATTGTTAGAAAACTAGAAGTAGTTTTCTGGTGTTGTCTGGATTAACTATCATATGTAATCACAGCCCAGCATTTATAATTTTTAGTGAACTAATATATTCATGACATATTTTACTTTATATTATCAAACAATTGTCAGAAAGGAAGAAGTCACTAAGTGCTATTTTTTCTAACTTAGTTTTTTTTGTTTTTAATACTTGAGTTGCAATTCATTGTCTTTTTCTGAAAAATTTTCCAACAGACGAAAGTAAGCACAATTATAATCATCACTAATGTTGATTTTTAATTTTGATTAAAATGTGTCAATAGTAGGTACGACAAGAGAGCCGATATTTATTAACAATGTGCTCCAAAAAAAAAGGAAAATGAAAATATGACTAAATGGATGTAATTATAATTAAGAAATGGAAAGGAAAAATATTGTAGTAATGAAGTAAATCTCCCAAAGAATATTTACTTCAAAATTCTGATGATTTATCATTCTGAAATATCTCTTAATCCAGTGCTTCTTAATATTTAATGTGAACTCATATCCTTTGGGATTCTTTCTAAAATGAGATTCAGATTCAGTAGGTCTGGCAGGGAGCCTGAGATTGCAACAAAATACTGCTGATGCCATTGATCTGTATATAACAGTTGGAGTAGCAAGGGTCTGGAGAACAACCTGAGAACTAAACTAAAAAAATTAGCGTATCAAACATAAAATTAAGTACAAAGATTGTAACTAGTTAAACTGAAGAGATAAAAACACAATTTCAGGATTATAACTGAAATATCTGGAATAGTAGCAGACATTGAAATACTAACCTGTAAATCTTGTACAATATGCTACTGAACAATTACTAAATTTTTATAGAGAATGAAAAATGGAAGACAAATAATTGTTGATTCCTTGAAGGGTGATGGATTGAGCATCTGAATTTTATTTGAATCTTTCTTAATCTGGCTTCCAGAGATGCACTTCAGAGGCTTTGTGGCCTCCTAAAAAATGTTTGAAAGATTTCATTGTGACCATGTTGTGCAGTTTCTCAAGGGAGGGGCAACACAGATTCCAGAAGTGAAGTGGCTATAAGAAAAGTGGTCTGAAGAGACTCTGAAGCCTGATTCCTCAGTTATCACCTTGAAGTAGAAAAGAAGTGGCTGCAGACCAAAGTCATAGCTGTATATTCTATACCTATATGTATGTCCATACACATGTGATGCATATATATACACACATAACCTCATGTGTATATGTATGTATACATATGTGCACATATGGATATACACATATACATACATAAGCACACTGTTTATAATTTGCTAACATACTTAAAGAAAATCATTTAGTCTTTTAAGAGTCAAAATATTGATTTTTAGCTAAGTTTTTTTAGTAGCTTTCTTTTGTGTAATTACATATAAAAATAGGTAATAAAGGAGTTGCAGTCATACTGAGGAATAAATGATGTGTAGTTTTATTTCAGTGCATCTATGACAGAAAATAGCTAAGGTTATTTATATATTTTAATACACATTTATCTTGAATTATAACAAGTATAAGTACATTTATCATTTTGAAAATAATATACTTCAGTTTTCTTTGCAAATAATTATATGAATAAAACATGTAAAAATACAATTCAGAACTTGACATTGCATCATCATAACATTTGGAAATAAAAAGGAGCAATCAAACTATATCAAATTTCATAAAATGTACAAAGCACAACATTTGCATTTATATATGTGATAATTCTACAAAATTTTGTATAAGAAAGTTAGTTTATTTACTCACTGTAGAAGCTGGAAGAAGAAGCTTTCAAATGAACTTAGACTATTTGTTTTGAGAAAACAAAGCAGAAAAATCAGCAACAGAAAGTGAAATATAAGATTATCTGAAAGTATCTTCCAGTATGACTGTTACTTTTTTTTGGCTAGTTCTAAACCTCTGAAGAAGATGAAATAGGAAGTTAATAGAGGTAATAGGAGGAATTAGGTGGAATAAAGATTTCATCTAACTTAAAATTAATTAAACAGTCTTTCAAGGAAGAGTGTGGAGTATCTCAAAAGCCACCTGTCATGAACTATGATCATAGTTCAGCTGATGATGGTATCATTTTTGGGTAAATTATCCTGTTTGCAATTGATAAGATTTCATCTGTATCATATTGTCAAAATTTCAAATATGTATATAAAAACAACTAAAATACGTATTAATTTTAAGATCCCTATAGGGGACAGCCTTGTTATTAATACAGTGAAGAGCAGATGCTGTAGCATATGGCATACTAACTCATATTTATGTTAATTTTATGTAAATAGGATTTTAATACAGCAACATTAATCTCTTGTTGCTTTGGTTTTCTGATATATCACTTTACCCTCTTTTTGGATGAGATTAATGTAGGTAGTTTTGACTTTCTTAAAAGTTCCTTTTTAGTCCTGTAAAAAGCAATGAGTTACTCAAATCTTTAATACGTATGTTTAAATAGAATGTCAGATCAATAAAGAAACTAAGAATTTATCTAAATCTTGTTCTCTTGCTTGGCTGAAGGAGACTTAAAAAATACTAATGAGAAACAATATGTATCAGTGGAGAAAATAAATGTCTAAATTTATTTCAGCTAAATAAGTATGAATTGGACAGGTAAAATAGACTGGAGGAAAATTCTCCCAAATTATATTCTTAACTTGAGGATGCTATTAAAATTGTATTTACATTTATTTTATTTTAGAAGTTAAAATACTAGGTGGACACTATTTTTATTAAGGAGATTCAGGTTAACTGTTTTTAAGGCCTTGTCATACGCTTTTAGGTTATAAGCACAAAGATGTACCCAGTTTATTGATTTAACAGTAATGCAACTAAAACATTTATTTTAAAAATTGATATATTAGACATATAACATAGTATTAGTTTTACGTGGATATTGTGTTAGTTTTACTTTAGGTGATTTGGCATATGTAAACATTGTGAAATGATCACCACAATAAGTCTAGTTAATCTCTTATGTATAACAACACATAGTTACAGATTTTCTTTTTTCCCTTGTGATGAGACCTTTTAAGATCTACTCAGTTAGCAACTTTCAAATCTACAGTTCAGTATTTACTATAGCCATTGTGCTGTCCATTACATCTCCAGGACTTACTTATCTTATAACTGGTAGTTTGTACCTTTTGACCATCTTCACCCATTTTCTTCATTCCCCCAGCCACTCTCCTGGTAACCAGCAGTCTGTTCTCCAGATCTATCAATTCACTTTGTTCTTTTTTCAGGTCTCAAATAAAAGTGAGATCTTGCAGTATTTGTCTTTGGCTGACTTATTTCACTTGGCTTAATGCTCATTTTTATTACTATAGTTTTCAGAATAAAAATGTAACACCTAACATTCTTATAGATGAACTATAATAGAGGAAATTTACCTCTTTAGTTTACTCAGAATTGTATAAACATTATACTGAAAGGAGATACAAAATGGACTGCTAGAAGTTATTTTGATATTTATTATAAATTAACAGCAATTTATACTAAATTAATGTATTGAGTTTTAACTTTATTTCAATTTATATTATGAATTGGGATATTATTATACTATAGTTAACATATCTTATAATCCAACATTAAAGGATATTTAAAACAGAAAATAAGCCACCTAAATCTCACTCCAGTAACAAATTGTGTTGGTTTGTGATCTGGATTTGGAGGCGTCTGGGAAGGAAATTGCTTGTAATATTTGCACACTTAAAATAAAGATTTTCATGGTGTTTAGCAAACATTGTTTTTAGAAGGTCAGGTTTATATTCATATAACTAAGAAGCAGAAATACATACCATTTTGCTTTTGTGATTTGACCAACTAAATCAAGATCCAGTCAGAGTTTTAAAAATGTGTAACTTTAGTCTATATTGAGGAGTAATATAATTTAATTCTATATAAAATCAACTTCCTTAAGTAAAGGGAATCTGTAGTGATAAATATATGAATGATATTTTTGAGGGCAACTGATGAATATTTGAGTGAGCACCAAAGACTGTTATGGAATAGAATGATCTTAAGCCCCTAATTCCCTAAGCGGATAAACTCAGATTTCAACAAGTGATTTGTAATCCTATGGACTCATTTGTGATGCATGTGAAATCTCTTTTGTGAAATAAGTTTACATAGAAATGTATTTTAAGTGCACACTGAAAATGAAAACCTTTGTTATTTGATAGTACGTGAAATTATGACACAAAATGTGCCTACATTAATTCTGAAGGAAGTATCAATTTACTAGTAGTAAGCCTAATGCTGAAATGTAATTGGCATGTGAGATTATCATTTTATCATGATTTGAGCAGAATGCATTGTTTGATGAAATATTTAGGGCAGAGAGCAATTTTAAGAGAGAAAATATGTGACTTCTCACATCTCACTCTTCATAGAACAATGTTTTTCTGCCTAATCAAGTTACCATTTAAAATCTGATCCTAGATATTTTATAACTATTGAATTAATGATTGCTGCTATCCCGCAAAACAGTTTCAACCGCTGAAATATAACTTACTTTTGGAAATCTGATGAGGCGTGTAAAACCTCTTAGCTGGAATCCTGAATTCTTCAAAAAGCCAACCCATTCTTTGCCATTGTGGTAAATACTCAGTTTATTGTTTCAAAGACTATGTGATACCTTGAATGTAAGTGGAAGGGCATAGGATAATATCTCATTTTGCTTCATGATATGTAATATTTCCTGAAGTGGGCAGTGACATAGACATACCTCCTACAAAGAGTACAATTGTTTTATTTTGGGTGTTTACAAGTCTGGCTCAATGAATGCCATTCTTGTCCAAGGATTCTTACTACAGCCTGCTGACAATATACTTTATGTTTTAAACAAAAATAAAAAATACCAAAGAGAATCCAGAAGTTCTGCTATGCATATAATATCCTGAATAACTGAAATAGAAAATAATTTCTTGATAGATATACATTCATGGCATTTAATTTGGGAAATGACAAGAAAGTGTAGAGAGGCAGAAAACAAAGTGTGTGTAATATTTTAAGTTATCTAGTAAGTGGGTTGATAAATGATATACAATAAGACCACATAATATGAGTCATATCGTTAAATGATTAGACATTTTATTCTGGGAGAACTGTCATTTTGAAAGGTCAATAAATTCTTTTTATTCTTAAAATCTGTGGTTATTGGGATGTCCTGGGAATTTACAATCCAGCCATAGTAAAAGGACAACTCATGTCATCATAAGGAGAATACAATCAGATCATATATCTTTACTTGACAAGAGCTGGCAATTTAATCTGACAAGATTCTTGCCAATGAGGACAGCTTTAGGAGTTCCACTGCTGTGGTAACGATTTGACATGTCATTGAGGGATGTTGTGCAGAAGCCTGACAATACACCAGGACTTGCTAATGCAGTTTAGGATTGCTGTAAAAATTTATTAGAAACCAGAGACTGTAAAATTACTATACTTCTTCAGAACTGTTTTTCTTTCCCTTGCTGAATATTTATGTGATGTTTAATGCACAGCACATGTTTTAAAACTTGTTTCCTGATGGTGTAAAAGGAGTCTATTATAATGCACATGAAATTGCACGAAATTCAATTAAATGCATGAGAGAGTAAGTAGAATGTCCACCTGTAAGCCCATTTTGACAAGATTTTTTTTTTCATTGATGGTTTTGGTGTCTGTAAATTTAAGGAGTTTCAATAATGGCACTTATGTTTTAAGAAACAAAAGATATTGGCATTCAACTGGGGATTAATTTAACAGAACTTAAAAGCATGTGTGACTTGGAGTTGCAGCATTCTATGTGTTTTATTTAGAAGGGATGAAGGGAACGTCTAAATTTAAAGTTACTATTAATTGGCAATGCAATTGTGGCTGCTGGATGATTCTATACAACCCATAGTAAGAAAAGAAAACAAAAAAAGACAAGGTAGACACATTACATTTCTGTTTGTTTTTCCAGTACGCTGGCTCTTTAAAAGGTACTTCCAAATAGTAATGTGGGTCAACTAATTCCTGGATGTAAATCAGAAAATACCATACCTTTTCACAGCTTCAAATATGTCTGAGCCACCACGTAAGGTAAGTGAGAATACTGATATCAACAAGTAAGACTAAATTTTCCCACTTGCACTCCTGTCATATTCAAGGCAATCTGCTAGCTGCTATGGGAATGCAACTAAAAGAGACACAATCAAAAATACACAGCACAAATACTTAAAAGTTCGAGGCTGACTCATTATGAGGGATATAACCTCAAAGTGAGTGGGGCCAGCATGAAAGCATAATTAAAGGAAGACATATATTGATTTGAAATTTGGCCACTCTGTACTTTAGGATGTTTATCGTTCAAGTGATCAATCCTTTGTATGGATTTACTCAAACAGTTTCAATCATTCTATTCTATTTATTCAGTCTTTTCCTGACCTCTGTAGTAAAGGATAAACTCCATTCTGGCTGTCCTCAACAGGAATCCTTAAGTCTGTCACTTCTTTCTGCCACAGGTACCCGGGGAAAGGTGTATGAGATTATTTGGGAGGAAAGAAACATATTGGGAACGCTCTGAAATGGTTGAAAGACTGAACACGACGATCAGGCATACCTACACAGAGAATACAGTTTGGCAGTCAATCCATCATTGCTTTATTTCCATTTAAGAATGGAGCAATTTTTGCCTTGAGGATTGTGACTGCTCACTGAGTTGCATTTCAGACTTTGCTGCATTTCCTCTGCATTCTGCAGACTTGGCACTCCTACTCCACTTCGCACTAATTGTGATTGCTGACTCGTGCCTGGATGGGAGGCTGCCAAAAGGGCAGGTATCCCAGAGAGACATCATTACCCAGGTTGGCAAATACCTGAGAGCCCTATTTAATGATACAATCTTATTTTTTACAGCATGGGGCAGGCTTCCAGTCTCACAGCATCCATTCCTGGATGTAATATTGTTTGGCAAAAGCCTTTCATATATTTTTGCAAAATTAAAAGAAATAAACCATGGGGATAGATCAACAGTAGATGATCAGATACCTGGGAAGAGTTGGGAAGATGTGAATAGCTCTAGCTAAACATATTTATCTAATTGCTGAAGAATAAAAGTAGATGCCTTGCTTAGAATAACTTGAGAAATTATATACATAAAGCATAGCTTTCTACAAAGAGCCAGAAGTCTTTTTTTTTTTTTTTTCCACCAGACTTTGCACAGATACTCATTCTGGAATTGAGGTCACTGCTAAGTCATTGAAAACTACGTGGAATGAATATGACAGGGGACAGAAGATCTTTGTAGCACCCAACAGGTTACACAGGATAGTCTTTATATTCACTGTATATTTTAGTGCTGCATTCTCGAAAAGCTAAACGAGCTCTGTTTTACTTGCATAATGATTTTTTTTAAATGAAATGTAATACATGTATATGGTAACAAAAAAAATCTAACAGTGTAACAAATAAGGTCTCCTTGCTCGGATTCTGAATCCACGTTACCAATGGCAGCCATTGTTAAAATTATTTTTGTACTTTTAAAATTTATCTACACAGGCAAACACACATAAGTATTTGGGCATATCACACTTACACAAACACCTCTTTAAAATACACAGATCAAAGCAAAGTACACACACTGTTTATTTTAATTTATTTTTGTACAGATTGTATATTTCAACACACATGGGTCTCTTGCTTTCTTCTGAGTAACTAAAGAGTAAGATAATACTACATTATACAGATTTGCTGCACTTTCAAAGTGCCATTAAGTACATTTATTATTCACACTTCCAAACATAAATCATCTTGTGCATACCTCTCCTCTGAACATTTAAAGGAGAAAACAGGTTGGATTAATTTTCTTGAAATGAAATTACTGGTCAGTGATCTGATGACTAAAAGTTTGTAAGTATATGATTAAATCACTCTTAAACAATTGCCCCAATTAACACTCACCACAATAAGTACAAAAGTGTCTGATTTTTTACACCCTTGCTAACACTCTGTATTTTTAAAATTTTCAAACTTCATCTTTTTCATCCTGATAGACAAAAAGTGGATTATCATTTACTTTTTTTAAAGCCCAAGCTAATGGGTGAATGTAAGAACTTCAGCTACATTTGAATGTGGGTGACTCAAGTACAGCTTCCAACTGTACAAGTTAAGAAACCCCATTTCAAATTCACAAAATTGCTCACCATGTTAGTGACTATGTATATGAGTCTCTTTTTAATCAGATTAAATTAACCAGTACATAAATTTTATTTTAATAGCCACTGATTCAAGACCACCAACTAAAATTATTGTAGATAATTACGGTTTGAAAATTAATAGTTGAAGATGGGAAAGTTTTTTTTTCTCAAGATTCTAGGTAGATAATTACATTCAATTTAAATCAATCTTTAGTGCGATAACTTAAGTATCTAGCTGCAGGCAAGTAGTATGGGAATAGGATTTTTATAGTAAAAATCCTGAAGTGCAGAGAAATTTCAAGTTAGTGAACAGTTGAAAGCAAAAAAAAGAAGTTTTTTTCTCTGAAAGTAGTGTAGTTTCATCATCAAAGTGAATTTTGCCGATGTTAGGATTGTATTATGAATAAATAGCTATTCATAAGTCTATAAGTAGAAAATACAAATAACCAAAATATATGGTAAATACTTATATTATACCAATTTATTTGCTATCGTATCTGAACTATGTTGGTCATATAAATTTTTTTTGTTGCATGACGCAGCTCAAAGTTTGACACCTACTATACTTTTTCCAGACTGTTGGCTCACAAAATGCACCTTCCACTTCCTAATTAAATCTTATCCGTAGTTTTACAAATGACTTAGTAGAGACAAAGAAAGACAAAAGAAGTGTCTTAGCCTTTATGCAGAGCAAAACCTTACACAATACTATTCTATACTCTTCTCTATGATGCATTTTAATCTTCCACCACTGAAAATGTTCTTCTTGTCCTCTTTTCCTACTTTTGGGGATTCTTGCTTAAGAACAAAGCCCTTATTTCTTAGAACATTCAACTTCATATTTTTAGTAGGTAAAACTCTTGCCAGACAAGACATATATTGGTACTTTCTATGTCAGATTCTCAGTTTCTCCATCTGCTATCTTGTGTTCTCTTACAATTACATTTGTCAAATAAAAATTTGCGCAACTCAAAGCTACCAGGTTGTGAGGATAATTTTAACCTGCCAGTATGTAAACAAAACAACACAGGTAGAAATATGTCTTTTCTCCTAACTCACATTAGTGCCAGTGTATGGGGATATTTACAAAAAAAAATTTTTTTTTTATATGTAGTTAAATGACTATCTAAAGGTTTAATTAGTTATATAACTTCAGTACAAAATGTAGTGATAAGTGACTCCAAAACATAAATATCTTATTTACACAAAATATGTATCCCATAGAGAAATGTAATCCAGGCTGTCTGGGCCTCTATCATACTGTCTGTTTGAAACATAGAGTTAATTGAACATTGTGAGAAGGGAAAAAGAGAAATTGGAGAATGGTCAGTTTGTTGTCTCTGTCTGGAACTGACAAACATGATTTCAAATAAAATTTTATTAGCTAGAATTCATTATATGGGTCTGCCTAAATGATAGAGGGCTGTGAGGTCAAATAATACATTTGCACAGAAGGAAAGGAAAAGAGGATATTGGTGAAGACTAGTAATTTATATAAAATTACTTTTTTATAAAAAGAAAATTTCCCTAAATGATATAATGACTTATTATGAAGCTACAGTAATTAGAGAATATATTGCTGACGTAGAGTTGAACGAATTGACCAATGAAATAGAATGAAGAGCTCAAAAAGAGATTCCTGAAAAATTATAATTTTGTTGTCTCACAAAGGTGCTTCTACCATCAGGGAAAAAAGGAGAAACCATTCACTGGAGGTGAAAAAACAGTTATACCTAAGGAAAGAGATGAAATTGAATATTTATTTCATAGAAAAAATTAGCTTACTGTGTTACATGTAAAAGAAAAATTCAAACTCGTAATAGAAAATACAAATACCATTTAGAATTTGGGTAGGGAGAAAGTTCTTAAACAAAAGAAAAATATAACTACAGTTGACCCTTGAACAGTATGGGGATTAGAGGTACCAACCCCCTGTACAGTTGAAAATATGCATATAACTTTTGACTCCCCTAAAACTTAACTATTGATAGCTTACTGTTGACCAGAAGCCTTACCGATAACACAGACAATTGACACATATTTTTTAGATCTATTATATACTGTATTCTTACAAAAAAGTAAGCTAGAGAAAAGAAAATATTACTAAGAAAATCATAAAGGAGAGAAAATAAACTTACAGTCCCTACTGTATTTACTTTGGTGTCATCTGTTTACAAGATGATGGTCTGTTGATACCTACATCAATATTGTTTCATGATACAAAATGCTGTAGATGTTAAGCATAATATTAACACTAGACATCAGAAAGAAAAATGTGGCAAAGAAATTTGTTTATTTATAGATATAACAATTTATACATTGATAATAAAGAATCAGAAATAAGATTGCTTTATGGTAGTCTAGTGTAATCGATACAATTGCTTCACTATACATAATGAATTGTTATGAAATTTTCATGACATACAGTGTTATAGTCATATTCATAAAATACAGTATTGGAAACATGTTACATTAAAAAGCACCTATGATGGTAGGCTGATACACAGTTTCTCTCAGAGAAAGAGAGAGGCATACTGTAGGGTAATATAATTCTTTCTCTGAAAGCAAAGTTATGAAACAGTAAAAAAAAACCTGACACATTGCTAATTTTATGTTATATATCACTCACCTTATGCCTATGTAAGGATAGGCTATCCACTGCAATACAAGACTTGCACAAGATATTCTGCATGATGAGTACTTAGGCAATGTTGATGATGACCCCAGAAATGTCTCATACAGTTCTTGCTGTGCACTTATTAGATTTTCATATGAAGACACACATGTATACACAACAGATGAGTTTATTAAATGTATGGCATGATGATTATTTACTCTTCATTAAGTGGAAGTAGATCATCATAAAGGTCTTCATCCTTGTCTTCACATTGAGTAGGTTAGAGAGGAGGAAGAGGGGTTGGGTTTGCTTTCTCAGGGGTCGCAGAGGTAGAAGAGGTAGAGGAGATGGAAGGGAAGGGCATGAGAGGCAGGCACACACTTTTGGTAACCTTTGCATTCCTCTAAAAACCTATCTACATAGTACCAATCCTTCTTCCACCATTTGCTTCAGTTTCAGTGCCTGTATGACATAGAAGGGTCCCTGTTGTAAAAGAAGTTAAGACCAATTCAAATAATCAGAACCTTTCTGACAGATTGTTTACTGTCAATTTGTCTTTTGGCACTGCTTCTTCTATGTCTTCTTCTTGATTGTCTGCCACTGGTTCAGAAGCACTTATCTGTATCAGATCATCTTCTGTTAATTCCTCTAGTGTGGTGACTATTAGCTCTTGTGTATCTCTAAGATCCATATCTTGAAACCCTTCACGGTCCTATCTTTTTTCCCATCTCTACAATCTCTTTCATGATTTTCTTGTTGGCTCCATCATAACCATGTGAAGTCATGCACAACATCTAGACAGTTTTCTCCAGTGAGAACTCATTATCTTGTGTGTAATGGCTTTTTGTGGCTTTTTCTATAACAATGATGGCATCTTCATTGGTGTAATCCTTTCAGGCTTCCATGATGTTCTTTTTATTGGGGTTCTCTTCCACATCATTGGCAATTCTTTCCATAGTGTGCTATGGGTAATGAGCCTTAAAGGTCCTTATAACTCCCTGATCTAGAGGCTGACTTAGAGACATTATGTTCTGGGGCAAAATAGAACACTTAGGCACCTTCACTGTTGAACTCATGGGATTCTGGGTGGACAGAGACATTGTCCAATATCAAAAAGACTTTAAAAAGGCACTTCCTTACCGGCAAGTTCCATTTCCTTACTACAGGGACAAAGCATCAATAGAACCAATTTAGAAAAAAGCATTCTCATTGTCCAGGCTTTCTTTTTGTACAACCAAAAGCCTGGCAGCTGGTGTTTATCTTTTCCCTTCAAAATTCGGTGGGTAGCAGCTTTATGGATAAGGGCAGTCCCGATCATAAATAAACCCAACTGTATTTGCACAAAACAGTAGAGTTAGCCTATCCCTTTCTGCCTTAAATCCTGGTGCTTGCTTCTCTTCCTTATTAATGTCTGCCATGGCATTTTTTTCCAGAATATGGCACTTTCGTCTGCACTAAAAACCTGTTTAGGCAGATATCCTTTCCCCTCAATGATGTCCGGAAACATCTGCTGCCTCTTGGTCAGCAGAAGCTGCTTCTCCTGTCATATTGACATTTTTTAAGCAAAACTTTTTTCCCTAAAATTATCAAAAAGTCTTTTGCTGGCATTAAATTCTCCAGCTTTAGACCCTTCACTTCCCTTTTACTTTAAATTGTCATGTATTGACTTCAATTTTTCTCCAACATATTAGAGTCTATAGGTATCCTTTCTTTTAACAATCCTGCACCCATAAAAACTGTATATTCAGTGTGAGATAAAAAAGGTAATCTGCAAAAAGTGCAAGGTTTTCATGCCTGCTGGTATAGCTGCAGGGACAGCTTCAAAACTTCCTTTTCTTTTTTTTAACAATAGTTTTTATACCAGATTCATTTATCTTGAATTGGTGACAACCACGGCTGCAGACCTCACCTTACAGTACATACCAAGCAATTCAGCTTTTCCTTGTAGTGTCATGACTTTTCTCTGCTTCTTGGGCGCACCTCCAGAACCACTAATGGCACGTTGTGTGGGTCCCGTGGGTTATTCAGGGTTTCGGGTATTTCGCTAAACACGAGGGAAACCACGTGAGAAGCGCGAGAAGCGCGAGAGCCCGGAGAACTCGCGTTACCGCGATACGAGACTTACTGCAGCTCAGGCGGAGACGGTTAGCGTCGCTGGCGTCGCGAGCGGTTCCTCACAGCCTTCCTCGCGTAGCCTCCGGAGGTGGGCATGAAATTATCACAGTGACTGCTGCACGGTATGTGCGACCATCAGTTTTATTCAGTTATGTCTTAATTCTGCGTCTTTACATTTGTTTTCGTTTCTCTCAACAGCAAACGGCGCTGTGGGCAGTCTGTGTGTGTGAGCATACGTTCTGACGAATTTTAACTTTTTAGAAAAGATTTGGGTATATTTTATGGTAGTAAATGATAAAATAGACTGATATCTACAGCAATTTTTGCTTTCATGATGTAAGAAACTTTTTCTTAGTTTTTTCGACATTGCCAGGTTACGCAGTTTGTGAGTTTTTTCAGATTGCTAGAACTCTCAAAACATTTTTTCAGTATATTTATTGGAAAAAAAATTGTGTTTAAGTGGACCCCCACTTACCCACTGGTCCTGTGGAATTAAAGCAGTAGGAATCTAAAGGTTTGGCATCAGGCTTGAACCTCTCAGAATTTAAACTCTTGCCTATATCTGTGTATTTTTCTTAAAGAGTGGGATTTTTACTTTAGGTAGTGGGTCAAACTCTTTGAACACATTATTTATAAAAACTTCTTTTAAAAATTCTAAAAAAGACCAACCCCTTCCCTTTTATCTTTTTCTTTTTCTTTTTTTTGACTGTGAGACCTTTAATAGGCCAAGAGGGGCCTTGTGTACAATTTACAGAGCCTCTTTCGATACCGGGACTGCCGGCATCACCAGGGCCCTCAGGCTAGCACCATCCTGCACTTCTGAGTGGGTGAGGCCAGGACCCCAGCCGTGTGGTGAATGGCCGGGGTGTGGAAGCCACGCAGCGGGCAGGGAGCAGGCATGGCCTTGGGCCTATGAAATGGAGGGGTGGGATGCTCGGACGCCTAGAGGAGAAATCTCAGCCCACTCAGAGGCCTCCCAGGTCCCGCTGCAACCCACATCCCTGCTGAGAGCACAGATGCAAGGAGGGGGCTCAGTTAAAACCCGTGTTATTCAGGGGTTAACTGTGTATTAACATTAAGAGGTGTTTGTTCATCACCCTAAACAACAATAATACCAACAAAAACAACAACAAAACTGTGAACACATTTTTAATGCACACAATCACCAACGGGAGAATAGATGACTATATTATTTACGTAATGGATTGTTTCCAGCAGAGGAATGAAATAGGCCATGTCAGCAATAGGTGAATCTTAGCAATATCATATTAAATGACAGTCTCAAATAGCTAGATACAGCATGATGCCTTTAAATAAGATAAAATACTGAAATACAGTAGAAACAAGGAGACAAATAATACGTGTAAATGCAATAAAACTATATTAAATGGAAAACAAGGAAATGACAAACACATGATTTTGTGTTACAGAGTGTGTTCACAGATATGTACTACATTATTCAAAGTAGCTAACTAATTGATAACAAGATGTTGTGAATCAAGGATTATAGTTAATCTCTTCTCTGAACCTAGGCACTTAAATAATTTATAGAATCCAAAGTTGTGTTATATGTAGTTTTAGGAAAGCAGTTCTACAAACATAAAATAGGGGACATACATAAAATAGAAGAAAGTATTTCTGTTCAAAAAATGGAATTTTTTAGTTAACCATGAGCTCACCATAAGCTAATCACTATCATCGATGTGTAAAAAGTTAAGTTCTGTGAATTGAAGATTTGTTAACATTCCTCCCAGGTAAGGTTCTTGACCACTCACATCACTCTACTATATTGTAAGCTAAGTACGAGGAATGTCTGTGAAGGCAGCATTTGAGAGGAGCTTTCCCAAGTAAGAAACCATTGGTTGTCATGCAGCATAGTGGTTAAGGACACATATTTTCCGTGTTTTAAAATATTAATTCAAATCTTGATTTCTACCATTTACTAGTTGTATTGGACAAATGACTTCAGTTCTCCTGAACTTAATTTCCTCATTAATAAAATGGGGACAGCAACATTGGGGATAATGCTGTTGGTTCAGTGCCTAGCATGTAATAATCTCACAAGAAATGAGCTACTATCATCAGTTTGATAGTTTTTACCATTTTCCTAGAATTTTGGAGTGAGGCTTATAGAAATCACTCTTACATAAAAACTATTTAAAGGAAATAAATTTTGCTTAGAGAAGACTTCTAGGCTAGGGTAGGATACTCTAAGGTGCAGAAATGAGAGATCTGGGGATTAATATGATTTTTGTTTCAAATATATTAAAAGTTTTGTGATTTAATAGAGAATAGAGATGTTAGAGTCATTTCGGTTTGCTTGAAATAGCACAACTAGGGCCAGTAGAAGGAGATTATAGGAAGCAAAAGTGAGATGAGGATATTCTAATAGCTACCTAAGTTTACAATAAATCACTTAATACGAGTGTATTTTTACAACTGGAAGTGTTACAACAAAAGTGGCCAACTTTTTAATATAGATCCCAACACTGAGTAGTAAGTCATCAATACATCCCCTTCCTTCTTCAGTGTTGGATGATAGAAAACAAAGATGTGAAAATTAACAGATTACCATTTCCTCAAAAAAAGGTGGAGATTCCTAGTGTTTGATCTCTGTATTTGTTTCCTATGATCTGTGTAACAAAGTACCACATACTTGGCAGCTTCAAACAGTAAATACTTATCCTCTCAAAGTTCTCCAGGCCAGATACCAGAAATCAGTTTGACCGTGCACAGAAATCAAGATGTTGGTGGGGCTCCCTCTTCTTGCTCTAGGCAAGAATCTGTTGTTTCCTCTTCTAGCTTCTGTTGGCTGCTGACATTCCTTGGCTTGTGGTTGCATCACTGCAGTCCCTGCCTCTTTAGTAATATTGTCTTCTCTTTTTCTGTTGTCACATGTCCCTCTGCATCTGTTGTATAAACACCGTTATGAAGGCATTTAGAACCCATGAGGAAAATCCAGGACAATCTCCCCATCTTAAGATCCTGAATGAATCTCATCTGCCAAGTCTTTTTGGCACATGAGGTAACATCCACAGTTTCCATGGATTAGGGTCTGGATACTTTTGTAGGGGAGGGTCAGTAATTCAGTATAGCATGGATACCTTCAATTTGAAACAGTTCATTTGGTCACATTGGTTTTAACTGCTCAAGCCTACATTTTTTTAGGGCACAAATCTATTTACATGTCATTATAATTTTGACATATTCCTCAGAAAAATCTTTATGAGAAGTTAAAGCTTTACCATTTAAGTCAGTACACATGATGATTGAGTAATCAAGATGGTCCAGATTTGACATTAAATATTATGGTGTGTTGCTTTACTTAATTAACATAAGCTTAAAAGTTCTTAGATTTTCCCCACATAGGCTCCAGTTAGGCTCAGATATGCAAAGAAGGGATTTACTCATTTTCTTGTAACTGAATTTTTTTTTTTCTCAAGTCCACGTTTTCACTTATTGTAGATAACTATCCATCTTAGGTAACTGACCATTTAACTAACTTACAAGTCAGTCTTTTTATTTTTTTTATTTTATATTTTTTAGATTTATTTTATTAAAGTATAGTTATAGTGTGTCAATTTCTGGTGTACAGTGTAAAATCCTAGTCATGCATATATATACATGTATTCATTTTTATATTCTTTTTCATTAAAGGTTAATGCAAGATATTGAATATAGTTCCCTGTGCTATACAGGAGAAATTTTTTTTAAATATGGTGGTTAACATTTGCAAATATAAGTTAGTCTTTATTGGTTGCTATTCAGTCTTTTCAGAATTCCTTAGGGTCTCTTCTAAAGGTAGGCTCTGTCATTCTGACATCCAGCTGGACATGCAGCAGGGTTAACTTCTAAGTCTTCTGCTCTGCCTTTACAAACTCCATGGAGGTATAGTTTGCTTCTTCTGGTCCCCACCATCGCTTGCTGGTATCCCCTGGTGAACCTCAGCATTAGGGTCTCAGGAGTCTGTTTATCTTGTCCTTACCTCAGCCTTCTTAGGTCTCTCCTCTTACTCTGAATCACGTCTGTGCTTTGTGTTTGTGTGTGTGGGCTATAACTGAGTTTTCCCATGGTTAAGCTATGGGCTTTTTTCCCCTGAGATAGAAGTTTTTTTAGTCTGTCATCCTGAGCAGTGTAAAATACAATCCCTTCTGCTCAGGCAGTCTGCTCAAAAGTATTTGAGGTTTCTTTTACACTTTTTGTTATTGATGCTAAACCTTAGCACCTGGGACTTTCTGAAGAAGAATATAGATTACTTAACTCCAGAATTCTTACTTAGTATGGGGAGGATACAGTGTTCATGTATCCTTCTCTTCTTTATCATTTACAGTATAAACAGTAAACCATCCAGGGTTGGCAAACTGTGGTCTGTGGGTGAAATCCAGTTGCTACCTGTTTTTGTACAGTCTTCAAGTTAAGAATAGTTTTTCATTTTCATGTGGTCAGAAACATAAAATGTTGGAAATGATATTTCATGACAAAGCATAAGTACATAGATTTATGGACATTGAGTCTTGAAAGTTTTATCAGAACACAGCTGCACTTGTTCATTTACATATTGTCCGGGGCTGCGCCTGAGCTCCAGTGGCAGAGTAGGATAGTTGAGATGGAGATCATCTAACCCACAAAGCCTACACAATTTAGTATTTGGTCCTTTACAGAAAAAGTTTGCTGACTCCTGATGTAAATGGTTTACTCTGAATCCTCAAACTTTGTTCTTTGTATTTAAAGATAAAGTTTTGGAATGGATACGGCAAAACAGAACTTTTCTCTCTCAAGTGACTGGCTGTTACAATTGAAAGCCTTGGCTTTTACGAATATTATCTCTGTCACATGTTAACAAAAATCTACTTAAGGGCTCAAATAGCCAAAAATTTGTCCTCATTTTCTTTACTATTCATAATCAGAGGGCAGTAGATGAAGAAGAGCCTTGCTGTTTCTTGATTGAGAAAGAAAGGTTGGGGAGAAAGTAAATTGACAAGGTACAGTTTAATATAAAAATTACTTCCACTGTATCTCAGCAACAGGAGTTGGGTAGTATTAAAAAACAAAAAAAAAGTAAGATATTTTTCTGTGTTTTCATAAGCATTTAGTTATTTTTAACATACCTTAGGGGAAATTTCTGTCTACCTAGGATCATATTAAACTGATAAATTAATAAATAAGATTTAATATTATATTCTAGCCAATATGAGCATGGGTAGACAATTCACATTAAAGCAATTTATTTGAAGTTTGCTAAAAAAAAAAAACCTTTATGAATACACTTGAGGAAAGCTTAGTTTCTGCTTTATACATACATTGGAATGACAAAAATTATGTTTAAGTTAGAACCAAACATGATAAAATTATTCATTATTCAGTGAATTGACAGACTTTCCATTAACAATGATAACAATCTTACAAACTAAGATGATCATCAAATTAAATCCTGAAGTAAGGAATTATAAAGCTATAAACTATAGATCCTCTTAGTTTCTCTCTCAAGATTTTTAATATATATCTCAAATTGGCTGTCTAGTCATACATACACACACGTATACATGTATATGTGTGCATATATTTGTATACATGTGTATGTATATATTAGGGTAGATAATGTATTTAGTGAAGATATGTATATGTGTATGTATACTGTATATTAGTATGCATACTTATATATCAGTATGTACACCTTATATCTCTGTCTTTAGGTAGCTATTAGGTCATCCAATTTATATATCATAAAAAATAAAAACAAAGCCAGCAGTTAGGCTACAGTTGGCCAAAATTATGGTTTGAGTTTCTAATTACCTAACTATTGTCTTGTTTCTAAGGTTTTTTTTTTTTGAAATATCTATTATACAGATATAAAAGTGGCTTTATTCTTTTCATACTTTGCATCCAAATCTCATTCATCACCTAGAATTAATTCGATATCTTTAGAAATTCTGAACCTATTGTGTTTTTTATATATTTTATTTTTTATTATTAGCTAATTTTATTTTGGGGGGGTAACTAGGTTTATTTATTAATTTTTTAATGGAGGTGCTGGGGATTGAGCCTAGGACCTCATGCCTGCTAGGCATGCACTCTGCCACTAAGCTATACCCTCCCTCCCCAGAACCTATTATGTTTTATAAGTATATCCAGTTTTAATTTGGCTTAGGAGATAGATTTTCAAGGATGAATTAGCTGCTATTTTTCAGCTTCTAGTTGATGATAAAATACTATATAGAAGTTTTTCTCCTAACCCTAGTTGTCAGTCACAAGCCTATTTTAATAGATTTCTTTATTAAATATATATCTCACTGTTTTTAATTCTACAAGTGCATTTGAGAGAGATTTTTGAAAATGTTTGTTTTGGCAGGGAGATAGTAAAAGAGGTGACAGAAAATATAATTGAATTTATGCATTTATGTATTTTCATATGAAAGTATCAATGTGCTTAAGTTAAAGAAAATTGTTTTATTTTGAAAATAAATTTTCCAGTTCCCTTTCCGAGATGTGATGTCTTCAGTTATATCTTCTCAATAAATTGGATGTGGTTATCAATATTTCTACTATTCTTGAAGATAAAGAAAGCCAAATTCTCCCCTTAAAAATTTAACTCATATTTTGAATCAACGGTAGTTAAAGAATTCTATGCTATATAGAATGTCACTGGTTGGTTGGTTGAATAACAGAATCTTTCCTGTTTCAAAACACGGAATAGTTTATCATGTTAACCTTGCAAAGGAGGATACCTTCAAGAGGCTGAGAAATTTTATTTCATGCTTCATTACAATGTATATATATTACAAATGATACACTATTATTAATCAACATACATGAAGATAACATATAGTTTTTAGTAACTGCTACTCAGTTATTATATGTAACAAAATAAGTGTGTGGGGGGTTGTGTTCATGTGCTTGAGTGTGCAATAGTGCTATGAAGCATAAACTTTGCTGGAGATCTGAGTCTGGGTCCCAGCTTCTCACCTTTAGACAAATTTATTGAGACTCAATTTCACCATGTGTGAAATGCCAATCACATAAGATTTTCATGATGATTCAAAGTTATATGAAATACATATCGTATATTTAAGTCTTAAAATTTAGTATTCATCCACTCTTAAACTTTTTGTAGTACAGTCACCTCGGTATCTGGGTTCTCGTTCATGCATTCAACCAACCAGGAATCTCGTACTGTGTTTATGATCTGCAGTTGACTGAATCCGCAGACTGCACAGCCCTCAGAAATGGAGGGCTGACCAAGGGACTTGAGCATCCTCGAATTTTTCTGTTGGTGGAGTCCCAGAACCAATTCCCCATGGATACTGAGAAAAGACTGTATGATGTTAATTACTGTCCTCAATTTTTAAAAAGAACTATAATTACCATTCAATGTAACCTTTAAATTTTGAATCCCAAAGTCTACTTAACCAAATAACCAATTATCCCTGAAATCTTTCTTTTTCTTTTTAAGCTGACTTATTAGAGTTAAACAATCTCAGAGTAATTCTTACTTACGGTGCAATAAACACTACAATAGAGTGTAAAGAGCTTGGATATTCTCTAGTTAAATGTCAATATAAACTCAGCTCGCAATACTCATGATGATTATTCATTTAGCCTCTGTTTTTCATGCTCCACCAACAAGCAATTTACCAGTCCTGAGACACAGCATCCAATTTTAGGCAGCTCTAATTATTTGATATTTTTACGTAAGGAGAGCCAAGATACAGTTCTGTATAACTTTGCTCAGTCCATCATTCCATAGGAATCACTCCTCCTCTAAATCACCTCTTTTCCGGGCTAAATATAAGCCTCCTTGTCCTTTGAATGAAGACAGTTTCCATCTTCTTCTGCACTGAGGTGCCTATTACTATTGCTGAGGAAGAAACTGTACCAAGTACTTATTCTCTCATTTAATGATCACATCAGCCCTGTGAGGTGGGTGTCATCGTTGCTCTCCCACCACACAGTATTCCAGAAGACAGATGTGGAGACAAAACAAAGAATGTTTAGTAACATGGCCCAAATTACACAACCAGTATGAGCAAAACCTTGGCAATCTGGTCTGTCAGCTGGACTGTTAAGCATTATAATAATACAGAAGGACTCAATTTTATAAATGTTCTTTGTAGATTTCAAGGACTTTGCTTGTTTTGTCCTGAACACTTTAATAGAGATCAAGAAATAATGGAAATAATGTAAACTTGTTTTCTCTCTGTAAAACAGTGCAGAATATTAATTTTGGGAAACAACTACCTATAGTTTCTACTAAAGCATAATAGATTTCCCTTTAAAATTCAGAAGGATTTTAAGAAACCCCTTAAAATCTGTGATAGGACTACACTTCTGAGAGAAGTAGATGAGAATAGTGAATAGATTTTTTTTTAGAGGAAAACTACTTAAGAGAAAGGGGGGATGCTGATCACTTCTTTCTGAAACGTGGGGTGCAGGTCCCCCATAAAATTCAAATAGAAAAAAATTATGGAAAATATGACAAGGATTTAAAAAATGGATTTAATTACTGTAGTATTTTTGGCCAATTGGAAATGATTATCTGGATAGGAATATTGAGAAAACCTTTAAAACAGACTGATATTAATAGGAAAGGGTGGCATAATCAGTTGGTGACACTTAACCATGTGCACAGAAGTGTGTAGGAGCAGCATTTATGCTCTGCATTTGGTATTGCTCAGTATTGTACTATCTAGTCTAATCCCATTTACTTTTCTGTGAAATCTGAGGACAGTTTAATGCAGAGTCATTAAGAAGTAACATAAAGAACATGCCTTTATACCTATCAGTCTTTGTTAATCTCCAATAATAATGCCCACCGGTCTTCATTAAGAATGTCAGCTCCATACTTCTCCTACCTCAATTTTCCACTGTCCTTTGGCTCTTGAAATGTACCTCCCCCCTCAGCATACACACAAAGCACACAAAATAAGCATCCTTTCTACTGTGCATTTGAAATACTTTTTCACGAGATATGAATTCTGTCTATATAGAGAGAATATATATACCTTACGTTAACTGAATACTGACTCCTTTAGGATGCTTTCCCCATCAAATTCTTAAGAAAAACGTTCCCTCCCCTATGGTCCACGTAGCTGAGGAGTAGGTTGTAGCTTCAGAATCCTCCTCGCTCACCAGAGCCACTGAAAACCTTCATTCCTGTATTTCCACTTGAACTCTTGCTCCTTTCAGAGCTATACAACGTAGCAATGTGGTTCTCGACACAGTTCCCCATTTGTCTATTTTATAGTCATTCTTTCTCATTCAGTGAATATTTTGGTACCTGTTCCACAATTAACTTTTTAAAAAATCATTGCAGTGCCCTCATTTGTCTTCAGTATGACTATGGAAAACTTACATAATATTGTAGCATTTTATATCATGTGTCATGACCTCTTTTCAACATCCCTTTCCCTTCCCACTGTCACACGATGAATTTTATCCTTGCTCATTCCATTTATGAAATCTGCAAGCCCTGAAACCCTACTCTCTGTTGATCGCCTTCATAGCCAGTTTTTGTTGTCGCCACTTCTTGCTGTGTCACGCCCACTAGGGTTCCACTTCATTAGGGTCACCATCCCCTTGACTCCCTTTCTTCTCCATACTGTGACTTGCTTTCTTAAACAGCTTACACTAAAATAGATGTGTTTTGGAAACAGTCTCAGTTCCTGTGCCTCATTTGTTTTTCCAGTTCACCATTCTGAAAAATAGATGAGAATTTGGATGAGTTCAACTGTTGATCTGTTCCACTTAATCTGGGTTGCTTAATGCTTTTAGGTTTCTAAAACAAAGCAGAACATTAACTATTTTAATGGTATCAGATTTATTTTCTTCAGCTTCAAGGGGCCCTGTAACACTATGGAGATTTTTTTCCAGTTTCCTTGTTCACTCACAGAGAAAAATAGCAGGTCTAAGAAGCTCCGTCAGTTTTCTGCCCACCCTGTCAAAATTTTACGTATTCACACCCATCTCTCTCTCTTTTTCCAATTAGGATGGAAATAATCCCCTTCCTTATCCTGCTTACTGGTCCTGACGCAGGAAAACAGATGTGGGGCGTGAGGAGGGCTGTGTCCCAGGTATTCGTTGAGCCCCTGGGACGTGCCCCGCCAAGTGTGGTTCTTGGCTTCGCGCAGGAAAGAATTCAGAAGTGAGCCACAGTTGAGTGAAGGTAGATTTATTCAGAGAGATACATTGAAAGGCAAGAGAAAGGCCATGAGGTGTGGAGGTTGGGTGCTCAGATTAAAAGCAGGTACACACTCCATAGACAGAGTGCAGGCTGTCTCTGAAGAGGGAGCGAGAGGGGCGAGCGAGAGGGGCGACCGAGAGGTGCCGTGTTGCAGGTTTTTATGGGCTTGGTGGCTTCACATGCTAATAAGTAGAAGGACCAGTCTAAGGGGAAGGGGCTGGGATTCCCAGGAAGTTGGCCATTTCCCACTCTTTGACCTTTTGTGGGTAGCCTTGGGACTGCCATGGTGCCTGTGGGCATGTTCTTCACCTTGTTAATGTATTACAATGGGCATATAATGAGGCTCAAGATCTACTAGAAGTTAAATCTCTCATCATCTTGAGCCTCAAGGCTACTGGGAGTTGAGTCTTTCACCATTTTATGTCAATTGCTGTAGCATTCCTTGAATGGCTGTGCCCTGCCCCCTTCCTGTCTCAGTCCAGTTCTGTGCTTCAGCTCATCCAGTCCTGTCTCCTCACTGACCTCATACTGTTAACTTTCTCTCTTCTTCTGGTATCTTCAGCCTCCTCCTGTATTGTCTTTTTCCTGTATGCAGGCAAATGTTCAAATTTCAAATTATTCTTACCCAATTTTTTATTTGCACTCTACATAACACCTTCTCTCTTTTGTTTTTATTCAAGTTTCCTGAGGGAATTGTCAGCTGCACTGGCTGTTCCTTGTTTGTCAGATGCAATTGTTTGGCTTCCTGAACAACCACAGACTGACTTTGTGCTTACTGTGGTACTTGAAAATTTTTCTCAACAAGTGCACTCTTGTTTCTAAATCCAATAGACAGGGTGTTACTCTTTTTCACGTGATGTCTAAGAAGTGTTACAAATGGCTTGATCATTTTTCCCCATTGTTAAGCTATAATTGACACACAGTAAAATTGACCTTTTTAGTGTACAGTCCTGAGTTTGACAAACACATAAAATTATATAATCACCATTGAAGTTAATATACAGAATAGTTCAATTGTCTCCAAAATTTTCCCTGTGTCCCTTGTAACCAACTTCTTCCCTGTGCTCAGACCTCTAACAATCACTGATCTGTTTTCTGTCCTGTTATTTTGCTTTTTCCAGAAGGTCACATAAATGGAGTCACACAACACGTTGCCTTTTCAGCTCAGCTTCTTACGGTTCACATAATGCATTTGATATGTACTTCACCATCAGGCTGTGTGTGTATCAGTGGTTCACTCCTTTAACTGCTGAGTAATATTCACTGTATGAATGTACCAAAGTTAAACTATTCACCAGTTCAAGGATATTTGGATTGTTTCCAGTTTGGGGCAATTAACAGTTAATTCTGTATAAATTATATATATATCTTTCAGATGCAGATAATTGAGCATAAGTTTTTTTGTCTTGGGTAAATGCTTAGTTAGAGGTAGGGTAGCTGGGTCATAGGCTATATGTATGTTTAATTTTATGAGAAGCTTTCAAATTGTTTCCAACATGGCTGTACTTTCTGCACCACTGCCAACATATTAGGAGAGTCCCAGTTGCTTCATACCCCAGCTATAATTTGGTGTTGTCAGTTACTTTTCTTTTTATTTTTCTCAGTCAGTTTAATAGGTGTATAATGGTATCACATTGTGGTTTTAGTTTGCGTTTCCCTAAAAAATAATGTTCCTATTTTCACGTGCTTATTTGCCGTTTGAATGCCTTCTTCCTGAAGCATTTGTCCAAATTCTTGCTCAGTTAAAAAAATCAGGCTATTTGTTTTTTCACTAGAGTTTCGAGAGTTCTTAATATACTCAGGATAAAAGTCCTTTATCAGATACAATATTTGCAAATATTTTCTCCCATCCCAAGGCTCATTTTTTCATTATCTTAACAGTGTTTCCAAGAGTAGAAGTTTCTGATTTTGATAAAATCTGGATGTTAATTTTTTTCTTTTATGGATTATGCTTTTGGTGTCATAGCTAAGAAATCATTACCTGATTTTATTTCTTCTATGGTTTTTCCTAGGCATTTTATAGTTTAAAATTTTACTTTTAGTTCTATGATTAATTTTGAGAGCTTTCTTCTTTTTTTGGTATGTGATATGGATCAAGGTTTACTACTTGGCATATGAATATTCAGTTTTTTTAGAACCATTTGTTGAAAAGATTCTTTGGAAAAATAAAGACTTGGTCTTTGAAGAAAGAGACCAAAGAGGTTTTCTAACTGAAATTTGTGAGACATCCAGGTTGTCAATAATTTATTCATTTATTTACTCATTTAAAAACAGATATTTATTGAGCACCAACTTCCTTTAGCTTCATTGTAAAATGTCCTGGTTTTCCTACTCTAGAGTGGTGAATCAAAATATTGTATGAATTTATATGTATTGAGAGCAGAAAATAGGTTTTTTTTAATTGATAAATTTTATATAAAAAACCTCCTTTGCCAGGAAGATATTTTTTTCTTGATCTTATCTTGGTGTTTGAGCTTGATGCACAGTACACATTTAGACATCACCTTGTCCTTACCTGCCCCAATTTGTAAAGGGCAAACTTTTAAAAGATCACTAACAACTTGAATTTTAGTTTGTGGTCTCTATCTCTGTAAACCGTAGGCTAGTTAGTCGCCTTTCTCTTTCTCCAAGTCTCAAATTGCATAATTGCTTTAAATTGTGATCACCTGACCAGTTGCCTGAAATTACCTGATCTATTTAATATAACTTGTTTAGTTGAATCAATTTAATTTCCAGGCCATATGTTCACACAATTATTTGACTTAATCCATTTCAAGGTGGCTTCCTCTTTTGCGCCTTGCTGATTCACCTCCCTTTGATTGATCCAACTCTAGAATAAGTAATGACCTACATGAGAAGTTTAAAATAACACTGGTGAAAAATCAAAAGACACATTCTATTCATCTTCTCAGGCCAGTCATTCCAGGCATAATAAGTTGTCTTTAAATTCTGTGTCTTGTCTTTTTCTTTCATAGAATGAAAGGCTTAAAAAAGGTATGTCCTGATCATACCTACAAATTAAAATATGAATATTAGATTATCACTGAAAGTATAATAAATTCCAGTTAAATCAAAATATGATCCATTACATTTTCTGTAGTAATTTATCAAAAGTCCCCTTTCACTTTTACATGTGCAATGCAAAGCTGAACACTTAAAATATGACAAGAGATGATGTAATTAACTATTTTTCACCTCAAAATTGAGGCAGCTCTGTTTTGTCACCTTTTCACATTAATTTGAGTTTTAAAGTTTTTTTAACTGTACCTGACTTTCAGTAGTTATAGCTAGATTATCAAATTTTATTTCAAAAGTCTAATTTTCTTAGGAAAATAATGTTGATTCTAAAGGCACCGTTCTGTTCTGTATAAATTAAGTCCAACTTTCCTCCTGTCCACTTAAGTACACTTTAAGGTGATCATTATATACAAAGGGAAGTGGAAGGGAATGGAGAGATGCTGTATTTTTGCATTAATTTTCCTCTTCTCTTTTCTTCATTTTAGAATCATGATTCAATCATACTAGACTTTTCTTATGTAAGGTTTCCGTATTATCAGAACATTCATTATGACTTACTTACTTTCTATTGTAGATAGGTATTTATGTAGGTTGATAGATATGTGAAAATGCCAATTTCTGTACTTCATTTTCTTATATACGAGTTTCTGAGTTTCTGGCCTACTTTTGGTAAGATCTTTTTCATTCACTAATTGGAGTAGTCTAACATTAAGTTTCAATGATTGTTCGAGAGTATTTAAAAAAAATAACATCTTTAGTGTTTCAAATAAGTTCATTAACTATGAAATCTTTGTATTTCAATTAAGAGCCATTGATAGAAAATTTCAGATCATTGACAATTTATTCTTTTAAAAGTATGAATTTGACTCATGCTGACTGACTTTCAGTGAAAAGTACTAGCCCTAACTCTGGGAAAACTACAACCTTATTATGTCCTTAACCCACTAAAACTAACAGATGGGTGGAAAATTCATTAATTTTCACCATGGAGTATTATACCAGTTGAGCTCTAAACAGATATGAATATGTGAAACCTGTCAACTCCTATTGATTTACCTATTTCCTCCTGAATGTTTTATTCCCTACAGTATCAAGTAATGAAAAATGATTTGATTGACTAAAGCAACAGATACAATGTAATCTACAGGGTATTTGAAAAAAATATCACATCATCTAAAAAATAGGTACATCAAATTATATTAAATCCAAAGTACTGTAAGTTCTGTGATTAAAAAGCGTATCACTGAGTCTGCAAGATTAACTAATACATTTATTAATTCAACAAGTACTTGTTAAATGCCCAATATACATAGAGTGATGGAGGGTGTATGTAGCAGATACTGTCCGGGACCTACCCCAATCCCTACATCGTGAACATTTCACTGTGTGTGTTCCCACCACCAACTGTCAGCACTTACATTTTTTGTCTGAGGGCTTTTTCTGGCCACCTGACTACCTTATTACCTGGGGGACAAGCTAGACCACTTTCTCCCCAGAAGCAGCTTTAGCCAAAGGCTGATGGGAATTGATGTATGAATATCCATCTCCTCTCCCCTCAGGTGGGATAACCGAGGCACATGTTTTGTACTGGATCGCAGATTTCTCTGGCAGGATTCAGTTCCATTTACCCTTAACAGTAAATAAATAAACCCTTAACTATTTTCCCTGTCTTGCTTCCCATTCCTCTAGTGTTACTTCCAACAATGACATTCCAAAATAACTACTTGTATTTGAATCCTCTTAGGGTTTGCTTCTCAGGAAACCAAACTAAGGCACATAGATATAGATGACAGAGATGTAGATATAAACGTAGATTACATGTAGATGTGGATACAGAATTACATAATTCATTCTCATCATTTTCATCATCAAGATGCTAGTCATCAGTTCTGACTTGTATTTCAAAAATATTTCATTGTATACGTTGAGTCCATACTTTATAGTCAGCATCTCTTCATGTTTAAAGTCCACTGGTAATTTTCAATAAATAAAATGGTAGTGATTCAGAGAAAAATTCATTATATCAAGGAATGAAAAGAGGAACATAAAATAATGGATTTTACAGTGATAAATCATTTATTGTTTGAGTGGTATCTTGTATTTTTTAGAATACAGAGTATGATTAATAAAGAATCTGTCTTAGTATTTTAGTATCCTTACATTTATAGCCAATTTTAGTTGCAAATAAATACACAGTTTTGTCTTTATTTCAAGAATAAAAACCTACAAACTACAGCAGGATATTTAAAAGTAACTAAACACTTTCCCCCCTAAATTATTCTAATTCAATTATAACTTTTCATTATTCTTTAAAAAATCAAATTAATGTTTACAGCATTAAAAAAAAAAAACTCACAGAATAGTTCCTGGGGCTACAAGAAATGTTACTGAAGTAAATGAAACTGAAGCTCTGGACACTGTGTTCTTGTAGTTAAATGTTTGATAAAAAAGTAAAATAGTTGAAGACTCAAAATAATTTGCAAAAGTAATAATGAGAGTCCCTATACAGTCATGTACACTTCATCAGCTTTCCCTAATGATTATTAATCTCTTGCATATCCATAGAAAATTGGCAGAACCAGGAAATTAGCATTGATATACTAACTGAAATACAGATCTTATGTAGATTTCACCAGCTTTTACATGCACTCTGTGTGTGTGTGTGTGTGTGTGTGTGTGTGTTGTGTGTGTGTGTTTGTGTATACTTCTGTGAAATTTCATCATAGGAGTAGTGTTCAATAACCATCTCCACAATCTGGAAACAGAACTGCTCCATCATGACAAAAAGTATGTAATGTTACCCCTTAATAATTATATTCTCTCCCAACCCTAACTCCTGGCAATCACTGACCACTATAACTTTGTCACTTTGAGAATATTATACAAATGAAATAATTACAGTATGTAAACTCTTTAAGATTGGCTTTTTTCATTCAGCGTAATGTCCTTGAGATCCATCCACAGTTGTTTCAAGTATCAATAACTTGTTGCCTTTTACTGCTAAATAGTATCTCACTATATGTATGTGCCATAGTTATCCATCTATATGTTGAAGGACATTTTGTTGTGAACCTTTGTATATAGCCTTTTTTGTGAACATGAGTTTTTATTTCTCTAGTGTAAGTACTTAGTGTATTTCCAAGATATATGCAAGTACATGTTAGTTTCTTAAGGAATGGTAAACTATTTTCCTGAACTGCTGTACTATTTACACTCTTACCACAATATACATGAGATCAAGTTTCTTTTCATTCTTGGTATCTGTTAAATGCTTTTTTGACTATCATGTAAATCACATCATCACTCTAGAAAGTGATTCTCAAACAACCGTAGTTGTTTGTGCATAAAATCACTCAGGGAGTTTAAGATGCCAATGTCCCCATTATTGTTCGTGATAAGAGCCACAGTTTATTGTGTCTGAAATGGGCCAGATTGGCCCTAGGCTGTTTAGTTCCCACAACAACTCTTTCAGGTAGGTTATTATTACCATCTTAATGATAAAAATATTTTAAGCCTCAGAGTGACTTAATAACTTACTGATGATCACACATATAGTTAAGGAGAGTGTCAGGGTTCCAAATTCAGTTTGAATTCATAATCAAAGCTATTTCATTAAACTACACAAAATAAGAGATACTAAATGTTTCTATGCCGTAATTAAGTGTTGAAAATTACGTAAGTTCATAAACAGGGACTGGACATGGAAGAATGACAGTAATTAATTTATTGAAGTGAAATTTCTTCTGCTAAAGTTAGTTTTTAAAATGCTGAGAGCTAATTTGTAAGGTGAAAAAAAATCTAAGCCCTCTCAAATACCTTCAGAATACAAAGATCAAGGCATAAAGTTATAAAGACTAATGTTTTGCTGAGAAGAATGAACATTTTAATTAAATATATGTCTCAAAATATGCAAGCTGCTTTGTTTCTGATATCAGAAATTTACTAAACTGATACCAATAAAAAAGATACTTTTAAAAGTTACTGAGGTATGACCGTATCTACATTAATTTCAGAACATTATGCCTTGTAGCAGATTTATATCTTGTAGAAAATAAACTTTCTGGACAAGTGCTCCAATGAGTGTTGGATAATCAAAAGACTATAATCTCATTCAAGATAAAAGTTTTAATAGAAAATAATTGAATTTTCTAATGCCTGCCATAGACTGAGAGATGATTTTGGATGTTTACTTAATATTATAACAAGCATCCCATTTAAATGACATCTATGTAAATATTTGATGTACAGAATAATGTTGGATTTGTACTCAGCTTTTGCTGACATGTTAGCATCTGTCTTCAATCTGTTGAGAAGAATGAGCTCCCAGGTTGTTGCTTAGTGTTTATAACATTGCAGCTTTTTCCCGTGGAAACAGGGAGACTTAATGGAAAATATGCTTTCTTCTAACCTTAAGAATTACAGTTTAAAATACCAGTTTGTAGGCTCAATTTTTAATCTAGATGTACACCTAAGTCACCTAGCCTGGAGCAATAAAGCAGTGTGTCACCACACAAATACAATCATTCTCGTGGAAAAAATACTGTTACTTAAAAACTACATCTCAAATGCAGAATCTCTTCCCACCCTCTACCCCTACGATACGAAGTGGACATTCACCAACTCTGTCCTAACTAACAGCCCAAAGTGTATTTATCAGCTGTGTTTCGCTACCTTTTTCATGTGCATCTTAGATTTGCTCCTCGTAGGACCCAAGAAGGATGGTGAAACTTGCTACAGCTAATATAATTGGATAGGTCAGAAGTGTGAGATATTAACCCAGCCTCTGATCGCCTCCACTGCAATGGCAAATAGGCCCTGTGACACCAGGCTTGGTCTGACTTCCACGTAGCTCTGGCCCTCTCTCACATCTGTTAATTGAGCCTGTTCTTGGGCTTTCAAGTGGGCATAGCTGTCTCCTGCCTGGGGAAACCCATGCAGTCCTTCCCTCTTCCTCAGATGTTCTTGCCCATCCTCCTGCTGGTCATATCAGTACGTGCCTCAGTTTTACTTCCTCAGACTTCCAAATCAACATCAATGTTCCTGTTACACTCTCTCATATTTCCTCCAGCTTTAGTTCATAATTATAATTACAACACATGGTAAATGTTATTTGTGTGGTTATTTGTTTAAAGGTTGATTTGTACATTAAAGTGGAAACTCCATCAGGGAAGGACAAATCTTTCCTCTACATATTTAGTGCCTCACCTGACACCAGTTGTACAGAAAGGTCTCAATAAATATCTATCCTGTAAATCATCTGTTCAGAAATATCTGGTCTGCTAGCTTATAGGAAATTTCTGAAAAGGTCACTGTTGAACATACTTTTGTGTTTTAAGATAGGCTCTCCCAGGTTAGAGTCAGACAAGGATCAAGTTTCTAAATGAGATATTCATTAACTTTGAACAAAATTGTACTATAGCTTTCTGTAGGGTAGAAATACATTTCTTAATCTAATTTCATGGACAATGTTATAATTATTAGAAACATTGTATGATCTGGGTAAGGCTTTATGTACAGAAGGATTCCCTTGGAGCAGGTAAATATGTTGACCAGTCAAGTTTCACTACAATTCAGCAAAAACCAGTGTAAATTCAATTGGGAATTAAAAAAGAATTATCTAGGGAAAACATCAATCTTTTATTTCATTAAGCTTTTGTCTTTCATGGAATGTTTCACTCCCACTTCCCTATATTTGGGGCATTATGGCTGTAATTGGGACTTTGAAAAAGTAATGTTACTTGCGTTCTTTAAAAAATGACATGTTTTCTTAGGAAAAAATTAAAATCAGATGATGTGTGGTAAGATATTGCTATGGCAAAGATGGCTCTCAAAATCTTACTGGAATAATAGAGTTGAGGGTTTCATTTGAGTGACAGGATATTTTAATTGTCCACAAATTTTAAAAGTTCAATATGATTTGGTCCAAGTGATGTTATTTATTAATTCAGTGTTTGGCTAGTTTTCTAAAATGTATAACATTAATATAGTTTTGGCTCGGTATTATTCATATTTTTCCTGAATTAATGATTTAATATGGATATTAAAAATGCATTTAACATTTTAACCCTAAAAAAAAACCTACTCATATTTTAAAGATCATCTTAAAACATTATTTTCTCTTGGACCACTATCAGAAAACTTGGTCACCTGAATAAGTAATAAGGTTTCATCGACAATATTAGAAATTCTAGGTTTTAACTTAGAAACTTGATAATCTTGTAACTTAAAAAAAATTTCAAGTATAGTTATAATTATTTAATATAAGAAACACAAAAAAGACTCCAGTGACTCCAAATAGATGGATTATATAAATTCTTTGTATAAACTGGCCATACCTTCTATATTTCTTTAGACTCTAAGAATATGCTAGACTATGATCTTAGGCTACAATTTTAAAATGATGAGTCTGTGATTACTTAATATGAAGATAGTTCAAATACTTATTTAGGTTAATGTCCATTAAAACTGTTCTTCTGAACATAAAGAGTGATAACTTTTTATCAAAATAAAAGGCAATCTGACATAGTCGCATGTCAGTTTCTGAAAAGAAAACAAAATCAAACATATCCTTGTATTTTGTTTCCTTGAAAGACAAAGCCATGTATTGCTGTACAAGAAAATAAACAACAGGATCAAAAATTTTAATGGCGATTTTGACTTTCCTGATTTGACTACCTATTCTGAAGTGTATAGATCTATATACTCAATATAGATAAAATGAATTTTCCTGTCTGCAACTGCATCAAGAGAAAGTAGCATTAAATCAGAAGGTACCTGGGGACGCTTGGAGTTGGATTATGGTTAGTGTGATTCTATGAAAACCACTTTGTAAGACCCCAAGGGAAAGCTTCAAAAAGACAGCCGTTCTCTGGGACACTTGCATGGGTTAATGAGAAACCCAGACACATCTCATGTGGGCAGTTCTATAGAATATGTACCAGGGTCAGGAGCAGCAGGCACTGATATTTCTAACATTGATTAGCAGTTTTGTCAAGCATTATGGACATTTTAATGATGTTCATAAAAAAGAAGAGAGTTCAGCAGTTTACCCGACCCTCACCCAAGAGTGGTGGGTTCCTACTTCCACTCCAGTTTCTTGCCAAGGGTTTGGTCTCCCAAGCAGTGCTTAGGAAAGGTAACAGATAAGCAAATTGATGATCAGTATTCTTCTCATGTTTCTCATAGCCTTCAACTCAGCAGGCTTCTCTCATTCAGAGTTTATTATTGCAAGTTAGCTGAAGATTACTGCATGTTTTTCTACCATTTCAAACTAGTGAACTTGGAGAGCACACAGATTTTAAATTAAATTCAAGGGAGACTAGTTTTTGCATAAAAGAAAAAAATATCCTAACAGGTGTAAGAAAATGGGATTTAGAGTAGGAAGATGAGTGAATGTTTTATAAAATGTGAACTGACTCACAACAATCACAGTACAACTAGCAGTGGCTTAGGGATTAGTCTTTAAAGATGACAATGACAGTGTCCTACTGACATGTACAAGCATCTCCCAAGAATTGACTGACTTGTGTTTGTTTAGCAGAGATTTCCTACAGGTTATCCCAGTTAAGCTTGATAGCTTGTTAACAAAGAGTTCCTGCCCAAGGGCACCTCATAGACATTTCATGTTGTAGTAAATAGCAACATAAAATTTACACTTAGACAGAAAACAGTCTGTTTTTCAAACCTTCCTGAGTTTCCCACAGTAGGTGCTTATTTGCAAACCAGATTTGCAACATTTCCTATGTTGATTCACGTCTCAGACACTAAGACGATGTAGCAGTTAAAAATCAGACATAAGTGAAAAAGATTGGTTTACCTCTAGCTGTAATATTTCTGTAAATAGTATGAATTCAGAACACTTCTGTCACTTTTTCGATTGGCTGATAATTCTCAGTTAGCATACAGTGTAAAAAATGCTTTGCTACTGAAGATTTGTGTGGTGATTTTGCAAAAGAGAAATTATATCATCACCCCCCCCTTAAACGAAAAATACGATTTCCAGATATACTCAGTGTTTGTTCTACAGTTTTAAACATGTTAAAACAAACATGTCCAGGTGTCCAAGTTTATGATTTTCATTGTTTTTTTTTCCCCTAAAAGATGTTGGACCCCTTGACAGAGCTTGACAATTCATGTTAATAGCCGTAGTTCCATGAGAATTTATTACATACTCATATCATCTAAATGTAAGTGTTAAATGACCTTTTATTGCTCTGTCAAAATTTTAATTAATAAAAATTGTCAGTATTTCAAAATAGCAGTATGATATTTAAAAGAATTTGGAAAAGAAAATACTGGTTAAGGCTGAAGCTGAGTTAATGAAGTCAGTCAGAAGTGAGGTTAGTTTTACAAGTTATAAGAATAAAACAAACAACAGCAGAAACCAAGCTCAATAGTCACAAAACATCTCTAATTTAAGAAAAGATCATGAAGTAGATTTCAAAGTGAAGAACAACATGTAAATAAAATAAAAATAAAAACATGATGCGACATAATCTCTAGCCACCCCATTGCCATACGTAGAAAAGTTTCCATTTGCAGAATGAAACCAGTGTCTCTAATCCCAAAATTTCACCTTTGTTCTTCACCACCATCAGTGCCACCAACATTATCACCGTAACCCTCACTACCATAACTGCTTTTTCCTTTTCATTTTCAATCTGCTTCTCAAATACTTGAAAGTCTATTACATCACAAGCACTTGCTTAAGATCGTAGCGCTAATACAAGGTTAGCTTTGGCTACAAGTTTGTCTGTTTCTCTGAGTTCTTAAGTAATTATAAATGTTTTTAACTTACTAAAAATTATATGCTAAAAATGCTTTTAATAGTTTTAAGCCATCTGTAGAACTAAAAAATGAATTTCAAATCTAATTTAAACACACTGATTAAGTTTATATTTTAAACAAATGTAACACTAAAAGGCCTTGCCTTTGAATAGAAGAGTAAAATTGTTAGCTGCATTTTAAATTTTGAGATGAGTGTATATCCAGAGAACATGTGGGTTGTTTCTAGTTTTCGGCTATTGCAAATAAAGCTGCCAAGAGCATTCATGCACTGGTTTTTGCACCAAAACAATTTTCATTTTCCTGGGATAAATTCCCAAGTGTGCAAATGCTGGAAGATACAGTAGTTACATTTACTTTTATAAGTAACTACCAAATTATGTTCCAAAGAAATTCTAATAATTTGCCAAAATGGTTGTACCGTCTTACTGTGTTCTCGTCAGCAAAGTATGAGTAGTCCAGTTTCATTTCGTCCTCACTTAGCATTTGGTGTTATCAGTAGTCTTTATTTTAGGCGTTCTGATACATAATTAATAATTTAATTTAGGTTCCCCTAATGGCTAACAATGTTGAATATATTTTTCTTCTTTTTAAAAGTTTTTCTTTGATTTCTTTTATTAGTGTTTTGTAAATATCAGCCTATAAATCTATAGAACAAATACAGTTTTGAAGAGTAAAATGCTCTCCCTCACCCCCACCCTTTGAACTTTATTTATAAACAAGACAAAAATCTAAGCAGTATTAATTTAGGGCAACAAAAGAAAAATGTTAAACTGCAGAGGGGCAGGCAGAGGAGTTGGTGAACATTCAGAAGCCCAGGTGGAGGAAGAGCCAGTATTCCTCTGTGTGTGGAGAGTGCTGGGAAGAACTAGCAGTTCCACCCTGCTTCTGCATCCCTGCGGCTGAGGCCTGTTCTCCCTGCTCCCCCGCTGGCGGCTGGATGGTTGGGGGGATGCTGTAGTGGCTTTAGAGTGAGCCCTGAGCCTTGTCTGGCTGCAGACACGGAGAATGCCCTGTATTTACCCCAGTCAGTCTCCCACCTTTGTCCTCACACAAGAAGTGTTTAATTCTCCTTTCCTTAGTCCACTGAGAATTTCTTCACTTTCAAGAGGTCATCTCTATCCATGGATGGCTGAGAATGGTGGCGAAAGACCTGGGCATATTAGACCTACAAGCCACAGGCTCTAAGAGTTTGTGACCAGGGACAGACAGTCCTCTCCATGGCCGCCCGGTCCCCTGGTGGGCATGGGGTCCGGAGGTCACCAGTACAGTGCTAGAGTTGGTGCAGAAAGGGCCACCGACCTTTCTGAAGTATGTTTCTGACTGTACTATTGAAGTGCTATTTTTCACTCTCTTGGAAATTTCCACTACAATAAACAGGGGACTTAATATCAACAGAGTTAGAGGTGAAAAGCAAGCTGCTCTTCCAAAAATAATATGTAGATGCTTCATTTTTGTAAGGTATTAGAGATGCCATAGCACTATTTGACCGAGGTACCAACTGCCTGATATGTGGCTACTGCCAGCTAAGTATTTAAACTTCAGCAGAAACCTTCTGAAGGCATGTATCAAATTACATCAATAGTGGGAATGCCAAGCTGATTCATTTTCTGGCTCCATTACAGGTAGTTTTGTTTTGGTTTACTTTATCTGGATCATTCCAACTTTGTAAAGTATGTTTTAAAGTAGATTTGCCCTGAAGTCACATAAAAATTATTTTGAGCCCTGGTTCTCCTGCAAAGTAGATGAATAACCTTAGCCAGTTTACCCTCTTTGATCCATTTGTCCACATCTTACATGAAAGTAATGGCATCTCCCTCCCTGGGGAAAGGGGGTTCCTAATTGTGATGATGGAATGTGGTGCTTAGCACCTACGCATTTAATCACTGGTACCTTATCACTCTCCTAAACTTATGTGAAGTGGAAGGTTATTCACATAATACAAGCAAGATAAACAGCACTACAAAATATGATGGAACCATCAGGAAGGTAGAGGAGACATTCATAAACATGGTATAATTTTAGAGGTTTGAGAAAGGTCTTTCATCCAAAATATCCTTTACAACATTTGATCCATCTAAACTCCTCCTGTTAAATTGAAGCTCTGTTTCTATTATTTTTTACCTAAAATGCAAGTACTCATGGGCAAAACAAGACATTAAAACTTTAGTAGATACTAACAACATTTTATAAATTGCTTTATCAAAATAGTTCCTATATGTAGCATTTTATCATATGAGAGGAGATTAAAAGGTATTTTGAAGCATTTCTCAAGGGAAAAAAAAGGTTTTGGTTGGGGAACCTCTAAGGTAAGGAACTGGCCAAAATCAGAAGAGAGTAGGACAGGACACAAACATCTATTTGCTTATTTTCTGATAAACCTGACCAAAGTATGAGCCACTGGATCTCAATCCTCCTACATTTTAGAATCATCTTGAGAATTAAATACATACAAACAACACACATACACACGCGTGCACACACACACACTTTATTCTTGCTTAATTAGTCGACAGTGAGGCTTATGCATCAGTATCTTTTGATCCCTTACCTTGATTTTGGCCCCATGGTTTTGCGTGCAGCTAGGTTTGAAATGTTCCTGTGTGTAAATTACAGAAACTGAAGTGTTGGGTGCATTGAAATGATCTCTATATTGAGGTTGAAAAGAACTGGGTTCTAATTCTGAACTTCATGGAAACAGTTTGACCTTTCTAGATTTTTCTCCTCATTTGGAAAAAGTGAAGAATTTTACTGCATTTCATGCTGAAGAACATGATAGTTCTAAAATGACATAATTCTAAATATCAAAGATGTTTCAAATTTCTCCTTCCTTTGGCTGTTTGAATCAACATTTGGCCATAGACTTAATTTGACAGATTCCCCTCTTAAAGAGGTATTAGATTAATGGATGGTTAGAGATAGTTTATATATCCTGTCCCCAAAGTAAAGCTTTATCAGACATCCTGAAAGGGATATGGGTACATTAGGGAAAATAACATTTCCATTCCAGATTCAATACTGATCCATCAAATCTGTTCGCCTACTGTCAGCAGAAGTTATTGCCAGATGCTTGAGGGGGTGGCCAGAAGATTCCTGAGTGCTACCAGTTAGCTGCACAATACTCAGCTGTTGGGAACAATTCTCTCTTGTTCCTCCAGATACCGCTCAGATATTATGAATGATTAGCTTTAATTACGTTTGTAGTAGTGTGGCTCTGAGAATCAGGGTCAGCTACTCTCAAATCCTCCACAAATAAGCTGTAAAAACCCAGTCACACAGTTTGCTTAACTGCTTCAGTAACAGATAAATGTTCCAGTGTGTTCTAAATAATCCCAAGAAATTACTCTGGAATCTGTGCCAGTTTATTTTCCACTTCTGCAACTATAGTGCTTTAATGAATTTCAACTTTTTTTTTTTTTAAGGTAGTTTTTTGAGGCTTTGGTTAGGGAATAAGTCCAAGCAGCTTTAAGTTCAGAGTGACTGTGTATGGATGCATGAGGACGTGTATACGTTTAAAGTTTTTAAAATTTTATTTGCACTTTAATAATGGGACAAAGCAGAGTTTTAGCTAAAATGATTGTAGTAAAAGCTGTACTCACTGCAAAGGGTGCTTGTTTTGGCTTCTCTGAGGTTGAATCTAGCTCAGAGCATGAACAGGAAACTTCATGAGAGATGGAATGCCAAGTGCTCTAAGGCCTAAATCAAATAAAGATCTAGTTAAGGGCCTAATGAACCTCTCAAGCAGATGTGGATGGTTTCAATATGCTAACTATTGTATAATATTATTGGGTAGAAAATGCAAAATAAAATCATATTAAGGCATAACACTAGATACGGAAAATGGACAGAAGCAAAATAAAGACTTTTCCAAATGCTTTTGGACTGAACCTTAATTCAGGCTTTTAGTATGTTCTGAATGGCTTCTCTCAAAAAATAATTTCAAAGATAATTTAAATTTAAACCAAATTAAATTCCCAGTTGTTTCGGAGCCTCTTAGAGGTCCTTTTTTTTTTTTTTTAATTCAGAAGAAACAAAAATGTTAAACTTCTTAAAATGTTCATGTTAGAGATAAATCTGATACTGTTGAAAAAGAAACAGCTATCGTCTTTTAAAGGTTTCCACCTAGTGGCAAAGTTATTATGAGCAAGAGATAGGACCTCAATGATTAAAGGAGATAGAAACAGTAGGATCAGGCATTTGTTTCACCCTTAGACTTGAGCACAGTTCAGAACCATGCATTAAATACATTCAAGATACTAGTAGCAAAAGTGATCCACTAAACAGTAGCTTAGAATAAGGCCACTTGTAGGTTTGCTTAGATTGCCTCCTTTGTTTTATCTTTGTTCCTATTGTGATTTACACAATCGAAACATATTTATTAAAGATAAGAACAAAGAAAAAAGAGGAGAATTTACATGTTTTCTTCCATAAGATTTTATTACTACTTCAGTATTGGCTCTTGTAACAAAATGTCATAAAGCATCTGGAATAGACAGTGAAAATATCTCTAAAACAAACACAGCACTTGGGTGACATTCTCTGGAACTGGTCCCATGATTGTAAGGATGATACTTGTTTACCAGTGGGACCAGAGAGTTCCATTAATCACATGATCAGATGCAAGAAATGTGAAATGTGGGCTTTAAGTGTTTACATTATTTAAGGCTATCTCCATTCTAAAATGTTTTAGCAACATATTTGGTACATTGGCCAGAGAGAAAGGAGAGGGCATACCTAATTGGGCTACTTCTGTGGACAGTCCCATCTAAGAGTTTTAAATCTAGTGATTAAAATGAACAGATCACCACAGAAACTTGCATGTAATAGGACATATTCCAATAAGGTATGTTGCCTGTACATTAATCATACTTAGTGTAGGAGGTTCATATCAGTCCATGGTAAAGGAAAGGACAACATAGTGACTAAAAATTTTACATTGTTTTTCCAACAGCGTTTCACTATGTTGTTTTCATGTGGAAATTGCTAAAGTTGGCCTTAAAATGCCCAAGAAATTCTAAGCACATTCAGGCACCTGAGCTCATTGTGCATTTGAAATTGCTCCATGCTCCGCTCTGAATAAACTGACCACTGGGGTTAATAGTCATCAAACCAGGGCTTCCCGTCCTATTGGAAATTTAGATCTCAGCTTACTTTGTGCTGCAGCATCTGGTGCTGATCCTTCAAGGATTTACCACAAGCTGTAGAAAGCAATTATGAGCTTGGGAAGTGATGAAGCCAAAGAGAGCAAGATTAGCTCCTCAGGTTTACCTTTTTTCCTTTTTCACATTTAGCATTTCCCTCCACAATGAGTTAACAGAATGTGGTAGAGAAAATTCTCCCATAGTTTAGGAAGTTGAACCTCTTTCCTTGCTTAGATGATAGCACTGACACTTCACACAGAGGGCTAATTTACATTTAATGCTCTGGAAATTAATTACAGAGAATAAAGATAATTGTAAAATCACCCCCCATATGCACTTCCAAAAATAAACAAACAAACCACATCATGATTACTAAGCAGCCATCTAATGCTTAATTTTATGCACAGTGGGAAGGGCACCAGTAGTCTGGAAACGGAGGGAGGGTAAGGAAGAAAGGATACTAATTTGAAATATGTAACAGCAGAGGCAGTTTTATGTGGTAATGACCTGCAGCTTTCCCAGCAGGAGTGGAAGTCCTCAAAGCCTTGTGCACAGAGTCCAAGGACGTGTTTGGGTCTAGCCAGTCAGCCAAATGACTTAACTGATCATTTGACCAAGTTTGAGATTTTTTTCCTATGCCAGTGGGTGGATGTGCCAGGCCTGAAAATATTGCCTTTGCTGTTATGATGAACGGGTTGTACTTTTCAAGCAAATTCTCTTGACTAAATTTACTCCTTTGTATGGAAGACTGAGATTCGTTTACTTGGAGAAGAGGATTCACAATGTGATCAAGCTTGTATTTGATTCCATTCTAGAAAATTTGAGTGTAGAGCTATATATATATATAAATAAATGTGTTTTTAAATGTTTCAGTTAACTTCAGTGGGGCATATAAAGCCCTTTGTCAGATGTCCTTACGTGTCCTCCACCAAAACATTTATTAGAATTTTGATGCACAGAGGACAACAGGGAAAGTAGCACAAGTGAATAATTTTGGTTCAGATGTCTTACTGTCAGTGAGGCCTGTGTTCTCTAATTTCCATTTAAAATAGAAAGCCTTTCTCCCCTACTCACAACTATTTCTTCCACTTAATATTAACTATCCCTCTTTCTCTTTAATCAGATGTCATTATTAATGGTCAGCTGCCCTAGAATGTGAACTTGATGAAGGCAAGGAGTTCTGGACTCATATATCTGCAGTTCCTACATTGATGCCTGACATACAAAATAGACACTCAAATATTAGATTAAAGAATAGGCAGACTTAAATTATATGCACTTTATTTTACTAGATTATTGCACAGAATACAGTCATACACAAGGTCTTTATCAACAGGGCATCTCAGTTTCTGAGAGAAGCCTGAGTTAATCTTAAAATTAAATTTCAAAAACAGAGTTGTCAAACACTTGATATGCATTTAAGTGTTATAATAAACAAAGTGAACTGTTTTATTATTTTTTATTGACATACAAAATTATATTAGTTTCAGGTGTACAACATAATGATTCAATACTTACATATATTACAAAATGATCACCACAATAAGTCTAGTTAACATCCATCAACATACAGGGATACCTCTGAGATACTGTAGGTTCTGTTCCAACCTACCCCAATAAAGCAAAGATCGCAATGAAGTGAGTAACAATTTCTTTGGTTTCTTAGTGCATATAAAAGCTATGTTTATAGTGTACTGCAATCTGTTAAGTGTGCAGTAGCATTGAGAGTCAGTCCTGCCAAATCCTGCTGCCCCTGCTTTATCAACTAAAGTTTATGTAATATTCTAAATCCTTTGTTGTCATTTCAACAGTCTTTAAGGAGTCTTTCACTAGGTGTAGAGTTTGTCTCAAGAAACCACTTTCTTTGCTCATCCGTAGGAGGCATCTCCTCATCCATTAAAGTTTTATCATGAGATTCAAGCACTTTACTCACATCTTCAGGATCTGCTAATTCTAGTTCTCTTGCTATTTCTACCACATCTGTAGTTAGTTCCTCTGGTGAAGTCTTGAACTCCTCCATAACATTCATGAGGGTCAGAATCAACTTCTTTCAGACACCTGTTAGTGTCTTCCGACCTCTTCCTGTGAATCACAGATGTTATTAATGGCATCTAGAATGGTGAGTACTGTTTTTAGAAGATTTCTATTCACTTTGCCTGGATCCATCAGAGGAATCACTATCTATGGAAGCAACAGCCGTATGAAACAAATTTCTTGAAGACTAAGACCTGAAAGTCAAAATGACTTTTTGACCCATGGGCTGCAGAATGGATGCTGCGTTACGGGGCATGAAATAAAATTAATCTCCTTGTATATCTGCATCAGAACTCTAGGGTGACCAGGTGCATTGTCAAGGGACAGTAATATTTGGAAGACAAATCTTTTTTTTCTGACAGTAGGTCTCAGCAGTGGGCTTAAAATATTCAGTAAGCCATATTATAAACAGATGTACTGTCATCCAGGCTTTGTTCTTCTATTTATAGAGCAAAACAGAGTAGATTTAGCATAATTCTTAAGCATCCTAGGATTTCCTGAATGATCAGTGAGAACTGGCTTCAACTTAAAGTCTCTAGCTGCATTATCTTTTAATGTAAGTGTCAGCTTGTACTTTGAAGCTTCAAAGCCAAGCATTGACTTCTCTTCTCTAGCTATTAAAGTAGTGCATGGTGTCTTCTTCCATTATACATCTGATTTATTTGCACTGAAAATCTGTTATTTAGTGTAGCCCCCTTCATGAATTAGCTAGATCTTCTTAGCTAGATCTCCTGGATAACTTGCTGCGGCTTCTACATCAAACATTTACTACTTCACGTATCACTTTTATGTTAGGGAAATGGCTTCTCTCCTTAAACTTGTGAACCAACCTCTGCTAGCTTCAAACTTCTCTTCTGCAGCTTTCTTGCCTCTCTCAGCCTTTCTGGAATTGGAGAGAGGGCCATGCTCTGGAGTAGGCTTTGGCTTAAAGGAGTATTGTGGCTGGTTAGATCTTCTATCCAGACCACTAAAACTTTCTATCAGCAATGGGCTGTTTAGCTTTCTTATCACCCCTATGTTCTGTGGAGTCACACTTTAAATTCCCTTCAATAACTTCTCTGCAGTCACAGCTTGGCTAACTGTTTGGTACAAGAGGACTAGCTTTTGGCCTGTCTCTGCTTTTGACATGCCTTCCTCAGTAAGCTTAATCATTCTAGCGTTTGATTTCAAGTGACAGCCATGTAACTCTTCCTTTTATTTGAACACTTGGAGGCTATTGTAGGGTTATTAATTGCCCTAATTTTAATATTGTTGTGTCTTAGGGATACTGAATATGGTTCCCTGTGCTATACAGAAGAAATTTGTTTTTTTTAAATCTATTTTTATAATATAGTGGTTAACATTTGCAAATCTCAAACTCCCAAATTTATCCCTCCCCATCTCCTTTCCCTGGTACCATAAGATTGTTTATTATGTCTGTGAGTCTGTTTCTAAATTTAGGTTTTATTGTTAATATGAAGTGCAGAGCAAAGATACCTTATATCCCTAACTCTCCCCTCTCCCGACCCTAAAAAATGGTATTAGAACTTTACAGCAGCCTACTTTACAAATCTTCAGGTATAACTTCCAGCCTTTGGAAGACACAGGTCACTAGTCTAAGTTCTACACATGAGAAGGAGCAGAAAACTAAGATACAGCATTGGAATAAACTGGCTATGGTACCCAGGGCCATTGGCTTCAAAAAGGTTTTGTTGAGTAGTCTTGTCAGAGTGTCCTGCCCAGTCAGATAAGGTATACATTGGGTAAGATCTTTAAATTAACTAATACATAGTGGAAAAAAAAAAGGAGTTCTGAAATTAATGATAATAAAGTTAATTTTGGAGTTGTTTTTTTTTTTCACGGTGTATTTTTTTTCCTGTGGCTGCTGTGACAAATTACCACAAACCAGGTGATTGAAAACAACAGAAGTTCATTCCTTCACAGTTCTTGAGGTCAGAAATTAGGCATCTATATCACTGGGCTGAAATAAAAATATTAGTAGGGCCACATTCTTCTTGGAGGCTCTAGAAGAAAATCTGTTTTTTCCTCCTTCATCTTTCAGTGGTGACCAGCATTCCTTTGCTTGTGGCTTCATCACTCCATTCTCTGCTTCCATGGCCACATTGCCTTCTACTCCTCTGTCTTAACTTTATCTCTGCCTCTCTCTTATAAGGACACAGTAAGTGATAGCATTTAAGGCCCACCTGGATGCTACAGAATAGTCTCCCATCTTCATCCATAATTTAATCACATCTACAAAGTTCCTTTTTGATACAAAAGGGTAACGTTCAGAGATATGAGGGATTAGGATGTGGACATCTTTTGGGGGAGGACTTTATTCACCCAACCACATTCCATCATCTGGTGCACAAAGATTCACATCCATCCTCATGCAAAACATCTTTATCCCATTTCAGCATACTCAAAAGTCTCAACTCATTAGAGCACTGACTGAAGTATAAAAATCTCAGCTAAGTATAATGAGCCCAAAAGTCCCAAATTTCGTCATCTAAATAATTTAACTCAGTTGAGAGTTGGAGTCTGGATATGATTCATCCTGTGGCAAAATTTCTCTCCATCTCCAGGTTTGTGAAAGAAGGAAACAAGTTATCTTCTTCCAAAATGCAGTGCTGGGACAGGCATAGGGTAACAGTTATATATGTTCTTACTTCAAAAAGGGGGGAAATTGAAGGGAAAAAATAACTCACTAGCCCCCAAGCATTTTCAAAATCCAAGCAGATAGTTTCCATTAGTTTCAAGGCCAGAGAATAATCCTAAGGCTCTGCCTCTTGGACCCATGACTCTGGCCTCTGCATATACAGATCTGGCGCCTGCTCCTGTACTCAGGGTTCTGGCCTCTGGACCTAAGGCTCTCCAGTTGGAGTTACACTTCCTTCATCTTATCCTTTGTTCCTTTCAGGCCACGCTGGCAGTGTTTCTACTGATAAGCATTTCTCAGATCTTGTCTTCTGTGTATGTCATGAAGATTCATACCACTAGACAAGAGAACCTTCCATGTAACTTTTCTGAATAATCCCATCTTTGTTCCTGACTTCTGCTGAGATGGCTGAGTGGATCCATGAGCCAAATGCTTAACCTCTTTAAAAACCATCTCTGTGAGAGGATAGCTGAACCTTTGATTGTTTTGAGGCACCAGCCAATTGTGGTGCAGCCACACTCTTGGCTTTATAATGAGAGTTTATTTTCCTAACAGTTGATCTCATAATTTTAGCATCTTTTGCAATCTCGACAGATTGAGGATTTCTCAGATCATTAAATCCTGGTTCATTTTTGTTTAACAGTTCTTCCCTCAATGTTTCTGTTTCCTCTTGCATTTTTACTGCACCTTGAACACTTATCTTGGAAGTCTCAGCTGAATATCCAAGTTCATCATTTACAAGTTCTGCTGTCCACACAACTACAGGGCATGTTTCTGCTATACCTTCTAATACTATATAATAAGGATCAACTTTCCACCAATTTCCAATAGCATGCTCTTTATTTCCTTCTGAGACCTCTCTAGAAATGGCTCGATCATCCATAATTCTACCAATAGTCCATTCAAGGCAATCTAGACTTTTTCTGTCATGCGTCTCAAAATTATTCCAGATTCTCTGCTCTTAACCCAGTCGTAAAGGCACTTTTATATTTTCTGGAATTTGTTAGTATCAAAATCTGTTTTAATTTACTGTGGCTGATATAACAAGTTAGCATAAATTCAATGACTTAAAACAACAGAATTTGTTCTAAAGGCCAGAAGTCTTAAATCAGCATCAGTGGACTGAAATCCTGCTGTCGGCATGACCATAGTTCCTCTGGAGGTTCTAGGAGGAAATTTGCTTGCCTCTTTCAGCTTCTAGTGGCTGCTGACATTCTTTGGCTACAGTCACGTTACTCCACTTTTAAAGGTCAATATTTCTAAATCTCTCTCTGCTCCATCTTCACATTACCTTCTCCTTTCTGCATGTGTGTGATCTCCCTCTGCCCTTTACTTCACCCCTCCACCTGCAAAAGGACACACATGGTCACATTTAAGGCCCACAGGGACAGTCCAGGATAATCTCCCCATCATGAGATTCTTAACCACATCTGCAAAGCTCTGTTTCTGTGGAAGGTAGCATTTACAAATTCCTGACTAGGGACTGACATAGGGACTTTGCATTCAAAATGGCTCAATAGCCTCTTTTTCCTTCTTGCACATGAGCATTTAATCTGCATCTATTCACTCCTCCATACACATTCTTGTCTTAGCCTTCTGTCTTCATGAATGACATCATCAAGTGCTTAAACCAAAAATTTAGGAGTCAGCATGAAGTCTCTCCTTCCCCTGTTACATTTAATCCATTAGCAAGACTAACCAGCACCAAGATGTTTTCTTCTCTCCTTTTCTCGTGTTACCACCCTGGTCCGAGCTATGGCTGTTTCTCTCCTGGGATGCTAGCAGTAACCTCTTAAACTGTCTCCCACATTTTACTTTTGCCTTCCAACAATTGACTCTTCCCGTAGCAGCCAGAATGTGATCTTTTAAAATCCTGTCAGCTGATGTCAGTCCCCTGGTTAAGACCATTCACTGGTTTCCCATTGTACTTGGATAAAACTCAGATGGCCGACATTTACTTAAAATGTCCCATGTAATTTGTAATCTGTTAGATTCATTTTTCTCCTTTAAAGGTGGGTCCTGTTCTTAACATACAGTAAGCTAAAAATGGCTATTTCTATTCTCAAAGGGAAAAGAAATTTGTTGAAATGGAAACTTTTTATACTTTACATAATGTCATTGAATTCTGTATTTTTACCTTGCATTATAAATAATATCATCAAGTACTTTTACAAGATATTTAGAAATATGTGATTTCAATTACTTTTAGATGAAACTTATGTTTATTGCTTAGTCTGTGATGGCTATTCTGCTAGCATTAGGTTTGGACCTACCATTGGCTTATCAGTTATCACTTGATGAAGGTATCATTTAAAGTTTTTACTGTCAGGTTAAAAATCAACAGTGATTTATCAAATAACTGCAGTGTGTCCGAATTTATACACATAGCAATTTGGAAGAATGCATATATTTCTCTCTGACTTGTAAAAGTGTCTCCTTTTTTCCCTCTTACCATTTAGTGCCTCTAAATTTAAGAAAAATTGTGAAGAAATCTTTATTATTCCAAAATAAAAATGTCAATTTACAAAATAACACATAAGACCATCTTTAGTTATCTATAGTAGATAAAAAATACAAAATTTAAATATTATATTTCTTGCTTGTCATATTTTAATTAATGTTAAATAACTATTGTTAACAAAAGTATAGAAAAATAGTAACTCACATACAGTGTCTTTGTACATTGGACTTAGACTTGGACAACCATACTGGAGAGTCATTTGACAAGAATCATCAATGCTATTAAAATGTTCTTACCTTTGAATATAGTTCTTCCCTTTAACTTAATAAAATAATCAGATGTGTGTAGGAACATTTAGGAATAAGGATATTTTTCATATCATTATTTAAAAGAATGAAAATTCACAAAATCTGAGAGCTAATCTAAAAGCTTAGAAGATTGAATAAATTATGTTACCTCCAATATGCTGAAATATACATGGCTAATTAAAATCATGATTTAGAAAAACATGTTGTGATGTGAGCAAAATCTTTAGGATATATAATCAAAGCAGTTCAACCAACCACATGGGCCTTACAATACCACTTTTATGAGATAAGCACACATAAATGTGCACTTCTGGAAGTAAGTGATACGCACACACACAATGGAGGTATTTATGACGACCCACATTTTCTTCTTAATATTTTTTGTTTTTTCAAAATTTTGTGAAGGCGGTTGTCTTTGGAATATACTTGTTAAAGAGATAACTAAGAAAATCTGTGTATTTACAAATAAGTCATGAAAAGGAAAACGGGAGTCCTTTTAATATCAGAGCCCAGGAAACTTTCATGTAAAGGAAACAGTGCTCTTTTTCTCTACTGTCAAGAGGAGGAAAAGTGGGTAAATAAAGGTGAAAGTAAAAAGACTATGAAAGTCGATGATACCTTACCTGTTAGCTCAATCTGTAACACAGAATCAATATTCTTAAAATTCCGTAAAATTATATACACACGCACATGCACACACAGACACATATTCTATGTAGTCAACTGTTATTTTATGTCAAAGAATAGAATGAAAACAAAGTAAACCATATTTAAATTAGACTAAAAAATAATATAGATTGAGCCTTTCATCCAGGAATACTTTGAAGTATGTATGTGGGAAAGGAAGATGTTAAGGATAAAGATTAGTAACTCCTTAATTTTGAGAGTGCTGATAGTGTCATCTTAGTACTCATTCTGTGGGGATAGTAGTTGCGGGGAAATCAACCAATTTATGTGTTTAGGGAAATACTAATACCGTGTTTTATGAGTGCCTATTTTGTACCATAAAATCTTATGAATTTTGTATTTTAATAATTAAATATATACTAAAGGGCTTATTAAAATAAACTGATTTTTAAAATGATAATCCATTCTTGTTAAAGGAATCAGGGAAACATAGCATAGACTTCAGCCCCTGAGCACTTTAACATTCTTTCTATAACTCTAACACCTTCACTCTTAGAAAGGAACCTGCACATTTTGTTGTATTATAAAAATCTTTTTGGATTACTGTATCTTATTTTCTTTCTATGCACTCAATCAATCATATTCAATTTCTTTCTTTTTCTTTTAAAGCCAGAAGCATTGTACCACCAGCTGCATAGAACCATCAATTAATAAATCGTCAGTTATATGCTTTCTGGCTCACTGTACTTTTTCAAGGATCTTGTCTATGAAAAGAGATCACGTTAGATCCAAGAAAATGGGAAGAAGGTTGCTGCTGACTCAAAATTTGTTTAAATACTTACTATATAAGGTACTCTACAACGTGTATAGGTATTAATTATCCTGATCTATTGCACGTTTGTTTAACATACAGCATTTGTTTCATAACAGCATCCTGAAAACCAGAACTACAGTCTAAATAACAATGAGCACGTACACATACTCACATGTAAGTTGTCAGCCTGCTTTAATATAAGAGGCTCTAAATCAAGGTACTGTTTAGATCTTTTGTAAGCAATTCCAAAGGACTCTCTGGAATCGAGGTTAGACCATGTCTTTGAAGGCCTGCTTCAGCATTTCTAACATTCTATCTATCCCTATCTATAGGTCTTCCACAGTCTTACGCCTTTTCCTATCTGCTATACTTCTTTTTTGATAAATGGTACTTAACAAGTTAGTCCCCTTCATTTAGTAGAGCTTATAGCCCTGAAGAAAACAGGGACAACTTTATCGTTTAGGCCTAGAATCAAGCAATGTGCCTGACACACAATAGGTTGTAGTTACCATAAATACTAAGAAAAAGAATCATGATGGTATACTGAAAATGTTATAGAAACTCAGAATTGTGGAATTTTAACAGTGCAGTCCCAAACAATGCTGGCCATTTACTTTTGAGAGTAATTTACAGGTTTAATATAAGGTCTTTTAAAGTGTTTCTTGAAAAGAAAAAGATATGAATAGGCTAATGGAATTACGAAGAATATTATGAAGATTTAAAATACTTCTAGAAATTGCAGGGTAATTTTAAATATTCACTGAAAGCAGATGGAATTAAAAGAAACTGATTAAGTGAACTCTGCTTCAGTTTACATCCTGCAAAAATTTTGACAGCAGATTGACAAAAATGACAATTTTTATTTATGCAAAATTACATTGACTGCAAAAGGAAAAATTAGTGTTTTGATCTATAGATAAGCTAAATGTTAAAAAAAAAAAAAGCACCAATGCATGTCTCACTGCTGTCTTAGCTCAAGAACAGAATTGATTGGATAGCAAGAGAGAATGTGTGGGCTTGAGTGTGGTGATGGAGCTACGGGTCTGTGTATGCATATATGTACTTCTGGTGTTGGGAGTGCATCAAGATAAAGTCATGAACTTAATTCTAAGATAAAAATAACTGTATAATACAATGAATGTAATTATTTTACTTACCTTTTTCTTGTGAATGCATTTGGGAAAATGGGAAAATGTGTGCTTGCACTTAAGCTTAAACAACTAGACAACCTTCCCCATTCCCTAGGTGATACGGTGTTCTTGCTTATTTGTGAGCATGTGGTTTCCTTTCCTAGAATGCAACCCAAACAAACAGATTCTCAAGCAATCTGTTCCAGGCTTTTTAATATAAATAGAAGATTTTTAAAAATGTCTATCCTACCACTGTTGGTAAGTTGTGTAGCTACTTTTCCACTCTGCTTTCATTGGGGTATACTTTGGGGGACTACTTTTTTGGGCAACTAAAAAGCTTCACAGATGGGGAAATTTCTCTCAGTCATGAACTATAAAATATAAGCTGCAATTCATGTCTGTCATCAAATTAGGAGATAGTGTTAGTTTTCACACTTTAGCTCTCAGTTTAATGATTCAACTATCCTTATTAGGGTCTCTTAGCACATCAAAAAAGGCATCAGCGAAACGAATGATTTGCTGTCTGGTTAATTTGCTAGACTTCAATGATAGTTTACTGTGTTATTTCATTTATTGCATGTCTAATAAATGTAATTTATTGTCATTTATTTAATGAACCTGATTTTAGTATAAATACAAAGTCAGAATGTAGTTAACGTGTATTATAATTTGCTTTCCTATACTTTCTATATATAGAAGTATCCATAAATATTATTTTCCATTTCATAAAAACTGTGGAAAGCATCAATTTATAATTCAAGCTAAATTGCCAAATTCCATATTTTGAATTCCAAACTTTTCAGCAGGCTTTTATCAGTCTAGCAAAAGGAAATAAAGTATATGTCCTCTTTTTTAAAAAATTCCTACAAAAGCTTACTCTGTGGGTTTTCTTTCGGTTTTCAAGAAAACGTAAAGGTACAAATGTCTAATGCTTACAAATGCCTAGAGAGGTCACTAAATGAATGCAATTAACTGTTTTATTTTCCCTAATTGGTATGTGCCATGTTTAACCATCAGAATTTCCATCTTCCTACACAGAAGAGATGCCTCCTTTATCTCTCAAGTTGGGCTTTATTTAAGCCAGTAAATTGTACATAATGCTGTACAATTAATTTCCTTTCCAATTAATTTGTCTATTCCAATGGTTTTGATAGGGGAACTAACTCATTTAACACTTGAGGCAGGTGCTTAGAATGTCTTTAGGGAATTGACCACTTCATTGCAGTTAAAAATATATTATTTGGAGGCCTAAATGGATACCAGATCTCCTTTTATGTTTTGGACCTTGGTACTAAGTTGTTGTAGGCCACACTCCCACTGTTAGCTTTAATAGGATTAGTTTGGATATTATCAAAAGAACAATTAACACCTGCTGATTCGATCGCAGATGGTATCAAAGAGTAAGAGGGACTCAGTTTTACAGGGACACTCTTGTCAGGCTTTTACATTGGGAGTGCCAGTACAAAAATGGCTACAAAATTCAAGGAAAGCATTCTGTGTAACTATGAGTGGTACAGTATCAAAACTGGTATGAAACTAAAGGACCTCCTCTAGCTTGCTTAATTCCGAGGAAGGGGCACCTACTTGATCGTCTGCTAATATTAGCTCTGTGACTTGAGGTATGTTACTTAATTTCTCTGAGCACGGATTTCTTTACCTGCAAAACTGCGACAAATAAAAACACCCAGCTCCTGGGATTTGGTGGGGATTAAATGAAGTAATCCAGGTAAAGGGCATAACCCTGTTCCTTACATATAAATATGAGTCCTTATTGGACTGATTCTTAGAATGTCCTTAATGATTTTATTGACTCTGCAGGGATGCTTTAATAAATATGAACTCAATAAAAAATAATTTGCGTATTTAAGGGATATTAAGAACTCAATTTCCAAAGAAGGTTTATTACTTTAATTATGAAGTGATAGTAAATTTTATCATCTGCCTTTTCAACTTTGGAAATTTTTTTTCCCTATTAGTGTAATGCATTTCATGAACAGATTAGACATTTTGGAATAATTCAATAGTAAGTTCTGGTTTTTAATATACTCCCATTTCAGTTTACAAACTGTCTGGTTTGTGTTTTAGGGTCCTGCTAGCCTTGTAGGATGAATTAAAGATATTTGGGGCTTTCCTATGTTCTGAAACACTTAAATAGCTATTAAGTTATCTAGTTCTTGAATTTTATAGAATTCACACTTGTGTTCATAAACAATAGGCAGGGAATGGAAGGGAGGACATGCTTCACTTTTTTCCATTTCTCTTTGGTTTTTTGTGTATGTAATTATGAGTCTACTTTGGTAATTTATATTTTTCTAGAAAAACTTAGAGGTATAGAATTCTATAAAAGCCAAAGAGGTCTCAAAACAAAGTAGAATCTAGGATATAGTACTTTGAAAGACCATCCAACCAATCTTAATGATAAAAAATAACCTTTAAAAATCAATTTCTCTTTAAGTTTCACAAAGGACTTTCACGTGTATACACAAGTAGTACTTTTTTTCGGTCCTTTCTAACAGATATGGTGAAAATGAAAGACAGGAAATGAAAAGACAAGAAACTTAGACAGTTTAGATTCAAAATCAAATGACCAATACACTTTACATCCATTAAAAGGGCTAATATTAAGAAACAAAAACCAGAAAATAAATGTTGGCAAAGATGTGGAAAAATCAGAACATGTGCACTCTTGGTGGGGGTGTAAGATAGGGCACCCACTATGGAAAACAGTATGGTTATTCCTCAAAAAATTAACAATAGATTTATCATTTGACCCAGCATTTCCACTTCTGGGTATATACGTAAAAGAATTCAAAGCAGGGTTTCAAAGAGATATTTGTACTCTCATGTTAATAGCAGCAGTATTCATAACAGCCCCAAAGTGGAAGCAATGCAATTGCCTTTGACAGATGAACAGATAAACACAATGTGTACATACATACAGTGGAATATTAGAGGATAGGAATTCTTACTTATGCTACAACATGGATGAATCTCGAGGACGTTATACTAAGTGGTGTAAACCAGTCACAAAAAGACAAATACTGTATGATTACACTTATCTGAAGTACCTAGAGTACAAATTCATAGAGACGGAAAGTAGAATGGTGGTTGGGAGGCAAGGGGGAGGTAGTGTTTAAATGCGGACACAGTTTCAGTTTTGCAAGATGACTTCTGGAGGTGCATCATGGTGGTGGCTGCACAATGTATGAGTACACTTAATACCACTGAACTAACTGTATACTTAAAAGTGGTTAAGATATGTATTTTACCGCAATTATTGTTAATTTTTAAATCGAATGACTGGTAAGTGACAGAGCCAACAAGGAATGCCTCCTAAGCTGGAGGCATTTGAACTACTCTTGAGCTCTCTCAGCCTAATGGGTCATGTTCCCTTCCTATCGAGTCCCTAAGAAAAATTTCTGGGGATTATTTTTGTGTCCTTCTGTCTTTTTATGTATTAAAAAAAGAAAATAAAACATAAAAGTTGAAACATAAGGCCCTGTGGCAACAGCTAGTAATTTTCTTTCCAGAATATGTTTTTATCCTAGTAGAATATCCTCCAGGGAGTCTTGCCTAACTTTCCTAACATGTCACTGTGTATACCTGTCCCCCTTCAAGAATCCTACTGCATACTAGACTTACTTTCTTTATACCTCTCATTTTTCCATATTCTAGGCATCTAATTATTTTCTCTTTCCCTATAGAATGGGAATCTCTGGAGAATAAGCAGTAAAAAGTTAAAGATCTAAGTTCTACTCTCTCTCTACTCCCAGGGTGTGGATTTTAGTTGCTTTGTATTTTGTCTTTCCTGTTAGTCCTTACATAAATTTTTGTATACATACAGCCAAGTTACTAAATCTCTGAGGTCTTATTCTGTGCAGGAAGCTATTCTAGATTCCAGAGAGATATCAGTATAAAACATTAAAAAAGGCCAAAAATCTCTTTCCTCATTGAGCTCACATTATAGAGGAGACAGGGAATAAACAAGATGAATAAATGCAGTATGTATTATGTTGCATATGTGATAAAAGGAAACTGAGCCAAGGAATGGGATGTAAGGTGTCTGAGTATGTAGATTTTAGGTAAGGTGCCAAAGAAGGTCATACATGGTATATGACTTTTAGCCAAAGACCATGTGAAAGGGAGTATATTAGTTAGGTCCATTATGAAAAATACCACAGATGAGTGGCTTAAACAACAGAAATTTATTTTCTCTTAGTTCTGGAGGCTGAAGGTCCAAGACAAGGGGTCAGGAAGTTTGATTTCTCCTGAGGACTCTTTTCTTGGCTTGCAGATGGCTGGCGTCTTGCTATGTCCTCAAGTGGCCTTTCCTCTGTGCACATACATCCCTTCTGTCTCTTCCTCTTGTTATAAACACATTAGACATATTGGATTAGGGCCCTATTCCTAACAGCCTCTTTTTAACTTAATCATCCTTAAAAGATCTTTTCTCTAAATATGATTACATTCTGAGGTAGTGGGGGTTAGGACTTCAACGTGTAAATTTTAGGGGGGACACAATTCAGCCCATAACAAGGAGGGAAGGAAGACTCTCAGGGGCAGGGCATTTTAGGGAGAATGAGAAAGGCAAAGGCAACATCCAAGAGGCCAGTGCAGCCGGGAGAGAACAGAGACGAGATACAGCAGATGACGCCAGAGAGAAAACAGGACCAGATTGTGTACATCATTGTAAGACCTTCTCTTATTTTACACATGATCAGCCAAGACCTCTCTTGGTTGGTGTGTTGACAGTAGACTAAGGTGAAGAGGGGATACATAATTACAATAAGAGAGAGGCCTTGTAATAATCAAAGTGAGATGTAATGGTGGCTTAGCATGGAGCTTTGGCGTTGGGAGAGGTAAGACATCATCAGGTTCTAGAGGAAAGTTTTATACAAATATTTGTGGCAGGGGGTGGGTTTCAAATGCAGACTTACTGAGGCCACAGCCCGTGTTCTTTTCTCCCACGTGGCTTTGGAAGAAAGTACATGTTTAACACAGTTAGAAAAAGAAAATGAAGGAATAACTGAAACAATTCATTCTTCGTTTTTGAGGGGAAACAGACCTGCCTTTCAGTTTTATACAGTTTTTGATGGTCAAGCTAATAAGATTTCCTGGCAGACAGAAACCCTGGTGCTGAGGCACTGGAAGAATGTAGTTATCAACGACCTACAAGGGAGGAGCGGGTGAAGCAGGTTTGGGAGAAATATAGGGAGACTGCAGTTTTGAACGGGTTAAATTTGAGATGTCTATTAAAATACGTAAGTAAGTATGGCAGTAGGCAACTGCATATATATACCGAGTGAAAAGACAGTTCAGTAAATAATAGCTGTAGATTATAACCATGGTGATGAGAAGGTAAAGTAAGAAGGGAAAAGAGAGGAGAAAGAACAGATACTGTGTTTCCTTCATAAAACTTTCCAAACTTGATATGAATTACCAAAATTATGATAGTCTTAGTACTTGGTGCTCTGTTAATTGTTTTTATATTGTATTCAGAGAATTTTCAGTTTATGTCAAGGTGAGCCCCACACATACTGGCTCTCTTGTTTGCCAGCCTTCCATGCCACATATGGGTGAGAGAGCAAAAGAAGCTGTGTTCTTGGATAACTGTTGGCCTTTTGACGAGATGAAGATGTTACACCAAATGTGTGTCTTGTCTTGCATCCTTCAATAATGCTAAATGCATGTAATACTTTCATTGAAACCTGTTTGTATATTCTGAGTCTGACAGCCAACTTCTAACTGTAGTTGTACTGCTTCAGTAATATGATCACTCTGTATACTTTCTTTGGAAATTAGAATTTGCAAATACCAGTGCTCACAAGAGCCAGGCATGTAGCTTATATAAATGAGAGAATATTTTTTTGTAAAAAAACTGAAAAAAACCAAGAGACCAAGAGAGGATGGCTGTTGCAGGCTGAATAATTCTCCTCCACCATGTGATCACATTAAAGATTTTGAGATGAGGTTATCCTGGATTATCTGGGTGAGCGCAAGTAATTTAAAATGTCCTCTTAAAATTTAGGAAGGCAAGAAAGTCAAGGAGAAAGTGATTTGACAAAGGAATGAGAGGTTGGAATGATGTACTTGGAAGTTAGAGGAGGGGGCCATGAGCCAAAGAATGCAGGGGGCCTTTTGAAACTGAGAAGGGCAAGGAAACAGAGTATTCTGGAGATAGAAGGAACAGAAGGAACATAGCCTTCCTCCAGAAGGAGCACAGCCCTGCTGACACTTTGATTTTAAACATCTGATCTCCAGAACAGTAAGAGAGTAAACTTACATTGCTTTAAACACTACCCCTTCTCAAAGCCATCATGATCATTTTTTAAAACTGAAATTCAGCTTAAGAAATAAACATACACAAGAATGGTCAAGTATTGAACATTCAGGGTTCAATTGAGACTAAGGACTTCTGATTTCCAACTATTGTTAAACTGTGATTTCTAGGAAAATATTTTGCTTACTATTTTATTTTACTGAAAATACGTAATAAAAAGCACCAAGTTAAGTATACATAATTTTACATACCATATATAAATGGTGTGAATAATAATTCTCTCTAAGGATAATGCTAATAACTTTTAGGTAAAACAGAAAGGAGGAAAGGACAATGGATCAGTTCCTTGTCATTCATCGTTGGTTTCTACCACTGCAAATTTATGTCTAATTTTAAGAAGCAGACTTCCTAATCAGTCATGATAAAATATGTTAGAAGTTCAACTTTCACAATTAACCATGGCATGTGAGTTTTCTTGATTTTCTGTATGAAATTTGCTTCTACAAATTATAATCAGTGAAAATGGGGAGAACCTTACCAGAAGAGATACATTTAAATTGCTCTTTCTAAAATACTAATAAAGTTATTTTAATGATATGCATACAGAACCACAACTGAAATCTGGAATAAATACATAAGTCAAAGTATTATTTAATCAATACAGTTGTTCAGAAAACTAGTCTGTCTATCAACACATGACAACCGTATAACTAGCATTCCTTCTACTCTAGGGGAAAAACAGGTTAAGATGACATGAGAAATTAAAAATTCTTCAGAATTTGTAATAATCAGCTTCCAAATCTCCAATAGAACCTGTCAAATTAAACAGTGCTATATTTAGCAAATATTTGATCCATTTCTCCAGTAGTTTTAGAGATCACACTAATTAAGACAATGACAAAGCATAATGGTAGATTGAGTCAGAAATGCAAACTAATCAGAACTAAACATAAATATAAACAAATCACAATCAGAACTAAGCATTAACTCTTAGTTCAAGTTAGGAATTAATTACTAGAAGTCTTCTATTTCTAGCCAAAATACAGTAACAGGGGCCAGATTTACCCTTTTGTTTTTAGCTATTTTACCCCCAAACAGCCAAAAAAAAGAAACAAAAATCTCAGCAGATAAAAATATATGAAACAGTGGTTTTCAAGACCCTGGATATCAGGCAGTGAGGGACAGTGATCACTGAGAGATGAGAGAGAAACCCTCATAGGGTGTGCCTGACATGAGAAGGTCGGAGAGAAGTGTTGCAGCACAGAGAAGTCCAGAGATCTACACAGGAGGCCCTGTACTTAGTAGAGTATTATCAACATGTTTTTGAGGAAACCATTCATGCAAAGACAGACCCATCTGAAAAGATTAGCATAAAAAATATGTGGAACATACACAGGGCTGGGAATATTGTCTAGTCCCACCAGCCAGATTAGAAAAAACGCATCATTTGCAAGTCATTGGATTAGAGTATCAGAAGGATCTTGCCTCAGTAATGGGGTATAACTATCCCTGGACTAAAGACTTCTTTGTTCTTGTCAGTGAATCTTAAAGGCAAGTCCCATTCGGATGAAACTGTTTCTGAGTAACTTAACTGTGTTCCAGACAAAGCTCAATAAATATGTAAAGGAATACAAAAATATATTGACAAAAAAAATCATGATGTCTGGCATCTGGTCAAAAGTAACCAGGCATACAAAAGGAAAGAAAGTCCCATAATGAGGAGAAAAATCAGTAAACTGAAATTGACCCAGAACTAACACATATGTTATAATTAGCAGGCAAAGACATTAAAACAGTGTTTACAATTGCATTCCATATGCTCAAACATTAAGTAAAGACATGGGAAATACAAATAGACCCAAACCAAATTTCTAGGGATGAAAACTAAAATATCTGGGTTGAAAAAATACACAGGATGGGATTATGGCGGATTAAACATTGCAGAAGAAAAGATTAGTGAACTTGAAGATAGCAATAGAAGCAGTCCATAATAAAACAGCAAAAAGACTGTATTTAAAAAAAAAAAGAGCATCAGTGAACTGTGAAACAACTCCAGGTGAGCTACCCAAGTAGAAGAAACATGAAGAAAACTACAGTAAGGCATGATGTAATCAAGTTGACCAAAACTGTTGATGAAGAGAAAATCTTAAAAAAAGCCATGGGTAGGGGAACATAATGAACATAATGAAGATATGGTTCACAGCTACATCTCTAAACTACTGAAAGAAAAAAAAAATGTCAATCTAGCTGCTATATAATATAAAATATAATATAACAAATATAAATATGTAAAATATAAAATATAAAAGGGAAGGTGAAATAAAGATTTTTTTCAGATGTACGAAAGCTGGAAGAATTCATCACTGATGCACGCACGCTGTAAGAACTGTTAAAGGAAAATGATACAAGGTGGAAATATGGGATCTATGCAGAAACATGATGAGCATTTCAATATACAAAATGGAACACCTCCTGAGAGAACTGTTTCCAGAGTTGAATGCTGAGTCAATAAACAAGGCCAGGCTCCTTCAGGTGTTCACTAGTGTTAATCTGAATCCCCATGTGCTTTGTCCTACAACTTGTTTCAGTTTATTTAACATTTACCATTCTCCTGTTGTCTTCTCACACTTTTCAGATTTTCTTTTCCCTACCTTAAAGCCTATGAATGCTCATTTATTTGCTTATCTATTTCCCAGGTGATAAGCCATTTCCCCATACTTTCTACAACCTTTAGCCTGGCAGACTTGACCCCAAAGTGAAGGTATTCCACTTGACCTTGTCATGATTGCACTTAAGTCACATAGATTTCTTGTCGAGGAGGTAGCTGATGCTCTGTTTGCTAACCGTGAAACTACTTCTGGTTACAACATGGGAAGCAGATAAAGTGGCTAATCAAGCCTGTGTAGATACAACCCTGTGTAAGCTGCCCTTTCCTGCCCCTCTGACCCTATGTGTCTTGAACATCTGTTACACTTCGGTGAAAAATCTGGGGTTCCTCATGTAGCTAATATTGACATGTGACTTTAGATAATTCCCTATGCCATGAACAGGTCCAAGGCATGTTTCTGATTACTTGGCCAGGCAGAGATGTGGATTCTCCTGCTCAGAACACCTCGCTGGGTCAACTTGAACACCTAGTATTGCTGAAAATATTATTTACAAGTTTTTGTGTGGATGCTTTTTTCACTTTTCTTGGGGATATACCTAGTAATGGAATAGCCAAACCATACAGTAACTCTGTATTTAGCCTTTTGAGTGTCTGCCAGACTGGTTTCCAAAGTGGTGGCACTATTTTATATTCCTACCAACAGTATATGAGGATTCCAGTTTCTCCACAATCTTGCCAGTGTTTGTTATTAGCTGGTTTTTTTTTGGAGGGGGGAGGGTTTGTTTTTGTTTTTTTGTTTGTTTGTTTGTTTTTTGTATTGGACCATCCTAGTGGCTGTGAAGTTGTATCTCATTGTGGTTTTGATTTGTATTTCACTAATGGCTAATGATGTTTGAGCATGTTTTTATGTGCTTATTGTCATTCACGTATCTTTTAAAAAATATGTATTTAAATTTTTGCACATTTGCTAGTTACTTATCTTATTATTGAGTTGTAAGTGTCTTTTGTATATTCTGGTTACAAAGTCCCTTATCAGATATATGATCTGCAAATTTATTCTGTTCTGTATGTGACTTTTTAACTTTGATGATGTCCTTTGAAGTATAGAAACTTTACTTTTTATGATATCCAATTTATTTTTTTTCTCTTGTCACCTGTGCATTTGGCATCATACCTAAAGAGATTTTACCTGACACAAGGTCACAAAGATTTACTCTAACATTTTCTTGTAAGAGTTGTACAGTTTTTACTCTCATATTTAGGTATATGATCTACTTTGAACTAATTTTTGTGTGTGGTGTTACTTTTGTTGATTCAGAACATCTGATCTCACCATTAAGTTGACTATGGAAATACAGCTTTCTGTCTACCCAAAGTGATTGTGAACGATGGAATGACCCATATTTACTTCCATATGGAAACACAAGAGTGTCTCTAGTTCACCATCTTGGAAATGTGTGATCTTTACCTGTTGCCCTTCCCTGTTAACACTATTGAAATCACTTGGTTTCTGACTAAAATTCCTACAGATCCCTCTTTTACCAAGTCCCCCCAAAATGGTGCATTCTACCCAGGAACTCTACTTTCTCCTATTGTCTACTCATTATAATTGCAGAGGTACCTGAATGTATTCCACAGACCAAGCCCTGCAGATTTCAGGCCCCTTATCTGGGTACACTGGGGACAGTCATCCATGCAGGCAACTCTTGGACTTGATAGCTTCAGGTCACTCAAGGAATGCAAATTCCTTCCTTATGAAACAAGATTGTTGAGATTGTTTTTCAACTTTTAGCACTTTTTTCACATTTCCCCCCCACAATTTTTTTTTTAAGATACGGTATACGATTTTAACCCAGTGAATGGTCATGGATAGAGGGAAAGGTGAGAACAGTGATTTAAAAAAATCACTTTTCTGCATTGATAATTCCTTGGATGTTAGATTCTGTGACATTTTTCTAGAAATCACAGTGTTTCTGTAATTAACCTTGTAACAGATTTTATAGTATACCATTAAACAAAGCTTTACCAACATCAACCCTAGAGCAATAGGTGCAGTGAGAGGAAGAGTCTGAACTGCAGCCAGCATAATTACTACACACATACGTATCATGATTAACTAAACGTGTAAGGTTTATCTGCTTTCCCAGTCGTTATAAAATAGTCCTATAAAAAATAAAATAATACAGTCCCAGACAGCACACAAGTGGTATGGCCATTGCTTTTTCAAATGTTAAATTTTTAAAAATCTCAAGTGGTGGTGGTGAGGGCGTGGTCAGGAAAGGTCTGCAATGGAAAATAAAAATAAAACATTAAAAAAAAAAGAATGAATTTCTACTTTATATATATTTTTTTTTCAGTGACTTAAGAGAGAAATATGGCAAATTACATCAAAACCAAGACAAACCTCTGTTAAGTTCTTTGTAGTATTAAATCAGCACTTGAGAGGTGAAAGAATTGGTTTCATAACATTTAAATGATCGGTTTAAAGTAAGAACAAGCAAAAAAAAAAAAAAGGAAAGAAAATATAATTTGTTATCTCATGGACAATATTACTGCAAATTCATAAAATTACTTATTTCATGAAAGTTATTTGAAGATAAAAATTCAAACCACTAAATTCTTAATGAGTGGAAATAAAACGGGGAAAAAACCTTAATAGGCTTTAAAGCTAAACTTTAAAAAAAATAATGTTAAAAGAAAGTCCAAAGTGTTAAGTTACTTTGCGCATAATCTTTGGTGCAAAAATAAAGTAGTAATACTATTATACACTATAGTCTATCTACTCATTTTAAAAGCATACAGTTGTCAAAGTGTTGACCCTGATCATTGAAACAACACTTATTACTGTTTATGTTGCAAAGAAATATCATCTATGAAATAGATTTCTCTTTAAATATCATCCTGTAGTATTAAACGTACCAAAAACGCTTTAATTTTTCAGGTTTTATGTTAAGCAACAAGCACTAATCATTCTGTAGAGAACAATTCAACACTATTTTTCTTTGACACATTTACAGTGACATATCTCTAAAAAGATTATTAGATGTTTAAAAATTAACAGTGATGTATTAAATTTAATGTGTACTAGTCCAAAAACTTCTCCTTCAAATTTATGGCTAAGTAGTGCACGTAATAGTGCTTCTATTGTATAGCAAGTTTGCATCTGCTGTAGAGTGCTTTCTCACAAGACTTCTGCCTCCCTTCAAAATGGTATATAGATTTGAGCCTAATAATAATTTGCTTCAGAAATAGACTTTCTCTGTATAGTATTGCTTTGTATATAAATCTGTACATAAACAGACTCATGTCCTAAGAATTTAATGTCGTATTTGTAAAAGTGAAAAACGAAATCTTTATCTTCTGACATATTTTAAGTTGAAATGCTACTTACTAGCATGTACCATTTCATTTATGTAAAAGCAAGGAAAGCACAAAACATCAATAACAAAGACCAAGGTCCAATAAAAAGGAAACATACTTCCTCATTCTCAACCCTCATGTCCCCCCACTTAGTGCATAAGAAAGTTCTGAAAGATTTTCATAAAACATTAAACGAAATTGCTTATACCTAGAGTCATAGCTGCCCCCCCCCCCCTTTTAACCCTAATATCAGCATCCTCTTACAGGAAGAGACAAGATAACAAAACACATTGCTGCAAGAAAGGGCATATTTTGATTAATCTGAACAGGTGGCAGGAAGACTTACTAATATTCACTTCATCTTTTACATGGCTTTAAAGCAATTATTCCCAGTGTGTGGTCCTGCAGTATCAGCAGCACCTGGGAGCTTGTTAAAATGCAAATTCTTTGGTACTACCTCAGATTTCCTGAGTCAGAAACTCCAGGGGTGGGGCCCAGCGAACTGGGGTTTAACAAGTCCTCTAGGTGATTCTGATGCTGGCTTAGGTTTGAGAACCACTGCTTTAAAGCATTGATACAGAAGGTAGAACGCAACCTGTGCTGTAAATCCTGCTTCAGAATCATAAACTTCACTGTCAAACCAGGCTGGGAACATGAAACTTGTTAGGAGTAGGAGACTAGGTAAGATCCTTCTCTCACTTCTCTTATTTATAACATGGGGAAAAATGCCTTATATATAGACATATATATATATTGTTATTACAGGTATAAAAAGAATGTGATTACAATAATAGTATGTTGAAAGACTTAGTATAGTGTCAGTCAATAGCAGCCTTCTGTTAATGGTTGCTATTATTAAACCAATAATATTAAACAAGAAAATGTATAGGCTCTGTTGTTAGGAAAAGGTAGTAAACTTTTCCTGAAGTTTGAGTCAGGTACTCTATAGTTCTAGCTCTCCTTCACACACCCATGCTGAAATATTAATCATGGAAACTATGTTCAATATACAAAAGTGGAAGATTGCAGGTTTCCACTCAGGCAAACCAAGAGGTGTACAAGTGATTGAACAGAGGAACCTCTCCATGTTAGTCCTAACTTGCAGGGCTTAGCACAAATTCTCCATAGATGGATTCTAAAAAATACCTTGGAAACAGTTAAAATATTAACAAGACCTGTCTGCAAAATGGCAAGAGTTAAAAGTATTGTGTGGTTTGGTATTTCAGAGAAGGGGACCCAAACAACAATAAAAAACAAAAAAACACTTAGTAAAGGAGAGAAAAGTGTTTGCATAGTTTAAACATCTAGAATAAAACTGATTGTTAACTTTTATTTATTCATTCGATTATTTGTTAAGGATATTTATGTTTTAAGGAGATCATAACACCAAAAATGTATTTTAAAGTACTTTTCCATTGCCCCAGTGGTCCCTGTTTATTTAAGATCGGTGTGCAATCTCTTAGATAATCTATTATTTTGACTTTGCAGAAATGCATCCTTTTTTCCTCTTGAATTTCTTTAAGTCACACTGTGGGTTGTTACAGACTCTCTCCTACTCCCTGGGCAGAGTGTCCTAACGTGAAACTGGCATTTTCCAAAGGAGCTGTCATGATCTGTTGACTCAATGATCCGTTAACGACGCCTGAATGCTCTCAGCAGAGCCCACCACCGCTTGCTGCTGCTCTTGGCTGGCCCATTGAGGATGCAGGTGCATTGTAAGCACCCAAATCAGCCATTAAGGTCACTATTATTAGTGGATTCTGCTTACAAAACAGGGCTGTAGAGAGGCATGATTCATTCTCAGTGAAACCCTGACAGCTCAGAGGAGTCTGGCTGTTAGGGACCGGCAACATCTTTTGATAATAAAGGAAGCAGAAGAGTAATACTGTTCTGTTTTCCCTTTCACAGACTCATATGCCCTATTAGGGAATGATTAAGAACAATGGTTTCCCTCCTACACCTTCACTTCTCTTCTCTAGGAGTAACGAGTTGTAAAGTAAAGTAGCACTCCATCTCTTCTTAGCAAACCAAGATTAATTCCTATGGAAATGTTGCATTTAGTTTGCTGGAAAAAAAAAGTGCACTGAGCAGACATAATTCTAAAATGTTTAACAGACTGACAGTACAAGCATTGGTAATGAAAGATTAACATCCTTAAACTCAACTTAAGAAGTACCCTCTGGGAGCCCAGTCTTGTGTAGGGAGGGCATTTTGCCTACCTATTTTTTGTTCCAGAAAACCTTTTAAGGTGTAAACAGGGTCTTCTCTTATTTGACCCTGACAGACTTCTTTTAAAATTGTATCTTCAACTTGTATGTTCCATTTTAGTTCATGAGATTATAATACCACACATTGAACAATTTTAATTCTACCTGGAATTTTAGTTGCCTAATTGTTCTTGAAGCATACTTGAAATCATTGGAAAAACACACCGGTATTTTTTGTAAAAAAATTTCCCGCCATTCTTTAATTGTCACATGAGTAAAAGTAATCCTTTTACCTTAATTGATAATAGAATATAATACCAATGTATTTGAGTACTTGAGTAAACCAATTCGTTAAAAAAGTTGGTAATGTACCATTACTGTGTTTAAGGAAGAAAAAGAAAACATGAACAAATATCCTTCACAGAACAACTCAGTTTTATGAAGTTGGAGAAAACAATGTTTAAAGAGCATGTGTCTGCATTTTTGGTTGGACATAAATAGATAATTGAACTGCCACATTTGGCCAGTATCATTGAAGAAATTGAATACTGATCAGTTATTAATATTTTCATTCATAGAAGAAATCCTGGGTGAGTTAAAGAAAATATTTTTTCCTGTTTGTTTTGTATAATGTATCACTATTTGTGGATTTGGTTTCTAAGCTCTGCCATTTTCACTGCTGGCACATCTGCTGTAGTATGTATTTCAGTCTTCCTCATCTCCCACTCTCACAGCTTTATACCTGGGATGGGCTGATAAGTTTTTATCCTTTCCAGTTTATGTGATACTTCCAGATGAGGTTATTTGAAGCAAATTTTAACTATGTCACTTTCTTGCTCAAAATTTTCCCCTGGTTTCTTGATGTGATAAAACTAATACAAAAAATAGCCTATAATTTAGAGGCCTCCATAATCTGTTCTTGAGATAACTATAAGCATCATTTCAAACTCTGCTCTTTATGCTCCTACAGCCAGAACTGCACTATGGCAGAAATGTCTTTGACCTATCTCCACTTAACCTACCTCCACTTAACCAGTTTACCAGATGCAGCCATGCTCTCCATCCTCCTCCCTAAAAGATACGTCTGGTATTCATCATGTGCTCTGCACACACAGATAGGCCAGGTGCTATTTGCACTTCCTTTTCTTTAACCAGTTGAGCACTATAATTACAAAGAGAGAGTTGTACCCAAAACTATTTATACAGTGGCTGCTATTACAAATACAAAAATTAATTTACACAGTAACCAACTGATAAATATAAATTAAAAATAACTTTTCTTCCTGTGAAAAATAAGTTGTATACTTTGGAAATAAGTGACAAGTTTCTGCCTCCAAAAATACTGTTGTCAAATCAGTTATGACAAGATAGCTGTGAAATACTGGGAGAAAACCAAAGAATACTAGAAAGCTTCTTCATTTATATTTCTAGTCAAATATGTTTGGATTCACTTGTTACATTTTAAAGAAGCTGAAAGTGTAATTCTAAGGTTATACATCTTAAGTGTGGTTCATGCAGGAAAGATGACATATTTACAGGAAGATGACATACAGTAGTGCACAAATGGTGACAGTTCTTCAGGAAAGAAACTGTGGATCATGCAGACATCATGCATGTAGTGTCAGAAACAGGCAAATCTAACTGTGATGTGGTGGAAATTGTGCCAGAGCCAGAATTTTGTTTAAACTGTACGTTCTTTTTATTATGAACATTTTCAAACATTTTTAATGTGTATGGTCATTTTTTATTGTAGTATAACTGACATTCAGGAAAATGCACTTAAGCTTGATGAATTTTCATCAACTATACATATACCTGTGATCATGAAGAGAGCATTACTAGCGCCCCTCTGGGTACTCTGAGGCTCCCTTTCAGCTATACTATGCTCCCTCTCTCTGCAAGAATAATCACTTACTTTAACAGCATAAATTAGTTTTGACTCTTTTTGGTGTATATAAAAATTGTATGTATTATTTTGTGTTAGGCTTCTTTCTTGTAATATAGTGATGAAATATTTGGTTTATTTAACTGGAGTTTACCCACTGCCATTGCAGCAAGCTGTTCTTTGTATCCATAGTAGATCCTGGGTGAGTTTAGTGAGGAAAAAAAGTATTTTCCTTGATCTTTCTTCTATATATCAGTTTTGCAGTTTATTACTCAATTATTTCCGCCTGGACTGCTTTTGTTCTTTTTTTTTTAAACCCCTATCTACTGTCAAAGTGTAATTTTTATAAAATTATATACATGACTTTAATATAAGTAAAAAATGAGCACATGCCAAAGCTTTATTTAACTTATTAATGAGGGAATTAATGAGATGGTGAAGCTAATTTGAAGAGTATTTGAGGAACAAAATAAGCATAGGAATTGAGGGAGAGATGTTAGAATAAGGCTCCTAGGTGAGATACAAAGCTGGTAACTGTCATACAAGATAAAAATCTCCAAGTTAACAATCAGCTTTAGAGTCTGGTCCCTAAATAGTAGCTGATAATATGTTGAACAAACTTATATCCTAGAAAATTAAGTAATAAATAATTGTTGGGTGGGTCTGTTGGATGATTTCCCAGGGGTAACAGTGAAGGGACACGCAGTCATTTTGCCTGATTTCCTATCCATCCATCACAGTCAATTTACATCCCACCTCCACTTTGAAGTCTTTATGATCACCCAGCTGGAAGTCACCTGTCTAGCCAATGAACACTAGTAATATATGGAAGATGATCAGTATGAATGTGGTGAGTGAATAGTTGTATTCTGCCACTCTAGGGACATATCACTCCTTGAGCAGAAATGGCTAATTAAGAATATAATTAAATTTTAAATTACGTCTGGAGAAATTGTACTGTAGAAGAGAGAGAAAGTACATTGTGGTGCGGTTAGGTTTGTCTTCTCAAAACAAGTAAATCTGCTGTGGGAAATAATTGATTTATAAAGTACTCTGCTTTTTAATTTTCTCTGTTCTGTTTCATCTTTCTGCCCTTTCCTTTGACTCTGCACTGTTGAAACATCGTCTTTGTAATTCTCCCTTCATTCTAGTCTCGTTAAGGAATTACCTATCTCAAGTTCCATTTTAGCCATTTTTTTACCCTTATCAGAGCTTGGAAAGACATTAAGTCATGCTGAATCATGGACTGTTACAGTCACCAGTTAATTCTCTGGCTTTGTGACCCTCATGACACGTTTCTTATTGACCATTGTCAAGAGCATGCTATTCATGTTGTTGGACTCATTGAACTTTGTTATTCTCTCCCCCTTCATGTTTACAAAAGCATCCTGTTCTGCGAAGCTTTGTTAAACACTAATCTTTCCTATTTAGTTTTTCTAGAGTAATATCAATAGTACATATAATTTAGGGGAAATGTGTGTAATGCATCAGTTAATTGAATGTAATCAGACCTTTTTTTTTCTCATTTTCTCAATTCCTCAAAAAATAGCTGAAAGAGTTATGTTCTTGCTGAGATGATTTTGAATTGAACTATGTATACTGTTTCTCAGACTTCCTGTTCTTGTTTTTCATACCTCCAACTGGATTTGATAATGCAAGATAAGTGGTGGGAGGATGTAGTGTAAAACTTACCCTTTTCTCCTGGAACTTTCAATTGAAGTATGAAGAAAAATTAAAAAAAAAACCCCAAATTCCTTTATTAGAAAAATCCAGGAAAACAGTTTGGTGATTTCTTTTTCCAAGATGACAACAGAAAATAACAAAAAGCTTTATTTTCATGTCCTAGTGTTTTCTAGCTATTGGTAAAACAGACTGACAGTGTGTCTCTGCAACTCTTGATTCCTGCACTTTTCAACTTACCAGTTGTCACAAATACATCACCATGAGGAGGAAACAAGTAGCTTTGTTCTTTAGCCCAGTGAGCACACCAGGAAGGTGGCCAGCTCCCTGGTCCTCTCCTCTTCCCACCCCTTCTGGTGTCTCCATCTCACAGTCCACATCTGTGTTCTTGAGCTACATGAATTAAAATTAAAATTTAAATAAATTAAAATTGAATAAAATTCAGAGTTCAGTTTATCAATCAAATGAACCACATTTCAAGCGCTCAGTAGCCACACATGGCTACCATACTGAACGGTGCAAGTTTAGATCATTTCCATCATCACAGAAAGTTCCACTGGGCAGTGCTGACCCAAAGCGTGTGCTAGCTGTTCAATGCAAATATGCACACCAGGGACCTCAGTTACATTTTCTGGTAAAGTGCTTCTTGCTTTTTTACAGAATTTTCCCCTGGATTCACTAGGGAGTGATACTATCAAATGGGCTTATAAATGAGTTGGAAGAGACAGAGCCCAGTGAAATCTTGAAGTTTGCAGATGAAACTAGGCTCTTCTGGGAGTGGAAATGCCAAATTGAAAAGCTGTGCCTGAAGGCTTTATGAGGAGGCAGACATGCCTCAGATGAGATTCTCTCTGAGCAAGTATCATGTGATAAAGTTAGGTAGAAATGATTCTGTCCCTACAGGATAGTGGATTCTGTCTTCCTGGCTTACAACTGATAGAACAATGTTGGTTTCATTATGTGGTATTCTCTAAAATAGCAAAATTTTGTTGAGGTTCCAAATAGTAAAAGTAAATTTGGGCCCAAAAAAGGATGAAGAAAATATTTCCTGCATGTGTGTAGTATTCAGCACTATGATCTGTGAAAGAAAAACTTCGCAGAGGTGATATTTTAACTTGTTTTAATAGGTTAGTCATAATTTCCCAAGTAGAAACGGAAGAAAAGACAGTCCTTGTAGAGGGATCATCATAAGCAAAAACATAGCAGCATTAAAGAGTGGAGTGTATTGTTTGAAAGACAAATAGTTGTTTGTAGTTGAAGCAAAAATGCCTGTGATGATTTAATTCTTGAAATTAGTACCAAGACATATTGCTAAAGTCTTTTTTTTTTTTAAGTATTTGCAATACTTCATGAATTTTGACAGAGCTTTTTAACAGATGTGTCCTGGAATTTTTTTAGTTATTTTGTGTAAATCAAGATTAAACTGATTTTGAAATAGTACACAGGAAATTCGTAGATTAACTTGAAAAGAATACGGAAGCTACATCTCTTTGCATGAAGTCAAGAAAACAGAAACCATTCTAGGTTTTTCAAACAAATGATTGATTAAATATTTTTTTCTAGTTAGATATTCTGAGGAACCTTTATTTGTGCTTGCTTGCTTGTTTTAATAGCCAAAAGAAATGTTTGGAATACTTGGTTTCAGTTTCTCCAAGGTGATATTGTTCCAGCTATGCACTGACAAAGTCTGAAGTAGACCAGGAACTTTTAGGAAAACGTATTGAGGTATAATACGTGACTTTTCTGTACACCTGTGAATTTTCGCCAATCTTAATATCCCTGTCAGTAGCACCCAATAGAGAAATGTCATCCCTGATGTCCTAGTAGACCCTCTTTTCCTTTCCCCCAAAGGTAGTCAATTATTCTTCTTACAGCAGAGAATTCTTTTGTTTTTATTTTATATAGAAGGGCTAATACAGTATGTGCACTTTGATAATATGACTCCTGCAGCTGACATCAGTATGTGATTCATTCGTATTGTTGCACATACAGTAATCCTAGACAGTCATCATTGCTGTATAGTATCGCCTTATGTGCACATACCTCAGTTTATCCTTCTCTTGTTGATGAAGATTTGGGTCATATCCAGGTTACAGCTACTACCAATAGTATTCTATGAACATTCAATTAAATGTTCTTTGGGTAAAATCTGCCCACATTTAGGATGAATGTATCCCTAGAGAAGGAATTCATGAGTCATAGAGATTGCACGTGTTCACCTTCAGTCGCAGGTGGACAAATAGGTTCTCGAAGAGGCTGTACAGGTTTACATTCCCACCAGCTGTGTGGGAGAATTCTGGTTGCTCTGCATCCTTGTCAACACTTACTGTTTTCTTCCTTTTATTACTGTCTTTTCTGAGTGTCTACTCAGGTGATGATTAAGTTGTACTTCACTGTGGTTATAATTTGTATCTCCTGGATGGCTTTTCATGTTTTTATTGGCCATTTGTACGCCCTGAGAGTTTCTGAATGCAGAGAAACATTTAGAAAAGTGATAGATGGGCAGGAAAGGGGAAGAGTGGGTGTTACCTCAAATCAGGGAACTGCTCCTGCCTGGGCACAGCTCAGCTGCAGCACTGCTGCTAACATGGGTTTGCTTCCACCTTCGCTCTGGGTACCTAAACCTGTTGGAGTCTGCACTTCCCTAGGAGTTGTCTTCCTGCTACTTTGAGAGCTGAAAACAGAGTGACTTTTGTTTTGTTTCTGCCTTCTAAATTCCTACCAGTACTTCCCATTTATAGAGCCAACTAGGGAACTGGGTGAGAGAACCTAGGCGTCATTTTCAGGCTTTCTGCACACCATCCTCCCAGTGAAGAGAAGACAGGAAGGGCAGAAAGCACTCCACATACCAACTGACCATGTCTGGCCTGGTGCCATTTACCTGAGCCCTCTAAATGCCAGGGAGCAAGGGACTTCATGAGGGCCATGAAGTAAAAATCTGTAAAAATCTGCATTTAGATGTGTATTGACATTTTTCAGGCAACTGGTTAATCAATAGTTTTCATGTATGTGAGCACCCTACGAAGTGCTCTAGAGAAATAGAAAGTAAAGTATGTGCCCTCACGATTCTTATAACTTCTTAGTGATGAGGAAGAGTACACATGGAACCTCAGTGAATAATACAGAAAATCCGGAAGCTGAATTGTGACAGTAGACTGTGAGTCTTAAATGATATGTCTGAGAGCAGGAGGGAAGAAATTTCAGCTAAAGTAGTTGGGCATGCAGTGGATTGTGCTTTATCTCAAAGGGTAAATAATGTTTGAAAAGGTGAAGGGAAGAAGAAAAAGCATTCTGGGCAACAGGAGTAATGTGAGTGAAATAAAGAACACAAGAGTGAGCCATGGCATCTTTCCAAAACATTAAAATTCTGTCTTACCTTGACTTGAAGTGCACTTTGAAAGAATATATCAGAATCAATAAACTAAAATTATATAATAAGATCGCTGTCAACTTGAAAATCCTGGAAACCGTGCTGCAGTAGGCATAAGAGAATGGAGATGTTTAGCTCAGATGGGAGAAACCTAAGAGGAATCCATATGAAGTGTTGTGTAGAAGAAAGTGCAAACTTTTGTTGGTTGTTTGAAAAGGAAGCACTCCAATCAGTGCACTAATGCTAGGAGCATTCAGCACGTTCAATGAAAAAGAATTTGTGCTGTATAATGATGAAACATACAGCCTCATGTAGATATAATGTCTCCAGCTCCTGAGTTATTCTGACAGAAGTTACATGATTAAGTGTACCAGAAATAGGATTCCTGTAATCAGAATAAAAAAAAATATGATCACAAAGTTCCCTTAATCTAGCAAATAATTTGGGGTAGGTAGAGTAACATTTATCAAGACAACTGAAAGCCAATTAGTTTACACTTTATTATTATTTATTATTACTTTTTATTTAACTTTTTTTTTACTGAGTTATAGTCATTTTACAATGTTGTGTCAAATTCCAGTGTAGAGCACGATTTTTCAGTTATACATGAACATACATATATTCATTATCACATTTTTTTTTTTTCACTGTGAGCTACCACAAGATCTTGGATATATTTCCCTGTGCTATATAGTATAATCTTGTTTTCAGTTATACACTTTAATAACTAATATAATTAGTTTTTCTTATATGCCTACTCTGTGCCAGATACTATCCAGGGAACTGCTGAATGAAATAATTCAGTGTTCTCTAAAATAAATGAGAAGGAACCCTAGACTTATAAGATGCTCCATGAAAACAAAATGAATCTGAGGCAAAATAGTGGTGAGAAATTCTGCATCCACTTACCCTCTTAATAAATTCACAGAATATAAAATACTTTCATGGCTCCATGATGTCCTTCAGTAAATAAATTTGCTTAACTTCTGCATCACCAGCTTTCCCCAGATTTATCTCAAAAAACCTTTTTAAAGTCATACCAGCATTCTGGAGCTGGTGCTTTCACAAGACTAGTTTTTAGATACATTTAATTGTAATCATAGCTACTGCCTATAGGAGCCTACATTCTAATGAGGGAAATTGGTACAACACAGCATGAAGAACAGTGCTGTGGGGGTGGGTGCATGTTCCGTGGATACTCAGAAGGGCACCTAACCTAGTCTCCATAGTGGAGGAGGGACAGGAAAGAATTCCTGGAGAAGGTAATACAGAGCTAGGACCTACAGTATACCCAAGAATTACTAGGAAACAGGGTAGGGAAAGCATGTTTGAAACTTAGGAAATTCCAAAGGTGAGGGTCTACTGGTAAGTGATTATGATACATTCATGAAGAGAATAGCAAGTTTTTAAAGAAATGCTTGATAGGGACTTACATTTAAAGAGTATGAACAGATGTGTTTTGCATCTCAGATTTTCTTACAAGGTCACTACAGAGGTTACAGAAGCATAGAATTTTACAATCTTAAGTGTGGGGCTAAAAAAAGTGTTGAGACCCTCTAGTCAGAAACTTTTTCTGGAATGGCTGACACAAAGCTATCTATCTTCTATTTAATGCGTTTAGTCACTGGAAGCGCTCTTTCTCATGAAGCATTTTCCCCTCCTTGTATTAAGATGAAATCAACCTTTCTGTAACTTTCACCTGCCCCAGGTCTGCATTCTTGAGCTGCACAGAAAGAACTCTGTGCTTTATTACTTTGGGAGTACCAGAGTCATTTTCTGTTGGTGATGGAATTTAAAATCAGATCTATTTAATGGAGTTTTCAGTTGTTCTGCCTGTTCATTTTAATGCCAGACATTTCACCATTTTTAACATGTGAAATATATCTGTATCTCTTAAAGTTTTCTTAAGACTACAATATAAATATTGAGCTTTATATAACCTTTTTAAATTTATCGAGGGAGTATTTCGGGGATTTGGTTTTGGCATCTTTTTGTAAAAATGTTAGATCTTAGGAATATTTTCATAATTCAGCAGGGTCTGCAATGTTAATGGACCTGAGCAGCAGGATCCTTGGACCACATACTATAATTATTCCTCAGAGTGCTTGTAATTTCAATTCCAGAGCCTAATGCTGGCTGTAATTCATTTGTTTTTCTTCCCTATTGAAAGTGCTTCACAGCAGCCTCTGATTTTGGAAATCTATTGCTTTTGCTCAATTCTAAGTTGGTACTCCAAATTTAAATTGAAGTATGGCAGTGGAAAAAACATGGTAAGGATTGAAAAAAGTAATCGTGGAGAAATATTTTCTGAGTGAAAGTTTCTTTTAAAAGCATTTAAATCACTCAGGGACAAATTAGTTGTCTTTCTTCTGTTTCATCTCAGGCTTCCAGTGTTTAGAATATTAAAGTATAAGGAAAATATGTTCTTCTCTTGATTGAAATTAAATAGTTGCAAATTACTCGATAACTTCAAATTCCAATTTAAACATGAGATACATGAAATACAACTTGATACTGTGTGTGTATGTGTGCAATTAGCATCTCAAAATTAACATGTATAAAATTTTTCTTTAAACTAGTTAAAATTACTTTGGCTTAGCTTTGAACATAGTTAGAATTTTAGATATGCTGTAGTTTAGCTGAAGCAAATTCCATGATGTTAAGAGGACACTGAGACCAATGCAAGTTAAATGATTAGTATTAGACATGGAAACTGTGAGGATCTTCACCCTGTATGGTTGCTGTACTTTTTTTACTTGGTAATAGGCCAGTATTGTTACAATAAATCTAAAAGTGTTCTGACTGTTCAAAGGGTGACAGTGTTCTTATTTGATTAAGTATGGTTAAGGTGAAAAAATAAAATCTGAATTTGAAAATGAAACCTAAATATCATACAATGTAATACTCGTTATTTCTAATTTTAATAATTTTTTTTCCACACCAGGGAAATCATCTTTTGGAATCTTTTGAAGAACTTCTTAAGGTAAGGACATTTAGTCAATGAAAATTTTATAAAAATGATCATAGCATGTTTATTGCATTACATTATCTGTGTTTGTAAGTGGAATGTCCAGTATTAAAGGGCTGAGGAAAGTAGATTGTTCCTCTTCTGCAGGCACTGTTTTCCCCATTAACCTGTTTTATTTTTTACAGTACTTATCACCACCTGGTGTATTTATTTATTTAAACCTTTGCTGCTCATTTTTTCCAGTAGAAGATACCTTTTAGGGGAGCCAGAATGCTTGCTTATTGATAAACGTCTGGCGTATAGAAAATATTTGTTGAAGGGATGTGTTAATGATCAATAAAATGATCACTTGTCATGTGTCAGAAGTGAGCATTCCCGCTTCTCCTCTTGGTAAACCTAAGAGGTAAGTATCAGCCCCATTATATGGCCAAGGAGACAATCACAGAGCAGGAAAATTATTTTCTGTAGATTATGTTATTACTAAGAAGGTACTGGAACTCGTAATCTTGTTGGAAAATTTCAAATGCTAAACACCTTCTTTCTTGGAACAGCTATCCTGAAATTAAAAATGTTAAAATGCTAGGAAAAAAAAATAGAAAACTTACAGAAAGATCAGAAACAATATTTAAACACAAAATTTCCAACTCGAAAGATCCCACTGCCCTGGGCCGTCTGAATGTGAGGCGATAGAACTGATGTGCCAGTACCAGTCACGTGTATTTGACGCACCTCTAGCAAAAGGAGTAAAATTTTGGAAATGAAATACAGCCTAGTCTTAAGTACTTAAATGCTTACCATTAGTTTTGAATCAGTATTTGTCTTGTTAATATACGGTCTAAAACATTGGTCTGACAGGATGAAGTTGAAGAAAAATATAAATACTCTAAAAGAGTTTATTTTCAGGTTTTCATGCTTTAATGAGAGATAATATCAATCTCAGTATTTGTCACATTTTACATTATTTTTATTTTGGGATAATTACAGATTTGCATGCAGTTGTAAGAACTAACACAGAGAAACCCGTGTGTCCTTCACCCGGTTTCCCCCAAAGCAACATCTTGCAAAATTATATTACAAAATCACAACCAGGTTATTGACAGTAATATGTTTAATACACAGAACATTTCCATTACCACAAGAGTCCTTCCTGTTGCTTGTGTTTTATAGCCAGACCCACCTTCCTTATGTCCCCTACCTTCTAGTAATCACTAATCTCTTCCCTTCTTTCTTCTAAAATATTGTCATGATAAGAGTGCTGTGTAAGTGGAATCATGCAATAGGTAACCCTGACAGTGCTGATTTTTTTTTTTTAACTCTGTTTAATTCCCTGGAGATGCAACAAATTGCATGTATTGATAGTTGATTCCTCTTTACGGCTGAATGTTATTGCATAGTATGGTTGTACCACAGTCTGCTTAACCATTTCTCCATTAAAGGATATCTAGATTATTTTCAGTCTTTGGTTGTTGTGAATAAAGCTGTTATGAACATTACATGTGGGTTTCTGTGTGAATATAAGTTTTTCCTTTCTCTGGGATAAGTCATATTCTATTTTATGTCTAAAAATATTTTAAAAATGATTTTAAAGATCATCATTCACGTAGAGCCTTATAGCACAAGAATTAGCTAAATCAGGGTGAAAAAAGAGAATCAGAGTAAGTAAAAAGGAAATTAAGTAATTGTTTTTTATTGATCCATGTTAACATCCTTACTACTATTATTATTATTAAGGCTGGTGCAACTTTGAAATTAATAATATTGTCATGTTTAAGAAATAGAGGTTTACACGTCACATTCTATTCCTTTGAATGTTATGTGCTGAGCGTTGACTTTTGGTTTGTTTTGTCACCCACATATATTGCAGTGAGTGCCAGGTTTCCATCCACAGATCAACTTGTAGAGGATTAGAGCTTTAGTATCTTCCTTGTGAACAAAGAATGCCCTTCTGATTTTCTGGGGCATGACATGCCAAGGTGTCAGGGTATGAATTATGGCGTTTATTAATACCCATATTTCTCTTGTGTGGTCTGTTTGCTGGCTTGACAGCTTGCTTCTTCTCATCTAACCTTGAACTGTAAGAAAACAAACAACATTTTGCCAAATAACCGTATGGGAAGGGGACTGTTCTAAGTGATCCAAAAGTAATTAAAAGTGTGGTTTGTGTGTATGCATGTATATACATGTATGTATTTATGTGTGTGTATATATGACTACAAACAGCAAACTACTGCTCTTAGAAAATTTATACTACTAAAGGCTAAGACTAAGAGACTAAAAATAAGACTGTTGAGTACTTGTCTTAGAGGAATTACTAAAATTATACCTGTCTTATTTATGTCCTACTATGAAAATTTGGGAATAAACCTTAGTATACATATACTAACTATAATAGAGAATGAGTAAATGTTTCTCTACCAATTTTGAAGTTCAGACAAAATGCAGAAACTGCCCTACTGATTGCTGTTTTTTTACCCATTAAAATCAAGAGAGACAAAAATACTGATTTATCCATGCATTTAAAAAATATTTATTGATCGCTTTCTTAGTGAAGGCTCTTGATGTAGGTGGTGGGAAATCAAAGTGAACAAGATTCTTGCTAATGGAGCTTACTTTCTAGTCAGAGGAGGTAATCAATGTGTGTGGACATAAGTGAATGAGAAATTTTCAAATATTTTACCGTGAGGAAAATAAAACAGGGTGACAGGGTAGAGTGGCTAGAGAGTGATGATGGCTCTGTTGGCTAGAGTGGTCAGAGAAACTTCCCTGAACAGGTAACATATGAGCAGAGACATAAATGCTGATCTGGGGCTAGCAGTGCTAGCTAGAACATTCCAGGTAGAGAGAATGGCAAATGCAAAGACCTTAAGAATGGGAAAGAGCTCGGAGACCTTGTTTGAAAGGTCTGTAGATTTAGCCCTCAGTCTTAGAAATTAATTGTCTGGTGTACTGGCTTTCTGGAGCCAGAGCCCTGACAGGCAGCAACAGCAAATGCTACCCCACCATCTTGGTATCACTTACTAAATGGACAATGAGAACAGTTTTCGTGGCAGAGAAGACATGGCACATAGCAGAGAACGACACAGAAATCAGCAGCGGGAAGAACAGAAAACTTGAAGTGCCAAATGGACATGTGAACTAAGAAGCAAGGAAAGTTAGAAGGAAGTGTGTTTCAGTTTGACTGAACAGTTCAAGGAATAGCAGTGGGATTAGGGTGGCAGGAGGAGTGAGCAAAGGGAAGAATAGTAGCAGAGAAAGTCTGCCACAGAGCCAGACAAGTGGAGGCTTTAGGATCTTGTTGGTTTTTAAAACTATTTTCTTCAGTTAATCATAATGGCTGAAAATAGGGATTCAATTCTGAAACCGGAACTCCTAAGAGTCAGTTACAACCACTAAACTAGCCTATAACTTTGAGCGTGTTATTCTCATTGTTGGAGCCTATTTTTTAGCCTGTAAAATGATGCTAATGTTTGAATGTACCTCATGTGGATTTTGAAATGAGTTAGTTTGAATGAAGTGGGGAAACAGTGGAGAATTTTAAGTATAGGTGTTAAAGGCTATTGGTTGAATTTTAATAGGATCGTTCTGGCTGTTGAGAATACACTGAAGACTGATGGCAAAGGTCAAAGTAGGGAGACAGTTAGGGGCAGTTGAAATAATCCATTTTGGAGCAGGACAGTGGCAGTGGGAAAGGTGAAAAATGGTCAGAATCCAGATGTAATTTGAAGGTATACTCGACAAGGTAAGTTTGTGAATCAGATGCGCAATATGAGATAGGGTCATGAATGACTCCATTTTCTGGTATGAATAACCAAAAGGATAGAGTAGTCTCCACTGAAATTAGGAAGGCACAAGGTGAAACATATCTAGTAGGAAATTGAAGATTCTGCTTTGAACAAGTTAATTTTGCGATGCCAATTAAACTTCACAGTGGAGATACTCTACAGTAAGCAGTTGGGTATTTATCTTAGGATTTAAAGTCATGAGTCAGGCTACAGTCACCAAGAGAGTGGATCAGAAAGAGAAATGAAGAAATCCAAGAACCAAAGATTGGGATACTTCAGTGTTGGTCACCAAGGTGGTCACCAAGGTAATCACCTGCTTCTCTTGTAATATGAGGCTGGAGAACTGTCATTGGTAGGAATGAAAACCTAGTGAAAGTAGAAGAAAGGCTGAAAACAATGAGCATAGAATTTGTCTCAAAGTATTTTTTTTTTTTTTTTTTTTTTGTAAAGGAGAGCAAAAAAAAAAAAGAAGAGGTAGCTTGAGGAAGGTGGATATGGGAACATTCTGGTGGAGAGAGTCAGCTGATGCTGAGAGAGATATCCCTGAGCAAGTGAGAAGCCATGGGGGTCTGGTTCACATGCAGGAGGCCTTAGGTGAGAGAGCTAACATCTCTTCTATATTATTAGGATCATTAGGATGAAAGACAGACTAAATGGGTAGAGAAATTGTTAGGAGGGTGAGAATTTTATGGAGCACCTTTCTAGTTGCTTTGATTTTCTCAGTGAAGTGAGAAACAGGATAGTTAACTGAGAATGTAATTGAGGGAGAATGTATTGGAGGTTTAAAGAGAGAAAAGGCACAGCACAGTTGTCTGTAAGGGCAGGGAACTGAACACAAGCAGCAGGCAGTATTAATGCATTACTTAAGGTTCACATACAAACATTTAACATGAGACCAGTCTTGTCAAGTCTTGCGTGCCTGCCCCTCTCTCTCTGTGTGGGGAGAAAAAATTGTTGGAATTCAGTTATTCTTGCTGGAATTAAAGTACCCTCTGGAGACTATAAAGAGAGTTGTAAGTGATCAGAAAATAAATGTCTGAACTTGTGAATAAGGAAAGTTACTGCTATATGTATGTCCATGAGAACTTGGCTGAGATGGGCTGGAGGGCAGGGTCTTTGGAGGAGAAGATTTCAAAGTACTATGAAATTAGAGTATTAGAAAAATCATCTCCTATAAATTGTTATCACCAAGATTTACGACTGGAGAGGTCTTTGAGAAAGTGACTGAAAAAGAAAGTAAAATCTTTAATAAACGAGGAGGCCAAGAGAAATAGGAGCTGACTATAAGGAGGAGGAGTATGAGGTGGTATCTGATGACATGATTCAAAGTAGAGCATTTTAGAGAGAAGGAAGAGGAAATAATCTGGCGCTGGAGATGAAGCATAAACAGAACCCTTAGCCCAACACTAGGCCCAAGAGTGTGAAGAAAGAGGGAGAAAACACAGTGATGCACTGGGAAAGCGCTATCTTCAGAAAGATTCAGAGGTCCTTTGAGCAAGATGAAGGGGAACATTCATAGTTGAGTTTGAGGGACTAGGGATTTTGAAGATGATGCACCATGAATTCCAGAGCACAGTGAGCAAATGTAGGAACCAGGGACAGCTGGGAGAGGGGACTAAACAGAAGATGCCCAGAGCCTAAGGGGGTGAAATGTAGGAAATGAGAGGTGAAGTCAGAGACTTCTTAGGGTGACCTGAAATAAACAAGAACAAAGGATACTTCATAGCAGGTAGAAATGGTGATAGCTGGTGGGTATCTGGGGGACCCTCTATCTGACTTCTGAAGGCAGTGAGGAGGCAGGGAAAGTTCACACATCTCTCTCCTGACCACTGTTGATGAAGTTTTGATAACTGCTGAGGGATGGTCTTAATCTGAGTGCAAAAAGTTAGGAGTTTGTAGTGAATTTCTAGTTCATATAATAGTCATTCTTAAAGAGAAATAATAAAAATACTTACATTCTGATCCAGGCCAATTCTAATCACTTAGAGATTACTTGGGAAGGGATGGTGTCCCAGTGTTTCCTGCAAAGTTTCATATTGTATTCAGTCTTATTTAGGTCAGTCTTAAGGTATTTCCCCATCTTTACTTTAAACAATAGGCAGTTATGCTCAGAAATCGCCTCTTTTGTATTTAATTTATCCATTGACTTGATTAAGCGCAACAGGTTTTCACTCCGAGATTTCTCTCACCAGGAGGTTTTTTCACAAGTCTCCTTGTTATCCTTTCTCTTCTTTTGGTCGTCTGGCAATAAAATCATAATCCTGTCTTTTACAACATCACAGGCTGATAACAGCATGAACACACTCAGAGGATTCTTGCTCTCATTAAGCTTTTAATTTCTTTATTGACTTTAATTAAATTTGAGAGGCTTTTTCAATAGCAAGAAAGAAACATGTTTGTGTGTTGGATTAATAGCATTGTATTAGCCAGACTGTAGATGGGGAAAAGGACAAGATTTTATCTTATCCTAGGATCACAGATGTGAAGTTTTCCATCTCTGGGTTTCTTGCTTTTAAAGGATTGGACATTCTACTCTATGAACCACCATAAAAATTGCATTGTTTCCTTGACAGAGAGCCTAAGAAGCCAGTGAATCTCAGGTGAAGCTTTATAAACAATATTTCAGCTGATTTGCTCACTGTAAATTACATTATACGGTGCCTATGCTTTTAAAATGCAATGAGGATATTTATTAACTCGATGAACAAATATTTATTGAGCACCTATGATGAGCAGCATTGGTGCATGAGGGAAGAAATGTGCCTGCTCTCACAGAACCATTATTATAGTAACAGAGAGAAACAATGAACTGGTGGACTGGTTTAAATAAATAGCATATTTTAAAATAGTTGTATGAACAATGAAAAAATGTAAGCAGGACTACATGATGAATGAAATGACTGGTGGATTGGAAGGTGAGATCAGTGAGAGAAGTTGGTCAGAAAAGATTCCTCTGCATAGCTGACAGTTTAGCCAAAAGAATCATTACTTTATTACATTTAGTGTGTCTTTCTCTAGTTTTGGTAAGCTTTGCCTAAATCTGCATATCTAATTAAAGTAACAGGCATTTGGAATTAAAGCTAATGAGAAGAAAGAAAGGCTTATTTCAAATAACAAATTATTTATTTTATTTACCATAGAAGAGCCCATATCAAATATGTGTACTTATTATTTGAGGTTTTTGAAAGAATTAGAATCTTGCCATTAAGGGGGAAATGAAGTGAGGATGCATTAAATCTGAGATTTGCTCCATAGTAGGTAGTATTCCATAGCTGCGCTCTCCAACATGGTCCACTCTAGTCACACTTGGCTATTGAATGCTTCCAACAAGGCTAGCTCACAGTGAGATATGCTGCTTGTATAAAGTAAATAATCTACTTCAAAAGCTAAAGTTAATTTTTTTTATTGATTACAGGTTAAAATGAATTTTGGATATGGTGGGTTAAATTACATACATTTAAAAATTAATTTTACCTGTTACTTTTTCCTTTAAAATGTAGCTACTAGAAAATTTTAAATTCTATTTTCAGTTTTTGTTTTTGGTTCACATTGTATTTGTGTTGGTCCATAATACTCAGTAAAATTGTTAACATCCCCTTAAACACATTGCAAAGAATTTAGAAACTAGTTGTTTAAGTGAATTAAATACTCATGAAAAATTACGTATTTTCAAATTTAAATGACAAAATCCAAATAGAATTTATTTAAGGTATATAATACTGAATTTATATTATAATTAATATCTATTAATATTTGGGTGACATGCTAACACAAAATAATCTTTGAAATCTAGTAATTTTTGCATTGTGTTAGAAAAGGGAACATTCTGACTTGTTCAAGGACTTGCTGTGTCATCCATCTAGAATAATTAATCACATTGACTAAGTTGTGGAGATAATTTTTCATTCTTCAGGACCATATAGAACCTGAACTGAAACTTACCTACCTTTTTTAGGGTCCACCTTTGGGCAAAAGTAAGTTTTTACTTTCATAAAAGGAATCAGTCTAACCAGAAATTACACTGGTATCTTTAATCTAAATCCAAATACCTTGTAAGCAACCTTGGTCCATATAAATTCAACCAGCCATACAAATTGTTAGAGAAGCATTCTCTCTAGGTTGAAACAGTTCTAATAAGAAAAAGTTTATCATCTGTTGTTTTTGTTTATTTGCTTTCTTGTTTTACACCATCACTTCCTGTGCTTGTGAAGCATAGTTTAAAGGCTGAAATACTTAGAAGTAAAATATTAAATGTGTAGTAGAGATAGTGGTTTACAATTACCAATTTAGTCCAAGTAGAAAAGAGAATTCTATTTTTAGTTAAAGTCCTTGAACACATAAAATTTCTAAATGGTTCTTGGCTTTATAGAGCACTATAATACTCTCTATGGTAAATTGTTCAGAATTTCCCAATGGTAGGGTTCTTCCAGGCCAAATGGTGTCTTCTAATGAGTAGCTGGCTATTTGAAGATAGGCTCTTGTGATGGAGATCTTTTTTTTTTTTTTCCCTTAATTGAAGTATAGTCACTTATAATGTGTCAGTTTCTGGTGTACAGCACAATGTCCCAGTCATGCATATGCATGCATATATTCGTATTTTTTATTAAAGGTTATTACAAGATACTGAATGTAGTTCCTTGTGCTATATAGAAGAAATTTTTTTAAATCTATCTTTATATATAGTGGCTAACATTTGCAAACCTCAAACTCCCAAATATAGCCCTTCCCAGCCCCTTTCCCCCAGTAACCAGAAGACTGTTCACAATGTCTGCGAGTCTGTTTCTGTTTTGTAGATTAATTCATTATTAGTGTCCTCTTTTGTTCTTTTTTTTTTTTTTTAATTCCACATATGAGTGATATCATATGGCATTTCTCTTTCTGGCTTACTTCACTTAGAATGACGATCTCCAAGTCCATCCATGTTGCTGCAAATGGCATTATTTTATTCTTTTTTATGGCTAAGTAGTATTCCATTATATACATATACCACAATTTCTTTATCCAGTCATCTGTCAATGGACATTTAGGTTGTTTCATGTCTTGGCTATTGTATCTAGTGGTGCTATGAACACTGTGTATCTTTTTGAATTAGAGTTGCCTCTGGATATATGCCCAGGAGTGGGATTCTTAAAGGATTATCTGTTTTTCACTCCATAATTATATGGACCTCTTTGTTCATGCTGATAAAACTTACAATGTTTGCATAGTGATCACTATTACAAGCATAGCACGGAGATACTGTGGATTTGATTTTGGTCTACTGCAATAAAGTGAACATTGCAATAAAGCAAGTCACACAGATTTTTTATTTTCCCAGTGCATATAAAAGTTATGTTTACACTGTACCATAGTCTATGAAGTGTGCAATAGCACTGTGTCTAAAAAATGCACCTACTTTAATTAAAAAATATTTTACTGCTAAAAAAATGCTAACCATTATCTGATGGTGCAGAGTTGCCACAAACGTTCAATTTGTAAAAAGACAATATCTGTGAAGCACAGTAAAGTGAAGCACAATAAAACAAGGTATGCCCCAAGTGAATAACAATTACTTCATTACTCATTGGCTTAAAACAACAACTTTGTTACAGTCACTGATTCTGTGGGTTAAAAATTTAGGAAGGTCACAGCAGAGATAGATTTTCTCTGTTTAGTAACATCTGGGGCTTCAGTTGTAGAGACTTAACATTTGAGGGTGAGTGACTGTCACCAGGAGGTGTCTTCACAAATCTGGTGGTTCATTTTAGCTGTCATCTTGGACCTTAACTTGGACTCTGGAATGGTGTATCTACGTGTAGTGTCTACATGTGTCTTGGGCTTCCTCACATCATGACTTCCTCAGAATGGTTAGATCCTTACATTGCAATTCAGATTTCTGCAAGTGAGTGTTCCAGTGAGACAGAAGCTGCATTGTTTTTTATAACCTCACCTCGAATTCATATGGTGTCACTTCCATCCCATTCTGTTAGCTGCAGGCAAATTATAAGCCCACCCAATTCAAAAGAAGGAGGGAACATAGACTCTATTTCCTGATGGAAGTAATATCAAAGAGTTTGCAGACATGTTTAAAACATTGTGCATTAGAGGACAAATGTCTCTCTAGAGTGAATCCTGAAAGAAAATTATAGAATTGTAAAGGTAGATACTAATGGAATAGCTAGTTTTCTATTAGTCTAATATTGATAATTATATGCTTTCTTATTACTGGGTATTGAGGGTTGTAGGAGAAAAGTTCTTTGATCCATTAAGAAATTGGTAAGTATCTAGTTTCCTTGAAACTCAGTTGAGGATTTTCAGTTTAAGCTTTTAGCATCAAACCTTTTTTACTTTCACTGTAACAATATTTATTTTCCTCAAACTTTATCTTTTTGATTCATCCTGAAAATAGATGCATTAGTATTACTTTTTTGGGTAAATAACCTAGATACAATGTTTTAATAGAATTTTAATATCTACCAAATGAGACTGTGATCTTTGGGGAATTAATATTTTTCATTCCTTAAGCTTTTGGTACTGATTTAGATCTGTTCGCTTGCTTACTTTTAAAATAGTCACTCTCCTAAATGACGATTGAAATTTCGTGTGCTCATCTGTTGCCTTCATTTACATATAACATCTCTGGGTTAGTCCCTCAGCCTATTCCAGTAAGTACAGAGATAACGGCCCTGCTCTTATGGAACTTATATTCTTAGTGGTAATATACATACAATAAATAAATATGTAAATGACAGAAAACCATCAGGAAATCATAAATTTTATGATGAAAGAAACATAGGGTGAAAAAAAATACAGTGAAAGTAAAATAAGGTGATGTGATAGCACTGAGGAGCAGATATGATTTTGCTTTAGAGTGTCAGGGAAGATCTCAATGCAATTATAATATCTAAACCAGAACCTAAATGACAAGGTATCTGTAGTTCTGTGAAAAGTCTGGGGGCTAATGGTGATGATGGTTAATTTTAAATGTTAACTTCACTGGACCAGGGGGTGTCCAGATAGCTGGTAAAGCTATCTAGTAAAGCTGATAAAACATGATTTCTGGCTGTGTCTGCAAGAGTGTTTCTGGACAAGATCAACATTTGATTCAGTAGACTGAGTAAAGTCCATCCTTACCCGTGCAGGTAGGTGTCATCCCATCTGTTTAGGGCCTGAATGGAACAAAAAGGTGAAGGAAGGGTGAATTCACCCTTTCTCTTGACCTGAGGTGCCTATCTTTTCCTGCTTTCAACATCAGAGCTATTGATTCTCTAGACTTTAGATATGGACTGAATTATACCACTGGCTTTCCTGGTTCTTACTTTGCAAAAGGCAGACTATAGTAGTTCCAGGTCCCCATAACTGCATGGATCTGATTCCTGTAGTAAATCTTATGTATTCTCGGAGAACCTGACTAATACAGTGACCATTTCAAGTAGAACAGCCTTACCAACAATCACATTTCTTGGTGTCTAAACTCCAGCCTTATGAAATAACTTGGTGTTCCTAAAACATCGAGTGGTTTCACCTTGCCACACATGAGCACTTGCTCCCTGTGCCAATTATATACTCCTTTTCATCAAGAAAAAAATAAACAAAACAAAAAATAAACAAATGAAAACAACTCTTGTTTAACATCCAACTCAGTGATCAACTTACCTTTTTTTCACCTTCAAAATAGTCTCTTTCCTCTCTTTTCAGAATGTTTTACCACTTACTGGGTTATATTACTGTTTTTCTTTATTGTTTCTTGCTTATTTTTCTCACCAAATGGTAAGCCTGATGAGAGAAAATTTGTGTGTGTGTGTTTTTTTTTTTTTTTTTTTTGTCTTTTTGGAGTGTGTGTGTATGCTGTGTCTGCCCAGTTTTTGGGCATGTAATAAACCCAGAAAAGTTTCTTTAATTTAGTTCTGAATCCAAAATCCAGTGTTTTTTTTTTTTAACATTTTTTATTGATTTATAATCATTTTACAGTGTGTCAAATTCCAGTGTTCAGCACAATTTTTCAGTCATTCATGGACATATACACACTCATTGTCACATTTTTTTCTCTGTGAGTTATCATAACATTTTGTGTATATTTCCCTGTGCTATACAGTGTAATCTTGTTTATCTATTCTACAATTTTGAAATCCCAGTCTATCCCTTCCCACCCTCCACCCCCCTGGTAACCAGAAGTCTGTATTCTCTGTGAGTCTATTTCTGTCCTGTATTTACACTTTGTTTTTGTTTGATTGTTTTTGTTTTTGTTTTTTAGATTCCACATATGAGCGATCTCATATGGTATTTTTCTTTCTCTTTCTGGCTTACTTCACTTAGAATGACATTCTCCAGGAGCATCCATGTTGCTGCAAATGGCATTATGTTGTCGGTTTTTATGGCTGAGTAGTATTCCATTGTATAAATATACCATACCTTCTTTATCCAGTCACCTGTTGATGGACATTTAGGCTGTTTCCATGTTTTGGCTATTGTAAATAGTGCTGCTATGAACATTGGGGTGCAGGTGTCATCCTGAAGTAGATTTCCTTCTGGATACAAGCCCAGGAGTGGGATTCCTGAGTCATAGGGTAAGTCTATTCCTAGTCTTTTGAGGAATCTCCACACTGTTTTCCATAGTGGCTGCACCAAACTGCATTCCCACCAGCAGTGTAGGAGGGTTCCCCTTTCTCCACAGCCTCTCCAGCATTTGTCATTTGTGGATTTTTGAATGACGGCCATTCTCACTGGTGTGAGGTGATACCTCATTGTAGTTTCGATTTGCATTTCTCTGATAATTAATGATATGGAGCATTTTTTCATGTGCTTTTTGATCATTTGTATGTCTTCCTTGGAGAATTGCTTGTTTAGGTCTTCTGCCCATTTTTGGATTGGGTTGTTTATTTTTTTCTTATTGAGTCGTATGAGCTGCTTATATATTCTGGAGATCAAGCCTTTGTCGGTTTCACTTGCAAAAATTTTCTCCCATTCCGTAGGTTTTCTTCTTGTTTTATTTCTGGTTTCCTTTGCTGTGCAGAAGCTTGTAAGTTTCATTAGGTCCCATTTGTTTATTCTTGCTTTTATTTCTTCTAGGAGAAAATTTTTGAGATGTATGTCAGATAATGTTTTGCCTATGTTTTCCTCTAGGAGGTTTATTGTATCTTGTCTTATGTTTAAGTCTTTAATCCATTTTGAGTTGATTTTTGTATATGGTGTAAGGGAGTGTTCTAGCTTCATTGTTTTACATGCTGCTGTCCAGTTTTCCCAACACCATTTGCTGAAGAGACTGTCTTTATTCCATTGTATATTCTTGCCTCCTTTGTCGAAGATGAGTTGACCAAAAGTTTGTGGGTTCATTTCTGGGCTCTCTATTCTGTTCCATTGGTCTATATGTCTGTTTTGGTACCAATACCATGCTGTCTTGATGACTGTAGCTCTATAGTATTGTCTGAAGTCTGGGAGAGTTATTCCTCCAGCCTCTTTCTTTCTCTTCAGTAATGCTTTGGCAATTCTAGGTCTTTGATGGTTCCATATAAATTTTATTATGATTTTTTCTAGTTCTGTGAAATATGTCCTGGGTAATTGGATAGGGATTGCATTAAATCTGTAGATTGCCTTGGGCAGTGTGACCATTTTAATAATATTGATTCTTCCAATCCAAGAGCATGGAATATCTTTCCATTTTTTTAAAGTCTTCTTTAATTTCCTTCATCAATGGTTTATAGTTTTCTGTGTATAATTCTTTCACCTCCTTGGTTAGATTTATTCCCAGATATTTTATTACTTTGGGTGCTATTTTAAAGGGGATTGTTTCTTTACTTTCTTCTTCTGTTGATTTATCGTTAATGTAAAGAAATGCAACTGATTTTTGAACGTTAATTTTGTAACCTGCTACCTTGCTGAATTCTTCAATCAGCTCTAGTAGCTTTTGTGTGGACCTTTTAGGGTTTTCTATATATAGTAACATGTCATCAGCATATAATGACACTTTTACCTCTTCTTTTCCAATTTGGATCCCTTTTATTTCTTTCTCTTGCCTGACTGCTGTGGCTAGGACTTCCAGGACTATGTTGAATAGGAGTGGTGATAGGGGGCATCCTTGTCTTGTCCCAGATTTTAGTGGGAAGCTTTTGAGTTTTTCACCATTGAGTACTATGCTGGCTGTAGGTTTGTCATATATAGCTTTTATGATGTTGAGATATGTTCCCTCTATACCCACTTTGGCGAGAGTTTTTATCATAAATGGGTGTTGAATTTTATCAAATGCTTTTTCTGCATCGATTGAGATGATCATGTGGTTTTTGTCCTTTCTCTTGTTGATGTGATGTATTACACTGATTGATTTGCGTATGTTGAACCAGCCTTGTGTCCCTGGGATGAACCCCACTTGGTCATGATGTATAATCTTTTTTATGTGTTGTTGGATTCTGTTTGCTAAAATTTTGGTGAGGATTTTGGCGTCTATGTTCATCAGTGATATTGGCCTATAATTCTCTTTTTTTGTAGTGTCTTTGCCTGGTTTTGGTATCAGGGTGATGGTGGCTTCATAGAATGAATTTGGGAGTATTCCCTCCTTTTCAATCATCTGGAAGAGTTTGAGAAGGACTGGTATGAGTTCTTCTTTGTATGTTTGATAGAATTCCCCGGTGAAGCCGTCCAGTCCTGGACTTTTATTTGTAGGGAGGTTTTTAATTGCTATTTCTATTTCCTTTCTAGTGATCGGATTGTTCAAGTGTTCAGATTCTTCTTGATTCAGTTTTGGTGGACAGTATGTTTCCAGAAACTTGTCCATCTCCTCTAGGTTATCCAGTTTGGTTCCATATAGTTTTTCATAATATTCTCGTATGATATTCTGTATTTCTATTTTGTTTGTTGTAATTTCTCCCATTTTCCTTTCTTATTTTGCTAATTTGTGCTCTCTCTTTTTTCTTCTTTGTGAGTTTGGCCAGAGGTTTGTCGATTTTATTTACTTTTTCAAAAAAACAGCTTTTGGTTTGGTTGATTTTTTCTATGGTCTTGTTAATCTCTATTGTATTTAATTCCCCTCTGATCTTTATTATTTCCTTCCTTCTGCTGCTTTTTGGGGCTTTTTGTTCTTCTTTTTCTAATTCATTCAGGTGGTGGGTTAAATTGTTTATTTGAGATTGTTCTTTTTTGAGGAAGGCCTGTATCGCTATAAACTTCCCTCTTAGCACTGCCTTTGCTGTGTCCCATAGGTTTTGAGTGGTTGTGCTTTCATTATCATTTGTCTCAAGGTATTTTTTAATTTCAGCTTTGATTTCCTCATTGATCCATTGTTTTTTCAATAACATATTGTTTAATCTCCATGCTTTCCTTTTTTTCTCCTTTGTTTCTCTGTTGTTGATTTCCAGTTTCATGGCATTGTGGTCAGTAAAGATGCTTGAGATAATTTCTATCTTCTTAAAATTGTTGAGGTTTCTTCCGTGCCCAAGTACATGATCGATCCTGGAAAATGTTCCATGTGCACTTGAAAAGAATGTATATCCTATTTTTTGGGGGTGTAATGCTCTGAAAATATCCACCAAATCTAGTTTTTCTATTGTAGTATTTAATTTCTCTGTTGCCTTGTTTATTTTCTGTCTGGAAGATCTGTCTAGTGATGTTAATGCAGTGTTAAAATCTCCAACTATGATTGTATTCCCATCAATATCCCCCTTTATCTCTGTTAGTAATTCTTGTATGTACTTAGGTGCTCCTATATTGGGTGCATATATATTAACGAGTGTAATATCCTCATCTTGTATCACTCCTTTAATCATTATAAAATGTCCTTCTTTATCTTTCTTTATGGCCTTTGTTTTAAAGTCTATTTCGTCTGAAATCAGTACTGCAACACCTGCTTTTTTGGCTTTTCCATTTGCATGGAATATCCTTTTCCATCTTTTCACTCTCAATCTGTATGTGTCCTTCTCCCTAAAGTGGGTCTCTTGTATGCAGCATATTGAAGGTTCTTGCTTTATTATCCAGTCTGCAACTCTGTGTCTTTTGACTGGAGCATTTAGTCCATTAACATTTACAGTAATTAATGATAGATGTGTGTTTATTGCCATTTTGAACTTATCTTTGCAGTTGAATTGGTATATCCTCTTTGTTCCTTTCTTCTTCCTTTTGTGGTTTGGTAATTTTCCTTTGTATTTTCATGGATTTCATTTAATTTTTGTGACTCCTTTGTAAATTTTTGGCTTGTGGTTACCCTTTTTTGTAAATCTATTAACCCATTACTATAACTGTTTTTATTAAACTGATAGTAACATGATCTCAAACCCATCCTACTGTTAAAAAAATTTAAAAAAGAAAGAAAAAGATATTCTCTATTTCCCTGCCTCCCTCTCCCACTCTCAGTGATTTGTATGTCTTCTTTTATAATTTCATGTTTACTTTATTTGTAATTCATGAGTTATCACCTTTCCAATTGTGTGTTTCTCATTTCTGTAGCATCCTGCTGCTTTTCTATTTAGAATAGCCCTTTCAATATTTCTTTTAGCATGGGTTTAGTGTTGCTAAACTCCTGCAGCTTTTTTTTTGTCTGTGAAACTCTTTATTTCTCCTTCTATCCTAAAGGATAGCCTTGCTGGATAAAGGATCCTAGGCTGCATCTTTTTTTCATTCAGGGCTTTGAATATATCTTGCCACTCCCTTCTGGCCTGTAGTGTTTGTGTAGAGAAATCAGCTGAGAGCCTTATGGGGGTTCCCTTGTAACTTACTCTTTGCTTTTCTTTTGCTGCCTTTAGAATCCTTTCTTTATCCTTGACTCTGGCCATCTTGATTATGGTATGTCTTGGTGTGGGTCTATTTGGGTTCTTCCTGTGTGGGACCCTCTGAGCTTCCTGTACTTGGATATCTGATTCCTTCTTTAAGTTTGGGAAGTTTTCAGTCATGATTTCTTCAAAAACCTTTTCAATCCCCTTTGATCTTTCTTCTTCTTTTGGGACCCCTATTGTGCGAAGATTGGGACGCTTTATGTTATCCCATAGGTCCCTTATGCTATTTTCATTATTTTTTATTTGCTTCTCTTGTAGTTCTTCTGAATGGGTGCTTTCTATTGCCCTGTCTTCTAGATCACTAATTCGTTCCTCTGCATTATCTAGTCGGCTTTGCACAGCTGTTAGATCATTCCTCATCTCTGTCAATGAGTTTACCCATTCTACTTGGCTCTTCTTTATAGCTTCAATTTCATTTTTGACATATTTTATATCTCTAAACACTATCTCTTTTAATTCCTTCAGCAATTTGATCACTCCTTTTTTGAAATCTTGATCTAGTAGGCTATTGATGTCTATTTCGTTGATCTTTCTTTCAGGGGATTTCTCTTGTTCTTTTAACTGGGAAAGGTTTTTCTGCTTCTTCATCTTGCTCATACCTCTCTGGCACTGTGGTTTATGAAGTATCAGTTGTTTATTTTGGTCCTTAAGGATTTTATCTATCTAATACCTATTTAGGAATAAAACTTAGGAAAAAAAGAAAAAAAAAAGGAGAGTGAGAGAAAGAATTTTGAAAGAAGGGAGAAAGAGGGTTTGAAAACAGTGTATAATGAATAATAGAAGAGCGAGTTGAAGCAGAGTATTAATCGGGTTGAGACGTCCTTTTAAAACCTTTATAAAAAAAGGGGGGGGGATGAATAGATGTATTTGAAACCTGTGTCTAATCAATAACAGGACATCAAAACCCAAGAGAAATAGAAATGAATTAAGAAGTAAAAATTAAGAGAGTAATAGAAAATAGAACAGGTAAAAACAGATTTAAAAAAAAAAAAATGGGTGGGGTGGGTTTGTCGGTGTTCTCCTGGAGTCTGTGTGCTTTTAATGTGAAGTCTTTCTGTCTTCGTCCTGTTTTGGAAGCTCAGCTTGCTGTTTTCAGAGGCCCTCCGTTGGCGCCCTCTTCTGTGCTGCTTCCAGCACCTGTCGGCAAGCAGATCGCGCCTCCTCCTAACACTGGGTCAGGTGCAGCTCTCCTCTGCTGTGGGCGGGAGGGTCGCTGCCCCTCCGGATGCCGCAGTCAGATGTTGCAGACTGGCCGGGTAGGAGGGCGGGTCGTGCCCCCTCCCAGCACCTCGGTCAGGGGCTGTGTTCCTGCCCGAAAGGCGGGGGGGGGGGGGGGCCGCTCTCGCTCTACCTGCGCGCAGGTAGCTCCGCTGCTCTGTGCTGCTGCGCGCTCTGCCCTGGTCGTTGCTCCGCGGGTGGGCTCGGGGAAGACCGAGGGACAGCCTTGTCCCTGCTCCCAGCCAAAACCCAGCTCCTTGCTTGTCTTTGTGGAGCAAGTTCTCTGAGGGACCAGGATGGAAGGATCCTATCTGCCCCGGGCTGCAGGCCAGTCTCAGTCTGGCCTTTGCGGCTGCTAAGCCCTTCGGTGTGGATGCAGGTTTCGCCCCCGCCCCCACCTGGGTGCTCAGCGCGGAGGATATGGCGGCTGTGCCTGAGCCCCGCCTCTCTTCCCCCGAAAACTTTCCGCGGGCTTTCAGAAATGGGGGTGTGCACCCTTCCCCCGAGAGCACATCAACCTTGCTGTTTTATGGAGGGCCCAGGTTGTTCTGCCCTGTGCACCCACAGCCACGGCGCGCAGCCCCTTGCGTTCCCCCGGGGCTGCCTCCTTGCAGCCGCCCCCGTCCTCCGCCCGGTTTGGGCAGCCTGGCCCTGCCCGCCTGCCGTCCGCGTCTCAGGCTGGGTGTCGGGGGGACGCTCTGTGCCCGTTTAACTTAGTTCTGTTAGTCAAGGGCTGCTCTGTACAGATCCGAGCCTCGGAGGCTCCCCCTCCGTCCCGCAGGCCTCTCAGTTGGAGAGGGGAGACCCAGCGAGCGAGCGCCAGTCCTCCTTTGCCGCTCCCTCCCCGCGGGACCCTCCCGTGCTGCTTTGCCTTTTGTTCTTTCTTTTTTCCTTTTCTCCTACCAGATTTTTGGCGTCTTTATCTTTTGAAGAGGGCGATGTTCTCTCAGAGTTCCGCAGGTGCTCTGGTTGGCTGAGTGGGTCTGTAGATGTGGGTCTTGGTGTATTTGTGGGAGAGGGTGACCTGCGAGCATCCTTCTACTCCGCCATCTTCTCCGTCTCTCCAAAATCCAGTTTTTTAATGTTAAGAGACTGCTGTTTGATAGTAAGCATTTCCAAAGGACTTCAATTCCTTCCGCTATACTTGCCCACATAATTCTGTGTCTACTAATCCACTGTAGATGGCATTATGGAAACACACCTGATAACTCCCCTGAAGCAATTTAAAAACTTGAAGGAGGGTTTAATGAATTGACTGTATTTTTCAGCCAGTGATGAGAAACAAACCCTGAATGAGAGAATTGATATTTGTTGTGTGGGGATTTGCAGCTGTTCTAACACATTCTGCCAACTGATCACCCCCTGTTAAGTGTAAATGTGTTTACAGTGTTCTGCTATCCGAAGAACTCCTCTATTCATTCTTTGGTAATTATAGGTTAGCTTGTCTATTAAGAACTGTGAAAGAAAAATATCAGTGGTGATAAAACCCTACACGTACGTTCTCACGGAAGAAAAAACCAGGGGAAGAAACACACTTGTTTCCCCTTTGTTTTTGTGAAACTCTTGCAAACTAGTTCTTGTCCTATCTCTTGAACTGCTCTTTTTTTTTTTTTGCCTATGTTGGGTTCTCTTCTTATTTAACTATGGTTCTTATCTAAAGTTCAAACTTTTTTGATTATTTTCTCTCTAAATTCTTGCTACTTAATCATGCATTGTTATTTTGGCTACCAAGTTATAGAAGCGGAGTGATGACAGTAACAGCTGATAACTAGATTACATTTTAGAGTTTCTAAAGAAATTTCCACATATATGCTACACATCTGATACAGCTTTTATTTGTATGAATAAAATATTTTTAAAAATCCATCTGAATTTTAATTTTCTATATCATCCACCTCACTTCTATGCTAAGGTTAGTTTCCTGACTGTTCTGTGATGATACAGTACAGATACCTTCATCCTTATGGTCATTTTTTATTTGCTCTCATTCCACTTCCCTTACAAAATGCTATTTACCAATCTAAAATTTCAAAGTCTGCCTTTATGAAGCATTCTCTCAGCCCTCATAAAGATTTCCATTCTTCCCATTATAGCATTGGAGCTGACCGAATAAAATTACTATAATATCCCATTGTAAGTGTTAGATATTTTTCACATATTTATAAGTGTTGGAAATTTATCTAAAGAAATAATCTGCATAAGTTACAATTCTTATTACTTTATCTATTGTGCAATGTATAACAGGGTGTACAATAAGGCTTTGTGGCAAATTGATTTTAGGAGAAAATTGTTTCATTAAATTATTTAGTAAATCAGAATACAAATGAAGAAGGTAAGTTTTACGTGTACTAATATAAATATGCTTATATTAAAATCCAGTACTGTTACACTTTGATGTTGCAGAGTTCCAATAGTCCCATTAAAGCCTGCTTGAAGTCAATAGGTTTTACACAAAGGTAATGTTTGAATAAATTAATCTTGAATTAGGAACTGTATCCAAAGAATAGATTCAGTACAGAACCTGAAGTCTGAAGAGCAGCTATTTGAGAGGTTGTTAATAATACAATGAAGATGCTTAATGCTTAATTCTTGTTGAGTTGATGACCTTCTTAATTACGTGTTGACACATGCATTCAATTGAATTTAGCAATTTATTGAATTACTGATCATCAGACTAGAAATTCTTATTTCAGCTAATAGATCTAAATTTAGCACACTTCCTATAATGGGACTTAGGTTGAATGCCTCAGTTTTTTTTATAAATGTGAGAGGGGAAATTGAATGGTGTCCATTCCCTTGATCAATCAGCATTTTTTTTTTAATCAGTCAATATATAATCACTGAGTGCACCGTTAAGTGTGAGGCTCTGGTGGTCACAGATCTTGAGGTATTTAAATGAAAACAAAACATTTGTAACTTTCAGCCAAGGAAAATGCATAATGTAATTAATAGAAAAGAACTTGATGTCTGGTTTTTTTGTTTTTTTGTTTTTTTGTTTTTTTTTTGACTTGGAGTAGGATTTGCATTTATCCAGGTGGAAAGGGTTTTCCCAGTACATACTGTGGCTTACATGAATTCATATCACTGAAGCAACTGAAGCAAGAGTTATAAAAACTTTCGCCATGCAATCAGAGAGCCAAAATGGGGGTTGGGGATGAAGAGATAGTGCCTTGTAGCACATTCACAGCCATGCCATTAGGAAAAAAATTCCTAGGTGATTATAACTGAGGTAGAAATTTATTAGAAAGCATTAGAAAAATGTAAAAAATCAATAATAAAGACTATATCTAAAGAGTCAACTTTGAGAAATTATAGATGCAGATACTTACGCAATTAAAAATTTTTACCAAATACACAGAAGTGACATTGCAACTTAGACTGACATAAATAATGATTATAATACTCCCAGTAACAAAAGAGCATAAAATAAGTGATATAGAGAGAATCTGTGGACCTGATAGGTCGCACCAGAAACAGTCCTGCCTAAGGATTTCCAGTGCTTGAGGTATTGGGAAGTTATGTCAGAAACCCACTCTTTATCATGATTTTATATATAATTATGCTTAAGTAATCTATACAATAAATTAAAATCTCCTGTTACAGAATTCTGTCATTCTTAGTCAATTGCTACTATGATAAAATTAATTCCTAAAAATCTATCCAATAGTTAAATAACAAGGTTATCTGGATAGGGGGAACCTCCCTTCGTTATATTACTGTTATTATAGTTCAGGTGAGACGTCTGGTGAGAGGTTATCTCTAACAGACTTTTGATTGAGTAAGGCTTGTTTTTGTGTCTGTGCATTATATTTGCACTTAATATAAAGAATATGTGCTGGTGTTAAAGTATTTAAACTAGGAGGCTGTTAGCCTGGGGCGGTGGCTCTAATGCCTTCGTAATCTACGTAAGCAAGCAAACCAAACCCAAAGCCAGAGCCAGTGCACTCAAATCCAAGAAGATGAAATCTGAGAACACTCAATCACAAACAGCCACGTAGGCTTTCCCAAACCAGGCAACTGCTTAAGCTATAACTAATCAAGTAACATCTTTGCTTTACATTAGTGTCTTCTCTATAAAAACCTTGCCTCTAGCTCCTGTCAGTTGAACCCATTTAACCACTCTTGGTTTAGCACTGCCCAGTTCAAATCCATCTATGTTCAGATAAAGTCTTGGAAATTATAATGTGTCTCAGTTTACCTTTTAACATTGGAAAACATAGCTAATTATAAGACAAAATTTTCCTCATAGTAATTAAATCCTATCAGAGGGGAAAAAAATTCCTTAATATCCAAAATAAGCTCATGTATTATAAAATGCAAGTTTCAATTTCTAAAGAAAATTTAAAATCATTGCTATGTGTCAGTTGAGCCATTTTGGTTGCAAGGTACAAAAAAAATCCAACTCAAATTGATTTAAACAGAAGACAAGTCATTATCCCTGGTGACTGAGATTTCCAACAATATATATAAAGTTATTAGTCACTTGGTTCAGAGGATCACAATTGTTCTCTCCAGATCTTGGTTCTTTTTCATATTAGCTCCATTCTCAGACAGACTTCCTCTTTGTGTTTGCAAAGTGGCTGCCACTAGTTCAAGTGCTGCAGGAAAAGAGAATAAACTCTGAGAAATGTCAGCAAAAGCTGCAGAATGTCCAGTTGGTTCTGATAAGGTCATGTACCCATCCTGGAAACAATCACTGAGGCAGAGAAGTGTGTGATTTGTACTGGCCAGGCTTGAGTCACGTGCCAGTCTTTTACCTACGAATGAAATCAGTCTCATGGGAGCCACAGGTACTGAGAGTAGGGAATGAATATTTCCCCAAAAAGATGATCAATAACCAAAAGCGTGTATTAACCACTACATGACAGAGCTGGAATAACGTGGGTAGCTTTACAAGGGAGCCTGGAATAGTTTGGCCTTGAGGAATGAATGAACATGACTCTCTTTACTAAATAAGAAAATGGAAACTCCAAGATTCAAAATCTTGACTGGGATGGCCACAAATAAACTTACTGTCAGTAAAAATAAATGCATACACACTAATAAACCTTAGTTACTTTTACTAAATCATAATTCATCATACTAAATAATTATGAATTAATTTATTCCAGAATGACTATAGATTTCCAAGTTCCAATTAAATAGGAGTGAAAGATGTAAATTATTTTTCTTTGTAATTATATTTCATATTTATTTTCTGTTTCCTTTGGATGGTTGAAGAAAAGTTAAGTTTTGAACACCAGATTATTATTATAGTGTCTTAAAAATGTTGTATCCTGAATTTTATTTATTATAGAGTGTGTTAAATCATTGGTGCTCAATCACTTAATTGATTTAATTGTGTATTGAATTAAGGCAAAGTTCAAACTATTGCTTATGGTATGATTTAGCGAGGAAATGTGGTCTGGGTCAAGGAGGAGAAAGCGGGAAAGTGGAGTGAGGGGGGAGGAAGAGAGGGAGGAAGGGGAATAGTCTGGAACATGAAATATCTTCATATGCCAGATATGAGAGTTTCAACTATTTTTTGATCTGTCGAATCTGTGAAGTGTATTTCTATTAGAATGGAAATGCCTTACAGTGTGAGCTTTCTGCAGTATAAAGAAGGCAATTGGCTTTCCATTCATGCTCCAGCCTTATCTTTTATCATCAAAGGTGCTGCTATTTTGGTATGAGGTCCTGAAATGTGATGACAACCTGTGACCTTCACAGACTCTGAGTGGAATCCAATATATACCCTCCACACCTGTGTTTCTCTCAGACACAATTACTTACACTCAGGATAACTTTACATCAGCCGTGTTAATGATGCTGTATCATCAAGTGATAACATGATCACAGCTTTTGACACTGATTTTCCTAGCTATGGCATCACTTTTCTTATAAACTTATTACCTTCTTCTTTTCTTCCATTAACTTCATTTTATTTTGACTGTGAAGTTAATTTTCATTAAGGCTGAGTGAAATACTGAAGGAAAAATATAGACTCTGACAACTTCAACAAGAAAGGGAAAAGAAAAGTGGCAGAAGATTTCACAACAAATGTAAAGGAAGACAAGGCAACATTGACTGTGTAGTTAAAATTAAAAGCAAAGGAAATAGATGCTTGGAGACTCAACTGTGAGGAAATGCTGAAATTTATCTAGTGTTCCTAAAGGGAGGTTGAGTGGGTCTCTACTTGGTTTTCCTCAGAGTCTGTTTTACTTTACGTATTAAGTAACTGGGCAATATGTAATTAGAAGTGTCAGTTTTTAAAAATTACTTTAACCATTTGTTGGAAAAATTGAGTTGTAGATAATAAAATATATAAATGAAACAGAAAGGGTTAATTTATTTTACTATGTAATGTACCATAAATTTAAGAATATATCATTTGGACTTTAAAAAATGTAGTTTGTTAAAGATGACTGAGTCTTACTTAAGTAGGTGATTTCTAGAGAATTGCAGTGTGTATGCATGTATGGATATGTGTGCGTATCTATGTGTGTAAGTTGTATTCTTTCTTTTTAATTCAAGTAGTTTTATGTTGATGTGATTTAAGATTGGGCTGGCCCATAATAGTTATTACCCCATAAGAACTACTTCTTGAAGATCTCATTTGATGTTGAGGACAGAATTTTTAAACTGAGAAAAATTAGAAAATGTCAGGCACTGTACACCTACTGTCAAGAACTGGTAAACAAATGAATAGGTCCTTTACCGTTGAACGCAGTAGCCTAAATAAAATTTGCCCAATAGTGGCACATACTGAAAATGTTCTGTTTGTTAATGCTTCTGGTATATATGTTAAAGCTGTTTCATGTATTTTGAAAGAAACAAAAGAATGGGTAGGCATAGAAGTTTGGGGAGCTCAAGAATCTGCTGTGACCATATATTTAATATAATTAAAATTTAAAAACTTTCTTCTCTCTGAAAATAGTCTTGACAAAATTGAGGAATTACATAAATTTCACATCTCAGTAGTATCATTAGCACTGTTCAGAATTTTCAATATGTAAATCCAGTAATAGGCTAGAGAATATTATATTGATCTCATTGAATTAGCCTAAATTTGCTTTTATAAAAAGGTGAATTTCTTTTTGTGTTTTTATAATAAAATTTTGGAAAAATTTAAAATAGAATCATTAAAGAAAATTATATTGTAAGCATCTACAATCCCTTATTTAGAGAAAATATTTTTAAAATTTCAATTTATTGTGACCTTTGTATAAATATCAACTTTAAAATTTGAATTGAGTTCATACTTTATGTTTTTGACATTTTGCATTAAAATTTCATTATAATTTCCTATCTTACAGAATATTATTCTCAAATCATTTTAATGAATACTTGATATTTTAGTCTTTGAATATGCTATAGTTTATTTAAACCTTCACAAAATTTGAATATGTCATTTTTTATTTTAAAATAAAATTATATGCATTTGTATACATTAATCTTTGTAAATCAGATCATTTTTAATATATTTGCATATATATAAAAACAATTTAAAAGATGCTAACCAGTGATGACTTTTTAGATACAACACCAAAGGTACAATCCATGAAAGAAATAATTGGTAAGCTAGACTTCTTTAAAATTAAAATCTTTTGTTCTGTGAAAGAGAATGTCAAGAGAATGAGAAGCAAGCCACCGACTTGAAGAAAATATTTTCAAAAGACGTATCTGATAAGGGACTAGAATCCAAAATACTAAAAAAAAAAAAAACCCTTAAAACTGAACAGTAAGAACAAAACAACCTGATTTTAAAATGGACCAAAGACCTTAACAGACGGCTCACCAAAGAAAGTATACAGATGGCAAATAAGCATATGAAAAGATGTTCCACATCATTTCATCAGGGAATTAAAATTTAAAATGGGATGCCGCTACACACTTATTAGAATGGCCCAAATCCAAAACATTGACAGTACCTAATGCTAACAAGGATGTGGAGCAACAGGAACTTTTGTTCATTGTTGGTGGGACTGCAAAATAGTACAAGCCACTGTGGAAGATAGTTTGGCATTTTTTATTAAAACTAATCACATTCTTATATGATTCTTCAATCAAGCTTCCAGATATTTACCCAAAGGAATTGAAAAGTTGTATTGAAGACATGTCAATACAGAAACCTGCACATGGAAATGTTTAGCAGCTTTATGGATAAACGTCAAAACTTAAAGCAACCTGGATGTCCCTCAGTGGTGAATGAATGAATAAACTGTGGCAATAAAATATTATTCAGCACTGAAAACAACAAAAACAACAAAAAAATCCAGAGCTATCAAGTCTCAAAAAGGCATGGAGGAAACTTAAATGCATATTACTCAGTGAAAGAAGTCCATCTGAAAAGGCTATATTTAGTATGATTCCAACAACGTGACATTTGGGAAAAGGCAAAACTGTGGAGACAGTAGAAAGACTGTGGTAGTCAGGGGTTGGGGGAGAGTCAGGGATGGATAGGCTGAGCACAGAGGGTTTTTAGGGCAGTCAGACCACTCTGTATGATGCTATAGTGGAGATATGTGTCATTGGACATTTGCCCATCCCCACAGAGGATACAACACCAAGAGTGAACTGCGAAGTGAACTGTGAACTTTGGGTGATTATGGTGTGTCAATATAGGTTCATCAGCTGTAACAAATGTACCATTATGTTGGGGAATGTTAGTAATGGGAAAGGCTGTGTGTGTAGGGAGCCATGGGGTTTATGGGAAATCTCTGTACTTTCTCCTCTACTTTGCTGTGAATCTAACACTGCTCTTAAAAAAATAAAAGTCTTAATTAAAAGAAATTCTAACTGGATAGGCAGAAATCATCACATTTTTAAAAAAGTGAAGTATATTCAGTTATAATGTATCAATTTCTGGTGTACAGCACAATGTCGCAGTCATGCATATATATACATATATTCATCTTCATATTCTTTTTCATTAAAGATGATTATAAGATATTGAATATAGTTCCCTGTGCTTTACAGAAGATATTTTTTAAATCAGTTTTTATATATAGTGGTTAACATTTGCAAATCTCAAACTCCCAAATTTATCCCTTCCTGTCTCCTTTCCACTGGTAACCATAAGATTGTTTACTAATTGAACTCATCTACAAAACAGAAACAGACTGCCAGACATACCACATTTTAATTTGCATTTTACTTGTTAGTAAATTAGAAAAGAACTTATTTTAAAACTATGTTATATGGAATTTTGTTTCTTAATTGCATATTTATATAATTTGCACCATTTTTCTTATTGCTTTTTAGTATTTTTTTTTCAGTACCCCTATTTAGTTCTAAAATCCTCTAAGGTTTTGAGGTTTTATGAAGACTACTTCTATGAATAAAAATAATTCAGTAGCATTCATATCCAATTCCTGAGGTGGTAGACACGTTACTCTTCTTGCTAAAGAAACATCATTAGCAAAACCTGATCTTGTCCAAGCTATATAAATTGGGATTGAATGGCATTGCTGAGAACAAGTCAGAATTAATAACTGACAAGACAGTCTAAGGTAAACAACTTCAGTTGAACTTTATATTGCCACACTTTTTCTAGAGTTTCAGATTTGCTATTATATTTTGATAATATATCAAGTGTACTTCAACATGAAATTGAAATGAGTCAAAAACTTTTTCAGGGTGCAGATAATTTTGATATACCAAAAACTTCACATCTTCATGTTCATAGGCATGTCACAGATACTGTGGGTTTGTCCAAATTATCACAGGTACGTTCCAAAAAAGAAAAAAATAATTTGAGCTCCTCTACTCAAATCCTGTATCAGTCAGCCAGGACTACCATAACAAAGTACTGCAGTCTGAGTGGCTTAAATAGCAGAAACTTACTCTCTCACAGATCTGGAGCCTAGAAATCCAAGGCCAAGGTGCTGGCAGAGTGGGTTTCTGGTGAGACTGCCTGGCTTTCAGGGGGCCATCTTTTAGCTGTGTCTTTACATGGCCTTTTCTTTGTGTCTGAGCTCAAAGAGAGAGGAGAGAGAGAGGAGAGGGGAGAGGGAGAGAGAGAGAAAGAGAAAGAAAGAGAGAAAGAGGAGACAGAGAGAGGAAACAAACACAAATGCGAGTGTGCTAGCTGTTCCTAGACCTGCCTCTCTTCCACTAGACCCTACCCTCATGGTCTCACTTAGCCCAGCCCAACTGGGGGCTAGCGCTTCAACATAGGAATTTTGCGGAGATGTCATTCCATAACAGATATAAAGCGCTTTTGCTGTAGTCATTCATACTGTATAAGGGAAAGAAGAGATTCCAAGGCAGTGCATTTATAATAAATAAAATTTCTAAAACATCAAGTAGGAATTGATATTGAAATAAGCAGAGGAGTGCACTGAACAAACCCACATGCATCCATCCACAGTTCTCCTCCACAAGTGGGAGCTCTACGTAACTCGAAGTGACAGGGTCCGGTGGCATCTTCTGTTGCTGCTCAGGAACAAGACAATGCAGTGGCAAAAATGTGCAGTTTATTTTAAACTGTATAATGGGTGTAAACCTATATCAGGACTGTTGAAGAATAACTTAAATTCTTCATTGTGTCAAAGTAAATGAGGCTAATACCAGTTTATCTTTTTTTTTTCTGTTTATTAATTCTTACATATCTACAGGTTAGAAACATAATTTGAAATATAGTCTCTAGGAGCCATCTGCCACTCTCATTCTCAGATTCGTTTGGTCAGCTCAGAAGTTTTACTGTAAGAAAATGTACCCCTCTAAGACCATTCTAACAGATAGTTATTATTTTGATGGTTTCCCAGATTATTCTGTGTTTTAAAAGTATTGTTGACCATTTGAGAAAGTGCCCATTTTAGAAAGTGATTTTTTTTCTTTGCTTTTTATTTTTTTAATTCCTATGCACCTGAAACATGTATTCATGAAAATGCCTTGATGGGAGAATTGTGATTTCCCCTAAGGCAATTCCATCACATTGTCTGCCATACAGTCATACTCTAAGGAGAAGCAAATCTGGTGGCCTGATAGAATTTTTGATTTAGCAAGATCGTACAATAAACTTTATCTCTGACTATATTCAGAGTAATGTTCTTTCCTTCTTCTTTCCACAACTATACTAGAATGGTAGTCTTGAAAATGAGTATCCCCTCCCTCCATTCAGACATTAGTATTTCTTAGGCTAAGGGTGTAAATTTTCTGTACTGTCTGGGGTCACAATAGTTTGTTGTGTCTGTGTGCTTTTGTGGGTTGAGTATGTATTTAAATCTTTGAATTCTTGTTACTTGCCTGAGTAATGTTACATATGAATGTGTACCAGAACCTACAGTTTAGTTTGAGATATGAGCATTTTCTCCAAGTATTTTAAAGGTTAATTTTAATGTATTATTTTATTCCTTCTTTCAGAATAGTAACATTAAATGCTATGAAATTGAGATACATGGTGTTATGAGCAAATGTAATGAGGGAAAGGACAATGATCAGTGAGGGTGGAAAGACTTTCTTGGGCAAAAGATTTTTCCCACATGTCTTAACATTGAAGAGTAATTGATTAAGCAAGGGTATGGTGAGCAGAGCCCAGAATTTATAGCAAACAGTAGGCCACTGTTAAGTCTTTTGAACTTTTTCTAAATAGCAGGGAAAGACAATGCAAAAATTTGGTCAGGATGTTGCTTCATCTGATTTACATATTTAAGTAAATAATTTGCTCAGGAATGAACAAGAAGTACCAAGAATGGAGGCAAAGAGAACATTTAGAAAACGATTACTTTCATTTGAGTGAGAGATAATAGAAAGTAGTCTAAGAGTTGGAGGTGTTTCTGGAGAGAAATCAGTGGCTTTAAGAAGTATTTTGGAGATGAGGCTAATAAGACTGATTGATAGGATATGTGAAGTGAAGAAGAAATATTAAGGATGATGCTGTTCTGAGTGCAGCCCTTCATCAGATTTGGGCATAGAGATTGTAAGTTTAATTTTGAATGTGTGGAGTTTGACGTGCTCTTAAGACAACTAATTGTTCGACATCAGCTAAGAAGCTGAATGGGAATAGAGCACAGAGGAGAGAGAAATATTCTAGGAGAGATATACATATATATATGTAATATATATCTATTATGTATGTATGATATATATATATTAATGTGTGTAAGATTACCTAAAGAGATAATATACAGTGCTAAAATAAGCATTAAGAAAATATTTCAGTTTACACAGAAGATATTATATTTGTTTTTCATAGTTTCAGTATAAATTAGTACAGATTAGTTAATTTCACATAAACATAAAAAAGGGCTTTTAGACTCATGGCTCTAGGAGTAAGAAATTAGCTTTGGAGGTGTTAAATCCTCATTGGCATATGTAATTGATCAAAGGTTAGAGAACTTAGAAGTTTTAGATTTCAGATTCTTTTTTAGACCTGAAATTGTTATTTCTATTGTAAAATCAAAAAAGTCAAGTATTTCTACTTTATTTGTAACTTATTACAATGAATATGAATGCTTTATTATTTTAAAAGAATAATAAAATGATTAAAATAAAAATGAGAGGCAGATAGAAGGAAAAGAGAGAGTGAACAGAAGTCATTGATTTTTAAAAATCGTAATATGCCATCCATAGTTACACATTTAATATTACCATACTTTAGAAACATCCCTATTTAAAATAGAGATTTGATGTTTCCATGAATCCCAAGGTTGGTCATCACACTTAAAGAAATGGAGAAAGCATTCCACGTTGCACTTAAACTTTATGGAGCATTTTGCAGTATCATTTAACTAGTTCCAGGTTTTATGTCTACCATAGTAGTTGTCCTCCCACAAACACATGGTAAATATAGAGCAATGGGAATAAGTCTGTAGATCAAGTTTTAGAAGGCACAATAGGAATCACGTAACCCAGCAATGGTATATGGCACTTCCCCGATGTATTATTCATGACCACAGGAGTGCTGAATCATTTCCTGCATTCAGCAGTGGGATACTTCCAAAACTCTGCATGAAGAATCATTGCACATTTGTGAACAGAAAAAAGCAAATATATATAGAGAGCAGTAGTTTTTCATTTTATCTGCCTTTGCATAACATTGTTTATGTCTAAAGAATACTTGAGATGCAAGATGCAGAGATTCTATTCAACTTTATACTTCATCAGCTATACTGAATATGTTGTCCCTGCAGAATAATGCATTATGTTGTAAGTAATTGGAAGGTTATATTCGTAATTATTGGGTTCCACTCTAAAACACTTTGAAATTTGGTTCTTGTCAATGCGTACCTTTAAACAGCTGCTACTAAAATTTGACTCTCTTCAAAGAGAAAGAATAAACGAAACCCATGAGAAATAGTGAAACAGGAAGTAAGTGTAGGGAAACAAAATTTGCCACCCCAAAATGTGTCTCTTTGGCATGAGGATTATTTAGGTTGATTATTTTTAAGGCCCAAAATACTGAGAAGGAACCTTAACCTTCCTTCTAAATGCTTGAAAGAACATAAATAGAGGTTTTGTACCAGAGATAACTATAGTATGGAACCAGGTGTGGTAGACAGGAACCTAGAAAAGTCTATTTGTTAAAATTCCTGTGTCCCATTGTTTCTGCACAGCCCAATAAACATGTGTTTACCAGACATTTGCTTTTCCATTTCCATGTCAATTGCCTTCCTCTCCTTTGAGGTCCCAAGTCACTACCCCAACATCCTCTTTTGCCTTTCGCTGAAAATGGTATTAAACGTGAAGGCTTGGGCCATTTTGGTGAGTTACTCAATTTTCTGGGTCTCTCCCATGAATACATGTTATTCAACTTTTGTTTGATTTTTCTCCTGTTAATCTGTCTTATGTCAATTAATTCTTACACCAACCGGAAGAATCTAGAAGGGCAGAGAAAAATTTCTTCCTCCTCAACATTAGGTTCTTTATAACGTTCTCCATACGTATCTGCTTTTTTGTTTTGTTCTGTTTTGTTTTGTTTTGTTTTGCCTTGCCTTGTCTTGTTACTGTGGAATGCAACATTTGCTGAGAGACTAATTTCAAACTTTCTTCTAGGGCACTATACTGTCCAGTAGGATTATAATAGAAAACACAAATGTGAATCATATGTAATTTTAAAATGTTTATAGCCATACTACCTATTTATAGGTAAAATCAAATACTATGTTTTATTTTCTCAAATACATGAAAATATTGTCAATTAAACACCTAATCAATATAAAAATTATTGAAATGTTTTACATTGCTTTTGTACTTAGATATCACTATCTACTTTGTGTTTTAAACTTGTAGCACATCTCAGTTCAGACTAGCATCACATTTCAGGGGCTTCATAGCAACAAATAACTAGTGGCTACCATATTGCACACAGGCTTCTAGGTAGTCAAGCACCAACACAGTCATAATTTCTGATGATCCCAATAGGTATGTGGAAGTTGAGAGATAGGAGTAAGGATCTCAGGTTTAAAATCTAACAACACTTCAAAACCAAAACAAGAGGTAGGTTACTAGCTAAGATCCTCATTATTTATATATGAAATCAATGAGTGAACATTTTTGTGGCTATAATAGAATATAATCCTAGGTAATAACTAACAAAGCTCTGAGCCCTGCAGGTAAATCAGAAGTTTGAAATAAGGATGATTCATATTTGATAGTGAATGAAGTAAGCAGAGACCTTAATCACCCACGGTGGGGGGGGGGGAGGTCAGAATGGTATACAGATCCAACAAAAATTAGTTAGAAATTAAAAAGTCTCAAAAATTAACCAAAAAACATCCTTAGGAGTTAGATTTGTACCTACATTTAATTATCTCCAATTCCCAGGAAAGACTAGAGAAAATGGTCCACCTTTTGATACCTTACTAAAAACATACTCAGATGAGTTAAATGTTTCTTTTATAATATTACCTGGGGCTTCCAGAAAGAAAAATATAAAAATGTTGATTTTTCCTATTTTTTTAGTTTTATACACTACTCGGATCACCTGATTTTTTAAAAATAAAATTCTACATGCTACAGTAGAACTGCCCAGGTAACAGATTTTACCAGTATATCCTATCTAAGTATAATTTTGGCATTTCTTTGCCATTGCATCTTAATTATTTTGATTATTCCCACAGTGTGTATGATCAGCAGCAGGACAAAGGCACACTTTAAAGTAAGATCTTTTTTTTTTTTAATTGAAGTATAGTCAGTTTACAATGTTGTGTTAAAGTAAGATCTTATCAAATGTAGCAGAGTTAAAATGTTAACAACACATGTATCCTCTCAGGAATGTAATCAGGTAACTTTTCTCTTTGGAAATGTAATTTTTTATTTCATAATACACATGGAGAGTACACTTTAATTTGTAGCAAGTAAAATACATGTTTTACTTTCTGCCCTACTGAATCACCTCTGGAAGAAAACATTTATCATGAGTTATTCTTTAAAATTTCACTTAGAATGAGACTACTGATTTTCTATGCAGGGCTAAATTAAACTTCAGTATTATAGTACCAAGTATTTACCAGGGTCCCCAAATGTATCCAGTCACCTTTGTTATCGAAAATCTCATGGCTGAAATAGTGGCACAAGAATTATATACCATTCTTTTGACAGTGTAACTTCTTAAATCGTTTGAATCTGCTGTAAAGTTAAATAAATAGATACCAGCAAGTAAGTCAGGTCTTTTCTAGAAAACAGAATAGATGCGTAAGGATTTTTCCTCTATGTGTGGCTTCTCTGGCATCTTCAGAAGGTGATGTCTAGATGTTGCATATGAACATTGTGTAAAAGTAGTTCTCACTACAGTTTAATAAAATTGTTACTGCACAAGAAGGGTAAATTTTCTACATTATAATATGAAATATTAAAGGGGTTTTCTTTTTCCTTTTCCTTTTTTACAGTATGGTAGAAATCCTATTTTCCCTCTGAAAATAGGATACCTAATACTTAGTAATCTTTTTAAAGTTTGTCTCCTGTTTACATGCACCACCTTTGCTAGCCCCTTGGGTCCTGGCATTCTTCTTCTCTAGTCACTTCCCTCCATGCCTCTGCCCAACCTCAAGGCCACATTTCTAGATCAGTGTATATGTCTTACTATCTTTCACAACTGTTCTCTTTCCAAAATTTTAATCTGAAATCCTCTGTCTTTCCAAGCTTCGGATTCTCTCCCTGGCACTGCTATTGAACCTAGCTGTTAACTTCCCCTCCCATTGCAGCTCCCTCTCTGCACTCCCCTAAATATCCCTGCACCCTCTCCCACCGCCTTCTATACTACCTCTGGCCCTCCTCCACCAGTGACCTTGAGAACTTTGAACTCCCTTAGGGGGTCATACTGTAGCTGGCTTTGCTTCCCTGTTTATCTAGCCTTGACACATTCATCACTCATTTCAATTCTGCTCTCATCAGACTTTCTATTCTTTGGTTTCCCTTAAGCTTCCATCACAGAAAACTTAACATTGAGCACAGGGATCAGTCCAAACATTGATTTGTCTCATCCTCATGTCAGCTGCTGAGGAGCGCTAGAGAAACTTTACATAGCCATGCCTCCTGGGTCCATTAGCGCTATGAGTATGTAATCTCTTTCCCTAACTACATTCTTAATAATGCCTGGCAGTATTTCTTTTCTACTTGTTGTCTCCAGTTCCTTTTTTTTTTTTTTGATGTGGCTATTCTAGTGTCACCAAGCTCAGTTGACATTAACAGATGTTTCGGACTATTTCCTGAGGAAACAAGTCAACAGTGACAAAATGCCTTAGCTGCCCTTTCTTCGACCTCTGACACAGATCTGTCACATTCAGTGATCCTGGTGTTCATCTCCCTTTCATTTCTCAATTTCAGAGAATGAAATGCTTTTCATCTTTCCAGGGCTAGTTCTCCAACCACGTTCTTGATCTCTTTTCCCCTCTTGTACTCTAGGATCTTAATTCAGCAAACTTTCCCTTGCTTTCTTGGATCTGCAAACACTCTCTTCCCATAGACCCTTTCTTAAAGCAAACTAAAAGTTGACGTGTCCCTGTCTTTAAGTACTCCCTCCTACAACCGTGTATTTCCCTCAAATTAAATTCCCATCTTAGTCCTGTTGACATTCATACTTTAAAAATTACTAATTTCCCTGTTTCTCTTTTATCACTTTGTCTACTGTAATTCATTTTCTCTATTACCCATTTACTTAAATACTCTTTGGAGTATTGGCTGTCATACTCTCTGTATTTCTGATCTAATGGACTTTCCCTGGTTCTTTTTTATCTGGACATTTTAGAATCTTGCCAATGAGACCACCATGACATTCTTAAAACTCCTTCCTTCTTTCCATAAGTTGAACTCTCTTCCTTCTTCTCCTCTGTGACTACTAATAAATTGACTCGTCGAGCAATGAATTTCGCCTGTCCCAAATTTGCTGGTGTGTTCTCCCTGATTCAACATTCGGCAATTTACTTCTGCTATTTGACATTCTTTCCTTAAGTAATGTCTTGTACTGCTCGTGCTTCAATTGTAACTTCAACGCTAAAATTTCACAGATCTATAGCTAATTTAACGTCTTGTCTTTAGAGATGATGATGACAGTGATGATGCTGGCCTCCAGCCAAAGCCCACCTGTATTTGAACAAATTGGGTTTATTGCTCACGGTGAGGGAGAGCACTTAAGTGGAGCCCTGGGATACCTCAGTAAGAGGATTTTAGAAAGGACTTATTACAGGATTTGGGCTTGTGTTAGGTGATTTCGAGGACAATTCAAGGAGATGGGGGTTGACTCTGGATTGGAAGCTATTAGAGAGGAGTCACATAAATCTGTGATTGAGTATCTTAATTCATATTATCTAGAGGGAAGGAGTTACAGACTGGGGAGAAAGGTCAAACTGGTAAAGAAGAGCAGTCCCTCACACCAGCCTTGAGAAGGGGTGCTTTTGGCACTTTGAGTTTGTACAATGACCATGTTTTTAAACTATGCTTGCACGTGATTATGAAGTAGTCTTGTTTTTGTCTCACTTCATCAAGGTCACAAAGTGACCTTTTGGATCTTGGTGTTTTCTGTGAGATTGTTTATATTCACAAGAGAACATGATGCCCTTAGCTCTGAGTGCCAGGCCAGCTCCTAACAATGCCAAAGCCTTGCTGTTGAGTCAGCCAGCTCCTGGGTCTAAGAGGCTGATTTTCTCTTTCTTAACAGCAATGATGGTAGTGATACCAATGACAGGATAATGAGTTTGGCACTTATGGTAGTATTGTTTTAGAATGATTGATATTTGTTAAATCTTTGAATCTTCATATCACTATAAGGTAGTTAATACGCTTTTTTCTCTATTTCATAGATGAGAAAATTAAAACACCAGGAGAGGGGAGTAACTTAAGTTAGTGACAAAGGTGGTAGCTTGTAGAGACCAGCAATATCAAGTACTTCTTACATACCATTGCACAGCTTCCCAGCTGCACTGGTCTCGGGGACTTGGCCACTTATTTTGCATTTGCTTCCTTGCCATTGATTCTCACAGGCACAGCTCAGCTCTGTCTTGTTTTTTGTGTATGCTCTATGTTTCTTGCTTCCTGCCCCAGGTCATCTCTGCTGCTGGTGAGGCCCACTTGGTATCTCTGTGTGAGCAACCTGGAAGGAGAATCAAAGGAGAATTAAAGGATAATTGTACAGGAGAATGAAAGCTTTTGGGTGAATATTTCACTGCTGTTGTTGAGACCTGATTCTCCTTTTCTTCTTCTACGTGGACTATCCTGAAACACACAGTTTTAATGGCCCCTTAGAAGAGTCTCCTTTAATCAAGCAAACAAGTGTGCTTGACTTAATATTGAATGTTTGCTCTCTTTACATCCATGATTCACTCAAATTTCTCCTGACTTAAGCTTCCCTAGAATTGTCCTCCCTAATAAGCTAGTAGTATACAAGCTTTTACACTAGGTTTTGCTGTTTGGAGAACCCAGGTGGTCTGGATGCAGAGTATGAAGACTCCACCTGGCCTGTCCAGTCTCCTCCTTGCTTATCCAATACAGCATAGATGTTGAAAACCTCAGCTTTAGGAGAAGATGAACTTCAGTTGGAGTCTGGATATTGCCACTAATAAGCAATACGACCTTGAGCAATGTATTTGACCTTTATCACCCTATCTTAAAAATTGGGGATAATATGACAGTTACCATTTGAAACAACACCAGTTTGAACTGCACAGATCCATTTATACTGGATTTTTTTCAATAAATATGAACTACAGTACAATGCAGTCTGAGGTTGATTGAATCAGCAGATGGGGAACCACGGATAAAAAGGGCTGATTGTAAAGTTATACCTGGATTTTTGACTGTTTGGGGTGGGGATCAGTGTTCCTAACAACCGCCTCCCGTTGTTCTGAGCTCAACTGTACTTATTTATTTAAATAGCACGACCTCCCTGTCAAGATAATGACAAATTTAATAATGTTCACTCTGACTGACACACTGTATAACACATTAACTTACAGGTCTTCCTCAGCATACAGTGGAATTATGTCCCAATAAACACATTGTAATTTGAAAATGTTGAAAGTTTAAAATAAATCAAGTGCATCTAACCTACTGAACATAGTGGCTTAGCCTAGCCTGCCTTAAACGTGTTCAGAACACTTCTATTAGCTTACACTTAGGCAAAATCATCTGTATAGTAAAGTGCTGAATATCTCATGTAATTTATTGAATACTGTACTGCACGTGCAAAACAGAATGGTTGTGTGGGTACAGATTGGTTATAAGTGTGCTGGGTTGTCTACCCTCATGATAGATAGTGTGGCTGCCTGGTAGCTGTGGTTCACTGCCACTGCCCAGCATCACTAGAGAGTATCGTACCACATCGTCCAGGAAAATGAACATTCAAAACTAAAAGTATGGCTTCTACTGAATGTACACTACTTTTGCATCATCACTATCAAGTCAAAAAATTGAAAGTCAGGGGCTGTCACTATAATGTTTATCTTCATTACCATTGTTAATATCCTCAAAACACATTCCTTCTCTTTTGCTCCAATGCTTGTTAGTGTTACCACTGTAACCTATCACCCAAACTAAACAGCTTAAGGAACTCACTGACTCTTCCATCTGCTTCAGCTCTTTCTCCCTGCAAATTTCCGCCACATCACTGCTCAACAAATCAGTACTTATTTTACTACTCAAATTTCCTCTCACATCTATTTTTTTAAAAATTAACCTTGCTATCTTCATTTTGATAGTCCTAGCCCAGGTCTTGGCAGCATCTCACCATAATTTGTAATAATGGCATCCCGTGTCAGATGGTCTTCCTTGCCTGTTCTCCTTATATCCCAGTCTATACTCTCCTTAGTTTTTTAAAGCACAGCCACATTTCAACACTAACACTGCTGCATTGTAATGACTTATTTCTCTGTGGTTCTCAAGGGTTTATCAACCTTGGCCCTGTTGATATTTGGGGATGGATAATTATCCATCTTAAGGGAAAATATTTGTTGTGTGCAAAATGTTTTTTGCATTGTGGGATATTTAGCAGCATCTCTGGCCTCCATCCAGTAGATTGCTGTAACATCCTCTCCTCAGCTGTGATAAAGAAAGATGTCTCTAGACATTGCCTTATGTCCCCTGGGGTGAAAATCATCCTGATTGAGACTGCTGCTCTATACAACGATTCCTTCATGGTCAGGGCTTGTGTTTTGTTGTCAGAGATTTCCAACACCAAAGTATCATGTTGGGAATATGCCAGATGATCAAGGAATATTTGAATAAACGAATGAGTTTCTTCTTATTTTTCATTTTCATTTATAATCTCAGGGTCCACCCTTTTATCTGTGCTTCCATAATAGCTTTTGCATTTTGCTATGCATACGTCTGTTTCCAGTTGCATCGTATGATTTCCTTATATCCTCAGTACCCATAGAATGAATGGAATATAATAGGTTCTCAGTAAAAATGTATTCAATTATATTTAAGCAGTGCATTAATGCCCATAAATTATTCTATAAATATGTTCAGACCACTTATTTTTAAGGCACGAGATAATAACAGTTATATCCTGTCACATCATGTGGAACTTTCCCTTTATGGCACTTATGCCAACTATATTTAACAACCAATTGTATACTTAATTGTTTAATATCTGTCTTTATAAGTTATGTGAGAGTGAAGACCGTGGCTGCTAGTTTTGTTTTGCCTCCCAGGTGACTAACAGAATCTTGTGCAGAGTACAGATTCAGTAAATTGTAAATCCTTGTCAAATGAATGAATGAATGAATTAAACAAATTCATGCTGCTGCTAAATGAAATGGAAAACTTACGTCCTTGGAGAATGTGGCTCAAAATGTGTATCATGGTTCACTGATTTATATGTTGCAGCAGTATTTGAACCTATATTATGTTATGCAGTCTTAGAAAGTTTCATCTTTGTCAAATTAGTGAAAAAGTAATTTGCCCCACTAAATCACTTCACAAAATAGAGAACTTGAGGTTGTCATAAGTCAATATAGATGTTTGATATCCTAGACTCACAATCTCCTGTTGCTCAGCATGTTCATTGTTTCCCCCAGTACTAATGAATTAGCCCACAATCTTAATTGACATATTGACCTTGAAAACTCCAGAAAATGATCTCATCTGCCAGCTTCATTATCTATGGCTTTATTAGACAAGGAGATTTGACAATAAAACATGAAACAGTCATAATTAATCTACATACTGATGCTATAAATTATACTTCTATCAAATAAAAGTAACCAATGTAATCCCTAGCACTGGCTCTCACAAAAATATTTTGGTCTCATACTCCAAAATATAAAAGCTTTGTTCTGTTACTGTCTGAAACTACTTATTAACCCATAATTTTTTTTAACCTCAAAAGGAATGTTTTATAAGCATTTCAGAGAACAGAATATTGTTTAAAACCTTAAATTTAGTGTCTTTTGAGAAATGTTCTCACATCAGAGGAAACCAGCATGCAGCCTTAAAGAATATTAAAACTAAAAGAAAAAAAATTCTCTTCTCATACATATTGCTGTGTATTTTCTTTTCTTACCGTGGATTCCTGTTGTTCCCAATAGGGATCCCAATTTTAGAATATGCCATAGACATCTGTACTATAGAAGCTAAAGCTCAAAATTGTTCAGGAGAAGCTGAGATACAGCCTTTCATTTGACAAGAAATTGGAAGCAAAGAAATCATAGTAAATAGACTGCAATAAATGACTTCTAATGGAAGTATGCCATTTTTTTATTAACTGACAGAATATTCAGATGGAAATATTATGCCAAAACAAATTTGAAAGTGATCTAACCATAAGCAGTCATATTAGGCACCTGTTGACTCTTCTATACTGTTCATAACTTAATGAAAATGACAATCATTTCTCATAAAAGTGTATGACTATGTTCCCAATAGGGAGTAAAAAAAAAAAAAACACAAAAGTAATTGTCATTTCAACTTAAAAGCTACCAATATTTATGTGGACATTTTATTTTAGCTGAGAGTGTCTCTATTATGCATGCTTTCATTTCTTTTCAGCTTCTAGTATTTTCCAGGACATAAAGTGAGTTATTATTTTATTTCCATTGCCATTAGAGTCAAATTCAAATTTCCAGGATCCTAATGGTCGGACTTCAGTCTCTCTTTCTAACTTCTCTCCCATTTGTCCGTTTTTCCTGTCCTTGCAACTCTACACAGTGCAAAAGCACCCACAGTGCCTGAACGTGCAGTGTTTCTGGTTGTGCTGCTCCCTCTGCCTGGAATGAAGTCCCCACATTTTCTGCCCTGCAAAACTCTCCTTTGCCTTTCAGGTCATAGTTCAAGCCAACACTCTCTCCTTTCGGAAGCTGCCATTGACTCTTCCAGGTAGATTTAGGGGCTCCTTCCTCCACATATTTAACTCCTGCTTTGACTTCCCCCCCACCACACACTTTCTACTCTAGAAAGCAAATTATCAGAGATGCTAGTGTCAACATCAGTGCACCTGGTAATGCCATTTGCTTCTGCATTGATCAGGCCACATTTAGAAAATGCCTTTAATCCTTGGCTATTGCAGAGGAATACTGATGAATCAGAGCATGTTCAGAGAAAAAAAGAAGGAATCGTATAGCCATTTTAACGTGAGCTTCCATTTTCACAATTATGAAATGGTGATAATAATATCGGGCACTGTTATAAAATTGCATTAAAATAACACATTAAAATGCGTTGTTAACTTGAAAAATAAATATTCATAAAAGTGTTCCATGCCTATTTACCAACTTTACTCCCCTGTTTACTGCCCACCATCTTCAAAAACTAGACTCCCCTGAGTGCATTCATTTCTCCTGTTTATAAATAAACTTGTAATGAAATGACTATATTTTATCTTTTATTTTTATCTCCTTGATTGAATGTAAGCTTCTTAGTAGCAGTTATTTGTGAAGTTACTCCTGTATCCTTTAATTCTTACACGTTAATACTAAACACATGATGCACAATCTCTGAGGGAATATGAAGAATAGAAGAGAATCGAGTTTCCACCAGGGGAAAACATTATTACATTCTTTCAAATAGCTAAAGGGTCATCATGTAGAAGATTGGTAACTTCATTCTGTGTAGCTCCAAATGGTAGCTCAAGGAAAAGCATGAGTATAGCAGATTGCACCTCAGTATTGGGGAGGATACTGAAACCTTTAAAAAAAAGGAATCACAAATGGTCTGTTATCCCAATATCTAAATAACCTCTGCTAATTGAAATACAAGAAAATAGTTCATACAAATGATTAGAAAGTAGAATTAATTAAAACTATATAAACTAAAAATAAAATCCTAGTCTTATCTTTGTAGAAACCACTATTTGCAGTATTCTTCAAAAAGGTATCCTACACAAAAGTACATACATGATAGGTACATCTTTAAAATATTTTACACTGAAGGTAGTCTCCCTATTCCCTGCTCTGAACACTACACACACACACACACACACACACACACACACACACACACACACACACACTCTAATTCCAGTTCCTTATTGGTGGACATTAAATTATTGAGTTTATTTGTTAATATAAACAGTGTTGTCATGAGTAGTCCTGTGCATGGATTCTTTGAAGTATCTTGGGGACTTTTTCTAAAGGCTTAATGTGAAAAGGAAACCAAAGAAATAGACTTTCTTGTGAGGTAACGAAGTGTTCATCAGTGTAACATTTCCAGAGGCTTCTCTTTAGAATATTCCTGCACTGGAAGTGCAGCTAGACTAAATGATCCCTAAGACCTCTTCATAATTCTAATATAACAATTTACAAACTTGTTTGTTGCTATTTACACCAAGCTGTACTTCTCAACTGTAGCTATATATTTCAGTCATCTGTAGAGCTTTAAAAAATAATAATGCTCAGTTCCCAGCCCTGATAAATTAAATCAGAATCTCTAGAGATGGGACTCAGGCTTCTTTAAAGCTCCTGGGTTATTTTAATACACATTTAGGGTTGAGAGTTACTGACATAAAGGCCAAGTCATTAACATTGTAAGTTTGAAAAAGAAAGAATGGTAGCAGCAAAGGTACTAGAGCTTTAAGGAACTGATTTCTTCTCTTCTCAAAATGTGGGGAGTATAACAGTAGTTTAAAGAGCGGAAACAAACTAGAGAGAAACTCAGGCACTGCCAGGATAGGACTTTGGTAAATGCTGGTAGTTTTCTCAGAACAGGTACTCCTCTTTCCCCTTTTCTCTCTCCCTGTGCCATGCTCGGAGCAGGAAGGGGTCCACATCTGCCTGCACTCTTTCTCATTGTTATTCATTGGTCCACGGAAGCTGAGATGGGCATCTCAGTTTATTTAATCAGTGGTTCTCTGCAAGAAGGTTGGGAATCATCTCTGTGTATCAGAGCTGATATGTAGCAACGTCCATCAGAAGAGATTAGTAGGCTTCTATCAGGATAGATGCCTCAGGGTAGAATGAAACCTGAAGCTAGGTTAAGTAATTGGGTTCTTGTTCAATAAAAGTGCTTGTTTGTGCTGTGTAATGAAAGATCTTTGGTGCAATAGATGTCTGAATCCAAATACCCTTCGGATTTTCTGATGGATAAAGAGATAAGGGTGAAAGGGATTTAATTTAGAACTATTGAAAAACTTTAAAGAGATTAGAAAAATTGGTAAATGCACTTTCTTTTTTTTTAAAAATCAGGATTCTTTGTTACTTATCAGGACCAGTTATTTTTTTAAAAATTGACAATAAAACTTTTTTGTCAGTTTTGTTTTTGTTGCCTCCCCCCCGTCCCCACCCCCACCCCCCACCTCTGTTTGTCCTTACTAACTGAACTTTCCAAGACTCAGGTTATGAAGAAGATAATGGAGGAATTGTTATCTCCCAGCCCATGTACCTTAACCTGAATTTAAGAAGCAGTAACACTTTTGGGTCTCACTGGAGTGTCACATCAAAGCTATAGGCAGAACATTGGTGAATAGATTTATTTCCATAAATTCAATACTCACTAGTGTATCTAAGCTTCTGTGAAAAAAAAAAAATTGACACTTAGACTAGTATCTTTCAGAACACATTTGAAAAACATATCTAATCCAAAAAATTCGTGTGAGCAGTGAGAGTAGAGTCGATGTGGAGAAGAGGGTGGAATTTGGTGAAATATATTAATCTTAATAAAATCATTCTTGTGTGTGTGTTTTTTTTAAGCATTGTCCCAGGTAATTTTAATAAGTGATTGTTTGAATCTATTTATTTTCTTTCGGGATAAAAAAATTCTATTAGAGAAAGAAGTAATAAAAACGGCCTTTTCTTTTTATTCTATTCATTTTATCTAACAACTGACTAAATAAATGTCTTCATTTGGGGAAAGAAAAAAAGTCCTGAATTCACAACTCAAAGGAGAAGAAAAAAGTCCCTTGACTGAACACAGTCTGTATTTAAATTCCCTTTACCACATGGCACGTTCAGTGTTTTGATCCCTGGTGCAAATCGCGTACCTCTTTTCCTCTCAGCCTCTTCGTTTCACATCCCTGTCATCCTCTCTAACCCTCCCTTCACCCAGTAATCTAGTTATTCACACTTCATATACTTCTGTTCTTTCCTCAGGTTTCCCTGCTTCTCCTCCCTTCTCTCCTCCAGACGCACATATATGTAAGACCAGGGCCATTTTGTGAGTCAGAGTTCTAACAAACAGGTGCTTGTTGAAATTAGCTTATCGTTGGGTTGCCTGCCTAGCCACACGAAGCAGCAGAGCCAGGAAGTAATAACGCTGGGTTGAGGCAAAAATTCGACTTAAAAATTGGTGTCTTGGCAGCTCCTAAGCACCTTAGAGATACATTTTCTTTCAGCAGAGGATCAAAGGCACGCAGATGATGCTTGGTGCTGCTGAAGATGGGAGTGTCTCCTGATGAAAAACATTGCTCGCAGCCTGTGGGTGTCATATGAGGGGCTGAATTAGTAATACTTTAAAAAAGAGACAAGTGACTTCTGAAGACAAACTGTCTTAAAAAAAAAAAAAGAGCTAGACTTCCCATTTATCTCTAAATGAGGAAGGAGATCTTCTCCGTTTTCCCTGACTAACTCTTGACTTCATTTTGGAACTGACAAGTTTAAACAAGATGAGAATCAGATTGCCTCTGCCTATTTCATTCTTTCGACTCCAGCGGACAACATAATTAATGTTGCTGTAGGAGAAGGAAAAAAACGTTCTTGATGGGAACTTGTTTCCTCTGTCTTTTACAGGCACCATTCTTGAGAGGGTGGGTGCTCTTTTTGACATATTAGTAGGGGAGGTATCACACACGAATGTCTTCGATTTTTTTGTCTGTTAATTTGTAGTGAAGCCAAAATCGCCTTTGTCTTTTTATCTTTTTATTGTACACAGAAGTTGATAATTATCATACCGTAAAAGAAAGTAGCATCTAAAGCAAAAGAAAAGAAATTCCGCAAACACATTCATCACCTAATTCCTTTAGCCAGACCCCTCCTCTAATATGATTTTCTTTAGCATGTTTTCTGAATGTGGTTCTTTGAGAAAATTAGCTACAACAAAGTATTAACTATACCAGTAGCTCTCTGGTATCAGTTGTAACTAGTTCCCCTCAGTTCAGAGTTTCATTTCTTTTTACCTAGATTATCAAAACAGTCTTTCAGCATCATTCCTACAAATCTCAGTAGACTTCCCATCTTCTCTTGTTAAGTTTTCTGCTCAGAATCCTTCGGTTTCTCTGCCTTAGTTACCAAATCAATTATGAATGCCTTATCTTGGCATTCACAGTTGTCCATAGCTAGACCTAATATATTTGCTTTCCTACTTTGACACTTACATGCTTCTCTAATTAAATTATATACATAAGAGTATTCAGACCTCGTGCATGATATTCAGTCAACATGGATTACTTTTGTGGCCCACATATTTACTATTCTATTCTTCTATCAAGACCCAGTTTAAATGCCGTTTCATCCATAATTTTTTTCTCTTTTCCTTCATTTACTCTACCCACCACCACTGCCACCATTGAGACACCATCATAATTTATTTCCACTTTTTTTCCCTGTTTGTTTTTGTGCTATTGCAAATGCCCAATTCTTTGTGATATATTTATTCACATGCATATCTATCTGCCCTAGAAGCATCACAAAATAGCAATAAAATTTCTTTTTTATACCAGATATACTCAAATATTTTTAGATATGTTGAAGAGTTTATTATTACATGAAATACATATAAAATTTTTTCTTATGTTCAGTTTTAAAAGGGCCTGATTAGATTGTGAAAAAAATTTACTGAGAATGCTTTTGATACCTCATATAGACAGATTACCTTCTGTCAAGAAGGCAAACACATCTATTTTCAAAGGCAGAAAATTTTGCTTATTTTTCTTGCTAGTAATAATGGAAAACACTTTAACCTCCAATTTTTTAGTTGAATGTGGAGCAGTCTTATCACATATTGATTTATTGTCTCTGAACTACAAAAGGTGGTTTGGCTATTTACAGTCAGTATAAGATGTTATATATGTACAGGGTTGCAGATGAGGACCATTAGAATAAGTCCCTTGGGAACTCTTGGCTAAGGCAGAAGGGACATATCATACAAGTAATTATGGATGCAAAAGAAGGATAATATGAAAAGATATGTGATGGCTTTAAATATAATTTATTTTCTAACACAGTTGATGCTATGCCATTCTCTATAGAAATCTACATGGAGTCCAATTCCAAAGTTCTCATTTTGTGAGAATTCAAATTGTACTTCGAAATGGTTTCTGTTTGTAAGAAGAATCAGTATTTGATCTCATGGATTAAAACTACTTAGGCATCTGTAAGTTGGGAAAACTGAGGAGTATGACAGGTGGGTATGAGTCACTCTTTTTCAGCTTTTTATTTTTCTGAAATATACTTAATGTTTGTTAGAAGCTTATTATAATTCTGTTATAACTAAAGGAAATTTCCCTTTATGGCAATTCATGCTGTATTTTTATTTCCATAAGAATTTTTAGCCATACAGACTTTTCATGAGTAATGTAATTGATTATTTTTATTTATAGTTATTTGTGGATACACAATTTTATGTATTTATCCTGCCAGTCTTCTCAGGCCAATCTACATAATACTAGTTTTTCATATATAGTGTTGTCTTCAAATACTGTATATGATACAATATTTTTACCTCTTTTAGGCTGGAAATCACATTTCTAATTCTTTTATACTCCAGTATGTAATAACTAATATAGAATTGTGCATTCAAGCAGTACACAAAAAGAACTAAGTGAATAAAAATATGAAGAAAATATAATTATTTGTAAACATATTATTATTAAAATCTATATATTGATACAACATAAAAAATAACTTATGTTCATGTTGAATAGCCAACTTAATTTCATTTGTGTAATAGAGAACATTTTCTTAATCTAATTTAAGGATAATTTTACTTGTGTAATATAGATGCTAAAAGCAAACAGCAGAGCTTTGGGCAATGGAAAACTGTACATTTTAAAGAATATACATTATCTATGAGAAGCATCATAGAATTTGGAAAATGAGAGATTAATTATTGGATAGACCCAGAAAAGGTTTTTTTTTTTTTTTTTTTAATATACTGTTCTTCAGTGAATTGTTTATAATTCTTATCACATGGACTCCAGAATCATAGGAGATCATATTATAGCAAAATGTCAGCATCTTTCTCGGTGTCACTTCTCTCCCCAAATTGCTATTGTCCTCTCGCTCTAAATGATCAGTGTCATTGTGACCCTACTTGTAAAGAATTAAGTTATGTTAGGTCGGTATTCTACAGTAAGTCATTCTTTGTTCTGTTCTGGAAGATTGACTTGTTGTGACCTGAATCCTGTAACAGTGGTAACTAGATCCCAATTTTAAGCCACTTTTGCTTAGACCTCACCCATCTCTAGGCCTCCCAACTCCAAAGTCTTGAATCCTCTTTCTCTAAATTTGTTTCTGTCTATAACCCTGTTACCTGCTTACAGACTTTCCTGATGCTAATTATTTGTTTTCCTACTTGCTAGACTCTCCCAATGTTACTTCCTTGTAAACAGCCCTTTTCCATGCTCCTCTGATTACACTCTTCCTCTGTATTAGACGTCTTTATAAAGTTTATGCCAACTGCTTCCCCAGATTACCAGATCTTTAACTATGCCCTCTCAATCCATATCCATGGAATTAATGAGTGAAATAAAAACCTAACATCATTCTACTAAATCCTGACTAGAACAAAGAAACATAAAGAAGAAAATTTCTATTAGTTGTGGAATTTTGTGAAGCCATACACTAAATATAAATGTCATGAATAATACATATAGGGACAGACTGAAGCAAAATACTGGCAAAATGATTGTGGTGAATGGCTTTGATTAGAGGTTTGATGGAACCCTGTAAATATTTTCTAACTTGGTGGTATAAGAACCAGAAGTCAGAAAAAACTGGGATAAGTACGTATCCCCCCTTAAAAGTACTTTAAGCTTTAGCTTAGTGTTCTGGGTGAGAGCCCCAAGAGTACATGTGGTCCCTGGAAATCGTTAGAAACATTTGTACGTAGTGAAGTTCATCTGTGATCCACTGAGCAGTATCAGCAGGATGAAGGTCCTACACAGTCACCATTTACCTGGAGTTGATGTTAGGTTAAACAGAAGACTAGAAAGAATAATCCCGCTGTTTTGTCAAATCCAGAGACAACACTTCACTCTGCGTCTGTCCATATGTGACAACCCTACAGAGTCTCCACTGGCTCTTGGGTCCTAAAAATGATCATGTAAACGATCAAATAGTTTTGCAGCTGATCACACTGTGGGAGACGTCCCTGCGGCCAGTGAAGCATCATCCCTCCTTTGACAGAAAAAAAACAGACCTCTTATTCATGATTAGTCAACATTTTAAAAAGGGGAATAATGACGACAACATTAAGCCTATGAATTTTTTTCAACAATAAATGAAGAATATAATGTTCAAGAGACAACATATTTTTAAAAAGAACATTTAACTACAAAAAGCAAAAGAGTTGTGAAAAAATAGATGACTTAAGAGTTGAATATTTCAAAAGTGAATGTTAGGAAAATATATTCCACTCAAATATTATAAAACTGGGCACTGGTTGGGGCGAAGGGGCAGATTGTATTGTACAAAGTCTGATCGGAAGGTCTGTGGAGGATGAATTCGAAGATCTCTCTCAAATTGCTGAGAGGAGAAGAAGATAAAAATAATGAGGAAGAGGTCAATACATACAAAGTAAAATCCCAATTTATATATAATTGATACTCCTGGAGAAGAGACTGGGTGGAGTAGAAGGAAGAAAGGCAATATTAAAGATGTATTGAAAATAATATTTCTCAGCAGATTGATCTCTGAACTTTAAGCATCATCCAAGCAGCCAAGGGATAAATGAAATGAAGATCTCCATAATAAGGAAATTATTATTTTTTCAACAATAAATGAATTATTTGAATTATATTAAATAATATTGAAGCCCTTTTTATATACATTCAAACAATTTAATAATTCAATTAAATATAATTATTGAACTATGATTGCCATAGAAAACATAGAACTAAATATAAATTATTACAAGTATGATTAACATCCTAAAATAAAAAGCCAGAAATTATTCCTAATAGAGTAGGTGATATTTTAAGTCACTAGTAAGTTTTCACATCACTGTTTATATATGCACATTGTCCCTTAGAAGCAGAAAAATCTGTGTGGGAAGTTAAGATACAGGTGTTTAGGAGAGAGTTTAAAGTTAAGATTAGTGACCAAGGGATAGAGACAGAACAAAGGGCAGGAATTCAGAAATTCAGGGAAGGTGTACAGTTCATAGTGGTCAGAAAAATCATGAAGGTGAAAATGGCTCTTAAGGGTAAGTTTCTGAGTAATTTGTTGTCACAGAGATGTAGGTTTAAATTCTGCCTCTGTCGTAATGTAATTTGAGACTAGAGACTAAATATCTGATTTCCCTGGGCCTCATTTCCTTACCTCTGAAAAATGAGGAACAATGAACGCATGTAGCATTATGCACCATGTGTGAGGACTAGGTGAGATACTGGATGCAGAGCATCTGACACAGGTTCTGGTTTATCAGGTTTGATACACTCATAAAATCCTTCTCCAAATCTATTCCTGTTGTTATTGTTAGTTGTTATTGTTTCCTTGGTGTATATTTTATATATCATTCCTCAATAGGAATATCTTGAAAGGGTTTGCAGTATAAGCTAAGTGTCTTTAATGGAAGAAGCATGATGTAAGGGGACCAATGAGAAACATTTTTTTTTAATTATAGGGTGTAATCAAGCTGTGTATCTGAACTTCAGATCTGATTTGTTTGATTTGGTGTCTTAAAAGTGGCACTGACTTTATGATTTTCCACACTTCTCATCATTCTGTATAGTCCTATATCCAGCTTTATAGAAGCATTTGAATTGCCTCATTTAACTTTAAAACATCCAAGACTTTCTGTTTCTATAGCAGAAACTTTTAACTGTTATTAAAATGCAGATATGCCTGGTGAACACTTTAACTTATCTTTGGCCATTTTATATTTTTACGGTAAATACTGATTTAAATATAAGACTGAGTGCAGATTTTGATGGTCAGGTGTGGGGCTGGCACGTGAAAAGGAAAAGAACCATGAAGACATTGATTTGGCTGAACCCATCAAAGACAGGGACAGATGTGTAGAAGCACAGGCCGGGAGCACTGAGGACAATCTTTGGTTGATGTTTTTTTTCCTTAAAGGCTTAGGGACGCACCTGAGTCAAACTTAACATGATAAGTTGTGCATTTTGTTTTGTCATTAAATAAATAGGAAAATCTCTTCAAAGGCTTTCTTTGTCTTACAAAGAGATCATTTTATACCCTTCATCTCAGGTCATTTACCAGCATTCACTGATTCTTGATACAGGGATCAGAACCAGGCATCCATCATGAATTTTGTGGCAAAAATGAAGTGCTTTCTTCAAATGTCTTCTGACATTTCATTACCTCTTTAAAAATTTATGGGTACATATATTGGAGTTATGAGAATGCAACAGCATAAATCCCAGAGAGCTAGAGTTTAAACTGAATCTTAGAAACTTCTTGCCCAATTTTCAGCAGTATTGTGAAACTGGTTCTACAAGTTCCTGGTCATGGAAATAACTGATATCAATCTTTTCTTTTTAAAGAAATTAATTTGTTTTCCTTTATTTGAATTTTTACAAAGAATGCAACATGTAAAACAAAGAGTACAGGAATTTTGAAGATAGGGTGGGGAGATTGGAGTTCCTTTTCACTCTTTCCCCTCTGGCCTTAATCCTTACCCTGCTTGGCAGTGGAAATTCATCTTGAAATCTTGTAGAATTTGGGAATTCCAAACCACATGAGAGAGGCCTTTTTAATATCAGGCTATCCTTTTTTTTTTTTTTTTATGCATTGCTATGTACCTTCTGTCGTTTCCCTGTGACTTACATTCTCATTTGTATTCTACTACTGACCTGCTTTGAGATGTTTAATAAATAATTTCACCTTTCTTTGCCTTTATGCCTCTGTTTCCAGTTCATTTATGAAAACACTATTAATCATACTATTGTGGGTGAAAGGAACAGTTTTGTCCCTTTCCCTAAATTGAATATATGTGCATAGTAAAGATGTAAATGGAAGCTATCTTTTGGAGGATTCAATCATATTAGTAGTAGGGGGCAGAGTTAAAGAGAAAAAAATGTGTCCATACACACCTATGATTGTGAAAGGGAGAGAACAGTAAGAATATATTACTGTCCCTAAAATTAACTGTTAGTCTTGCTTATGCCACATAACACTCCTGGATATTTAAATACCAAACTAGCCCATGTGTTCAAAATTGGAGTCTTGCTTCAACTCTCACCTTTAGCTTAATACAGTGATCTCAGACTCATGATAGCTATTTCACTCTGCTCCTAATACTCAGTCCTTTTGCCTACAGTAAACTCTGACCCTCAAGTTTGTGTGACTTGGCGCTAGGGATTGCTTTGAAGCACTGTTGGTTCATGATAAGAGGAGAGTGAACACTTATATAAGACTAGCAATTAATAGACCAGAATAGAGAGGATAAAGTGAATCAGAAAATCTACTTTATAGGCATTATAATAATCTAGAATGAGATGATAAAGGCCTGGGCTAGGTCATATTAGAGCTGGAAATTGTGGGTGGCCTTTCAAAGTAAAATTAATAAATGTTAAATACTAATTGTGATGAGGAAGAGAATAAGAAATGATGTCCAGTTCTTGATCTTGGTAGATTAAGAAAATGTCTATAAAGTGGGACATTGGGAATAGGTATTAGTTTTAGTTAATTGTACTTGACATGGATTATGAACTCTGTTAATATCTGAATAAATGAACTGAAGCAGAGATGACCTGTCAGTTATTGTAAGTGGCAGACTTTCTCTATACTGAAACTTCGAAGGTGAGCGTTGAAGATTCTGACTCAGTAGTCAGTCTCTGCAAAAAAGATTTGATGTAAAAGAATTTGATGGACAAGGAATGATTATTGAAGACTTCTGGAATTCAGTGGATTAAAGAAAATCAGTAAAATAAATATAAATGGGGGTAGGGAGAATGAAAGATGAGGTGCATGTTCAGAAAAGATCAGAGAGGCCTGGGGAGTACCCAGTCCCCGAGGCAAAGGAGAACTGCAAGAAGACTGGTCAAAACTAGGTACGCTGAGAAAAGGCCTCGTATGTGGCAGGAGCAACTGCCATCAATTTACATAAAGCTGCTACGTTAGTCGAATAGTTTGTCTGTCTTCTACTGGTTATTTAATTGCTCATCTCCATGTTTTCCGTCATTTGAAATCTGTTTCCTTTCCACTTTATCATAAGCCTTTCCTTTTAAAAATACTTAGGGGTTGGGGGTGGTATGGCTCAGTGGTAAAGCACATGCTTAGCATGCAGAAGGGCCTGGGTTCAATCCCCAGTACCTCCATTAAAAAAGTAAAATAAAATAGACAAAACTATCATCTTTCACAATTACCATTTATTAAAACTATTAATGAAACATTTCATAATAGTTGCATATCTTAGATTATTTTTTAATTTTTATATACGTGTGTGTGCATACACAACTTCATTTAAACATTGTACAAATTATTCTATTACTTTTGTTACATACTCCAGAAGAGAGTTTTGATAGGTTGGAATGTATAGATTTAAAAATCATCAATATATATAGAATGTTATATCCCCCTTGGTACCTTGCTGAAGAGGATGAAATATATCATGAATCGTGGCATCAATTCTGTTTTTTTTATCACATAATGGAATCTCACTGTCACGAGTACATTCAAGGTGAGAATGTCACGGGGAGGAATACTGCGTGGAAGTGTTTAGGCAATGGTTTATTTGCACTGAGTTAACTTTTAGGACTTGTTACCTTTCATGTGTCCAACAGCAATTAGAGACAGCCTTTAGTGATTATAAGTGTAACATTGACCCAAATATAATCTTGCAAGTAAGTTGGGAAGAGTGTGGGGGGAGGGGGGAGGTAAAGTGTATGAGAAAAGGAAGATTGATTTTCTTTGAAGCTGTTTCAGAGTGCTTTAACTGTTGGGGTTTTGCTTTGCTTCATTTATTGCTGCAGATACTTACCTGACATAACTGGGGGCAATACCTGGTCCAGGCAGTTATCTGTACACCTCTCAGGTCTACTATGAGCTTCCTCAGTTGACTCCACAAGCTCTTTTACTTTTTTAAGCTTAAAAATTTAGAATAAAATTCCAACCTGGGCTTTTCCATATTTCCATCCTGGGATTGAACATGCTGTATCATCCCGTGAGAGGTAGAAAAGTGAGCTGGAGAAGGAGAAAGCATAACATCCAATTCTTATTCTGAATATTGTTAGCAGAAAATCTAGAATGAGAAATTTAACCAAAATGTTTAAAAAACAAACAAATTTTTTTTAAAAAATTTATGTATTTATTTATTTTGTGGGGGGAGGTAATTAGGTAAATTTATCTATTTTAATGGAGGTACTGGGGATTGAACCCAGGACCTCATGCATACTAAGAATAACAAACAAACTTAATGGAATTCTGTAGAACTTTTTTCATGAAGTGAGATGTTCCATTTGGGCAGATTCTGAGAATAAAGTTCATGGTAGGTAGAGTTAATGCAATCTGACCAATTATTGACTACAATAGAGTAAAGAATTAACTTAGAAAAATAAATCTTCTAGCACTAAATCTTTGGTACTAAAAATTACTGCTGAGTCATTACACATTTGGATGGAGTGCCAGTATGTGTATATTGGTACTTTACTTTCATAAAGCTGTGTTGGCATTTCAAAGATTGGGTAGCTATGGGAAGATTTAGATTTTTTTTTTTTCTGCTGTTGTGTTCAACACAATTTTTATCAGAGGTTTTATTAAAAGTTTTTCCTAAGATTATTTACAGGATATTCCTGTGATAAGCATATAGTACCTCACCGTAGAACTTACTTGGAGATTCAAAAGGATTAGTAATTTCAAACTGTAAACAAAAATTGAGACATACCTCTTCCCACTCTTCTCCTCTTTCACTGTATTCCATGAACATTGTCCTTTTTCTCCTTCAGCCATGCCACACTCTTTCCAGTCTCAAGGCATTGCATACACTCTGGCCTCCAATGGACATTGCTTTCCCTACCTTTACAAGGCTGCCTGCTTCATGTCTTTAGATGAAAGCTCAGATTTTCCCCTTCTGTTCCACATACTGCATGTGTGTGCACGCACACACGCACACACACAGTCTTTTCCTTCACAGTATTTACATGTTTAGATGAAAGTATCTTGTCTGGTTTTTTTTTCTTGTTTGTTGTTATGTCTCCACCTCTTAGAGCAAAGTTTGTGCAGAACATTAACCCTTTTTGTCCTCTACCGATGTTCCAGCGTATAGAACACTCTGCCTGGAGTGGGAATGCAGTATTTGTGGAATGAAGGTAGCCTTTTACCAAGGCAAAGAACAGAATTTTGTGCCTATATCCCAATGAAATGTTTTACACTTATATCTTAATGTTTTCCTAACATTTTGTTGTCTTGGGATGACAGCTATTGGCCATTTCTTCATTAGCTAGTGTTAAGAGGAATAGGACTTAAACAGATATATGTCATTACCATGTAGATCAGCACGAGACTGAAGATTATTGTATGTACACTGCAAAGAGGGTAGCAAATTTGTGTTAAAATTAGCTATATACACTCTTTTTAACCCTTGGAATTGTGTGATCTGCATATTTATTAAATTTAGCTTAATGCATTGTTGTCGTTTGCTAAATATATTTAAATCAATTTCTATATTTTTTGACTGAAGATAGATGTTGATACACATACATATGGCAGAGTTCTAGAGGCCAGAATACTTATTTGTGAATCATTGCATATTTAACTGTCAGTGATTTGTATTTAGAAAGCATTTATATTTAAATATGTTCTATATTAGACAACTACCAAATGCCTAAGCCCAACTGCATATTTTAAATTTTCTAAGGATGGTTGAAAGTGTAAGACGGTAATTATCTTTTTCTGATGTGTTGGTGCTATTAAAATCGTATCATGATAACTTATGATTTACGTATAAATCTTGTTAAAATTTCAAAGCCCTGTGCTGGAAATATAAAAATAAGTATATTTAATATAATTGACATACGATCGCTATTTTCCACAATTTTTCTGAAGGTAATAAGAGAGATCCACTTTTGCATGCCTCTTCAAACAGCATTTTGAATTCTATCAACATCGCACTCCTTTTATCCCCAGTAGTTGAAGTCCCAAAAGACTATCTCACCACAAAAATAACATCTGAAATATCAACTCTATGCATATAAATTCAGTTGGAAGGAGAAAACGCTTTATGACTTTAGAGATGTCAATTTTATTACAGACCATTTCTTCTTCATACAGCTATGTGTCGATGTGAGAATATATGTGTAAATTAATGTGTAATTCTTTCATTTTCCATTATAACTCAGTGTGCAAAAGCAATATATAAATGTAAGTAAACGGTAAAATCAAGAGTTGTCACAGACTGTATACCTGTTTATGTGTGCATTATTTATACCTTAATTCTAAAATTTACCACAGAGAACTCAAGTTAACATCTGATATAGAGGTACTCAGCATCCCCATAGTTCTACCCTTTTTTCTTTTTCTTTTCTTTCTCTTGAAATCTTAAAAGCCAATTAAAAATGTCCTTCCTTTTCTCTGCTTCCTCTCACCTATTACTCATACATGTACGGTCTTAGAAACTGACATTTCTACTTTTTCCCCTCTGTTGTTTTAAAATTATCATTAGCATGACCTTCTTGATCATTCACATTTCAAAGCCTGGTTGTACACAGATCTGCTTTCCTCTCATCTCACATGACCATCTAGTAAAGAATGATGATTTAAAATACTACATGGCACACTGTGCATCCATCTCATTCCAGTCAGTCTCTTTTGGTCTCTAGATCAAGACAGCCTGGATTGCTTTCTCCGAAGTTTTTCCCTCTTGCTTGCCAACCAATCTATCCTGTATGGCTCACTAGGAAAAAAATGGAGTACAGCTATAATTATGGTGCTTGTCACCCAACAAACTCTTCGTGATTCTTCATTACAGAAAAAAGGAAACCTGTATTTTGTTTTTTAATCACGTTTTAAAATCAATCACTCATTCATGATTGTTGCAACAGTTAAAACTGTAAGATATGTAGAAAGAGGGATAAAAATCCTTCTTTATTTCTATCACTTTCTTATAATACCCTGCTCAGTTAACATCTGACAGTTAACAATTAGGGTGGCATGATTCCATATCTAGTTTTAAATATCATATGTGTGTGTATAAAATAGTTTCTTTTTAATAACTAGATGAATTTCCATTTATGCAGCCATTTTTCATTAAAAGAGTAGATATAGTTGAACATAGAAACCTTCTCTAAATTTGTTTAATTAAATTGCTTATATTTTGTCAACATAAGACCAAATACTAATTTAAAAATGTTTTAACCTGTGAACTCTTAGATAATTAAAAATAATTAAAATTCATTTTCTCTTATTTACTGGTAGAATCACATAGAATTTTAGGTTAGGTGCTCAATAAATATTTACATTATTTAATAAATGTTTGATACTTAGGGACAGAACAGTATTTTAAAACATATTTTGATGTATTATCTCATGTTGGCGTAGAGTTGTTCAAATAATAAATACCCTTATAGTCTTTTGAATTCTTTAATTTTGATAATAATGTCCCTTCTTTTATTTCTGATTTTAGTAAGTTGTTTTCTTTTTTCCCCCTTATAGTTGATATAGCCAATGCAATGTTTTTGATCTTTTCAAAACAACATTTAATTTCATTGATTTTTCTCTATTATTTTTCTTTATTCTTTTTTATTTATATCTGATTTCATCTCCATTATTTTGTTCCATCTGTCTGCTTTAGGTTTAGTTTGTTCTTATTTTTCTAGACTCTTAAGGTAAAAGGTTAGATTATTGATTTGAGATCTTTATTTTAAGAGTTTCATGTAGAAATTAATATAGGAATTTAAAGCTATACGTTTTCCTCTAGTCACTGCTTTCATTCCATCCATATGTTTTGGTACATTGTGTTTTTGTTTTCATTTGTCTCAAAATATTTTAAAATTTTACTGAATTTCACTGATTTATTATGTACATTAGTTATTTTAGAATGTGTTCTTTAATTTCAGTATACTTGTGAATTTCTCAGATTATCTTTCTGTTTTTGATTTCTAATTTCATTCCGTTATGTTCAGAGGAAATACTTTTACATATTGCAGTCCTTTTAAACCTACTGAGGTTTGTTTTATGGCCTAGCATATCATCTATAATGGAGAATGTTTTATGTGCACTTGAAAAGACTGTATCTTTTGCTGTCAATGAGTGTAGTGCTTGTAGTTTAAAGTAGGGTATTAGAGTATCCAACTATTATTGTTGATTTATCTATAATATCTCTTTAGGCTTGTCAGTTTTTGCTTCATGTACTTAGGGTATTTGTTATTAGTTGCAGATGTTTGTAATTGTTTTATCTTCTTGATGGATTGCCAACTTTACCAATATAAAATGTCCTTATTTCTCTCTAGTAACAATTTTTATCTTAAAGTCTGTTTTTTGAATGTTAGTGTAACCATTCCTGCTCTCTTTGCTTGCTATTTGGATGGTATTCTTTTTTGATCATTTTACTTTCTACCTATTTGGGGTTTTTTTTTTTTCAATTTAATTTAAAGTATGTTTTTTGTGGATATAATATATTTAAAACTTAAAAAAATCTTTTCTGCTGATATCTGTCATTTGATTTGAGGGTTCATTTACATTGAATGTGATTACTGATAAGTTATGATCTATCTCTCCCATTTTGTTGTTTTTTGTATATATCTTATGTCTTTTTGTTCCTCTGTTCTTCCTTTTCTCCCTTCTTTTTTTGTTAAATAGTTATTTCTAGTATACCATTTTAATTTCCTTGTCATTTGTTTTACTATATATCTTGAGTTATTTTCTTAGTGGTTGACTTGGGAACCAAAATTAACATCTCAAATTACAGCAATCTAGTTCAGATAAATACAACTTAATTTTAATAGTATAGAAATGCATTTCTTCTATGTAGCACCATTCACCTCTTTTGTGTTATTGTCATATGAATTACATCCTTACACACTGTCTGTCCATCAACACTGAAGTTTTAGTTACCTTTTTATGAAGTTGTCTTAAATCAGATACAAGAAGAAAGATGTTACCAAGAAAAACTACATTTATATTGTCCATTTATATTTATCTATGTAGTTATATTTACAGGTGTGCTTCATATCTTTATGGTGATTAATGTAGCTGCCTAATGTCCTTTTATTTCAGCCTAGAGGACTCCGTTAGCTTTTGTTATAGGGCAAGTAACAAATCTCTGAGTTTTTGTTTATCTCAGAATGCTTTAAATTTTCCTTTATTTTTGAGGGATAGTTTTGCCAGATGTAGGATATTTAGTTGACTTTTTATTTTTAATTTCAGCATTTTGAATATGTCACTCTACTGTCCTCTGGCCTCAGTGGTTTCTCATGAGAGATCTGCTGTTAAAGACTGAGGATCCCTTGTACCTGATAACTGGTTTCTCACTTGCTGTTTTCAGGATTATCTCTTTTTCTTGGCTTTTGCCAGTATAATGTGTATGGGTAAGAATTTCTTTACATTTACCCTACTTGGAATTTGTTAAAGTTCTTGTATATGTAGATCATTGTTTATCATTTTTTTTGGAAAGTTTCCACCATTATTAATTCAAGTATTTTTTTCTATCCCCCTTCTCTCTTTTTTCCTTTTGGGACTTCTATTATGCATATTTTTGTATGCTTTGATGGTATTCCACAGAGCTTTTAGGCTCTGTTTATTTTCGTCATTCATTCTTTTTTCTGTTTCTCAGACTGGGTAATCTCAGTTGATTTATCTTCAGTTTCATTAATCCTTCCTTCTGCCTGCTTAAATATGCTGTTGAACCTATGTAGTGAATTTTTCAGTTCAGTTATCACGCTTTTCAGCTCCACAATTTTTGTTTGTTTTCTTTTCATAATTTCTACCTCTTTATTGATATTTTCTTCTTGGCAAGAGATTGTTCTTCTAGTTTACTTTATTTTTTATCGGTGATTTTTATTAGCATCTTGAACACATTCAGGCAGTCTATTTAGAGTGTTTGTCTAGTAAGTCTAATACCTGAGTCTCCACAGGGACAATTTCTGTTAATTAATTTTTTTCATTGAATGAGTCCTACATTCTTTTTTCTTTGTATTTCTCTCTCTTTTTTTTAATAGAAAACTGGATAATTTGAATATTATGATGTGTTAACTTTAGAAACGTTTCTCCTACTGCACTGGGTTTGTTGTTACTGCTTTTTCGTTTGTTTGTTTAGTGACTTCATTGAGGTAATTTTGTGAAGTTTGTGTTTTCTTTTGTGTGCGATCACTATAACTGTTTCTCAGTTAGCTTAATAGTGAGATAATAAATGCAAAGAGATTTCTTTAAATGCCTGTTTGTAGTAAGTCTCCCATAGAGATTCCCTATGTAAGGAATCTCTTTAATTATGTTGGAGCATACAGTTAGTGTTCAGGTTGATAGTTTACAATTTTGCCTTATTCTTCTATTCCTACTTGTGCATAGCCTCAAGAACAACTGAAGACGAGAGTTTAGGTTCTTCTCTTTCCGGGGTATATGCGCTATCCTACTCTTGCTTACGTACCCCTATGAATGCATATGGCCTTCTAGATTCACAGGAATATGTTAGAGCTTTTAATCCTCCCCTGTGGACATCTTATTCTCCAATATTTTCTTTTTATATGTTTTTGATAATTTTTTTCTTTTTCTTTTTCCTCTCTCTCTTTTCTCTCAACTCTTTTAGTTATCTCAGGTATCTGTAATGTTAAACACTTGCCACTGATTGTTTATGCAAATGCCTCCAAGAAAAAGGCTGTTTTCAGTGGGTGATCTCTCAGTTAATCAAATAAACACAAGTATTGTAAGTGAAGCTTTCCATGAAATTTCCGGACAGGTCAAATAATGACAGATCATTGAGAATGGGGCATTGGAGATTCTTCATCTATGATCAACACCTCCCTCCCTCCCCCAGTGTCTCCTAAACTGTTGGGTTTCAAGTCTAACCACAGTGAAGATAGGGATGGAAATAGAGCAAGTTAAAATAGCACAGAACTCACTATTTTTGCCAAAATTCAGCTGAAGTTTTGATTAAACACTCCCTAGTTTTTGAAGACCTTTAGTTAGCTTCAGAGTTCTGAAAAAGTTGATTTTGACAATTTTTCTACTGTTCTCTTTGCACTTGTAGAGAAGATTTCTTAGTTTCTTACTCCTTCATTCCTGCTGATATCCTGTACAGTATAATGTAATGTCCTCTTAGAGTAAATGTTAATAATTTCCACAATAATTAAATAACCATTCAAGTATTTTTTTTTTAGTTTGTAAGGAATATTGAAATTAATCTGGAGAAAGTAAAACTCAATCACAGAAATCATTCTAGTTGCTCTTAGATGGAAAAAAATGGAACAGTAAAAACTAATGATCTCTTATCATAGTATCTGTTGCCACATAGGTTTCTGACATACATAAAGAAAGTATAAAGTAAGTCATTAAAGGAATTAATTACATGTTTTACTTTAATTTTGTCATATCTTCAGTAGAATATACACCTTAGTCTTACTTAAGCTGTGCAGAGTAATTTCAGTTAGTAAAAGTGAGAAAATATATTTGCATTTTACAATGTATAATTGATGACAATTATACCAACGTAATGTAATGTTTTTACTGATGGCATAACAGAACATCATTGTTTAACAGCATCATTAAACGATAAAGCATCTTCAATAAAATTAAACATAATTTTGTTTATACCAAGACATAGAATATAAAGGCTGTATTTTAAATTGGAACTTTAAAATAGCCTCAGGGATGAATTTGAAATATACCATGGATTATTTCCATACTTGCAGAGAAAAGCAGCATGCTGTATCTCTCAGAATTAATCTTCATTGTAACCCAGTGTATAATCATCCTAAATAATTTGTTTTAACACTAGAATGATAAAAATAAAAGTATTTATCGTTTAGTGCAAAAGAAAATATTTTAGAACTAAAACAAAAGTTCCTTTCCAAAGCAAATAAATCCTGTAAATTGGAATGAAATTCCAAGCCCAATTACTTTGGTTTCATGGATATGAAATACATATATATGTGTATATATGAAATACATATATATGGATATGAAATACATATATATGAAATACATATATACATATATTTTTAATAAATGATCTCTTTTATTGTAAGTAATGTACGCACCTCAAAAACAAAAGGGAAACAAAAAGTTAAGTGAAAGAAGTAAGATGCAGAAGATTACATTTTGTATGATCTTATTTCCATGAAATGTCCAGACAAGAGCAATTTATAGGGACAGGAAGCAGATCAGTAGTTGCCTGGGGTTGGTTGAGAGTGGGACTGCGAATTGACTGTCAGTGGACAGGCAGGATCTTTTGAGGGTGATGGAAATTTTTGAAATTTGGATTGTAGTGATTTTTTTTAAACACCTTTATTGTGGTATAGTTCCTGTACAATGTACTACATGTATTTCAAAGAAATACTTATATTTTAATTTTCTCTTTATCTGTGATTAAAACTCTTTGGTTTTAAGGCAGTTATTTTTGTACCTGTTGCTGTCAGCATCAAAGCAATATGTTACGACACATTTTTAACTTCAAGAATGATTCTTACATTTTCTTTTCTTATTGAAAGAATTATATATATATAATTATATATTTACATATAAGTATATAATTTTATATGTAATCAATCTTAATATATCTGTTTACTGTTAACACTCTTGGTATATAATTTAGAGCTCTTGCCTTGGTTGCAAGAATAGAAATCAGCTTTACCTTATCTAAAAGTATTGAAACTGTATCTGGAAGATCAATGACTTGACAAGAGTCAAGAGTCTGGGAGAAAACAGAAATGAACAGAAACAAAGAAACAAAGGCAGATCTGGAGAGCTAAAAGGCTGGGAGCTAGAAAAAAAGAGTAATGTTCTCACAAAGTTAGGAAGAAAGGAAGGCAGACAGGCAGATGGGAAGGAAGAAAGAAAAGGAAAAAGAAAGGAAGGGAAAAAGGAAGATTAGTGAAAATAATGGAAAAAAAATCAAAGATATTTTCCTCAGTAAGATTTTCCACAACTGAGGGACATGATTTTTTATATTAAAAATATTCACCAGGGTCTCAGAAATTCAGTGAAGTATCCACACTAGGTACAGCATTATATAATATGTTAGAATACCAGGGTTGCGGAAAAGATCAAGGATCTGAAAAGCACTGGACTTCTTAATGATACCAGAAGCTAAAAGACTGTTGTTAGGCAAATAACAGCATGGATTATTTGGATTAGCCAAGTGACAAGAGGAGATGAAAGTTGAATTAAAGTAATTTTTGGATATAAATTTTTTTAAAGTTACCTCTAAAACACCATTAGAGGAAACTAATAGAGGAATCTAATGAAATAGTGTGTCAAACTAAGAAGAAAGAGATGGAGGAGGGAAGAGGAGAGGGAGAACAGAACCCATAAAAGAGCAGAATCAACCCAAGAAAAATGCAAATAGAATTTAAATGTGATACTCAAGGAAAGTTTCACAATAGCTGTGTGGCTTGCCTAGGGTACAACCAGTCCCAACCTGTTTATCTATGCTGAGAGAAAGTCTAGTATTTTCTTAGCAAGTTTGGAACTGAATTAAATATGAATATTTAAAAAGTAAGCAAGTGCAAAAATCAGGATTTATCCCCTTTAGAAAAGAAAGTTTCTCAAGGAATGAAATGATAATCTTATTTACACGATTGTAGAAATACAAGTTAAACTGACTCTTCATTTAATTAAAAATGTATTTAACTATTGCAGATGTGTGCAGGAACGGAAAGTATGTAGGTATGTGTATACACACATCTGAGGAGTGTAATCAATCCATATCCTCATCTTCTGTGTTAGGAATTCAATATATGATTTCTAAAATTGTGGATCCAGAAAGAGCATTGAAGAATTAGAGTTGAAAGCACCTACTTCTGTATAGTAATATGAGAAAGGGAAGGGTGGGTAAAGTGGTGAGCTGTTTTTAATTGTAAGCTTAGAAGTCGTATCCAACTTTTTAAGCTGTGTACAAGCTATGTATTTTGGTAGAAATAAGCAAATTATTTTAACATTTTTAAATGTTTGACATTTGAAGTATTAGAGCACATGTTAAAAGATATGACAGTTTGAAACCACAGTATTTTTTCACTTAGTATTAGATTTTGAAAGGAATATTAATTAGATACTTCTTAGGCCATGGAGTTATAGATCCTCAATCTTGTATTAGTAAATTTCCTTTTCCTTGCCATATTTCTTACTTTTGAGATATAAAAAAATTCCAGCAAAAAAAGTGTATAATGAATAAGTTGAATAATTCTTACATATACAGTACTGAAAACACTAAAGACTTGTGTAGGAATCTGAAAGATGGTGGCAGAAATTTAGGTAATAAGAAAAACTACTGGGGAAAAAATAAGAATTTGGAAATTGAGAAACATACTTAAGAATAGTGAAGGAACTGCTGAATTTTAATGGAGCAATAGGGTAAGTTCCAAGTTACAAAGTTTTATAGTAACTCCTACTTTTATATGTGAAGTCTTTGAAGAGCCTACTAAGCCAGCTGCTATTATATTTCTGTGTGTAGTTGCTAACCTTGGTGAACAAACTTACATTACTTGGTGAATAAACTTATTATATTTGTAATATATATATTGTAATATATATATATTTGTAATTCTACCCAAAGCCATCAGACTGTAAGCTTGTATAAAAAACAAACATATTTATAGGAGTTACTTTGGGGGAGGAAGAATAATTTTTTCTCCACCCTTCTAGGTTTTTGACTGAGACATCTTCTATAATAAAAAGATTAATAGCAGAAAAGCCAACAAAAGCTTAATAGCATGTTTAACTCTTGTACACAGGGAGATACCCAAGAAAACTGAGTAACTCCACAAAATGTTTCAAGCTGCCACCTTAAATAGCAACTCCAGCTGAAGACAAAATAAAATATTGTGGGGTGAGGCAGGGAGGCCAGTAATATAGGAGGTTACCAAAAAAAAAAAAAAAAAAAAACATGGTAGGTAAACAAGGGTAAAATTATTGTACAGATTTAAATAATTGCTTTCTCCAATAAGACTCTCTGGAAATATAGATGCAACCTTTTCTTCCGGTGCAAAGGGAGGGAGACACTCTTACAACTGGAGATTTCCTTTATAAATGTAAATTTTTCTTACAAAAAATAACTTCTACTTGATTTTCAGAGCTTCTGTCCTTTCTACTATTTTTTAAAAAAATAATCAGCCTAAAATAATCCTTAAGCCAAAGAGGCGTATTTTGGGGTGACAGTTCTGCTCTCTTTCACCTGAAATGTTTTCAGTATAGAAAATCAGATACAAGTTACTCACATCATTTGAGAAAAATCATTCTGTGAAATTACTGTTGTCTTTTAGTAGCACTTAGAAAATTTTTTGCTGGAATGGAACATTTGATTTTTTAAAAACTCTGTATTGAAAATCTTTGAACCTAGTTTAGAAACCCATTTCCCAAATGAAGTTTTAATAGAATTTTAAAAGGATTCAAGTTGTCTCTTCTGGTCACATGTTCTCTTTCTTTCTTTTTCAACTGTGACGTTCATTTAAAAAATAATTTATTTAACAGATACTTAGTAAAGAAACTTACTATGTATCAAGCAATGGCTTAGGAATAAAATCTCATAAACACCTGGTAGCAGGGGAACATTGTTAAAAAAAAAATTCATCAGAGTGTCTCCACACAAAGCTATTTGAAGCTCTCATGATAGAATTTTAATATCAAAATTAGAGTGCTTTAGTAGAGGGGGAGTTGAAAACTTTGTTTCTCTAAATTCCTAAGTCCTACTTTGGCAATACTCCCATCAACCCATTTCAGAGCTATCGTCATCATTTGTGCCGTAGTTACAGGTCGAGGTATTATTGTATGTCTGACTAAAACCACCTACCTTTTGGAACTTTTGCATTCTGAAAGCAGCCACTCAAAATAGGACAAAACACTTTTAGGTATCCAATAAAGAATTTTGAAGTTGCAGAAAATAAAATAATCTACATGAGAAGAGACTTGACTATAAAATTTGGTGTATTTGTGTGATGATGAAGTCTCAGCATGTTAAATGGAAAATGCAAGTTGCAAGATGATGCATAAAAATATAAAATATAGCAATAGTATATTTGTGTGTGTGTGTGTAAAATGTAAAATAAATATAAGGATGGACAGTAAATTCATCATTTGTGATTAGCAGGAAAGGTTGCTTTAAATTAAATTGTGATTAAGGGTGAAATGGAGCTATAACTTTTCTGTAAAGTTAATTCCTTTTATTATGTATAAAAAGCATTAATGGACTAGTGGTAATATTTACTAATTATTCTCTGTACTACCTTGTGTTTTTAATTTTTTCAAAATAAAAGTTGGAACTCATGTTGAATATTTACTCTCTACCTCAAAAAAGTCAAATTAAATATTTTTACTATCTAAAATTTTAATCTTAAAAGTATTTCAGAATGCTTTGAGACATATGTTATAAACGTAAGAAATTTCAATGGTAAGTTTTCTGCCTTGAGTAACTATTCACAGGTAGTAATACCACCTAAGGGATAACTTAGTAAATAGTGCATTACATTTATAGTTTCCTTTTGAATTACGTTTTAACTAGAGAAAGACAAACAGTTTCCAGCATATGTTACGCCATTAAGGCACCAGAGAGAAAATTGCTCTGTGCCCCAAACACTTAATAATATGGCTTTCCAAAAAGTTTTGTTTATCTATTAATTCTTTGACTAGATAAAATAAAGACATTAATACCTGTGAGGACCTGTGTCAAAGAACTATTGCCCAGTGCAGAGCAACTTGTCTTAACTACCAGTTTGCCAGTGACTAAGGGAATGCGAGAAGACATACATAGCTACAGATGTATTCATTCTATACTTGAGGATTTTGAATTTGAGACACACCATGATATCTGAAACCAGATACATAAAAATAGTTAACAGGACTGTGATAACACAAATTATTACTAAGTTAAAAGAGGGAAAGAAGACATTATTTAGGGAGAAGGAACAAGAAAATTCTTATCCCTAAATTATGTTTTCAAATTATATACTTCATCCATAGGAATAGTGCACACTGAAGGACTTCTCTTCCAGTAAGGAGATTAGCTAGTTCTTACCAGCCCTCTAACTGAAGACACTACAATGCCGAAAGAAAATTTGAAAACCTTTTTAAAAATGCCTGACACACACACATACACACATACATACAAACATACGTACATGCATATGTATATTTGTATGTGTGTATAACTAAGTGAATGTCTTGGAAATGTACCTGGAGGCATTTGCCAATCTATATGAGGTGGCTAAGAAGCTGAGCTGTTGTGCTTTTGAAAAATGTAAAGACCTAGGTGGTCCAAAGTGAGGGTTGCTTCTCAGCTTCATGACATTTTGGTACTTTGGAACATCTCAAAATTCTTCTAAGTAGCTGACAAAGGCAAGCATACAAGCAAAACTAAGCAAAAGAATCACCTTTAACTAAAGGTAACATCATTCTTGACATTAAAATAATTCTGCAAATGACTTTTCAAACATAATGTCCAGCCCACTATCACAGATAACAAGGAATGAGGAAATTCAAGACACCATGGAAGAGAATAAAGCTATTTTTATTCTTTGGGTTATCGTTTAAAGAAAAGAATAAGAATACGTAACTTCCAAACTATCAGAGGGAAATATTGAGGGACATATTTTCTTCTTTTTCTTTTTTAACCAATAGAAAAGAAGGCAGAAGGTGAAAGGAAAAAGAAATAGAACAGGTAAGAAAAACAGCATATTAAAATGTATATAAAATAAGTCAGACAGAGAAAGATAAATATTGTATGGTATCATTTATATGTGGACTCTAAACAAGCCAAACTCATAACTAAGTCCCAAGTTTTACTGCTTGCTGCATGACAGGCAAACGAGATAAGTTGTTGGGGCAAGGAACAGCAACATTATTTGGAAAGTCAGCAGACGGCAAAGATACTAGGCTAGTGTCCCAAAGAACCATCTTGCCTGGGTTTGGATGCTAGTTTCTTTTACAGAACAAAGAGGGGGAGGTAAGGAGGTAAAGTTAAAAAAAAAAAGTGATAAGTTGTTGGAAGTATTTCCTTGCCAGACTCTTGTGGGGATGTGTTAATTTTTTCTTTCCTGCAGCCATTCACAGGTGGGCCTGGTCAGAATGTTCCTGTGAGCTTAAACAAAGCCCAACACTCATTGTGTGGGAGGCAGAGTTCCTGGAGATGGGCCATTATGTATACTTTAAGTTACAGGCAGCATCCCTTTAGTGATTGACTTGTAGCAAAAGCAATAGAATATGAGTATTTAAAGTAATAGAAACAGATCCAACATTGAGTTAGATTTGTTCTTCTCTATTACAGTAGAAACAGAGACTATAATAATGGTTACCAGGGAGTGGGGTGGATGAGAGAAATGAGGAGATGGTGTCCAAAGAGTACAGATTTCCAAGTATAAGATGAATAAGTTCTGGGGATCTACTGAAACAGCATGATGATTATTGTTAATATGACATATATACTTGAAAGTTACTAAGAGAGTAAATCTTAACTGTCCTCACCACATAAAGAATTGATAATTATGTGACCTTATGGAGGTGTTAAGGTGGTAATTGTTTTGTGATATATGAATATATCAAATCATGACATTGTACACCTTTAATTTACACAATGTTATATGTCAAATATATCTCAAAGCTGCAAAAACAAACAAAATATTAGCTGTAAACAAAAACAAGATATCAGTAATTACATGAAATTTAAACAGAATAAATGTTTCTGTTTAAAACAAAGATAGTTAAACTGGAGAAATAACAAAATCCATTTTTGGCTTTTTAAAACTTTTCATAAGAAACATCTGTAATAAAAAAGAATGCAGGAAGTTTGAAAATAAAAGAACAGAAATGGTATATAATTACCAAAGTTAAATAAAAGAACACTTATGTTGCTTGATACTAATATCAGGAAATGTAGGCGTTAAGGCAATAGTCATTATAGAGATGAAGAGAATTATCTCTATGTATCAAAAGGATAAAAGGCTAATTCATGAGGAAGACATAGCAGTTCTAAATTTATAATACAGCTATGGCCTCAAAACATATGAAATGAATATTAATAGAACTAACAGGAAACAGAAAAATCCACAATCCTAGTATAAGATGTTAAAATGTATTTTTTTAAAAAGTGTTAGTTATAGAAAAAATAGATAAAACTTAAATAAGTGTATAGAATATTTGACTAGCATATCAACAAAACTGATCTAATAAACTTGTTAGTATACTGTACCTAGCAACTGCAGAATATATGACATTCCAAGCATGTATAAAATATTTACAAACATTGCCACATTATGAACTAGATAAAAGTCTCAGTAAATTTTAAGGGGCTGAAATTATCTAGTGAGCTCTGACCACAGTCTTATTACACTAGAAATAAAAAACAAAATGAGAAAATTCCCATATATTTGGAATTTAAAAATGTACTACTAAATACCTATCCAGAAAAAAAGTAGCACAAAATTGAAAAATAGAAAATATTTTAAATGGAATAATAATTATACTCTATCAGAAATTGTGGTGTACAGTTAAAGTTCTGCTTGGGAAAATTAATAGCCTAATATATTTTTTAAAAAGAGGCTAAATATCACTAATCTATGTATTTGTTTTAAGAGCTTAGAATACGAGCAATATAAAGCCAAAGAAAAAGAATAGGAGTAATAAAAGTAAGAGCAGAAATTAGTCAAATGAATAAAACTGTAGTAATTAGTAGAAATCTAAAAAGTATCTACCTATTGACTCAAAGAAAAATGTACCACTTGAAAGCTGTGAGTTTAAGCTTTTTTCAGGGTCTGACAGAAGACTGTATCCTGGGAGACAGCCACTCAGTAGATGAGTAAATTGCTCTCAAGAGGTAGGGAAGGAGCCAGCATATATATAAATTTTTTAACTAGAAAATGCATGTAATCAAGCATATTTCTTGGTGAAAAGATTACTGCTTATCACAAAGAACAGATATCTAAATTAATTATTTTAGTTCTTTTCTATGTGTGGGAAAGTGAAAGAATCTGGGGTCATTGAAAATCTTCCTGAGATATGCATCTAACTCTTCTAGTGAACTATTTACCCAAAGCACAGAGTGCCTTATCCTGTTTTTGTTTTTTTTTTAAATTTTGAATTCCTTTGAGGGTGCACTGTAGGTGGACGATTGTTGTGGTTTGCAAGTTAACCCTAGTATAATTGGATGATGAGTGATGCTTTTTGTTCTATTTTGTTCATATATCACACATATATATGCAATATGAAGAAAAAACACTCAAATATTTTTAATAGACATGATAAATTATTGGTGTGAGTGAACAAAATAAAAAAGACAAAAATAACTATTGCCAGGAATGAAAAAAATAATATAGAGACCTTAGAGTAAATATTTAAAATATAAAAAAGTGATAAAATTTATATCAAAACAGAATTTGAACCAAATGGACAGTTTATAAGAATGTACACAAAAATTGTCACAAAAAGAAATAGAAAACCTGAATATTAATCTACTTTTTAAAGAAGCTGAATCAGTAATTAGAAATGGCCATTATTTCCCAAACCCAATTGCCTTCACTAGCAGTTTCTAACAAATATGCATGAAATTTCAAAATTACTGATATTTCACAAACTACTCCAAAGAACAGAAAAAAAGGGATAGTTACTTCTGTGTTTTTTCAGGCTGGCAGAACTTTGACACTAAATTCTGTAAAGGAGTGGTTAGGAAAGGACTATTTTTACATACTCTTAGTCACAAATTCAAAACCATTATGCAACATTGAAAAAGCCTTATCTGTGAAACAATCAAATAAAAATATGCTCATATTTGGGCTTATTTCAGAAATTTATGGTTCATTTAGCATTTGAAAAATCAAAAAGTATAATTTGCCACATTACAAAATAAAGAGGACTGACATTATCTCAATAGATAAAGAAAAGATTGAATAAATTCAGAATCTATTTGCAATAAAAGGAAAAAAACTCAACCAAGTAGAAAAAGAAAGGCTCTTTCTTGATCTTTAAAAAATAACAAAGATATATACCAAAACTCCACAGAAGACACCATACTTAGTGCCTAATCTCTCAAAAACATTAAAGTCTTTCCCTTCGAGAACAGGCTCAAAAGGTACATCCGCACTATCTCCAATGCTGTTTAATTTTGTTCTGGAAATCTTGGAGCAGTGAGGCAAGAAAAAGACATAAAATTGAAAGAATCTAAAAAGAACATACCAACTTTCCTTTAAGCAGCTGAAATGAATGTATACTAGGAAATTGAAAAATATACAAGCATGTTATTAAAATTAATAAAATATCTTAGCAAAATTCCTGACTAAAAGACTATGTTATCCTATTGTAGTGAAACGGATGAATTACAGCTCCATGTGACATAGAAATAAATCTTAAAAAACGATGGAGTTGAAAACAAAGGTAAACAATAGTGTTTTAAATATGCTTACCCAGCCAGTAAAAGTCTAAAAGGAGCAGAAAGAAAATAAAATTAAAAGCATAATATAAAGGTATCTGGATTGGGAAGAAATGGAATAGGGAAGGCAAAGCGCTTCTGGACTGGAGATCATTCTTTGCTGTGATCATTACATGGCCAATCTCTTTATAGTAGTGCATTAAAGTGATCGTTTATATTTTTTAAACTTTCTTTTATTATGTTATTTTACAAAGTAAGTTTTTAAAAATAGCTTGAACTCTGGGAAAATTTGGAAAGCGGGTAATCTGTAGGTGGTCAGAAATGAAGTCAGCTCTATTTCACAGTCAGAGTGCTTGATAAATTACTTGTGTAAAAGGTACTTTGTCAAAAGTTGCCGTCTCTTAATTTAAAAAAATTACCTACTCTCCTGCTGTAGGCACCAGATACAAAAGAAGTAAGGAATGTTCAAAGCTTGTTACTTTGATTTTGAGATTTTATGCCTCATAGAAGATATATTTGAACAAACACTTCTGCATCTTAATGGAAACAGAGCTTGAGTTAAATTTGTATCATCTGGGGAAAAGAAAGACAGAAACTGAAGTATGATTTAGACTTAATTCTATATATTTACATGATTTCTTTAATTAGTTTTAAGAAATTGAATTGTCTTCAAAGAGTGTTTATGACTAAATTGTGTTTTGGTTTTAAAAATTGGTAAGTTTAAAATAAACTGTACCTAATATTCTAAAAGGGTATTTCTATTAAAATTTTTTAAATGAACTTTTAAAACACTAGTGGCAGTGACACTTACTGATACTACAATTTACAGTATGTTTTTATTTCCCAAACCATTGTAAAAATAGATTAGTGTTAACATTAATAAAATTAACATTTTTTCGCTGAAAAATTTCAGGTACAGTTTTATTTTTGCCTGAGCTTGAGAAATGTGTATACTACGACTGTACAGTGGCTACACAAGTCATTTGTCTGTATTTAAAGGAGGATCAATACCCAATTCTTAGATGAAAGCATCTTTTTTTTGAAGATGTGGTAGAAAATGTCAGAGCTCGTTAACTTGATCTGTTATAAGTTTATCAAAAATATAATGGGTGACAGCATCAAACGATTTTATGATGACCACTCACAGGTGGCCTAAGTTTCATAAAAGGATCATTTATGGTGTAGCACAGTCGTTAGTTATTTGAGGAGGAGTGAACAAATCTATTGGAATTCATGATATTGCAGTCACTCACCAAAGTAATATAAGGAGTTTTCTAAAATCTAAGTTCCCTCACAAAATACTATTTCTTCCCTTTTGAAATAATTTGGTAATAATTATTTTGAAACACGCATGTTAGCTAACATAGGAAGAACATCAAATAAAAAAGTTTTCTATAGTAATTTGCTTATAATGTCCTGAAAATCATAACAAAAAGTTTATTTATGACACCTGATATTTTAACATGTTTAAGAATCGTGTTAATGACTTTTTTGCTTATTCCTATCACTACCCACAACTCCCTTGTCTTGAAAATTAGGCTGTCACACCACACAGAATGTTCCAGTGGCTGGCGCTAGTACGAAATAGCTACATTCCAGATTAAGGAGGAACTGTTATATAATTAGAATTTGACATGCAGAGGTCAGTTTGGAATTCTAAATTAGGAGCAAAATATTTAAAATACAAAACATTGTTGGCAATGCTATGCAGTGAGGATTTGCCAGACCATCATGGACATGACTTAATTTCTTCCTATGAATCAAGCAGATCTATTCTCTTATTTGCATATAATTAATATGTATCCATCTAGTCTGTTCTAATACATTTCTAGAACACAAATTTTGATTTCTAAATCATTGGTCTTAAGCATCCTTCACCTACTGACTTATATTTCATTAATAAAAAAACAACACTTGCAAATAAAACTGATTAAGAAAAAAGTGGACTTTTATCATGGCCCTCAAATTATATGAACTTTTCTGAGGAAAAGACTTACATAATTAAAACAAAGAATAAAATTACATTTTTCGAGGTAATTATATGTCTTAGGGATATGATATCAATAAAAAGGCATTTACTGTAGATTGCTGTCTAATTACCTGCATTCTAGGAATTAAAAAATTAATCCAAATTTATGTCTTGATGATATATTAATCCAGGTGATTGTCATTAATTCCCCAAATATTTACTGAGTATACTTTATAGTTTAGGTGATTTTCTAGGCATTGGAGATAAAGTTGTGAAGAAGTCAGAGAAGTTGTTTCTTATTAGAGTTTATATTCTGATGGAGGAAGAAAAAATAATAAGATCGTTTCAGATAATAGTAAGCTGTTATGATAAAGATAAAATTATGTGAGGTGACAGTGCCTGTGGATGTACTTATTCAGATATTGTGGTTAATAAAGTCCTCTTCGAGATAGGACAGTTGCATGAGTTGAATCATGTACTAGAAATTGGCCATATCAAGATCTGGAGAAAGAACTTTCCAGGCACATTGATCAGTGAAGGCAAGAGCCCTAAGGTAGGATTAAACCAGGCAATTCTGAGAACATATTATAAGGCCAGTGTTGTTGAATCCTAAAAAGCAAGGTAGAGAATGATAGGATAAATACTCAATAAGTAGGCAAGGACCAGTTTGCTAAGGGCCTTTTCGTGACATGGAGTTGGAATTGTAGCCTTCATGTAATGGGAAGGGAATATTATGATCTGAGTGACATTTCAAATGCATTTCGGTTTTGTATGGAGAACAATTTGCAGACACCAGTTACGAGTTATTACTCTGGTTTAGGTAAAATGTGCTTGCAATAACTACAAACACTGCAATTGTTTAAAATTATCTTTGCCAAAGGCTGTTTACCTAGGAAGAGAATCTCAGGAGATAAATTTATTTAAATCTTTTTTTTTTTTAAGTTTCAAATGCTTTGAATGATATATTTAATCTATCCTATGCAATCTTTTGATAATAGTTTTCAGCTTGATATAATAAGGCAAAAAATAAAGCAATGACATATATTTTGCCAACATTTTAATGAGATATGGTAGTTTATGTAGTATAAGCTTTTTGTAGGATAAGTTAAAGGGTTTTATATTGGACTTCTTTCAGTAATAATAACAACTCTTTAAAGGGAAAACATATTTCACTTTATTACTTTTTTTACTCAAATTGTGAGCTATTGCTTCTACTTGTAGCTATAATAAATTACAGATTTTCCTTTGTGAAAGCATCTTCAACTCTGTAACTGATAAGGCTGAGCTCTTCAGCCTTGTTCAAAGAAATATTCTTGCAAGAGATAGTAATAGGCATGCTCCAAAAATAGGGCCCCATGCCCACTTATGTTAAATCCCTTGAGTCTTGAGCCTTTAGTGTGGTAACCAATACCACTGTATGTTTTTAAAAGAAAGAACACACACAGAACTTCTCATACATATTTGCGTATGGGACAGTTTTTGCTTTCTGAAAGTGCTACTCCACCCTATCTAGTAGAACAGCATTTGAAAAGGCTAATAATTTTAAAAATTAATTTAGGCACAGCTCTCTTTATGAGCCTGAGCTTTTAGTATCCTTCGATTTGCGCAGTTATTGTGTCGTTCTTATTAACCTGGCTAGGATAACTCAATCAGTCATGTATAGATATGGAGATATATACATATATATGTGTATGTATGTACCTATGTAAATCATTCATGTATATATATTCATGTATATATCATGTATCCACTTTCTACAGGTGGCTTTATGTGAATGCTCTTTATAGTTACTTAAGGAACATATTTCCTGTTTTTTGCTCAGTAGGAAACACAGACTACACATTTTCACTATTCTGTGGTGAGCATCCTACCACCTTGCTTCTATTAATTCTTCTGAATCTAAATTGTGAAACCTGGTGTGGTAAATAAATAATCAAAATGCCTCTCCATGGACCTTCCCTAGATGTGGTTAATATAATGACTATTTCACAGCTTCCTTGGTTATCTGGGTACTGTGTGATTTTCCCAGTGGGCTCTTGGGATTAACTAATACTGGTTCAGAAGAGTGTGGGTTCAGTCTTGTTTCACAGTAGGAGGTTGGTTAAAGGCACCTTTCTCCTCTTAGGGAGACGATGACTATTTTTAATAACAATTTCTTTACTGCTTAACTGTGTTAGTTTGCCTTCTTATTACATTATTTTAGTTCTACTGTGATTTTACACAATTTTCATATTATTCTGGAAGAAAAAAATGTTAAAAAACGAAAAGCATGACCCACAATGCATTAGCTAGCTCCACTTCACCATGAAATGTGATATTTTATATTGATTAGAAATAAATAATAGCTCAAATGACTAGTCATTGAGTCATCAACCAGTAGATCAGCAATTTTTAAATGAAGACTATTTGAAATTGGTATTATTCCTAAGGTTGGGCCATTGAAGGAAAAAAAATGTGTGATACAGTCAAGCAAACACGTTGGCAGATTATGGGAACTGCAAATCTTTAACAACATGCTGAACACAATTATGATTTTTTAAAAGTAGAATTTCAAAGTCATTAAATGTAGAAAAGCAGATAAACAAAGAGGAATACTTGTTCTGCACAATAATGGAGAACTTTCCCATTTCATGAACATTTGTTTTCAATTTTCCAGCAGTAAAATAGCTTAATGGAAATATTTTTGCACTTTTATTTTAGCTTTGGCCTTTAGTATTATTTTTAAAAATTGTAGGTAAAGAACATCATGCTCTGTTTGGCCTGCTTTATTATTTCATATTCAGATTTTTAGCTTAGTGCTAAAACATGTTTAAAGCTATCTAGCAACACTTATAAGAAGAGAGTAAAGTAATCTTAAAAACATAATCTAAGTGATGAATATGAAGTGATGTTCTCTCCATATGCTCTGTGTAGCCTTGGTGCCTCAGTCACTAGGCCTGGACGCCCCTTCTCCTCTGCTCTGTGGCTTGTCTCTTTGTGTTAGTATTCAGTGTTTCTTCTTCCTGTGTGCACCATTTAAAATTGTGACATATTAATCACAAACATTAGGGATGGAAATGATCTATTACTGTAGGTCACCTAATACCCTCCAGAGGCCAATCCTTCTTGCCGTATTATCCAGTGCTTTTCACGGGTTATTTTAAACGACTCAAGAAATGAAGATTTCCCCTTTTCCTTATTACGCAATCAGTTTCCCCATGGAATTCACTTTGCTTTGATACTCTCACCAGTTGCTAACGAGTAAACCATTTCTTGACATATGTAAAATTCCACAGACTTGTAACACCTCGGGCACATTGTGCTCTTTAACACTGTTATTAATATGTTAACAGGTGGAAACTTATTATCATCTGACTGCTTGGAGTGTGAAATGTCTTATACTCATTTCATTTTCAATTCTTTGTAGTTTATGGTTACACTTGATTAAAGGTGGTACTGTGAACACTTCAAGTTGTTTTAATTCAAGATAAAAATGCTGAGGAATACATTCAGAAATATGTTAGGTATTGATTCTTACCTGGTCTTAGCACTTGTCTAATGTGAACTGAAATGCAAAAATTTTGAAACAGTATGGGAAAAGTGGATTAATGCATAACCAAACTGTAATAAAAATTAGTAAAACAAATGCTGTGAAAGAGCTATGGAACAGTAATAGGAAGATACAAGAAGGCAACTTAAAATACTGACATAATAGATTTCCAAATATAGAATTTGAGAAGATCAATGATGGATACCACTTTTTTTTTTTTTTTTAAAGTTATAGCTTATCTGAATAGCTCTGATATTTGGAAGCTAAGTGCTTACTGGAGAAAAATGGTGACATTAGGGATGCTAGTGTAAAAGAACTATTATTGTCTTAGATGCACATTTTTAAGAATATTTTTTCTGATTTCTGTTTGTTTTCTGATTTATAACCTGAAAAAAGAGTGTGGCAGTCAAACACCAAACAACAACAGTACCTGGAAAGTAATATAGTAATTTTATCCTAAGTAATGTTAAGAGGAAGATTGTCTTTATGCCATGAAACATTCCTTATCTTGAATGTGAATGGGAAGTTGATACAGTGTGTAGCCACTTGAAGGATGAATTCATGGCAGTGTTATCAATTAATCCATGTTTCCTTTGTTATGGGGTCAAACTCTTATGGGACCGATTGTTCCATAATGGGTCCAGCTGGATTTAATCTAATTTCCTCATCATCAGGCGTAGGGATGGAGGCTAATTGAGAGACTAGTAGAAAATACAGAAAGAGGCAGAGTAGAACTCACTTCCTAGGGAGTCTAGTCCTCCAGAAGCCGTCTGTTGTTAGAGTGAATGTGGCCTCATGTCTTTACATCCTGCTTTCAAATTTTCGGTCTCAAGATTATGTTACTCTCTCAGGATTTCTCAAGGAGGAATATGTCTGACTGAGCTTGAGGTGTAAGTTTGTTGCTTTAATGCACGGGGGAGAAGGAAGATCTGATTTTGTTGTTTTTTTCTGTTGGTGGGATTTAACTCCCTCCCACCAAGCCTATATGATTGGAAATCTCTGAAAGAGACGTATGGTTATAGAAAGTGTGTAGCGGTGAGTAGGGAAGATACTAGAAAACCAAAGTGAAAACCACTTCAAACACCTGTATGTGTCAGAAATTAAACTGGCTATTACATAGAATTAAAGAGAATAAGACACCATCATTTCTCATATGGATTTAATAATCTACTGTCAAAATACATTATAAAAACTAATATATTTTGAAATAGGGTCACAATCTGAAAATATTTAATTATTTCTTTTCTCTGGATAATCATTAATTATTCCTTATTTGGAAAAAATAAGAAAAACAAGACATTTACCTCAGAAGTTTTGTCCAAAATGATAGATCATTGAATATAATCACCTCTTTTTTAGTATATGAAGAATGATATTATGCAACTTACAGGGCTATTTTAAAGACTAAGTGAGGCAATAAATGTATGGTGCCTAGAACATACCTGGCACTTAATGATAGAAGTTGATGTTAATAAGTGTTCATGTTACCTCTCATTCTTTTGAACCTAAAAACACCCATTTTACTGTTGTTGCTCCTATCACTACTACTTTTAATAGTAATAATTGTGATATTATTTCAATTGTCTTGCATGTGGTGCAGTAGTTGTGTGAAATTGTGTAGCCTGAGTTTCAGATTAAACTTGATAATCACTGGTAGTATATTACAGGCATCCACTGAATGTCCGTTTACATATGGTGATATATGGCACATTTGCAGCAGACATGCACAGACTGTTCTTTGCTATCAGATTCAACCTATAATAATATCCACATGTAATAAATACTCCTAGGTAAGTTTATATTACTTGGTTATTGCCTTATCTTCCCCAGATGCCTCCTCTTGCAGAATATAAGGACAATGAAGTCAGTCACATATTTTATCTGTTTTCTGTTGTACAGTCAGTCAGTATCAGTGTCTAGTACATAATAAGAACCTAGTAAATTGTTGTTGGAAATGATGTGGATTCATCAGCAACACAGGTTCTGTTCTCTTGGTTCTTCTGAATTACTGTACAAATGTATACATTTGGCATGCTCCTTTTTTCTCCATCAACAGACACACACACACACACACACACACACTCACTTTCTAGGGTTTTAAAACCAGCATTCATAGAAGACAGAGATGTTTCTTAGTTGATTATTATATTTGCTTACTCTTATGTACTTCATGCTTATGTTGCTTTAAACTGTGAAATAAATGTATATAATAAATCTCTAATTTTATTAATTCTTTACTAGCAATGACTCTTAGATTCTTTATCTTTCCACTTTGATTGCCATGAACTTAGTCAAGACCTCAAACACCTGCAATTTTGTGCATTGGTAGAGACTCTGTTATCATCTGTAAATTATGGTCTGCTCTATCCCATGTGAATCCCTTATGAATCCATGTCTTACCAAGGAGAGTATCATCCACAGAATTTTCTGTTCATTCCGTTTCTTTGACTTAATTTCATTAACAAAAAGTGGTAGGAAAACATGACAAGTTGAGAAAAAGCATGGGGAATGAGTGGGTACAAAAATGAGAATGCTATTGTGAGAGGCACAAAAGGAGAACTTGATTGCAGCGTGGGGGGCACTCCATATAAGGTAGATTGTTGTTAATCTTAACATGCATAAGAATTGGCCTTTGACTCAATGACAGATTTAAAGCTGTAGAAAAAGCAGTATTAGCAGCAGCAGCAGAAGTAACAGTGGCAGTGGCATTTAGTAAAAGCTCATTCTCTGCCACATACTTTCCTAGCACTCAGTACAACCTATTTCATTTATTTATCTTAATGATCCTTTAAATGACCTGCAACACAAATATATAATATGGCTAAAGTTTCCTTTGTATTTATAATACTTTACCAGAAGAGAAAACTGATATTTAGAGAAATGAAATGCCTAAGGTGAAACAGTTCCACACAGCAGAACTTGTGGTTGAACTTGGGTCTATCTAATGTTGAAGTTTGAGTGCTTCATCACATTGCACTCTTTTCTAGTACGGTAAGCACATGGAGTATTTTTGGTGAATGAATGATAAAAATAAATTAACATCTATTATAAAAAGTTAAGTTCGAAGAAGAGAGGAGGTAGATAAATTGAATGACACAAAGGATTAACATGTCTGCTCTTTAGCCTGATAAAGTAGTCATTTCCAGAAGTTGAATAAAACCTACACAAATCTTGGATATATTCCTGTTTGACAGAAGAGAGCTAATGTGTGAGAAGGTGTATCAGAGAGTTGTGGTAAGATCTGTCCTGCTGTGGCACATTGTACATTGGTGGGGTTAAAATTGTGTAGTAACTTGACTGGGAAGTGGATTGCAGAAGGACTATAACTTGGATGGAAATTTTCCCACGTAGTCAAGTTACTTGTGATAAAATTTTTCCTATCTAGAAACACAAAACCAATGTTACACAGTCTTCCTTACCTAGATTACTCTACTGGAGACCAAAATATATTTTATCTATCTTGTCAAGATAAATGGACTAAAGATTAGATAGAAAAAATAAAATTAGGTAAAAAAAATTCTCTATGGTAATATCTGTGATAAATATATCAACTTTAGCATTGAGTAAATGTTAATTTATGCAGAAATAGGAGCTCTTTAAGTAGGTGATAATGACAAATTGAAGAGTGTTGTGTAGTTTAGACTGATGAATGATGTTATTAGAAACCTAATCTTTATACTTAGTAGTAAATACTTTAATAATGATTACAGACCAGGAATAAAGCTGTCCACATTCATTTATAATGCTGTTATTAAACAGCCAGTGACCATTCACACGGGACAGAAGGGAATTGACCTGGCATATGAAAAGCAGTATAGTTTAATTAAAAATTGCTTGAATATTTTTCAGATGAATTAAATTGAATATATGAATGGCTTTTAAAGTGGCAGTTGAATTAAAAAATAAACCAGCCCGTAATTTAACTACCTTATCTAAATCTTAAAGTCTTAGTATATTTCATTTTGTGTAATCCAAGGTTATTGCAAAAAATACTAAGTCAAATAACACCTAAAATAACATTTAATTAATATCTCATACTTAAATATCTGTCTGGAAAATACATTTTTGTTATTTATCGTGATAAGCATTACCGGTAGTACAAAAGGCTTACAAAAACTGCTGAGTTCTCATAAGCAACAGGTAGTTGTCCTTTTCCTTTTGCCTTTTTTAAACTTGCCTTCTCTGGAAATTTTTATGGGAAATGATGAGTTTATATATTGCTGGAAGATACTTGTATTTCCTAATAGCCTATAAAGAGGACTTTATGAGCTAGATTCATTCCTTGATAATCTTACCATTAATTTCAGTTTCCATATCATGGATATGTATTTACAGTTTTAATTTGCCTTGAATTTATACAAAAAGTAAAAAAATTGGCTTTTATCAAGTTCTCATTTTTTGCTTAGAAATACACTAAGCAACTTACATTATTTCATTTATTCATTCATTTGAATATCCCATCAATAGATAGAGAAGCTGAAGCTCGAAGAGTTTACATCGTGCAAAATCATACAGTTAATAAGAGATAGTCTCAAGATTTGACTTCAGAATGTATAATTCCTGTGTTGGCCTCCTAACCACAGCACTAGGTTCATATGTGTCTGACTTAATCTCTCAGTTCTCTAAACCTGTAAAGTTCCCAAATACAAAGTGTAGATATGTATTACTCAGGGATTTTTTGACATAGATTTTTTTTTATACAGTGGATACTAATACATAATTCTTGTTCTGATTAGTATTGTAATATCAGACATACAAAATATACATAGAGGAAATGTAAATCTTAGCGCTGAATCAGAATTTATGCTGGCTAGTGACTCTTGAAAAATACTTTTCAAGGCCAATTTGACAGATGGTATCCTTATCATTTTTCATTTAAAAAAATGTATATTCTGTTAGGAAACAACTCAATGAACCTATATATCTGAAAATTAAGCCTTTCTTTGTTTTCGTTTTTACATTTATTCCCATGGCAGTAATATGAATAGAAAGCTTATCCTTACATGTTTCTTTATAATTTAGAAGTATACAAGTAGTTTAATAAACTTGCCAACCTCAGATTATGCTGAGCTCTAACAAAGTAAATTGGAATTACGTCTAGACAGATGTGAGTTGAAAGAGATTAGTTCCTGTATCATTTCCCTACATCATTCTAAATACTTTACACACAGGTTTTATTATTACGTTAACTATTTGGAACATGTTAAAAATGTGTAGAGAATAAGCACACCACTGGTTTATTAAGAGGTTAATATATGATTATAAGAACTTTGAAACCCATAGAAATAATAATAACTATGACTTGTCTAGTTCTTACTAATATTGCTATACAGGGCTAAGGATCTTGCATATTGAGTTACTTGATTCATTAAATAATTACTTGGTGACTGCCTGTCATTTGCTAAATATTGTTACAGGTACTTACAATATAGCAGTGAAAAAGACAGCAAAGTTCTTGCCTTTATGTAATAAATACTTTGGTGGGCTCAGTACCCACTTTATCCCACTTTTTTAGCTGAGAGCTCTAAGCTTGCCTCAGGAAGTAAGCCACTTGCCCAAATCACTTTGCAAAGCCAGAATTCAACTCACATTTGCTTGACTTCCAACTCCAAGCTCTTAAGCACAATACTACACTGAGAATAAACAAGCGGAGTAGATTGAGCTACTACATCAATAATATACTTCAGATGTTATCTAAAATGTTATCCAAGTATCTCACGTGTTAACACTTTGTCTTTTGAATTATGCTTTAAATTTGTCACCTCTGGTTACCCAGTTCTTGGCCTCATACTATGAATGATATAGGCACACTCTGTGGATGTTGCCTTGAGTGATAAAAAAAATACTGAGCCAAGAGGACACTCATAACTTCACAGAAAACTGTATTACAGGCAGATCCATTCAAAAGAATTGTTTTAAAAGTGTAAAACTTACTTTTGTAAACAAAAAGAATGAAACTTATGCCAATAAATGAATGCATGATTTGCTGAGTATTATTCAAAGGGTTATTATAATTAAATAAATATGTAATAGTCTACAGTTCCATGAATTATAATGGTAAATATCAAGTGAGATCACTTTCTAGAAAAGAAAGAAATTACATTTAAATAGTTGAATGGTGTGAAAGGAGTCTGTCTTTCTATCCAATCTTTCTGTCTGTCTGTCTGTTATAGAAATCTGCTCTTTCAACCTCTGGACACAAGAACTGAGTCAGTTTTAGAAGTAAACAAAAGTCTTCATTTCAGTGTTCTTCATGCTCTGCTGATCACAACCCCCAAAATATCTAAAACAAAGTATTTCTTTAGATGTCTTGCTTTTGTTGCTTGGGCTTCAGATAGTAGTCACCAGCATTCTTCAGTATAGGATTTGTTAGTGGATTATATTGGTGAGGGAGCAGATCCCTAGGCTTCACTGTAACAATTTGAAAACTTCCATGTATAAACAATGCGGAGAACATGTTATTCTGGGTCGTATGCTATTTATAGGCATAGGATGGACTATCCGTGGAATCTTCATTTTCAGTAGGAACTGTCAGTAATTCTAAGAGAGCTTGTTCCCAGTCTTTTATGTGGTTACTTAATGGCTTTACTGAGTAAACAAAAATAATAGAATATTGCATGCAATCAATTAGGAAGGAAGGAAGGAAGGAAAGGAAGGAAGGAAAGAAAGGAAGGAAGGAAAGGAAGGAAGGAAAGGAAGGAAGGAAAAGAAGGAAGGAAGGAAGAAGAATGTAATATACCTTCCCTTTTAAAAAAATTTTCCTACCACTTGTGACAGTCACTTGCCTTTAATCTGCTTATATTGATAAAATTCATAAACTTCGAGTTTCCTCACAGACCTATTCTGTCACTGAAATTTCTAATACTTGGAAATAAACAGGTGTCATAAATCCTTTCTTGATAGATCAAAGTCTATATGCACATACATTAATAGAATTAAATCAGATATTTAGAGGGAATGAGTTGTCTGTGAGATAAGAAGACAAATGCTAGATGGGTTTATTCTTAAATTATTCTTGAATGCCATCTTCTAGCTTGCATAAATGGTTTCTGTTTTTGAGTTTGTGACATTGTCATTTATAATAAGAAATATATATTTGGTCTTAGTCTCTTTCTATGGCAAAGTTCCTAAAACCGTTGAAATTTCCTAAGTGATAAAGAGTGATAGAGGTAAAAAGAGTATCTTGTTTTTCATAACAGGCCCCTTTCAACCCCTTCTGAGTGTATGTTGATGAGATAACATTTAGACAGCTCCCAAATTGGGCAACCAGTGCAGGAGGGAAAAGGGTCTGGAGATAGACATCCATCACCAATGGCCAAGTATTTAATCAGTTATGCCTCTGTGATGAAGACTCCATTAAAACTAAAAATGACAGAGTTTGATGAGCTTCCAGAACTCTGGTTACTGAACTAGATTGCATCCATGTGCTGGGAGGGTAACATACCCCAAACTCCATAGGGGCAGAAGCTCAGGTGTTCAGGACCTTTCCAGACTTTGCACTATGTAGCGGCAAACCTTGGAGATACTGTGGATTTGGTTCCAGACCACTACAATAAAGCAAAAATCATGATAGAATGAGACACATTGTTTTTTTTTTTGCTTTCTCAGTGCATATAAAAGTAATGTTTACCCTACACTGTAGTCTCTTAAGGGTGCAATAGCATTATGTCTAAAAAATTTATGTACCTTAATTTAAAAAAACTTTGTTACTAAAAATGCTGACTATCATCTGAGCCTTCAGTGAGTCATAATCTTTTTACCTCATGCCAAAAGGTGCTGACTGATCACGGTGTGGTTGCTGATGGTTGGGGTAGCCGTGGCAATTTCTTAAATTAAGACAAAAATGAAGTTTGCTGTGTTTATTGACTCTTCCTTTCACAAATAATTTCTGTAGTGTGCAATGCTATTTGGTAGGATTTTATCCACAGTCGAACTTCTTTCAAATTTTGAGTCAATACTAAAACTTCCCCTGCTTTATCAAGTAAATGTATGTAATATTGTAAATCCTTTCTTGTCATTTCAATAATCTTCACAGCATATTATCAGGAATAGATTCCACCTCAAGAAAACACTTCCTTTGCTCATCCATAAGGAGCACCTCCTCATCCTTTACATTTTCATCATGAGATTACAGCAGTTCAGTCACATCTTCTGACTCCACTTCTAATTCTAGCTCTCTTCTTCTTTCTACTACATCTGCCATTACTTCCCCCCCCCTGAAGTCTTGAACCCCTCCTTGTTATCTGTGAGGGTTGGAATCGACTTCCCCAAGCTCCTGTTAATGTTGATATTTTGACCTCTTCCCATGAATCACAAATGTCATTAATGGCATAAAGAATGGTGAATCCTTTCCAGAAGGCTTTCAATTGAATTTTCCCAGATCCATCAGAGAAATCAGTCCCTATGGCAGCTATAGCTTTAAAAAATATATTTCTTAAAGAATAAGACTTGAAAGTTGAAGTTACTCCTTGATCCATGGGCTGCAGAATGAATACTGTGTTAGCAGGCATGAAAACAACATTAATCTCATTGTGTATCTCCTTCAAAGCTCTTGGGTGACCAGGTATATTGTCAATGAGCAGTTATATTTGGAAAAACATCTTTTTTTCTGACAGTATGTCTCAACAGTGGGCTTAAAATACTCAGTAAACCATGTTATCAGCAGATGTATAGTCATCAGGCTTGTTGTTTCATTCAGAGAGCACAGGCAGAGTAGATTTAGCATTAGGATTTTCAGAATGGTCAATGAACATTGGCCACAAATAAAGTTACCAGCTGCGTTAGTCCCAGACAAGAGAGGTAGCCTGTCCTTTGAAACTTTGAAGCTAGGTATTGACTTATCCTCTTGAGCTATGAAAGTCCCACATGGCATCTTCTTCCAATATAAGGCTGTTTTTCCTACACTGAAAATATGTTATTTAGTGTAGCCATTTTCATGAATTTTCTTATCCAGATCTCCTGGATAACTTGATGCAGCTTCCACATCAGCACTTAATGCTTCATCTGGCACTTTTATGTTAGGGAGATGACTCCTTTCCTTAAACATCATGAACCAACTTCTGCTAGCTTCAAACTTCTCTTCTGCACCTTGTTCACCTCTCTCTGCCTCTGTGGAATTGAAGAGAGGGCCTTACTCTCGATTAGGCTGTGGTTGAGGGAATATTGTGGCCGGTTTGATTTTCTATCTAGACTGCTAAAACCTTCTCACTGTCAATAAGGCTGTTTTGCATTCTTATCATTTGTGTGTTCAGTGGAGTAGAACTTTTAGTTCCCTTCAAGAAGTTCCCTTTGCACTCACAGCTTGGCTAACTGTCTGGTGCAAGAGGCCTAGCTGTGGCCTATCTCAGATTTCAACAAGCCTTCTTCACTAAGCTTCATCATTTTTAGCTTTTGCTTTAAAGTGAGAGACAAGTGACCCTTCCTTTTATATGGGCACATTGAGGTCAGTGCAGAGTTATTAACTGTCCTAATTTCAATATTGTTGTGTGTTAGGGAATAGGGAGAGGGAAGCAGCTGGTGGGTGGAGCAGTCATCACACAAACAACACTTACTAGGTTCATGGTCTTTTATGAACATGGTTTGTGGCACCTCAAAACAATAATACTAGAAACATCAAAGATCACTGATCACAGATCACCACAATAAATATAATCATAGTGGAAGAACGTGAAATACTGTGAGAATTACCAAAATGTGACACAGAAATATGAAGCAAACAAATGTTCTTGAAAAACTAACCCTACAGACTTGCTCAATGCAGGGTTGCCACAAATCTTTAATTTGTAAAAACTGCAATATCTTCAAAGTGTAGTAAGGCAAAGGGCAATAAAGCAAGGTATGTCTGTATCTTTTAAGTTGCCTGCTCACTTACATCCTTTAGTATCATTTATAATAAACTGGCGATTTGTTTAGTAAACTGGTTTCCTGAATTCTGTGAGCTGCTTTAGAGAACTAATACAACCTGGGAGTGGGTAACAGGACCTTTGATTTATAGCCTGTCAGTCAGAAGCACAGGTAACAACCTAACCTTGTGATTGGCATGTGAACGGGGGGCAGTCTTGTAGGACTGGGTCTTAACTTGTGGGATCTGAATCTATCTATGTGACTATCTTCAGGTAGATACAGTCAGAATTGAGTTAAATTTGCAGGGCACCCACTCAGCATTCACTGTAGAATTCCTTGGTGGTGTTGGAAAATACGCAGCAGAGAGTGAAAATACTGTATTAACTCGAATATTTTTTAAACAGTTTATTTCTTTTATAGCCCTATATTCATTTTATAGATCACATTTTGATTCCTAAACTTTTCTTTGTCTCTTCTTCTACTTATTTTGCTTCCTAACTTCTGCTACTCTACACAGCACTTACTACTTTTCAAGATCACTTTTTTTTTTAGTATTCCCAGTTTTAGATTCTCAACATGATGCCCTTCTTCTCTTTTGGTCTCAAAATACAAGAATAAAATTAAAATTCTCAAATACTACCATACAAATCATTTGAGGATTATTTAATATGAAGAAAGAAAAATATATACATAAATATATTCTATGCAAATGTATTTAATATTAGTGGGTTCTACATTTTTATTTCTTAAAATTCAAAATTTTGATAAATACTATTTTCATAATGCAGTTTTGAATTTTATTTACTATAGTAAACACATATTTTTAACTTAAAATTTTTATAAGTAAATAAAATGAAAAATGTGGAGTTCGCAAGAAATGTTATTTATATTTCAATTTTTGATATTTGGGTATGTTGGCTGAGAAAAGAGTCTTTTGACTCAAATGAGGATAATAATCTCAACTGAAGAATTTTCTTTTCCTACCCCAGCATTTGTTGCAGTTTTTGTAACACCTACTTTTTTTTTTTACTGCCTGCCTTATGGTTCTGTTTGGAGCCACGCCAGTGTCATAAACTAAAAGAGAAAAGACAACAGTGCAGTAGAGCTTCTAGTAGTGGTAGAGTAGATAATTCAGATCAAGCTTTTCTGCTGAGAACAGCTAGAAAAATAGAAGATGGACAAATGTTATTGAAACAGAATTAATAGGCAGCTATGAAGGGGAAGATTCAGAGCCAGAATATTTTACCCTGTGGGTGTTTACCATTTCCTAAATGGGTTGATAAAGTCTTGAGCCGTTCTTTTGATAGCTTCTTGGGGCTGAGAGGAAAGGGGTAGGTGTCAGAGTGGTGTCATAAGGATACGGAAAAACTGCATATAGTCTTCTGCAGGGATTGCAGCTCAGTTTTGTATTCTTTCGTATCTGGAATTGAACTGAGGTAATTCCATATTGCTAGTGTCCCTAGGGACCTGGCAGAGCAAATATTAATACTCTCGAGTAAGATATTATCATCTGAAAAGTCAAATTATTTCTATAAAAATTAAAAAAAAAATCTGGCACCCAGAGAAAATAACCAAGAACAGGAGTAGAGAACACATCATGAGGAAAAGCAATAAAACAGTAGAAGAAAGAAACATACCCACTAATTTCCAAATGTAAACTTATTAAACACAGATTTTGAGTAATCTCACTGTGTCAAATAAGTTAAAGCAAATATTGAGTATTTACAGAAGACTAGCAAATATAACATATCAGTTGGAAATACTGGAGATAAATTCAAAGGAAGAAGTTAGTTGATGAGTTTAACACAGAGTAGACACAGTTGAAAAGAGAATTAATCAAAAGAGGTTAACTTAGAAGTAAATAAACAGGCTTGATTTTCTGGAATTGTAATCCAAGGAAAATTAAATAGGAAATGGAGCAGAAGTAATACCTGAAGAGAAGATGGCAGAGAACTGAACAAAACTGGAAAAAGGCATCAAGTTATCAAGTCATAGAATTGAGAGCACTTTAAACCCCAACCATGATAAAAATAAACTGAAATTCAGTTCAGCATTTAAAAACTGCTGAACTAAAGATATAAAGAGCCAGAGTTAAAAGGAACTAGAGATGAAAGACATGTTATATTCCAAAGAACAATAAGATTAACAATTGGGCTTTCAGTACAAATGATGGGAACCAACGTTCAGTGGAATGACATCTTTAAATGATGAAAAGTATAAATATTAGCATAATTTTATCTTCAGCAAAACTGTAATTCATAGACATCATCAAAATAAAGATGTTTTCAGAAAAACAAGAAATCAGATAATTTATTACAGGAAGATGCACATTAAAGAAACATTAAAAGGGATTCTTCAGGAGAAGGAAATTTGTCTTTACTGACAGTAAGAAATTATAAGGAAATAAGAATACCAGGAAGGGGTAAGTATGTGGGAGTATCTGCATGAATATTGACTTCATTAAAAAATAGTAGTAACATCTTCTAGGGTTTAGCACAGCTTACAATAATAGGGATTAGGCACACTGAGTCAAAAAAGAGTTCATAACTTTAGAACAAAAAGATGAAAAACTGAATAACAAAAATCTTTCAAGCAAAAAATTAATTAAGAGAGAAGGAAAATAAGAAAACAGAAAAAAATGGCATGAATAAAGAAGATAGAAAATGATTTTCTCTGTTTTGTCTTTGATAGTTATAAAATTTCAAAATGATTTCATGCATAAAAATTAATAATTGTTACTTAGTTTCTACTCAACATTTTGCTCTCCCTATTCTCGAATTCCTGTTTATGTTGTCCTTAATCTTAGAGACTCTCCTTTCTATTTTCTTCAACTTTTTGTTTTTTTAGGTCATTCTTATATGAATAAAGCCATAATTTTTGCAATAACTCAGTCACCTTTAATATAATTTTTATTATTCAAGTATTTTTCTGATTTTATTTTTTTTTCTATTTTATTGACTTATTGACACCTTAATTTTGTCTTAGGCCTGCTATCTCTACTGCCCCGAGTCTCAATTATTCCATGATTTTAATTACCATATATTACTAATAGCTACCAAGTCAATATTTACACACTAGATAGCTGTAGTAAGCACTAGATTTATATTAACACTGTCTCTACTCTATAAAGACATCCCAGAACTTGGTGATTGATAGGGCAACCTTTTTCATTTATTCATCCTATCATTTCTTGAAAACAACTATTGTAAGAGCAGAAATTTCTAAGTTGTTTTAGCAATGACATTAGGGTATGGAAAAAATGTTTGGGTGGGAAAAATAATTTCAACTAAGTAAATTGTTTGAGAAATACAGAGATTACAAGCTCATGAGTAAGTGTTAAACATCAAGAATCAGAAAAAAAGGGATAACATATTTTTTAAAAGTCAGATTTATTTGAACTTGTTGGCATTTTATTAAAGTTTATCTCAGTTTATTTCACCTAAAAATCACATTGCTGTCCTTGTATGAATCATGGTTCTATTTATTAAAACCCCCTGGTAAAATAAATCTCAAAATCTGAGATCCTTTTACTAGTATCATTATTATAATTATGAGTATTATGAAAGAATTATATTACATACTCAATGCCTGACCACAAAAAAAGAAACAAAATACCACTGTGAAAATGGTATATATTTGTATCTCCTCAGACTCCTCTGAGTGTGTACTCTTAAGCTACAGACTATTAAATATGAAATTAAAAAAGTTCTGAAAATGGACATAGAGTCTGAAAAGCATAGAGTGAAAAGGCATAGAGTCTGCTTATGTGAAAATTATTTAAACATAAGTTTAAAGTAAAAGGTGCAAAAAATATTTTACACACTCATGTGTGAATAGAAATATTTGATGTTTTGTGTTTGTTTCATAAATTCTTAATCTTCAAGACATGCTGAACATTTATAACATATTCAACCTAAAAATCTTTGCCCCCAGTATGGCACTCACCTAACATAACTAGGGGTTCTCAAACTTGAACAAGCACTAAAATCCCCTACAGGGTTTGTTAAAGTAAGATCACTGGGCCCCACTTCCAGAGCTTCTGATAAGATGGTAGGTATGGGGTAGGGACTGAGAATTTGCGTTTCTAGTAAGTTCCTAGTTGATGCTTTTTTAGGAGGCCTCACAATGGGAAGGATGGGTTGTATAGTGTTAATATGTTCTTTCATACCTATTTTAAAAATTCTGTAAGTTTAATATGCTACATCAATAAATATTTGAAGAAAGTAAACAGTGTAGCTTGGTTTAGGACTTGTATAATGCTCTTCCTTTCACAAAATTCTTACTTAAACCTTGACCAAGCCATTTGCACATTTAAGATAAAATCATTTACACAGAGCTTCCTGGAGCAATTTTATTGTATTAATCCCTAGACCAACAGGCTCACTTTCTGAAATATCACAAACTTTCAAGCCTCTTCACTGGAAACAACACTGTGCAAAGGACAACTTACTTGGAGAACTATTTCAGAAAGAACTCCAACATCATGAGTGATTATTATGCACAGCAGGTGTAAATGAATTATTTATCAAATATGTTTTCATTATTTCTCAGTGAAAACATTGAAGATCTTTTTCCAAGCACTCAATTTCAACAATCATTTGTATACAGAGCAGGTCTTCACTTAGACAAATATTTATGGATATGCTTTTCGATGAAAAATGAAAGTGCTATTACAAATACAAACACTGCACCATATTTTGAAAGCTTAAAGTGAATAATTAGTAAACAATTAAGCCATTTGATTAATGGTTTTCTTCATTGCTCACTTTACTTCATTTTAATTTTAACATGGGGCACTTTTTAAAGGGTTTATTATGTACCCCTTTCTCAGAAGAAAAGTTAATCTAAAATCATAAGCTCTTTATGGAACTTGGTATTGCGATGATTACAGATACTGCAGTGATGTGCTCACAATTTTCAGATAAGTGTCATTGAACGAACATGCTCAGGGAAACAAGAATTTTATCTATCTCTAAAGGTTTTACGTACATATGTATTAATAGTATGGAGGCTATTAGGTCAAATATTGCTATTTGATCCTTGCCAGTGTGTGTGTTTCAGTGTACATGTGCACACGCACACACACACACACACACACACTCATATAACATAAACACAGACCCCCTGGCACCGAGTACCTATTTCTCCTTCACAAGAAGCACAGTTCTTATCGTACAATGGACCTGACTTATGTGGAGCTCAGTTTTTAAAATCTAAAGAGACAAATTGTATAAGATTGTGTACTCATTGTCAAAATTATTAGCTTGCTAAATGGATATATAAAAACAAAAAGTTGTACGACAAAAGTAGTTTACAAGTTGCTTAGCTAATTTGGTGGGTCAATTCAGCTTATAGAATATTTTCAATCATGTCATGTGGACAAGCTGAGGGATGTGAGGTACAATTGATCATATATGTTATCATTCTCCTAATGGAGATAATTATCTTTGAAAATGCATTTGCATGAATCCAATTGCCTAGTTATTCACTTAGGCTGGACTCATGCTATTTCCCTCCATGAAAACAACTGGTCATTTTCAGTAGAAAAATCAGTGCAACTCTTTATTTGATATCTTGTAGGATACATTTATTTTGCAAGTGATGATTTCACAGTTCAAATAGTTTATTGATATCAAGGTATCGTAACTTTTATAAAATACCCTAAACTCTCCAAGACCAACCAAAAAAAGAAATTTGTTATTTATTGCATACAAGAATGTATATGGGAAGATTTACATGCTATTCCAAACAAAATTTTATTTATTATTTTCAAAGAAAAATAACTAGTGATAATAGGATAAAATTATCCAAGTATCAAATCTAGGTACTTCCAAATACAATCAAATTTCTTATGAAATGTGGTACTTATTGGCAGAACCATCTGGTAGCCCAGTTGTAAACTACCTATCTTTATCAGGTTTTTAGTACACTTCTTTAGTTGAAGAAATCTGGTTTGACACGTCTAAATCTTTATAATAATAAGTGAAGTCTATAACTGTTGGTTCCCATGTAAGAAGAAATCTTTGTTTTGGAAATCCGTTTTATTCTGATGAAATATTGAGTTGCTGACAACAAAGTTCTGGGCTCGAAATTGCATCCTCTTTCCTTTCTACGTACTGAAATTTTATAGGTGACTAACAAGGGTAGAACAAAACGAGAAATGCACATCATCTTGTCAAACTTGTGATAATTTGTTACCTCTCTTTAATATTTAATGTTTGTTCTAACTGCATAACTTGAATTGAAATACATTATTTTGAACAGATGTGAAGACATTTACCAACACTGGATTTCATATTTGAAAATTAAATTTATATATATATATATATCCTCTATATAATAATTCCCTTAATTTAGGAATATTTTATTATTATAACTCACAAATAATGAGAAATCATGCATCACTGTAGTAATCCTATTTTGTGTTGGGCTATATAAAGAGTTTTAAAACATGGAAAAATTACAGTGACAACAGATGGATTAGAACTGTAAGAATGAATATCTGTGGAAGAAAAAGAAATTAATGTTGTATCCCAGGAAAGAGAAGGCAAGCTTCATTTAATTGTATCTTTAAAGTTATTAGGTGTTGTGTGATACCTACCATATGTATTTTTACTGCAGATTTAAGTTAAAATTCTAACCTATAGTTTTGAAGTTAGAAAGTAAGAGAGTATTTTTAAAAGTAAGAAAATTATATTCTGTCACATATTACTAACAAATGTTGGTGGATTTCTTTAAAGATTATGGATTTCTTTAAAGATTAATAACTCCTTCATCAATCTTTAATTATAGGGAAAGGAAACCCATCTTCCCATATACATTCTTGTATGCAAATATGGGGACCTAGAGAACTTGGATTATAAAGCCAGGTAGACATGGTATAAATCCCAGGTTACCCTGCATAAACTGCATAATTGGTTATTTCATCTTGCTGAACCAGTTTTCTCCTCTGTAAAGTGGGAATAAGATAGCATTATTGTGGGAGTAGAATACTTTTTTAAAAAACCCAAATTTCCTACCATAGTGATTAACACCAGAATATTCAATAATTGTTCTTTTTGTCTCTTCCTGCATGGTCTCCCTACAATCAAACAATCAAATCTGTATGACACATCAGTCTTTTCCAGGCTACTTGTTTGTTTGTTTTTTGTGGCTCTTAGCTTAGTTATCTTTGCATATTCCCCATGCTTTTGGATATTATCAATTTCATCTTTTCTAAGAAACTTCATATTATATATACCTTCTTGAATATAAAAAGAAAACAAAGCAATGATAAAAACATGAGTTACATGAAAAGTAGTAGCATTTTCTAACTGTCCATTTTATATACATAGGATTTGAAAGAGGAACCTGACAGAGTTGAGAGGCTGAGAAAAAAAAAAAGAAAAAGACTCAACCATTTTTTTCACAAATAAATTAGGTGTCCTGTGGTCAAAATACAGCATTAGAGAATTTCTTACTTTAAAATTCAATATATTGCATGATGCTTTAAAGTGAAAAACCTAGCTGACTAGATTAGTCATGTTAATTGACTCTTCTGTGGTTTAAAATTCCAAATATAAAATTAAAAATAAAGAGTCTGAAGAAATTTTACAGTGATCGTACATGTAAGAAATTACTTACTAGTTCTGCATCATTCAACCATCCATCTACTAGACAACAGTAAGGGACTTGAATAAGAGAGTAATCTTTCTTACAAAAGTTAATTTGAGCATTGATGTATGTAAATACCTCTCTGGAATTATTAAATTGTTTAAAAAATTCTTCACTAACAAGCTACTCATGGTTGCTTACCCTGAATTCAGAGAGGGAATTAATTTAGTGTAAATGTAGAAAATACTCCTTTTTCATAAGAATTAGCAATTTGTGATACTTTGTACATAGGTTTTTTTTTTTCAATCTTTAAAGGAATGGATAATTAATTAATGTCTGTAGTATTAAGAAGAGGAAAGGAAACATGTTGGCAGGTTAAGTATAAGAAGTATGTTTTTTCATTGCACGGTGGCAGGCTTTAATCTAAGTAAGTAGATAAAGGAATCAATTCCAAGGAGACTCTTCTGGAGTCCACACATTAGAAGAAAATGCTGGCTTTTTTGTATCAGCTGGTATTCTGGTAATTAAGTAATAAGACTGTGTCCTGCTGTTTATATAGCGACTCAAAAATGGTGTCTGTTTAATTGTCAGGTTGTTCATTATCACTTGTATATGGTATGGCTGAGAGGGCTGGAGAGTCTAAACTCATTGCTGTAATAGGAAACACTTCCCATATCACTGTCATTTGATTGCTGCCACCTAAGAGAAGACAATTAAAGCAAATTGGGGACATTTTCCAGAGCTGTAAAAGCTGACAAGATGGGCTGTTAAGCCATCCAAATGGAACCTGACACTTGCTCAGCAATTTTGCTGAGGAGAGGGAAAGAAAAATCACAAATATGAGAGGAGACGCTTGATGTCTGAAGACTACTACAAAGAGTTTTGTTTTCTCTTGAGAGTAAAAGGAGATGAAGATAGGACTGGAGGTTAGCTATTCAATGCTACAAAAGTTTCAAATTCGTCGTTTGTTTTTTTATTTCTAAAAAAATCAAAAATAATCAAAACAAAACAGAACAAACAAAAATCCAACAAAAAACCCCAGAACAAACAGAAGGGAAAACAGCAAAATATTTAGAATTGGTAAACAGGAAACATCATTTTCAATAATGTGAATCAGAACAGGTCAACTGGTAGTATTAAATAATAAAGAGAAAATTTACACCTCTTTTTTCCTGAGGAATATTCATGAAACTTTGTATTTGATAAATGAGAATTTCTGTTAAAATATATGAAAGCTTCTTTAGAAATTTCATTCTGTCCACAGAATTGTTGCCTCCTCTGACACTCATGAGTGCACGTAAAAGGAATTTTTCCTAGTTGAGTTTAGACTTTGTACTGTGAGACTACATTTATGTGGGTTCTGATGTAGATTTTCAAAATAAAAAAAATTTCAGGCTGATATCTACTGAATATTTAAAAGAGAGAAAATACCAAGCTTTTGCCTGATTCTATAAGATTCAGTTATTAAAAAAATTAACATCTATAATTTGCTAGTTCGGTAGGAATAAACAAAATGATAAGTAATGACCACTTTCCTAGTCTGATCTTAAATCAGAAAATGAACCAAGAAAATCCTCAAAAATTCTGAACTTCGAACATTTTGGTCAAAGTAATATGAAGAAGATTGCATGAAATCTAAAATGAGATTAGATTGGTGATAGAGTAGTGCTTTTAACTGAGTGAGAAATCTAAATTTGATTCAAGTTTTTGAGAAAATGCAAAAAACTACAAATTGTAACATCCTATCTCATGCTAATACTATAATATACAGAAGATAAACACATTTGTTACTATAAATATTTCCTGTTGTATGTGCTTCATGGTTTCAATACCATGGTTTCTAATACGGTAATTTATTTCTGCCCAGCAGGTATCACTTAATAACCTTGAACATTATAGTAGACTAGGGGTCAAAGAAGCTAGTGAACTTTCCCACCTCCCAGCTGCCATCATCCTAACATCATCGCTTCACTTGCAAAACAAAACAAAGAATAACTAAATCTTTTGACTTAGAGTAGTTACAAATACCTAATGGTGGTTTTTTTCCCCTGGTATATAGAGAACTTTTTAAAAATTAAGAAGAGAGAAGCCCCAAAACCTAAATTTAAAGCAACATACTAGCTTAGGGTGCTCTCTGGCTCTCTCTTTCTCTCTCTGTCCCTTCCCTCTCTGTGGATAGATAGTAAGCATCTATACCTATGTATATGTACATACAAATATCTATATCTATACATATATGTTCATTTGAAAGACAATAATTAAATACACAATAGGAAAAACCTAACAGTGAGGATAGTCAAACTTGAAAGAATCAAACAAGTAATTGTTTTTCACAATATTAAGTATTGAAAGTGATCAAGAAACCAAAATACAAGCAAAAAATATTTAAGCAACAGTTGTCTACTTAAGTGCACAGTGAAAACATTCAAGGAAGAGGTAGGATTAAATAATGAAGATATTTTAAAAAAAACCTATAAAAATGAGAATATATATCCATTTCTAGTAATGAATATATGCTTATTTTGTATATACAAATATATATATGCACATATATGTGTGTATTTTATCTGAGACTATTTCTTTGTATATGTACTTTAACATAATTCTATATTTGCATTAAATCCCAAAATAATTAATGATTTTAATTATTCTATACTTTACATATATGCTTATATATTTTATTTATGTATAGTCTGATGATATAGGAAAACACTGGCAATTTCAGACCATTTCTCCCTCTCTCTCTCTGAATGTCACTAAAGTAATGTTGAAAATCTAAAAACAAGCAAACAAAAATATTAATTATGGTCATGCATTTCTAGATGACCAAGATTCTGTGTTGGTAGCACAATATAATGGCCATTTCCCTGTAAAATTACAAGTTGTTTTGTGTGTGTATGTTTATTTTTTGTTAAGTGTTAATTTTGTTTTTGTTAAGTATTAATTTTTTTTAAGACTACCTTTTCAGAATAGTTTTAGGTTCACAGAAACATGAAAGGAAGGCACAGATTTTTAACATATAACCCGTTCTCTTCCACAGGCATGACCTCCTCCACTATCAACATCCCTCACCAGAGTGGTTCATTTGTTACAAAGGATAAATCTACATTGACACCCAAAATCATAATCAACCAAAGTTCAAAGGTTACATTATGGTTCACTCTTGATATTGTACATCCTGTGGGTTTGGACACAGGTATAATAACAACATGTATCCATCCTTATAGTTTCATACAGAGTAGTTTCACTGTCCTAAAAGCCCTCTGTGCTCAGCCTATTCATCTGTCGCTGTAAACATCTGTGTTTAAGTTTTCGTGAGGACTTGCTTAAGTCTTTGACATCCATTTCCAAGTTTTCTGTGTAAATACCAAGGAATATGATTGCTAGTTTGATAGGAGTATGTTTAATTGGGTAAGAGACTGCTAAACTGTCTTCCAACATGGCTGTGCTATTTTGCATTCCAGCCAGCAGTGAGTGAGAATTCTTGTAGCTCCACATCCTTGCCAGCATTTGATATTGCCAGTGTTTCAGATTTGGGCCATTCTGGTAGGTGTGCAGTGTTATCTCGTTGTTATGATTTGTAATTTCCTGGTGACATATGATATGGAGTATCTTTTCATATGCTTATTTGCCATCTGTATATTGTATATCTCTTTGGTGAGGTGTCTGTTAAGGTCTTTGGCCCATTGCTAATCAGGTTATTTTTGAATTTCAAGAGTTATTTGTCTATTTTGGATATCAGTCATTTTTTCAGATGTGTCTTTTGCAAAATTTTTTTTCCAATCTATGGCTCATCTTATTATTTGACATCATCTTTCATAGAGCAGAATTTTTGAAATTTTAATAAAGTCCAATTTATTAATTATTTCTTTCATGGGTCATGCCTTTGTATTGTATCTAAAAAGTCATTGCTGTACCCAAGGTCATCTAGGTTTTCTCCCATGTTATCTTCTAGGAGTTTTATTGTTTTGTGTTTCGCATTTACATCTGCGATCCATTTTGAGTTCATTTTTGTACATATTTACTCTTCATTGCCTTTCCTACCTTCCCTCATTCTGGCTTCCTTCTGTGATCACCATTCTTCTGCTTAAACAACTCCACTCAGAATTTCATTTACTACAAGCCTGATGGTGATGAATTCTTTCATTTAAAAAAAAAATAACTTTGTCTTTTGCCCAAGAATGTCTTTACTACTCTTTAATTCTCTATAGATACTTTCGCTGGATGTAGAATTCCAGATAAGCAGGTTTGTGTTTTGTTTTTCAGGTTTTTGAAGGTTAACATTCCATTGCTTGTTGGCTTTTGTTTTTTCTACTAAGTTAATTTCAGTCTGAATTTCAGTCGTTTGAAGATACCTTGTCATTTGTCTCTGGCTGCTTTTAAGATTTTGATCCATTTTGAATTAATTTTTGTGAAAGGTATAAGCTCTGTGTCTAAAATCTTTTTTTTTCTTGTCATGTGGATGTCCAGTTATCTAGTACCATTTTTTAGAGTATTATTTTTCCCTTAATGTATAGGCAGAAAATGTAGGTGAAGCCTATTTGTCAAATATTCACAGAAATATATTTTAATATTTTTCCCTTTCCAAACACAGATTTGTATAACAACTTTTAAAAAGAGTGCTTAATAACAATTTTTAAATATATTTTTATTGAAGTACAGTTTACAGTGTTTTATCAGTTTCTGGTGTACAGCACAAATTAGGTAAATTAACATTTGTCTAGATGTACATATCATAACCACTGCAAATTGGCTAAATGAAACAGAGAATTTATTTGCTTACATTACTGAAAGGTATGTTTGGTTTCAGATAAGGATAAATTCGGGATCTAAATGTATGTCCCAGGCTCTTTCCCGTGTTTGTTTTTAGTTCTGTAACCATTCACTCTTCAGAGAAGCTTGCTCAGTAGTACAGTAGGGTCCTTACAACCTCAAAACTCTTCCTCAACAGTTCAGATTGAAATTTCTGGACCAAAATTGATTGGCCAAATTAGAATCACTTGCCACATACAGGGGTGTGCAAGGCAGTAGTTGGTCACATGTTTGCCCTTTGATCTTGGGTTTAATTCAGCCTTATCTACATTATGTGGGCTTGCAATGGGAAGAATGATGCCCTGAGGAAAGTGTGTAATAATGTTACAAATACTTGGAAATGAATATAGGAAAAAAGGATAAACAATAAAGTCAACTATATGATGATGAATGCTTGTGTGTGGAATTTATATATAGAATGAGCATGTGTGAATGTTAGCAGGATATGAAAGGATAAAAAGTTAGCAATATCACCATCAATATTTTTATCAGGACACACTGTTCTCATTGTAGTAAAATGACTTTAAAAATTTTAACTTGTTTTTGTTGTCCTAAGTAATATATAAGTAAACTTGTCTTTGGAGGAAAACTGAGATTTATTATAAGCTCTGGGGATATCCAGCCTCTAGCTGTGAGTGGTACTATGCATTCTTTGCTCTCCTCATTTAAACGTTTCACAGGAGCTTATTCTTATTCTGCTTCACTCTTTTCAGACTTTTTTTATTAAAACAAGCAAACAAACAAACAAAAAATACTTTTCGTCTTTCTCCAAACAACAATCAGATTCTAACACGACCTTATGCTGGCTCAGGAACTTGTCTTCACTGAATTAGTATTTTACAGCAGAATGTTTTTAGAAGTAGAAACCCTTTGATTTAACATGTTGTGATCAGTGTTCCAAGAGAGAATGCTTTCACTAAAATGTTGCTAAAAGTACTTGAGAAGCCAAGACAATGTGGTAGATGACTGAGATTTTAAAAGTGCTGCTGCCATGTTGATCATGCTTTGCCCTAGTCCCCATGAGTGTACTGCTTTTGGATGGCTGCTCACAGGTAGATATCTGTGTGCTCAGCCCACCCTCAATACGAGACCCAGGATTATTCTCATTTATGCAGCATTTTCAGAGTATCCAGAATGGTATTACAATGCTTTGTCTGTTAAGTAAGTAAATAGAAAGTTGAATTCACTAACACTTTCCAAATAAATGATTTATTAACAAAATTTGGCACATTAACTTTTATTCATAACAAATTGCTTAACTCACATTTTCACAACCCTATAATAATAACTACTATTTTCTAGCGTGGTCATGGCATGCCCAATTTTGCTTTAATAGAGTTGCTATCCATGACACATCTCTTTGCTGAAATTTCTGATAGACTGTAAGTAACTAAAGGGAAACCAAGCTGGTTTTATACAAAAAAAAATTCTCTGGGCTAACATGTCACTCATGGAATAACAACCTAGAGTGGATGACAGTTCTCACACCAGCTGCTTGACATCTGAACAGCTGCCAGTGCCCTAGGAAATGTCACACCATCAGATATAGGCTCTGAGTGTGTGAGTAGCAAAAATCTATCTGGTAGAGGCCAGCACCCCCAGGCCATGACTAACACCCCAGGCCCCATCATCCCATAAGCTTGAAGCCGGGGTTGAGCTGTCAGTTTAATAAATGAATAGCCTCTTTGTTTTGATCAGTATTGTCAAGGCTTATTTCAAAAAGGGACTCTGATTCCTCTCACCGCCTAGCCCAGCCAAAGTCAATTGGTACAATTTCAAGGTGAATTTATTCATTCTTTATAAAGTTCTGTGCGCGAATATATCAAGACAGTTGAATAAATTGAAATAAATAGACTTGGAGTTACATATTCTCCCAGTAATTGAAATAGTTTCCCCCCAATATATTTATAGTAATAATTCTACCTTTATGAAACCTAGTCTAGCTACAGAAAGGAAAGCACAGAATTACCATTTTGATAACATATTTGGAAAATGCAATTGGGGCTAATATGTTGATAAGGGCACCTGAAAGTTGTCCTTGCCTTTAACCATTCCATGTTAAAGTTTGAGTAAAGCACTAGCTTTACCACTTGATAAGGATGCCTGATTAGCCTGCATTGGTGTGTAAATATTTACCTTGAAGTTGGTCATTTCTAAATAGAAATGCACAAAAATGCGCAAACACTAGTTCTTCCCATCTGTCATACAGTACTTTGGACTTGAGTTGCATATACACTGAACTAAACTTGTACTGAACTGAACTGAAAACCAGCATCAGTGTTGATGCCCATCTAAAATGAGCAAATCTAGTCAATTTGATGTACAGAATTAATTTAACATAAGTCACCTCACATATCATCATTGCATTGCAGTTTTTAACGATATAGAATAGTTTTAACTTACAGCTTCAAAGCTGCTGCTGCTTTTTTTTTTTTTTTTTTTTCTCTTTCTTTGGCAGACAGTCAGTTGCTGGATCATAGAAAGGGTTACTGTAACAGAAAGCTCTCATGATTATAGTAGAAAAACCTCCCCAACTTTATCTGCATGTGATGGAGAGAGAATTAATCTCACACACTTACAGCATGCTGTTCTTAAAAGGATTTTCAAAGTATAAAATATCTTATCTGAAAGTTTGGTTCCCCTTAAAACCATCAGTAAGCCTTGGGAAATGCTGCATTCTGAGGTTTGGGAAGGAAAATGCTTTGATTTGATAATGAAGGACACCTGGGAGTGATTGGCATTTGCTAACAGAAAAAGTCAAATAATTGAGGTATAATGGTAAGAAGGGGTTTAGGGAACAACTTAGTCCAATGCTAATCCTTTGAAAACTTGAAGCGATGTCTGTGATTTCTTTTCCCCCTCTGACAAGCAATCTATAAAAGTGATCAAACTGATCAACTGAGAATGCCATTTCCCTTCCTTTATCTTTTTTTTTTTATCTCACTCTTCTAAAGCAAATTGAAGCTCCCTCTTCCATCCATCAGTGTGCATATAAGCTCTGATGTGTGACCCATGGGCAAATAAGCATTTCTTAGCCACTGTCTGGAACATTATTATTTTATAAAACATAAACAATAAATGTGTGAGTTACAGTCAGACTGAGGAGATATATGACTTGAATAATACAGATTTCAAAAGAATATTTTTACCTCTGGGTCATTTAAAAAAATATACATACATAGCCAAGTTGCTATTGATTAAAAGTTTTCTTTCATAGCTCTTCCAGGATAATCAAAATGAATGAGCTGAAAATCTCAGCTCTGATTTTAGTGGATGGATATCTACACACTCATAACACATTATTGACAGCGAACAGATATCAGACCTATTTCAGAGTTTGAGCTTACCTTAAACAGAAGGGACCCTGTGGGACCTGAAAGGAATAGCCATGCTGCTTTGGGGATAGAGGGTCTCCTGTAGGTTTCAACGACTTGTTAATCATCAGTACTTTAATAAGGGACTTGCTGTTAAGGAAGAAATGACTGTTAAGCTCTAAGAACTCGTTGAGAACATGAAAATGGCAATCACTGTCCAATTTTAGAAACTGAGTTGTATCTGAACACAGAATGACTCCTTGAATAAACAGTTAAAATAGCACTACCTTGGGAAACCATGTCTGAAAACATGCTGAAGGGTCTTAACTACCCGTACATCTTGTCATTTCTTAACCTAAGAGTAAGCAGTTACTCTTTCCAAGGAATGTTTATATATAGAGTGTTCATATAAGGATTGTATTCATTTCCTTTCCAGAGAAAGGACTTTGAGTAGTCTGTGTCTTGTTATCCAATTTCTCTTTAATGCTGATGGAAGCCTCAACCTTCCCTAGTGTTCAGAGCTCTACAAAAAACCTCCAGAACAGCACTCAGCAAGCTTTTTCTATAAAGGGCCAGATAGTAAATATTTTAGGATTTGTGGTCTTTGTTGCAACTATTCAACTCTGCTGTTATAGTGTGGCAGCCATCAGAGACAATATTTAAATGAATAAACGTGATTGTGTTCCAACAAAATTTTATTTACAGAAATAGGTGGTGGGCCAGATTTTGCCTCTGGCCTGTAGTCAGCTGCCTCCTGCTTTAGAATAAGAAACATCTAAATAATGAGACTCCATTGATCTGATTCCCATCAATACATTAATACAAGCTATTGTTGCCACCCCTGGGAGTTGGGATATTCCTGATGAAGATTTTTACTAACCTATTAAGCAATGTAACCCCCCTATTAATCTGATTAATCTACTCTTACAATTGCACAACAAAGTAGCAGTCAAATATTAGACCTTAATGTTTAGTTAACATGTCACTATATAATTAAGTTTCTCTAATTTTTATAGTGGATTGACTCTGGGATAGACAGCAGAGGTTACAATGCTCTTTGTCAGGGAGCAGATCAAAATCAGATAGACCACCAAATAAACTAATTATTTACTTTTGTGATGAGTGTCTTATAGGAAGAAAACTTGGGTGCCGAGATTGCGAATGTTAGTGGTGGGGATTCTACTTTACATTGTGGTTTAGGAACCTCTTACGTGTTTCTCTTACTAGTTAGGGGAGTAGGTGTATGGCAGAGCGGGTCCTGCCTGGACATGAGTTCAGTGGCAAGAACAGGTAAGTAAATTAGGTTATTTTAAAAAGATAACTAATTTTCAGAGTAGGTAAATGTGACAAAATTTAAAAGGCACAAAAATATGTAGTAAAAGTAAATTTTCTTCCCCACATGCCCCCACCTATGCAGTTTCCCTCCCTAGATGCAATACTCTTACTTTCATTCATTATATGAATGAATTTAGGTACTTGAAAATAAGACTTGAAAAAGAGATATACCAATTTCTTGCCTTTATTATACATTTACACCTCAGTGTCAAGGAAGGGGGAATTTCCCCCTTGAATTCTTGTGGCTGGTCTAATAATAAAATCAACACAAAATGGATTATCAGGAGAAAAAGAAACAAATTTTAATTTGTGCAGATGGAGGTCTCATAGAAATTGGACCTAAAAAGTAGCCAAAGTAGGCAACTTTTTTACTTTTTAGAGAAAGAAACAGTAAATTTGTGAGGAATTGACTGGACAAAGAACTTAGGCTTTGAGTGCTTAGTTAGTGAAGAATCTAAGACTCTGGGCTTGGGTTAGTGAATTAAAGACATAACAAGGTTTGTTTATATAGGCTTCTTGGCCCAGAATTCCCTGTCTCTGGCCACGTGGGTGTTCTCCCACCTCCCAATGCAGGGGGTGCACCTTTCTCATGGGAGATGTATTTCCTGCTTTCACCAAGACAGAAGAGTCAAAGAGTCCCTCTTGCATCAGCTGTTTCTTAAGTAACTTTCATAAAAAATTACAATGTGCCACATTTTGGGGTGGTCTGCCCTGGGCTCCAACAAGCATGCACAAGCTTACTAGGACATCTAGAGCTTCAATACGTCTAATGGCTTGCTGTTATACAGAGCTACAGTAGAAACACTCATACTTAAACCTGTGTGCATTATCTGTGCTAGGGATACCATGCTCTATGCGTTTGTCACTTTCCTGCATATCTTGTGAGTGGAGGTGCTGGCTTCCATTTTATTCTAGACTATTTTGTCAAGGAGGTTTGTGTGGCAAATAGCCATGGAAGATAAGAGATAGTGTGTGTGTCTGGAAGGAAAGCAGATTTGGTTGTTGGTCAGCATGCAAGATTCAGATCCCTAAGCTCAGGGTTCCTTAGCTGTGATGCACCCCCATAATACATGCAGCATCCACCCGAGCCCCCCTGTTACCCTGTGGGACTTGAAGGGACAAGGGGGACTGATGAAAACCTGCAGCTCAGGCTGCCTCTATCCCATGGTAAACTGACAAAGTGCTTTGTTTCTGCCTTAGGAGTCTCCAGTGTTAGGGCAACATTCATGAAACTGTGGCAGGCTGGCTATTATCTCAAAAGTAGGGGAAAATCTCAGAAGCTTCATGGGTCAATATAATCTGTAGGATCAGTTCCTATAGTTGGAATTGTAGAGCCAAAGATTAAGTGCGTTACAAATAAATTTATAATTATATTAACATCAACATCGATGAGAGTGCCTGTTTTTCTTTTTCCAATCTGATTAACCAGTTATTATCCAACCTTTGATATTTGCCAGTTTGCCAAGTGACAGTGGTATATTAGTGTATTTTTCATTTGTATTTTACAATGAGCAAGTCTAAATATTAACCAAGTACTTAATACCTGTTTATATATATTTTCTGGGAAATTGTCTATTTTAATTTTTCCAATTGTTCCTTTTAACTGATTATTTAGAGCTCTTTCAGTATTAAGAAATTAGGCTTTTGCTACCACATGTTAAATGCATTTCTTTCCAATTTTCAACTATCTTTTTTACTTTAAGATTTTTCTTGTGAGTGAGACTTTTTAAAATTTTAGGTAGGCAAACTTAGCAGCATTCTCCTCAGGGCTCCTGGATTTGTGTAATATTGGGCCCTTTCTACGCAAAGATGATATAAAAAGTTTGTATGTAAGATTGTGTAAGTTTTGCTGCTCTGTGTACTTTTCTGATGTTTATTTTGTCCCTGTAGATTTTTGATCCACCTGCAGCACATATTCAAGTGCAGATTAAGATATAGATCCACCTTATTTCTTTTCTAGATTGGAATATTTCTGAAACAACCAATACCATGTTATAAATCTTAATTGAGATTTGGAACAAATAAAATAATTTCCTCAAGAATAACTTTATCACACACTTGAGATAAACTATTAGCTGAAATTACTAAACCGTTAAATTAAACATTTCAACTAATTACTAACATACTATTGAATTGTAAAATTTACTTTGGCCACAAGTCCTTCACCAAGGGAGAGAATTGGGATATATTCTCTAGTGAGGTCATTTTCTAGGCCTGTTATTTTGATCATCTTTCCCTTCTTTCCTCCCTCCTTTTCCTGTATCCCCTCTTCTCTTTCCCCTTCTTTCCTTCCTTCCTTCCTTTCTTCCCTCCTTCCTTCCCTTCTTCCCTCTCTCCTTCCTACCTTCCCTCCCTCCCTCTCTCTCTCCTTTCCTTCCAATTCATGAACAGACAATTATCACTTCAAGATCTGTTATTATTGTTTATTATAATGCTGTGCATGTTTTATAAACTTCTCTTTGCTTAACCTCTGAGATTCCTTCTTCTGTGTCTTTCCCTCTTTGGCATTTCACTACATTCTCCTGTTCCTTGTTTCTTTTCTTCCTTGTGTTTTCTGCAGATGTCCGCCCTATGCATAGCTGTTTACTGCTACTGTGTCCCCTTCTGCTTTTTTGGGCTCTTCTTACTCTCCTCATTCATTCCCTCAATAACTGTTTATTTCTCTAAAACTTTCTGGGCTATTTCCTCAGCAAAATAGACTGCAAGTAATCTTAGGCTTTATTTCCCTTGTTTTATGGGGTGGTTTTGTTGTTGTTTCTTTAAAAAAGTATTTATAACTCAACTGCCCTCAACATGTATACTCATATTTATGCCGCAGATAGGGAAGAAGCCTGCAACATCTTTGGCCAGAAGGGAACTACTCCCAAATGTTTCATCAGTTATTCTCCTTATCTCACTCATCTCTATACCAAATAGTCTAATTAAGTAATTTATGTATATTTCCTTAGATTATTATTACTTTTATTTTTCGTTTTTCAGAAAAATGATTTAACCTTAACTCCTGAATCATTACCTCTGGCACTTCTCCATCATAGTAATCACTTATTTCTGGGCTGTGACTTCATAATAGTGCTTTTAAGAATGACTCTTTAACTTACACTGTTCAAATGCACAGCCTTTATTTCAAGATAGATGTGCATTTTCTGTTTCCTTACCAGCACTGCAACCACTTCATTCCTCATCTACCTCTTCAGTCCTGCTCAGCTCAAAGAAGCCCTTGCCCCTCCTCACCGTTGATTCTGACAACAATTAATCAAAATATAAAATCTGATTTTGTTAAAGGTTGTCTCTATATTGCCTCTCAGTTATTTTAAGAGAGGTTGTAATAGGAGAGTAGAGACACAACAAGATTTTTTTTTTTTTAATTAGGAGTTTTCCAGCATATACAGCTTAAAATAACAACAATAACAACAACAACAACAACAACAACAACAACAAACAAATAACTCAACCCAAAAATGGGCAGGAGACCTAAGCAAGCAGTTCTCCAATGAAGATATACAAATGGCTATTAGGCTCAAGAAAAAATGCTCAATATCAATAATTATCAGAGAAATGCAAATCAAAACTACCAGGAGGTACCACTTCACACCAGTCAGAATAGCCCTCTCTAAAAAGTGCACAAATGACAGATACTGGAGAGGGTGTGGAGAAAAGCGGCCCCTCCTACACTGTTGCTGGGAATGCAGTTTGGTGCAGCCATTGTGGAAATCAGAATGGAGATTCCTTAAGAAACTAAAACAGACTTTACCATGTGATCCAGCAATCCCAGTCCTGCCCATACATCTAGATGGAACTCTAATCCAAAAAGTTACATGCACCTCAGTGTTCATAGCAGCACTATTTACAATAGCCAAGACATGGACACAACCTAAATGTCCACTGAGAGATGATTGGATAAAGAAGCTGTGGAATATTTATACAATGAAATACTACTCAGCCATAAAAAAGAATAAAATAATGCCATTTCCAGCAACATGGATGGACCTGGAGATTGTCATTCTAAGTGAACTTAAGCCAGAAAGAGAAAGGAAAATATCATATGATATGACTCATATGTGGAATCTTAAAAAAAAAAGACACAAATAAGCTTATTTACAGAAGAGAAACAGACTCACAGATACAGAAGACAAACTTATGGTTACCAGGGTGGGAAGGAGGTGGAAAGGGACAAATTGGGAGTTTGAGATTTGCTGATACTAACTACTATATATAAAATAGATAAACAATAAGTTTCTTCTGTATAGCACAAGGAACTATGTTCAGTATCTTGTAGCAACGTATAATGAAAAAGAATGTGAAAAGGAATATATGTATGTATATGTGTGACTGAAACATTATTCTGTATACCAGAAATTGACACAACATTGTAAACTGACTATACTTCAAAAAAATTCGGAGTTCCCCAATATACTTATGTTTCTTTATAGTGTGCTCAGGTTGAGACTAAAACGTAGTCTCAATGAAAATTATATTTTTATTATGTTCAAAGCATAAAGTAAGAGTCAAGTGACAGCTTATAAATGCATTAGCTTGGTGCTCCTGACAGTAATTCAGGTCTGAATTAAAATTGCTCTATTTCATAGTTAAAGGAAATACATATATTACTGTGCTTTTTGTTTTCAAAAAAGTTTTCCTAGTAAGAATCATCTCTATTTTTTAATAGACTGAAATACTTCTTGTAAAATGGCATCTAAATGCATCCCTAATTTTATATTTTGGAGCTAGGTTTTGTAACCAATAAAAATGCTACACAAAGGAAACCTTTAGCATCTGGCATTAGACTTGATGCAGTGAGCCTTGTTGGAGATGGTGCATTTTTCCCTTACTTATTTTTAAACAGTCAATGACATGATGAAGCATGCTCTTAGAAAGATGAGTCTGGTAAGAAAGTACCAGATTGATTAAAGCGCCTAGAGCCCAGATGGAAGAGATGGATTAGGAGGCTGCATCAATTAAGAGATATTTGGCTTTAGATCACAGGAAATAAACCTAACCTTACTGGCTTAAGAAGAGAGAACATTCTGAATTTATCAGATCATATAACTAAAACATCCATAGGTAGAGCTGAGTTTAGAAAATGACAGCTTTGGGAGCCCAGATAATGTCATTAGGGCTAAGTTGTCTCTGGGATCTGTCTCACCTTGTGCTGGCCTGACTCTACAGCTCCATGTTTTCACATCTGCCAGTTCCAGACTCTCCTCTCTGGATGGAAAGATGCCTAAAGAAGCTCCAGCATCTGTTTCTCTGAGGTTCATGTCTAGCAGTGAAGACTGGAAACCTTTCTAGACTCCTGCCCAAGTCACTGGGCTTCATTCTCATTGGCCAGCATAGACCATGGGCTCAACCCAGGACATCCACTCTGGTCACTAGGATATAGTGCTTTGATTGGTTACATCTGCGTCATGTATTTGACCCACATGACATAGAAAGATGGAATGTTTAATGGTTGTTTTGCTCAGTGCTAATGAGTTTATCCCAAGGATATTTTTCATAAATGATTTCATGTTTTGTGATGGGGGAAGCAATACCATTTGTAAACTGGAAATAATAATTTGCTCACTTTCAGTCACAAAAAAATATATATATGTAAAGCACACAATTTCAGAGTTAAGATTTTTAGTGTTATTTTACTTTATTAAGTATTCTAGTACACGCTGCCTATGACAAATTTCTTCTCACTGTGAACTTTCACAACATAACCCCTTGAAATCAGGAGTTTATAATGGAAATACTGATGCTGCCTTAACTCTACTAAAGTGAACTGTGCTGCTGTGATAGGAGGAAAATGTATGTTTGCATTTGGAAGACTCATCATCTTTCCAAATCATGATTAGTAGGTGGCAGGACAATATAACACTGAACCGTATGCAAAGATAGCCAAGATTTGAAATATGAATCTCTTGCCAGTGCAAGAGATGAAGATGACAGTTGTAATCTCTTCAGATTCATAATTTACTAAGTTGTAGGCAGGTTAGCAGTGATTGATCATCCCTGGGCAGGGTGTTAGCAATTGTAAAATCATTTTGTTGCATTACACAAATATGAAGTTTAAAAGTTTTAGGCTGTCCTTATCTCTAAACTTAAGCAACTCCTGGGCACACGTTTACCTCTAGAAACTAAAGTTATAAAGAGAATGCTTGTTTCAGTGTATGTCTCTACTGTAGCTTATCATTTTGTATATTACATATTACACAGTGGATTGTTTATGATGTAAGAAGTATTCCACTATTATGAGGACATAAAATACTTGCTACAGAAAGAAGTATGGCAAAGAACTATAGGTTTTGCTACCAAATAGTGAATGAAATTTGTCACTGCCTCTGCAGTCAACAAAGAACACTTAGAGATTAAATTATTCAGGGTATAGTAGCAGAGGCAGAAAGGCTGAACTTGCTCTCTATAAAAAAAAAAAAGAAGAAACTATTGTGGTCTATCATAGCAAGAGATGTTTTCCATTCAAAATCATCAAGGAAATGCATCTGAAGACAGCTGAACAATGTAGATAAAGGGGTTTTCAGTGATGGCTTTGTGTATGCGTCTGCTTTATTGTCAACTATAGAAAGCATTGTCAAATTGGTGTGACTTCGGACATAGCAGAAGTGGTGTCCTTGGAAATATCAAAGGACATTTCCATTACATTACTTCAGAAGCCTCTCTTTCTTACCATATCTCCGATTCTCTTGCAATTGTAATTCTTAAGTGTGATTGAGTGAAGATTCAGAGTAACAGTCTTAGCTCAGCCTGTATGTCTTTGAAAGCTTACATGAAGGATGTTCCCAGTCACTGAGAGGCTCCCTCCCCAAACTTCCACCCTTCTGTAGCCACAGTCCTTGGGTGTCTAAAGGAACGTTAATACAGGCGATAAAGATCAATTCCCTGTAGCAATTTAGAAAGTGCATTCATTCTCATGACATTTCTTCATCCCACAGGAATCAAGTCAGCATCCAACATCATGTCTGACTCAACAGAAGGGAGATTTTTTACAAAGATTTGCATGATTCAGAAATTCAATATTTATTGAATTCAATTTATTGAATTCAATAAATTCAATATTTATTCTGCTTCCTTCTTGGCATGCCATGCGGCACAACAGAGATTAGGACACATTACTTGGGATACATTAAAGAACAAATGTTGTAAGGGACAGTTAACAAAGCAGGAGTCTGTAAGAAGTGCTTGGCCCCACCCTGGTCTCTCATCACCTGCAAAGGGGCTCATGGAAGGACAGAATTGTTCGTCTGTGCAGGCCATGAAGGCATCCTCCAGAGAAGGAATTCTGATCTCCTGTTGTTCTTTATCAGTGCAGGAATAAGTGGGGTGAGTCCGCACAGCCAAGGTGTGTATTTATCTGTTGCAACATTTAAATGAGAAAAAAGCAGTGCTCAGATTGACAAGATTAGAAATCATAGATACCCCAAACTGGAAGGGCAGGAAGGCAGAGGAATTCATCCTTTGTACAAAATGATTCCTTAAGGAGAAAAAGAAGTCTGAAAATTTTTGTTCTGTTTTGTACTTCTAACTGAGATCCCAGAGTTGAGAACTACAAAACACAATTTTTATAGAGGCCGCAGTTTGGAGCCCTGGGGTGGGTTCATATAAAGCGTTCAGTACACAGGTAATGTGGGTGGCAATCTTTGGAACAGCTGTGATTATATAGCTTAAGGTTGTGTTTTTTCAGTATTTTAGATGTCTATCTAAATTTTCAGGGTAATTAGATCATTTTATTGTATTACTACAATTTAGGTGGAATAGAGTCTGTGCAGTGAATAAATTGGAAAAAAAAACTCCTCTATCTCCTTTATTAAAATTTTAAATATAATCCTGTTACTATTTATAATAGTTACTACATAAAAAACTTTCATGCTTATTATGTGCCAGATGCTTTAAAATTTTATTTGCATTATTTTATTTGATAGACTCAAATCAACCCTATGTATCCCAACGTTAGAAATGAGAAAACTGAAACATAGATAAAATAACGTTTCTAAGATCAGTCAGCTAACAAATGCCTGAGCAGGAATGATGTATCACATTTCTTCTGTTCAGATTTGCCACATACACACACATAGACACCACACGACATCCTGCTAATGATGAAGATTTAGGACTGTTTCAATGACTAGACCTTTAATTTGATGAGAAATTCTTTCATTATCCAAATTCTGCTAGTTATTGGATAAATTTTAAATACACACTTACCAGTTTCTTTCTAAATTAGTCTTTCTTGTAGCATCTTTTGAAATGCATTTCACCTAAACTCTGCAAACTCATTGAATACATTTTCTTTCTTCCCACTTACCTCGGGTGATGGTTTTACTAAACATTTTGCTACTGCACACTAAGTGTCACCGCCTTTCTATCTTTCTACAATTTCCTTATTGATCTCCTAACCTCTTATAATAATTTCTAGTCACTTTATGCCTCATTTCAAAGCCAATGCCATATATTTTAAGGGGGGAGGTTGGCACAAATTTTTATATCATTCAGCATTGTTATGACAGTGCTGTTTAACCAACCAGCTAAGTATTCAGTGGCATACTTAGATACTCACACATGATTGGGGTGACTGGGTTGGCTGATCTGGGTTGAAATTACCTGGAGTTGGCTCTGGTTATAGATTGAGTCCAAGTTTTTCATTTTCCCTGGATGAAAAAGCTAACTAGGGCATCTTCCAGTAATGTTAAGAGAGCAAAAAGCAGACATGCTCAATCATAGAGGCACACTCCAAGCCCCTGTTATATCATGTCTGCTAGTATCCCATTGGGCAAAGAAGTTCATACGGCCATGTCGAGTTAATAGATAGTAGAAATACTTCATCCATTATGAAACCATGCCAAGGGAACAGATATATAGCATTACTATAGGAGACTGAAGAATTATGTCCCATATTTAATTTTCCACAATGAAATTTTACCAATAGTCCCTTGGTTAGTAAAGTAGACATGACAACCAATAACTCTCTTGATTTTGACTATTGTTTTATAATATAAATTACTTCTATAGCTCTTGAATATTCAGTTTAGAAATTATGAACTGTGAAATATAAATTAGTAATATTTTTGTCTCACCTGGTGAATTGAGGTTGGAACATACAGACATAGTAATGATAGGTTTTAACCAAATAAATATTTTGAGTTTTTGATTTTGAAAGATTTCTGGGATCTAAAGCAGTGTAGAGAACATAGTACACACTTAAGAAGGATTTTTAAAACTTGAATCCTTAAATGTCATATATACCTTGTTTTCAGTAGATTAAAAATAGCAAATAGACCCCACATAGGGATTTTTCATTTTTTTATGTGAAAATGATGTATTTGCATGGTAAATTAAATACAAACCCAACAAAATGTACAACTCTTCACTCAAAATTCTACATTCTTGTTGTTACCTTTAACATGCTGCTGCTTTGGATTATTAAGCACTGTATAAAGACTTGTACACCAAAAAGAGACATTGTTCTTCAGCACTTTTCCTAAACAGATGCTCTGCCCTTCAGAGATAGTGTTGGGAAATAAAACGCCCGGTCATCAGAAGGCTCCTAAAACCTTTCAACCCCTGCTGCCTTTCTCTTTGCCTGAGTAATTGCAGTATTTGCCTTCTGCTGCTGGAGGCTATACTTGGTAACTTCCCATAGTTAAGGCAGAACTGTTGGATTCTTAAATCCTGTGCCTCTAATTAATAACTGTTCTACATTAAAACCAAGTTGTCCGTTCCCCCGAAAAGGTAAAAGCTTATCTAAGTGAGCTGTGTCTAACTAATCCTTTGGTGTATTCTCTGCTTTTGTAGGCTCTCACTGTGATTCCTTGGCTTCAGGCTCAAAACTCAAATCTGGTCTTCTCTCATTCAGGCACTTTCTGATTCAAATAGCTCCTGCTTTCTGGTTTGTATTCTCTCAGCTACTTATCCTAAAATTCTGGCTTATAATATTATGAAGGATTTTTCTTCCTAGTTTTCACAAGGCCCTAGAAGAATTCAGCAATTTTCTATGTGCTTTATCATCGTTTGCTTTTCTTCTTTATAAAGCACAGTATAGTTGGAAAAGATGACTCCAGGAAGTCTACGTAAGGTTCCTAGCCTTCCTGGCTACTAGCTTCTTGAGGTTGAAGCCAAGTTCTGGGGATAGTGAGCCTGTCAATGCTGCTGGTCAGTAGGGACCACATTTGAGAGAGAGAACTGGGTGTAGAGCAGGGAACACTGTGGACAATCTGGCACCTGCTGGTACTTCTGCATCTCTGTTGCATCATGGCAGCTGCTTCCTTCCTGCTAAGCAACTTGCTTGCAAGTTTACTTTCATCCATCTCAGACTTGGAATCACAAAAGGAAGGAGATTATGGGAAGTGCAGTTTCCAGTGTAACCGTGTCAACGGTAGAACAACCCTTAACCGTTAGAATAAACAGAGGAGTTTAGGTTAGGTATTCAAAGCAAAATAGAAGAGATGAAGATAACACTTATGCCAGTAGTTGCCAAAAAAAAGCAGCATGATGGGAAATATTAGTTAGCATGATGTATTATAGATTCATAAGACTATATAATGAATAATATATATATATATAATTATCATAGATTTTAATAAAATGTTATACACACTTGTAGAAAAAGGTGGTGACATCACAAAAATGAAAGCAAATACTGCTGTAGTTTCTCCCATCTCCTTTAGAATATTAGATACGAGGCTACTTTATTATTATATTATTATTGGATTCTATAACACAGAGCTGTATGATCTTTTGATACTTAGCTTACCTAAAAAGTTTATAACAACTTTATATTATTTTTACTTTTGCTTTTACTTTTTACTTTCCTGATCTGATTAGTTTCTGACTTTTGTTTGAAATTTCACTCAGGGTTTTCCTAGCTCTTAAGAGTAGGTCCAGGATTTTTCAGCTGGATATACTTAGTGCATGGCTTGTTGATTGGCACATAAGGGATGTTTAATACATATATTTTTATTGAGGTATAGTTGATTTTCAATACTATGGAAGTTTCAGCTATACAGTATAGGGGCTCACCATTTTTAAAGGTTATATTCCATTTAGAGTTATTATAAAATATTGGCTATATTCCCTATGTTGTACTGTATATCCTTGAATCTTATTTATTTTATACATACTAGTCTGTACCTCTTAAGCCCCTGCCCCTATTTTGCCCCACCCTGCATGCCTCTCCCCACCAGTAACCACTAGTTCGTTCTGTGAGTCTGTTTGTTTTTTGTTATATTCACTAGTGTGTTTTATTTTTTAGTACCACATATAAGTGATATCATACGGTATTTATCTTTCTCTGTCTAACTTATTTCACTTAGTATAATACCATCCAAGTCTATCCATGCTGTTGTGGATGGCAAGATTTCATTGTTTTTTTTATGGCTAACTAGTATTCCATTGCATATATATACCACATATTCTTTATCCATTTATCTGTTGATGGACACTTAAGTTGCTTCTGTATCTTGGCAATTGTAAATAATACTGTTATGAACATTGAGATGAGATGCATGTATCTTTTCAAACTAGTGTTTTCATTTTTGTTTAGATAAATATGCAGGGATGGAATTGCCAGGTCAAAGGGTTGTTGTATTATTAGTTTTTTGAGAAACTTCCATACTGTTTTCCACAGTGGCTGCACCAATTTTCATTTCCACCAGCAATGTTCCCTCTTCTCCACATCCTCACCAACATTTGTTATTTGTGGTCTTTTAAAAAAGATGATAGCCATTCTAGCAGGTGTGAGGTGATAACACATTGTGGTTTTAATTGGCATTTCTTTGATGATTAACGATGTTGAACATCTTTTCACGTGCCCATTGGTCATTTGTATGTCTTCTTTGGAAAAAATGTCTATTTAGGTTTTCTGCCCATTTTTTAATCAGGTTGTTTTTTTGTTTTTGTTTTGATGTTGAGTTGTGTATGCTGTTTATGTATTTTGAATATTATATAATATTGGTCCTTTCATTTGCAAATATGTCTTTTTGTTTTGTCATTGCTTTCTTTTACTGTGCAAAAGCTTTTAGGTTTAGTTAGGTCCCATTTGTTTATTCTTGCTTTTCTTTCTTTTGCTTTAAGAAATATTTCAAAAAAATATTGCTACAATTTATGTCAAATAGTGTTCTGCCTGTGTTTTCTTCTAGGAGTTTTATGGTTTCCAATTTTACATATAGGTCTTTAATCCATTTTGAATTTATTTTTGTATATAGTGTTAGAGTATGTTCTAATTTTATTCTTTCACATGCAGCTGTCTAGTTTTCCAACACCACTTAAGAGAATGTCTTCTCCAATGTATATTCTTGCCTCTTTTGTTGTAGATTAATTGACCATAAATGCAGGGGGATACATAGTTTATTAACAGGAGATGGAATAAGTGTCAGTATATATTTTTCTCCAACTTTCATTTCTTATACACAGTATAGGTCTATAATGAAATTCTATAAATATTAACTGATTATATTAATCAGTAAATGTGTAGAACAACATCTAAGATACAGGTAGAACCTAATATTATTTCTAACAGATTTAGTAATTAGGAATAATTTAGTCTTTTAACAATGGGGATACCAATGCCATCATAATCTACTTAACAATTGCCTTTTATGTAGCAGCACCTAATTTTTTGTTGGCTGAGATAGAAATGGATCTAAATTATGAGAAAATTGGAACATTATAATTCACATATTAAACTAAGTAAAAATCACTTCTGAAGGTTTGGGAAAAAACTTTTTAATGAAATTTTGATAAAACAGATTTAGTTTCAATAAAACTTGCTGTTTATACTGATTTAGTATAACAGTATTTAAAAGGCTTTTGTTGAAAGTGAATTTCAGAGTTTGCAATATCCAAGTATTTAAAATTCACACATGGAAGAAGGAAATGCTATATCTACATGTGACATATAGTTTTTTTTAAAGTCAGATAAGTAACTCTAACAAATTCTGCCTGAAAATTCCAAACAAATTTGAATTTATAGGGTGTGTATATATGTAATATAATATATAATAATTATAATAAACATGGAGATAATTTCAACTCCATTAACATTTGCTAAAACTATTGTAGACAGAAAGCTTTAAGTAGTGACCAAAAAAAATCAGAAATAAACTTCAATCTATTTCAGTTAAGAGTTAGAGAAATCATATAAATTAAATTTTTAAAACTATTCAAGGAAAAACAATTAAATAGATGGATGCAGTAGAGCATGACTATTAAATTTTCTATGTCCATAGGGGTGTTAGGCATGACATATTATGATAAAGATTGGATTAGAAGTCAAAGAAATTTTTATATTAAAAATGAGAAAAATAACTTACATTATATAATTGCCTGTTCCAGTTTTTGGCCTCCTGCCGCCTTCTTGCCATGCTCTAGTAAGCTGTATTTTAGAAAAGGGCATAGTATTATAACATTTCACAATATAACAAGATTACATATTTGTAGAATACTAACCATGGCATACTTCTGAACTATTTCCTGTAATGAGTTACGTTCTTTGAAATCTTTAGTGTGTGTTTTCCTATTAGTGAACCCACAAACTGAAATCTTATGGATAAATATATATGATTGACATTTCCTTTGTACAAGTAGCAATGTTAGAACCAGGATACAAAGCTAACAAAATGAAAATTACAAGCCATTTGGATAATGTTTGCAAAATTTAGTATTAAAACGTAGCTAGAACAATGTTAGTTTGATAATGCCTGATCATTTCCCCTAGATGTAAATCTGTTACATCAAAATCAAAATTTGATCGACCATGATAAACTTAGTAAGTATAGTGGGTTTGGGGAAATTATTCTGGGATTTAACCATATTAAATTAAATTGAAAATGTACTAATGATGTTGGGAATGTTGATTTACTGCTTTATTTATTTAGTAAACATGTCAGAAACCATGCTGAATATAAGGGAAGATTATGAAGGTGTTAGTAAATTCTTCTTGTACTTGAGAAGATAATCAATTCATAACTCAGTGATTTCACATTTTTTGAAACTAAAAGGCATGCATTTTTAAAACTCATTTAAAGTGATCACCAAAGCTTTTCAGGTAACATGAACTGCATTTTTTTTTTCTTTTTCTTTCTTTTTCTTCTCCTTCTCCTTCTTTCTTCTTTCTTCTTTCTTCTTTCTTCTTTCTTCTTTCTTCTTTCTTCTTTCTTCGTCACTGGCTTATTTAGGTTTAAGTAGTCTGTACATGTGAGGGTTAATTTTATGTGTCAACTTGGCTAGGCCTTGGCATGCAGATATTTGTTCGGACATTATTCTAGATGCTACCGTGAAGGTATTTTTTAGATGAAATTATCATTTAAGTCAGAGTTCAAGTAAAAGCAGGCTACCTTCCACCATGTGGGTAAACATGATCCATTTAGTTGAAGGCCTTAATAGAAAAAGATTGATCTTTCTACATGAAGAGGGAATTCTGACAGCAGATCAGCTTGGACTTGAACTGCAGCAGTGACTCTTCTCTGGGTCTCCAGCCTGCCAGCCTACCCTGCAGGTTTTTAGATTTGCCAAGCCTCCAGGATCTCCTGAGCCAGTTCTTAAAACTCTTTCTCTCTCCCCTCTCTCCTCTCTCTGCCCCGATCCTTCTCTCCCCCCTCTCCCTCTCCCTCTCTCTGTGTATTGATTCTGTTTTTCTGGAGACCCGGGATACAATATGCTGTTGAGACATCGCAGTTGTATTCTGCGTACTTTGTTTCACTTTTTCATTGAAGGCACCATGGAAAGTTCAAGACAGGTGGATTGTTACTTTTAGTGTGATCAGTTTCATTTTCTGGGAGAAAAATAGGCTAGGAGTTCACATATCAGTGATTTGTAAAAAGTTTTTGAAGTCTCACTTTGGAAGTATGTTTCTTTTTTATATGGATAATAAGTGGTGTTGATAAAGGTGTACTGCTTGGCAGCAGGTAGGAATTATCTAGGATAAGGGGACATGTTGATGGTTTCAAGTGATTTAATCTTATCTCTAAATTACCATAGTGCTAAAAATAAAGCCTTAATCTAAATGGAACTTTAACTGTGTGTTGAAGAAATGATTTTTTTTATGAGTAGAAATGTGAGTTTTATTTATTTTTTTTTACTCTTAAGTTTTACTTAGTTTTAGGAGAAAAATGTAATATAACTCATTTATTCTGAAGCTCTGTCCAGTTTAAAAATGTATTTGCTAATTTGTCCTACTTAAAAGAAAATAACAAACAGTCTTTTTCAGTCTGCAGTTCCACCGAGTCAGGCAGATCAAAGTGTTTCTGTGTTTGAGGCACTTCATTGAACAAAGAGCCCCAGGAATCACACATCCCACCTGCTCCCACTTGCCACTTCACCAAAACTTCACCTGACTTTAAGGGATGAATAACAACCGCTTTTGATCACACATCAGAAAAGGACATCCTAAGTAAATTAGTAATTTCTGTCTGAAAAAAAATTTTGTCATTTGCATATGTAACCCATGGTGATTATTGAATATTCTCTTTTATTAATTTAAGTGCCCTTGATCTACTTGATGAACTGCCCTGTATATTTTACACATTTGCTACTGTAACAATAACAAAAAAAAAAAAAAAAAGAGAGAGAGAGGGAGAGAAACTTGAAAATCTTCCCAAAAGAGAAATAATCTTTTGAATCAACACAGATGTGTTGAGGCCCTAATATGTAACTAGTACAAAATGCCAAGTTAAATCTCCAGATATTTCCATTACTTAATTCTGTGCATTCACGGTACCCTGTGTATGTATAAAAGTTTCCTCACAGAGAGTCTATCAAACTATCTACTGTCTGTCTGACTATATATATTCATCATTTATCTAGAAAGATACACCAGTAATAATTTAGCTCTTTTATATGCTAAAATAATTATTTTATAGCTTATTATGTTTCCAACCACATATTCAAATAAAAATACTCATTCATCCTGTTTTCCTTTAACAGAACAAATCATCAAGTGCTATTATTGCAAAGTTGCCACATCATATTGAAAAAACGTCAAAATTTGACATGACTGTCTTGAAAAGTATTTGAGTAGTACTATAGCAAATAATTATTTCTCTTGCATTAGGTTGATCTATAAAGCTTGCTGCTGTATGGAATTAGGTTTCATGTAGATCTCTGTTAAGCCTTTCAAACCTAAAAGTCTACTTTAGGGGTAGAAAAATCTTCATCATGTGCAAATTAATGTGAGATGAAAGTTTCATGGCATAAATGGTATGACCAGCAGGCTCCTGAAGAGCCAGACTTGCCTTGGTTCAATGTTCCTGCAGGTGCAAAAGGATCACAAACGATGTTGGAAAGAATAGCACATTGGTTAATGCATGCCGCCTAAAAACATGATGAAGCCTACTGGTTATCATGATCCAACCAATGGCTCAAAACTGACAAACTTAGCAGCTCCTGGATAAGGAGCAAGATGTGTATAGAGGGTTCAATAGGTTTGGCTATTTAAACTTAAGTGAAATATATATATATTTTTTAAATCAAAAGTTAAGTTCCTCAGTCACATAGCAAGCCATAAGTCAAGTACTCAATAGCCACAAGTGGCTAGTGGCTACTTTTTTGGGTAGTGCAGAGTAGCATGTTGTTCTGAACCCATTTTGCTTTTGCAGAGTAAAAACAGTAGTTCACATTTATGTGATGCTTTGTGATTTAAAAGTACTTTCTCATATATTATCTATTTATTACAAAACTGATGAGAAGAGAGTTAAGAAGTTTTGCTTTGCTCTCTCAAACCTGAAGTTCAAGGAAATGAACTCTATGTGGCCAGTAAAAAGGCAGAAATGTGAATTTAGCTTAAAGTTCTGATTCCGAGAGGCAAATCTAAAAAACAATCCTAACTTTTTGTGGTGAACATCAGCATAGCATCATTTGTATACATCTTCAAGATGGTTATTGTAAAAAACACACTTTTGTATGTATAGATCTTTATTATTGTCATATCTTATATGCTTGTGGTACCTAGCTGATACTAATTTCTTTTAGCTCTCATGCCCAACCTAAAATAGTTGTCCCTTAGCCAATGAAGAAGTGAAAAAGAAAAAATTTGAATAGATTTTTAGCATACTTACTGTTCATTGTTTTTGCCACAATTACTGTACAGGGATTAATAATTATAATTTCTGAACCTAATAATTTATGCATTAATATTTTGTCCCTGTCATGTCTTTAATTTTTGCAATTAATTGTTTTAATAACAGAAAGGTTAATTGTGCTATTCATCAGAATTGCTTGCTGTGAAATGGTAGACAAGTAAGAACTTTACAGATAAAGGGCATACTTACTAATCAAGCCTGCCATTTCTTTAGAAAGCAAGCTTGCTGTGACAGCCTAATAGATTCATTTAATTTGCAGAATCTTGGGGTTCAGAAAATTTCCTGCCAAAACAAATGGAGTTGTAACACATTGTCAAATTTATATTTACACTCAAATATATCCAGAGCTGCATATGTTTTTCTATGTCTAGGTGTATGTATACTCATATTTGTGTGCCCTAGGCACACATATACACCGTGAATACTCATTTATTAAATTGTAAACTAGAAAACCAAGGTTTTGTTCTAAAAGCATGATCAGATACCATGCTTCTTAAAATTATTAGTGCATAACTATTATAACATAGTCTTACAGTAATGACTATAAAGCTAATGGACATTATTCTTATTAACATTCCACTAGATATTTGGAATTTTTTTAAAGTATAATGATCATTATATGCTAGTCAACTTATTTTTCAACTCTGGAAGAGTACTAGAAAGATCATGGAGTTTTTCCATTTTCAAACCTCTAAAACAATGATTCACACAGTTTGGTGTGGGGGCTACTGTCATGAACATGAATTTAGGAACTACTTTTGGGAGCTGTACAGAGGTCTAGAGTAATGGTGTCTTTACTTAGGTAGGGGTTTACTTTCCATTCATAAAACTTAAAATCCAGAAATAGGTAATACGGAGTGCCTGACTTCTAAATTTTTCTGTAATATCCTTATCACTGGCTTTTACTTGTAAAATTGCTTCATGGTTACAAGCTGACCCCTGGAATACCAACTGTATCATCCATATTCTAGACTCCAGGAAAGGGAAAGAAATTCCAGCTGAAGCAGCCTCTCTGAAGAGCTCCTTTGGAAGGCCCATCAAATGACTTAGATTTTTACGTGAATTTCCACATGTATAGAACACACATATCACTCCCCAAGAGGGTTATCTTAAAGTCTTATCCAATTACTACCTCTTCCACGAATTCTAGGACATGAGTGTAAGGTATCATCTTCCCTGTTAGGGTTAGGTATTGTGTCTCACAGTCTAATAAGCTATACAGCATCCAACTCACTGAAGGTATAATGGTGGAAAAGAAACACTATAAAGAAAATAAAAACGCTCATTTGGAAAGTGGAAAACACTAAGCAATCAGGGTCTTTATGATTGATTAAATCCCGATGAACGTAAGAGTATTGATGAACTGTTGCAGAAAAATTAGTTAGTTAATCCATCTGGTAGCCTTGGGTCTGCCTTCTGTGAGGCTCTCTTCTGTGATCTTCCATGGCTAGATCTGGGTACTGAAGAGTAAAGTATTGCTGGAGGTGGCACAGACCACTTCCTGTTGCTGCAGGTCTAAGGCCAAAGGCTTGTTTTTCACAGGTTCATATCAGTGAGGCTTGTATTATCTTGTACTTCTTTTTTATTCTCTTCAATAAATTTCCTTCCAATAACTTAGTAGAATTCCAGTCTGTTTGTTTCCAGTTAATTCCTTGGTTGAGTAACCACAGCCAGAATCTTGTCGTGACATAGTTTTAATCCTGGTAACTCTTGTCTTTTACTTCCTGTTTTAAAGGCTCTGCTTTGAATTACTGTGATCAGTCTTTTCCTTTTTGTTCCCTAAGAATTAACCACTAAATCAAGAGTTTTGGTCCTAAGCTTCTTTCTTAAACTATTGACCCTGAAAACAATGGCTTGAGTGAGAAGACAACAGCTTTTTCCTGTCCTTTCTAGACGACTGGATACTGGCTTTATCTCCAACTGAAGTTGCAGTTTTAAAGCCATCACAGACAACCATTTCAATTTAGAGTCCAGAAGCCGTTGGTTTTTTCAGTCTTTAAGGTTCCTATTTATAAGATATTTAGTCAGTATAGATTGCAGGGCAAAGGCAGATAGCAGAGTTTCCTGCCATCTCTGTTTTCAGAATGGTTTGCTTTACTCTGAGTTTATCTCTATTTTATAGAACTTTGCTAAAAGTGTCAAGAAGGGAACCAGTAAATGCTAACACAGACCCTGTCATTTACCTCTGTGGTCCAGCTGGCTTCATTTTCTAAATAATTGTGAACTAACCACATCTTGCAAAGACAGTCTTTACCTTTCTTTGGAGATAACATTGTGTAATGCCATTTTCAGTAAAGAGTCTTTGCCTTTAAACATGGGTTTTGCCCTTTCCTTTGGAAGTATTGATCACAGAGATGGTCCAGTATTTGGGGAGAGAGAAGCCTGTGTTTTTGTTCATGCCGCAGAAAAAGCTATTTGCATTACGGAAGCAACTACACTAGTCAGCTAAATTCTGAAGAGTGATGTTGTCAGTTCTTAAAAAAAAAGTTTGATTGATAAGGGGAAGAAGAGGAAATATTTCCTAGTTGAACCATTCACAGACAGGCTATTCCAATAACTACCCCAGATACCTTTCATCCATTCAGTTAATAGGCATTGAACCCTATTAAGTTCAGGCACTTTAATAGGTTTGGGAAAACAAGGGTAAAACAAGATTAATACAAGTCCTTGCCCTCAGAAAACTTAAAAGGTAGCATGATAGGTAGACAAAAATTGAATTTGGGAAAGAAATCCATGTTGTTATAAGAAATTTGGAAGAAATAAGCAGGGTGCTAAGATTTTGATAATAAACATTGACTAAATGTTTCTCTTACTCCAATCACTGTTGTGCTTTACTTTATTAGTTTATTTAACCTAACAATCTTCTGAGATGCTATTATCACCTTCATTTTATAAATTATGAAGAAGCTGAGGTGCAGAAAGTCTAGAAATGTTGCTCACAATCACAGCTATTGATGGAAGAATATTAATTCTGTTATTTTAATACAGTTTGAGCTCTAAATCATGGCACTCCACTGTCTTTCATAAGACAATAACCAGGAAGATTTGCTTTCAAAGGAGATAGGAAAAGTGTGATTGACAACCGAGCTAAGACCTGAGGGCTGAGAAGGAGTCACCTGTGAGAAGAGTGGGAAAGGACTGTTTCAGGCAAACGAAACTGTATGTAGGAGACTCTCAAGATGGGAATGGCTACATTGTGTTAAGCAAACTGAAACAGGCTAATGTGTTTGAGGAATTGTGAACAAAAAAGGCGAGTGGTAACAGATCAAAAGAATTTTCAGGCCATGATAAAAATTTAGATTTTATTCCAGGTACAAAGGGAAGCCATTAAGGAGTCCTAAAGATCATTTTCCTGAACTATACTGTCCTTTTCAAGGTGTTTTGAAGTTTTTGGAATACTGTAGCAGAATGGTTAAAAATGAGACAGTTTCTTAAAGTATGGCAACTGGTCATTCTATTTTTCACAAAAAATCAATTCAATGTGATTTCAAGTATTTTCAGAAAAAAAATACTTTAGGTTGAAATCTTTTCATTCATACGCATTCGTCTTTTGTCTTGTGGCTTCTCTGTGGAATACACAGCCACAGATACTTGTTTCTTCAATCAGAGAGAAAGAAATGAACAGATGGGAGATCAAAGGAGCAGCTGAGCAGAGAATCTGGCAGAAATATGCAGTAATTTATAGGTGGATGAATAGAAACTTGAGGGACTAGTGTTGAAAGGGACTCTAAAAATGACTCCAAATTTCCGTGTTATGGATATTGAGATATTCTCTATCGTTTCTGATAGGGATTGGTACAACTAGGACAGTTGGTTTCTACTAAGTATCTAATGTGTTACCTTCTCATGGAAAACATAAGTTAGTTGAATTATTTGGAAGAAAAAAACTAAACAAATCTTTTATATGAAACAATTTCCCCCTAGAACTATGCATGAGGCTTCACTACTTGGGAGCTTATTAGTAAATGTACTGTTTTAATTAAGTCCATTCACCTCCTCCCAGATTCAGCAGCGATTTCTGCTGATGATAGTATGCAAAATGAGCTTTTAAATGAAAGTCACAGTTTAGGAGCAAAAGTCTGCTTAGAATATTCTAGTCTAGATCTCACTAATCTCTTCCTGCCTATTATGTTGCATCCTTCTTTTTTCTTTATTCAGTGTTATTACATGTTTTTTTACGTAGGCATATGCTAGAGTCCTATGAAGCTAGAAATTATTTTATTCATCTTTCTTGGTCTTACTACGGCATTGAGCATACACTCAATAGTAGTAATGTAAATAGCATGTTGTTTACAATACAAGAATAACAAACATTTTGATAATAATTTAGGAACTTACAGCTCTAAAATTGCTTACCTGTGCAGCCTGCATAGAGAGAGAGGTATATATTAATTATTTTTTAATGAATATGAAAATAAAACAACATTTGGAAGCTAAGTCTGTTTTATTGTGTTTTGTCTCCTAATTACACTCTTTACTCCAACGTCTGCTAAGGTGGAGAGATTTTTCAGCATTTTTCCTTTGAACCTTTTGATATATATTTATTAATTCTCACAACTCTATTTTTATTTATTCATATCAATGTTTAAATTTTACCTACTTTGAGAGGGAAACGGGAAACTTCCTCAATTTACTAGGAGCATCTAAACAAAGTGTAGCTAATATCATACTTAATGATGAGAAACTAGAAACTTTTTCTCTAAGATCAGAAAAAAGTCAAGAATGTCCTCTCTCACAAACCCTTTTCAGTGTTATACAGGAAGTACTAGACAATGCAGTAAGACAAGAAAATGAAATAAAAAGTATATGGATTGAGAAGAAAGAAATAAAACTTTTTCTTTACAGATGGCATGATTGTCTACTTAGAAAGAAATGACCAAAACAAACCCACAAACCTCCTGGAACTCATAAGCAATCATAGCAGGCATGTAAGATGCAGAGTTGATATAGGAAGACAATTGGCTAATATAACTAGGGCTGTAATATACACAGGGTACATACATATTTTTAAATTAGTGTTTTTGTTTTCTTTGGGTAAATACCCAGAAGGGAAATTGCTGGATCATATGATAGTTTTATTTTTAGAGTTTTGAGGAACCTCTATACTATTTTTCATAGTGGCTGTACCAATTTACAATCCCACCAACAGTGCATGAGATTTCCCTTTTTTCCACATCTTCACCAGCACTTTGTATTTCTTGTCTTTTTGATATTCCGACAGATGTGAAGTGATATGTTATATATCATTGTGGTTTTGCCTTGAATTTCTCTGGTAATTGGTGATGTTGAGAATCTTTTCATGTTGCAATTGGCCATCCATGTGTTTTATTTATAAAAATGTCTGTTGTGGTCCTTTGCCCAGTTTTAAATAAGGTTTATTTTTTTTGAAACTGAGTTGTATGAGTTCTTTAACTATGTTAGATATTAACCCCTTATTGAGTATATCATTTGCAAATATCTTCTCCCATTCAGTAAAACACCTTTTTGTTTTATTGGTGTCTTTCTTTGCTGTGCAAAAGCATTTTAGTTTGATATAGTCTTATTTGTTTATTTTTGATTTTGTGGCCCTTGCTTGAAAAGATATATCCAAAAAATATTGCTAAGACCAATGTTAAAGAGGTTATTGCTTAAGTTTTTTTTCTAGGAGTTTATGGTTTCAGTCTGTAATCCATTTTGAATTTATTTTTGTTGATGTAAGAAAGTGCTACAATTTCATTCTTTTGCATATAGTTGTCCAGTTTTCCCAGCACATTTATTGAAGAGACTGTTTTTTAATCGATTGTGTATTCTTTCCTTCTTTCTCTTAGGTTAATTTACCGTATGAGCATGGGTTTATTTCTGAGCTCTCTATTCTGTTCCATTGGTTTTTGTGTCTGTTCTTGCATCCCTGGAATGAATCTCACTTGATCATGGTGTATGATTTATTTTAATGTATTGTTCAATTCAGTTTGCTAATATTTTGTTAAGGATTTTTTGCATCTATGTTCATCAGGGATATTGGCGCATTAGTATTAGTATTAGTATTATGTGCTGTCTTTGTCTGGTTTGGTATCAGGGTAATACTGGCCTTGTAAAATGGGTTTGAAAGCATTCCCTCCTTTTCAGTTTTTTTGGGAGTAATTTGAGAAGGATAGGTATTAACTTGTCTTTAAATGTTTGGTAGACTTCACCTGTGAAGACTTCTGTTCTTTGAGTCTTGTTTTTTGATTACTGATTCAGTTTTGTTACTAGTAATCTGTCTATTCAGATTTTCTATTTCTTCATGATTCAGTCTTGGAAGTGTGTATGTTTCTAGGAATTTATGCGTTTCTTCTAGGTTGTCTAATTTTTTGGTGTATAATTGTTCATAGATTCTCTTAACATTGTGTTTCTGTGATGTAGGTTGTAAACTCTCCTCTTTCATTTATAATTTTATTTGGGCTCTCTCCCTCTTTCTTGATGAGTCTGATTGAAGGTTTGTTGATTTTGTTTATCATTTCAAAGAACCAACTTTTAACTTACTGAGGTTTTTTTTTTTTTTTTTTTTTAGTCTCTATTTTATTTATTTCCTTTGTTATCTTCCTTATTTCCTTCCTCCTACTAACTTTGGGCTTTGCCTGTTCTTCTTTTTTCTTTTTCTAGTTCCTTTAAGTGTACCTCTCCAAAGAAGATTTAGATGGCAATAAGCACATGAAAAGATGTTCAACAGCATATGTCATCAGGGAACTGCAAATTAAAATACCAGTGTGATACTACTACTGTTAGAATGGTAGATGCAGAACAATGACCATACCAAATACTGGCAAGGATGTGGAGCAATAGGAATTCTCACTTATTGTTCATGAGAACACAAAATTGTATAGCCACTTTGGAATTCAGTTTGGCAGTTTCTTACAAAACTAACCATACTCTTAATGCACAATCCAGCAATAATAAGTGCTTGTTGTTATTTATCCTAATGGACTGAAGTCTTATGTCCACACAACACACAAAAATGCACACAGGTGCTTATAGCAGCTTTATTCATAATTGCCAAAACTTGGAAACAACCAACATGTCTTTCAGTAGGTAAATGGATAAACTGTAATACATCTAAACAATAGAATATTATTCAGCATTGAAAACAAGTGAACTATTAAACTATAGAAAGATATGAAGGAACCTTAAATGCATATTATTTAATAAAAGAAACTATATAATTCTGATCACGTGACATTCTGAAAAAGATAAAACTGTGGAGACAGTGAAAAAGATCATTAGTTCTAGAGGTTGGGAGGGAAATAAAGATAAATAAGCAGAGTACACAGGCTTTTGAGGGCAGTTAAATTATTCTGTATAATACTATAATAGTGGACACATGATGTTTTTTATGTTGGTCCCAACTCATATAATCCACAACATCAAGAGTGAACCCTAATATTTAATGTGGACTTGGGATAATATTATGTCAATATAAGTTCACTTATTGCAGCAAATGATCCACTCTGGTGGGAATGTTGATAGTAGGGGGATTGTGCAGGTGTGTTTGGTGGAGGGCATATGGAAGCTCTGTACTTTCTGCTCAGTTTTGCATTTAACCTAAAACTTCCCCAAAATATGAAGGGGTTTTCGGGTTTTGTTGTTGTTGTTTTGCTTAATGTGTTCTTTTGAAATACTTTGAAAATCTAGAACAGACTCATGTCTTAACTGTCTCAGTATCCTGGGGTTAGGCACAATGCTTGCAACAATACTTGTCTCAATAAATATTTGTTGTATGAATAATGTTACTCTGTCCCTCTCTCGGCAATTTTAATTATTGCTATGAAGTTGATCTATAGTATATTTTTATTAGATATCATAATTTGTGACAGTGAATGAGGATTTAAGATAAGGATGGAATGTTAATGAGGAAAATATAATTTTGTCATTTGAACAAAGGACCTTTATATTTTCAATTAAATATGGTTTTACTTTGTTTCTAAACTCAGGTATACATTTTAATATTATTAAAATGCTTTTTAAGTATCTAGGAAGATGGTCATATAAATTTTCTTCTTTTAAATTTAATGATAAATATATTACACATTTTTAAAAAACCCTTAAATGTTGATATATGCTTGCATTCCTGGGATAAATACTACTTGGTGACATTTTTGTATTTCGTATATTGGTGGAATTGTTTTGAAAGGACTCCATTTAGGACTTTTGTGTGTAACTTATTAAGGGAAAACTGTCTATAGTTTTCATTTTCTTTTTTGTGTAGAATGAACGTACAAACAAATTTTAAGTATATTGCTGTCTTTAAAACTCACTTTTTTGGTGTGCTCTGAAGCATTATATTTATACAATATGAATAATTTACTATTTCACATTTCACTGAAAATACCTGCAAATCTGTCTAGGCCTGAAAAATATTTTGCTAATATTCTACTTTGACAACAGTTATCAATTTTCTACTTTGATTTTTGTACTTAATTTAAATTGATTTTGATGATTCTGATCATTCTTTTGAAGTCTTTCACTTTAGAACTTTCTAGCTCATTAACATTGATTTGAACATAATATTTCCTAATTTTTTCTTTTCCTCAATAGTTGCTATTTTACTTTACTATTGATTTTCCAAAAGAAGAAGAATGACATTTTAGGATTGGATCATTCTATATATATCTGGTGAAAGTATTCACCTTACCTAGTTTTTTCCATCTCATAAAGACCTCTGAACTTAAAAGGGCATTGAGATATGAAAAGGAGCAAAATCTTTATTTTAAAAGTAGAGTTTATTTTGAAATCCCTTGACTTTCAATGCCATCTTTCTGAATGTTGCTTTGTAGTTAGTTCTATAGCCTACCTAGACTGGTCTATATTCCTGATGTATCCTGTCTTAGCCAACATTCACTTACTACCAGACCTGAGGTGGTTATTGGGAGTTAACTTCTGGGAGTTAATTTCCAGACAGTCTTGCATTTTGGCTGATGTGACAAGGTGTTCTGTTACATTCAGAGCACAAACTGTTTTGTGCACATAGTTCTAAGCCTTTATGTGGGTGTCTGGTGACTTCTGTCATATTCTGCTTCTGACTCTCACTCACACAATGATGTACATGGTTGTTTCCAATAAGGGCTTCTTTGAAACCAATGAATTACCATTTACCATGCCTGCTGTTCGTTTGAAGTGTACAGATCATTGAGTGTTTTGGCAGAAGTAAAAGAAGCTATTTTATAATCATTGCTTTAATCTAGAAAAATCAATATGAAGTGATAATGATAGCAATTTATATTTTAGAACAGTTTAAAGTTTTTTTTTTTTTCCCCAAGAATACAAGGTGAATCAATGTTAATTTGCACCTGAAAACTAAGTGTTTTGAGAGCCTGGTTGGTTTCTAACTAGCTACCTTCAGCCCCATTTACAAAAAAACAGAGAAACCTTTCTTTAGATTGTCACCAGCTTAAATACAAACAAATACATTGTTGTTCTTGGTCCATACCAGATCTATAGGGCACCGTTTTAGTACCTACTAAATTGATTATTACAAAGCAAGTATTATTTCTTTCCTTTTTACAGAGTAGACTAGACTGGAGGTGGAACATGTGTGGAAATGAAAATGAAAATGCCACTCAGAAATCCTATTTCAGCAAAGTAGGCCAAGTTCAATGTTGGATTTTAATAGCACACTGCTAATTGTGCTTCTCTTTCTGTCTTCCACCACTATGTACTTACACATCTCGTATAAGAAATGGAACTTTTTGACATTTCCTAATATTTTAGAATGATAAACTGAAATTACCTTTTGGAAATCATAATTGTTAGCAATAAAAAGCTGCTATATTTCCCTACTATGAAGATGTGTTTTAAGCAGAAGAAGGTTACTTTATGTCTTAGCTGTTCTTGTGCATCAGTTAAATTAGAATGCTTTGATATGTTAATTATTTATCATTTTAAATTATGCACCTTCTAAAATCAAAGAAACACATAACCTATAATTTATTATTCATTTAGCATGAAAATACATCTTTATGTGGCTGTTTCTTTTCTAGGTACAGAATTTCTGTTTTGATGTGAAACTTAACATATGGCTTGAAGTAGAGGATGGAAAAGCTCAGTTATTTAAAAAAATGCACATACAAAATCTCTATCACTTGTTTTCTAGTGCAGTTTTACCATTTTGTATGTCTTAATGACATTCTAGACCTATGCCACTAGGAATAGAGATGAAGATGTATGTATAAGTATGGTATAGATATGCTATTTGTGTCTGTGTCTTTATATGTGTGTTTATGTATCTGTTTAGTTTCTGTGAAAAATAATACACTGAACTTCAAGATAAGTGCATTAAATTTTTAGCAAGTTGAAGCAAATAGAGGATTCTCTATAAATAATGAAATTAAGTAGCTTTTTCTCTACTTCTGACAGGCACAATTCTACATTCTTATCTATCTTTACTCTACTAAAGGGAACCATGTAACTAGAAAATACAATATTCTCTACCCTCGTGCTCTAAAAACAATTTATCTAACTCACCATCTGATCCCTTACAGAAATTAACATGACATCCTTCATGTTAATTGTTGATGTGTGTGTTAATTATTACTGAAAGAAGCAGTAAACATATATATAAACACAAAGTGCTCCTAGTTAAGGATTTGTGTTCTTTAAGAATATTTATGCAAAAATTTGAGAGAGAAAACTGAAAAATGGTTTTGCTACATTATAGTTTTCCCCTCAACTTTCTTTAATGCCATATTGGAAGTCAAAACCCTCCTTTGTCACAGAACCCTTTCAGAAGAGAAGGATACCACATTCATTGAATATTTACTAACAATGAACACCAACTGTTGCACTACATTTATATTTCATACCTTTCAGAGTATTTCTCCACAGATTAAACTTTAGGCCTTTTTAATACGAACATTGACCCTACTAATGTAATTATGGCTTTGAATTTCATTTCTAAAATATAACTGTGCTGTATGTATTTTCAGACCCAAAATAGAATCAGATGATGACAAATTTGACTGGTTATGAGGAAAATGGGTCAGAACTTTCGGCATTATAACTAATCAGAAGTCCAGAGCAATATATGTATCTATATCTAATACACATTGAAAAAAAATGTTTTGAAGTATTTTGAGAATACTAGGCTCAAACCTCAAGGACTCTCTCCAATGTAAAATTTTGTGTATTGTCCCCAATAATTTGGAATGATTATTTGGATGAGGCAGACTGTTGGAAACTACACAATTCGTATACTACCAGCTCAGTGACTTGAAGGATATATTGAGGGTAAATCAAGGGGTAAAATGGAGAATCTGAATGTGTCAGGTAGACTCAAGGATGATCCCAAGTGATCCCTAACTCTGATGTTCATATCCTGGTTTGAGCCCGACCCATATGTGCAGATTGCACTTAATGACTCTTTTCTGATTAATAGAATACTATCAATATGATACTATCCGTCACTTTCAGGATCAGGTTATGTGAAGACTGTGGCACCTATCATGGGTGCTCTCTTTGTCTGTCAGTCTGTCCCCTTCTCTGTTAGGTATCTTGCACTAGGGGATAAAAACTGCCATGCTATAGGAAGCCCGGTGGAGAGGCCCAAGATATAAGGTGAGGAACTGTGGACCACAGTTTCAACACCTCACGATGGACTGAGGCTCTCACTTAAAGTCCATGAAGAACTAAAGCCCTGCCAACAATCGTGTGAGCTTGGGAGTGAATCTCCCATTCCAGTTGAGCCTTCAGATAAGTGCACGGCTGTGGCCTACAACTTGAATACAACCTCACGAGAAGACTTGAATCAGAGACGCTCAGCTAAGTGTGCTTGGATTTCTGACCCACAGGAACTGTGAGATAAAAAGTGTTTGTCATTTTAAGTCACTAAAGTTTGGGGTAATTTGTCTCACAGCAAAAGATAACTAATGCACTGGACGAAAGATAATTGTAGCATATGCAAAGATAGGGAGCCTAGGATGTTAGAAACTCATGTTGTTCTATTAATAAACCTGTTATCACCTTGGTGTTTGTATGAGGTGAATGGTCTTTTATGCTGGTTCATATTCCTGGAAGAATTTTCTTACGTCTTTAACCCATTCATAAGATATTCACAGATAGACTCCTTTTCCTGTGAAATGCTTTGACTGAATGCTAGGGTCAAGTATAAAAAGACCAGCGTCAACCTTTAAAAAAAATTCCTCTCTAAGAATAGTAGTATTTTATTGAGCATCTATTTAGATCACCGTTACTGTTTGGAACATAGCGATTTTACTCCCAGCATATTCTTATAAAAAGATCTCCCTCAAAAGAGAGCTTAACATAGTTACCTCTGCTAATGTTCTGTTTCTCCCATTGCTTCTTATCATGAAAGACAATCATACTTTATAATCTAGGCCAATATTCCCTGCAGCATAAATCATTGTAACATTAAACCTTAATATTTATTGCCTGTTCTCTCTTGCTGCTGACAGTCCTATAATGCTTCGCTTAGCAAATCAAAAAGCAATGCCTCGGTACTATATAGTACTAGAAAAGATTGAGAAAACTCTTTGTACACAAATCAGCTGAAAGTATAACTTACCTGTTACAGCACAGGAAGATTAAATACGTGGCCATAAAAATCCCTGCAATCATGGTAACTGGAGTCAAAGTTGCCTCTATTGCTTTAATAAATCCTTTAAGTATGCTTTCAATCTCGTAACAATTCCTGACAAAGCTTGTGTGCTGTTGTTGTGAATCTGCCTACCTCGAAAGTCCTGATGGTGAATATTTCATGTGGCTTACCAGTTCTCTGTGTCTCTAATTTGGGAGAAGCGAGGGTACTGTTTGCTTGTGCTCCTTAATACCTTATTAGTTGAAGATGGATTTGTACTTCTAGCCTTTAGCTACCTAATTTCCTGTTATAGAAGATAAAATTTTTATTTTTGCAAATGATGAATGAGGTGATTATATTCCACAAATTTTAAGGCCACAGACCATTAACTGAGTCACTCTGAGCACTTGTCATTTTACCCATATGTCTGCAACATGAAAGGAAAGAGTGGTGTTATTGTAATACCTGACTACTGCCACCAAAGATCCCTCATAAACTTCATATGAAAACTTCATCTGAGCAGGTTTAAGGCAAAATGTCACTATAAAAGTTAACCCTTTCTGAGAGAAATTAAGCGATCGCTCATATTTAAGTTTGGATTTGAAGTAGTTACTTATTTTCTCTTTATTCTTAGGATCCCCTGATATAGTAACAACCAGAAAATTACCACAGACTATATTAGGAGAATATAAATAGGTGAATATTCTCATTCAACAATGTGTGTGTCTGTGTGTGTGTATATATAAATATACGTATATACACATATATATACTATATATATGTGTGTGTGTATATATATATATAAGTTTATTGCAGATTTATGAAATTAGGCAAAATATCAACATTAGAACATTCAGAAGAAGTGGATTTACCTGGCTGCTTTTTTTGCTGTATATCACAAGAGAGATCATTTTACTTGATCTTATTGGGCTTTGGCTAATTTCTATTTTGAGGATTCAGGCTCGACGTTTCTCAGTGACAAGTTAAGGCAGGCAAGGTAAACAACATAATTGGGCATGTCTCTTAAGGAATTTTACATTGCAAAAGTCAGCACTCCTAAAACATTAACCCCACCACTTCTTAACTCTAGAGTTTCCTTTTATGGAGACATACAACCCACATGTGAAGTAAATGGGTTTACAAACCTTCAGGCAGATGATAACATCAGCTGGAAAACTCAGAAACTGTCCGTGTTTAAGACGTTTTTAGATTCTTTTATCTTTAATCCTAACCCATCCCCTTGACCATGTTGGATCAAACTAGCTTATTTCATTAACTCATGGCTTTTCTCATAACATCGCTAACATAAAGAATGGTTTTCATTGCCAGGAGACAGGTCACATAGCTGTCTAGTCATCCTTAGCCAGACACTCTGCTCCTTTTCATTGAATCCCAACTGAATGCCTAATCTTCAGCAGCCTCCGTCTCTTCAGCTTTTCTCTATGTCTCATTGACTTAACACTAGGAATTAAATCTATTATATTTCTTTAAATGATATAATATATTTCATTTCTGGTAGTTTCTACCCAGCAATGTCAATTCTATGCAGAGAAGTCTTATATTACTTTATGTTACTTGATTTGCTGATTTTTAGGTTTTGGGTTTGGTTTTTTTTTTTTTTTGGTTTCTTAAAAATGCTGTTGTAGGTTAAAATGGTATGTCAGGAAAGATTTCACAGAATCTTTGTCTACTGTTCAGTTTATAGAGTAGAGTTATTCTATTCTATTGGTTGCTGTGACTTTTACTGATAAACATAAAATTGCAGAAAAACCAAAAATTTTCTGAAGAATCTACTTGTCGACTGCATGATATATTTCTCCTCTCGTTGGGAGTGACTCTCTTGTGGCAGAGTGAGAGTAGAATAAGGAGATACCTAAGCAGAGTGTTCAAGCCTGGCCCCAGGATTCTTTGGGCTTTGCCTCCTTCTAGAACACCATTTCCTCCAGGCAACAGTGTCCACAAGGAGACCAAGTCAAGCATTTGGCATATAGCTTTGTAAGACATGATATATGTTGACTTAACTGGGGATGGAGAGAGAATCACAAAGTATGTAGTTCTGAAGACATTCTCAGATACTGAGACTGGTAATCATATACTTAAACACAATCAAACCAATTAAGAGAGACAAAAATCGTTATCAAAAGTCACCCTTCCTTTGCTGCTTCCCCTGATTTTATCCAAGTTTTTTTGTTCATTTCCTCCCTAGAGTGGAGTTACAATATCACCTTCCCTCTGGCCGTATTCCCTCACTTTTGGTTCCTTCAGCCGGTCCGCCTGTTTTAATGTCCTTGGAGCTTAGTTCTTGCTTATGGCAGAAATGTATTTTTGGTACTTAAAATTTTTTTTCTTTTTATCTTAAACATTATGAGACATATTTTAGTTTTCTCCTTACTCCTAAACACAGAACCAAGTAAGCTTTGCTTTATTTAGGATCTGAAAAGATTCTGGCCAACTTGCAGATGCTCTCAGAAGGGAATAGGGCATGTTTCTTCTGCAGATACAACCAAGAAGCTTAAATATATACCCAGATTTCATTAACAAAACAAAATATTGAGGTATTTTATAGCATTAAAATATTAAAAAGTTGTTTGTCTAGTCAGCCAGATTATCTCAGTTTATAATTACTTTTAGGAATTAATAAATTATTGGGAGAGTTATATTAAAATTTGAATAGAAACCTGGTCTCATTGGGATCCTTTATGGCAGATATAATTACAATATGGTATAATTTATAATTCAGTAAAACAATAAAGACTTTTGTTTATGAATTGTTTGCTTAGCACTCTGTTATATCCTGCAGAGATATCCTATGCACTGTGCAAAAATTTTTTCAGCATACTATCTGATTGAGCCCTCACAACAACTACATGAATTAGGAGAGTAAACCTGAAAGTAAGAATTTACTCGGTCAGTTAGTCAGGAGTTTGAAATCAAATCTGTGTACCTTTCAAAACGCATGCTCTAACCAAGCAATCCTGCCTTCAAAGGATTTTATCTTTGAGACATAGTAAGAGATCAGTAAATGTTTATTTAATTGACAAATGAAAGAATGAAGGGGAAAGAGAGCACGTGCATATAACAATTCTCTTATGTGTCCTTGGAATTCGTACAAGATCTTAAGACTAATTATTGTAAAAGTGAACTCTGCCTCAAGATATCCAGTTCTCATCACCCTACCTCTAAATGTGGAAGTGAGTTACAGAAAAAAACATGTTAAATTTGACCAGTTATCATTTGCTGGTAAGAAAGACTAGAACATCTTTAATTTGCTAGGGCTGATACGTCTTCACAAAAATAAATTACACTTTTAAGCAAATAACAAGAATTTATCAAATAGGTGGGATTAGAGATTGAAAGTATTCACTGTGGAAATACTGAATCAAATGAAATTGTCCATTTTACGCTCATTCCAGCTGTGAGCATTTTGCAGAAAAATTCTCTAGAAATTCTATGTCTTAGGCAAGTAAAATGCTAAAGTGATACACATTTTGTTCTCCTGAAATGTTAAGAATCAAGGACAGACTCTTCCCAGGCTCATTGTAAGATGAAGGAATAGACATTTAGCCAAAGATAAAAATACATGACAAAAGATTGTCCAAATAACACTGATCCCAAAAGTCATGACAAATGTAGTGTTTCCTAGTGTGTTAAATTTATACAGTACTATAGAAATTTTGAGTTGTTGGAGACAAGTGTGGATTAAATTTTCTTGAGTAAAATCAATTGTTGGTAAGGCATTTCCTTAATGCATAATGGTGTAGGGAGAAAAATGGCCCCCAGAGATGCCCTAACCCTTGGAAATTGGAAATACATTATCTTGTATGGCAAAAGAGATTTTGCAGATCTGATTAAGTAAAGAATCTTGAGATGAGGAGATTATCCTGAATTATCCAGGTTGGTCCAATGTAATCAAAGATGTCTTTATAAATTAAAAAGGAGAGAGTAGGGTCAGAGTCAGAGAAGTTGGAATGATGGAAGCAGATGTCAGAGTTATATGGATCCAGGAACCAAGGGATGCAGCAGTTCCTAGATGCTGGAAAAGGCAAAGAAATAGATTCTTCCCTAGAACCTTCATTTTGATTTCAGCCTAGTGAGACCCATTTTGGACTTCTGACCTCCAGAAGAGTAAGATAGTCAGTTTGTGTTCTTTTAAGCCCCTCAGTTTGTGTTAACTTGTTAACCAGAAATAAGAAACTAATACACTTAATATAGGAAAATTAAGCTGTTACATTTTTGTACTTTTATACATCAAGTTGCTAAATACTTCTGCACTCTGAGTCTTAGAGAAGACAATAGAGATGACACTTTTGTCACTCTTTGAAGGACAAGTAAGATTAGGTGGATGACCAGTTATTTCAGATTTTTCTAAGACTTTCCCAGTTTTAGCACTGAAAGCAAGTCCCACATCCTGGAACCTCTTCAGCTGCGGGGAAATTATGATAGCTGGTCACCCTACACTAGGTTGAAATTCTAGGTGAGTCAGGCTGTGTCTTCACAGGTAAATAATGATGAAACCAGCCCATTTGCTGAGGGTCTGTGTTGCACTATGTAGACAAGTTGCAGTTTACAAATGGGCTGTATAGTAAAGCATGCAGGGGAAAACTGCACGTGGTCAAAATTGCTCTTGAAAATTCCTCAGGCTGATGCAGTGTTGGAGATAGGCATATTTTCTCTCAGCAAGTCTCACGCTGCCAGTTTTTCTCCCAGAGCTGTGACAGATTGTTCTTTCTCTAGTTAAACCCCAGAAGGCGTTGACATGTTTAGGGACCATGTGGTATGAAAATCATGTAAAACTGGTTTATTGAGTAGTCTCAACTCAGTAGGGGTGTAAACATGAATTTATTTATTTATTTTCCAGTCACTGCTTTCAACTGTGATCTGTCAAAATGTCCTTATTGACATCTCTGGCAGATTCCATAATTTTCAATCACTGATTAATTAAAGTCTACCTCAATCAATGTAGAACTTTTCTTTCATCCTATTTAAATACCATCTTCTTCCCATGCAGACTTGAGTTGGAGTCTGCCTATTGCAGGAGTCTTAGAAGGTAAAGAGAGAAGGAAGCATTTTCTGCCTCTGAAAGTTTCGCCCTCTTCTCTAGTCCTCCATGTATCAATGTGTTGGTGAGATGAGGAGAGGACAAGAGACAGATGTCTCCACTCAGTTGACTGCTATGTAGTTGACTTTCTCTTGGTGGGTTTCCACTTCTCTGGCTTGGATAGCCTGGCTTATAATTTGCTCTTTTAGGGCATAGGTATAAATGTGTCTGAGACGCACGATGGACCGCCCCACTTCCCTCTGCCCTAGTCATTGCGAGTCATATCCTCAGCTTTCTTCCTACTTGGGTTCTTTGGTGTGGTAGGCAGCCAGCGTGGGTGAGGCAGTGAGGAGGTAGCTCCGGTCTTGCTCCTTCTGTGGGTTCCTGGTGACTCCTGGGAAGCACGTGCCTTGGATCTCCCGGTCAGTGGGCAAACAGGCTGCTTTACAACTTGGCCTTCCCATTCCCTATCATCCTTTCTAGTTCTCTTCTCTGCTCATACAGTCACAGAATTATCACAGGGTTAGTGTTTAAACAGATGGCGAACTTAGAAACCAAATAATGGTGTTCTGTTTTCAGCTTTCCCAGTCTCTACAAGAGATTTTCGTGGAACTCCATCCCCCTTGGTTTTGTTGTGGGAATAGGTGAGCTATTCTCTCTCCCCAAACGCTGCTTTCTTAGAGACTCCCTTTCACCCTTCCTGCCTTCCAAAAATCTCTGTTTATAAGGATTGAGGCTAAGCTGAAGGTGGAGAAAACAGGATAGTTAAGGTGACACATAATAGGCCCTAAGATAGGTTTTAGAATGCAGGCTATTTATTGTAAAGGAGGCGAAACTTTACCTCTGCCCTCTTAGTGTCTCCAATTGGGACTGAGAGTAAATTGACATAAGATAGATTAACAGGAGAAAAGCATACTGATTTCCACGTGTACATAGGATTTCCCACAAGAAAATGAAAGCCTAAAGAAGTAGCTAGGTTTAAGTGTTTATATACTAGGCTGAACAAAGAGAGTTCATTGTGGATAGTAACTAAAATGTATGGAAGGACTAAAGAAGGTAAGAGTTATTTTAACAAAGTTTGTGCAGATTTCTCTCAGCCTCAGCTCCCTGTCACTGGTGATGACAGTATCTTTTTCCTCCTGGTCTAGGGAGGACATCTTTTCCATGGAAGTTTTATCTTTTGCTTTCAGGAGGAAAAAGAGAGGTCAGTGCCCTTCCTGCACTTGTTGTTTCTCAAGTGCCATTAGCTGAAAATAATTCTATGATAAAGTAATTTATTTTATGCTGGCATGTTCTGCCGCCCTTCACTACTTAGCACCTCTTTGTTCTCATCATTAAGTGCAAGTCACCAATTTTGGTCCACACATATTACAAACTAAGAATCAGCCTCAGTTGGGTAGGATGTTCCCCCTTTGAGAGGAGCCCAGGAAAAAAGGTAATATAGGGAATATGGATTCACCTCTCGTATGCATGCTCTCTCAAGGTGTGTCCTCACTGAGTGGCGCAGTGGACAGAATTAGCTAGTGTTTGCACTGTTATAACTTGCTTTTAGGTAGGGTGAAGTTCAAGTGAGCACATACATTGAACTTTGTTTAAGTTACATATGTGTTCAGTATAAATGCACTATAGTGAAAAATGATCTTGGAATGATCAGACTTAGCCTTGGAAAGCAGTTATAGAAATGTATACTTTATCAGTTCACTGAAATTTTTGAGTAAGAAAATGGCAACAAATACAAAAATACGGTGTAAGTTTTAAGTAACTAGAGGGAGTTCAAATGACTCAGGGAGGCACTCTAGAAGGTAAATAATCTAGTGTCTTTAAAAGGAAAAGAGAAATCAAAAGTAAATATGGCAAAAGATGAATGGTAGGCAACCTCGTAGATTAAAAACAATTAAGGCAAATCAACCATTTATAATTTTTGGACTTTTAAAAAAATTCAAATCAAAACAAGTAAATTATAAAATTAAATAAATGCATTTATAATACAATTAGGGAAACCTCACCCTGGCTTCATATTTTATAATATTTAGGGATCGTTTTGTTAGATTTTTAAAAGATGGGTTAATTGTATTGTGTTTATATTTTAAAATGAGTATTTATTAGAGAAAAATAAAATATTTACTGATAAAATGTTAAAATTTGCTTCAGAACAATGAGGGCTGGGATGGAGCTGGAGATACAGATTAAATAAAATTTACCATGAGTTTTGGATGGGCACTTGGGAGTTTATTATACTAGTCTAGTTTTGTACATGTTTGAAGTTTTCTATAATAAAAGACTATAAAAATATATTTACATGATAATAACTTCAATGAATTTCCCCCTTTAATCTTCCTAAATATTGCTGTATTTGACTGTTAGTTTTGTACTTTCTGAAATGTGGTTGTGAAATGTACTTTTTCCCCAAAAGAAAATCAGTAGTTCTGCATTCCTAGGATGAAAGGCCTCAGTAGAGAGAAATAATGTGTATGTAATCATCCAAAACATTCCTCTCCCTTTCCACCGAAATGATAGAAACATATATTCAGAACTTTAGGTATAGATCACTTAGTAAGCATGAACGCATGTATTACAGCATCATGCAAACCAGATTCAATTATGTGAGAATTTTCTACTTTATTCCAAGATTTCTAGGCACTCAAGACAATCATTTTGTTCCTGTAAGGCTCAGGATGAATTAAGACTGAGCATGAATTCAGAAGTCCACACTTGCATTCTTTAAAAATACATCATATTTATCTGAGTACTGTGGTGTCTGTATTTCATTCTGAAGCTGTAGGTCCGTACACTAAAGTGATAATATTGAGTTTAGTCTAGTTTAAGCACTGAGTATAAAAAGATAGTTTTTTTTAGATTCCCTGAGATGTCACTTTTTAATAATGATAAATATTTCTGGTTTAATTAATCATCTCACTAATTTATTCCAGCCTAATCCTATATTTCTCCGTGATATTAAGATGAGTATCTCAGAAGGATTTAAATGGACTGCACAGGGAATCATACTTAACATGTGAAATAATTTCAAACTCATCTTTCTCCATACTCCAAGTATCTTAATTGGCTGTTCATAAATCAGTATATTTAGAAAAGACTAGAAAGTAATTTTCAGCAAATTAACTAATAATATGAAAACAGTTTTGATTTATATCACCTACAAATATCACATTATTTATACCTAAGCATAGTTTATTGTTTCTGTAAATACTTGAGAATGATATTTTCAAATAATGTGATTACAATTATTTCAATTATGTTAATAGTTATACTATAATAAAGGGGCTCCCTAGTCAAAATGCTTGTGAAATACTGAAGATGATATATGCCTCTTAGAAAGTCTTGGCACATGTTCACATAATAAAGGCTTTAATAAGTCCTAGAGTAAAGAAACTTCTAATTTATTTAGCTGAACATTTCTCAATTTTATTTAATCTTGAAATAATTTTTGGAAACCTGTTAAAATATTTCAGAACACTAATGTTCATAGATCTCAATTTTCAGAATGCTTCTTGGAAGCCTTGTTAGTAACATGAGGAGAGTTTTGAAATAAATGCCAAGTCTATTTTAATAATAAGACCAGAAATGTATACAAATTAAGCTTATATAAAACAATCTTTACAGAATAAAAAAGAATTTATATTTTACACTTAGTATGCCTATATATTCTATTGCCTATACACAGAGATGAACCGGAATGGAGATGAAACTGGACAGTGTGACTTTTAGCAGTCTTTTTGTAGTACAGGTGAAACATATTATGGGAGTTAATTAAAACAAAAGTAGTAGGGATGGAGAAGAAAATATGGATTTGAACGTATTTAGTAGGTAACTCAGTAGGACTTGGTGGCTTACTGGGTGTGGGGATAAAGGAGAGAAATTACTTGTGACAGGATAGTTATTGGTGGCACAAATGTAAACATGCATTGAGGACAGGAGAAGAGACAACAGGGAGATGGTGAGTTCTGTTTCTGACTCTGGGATTGAGTTATCCCTGTAACAATAGGAGCAGATATACAACGGTTGAAAATATGTAAGAAGTTCAGGGGAAAGAACAGGTAAAGCTAAGTAAGGCATTACCAGCACACAGGACATGGTTGAACAAATGGAATCAGATAACATCATTCAAGAAGAGAACCTTAGTCAGATGAACATGGTGGAATATGAAATGATGGGCAATACAAACTCTTCTTAAAAGGTGAAATTGGGCAGAGAAAGGAACTGAAGAGGAGCCAGGGAAGAAATAAAAGGAAAGGGGTCTGTATGAGGAAACCCGCAACAGTTCAGCATCATAGTAACCAAGTGATTCCAGAGTTTCAGGAAGAAGGAGTGATTGACAATGCTGAAAAGTAACAGGTAACCCCAATCAGAGGAATATTACACAAATGCTACTACTAATTGTCATATTTGGGAGCTCATCAGAGAATGTAGTGAGAATACTTTAAAAATTCTTTGGTAGCAGAAGTCAGATTCTAAGGGCTGAAGAGAAAACAGGTAGTAAGGAATTGAAATGGTAGAAATGATTCTTTCCAGGATTTTAAATGGCTTGGAGAAGAGAAAGATTTGGTATCAACTGGAGGCAATGAGGTGTGGAAAGGGATGGAAGGCTGAAGTTTGTTTATAGGTGAAAAGGTAGGAAGCATTGGAGATGGCACAGAATAATGAGTCTTAGAGAAAGTAGGAAAGAATGGGATTAAAAACAAAAGTGGGTAAATTGGGCTTGAATATAAAAAGGAACTCTTAGAATACTCGGGGAAAAGTAGTGATACACAATAATAAGGGACCAATTTCCTTGATGTTATAGGAGGCATATATTATGTAACACATTAGAAGACAAATATCTAAGAAATGACTCCAAGTTCCAGCAATATTTCAGTGAGGAAGCTGAGAGTCAAAGACAGTAATGAAGGTTCCGGATTGTTGTTGAGGAGAATGGGAGGAGATGTCTTAACTGGTGACTTTTGGAAAGAGTCAGCTGTTCTCCCTCCGGATGGCAATCACGTTATTCCTGTGCAGTATTTTACCTGTTTTCGTCCTCTGTGCTTTGCAGTTTCTTAATTTAGTGATATATTTAGGCGTTCTGTCTTCATTTTGTTGGTGGGTTTTTTCTCTCCTTGACCTTTCTTTCTTCCTTTTTCCTCCCTTAGCTTTCATTACTACAATTCCGCATATAGCCTACTGCTAGGGTAAGCATCATATACGTATATAAAATAGGTATGTGTATCTAAGAGTATTTAGAAAAGTAAAAATTGTGGCAAAGTGTCCTTATTAGAGGAGGTGAGTGTTTTATTTATTATTAAAGTCTCATAATAGTATTTGTAAACATCTTAAAAAATAAAATAATGCTGCAATGAATGTGGGGTGCATTTATCTTTTCAAATTAGTGTCTTAGTTTTCTTTGGATAAATACTCAAAACTGGAAGTGTTAGACTGTATGGTACTTTCTTTCTTTAAATTTTTGCAGAATCTCCACTGTTTTCCATACTGTGGCTACACCCATTCACATTCTGCCAACAGTGCTTGATGGTTCTCTTTTCTCCACATACTTGCCAACACTTGTAATTTGTTGTCTTTTTTGATAATAGCCATTCTGGTAAGAATGGGGTGATATCTCGTTGTGGTTTTGATTTGCATTTACCTGACAATTGGTGATGTTGAGCACATTTGTGTGTCTGTCAGCCATCTATATGCCTTATTTGGAAATGTCTATTCAGATCCTCTATCTATGTTTTAATCACGTTGTTTCCCTTTTTTTTTGATGTTGACCTGCATGAGGTTTTCGTATATTGTGGATATTAACCCCTTATGAGATATGTCATTTGCAAATATCTTCTCCTTTTCAGTAGGTGACCCTTTCACTTTGTTGATAGTTTCCTTCCCTGTGCAAAAGCTTTTTACTTTGATATAGTCTGGTTTGTTTATTTTTGCTTCTGTTTCTTTGCCTGAAAAAAAAATTAACTCTTCCCCCCCAAAATATTACTAAGACCAATGTGAGAGAGCATGTTGCCTGTGTTTTCTTCTAGAAGTTTTATGGTTTCAGGTATTACATTTAAGCCATTAATCCATTTTGAATGTACTTTTGTTCATGGTGTGAGACAGTAGTCCTATTTAATTCTTTTGCATATAGCTATCTAGTTTTTAACCTGAATTAGTGAAGAGTTTGTTTCTGTTACTCATTGCAAATAACCCTGATTGATGTGTCAGAGAATAGCATCACTTTAATGTTATTTTTGTTTATTTTTTGTTTAACATGACTTTTTCCTTGTGACAGATTGATACAGCTTTGGGATGTGACACATCTAATTAGATATATAGCTAAATAATTTATTTAATATTACTTCTAGGTAGTAGGAAAATTGTATCCTTCTAGGTATTATATTATAAAGGTTTAACATAGTTTGAAGCACAGATTGTGTCAAAACTATATAGTTTTTAAATTCAGTTGTTTTTTCATTTTTAATCTTAATATGTCACTAATAAAAAAAAACTAGGAGATTTTTAACACAATTTTGTAGAATTAATTAGGACAAATTATAGTTCATTTAAACTATCCTAATTAATTTTTGCTTGTGCTATAGTGTTAAAGTACTTTGTGGGCATTTGGTGTGCACTCTTTACAAAATGATGAAGTATAACCTTATCACCAGTTAACATATAAAATGTCTAACTAAATTTAGCCGAGACTTGTCCTATTATACAAGTTCCCACTTATCCAAGTTGACTCCCATTAGCCACTGTGCCATAATGGCTTGTGGGAAGACTGAACAGAAAATTGAATTAATGAAAGCCATTTCTCAATCATTTCTCATTCTCATAAAATGATTAAAGCTGATGTAACAGGGCTCATTAAAACAGAAAACATTAGGCTCATTAAAAAGCCATTAAACCATCTCACTGCTCTGATTTATTTTATTGTAACCTTATTTGGCCATTGTTTAAAAGTCACTGCACCCCACATTTCTTTTCTTATCATTGAGGAATGTTATTTAAAACGTTCACTCTGGCTATGTGGCCATGTGTTCTTAAATCATCCCGTACTGCACTTGCTTATTGGTTTATAACTATTGGAACCCAACATCTAACTATTACATGTTGGAAATCAGTTTACAATAGCGAACTGAAATGGATTTACCGTCCAATATTTATTTTAGCTAAACTTAAACTGCACAAAAGTTCTTCTTTCACTCTAGCATTTTTTAAACTTGAAGCTTAATTACTGCTTATGCAGGCAAAGTGAATGTCCATTGGTCATTGTATGATAATAATGTTATTTTTGTTAAGCAGCAATAATTTCTATTGTCAAACCCACTGATAAAAAAGATCTAGCCTGGGAAAATACATCTTTATGAGACGTTTTCATTTGTACAGTGTATACGGTAATTATGATGAAATTAGGATACTAACAGATTTTCCCCGTTTTCTTAAGAATATTTTCTAATATGTCTTTGCAAGTATAGATTCTAGTAAAACTGACTTGGTCTGAAAAATAACACAGTATGTAATAGAATTCATATAGAAGATAAATACTTTATAAGATACACTTGTATTAGGAAAAGTAACACTAGGAAAGCAATAGACAAGCCCTGAAATCTCAGTGGCTTAATTGTAATGTGACGTCTGATGCTGGTTTCGGTAGCCTTTCTCCATTTTATAACTATGCCTTTGGAATGTGGTGGACATGAGGATGCATTGCCCCAATCCTCCCTCACAGAAGGACTCATCACATTTAAAGACTGATTGAAGGAGGTATAAAAAGGCACAGCCTTTTTAATATAAAGTGGGATACTCTGAAATAGGCCTTTTTCTTTCGATCTCTGTAGCTCCCAGAGGACATAACACAAGTACCAGTGTCTCAGCTTCAATTTGTCCTTCTGTCCAGTCCTGTTTCCTTCCCTTCTCTTCCACAGCTTTTGTTGATCCCAAGTGCACTTAGTAAACACTCTGCTCACTAGACTCTGTCTCAGAGTTGGCTTCCCAGAAAACCCAGTCTTCATTGTGGAGTGTCTAGTCTCCCGTGTTGCTGAGGCAGGAGAAGAGAGAGATGGAAAAGCCACAGAGGCTGTCAAATGCCGCAGCCCCAAAGTGAGGTATCACTTACAGTCTCTGCCCACTGGCGGAATTAGTCATATGGCACCAAATGAATTGCAAGGCAGACTTGTGGAAATGTTGGAAAACATACGACTGTCTCTACCATATACTCAAACTAAAATGTCATTTTTGACACAAGGGAAGTATTTATATTTATAGTTATTACAGAATCATCTTTACATCTGAGTCTTCTGGATTTTTATATGAAATATTTTTGTCCATTTTCTGGGTGATGATTTAAATTATACTTTATACTTAAAATATTTTCTTTCACAATCACTCTGCTGCAGTTTTGACCTGTGTATAAAGAAAGATGAAAACCAGGGAATTAACTTTTTTTTTTCTATATTCAGCCACAGCCTAATTGGACAGCCTTATACTTAGAATCCTGGCTTGATATTTTATTAGATTATGCCCTCCCTCTTCCCAATCAGTGAACCAAATTTTGTGTTCACAGCACAGCAAAATATTAACTGTTATCCTAATGATCATAGTAACAAAGGAAACTAAAATGATCATTAAAAATCGTGGAGAACTAGCTGTGAAATAAGCTACGGTCATAAAAGTAGTATTATTGTCCCTGGTTAATAAGGAGCAAAAAAAGGGGCCTCAAGGAAATAGAAAACTTTCTTAACATCAGCCAGTAGTAAGCATACTTGAAGCTTCAGTTTACACCCAGCTGACGCGAAAGACTGTTTTCTTGTAACTACTGTATTAGATTCCTTAGAAAAGTCATATCTTGGATTTTTTTCTCCAACCTTCTTTCCTTTTAGAGTCATCATGTAACTAAATGCCACCAAGCACTGTCCACTCTATATTTAAACTAAAAACAGTGGACCCAGAGTTAGCCTAGAGAACACATTCGTTTAGAGAAATATCTGCAAAATAAACAGCATGCCAGATCTCCCTCTCAGATGCCTCTGAGTCTATATTTGTTTCTTGTGATTTTATGTTTAAGTCTTGGAGTAAATTGGAGAAATGATCACATGGGATGGGTATGATTTTTATAAATGAAGTAACTAATACATTTCACTTCCAATATTATACTGATACTAGTAACAGATGTTTGAACCTGCAGTATAAGTAGTTTAATTTCAGATATAAATGAATCAAGAAATGCTTCTTAATTTTAATGATTGAAGAATGAAGTTGCAGTTGGAAGAAAAATGTTTGCAAAAATATTGAATATCATTTGGAAAAATCCCTGAACACCTCAAGATCAACCTCAAGGATGATCCAGGTTAACTAAGTTCAGAATTAGATAAATGAAAATCAGACACCTAATCATTAGTTTTTAAGGAGAGATTTTTTAGAATAAAAGGGGTGAAGATACCCCAGTTTTATTCTGGTCAGTGTACTGTCTTTGTATAAATGTGCATGGGAATTCTGAGTATAATCCAGAGTTGGCCTGGTGAACATGATGCAGGATCGGAGAAATCAACTGGATAATTTTAATGGCTCTCACTTGACTAACACATTTCATGGATCACAGTAGATATACTAGTTTTATTCAGGTCATCCTCTTCACTAGAAGAGTCCTCTTGACTAGAAACACTGTTGAAGACAGCTGCTGTGTTGCTCCATTTCTAGGCTTCTGTTGCTTTCCCACCATGTGTCTCTATATGTTCAAACAACCACACACACATATGAACACGCATTCACTGGTATTCAAGCTACTAACCTCTATCTAATGTGTTTATAACTTCAAATTACGTTATCTGCACTTGTTTTGGAAAGCATTCCTTCCCTTCAAGGTTTCAGTGCATAATTCTTCTCTGAGACACTCAATATGAATGTGTGGTTAAATTAACGTCACATACATCTAATACTTATAAGCATTTAAGCTAATATATTTTAAATATTAAAACAAGGATTCAAACCCATCCTTTCTGGGTAACAGAAGTATCATTTAACAATTTTGCTATATTGACTCCCCCTTCATTTTATATCCTTAAAAAGACAAGAGTATTTCTTTATTTTGAAAGTCTTAAAAGAACACCTTATTCTGGCCTTTTTTCTCTCAATAAACTTTTTTTCCTTTAGAACAGTTTTAGACTTAGAAAAAATTATAAAGACAGTACAGAATTCTTGTACTCTGCAGCCATTTCCCCTTGTTATTAACATCCTACATTAGTATGGTACCTTTGTTACAATGAATGGACAAATACTGATACATTATTTTCAACTGAAGTCCATAGGTTATTCAGATTTCCTTAATTTTTGCATAATGTCCTATCTCTGTCCAAGTATTTTATCTAGGACACTACATTACATTTAGTCATCATATATTCTGGGGTTCCTCTGATCTATAAAGTTTCTCAGACTTTCCTTTTTTTGGTCAACTTGATGGTTTTGAGGAATACTGATCAGGTATTTTCTAAAATTTCCCTTCATTGGGATTTGCCTGGTGTTATTTTCATGATTAAATTGGGGTTATGAGATTTAAGGAGGAAAATCACAGAGGTAAAGTGCCATTTCCATCACGTTATGTCAAGGATGCATATCATCAACATGACATAACTGTTGATCTCAACATTGATCACCTTGAATACCTGGTAGTGCTTGTCATGTCTCTTTACTATGAAGTTATTCTTTTTCCCCCCTTTCATACTGTACTCTTTGGAAAGAAGTCACTATGAGGACCCAACATGTAGGTTTGACTACCTCTTGAGAAGAGAGTGCCTATATCAATTGGGAGTATTCTGCATGAAAGATTTATCTTTTCTCTCTCATTTGTTTATATTAAAAATCATTTAGTTATATCAGTATGAAGTCATGGATATTTATTTCATACTTTGGGTTATAATGCAATACTACTTTTATTGGCACCAATGGTTCCATCTTGCGGTTGGCAGCTCTTTCGTTTAGTTCCTGTGTAACATGACATACTTCTGTCCTTGTGGTCTACATGCCTGCCTCCTTATGTTCCACTGTAAGATACGTCAAATTTCCTGCTCAGTCCTAGAATCAGCCATTTCTTTAAGGATCCCTGGTTCTTTTTGTCGGGCAACGGTTTCTGAAAGCAGTATCTGGGTGCTAGATGTACTTGCTGCTACTGGGGTGTCATTACATCTATGCCCTCTTGGCTGACAGAGAAAGGAAATATATATGTTTGTCAAACCTGTGTATATCAATATTTCTGTATATAACCAGCTCTACCTGTATTAAGCTAAACGTAAGTTAGTGCGGATGTCTTCAACTCTAACCCATTTCCACTTTCTCTCTTTGTCCCCTTACTTACATATAAAGAAAGTCTCAATTCAGTAATAAGAAACCCAGCTCCCACCATCTGCCATCCTTATACCTAATTGTTTCTCATTGTTTCCTTCTAATATACATACACAGTAGTATGAAAATTATAAACCTATAACCCTACTAAAAACATTACCAAATAGACTATAATTCATAGGTGCTTTTTTTTTTTTTTTTAATCCTGTAGTTTTACAGGCTCCACTTTTTTCAGAGTTCCTTGGGTCAGCAAATTTCCTCCATTTACTCAAGTGAAGTTGTTTCATATGATTTTAGGAGTATGAAACAACCTCATTTTTGTCATAGTTTGCATTACTTCCTGGGAACTCTTGACATCCTACGTGGTTTTTTTAAACATTGTGTATATTAAGGTTCAATTTTTGTGTAGTAAAGTTCAGAGGATTTTGACAAACATGCAGTATCATGTATGTACCATCATATTCTTGTAAAAAATTTCATTGCCCTTAAAAAAAAAATCCCCTGTTCTTTATCTTTTTAACCCTCCTCTTTTGTCCCATCTTCTCTCAACCACTGATCTTTTCTACTGTCTCTGTAGTCTTACCTTTCCCATAATGTCAATGATGGAAATCATACAGTCTCTGGCAGTTTGAGCATTATATATAATTCCATTCTATCTTCTCTATTTGCATATAATTATGGTTCCTTAAAAAATTTAGTTACTTCCCCCAAAATTACAATATATATACATATAACTAACTCTATCCCCCTTTAAATAACACTATATTGCTTCACATGTAGCGTAGGTAACTTATAAGACAGTATATTCAACTTCTACTTTCCATCCCTTTTAATTTGGCTGTAATTCACTTCACTTATCCGTATTCCACAATCATTGAACACATAATTAGTATTATTACTTTCAACAGTTCAGTAAAATCTTGTCCAGTGAAAATTAAGCCTTGTTATATGGAATGCTCTGAGTATATCTCCAAATGGTTACTTTTCCTCTCCACCTTTCAGGGCCCCAAAGCCAAGAAAAAAAGGCTCATTCCAGCTATGACCCTTTTATGGGAAAATTTTGTAGATTTCTATGCCTTCATTTTGAAAAACGAGGTTTAATTAAACTATAAAAATCATTTGTACTTCTATGTTCTGTTTCTAAACCTAAATCCAGTACAGAGTAGGCTGTTCAAATAGAATCATCAGAAAATGGTACAAATGATGAGGATTTGGTTGTAAGGAGTGAAAAATACCTTCTTGGACATGTTCAAAAAGCATGTGGAAGGTTGGGCAGGAAAAGGGAGTTAAAGAAACTTTAGATAAAACACAATACACTGAAAAGCAAGACATACATGATTTTGTGAAAAAATAATCTATAGTTTTATTTAATTCACTGTGTATTTAAATGTTAAACCATTATTAAATTTAGAAGCAGATAAAGATACTTACAAAAGAGGTCAGTATATATGATGTTTAATTCGACCATAAAGTCCCTTTCCCTTATTTCTGCCTATTTTTCAATTGCATTTTCTACTTTTTCTTTTAGAAAAAAAATTCTCCTTCTGTTTATTGTTATTGAATAATGATCATTTCATTTGTCAAAGAGCAGGTCAGCATGCAAGGCAGGTTTAAAATTTTATTTCAGGTCTTCTCTGACTTGATATTGTAGATTGGTGACATTGATATTAATTTACAGAGAACCATGGAGATCTGTACTACAAATAGAAACCAAAGCTTTATTGTTGTCAATTATGCACAATCAGTATTAGAGATTGTTAAATACAGAATGAGCCTGATCTTTGCATTAAAAGCAATTTGAATTAGAATCCTGGTGGTCACCAACAGCACAAAATCAAGGACAAATTATCTCTCATACTGTACCTTCATTTTTTAATTCTCTGTTACCATTCCAACATTAGAGACTGGTTATAAGGCTTAAATAAGATAACTTAAGTAAATAAACCACCTAGAATGGTTTTGACATTCAGGAATAAATAGTACATGACTGATATTATTTTAATGGCAATAATTATGATATTTTTCCCTCTATAGTTGAAAATTGCATATAATCCATGCATAAAGCTAGTTCTGTCTTTGTCTCAGTGAGAGTGGACAAACTCACATAAATCTTCTCATGAAATTCAAAGTATGGTTTCAGAGAAAGAATGAAAAAGCATAGAATAATTTCTGCTTTTATTACATGTACATCATTGGTGGTTAATTTTAAATATTATGCTATCATCGTATTTTACAACTATAGAGCTGAGAGATTATTTACTTCATTTCCACCATTCAAAAGATGCAAAGAATGAAGTCATTCATCATCCATTTAAAAACTATTATTGAGCACTCAGTGAGATGCTTGAGATTCTTTGAAGATGGTTGAATAGATGAATGAATGAATGCTACATAAATGAATCAAAGAGTGAATACTAAATAAATGAATAAACAGATGACTCCACCCTGAATCTCAAATAGCTTATACTCCAGTGGAATGGAGAGAGATTAATCAATACAGTCTACAAATAACTAGTTTAGGGAAGTTGTGATATTTATCATGGCTGTAGAGTTTGAGGACTAAAACTTAGATTTTCCTATTTAAGTCAGTGCCCACAAAAAATTTATTACACGGAGCATATATTCTCAATTTTGTTTTTTTCTGATAAAAGTTTGTATTTTCCCCTGTAAAATTATTTAAAAATTTCTAGCTTAAATATATTACGCTAATCAAAGGATATGTCAGTGCCATTTTATCATATTTGCTTGATTCTATCACATGATGAATTATGTAACCTAAAATCTTTCAACATAATTATTGGTGCATTTGCACTTGAATCATTACTATATTCCAAATGATATTTTTGAAAGCTTAGTGTTCAATAAAACTTGCATGAATGTATAACTTTGTTTAATATGTGGTGTATATTGTTTGTTTATCTGATACATAAAAATCAGAGGCTCTTGTACTGACATAAATCAAGAGTTAAACAGTACATTTACTCTTAAATACACTTTCTAATTCAAGTTCATAGGTAATCACATAATTACTCTTCTTGATAGTCTAACAAAATAGAATGCTCTAGAAAAAATGTTGCCGTCATAATGATCACAGCACTTACTTATTCAGCAGTGTGCTTCTATGTATCCAGCCCTGGCTTAGCACTTTACATTTATTAGCTTGTTTAATCTCCACCTCAGCATTTGAAATATATGCAATTTTTAGTCTCATTTTACACATGAAGGAAATGAAGCAGAGAGAGTGTAAGTAACATAGTCTAGATCTTCTTTCTAGCCAGAATGCCACACACAATATATGACAGGTGACAGTTCTTGTTGTACAGACAGTAAGAGTTTCAGGCATTCAGAAGGAGCGATCCTGAAAGTGGGAAGGTGAAGGAAATTCCCATGAGGTCCCTTTGCCCTAGCATCCCACCGTGAAAAGCCCCAAATGCAGATAAGGGTACATTTGTGCTGCTGAGCTATGAGTGAGATAACACGTTGGAAAACTCTCATTGGTGTGAAACAGTGAGGAGAAAACCAAAGATGAAATCCATGATCCATAAGGCGATGGCTAGGAGCATTCCTGGGATGGTTGGTTGGTTCAGTTTCAAAGGATTTTGAAAGAGATGGAATTAAAAATGCAAAGGGCTTGTTTTCCTGTTGTTTGTAGCAGTATTTGCAACTCTCTGTCTCATCTTGTAAAGGAACTTCATCTATGTTGGATACTGTTTGAAACTGGAAAATCATCCCTTGGGTTGTCAGCCTGTACTTGAGCCTCTGAGAGTATAATCCAGTTCTCTCTCATGCCAGCGAGAAGGATGAGCCCACCTTGATTATTGATATGAGATGGTCCTCTCAGTGCTGGCATCACCGATCTACCTGGGGATTAAAACAAAATAACACTGGTACATATAGATGTTCCACAAACCTACAAAGACATAGAGTAAGTCAGAACTCTAATTCACCATAAGTTATTGGGGATAGTTTCATAGATTTTATGTATCAGTTTACCTTTGTTAACCTCAAAAATAAAATAGACGCTTTTTTCTTTTTTTTTTTTTTAACCTGCAAAATGGGTTTATTCTGGAATAACAGAAAATTACAATTTGGGACAGGCAAGCTATGGTGAATCATAGGCAAGTCCGAAGAGACAAAGGGGAGGTCAGCTTTTATCAGGTTTTAGAGGGAACTTGGGAAGGAGTGTTTTGAGTAAAAGTTCATTGGAGGAGAACAGGAGTTTGATACTGTGGCTGTCTTCTTGTTGGTTGCAAGCAGTGGTTAGCACACCGTTGTTGGGACAGGGAGGGATCTTCCATCCTGTCTTAAAAGCAGGAGATGAAATCCTCTGTGAAAAATGTCCTCCCTCGTACTAGAAGAAAAGTAACTTGTTGTGTATAAGAATTTAAGACAGAGAATTTTATACAAAGAATTCTATACAAATAGGCTTTGTTAAAATAGTTATTTTTTCTTCCTGCTGGTTATACAGGCAACAAGGAACGGAAAGTGCGTGAAAGCTCTCCCTTCGGGCTTCCGGACTCTGTTTTAAATGGTTTTCCTTTATTTATTTTCATACATTCAAGATAATAAGTTACCAGTACTTTCCACCCAATCCAATATCAAGAACCTTACAGGTAAAGTGTGTTATAAAGGCAACGAGTGAAGTAATAGAGAGATGAGGCCAATAATTTGAACCGATATTGTTACCTTGCTGCGTTCGTCTGAAATTCTCCTGGCTTTACCACGTTCTGGGATATTTAAAAATAAAAAACAAAAACACTTACTGGCTTTCATTGATTTTGAATAATTCAGTCCAATCCACTTTAACTTATAGGTTGCATTAGCAAGATAAACTTAGTGTTAAGAGTGTCCCATCAAAAGTAAATGCTGCACAAATCCTTAATCGTCTCATTTTCTGTGTTTTCATAGCCCTTTACATTTTAAGTCATTCTTATCTTTTTACTGCAGGGCAATACAAACTAACACTCTTCTTTAGATGAAAACAGGTATCCTGTTCTACACAGTGGTCACACAGAAGCCAGTGTCTGTGTTGTAATTTATCACCTTCTTAATATTTCTGGAGTTTCCATTTTCTTTCTTCATTTGTTACTCAGTGTATTTTTAGTCTTCTTCCTTGATTTCTTGTGCTTAATATAGCCGGAAATTTATTCTTCCTAGGAATGTGAGGCATGAAAGATAGTTAGGAAAACTTTGCAGAATATAAAGTGATACTTAAATACTTACTAATAATTAATAAAAGAGGACTCCAGGCACATACTTCCAAGTGAATTATCTTCTGTCTAAAACTTTCTAAATAGATGGCACCTTTGGATTCATATTAGGCTGGAGAAAAATAAAACCATCATGTAAAAACATCAATGTGAAAGTCATAGTATAAATAACAATAACACAACAGTAACAACCAGGCTGCAACAACCATAGAATAAAGCATCACCATCTAAGTTAAATGGGATTGTGAAATGCTTGTTTATTATTTAAATATATACAAAAAGTATTTCACTTCAAAAAGTTCTTGTGTTTCCTTGACACACTTTCTTTGGAAAATGAGAGATATTATTCTGAGGAAACTTAAAAGTCATTAATATTTGAGAACAGTAATTCAGAAACATTTATAACATAAGCAAATAGGATGAGGAAAAGCTGAAATAACAGGCATGCTTCTCCTAGCCTGTGAGAGTTGGTAGCTGAAAGTAGAGCACTTTGGGGACACTTGAGGACCCCTAGAAAGTGGGAGGAAGTCCTGAGCAAAACAACGGAGCTTCAATAGTCACAAGATACACAACAGCCAGGCTGAAAACAAAGCATAATTACATCAGCTTTTTTGTACCTCCACATAAAATTTGATTTATAACATAGGATCTCTTTGATTGCTGTGTAATAAATTGTCAATAGAGGAAAAATGCTGTTATCATTCTAGTTATATATTTGATGTATAAATAAACTTCTCAAGGAAGAAAAATAATAATTTCTTGAGTGAAAAAATATCTCTTCTACTTTATTTCCTTTAATTTGAGGGAAAAATATAAACTTCTCTTCCTTTTAAAATTCAATAAATTGTTAAAGGAACATTTCATAAAATAGCTTGCCTAGCCATTTGAACACTATAAATTCATTCTGCTCTTACTGTTCTTATTTATAGCAAGAAGAGGTGTATGTACATTATGGTGGATCACTGATTTGAATAATGAGACGAATAAAGTAAATTAATACCTAATGGGTAGTTTTAATCAGTTGACAGCAGCTTTCAATAGTAAAGAAAAAATAGGACCACACTCCTCCTGTGCATTGACTACCATTCGCTTTCATTATGCTTCTTTAGATGTAATGCATGTTTTAATAGATGGATGAAAATATCTTCTTTGATACGCTTAGTAAAGGAAGGTAAATTATTGGACTCAGCAAAATAAACTGAGCACTTTAAAATATTTCTTCTTTCTCTACCCTGGACTGAAGTGATAAAGGAAGAGATTTGAACTCATAAAAGAAATAGTAATAAAGGTGAGGTCCTCATTTACTTCCCTGTTTTATTTCAACTTACTTCTTCATTGCCATAAGGCATAGAAGTTATAGAATTTTACTACATTCACCGCACGCTGGTTTCCTATCAAACAGAATATCAGTGGAACACCTCTGCTGAGCTCCCTACATGAAATTGTCCTTTTGTACGTCTCATAATCGGCGGCGACGTGGCCAAGCATCTGGCGGTGACAAGCAGACGTCTTTGATTTATTGGCTAATATCACCGCTTGTTAGTGGATGGTTGAGCAGGAGACTAAAAGAGCATAAAATCAGAGAGAATAAATTATGAAGGCACCGAACTGTGCCATTATAAACCCTTCCTTGTCACAGCTGTGACATCTCCTAGGAAATGGAGGATGACAGCAGCATTCGTTCTTCAAAGGGCCAATACCTTTTCTACTTGTGATCCTGACCATAAATAAATAAATAAAGCAAACAAACCACACAAGCAAGTCGGAACTCAAACAGGAAATGCCTTCCCCTCAATAGAGCACCTGGGTTCCAGTTTTCTTCTTCTACTTGAAAGTAGAGCAGAACAAAGTCGACATCGATTAGAAGCACACACGAGGAGAGCTCTGGGATATTAAGTACATCTGTCGTGCACACTAGAACCTGATAACCCAGGAGGTTGACTTACCCTACACTGCTCCTCTTTTTAGTTACCCTGAAAAGCTTACTCTTATTTAAATTGGTTACTGAAATACTATTTTAGTGAGTCAATTTAGCCAACCCACTAGTACTGTAAACGTCTGCCTAGGAAATGATTCTTAAGGTTACCTAGCTTCAGTTAGTATTTGATAAAACAATGTTCCAGAGTAATTTAAAATTTAAAATTGACTTTTAAAGTTAATTTTATCTGTTAAAATAATTAAGTACACATGTGAGAATAAAGATTTGTTTAAAATACATTATAGTAAGAAAATATGTAATAGTAGAGAGAACATACATCTTGGAACTTGGAGTCATTTATTAGATATTTGTCTTTTAATGTGTTACAGTATTTTAAAATTTAATTAAGTTTCTTTGAAATATAACATTTACTTTATTCTATATTGATGTTTTAATATCAAATTTTTGAATATAGGTAAGATTGAATCAAAGAAAAGTCAAATGTCAATCCTACCTCAATAAAGTAGCTTTTAAAAATCATTGTGGATAGAGAAAAAATCAATGAGAAGGAATGGTAGGAGGAAGGTTAACACGAGAAGTTGGAACCATACTGTGAAAGGATTTCTCAGCCATGAAATATATTAAATCATCTATTAATCTATAGTCTGCCTTACTTTAGAAAGGGTTTATTACTAATTACAAAGACAGACAACACAGAGCAAAATACAATACATTAACTTATGTTTAAAAAAGAAAAAAGAATGAAAAATGATAATAAATATAAAAATGAAGCCAAAAATAAACCTAATACTGAAATACAAATTATAAGCCTCCTTAATATTCTAAAAATGGCTCATAACTTTTGCTCAGTGCTTTTTATCAACCACCATGAAAAGAGAAACTGGATCAATTATAGTTTAAGATATCCTCAACATTGCAACAGAAAAAAAAGTCATGTTTGTAGGAGAGTTTTTTGGTATTGATGTGTATTACATTCTTATATTAACACTAAAAAGTTGAATTCAGACACAGAAATTCCATGGGAGTAGGGTATAGTGGATAATTAAAATAGTGATTTGATATGTGGAAAAGATGATTGTACTAATGTAGTCATCCCTGTTTCCTGGAATAGAGCCAAGATTTACTTACAAGTAAGTCCAAGACTTTTTCAAAATACTTCCAAATTAATTTAACAAAAATAATATTTCTACCTATTTTTAAATATTTTTTCCACATTTGTGCAATATAACTGGATTGGTTTTTACTCACGTTGGAGGATACATTTGATACATACTGACACAATGTAATGATGTATATACATGGCCATAAATGGAAAACTTCACTTTGGGGTGTACTAATGAATCCTAAAAATGTTCATCTTCCATAGAAGCTAAAGTTAAATGTTAAATGAAGTAAAGTTAAATGAGAGACCTTTGTAACTTCTGATTAAGAGGGAAGTGTGCATTGAAATCCTGCAGTTAAAAACACCACAAATGTTCCTAAACAAAAAGTCCAAGAGCAGATTCTCCTAATTGCAGATATTAGTTTGGAATAGGTGCTGCTCATGTGGCAACACTTTGCAGCTTGATCTAGGGGAAGTGAGGACCAGGACTTTTAGTTTGAGTGTGATGGATGGTACTTCTATTATGTAAAGCCAGGAAGTGGGGCTTTTCCATAATATTATAGGTATAAGGCTGGATTCTCAGAATTCCGCTCTTAAAGAAAGGAAGTTATGCTCTTAAAAACCCTTGAAAGATTTTGAGAATAGGAGTTTCAAAATACGTTATCTCTAATGTAAGGGAATGTTGAATCGACATATGGTTGACTTTGCACTTGATTGCAAGCATCACCAGGATATTTGCCATTGAATGCACACTCGAGCAAGAAGATTTGTGGAGAACAAAAAGAGAATAGGCTATGGTGAAGAAAAAAACACAACAAAGAAATACATTGGGGGTCACAATATTTGGAATGGAGTCTTACTTTTTTTAATACAAGTTTAGTCAGTTACAATGTGTCAATTTCTGCTGTACAGTACAATGTCCCAGTCATACATATACATACGTATACTCATTCCCATATTCTTCATTAAAGGTTATTAAAAGATATTGAATATAGTTCCCTGTGCTATACAGAAGAAACTTGTTTTTTTAATCTATTTTTATATATAGTGGCTAACATTTGCCAATCTCAAACTCCCATATTTATCCCTTCCCACCCCCTTCCCCCCTAGTAACCATAATAAGATTGTTTACTGTGTCTGCAAGTCTGTTTTTGTTTTGTAGAGGAGTTCATTAGTGTCCTCTTTTTTCTTTTTTTAAGATTCCCCATATGAGTGATATCATATGGTATTTTTCTTTCTCTTTCTGGCTTACTTCACTTAGAATGAAGATCTCTAGGTCCATCCATGCTGCTGCCTATGGCATTATTTTATTCTTTTTGTGGCTAAATAGTATTCCATTGTATAAATATACGACAACTTCTTTATCCAGTCATCTGTCAATGGACATTTAGGTTGCTTCCATGTCTCGGGTATTGTAACTGTTGCTTCTTTGAACATTCAGGTGCATGTATCTTTTTGAATTAAGGTTCCCTCTGGATATATGCCCAGGAGTGGGATTGCTGGATCATATGGTAAGTCTACTTCAATTTATTAAGAAATCTACATACTGTATTCCATAATGGCTGCACCAACATTCCCACCAACAATGTAGAAGGGTAGGGTTCTCTTTTCTCCACACCCTCTCCAGCATTGATCATTTGTGGACTTTTTAATGATCATCATTCTGACTAGTGTGAGGTGATAACTCACTAAAGTTTTGATTTACATTTTGGTAATTAGCAATATTGAGCATTTTTTCACATGCCTATTGGCCATCTATATGTGTTCATTGGAGAATTGATTGTTTAGGTCTGCATTTTTGGATTGGGTTGTTTGTTTTTTGGTTATTAAGTTATATGAGCTGTATATGTATTCTGGAAATGAAGCCTTTGTCAGTTACCATTAAGTATTATGCTGGCCATAGGTTTGTCATAAATAGCTTTTATTATGTTGAGATATATTCCCTCTATACCCACTTTGGTGAGAGTTTTTATCATAAATGGGTGTTGAATTTTATCAAATGCTTTTTCAGTATCTATTGAGATGATCATGTGGTTTTTGTCCTTTCTTTTGTGGATGTGGTGTATTACATGGATTGATTTGTGTATGTTGAACCATCCTTGTGTCCCTGGGATGAATCCAGCTTGATCGTTGTGTATGATCTTTTTTATGTGTTGTTGGATTCTGTTTGCTAATACTTGTTGAGGATTTTTGCACCTATGTTCATCAATGATATTAGCCTGTAATTTTCTTTTTTGGTAGTATCTTTGTCTGGTTTTGGTATCAGGGTGATGGTGGTTTCATAGAATGTGTTTGGGCGTACTCCTTCCTTTTCAGTCTTTTGGAAGAGTTCAAGAAAAGATAGGTATGAGTTCATCTTTATATGTTTGATAGAATTCTCCAGTGAAACCATATAGTCCTGTTCTTTTGTTTGTAGGGATGTTTTATAATTGCTGATTCTATTTCATTTCTAAGAATTGGTCTGTTCAAGTGGTCTATTTCTTCTTGATTCAGTCTTGGTATACTGATTGTTTGGAATGGAGTCTTGGCTCCATCTTCAAATTGCCTTCTAAATTCAGGCAAGACTATATCTCTGTATGTCAATAAAATTGCTTCAAAGTTATTATGATTTTAAATAACATAATGTGTAAAATGAGGTGTCAGTGACTCTCTATATGAATACTTATTTTATCTATAAAATATTTTGTCCATAGAGCCCATTGATAATTCTGGGCTATACCAAACTCTCCAGATAGTTTACAAAATGATGTTTAATATGATATTTCTACTTTCTAATGATTCTCTTCTGCATCTTTCGGGGCTCGATTAATCATTGACTTCATTGATTTAATATTAAGAGGAGTTGGTTATATTTAATTGTGGAGCAAAATCGTGTAACTCAAAGTTCTTTGTTTGTGGATAACACATGACTCATTTTGTGATTTTACTGTTTTATGTATGTAAATATGAATATTACCAGATTGTAAACAACAATTTTACCCATTCATTTTATTTCCAGTAAAGGAACTAATTTAAAAGTAGTTTATACATACACATACAAATATTCACATAAACTACATATACTAAAACTTAAAATTGGCATATTATAATTTTACATTTTTATATAATTTACACATAATACACATTTATCTGTAGTAGCATTCCTTGAGTTTATTCTATACTTTATACATTAAGTAGTCTTCACAAAGTATCTGAGAGGTAGGTATAATTATTCTAATAGTTTAGAAGTGTGAAATATCTAGCTAATAAATGGAATTTGGATCTCTTAAATTTAAAGTCTATTTTTTAAGCACATCATTTTTTCCCTCAATGATGAATTGAATAATGAAAGATGCTAAAGGCCTAAAATGTTATTATTCTAATAATCTAATTTTAAAAAGAGAGGTTGCTTGACACAATTGTAAAATTTTATGTCTTGAATTGAGCTGAGACTTCCTGCCAAGATATCTGGTTATTATGTGTTGACATACTGCTTGTTGTCAAGGTGCCGACCTTTTACCTTAAACATTTGGTTTTGGTTTCTCAGGTATATGGAAAATGCATATGAATATTTTCTATATTAGATTTTGTTCATTTTTAGATAAAATATGTGGATGTTTAGTTCCTTTGCATGAAAAGAAAAAAAAATCTTGTCTATAAATAGATCTCAGCAATCCAAAAGGGCATTCTCAACATTTTAACATGTAATGGTAGAGTGTCAAAAACATACCTTCAAATAACATGATCCTTTGCATTGAAGAAAGCAGCAGAAATGACATGGACAACTTTCCTAACAGGCTTAACTTCTTTGGTTTGAGGTAGCACTGCAATTAAAACATTACTGAGGCCAATTCTCAGTGGCTCAGCACTAGACACTTCTTACACACTTCAGTGGGTACAAGTGTAGCCATGTGCAGCCACGTGTGATAAGTCTGTCAGAACTAACAGCAGGGGTTCTGATCAGAGTACTCCATCAGTAAGCCTGCTTGATAGCTCAAGGTCTTTGAATTGTTATTACAACCAGTGAGGCCAATGTTAAAGGATATTTCTTTTGTGAGTTGTTTTTTTTGTTTTTTGGAACTTTCCGTAGGTTTACTCTGTTTTGAACATTGAGGTCATGTTCGAGTTTAAATCTAGGTTTAACCATTGTCAGAATTTACCTACTTTTTCCTCCCTTCACAAGACAGAGAAATGTGGTGTGTGAAGGAGGGTACCGGAAACTGTTTTCCAAATACAATAGCATGTTTTGCGAGGATAAAAAATCAATTAGTAGTCTTTACTATATTCCCATTCGTATCTGGTACCCATAACATCCAGGTTCATATTTTATAAGATCAAGCAATTAAATTACAAATTCCTGATGCTAGGCTTCTCCATTCTTTGTTTGAACTGTAGTCCTAACCCCAACATAACATAGTCTTTACTCCAGTCAAATTGGCCTACTCTCTAGACCTTGACTACATTTTGCTTGACATCGCCTCTGGTCTGCTTCAGCAATTCAGCTTTGCTTTCTACACCGTATCCCTACCACCAGTGTGTCCTGGCCCATGGCTTCAGTCTGATTCATATCAATATGCCCTTCAGAACTGATTATTGAAAGTTGTTTATTCATAACTTCTACCCATGATTTAACATCATGTACTTTTTTCTGCAATTTTGTACAAAGATGATGCATCTTTTCTCAGTATTTCCGTTATTTCAAAGCACTGGCATATATTAAAATTGAGCTTGCATATTACAGAGATTTTGGATTTTTTTAATGGTCATCATTATGTCTATAGTTTGTATCAAAAATTCTTTAATCCCGTTGTAAATAAGCCTATGATACATAATTTTAAAATCTGTGTGTATGTCTATTTATTGCAGTTTCTCATTGATACAGTTTTGCCACCAGAGCAATTATGCAAGAGCTTTCAGGGACCAGGCAGGTAAAGTCAATGAGCAAAGCAGACCAGGTGTTAGAAAAGGAACAGTACACATTTGAACTGAAGTGGCAGCAGATGTAAGCTTTGATGTTGGGAAGTAATAGGTAGTGGTGGGGACTGTGGGTAATTAAAGAGCACATGTAGTATTCAGAGTGGTTCAGGGTTACTCAGTTCTGAGGATTTGTAGCTGTGTGATGATGTGTGCTCATATCAGCCTTGTCTTCCAGTGTTATTTATAGAGAATTTGGAGATCTGGATTTATATGTGAAATTTCATGGTTTTTTTTTTTCTATGTTGGCAAATAATTCACTGCCTAGAAAAAGCGTAACACATTTGTGGGTGAACTCAGGCTAGTTCTCAGGTTCTTTGTAAATTCTGTGTTTCATATATTTGAGGGGAGACTCTAGAATTGAGAGAATAATGAAAAAAAAGGAACCTTTTAAAGAATCTAGGAAATAGTCATTAACATCATTTAGTTCATTAATATTAGAGATAAGATGTAATAATATGCTATTTCAAGAATGTCCCAAATTGTGGAAAGAAAGGATTATAAAGGACATGAAAAAACATTTGAGGGTGATGAATACATATATTATCATTCTATGTAATTGTATATATTCTTTGCTTGTGGTGATATGTCAAAGCTTATTAAATTGACACTTGTGCAGTTTATTGCATGCCACTCTTATATCAATAAAGCTGTTAAAAACAGCCGTGGTATATCTTCAAATGAATCTAAGGTAATATAAATACGACAGCATTTTTTAATTATAAGAAAATTTACGTTTGTTGATATGCATAGATTTTAGCTGTATAGTTTGACCAACCAGCATAACCAGCATCCCACTCAAGATAAAGAACATAGCCATCAACCAAAAAAGATTCTTGTTACTTTCTAGTCGAACCCAACCCACCATAGGCTGGCACTGGTTTGTTTTTTGCCACCTCAGATTAGTTTTGTGTGATAGTGTATCATATAAATGGGTTCTTTGGTATATGTTCGTTTGTGTCTGACTTCTTTCACTTGACATTGTTTTTGAGATCCAGTAAGGTTGTAATGCATGTAAGTAGTTTGTTTTTATCACTGAGTAGGGCTTCATTATTTGTTCAATGCATTCACCCGTTGATGGACATTTGGGCTGTTTCCAGTTTTTGACTATTATGAATAAAGGGGCTATGAGCATTTGTATACCAAAAAAAAGAATTTCCCAACTTGTGCAATATCTGAATATAATGAACAAAGATTTCATAAATATTTCTCATACTGTATTTGCTCTTCCAGTATAAAATGAGCACAAAGAATATTTGAGTAGAGAGTAAGGGAAAAGATTTTGAAATAGAACAACTATATTGTATTTTTAGATCTATCACTTGTCAGTTGTGTAACATTGCATAAGTCAACTGATTTTTCACACATCACAGGGTTTTTTTTGTTGTTATTGTGCTGTGTTGATTGAGGTTGGTGGTTTGGTCAAAAGGACATTGTGTAAGATGGATTATAGAGTCCTTAAAAGAGTAAAATGTTAAAATTGTAGGTGAAATGATGACATCACTCGGAAAATCATATGAGCTTCACAATTTAGTTACTGTTTATGAAATATTTTAAATTGAGAGGGTTGAGTTAAACCTCCCAAAGCTCTGGTATGGTATAGCCTTATGATTTAATCGAAATAAATTGGAATTTACATGTTCTATCACTTTAGAGTCATAATCAAAAAGCAGCTTCATAGTTGAAATCAACAATAACAGATAATTGTACTTGTGTTTTCACTTTGCATAGCATTATTTGGTTTTCCTTTTTAAAATGTGGTATGGGCAATGCATAGTAGATGGAGTGTCTCCAGTTTTAATCATTTCACTTTTCATTTGAAAAGTAATTCATCATGAGAAGTCAGTGGGGTATAGAGAGCACTAATTGCAGCAAAATATCAAGGACAGTTTTCCTCTGTCTTAATTAAACGTTAATGAGTAAAGTTATTTGCAAATGCATGCTGCAGGGATGGACTTGTCTATCTACGTTTGGTAAACACTGACACTAGATGTCAAAATAGAGCACCTTAATTGATTTATACAGGAATAGTTTAGAAAGACTGCACCTGGCTTGACCTTTCCGTAGGTTTTTATAGAGTAGTTTCTGATAAATTATTTATAAAGAAACTTTTTCCTGACCTATCCTAATTACAGGAGTGATTGTTTCCAAACTATTAAATTTCATATAAATTTGACTCTTCTTCTCTCAGTTTTACTGTCAGCTCAAGGAATTCCACAGGAGATGATGAGGAATCAAGTTTCTTTATATTTCAGAAGGAATATGCAAGCAGGTCACTTTTTCCTTGATTATGGGAAATATTTCCTATGATTTTTAGATGATATTTAATTTTTGAATTAATGTTTTTGTATGAATGTGTTCAAGTTTTATTTCATGTATCTATCTATTAACCTAAATACTTGAGCTATAGTCAAAAAATCTTAAATGAAACTAAAAGTCTAAGGAGTACATTCAACTCCAACTTCAAATCTTAAAATAATGCTCTAAGTAACATTGCCTTTGATACTTCTGAGCGCATATAATAAATTCATACATTAAGAAAAGGCAAAAAATAAAACTTTTTGGCTCTCATATAAAGTTGTTCTGTCAATTGCAAAGGAGGATTTCCCAATATAACCTTTATATTAGTTGATATGTAATTTTTGGATAGATTTCCCCATACTTTTCTCTGAGTGATTCCCCATATAGGTCTGTTCTGATAGATATAATTGAGTAATAATTTTGAAACCTAAAAATTATAGTTAATATTTTAAAATAATCAACTATATATATAGTTACATTAAGTGCTTCTACATTCTTGTGTAAGAAAAATTACCAATAATGCAGTCCAAACCTTAAAACAAAATTTTCTGTAGATCATTGTAGCAATCAGTGTAGCAATTTTCAGAAAATGGCAAAACACCATGGGTAGTTTTAAAAATATCAGTATGGTAGTATTTTTTTTAAAGGGGAGAGAAAAGAAAAAAAAAATCCTGCTGTATCTTTGAATGGCTTATAAACGCCTCAGTTTACTCTGTTTTCTGATAGTACTGTTAAATTTCACTCTGGATTCTCATGAAGCTCCCAGTTTCCCAAACCATATGGCTTGTTGCAGATAAAATTGGCTTATGGCAAATAGTGTAAACACACTTCACATTTTTCCACCTGTGAAGCTACTGAAGTGTTATGGTATACATTTTTAAGGTTATTGGTACCAGATTTTCAGTGGGTCTTTATTTCCAGACTCTTTTTGTTCTTCTGGACAACTTCCTTGCCACATTTGAAAATAACAAATTTACCCTTGCCTCCATCTTAAGAAGCTCAGACTTGAGAATAATTTTATTTTCAATTTGAGATTAAAATTAGTATAAGGGACACTTTATATGTATTAAAAAAAAAAACCTTTGGATTAGGAAATCCTGTATTAAAAATGTGAATCAAATACACTATTCCTCTTCACCCCAAAGCAAGGGAAAACAAATAAAGAGATATCCTAAGGTATGAAATGAGTCTGGTCTTCCAAAAGCAGTGATGGTCACCAGTGAAGGGGATGTTTTGATATGTTGTAGCCAAAGGACACTCTTTTCTGCGATTATCAAAAAAGCCACACGAACACAAATTTGAATCCTAACAGACCCTGCAGTACAGAACCAATGATTTATCTGCAACAGTGGTGGTAGGGTTCTTAGGCTGGTGGAAGGAATCTGACTGAGTTGGCTGTGGTTCCAAGCACAAGCACTGAGAGAGGGAGCTGAACAGGGAATCACAAAGGTAAGACTTAGTTGTGAGAAAGTCTACTGGTGGTGGATGTGAGGGAGGAAACATTGTGAAGAGACAGGTGAGAAGAGATCTTACACTCATTATCAATGATAGTAAAAATTTCTACTTGTTTGGAGTATGAACATAGCTCATCCTTCACATGTAAAAGATGGGTAATCAAAAACAAGAACATATGAATTATTTATATAGTGTGTATGCGCTCACCAAGAGAGAGATTTATACACACACACATATACACCGAGAGAGAGAGAAGAAAAGGAAAATAAAAAGAAGAAAAAGAAAAAGGAAAGAATTAAAAAAAAAAAAAAAAAAAAGGAAGGAGGGAAGGAAGGAAAATGACCTATAAAGAATACTAACCAGAAAAATCTGCCCATGGAAGAAATAAATACTGTAACCACATTTTTTTTAGTGAATTAAAACAAAACAAAGACACTTTCAATGGCATAATGGCTTCAGGGTTTGGTGTCTCATAATGATGCAATGATGTACACATTTCCATATGCATTGGGTCTATGTCTGGATTTTCTGTTCTGTTCCGTTAGACCGTTATCCAATTCAAGAACCATTCTCACAATGATTTGATTATAGAGTATTTGAAGTAAATATGTTTGAATATTTATGTTTACCCCTATCAAACACACACACACACCATACTCTTCTTTTGGGGGGATTTACTCACTATTCTTGCTAATATATTCTTTAATTTAAGATTTATGATCAACATTTTAAGCTCTGGAAAAACCAACTGGTGTCACTGTTGGGATGATGTTGAAGTTATAAATTAACTTAGGGAAAATTGACATTTGTTCACATCTACTTTTCATAACTTTCAAGAGAGTTTTACAAGTTTCTTGTTAGGGTTTATGCCTATGCATTCTTTTTCTATTGAAACGTCTTTTTAATTGTTTTATTACTGACTTTATGTTTAAAGATAATTGATTTCTTTACATTTTTTATCCAGCTATTTTACCAAATTGAAAAAAAAATTTTGTTGTTACTATTAGGTTTTCCGGATATACAATCAGATCACCTGCGAATATATTTGTCCTTCAGTATTCAAGGCGATTTGGTCCCAGGACGAGCCCCCCGCAATCTTCCTCCAACCTCCATATTAAAATCCACAAATGTTCAAATCTTTTATATAAAATGGCATAATATTTGCATATAAGCTACACACTTCATCCTGTGTACATTAAATCATCTCTAGATTACTTTTAATGTCTAATACAACATAATGCTATGTAAATAGTTGTAAATACAATGTAAATGCTATGTAAATAGTTGCCAGCCTGAGGCAAATCAAGTTGTGCTTTTTAGAACATTACGGAATTTTTTTCAAATATTTTCCATCTGTAGTTGGTTGAATTTGCAGATGTGAAATGCACTGATAGGGTGGGTTGGCTATGGAGTACTTTGGATAATCCTTCCAAAACAATGTTAAATAGTGGTGAAGATAGTAGGTACCCACGCACATCTTGTGCATGGCTATTGGAATGCTTTAAACTTTTTCTAATAAAATACTTGCTTTGGAGCTGAGATATACATATTTTATTATGTTAATGAAGTATTCATTATTTCCTCTTGTATTTGGTGTTTAAATCTTGATAGTATCTTGTCAAATGCTTTTCTTTGCATTCTCTGTAGAAATCATATGGTTTCCTCCTTTTTATTAATTTATTGAATTATATTAACACATTTCGTAATAATAAATTATCTCTGAATTCCTACCAAACACTTAAATGGATCACAATGATTATTTAGTTAACATTTTGTTGGATCTTATTTCCTAATATTTAATGTGTTTTTTGCTTCAGTGTTCATTAAGGAGATTTATCTGAGTGCTTTCTTTTTCTATTATCTTCAGATATTTTCAAATCAGTGTTTCATTTGACTTAATATAAAATATTTGGAACGTTTACTTTAGTACTCTGTAATTGGGTCAGTAGCCATATATTCTCTGATATTTATCTATTTTGTAACAGAATCATAAAAGCATCTGGGTCTTGTTCTTTTAATGTGGGAGAGATACTTGGAAATTTTTCTGTGTCTTCTCTGAAAATTGGACTTAGAATTTTTCTGTCAAATATAGTCAGTTATTACTGTTATATTTTCAGAAACTTAGCCATTATATTTAGGTTTCAAATATATTTGCATAGAATTTCTTCTAGTAATTGTTTATGGTTTTTTGAAAAAGATTTTCTAGGCTTGGACAACTTTTCTCCCTTCTCTTTCTGTATCTGTGATTCCTCTCTCTTCAAAAATAAGGTTGGCTACAAACTTACTATACCACTTATTGAATGGTTCTTTCATTTCTTTTGATTTATAATTTCCCTTTAAAGTACAATATTAAATTACTGATATTTACTAATCTATATATTCTTCACCATTGAGTTCCCTGTTCTTTACACTAGTACTACACTAATTAAATATACACAGGATAATATATGTATATTATTATGTATGTTTTATATATATGTATACACAATTTAAAGTTTTATTCTAGTAAAAGTAGTCTTTTCTCTGTACTCTTTTTTTTAATCTTCAGCTATTTTTTTGACAATTATTGTTCCATGTGAAATTTAAAATAATTGTATCCAGTTTCAAAAAATAATGAGCTTGGCTTGTAGTTCGTCTTTCTTTGGTGATTTCTTTTTTAAGCAATGTTTTTGATTTACTTACTGGTTCTAATACTTCTTTCTAACATTAATTATTGATTTTCTTATGATAATAATTTTATCTTGCTTTCTTTTTGGTTTAGTTTATTGATCTTTTTTTTTTGCCTATATGAGTTACCGTTTTAAGTCTTTTTTTTTTTTTTTTAACTCTTCTGATGATTTCATCTCATGAAATTTCCTTGGATTGCTGCTTTAACTACATTCCATAGGTCAAATATATTGTATTTTATTATCATTTTTTGAAGCAATTGTGCAATTTCATTTTGTACTACATTTGTACATTATCCTTTTATCCCATGGACATGTTTAAAAAACTTCCATGTAGAACACTTTCTTGTATTTTTTTGCCTGTTCTTTATGTTTTCCTATATTTTTAATTTTGAAGTTAATTTTACTGTAGTCAGAGAGTGTACTTATATTATCTGATTTTTAAAAATTAGTGACATTTCTGTGTCTGATATAATGCCACTTTGTGAGAATTTTCATGGCATATGAAAAGAATATGAAATATTTACTTTTAGACTTTGATGTTAAACATCTATTATAAAAGTAACCTTGTTAAATATGCTGTTTAAGTCTTCTGTATCCTATGAAACTTTTCCACTAGGTCTGTTTTAAAATGTGAAATATACAATAATATTTCTAATTATTAGCATGCTTCTTTTCAACTTGAATCTTTGGTAGTTTCAGCATTAGAACTGTTTGTCCTATGTTATTGGTGTTATTTTTTTATCTAATCATTCTTAAACTCTCTTTTGGCCTTAGGAAAATGTATATGTAGTTTGTTTTGGTGTTTAGTTAAAAACTCTTTTATCTTTAATGGCTCTTTTGAGCCCATTTGCATGTATTGATACAACAAATATATTTGATATTACTTTTGTCATGTTATTTTATAACATCTTTCATCTGTTATCTGTTTATTTTAAAATATCTTCTGGTATTTAGAAATTCTTATACTTTTATTCTACTGGTTACCATTATAATGATTCATTTAGTCCCCTGTTTCTAAGATGCTGTTGATTTGTTTCCTACTGTGGACAATCATGGAATTAATTAGTAACTTATTTACTCTCTTTTTATTTCTCTAAATTAACATTTAATTTTAAATAACATTATTTCCAACTAATACTGCAAATTTTTCAATAAGCTTATTTTGAATCAGAAATTTCTCTGTACATTATATCCTCATGTTTGATTGTTGTTTTTGTATCTGTTTTGTCAGAATAATAACATTTGAGTAATAGTCTATCATCTTTATCCCTGTGACCTAGTCATGATGCTACAATTAAGTATACCAGTGCTCACCAGTACACCTTAGACTGAAGTTTCCCTCAACAATCCTTGGTTATCTGAAACTCATTCTTAAAGACTTCTTAACTAAAGGCTTAAAAGTACAAAATTCTCTGATACCTTGCAGACTCAAAATTGTTTTATAAGTATTATACATGAATAATAGTGTTGCCTGGACTTAAAATCCTTTTAGCACATTTTGTTTTTCTTTGAGAATTTTAAATATATGGTTCAATTGTGTTAAGAAATGCTTCTGCTGGTAAGTCTGAAAGAAATACGTTTTATTTTAACCTTACTTGGTACTTGGTAATGTCTTTATGTGAATGTCCAAAGAGTTTTAAATTTCCATTGTAGCTAAACTACAGTGGTTTCCCCTAAAATATGTTTTGGTTTTGACTCTTCTAGGTTGATTTTCCTTGTTACACAGTTTTTATTTCCTTAAGTGTAAGTTCAAGTCCTCTTTATTTTGGGTAATGTTTTCTTGATTTGTGCACTTACTATTTGTTTTGTTCTGTTAATTGGTTTTCTGTTATGGGAACTCCAATTATATCTGTGTTGGTTCTTCTTTGCCTTCTAAATTAATTATCTCAGTTCTTTTAAAGAAATTCTGTTTTTATGTTTATATTTCTTTTCTTTCTATTAGTGTAATTTAAGTGTGTCTATTCTTGTGCTGTTGCTTGTTTATTCTTGATTTCTAAAAAATTTTTCTTTATTTTCTATTTCTTTCTTGAGCTCTATTAGCTCTGTGATTCAGCCATATCATTTTGACCTTTTTTATTTCTAATTTATTTCTTTTTTTATTTTTATTTAGTTTTTAAAGCTTGTATATATAATTTCATAGTATTAAGTTAGAATTTGCTTGTACTTTATGGCCTAATTATTATCATGACATAGTTGTCTATTAGTACATAATTCAGATTATTTTTTATTTTATTGTTATAATCTTTTTATGCGATTCAATTGCAACTTCTTTCTCTTTTTCATAGTTAGGTAAAATATGCTTTCCTATAAATAAATACTGTTCATATAAAAGTAGTAGTAGAAATCAAGGTAGTTTTCATAGTGTCACATCCCTGGAGCTCTCTCTTTTGTTGTTGCCATGATATTCCAGAAAACAGAGCATTTTGGTATAGTCATGTCCATATTCTTATTTTCATATCGTCTGAATATTTCCCCACTCTTAGTTGTCTGAATATGCTGTCTTCCTTACCCTAGCATTCTTATTACTGCTTTGTTCAGTTTGAAGTCTATTTCCAAAATTCTGGAGGAAAATTTTTGTTGTAATTTGTTCATTCTTAGGGCTGATTGGGCACAGGCTTTCTCAGTATATTCTGATTTCCTATGGTCACTATGGGCCATGCAACATTTTGTACAGATATTGCACAAAATGGAATCTATGGAAATTTAGTCAGTTTTACTAGTTTACTAAACTAGAGAGAAAACATAAGACAAAAAATAGGGACAGCTCTCATTTCTGAATACAATTGCAACACATCTAAAAAATGTTAATTACAGTGAAATGTCATTGAAAGAATAATATGATATGAGCAACTGAGGTGCTTTCCAGGAATGCAAGTATTGAGAAATAGTATAAGAACCATGTTAATCAAACAAGAAAGAAAACTAATTTTTTTTCCATACATGCTGAAGATGTGTTCAATAAAATTCAAAAATTGTTCTTGTGGAAAAAAAAAAACTAGAAAATTTGAGTAGACAGATGAATAGTTAAATATATCTTTTTCAAAACAAAGCAAGTAATTCTCTGATAATTAATAGAGAAACATAAAAAGCATTCTCACAAGCAACAGGGGATGGGGCTGTCTAGTTTTGGAATTATTATTAAACAGTTTTGAAAATATGAACCAACTCATTCTGAGAAGAGAAAGAAATGAAGATAAAATTGAGAAAAATGTAAATTGTTCATTATTTGCAGATTATATGACTTTATACTTTGAAGACTCCACTTAATTAACTTAAAAAATCTGACAATTGCAGAAATAAAGACTTCAGTAGTTGGCCGAGTAGTCTAATTTACAGATTTAAAAATAAAACTTTGGTATTATAAAATGCTTAATATTGTAGTTTTATAATACATTTTACTATTTGGTAGGGAGAGTACATAATCATCATACTCTTTATTTTCTGCATATTTTATGCCAATTTTCATATCTTTACATTTTTTAGAGCAACTGTTGGATTATTTTGTGAATGAGATTTTGATATTGTTTAAGTTCTATGGCAGATTGAATTAAGAGAATTAATCTCTTTATGTGATTGAGTCTCTTATAATAGTCTCTTATTTTATTAGTGTTGTTTTGTGTTGCTTAGTGAAGAATTCTAGTTTTCTTCATATAAATCTTGCTAATTTCTAGTATATTTATTCACATCCATTATATTTTCTTTAAAAATATCAGTAGAAGTTCAGAAAAATGTTTGATGTTTACTGAGTTTATTTTAAAAGATCATCTTCCTAGAAAACTTTTCAATGACAAGGTTGGGTTTTTAAGTAAATGGTTTCTTCAAATAACAATAAATTAAATAAATACACAGGGGTGTGTGTGTATGTGTGTGCGTGTGTGTATGTGTGCACATGAACATGCAGAATTTAATTGGTTAGCACTTCCATGGTAATTTGTTGTTGTAGTGGTGATTGTGGACATTGCTGTTATATTTTTACTTGGTTGGGAGTATTTCTCGAGTTTTATCATTAAGCACAGAACTGACTAGTGTTAATTACTTGTTTATGTGTGTGTATATTTATGAACTCATGAATAAGGTGATAACTGAGTAAAAACTGGAAGTAGAGAGTGGAACTACCAGGCAGAAATTGATGGGAAAAGTATTCCAGGAAGAGGACCCACCATCAGAAGGACCCTAGTGTCCATAGTGCTGAAGGAACAGGAAGAGGTCAGTAGCACAGAAGGCAAAGAAGAGCCAAGTGGGAAAAAGTAGGTCTGGAGTGGGAAGAATCTGATCATGTAGCTCTGAGGAGCACTGTAAGGACTTCAGCTTTGATTGTGAGTACAAAGGGGAGCTATTGCAGGATTTTCAGCAGAGTCGTGACATCAAATTTGTATTTTTAAAAGGATCATGCTGGTAGTAGCATCTCTGACTCCATTTTGTCTAAAACTTTACATTATGCTGATTCTCATTCTTGTCAAACTCACAATTCCCCTTTACAAATCATAGCATACAGTGGATGATAGAAAATCAGGTGAAAATGCCATTTCAGTAATGTTCACTTGGCTTCTGTTATTGTTGTTGTTGTCTTAATAAGAATGAATAGAGATGATACAATTTTTTCTGATTGTTTATTTGCATATAACTCCAATGATTATTGGGTCTTTGAATGGAATTAAATTGAGTTATTTATACACTTTCTCCTTATTTGTCACTCCACAAATTTTAAATTGATTTTCTGAAGTCTAAAGCCTTTACATGATGCATTGAAACTGAGCCATAAATTCTTAATTATGAGGTGCAATAATTAATTTCCTCATTTCTTCACATTTCCATGTTGTCAAATGTTAATCGATTCCTGCTGTTTTGGAGGTCAGAAATTTAAATGTTAGAAATAATACCCATAAGGAAATACATTTATTGGTATTTAAGTTATTGGAAACAAAAAGATAAAGTGAGAAACATTTAACATAGAGCTAAATTAAATTTATTTGATATCCCCCCATAAGTGTGCATTTTATGACAGCCACCACTATAAATAGCACCTTAGTAAAGTGGAATATTTTTAGTTATATCATGTTGCTTATTATAGGGTTTTCAGAGTATGATAGGGTTTATTGACTTCTAATTGCTCAATTTATAATACTTTGGCACAGTATTAACCTGTGGCAAGCTTACAGTTCCTTTCATTTATTCACTTATTTAATGGTACATTCATTCAACAACTTTCTACTGAGGACCTGCTATGAGCCAGGTGCTGTGTTAGTAGCTTCAGATGTAGTAGGGGATACACAGAGATCATCGTCCTTGTGGTGCTTCCATGTTAGAAGAGGAAGAGAAGCCCAAAGAAAGCCTGATCAATTACATGGCATTTACAAGGAGATGAGGCCTATGACAAAAATAGTGCAGATTATGTTAGACCAAGTATGGGGAGACACAGCCAAAGGAGTTGTTGCAATTTTGTAGCTCTCATAGAGTTTTGAGGGTATTTTAAGGAATTTGTCTCTTATTTGTGAGACGACTGGGGCGCCATTTCAGTGGCTTCATCTGAGTTAGGTTTTAACAGAGTCATCCTGGCTACTCGTTTGAAGATAGACTGAGGAGGCCAAAGGTAGGAGCAAGGAGTTCCGTTAACAAGTTCTTGCAGTGATCCGGGAGAGAGATGACAGTGGCTCAGTACAGGGTAGAAACAGTTGATATAAGACATGTTCAGATTATGTACGCATTTTGAATTTAGAGCCTAGATGTCATAGATTAGAAGTGGATATAAAATGGAAAGAAATTTGAAAAACAGTTTCATTCATTCATTCATTCATTTATTGGCTGTGAGAAACTAGAAGATTGGGGATACAGTCAGGGAGATGTGTAAGGCTATATAAGAGCAAATTTTGGGAAAGATGAGGAGTTGAGCTTGAGATAAAGATTTGGGACACTGAACTTGAAATGTCTTTTGAGCAGCTAGATGAAGAGATAGACTGTGCAGTCGGATATATGGGTTTGGAGTTCTGCAGAGAAGCTTGGCCTGGAGATGAAACTTTTAGAGTTGTTATATAGTGATGGTGTTCCAAGCCCTGAGACTGAGAGAGTGTACCATGGAGTGAGGTTAGATGGAGGTGAAGGTAAAATGCACAGCCCTGGGCACCTCACAGTGAAGAGATGGAGGAGAGGGCCAGCAGCAGAGACTAAAGGGAGTAATGAGGCGGTAGAATGAATTCCACGCAGGGCTGGCTAGCTGAGCATATAGCCCGGGCAGAACCTTAGCTCAAAGGAAGCCTGTTTTTAGTGTTCTGCGATCACTGTCTTGAAATTCTCAGTAATGTTTTAACTAGGAGCCTCACATTTTTTTTTGCAGTAGATCTCACAGATTGCATAGTTGGTCCTGATCTCATGCCATACAAGTAATACATTGACACAAGTAAGAACCCTAACAACTAGGTAATGAGTTTTGTTTAACAGAAAAAGAAAACTATTTTTTCACATAATCGTACCTAGAAAAACAAAAGATACCTTCAAGCTGCAGATCCATTTCTTTTCCTCCTTCATGTAATATATATACATTTATTTAATGCCCTTGCCTTCTATTAATTTATTAACATTTTCTTCTTTTCCTTTGTCTCTACTGCAACTTAAAAACTATGAGTGTAAGAGTCATTTACATTCATTATTGTATTCTCTTTATTTTTCCCTACACTTCCAACCTCAGACCCAAGCACAATTTCTGGCACATAGAAAATGCTCAATTATTATGTGCTACGAGATTTTCTTAATGTTCTAGTAACCACCTAGTTGATAAATACAATGGCTGTTTCTCATACTACCATCTCTATAATCTCTGTAGCTTTTGCTAGGTTTTCTTCTTCATTCATCCTAAATTTATTTCACTTTGGATTATTTTGAATATACCATGCTTTTTCTCCTTCCCAGATGTTCTTTTGATATCCTTTTCTTCCTTTTTCTATTTCTTCTAAATAGATACACTACTTAGATATAAATAATTTAGTTTAGTAACTACTGCTCAGCTTTCTGCTTTTTTTAAAATTATTTGCTGCTGCTTTCATATATTCATATAATTACCTTCCAATTATACCTATGCCTCTCTCCAGTTTCAAACTGAATGTTATCCTGGCAATAGGCCATCTTGCTCTCTATATTATTTGAGTATCTAACCCTGAATATATTCCAACTGTCTGCTCTTTCTGACTTATTTTTGTTGACCAACATGCTGTCAGTAACCTACATTCAAAATCTTCTGGGATCCTTCCCTGTCATTAATGGACTGTTCCTGTACTTTCCACATTTGGAGTCATATTTGTGTATGTTCCTTTTTTGTATATCATCTGCCATCAACCTCTTTCAGTCTTTAGCCTCTCTATTTAGATTGCCAAACTCTTCCCAATCCAGTCCATTCCACACAAAGACTTATGTATCCAAAGCATAATTTCCATTATATCACTTAATCTTATAAACAGTAAAATGTCCAGTTACTCCCCATTATCCCTGGCTCCCAGAATGTGCTAGGATACTCTGACATACTATAACCAGCTGTGAAGTATGTCATCATACCACTCATAATTAAAGCCTAAAGTTTGTGAATGATTTACTTTTTAAAAAATTAAGTATGGACTTCATGCACATAACATCACATTTATTCCAATGCTTTACAAAATGCTTTTCTTAAGTAGAAAAGAAAGCAAAATAGGACAGAGAGTAATGGAAACAGATAAAATTCAAGAACTGCACATAACCAACTGCTTAAGTTGTCTATTTCACAGCTCGAGGTGCCAAACTTACTGACAAGCTATGAATAGTTATGGTACTTAGAATCTGTAGCACTATTTGTGTTATATCCTGGACTTTAATTTATTGTATTTTTTAGAGTTTTTTTAAATCAAAATACTTGTAGTGTCTGTGCATACAGTAATCATCAGTCTTTTTCCTCCAGTGCACGCGCACGCGCACACACACAGCCACTACATGAACCCCTGCTTCCCTTGTTTTCCTAATCTTCCTGCTCTCAGCCACTTATTTTCCCTACATCTTCACCTGCCAAATGCTTATCTACATTTCAAGGTTCATTTCAAATGGTGCCTTTCCATGAGCCTCACACGATCTCTCCTTTCTTTGAACCCCAACTTGCCTTGTACTCTCCTGTAAACATATTACCTGGTCTGTCTTATGGTCATCCGTACATTTGTATTCACTTCCTGCAAGACTGTAAGTGTTTCATGTGTATCCACCCTGCACCCAGAAAGAGCATCTTGAAATGGAGCAAAAAAGACTTAAACACTAGAGATATTAAAAACACTTATCGATTCTTTCCCAAATGCAAGAGAAAATACAGCTCTTTCCTAATATTATGCTGAGATTTCTTATCAGTGTTCCTTGCACTACATTTTTAAAAGAATCACATAAAGCTATTGTTACGTGACGGTTAACATTAGGTTCTCTACATTGATGTAGTGCGACTGTAATTATGATGCTTACCTGCATGGTAATTGTTAAAATAAAACAAACAAAAAGCTTTGAGACTCTAACAGTATTAATTGTTTTCAAAATGAAATAGACATACCTCCTACATAATGAGTATGTGCTTCTAAATGTCCAGGCAAAATAGACTTCAGCCACATTATAATGTTTAGTCTGTGGAACTATATCTTAAATAAAACTAACTTATAAAAAATATCCTGTTGATGATTTAATCATCTTGCCATTAAAAACAATTCCCAGCAGTGATATTTTAAGTTCTAGAATAGTAAATAATCCAAAATAAGAATTTACTCTTGCATAATAAGTTGGAATTTATATTAGTATAAGTGAATGTCTTTAAACTTTTTTTGTTGTTGTGTTTTTGACAAAATGAGGCCAACCTTCAAATAAAACATAGTCAAAGGGAGATATTTAAATAAGCATGTGTTATTGGGATAGAGGAGAAATACGGTTTGGGGAATTATATTTGAGGATTATGGATGTAAAGGCAGCATAAAATTGAAGCATAATATAGGTGTTGAAGAAGAATATGATAATATTTGTTACCTTTACCTTTTTCATTTCTTTAAACTGAGTATATACACACCGATTCACAGACAAAAATGAAGTAAATCATGTAGGGATTTACAGACAATAGCATGGAGATATTTAAGTTTGAACTATTACAAAGTTCTGTGGATTAGAGCCACAGTAACATGTCAATTCACATAGATTATCCTTATATTACAAATATAATTTTATGTATATGTAACTCCTGAAATTCTTGTCTGAATGTCATGAAAAATGCTAGAATATATATCATGATAACTCTGTAATTCCAGTTTTTTGTATTCTCCTGCAGGACTAGATAGTAAGATTTACATTGAATATTCTGATTTCTGTTGTATTTGTTTAAAAAATTTCAATAAGAATTTCTTTTTATATAGATTTGACAAAGCCATGTATATGTATATATTATTTCATAAAACATTAGAATATTACTTCTCTTCTTCCCAAAATTTATGAGAAAAAAATACAGTTATTTTATTTCCTAAAACCACAGTATACATTCTACTCTGAGGTTCATTATCTGGCAGTCTCTTTTTCTTAAGGAATACATTTTGAATAGGGAGACATTGTAAGTCAGACATATTGCATGTATTAAATATAAACTAAGGCAGAAACTTTGAAGATTATCCAAGAACTATGTGACAAGTCAAATACTGAATTTCTTGCTTACTGAGAAAGAGCTGAGTAGAATTCAACTCTTTGAAATAGTTTCAGGTTGGAGAATTGCCAATTTTAGAATTTGGGATTTTTCCATATTTTACTGTTTTTACCCTTAGACAGAGTATATTCCATTTATTAACAAGTTTATAATCCAATACAACAATGGTTTGGTCTTCAGGATTGAAGGAATTCTCTATATCTGATGAAATATTTAAAAATTAAATGCTATGGAATTTATATAAAGAAATGATTTAATCTCTGTATTTTAAGAAACATACTATATAAATGGTCATGAGAATTTATGTAACTAAAACTAGAGTAAAGGTTAAAGGTACATTAAAAAAATTGCAAAATGTCACAGCAGTTTGCTACCAGTGGAGCACCAGGACAAGTGAGGGTGGTGGAAAGTCTACCCCCGTAGGAATGTTGTTTAGAGTTTCTAGCACATGATGATAATAAACACATAGTTTATTTTTAGTCAGTGTTATTATCCTTTTAAATTCCCTGTAGACAATGCTCTTCCTTATGGCTTGCCCCCAGGACTGGTGGCTCACTCTATGCTGCCCTCACCAGTGTTGTGCTGCTACTTGTCAATTCTGCATTTGACATAACAAAGTGGAAGAAAAATGCCAACTCTTCTTTTAAAATGAATATTGTAAGTAGTCTTTCATTTAGTGTATTTATAATAGCAATAATCATGCGAGTTTATTTGTCCAAATTCTTTACTATAAATGACCTTGTTTAATTTTCACAACTACCTGGTGTTGTGTGCTTTGGGATTTCCAGTTGAAGGAGATGCGTTGAGGTCAAGTAACTTTTCCACAGCTACACAGACAGTCAGTGCGTGACGAATCTAAGACTCAAAAGTCTCTGCTCTTAACTGCCATGCTCACATGTCTCATTAAATATCTGGTAAAGAAAAAGCCTTGACTAAGAAACTACTACTATGCATGGATAAAATGATGAGGTTGTCTGCAGTGAAGTACGGATCTACTTTTGCTTTCTAATTTAACATAATTAGTATTAATATATTACTTGGGTTAACTACCATTGATTGCCCCTTATGTGCTAAAGAGAAGAACTTGCCCTCCAAGGTCTCATTTATTCTTCATAACAACTCTGTAAAGTGGGTATTTTCACCAGCTTTTTATGATGAGGAAAAAATATCCATAGAGTTCCCAAACTTAACTGAATGGAGGACCAGAAATTTGAGTCCAGGTCCTCCTGACGCCATGACTCATGTCCTTAATTACTAAATTGAAGGCAACAAAATAAGAGCATACAGGCAAAACCTGTACCATTCCTTATTTTGTGTACAATCAATTTTAGGTTTACCACATAGAGAGTTTAATATTAATTCACTGTCGTATGACCTAAGTCATTAAGCTTAAGTCAGAATAGAGTATACTGTGTTCAGGAAAACTGTACTGACTCACAAGGAGATGTTAAGGAATTAAAAAAAATCACATTTGATATCACCTAGGAAAATAAACATAAAAAAATACTAAATTTCAGGGCAGTAGTACAGTGAGTGTTCAGTCTTCTTACTGTGTAAGATAAATTTCTTCAGATAATGCTAGTGCCATGTTTGTGACCAGAAGCAATGATTACAGAAAGGTAATTTCACAACCTGAGATTTTCTGCAATTGAGGAAATGCAAACATTTTCCACATACACACAGATTAAATAGCAGGGTTTTATATTTGCCAGCTTCCCATTGGAAAGGGGCATCATTTTAATGTCAGCTTCCAATATAATCTCCTGGATTTTCTTTTTCATTCAGAATTTCTGTATCATTGTAGAAATAAAGGGAAAAATGGATCCATTTTATAGCCCATCACTTCGGTAACATATACTAGGTTGTTTTTAATAGTTACCTGTTATCATTTGAAGAGATATTTGCTGGTGTAAAATGTCACAATTTGCAAAGAATCTGGAATCCAAGAAGTTAACACATTTAAAGTTTGGGTTTTTTTCACTTTTTTTTTGAAGGCAGAAAATTTGATTTTACATGACTTAAACTTTATGTTTTTAATTCTGCCTTCTAAAGGCTCTTCGTTGTGTGGTAATGCAAGGAATATAAGCAATAAGGTTTTCAAGAGAAGCACGCAGTGGACAAGGGTACAAGGCAAGAGCATTTATGACCCATGGCTTTACAGCTGATATTTCAGTCTTGTGTGATGATGAAGTTAACTGTTGAGGATCTCATTTTCAATTGCAAAATAAAGTTTCCCTTAAATCATATCTTCCAGAGAAGTAGCACAAAATCAATGTAAACTAAATGAAGGAAGGTGTTTCAAAGTTGTAGAATAGACAAACAAGATTATACTGTAAAGCACAGGGAAATTTACACAAGATCTTACGGTAGCTCACAGAGAAAGGAATGTGACAATGAATTATATATGTTCATGTATAACTGAAAAATTGTCCTTTACACTGGAATTTGACACAACATTGTAAAATGATTATGAATCAATAACAATGTTTAAAAAATTGTATTAACCAATTCTGAAGGCTCAAAGATATATATTGACAGAACTCTTCTTCGGTGCTTGGGTGAAGCTTCCAAAGGGCTTAGAGTCAGGAACTATTAATTTATTGTATAGTGGGTAGCACAGCTTACTGGTTATTAATGAATGTGTTGTTCAGTTCCTGGCCTTACTCCTTGGTGTGTGATTTTGTGCAGTCCATTTAACCTTTTTCTTTCTCAAATTGTTTATCATAAAATGGGGATAATACTGTCTAACCTATGATATTATTGAAAAGTTTAAATGAGTTAATATTTATGAGTATGCTTAGGACAATGCCTAATACTACTGAATTCAGTGCAAGTAGACCCAAGCTCTTATATTTAAAAATTTTTTAATTTGTTTTTTCTTCTAGTTTTATTGAGATATAGTTGACATATAGTACTGTGTAAATTTAATGTATGCAGCATAATGACTTGACATGATCATGAAACGATTTCCACAATAAGTTTACTGAACATTCAGCACCTCATATAGATACAACATTAAAGAACTAGAAAAAAGAATTTTTTCCGTGTGATGAGAACTCTTAGTATTTATTCTTTTAATAACTTTCATACATCACATAAAGTTTTACTTATATTTATCAAGTACCTAGTACTTATTTATCTTATAATTAGAGGTTTTTACTTTTTGACTGCCTCCATCAAATGCCCCCTCCCCCGACTCTCACTTCAGGTAACCACAAATATGATGTCTTTTACTATGAATTTGTTAGTTTTTCAAGTATAATTAACCTTCAACACTATGGTAGTTCCTGGTACACAACATAGTGATTCGATATTTCTGTTCATTTCAAAATGACCACATGATAAGTCTAGTTACCTGTCACCACACAAAGATATCACATAATTATTGACTGTATTCCCCACATTATGCATTTTGTACCCAAGACTCATTTATTTTGTAACTGGAAGTTTGTACCTCCTAATCTCCCTTGCCTATTTCTCTCGTCTTTCTACCCCACCCCAACCCTTCTGACAGCAACCTGTTTGTTCTCTGTGTATATGACTCTGTTTCAGTTTAGTTAGGTTGGTTCATTTGTTTAGACCTACATGAAATCATACAGTATCTGTCTTTCTCTGTCTTAAGTGTCTTATTTCACTTAGCATTGTGGCTTCCAGGTCTATCCATGTTATTACAAATAGCAAGATTTTATTCTTTGTTATGGCTAGTATTCCACTGTGTGTATGTGTGATGGTTTCTTTATTCATCCATCTATTGGTGGGCACTTAGATTGCTTCCATATCTTGACTATTGTAAATAATGCTATAATGAACATAGGTGTACATGTATCTTTTTGAATTAAAGTATTACTTTCTTTAGATGAATACCCAAGAGTGGGATAGCTGAATTATACAGTAGTTGTATTTTTAATTTTTTTGAGGAATCTCCATACTGTTTTCCATAGTGACTACACCAGTTTACATTCCTACCAACAGGGCATGAGGGTGTCCTTTTCTCCATGTCCTCGTCAACACTTATTAGTTGTCTTTTTGATAACAGTCATTCTGACAGGGGTGAGGTGATTGCTGATTGTGGTTTTGATTTGCACTTCTCTGATAATTAGCGATATTGAGCATCTTTTCATGTGGCTGTTAGCCATCTATATGTCTACCTTGGAAAAATTCAGGTCCTCTTGCCATTTTTAAATCTGTTTTTTATGTTGAGTTGTATGAGGTTTTTTTTTAATACATATTTTAGATATTAACCCCTTATGAGATACATTGTTTGCAAATATCTTCTCCTGTTCAGTAGGTGGCCTTTTGATTTTGTTGATAATTTTCTTCACAGCGCAAAACTCTTAGTTTGCCGTAGTCTCATTTGTATAGTTCTGCTTTTGTTTCCATTGCCTGAGGAGACACCAGTAACGATGTCTTATTAAGGTGACAAACATAAAATAAGCTCTGGGTTGCAGAATCCAATGAAGCCCTGCTAGTTTTTGATGAGTCCCTTTTCTGTCACTATCATTCCTATGAGAATAAGTATTTTTTGGTCAGTATAGGCATACATCTTCTCTAGTTTATATGATTAAATGAATTATATATGTTTCAGTACTCTAGATATGAATGGTAACAAATTATTGGCCATCCCTGTCAATATTCAACAGAGACACTCTGATTGGACAGCAGTGTATCAGCAGAGGTCTGTTGGAAATATTTTGTCACATTGTCCAAAGTAGTGATGTAACAATGAGCACTTTTGACTCCTAAAGAGAAACACATAGGTTCACTTTGTATTTTGCCACTGGTTTCTTTTTTTTTCCCTCTTCTCTTTGGCTTGATTTCCAGTCTCGCTCTGTGGCTTTAATTTCACTTCATGTGTGACTTTGATATCTTTTTTAATTTAAATAAGACCCAAAGGCCTCTAATTCTAAGAATAAAGGAGTCACATAGGACCAGAGAAGGTGAAGAGAAAAAAAAAAAAGTGATTGATGTGAAATAGAAAGGAATTTGACAAGAAAAGATACAAATCTTTTCTGTTTCCTATGTTACAGATTTGAACAAATCGAAGATTAAAAATCTTCTGTGCAATTTGCCTGAAGTCCCAATTCATCCTCAGATTTTTTAACACAACCAATTTAAACAGATTCTATTATCTGCTAGGATCAAAAGAATCAATCAACATCTTCTACAGTCTTGTGGGTCCTCAATCATGCTTGCCCAAGGCAATGAAAATCAAATCAAAAGCTGCCTTTATGGTAGGGGGTTATAACTCAGTGTAACAGAAAGTACTGCAGTGGTAAAACTCTGCATAAAATGAAATGTGATTCATGCTCATTGAAAACTATATCTTCTCAGAGATTATATGGAGATTTTCTCAATCTGTTCTTTTCTCCCTCAAAATGAGTTTTTAAAATGTCAACCTGTTATTCTTTCTGAGGCATAAGATTAAATTTGTAATCAGTCCAACCCCTCTGTTCCTAATTTTATTAATTTCTCTTCATTTTGATAACTTTAGATTAGGATAATCATTTTAGATTTATTTTGAGAAGTGAATATTCATTTTAAAAATAATAGCAATCATATATAAGTATATAAACCTGCATATTTACCAACATGATCATGATTATGTGTCTTTGTGCGTGTGTTTGTCTGGGTGACAGATATCAGCTGCATTTGGTACAATAATAGGATTGGTTAAAAAGTAGGAATAAAAAGACAAACTCAGGACAGTCTTTTAATTTGTGTTTTAAGTGAAGCTAGTTTGATTACAGTAAAGGTCTCAGTAGTTTGGAGTGTTTCATTACATATAGATCTGAACTTGCTAATACTATTTCTTATTAATTGTCTCTCCTTTTAGCTGCTGTGTATAAAATGTATATTAGAAACAACTCAGGAAGGGCGTTGGAGGTTTTGAATCTATTTTTGTGAAATGTAGGAAATCCCATGTTTTCTATTCCTTATATGAGAAAAATCTTCCCTCCCCCACCATCAATTCTATTTCCATTAATTATTTTTCTACAATTTGAGGGGCCATGCACTAAAATCTTACTACTATTAAGATAGCTTCCTACTGTTTGATGGAGGAAATACAGCAAGTAAAATACTCACTTTTGATCACTTACACAAATGCCTGTAATAATTATTTAAATTATGATAGTGAAAATTACATTTTACCATGTCCATGGAGTAGAATGGGGATGGAGTGCTTCCTCAGAGTCTTCCATACTTTGGGGAACAAAAAAACATGCTCTAGTCACATGTGTTCATGATACATACACATGTTTATGTTTCACTCGAATAACTGTGTGTATGTGGGGAGGATGCCACCATGGTTAAGCATAGACTTTATATTTTAAGAGCTCTAGTGTCAACCATAATGTCTGCAGTCTGTGTATGACTAAAAAAGATCAAAAATATATTTATTTACACTGACTAAAAAAGATCAAAAATATACTTACACACACTGTTTATACCTACCTGTAGAACTAACTAAAAATATTGAAACTGTGAAGTTTATATTATGGGTTCACATATATTAATAATGGAATGCATGTTTTGAATAGGATTTGTCAATCATTTTCTAAAACACTATGTATTTTCTAAATGATATCCATAGTTAATTGAGGCTTGTGGTGGGTGAGGGGGTAAGTAAGAAAATGAAGCAAATACTTTTGATAAGGACTGTACTGAAACTGAATGCACAGATTTAGATTATAACAGCTAGTCTAGGTTCTGTCTTGACCTCTGGGAGGGTAAAAAATGCTTTCCTTGAAATAAGAATAAAAATCGCTTGAATGTGATTTATGAAATATCATCAAAGTTTTAGTAGCTGCTATGATTTAAGATCTATATATAAAGCACTGCATGTTTACATCTTGGGAAATCCATGCTTCTCCTTTATGGATTTCACTTTTAGAGTTTTGTTTTGAATTGCAATATTTCAACAACAAAGTGAATCTCAAATCCAGTTGAATTTAATGTGGAATAACATAGAAGTAATGCTGCTCAATTCCATTTAGTGTAATTCTGGAATGAAAAAGGCCTTCAACATATAAAGATTGTGTTGATTTTAACCAATTAGATGAGCCATACTTCAAACTTATCTAGTTACAGTTTGTGTTTCTTTATTGTACCTGGCATACTAAAGCACCAGTTATTTTATGGGGCATTTATATAATACTAAGATAGTGTTTTATTTACTGTAGCTGATTTTCAGGTGAGATATTTTTAAAGAAGTATTTTCTGATTATTTCAGAATTTTAAATCCTTTATAAGATATCCAAGGTGGAACTAACTTTTTAAAATTCATTTTCATGGTAACTTATTTCTCTGAAATCATATATAAAATGCGGGACCCTAAAGACAGTCATTCAGTACTAGGGACTTGATTTTACTTCACCTGCCAAGGACCAGGTGCATATGTTACAGACAGAGAAAATGAGGCCCAAAGATTTCAAATGACTTTTCCAAGGTTAAACCATTAGGGGTCTATGGAATTGGGATTCATACCAGTAGCGTCTGATCCTTAGTTCTGTACTCTTTTCCTCATGCTGTTCCACGATATTCAAAATGATCCTGGAGGAACAGTGATCTGCCCCCACCTTTCTTCTTTAATAACTGCTGAGTACCATGTCAAATGTCTGCACTTCTCTAATCTTCTTTCTTACCTCTTCATTAAAATTAGTGTCAGTACCAACATCATAAGCTAGAAAAGGAACCGTAGTTATCAGGGTACCAAGTTTTTACTCTGTTTTATTCCCGTGAGTATCTGAGCTTTTACTCTACTTGCGAGCTAGTAACGTAGTGTGTTTTGGTTTTGTGGACCTAGAATGCTGTCTGCTGTATCAGTAAAAAAAGGATGTTGTGGCCATCAAGCCATCAGCCTCTGCAGCCACTGTTAATGGTGCACCCTCAGGGGACTCAAGGATGGGAAAGCACAGGATACTAGCCCTTAATGGCTGAAATGCATATCAAAGGAATGATTTCAATGAGCCCAGACTCTTGCATCTTCCTGTACATAGAAAAGTGCTCAGTTCGTTAACTTGAGATGTCTGCTTTTCTTAACAGTAATCTTTTGATGATCCAACTATCTGGATTTCGTTACAAAACTCCAGAAATCCTGGCTCCTCCTTTACCTATCTGGAGCAGTCCCTTAGAGCTGTCTGAGAGTCTGTCTCTTGAGCTTGAAGTCCTCAGATAATCCGCCAAATAAAACATAATTCTCAACTTTTAATGTATGCATTTTTTTCTAGGTTGACAGTTTTATGGTTGCTGGTGGAAGACATAATACTCTAGGGTCAGGAACAAAGGGCTTAATTTTCACATAACAGCAAGTAATGTGAGCTTCATGTTTGCAGTGGTTCCTCTTGTTGCCAGGTTCTGTAAGAGTAAAGCATAGTTGCCTGGATGGATGCTACATATATGATGGTTTTACATTAGAGCCAAGAAACAGATAGCTATTGACATACACTTACTTTATAGCAAGCTTGCTCTTTGTCCTGAAGGGGAGACCTCATTTCATCCCCTCAAATTGCTACTGAAATACAATCTTGAAAAGTATCCCAGGTGAAGAGAAGTCTGGGTGTTGCATTCTTGACAAACTCACGAAGAACATGATGGGACAATGAGGGTCATAGTAGATGGTGTCTCTCAACATCTCCATTAACCCCTCCTTATTAATCTTAGATTATATTCATATCCAGTGTTCTTGCCATTCTTTCCCTCATGTCATACCCCCGTTTGCAAAATCTACTGCTTACTCAGCCTCTGCATTCTGGTACTGAGGGGGACTACAAAAATATTAACAAACAAAAAATAAAGCCATGAAGTTTTGGGGGTGCTGTCTTTACAATTCATACTTGGAGTCACCTAGAGCATTATTTCACACCTTCTCACTTTTCAAACCAGAGCATTCATTCCCTGCCTCATTCTCATCTGTTTAACTGCTTCTTATTTCACTAAGTAACAGACGCAGAGTAGACTTTCCAGCGGTTCCCACAGCCGCATGAACTAACATAACAGCTGTGCCAGTGACCTCTGCTGTCCCTTCTGTTATGGATGAGCTGTCTGTGCTCCTAACGAAGGCTCAAGGCTTCGCGTATGGTTTGAATACCGTCTCCTCTGGACTGTAGGAGGAAAATGCTGCCGTTGCCCACCTCTCTTTGTCATCTTCTCCCACTCTTTTGGAATGCTTTAACAAGCATGCAGCCACACTTTAATGTCTCCTACCCAATTTTTTTTAAGTGAAATTCTACATACTTATAATTGGATTCAAAGCTTTTTTGCCCTGTACTACTATCCTTATCCCCTAAAGTAATCTCTGAACTTCTTATCGCATAAGAAAAAAACAGTGTTTGCACGTACTGTCATAAGGAATGGGCCATCCATTCTGGGACCTTTTTGGCAGTACAAAGCACTAATAAAAATTGGAAATCAAATATTTTCTTTAACTTTATGGCAGGGCTTATTTTTCTACCAGACTCTATAAGTAGACAAGGAATAGTATAGATAGTCTTCTTCGAGATTGAAGCTCATAGAAACCAGACATAGATGTTTATTCTGATTATGAAATTATTAGGAAATGATTGTAAAGTGCTCAACCTCTTGTCTTAAATTTAGTAAGCATGAGATATGTGTTTTATTGCTCAGTAAAAAGAAAAACATAGAACCCCAGACATAAATAAAATATTTCCCTTTAATCAGGACTTACCATTCTTGAATTACTCTTTTTCACACATTTGTATCTGCATTTCAGCTATTTCTTAACATAGTCATTTCTCTTCATTTTAGTTTTCCATGTACTCACAAAACTCTTATTAGTTTATAACTCTAGTATTTCCAAAATGCTCCCATGACAGGTAAAATTCATTTGATGAAAGCTTAAAAAGATGGATTTTTGTGTGTGTGTATGTGTGGCTAAACTCATTGGAGCAAGAGGACATTAATCATGCAATTCCTTTTCATTTTAGATTGTACATGGCTGAATATTTTCCCTCAGTTTCATTGGGTTTGGATTTGTTGTTTTCTTTGTTAAGGGTAGTTATGATTTACTAAGTCGTTGGATATAAGGAAACAGCAACAACAAAAACACTAATACACCAAACTTACCTTCAAAGTTAATGACAAGAGCAACAACAGTAAAAGCATGAGGATTTTCAATTTTATTTTATAGTGGGGATCAAGATTGTTGACTCAGTGGATGATCTGGGAAAGGAATAGTCTCTTTAACCTCAACTTTCTATGATTTCCATTTAAAACTATTTAAATGAATCTGCCTTCTCTTCTGCTCATTTCAATTCCCGTCAGCATTAGTTACACTTTTAAAATTATGTTTTTATTTCTTAACTGAGACTAAAAAAAAAATTTGTTCCAGCTCCTCTACCTCTCATGGATAGTTTTCTGTGGGCACAGCAGTCAGAACCATGCAGCTGGGCGAGGACTTGGGGAGGAATTAGAGTAAAGAAGCAGCTGCACTAGTGGTCATGACGGAAACTGGAGCATTCCAGGGTCGGGGGCATTATGTTCATTAGTGGTTTGCAGCATGGGGTCTAGAATTGAGTCATTTCTGTTTAAATCTTGGTTCTCCAAGTTATTAATATAACAACCTATGGTAGATTACTTAGGCACTCTGTGTCTTGATTTTTCTCTACTGTAAAATGTTAATAATAGAATAATAGAATCTACCTCATAGAGTAGCTGTGATGATTAAATGACTTACAAGGTACAAGAACATTGAAGGGGTCCTTGCACTTGGTAAGTATGAAATAGTTCTTAGGGAAGCCAAAAGACAACTGAGGAGACCAAAAGCAAAGGTGTTAGAACCATTTGAAGCCCTTGGCACCTACTAAGACATCAAACATTAAACACAGCCAAATACCTAGCCAGCTTAACATAAAACACACTAAAGACCTATTTAACTCATTTCTAATTACTCAACACGTCATGTCTGTCTCCCAACAAAAGAAATCACGAGGCATGCTGAAAGGCCAAGGAAAACCACAGTCTGAAGAGACAGAGAAAGCATCAGAAATGGACTCAGATATGACACAGATATTGGAATCATCAGACAGGGAATTTAAGATAATTATGATGGAAGTGTTAAGGGTTCTAATAGAAAAAGTAGATAGCATGCAAAACACATGGGCAATGTAAGTACAAAAAATAGAAACTCTAAGAAAAAATAAAAAATAAATGCTAGAAATCAAAAATAATGTATCAGAAATTTAAAAAAAAAAAAAAAGCTTTGATGGACTCATTAGGATACTGGTCACAGCCAAGGAAATAATCAGTGAACTTGAAGATAAGCCAACAGAAATTTTCCAAATTAAAATGCAAAGAGAAAAAAAAGGAAACAAAACAAAAATAAAAAGTGTTACAGAAGCATAATTTGAATAGCAGAAGGGGAAAAGCAACAGAACAGGAGAAATATTTGAAGTAGCAAATGGCTGCAAATTTTCCAAAATTAAACAGACATCAAACCACAGCTCTAAGAAGTTCAGAGAAACCCAACCAAGAAAAAATTCCAAAAAAAACCCTACAGATAGTCATATTATATTCAAACTGTAGAAAACCAAAGAAAGTGAGAGAATCCTAAAAGGAGCCACCTAACATGTGGAGAAATAGGATAAGCATTTCTTTAGACTTCATGTGAGAAACCATTCAAGCCAGAAGAGAGTGGAGTGAAAGATTTAGTGGTGACAGAGAGAAAAACTTAAATTTTATATGTAGTGAATGACATTTTCCTTCAAAGGTAAAAGAAAAATAAAGATTTTCTCAGACAAATGAAAACTGAGGAAATTCATTAAGAGATCTGCCCTCTGAGAAATGTAATAAGAAGCTCAGAGAGAAGGAAGATAGTATAGGTCAGAATCTAGTATGCATACAAGGGAAGGAAGAATGTCAGAGAAGGAATAAATGAGGAAAAGTAAAATCTTTCATTTTCTTAGTTTATCTAAAATACAACCTTTTATGGTTATAGTAGTAACAGTGTATGGAATGGTTACAGCATATGTGTAAGTGAAATGAAAGACAGCACTGTCATAGAGAAAGGGAAAGGAGGTTCGAGGAATACTCTTTCATAAGGTAACTGCACTACATGTAAACTGACATAATATTGTTTACAGGTGGATTTGGATTAGTTAAAAATTATAGGGAAATCACTAAAAACTTTAAAAGTAAAGTACTGCTCACATACTATGAAAGGAAATAAATGAAGTCATATAAAATGCTCACATCAAACCAGAGAAGGCAGAAAAAAAGAAATAAAGACCAAAAAATACAATAAATAGAATACAGTTTTAAACATGGTAGTTATCAATTCACCTCTTTTGTAATCACTTTAATGAAAATCTTCTAAATACATCAATGAAAAGATATAAATCATGGATGCAAGACCCGATTGTTGTCTACAAGAAATGCCCTTTAAATATTAAAACTCATATAGGTTAAATTTAAAGGAGTGGAAGAAGGTGTGTCATACTCACACTCATCCAAATAAAGCAGTAGTAGCTACATATAAATTTCAGAAAAGTAAAATTTAGAGCAAAGAAAATTACCAATGATAAAGAAAGTATTACATGATGATAAATAATTCAATTCTCCAAGAAGACACAACAGTTCTAAATGTCTATGTACCTAACAACAGAGAATCAACATATATGGGCAAAAACTGATAGCACTACCAAGAGAATAAATAAATTCACTATTATGGTTGGAGACGTCAGCCACCCTCTTTGAGTAATTGATAGATCAAGCAGAAAAAAACAGTAAGTTTATAGTTGATTTTAATAGCAGTATCAGTCAACTTGATCTAATTGATACTAATAGACCACTCCATCCAACAATAGTAGAATATACATTTTTCTCAAGTTTGCAGGAACATTTGCGAAGATGGACCATGTTCAATGCCATGCCCCACCCCTTAACATAAATAAAAAATTAGATATCATATCAAGTATGCCCTTAGAGAAAAATGGAATTAAATTACAAATCACCATCTGAAAGATAGCCAGAAAATCTCCTAAATGTTTGGACATTAGCCAGTATACTTCTAATAAAACATGGATCAAAGGAAAAGGCTCAAGAGAAATTTTAAAATACTTTAAGTAAAAATAAAAATAGAGTTTATTGAGATATGTGAGGTGAAATCAACACTTAGGTATAAATGTATAGTCTTAAATGCATAAATTAGAAGAGAAAGAAGATAAAAAATCCATTTTTTAAAATTATCTATGATTTACCTTTGGAAACTAGAGCAACTGAAGTCTACATATGCAGAAAAAGATGGTAAATATTAGAGCAGAAGTCAAAGACATTACAAAGAGAAAAACAATATGGAAAATCAAAATAGTCAAAAGCTAGTCTTTTTGAAAAGATAAATACAATTAATAAATGTCTAGCTAGGCTAACCAAGAAAAAAAGAGATAAATTAACAATATCAGAAATGAAAGAAGTATTATCACTACTGAGTCCATAAGCAATAAAAGCTGTTTTTAGAGAATTCTGTGAATGACTGTTTGTCCTGAAATTGTATGGTACTAATCAATTCCTCCTAAATTACAAGCTGTCAACTGAAAAAGAGAGGTGGATAATCTGAAATGGCCTGTATATAATATACATGAAATTAATAATTTATAAACTTCCATTTTGAGTTTATTTTTGAAAAAGATCTTAAGTCTGTGTCTAGGTTTATAATCTGTTGTTTTACTTAACATAGATAGGTTGGATATACAGAGAAATATTTATAGATATATAAACAGGTTGCTATATACACATACGTATTTTGCTCGGTCATCTGAGACGATCCAAAAGCAGTGATACCACAGTAGCAGCGAGCGTGCCTGGCACACAGATTCTGGTTCCTCATACCATTCTCCATAAAGGAACCAGGATGTTTTGGAGAAATAGCTGATTTTAGGACTGGGGCAGGAAACATATAAGATGAATCTGTAGCATCTTGTAGTTTCAGAATGTGATGTTCTCAAAAAGCTACAGTGAAGATTGTACCAAAAAAGGGACACAGGAGCCAAGGGAAAGAGGTCCCTGTGGCCAAAACTGGAACCATTTGAACAACAGAAAATAATGTAATACTGGATTACAGATAAAAATAGAAAATAAATATCCATGACTCCATACCAATATAAGTTAATTATCAAATAAATATATAAGTGAACAAGAGTGGACAAATACGCAGAAGAATTCCAAATAATTGATATACCCTGCACTCAAGGAGTCAGGGCGTTCGTTTTTGCTCCCTACACATGGTCCAGGCTGAGTAATTTCCTAGAAAAAGTACAGTATGGAAGAGGAAAGAGTAACTTTAGAGAGGAGAAACATGACAAGCACCATCTCAGCCACATGGTCAAGGTTAACATCAATGGTAATAAATTATCTTGATAGCATGTATCCTTAATAAGATGTGGTGAAATGGCACTTCACCTCTGTGGCCATCTACCTCAAAACCCGTATCTGCAGTCTAATCATGAGAAATATATTACACAAACCCTTATTGAGGAACTTTGTTAAAACTGACCAGTACTCATCAAAACTCTCAGGGTCATCAAAAATAAGGAAAGTCTGAAAAAAAAATGCCACAGCTAAGAGAAGTCTAAGGAAACAGCCTGACTAAGTGTCCTGTGATACCGTGGATAGGATGCTGGAACCGAAAAGGGCATTAGTTAAAAACTACAGAAATCCGAATACACTGTGGACTTTGGTTAATAATAATGTATTGGTGTTTGTTTATTAGTTTTAAAAAATGTGCCATACAAATATACGGTGTTAATTCTAGAGGAAGCTGGGTGTAGAGTGGATGGGAACTCTCTGTAGTCTTTGTGATTTTTCTGTGAATCTAAACTTGTTCTAAAAAATAAGTTTCTTTCTTTAGTATTAAAAATAGACTTGCTGAGGCCTAATCTTGGAGATTCTGATTCAGCAGAGTGGGCATAAAACTCTACATATATCATTTTTTAATAGCTCCTGAGACACTAGAAAGCACAATCAGATCAAGAGACATGGCTAGATTGTAAGTTCAATGAAGACAGAAATCTTAGAAATAAAGCCCACCTCCTTATCCATACCATCTACTACAGTGTCTGGCACCAAGCAGACAGAAAGGTAAATATTTCCTGAATACATGAATTATTAAATACTGTGGTGAGATATGGAAGTGGTTGTTATTATTTAACAGAGCAAAAAAACACACACTTTTAACTTACTTCTAAGGATTGCGATATGTAAGCACATTTGTTCCAAACCCACATACATAATGAAAACATTTTTATTCCACATAACATCTCTGTTGATATGTGCAAAATGTGTATTTGCCATATTGCACAAATAATTAAGCAATTATAATCTTTTCTGTGTCACAATATTAGAATCTTTTGTGTTGATGAGAAAAAGATTAAATTTCAAAATGGCATTGAGACTATAAACAGAAGTAGTGTGCTAACAAATAAAGATCTTTTAATTTCATGATACTTGCACTATGCAACAGATACTGTTGCCAGTGATTAGGTTCTTGTCTCCTCCCAGAAATAGTTCAGAGATGAGACACGGAGGCTTTACAAAGTAGGGATTTATTATTAAGGGTTAGATAGTACACTGTCACGGGGAGAGTGGGCAGGCTCAGGTGAGCAGCTGTGCTGAGTTTCTTTGGTAAGTTGTTTACATGTTGTAAAATGAATGGGCAAAATATTCATTGGGGAGGGAAGGGTTTGAGGTCAGATTCCCTGATTTTTATCACAACTCCACCTTCCCAAAGAGAGGAGGGATTTTTGTCCTTGTTTAGTCTGAATCGAAGTGTCATGGCGTCAGTGCATGATGGGTACTTTTGATCTACGAGGCTAATTTTATTGAAATGAGGGTATAATGAGCAAAAGGGTACATTTGGACACTAGAGATTCTACATCCAGAGTAGCAATAAAGTGAAGGAATCTAGCTGCAAAGTAAAATCAGATAAATCTGTAAGCTCTATGAGACATAATAGCATTGCATTAGCATTAGGGAAGTCGTGCCTGAAATTCAAAGGCAAACAGTGTTGGGGCACATTCCCTTGTCCTCTCAGGTGAAAACTGAGGTGTAGTAGTGAAAACTGAAGGTGGGGCCAAACCACACACATTAGATTTATCTATTGAGAATAGCTTTTAAATATAAGGAATTTAAATGATTTGTTATTGAACTTACTAAGATTATCATCTCCTCCCTTTCTGAGTTTAAGTCATAAATCAGTCTCTCATCTCTATCCTGACAGTATAAACAAAGTACCAGTTAGACTTAAACTCAAAAAGATAATAGGTGTGTTCACTTACACTCACTTCCCTCATAGAACTATTAGTGCATTAGCTATTGGGACCAGGAAGAAGTCTCGGGTAAAGTTGCCACTGGAAAATAATCACATGATGTATGGTATCTCTGAACTACCAAATATTTAGTAGATTTCTTCACAGACATCCACTACAAATCCCAGCTACTTTTCTGCAGCGTCCAGGGTGTTATTTCCAGTATTGAACAGACCTGCAATTTTAACTTATGGTTCACAACAATCAAATTTCCATAATTTTTATAATATCCCTAATACTCTTTCCATGAATCATGATGCTTTTTCTCATGTCCCAAATGTGCTAAGGTCAAGAGGAAAACAGATATGGCTTCTGATGGCTCTGTGAAGTTTGTATAATGTTCAGTAGACTCTATGCTTTTAATTCCTTTATTTCATATATGTGAACTTCCTATCTGATGTCTGGAAGGATCTACCCATCCTTAGTAATTAATGCAGTTAATTCTTATTATGAAGAATATTTAACAACATGCTAACCAGCATCTAAATGGTAATTCTCAACAGCTGGAATCTGTCTGATCTTTTGAATGTGATATTGGCAGTAAATTCTCCAGGTTAGTGGCCACTGATGAGCAGATGCCAGAGGTTCCAGTGCCGCATGAACTATAGAAAAACGTAACGTGTATCATTATGGAAAAACTGCTCTGGAGCGTGGGGTATGCCAGCCATTCCTCAATATTAAGAAATCAACATAACTCCTCTCTAGTGGCACAGTGTCATTTAGGACTCCCAACACATAGCTACGCTCAGGCACTATATTTTGTTTAATATTTGATCTATGATTAGGAGCAAGACAGATTTGTGTATACTTAAGCTTATCTCAACAAAGGATAGTTGCCCTTTTGCTCCTGCTGAGAGTACCAAGCCAACTCCTTGCCAACCTGTCAGTCATCAGTCATGTTAAAACAAAATCCTCCCATTTTATATTACAGATATTCATGGTGGATTTTCCAAAGTCTAAAAAGGGTAGGACCTTCAGATGTGGATTTTAAGAAACATGATGCTTTTATTAACATTTTCAAGATTCGTTCCACTCCAGATCATGATTTTGTAAATAGTATTGTCTGTGAAAATGAAAGATAATGAAAAGTACAAGATGTACTGTGTAGATATCAGGACAGTAACCCAGAGATTGAGAACTAGAACACCTTTATTATTCTTTGCAGTAAATAGTGCTTGTTCTCTATGGTTTATACAAATGCCATTATCTTTTATAGAAATTAAAAGAATGTGAATATCAACAAATGATAAGGTATAATTATGTGTTCAGGCCAAAGTTACAGATAGTTATAGAGTTAAAATATTTTTTTAGCTATTGAAATATGACAGAATATAGTAGTGTTAAGTTAGACTATACCTTACAAACTGCTTTATGCTCCTGAATAGCAAGGATATTAACTTAACTAATGATCCTTTAAATGGGTATGTAAAATAATTTAAGCTGCTTGCGACATGCAAAAGAGAGGCATCGTTTGTTACTGCCAAAAATCACTGGCATGTGGAAATCAGAAAATCATTAGCCTTGGTAAGAATAGCTTCATACAACAGGGAAGAGAACACATTATTTGGAGCAGTTAAATGACAATTGATGCAACCACTGATGAAATGTAGGGGAAAAAAGTGGATACGATTTAGTGAATGATAAATTCTGCACTTAGTATTTATGCATGCAAAGGAACGGAAATCTTTGCTCATTAACCAGTGCACTTAGCTTGTGAGCCAAAATGCTTCAGGCTGTAGCCTTAATTGTCATAAATGTTTATCTCTGTGCAAGTTTAATTTAGAGTTAAGAAAAAATGTTATCTTGAGTGATGTATGGTTCTACATCTTTTTCATTTTCTTCATCAGCTTAAGTGGGTTTACTTACATTCCTGTTCATATCCCTCCTCTTGCTGAGGTCTGTCTCCATAATACCCCCAGCTAGAATTAATCTCTCTCTTTTCCCCCCATTATGCCCCACTCTTTTTACATCTATTGTAGCAGTGTGCTTAATGTCATATTTACAGGCATATCTCATTTAGCTGTGACTTCTAGAGCGCCAATTTTTCATAGCATTTATTGGAATTGTATACTGTGCTTTCCTCAGTTTGAATGGCACTTGCCAATCTGTTTTGTGTATGCTCTTAACTCTCTTTGCCATTAACAAACTGTTTTTTAGCTGAGGATGATTTCTGTTTGATTCTCAGCACATATATTGAAAATTTCTCAAAGTGTGAAGAAACGTGGACCATTTTATTGTCCCTTCAACACCAGGATGCCATGCAGCATCACACGTGTAAACCTCAGATAGATATGGTCTGGGCTGACGGATGATCCCTCTACCACTGGGACATCTGGAAAGAGTGAGAGGCAGTCAATTACCCCATACCTTTATGTTAATTTAGTTTTAAATCACTTCGTAGGGGATGCATCTCCAAAGGGGCAGTCATGGCTTTGATTTATTTCTTACACTTATGGAACTCTCTTCCATTCCATTTAAAAAGAGCGTAAACAAGATATGGCTTTATGTGTGTAGGTACCCGTATACCCTTTAATGTCAAAAGTTCCCCCAAAACAGGGATCATACCTCAGTGGTAAAATCTTAACTGGATAAAAAGGCCAACTAACCAGCACAAATGTGTGGAGAGGAAAAGGTTAGTGTCATAAACAGGGGATCACATTAAGTATTAGCCTGAAGAGTGCCTGCCCACCTTAAAGAGGGCAAGAAATAATGTACATATATTTTTCCACGCATTTCAATTTTTCAACATAAACCAAATCTGATTTTCATGAGATTTTAAAAATGTATGTCCATTTAATTTAAATGATAGTTATTTTCAATATTGTGCAAGTTCACATAAAACCCTTCTGGAGATGAGAACTAGCTCATAGGCTGCCTGTTTATGATGTCTACCATAACCTTTCTTCTCTTTTTCTCTCCCTTCCTGTCTTCTTTATTGCTTTCCTTCTTTTTCTTATTTCATCTCTCCTTCTTTCTCTGTATATGTGTGTGCATGTATACCCACATGGGTATCCTGTATAAATTAATGACATGCAGTCAAGTATAAAATCATTAAAGGAATTTTTTTAAAAAAGAAATAACAGTAAGAAAAAGAATAAATTAGGACAAATGTAGGTGTGATCTGGGAGTATTGACCGATGTTTTGGCCTGATTATAAAGTTAGCTTTAACATTTCCAATTACAAGTCAAAAAGACAAATATAACAAGTTATAATACTTACAAAGTCACTGTCAACCCCATACACACACACACACACACACACACACACACACACACACACACAGAGGGACAAAAAACTTTTAAAAAATCCTACCAATTTCAGAAGCGTCGCATGGAATTTACTAGTACTGAATTCTAAGATAAAATAAAATTTCCTAGGCAATATCATGCATAATGTCCTCAAGAACATCTCTACAATAAATATGAGTTTTGTAGGATCACTTTTTGTTGCGTTCCTTTCTGTAAGACAAGTTGTATTAAAGTATCAAACAATTTTTGCCATGGTTTCAGTGAGGCAACAAAATGATGAAAGTCAGGTACAGATCTGATAACTGGACTTGACAGAGAAATGGATACAGGACATATAACTCTAAAGACATTTGAATCCTTAGAGCTCTTCACAAAGTTTTCTGTATGTAGAAAACACTCTATGAAAGTGTGAGGTGAAAACATGAATTGAAAACTACGTATTTGATGGTGGATTAAAAAGGAGCATCTCAACTATGAAACACTGAGTTGAAGCAAAAAGCATTTACACTCTCCTGATCACAGAACAATTAAAAATTAAGTTTACAAAGTGTTTTGATATCTCATGGACTTTCCATTTACACAGTTAGAAGTATAGGCCCACTACATATGCCAACAGTTCTCAGTCATGACTTTAAAGAAGGATCAAATTTAGTGGCAGAATGTATAAGATGAATTTTTGTCAGGTGTTTTTAGAAAGGGGTCTACTCAGGAGCATCTTTTAATTTTATTTTTTGGGGGTAACAAACCACCCTACACTTAGATATCTGGGGCGTGGCCCAGTCGTAGCACCTGCTGAAGTCTAGGCACAGGTGGTTGTATTTATAGTTACACAGCCTCAACTGGCTTAAGGAATTGAAGGTGGATATTTTCCCAAGGAGGAAATAGCCCATTCACTGACTAGCTGTCCAGTGATAAAGTGGAGTTTTCCTCTCTCGACTATATAAACTAATAATCAGAAGGATGTTTAAGCTAGAAACTCTCATTTTCAGCCATGCAATGACTAGGAAACTGGAAACATGGGGAAAAATAATTTTTGCCTTTAACAACTCAAAGCCAACAGCTTTGTCTAGAAAATTGCCTGGGAGGGCCCCCCACCCCTCCCCATATGCACTCGCTCACATAATTGCTTAGGCAAGCTTAAGTGGTATCACTTTCTTGCTATTAATTAAGTTATCATGACTAGGATGAAATTAATGTAACTGTTTTAAATAAGATATGATACATACAGTAGAGGAATAAAAATAGATGCGTTTGTATGCATGTGTTTTTCAAAACAATAATTATGATTAATGTCTAGTTATTAAAATACACAGTTTGTTTATTGTTAATGTTCAGGGAAGCTGATTATGAGATCATGGTATTCTGCCTGAGACTAGAGGAGGGCTATATTTATACTCAGTTTGCTTAGGACCTGTTTTCTTAGAACACACCCTTCTTTATAGAATTTAAGACTAACTATTTTCTAACGTCTTCAGTTTTTTTAGTCATCTTCTTCAGGAAGTTGAGCAAGGCAGCAATGTCTTTGTTTAGCCATCTTTAAGACAGTTTCCCCATTCTCAGCTTATTTTGATGTAATCTCCTTGGAAATTAATCCATATCCTTGGATGTAAATCAACTTGTCCGAGCATTTTCTGTCCCTAACAATGTTGGATAGCTCTCAATTGCATGCACCAAACTGGCATCAGCAAAGTGCTATTAAAGAAATAAGATAAAAAGATGAAAAGGTATCAAACAACTCTTTCTGCTGGGTAGAGTCTCTCCTAAGATAGATAGTACTTTTTCTCCCTCTTGTTGAGCAACCAGTATCTTCCAAGCAGGTCCCATACTGGAAATGGGAAAACATAATTCTCATTTTTTTAATGTTTATCGTCCCTGTCAGCCTTTCTCAGGTATTCTTTTGAGCTCTACATATTACAATTTTATTCTCATATATTGCATATTTTTAGATTTTAGCACAATTGGAATTTGGTCTGTCGTTTTATGATTCTAAGAATGATGTGTGGGAAGGTGATAGAATATGGCTAAGTTGTGTGTTAACATAATCCACTCTCATTTTTTCTTAATGCATATGTGATGCAAATGACTGATATTGTAGATAATACACTCCTGAAAAATAAAATTGAGAAATATAAACACTTCAATAGATTGTAAAATCTGTGATAAATGTAACACAAATGTATTTAGGCTAGCAAAATTTAAAGGAAATTTTAATTGGTATTCTTGATATTTTCAGCTCCTTTGCCGCTGTTGGTGAGACTTACGTACATTTAAAACATTGTGCTAAAATATTATGTCCTTGCTTTACAAAAATAGGAAAAAGAGATTATGTAGTGCATCTAATTCCTGCTTATAATCTTACTTAAACATTAGTTATAACAAAATAATTTATTTAAAAGGATGCCTATTTATATTCAGACCTGTAAATTTATATTTACTGTTCTAGGTAATCCTACATATTTAGTATTTGTTGATTCTTGGTTTCCTCATGGCAATATTGGGTTGGAGGAGACTATTTTCTCTGAAGTCCAACGGTTCCATGGTCCCTGGTTATTATACTCCCCTAGGCAAATAAACGTGTAGGAGAGAGACAGAGCAAGATTACTCTAGAAAGTCATGTCTTACTAATATCCAGTCCAGTCAAGTTCAAATCAAGCATCCCCCCAGCTTTTGCATGGTGTAGCTTGGGAAGCTACAGATGGAATTGCAGTGTTCACCTGCAAAATCTACTCTGTTCGTTAGGACCCTTATTTGGTTGGCACAGACAGAAGATTCAAATTGACTTATTCTAAGAGGTAAATGTACCTTGAGACCTCCAGCTCTGTGGTCAAAATCAAGGATAGCAATGTTGCTGTGGCATGAAATGAGAGGATGAAAACTTTGACTTTCAGCTTTGCTTCTCTGGGTGTGTTTTTATTTCTAATCTTGCTTTAGACGGATTACTCTGCAGATGCTTTCAATACCACCTGAGATTTTGATCTTACAGGTCAAGTTCTTAGGAAGGTACCACCTTGTTCTGAGTCTCAAGTCCAAAAATATTAGGAAAGAGAATCTTTGACCCAGCTTGGATCCACTGCTGACCTCTGAATTAATCCAGATCTTCTAGGTGTAGATCACACTGTGAAACAGTGACTTCCTTTGCAGCTATAGATGGTGTCAGGAGAAGCAGTTGACAAAGGAAAGACAGGGTAAATCTTTGAAGAAATGGTACGTAATTGGGTAGAAAAATAAGAAGGTATGTGCTACCGTATTATTCTGTGACTAAGACATCTAATATTATTAGCAAAAAGTAAAGCAGCCAATAATCTACTTACTTTGATTTGAAGGAAACTGAGAGGCTTTCCTATAGAATGACATTTCTTGACAGCTGGAGAAAACTAATACTGTTAGGAGACCTCAAAATTCAAAGCATTATCCTCCGACCTCAGCTAGATGAATACTTGAAATCATATGTATATGAATCATGGTAATTAAATGATTTTTCAAGATCACATTATTTGTAAGTGCCAAAACCCCCTAAGTTGTCCAATAGCAAACTCACACACATTTAACCCTTGTTTTTGAGACTTTTAATCATTCAGGCATTCCCCATGACAGGGCTATCAAAGTTTGGTCTCCAGATCATCCTACATCAGAATAATTGAAAATAAAGGTTCTTGGGCCCCTTCTCTGCCCCTCCCACCAGCACTGAGTCTCAAGCTCCGTTCATTATAAGCTGCGAAACTGCATTCTTCACCGAGACCTTAGGTAGGTTTCATGCGTGCTGAAGTTTGAAAACTACTACGGTTTAGTACTCCCAAGTCTGTGACAGAAAGGGTTAGTGACAAATAACACAGAGTAATATAAGCCCAGGAGGGGCTAGAAGGACGACAGAGAACACTTAAGAAGTTACTGAAAAGGTGGAAAGAACCTTCTTGACCTACTTCAGGTTTTCCTCGTAAGCTGTCCTCACAGTTCTTTTTATTTCTCTATTGAAATCTACTTCCCTATTGAACACTACTCTTTGTACATACTGAAGAAGGTGGTGTTAATTTTGACAGATACCATTTTAAATGGGAACTTCAAGTAATATTCGATGTTATCAGGTCTTCACATTACCATTTAGATATCAGAGTTATTTACAAAATGCTTTTCCACAGCCATGTTTTTCTTAACTCTTATTGCATGCATTTGGTCATCCCATTGGGCTGCATTTATATGCATCTTAATGTTTTATGAATATACTGTAACATTACTGATATTAAAATACATAAACTCAGATAAGTCCTGTTGGTGATTTTCTTTCCAAATTTTAAATGGGTGGTCTTTCTGTCTAATTACAGGAGTACAAAAATTTAATAGCAATTTGTATGCACATTATTGTGGTATTACTTGCATTTCCATATCTCATTCTTTCTGGAGAGTTTAAAGATTAACTTGATAGTTTAAATTTTATTGATAGATTTCCTTACGCTATAAAGGCAGTGCTTTGTGTGTTTATGCTTTGATACAATCTGGAATACAATGAAGTAATCTTCAGCTCCCAAGATATAAAAAATAAAATGCATGAATTATTGAATCTTAGTTGTTTTACATCTAAAATTATATTGCAGTTGGTTTTTTTACTGGTAGCTTGCAGTTTCCTGTATATGTATCTTTAAGGTTTATAAATACAGTAAGGTAAAAAAAGTCTATATTTTAAATTTAGTGCATAATAAAATATTTTAAAAAACATTAAAATATATTACCCTGAAATGTCTTTATTTGTATGCTTTCTGTAATAATTCAGTTTTTTAAAAGCTTTAAAATACTGATTTGTGGCATTATATACATATTTTTCATGCTTTAAAAATACTTGTCTATTCATACACACATGAATCCAACTTTGTGATTATATATATAATCAACTTTTGAAATCCATGTTGCAATGGGAAATAGACTGGCTGACTCACATCTCTGTTTACATTTAATATTCCATTGATTTGGAAAAGATTATAAAATGATCTAGTCTGCAGAATATCTCAAAGTTTAAAAGCAAATAAGCAATTGTAAACTGTGCCATCAAATGACTGTTATTTATTTTGTTCAATTATACCAATGATAATTCAAAACTAAAATTTATATAATAAAAATTTACCTAGGAAGTACAGGTTCTTGAGATGTAGGGAATCATCCAGGCGACTTATATATCAAGACTGAAATGTTGTGGCATGTGTAAGGCTAAGTGTAAATTCTGTAGGCTGCTTTATGTTTGAAATTGTATTCCTAGAGTGGCCTGGCCTACTATGGTGGACGCATGAAGATTTGAGGATCTGTACCTTGAAAGAGGATATATTGATTATTTAAAGAGATTGCAGAGAAACTGGAGCTGATTGAATGAGAAAATACCACACAGCTAATATTTTGTTTAATCCTTCTTTTCTAAGTTCTTATGTAAGGGGATATTAGTTTTTGTTTTTGTTTTTGTTTTTGTTTTTTGTTTTTTCTTCTTGTTATGGCTTTCCGAAAAAGTCTAAAAGTCACACCCACACATCTGCTTCCCATATGGGACTTTAAAATGTCTCTTTTGGACTCCAGAAAAATATATGTGTGATTATTAATATCATGGGTTATGAATAGTTTATTAATTTTTAGGGTTCAGGTTAATACTCATTGGCATTTCAGAAATACTGTGATTATTTTGACCTTTGCAAATTCATGGTCAAATGGCATTGCAGAATGTTTTCTAATCTTTTTCAAATCATTTCCTGTTAAAAACCATTTTCCTCAAGACTTTGAACCTTTTTATCTACTCTGTTATAGTAATTTTAAGATTATATTCATATGCATGTTGGTGATCTATTGGAGAAAGCCATATTAGAATAAAAAAGTAGTCACCACTCATAGAACACCTTTCCTATCATATTACCTATCAGTTGTATCTTATTAGGGGCATATGCCAAATATAGGAAAATTTCCAAACATACTCCATCTTTATTTATTTATTTATTTATATTGAAGTACAGTCACTTACAATGTGTCAATTTCTCATGTACAGCACAATGTCCCAGTCACGCATATACACACATATATTCATTTTTATTTTCTTTTTCATTAAAGATTATTATAAGATATTAAATATAGTTCCCTGTGCTATACAGAAGAAATCTGGTTATTTAATCTATTTGTCTACATAGTGGCTAACACTTTCAAATCTAAAACTCCCAAAGTTATGCCTTCCCACCCCCTTTATCCCAGTAACCATAAGATTGTTTACTATGACTGCGAGTCTGTTTCTGTTTTGTAGATGAGTTCTTTAGTGTCTTCTTTTTATCATTTTTTTTTATATTCCACATATGAATGATACCATATGGTATTTTTCTTTCTCTTTCTGGCTTACTTCACTTAGAATGATGATCTCTAGGTCCATCCATTCTGCAAATGGCATTATTTTATTCTTTTTATGGCTGAGTAGTATTCCATTATATAAATATACCACAGCTTCTTTATCCAATCATCTGTAGATGGACATTTAGGTTGCTTCCATGTCTTGGCTATTGTATATAGTGCTGCTATGAACAGTGGGGTACATGCATCTTTTTGAATTAGAGTTCCCTCCAGATATATACCCAGAAGTGGGTTTGCTGTATTATATGATAAGTCTATTTCTAGTTTTTTGAGGAATCTCCATACTGTTTTGCATAATGGCTGCACCAAACTACATTCTCACCAGCAGTGTAAGAGGGTTTCCTTTTCTCCACACGCTCTCCAGCATTTATCATTTGTGGACTTTTGAATGACAGCCATTCTGACTGGTGTGAGGTGATACCTCATTGTGATTTTTATTTGCATTTCTCTGATAATTAGCAATATTGAACATTTTTTCATGTGCCTATTGCCATTTGTAACATACCCCGTGTTTAAAATGTGACCTACACTCTTCCTGCCTCCCTCTGGCTAGTCAAGGCAGGAGGGCTTCTCCCTGTAACAGTGAATCAGCAGTCCAGTAGGTAATCCTGAATATGTGTACTATCTTAGACGACTCCAATACAGACAGTAATTTTTCAAAGAGCTATTCACAGCCAGCAACTCAGTTTCCAAGACAGATTATATAGGTATACATGTAGACACACACGCAGACACACACACACTCACACACACACGTAATCTTTGATACCATTCATCACTGAAATCTTCTAATAGAAGTAGATTAATTTCCTTGGACAGTCACATTGTGTTGTGATACTGTGTGACGACAATAAGTTGAGAGCATAAATATATCACACAGCATGGGGAATTGAGACCTGTGTATGAACTAGTTTAGCTGCTGTTGTTGATGAAAATCAAGAGATCTTAGGATGTTTGTTCCTGCTTAACCATGTCACTGGTTTTTCTTATCTTTCGAGGAAGATACTCTAGAGTTGGACCTGTTTAGAAATGGTTTTTAAGATGTATTCACCTAATTTCTAACTGTGGCGAGATGATACAAGGTCGGAATAGAGATCCCAGTATCTGAGTAGAAAGCAGAAGGTGTTGGAGTCAAGCTGAACAGTGTTAATATCCCAGCAATGACCTTAACAAGCTATCTGATATTGGTTACTTCATCTAAACTATTTCAGCTGAATTAAAATACACAGTAAGAGGTATACTTTGAAAATGAAGGAAAATGTGGTACACAAAGTGCTAAGCATGGTGTTGGCTAGTGGTTTGTATCCCCTTTTGAGTAAAATTTCTTTCTCCTATCTCTCCCTCAAAATATAATGTGTTGCAAGAATAGAGATGTGTGGCATGTCATAGATTCCTGGCACTAAATGTGTATTAAATGTATATTGTTGGAATAATTAACACTTTCTTACACTTTAAGCTACGAACCTGTGAGTTTTACCTTGTGGAATAAAGATCTGAAATTTTATCGGTTTAGTTGCTGTGTTAATTGTCTAAGTTTAAAGTACCAGATTCCTCCAAATTTCCTTCAGAATTATACTGGTAGAGAATTTATCATTGTCAAATTTGAATGATCTTTCCCTCTCCCTGAAATGCTAATGAAATTAGCAGCCATAACTAGAGAGTTAGAGTAAAGCATATTTGGTACTATCTTTTTGGAGTGAAATCCTAATTTATTCCATATATAGGTGGGAATGCCACCACGGTCAAAGTTCTAACAAGGGCTGATGTTTACAGAGTTCCATAATCTTTCTCCTTAATATTTCAGCTCCCCCTCACCTAGTGAAGGAAGAGGTCTCACATATCCTTGGCCCCTTTAGCCCTTTTAGCCCTTGGCCCCGTATCGTTCTTTGGAATGTAATATGTTATTTGGAATTCTAAAGCAATGTTTTACAAGCTTTTTTTTAAACACATGCCTGCTTTTATATTCTTTAAAAAGAGGTTATAGAGTATTTTTAACACCGAATTTATTTTAGTAGCATAAACACAAACATTAAAAGGTCAAAGCAATTAGAGTGTTTTGCATTATCTTATGACCCATCTTGTCCCTTCTTCCTGAAATCTTTCTTTTCCCCTTTGAGAATCATTACTCTAGAGGTTAGAGTTTTAGTATGTTACCTTCAACACATTTATAAATCTATTCTTCTTTTCTGAATATTATAATGCATATAATAGTCTCTGAAAATATATTTAAAGAGAAAACTATTATGGTAATTAAGGAAAATTATATACATTACCTCTAAATCAAACTATATTTGTTGAATGATCTGATATTCACATGCAAACTTGTTTCAGGAAGGACATTTTCTTTTGTTTTGATCTGGAGGAACTATGATTGATTCATCTTGTTTTCTGAAAAGTTCTTCTTTCATGTGTGCAAAAAATCACCTTTAATGTAATTCCTTCTTTCAATATACATAAGACTCATATGCATAATGTAGTAGCATATATACCATTCTATCAGAACTTATTCTTTAAAACAATTTGGCATTGGAATTCTTAGGCTCAGCTGGAAGATTACTGAATATTATTTTGTTTCTATATTTTTATTCATAATTAAACATTAAGATAAGTCTTTGTGCATTTTAATTTCCGGTAATATTTTGCAACTGTTAAGCATAAGCATAGATATTAAGCTGGTTTATTACTATACTTTAAAAGATTATTTTATTTGTGATAGAATTATCAGTAAGGACAACCTTAATAATATTTCAACCCTAATGTAATGTCTATTAAGTTATGACTAGATAATTTGTAACCCCTGTAGTATCATGGAAATAACTTTCTGAAATTTTGCTATTAAAATGTATTCACTGGCCACAAACTAATCTTTTCACTAGTGATATGTTTCAGGTTTGAAAAGAGAATGTAGAAATTTTCAATAACATCCAGGCAGCAAAATGTGATTGAAAGTCACATCAACACATTGTGCAATTGGTAATCTCCATGATAAAAATGCATCTAAAATGAGAAAGAAATCATCTTGATGGCAACTTATTTCCTCCTAATAATTCCTATTTTCTGCAAACAGTGGTCATTTAAACCAAGTGAATGAAAACCGTAGTTTTCTACTTCTGCTGCTCTTCAGATTGCCTGTGATTAAAAACGTGTATACATATTTAGACATATCTAGGTTTCTACTTTTCATAGGAGAGAGCTAGGAATATTTAATTAAAAAAAACTTTATAAAAGGTTTTAATGTTCTACAGGGACTGAAAAGAACTGAATATTAGTTATGTGAATGCAAGGTGTACTTGGGCAGGGGTGGCCTCATGGAAGCGTTTTGAGAAGCATATCCCTTCTCTGTAAATTAAAAAAATAATAATAATGTGGAGATAGAATTTGGATTAAACTTTGAATTTCACATTTACTGTCCTGTGCCCAAATATTTGATTCAGTGCACTGGATGGACTGGCTCTGGTCTACTCCATTCTACCACGGTCTCTGTGACTTAAGGGCTCCTATCACACCAGCCCTGCTGTTCCTCCAATTAGACAAACTTATTCTGGCTTCAAGGCTTTGCATTGCTCTGCTGCCGCCTGGTGTGCCATTTCCCCAGTTTCACTTGATTTACTCCTTCATGTTGTTCAGTGCTCTGATCAGACATTACTACCACCACCCCATTTCCCTAAGATTTTTCTGCATCATCTTTACAGAATTCATCAGTATCTGAAATTATTTTGTTTATCAACATACATTTATCAGGGAAGGGGAAGTGATGTCAGGCAGGCCAAGAAAGTGTGTTCATGATTACTTTGACCCAGCCTGAATACTGGCTCTCCTTTTGCTTCTTATCAAGAAAACATTAATATTTGGCAAAAAAGAAAGCAAGTTTGGAGATCAGACAAGCTGTTCTGTCTGGGTCCTACTTCTTACTGACTGTGACCTTAGGCATATCACTTTACCTCTTTCAAGCTTATTTTTAACCTGAAAACTGGGGAAATGACGGTAATACTACTTTTTAATACTCATTCTTCTATTTTTATTTAAGCATTTTTGCTAGGTAATTAAGTCTTTTACATTAAAAAAATAATGTGTATTGCTTGGAGAATTGAGATTCAAAAAATTAAATATTGATTTCTAACTTTGTTTTAAAATTTGAGAGCAAAATGCATTCATTGTTTAAGTAACTCGAAATGCAGCACATAAAATATTGCATGTAGCCAAATGACCACGTGCGACTCATTGAGCAGTTTCATCATATTCTCTCCTAACAGGACTTTGCATCAATAGTAATATTGATAAGGGGTTGTTTCTGAAGTATTCACACCTTTTTCTTATTCTAACTCAAATAGGAAAAAATAACAAATTAGGAAATTAGAAGCTTGTGTTCAAATTCTATCACTATGTGGTAGCAGATGTCATACTGCATCTCTAAGGTCAGTAATATAATACGGAAAATTTCCATTTTAATCAAATTACATTTAAAAGAAGATATCAATTTTTAGGGTATGAAAGTGCTTGTGGTGATTTGTAATATCAAATTTGCCTAACTCAATGCAGTTCTCAGCGCCTCAGCAAATATTTGCATGTGACAATATGCTTGAAACCCCATTGTGCTTCCCTTGAGCAGTATTTGAATTTGGTATGTAGGAATCTCTTTAATATCAAATAGACCAAATTGTGATCTTCCTCCTGACACTGAATTTCTCATGTTTCAGAGTCTCCTTTTCCTCATCAGCAAAATAGTAATAATGGTATTGCCTCATGGGGTTATTTTAGGACTTAAACTGAGCTATATATCATGATATTAGTACAGATTCAGTATATAGTGAATTTTAAATAAACGTTAGTTCCCTTCACTGGCCCCAGCCCCCTTGAAAAGAAACTAAGCTAAGAAACCTGCACTGATTTCATTCACCTAGAGTATATGTGTATTACTCAATTTCTGCCTTGACTCATATTCTGGAACTTGTGGTTTTTCATAATCAAAGATCATAAAAGATACCAAAAAATCCTACCCCCAGGGGAACAGAAAATTGGTGCACAACAATCCTCAAAGAACTTCTGTACAAATCCTGACATGAAACTTACTAGCTCTGACCCTCAGTTTTCTCATCTGCAAGACAGGTTTGAAAGCAGATAGCCAACTTAAGCAACACGGAGGTTGTGCAGTTTATTAAGATCACAAATTTTGGAGCTGAATTACTTGGGTTCAAATCCTAGAACCTCTGCTTTCTAGCTGTATGACCTTGAGCAAATTTCTTAAACACTGCGTAGAATTTCCTTCTTTGTCAAACAAAGATAATAATAGTACCTTTCTCGTAGGTATTATTGTAAGATTTAAATCAGGTAATATGCAGAATGCACTTAAAACAATGTGTATATAGCAATCACTGTATCAGTGTTTGCCCTTGTAATTGTTATTTTTATTATCAGACAGTTTTGAGGATTCAAGTGAACACGCAGTACTCTTAATAGTTTACTTATGATGCAAAGTATAACTTAGGTTGTTAATTTTGGATGCCATTCATCTTATTACACATCCCTGTTCGTACACATTACGTAAATTGAAGTGGAGGGCAGAAAATTAAGGGTTGTGTGTAGTGAAAAGAAAAAAAAATTTTTTTTCAGATATTCATATTGAAACAAATTATTACCTTAACCTGTTGAAATCATATCTATTTCAAAGAAGTTATTAGGAATTTCTCAAGCAAAAAATGCTTTCAGGATTTCTCTGTTAAGAAAATGAAGATAATAAATACATCAACAATATTAATTATTGTTAGTTTATATTGTTTAACAGAAATGCTGAATGTATATTTCTTTGTTAAACAATTACATAGAATTTGGAGTCTATTTCAAAGAGAGAAATAAAATTTAATTTTTCGATGATGTTGGTTCATTGATATGTAAAGTTAGTACATAATTTCTGTGTCCTTTATACTTTATATAGAATAGGGGAAACACCAATTTTCAGGATTTTAATAATTTTTAAATTTAATATACTAAGAAGCACGAACAGTTAGACAAAGATATACATCATAAATAGAAACTTTAGTGTTTTGTCATTTTTCTAAATTACAGAGAGATGCCATTTAATCTTTATTAAAATTTAAATGTTTAGGGCAAAGAGAAAACAATATAATCATAGCTGTGACCTTTCTGACATAGAGATATTCTAGTTTGCAATTCATATAACCAACATCTTTTTTCCTTGTCTTTTTATAACCTTATTTAAATGTGAGTTTACATGCCTGGCATGGTCCTAACTGATATTTAGACAAATAAATCAACTAAAGATGATAATGAACCAATTATTAGGTATCAGAGGGTTATGCATTAATCATGTCTTTGACATTGACTCCTGATGGAGACCTATGAAACTATGTTCTTAAACCTCAACTCCTTCCCAGTGGAGCTGAATATGGGGCTATTAATACTTCACTGCTCATGTCCATACTAATACTTAGAGAAGTATGCTGATTCCAAATCTTTGGCTCTTATTGTTATGTCATGCTGCAATCTTTCAATAATTTTGATAGGTTGATCTTTTCTAAAACTTCTTACAACCTCTGGGATGAAAAAGTTATGCAAGTACAAGTGTAATAGTTGGGTAAGTTGTATTTCTGTAGCATTGATGAATGTTATTACTCTCCTTGATGTAAACATAGGCAATGAAAAAGTCTTCCACTGTATATTTTTACTAAACCTCAGAAGTCTTATTATTTTTTATGCAATATGATTGCAGCTTATTATATATTACAGATAATTATCCACAGAGTCCTTGACTCTTCCTGACTGTACACATTATTATTCAACATTAATGAATATCTTACTAGCTTCCTAGCTTCCCAGCTTCATTTATCACAGCATTTTTTATCTTACCAAACTGAGACAGAATTACAGGGCAACCTCCCTTTCTCCTCAGCATTTCCCGTAAGTCATTCAGTGACACTCTAGTTTTATAAGAAGATCAGAAATAGTTTATATGGTCAAATAATTTATGGAAATACTGTCTGCTATGTTCCATTTTATGCAGTAGCATTTCAAAGAGTCTGAGAGGTCAAGTATGAGGCAAACTATTTAATTATTGTTCAGCAATATTACCCACTTTATTACAAATAGGAATGTTTATTTTTCAGTAGTATGCAAGTTTACTTGGACCTCCCACTGGGCCATGTTTCTCTACCTGTTTTATGTCCCTTAGTATTGTACTTATTTATTTTTAGGTATGTACTCATTCTGAGTACAGCCTGATATGTTTTCCAGTTCTTCACCTATTCAGTAGATTTATCTCTCAAATTACTTACTACTTATGGTCTGCTAACATTTATTGATGACCATGTGTCAGGCACTCTTCTAGGCACTAAGAATATACTAGTAAAATTCCTATCTTGTGGATTTACCTTTCTATAAGGATTGAGAAAACAATAAGCACACAAAAATGAGTAATAATTACCATGAATTAAAAAAAGGGAGCTAAGAAGTGTGATGGCGATTTCAGTTTTAAATAGCGTGGTGAGCCCTGAGGAAGATGAGGGGAGTAAAGTGAGTCATGTTGATGTCTGCGAGATGAGTTGCTCAGAGGGAACAGAAAATGCAGATGCCTGGATCCGGATGCATGCCTGGTTCATCCAGAGAATCGCAAGGCGGCCAGAAAGCTAGAAATGACGGGTGAAGAAAAGTAGAAGGTAGAGTCAAATGTGTAACTGGTATTCTTTAAGGAGCTTAGAGGCCAGTGTAAAAATGTAGGTTTTTACTCTGGGTGAATTGAAAAGCTGCTGGAGGGTTATGAATGGAAGAGGAAGAGGATATGACTTACATTTTATCAGAATTATTTTGTCTGCTGTATTGGGACTAGATTGAAGGGTGCAGGGGTGGAGGAGCAGTAACAGGGAGATGACTTCGAGTGACTCTACACTAATTAAAGTGAGAGAATGACGGCTTGGATAAAATTACAGCATTGGGGGTTCAGGAGCAGGGTCAGATTCTGCCTATTTTCTGAGGATATATTTAACAAGATTTTATTTAAAAAACAAACAAACAAGAGTTACTTGAAGGTTTGAGGGCTTACACAATTGGAAAGATAGAATTGCAATTTTTTAGGTTGTAGAGCACATTTTGCTGGGGAAGAGGGGGCCCTTGGAAGTTTGTAGGATAACACTGAAAGTAGGCAGTTAAACTTGAAGTCTGGTGTGCAACATAGGTATCCAGACTAAGAGTCTTCAACATCGCAAAGTATTGAAAGTGATGGGATTACACAAGATTCCTAGGGGTCTTCAAATAGAGAAGAGATACAAGGGCAAACTCTTACTCTTGGGCTATTCCGATATTGAAGGATATTAATATGAGGAGGAATCCATAAAGTAGATTGAGAAAGAAAAAAACAATAAGACAAGAGGAAATCATGAGATTTGAGTGAGTACCCAAAGCCAAGTGAAGGAAGTATTTCATCACAGAGGAGGGAGTCATGAAACTTCTGATATTTTAAGTGTACTTCTGCATATTGCCTTTTAATTTTCAGCAATTTTTGCCATCCTCCATTTTATTCATAGCATTTTATAACTGTACAGTACTTATTAATTAATTATTGAGTAGATAATAATTTATTAAAAGAAGTATAATTGAGGGCCTGCTATGTATGACACGTTAACACCTACCCATTGCAGATATCATGCTAAGAATGAATCCTTTAGAGATCTCATTTTCTCTCCAAATAGAAGATTAGTTCAGTATTACAAAAATCTAAGTTTGGTCAATGGGACATGCAGAAAATAACACAAAATAGAGGTCTAGGATTTAAATTAAAATTCTCACTGGAGGGGTAGAATGTGACATGATCAGTGAAAAGGTGATATCTGAAATATGAGAACATAGTAGAACAGTCAAAAGGACGTTTAAAGTGACATAAGAAAAAGTGAATGATAAAATTCAGGGCAAAACACTGTTTGAGGAGTGGTAGGAAAACAGAAAACAACATACACACCTAAGAACAGTATAGGAGGAAGGAGAGGAACAGGGAGAAAGTTGTATAACCAGCACAAGGGACAGTAGGATCAAAGATAGCTTAGGATCAAAAATTCCCAAGAAGTCCAGGGCCAAAGAAATGAGAATGGGGAAACAATGACCACAGAGTATTGAAATTAGGAAAGTGATAGTCACTTGAGAAATTGGCGATATAATTACTTTTCATTATTAATATTATTTAATAAATATTAAATAAATATATTCCTACATAGTTGCTGAGAATTGCATGGCATTTATGTGATTTGTGAGACTGTTTCAAGCCTGACAAAGTTTGAAAAGTCTTAGTCACCACAGTTGCACGGATTTAGACTGCCAAACCTCTGGAAAGTTTTGTTGCATTGGGGTATCACTCAAAGAGCTTTTTTTTGAAAATTAAGTTGTTGCCTCAAGTGAATTCTACATGGTACATTGCTGTTGCTTTGGTAGTTTGAGTAATTATTTCCTTATTAACTGGAGTTAATAGGGAATCTGATGCAAAGTGTTCGTAATTATTATTGCATATTTTTTAAAAAAATTCTTAAGATCATATATGCCTATATGTGAAGAAAGCACATCTAAAACAACCTGAAACAATATGAAGTTATGGAAAGTACAAATTAATCATCTTTTATAAATGGTCTATTTTTTATCCCATCCTCTCCACCCAACTCACTGGCCAACAATATGAATGAATGGAATGAATGGTCATTTTCCCCCAAAAAACCTTTCTTTAAGTACAAATCTATTATCACTACCCAATAGAATTTTCTGTGACAACTGAAAAATTCTCAGCTGTGTTGTCTAATATAAGAGGAAGTAGCCGCATGTTGAAATGTGACTCGTGATACATCAAATTTTATTTAATTTGAATTTGAATTTGAATGGCTGCACATGGCTAGTGGCTACCAATGGTTAATTTATTAACATTTTGATGTCTTATTATATATCAGGAACTACTATAAGAAATTTAGGTCTATTGATTCATGTAGTCCTCACAACAAATACATCAGATGGGTACTGTTATTTTTGCCATTTTAGAGATAAGGAAACAGGTATGAGAGGTTAAATAAGCAATTTCGTAATAGCATCGGTAAAAAATTCTGTGTTGTATACTCATCACTTACAAATACTAGTCACTGGGCCGAGTGATTGGTACTGGTCACTGGTCTACTACTAGTACCAGTGATTCATACTGGTTCTAGTCAGTAGTCACCACCTCCTGCCCCCTTGCAGGATGTGTTATGTAACTATCCCCAGTTTTCAGGTTAAAAAATCAAGCTTGAAAGAGGTAAAGTGACTTGCATAAGGCCATAGTCAGTAAGCAGTAGGACCCAGACAGAACAGCCTGTCTGACCTCCAAACTTGCTTTCTTCTCTTGCCAAATATTAATGCTTTCTTGATAAGAAGCAAAAGGAGAGTCAGTATTCAGGCTGGGTCAGAGAAATCATGAACACATTTTCTTGGCCTGCCTGACATCATTTCCCCTTCCCCAACAACGATAAAAAGCTTCTTGGCTTTTCTTCCTTCTGCTCCCCTTTCTTCTTCCTGCAATCGAGAAAAAATTCTGCCTCTAAATAAGTTCCATAAGTAGGCTTAATATTTTAAAGAGTTTCTCCATTTACACAAGAACAGAATAGCAGAAGGGTAAAAGAAAAGCCCTTTCGAATTTCATTGATTCCGATCAAAACTCACTTATGGTCTTTGTATCTATTAGTGTGGCTTTGCCTCAGCTGCATCTCCTTTATCACTACACCTGCCTTTGGCTGACGGAGGAGATTAATTCTTTGCGAAGAAATGCTTCCACTTTGCACTGAGAAGGGAACTGTTTCATAATCTTTGTGTAAGGAAATTTGGCCATATTACTCCATTGACATTCTCAGTCTTCTTGACTAAATATCGTTCTTACTGTAACTTTTGGCAGAGCGAGGAGTTACAGAGTTGTTATTTTAATGTGAAGTTTTCTTCAATAACTTAATAGATGACATTTTACAAACTAAAAAAAATTTTTTTTGCTTCACACACTAATCTTGAATTACTAAAAATCTATAATCAGACCAATTAAACTCTAAATGTATTGCCTTAAAACACAATATACTGTGATTAGTTGTCATAATTCTAAAGTTCTCTGAGTTCAAGTCATGATTTATTAGAGCTGAATTCATTTCTTATCTAAGCTATCTTTTTTTTTGATTGATTGGCCATATTGTTATTTAGGCTCTGACAGAGCATGGAGGAATATTGTGCATGAGACATTAATCAGGAAATTATGCATTGCTTTCACAACTGGACTTTAGTTTGTAATATTGTATTGGCTCTTAACATGCAAATTATTTTAGGTAATTACCTCATTTTTCAGTGGCCATTTGATGGATAGAAGTTTCATGAAGATTCTTCTGTGTAATTTTAAATCTTGTGGTGGTTGGTTTCCTTTCCTGTTCATAAAAAAATCCCAGTTTGAATTGTCATACACCAGACTGAAGAGGCCAGTTGTAGAAAGCCCTGGTTGTAGGAGGTCATTCTCCCAATTTCTTTAAACTCTAAATTCAAGCTGGCAATTTGAGCAAGTGTTACACCCCCCAGAAAAATGTATAATGTCGTCTCTTTCCATATCTAAAACTCTGCCCATGATTTGGATTTTTGTGTCAGTAAATAAAAGCTGAGATACCTTCTAGCCCCTGGATAGATCACAGTGCATAATTAAAATAGGATTTATTGTCTTTCTAGACAATCCACCTAAGCAAAGTTGCTGTTATTTTCTTCTTAAAAATAGAGCTTTAAATACTAACTGATATTCTGCATTACAGATACGTATCTCTAGGCTTCAGTTTTACCATTAAATATTTAGCTAATATTCAAAACAGTGTAGCTTCAATTAATATTGTAATATAGTAAATAAAAATAAGTAGACTGTTTTTATACATGTCATAATTTTAGTTGTCAGGTACATATAATGTATTAGTAGACCTCTGATCCAGAATTCTTTAGATATACTCATATATGTGAACTGCCCAGAATATTTAGATCATTCTTTCCCCATATTTTTCAATCTAGCATGTCATATAATCATGAATATTTGTTGTGATCTTGTCTATTCAGAAACCTGCTGCTGTAAAATAGCTTCCCCATAAATGTCAAGTAATGTAAAATTGAATGCCTATATTTAAATAGATTTTAACAGATAATAAAACTCTTGAGATTAAAATGGTTTCATTCAGAGAGGCAGACAATTCTTTCCACAGTGTGCAATTTATGTGTCACGTTATGTAAAATACAATTTTAAAAATACTTTTTAAAAAGCACAAATGAAAAGTATCTGTTGAATAAAAAAAAAGGATGCTAGTGTTCTCATTGCAGGTCTAGTTGAAAATGTGAAATATAATGACATGGTACAAACTTCTATTTTCTAAACATTGCTTTGACTAGCTTTGCTTCCTGCTAATTCCTGTGGGGGTTATTCCAGAGATCTGAGCTATCAAAACAGAATTTTTACTCATTGCCTAACCTTTCTTTATTTAAGACAAAACAAAGGAATTAAAGAATTTTGACACACTATTATATGAAGCATAAGAGAAAATTGCTTTTCCATTTACAGGTATGCATTTTGCACTTTATCTCCCAACACCCAGATATATCACAGCTTACAATTGGTTCACCAGCAAAAAGGATGCAACTTGTCTCCTGAGAGAATAGCTACTGACAGTCTTTCCACTCACTAAGTATTAAAGTGGACGTGTAAAATTAGATGTCTGATAAATAGTATTTTTTTAGGAAGAAAAAATTGTGGACTAGTAAATATTCAGCAGTCTCTGGTATGGATTGGAGGTAGGAAAGGGAGGGGTAGAAATCCCAGTTAGAGTGCCAAAATGGTTTATGCATGAAGGGAAACAGATCTCATACATAAGGGGTGAAAGATGGATCCCCAAAATGGGGCCACATACGAGAGATGGCAGTGCTCCCAAGTCAAAGACAACCAAGGGCACATCTGAGGTCAGTGTTGGGTTTAACTGACTCGTTGCAAGGAGGAGAATGCATACATTGTGCTGTGAGCTGTCTGTTCACAGGGTGTTTGAGGGTTTTATGATAGGATTTGAACTTGTGTTAGGCGATTTTGGGAAGGGTTCAAAGGGATAGAGATACTTCTATGATTGGGTATGCCAATAGTTGTTACTTAGAAAGCAGGGGATAGGAAACAATCCTAAAGCTGTAATTGGTACAGAAGCAGCAATAACTAATATTAGCAAGGAGTGGGGAATGATAGGGTCATTTCTGTTATTTGAAAAATATTCTGGTTGTTTTTGATCTGAGTTCAGACATGGTTATGAAGTTTTTTTTGTTTTGTTTTGCTTTGCTTTGTCTTTCTTGATTCATCACGATCACAGAGTGCCTTGTCTGATGTCCAACAGGAGAACACCCAGCCTGGTTGACAGTCCCTTATCAGCTCCTAGCTGTCAGGGTTCTTTTTCTCAAACACATCACAAAGACTCAAGTCGTATTAGAAAAGGTCTGGTTGTATATGATATTTATATTCAGAGAAAATAGGAATCAACATTTTAAAAATATGCACTATGTGCTACATGTTTATGTTCATCATTTCATGTAATCCTAGTAGATTGTAGTGCCTGTTGTCATTTATCAGATGGAGTGGTGGTGGGAGTCAGTAAGGTGTTTTGCTGTGGCCTCACAGATAACAAAAGAAAAGGCTTGTATTTGAACCATGATCTTTCAGTTCTAAAGTATATAATCTTTCAGCTTCATTAAAAAAGAAGTGTATATTTTAAGTTAGAATTTAAAGAAAGTGATAGTGTCCTGGGTAGAATTTGGAAGTTCAACATGGGAATTGATTTGGACAAAAAAAGATTCTGAGTTTATTTTTAAAAGTGTTAAATTTGAAGCAATGATGAAGCATCATTTATCTGTCCATTTATTCATTTATCCATGGTTAACTTCATATATTTTTGTTTTGAAACATAAAAAATGGGCACATATAAAAAATGTGCAACTCAATAACTTCTGACAAAGTGGGTGCTTTGAAGTTAAAAAGCAGAAGCATTGCTAACATCAAAGAATTTCGCTTCCCAGCCTCTCCTAATTATTACCTGCTTTCTCTCAACCAACGTAGCTGGTAGTTTGATGTTAATGGTAATGATTTCCTTGCTTTTCTTTATATTTTACCACCTGAACTATCATTCATACATACTATAAGTTGGTTTTTCCTTTATTTTTATGTATTTTATATAAATGAAAGCAAAGGAATTACAGTCTTATTATACTTTCTTTACTCAAAATTATGATTGTGAGATTCACCCAGGTTTTACTTTGTATAGCTGTGGTTTGTTGAATTTCATTGTGTGAGTTTCATTTAAAACTTCAAAAATACTTAACAATTTTAAAGTGTTTTTTAACACTGTCCTGTTGATTGACATTGAAGTTGTTTCCAGGTTTGGGCTTGTATGTATTTCTTGGTATATGTATGCAAGCATATCTGTTCAGTAGGAGTGAAATTTCTGGTCTGATTATATGTCAATATTCAAACTTAGTAATTGATACCAACCTGTTTTCCAAAGTGGTCATGCCAGTTTATGCTCTTTCTACCAATGTTTGAAGGATTCCTTTGCTTCAGATATTTGGTATTATTGTCTTTTATGTATGTATGTATATATGTAAGTATTTATGGTCACTTATCACTTTTTAATATCTGCAACATGCTATTTCATCTATTTATTTATTTGTTTTTTATTGAAGTATAAATAGTTGCTGTATAATATTATATAATACAGTTATAAATATATAGTGATTCACAATTTTTAAAGGTTATACTCCATTTGTACTTATTATGAAATATTGGCTCTATTCCCCACGTTGTACAATATATCCTTTAGCTTATTTGATACCTACTAGTTGTATCTCTTACTCCCCTATCCTTATATTGCCCCCTGCTCCCCACTGGTAATCTTTAGTTTGTTCTCTGTATCTGTGAGTCTGTTTTTTTTGTTGTTGTTGTTGTTACACTTTTTTGGGTTGTATTATTTAGATTCCACATAAAAGTGATATCATAAACTATTTGTCTTTCTCTGTCTGACTTATTTCACTTAGCATAATGCCCTGTAAGTCCATCCATGTTGCAGCAAATGGCAAAAATTGTATTCCTTTTTATGGCTGAGTAGTATTCCATTGTATATCACATCTTCTTTATCCATTCATCTGTTGATGTCCATTTACTTTGCTTCCAGATCTTGCCAGTTGTAAATAATGCTACTAAGAACATTGAGGTGCATGTATTGTTTTGAATTACTGTTTTTGTTTTTGTCAGATATATTCCCAGGAATGGAATTGCTAGATCATACTGTAGTTCTATTTTTAGTTTTTTGAGAAACCTCCATTCTATTTTCTATAGTGGTGGCTGCACCAATTTACATTCCCACCAACAGTGTACAGGGGTTCCCTGTTATCCACATCTTTGCCAGCATTTGTTATTTGTGTTCTTTTTGTTTGTAGCCATTCTGACAGGTGTGATATCTCATTGTGGTTTTAATTTGTATTTCTCTGATAATTAGTGATATTGAACTTGTTTTCATGTGGCTGTTGGCTATCTGCATTTCCTCTTGGAAAAATGTCTATTCAGATCTTTGTCCATTGTTTAATTGATTTGTTTGTTTTTTTGATGTTCAGTTGTATGAACTGTTTATATATGTTAGCTGTTAATCACATATCAGTCATAACATTTGCAGATATTTTCTCTTATTCAGTAAGTTGTCTTCTCATCTTGTCAGTGGTTTCCTTCAGTATGTAAAAGCTTTTAAGTTTAATTAGGTTCCATTTCTTTATTCTTACCTTTATTTCCTTTGCTTTAGGAGACATAGTCAGGACAAATATTGCTGTGATTTATGTCAAAGAGTGATCTGCCTATGTTTTCATCTAGGAGTTTTATAGTATCCTATCTTACATTTAAGTCTTTAATCCATTTTGAGTTTATTTTTATATGTGGTGTTAGATTATATTCTAGTTTCATTCTTCTACATGTGGCTGTCCAACTTTCCCAGCACCACTTATTGAAGAGGCTGCATTTTCTCCAGTGTATATTATTCTCTTCTTGTAGATTAATTAACAATAAATGTGTGGGTTTACTTCTGGTTTCTCTATCTGGTTCCACTGATTTATGTGTGTGATTTTGTGCTAGTACCATACTGTTCAGATTACTGTAGTTTTGTATAGTTTTGTCTGAAGTCAGAGACCGTGATTCCTTCAGCTTTGTTCTTTCTCAAGATTGGTTTGGTTATTCAGGGTCTTTTGTGTTTCCATACAAATTTTAAAAGTATTTATTCTAATTCTGGGAAAAAAAAAGGCAATGACATTAGTAATTTGATAGGGATTGCATTTAATCTATGGATTGCCTTGAGTAATGTGGTCATTTTAACAATATTGATTCTTCCAATCAAAGAATACAGTATATCTTGCCATCTGTTCATGCCATCTTTAATTTCTTTCTTCAGTGTCTTATAGCTTTCTGAGTACAGGTCTTTTGCCTTCTTGGCTAGGTTTATGGATAGGTATTTTATTCTTTTTGATGTGATGGTAAATGTGATTATTTCCTTAATTTCTTTTTGTATTAGTTCATTTTTAGTGTATAGAAATGCCACAGATTTCTGTATATTAATTTTGTGTCCTGCAACTTTACTGAATTAAATTGTTGAGCTCTGGTAGTTTTTGATTGGCATCTTTGGGACTTTCTGTGGTAGTATCATGTCATCTGGAAACAGTGACAATTTTACTTCTTCATTTACAATTTGGATTCCTTTTATTTCTTTTTCTTCTCTGATTGCAGTGGCCAGAATGGCCAAAACTATGTTGAATAGAAGTGGTAAGAGTGGGCATCCTTGTTTTTTTCCTGATCTTAGAGATAATTCTTTCAGCTTTTCATCTTTGAGTATGATGTTAGCTCTGGGTTTATCAGATATTGCCTTTATTATGTTGAGCTTTGTTCCTTCTGTGCCCACTTCCTGGAGAGTTTTTTTTTTTTTGATAATAAACAGATGTTGAATTTTATGAATAGATTTTTCTGCATCTGTTGAGATCATCACATGGTTTTTATTCTTCCATTTGTTAATGTGGTGTATATCATTGTCTTTTAAATTTTTGTCTTTCTAGGGAGTGATAGTAATAAAAATGCTCATGTTTTTAGTAATAGTAGTGTTTGTACTTTGCATAGTTATGATTATTAACAATGTTCAATACCTTTACATGATTATTGGTTATTTGGATATTGTCTTTTGTTAATAATCTTGAGAAATAAAGATATTTTTTATATTGTCATTCAAAAAACTTTATTATTTTATTTCAGTATTTAATTAATTGAATTGATTTTGTATATAGTAGAGAATAAGTGTTTGAGTGTTTATTTTCCTTTCCCTATAGTGATACCCTATTGTCCCTCATTATTACTTAAAATCATCATCATTAGTGACTGTTGAGCTGTGTTACTTTGGCATGTATGTGTCTATAAATGTGTGGGTCTGTTTTAGGGTTCTCTGTTCTATACCTTTGGTATATTGGACTCTTTTTCCAGTTTTAGAATGCTGTAAATAAAGTTGTTAGGTATATTCCTGTTTCAATCTTTGAGGATTTTTGTTTACTTTTCTCTTGGGTAAATACTTTCTATAATTTCTCTCAGCGGTGGTTTGTAGTTTTCATTGCATAGGTCTTGCACACATTTTGTTAACTTATCTCTACTATTCCAGATTTTGGCTGCTATTTTAAATTGTATATTTTAAATATTATTTTTTATTTGTTTGTAATTGTAATACAAAATAATTTTGTGTTTTTAGTATTTTGATATATTTTATATATAACAAGTTCAGTAAAATATATCACATTTATTGTGTAGTGTTTTTTATTTTAACAAAGTCATACAATTTGTGTAATCATCACCAAATTCATATAAAACAGTTCTGTCACTCCAGAAACTCTGCTGTACCCCTTTGTAGTAAGACCTAAAATTACTGAGTTTTGAGAGTTCATTATATATATTGAATACAGGTTCTTTTTCATTTATGTGTTTGCAAATATTTTCTCCTAAACTGTTTTTGTCATTTTATTCTATATACAGTCTCTTTCGGAGAACAGAAGTTCATAATTCTGATCACATTTAAATTATAACTTTTTTATGGAAAATACTTTTGGAGAAGTGTCTATAAATTTCTTCGCCTAACCCATGGTCACAAAAATTATCTCATATGTTGTGTTATAGAAATTTTATAATTTTGAGTTTTATATTAAGGTCTGTGGTTCATTTTGATGTGAAATTTTTATATATCACATGAGGTACAGATTGATGTGCTTTTATCTTCTTTCCATTTTTTTTAAAGTCTATTTTCTGCATTGAATTGGCTTGGCACTTTTGTTGAAAATCAATCAATCATTTATGTGGGAGTATATTTCTTGTAGTTTGATTAGAGTTACATCAATTTAATCAATATTTTTTAAAGAAATAGCTTTTTGAAATAAAAGAAAAAGTAAATAAATGGATGGATATTCCAACTTCATGAATAGAAAGATACAATATTGTCAAGATGTCAGTTCTTAAATGATCTATAGATACAATGCAATCGCAATCAAGATCCAGCAAGTTATTTTATAAATATCAACAAAACTGATCCTAAAATATATATGGAGAAGCAAAAGACCCAGAACAGCCAGGAAAATATTAGAGGAGAAGAACAAACTTGGAAGTCTGATGCTACCCAACTTTAAGACTTACTTTAAAACCACAGTAATTAGAAGTGTGTTAGTGAGAAAAGAATAGACACATTAATCAATGGAACAGGAGAGAGAGCCTAGAAATAGACCCATATAAATATAGTCAACTGATATTTGACAAAGGAAAAATGCAATAAAATGGAACAAAGATAGTTTTTTCAACAAATGGTGCTGATACAACTGAATATCCACATGCAAAAAAAAAAAAAAAAAAAAAAAAGAATCAAGATACAGACCTTACACCCCTTCACAAGAATCAACTCAAAATTGATTGTAGACCTAAAAGTAAAACACTAAGCTGTAAAACTCCTAGAAGATTACATAGGAAAAAATTTAGATAACATTGGGTATGCTGATGCCCTTTTAGATACCATACCGTAGGCATGATCCATGAAACAAATAACTTTTGTTTTTTGGACTTCATTAAATTTAAAAACTTCTACAGTAGCATCAAGAGAATTAGAAGACAAGCCATAGACTGGGAGAAAATATTTGTGAAAGACACATGTGATAGAAGACTGTTATCCAAAATATACAAACACTTTTGAAATTCAGCAATATGGAAACAGACAATCTGATTAAAAAATGAGCCAAAGACCTGACCAGACATCTCACCAAAAAGATACACAGATGTCAAACATATGAAAACATCCTCCATATCATATGTCATGGAAATGTAAAGTAAAACAACAAGATACCACTGTACACCTGTTAGAATGGCCCACACTGACTACAAATGCTGCCAAGGGTGTGGAGCAACAGGAACTCCCAAACATTGCTGATATGAATGCACAATGGTGCAGCCACTTTGGTAGACAATTTGGTGGTTTCTTTCAAAACTAAACATACTCTAAAAATATAATCCAGCAATCATGCTTCTTGGTATTTACCCAAATGAATTAAAAGATGTTTATATGAGCTTTATTCATGACTACCAAAACATAGAAGCAACCAAGATGTCCTTCAGTAAGTGAATGAATAAACAGTGGTATATCCAGACAATGGAATATTATTCAGCATTAAAAATAAATGAGCTATTAAAGAACAGAAAAACATAGAGGAAACCTGAGTGCATATTGCCCAGTGAAAAAGCTGAAAAGGCTATCTGAAAAGGCTACATCCTGTATGACCTCAGCTGTATGGCATTCTGGAAAACACAAATCTATGGGGACAAAAAAAAATTAGTGGTTGTCAGGGGTTAGGTGGGAGGAAGGGATTAATTGGTGGAGCTCAGGAAATTTTTAGGGTAGTGAAAATACTCTGTATATTAATGGATGTATGGCACTATATATTTTTCCAAATACATGGAAAATACAGAGTAAACCCTAAAGTAGACTGTAGGCTCTGTGGATTATGGTGTGTGGATGTAGTTCCGCTTTGGTTAAAAAAAAAGTACCATTCTGGTGACTGACGCTGGTAACAGGGGAGGCTCTGCATATCTGGAAGCAGATGTCATATGGAAATTCTCTGTACCTTTCTTTCAGTTTTACTTAAAATTGCTCAAAAAAATAAAGTCTTTTAAAAAGTAGCTTTTCGTTTTATTGACTTTCCTCTGTGGCTTTTCTGATTTTATTGATTTGTGCACTTACACTTGTTTCCTCTTGGCTAATTGCTTTGTTATCATTTTTCTGTTTTTTTCTAATTTTATAAGGTGAAAGTATAGATAATTAACTGATTTGAATCACCTGTTGTTTTCTGATGTATTAAGCGCTATGAATTTTATTCTGAGGTATACTTTGGCTGCATCCCATAAATTTTGTTGTATGGTGATTTTATTTTTCCTTCAATTAAAGTTAACTATTGGGTGTGTTTCTTCTTATGTTGCAGATATATGAAGTCTGAGGGTAAGCCCTGCAGTGATTTCCCTTAAGGTAGGGACACTTTATTTATTTTTTGTGTTTCCATTTGTTCAGCTTTATCTACACAAAGCACAATGAAGGCTTGTTCTGAGAAAACTGACCTTATCAAAATGTAAATTACAAAGAAAAAAACTGGCTCACCTTGAGACAAACTTTTCAAAGACAATTAGATACATTCCCCTCTCCAAAGCTTTCTTTGGTGTCATCTTAAATCATAAATGACTAAGATTTTGAATAAGTCAAAATTTAGGTTTTCTTCATCTGCTCCGTCTACAAATATTTAATGAGTACATACAAATAGTTTAAAAATCAAAGTGATTTTTTAATGGAAAAACAATACAGAGTACAAATGGCTTAATTAATATTAGATATTTCATAAGGATATTCCTAACAAACCCAGGCAGACAATAATAGGAAGACTGGCATGCAAAGAAGGGTTTGAACAGCCTTGCGTTACCCATTTTGGGGCATGGAGTAAGTTGAGAAATGTGAGTAGGAAGTGGAGTAATATAAGCTACCGTAATTCTTAGTCTGTATAGATGTATTGAAATTAAGTGGGGAAGATGGTCTCAAGCAGACATGTTTTTTATGTTATATGCCGCACATGCCCTGCCCTCATTCAGATTGGGATGGTTAAGGGCTAATGGGAACTAATGGTGAGACACACTGGCTACATGGAACTGAAAGTTGATGTTGACTGAGGATCAGTTCAGCACATTCAAATCATGTAGATTGTTTCCATTCAAGAGCAGAACAATTGGTTATTCTGTTTATTCAAGTAATTAATCTGTTTAGCGGGTGGGACAGTGTTATTGTTTTGATCGATTTGCCAAGATATTTTAAACTGATTAAGATAGTCCTGATAAATTAGCTTCAGTATTTTCATAATGGCAAAACATTTCCTTTTTATATTTGCTTTTGTATGTAGCAAATTCAGTGCCAATCAATCAAGTGAAATAATCTCCATTTAAAAAGTCAAAAACAAAATTTGAGGAACTCTCAAAGCATTAAGCTAAATGTCCAAGGGCTATGATGGGAGGCTCCATGAAAAAGCATATTTAAATAGATTCAGGTTGTCTTATCAATGCTGCACGTGTCCTGTTATAAACCATATAGCTCAATACAGCACGTATTGCACATCTGTGCAATAATAGGTAAACTGGTAGAAATGAATAACTTAAATTGTGGCACCACTTTATTTAAATTGGAAAACTTTTTTATTTCTTTGAATCCTCTTCAATAAGTTATTAATTTCTTTTCCTTAAGATAGATGGCTTAAAAATATGTGACTAGGAGATGAAGATTTCAATCTAAATTATAATTATTTCCTACATCTGTTCTGATACATTTAGAATGGTTTATGCTTGTAAATTAGGCATTAATGAGATAAAAATGTTGTAACCATGTGGAACATCAGAATTGCAATTGACTGAAGAAGATTCTGTAAATTCTCCAAGGATGCTCTATTGCAATGAAAGCTCCTTTGAGCTACCCAATATACACAAAATTATGTCTTTATACACTTAACTATTAAATTTAAAATAAAGACCTAAAAATTGCCAAAGGGAAGCATTACGAAGAACTGCCTTTTAAAGTAACAGGCATTCTACTTTCATTATTTTGTGTTTACTTTGTTTCGGAACCAGTCACCTGCACATTGTTTAAAAGGCGTAGTGTTTTTTGGCCTTCTAATCCACTCGATCGGGACACAGACTGAGAAACATGTCAAGTGGCCCTGAGAAGATGAGCTGTTAGCAGTGACGATCACTCTTGCTTAACTACCGTTCTTTTTAATGTCCTAATCATACTCTCTTGACTCTTGTCATGCAATAAATTCTACTTTTTCTGACTAGAGGATATTGCAGTTATATTTTTGCTCAGCACATTGTCCAGTTCAATAAAATGTATATCTAAATGAGATATATTTCTATCAAAGAGATGAAATGAATAAACCCATAGTGACATCATTCCAAAGAAAGTCTTCCAATATGGACAGTTTGGTGTTAGTTTTATCAAATTAATGTAAATATTGGAAAGCAGAATTTGAAGGAATATGCACTTATAATACTTTGAAAATTGCAAGTGATTATTATAAAATTATTTTGTATATCCCTAAAATTTAATTCTGGTTTTATTTTCATTTTAGTTAAAAATATCTAATAGGTGTTATGTGGAAATACATTTTTTTAATATTTCAGTCTTCTTTCTTAATTTAAGATTGCTGATTAAAATGAGAAGAATTAATTTGAAAAACTTATAAAAGAGTTTATAGTCACAAGATAATTTTACCAAAGGCAATTTATTTGGAAAATTATAGTTATAGTCAAAATTCCAAACATACTAAGATATATTTAGATGCAACACTAATATAATTTTGTATTATTAGAAACTGTGAATACTCTTTCTAAAACTTTAGGTTGTGAGTATGTGCAGCTTTTCAAATGAAAATGTTCTATTTGTTAGATTAAGTGAAAATCAAATATTTTCAGTGATGCATCAGCTAAGAGAAATTGTTGGAAATTCTAATCATAATTGATGAGTTATTTAGTAAGTAGTTTTCTCCAGTGGAGTAAAAACTTCCAAGTATATCTCATCTTACTGTTGGACTCGTCACTATCCTCTATATTCATGTTTATTTTCTTATGTGCTTCGTATTATCCTTTGTTTCTATTTTTAAGATGACACATGTTAATATTGTAAGTCTCCAAATAACTCTCTTGACACATTTTTAATGTTACATTTTTCAATTTACTTCTATACTGCTGTTGAAAAATGAAGAAAGTAAAGAAGAAGAATTAAAGGATAGTTATTGACTAATAAGTTGAATATTGATATGTCTACACAAATGGAAAAAATTAAAGGCAACACTTATGGCAACATCTACTTAGTTTTTTATTTTAATTTTTGATACATAGAAACTCACTTTGGTGATTGTTTTCAAGTACTTAAAGATAAATGGTAGGATTTAAAATTGTATTTTCCACCTTTTAAGGTATTTTTAGAAGTGCTAATTTTGTTTTTCTTTCAGCTTGTGCAAGACAAATTCATGCTTTGCCAGTAAAATACATGTAAAAATTAGATAGTTAGAACAAAGAATATTTAATTATGTTCTTTTTAAAAGTTGCAAACAAAAATTTGTGATAGAAAATAAAAATTGGCACAAGTTATTTATTTTTTGGCAACTTTGGGTCCTGTCAAACAACAAACATGCATGTATTGGTTTATTTGAGAACTCTAAATGTAGCCCAATATCCATATTTCCTTTTACCTTCATAAGAATGAGTACTTACTTTTCCCTTTACATGTTTTTTTTTTCCTTTTAGAATTTGAACTTAAAATTGAGGAGCTATAGTAAAAGCAGTTTCTCCCTTACAAGAAATACTTGCCCTAATCTTAGAAATTTTACTTCATGATTGATTTGTCAAGCCACTGAGAACAAATTTACTTCACCCCAAAGCATTTATCTTTATTATATTTTCTTAAATGTATTAGGTGAAAGATAATTAAAGCTACAAATTTTAAAACATATTGGTCAATTAATTCCTGTTGACTTTCTCATCAGTGTTTGCCAACCTGACGTATAAATCTCATTTTGCTGTTTGTTTCTTTCACCTGAGCTATTTTTCCAAATGCTATGGCTAATAAATAGATTTGAGAGATTTTTACATGTAAATAATGTCAATCATATTATTTTATCCAAAAATGACTAAACTGTTTTTTGCTTTTAAAATTTCTCTAAAATTATATTTGAACTTAGAATCAATTCATTTGGTCTTAAAATTGAAAATGATTCCAACTGGAAAGATGAATTGAACATTCTAAACAGTAGTCATATCATTCACAAAAATGCTTCTTCAAAAAATAACTTGGCTACAAGAATAGTAAAAGACATTTTGTACAAAGATTGACTGTTAATGTATGCTTATTTATTATTATACCATACCTGACTTTACCAACACCTTTAAGTTGTTCATTCAAATTCAAAATTCTTATTCTTGAAGTACCTTAAACTGAGTTTTTAAAGTTAGTTGAACAAAATGCGACTTTTATGACTCGTCTAAATGCAGCACTTCCAGAGAACCATCTAAGATTTACCTCTTCAAGAAATCTTATCAATGGTAATTTACAGAGAAGTTTACCCTAATAACAACAAAAAGGAAACAAACAAAAAATGCTTAAAACCACTACAGATACACTTTATCTGGTATGCTGAGTATTCCAAGCATTATTATATGAATGTCCCTTAAAAATGTATTTATTAGATTAAGACTTCACTCTGAAAAGTCTCTTGGGATAAATTTTAATTAGTTGTGGCACAATGACAGAACTGATCCTCAATCATTTTTTCACAAGTAAGCATTAGACTATAGTTTAACTGGCTGATTCCAAGCAAATCATTCAGTGCATATCATGTTATTTTTTTATCGGTGTAATAGAAGTTTACTTTGCATATAAAATAAATCTTTGAAAAAATGCCTTCCACAGTATATAGGAAGCATTGTATTCTCTAAGCGTGTTTTAATTTTACAAAGGATAAAAATGCCTAATAGGCATTAATTAAAACAAGTGAAAATTATGTTTACGGGAGCAGAAATTACTGAATTCTCATGACATATATAATAGCATTTGTATATGAAACAAAAGTTAAAAAAAGAGAGAAGAAAAACAGAAGAACTGAAAGAAAAGGATTTGTCTAGATACAGCATTAGCTTCTAATTTGAGATAACTAGCTAAAAATTTCTTAGCTCCAAAGAGATTTTATATGTATCCTAGTAACTAGTTGTAGTCTTCTAAGATCAAAATTTCTCCCTAAATATAACCTAATTTTCTTTTTTTTCCCTCAATGTATATTAAACATTTTCTGTTTGCTATCTGTTTCAAATGGTTGAGAAATCATGTGACTTCCTTATTGTGGAGACACTTTTGTGGCTTTCTCCTGTTCTTCTAACCTGTAAGCTTTACAGCATTTTCCTCTTCTACTTTATTATATTTTTTTCAGTATTTATCACTACTTTTTTCTAGATACCTATTTTTAAATAAACTTATGTAAACACAGTATGAAAATCCTGGAAAATTCTAATGACATCCAAATTACAAACAAGTTATAGTTCCAGTGTGTATTCGGTTGATATTTGGACCTTAGAAACACTGACGATAAGGTCAGTGTTCTAAACATGTTATTTCCCCAGGTTATATTGTAAACACTAAAGTCATAGTATACTGAATTAGATTCCACATTTGAACATATCTTTCAAAAAAATGTAAATTAAAATGTTTTATTTTTCTTGCAAGCACTAAATGAGAAGTTTAGATTTATTTTTAAAAAAGATATCACTGAATATTCTGCAGGTACTGAAATTTTAGAATTTGTCATTGAAAATGAGTTAAAATTTTGTAAGATTAATTAGTTAGTGAACTAGGAAAGTAAGTGTGTATAATTCTGATACTTTTTACTCTATGCTGCTGCTCTATCACTGACCACTCTGGGAGGATTTCCTGCTTTAGGTTCTCCTTAAGTCACTTGAAAAACAACGTTGTGATGTCATACCTTCACTGTGTCTTCATATTTATAATTTCTTATCCCACGAAGAAACTTCAACAAATGTTCTGCAGCTTCTCTTTTCAATTGCAGGCCATTAAAAATTCTCAGGTCCTCTCATTTTGCTCTACCCCTTACAGAAGGAGGATCTCTTGGCAAAGATAGTTATTTTTGTCTTACTGAAATAGCTCCAATAATTCTTTCAGTTTGTTCATTTCCTTTATGAAAAGAATGGTGTCAGACATAGTCTCTTTATGGTGAAATCAAACGTCTTTTTTTCCCCTTTATAATTTAGTAAAGTATACTGGCCAAAAGTGTTCATATCACTTATAGTTTTTAGATTATCACTAAGCCCACGTGAGAGATATTTTAAAAAGTGATAGTAATTTCAGTCCTGTAATAATAAGTGTTTACAAACTTATTAAATAACAAACAAAGGAAGCCATGGAGTTATTATGCCAAATAGTTTTGTTATATTATTATTATTATTTTAATTGTATAATCCACATTCAGTCTTCTCTCTTTCTAATATTAGATTTGTGGTGTTGTACATTGTAGATAAAAACGTTTTTCTTCAAATCAAAGTCAGAATAACAGCTCATTCTTCAATAATGCCTCTCTGGGCAGTTAGTATTCAGGATTTTTGTTTGTGCATTTTCAGTCACCTCTTGGTTATTTTTTCCCCGTATAATATTCCTAATGTTCCTACAACAGTTGACAATTTTACATGTTAAGAATTTCAGTGCTTGCTGCAGTCGTTTTCTAGCCGCTGTGAACACTGTTTCTTCCTGTTCTCTTCTAGGCATTAGCTTTCCCTCCTCCTCTTTGAAAGTGTTCACAGCCCTTCTCCCTTCTAGCAGCTTTTCCATGGACGTACTTTGGTTTGCCAATGCCCAGTGCCCCTCTTTACATTCTCATGTACGTATTACACTTTTATCGGAGATAGAATTTCTCTTAAAAAGAAGTGAATAAAGATGAAACTAAAAATAATATAAAATATAGATAAATTTAATATAAAATATTAATATAACATTTTAATATGAAATAATAGAGAATATATATTTAATACTTAGATACAATAGAAATTAAAATGAAAACAAAGTATCTTTACAATATTTTTCATTTATGCAGTGTTTCCAGATAAATACAGTTTACTCTTATACATGTTTTATTTGATTCTTAAAATCAAGCAATTATTACAAATAAATAATTCATGAAATAATAGCTAAGCAATAGGGTATAAAAGTATAGTTTCATATGTGGCATGGACAAACTGAATGTTGGTAATAGGCACATTTTAGAAAAAACTTATTTTTTTTTTCTGTTAATACCACCTTGCTAAAAATCTATCTACTTTCTTTTTTTTTTTAATTGAAGAGTATAGATGGTTTACACTGTTGTATTAATTTCTGGTGTAGAGCATAGTGAGTCAGTTATACATATATATATTTATTCCTTTTCATGTTTAAAAAATTATTGAATGGCAAAGCCCTATTACCCATTTCAAGTTTTGAAATGGAACTAAATTATTATAAATTCAACTGTTCATTAGCTAAAAAGAATATTATAGAAATGACCAAGAAAATAAAGTTCGTTTCCTATATGTCATTATCCTTTTCTAGTTTCTTTTCTACTTTCCTTCAAAATGTTGGAATAACCTAGTCCTTATTTCTGGACTTTTTTTTCACCCGGCCAGTCTCTCTTATTACCTGTCCCAACTGATTCCATGGCTTCTATAGACAGTCTGTGGGTTACATTGTCAGACCTGACCTGTCTCATCATTTTAGGCTTGTGTGTCTGACTCAACACCTCTACTTGTATGTCGTCTTTATTAGTGTGTCCTGTAAGTTTTATCTGGAGAATAGAGCTGCCCATTTTCGTCCATTTCTAAGACTTTCATCCTAGTTCAAGTGAGCATGCTCTCTCTCTGGCAATAGCCCTTTGAGTGACTGCTTGCCTCCACTCTTACCCTTTACAGCTTTGCCCTTGTTCTCTCTGTGAGGAAGTTCCTACCTGGCTCTGCCCTTGCATCTCACTGTATTTTGAGACTGTGAAAGGAAAATCAAATGAAAATGGAGTTGATATTTCTAAGAGAATTCTCTCGAATGGAGCTGGGAGGCCATTGAGGAAGTATAACTTGTGTATGTCTCAGCCCAGGTGGAAACTGAACTGTGACCATCAGTTGTCATAATGCAGTCATCCAGAACCCTTGCCCGTATTCCAGAAACAAATACTTATCGGACCCTTACTCTAAAATAACCTGTAACTGCCTATCCCTTAAGGACAAGTAGTTTTCTTTCTTATGTTCAAGGTCAATCATAATTCTTTCCAGACAACTTCAGCAACCTTGTGACTATTGTCTTTCTAAATCTTTGACTCTTTCCTTTCCCTAAAATAATTTTTTGATATTATCCAAATCTGTGTTTCCCAAGTTGCAATTCCTAAGACCCCAAATAAATTCTTTCTTATTGCCAGCCTTTTGCATTTCTTGGTCAACAGAATGATAGAAGGAACAGCTAAGATACTATGTGGGAAGCCACTTTTTAAACACTGAAATCCTCTCTGAATTTTAGGGTTTTTTTTTAGCATGACCTTTTGTACACACCCAATGTGGTCCATGAATAAACTCATATTTCTTATCAGATCTGTGTCTTCTGCAGTACTCCCTCTCAGTGATGATAACATTATCCATACAGCTGTCAGGGAAGAGCTTTTGGAATCGTCTGTGATACCTTATCCAGCCTCACCCTTCATTATAAATCAGTCACCAGGTCCTGAAGTGCACCTCCTTTAAGCCAGTCATTTCGAACAGCCACCTTCTGGTCCATAATAACATTATCTTTCAGTGAACTGAACATTTAATTGACTTTACTGAATACAGCCTTCTTTGTACCCCATCTTTATTAGAGCCTTAGATCAGATGGTCTAAAGCTGAATATGATAACAAACTATTGTTTTACTTTAGCCTAAATCAGAAAAAAAAATAATGGTCATTGAGAGGAGAACTGGAAACACTCTTATGTGCTCATTGACCTTTTTAAAGATGCCTTGTATTTAAAAGAGTAAATTTAGAGCTTCTCAGTTTTCTTATTCAGAAGTTTTTCTTTTTTGGTGGCGGAGGTAATTAGGTTTATTTATTTGCTTTTGAGGTACTAGGCATTGAACCCAGGACCTTGTGCATGCTAGGCATGCACTCTACCACTAAGCTACACCCCTCCCCACCCCAAAAGGCTTTCTTAAAGTGTTTAAAATACAGTTGAACAAACATTTGGTGTTTTTCTCCCACATTTGTTTTTCTCTTGTCTTCTTCTTCTTTTTTTTTTTTTTTAAATCTGCCAGGTTTGTTTAATGTTTCCCTTCCCTTTAATCAGAGATAGAAAAGAGATTCTGTGTGTCACTTGGTAATTCTTTAGCCAGGGTATCTTCAGCCATATTACAATGGACAGGGTAATTTCTTACATTTCACCAGTTTAATAGCCTGGCCGCAGTTAGTATTTGAAAAATAAAAAGGATATTCAAATTACTGCCATAGATTGAAACTATATATCTTTTTATATATCAGCTTTGAGAATATTTTGTTGAGAAGGAAAAATTTTCTGTCTCCCCTTCTACACTCTTTGGATGGCCTAATGATTAAACTGACACAAGACAGATTAACAGGAGAAAAAGAAACAGAAGTTTAAGGGCAAGTATATATGGGAGAAACCCAGGGGAAAACTAAGTCACTAAAATGGTCGAAGCCTGTACCTTTTCTAGTCAAAGACAAAAAGGTGCTGGGGTTGGGGGAATCAGTTAAGGGAGGTTACCAGGAAAAGCACAGTAAACAAGGGTGGAGTGTTGTGTAGGTTTAAGTTAAGGCCTTCTCCATTGATGCGAGTCATCCCCCATCTTCACTGTGCAAAGTGAACTGGGGAGACACCCTTACAACTAGAAATTTCCCTTACAAATGTGAATATCTTTTACAAAGTGTAACTTTTATTTGATTTTCACAGCTTCTTCTGAGGCTATAGTTTCTTAAAAATAACCAGCTTAAAATAAACTTTATGCCAAGAGCATTCTTTTGGACTGGCAAAGTCTGTCTCCTACAATTTCTTGCAACTTGTTAGAAATAAGCTTTTGAAATTAAGGTTCATTGTCATTTAGTATTATCTTGATTCATAGGAACAAAAATAGGAAAATCGGGTCTTTTATTCTTTTTTAAATTCACAGTGTGATTGCTATGATAATAGATTTCCTTAGCAGTTGGGTCTTGTTCCTTATCACATTGGATCCTATTGCACAATCCTTACTTTTTTTGTCCTAACAGTTCATTCAATCATGTTAAAAACTCAGACTCACCAAAATTAATATTATTGCATTTAAAATACTATAATAGACTCATAGAAGATGTAAATTAATAAATAAGCTTGAGCCTGCACAGAAGGAGGTTACATCTGGGTAGGCTGAATTGTAATAGACATTTTTCAGATTCCAGAATTGAGTTCATTTAAAACCAAGCAGAGAAAGTTTTGAGTCCCCATGTTAAAACCAGGACCACTTTCTCTATTTTTTGTCCCCCAAATTCACTTTTCCAAAATGACTCCTAGGCAGTAGCTACAACTATTCCAAGTACTTTCTCAGTTACTCCAGTTGACCCTGTTTCTCTTCCTGCTACTCTACTGGTTTAAGAATTAAATTGACGAGAGAAAGATTAACAGGAAGAAGTCAAACAGAAAGATTAATAACATGTATCCTTGGGAGAGACCCCAGAAAACTGAGCAGTTGAGCTGCACGGCCAAAATCCTCACCTTAAATACTTCAGCTAAAGACAAAAGAAGATGTAGGGTGTGGTGGCTTGGGGCTTCAAAGGGGAGGAAGGAAGTCCATGGAGGTGGAAGAATAACTGTTTGGTGAATAAATGTTTGCTGGGCCCTACAGAGATAATGTGATACAGAGTGGACTCTGATCTCTAGGGCCTGCCCACACCCGGCCTGTGTTCTGTGTAGATCTCTCTGGTGATGGTGCCCTTCCTGGACTTGGCCCTTTATCTAAAGTCTTTAGGCAGCTAATGGGAAGGTAACAAGAAAAACTTTCTGCGTCTTCTGTTTCTTAACAATAATCAGCCTAAAATAATCCTCATGTCAAAAAGACACATTTTGGGGTGGCAAAGTTTGCTTCCCTACAAAAATATAGAATGAGAATTCTCTGATAGGGAATCTTGCCCTCTTTGTTTCTGATTTGTCCCGAAAGTTAGTGCCTGGAGCAGAAACATAGACCATAATTTGGAAATGGATGAACTTGGACAGAGACTGGCAAACTGTGGGCCATGGTTAAACAATTTAGCCCATTTCCCGTTTTGTGTTCAGCAGCCCTTGAGCTAAGGATGGTTTTTAACATTTATAAATGGTTGGGGGAAAAAATCAATAGAAGAGTATTTCTTAACATGTGAAAAGTATATTAAAGCTTCTGTGTCTGTAGATGAAGATATATTGAAATACAGTCAGGCTCATTTATTTATGTGACTTACAACACTGGAGCCGAATAGTTACAACAGCCACTCTATGACCCGCAAAACCTGAAACATTTACTGTCTGTCCTTTTGTGGAAAAATGTTTCCAATTAATAATGTGGAATATGGGCTCTCCCAATGGTTCACTGCTAGAAATCATTCTGCACTTTGAGAAACACAATAAATACAACTATATTCAATCTCAAGTAACTAAGAAAAAAAGAGAAATGTAAACATTAGGATATCAAAGACTTAAATATTTATTTGTGGGGAAAGAAAGAAAGTTGAGAAAAATATATATAATATTTAATTCAGAGGAGAAAGTACTATTATTTAATTTTATCAGTAGAATACTTTATAGTCAGTTCACTGAACATCTGTGTTTTGAAGGTCCATCATTTCAGAAATTCTGAACCTGAGGCTCCTGGTATTTACCTTCAACCAATTTCCTGACTTGGCTCCAATAAGGGCCAAGAAAAGATCCCAACTCATTTTACCTGCCAACTCTATCTCACCCAAGCCTGACAGAACTGTTATGCTGTATATTAATCCACACCCTTTTGAAATCAGTGCATGGTTAGTTTTATGCTAGAGGTGTGACCAAAGTGAGATATATCTTAGAAATTAATTTCTCAAATCTAAAAGATTTCCATCGAGGTAGTATTTGGGATGACCTTTGAAGAATGAGAGGTGTTTTGACAGGTGGAAATGGGAACTGAAGTAATATTGTAGATGGAAGGAATAGCTTGAACAGAAATTCATTGATGTAAAGATATGGTATACTTTTGAAAAATGTAAGTTATTTCCAGGTGATTAGAACCAACGGCACATATATAAAATTTAATCAGGAAGCATAGATTGGAATTATAATGTAGACTCTCTTGAATGTAAAAATAATTTGGTAAAGCAATGGAAAGCTTCTCAGTTTTAGAAAGCAGAGGGATGTGATCAGAATCATACTTTAGCATGATAATCTCTAAAGCGGTATGTGCATAAACAGGGTTTGGAAATCACAGTCCTTTGGGATATTTAAAACTATATATATTAGAAATTCCTATGATTGTTTTTCATCTACAATTAAAATGCTTAGCTTGGTCACACTTAATACATGGGTTGATCTGGCATTAGCATTTAGTCTGTGTATCACGTGGTCCCTTGTAACACCTGGTCAGTAAGCATCCGTTAGGAAAGTATGGAGATTTCAGCCAATGGGGGTGGCAGTGCACCCCCTCATTCCTTTTAGCTTTCAGTTCACTGTTACTTATTGACATTTTTGTCTACCTGGTTAGTGGATTCATGTATTATACTGTCCAGTTTTCACTAAGCTTAACTTGGCAAAATGGGTGGATGTTTTACAAAATAGTTGAAGATCACTGTAATAATGCTAGCACAAACAGTCAATAAGAAATAGTAGTGATGCCACAAATTTAATTATAAACTGTTGGTCACCAACATAGTGAGGTCATACAGTTAGGATATAAACTGTTTGGAAATGGGCCAAAATCTAATTATTAAGAGGACAGTTTGGTGTGTACATAAATAACCACTATTACTAGTGATGTAATTAGTAACTATGCTTAGGAGGCAATTAAAAAGATTATTTTATCTTTATCTCACCTTTCAGATATATCTGTTATATTTTGTTGTTTTATCATGTGAAAAGTTTATTAGCACAGTAGTTCAAGATGCAGTATTATAAGTTAACATTATTATATGTGTTAAGGGCTTTCTTCACTTTTACTGCTAGGTGTGAGTAATGAAAAGCCTTTTAAATGCAGTAAAGTAGAGTTGATGCAACTTCAAGACTGATGTAAAAATTGAGAAAGCAGTTGGTCGTTTCACTGGCCCTGGTATGAAATGGGATTGTGGCAATTATGAAAGGCAAGGAAGTAACATTTGCTGGAGATGCTATAGGATGACATAGATGAGATGGAGATCAGTGAGCGCAATGAAGCTGAAGGCGTGTCTGACGCCTGGACATGATTGCAGTGATATCAAGTAAGGAACAGAAGTGGAACTTCGGAGCGCAGCAAAGTTCCTTGTTGTTTTTATTTTTAACAGAGAATTACTCAAATACTGGTTTCCTTGTTTTCACTAATGAATTTCTTAAGTAGGATCTGACAGTCTAAGTGATCCTTGCAAAGTGAAAAGCTAACAGAAGAAATTAATTGACCTATATTTTCAGTAATGGTCTCCACATGAAGTATAGAGAGAGCAGATGTTTTCTGTTCTAAGCGATGTGTGTCTTTTATTTCTCACTTGCCATGCTGTAGTAAGCATTGTTTTAGCAAATGTTTAATTTCAAGAAACACAATACACACTTTTGGAGGTTGTCACTTCGTGTTACTAAACTGTATTTTAAAAACTTGCAAGTTCTGAGAGTTATAATGGCTCTGAAAGTTATTTCTCCATGGACTCGTCTGTTTTTTAATGCATACATAGCTGAATTAATTGCTGTACCACACCATACATAACTGGAATAATTTAAAGCTTAAACACAAATCTTAACTATAAACTTTGATTTCTTTATCTTTAGTTGGGTGTACTTTCCGTGTTTGGGTTGCTGCTTCATATGCATACAAAGAATGGTGTTTTCATGTATGACTTTATGACCTGTAGTAGAGTATGTTAGTGTAAAAGTTCTATTTCAAAAATGTCTGAACAAGATAGAGAAGTGCCTTTATCAAGAAAGAAGTGGTAATAATTATGTGACAATGATGCAGACAATCAGTGTTATTTTTATATGTTACTGATTGAAATCACTGGACACTCATTGACCTTTCAGTTTCTTTCCATAGCTGAGTCCTTTTGAGCCTGTGAATACAGTAATTGATGTTGATTTCCTATTTGCTCTACTTGCAAAGAAGCTTAGAATCAAATAGGTGACCCCCTTCTATCAACTGAAAAGTATTGGTGGCGTCTGTACTTCTGTATTTAGCCCTGTGCTTTCCTACATACTTTGTCTTCATTTTTGTACCTGAATATATTTGCTATACTTATTATTGTAGGGCATCTAAAACCAATGGTTCAAGCGCTTTTACGTAAATATATAAATGTTAATACATTTAAATATACGAAAATATAAAAGTGACTAATATAAAGTACTTTTAAATAAAAGTTTTAAATAAATAGTTTAAGCAAAACCACTGTATCATAGAAGCACTTAAAGTAATTAAATTGTTTTCTTTATTGCAAATTTTATTTTAAACCTTCCCAATTATCATCTTCATTGACAATATAATCAGGACTTAATGCTAAGTTGCTATTAATTTTTAATGCTTTTTATGTTGTTTAATACAGTGTGTAATTTGGCATTGAATCTTTTAATAGAACTAAGCTCTGACATCCTCTGCAGTCATTCATACAGAACTAATATTTTTAATCAATTAACACCTTTTCCCTCCCACCCCTGCCTATATTTCATCTTAGAATGTGCGTAGCAGTGTACACTGTCTAATATTTTAGAATACTTGTAAATGGGATTTCACTTTTAGAAAGATAGTAAAAATTTTCCCCAGGATTTAAAACATATATATAGTTATAAAATATTATAGCTGGAAATATCTTGACTTCTCAGCAGTTTTTCAGCTATAGACTCTTTCTTTTAATCAGATGGCATCTAACTGCTCTAAATGAAGCCAACTATTTAGAATAAGAGCCTGGTGTTTTAGAAAAAAAATATATTGTGAAATTATAGGTCACAAATCCTCAGGAGAGTTTTTACCAACCTCGTACTTGTGCACCAGCTTTCCTGTGATTTTTTCCTTGAGTTAAGGATGCATTTCTTAAGTCTTAGCTTTTGAAACCAGCTAATGTTTTCAAATGGGTACATAGCTCCTATTCCTTTGGGAATATGTAGGTGCCTGTCTAGTCTGAATTTCAAATACCTATAGAGAATCATAATTACAGTATAGCTGCAGCTTCATGAATATTCATTCACTCCATAAAAAGAATTAACTTGAGCCATAGATCAGTTATGTGAAAGTTGATAAACTCCTTTACCAATTGTGATATTTTCAGGGAACAAATTCAGGTGCAAGAGAAATGCCATTTTCTTTCTTTTTTTTTTTTTTCTATAATTCAAATTAGTCATTCTGTGTGATAGCAGAAAATTTAATGTAGCCCATTTTTCTCACTTGTTTTAGGTTTAGCCTCCATCATACTCTGCTTTCATTTTTTTTTTCTTCCTCTATTCTCATCTTCTGTTCCATGAGATGGCATCTGACATCCAAGGTGGGTGAGGTGGGGTAGTTTCCATGACTTGCACAGTACTGTGGTCTGAGAGAAGGACCACTTTTTCACCCCTGTGATGTAAAACACCCACTGTGTCCTTACCATATCTGATTGTGACAGGTTGATGTCTGCTGCCCAGAAGTCCATGTCCCTACTTGGTCACTAGCTCTACTGCTCACTCTATCATTGGAGGATCAATCTCCTAGTCCTAATTTAAGATCTGTTTAGGATCTGAATAGCAACCTGTCATGCTATTCAGAACCACGCAGAAAAAAACAAAACAAAACAAAACATAGCTGCTCACTACAATATATTGGGTTTACATGTAGGTTATGAAAAGCTCTCTTAGATGGCAGGACTTTTTTGTCATATCCTGATTGCATGGGGGACTCCATGAGTTGTGTGCTAGACAAAATGTGAAACACAATTTGTCTCCATTCTTAAGTTCTCTAACCTATCTGGGAGTCTCACTCCCCAGGCAACCCTGGATGTCCTCCAGGACGCAAAACCCTTTTATGCTCTGCTCCAGCTCCACTCCCTCTCTTGTTTGTAAGAGTTTGTTTAGGTGGAGGATGGCAGAGTCAAGCAGGGTAAGGGGGAAAAACCAAAACAAACAAACACACAAATAAAATCCCCAAGTCTGCTAATGTCACTAATTTATAATACAAAGCCACACTTGTTTGAAAGTTATGCTCAGAACTAATGATCGCCTAGGAGTGTGTTGAGTGGCAATTGAGTATTTTGATTAGAAATCGCCCCATAGACCATCACTGATGGAAATTATTTGACAGTGAATATTACATTCTAACAATGTCAGTAACTGTACTCCTTTCAATCACAACCTTGAGGACATCAAATGTCCTAACAATGGAAAGTTGAGAAACCGAAAAGAAAGAAAGAAAAGAAAAGAAAAGGGAGAAAGGAATGCTGAAAGCCTGTATCTTGTACTTTTAGGCCCTAGTGACCGCAGGCTCTGTTTAATCAGTGTTCACACAGCCCACAGTCTTCCTTCCTCTCTGGCCAATCCTGTTGCCTCACACCTTTTTACTTGCACTGTCCCCTTAACTCATTATCTGTGTTCCCTTTTTAAAGCTCAAGGACAGTGCTTTGTGTATGGAAGTCTGTTAATACGTATCCATATAATTATGTAAGTGAATACTGTATAAGTGTTAAATATTTTATAATTGAAATGTTATTAATTTAAATGCTTTATTATTTAAAATATAGGTTGCAAAGTTTAAAAACAATACACTTGTTAGAGTGTTTCAGGTGAAGGACTTGGTCAGAATCCCTTTGGCAGAAGTGTAATGTATAAAGTATGGTTTGGAGTTGGGAGACAAGAATAGAAACACAAGACGGAGATTAAGATGGTTCATAGATCAAGGTTAAGAGCTAGGGAGCATGTTCAAGAGAGTCAATTTAGTTTCTGATTAGACCTCTGGGCTTAAGGAGATCACTGGTTAGGCCCTGTTGAGGTGGTGTAACATCGTGATTAAAAATATTCCATCTGCTCATTCTGAGGTCAGCCAGTCATGCATACAAATCCTCATTTGCCACTAATGACTTTGTAAACTTAATCAAGTAGTTTTAACTTTCAGGATCCCCTTTCTGTAAAATACTAATATTAAGAGTAATTACATAGTAAAGTTCATAATGGAGCTCCTTAGGTGTATCAGAAAACAAATTTACTCTCTCTCTCTGTCATAGTTTATTTTGGGAGTTCTTTGGAGATACTGTGAAGTGAATAACTAATTCTCCACCTGCTGATTATGATTTCTCCTCAACCTACTCATCTGAAGTTCTAGCTCCAGTGGAGTTTTGCTGAAGCTAATGGAACTTAAACCAGGAACCTATATATGTACCAACTCTATCCAAAGCCCTGAGGGGGAACTTAACAATATGTTTGCATTGTTATGTTTTTGTTAAGTTGTAGCATTAAGATATCCTTTATATTATTTTTCATAATGCCTCCTACCCCAACATGGTCCATGTTCCAGGATCCACATGATCTGATTCTGCCCCTGTGCTGGGCTCTTCTTGCTGAGGACACCTTACTCTTCAAGCTCTCCCTGCAGGTCATAATCTTGGGCAACCATAGGCTGACATGATTTCAAGAGCCGATCTATGCACTTCGAGTGTGAAGTGATGCTGGTGCACTATTTTTCCCAAACTCTAAAGGAAGCACACCATCATCTCCTCAGTCCCACTGAGTGTATTGAATCCATGAATTGAATGATCAAACTAGATATGGACTTCTTAAAGCTATCCCTCACTAGACTTTTGCTCCCCTATAGATAGGGGATTCAGGATTCATAACATACTATCAATTCTTTCCAAAGAAAAACTCTCATGAATTTCCAGCTTCCTCTGTGTATGTCCAATGTTTTTTTTTTATAGCCTGAGAGTCCAAGGAAATGTTGCCTATCACATTGGCAAGTAGAAGGCACTTATGGTCTTAGGGCCTCAGATGAACTGAGTGAGGAGCTAGACATTTTAACAACTGTTTCACATGTACAAAACATGAGGATACCTAGGAAACAGTTCAAAAAATTGTAGGTGTTATAATTGTAAGAATGCCAGCCAAAATGGGCCCTGGATCTAGAAATGACTCTGTACCCCTGAAATAATGTCTGAATCATTAAAACAAGCCTTAGGAAATTAAAGAAAAAAAGGTAGGAAAAATGAAAAAAGAGCTGTCATATGTGTGGTATTAATTTTTTTAAACAATACAATTTATCTTTGCTTGAGCAAAATGAAAATAACATTGCAAGCAGGAACAGTTATATTTCTAAATTTGGAGTATGTAATCTACAATTTTTTTAGATTAATGAATTCTATATTCTGAAGCTGTCATAAGTTACTTTTTTAATTTTTTAAATATTTTCTTTCTGATAAAGATCAGATTAATGGAATTTAACTGCACTTAACTATTGTAATTTGCATCTTCCCTCTAAAATAGGACTTCAACCGCACAGGGAACAAATTTAATTCTCTGTTGCTTCCGTTTTAGGTAAAATGTAAAACTGTAGTGTTCCTTTGCAAAAGTAATTGCACAGAGTTAAGCACATTTAAATTCATGAAGAGTTACTTTTTATAGCAAAAGAAATAAGGGCAGCTAGATTATGAGGAAGTAGTTTAGACTGAGTAAGTATTACTAATGTTTATTTGACTCTCCACCCCTGGTTCTTTAGCACAATATTCCTTAACATATAAGATATGGGTAGGTTGTTGACTTGTTTCATATTTCATATTCTGAGGAGAAATGCATGCAACTAATTATTGTGCTCAGAAAAGAAAACCATTCAAATGGAAAATAAAATTTGAAAAACAATGTGCATATGGTTTAGCTCTAATAGTGAAAGAAAAACCTTACACATCATTTTTCTTAAGGTGTGAAATACAAGTATTGAGGGTTTATATTCTCCATAAGTTATTTTGTCTGTTGGATGCGTGGATGTCAGTAAGTGTTTGAAAAATGCTGTGTTTTATTTTGCATATTTAAATTACAGTGCAGATTTTCTTCAGTTGTATTTTATATACATTTGCCTCTCACTTTATGATAATTAAATAGGAGAGAGATAAGAGAACCAAGTAAAAGAAGTCTGTGCTAATGCAAATACTAGGCAAAAAAGGAAATCAACCTGTAACTGAGGGTATGAATTCCTAGGGAAAATAAAGATAGTGTTATTATGGTCATGATAGAAAAGACTAATAATAACAACTGCAATGGATATATTTCAGATTTTGTCTTTTACGATATTATGACTCTTTATAAGACTCTTGCTCTGTTCATGTGGTTTGGCTGGGTGAGATCACAGGTCCTGCCCCAGAAGAAGAAACGTAATTCAGACCTCATCAGTGACACTATTCCAGTATTCCCTGACTACAGACGTTACTTCAGGACACATCTCCCAACAGGCCAGAATTCCCTAGTTCTTTTGAGAAGCTTCCAAAAAATGTTATTTATCTGGAAATTTCCAGAAGTAAAGGCTAAACAGTCACTAGCTGCTGGAGATCAGTGTTCCCATCATGTGAAGAAGGCTGCCTTAATGAAGCCAACACAGAGGGAAACAGAACTTGGAGACAGAGAAAGAGAGCTGGAGACCCCCTAATGATAGTTTGAGATCTAGATTCAGCATAGCCTAGAACTAATTGTTTTCTCTGGATGTTTAATCTTTTTGAATAGATCAGTTCATTTTTTTTTTGCTTAATCCAGTTTGAGTTGAGTTTCTTACACTTGCAAACTAAAAAGGTGGTCCTGATTAGGGGACAGTTAATTTGGGTCTAGAATTGTTTTAAGTGCTTATAGCAATCGTCATATTTAATTTCATGAGTCTTGAGTTTTTAAACGGAAAGTGTAAAGAAACAAAGTGATTTACTGATCATAACTGATCAAAGGAGGAATGAAATCTGATGTGTGAAAATGCACTCACCAGTCAATGGAATGAATAAATTATCAATGACATTTTAACTCTTCATTTCTGTAATTCTATGATGATGCAACTGTATTATATTTCCTGCATCCTGGAGTTGTCCTTTCATTCATCTTCTTTCTTTCTGCATTTTAGTTGATGGGAATTGTCACTATCATTGCTTGAAAATCTCTGAAACTTTTTTTTTAACTGTTCTTGTGTCTGTTCTACTTTTTCTACCAATTGATTTATGGTGGGGAAGTTCTAAAAAAGGAAAATACTTAAAAATATATTAGACTTGACCAAAATACCTCATTCTGCAATGCAGACTATTTCCTAAAAATTTCTATTTCTGTCAGTGTGTATCATATCATATAAATGCAGAAGCTGTGTCCTTTATTTATTCTTTGTGCTGTTCTTTATCCAGGTGATTGTAAGGTATTTACTTGATAAATGTTCATAAGTAATGATTAACATAATAACCTTTTAAATTTAAAGGTTTTGTTTGTTTGTATTTTTTACTTTCTATTTTGAAATAGACTTGCAGAAAAGTTTGTTTCTGGTACACACATCACTCAGCTTCCCTTAATGTCAACATCTTACATTACTGTGGGATAGTTGTCAAAACTAAAAAGTTAACATTAGTACTCAGTCTTAACTGATATACAGACATTATTCAGATTTCAGTAGTTCTTCCACTAACGTCCTTTTCATCTTCCAGAATCACACATTGCATTTAGTTATGTCACGTCTCCGTAGTCTCTTCCAATGTGCCATGCTTTTTCAGTCTCTCCTTGTCTTTCATGTTTTGACACTTTTGAAGAATATTCGTTACTTATTTTGCATAATGTTTCACAGTTTGGATTGATTTCATGTTTTCTCATGATTAGATTGAGGTTATGCATTTTTGGCGAGAGAAACATGTAAGTGATATGCCTTTCTGAAGGCATCAGGTCAGGGCATACATTATTGATTGTCATATCTCAGGTGAAATTAACCTGCTAACTTGGTTAAAGTGACGTCTGCTGGGTTTTCCCACATAGTATTATCTTAATTGATGCAGAAAAGTACTCGAGAAACGTTAGTCCCTTTGTCACTAGTAAATATCTTGGGAGAGATAATTAAAGAAAATACTAATTTCCTGTTTCTCTTCAAACTTAGTTCTACTGTCTCAAATTTGTTTGACTTTTCTAGTTTACTTACTTTTCCATACAAATGTTAGAATCAGCTTGTTCATAGTTATGAAAATGCCTGCTGGGATTCTGATTGAGATTGAATTGAATCTCTAAATCTATTTGTGGAGAAATGACATCTTAACGATATTAAGTTTTCTAATACATGAACACGGTGTGTGTATCTCCATTTATTAAGAATTTCTTCATTTTATCAGTGCTTTTTAGCACACAAGTCCTATACATATTTTTAGATTATACCTAAATTTTCATTGTTTTGTGATGCTATTATAAGCGGTGGTTTTTATTTCAAATTTTTATTACTCATTGCCAATTTTTATAAATGTAACTGATTTTTCTACATTGACATCATCCTCTACCTTTGCTAAAACTCAATTTTTAGTTCTAATTTTTTTTGTAAATCCTTTGGAATTTCCTTTGTAGGCAGTCATGGTCTGTGAATAGATGCAATTTGAATCCTTGCTTTCTAATCTATATGACTTTTATTTATTTTTTCCTTCTTTATTGCACTGCCTAGGTCTTCCAGTACTTGTTGAATAGGAGTTAGGGGAACCGATCTTGCCTTGTTCTTGAACTTAGGGGAGAATCATTAATTCATCATTAAGTATCACATTATATCAGGGGTGACTTGTTTTATTATTTTTATCTGCCCATTAGACAGTTGAGTAAACTCCTCTTTATTTCCTAAATGGATGTTACGTTTTTTTGAAGTGTCTTACGCATCAATTGAGATAATCATATGTTTTTCTTCATTACTATAAAAGTATGTCCGATTACCTTAATTCATTTTCATACGTTGAGCCAGCCTTGCATTAATAGGTTGAACCTCATCTGGTATAGCTATATTATTCTTTTTTTATATTTCTAAATTTTATTTGCTAACATTGTGTTGAGTTTTACATCTGTGTTCATTTCTCCTCTCAACCCCTGCTTTCCTTTAGGTTGGACCTAAAGGTTCCTTTGGGTTCTTTATCTCCCCCATCCTACCTTGGTTGCCTTAGTGTTTACAATAAACACCTTTTATAATCAGAGTGCATTTCAAATAACACTATACATCTTTACATGTAGTATATTAAACTTAAAACATTTCTGATTCCCCCTCCCATTCTTTTTACTATGGATGTAACATATTTTAGTTTTCCATATGCTGTAAATATATATTACATTGCTACTGTTTTTACTATACATAGTTAATTATCTTTTAGAGAAACAAAAAGTGAGAAATGCATGAACTTTATTTTATGTTTATTCCATTTGCAGCATTCTTTATTTACTTATGTAGATTCCAGCTTTTCTCTGGCATATGGTTTGGAAAATTCCTTTAACATTTCCTGTAATTTAGGTATTTTGACAATGACTTCTCTATTTTTACTTGAGAAAGCCTTTATTTCTACTTTTTTTAGTGGTTGTATATAACTTTGTTCTAATAAACATATTTTTGGAATAGTTTTAGATTGACAAAACAATGCAAAGATAATAGAGAATTCCCATGCACTCCCATAGTCATCTACTCCTATTATTAAAATCTTACACTAATATCATACCTTTTTTCACAATTACCGGACCGTAGTGATACATTTTAACTGAAGTCCATAAATTATTCATATTGCCTTAATTTTTACCCAATGTCCTTTTTTTCTGGTTTATGATCACCGCATTACGTTTAATTGTCATGTTTCCTTAGTGTCTCTTGGCTGTGACGGTTTCTCGGACTCCCCTTGTTTTTCATGACTCTAACAGTTTTGAAGAGTACTGGGCATTAGGTTTGCTCAGGGGTTTCACTGCTTCTGGTCCTCTCAGCTTACAACTTAAGAAAATACGTGTATATACACACATCGACAAATCTTTCTGTATTTAACCATATGCAGTATATGCATATGTAAGGTACACATGAGTTTATACTGATGTCCCCAACTCTGATCTGTCACCACATGTGTCATTCTAACTGACTCTAATTGCTTATGTGTAAACTCCCACTCCAGTAAGGACACTTTACCTCCCATCATTTATCATGCATTTACTTAATTGTTCATTTCCCAAGGGTGCGCGTGTGTTTGTGTGTGTGTGTATGTATAAATTTTATTTATTTCCAAGGTTACTTAGGTCAGGGCCATTTCCCCCACCCTCTTTAAGGAGGCGATTTCTTACATTTGTCATATAGTTATGTTCTTCAGTCATAGTTTTCATTCAATCCTGAAATCTCCTTGTATCCTAAATTAGTTTTAAAATTTTGCATGCATCAACGTTCATTCTCTGTGCTGTAAAGTTCAGTGGGGTTTGAGAAGTGCTTAGGGTCATGTATCTCCCATTGAAGGACCATGCAGAATCATTTTACTGCCCTAAAAAAAAATCCCTAATGTTTCATCTACTTAACTGTCCTCTTCCTTGAACTGCCAGCAACCAGTTATCTGTTTACCATTTCTGTTGTCTCCCTTTTTCCAGAATGTCATATAACTGGAGTAATAAAATGTGCAGCCTTTTAGACTGACTTCTTTTACTTATCAGTATGCATTTAAGATTCATCTGTATCTTTACCATAAGGTGTTCTTATGTATGTTATTGTGTTTTTTGTTGTTAGCTTTTCCATTTGACTCATAATTTCTAAATTTATGGAAATTTGCTGAAATTACTTTGCCGAAATCATTCATTTAATTTTGCATATTGTCTATCTTTTCCATTAGAGCCTTTATTTATTAATCTTAGTTATTTGCATGCTCCAATATCTGTGCCATCTCTTCAGTCTGATTCTATTATTTTATGTCTAGCCAATGTGTTGTTTTTCACGAAGGTTACCTTCATTGTACCACCAATTTCAGAGTTTTTTAGTGGTGCCTTGTGCTCTGGAGGAGGCTAGTTTATCAGAAGGTCTTTCTCAATTTCTGTCTCATTCTCAGCTTTAGGTCTTGTATTTGCTCTTGCAACTCCCCGAGCAACGTTACGCTGTTACTTGTTATTCGTTGTTTGTCAGCCTGGTTGTGGGGTGAGGGCAGTTCTCTGTTGTTCTGATTTAACCATAGTCTTAGGCAAACACTGTGTCCCTGGGTCTCAGGAATGTGTCCTTCTGAATATTACTGCCTTTCCTCCAGCTGTGGCTTAATGAATGCACAGTCCTGTTCCCTTTCCTAGCAGCAGAGAGATGCTTCTATTTCCTTCTCCTAGATGCAGTGGGTTTTCCCTGGTGCTCTAAGATACCTAGTAGATTTGCTCTCCCCACCCCCACATCCAAATTAAGATTTTTGTTCCATAAAGGAGATAGAGCAGGGTGATACACATGGAGTTTTATGCCCTGGTACACTGGCCCCTGCTCCCCTCCCCTGGGCTGCATCCTGAGCAGCGCTTTATCAGGACTCCTCCTAATTATTTTTGTAAGTATACAGTGCAACCTTGGAGGGAAAAAGCTGCAGTGTTTTTTTGGCTACATAGGCTTCACACTCTCTTGCCAGCCTATATTTTGCCTCCTTAAATTTCTTCACAATTCTAGCTGATTTCTTCTGACCAGTTTTCCACTGCATCTGCTTCAGGTATACAAGTTTTCATATCACGTCTGTCCTTATAGGCACCTATCTCTGTTTAGATTTTGGAGTAACTGGTTACCCTGTGATGCTAGCTCTATGTTAAGTTGAAAAAATTATACCCCTTCAGTTTGCCTGGCTTAATTTTTTTTTTTATTGTATGAATGGAGGCTACTCTCTTTTCTAGCTCTCTGCATCTTGGTGGTAACAAAGCACATTACCTTTAAGAGAGGAAACTCCAGATATTCTTGGATCCACTGGAGTGGCATAATTTTGTGGTACACGATTAGTCTAATTTCACAAGTGGAACAAAAGTCATAGTCTAGACGTCTGACGCCAAATTAAACAGAATATGAACTACTCCCCAAGTGAGTCCTAGTTTATTACAGTAAGAGAGCTGTAGGAAATCCAAAACTATAATTTCTCATTACTCTGCTCATATGTGAGGGGACACGCTCTTGCCAGAGCTCTGAATTTATTTGCCTGACACCGTTCATGTGCTGTCTTACTTAATCCGCATAGGTAACACATGAAGTAGACAACAGGAAAATGAGGCTTACTGTGAGTACGACATTCGTCCATAGTTGCACAATAGCAAGTAGCATGGATGAGCTCTGAACCAAACCAACTTAACTTCAGAGCACAGACATTTAATCACTGAACTCCTCTTCCAGTTCTAAGAAAGGGAAGTAACCTTCAAATAGTCATACCCTTGGTGAATGAAAAGTAAAACCAATCGTCTGCATTTTGAATCACTTAGTCACAATGTGGGAAAGTGAATGGGGGGTAGTTTTGTCAGTTTTTCAAACTCAGAAAAAGCTGCCCATGTGAAATTTTTGAAATCACTCTTGCTTCATCTTTGTGCTGGCCCATCTAACACAACTCCTACTGTTTGGGGTACTTAAATAGAATGTGTGTGTCAATGTGAAATATACACTTAGATTCAGTTGCTAGGACTGAGCTAGCTAGTCAGCTTTTCTTTGTATGGTGAATGACTTTTTCATAATTAATTACAAATATGATCCTCAATTGTGTAGAAAAATACTCTGGATAAAACTTCAAAATTTTAATGAGTAAAAGTGACCAACGTTTGACCTCCTTTCATGGACTCTTAATTGAACAATAAGTAGTTATCCTAAAATAATCATGGACTCCAATGGGACTGTGGTCAAGATGATAATTGCTATATTAGGCTGATTGATTAAGGTTATGGAAAGTTATTAGTGTGAGGGTAGAGGGGTACGAATTTACCTTGTCCTTAGTTTAATTTGAATTCTGTCAATAAAAGAGGAAATAATTGTGGTACACATATTTTATTAAAAAAATAATTTTCTCTTCCAATTAATGTCTTTCTATTCCGTAAGCAATTAATCCAAAAATAAATTATTGCCCACAACCGTCAGAGAGAGCATTGCTATATAACGTTTTCTAGGTTTTATTTCCTCTGATAAGTTAATCTATTGACATAAACTACTACCAACTAAATGCAAATAAAATTAGAAGCCCAGGATCATTTACATATAATTACTTATTCGAACTTGATTAAAAGTTGGTAAGGAAGGAATTAACACTAATTCACCATTTATTTTGCACTGCAGAATGTCCTAGATATATTACATTATTTTATTTCACTATAATAAAATTTGATAAGACAAATTCTATAATCCCCATTTTATAGATAAGGAAACCAAATCTCGAGAGAGGCTATGACACTTGGGTGAGTACACACAGATTTTTAAGTAGCAGTGAATCAGGTCTCATCTGCTCTACTTCATACTCATTCTCTAGAAAATCACAGTCTAGCAAAAATGTGTTCCAAAATAACTTTTCAAAATTATTGGTCTAATTAAAAAAAAAAACATTAATTTCTTCAAGTTCACATAGTTATGTAACGGAGCAAAATCTGGTGCAGAATTGTTCAGAAAATAAATGGCATTAATAATCTTTCAGATCCTCAAGTAACAAGGTGGTTACCCTGATAGCCCTTACTCTCTCAGCAAAACTATTGGCTATGTAAACGTGTGACATTCATGACTGGAGGTGTTAATAAGGCCTCCCTGGAGATTTCAGCCATAATTAGCAGTGATTACTCAGCAAAATAAAATTAAACCAAAATTAAAAAAAAAACAGAGTAAGAGAAAGAAAGAGAAGAAAGAAAAAAATAATAAAAAATACAAATAAAGTAGAAAGAAAGGAGCAATTAAGAGTCAAGCAGCTCTATTTTCAGGTTCTGGCTCCAACAGTTACCAGCCATATGACCTGGAGCAACCAGTTTGACCTCTGAGCTCGCTTTTCTAAGTTGTCAAGAGCAGATAATAACGTCTGTCTTATACGATTATTGAAACATTTAATTACACGAATATTCCTGGCAGTACTCCAGTGTCAAATGAAGACTTAGTAGCTGTTAATTTCCTCCTTTCTTTGTTCTTTTCCTCTTCTTGTGTTCTGGTCTGAAGATCAGCAATCAGCTCGAAATTGTCCTTGGAATGTGGCCCCAGGCATGGGGCATTGTTTTCAGCCATATAGCCAAAAATAACATGGACCCAGGGGAAAATCTATTCGATGTAGTAATGGCTGAAGCTGCTGATGGTATCCTAATTTATACTGAAGTAAAAATACAGAAATCCCTTAGGATGATGACTCTTCAAAGCTTTCAGGAAGCATTATTCTCCATAGGAGGAGAGAATTGCTTTACATTCTTCCCTTTTAATGTGTCTTATTACACCTTTCAAACATATACATTTCGTTGCACACTTCCATTAAAGCATCTCATTATAACTTTCAAATATGTGCATCTCATTACATCTCCTTTAAGCATCTTTACGTATTCTCCATTTGTGGATTTCATTAAAGCCTTTCCCTTGTATATCTCATTACTAAATTACTTTCATGTATGTTATTATAACCTATATTTCTCATTGCATTACTTAAACATGCACATCTCATTACACCTTTCTATTTATGCATCTCATTACACGCCTAAAAAATGTGTATCATATTACATCTTCCTCCTTTGCATATCGTTACATTTGTCCAATTATGCATCTCATTATGCCATTTCATTTATGCATTTTATTATACCCTTCCTTCTATCCATGTCATTACGCTCCTTACACCCAAGCATCTAAGTGTACCTCTGCTGTATGCCATTTTATTCACCTGACAGATATTACCTTCAGTTTTCCATGTGCGATTTTTCTGGCACCCCTTAAAAGTATGAATATCAATCTGAGGACTAATGGCATTACTCGTCTTAAATATGCATATATCATTTCATAGTTAACATATTTAAGAAGATGTTCCTTTTACATTTTAGCCTATTATTTTTCCTTTCCTATTGAAACCTTTTAAGAAAAAGTGACTTGATTCTGTTCTTGATCTCATCACTCCTTTCAAATAGCAGTATTTCCTTTATGATGACTCCCTTACATTTCTTGTTTTAAATCTTCTAGTAGTCTTTTTGAGTATGTATATCTCATTGGTGTCCCTTGGATACACACTGCTATTTAGCCTTGACCAATTATGTTTCTTTTCCTTAAGTCATCTCTCTTTTAGATGGTTGGGGTATCATCTGATTATTATCCTCAGCCATAAGTAGAATTTCCCTGTTGTTTGCTCTTCTCTGGGTTATTATTTTTCCTCTGTACAAATATCCTCTCTCCCTGAGGCAATAGATGCCTTTGGAATACATTAAGGAGTCAAATATAACCAAATGGTTCATGTGTTACTTTACATAAATTCTCTTTTATTATCTGAGCATTTTTGTTGTGGTGCTATTTAAAAGCATAAAATTGTGGAAATTTCAGCATTCACTATGCTTTAATTGTGCAGTTTTGTTAGCAGTAATGAAATAAGCTGTATTGGAGCATTTTTTATATGGACATTGTAATCAAGATTCTACCAATAAGAAATCCATTACAATCCAAATAATATATCCAGGGTTATGTAAATTTGAGTGTAAATTGGGACACTTACTAAGCATAGTTACTTGAGAACATTCATAGATATTGACCCATCCAGCCCAGACATGCCCTTGTCACCAGGAAGGAACATTGAATTAGATTTAGTAGATTAGGTTTTATGTCACAGTTCTACTTTTCACCATGCAAAAAATTTTACTGTGTGGCAAAATTACCTAAGGTTTTAAGTCAGTTAACCAAGACATATCAACGCTTGTATGTATAACCTATAAATATGTGTATAAATGTAGTCTCCTATAAAGGAGAGACAGCTTTTTGATCAGTTGACTTTTTCAGGTGGTTTGTGACATTTTAGATTTTTTTTCATTGTCATCCTTTTTCATTCAACAAGTATTTTTAGCTCCTATTATATGACTGGAACTACTTTTCCAGGTGCTGGGAATAGAGCAATGAAGAGACAAGATCCAGGTCTAATGGAAAACATATTCTTACTAAGGAAATAGATAACAAATGAATACTTAATACAAACGAATGAACAAAATTTCAGATTGTGAGAAATATAGCAGAGAAAGGTGAGGAAGAAACTTGGCACATTGAGGGATCTAGAGATGAACAACAAAGTGTGGCTGTTATCACCCCAGGGGGAAGGGGTACCAGAAGGGGATGTGGTGTCACAGGAGCCAGTGAGAGCTGCAATATGGAAGACGGGCTGCCAGTTGGGAGCTGTGGCCATAGAGGGGTGAAGTCATTGCCAGAACTATAAAGCTGAAGAAGGAAGAAAGCAAGGGAAAAGACCCTGCAGTCTTGCTGCTCACCCTCTCAGGTCCTGCGCACGTCTCCCATTGTCTGGGTCAAAAAGGAACCCTGGTGCTACCTGCTGTGGCTAGAATCTTGGCTGTGTGATCTGAATTAGTGTCCTTGGGCTACTCTTGCAATTTACCACAAACATGGTGGCTTGAACAACAGAAATGTATTCTCATAGTTCTGGAATGTAGACATCTGAAATCAAGATATCCCCAGGGCTGTGCATCCTTTGAAGAATCTACAGGAAAATCTTATCCTTGCTTCTTCCTAGTTTTTTTTGTAGTTACCTCGGTGTTTCTTGGCTGGTAGCTACATCACTCCAGTCTCTGCCGCTGTCTTTACATAGCATTCTTCCTTGTGTGTGTCCCTCTGTGTCTTCTCTTCTTGTAAGGACACCAGACATTGGATTTAGGGCCCACTCTCATCCAGTATGACACCATCTTAGCTGATTATATCTGCAAAGATCATATTTCCAAACAAGGTCACATTCAGAGGTTTCAGTAGGATGAGAATTTTAGGGGAGGAAGCACTAGTCAGCCAGCTTCAGAGCCCAGGTAGTCAATGTTCCAGTTCCAGTTACCACACTAAACGATGTTATATGGAAGACTGTATTTATTTTCAGAGTCCCAATTAAAGAAATTATTTACTGGGACAAAAATTGCCTAAATATGTAAGCTCCAGTGAAGCCTGTACTGACCTGTTCTCTTCAGATCCACTACACAACTCAGGCAAGAAACATTACACCAGTAAGGCAGCAAGAGAGATTGTTGCTGGTGAAGCCAGGAGAGAGTACCCTGGGCTATGGGGCCCTTTGTGGTCTGTCCCTAACTTACGCTCCAACACCTCATGCTTCTCCCTTTCCATGGTGTGTCTTAGCCACATGGTCTGTTTCTTTCCCTTTCTTCAGCAAGCCCAGGGTGTTCCCCTCTTCTGCATATTTGCACTCTGCTAGTGCTTTCCACGTACTTCACCACGTCTGACTCTTTCTCAGTGTTCATGATTCATCACAGTTGTCACCATATCAGAAGTGATACTTCATGAGCAACCACACAGTAAATCTTCCAGGCCTATAACTTTGGCACTCTCTGTCACAACCTGCTCTTGATGATGATTTTTTTTTTTAGCACTGACTACATTTATTTACTTGATATCAGTGTATTTCCTAACCTCTCTCACTGTACTATAAACTGTACAAGAGCAACAGTCCTGTCTCCCTCGTTTGTCACTGAGTCCCCATCACCAGAAATACTTCATTGAGGTACTTAATATGTAAGTAGGAACCAAATGAATTAATTACATGGGGGAATGATTTTTCTAAATTTTATTATTTATTCAACCTGTTTAAAAAAATTGTTGTGATCAAAATCTACGTGATGAATAAGATAATTCTCTTTTTAAATTTTTAAGTGGATGAAGGGTATGTGCCCAAAGAGTTTGTGGTCACATTTCACATGCCTTGCTGTTACCAAGAAGCATTAAACACCACAAATACCCACTGGAGTAGATACATTAGAGATACAATTTGGTGCATTTTAATCTTACTGCAATTATATAGAAGCAATTTAAGTGGATATATTTTGTTATTATTTTATGTTACGAACAATATTCTCAAAGTTTCTAAACTATTAATCATTTTGTAATAGTTACTACTTATATTTTAGGGGAAATGGCTTTATCCAAATTATAAATTTACTCAGTGAAAAAAGCAATACATCAAACTACTGACTTTGTATCACTGTCTTAGGACATACACCATCACAAGTTTATATGTAACATAAATGCTTTCCTGTAGTGACTAATACTTTATTAATTGCTGATTATCAGTATAGAGTAAATTGAAGGAAGAAATTATAAAAAAATAAGGAAACTTGGAACCATCATTTTGCCCTGCTGTTTTTTTTAATAATACAACTCACATAATATCAAACAAATCAAAACTTAGCCTGGAAATAACAATGAACTCTTTCAAAAGACTTTTATCCAGACTAAATGTGAAATAATTTGGGAACAGAAGTTAAGTATTTCTCTATTTTTTTAAGTTTCTATCTGCAGGTCAAAAACTGTTTTCTAAATTTTATAGAATTTTGTTTCCTGTAGTAAGACCAACAGTTTCCCACAATGGTCCAATAAATGAGCGATCTGAATGAGTTCATATACTTGGAAGCTATATGAACTGTGGACTGTAGAAATATATAGTGACTCTTTGATCATAGACATACTGAGCAGTTCTATGTATAGTTTTATACACAGAGCATAGTCTGACACATCCTCAGGAGATGCTCACCAGAGATTTAAGAGAAACTTGTATATTCAAAACAGATATATGGCAACGTTATTTCTTCAAAGCGCTTACCTAGAGAAACCACTTGCGGCAATCATATTAACTATTCCACATCCTTTTTGACATCAGAAGAATTTTGATTTGAGTCCTCAGGACTACATTTTCAAACGCCGTCTCCAAACTAAATCAGGCCTTCCTGCACATACACCAAAAATAGGATGTGCACTTGTTCCTAAACTGAGGTGTGCTTGCATCTACATGTCTTTGAATCCTTTCCCAGCCCTGAAGTAAAAGAACATGTACAAATGTGCACATTGCAGGTATGCGCGCACACACACACACACACACACACACAAACAATGTCATAATTCAAGCAAAGACCTTCAGAAGATTTTAATACGTTCCCAGAGGGGAAGGGTGTTTGGGGTGGGCAAGGTAGATGAAGGGCGTCAGCTGTATGGGGATGGATGGTAACTAGACTTGTGCTGGTGACCACTTTGTAGTGTAGACAGATGTTGAATCCTGTACACCTGAAACTGAGATTGTTTAAAAAATAAAACTTTTAAAAGATCTTAATATTACAGTCAGCATATTTTGTATATTTAAATAATAAACAGTAGCTTTTAACTGAGCAATTACTATATGTTTGACACTGTGCCACATACTATGAGGCAGAAAGAGTTATACAGTTATTGCTCCATTTCACAGACGAGAAAGCAAAAGCTTAAAGAACTTTGCATATCTGAATTCGCAGAGTTAATAAATAGAGGAAGTAGATTTTAAACAGAAGACGTCTTGACTCCAGAACATGGATTCCTCATCTATACTACATCCTAAGTATTATTAGCACACTATTTGTTTTAAGAATCCCTAAAATAGCTTCCTGACCTACAAATCTGTAAGAGAAATACATTTTTTGGGGGTTGGGACACTTTTTTTTAAAGGCATGCCTTTTAAAATTCAAACAATCCTTAAAAGATTTAACACATTAAAATTCTGTTTGTTTGTAAGCACAGCTACTCATGAGAGTAGGGGCTATTTCATATTCGTTCTTCAATTCCCTATGTCTAACCTAGTACCCTGCCCAAACTATGAGATTCACATAGATGATACATGTAGAGATACTAAACAGCTATATGAGAGTGCTAGACAAATGTGAGTCTGTGTGTGTGAGTGCAAGTGGAAAGCAAAGAGAATGGATTATGATGCAAAGAAAGTCTAAGAAAACCCCTCCAAGGCGCATAGGAAATACATTTATACTGATATTTTTAATCCAAAAATAGAGGGAAGGGGTGTAAATAGAAAATAATTCTTGCTGTAAATACTATTTTACTATAAATTCACCGTTGAGTACATGGATTTATTAGCTATAATAAGTAATAGATAGTAAGTAAATTATGGTGTATGTGATATATGTTATATGGGAAGGTGATTTGTATGATGGAAAAAAGAAAACTTAGGGCAAGATAGGAAATTTGGAAGCATAGGAGGAAGGATCACAATTTAAATAGACTGGACGGTGTAGACTTTGTGAAGAGAGTAAGATTTGGACAACGTTTTTAAGCAGTTGGAGGAGTTATTAAAGCGGAGATCTAGGTGTGGCCCTTGAATGCTCACTCTAGCCAGAGCAAACTTCTAGATCAAAGGTCTTACTGCAGAAAGGTGTCTAGCCTATTCAATAAATAGCCATAGGGTGACCGACCTTCCCAGTTAGCCTGGAGTTACCTTGACTTATCTTTGAATGTTCCCTATTCTCAGCTCCAGGCAAACTGGAACAGTTGGTCACCCACAGTCCAGCACAGAGGACAGTTGGCTGGAGAAAGGAGTGAGAAAGAACAGTGCCCTAAGTTCAAAATGGCAGTGGCGGAACATCACATTATAGCCTTTAAGACGTTGCAATAATGCTTGCTTTGGGGTTTTGAATAGAAGAAAATACAGTCTGACTTACATTTCAAAAGATCACTCTGTAGTGTTTCACAAACAGAAGCCAAGAGGCTAGTTAGGAGGTTAGAACAATCATCCAGATGAGAGATTATAGTAGCTGTTCTATCGGTTTATTAGGGCTGCCATAATAATGTACCACAATCTGGGAGGCTTATAACAACAGAAATTTATGTCTCACAGTTCTGGAGGCCGGAAGTATGGAATCAAAGTGTTGGGCCATGCTCTCTAAGAAACCTGTACAAGAAAGGTGATTTCTTTGCCTTTTCCAGATCCTGGCGGATTGCCCTCCGTCCTTTGGTGTCCCTGGGTTTGCAGATGTTTCACCCCGATCCTCCATCTTCACGTAACTCTCTTCTCCTTGTGCATGTGTTTCTGTCTCCCAATTTCTTTTTTATGAAGACAGTCATATTGTTTAGGGTCCATTCTGATTACCTCTGTGAAGACCGTATTTCCAGACAAGGACTGACTCTGAGGCACTGGAGGCCAGGGCTACAATGTATCTTCTTGAGGGGACACAGTGAAACCTATACACTTACAGAGGTCAAATTCTATACTTTGAAGGAAAGCAAGTAACATTTCCCGACAGATTAAATTTGGGAGGTGAATGAGAAAGAAGTGAAGTTTATCTCTGAGATTTTAGCCGTAGAAACTAAGAGTTGTTATGATCGAGTGAGATTGGAAAGGCTGTGGGTGCAGTAAATTTGCAGGCAAGATCAGTTCAATTTTGAATGTGTTGAGTTTGGAATACCTGTTACCATCCAACTGAAGGTGTAAAGTAGACAGATATATAAGTCATCAGGTGAGACAAGGTGAGAATGGGGAAGGAGATGCTAGAATTTGAAGATAATATATGATATCTCTTTTGAACCTGAGAATAGCTTTGAGATTGTTCGAGTAGCTATTATTAATATCTTCACTTTAAAAATCTTAAGAAAGTGGATCTAAAGCAGAGTTTAATCACTCATATATGTCAAAACAATTTGAATGAAAGTATTCTTTAAATTTACTTTTGTTGTTTTTCTTTTGTGATCAAGGCCTGTCTATTTTAGAATCATAAATAGTGGGACTGGGAAGGAGTGATGAGAATAGCAAGGCCAGATCCGCGTCTGCCTGCTTGTGTGATGAAGGCTGACCCAGCAGCCTTGACCAGACTCTTGATTTGAGGAGAAGTGTGAGGACAGTCTGGGTGGAGATGAATTGTCCATGAGGGTAGAGGTGGGGGTAAATTGGCTCTGGCAGCCTCTAGACCAGGTGAAAAGGGCTGGAAGGCTCACAACACCGTTGGCCAAGAGCACCCTATCTAGCTCTGTCTGCGCCTGCTGTAAAGCCATATTCTGCAGGGGGAACCATAGTGTCCTCTAGTTTCCAGGAAGGTTCCAGGTGGTCAAGAGCAACCTCGTATTTTCTGAAGCCAATGAGATCATCTTCCCTCCATACTGCATAATGCTTAACAGGAAAAATGCTAAAGATGGAATTAGAATATAACTGTGTGAATGATATAACAATACTCTACAGAATTTAAATGAAAATTATTTTTTAAATATTTGGTTGTTATATTCTCAGGTATCATGAATATGTTAATATAATGATTCAGAAGCATGATCTTTCATCACTTAGATCGTTTCCAATTGATTTCAGCTGGTGTCATGAAATACCCAGGAACAAACAAATACTTATTTTATTTGAATATTACAAAATCCCTACGATACCTCTAAGAGACACTGTTAGAGAATAAAAGATAGATTGATTGACGTAATCTCCAAGTATTTTGGAAAACACTAATTTTGAAGTAAAAAAAAAATCTTTTAAGTGGAAGATATAAAACTTTGGGATAACATTCACAATTGCCTTCAAAATTTGAGAGCATAACTATCGAAACTCAGTATTTCAAAGTCTGTCACAGGAGCCAACACTGTCAGCATTTCTAACGGATGGCTCCTTAGAGTTCTGGCACACCGTCCTTGGTGTAGACTGGCATCACAGTGGATTAGCTTTTCAGTTTCTTTCCAGCTCTTTTTCCCTTCCACATACACAATCTGTCTGTGTCTACTTTATTTCTATCAAGTTGAGAAAATGAGCTGAGGTAGAAGAAGAGCGAAAATTGACAGGGGATACATTCCTGACCAGCATTTGTTATATATTCTCTAACAGATAGAGAAACATGTCAAAGAATGACCAGAATTTGTAATCTCTCAAGACACAAATCCCATCTTGATTAGGATGAAGTTAAAAGGAATTTGACCTTCAGAAAGTTATACTTGGATCTAAGTTTTGAATGTCTGCCAGTCTTCTTTGATTATCTTTCCAACAAAGATCTGTAATTTTCCACATTTACTCTAATTCTTTTATGCAAATTGCAGACAGACAAAGTATAATACACCACATTAAATTTATTATTAAAAAATTTGAATGGCCTAATGTTGGCTTTCTCAACCTGAGAACTATTAACATTCCACATAATTCTTTGTTGTGAGAAGCTGTCCTATAGCACCCTCAAGTTGTGACAACAGAATGTCACCAGACATCACCAGAAGTCCCCTGGGAGGCAGAATCACTTCCAGTTTAGAATTACTCATCTAAAACAAAGGCACACTTCTGCTATATTTCTTTTTTGGTTGTTTGCTTTTATCTTTCTGTTGCATTTAAACCAAGGTAATAACTGTCCTTTTACACTCTTACCCACCTCTGTTTCTCCATGCTTTGTACTGATTGACTTTTGGAAGTTTTCCTTTTCAAAATTATGCAGAACTAATGACCTAGTAAGAATTAGTCTTTCTGGCTTCCTGTTAACCGTAATTCCCTCTTAGCCGGCTCCTTCATACTTGTCAGTGCAATGATAATTGATGTCTGTAATAAACCCAAAGCCCTGTGAAATTCTCAAGTGCCTTTTCAATAGCCAAAAGAAAATTATGTTTCATTAAATATGATTTTAAGGTTAAGTGTGTTTTATTCTATTCAAATTCTTGAAACACTGGGGTCATGCACAAATGATAACTTGCCCCATTCTTTGACCAGGGCCTAATACAGAGGTAATACTGTTAAAGCCCTTTCAGCATGACAAAATGATCTAATGACACTAAGATACCAAGTTAGACCATAATTGGTATTTGTTGTTTATTTCTCAGTTTCACATTCCACACTATAGTAGATGTTTTCAAGCCTTGACTGCACACACTCCTGTATTACCTTCTTCTGGAGTTAGTTACAAGTTTGGAAACAGGATCTTGGACGTGGGAAAGATTATAAAGTAAAATTGTAGCTGGCAGTACAAAGCTAAGCTGCCTACCTGTAAATGGAACTTAGGGCTTCATGTTCTCGACTGGAGTTTGTAGGACGTCTCAGTCTCATGATGGAGCTTTTAGAAATTCCTAAGAAACTCTAGCCCTTTGACTGGTACTTGTCAAATAATGAGTTATCATCATTTCAAATGCCTGCTGCATCCTAAATTATATCATTTACTCATGAGCACAGAATGTACTAGGAAGAGAAAGACAAACACATCATAGGGATTAAAAAATGAGATATCTCAATTGTTCAGGAGAAATAAAAAACAAATATTGAGGTAAATAAATTATGGATAGATAATTAAATTTTCTTAGAAATACATGAATCAAAATAAAGTTAAATAATTACTATTAGAACGGCAAGTTCTACATCAGGTTTTTATGTCTTTGCTGATAAGAATTATGACTGTTTATCACTGTGACTGATTTGTCCTGTGAGTCTGAGTGTTTCTAAAATATGTATCTGTTGGGATGGAAATGACAGAAAGATGGCTTGGAATGCTGTCTTAGACTGGTAAAGGGGATCCTAGCATGTGACTTTTTGGTAGCGTTCGGAATGAAGTTAGCCATTCAGGAGGAATCCCGATGAGCTCACAACCTGAAGATCCTCCAGTGCCTTAGGAAGAGAGGAGTCAGAAAGCGAAAGCTCTAAGGCAAGATTGAGCTTGGCTTGTGCCAGGAACAACTGGCCAATGTGGATAGGGCAAGTGAGTGAATGAAAGAGAAGACCAGCTAAAAAATGGGCAAAATATTTGAATAGGAATTTTTCTTCTGTGTGTTTGAATCGCTACTTTGTGTCATATTCTTGCTCAAATATAGCTTCATTTCCTCCTCCTTTCTTTGTGCTGTTAATGTCATATAAATTACATCTTTATATTAAATTTAATAATACATTTTTTTAAATTTAATATTTAATTAAAATTTAATAATTTTTTTTTAGAACACAATGTTTTATTATTAAAATAAAAAACTTTGTATAAAAGCATAACAGATCAAAAGCTCTATTTACAGTTATTGATTCAAGGTCCAATTATGCACCAAAATACTGAAGGGGCACAGCTACTGGCTGCACATGCAAAGCAAAATGAATACACACACACTTAGATTCCACTTCTACCGAATGATTTGATTTATGCCAAAACAGGGGAAGGGAGAGACGACACATGAAATCTGCCCATAAGCTAAACTGGCAGAGACGTTATGTTAGCCAGCTGTTGAAAGTCACCCTTCTCCAAAAAGGCACTTCTCAGAGTTATAAAAGTGCTTCTTGAGGACGTCACCGCGGACTGCAGGGGCCTGAGCCGTGGGTTCATGAGTTATCACCTTTCCAGTTGTGTGTTTCTCATTTCTGTAGCATCCTGCTGCTTTTCTATTTAGAATAGCCCTTTCAATATTTCTTTTAGCATGGGTTTAGTGTTGCTAAACTCCTGCAGCTTTTTTTTGTCTCTCATTCTTGATATTGGTAATTTGTGTCTTCTTTTTTCTGAAGAGCCTGGAACCAGTTCCATAATGATGTAGATAGGCTTTAATTATGTGAGCCTGCCCCCTTCCTCTGGATGACTCCTCTGTCTGTCTGTGAAAGTCCCGAGCCAGTGCCCTTTGACAAAGGAGGCAAGAATATACATTGGAATAAAGACAGTCTCTTCAGCAAATGGTGTTGGGAAAACTGGACAGCAGCATGTAAAACAATGAAGCTAGAACACTCCCTTACACCATATACAAAAATCAACTCAAAATGGATTAAAGACTTAAACATAAGACAAGATACAATAAACCTCCTAGAGGAAAACATAGGCAAAACATTATCTGACATACATCTCAAAAATTTTCTCCTAGAAGAAATAAAAGCAAGAATAAACAAATGGGACCTAATGAAACTTACAAGCTTCTGCACAGCAAAGGAAACCAGAAATAAAACAAGAAGACAACCTACGGAATGGGAGAAAATTTTTGCAAGTGAAACCGACAAAGGCTTGATCTCCAGAATATATAAGCAGCTCATACAACTCAATAAGAAAAAAATAAACAACCCAATCCAAAAATGGGCAGAAGACCTAAACAAGCAATTCTCCAAGGAATACATACAAATGATCAAAAAGCACATGAAAAAATGCTCCATATCACTAATTATCAGAGAAATGCAAATCAAAACTACAATGAGGTATCACCTCACACCAGTCAGAATGGCCGTCATTCAAAAATCCACAAATGACAAATGCTGGAGAGGCTGTGGAGAAAGGGGAACCCTCCTACACTGCTGGTGGGAACGCAGTTTGGTGCAGCCACTATGGAAAACAGTGTGGAGATTCCTCAAAAGACTAGGAATAGACTTACCCTATGACCCAGGAATCCCACTCCTGGGCTTGTATCCAGAAGGAAATCTACTTCAGGATGACACCTGCACCCCAATGTTCATAGCAGCACTATTTACAATAGCCAAAACATGGAAACAGCCTAAATGTCCATCAACAGGTGACTGGATAAAGAAGGTGTGGTATATTTACACAATGGAATACTACTCAGCCATAAAAACCGACAACATAATGCCATTTGCAGCAACATGGATGCTCCTGGAGAATGTCATTCTAAGTGAAGTAAGCCAGAAAGAGAAAGAAAAATACCATATGAGATTGCTCATATGTGGAATCTAAAAAACAAAAACAAAAACAAACAAACAAAAACAAAGCGTAAATAAAGGACAGAAATAGACTCACAGACAGAGAATACAAACTTATGGTTACCAGGGGGGTGGAGGGTGGGAAAGGATAGACTTTGAAAAAAAAAATTAATAATACAGCTTTTTAATAATATAATTTTCTAAATATAAGATTTTACAGTTAAAAATAAGAAAATTTATAATTATAATGGATTGTATGATTCCTTTTATAATTACACTTACTGGCACGTTTTCTTTCATCATGTGAATTTGAATTCTCATCTGGTATCACTTCCATTCAGACTGAAGAATTTTCTTTAGTATTTCTCACAAGGCAGGTCTGATGTCAACGTATTCTCTCTGTCTTTGTTTATCTGGTTAGGTCATTATTTGCCTTCATTTTTGAAAGATAGTCTGCTGGATTCTTGGTTGACAGCTGTTTTTTGTTTGGTTTAGTTTTTCTTTCAACATTTCAAATGTCATCCTGACATCTGCCTCCTGTCCTCTGTCATTTCTGGTCAGAAGTTATCTGTTAATCTTAATGGGGTTCTTTTGTGCATAATGAGTCATTTTCTCTTGATGCTCTAGAGATTTTGTCCTTTATCTTTCAAGTGTTTGGCTGTGATGTGTCTAGGTGTGGATCTCTTTGTGTTTATCTTTTATGAGTTTGTGAAGGTTCTTAGATATGTGAAGTTTTTCGTTTAATTTGGAAATTTTTTAGCCATTATGTCCTTGAACAATTTTTCTGCCCCTTTCTCTCTGTCCTCTCATTTTGGTACTATCATTATACATAAGTCAGTTTGCTTAATTGTTTCCCACAGATCTTTGAGTCTCTATTCATTTTATTTCTTTTTCTTTCTGTTTCTCAAATTGGAGTACTTCTGTTGATCTATGCTGAAGTTCACTGATTCTTCTTACGATCAAATCTACTATTGAGTCTCTCCCCTTAAATTTTTGTTTCAGTTATTTTATTTTCAATTCAAGAATTTCTATTTACATCTTTTTTCATAATTTATTTCTCTTTATTGTTATTCTTTATTTGATAGGTTGTTATTATCATACCTTCCTTTCATTTTTTAAACATAGTTTATTTTAGTGCTTTGAACATATTTATAGTAACTGATTTGAAATATTTTTCTACTAAATCCAACATCTGGACACCTTCAAAGGCATTTTTATTACCCACATGCTTTCACTGTGTGGATCATACATACTTGTATGTGCATCTTCATAATTTTTGAGACATTTTATAGTTGTAAAATATAACATATAGCAATTTTGAATTATGAAGCTCATTCGGCAGAGTTGGTTTTCACTGCTTTATATTTGCTTGTTTAGTGGCTTATTTTTATAAATTCTGTGAAATCTGTTTTCTCTATAATGTACAACCTCTGATACTGTGGCTTAGATTTTTGTTAAAAAAACAAAAACAAAAACTTAAGTCTGGATTGCTAAATCACTGTAGCTTAGTAGTCAGTCAAGGGTTGGTTGGAACTTGTGCTTAAGCCCCCTGAGGCAAGAAGGCTTCCACATGTTGCCCATGGATCTGTGGTGTCTTGAGGTTTCTTTAGAAGTTCAAAGTGTCTACAGGTCTGTTGTGCATTAGGCTCACAAGTCGTATCTTCTATCGCTCCTGCATGGGCATAGTTTTGTGCAGGTACTCAGCCCTCCAGATCACCAGGCAGGCATGGAATCTTAGCAGGGTCTCTTTGACTCTCTCTGTCTTTGGGTCTCGCTGTTAAATTTCTGTCTGGTCTGCTGTTTGTTTTATTTCTAATCCTATAATGGAGATGTTAGTCTTCCCTGGTTAATTGCCACTATGACCTATTTTGAATTTTGATAAAACTTCTAGGAATTTTTTTTCATTTTATGCTGCAAATAAAGCCACTCCCCTCAGGCAAATATACTTAGCTGACTATTTCTTATAGCCTGCCATGCCTACCCTTGTCAGAACTTCTGCATCACAGACATGGAGTTGTCAAGGTGATGCCAATCACTGGTCCTGTGAGGAGATGCTTAGAGTAGAATTTCTACATCCTGAAGCTGGGGAGAAGGTATGGAGCTGTAGATCCTTGTGAGCTGCTCAACCTGTCCAGTATAAAACTTCTGCGACACAGAGCAGGGATGGGAGGAAATGGCAGCCCCTGGTATAAACAGCACAGACCCCTACCGTTCATAGTGAAGTTTAGTAAATTCTCTTGAATAAGTGCTTCTGATTTTTATATGCCTTTTAATCAATTTCCAGAGACTAAAGATGGTTGTTTTGGACAGTTTTGTCCAGTTTTTCTTTGACTATGAAGAGAGGATTTGTCAAGTTCCTTACAGCCATCCTGGAGTATTTTGATTTAATTTAATACATGTAATTAAGGTATGTAAAACACATGGCAAAATGGATTTGGTGATCTGTTAAGACCCCTTTAAATTCTTACTATTCATGATTCTCTGAAGCATAATACACATGATTGAAAATCTCTCACCGCTTACCTCCATGGATTATAACTTTTATTGCTGATCTCAATATTGTCTTCCATCAAAGAAGCTGACCACAAATATGGATTAAATTACCTTTGAGTTAGTGATTTACTTAAACTGACCAGAAGCTTAATTTTACCTTGAAATTTGAGTAACTACGAACATGTTAAAATGCCTACCTTTCCCCCCGTGCCTTTATCCAAATTTTCTTCTGCCAAAACATTCTGCATTATTTAATCACGGAAGGCACTGTTTTCTTTCATTCTTCCAGTGAAACCAACTTCAATCATACAAGCAATTCAAACCAAATAGTTAAGAGAAAACTATCAAATTTTGTACCTTAAAGGCCAATGACACTTTTAAGATACACACGTGAAAGAAATTCAGTTAAAATGGTAGCCGTCATGGAGAAAGTGGTATGGCAGAATTCAGTCAGTTCACAGCAGTTGCCGTTTATATTAGATTGTTTATCATTTCTTCCCTCTTCCCTCAATTTTTAACCTTTTCTTTAATCTCAGGGTTCTCCGATTTCCTATATATGGAATATCTAACATACCTCTTCTAGGTTGCCATTACTTCTCAGCTATTATGTATTGCTAAGTATGATACAATACACAAGGAACTCTATGACAATACTAATTAATGTTTTTAAAATTAAAGTACCAAACACTGGCAATTTATAGTGAATTTTCAAAGGCAACCTAAAATAATTCATCAGAAATAAAATAACAAATATTTTCTAGAATAAACTGAAATGCTTGAGTTGAAATTAATAAGGAGAACTATGCTATCCAATATATAACTCAATGCTTAGAGTATTCTCAGTAATGATGATATGGCTAACCTTAAAAAATAAACAGCAGCTCATTATTTGGCAGACAGCCAAAGGAATATTGGCATATATAAGTAGTCCCTGAAAAGTGTACAAGATGTAGGAATTAATTATCCTAAACTAGTTAATTGTTTCTTTTCACTCAGGGCATGAACCTATTTTTGATAACTGTTATTAATTAATTTCAGGGGAAAATCCATATTAAAGGTCTCCAGAAATCTTCCTTGATTGCTCTGTGGTGAAAAATAAGGAAACTTTTTCTGCTAGTAATATAAAACATTCCAAAAGGGGTTGTGCTTACCTGGCTTGCTATCTCAGAATCAGAATTTAAAACACTGACTATATACAGGTTTAAAAATATTATTTCTGGAGTATTTTCTTTTAAGTGGCACCCAAATCCACACTATGAAAGAACTATATGCCATTAGCAGTATAGTTAATATAAACTTCACATACGGTTACCTGGAAGTAATACTCGTTGGGTTTCATCAGACTTTCTCTCTTAGGGTCCTGGAAGACCCTTAGCTTAATTTTACTTAAAGAATAACTTTTATAATATTGAATCTGGTTTTCTCTTTTCATTGGCCAGTTTATGGGTTCTCTCCTTGCTCTGTACTAACATGCCGAAATGTATATTTCCTTAGAGCAGTAATCCTTACTGCTGATTGAACACAGTGATCACACTTGGCCGCTGCAGTATCTCAAGTGTAAAATCTTAAATTTGATCTTTATTCAAGCACATTTAAAGATGGTTGCAATCCTTCAGTGGTTTTTACAAAGGGCCTGGTTTTAATTCCTTACTGTCTGTGCTGGGCTGCAGTTCTGCCCTGTCTTCACGGGTGCCTCACTTGGTTGTCACATCATATTCTCTATGACCTATATACGTTTACTGTTTTGTAGAATTTGCTCTGGATTGTAAATCTGAGGCATTTTTTTCTTTTTTCTTTTCATTTTTATCTCCATGAATTTTTTGAGAGCTAATAAATTCTAATTTTTCAAACTATGTGTTAATCATCTACTGAAGAACTTATAGACCCCCTATGTTTTCCTAATCAGCACCTTTGCCTGCAGAGTAAAGGATTTTAATGCCCAATGATTCCATACCTTGATGTGTGGGCAACAGTTTCTAGAACTCAAATGTGTATCTTACTTAAATTTTATTATGAAAAGAGAGTGCAAAATTAACTAGATAATTTATTTTGTGGGGTAAAGAGTCAGAAATGTTCCTAATGCTGGTAAAGAATCTCTGATTTATTGAAGTATTTTGCATTTCTTCTTGAAGTATGTTAGTGGTAGGACAGATAGCTAGATTGATCTAAATCTTTCTCGTGCCTTCTCTCCGTTTGCTTATTAAAACAGCATGTAAACAGTGTCTACAGTAGCTAGCAGAGAATTTAACCTAGAATGATAACACAAAAATAAGTATGTAATGAACACATCCTTAAACTACACTAATACATTCAAATAAACATTTCTTTGGCAAAGAGAAAAACTATAAAAGTCATATAATAGATAAATTTTAAGGACAGTTCAGGAATATTGGTGACCCCAGCACACAGAAACTTAAATAAAGTTGGTAGAACTTCATGAATCATTAAAATATGAATCTAAAAGCAAGGGTTTTCTATAAAGCTAGGGAAGGAACATAAGACAGTTTTACTGGTGTCATAAGGGAATGTTCAAGATGATTTTTACCGTATGTTAAACATGCTATTTCTCTCATTGAGATTATATTCTCTTTGTTACCAAACTTGCAGTTTGAAATGTTGACCAGTTCCTCTTATTCATTAGATATATTTAGCAGGACAAAAATCTTATGTTACCCTGACTTTTTTTTTTTTTTTTAATTCCTATCGGTACCAGATTGAATAAAAAAGATCCCTTCAGTAGCCTCTTAAAATATTCTTCCTGACACAAGCTTCATCTACCTACAACCCATCATTTCTACATGTCATGCAAATATTCTTTAAATGTTCTTTTCTTCTAAGAAAAATTCACTAACTTAATCCTTCCAAGACCTTGAATTGCTTTCTGGTTAAGTCTAAAATTCTCTACCTAGTTTCAAATGATTAGAAAAATCTGATGCTATGCTTCCTTTTTCTCTGTGTCTGCCTCACAGACATTTCTCTCTTCATCAGATTGTTTTCTTTGCTCTTCCATAAAAAAAAATTCTTCTACTTCCATGAACTTTATGCTTATTTTTATCCTTGCATGAATATAAAATTTCACCTATTCAAAACTTAAAAATTCAAATTAAAATAAAAAGTTTTATTTTCCATGAAAGATTTACTGACTGACCCTTTAATAATAATTCTCCCTTTTGAAAAGCTATAGCATTTTTAGTATATCATACAGTTTAGTCCTTAACTATGTATACTATTTTGTATTGATGGTATCATTGGGGTGGATTTGATTTATTGAATAGCTATTAATGCTTCTATTTAGATATTGAATTCTTAAAAGTAATTTCAATCACTTGAGTGTCATAAGAGATCTATCTAACCAACTTAGTATTCTATTCTGAGGCTACTAAGTTGCATTTGGATTTCCATTTCTTATCGAAATTTAATTGTTGATTCTAGCAAATAAAAGAGAGTGTTCCTACATTTATTCTTTCGTTTCAAAGAAATCTTGTAGGCAACTGGGAAAGCCTGAATGAAGAATTACTAAACAGTGATGCTCTTATTTATACAATACCATCTGACTGAGGAGTTTGAAAGGAAAAATGAGGCTTAATAGGTACGGTCACACTGTGTAAATGTGCTAATGTTATCACACTCTCTTCACCATAAGAACATATTTGATTGACATGTATCTGCTCTTCTCCAGTGATGTACGTCTTGTTCATTGTTTTGGGCGGAGTTAGCTGCCAGACGTTACAACTGGGGAATCAAGCTGAGGCACTTTATACCTTATTTGCGTTTCCTCTTTCAATATCTTTTATTTATTTTATAGAACAATTAACACAATTCTCGGTAATAAGCTAGGCTATGCTAAATGTGAATCTTAGACCACAGAATTCCAGAGATTCTATTCTAATGCTCTGTTTCCCCTCACTCAGCCAAAAAAAAACGGATAGAAGAGTGAAGGGGGATCCTGTTTCTTAATTCACCTTTTTTATTATATCTTTAACAAGAAAAGGAAATATTTCTCAGTGTGAGCTTAATTAAAGTAAAAGAGTTTAAAAGATGGAAGAATCATGTTGTTTCTTAATTGTGTTGTTGACTCAACATGTAACGATTGTGTCCACTTGTCCCCCTGTAACATCATCAGCTTTGGTTGCATCTACTTGTATACAAGTTCATTAAGGAAAAAAATATCTTCCCTCACTGTTTATTTTAGAACTAAACCCATAATCTTTGGATGAAAATCACTTGTGTGCTACTCTTTAGGATTTTATTGGTCTCTGGTTGTAGCCACGTGAGAAGTAATCAATAAAATCACACGTTTTCATTTAACTTGAAGTCATCTTTAGGTTACTTCAATCTTGCCCAAAAGATAATTTGATGAAGAAGTTATTTCACAGTCAGAAACTTGAGTTACAATATTTTTCTAGTAGTAAACGTTGTATGTTTAATGGTTTAAATGTTGTAAGAATAAACAAAAAAATGGATAGTGTGTGGGGGAAGCTGTGTCTTGAGACTGAGAAGCTGTGCAAACCAAAGACGGAATGCAATAAATAAAAATCAAGAATAAGTAAAATTACATTTAAAAAAATCAACATCATTAAGAGGAGAACTGAAAAATATTTTAATCAAGGTAGAATCTAATCAGGTGAAGAGAATATTCCAAATCAGAATAAATCCCTCCAGGTACTCTCATTTCAGCATCCGCTCCCATTCCTACTTCCTGTCTTCACTGAAGACATTTTAGTGAACAGGGCTAAATCCAAGTGAAATGCTCAGGAGTCACTGTCAGAGGGAAACCCATTCTTTCGGCTCCGCTTAGAGGAAGAATCATAGTGAAGTTTGAGTGGAAAATAAAAAGTGTTCTCATATGAGGCAAGGGCTTGGGTGAAGGAATTGAAAGGAAAGTCTGAGTCTACGTGCTTTGGAACGTGTTGGGCAAATAACTGTCTATCCTTTCTCCCATGTGGTATCAGGAAAGCAAAATGTTCCACAAATCTACATTGAGAAAACAAAAGCAAAATCACGAGAGAGATCATGGTAGGAAAGGCAACATTCCTGACAAAGCCCTAGAAATCATATTGATTATCGCAAAATCAGGTATTTATTCAATAAATATTATTGACTGTCTTCCTACATCAGGCACTGTGATGATTGGTGATTGGTGAGGCCAGTAAGTAAATCAATGATTATAATAGTAGATGTTGCTGTATCTATATCTATTTCTATATCTGTATCTCAAGAGCTCTGAAAGGAGCAGGGAAGAAGATTTGGGTCAAGAAGAATCTAGTCACCTTCGTGAGCTAATTCCCAAAAAATCAGCAAGCATAAGCCTCATCGTTTTATTACTCTTGTTAGAACAATGCCAACTCCAAATTTAATTTTCTGTCTTAAAGCCTGTCTTTGATCTTTGCAACAAGCACCACCTTTATGGTAATAGGCACATTATTATATTTCCGTATCAGTTACATTCTGTATGATGGAAATTCTAGTGAACAAGTAGTAGTGGGCATCTTGGTCTTGTTTTGGGGGTTATATTGAATTCTTTAAATGCTTATGAAGATTCATAAAGAGCAGGTAAGATATATAGCATTATTTTTCTACTTTCTTTAGTGGAAATTTATTCAAAGGATCAAATACTCTAGATTTAAGATCACTCTGGGTTATAACTTGCTTTCAAAAGACAGCAGTTCTTCTTAAACAATCTAAATTTAAATTTTCCATAATCAAAATAAACATTCTACTAAACTAATGTTATCATCAGAGTCATTTTATAATTATTTCTGGGAAAGAGTAATTTTGAGTGGTAACTTTTTCATAATATCAAAAATGCAGTCAATTTTTAGAATTCAAAAGACTCGTCCACTTGGAGGATGAAGTGCTTTAGCATAGGTACTAAAACTGCTCACTTCCTCCCAACACAGTGGTGATTTAAAATAAACTGAATTCTTCGTCTAAGGCAGAACATATGCATACAAAAAAATCATTGCTTCAAAAAATACGAAGCCTTAAACCTGTTTCCCAAGATGTGATTCCGAAGTGCAGCAGGCGGACTGTTGTTTCGGAATATGAAAGGGAGATATAAGTGATGGTTCTGATCAAAGATCATTTTGAATTCTCTCCTTTTTAATGGAGATGAAGAAAGCACATTTTGTATGGAGTTTTGTTTTGACTCGGCCTGCCATGAAGCTGTTTAAATCAAGTCTTATACCCACGTTATTTCGATTGCCAAAAACATCAAAACAGCAACAAAGAAAAAGCCAACCTTGAATTTTCAGCTTATATTTCAGCCCTTATAAACAAGTTACCATGGAGATGATACCCAAGTGAGCTACAGGCTTGACTCAAAACAGCCACGGTGTGTGGACCATCAGCACAATATAACATGGCATCAGCGCTATTCATGACAAAACCTTCACACATCCTGTGGTACTTAAAAGTTCTTTTGCAGAATGCCAGGTGAAAGCTTAAAATTTGTCGAAAACTGTCATGGACTTGCTTAAAAGGCAGCAAAATCAGGAGGGACAAACTAAGAATTATATGGTTGAATATTACAAATTTGTTAACAACTTTAGATTTTTTGAAGATGATGATTTGAGGTCGTATTTTCTGAGCCTTTTAAGGAAGATGTAGGTCTAGAAGAAATTTTGACTATGGCCCTCAATTACTTTGTTGCAGCAACTCATTTTTAAGAAGGCTAAGTTATGTCTGACAATAAAAGCAAAATATGCCCTCTCGTTATGGACCCAGATTTCTGTCTTTCATTCTTTGTATAGGCTGGAGTCGTATGGAAAACCGTAACAAAGTAAAGAGCAAACACAGATTTTAATGGTTTAGGTATTATCTTCAAAAAATCTCTAAGCCATGGAAAACTGCATCCTTGTATCGAGGAAGTACGTATACATATCCTTTCCTTGCCTAGACTTCTATTCTGTCCCAGTTCCCTTGTAAATATACACATACATTTTGGATTGCTAGCTTATGTTTAACAAGTGTATAATATTTTGACTTGAAAAACTCAAATCTCCACACTCTGTAGAATCTATAATCTTTATGTTGAGCTTAAGACATGCAGTTGTTATCTACCTCTTCTTTTTCTTTTTTTTAACATCAAGGTATTTTAAAATGTGTTATAAAAAACCTAATACCTACCAAAACACAGATGGCATATCCATTTTATGAAATACAATTTAGGAATTCAGGAAGATTCAGTTGTTCAGTATATACTACTATGTTCTAAGATGTAACTGATAAAATTACGTATATGTGTATTATGTGTATGTACAGAAAAATCACATCTAATTATAGAACAAAATTTAATATAATTATATTCCAAGATGTAATTATGAGTGAAAAAGTAAGTTGCATAATGATACAGACACAATTATAATATTTAATTAATTTTTTTAAAATTATAAGATAAAATACTGTATAGATACATGTGTATGTATATAAATGCACAGAAAGAGATATGGAAGACTAAAAACCAGTCTGATAAAATTAATGTTGAATTCTGGGTGGGGTAGGGGAAAAAATACTGAAATATGAAGAAGAAAGGACTGGGTTGTGGGACATATTAAATTATCAAAGAGGGTCTTTGGCCTTATTTATACACTTACTTCTTACAATTAGAATTTATTCAGTACTTAAGCAGTTAATTTTTTTTAACATTTTTTATTGATTTATAATCATTTTACCATGTTTTGTCAAATTCCAGAGTAGAGCACAATTTTTCAGCTATACATGAACATGTATATATTCATTGTCACATTTTTTTCATTGTGAGCTACCATAAGATCTTGTATATATTTCCCTGTGCTATACAGTATAATCTTGTTTATCTGTTCTACATTTTGAAATCCCAGTCTATCCCTTCCCACCCTCCACCCCCTTGGCAACCACAAGTTTGTATTCTACATCTATGAGTCTGTTTCTGTTTTATATTTATGTTTTGTTTGTCTGTTTGTTTGTTTTAGATTCCACATATAAGCGATCTCACATGGTATTTTTCTTTCTCTTTCTGGGTTACTTCACTCAGAATGACATTCTCCAGGAGCATCCATGTTGCTGCAAATGGCATTATGTTGTTGGTTTTTATGGCTGAATAGTATTCCATTGTATAAATATACCACACCTTCTTTATCCAGTCATCTGTTGATGGACATTTAGGCTGTTTCCATGTCTTGGCTATTGTAAATAGTGCTGCTATGAACACTGGGGTGCATATGTCATCCTGAAGTAGGGTTCCTTCTGGATACAAGCCCAGGAGTGGGATTCCTGGGTCATATGGTAAGTCTATTCCTAGTCTTTTGAGGAATCTCCACACTGTTTTCCACAGTGGCCGCACCAAACTGTATTCCCACCAGCAGTGTAGGAGGGTTCCCTTTTCTCCACAGCCTCTCCAGCATTTGTCATTTGTGGATTTTTGAATGACGGCCATTCTGACTGGTGTGAGGTGATACCTCATTGTAGTTTTGATTTGCATTTCTCTGATAATTAGTGATACTGAGTATTTTTTCATGTGCTTATTGATCATTTGTATGTCTTCCTTGGAGAATTGCTTGTTTAGGTCTTCTGCCCATTTTTGGATTGGGTTGTTTGTTTTTTTCTTATTAAGTCATATGAGCTGCTTATATATTCTGGAGATCAAGCCTTTGTCAGTTTCACTTGCAAAAATTTTCTCCCATTCTGTAGGTTGTCTTGTTTTATTTCTGGTTTCCTTTGCTGTGCAGAGCTTGTAAGTTTCATTAGGTCCCATTTGTTTATTCTTGCCTTTATTTCTATTGCTTGGGTAGATTGTTATAGGAGAACATTTTTGAGATGTATGTCAGATAATATTTTGCCTGTATTTTCTTCTAGGAGGTTTATTGTGTCTTGCCTTATGTTTAAGTCTTTGATCCATTTTGAGTTTATTTTTGTGTATGGTGTAAGGGAGTGTTCTAGCTTCATTGATTTACATGCTGCTGTCCAGTTTTCCCAACACCATTTGCTGAAGAGACTCTCTTTATTCCATTGTATATTCTTGCCTCCTTTGTTGAAGATTAGTTGACCAAAAGTTTGTGGTTTCATTTCTGGGCTCTCTATTCTGTTCCATTGATCTATATGTCTGTTTTTGTACCAATACCATGCTGCCTTGATGACTGTAGTTCTATTGTATTGTCTGAAGTCTGGGAGCGTTATTCCTCCAGCCTCTTTCTTTTTCTTCAGTGAAAGCAGTAAATTTTTAAATTAACCAAAAGCAATTACATTTATTTTAAATAATGAAAATGAATGTGTGAGAGCTATTTGGAAGAACCCTCATCTTCTCTATGAAATTGTTGTATAATTCAACAAATTTTATATATGTGATTTGCCTTTAGGATGATATTGTTTTGTTCAATATTTTTAAAAAATGAACAATTCCAGTGCCTTGGCACTCAAAGGATGGTCCTTGGTTTTGTACAATCAGCATCATCTGGCAACTTACTACAAATGCGAAGTACCTGTTCTTAACATTAGACTGGCTGGTTCAGAATGTACATGAAAAAAACAAATCAATCCCTGATAATCTGTAGGCATATAAAGTTTAAGAAACAACATTCTGTGAAATTCTCTCTGGTGTTAGATTGGCCTGATACCCAACTCAAAATGAACATTTCCTCTCCACCTCATCTCATATTTAGTCCTGAATATGAAGTTAAATATTTTATTGATCATCTTGGAACATCTAAGTCAGGGACCTTCTGAAACACCACTTGTCCTTCAGTTTGTATTCTTTCCTCTTAGAGAGATACATACTTTCTCATCAATACTTATTTATTTAGGGATGCAGTTGATTAAACGAACCTGAATTCAATGTTAGAGGCACATAGAACTCAGAATATACCTCTGCCAACCAATGCTTATTGAGTAGAAGTACTACTCACAGTAATTTAAGTAAAATGAGGTTTGTATCAGTTCACGGCCACTGATGGTTTTGCCTGACTTGAGATTCAAATGGGCATTTGGGCAAGGTAAAGTGTTTTCAGATCAAACATCAGTCAGAAATCTGGTTCACTTCACCATTCTTCAGGAATCCATTAACAGCACAGATCAGGTTTCTCTATCTCGGCACTACTGACATTCGGGCTGTGCATTGTAGGATACATAGCAGCACCCCTGACCTCTACCCACCAGATGCCAATAGCAACCCCCTCTGCGCACACATACTGCAGTTCTGAAAACCAAACATGCCCCCTGGTAGACAGTGATAGCCTACATTAAAAACCACTGTCATGAGTAAATATTATTTTATCTTTTGTCATCATGTTGATATCACCAGGCTTTACACCTATACCTTGGAACCTCACTTTAGACACAGAGAGCCTGAAAAAAAAGGCATATTATATAATGTATAAAACAATGCCTGTCCGGTTCTACTTACTAGCTGATTTCATAGGATTCATGTTGCCTCTAAAATACTTCTGCCGTTCCTATCCATTCTTCATCTGTTTCTTTTCCTGCATACTCCTCCCTGTGTTTTAACTTCCCCTTCTCCTTTTATCCTCTCACTACACTTCCTGTTCTCCTTTCCTTTCTCTTCTTAGTACGTCCTCATTTATCTTTTCTAATACAGTCATATTTAACGGATTTTTAGCAATATTGTTGTAGGTCTTATGACTTAGTCTTCAAATTGGAATCCTAGAAACAGTAATCTCTGCTTCTACTGACTAACAGAACAAAGGACAGCCCAGCAACATTGGAGAAGGAGACAGAAGGAGAAGCTGGTGCAAATGAAACTCCCTAGGATACAGTGAAATCAGCATATCTGAAAAGGATTAAAAATAATAAGTTTCAGGACAATTTCAAATACGGTTTCACACTTTTGAATTAAAGATAATGGAGTGAAAAATGAAATATCTACTCAAGGAGGTACCAGATTCTTCTGTTAGCCTTGCCACATTCTCTTTTGCAAAAGAAAGTGTTCAAGGCAGGCATTTTTGTAGGTTATCGGTAGCATTAATGTGAAAAGTATAAGCTTTATTGCTGACAATTTGAGATGCAAGGGAGCTCTCTCTGCCACAGAAATTGGATGACCATGTGGGCTGACAGCTCCCTTGTGTTATAAAATAATGCAAACAATATTTTTTCACCCCAAACAAAATTGGTTAAAATTACATTTTCCCAAGTCATATGGAAATGCACTAATTTGTAACTTTCTAAAGCCAACACATTTATGCTTCAGAGATACATAATTTAGTAACAAACAGCAGACTGAATTTTGATCAGGTTTTAAAAATGGGTACAATAGCCTTCTCAGATTTCAAATGAGCTCAGAAAACTCTCTTGGTATTCTCTCCCTCATGAAATTGTAAGGGTAACATTCCCTTGAAGTTTTTCAGCAATATTCAGTAAGAAAAAGTAAAAAGTGAAAAGTGAAAAGGTCTTGCATATTTGTACAGCAGGTAAAGGCTCCAATGATTAAAACAGCCTTCAGACTTAATAGCAAGCATTTTACTTTAAAGGCAATAATTCTCCAATAACCTAAAGGAAAACCATATTATTATGCTTTTCTTTTTTTGGAATTGATGGCTACATTATATAAGGTAGGAAGGGAAAAGCTTAATAACATGCTGTTCTGATGGGAAAAAGCTTAATGGAATTTTTTTTTCTTCTCTTTGAGAAGAAAATATCTGGATTCTCAGCATTAAAAAACAAGAAGACTATCACTTAATGTGCTAGTCCCCCAACTAACAGGAAATATACTCATTGATTTTTATAGCAAAAACAGCACTGGTAGAGAATTTTTTTTACCTTCTTTTTAAATTGTTTTATGGGATATAAACAGATTAGCAAAGCAGGGATCAACTCTGACACAAATATTATTATTAACATGATTCAAATAATCAGTAGGAGTAAAGCAACTACTTGAGAATATTCATATCAGTTCTGGACACTTGTTTTCCTCTGTTCTTTTTCCTTATAAATTTTGTTTATTTTATGCACCTAATATTGAATAATTCAAGCCTATTTTGACATGATTTATTATTTTAATTTTTTCTGTCAGTTAAGTTTTTAAAATTTTAGTAACTCTTCCAGCTAACGTTGGGAGGTGAAATTATTGGTCAAAAAGAGTAAATTCGTACTCTATGCAACTTTATATTTTATATTTAGACTTTATAAGTCTTAGTTTTCTTTCCTTAAGTAAAATGAAAAAATACCAAATTGAGCAAATCCTATGAAATAATTCTTACTTTCATTATTGCTCATGAGACCAGCAGAATTTGTGCTGTTTCATTTAATTATTAAAGGGTGAGGAGTGATTGCAGGGATCCCACATGAATTGCCTTCCATCCTTCCTCCCTGATTTTCATTTTAATTGTGTAAACCTAGTTAATGACAGGATTGCAATATTGGTTAACTGTGATTTTGATTCAGTAATTGTGCAGAAAATCTTATTTACGTATCTTTTCAAAAAGCCAGTTTGAAGTTCTGAGATGCTGACTGAAGTTGACCAGACTCTACTAGGAAAAAAACGTTGTACTTAAGGGCATGATGGTCTTCAGATTATCTGTCCATCACCCATTTGTGTAACCCAGCACACCTAAAGCAGCATGCTTATTGGGAATAAACAGACTTTGCAATGACGGCCAAAAGGAAAATTGAGAACTTCTTATCATTTGACTTCGATCATCAGATGGAAATATCATAAAATAATGTGTATGTTTTTCTGTATATAGTGTAGGCATAAAACTACATATTTGAGACATTTAGAATGCATACTGCATTTACTGTTGGACATTTAGAAAGCTTTTCTGAATAAGATTATTTTCACAGTAAGTCTATTAATCAGATCGGTGATAGAAACCACCTCAAATGACCCAAGCCAAAAAAAAAAAGAAAAAGGAGTTTTGGGTTCATCTGAAAAACTCAAGGTCAAGGAAAAGTGCTGTGCTGCTTTGGGTTTGGTACTCAGGTCTGCAAATGTCATCAGAAATCCAGACTTCTTCACCGTTTAGTGGTTTTTTGTTTTGTTTTGTTTTTCTCACCATTTTGGTTGCATTCTAAGACAGACTTCTTTCAACTTTGTCAACAACCAACTCATAGCTTGAAACTGGCAGACTGAAGAACCCTTTTTTCCTGGAAATCGTGACATTGGTCCTGATTGGTCCTGAATAAGCCCACATGCCAAACCATGACACTCTTAAGCTGGTCCTCAAAGTGTGGGATGGTGGAAGGTGCAGTTTGGGTAATCTCTATGGACATTTCTAGTTGCTAAACAGGAGAAAGGTTGCCATTGGCTTCTGGTTAGTAGAGGTTAGAGATGGCACTATATATCCTAGAGTACACAAAATAGCCCCACATCCCAAAACAAAGAATTATCCAGCTCAAAATATCAGCGGTGTAAAGCCTGAGAAACTGGAAGTTGCATCAGCTCCTACTGATCCGCAGTGAGTTGTAGAGAGAAAATTGAGACACTTACCTGAGAAAACTATGTTGTAATTAGCAGGAAGGACATTAAATGTTGACTAGGCAGGAACTCCTGTCAGCAAGAACGGTTTGTGGGGTTTTTTTGTTTATTTTTGTTTTTTGTTTTTGCCTCTAAGCTATGAGTAAGAAAATGCAAATGTGAGAATCCTCAACATTGAAGGGAGAGTGTAGCTCAGTGGTAGACTGCATGCTTAGCATGCACGAGGTCCTGGGTTCAATCCCCAGTATCTCCATTAAAATAAATAAATAAATAAACCTAATTCCCCACAAAAAAATTTAAAAAGAGAAAAAAAAGAATCATCAACATTTTTAGCAATGAATTTTAAACTTAAATATAACTGGCAAAGTTGATTTTTCTGGATTTTTTTTTTTTTGGACTCATAATTTATCCTTCCTCCATTTGAATTCCTTGGTGTGAGATACATAATTTGTATTTTGCTAAGTTGAATTGAGTTAGAAATTCTGCACTATTAACACTTTAGCTAGTACCCTATCTTTCATATTTTGAACAAAATAGAAAGTATTTTTGAATTAGTCTGTTTTATTGTCAGGTCAGATATTTTAGCTGAAAAGAGTTTTTTAATCAGAGGGAAAAACTATCACTCAATTGGCAAATTCTAGTTGTCCTTTTCCTCATTTTTCTGTCGTGTAACTTGAGGATGGCATGCCAATTTATTTTGCTCTTATATTAATTAAATTGAAAATGTTCATATGTTCATACAACAGGTTATTGGAGTTAATAAGAGGTGAGAAAACTTTATAGTATTTTGGATTTATTTGTTTAAAGGGCCTTATTACATGGTTTACTTTGCAGTTGTTTTTTGACTTGAAATATTCCTATCCAAATATTTCAAAAATGAATATTTTTTCCTTCCTCAGATCCATTCAGAATTCTTTAAATATTTTCTTTAAGGAAAAAATAACACTTACGGTGTTTGAAATGTTTCTTCTGTGTGTGTGTGTGTGTATGTGTGAATGTGTTCAGAAAATCATTAAGCAGTTTTATGTAGCAGGAAAGATTTGATCCCAAGAATAAGGAAAAAAAGCAGAGAGAACACACCTTCCGAAAGTAAATGCTAAATTACTGTCTGTTTTATGGTCAGATGGGGTGTGTGTGTGTGTGTGTGTGTGTGTGTGTGTGTGTGTGTGTGTAAACCATCAATCAGACCCTCAAGCTCACCTCCAGGAAGGTTGAAATGTGCATCTCACAGGAGAGGAAAATGCATTTAAAATTACTGCAGCCATAAAATAAACTGACATAACCCAAAGCAACAAATAATGGAGGGGAAAAAAATCCTTCTGGGGCTCTCTCTTTCAGCAAAGATTTTCACTTTCTGTTTTTATTTCTTGTCAGTGATCCTGGGTGTGTTTAAAATGACATAAAATGCATTCATTATGCCCCCAGATTCCAACTGCTTTAGCCTTTCTTGTACGTTTCTCAAGAAAAATGCAGACTTCTGGAATAGAGAGCAGATGTAGAAGCAAAATGACAGCCCTTGTGGGATCTTTGGTGGCTTAAAAAAATCTCCAAGCAATTTTCTCTATTTCATCATGCCTGAAAAGCAGCTTAATTCCTCTGTTATGATTAAAGTCGATTGATTGAATTGATCTGTGATGTATCCTGTTTCCCTAGTTTACAGAGATGCTCAGGAAGAGTGAGGAAGCTGTCTGAACAGGATCCAAGTGCTTTTAATATATGCTGAGGTCCCACTTAACATTTATTATCTGTTATCGAAGGTAGGAGAAAAGCATGTAAATTATATGGATCTCTCTGATTCAAGGAAAGGGAAAGATAAATACTTATGCAGACGCTCAGTGATTTTCATCAACCATTTTCTAAAACATACCTCATCTTTTTTTAGACTTATCAGTAACTTTGTAAGAAGCTTTTCCATTGCTGGGAAGTTAACCTGTTTTTACCTTACTGTTGCTTGCATTAGTAAAGAAATCTGAAAACCTTTGAGTCTGACTCTTAAGGTTGTTTAATAAATTATAATTTACAATAAATTTAGGACACTCAGAAACATAGGCTACTTTAAAATTTTTGTCTTCATGAATTGTTTTCCAAATAGATGTGAAGGAAAGTGAAGAGAATCAGCAGATATTTCATCCAATTTTGGATGGGTGTAAAAATGAGGCAAGGCAGTAATTTTCAGTGCCTACTGAACATATATGCTTGTGAGGCATTGGATTTACATAGAATCTGTCACTAAATACACCAACATTTTGATAAATACATAATTTTTAATATGCAGTGGAAAAGATTAAAACTAACTATGAATTGGCAAACTATACCTTAATGTACTTTAAAAAAACACCTTCTCCTTAACGAACTCAGGGATCCATCGCCAATTTTGGGACTGACTTTTTGCATTTATGATATTTTTATTCATATGAAGGACTAACAAAAATTTAGAATTAGCAATAAACTTGTAAAGGACAGAAATTTTTCAAATTTTCTTTCTTAAGGTGCTCTTTAAAGAGCTGACTTTGTAGAGTCATATATCTGCATAATTGCTTTTTCTTGTTTTCACAGATTGCAACACCTTTGTTAAAGAAACATCCAAACTTCCAAGTTTTAGTGTCAGTCACAGCTATTATACCTATAAACCAGACATAGATGCAATACAGTAGTAATACTAATTAAAATAATTATAACAGCTCCAAAAAGAGTATCAGTACAACAGCTAATAACCGTGAGTTTTTTATGTGTCAATCACTGGCTTAAGTCCATTATAATTGTTATCTTATTTAATGTCATAACAACCTATAAGGCTGATAGCATCAACATTTCATTTTTTAGATGATGGAAGTAAGACACAAAGAGGTTAGCTAACTTTCTAATTCTCAGAGCTTGCTTAATTCTCAGAGGTTGCTTCCTTTCTCTCTCCCTATGTCAGGTTTGAATTGGAACGTGGCTCAACTCTCACAGCATGTGGGACATTGTGTGACCAAAAACAAAAACAAAGATTTCGTCTTTTATTTTACATTGTCTCAGGGGCCACAACTACAGAGAGAAGTATGGAATAGATGTACCTCTTTGTAAGAGTTTAGCCCTTTCCAGTGTTGGAGAGGAAGACATTTTTCTCTACTCTTCTTGGTTCTTTCGGCTGGTCTGTAAAGTAAATCGACGTGAGACAGATTAACAGAAAAAGAAATCAAACAAAAGTTTAATAACATGTATACATGGGCGAGACTCAGGAAAACAAGTAACTCACCAAAATGGCAGAAGCCCTCGCCTTAAATGCTGTCTTCAGCTAAAGACAAAAGAGGATATTGGGGGTAGTGGTTTGGGACCTCAAAGGGGAGGAAGGCAATTGATGTGGAGATAGTAAAACAAATGTTTGGTTAAAAAATGTTTGCTGGGCCATGTGGAGGCAATGGGACACAGAGAGGAATTTTAACAGACTTTGCTAGGTTCCTTCCTGTCTGTAGACTGGGTTATATTGTAGTTATCTATGGTGACAGCTCCCTCCCTGAAATGGGTTCTCCATGTCATATAAGTAAAACATTTATATATATTTATATGTTACATATATATGTATTTTATTTGTAGTCCATTATTGGCAAAGTTTGTCCATCATGAGCATGAAGTCATTGCTTTTACCCTAGGCATATGCCTATGTGTCAGTATTATGCAAGCAATTTATAGATAAACTAGCTTCTTCTTTAAACAAAAAAACTGGATCTGCAGAGGTTAATAGATGGACAGATTCTGCTGCTGACACCTATACAAGTTATCAATGAGCACCCCTCATCCTGTCTTCCAAAAATTACTTTGATATCTTTCTCAGTACATTGGCTGAAAGTTACTACCATTCAGATATGCATACTCAAAATGACCTTCTGTTGCTCTTCTCGAATGAAAAAGAGCTTACAGTAAGTTGCACTTATCAGGATGGAATATCCAGGGATTGTTTTTGTGATGTAACTACAAGTTAAGACTGTTAATAAGAACCTGTCCATTGGGACAGACCGCTAAGTAGATGATCATGGGCTGATGTCCTCACAACATGTTGAAATAGCATGTGGGAATGCTTTGGTCTGTAAATAAAAGAAAATCCAGATTCACTGGGCTTGAAAAATGAGAAAGTGTGTATGCAAGAAGAAATTGAAGATTGATTAATTCAGTAGCTCAACCATATCAACAATATTTGCACATACTGAGCTCTTTCCCCTCCACCATGCCTTTCTTTACTCATATATATATATATATATGTGTGTGTGTATATATATATATATATGTAATTTTTTTCTCTCCCATATACCAAATTTCAACTTTAAAGTGAGAAAGTATTTTTCAGAAGAGTTCCAGCAAACACTGTTTATTTGTTACAGATCAGAAATGCTTATTGTCCTTGCTTAAATCAAACATTTAAAGGAATAGATTAAGTTGACTGATTTGATCAGTGAGGGCATGGAAGGTGATTATATCTGTGGTGACCTGTTGATTACAGACACCTGGAAAAATTAGCATTTTCTCATCAAGAAAAAAGGGGATATGCAATCCCAAGTGTTACTATACATAGTGCTTGATGATAAACAGAACTTGGTTGGTTTTCTAGAAAAACTTACTGGTAATGGTGAAGCAGTCCCCAAAATTGCTTGATTTTCAGATTGTTTACCTATAGAACACAGAAGGAAAACTCCCTCTGGCTTAACTGTAAACTAAGTGCGATTCCTAACTTTTTTTTTTTTATATAAGAAATGCAGAGGTGGCAGGATTTCTGTGACATTTTGCTTCTGGCAGAGTAGACTATCACATGGTCAGTGAATGACCGATTTATTAGGCAACTAGGCAATGTGAACGTGAAACAGTCTCTGTCTCCAGAAGGTGAATTCATTGTCCAGCCGGCCTGAGGGCTTTGGACTAAACTCCAGCACTCTTATTTTGCAGAAACTTAAAACCCTTACTTGGCCAGTAATCTAAGTCAAGAGTTGTTGTTTTTTTTTTTTTTTCTTCCTTCCCAAATCAGTGACATTTTATTAACATCAAATAGGAGCTGTTGTGAGCTCCTAAAATACTGCAGTACTGAAGCCATCAGATATTGTTGCACTATCAAAAGTGTTTCACTTAAAACAAATGAAACAAGTGGTTTTTGGTCGTTTAAAATTATTTTAAATGAAAGAATTAGAACTGTTAAATGATTGATTCTTTCAATTTTGCTGTTTCTTCCCTGCCTCAGTGTTCTAAGGGTATACAGGAGTTAAAACATTTCTATACTCTATTTTCATTCTTTTCACGTGGTTCTACAAATACATTTGTCTGGATTCCTGTATGATTATTGTTTCATCATCATTATTTCCATCTCTTGGTGGGTTGGGAGAGCTTCTAATGTGACTTTCAATGCTATGAATTTGAAACTTCACGTGGAATCCATGTTGTAATTTAATTTAATCACCTCATTTAATTCTATAGCACCCTTTCCTTTTATGTTACAATATTTAAGACTGAGCATATCTTACACACAAAGTGTTTGGCTTACTTATTCTTGGTCATCTTTATTATGATATAATTTACATACTGTACAATTCACCCATTTAAATTATAAAAATAAATTATTTTTAGTGTATTCATAGAATTGTATAAACGTAGCCACTATTCATTTTACAGTATTATTATCAGTCTCAAAATTAACTCTCTAGTACCCATTAATAGTCATGTTCCATCTGCTTCCAACAGCCCAAGTCCTAGGCAACCACTATTCTATTATCTGTCTCTACGGATACTAGTCTGGACAGTTTATATAATGAAATCATACTAAGTATGATCTTTTGTGACTGTCTTCTTTCTTACAGCATAATGTTTTCAAGATTATTTCATGGTACAACATGTGTCAGTACTTCATTTCTTTTTATTGCCAAATAATACACCATTGTGTAGACATGATTTGGCTCTTTTTATACTTTAATATCACAAATGCAAATTTAAAATAAAGATCAGAAACCCTGAAATAATTTGAGCGATCTAGGTTGACCTCTACACATCCCACCTCACTGAATAAAATGGGGCTGGAAAAATATGCTAGAAATAGGGAACATACAGATACAACATAATGGTGTTATACTTTATCTTACTGAAATTATTGTCAGCCATTTTTATTCTATTACTTTCTATCTACTGATACACACTTATCGTGGCTATTTTTAACAGAGTGTATTTCACTCTCAATTCCCTGAATTCCCATTCTCATAGAAAACAGTGATATTTATCAGTCCCTTGATCTCTTCTAGCTACCCGGCTATATGCATAGGGCTGTGTCCTCATAATAGATATACTTATTAACAGTATATTCTTGATCAGTGGCATCTCTTTTGTTGAGGAGAAGAATTCAACAGATAAATCAAGTAATTAATTTTTCTTTTTACTATTGTATATATGTATGTAATACGTGTAGTTCTCCACTCTCTTCTCTCTCTACCCAAATACATGAATATATGTGTGTATATATTCCTACATACATATCTCTCAATAATTTATGTATAATTTTAATAGACCTCACTAGTCTAAACATAGAGAAATGACATATATATGCATGAGTGTGTGTGTATGACTATATCTGAAATTATGTCAGAACATATGGTTTATTTAGAAAGTTTTTCAGCATTTATTTCTTCTTTAAATGAGACACTAGAAACTTGCTCAATATACTAAAAATATGGCGAGAGCATCCTGGTCCTCTCTGCATCTGTTTTGGGCCAAGACAGAAAGCAGAAGTTAAGAGACATGTGTAATCTTTGGCAAAGTTATAGATTATACTCTTTGGAAAATACTCACTTTTAAATCACAAACAGAATAGAAGAAAGGTGCAAAGGTGTAGAAAGTCCAGACTATGAACTATAAGGTAATTCAGAGAAGCTGTAAGTAATAGAGAGTGATAGGTAGATAAGATGCATACATACTTAGATACAAAGATAAAAGCAGAGAATTGCCCAGAATGGAGGGACAGGAATTCTCAAATGAAATATAAGCAAGAAAAATATAAATAAGCACCTACTTGGAAGCTTTCTAGTAAAAGCCATTAAACCATAGTCCATTCTAGGTAAATGGTAATGCATAGAAAATAAACTAAAAATACATATAATACATATTTAAATGCGAAAAAAAAGTGAAATGAAAAGTTGCCTAATGCTACTATAGTAGAGCATGATAATATTTACAACAAGTTTTAAAGAAGAAAAAATATACATGCTTTCCTTGTTAAAGTATAAAAATATGACATCAGGAGTATAAAAAACAAATTATGAATAGAAGTTCTTGGGAGAAATAAAGCGTGATAGGATTATGGAGGAGTGCACAGGAGACTTTAACTTCATATGTAATATTCTCATTTAAAAAAAAATTGGCCAATTATGAAAGTATATGAAATCTCAGTGGTTGCATATGAGTCCATTGTTCTTTATTGTGTTTTATGTTTAAAAATTCCATTAGGAACAAAATCTTAGAAAAAAATGTATGGAGTTTGGAGTGGTCCTTCCAAATTGTGGCTTCTTAGATCAGTTAACTTAATCTTTCTGTGGTCCCAGTCCCTTACTTGTAAAATGGTCATACTAATTGCATGGACATGACAAGAGTACTCTGAGGGTTACTGTGCTATAACACATGATAATAAATAGTTAATAGATATTAGTCAAGCTCATCCTTCACAAGTAGTAGAATTAAACTGTTTATTATGCATTTAGTACCATGAGAAGCATAACCAATCAACCAACAAGTAGGAAGCACAGCCTTACCTGAAAATCATATCAAGGGTCAAAGGAGTGGGGCAAGACTTACATATATATGTACTTCGATAAAAATAAGACAATAAATGATAATTGCCAAAGCATTTCTTGATATTGGGTATATTGTATCTTATAGACTGCATGTTTGTGTCTGGCTGAAAATTCATATGTTAAATCTTAATCTCTAATATGAGAGCATTAGGAAGTGGAGCTATGGGAGGTGATTAGATCATGAAGGTGGAGTCCTGGTAAATGGGATAAGTGCCCTTATAAAGGACACCTAGGAAATGCCCTCGCCCCTTGTATGTGTGAAGACACAGTGAGAAGATGGTCACATGAACAAAGAAGGAGATCCTTGCCAAACCCTGAGTCTGCTGGCTCCTTCATCTTGGGTTTCCTAGGCTCCAGAACTGTGAGAGATACATACATCTAGTCTATGGTATCCCATTATAATAGTCTCAGTGGGCTAAGGTGCTTTGTGAACAAAATGTATCTCTCTTTTCCCCTTGTTTATTTAAAACAAAACAAAACAAAAACTTATGTACTCTTCTATGGATTAAGTCTGTGTATTCTTTTTTCTGATGGCATATGAAATGTGAAGAGACAAGATATAGAATACCTATCACATTTATTGTATTTATTGTACATGTCATTTAATCTTAGTTTTTTTGAATCATTGTTCTCCCTCTTTGGGACTAATATTTCACAAACGTAGCATAGAACACGAAATCCTACAGCATTTGTTCATCATGAACAAATGCCTACTTATGAATTCTTGTCTCAGAAGCTACTTTAATTGGTGAATTCCAACTACTATTGCTTATTTCACACTTCAGTAGGTAAAGATGCATTAATAATCAAAGTTTCAAACTGTAATTAACATTAGCTTTAGGCTCCTGACAATGAAATGATTACATTTTAATATATGGGTTGATAAACAAAGTTAATCTAACATATGAATAAACAGCAAAAATAACTTACAGTTACTCTTTCTCTGCAAATTGATACATGCATTTGGGTGTTATAACGCATGGGAAATAAGTGAATGTCAAAGAAAAAGCGTATAGACTGCCAATACAACACCTAAACTTAATCAGTTCAGTGCACCACACTGAATTTGAACTATTTCAACAAAAACATTAACTTTCTAGTAAAAAATTAAAAGATGTTTTTCATCTGACTTGATTTCCTTTCATGGCTTTCTGTATTATTTAGTTTTAATTTTATACCTTACTTTACTCTGTTCTTAACTGAATTGACTACTCTATTAAGCTCCCTAAATGATGAATTTCTATGCTGATATCTTGCTGTTAATCATAGCACACCATATTGTCTGAATGCTTTTGCCTGGTTTTATTATATTGCCTTCAAGTTGAGAAAAATTGTATTCATGATATAATATGAACTGAATGAGGAACAATGTTTTCTTAACTTGATCCCTTATTGAATGATATTTTCTGGAATTTTCCATAATTTAAAAAATAAGAGTCTTTAGGATGGTGTAAAATATAAATAACTGAGGTTGCTAATTGTAGTACTTTAACATCCTCAAACACTTCACATCTTCAGGTGCACAAAAATAGAGAAACAACATGACTCCTTTTCCAGGTGGGATTGATTACTCAGAACACCAGAATGTATCAGTTGTTTTGATGTGTCCAAATGTGTGCACTTTATAGTTATTAAAGACTAGGATGGCCTTTGAAACAAACTCACAGAAACAGAATGAGGTATTCAAAAATATGGATTAAATACCTGGTCTGATCTCAGATGTCATATTACAGAACTAAGAAAAGAGGCTTCTTATTTCTCAAACCAAATTTTAGTCATTGTAAGTTCAGAGTTACCTACAGTTTTCAGAATCTGTGTTCTTTGCTATCTGGCAATGGCTAGAATTCTGTATTGAACTGAGACTAATCAGGCACCTAATGTTTATCAGAGACTTGATGGGGACTTTAGCAAAGGCAATTTTATTTAATCCTAATAATAAACTTGTAAAATAAACAATACCTTATATTCCAACCAAAAGACCCCCCTAAGTTACAGAGAAGTGAAGTGATTTGCCCCTGTGACAGAGGCAGAATCTGAAGGTGTTTTCTGATGTCAAATCAAGTATTGTTTGTATGATATCACATTGATTTTCAACTGCAAAAGAAGTTACACATGATATATAAAGATATATATGTACATATATATAGTACTATATGCCTATTACTCTTCTAAATGCATTATGTGGATAATCATATCTTTCAAATGAGGACCCAAGGTCCAGAGAAGTTAGACTGCTCACCCAGGTCTGATAACTGGAAAAGAGCTTGATACCTTGAGTATTTGACTCCAGGTACGTATTGTTCTTAACCACACATTCTTACCTTCTACCTGGAAAGCTTTTGGAGCAGATACACATCTCACTTTTCTTTAAATATATGATTGTTGTTATACGTAAAGTAATGATTGGGAGAATAAGAAAAAGAGTTTCTCTTCTTCAGGCCGAGATCATACTAAATGTGTACTCAAGTTGACTAAGATGGTTTCCTTCTTTTGTTTTTTATTTTTTGCATTATTTTAGTCCTGTCGATGGCATAATATCAATGTTCTGGTATTACACTTTCAGATTTATTGTTTGTTAAGTGTCAGATTGATCTCTTTTGTTAGTTTTTAAGATAATCTGACCAGATGGCATTAAGAATACATTAATTAAATCAGGAGTTATAATAAAGATATACAATATTTTTTATCCCCAGGAAGGCTTAACATTTCATTCCTTTTCTTCTATTTGTGTTCAATAATCCCAAATGTCATGAATAATTACATGCAGTTATTTAAAAAAAAATACTCTGTTGAGATAGAAATTCTACCAGATGCTATTATAATCACTGTTTCTTGCAGCTTAAATTTTAGGCAATTGTTTGGAGACAAATTAAAAGAAAATGGACATTTGTTTTATTGAAGCTACTTGTTATGTGTTATACTTGTGTTCAGATATCTAGTATTATGTGCCAACTGTTTTTCTTCAATCTTCCTGCATGGTAACTAGCAATAATTTTAAACAAAATCATTCTTAGTTGTTAGTCTTAATGACTAAGCAGAAACATATGAAACATTTGAGGAAATTGTGGCTTGAAAATGCTATGGTCCTGTCGGTCAAATGTTCTTTAACAGCTGAAATAATATATCAATTTCACAAACAGAACAATCAGAATAGATCAGCATGGGACATCCCTGTCTTAACCTTTCTTACCTAGGTTTTTTTTTTTCTTATATATATTTTTTATTGAAGTATAATCAGTTTACAATATTGTGTCAATTTCTGGTGTACAGCATAAGGCGTCAGTCATACATGAACATGCATGTATTTGTTTTCATATTCTTTTTCACCATAGGTTACTACAAGACATTAAATATAGTTCCCTGTGCTGTACAGTATGAACTTGTTTATCTATTTTATATATATTAGTCTTCAAACCTCTTGAACTCCCAATTTATCTTTTCCCACCACCTTCCCCACTCCAGTAACCATAAGTTTGTTTTCTCTGTCTGTGAGTCTCTTTCTGTTTTGTAAATAGGTTTGTTTTTCTCTTTTTTTTTTTTTTTTAGATTCCACATATAAATGATATCATGTGGTATTTTTCTTTTTCTTTCTGGCTTACTTCACTTAGAATGGTAATCTCTAGGTCCATCCATGTTGCTGCAAATTATTTTGAGATTGCCCTTATGACTGAGTGGCCAAGTGCTAGTTCTCCAACCTTGCTCCAGAGATTCTCACACTTTAAAAGTGTGGCAGCTGGTCGAGGAGCAGGAGCATCAGGCCAGGGAGCAGCCCATCACAGAGTGCATGGCCAGGATGCCACAGATGGTTGAGAATCATCAGACCTGCAGATGGTGCTAAAAAAAACAGGTCTCACTCTCAGAGAAACTGAATCAGTAACACCAGAGTAGGACTCAGAACTTTCAGCAAGCACCCCCTTTTCCTGCTCCCAGTGCTTTTTTCTAATGTAGGTAATGCACAACTTTTGCTTTGAGAAATATTTCATAGGATCACGAGGCAAGCTGTGCATCAGAATTACATAGGGAGTGTATTGAGCATTTGCATGCCCAGGCACATGGATATCTTCATAGAATTTCACTTCAGATTTCTTTGTATAATTCTGAATGAGAACCACCGAGCCATGCAATTAAAGCCACTCATGACCGTCAGCAGAGACAAACCCTTCATCCATTCCTTCCCCCTCCTCCTCTTTCACCTCTCTCTGTCTCTTGCTCTTTTTCTCTTTTTTTTTTTCAAAGGACTGTCTTGTTTAACATTGTTTAATAATGCCTCACTGCTGACTTTCTTTCTTTTATTTATTTTTTTTTGCCTGAGGTCCTAGAGAACACACTAACATCCCCATGGTTATATAAACAGTGATTGATGGTAGAATTGACAGGATTCCGAATGCCTCTTTTGGGGGGGGGGGGGGCAGATTTTGCACAATACTTATGGAAGCCAAGTGGCCTTTCGCCTGTCATTAATTCAGAGAATAGTCAGTACGGTATTAATATTCTGGATTGTTGATACATGGAATGAATTTTTCAGGTGGCAAAGATTATAACAAAATTATGAATCCAAACTCCAACTCCTACCCTCCCCACCAGTGAAACTTCAGTATGAATGGAAAAGGGCACCTATTCTCATTATGATCTTTAGACTGTCATCATCAGGGCTAATTCTAATGTTACACTACAGATGATGAGTAGTTGAAATCCAATTTGAATGCATAATACCACATTTAATTTACACTACCACCTGTCAATAAGAAATAGACTGAGGCATATCTTCTGAGATATCCATAGGGAATATTCAATTATAATTAACCTTCCTACTTTTGCTAAATCTTTGTCCTGAAATGGATTGTTTATGCCATTTCTTATTCATGTAACAATCTGTCACTAGAAAGAATTTGAATTTTAATCTGATATTCTCTAAGAAATACAATAGAAGACGTTTCTTTTCATCTCCGCAGTACTGCTATTGCTTGTCTATTTCATTTCTCTTCCATAGGTTAATTATGACCAAGGTTGTAATCTTTGTGCAGGTGTAGGAGACTTTGGCAGATTATGGAAGATGATGTTCTGCAAACCATACCGAGTAAAATATATGGCAAATGGGATATTTTTCTAATTTGATACTAATGAGAAGAAAGAATTGTTTTAGTTCACGTGATGCAGTTGAGAGCATTGAATTCATGCTTTCATGTGGATAGCTTTATGAAACTACTCTTAAGCAATAATTAACTGCTATGTATAACCTAAAAACATTAAAATGATGTTTACACACATCACCCCTAAAGAATCTAAAATTGACAAAATAGCGTTTGCAGAAAATTAAGCGCTCGATTCAGGAATGTATCTTCTAGTGAGTTGATTTGTTGACAGTTAAAGATGTTTTTCTTTTCCTCTTTTCCATCACAATTGGTAAAATTAATGAGACCCCAGCACTTTCCTAGCTTACGTGTTTTTGAAGTACCTACGAGTTTTTCATGACCCTTCACTTACGAAGGAAAAAGTACTGAAAGAGCAGAGGCTTTGCTTACCTCTCAAGAAGCACCCCCCCCCCGTAACCGTAAAATTATTCACTGTGCCTGTGAGTCTGTTTCTGTTTTGTAGATAAGTTCCTTAGGGTCTTCTTTTTTCTTTCTTTCTTTTTTTTCTTCTTTTAGATTCCACATATGAATGATATCATATGGTATTTTTCTTTCTCTGTCTTATTTCACATAGAATGCTGATCTCCAGGTCCATCCATGCTGCTGCAAATGTCGTTATTCTATTCTTTTTAATGGCTGAATATTATTCTGTTGTGTAAATATGCCACAGCTTCTTTATCCAATCATCCAGTCATGGGCATTTAGGTTGCTTCCATATCTTGACTATTGCATGTAGTGCTGTAATTTCTCTTTTAATCTTCATAAAAATTATGTAAGGCATGTACTCATATCCCCATTTTACAGATAAGAATAAGTGACTGATTAGTAAAACTTTTTTTTCCTTTGGGGGGGCAGTTAGGTTTATTTACTTACTTATTTTTAGAGGGATACTGGGGATTGAACTCAGGATCTCATGCATGCCAAGCATGTACTTTAACCACTATGAGCTATACCCTCCCTCCCTTAAAATGTTTTGTTTTAGATGTTGCTTCATAATCATGGTCAAACATGGTATTGTATTATAAACAGTTGTTTTTCTTATTCACTACTATGTCCTTAATTAACATCCTGACCAACCCTTGGAACATGGTAGACAGCTTATAATCACTTGGTGAACAAATTAATAAATAAATGTGTCAAGTCTATGTACTTTCCTCAGCACCCCTCAGGAAAGCTGGAGTCTATCTAAAATACATAAGGACTTCCTACAACATAATACTAAAAAAAAAAAAAAACAGAAAATTATAATAATGCACAAAACAGTTGGACAGATAATTTACAAAGAAAAATATAGGAATGACCAGTTAGCACATGAACTCTCATGGCTTCTTTGATAAGAGTGTAATATAGTGCCAACAATTTGGCAAAAGACCTTGTCCATTTATAGGAAAACAAAGTGTATACCTATGAGCAATCCTATTGTCAGGTATTTAGCTAAGAAAAGTTAAAATATCTCTCTACAAAAAGACTTGTATAAGAATGTTAATAATGGCTTTATTCGTAACAGCCCAAACTAGAGAACAGCCTGGATGTCCATCACCAAGGAGAGTGGGTAAACAAACTAGGACGTTCAGATAATGGAGTAACCCTACTCCGTAATGAAAAAAGGACAAACTGCAAAACCATGTAGCAACAGGACAGATCTGAAAAACATTATTCTAAATAAAGACCTTCATATGATTCTATTAATATCATGTTTCTGAAAAGGTGAAAAATATTAGAACAATAAGGATTGCTCTGGCAGCAGGGTATTCGGATTTAGCTGGTAAGGGGCATGAGAAAACTGCTGTTGTGTTGGAAATATTCTATAACTTGAGAAGATTTGGGTTGCCTGGGTGTGCATATCTGTCAAAATTCATTGGGTGGTACACTTAAGATTTGTTATGTATTTCTCTGTGAGTAAATTGGACCCAAAAAAGTTGGGGGAAAAAAAAAACAAAGTAAGCTGGAGTCTAGTGCTCATACCTGTGAATTCTACAAGTGAGAGAGTCTAGGGAAAAGATAGACTACATTTTAAGGAGGCAGAGGAGGAAAAGGGGTTCTGGTCCTTTATCTAGAACTGAAATAAGCCCATGTGAAACCTCTGTTGTGCAGATAGAATCATCCTAACTTTAAAAAAGAATTGCACTTACATATGGTTGAAATATCATTAAAATGCTTAGATTTGTGCAATTTAACCCAGTTTTTGTTACTAAAAGTCTGCCTATAGTTCATACTTGCTCACTTGATGATAATTAGCTAATTATGTCTATTATCCTATCATATTTACATAGAAGGAGAATCTTCTTAACAAAATAAACAACATTTTGAAATCATTTTCTGCAGAGTCAACCTCAGGTTGACAAGTTTTATGGCCTTTGAACACCTTCTCCCTTAATAAAACCAAATAGGTTTTCCATTATTGCAAACTACTCACATGATATCAGCAGGCTAAAACAGTGATTCTAAAGAAGGAGTAAATAATCAGTGACTCAGTGTCCCGTCCCCATTAAAGTTAAGAAGTAAAACAATTATGTTTCCCTGCCTCCCTCCTGAGGCCAGTGAATGATCTATTTGACATATTTGGAATTGCTTGCAGGTAACAACAACAACAACAAAATCCTCTTGAGTATCTGATATCCAGCTTTGTTTCATTAAGCACTTCCTGTTTGAAAGAATGTTTTTGGCAATTTACTGTACCTTCATGAACTGCCAACTTTGAGACCTGGAGAATTCTGTTCTGAAACGTGCTCTTCAGTGACATAAAAACATTCAACTATACGTGTTCATTCTGCCTCAAGATAATGACCTTTCCAGGGGTATTCGAAACTCAGCTAGCTCTTTACTTATGTTAGGCATTTTGAAATTGGCAAGGACATTAAAGCTGTTACCCAGATTTTTTTTTTCCTTCACTGCCCATAAAGTTGACACAACATTTTGTTCTCAAGAAAATGATCTGATGGTGTTTCCCTAGTCCCAGTTTTGCTGCTGCCTTAGTGACATTATCACTAAAATAATTTCCTGTTCATTCTGTGAATAAAGAATAGTTAATCCTTTCTACAACCAACCGAAATTCTGGACTGTTTAGAAAAGCTGTCTGCGGTAGAGTGCTTTTTTTCATGAAAAATAACTGATTTGAGTCTCAGTTTGTACATTTTAGAAATAAGCATGTCCACCCTCTACCCCAAATGTTCTTTGACATGTTAATGGTCACATTTTGGAGCCTGTAACAATTCACAGAGAGGATCACAAGATAAATCGCTTCATATTTATATCTGCCAAGAAGAGAATTCTGTTTGTAAGATCTCATCATGGAAACGCAGGGTAAATCCAGCTTCAAACAGAGGATAAGGTTTGCTTCACTACAGTGATTCAGAAGCTGCTTCTTCCACATTGACACAAAATAAACTACAGGCGAGTCAGAACTGCAATCCAAGAAGTGACCTCTATCTGAGCCCCATAAACCAGGTAATTCACCTCTGCCCCAAGCAGGCTACCGACTCTCGAGATCCGTGATGCCGGCTGCATGCAGATCTTCTCAGCCAGTCTCTCAGCTGTGACTCTCCTTTCTGGAAAGAGAGATGCTCAGCGGAAACGCAGACAAACCCGTCTTGGGTTTCCTGTAAGATCAGTTTGCTTTATAGAACTATCGGCTCCTGTGAGAGTTTTTAATTGTCAGTGTCTCCAAATGCAAGCTCCTGTGCCTGATGCCCCATGAGGCCAAACAAACCAAAACATTGGAGTTTGGAGCAGAGAAAGGTTTACTGCAGGGCCGAGCAAGGAGGACGGGGTGGCTCATGCCCATGAAAACCCCAAACTCCTTGAAAGGTTTCAGCAAAATATATTTAAAGGCCAGGTTGGTGATGGGGGTGACAGGGTACGTGAGCAGCTTGTGCACAATCTTCTGATTGGTTGATTTGGAGGGAACATGGCGGTCAACATTATCAACCCCTAGGCGCCTGTAGGTCTGGGGCCACATGGTCTCAATCATCAAGTAGTTAATTTCTTCCATTTGGTGGTGGGTATTAGCATCTGAAAAACAAGATACTATTATCTGGGTATTTCTGGGATGAGCTACAGCAAAGGATATGGAGGAAGGCCCTGCAGGGTCCTGCTCCATTACTTTGGTGCTAAAATCAAAGTTTCCTGACTAGAGATTGAAAGCTGATACTCATATCTAGGTCTGAAGGTATTATGGTAATTTTTTTCTCCTGATGAGTTGAAAATATATTTATGTCAAAATATTTCTAATCAATAGATACTATTTAATTGTGTGATATACTAGCAGAGATAATTACTTCCAAGCAGCACTTGGATAAGTCAGTAGTGGAATTATAACTAAGATGACGGTTTTTGAATCTGTATAAAATATATGCATGTCTTCTTCACATATGCATACTCCAGCCACAAAATAATAGTTGTATTTCAGTGTTGTAACAATACTTCTCTTTCATAAAGAAGTTTTATTTTTTAATCTACTAAGCAGTCTAATTTACCAGAATTTTTGTGCTTCTTTTGGTTATAAATTTAGAAGTGGTTGGCTTTTTTTTTTTAATAAGAAGGCTATAAAATTGTTTTCATTTATAACTTGTAGACAGAAGTGAATGCCACTCAAGTTGCATATAAAGAGGGGGGGTTCACTAGACTGTAAATCCTTTGAGGGAAGTAACCATGTCTTCCTTATGACACTTACAAACTGTCTTCCCCTTGGCTCTTTCTCCTACTGGCTGCTGTACATGCAAAAGGCTGTACACTCAGTGAATTTTTGATGAATGGAAGATTACGGTTTATTGTGACCTGCATCTGAAATTTGATCAGCCTTGTAAGTTTGAATTCCATGTGATGGCACTAGAAATACCCTGCCAACTTGGAAGTCAAGTAAAATGAATAAATATCAGTTGATAAAGGGGACAAATCCTTCCCAAATTAAAGTGGGACTGTTACTAAAGCCAGATGAGTGAACACTGAATACACATATGTAAAGCAAAAGCCAGCTGGAACTTGAAGTTAAATGTCTTACAACCAGCTTGGCCAGCGTGGTCAAAGCAGACCATCAATCCAAAATAACCAATGCCAGATCCAGTCAGCTTTAAATGGACCGTGCCTCTAAATAATGTGAAAAATACATCACTGGTAGATTTAATTTCATCTTATCTACTGCTTCCTCATATTTGAATATTGTTTTAAATAATCTAAGTATAATTTTTTAAACATAATGATTATTGATATTTTCCCTCTGACAAAATTCACATAGTAGTTGTTAAGATGTAGTACTCAGCTGAAAGACTACAATTCTGTGTAATTTTTAACTCACTGTAGGAGAATCTGCAGCACAATGTGTGGGCCCAGCATAGACATGCTTTGAGGGGAATGTCTGCCTAGAAGTGAAATGCTTGATACACTCTCTTGATAGGGCTTATGGGATTTATGGGAAATGAATACTTATATTTTTGAAGGGAAAAAAAATGTTTTTGTTGATATTTGAGGATCAGGAAGCATTGAGAATTCTTGAAAATAAGTATACCATTATTTCTGTAAACGTAGATAACTAAAAAAATATATATAGTTATATATAAAATATATATAGTTGTATATAAATATAACTACCTAAAATCTAATAGTTTAGATAACTACCTGAAATGGGAAACAAGAGCAAAGCTTGCTTTGAATAGTTCAAGCTAAGGGATAGTTGCAAAGTTTGCTATTATGTCTGTCAGATTTGGTCTTGAGAGATTAATATGCTCTTTTACAAAACAAAGTGAAATGAAACACTGGAATGTTGATATAGATGAGTGGTTGGGGGAAAAGACAAAACTGGAGGAGGAAGTATCAGTATTCAGATATCTGTATTCAGATCATCCGCAGAGCTTTTCCAAAGGATGTGTCTCCCTGGTTTTTCTCCTTCAGAGATGACTGAGAACATTTTGGATAGGACTAAAGAGAGAGATTTCTTTTAAAAAGTGATTCTGAAATTTCTCTTCCTCCGTCAACTTAAGTAAGAATCCTGATCTAGGATTATAATGATGATGATAATAGTAACAATTATAATAATAAATAATGACAACAGATTGATGTAAACAGTGTTTCTGATTTTGTGTATTCAGATAACTTTTCTTTAATAACATTTTCCAAGTTAGCATAGCACAAAATAATGTTCCAAAGTACTTCTCAGAGCCTTTAATATGCAAATATGTACCCTGAACTCTCAAGCAGAAAAATAGTAAACAATATACACCAAAACTATTTGACCAGAACATATTTTTTTATCTACCCTCACCCTCATCATTATTATCTTTCAGAATAATGTAAATTAGAGTAGTTTGAGCATTCAGCACGTTTATTTAACTTACACTGTCTCAGCATGGGTACTTAATTCCAGACATACAGTCTCTTACTGTCCAGAGTGGGAAAATAAGATTACTATTTTACACCTGTGTGATGCATAGTGTTTTTGTCAGCCTTCAGAGATGGCTGTCTTGTTTGAAGAAGAGGTTCCAGAGTTTGAGTGTAAAAGATAGGTGTACTTTTAGATATTGTTTCTTGATATAGTCTTGGAAAAAGAGAGGAGAGCAAGAGACAAGAAGCAAAGTATTTGAAACTGAAATGTGCAGTTAGTAAATTACTGCAAATTACTGATCATTCTTTGAGTTGGCATCTCTGAAGCTTGTAGTCAAATTATGCAAACCATCTCTGGCCACAAGACGAGCCTTTTTTTTTTTTTTTTTTAAGCTTTGGACTCTCAGGAGAGCAACTTAAAGACAAGACTTTATATTCAAATTTGGTTTACTGATTTACCTCAGCTTCATCTGAATAATTGTATCTTTTCCTGAGTAACTTCATATTTATAACTTAGAGGTGCGAAAGCAGAAGATACTGAGATGGAAGTGCTTGTGAGCTAGGTGGGAAACTGGCCTGGGGGCATCTGAGAAGGTGAGAGAGGATGGAGTAAAGAGTAACCATTTCCTATGAGAACGTGGAGATAGAGGTCACCGGTGACCTTGACTAGAATATCTCAGTGCATTCGGAGGGACAGAAACCAGCTTGGAACAGGAAGTGGAAATAGCAATGTGGCAATGTGACAACCCTTTTTTCTTTTTTTTAAATAGAATTCACTTAAACAGTTCAGTAAAAATAATTATGTGGGGATTTTTGAGGCAGATGGGAAGGAGCCACTAGAATGCTGAAGACAAAGCTTTCAGTGTTCTGGTTTATTCAGAGAAATATTTAGAAAGTACAAAATGGACTGTATCTCTGGTCACTATTCTGTAACTATTATTTTATTCATTAGAAATAAATATATAGGGGGTGTGTGCCTATGTGCTAAAAATTTCTGCTCCCCAAATGCATTTTTAAAACGTTTGTTGAAACACTTACTTCACTATTATGAGAGTGGTGATTCTTGTTGTAGAAATCAGCAGTGAACCATGAGTAAGGGAGAAGACAGTGAAGAGGAACGATAAAGACTATTGAAGAGGCAGCTTTGGAGAGAGGATTGTGTGACCTGAATTGTAGATGGGCCAGGAAACCTCTGTCGCTCAGTTTCTTTGTGTATCGAAGGGGCATAATAGTAGTACCAAGGTCGTAGTGTCCTTATGAAGATTATACGTGTTAATAGTTGTAAAGGCCTTGGGTCGTTTCTGGCTTATAGTAAGTTCTCAGTAAATACTAGTTACTATTGAATGATGTTACATATTGTTGTTATTGCTGCTGTTCTTATAACTTTTCTGATGTGGGTGACAGATAAGCTCATAAAAAAAAAGATGAATACCATAATTTCAGAAAAGGAAAAGAACCATGGGAAAAACAAAACTGTGTAGAGGGGTAGAAAATAGAAGTGTGGAAGGCTACTTTAGTGAAGGTGATGTGGTCAGGGAATGATCTCGAACGATCTGAAACAGAATTATTTTAACATACGTGATTATCAAGATTTGCCTGCTGTTACATATAAATTCTCATTATAGAGTTATGGGTCAATCTGGAGTAAAATTTAAATAATAAAAATAGCTGTTACTCTCAGCGTGTCTACTATATATGTATTCAAATGGCATTCTGACATATCCTTGCACGTAGTTGGTACAGATATTGAATAGCAATCTTAGCAGGAGTGAAAATGTTGTTTGCAATGAACATGTTAGCTGTCCATGAAAGTGTGGAGAGATCAATTTTCTTTGATTTTTTTGCAATATTGATGAAAAGGAAACCATGATGTTAAGCGAGTTATATAGGTTTAACACATGTAGTGTACTAGTCGTAAACCCATGTAAAGAGCTCACCTTTTTATCATATCATGAAGTTCAAGTGAACAAGGTAATTTACTATTTCACCGTCTGTCACGTTCCAAATGGACTGAGCCTAAATTTGTGTTTTCTCAGTACAAAGTTCAGTTGAATTCTCCCCATTCAGATATTTTGGGGCCAAATACACAGCAAAAAAAAAAAAAAAAAATTCTGCTTTTTAAACATTTTGAGACTAGAATTCTCTGGTTTTGTTTTCTATGTTCATCCAGTTAATTATTTTTTAAAAAATGGATAGAACTAACCTAGGGAGAATCATTCTGAGTAGTCAGTAAGTAATATATAAACCACAAGGTTTTAGAATATTCGGGGAAGGTGAGCGTGATAAGAATGAACATACTTATCTGTAGGACAGTCTAACAAATCCATTCTATGAAGAGCAGGCTCGTAATTACTTAGAAATACAAATGTTAAGTAGGAATAAAAACGTCTCAGCAGTTTAATTTGGAAATACGTATCTGTAGGCTCTTTCTTATTTTTATAAATAACTGACTATTTTGATGGTTTCAAGATACAGTTGTGTAATAATTGCACGTCTATCATGATTGAAAGCAGGAGTGAAACAAAGTGTATGCGTGCGGAGGCCCTCCTCCACCCCTCGGAATAATTGCACATTCTGTCATGTCTGATTGCTTAAGTAGTACAAAACAGCAAGGGCAAAAATAGACTCCACAAATCGCTCATACTCAGAAAAAAATTGAGATTAAATGTCCGTAAATGAATAGTCTTAGAATACTCTCTCATTTTTCGTGGCTTAAAAAGAATAAACAATGCGTATCTGCTTGTTTTACTTACTAGCTAGTATTATGATTGACACCTTACTAAAACTTTTTAAAAAAAGTTACCAATCAGTAAATCTTAACACTGCACTGTGAATTTGTGCTACAATGAATTTTAAGAAAAAAACCCCTGACTTTAAGGAGTTTTAGTTAATTTAAAATACAATTTTAGTCTTCAATATTGCATGAATGCTTTTTAAATGAACAGAGTGGGACACTCAGCTAATTAAAAAGTAATTATCATGACTGAATGCTTAGAAACTAGAAACTATAGCAGTGAGTGCTTCAGAAATGGAAGGGAACATGTCCATACACATATGTATATGGGCATAACCTTATGTTATTGGAACACTACTGATATTCAGCCTTGAGGCCCAAAGACAAAACAGGGTATTTGGACTCTGTTATAAACATCTCTCTTCTGTTTTGATTAGAGAAATGCAGGCGTAAAGTATAACCTTATTCTGTTTTTAAAGGCATATAAAGGAAGAAAGTACCTTTAATAATGTCACCCCAGTAAGTTCAATTTTGTGAAAGAACAACCATGTTTTCTAATAACCATTGTGTTTTCAGAAGCAGAGACAATATTTCTTTGGCTGTTTCTTTTTGTATATAAACTGGCCACGTGTGAACATATTCTAGCTTTATACCCCAGTTGTGGGACCTGTATGGCAGCCTATTACAAAAAGAAGTGTGCACTATTACATGAATGAGAACAAAATGAAAATCTCCCTCTGCACTTCCCTTGATCCTCTGCTCAAATGAAGTCTACCATCTATCAGTCACTTTTACGATGGCTACGGAGCCAATTCTTAGTGTCTACTTAGACAAAATAAGAGTAGTGGGTCCAAAACCTCGTAGAAGATCCAGATCATGATCCAAAAGAAATCTATAAAATACAAGTAGGTTGAAAGAGAGCATTCACTTAAAACTGAAATGCCTAGATAGAGTTAGTAAGAAGTGTGCCCTAAATAGACCTGGGCCAAGGGAGAACAGGGAGCACCAACGTGGAGGGGAGTAGAGGTCTTCACAGACGAGCTTCTAGAAATGACTGAATTCCAGCTGCCTTTTAAAACAGGAAGCCACCTGAGTTCACATGGGATTGAGGTTCCCTAGATTCCAGGCCAAGGAAAACTGTATTCAAAAGTATGGATATATCAGTGAGGCAGGAAGTTTGCATAAAGTATAGCAAACCAATCAGAGTTGCTCCTAAGGATATTGTAGAGAAGAGGGATATAAACCCAGAGAGGAGAAATACAGATCAATTTGAAGAACTCTGAGAATACAAAAAATAGTAGCAATAGCAAGGGTTTAGCTCTTTGACACGCGGGAACATTTTCTCATGAATTGTCTAATTTGTTAAAAACACGAGTCTTCTGAGACAGAAATATGACTGTCATTTCACCTTTCAATGGCAGCCCTAATGCTATTTCCTCTTCCATGAAGTGTAAAAAGCATTGTATCTATCTCTCTGGACTGCTGTCAAAATTAAATGAGATTATACATGTAAACAGCTTATCAGGGTGCTTGGTTTATTTCAGGTGTTCAGCAATAATTCTGATATCAAAAAGGGAAATGTAGAGGGAGTTTAAAGATACTGTCCCATGGGTACATAGCTAAAAAGTAACAAGACTAAGGCTGTATTAAACTTTCTGACTTCACACTGATTTTTTTCTTAAATATTGCACTGCTATTATTGTATGAAAGATGCCAGGCTTATAAAATGAGATTGAATTTAACTAATATGAATTTTTCAATTTAACAGCTTCATTAAAAGAAAAGAGAACTTCCTAGCTTTTTTTTTTTTTTTAATCTCAAGTTAATCTCTATTGCAAGATCCAAATCAACCCAAAGGAAAATACAGTCATCTTTGTGAATTTAGGATATTTTCCATCAGTTCAGTCTTCTCAGCCAGAATGGGAGCTCTCTCTCTCTCTCTCCATTTGTACCTGGTCGAATCTCAGACCTAGGAGACGTATCCACTGCCATGGCAACATGGCAAAGAGGTATGCGGTACTTGGTGGTCATTGTTCAAGATGTTTCCTCTGAAATTTCTGTGCCACTTTCTGATGAGCAGTCCGCCGTGGTGGCTGTGACCTCCGGTCAGTGATTGTGGGAACTCTGCAGAACTACAGGGTTTTTCTTAGCTGCTGCCAAGCACATCTTAGAGAAGCAGGGGAACATCTCAATGCTCTTGATTCCCTGTTGGAGGCACAGGAATACTATTTAAACTGTCTCCGCCTGGGCATGCTTCTACACCATCCATCTCCACTCGTCACATCACTCTGTCTCTGTTCACCACTGTCAGTCTTTACACTAATTTTTAACTGCCAAGTGAAACACGGTTTCTCTCTGCTTATGTCCCTAAAACTGCCTGTGGTTTTTGCTTTTTCCCCCATCTCATTAGCTAAGGCAAGGAGTAGGTAAGGGCACAGGGTCCTTTCTAGAGAAACACAATGGTTTTTGAAATGAAGCAGAATACAAAGTCCAGAAACAAACTTATATTAAAATGCTCAATTGTTTTTTGACAGAAATACCAACACAATTTAATGAGGGAAAATCCAATCATTTCAATAAATCACGCTGAAACTAGATACAAGTGTGAAACATAAATAACTTCAACCCCTGTTTCAGTCCATAAGCAAAAATTAATTTGAGATGTACTTTAGACCCAAACATAAAAGGACATATTAGAAACTATCTTTAAGACTGGAAAAGATTTCTTAGACTGAACACAAAAAGCACCAACCATTAAAAAATGCATAAAGATGTGCTGGACATCATGCCCTGTAGACCACTCTCCATGAGAATCCCTAAACTGCCTGGTGAACGTTGAGTCAGAAACATGGAACACAATGACCTGAGTGTCACGTAGCATTTGACAGAGAAAGCCTGGAAGTTGTTTCATCCCATGTGTAATGAATGGTCTTGTAGGAATCAGCTGTTACAAAACTAAAAGGCTACAGGAGCCAGGCTGATAATGCCTTTGCATTGTATTATTTTTCCTCACTTTGAAACATTTTAAAAATGAATCCCAAATATCATGATACTTAACCCTTATATATTTTGATCTATATTCTAAACATCTCTAAAAAAAAAGAATATACTTTTATAAACTGCATTGCCCCAGTCGCATTAACCCATCTATCAAAGGTAACGATACTTCATTCATCCCATGTTCTGCTTTTTTTCTCTTTGCTTCCTTGTGGTGTTATTTACTGCATCCTCATTCCCTCGTATTTCTTGTTACTGAACGTGAGCTCTAGAAACTTGGTTGGGTACAAGAATACTTGAAGAGGTGTGGGTTGCGTACTTGAAGAGCTTTCTGAAAGTAGCCCTATTGCTCTCATCTTCCTGGCACAGCAGTTCAGGGTATCCCCCAATTACCCACAGGCATTTTAGTTTCTTCCAACCCTGAGAGTGGCTTATTTGAAATCACAAGCAAAGCAAATTCACGGGGGGGCAGGGTGCCTTTGAGCTTTCCTTCCTGCCTTACGGTGACCATCAGTCATCGAGTGCTCTTTCAGAGGTTTTTTTCTAGGACTTAATTCTCATCCTCCATTCTGAAAGTTTTTGAAAATTGTCTCTCTCCATTCCCAAACAGCAAGTTCCTTAGGAGTAGATGTAACACAGAAATACATCTAGGAAGGAAGATAATTCTAAAAGACTACACTCCTCAAGATAAATCAGTACCTGTCCATCTGCTTTATCTATAGTCACTTTTACTTTTAAATGTGCTAACATCCAGAAAAGGACACTATGAACTCATCTACAAAACAGAAACAGACTTGCAAGCAGTAATTTATGGTTGCTGGGGAAAGGGGGTGGGAAGGGACAGATTTGGGAGTAGGAGATATACAAATGTTAGCCACTATATATAAAAATTTGATTTTCAAAAAGTTTCTTCTATATAGCACAGGGAACTATGTTCAATATTTTGTAATCACCTTTAATGGAAAAAAAATGAAAAAGAATATATGTATGTATATGCATGACTAGGACACTGTGCTATGCACCAGAAACTGACACATTGTAATCAACCGTACTTCTATTTTTAAAAAAATATGCCATTCTCCAGGAAAACTATGCAGGAGAGTCCTTCCTTTTACTTTCATCTAAATGGCTTCTTTTGGAGAGAAAATTATGAGAGAATGATCTGGGCATTTTAACAGCTGGATGAATATTATTGTCTAGATAGTAGCTGATTCTCACTGGTTTACAGTGAGGTTGATTACAGGTACCCATCAATTACCACAGGCAAGGGCTATGTTAGCTATCCCTTCTGGAAACTGTCTTCTTTCTCCGACTTCATGTGGTTAAGAGAATGTTACTCCTGCCTTTGCTGTAGATTACATTACAATAATATTCTGGCGTTGACTGACAAGGGGAACTTGCATAATCTTTTATCCCTCATTCTTAGCCTTCTCCCTAGGAGGGTTAGTCTTAGCTTACTCCTTCGTACTTGCTGTTCAGAGGAACCAAGAAACAAATGTGTACTCTTAGGTTCAAGCTAAGAGCTATAATACAGCTGCTTTGGGGAATTATTTTACACCATTATCTCAAATAGATAAGTATTACTATTTTTCATAATTATTCTCAGTTATCCATTGTTTGATTCCCAAATTACTAATTTGAACACTATGCTAAACCCTATATTTAATTAAAAAAACTTCATTCTTTCTCTTCCATGCCCCTGGGAATGTCTATTTTTTCTGCTAATCTATGTGTATAGTCTAGGAAAGGTACAGAAGGTGTCCAACAAATATGGAGAAGAGAGATGATAACCCTGTATTAGTTCTCTACAGCTGCCTTAACAAAATGCCATAGACTAGGTGGCTTAAGCAAGAGATGTATTTTCCCGTTGGTCTGGATGCTAAAAGCCCAAGATCAAGGTGTTAGCAGGTTCAGTTTTTCCTGAGGCCTCTCTCCCTGGCTTGTATATGGCCACCTTTCTCACTGTGCCCTCACTTGGCCTTTTCTCTGGCATTTTTCCCTCTTCTTTTAAAGGACACAGCCGTGTTGGGTTAGAGCCCTATCCTTATAACCTCATTTAATAAGTGCCTTTTTAAAGGCCCTATCTCCAAAGTGTAGTCACTCTGGGGGGTTAAGGCTTCAACGTATGAAATGAGAGGAACATAATTCAGTCCACAGCATGCCCTTGAGAGTGCTTTTTCTGATCTGTAACTGTTTATATAAAACAAACCATCTAACCTATATTGGCTCCACGTTTCAAGTATGCATGCCAATACTGAATGTATATTTATTAGCAGACTTGGCTCACAGCCTAATAGTTTGCAACAGAACCATATTTACATTTTATCATAGTTGATGGAGGAAATAATTCAGGTGTTTATCCTGCTTTTTTTTTTTTCCCTCTGTGTGTGTGTGTGTGTTGTGTGTGTGTGTGTGTTTATTTAGTTATTTCTGGTTTTGATGATTCAATAGTCCTTTCTACACTATTATTCCTTGCAAAGGATGAACATAACAGATATTTGATTGGTCTTGATGTCTGAAAATCCACTCTTTTTTTTTTTAAATGACACTACTCCTCTGAAGGTTAGCAATTTTTAGCTACTTGTCTCTATGCATAAATTTAAAATCCTTTACTTAGTGTGTGTATGAGGACTTAGAAAAAGTGATTAGTAGCTTTAGTAGTCCCTTGAGATTCAATAAAAGGGGAGACTCAGAGATGAGCAAGATACTAAATTGGAAAAAGAAAGATTCTCAGTTAACAGAAACAAAATAGGACAGTGAGTTGCATATAAAAGTCTGAATGATAAATGAGTGAATTGATTGAATTTTACCAAAATTATGTCCATTCAACATGGAAGTATTCTATTCTTCATTGAAAAAGTGGTCTGTTAGACTCTTAAAGTAATAGTTTTTAGATAATTTTTAAAATATATAACACAGAATTTTCAGTACTAGCTATGTGGAAATCACTAATTTGTTTAGGGTAAAAGCTGTACTTTTGAAAAAAGTTTTTATTCTTACAAGAGATTTTTGCTAAAGAAAGCTCACATTCTTAAGTTCTGGTGATTAGTTCTGAGTCTGCAACTTGACAAGCTAAATCCTAAACTGTTTCCTGTCTACCTCAGGTTAAAACAATTAGCAACAATTTATAGTAATGAAATTAGACACTACTCAGGATAAATGGATGTCTTTGGTTTGCATGATGAGCTGTGACTCTGTGATGAGTGTGAAAGTTTATATGCCAGACAGCAGGGATTGTCACCTTGATTTTTTTGCTTTTTCTTTTTTGAAATCTGTCCCAGACCAGTTCAACTGTTAAATTTCAATTAAACTAAATGTGGTCAGAAAAACAACACAAAAAAAGGGTTGGAAATGTAAGTATATTTCTTTTATCTAGCCTGAGCTGTTGGCAAAGTAAACTGGCTTTTCCATACTTGGCATTTATTAATAATATTTTGAATACCATTGCGCTTTTTAAGCTGAGTGTGGTGGAATTCTCTTGTGGGATTATTAAATGAGTCGATTTGCATTCTAATGAGAACAAATGTTTGGGATTGCATTGTTAAAATGCTAAAACGGTGTGTGTATAATTATTTTGCAGCTTAGATTCGCAGAACTCATTTCCCCAAACTCCTTTTTTTAAATAACTAAAGAGTCAGAGCCTACTGACGGCTGGAGGGGAGGTGATTAGGGTAATTTAAACTGTTCACAAATGACTTTGCCACGGAATGAAAGCATTTCTTTGGCTTTGCCCAGCTCCTTTCATTATCTTTAAGCGGCCGCAGTGTTGAGTCCCATAAGAAGTCTCACCAGCTCTCTTTCCTTGTACAGTTTCTCATTTGTATTGATTAATCATTTTGTAATTCCATTCTAGGTTGACTTGCTCATCTTTAAGGCATTTGCTACTTTTTTCTTTGCTTGTCTATCCTGTAACGGTTATGTTGTCTGTTCTAATACCTTAGCTTTATCACTGCAAGTCAAGCTTTAAAACATTAATCCCTGCATGCTTTAATTTCATATTCTATTACCAGAATGAATGCAAATACTGGTTCCTTTTTCTGCTTTTTAATCATCTTTACTACAGCTTTTGCATATGGGCCAATAGTAAAGTAAGCTTTTATTATTTAGAGTGTGTAACTGTTTTTTAAAAAATAGTTTTTCAACTCCCTTTCTTTCATTAGTTTTACATTTTGTTGATAAAATATAAATGTTTACTGGAAATATCTGTAGCCTTAAAACTTACTCTGTTATTGCCAATTTTTAATAAAATATACATATTGTAAGTTAACAGTCTTAAGCTACTAATGGTGACACTAGAAATGTTTTATTATCACATTTTTAAGTATCTTAATTGTTAATTTTGCCCTGAGTGGTTCATTGGGATCACAGAGTTTTGGAACAATGATGATTTTGGATTTTTTATGTCATACAGCTTGAGGTCGGGAGAGAAACTAAAGAGGACATAGTCCGCCCTACTCTTCTTGTAGGTATTGATTGTTTGAGTTTAGAAAAATTAAGTGGTTTTCTTAAAAACAACAAATAATCATTTCATGGATACTGTTTTTTTAAAATGACTAATCCAAATTCTGTTTGTGAGTTTTTATTGTGATGACCAGTGCTTTATTAGACTAAATGATACTTTTTATCTATTGCCTAAAGAACATATTTGCATATATATACATATATAAATACACATATAATACAAATATAGCTGTGTTGAAAATACTGGAAACATTGACAGGGACAATGCTTTGAAAAACACAAGTGTGAAAATCATTCAGTGAAACATTATTTTATGACAGTTGCTAATTAATACAATGGAAGTAGGTGGCTTCAGTTAAAACAAGTTTAAAAATTGATAATACTCAAATATTTTAAAAATGCCAGTCCATATACTGATGGTTATTCTTGGCTTGAGACATTAATTAAAAGCTTGTGATAATTGGTGTCAAGACTTTTTGTCATCTAAAAATTGGTTTATTTGTTTAAAGTCAATCTTTGATAATTTCAAGAACTTTAAAATTTTCAGAATTACACATGTTTAACATAGTACAGTTACAGAATAGGGAAGTTTACATTCATCCATAATGCTCATTTAGCTATTGTTAAGAGATTTACATTGAGAGATCAGTTAGGATTCATTTGTTTGCAGGAGGTAACCAGAAACATGACACAGACCAATTTACACAGGACAGAACAGTGGAATTTTTTTAGCGCGACAGATGAAAAGAATAGATGTGGAACGGGCTTCAGCTATGCATACTGGTTTGATCTCTGTTAGTGATCTCATCCCAAGACAGCTTCTTTGGATCACATGGTTTTCTAAAGATGATTAATCAGTAGCTACTGGAAAGGACAGGGAGTTGGATGCCACCAAGGAAGGCTAATAAAATCCACTACATGGAGTTATCTGCAAAAGTTTCTAGATGATACTATACGATCCAAATTATCAAACTCTGTGGGCTCTACGCTCTCACTTTGTCTCTGTCTCTATTTTTTCTGCATGTGCTTTCATCATGTGATTCATAGGACGCATGAAGGAAAAGGAACCTGACAGAATGAATTCAAGTGAATGCAGTTATTCCCTATTCACTTCATTTTATTTTCAGACTTAAGCTACATGGCAGATGTATGCATCCCTAACAGCATCTCCTCCTGTATACAGAAAAATTACAAACTTTGTTCTCTAAAACTTTGAATCCTTTAATCTTCCGGTGGATGAGTAGCTCCCTCCTCCTGCCCCCCAAAGCCTTAGTCTGTCATGACCTTTCATACCTGTTTTGTCTTTAGAAACAGCTTTGTAAATGTCACAAGCTTAGGATTCTTTTTAGAGGCTTTGGGTTTCAGCTCCATAACCACTGAGTAATCAGATTCAGGTTGGTTGTGGTTCATGATATTTATTGACTGCTAGTTTGGCTTTAGGACCCTAATGCCATAGGTTGAAGTGCCATATTGTCCTATTACCAAAGAAAAGTCAAAGGCTGTGGGTCTTGTTAGTTTCTCTTTTTACCTATATATTTTTTAAATTTTCTACCACCTTGATAGTTTTAACTTTGTGATTTTTCTTCTGTCAATATGCCGGAAAAAAAAAAAAAGTCAAAAGAAACAGTCTATGACTAATTTGCACCTAGATAATATCCAAAAATGGAACCAAGGAATGTTGATGAAAGCTAGGTCTTCCGACGAAATTGGCAGGAGGGAAAAATAGCTAGGCATTTATGCAGGTGTAAAAAAAGCTCTTATATGACAGAGGTCATGAGCAACGACAAAGCTCAAAATTGAAGGACTACTAATGGCAGAAATACACTATTCTAGATGACGTTGGTATTTCAAAATGGGTTAGAAAAATTATCATTCTCAAGAGCATCAACCTAATTTTTGAAATACAGTAAATTGAGATCAAATCTTTAATAGTACTGATAATCCAGATAATTGTATAAAAGGTGTAAAAAGCCTCATGGTGAGAAATTTTACTCAAGAGCCAGAGCATGTTCATACCTGGCAAAGACCACGATTAGACTGCAGCAAACACTATTGGAGTTGGTCAGGCAGCTCACCCATTGTAGTAACGCAGTGAAATGTGTTGCCCTGACCTGTTTTGCTGGTGCTTTCTAATTGAGCAGGTGTGCCGTTCAGAGGGTGTTCATTAAGTGGAATTTAGTGTGTGTGTGTTTGAATCCATATTTCAGATTTGCCAAATGGCTCTCGGTATTTTTGTGTTTAAAAAGAAACATAAAACATGTAAATCCTGTAGTGTTTAGATGAAAACCTGTTTCTGTTACTTGTACACCTGAAAAAATAGAGAAGCTTTCTTTGTCCTAAAAAAAAAAAAATCAAACCCTTATTTTTCCTTGGCTTGGGGTCTTTAAAAATATTGTAGTTTTGCCAAAGCAATGCTAATCAATTTACCAAAATATTAAAGTGAATTCAGAACTCTGACAATATTGATTTGCAGTGGGTGTTAATCTTGGCAAAGCTTATTCCTCTAGTTGTAATAAATCCAATTACTCAAAAGTACTTTTATTGTGCTTTTCTCTCTCTCTTTTTTTTTTTAAATCTCTTTGCTTCTTTCTACCCAGGATTAAAATGCTTAGTAGCACTATAAAGGTATTTAGCTAGCTTCAGAAATCTACCAGTCTGTAAGACATGGAGAAATAAAGCTTCAGTGTAGACAAGTAAATTAATATACTTTGGAAAAATTAATCCCAAGTGGTTTTATAAGTTACTGGACTCAAAACTATAAATTATGAGCTATGAGGGGATTTTAAAAGCCATTGTGAACCCCTGGCACAATGTTCTACTTTAATCAAAGGCCAAAAAATGAGCTTATTGAGAGCAAAATGGAAATATCATAACCACATATTCTTCGCATTGTTTTTGTGCTTTACAACTTAGAGAATGCTTTGACATACATTTTGGAAATGTGCCTCCAAAATCCTTCTATGGTGGAAAATTCATGTTTGTCTTCATTTTACAGGTTAAGAAATAGAGTATAATGAGGTTAAGTTACCACTTCAAACCATGTAGATACCATGTAGATGAACATGGGTGGATCTAAGGCTTGAACACATGTATATCTATGTTATTTCTGTTAACCTGAACTGTGTCCCCTAACAATCACAACAGATCAGATGTTAGGCACAGTAGATCTAAAGGAAGTTTAGAGAATCCAATGAAAAGATCAGGGAATTAACAAGGGGTGTGGTAAATAAGACTAGCATCTGGTATTAGTCAAGTGATATTTGTGCATTAAACACTGAATTATGCATGGTATTAATAAATGAATAAGTCCATGAAGATATAGGCTTACCTTCAGATAACTCATATATAATTGAAAAGAAAATGCATGCACAAGAGAAAAACCATTCAAGAAGTTTGGGTATAAAATTTTGGAGGTAGGTCCTTGGGAAAGAGAAATTGATTTGCATCATATAGGGTCAGGCTATCCAATACAGTAATCACTAGTCACACATGGTACTGAACACTTGAACTATGCCTAATGCAAATTGAGATGTACCTTAAGTGTTAAATACATAGAGGGTTTTGAAGACTTAGTGTAAAAAATGTGTAAGATTTTATTAAAAGTTTATGTTGATTTGTGTTGAAATAATATTTTAATGTATTATTAAAATTATTTTCACCCCCTTTTCAAACTTTAACATTGCTATTAGCAAATTTAAAATTCCACATATGGGTTACCTTATAATCTTATTGGATAAGGGCTGATAGGGAGGGAACGTGGAGCTCCAGAGCTGCTTGGAAGGATGAGATGAGGGGCAGATATGTGAAGAGGAGAAGGGCAGGGAGTCAGTGGAGTGGAAGGAGACTCTCTGATGATACCTTCCACAGCTCTAGAGCTTTAATCCAGACTGCCCTACTGACTGCAGAATCTTTCTTGTAAACATTTCTTGTGAAAAGGCCCAGTTTTGCATACAAGACAAAAGAAAGGTGATTATTCGGTGTCACGTAAAGACATAGGGGCCTGTAGGAGAATCTAACCTCATTCCTACTCACATCTTCAATTAATTGATCTGGTGTGAAAGGCCTTGAACTTCATCACGCTGTAAAGTCAAAGTTTTGTTAGCTTTCCCGGAGATGAAGGAGCTAGCCTCTGGGTTAAAAATACATTCTTAAGAGATAAAAATAGCACTCTTAAGTACCAGATTACTAATTCCATTCAGTAGTGTCTAGTGTATACTTAACGAGTGTTTTGTTCAATGATGAGAACAGAAATGAACCCTATGTCAATGTCATGGCAGCTGACTTAATACCTACACTCAATAAATTAGCACTGAGTGAATGCAACCCTCAAGGAATTGATAGTGAAACAGGAAATCAGGCTCATATATCTATTACGGGAACATGGGAGAGAGTGGTCAGAGGTATGAGGGCTTTGTGGAGGAGAAAATTTTCATCTGGGGATATGATACAACATCATAGAGAAGATGGCATTGAAATAGATTCTTAAGGAAGGGTTTGGACATAGGTATATATACATTTTTGGAGAGTGTATTCTGCAGTATAATTAATAAAATTACATAGAAGAGAAAGCTTAGTAGGAATGGATAGTTCAAGTTGATTAGAGTGAAGAGATTTTAAATCAATGTTCAATATGGAAAAATAAATCTAGGACATATCTTGGAAAGCCTCCTTTAGTAAGGCCATGAGTTTCAATGAGAGAGGTGATATCATATGGTAGCAGTGTTAAAATAGTAATAATAATAATATAGTAACTTTAATGATAATAATGGTTTATTTACATGTATGTAGAAAAGTCAACAATTTGAACCTGTTCTGTGATTGCTAGCCTAATTTAATAGAAATAACAATAACAGCAAAATAACAACAAACAAGATTTAATCTGCTAATGCTTCACCTATTTTTAGGTAATCTCAGAAGAATTACATTTATAATGCATCCTTCACTAGTAGTTTCTCAGATTTCCTTGTCCATCTGAATTGGCGTAACCCATGTGGAATCATTCCCACACCTCTGTACTTGGGCTAATCTGTCACAAAGCCTGAGATCTGGCGGCTCATGCAGCCACTGGGGAGCTCAGTGAAACAGCCTGGAGATGGAAAGGCCAGTTAGAGACAGGAGACTGAGGGTATCTGAGGAAATGTATTTTCCTTCTTTTCTTCCCTATGGGTACCATTTCCAGGAATGGTTCGCCCTGCAGTGAACCTTCCATTGAATCCCCACATGACAAACACATTAGCTCTGTGAGTTTTTGTATCTCTTTGCGGCTCATCAGGAAGCAGCAGACATCACTGTAACACAACTCATGCTTCTCCACGCCTGACCCTCCTCATTTGGTGCTTACATCTTTCAAATAAATTATCAGCACTTTAATTTTTGCCTCAGAGTGTTCATTTGGGTGTTGTTTTTTTTTAAAATAAAACTCAAGCTAAGAAAGACAGGTATTGACAAATGCGATAAAGTCAAAAGGAGGGCAGAAACACTCAACTAACATTTTTAAGTGCTTTCTAAAGAAATTATTTTTTGGTACTTTCACAGATTTTTTTGGTAATCCTCCACAGCAACTCCATTATTTCCACATACAGACAAGGAAAATCGAGGTTCAGAAATGCTAAATGTATTACTCAAGGTTATAAGATGGTAGGGGATAGAACAATGGCTCGAAGAGTTTGAATAAGTTGCTCAAGGTCATAGACTTGGCAGAAGAAATAAAAGCTCAGAGAGGTTAACAACCAGTTTAATCCGCAGACGAGTTAATGGGGGCAGAAAAAACAGTTTCACAGCCTGACATGACCAACTCTGTAGACTGAGATCTCAGCTGCTTTGTCTGACTCCCTATTCCAGAGCAAAGAAAAAATAAGAGGAAGTCTTACAAAAGAATGAAAATGATTAAGGTACCTATATAGAAGAAGTGATCACTTCAAGGGGCAAAGGAACTTTAAAGTTTGTGAAGTGTTTTCTTATGAAAAAGACATTTTAGACTTTGTCTATATAACTTCAATAGCAAAAGACAGGAATAGCGAAAGGACCCATTTTGGCTCATTATAAAGAAAAAAAATACTTTTCTGCAAATTGGAACTGGTTAAAAATGCCGAAAGCTTGTGATTTTTTCCCATCGTTGGCAGGAAGTGGGAGGGATCAAACTGAGTCTGCAAAATTTTAGGAATAAGACCATGCTATGGAGAAAGTGTTGGTCTAAATTACCTTTACAGTAATCCTTTCTAATGCAGAGATGATGTGATTTTGAATTTTTGATTAACAGTTGAATGCACTTAAATTTTTAAAGCAAGACGTTATAAGTAGTTACTATGAATAGATACTATGACCATTTGCCCCCAGATTTCGACTAGGCAAAGATTTCCGTTTAATCATGCAAATGAATACTGGAAAATAGGCATCTCATTCACAGTGTCATGAGTTTTTAACCTTAAACTAATACAGTGCCCACATCATTGTATGACTGTTTTGGAAAGCATTAATTCTTCATTTTATAAGAATAATTATATAAAGGTCAAGGTAAGGTTTTCATGCTTGATAAAGAACGTGTTGGTATCAACTTCAACCCAATAGTTGCCCTCTGTTATCAAGAGTATTTATTATACGTACAACTTCAGTGACAAGTAGAACATAACGCATCAGCTTTGAGAAGGTGTTAAAAAATACCCAGGGAGCAAATGTAGCTTTTGAGATCTAGTTTATATTAAAATATCTCATTATTTCAAGTATGGTCTTCAAAACTAGACTTTCAATCTATTTTCACTGTGAAACTTAACTTTAAAGAGGAATCATAATTATCATTAATGTCAACAAAGCTTTTATATACCCCTCCAAATAAAACCTGCTCAGTGATAGTTATTTCACGTCATGTAAAAATACAAAATTTTGTCCTAAAGTCAGATATTCTTTGAAAGGGAGAATTCTTTACGAGAAGATGAGCCAAGAAGGTTATCCAGTAAGAGAATAGGAATCTGAACTAGAAGTAGTTTCTTACTACAGATAAAGAAATTGACTGGTTTAAACATGCTTTTAAGCTTTAAGGAAAGACCAGACACATTTATCTAAGTTGTGGATTTTCCTTGGCATATTAGTGTATCTTAGGAAGTGTGGCCCTCCAAACTCGCAAGGAAGAATGTCTTACAGACTGCCTGCTGCACGTAATGTAAACTTTCAATGTGATTATCTTTTTTTTAATATCTCTAAAGGAGCAATGAAAACAACCATAGCCTCGTCTAAAAGTTGCAGGTGTTTCCTCAGTGTTTTAATCCAAATGTCTCATGTACATAATGAAAGGGTCGGAGTTCCCCATGCCCCTCCACCTCCTCCACCAAAGTGATTACTTGAAGTGGACTTTTTAGTGTTTCTTTTCACGTCTTCCCCTCCAAACATCCTGGAATGCTTTTCCTCAAATCTTCACTTCCAGTTGATGGTGTCTCATAGTCGACAACTTGCCCAGTCTTCCCCATTTATGTGATCACTGCAGTGAAATGAATAGGAAATCCTGGTCTCCGAGTTTTCTTCTTGAGTTTCTCAGAGTACGTTGGTGCAGTCGCTGTTTTACTGCCTACCTGACACACCCACACGGTTCCCGATGATGCATCTTGTTTTGCAACGTGGCAGACGTGCTGTGCAAGCCGGGGTACTACTGTGAGTTCCTGAAGGAGGTATCTGAGTAGCTTTTACTCTCTCCTGGAGATCTCTTTGTTGAGAGGTGGTAGCCCCATGAAGTGTGACAGAGACAGCCATAGGCTGATGAACTAGATTCCATACTGAGCTCTCTTATTTTACAGTCACATGTTGTAAAATATATAGATGTTCAAGTAACAAATGATTCTATAGTGTAAGGCTCTGAATTCAGCAGGATGCAGATCAAAGAAATTATTTCATCCTGATTTTGTCTCTAGAAATCAATAAGTAATACATGACCTTTCTCACGGTGACATCACAATCTATTAGAAATAGACTTAAGATTTTGTTATTCAGAGATGATGAGAATGGATATTCCTACGTGATTCCAGAGCACATGTTTAATAGTGTAGAGAGAATAGAAGAGTTGAACAGAAATGGGTTTGTTGGACCAAGTGACCTGAGGGTAATGTAATCCTGATTAAACTAAAACTTTGGAAACTCACTCAGAAAATAGAATTTATTTTACTTAGCTTATGAAAGTTAGAACTTTTCCTTTTGAGTAATTGACAATATTTTGAAAAAAGTGCTGCTGACTTAATACAGTTGTCTCCATAGAATTTTGGTTTCTGTGGTCTCGCACTCCCCACCCCCGCCTCCCACCAGTCACATTACTCCTGTGCAACCCTCTGTGGTGAAAGGACTTTGCAGATGATGTAAATGTTGTGCATCTTAACATAGGGAGATTGTCTGGATTATCCAGGTGGACCGATGTAATCACACGGGCCTGTAAAAGATGAGAAGGAGTCAGAAGCGTGAGAAAGAGAAGTGAGTGCATCAGAGAAACGTGGACCGAGGAAGAGTCAACCTGCTGTTACTGGCTTTGGAGATGAAGAAAGAAGGCTGTGAGCCAAAGAATGCTGGAGGCCCTCCGCTGACACCCCTCAAAGACCTGGGACCTCAGCACGACAGCGGCACGAAGCTGAATGCCACCAACAGCCTGAGTGAGAAAGAAAATGGATTCTCCCCTGGAGCCTCCAGGAAGGATCACAACCCTACAGACACCCTGACTGTTAGACTATAGGGAGAGACTCTGCTGAACCGTCTACACGTCTGAGCTACAACCATAATAATGGATGTTGTTTTAAGCCGCTAAATTCATGGTTATTTAAGACAATGGTAAAAAACAAATACACTTCCTTAGAGGTTTAGGCAGTTCCATCACTGCTTCTGTATTTAAACTCTGTGTGTGTTTGTGTATGTGTGTGTGTGTGTGTGTGTGTGTGTGTGTGTTGGAATTTCAGTGCACTCATATGTTGTGGTCCCATTTCTTGAGTGTGCATCTGGGACTGGAAAAAGTTTCTGTGACTTCTTTTATAATTTGGATTTCAACTGGAAACTTATTCTATCACTTAAAGCTTTTTTATGAAAAGCTGTTCTTGAGGTGGAGAAAAACAATAATATTATCTACTTTACCGTGGCCTGACCTCACAGTTCATGATTTTTCAAAAATTAAGCAGATGCACCTAAATTGCCAACGGTCTGTCTCATATTAGCAGGATAATTGCAAGTCAGGGGCCAAAATAATGTTCTTTTTTTCCTTTGATGCAGACTTGCTGCTCATACGTTTACTCAGAAATAATTCTGGAGGTTTAGATGTAGTGTCATGAAATTATTAGCCACGCACAAAAAAGTTACAGATCTTGTTAGAATTTGCCGGTAGTCTCACCATTAGCCAATCACTTTGGAAGATCATTACCATAAGGATACTCTTATCGTTAACCAAAGTGCAGAGTCTGTCCTTGGCAAGAATTTATCTCTGTGTCTTATATAAAAGACCAGAGATCTGTGGATTTGAAAAGAAAGTAGAAAAACCATAGATGTTATTAAGCCGCACGGGTCTTTGTTTAGCTCTGGTGCTGTGAGTCAGGAATCTCGTGATATCCTTTTTCCTACGTGTTCTCAGCCTGTTTCCTGAGGTTCTTACTACCCTTGAAGAGAGACAGATATTTCATCCTCATCTGTTGGGAGACTCGGGGAGTCAGTCTTAAGGTCTCGTTTTGCATGGCTTGATGCCCCCGGCCACATTCATAACTCACTGAGGGCTCCAGATTTTATAATTCAGTCTGATCCTGCTGTAATCCACCGCATCGTTACATAAACAGTGTTATCATAGGACGCATTCAAGTAAAACACTAACACAATTAAGATTAAAGAACGAGTTAAGTAGCAAATAGGGGGAAAACACGTTCTTCTTCCCCTGCTCTGTAAACAGCAGGTTGACTCAGACATCTTCTTCATTTAGTAAACCATCTAAAAACAATAGGCTATAATGAGATAAGCTGGCGGCTTCACATTACAGCAGAGGTTGGGGGGGGGGTTCTTTTGGTAAAGGAGTGTATTTTTACAGGGGAAAAAAAAGTGTATCAGGTTAAAATCTCAGTGACAAACCAGTGCTAACTAGCACATGTCTGGCAATGTCACCAGAGGTGGCTGTGCCTGACGTTTCCTGGAGGACAGCCTGTAGTTAAGTAGCATTGAAAGGCACCGCAGGCATTACGGCAAATGTGTAGGGGACTGTCAACAACAATGGGGGCAAAATCAAGCTATTTGAGCTAATGGCTGATGCTGTGTTCAGTGCATTATGCTGGTGCCATTCACATCACTACGGCTAAGGTTGTGTCAGTGTTTTCATAATAGAGCTACTATTTTAGAGGTTTATAACCTGGCAATAAAAAATTGACTTCTGGCAAAAACTTGACGTAACAAGACAAGACCTCAGCAAGAAAGTGATTTTTTTTTTTTTTTTTTTGAGAAATCGTATTTCGTTGGGGGGAGAAGGTATGGAATGTTTTATTGTTTCAGATGTCCATTTGAGTTTCTGAAACTCAAAATACAGCTCAGATTTGGAAAATGGCATTTTGTAAGTTATTCGACTACAAGAAGGAATCACATTTGTGAAAGCCTGGCCAGACAATACTTATTGTTACAGGCTTAGCTCGGAACATTTTTGTCTTTCAAAATGTTCTTTCCAGACTTTTCAGAGTGGGAGTGTGTGTAGTGAGTGACTCACCATCTTTTATTTTGATATATAGAAAAGCATGCTTGCGTGAAGATCAGGGAGTTAAAAGGAGTTTTGTTTTCAGAAGATAGTATATTATGATACATCACTTGTTTTTTTTTTGAGGTTAGGCTCCTTGATAACACCTAATTCATTAATCCTATTATTAAATGTCATAGATTCATTACATCTAAGCATTGGAAAAAATCCAACTTCCCCAAAGAGATGAAAGTTCTATCACTGTTATCATGATGAACATCACCCATTTCACTGCATCTGTAGCCTGTGCCCAGTCGGGCACTGGCGACTTGGATACGCTAACCTGACATCCAGTATTTGACCTTATGGATCTTCGAGACATATGTTATCATAGAGAGATACATATACAAAGAAGAAATAAGGTAAAAAGGAACAAAATTTACAAATACGTGTATGCTGTTGCACACTAAACTAGTAATGGTAGTTTTCAGATTAGAGATTTTAAAACCTTTATTTTAAACATCTGCATTAAGTTTGCTTTCAGGTTATAAGAACTGAGCTGCAGAAGCAGGAGAGAAGAGAAAGCAGTTCAAAGATTTGGAAGAAGAGTAACACCAACAGGGAAGAGGGGAAGATACTAGCAAAGTAGCGATTCCTGACAACAGAAGATGTGAATGGGGATTGATGTGGATGTTACTAATAAACATTAATATAGTATTAATAATAAATAGTATTAATATTAACAGTAACTACTTTTACTGATGACCAGTATGTATTAGGTGTTAAACTGCTTCACCAACATGACAGGGCAGCTATTGATCAGCAGCTGCAGTTTTCATACAAACAATATTATTTTATATTTCTCCTTAGACGGTGTCTGTCAAGCTTCAGAGCACAGAATACCAACAGATACAGTCAGTTAAAGCTGGAGGCTGGGCTATTAAACTACTTATGAATTTTCCAGAGGGAATTAAGAAACTAGAGCGACCTTCTTCTTTAGTCGACTAGTGAACGTTGTCTTATAGGCCCCATAAAGCACATGTTCTCTGTTGTATGATACGGTGTCATTGTAGACACTTTGGCTCAATTGGTTTAAATAACGGACATTTATCTTATTCCAGCTTATGTTAATCTGAAATGGAAAAAAATATTAAAATCTTTCAAAAGCACGTCTGAAGAATTGAGATAGAACTGAAAAAAAAATTACTTTGACCCCCTTTCATATTTATTCAGGGTTGTAACAAAGACTTGACTAAATTAGAGAAAGCCTGTTTGTAAATTATTTTCATGAAAGAGACAGAATCATCTCTGAGGTTATAGAATTGTTTCTCTTCGTTAATGAGAGCCATATCTTACCTTACTTTAAACTTTCCTACTTGTGTAAGTCTTTCAATGTGACTCTTTGTTTAACACTGAATCTCACATCAAGAGACTTGACAAGTTGAGAGGTGAGTTATCTGGAGCAAAAAAATTAAGCTTGTCAGAAGCAGTCCTCCCACACAGAATTAAGATAAGATCTCAAATTCTTAAGTTCTCAAGATAATAGCTCTAAGGAGATATTTTTATCCATCCTGCCAATACTGAGTAGATTGTAGAAAAAATAGTTTTTCTTTCCCATATTTGAAAATCACTGTTTTTACAGAAATTCTGAATTTTTTGTTGTTGTTGAATTTGTTCTAAAGAGATATATGTACTGCTGAGAGTCACAGTTACTGGAAAGGAGGAGGCTATGGGAAACATGCATTTTTTTTTTTCCTCTTTAAACATCATAGTGCAGAAGAATTGAGAGGAGAATGAGAAATTCACTTATAATGTATTGAGTTCCATGTGGAAATGTGCATTTCACAAAGTGAAAAAGCAGTAGCCTGTAACCTCCAAGTGCCAGAAATGAGAAGGAAACTCAGCCTCTTAGTAGTAAACTAGGTTTGAAGCTAGACGAGCCAGAATTAGTCACTGATTTAAAAACTGGGCTCTTAACCCACTCAGAAACTGTAGCAGAGAAAACAATCAATGTGCAGAGCAGAAAACTGGAATAAAGCTACCTGCATAAAGGAGTTGTCCTTTCTGTGAAACAAGAACTAAAATATTCAAGCACTAGAATGGAACTGGCCACAAAAGGATGTCACCCATCCTGGGTCTTTGGTCATGCTAAAATGGCCTGTGAGGTCTTAGCGTACCTCAAGCCTGCCAAGGTGAACCATTGCAAATGAACACTGGCCTTGTACTAGTAAAACCCCAGGTATCCCAACAGTGGCAAAAATGAAGCCACTCTGATAAAGAAGCCTCTTTCATCCATGGCAGAGAAGACAAAATGGTAGACATGGTACACAGAAACGCTGCGACCATATTGTAGATTAAAATGTATTTGGAAGACTCTTAGGTAAGCAACAAATCTGTATCATATATCTTTCTTTTCTAGTCCCAGAATCCAATTTTAATGACCAAGAGTAGGAGAAAGGCCAGCATTGACTCTAGATGTGAGGGAAAGCTGCCATGCATGCACTAGACAGTTTGATGAATAACTGCTATGTATAATAAAGACAGCATTAGATAAAGTACTAACTTCTTTAAAAGTCACAAACAACCAATCATCAGTCAAGAAGAAATAGATAACCTGGATAGTTCTACAACCCAAATGTATTGAAGTTTTAGTTAAAAACCTTAAGACTGTGAGTACACAGATAAACAAACAAATTAAAAAAAAAAAGAAAGAAAAAGAAAATTATGGGCCCAGATGGATTCACTGGTGGATTCTTCCAAATATTTAAAGAAGAAATAAACACATTTTATCAAAACTCTTCCCAAAAATTGAAGAATAAGGTATCTTCCCCAAGTCATTCTGTAACCCTCAATTACACTGACACCAAACACAAATGCGAATATTGCAGGAAGGCTACAGAGAAGTTATCCCTATGAGCGAAAATCTAAACAAAATTTACAAAATAAATGCTAACAAAAAATACAAAGGCTAATGCATCATGATCAAACCAAATCTAGTCCAGGATGCAAAGCTGGTTTAACACTGGAAAATCAATCCATGTAATTGTGACTAAAAATGAAGAAGAAAAACAAAACAAAACAAAACAAAACCTCTGTGATCATCTGAGTGGATGCAGAGAAAGCATTTGAAAAAAATTAAATATTCTTACTTGTAAAAAACTGATAAAGATTCTCAGCATACAAGAAAGAGAAGGGAAATTACTCAACCTAAAAAAAAAAAGCCTCTTAAGGAAAACCTACAGCTAAAATCGTAAGAATGGAAAACTAAATGTTTTACTTCTAAAATCATAAGCAAGGCAAAGATGTCTGTTCTCATGTGTTCTATTCAATGTTACACATTCTATCCAATGAAATAAGGCAACAACAACAAAAGCAACTATATATATGTAACTCCTATCTAATAAGAAATAATGGAAATAATAATAAAAATTATAAACTGAGGTATAAATTTTACATATATTTCAAACAAATGTTTGATAATATGTGTTGATTTTTTACTTTAACCTGCAACACAATACTACCAGTAGACTAATGGACAAGTAAATTATAAATGGCTAATAAGCCAATGAAAACAAGTTCAGTCTCTTTTTTGCTATAGTTCACCCCTAGTTATTTATTTTTTTAAGAATAGTCAGGCATGTGTGAAAAGATTCATGTGAATGGAAGTTACCATAGCGTAACAGTGAAAAGTTAGATAACTAATCTCATGGGATTAAACAAATTGTAGAGCCTCTGTTCTACGCTTGCCTTGGGTTACTTTTTTAATAAGAAGTAAAAACAAAGTACATATGGGGAATAGAAACAAAAGAAGACTTTAGAGGTTAACAAGTGCCAGGTTATGACATTTCTTTAATTCCATAAGCGGTGGAGAATAACTGACAGGACTAGAGTATAGAATTGTTCTTTTATAACTCATTGTCTAATATACGTGTGACCTTACATGCCGCATATAAGTGATTCTTCACGATAGCAGTGAGGTCTTTAAGCATTGTGGATTTCTCATATACCCACAGAAACTTATATGTAGTCAATGGTCAACATATACAGCATTTTTCATGTAAAAAAGGACTCTAAGGAAAATGACCATATAGCTGCATTTTACAGGTACTTCCCAGCCCAATACTTGAAACAGTTTGAAATTGACTTACCAAAAGGATAAACTTGAAAGAATCTTATATACCTAATGAGGCTAATGACTTTGTTATACTACATTGGAGTGGTCATAATAATTTTCTAATTTTATTTATATTAGCAATTCAAAATGGACATATGTCAGCATAAAAACCATGTGGCAAGAGACATGTGTAATACTGGGATTAACTGGGTAGAAAGTTAAATGACAAAACAAGATGAAATAAAACCTTAAAGTGTGTGAGACCAAACTAAAAAATGTACACTAGATGTCATCTAAGAATGTTATGAAATTTTTTATGACAATAAGTGAAAAGCTTTGGGATGAATGCAGAGGGAGGGAGGAGGAGAAGAGGGGTATACAATATACTAGAAATTAATCAGCCTCTCTGAACAGAATCTTCTGAGTATAGAATAGAACTTTCTAATGAGTGTTTTTTCCCAAGGAAGACAAATATTAAAACCATGGACTTTCAACTAAGCACAGAATATTCTTAGGATTTATCTCACCACATCATGCGCATTAGGTTTAAAATGCACCATCTCGGCAAATAAACAAAATCTTTCTCAGCACTCTGTGCAGTCAGGTGACTAAAGTTAAATGTCGTGGAAGATAGCAAGATGCTATGGTTTAGGATAATTCATCAGTGTCTAATAAGGGTCTTAAGAGGAGGCAGATAGTACTCAAGTTAATTTGCAAAAGTTCTTACTTGGATTATAGACAAAAAAAGTGACAAATAGTCTTAAAAAAAGTGACAAATAGTCTTAAACAGAGAAAGAGTGACTCATAAAATTTTTTAATTATTTACACATAAAATACAAATTAAATCATTATTTGCTTGCATATATAATCTTTTTCTGTTTGTTTTCCTCGAATTACTTAAATTAGAAATAATTACCCTGAATGCTATGATATCACACGGTATTTTACAATTTTAATAGATAGCATTCTCTTTTATCATACCCCATGCCTGTTCTCTAATTCAGCAGACATCTATTAGGCACTGATGGTGTACTCAGCATTGCATTGTATTAAGTGTTGTGGAAAATGAAAGTAGCAGAAACTACAAGACTTGTCTTAGGTCAGGTTTCTGAGAAGCAAAGCCTAGAAGTGGTTGACTGAGGGAGTCCACCGTAGGAAAACCCTCTAAAAGCAGGGGAGTGAAACCAGATTTGGTAGGAAGAGGGAACCGAGCGAAAACGTGGTCTCAGGTAAAGTGCAACCTTGGTCTTATCCACAGATGAGAGCCCTAGAACATGAACTGCAATGGAGAATGGTTCCCTCCTGGAGGCAAAGGGACTGGCTGTTATTTCCTGTTTTAGTCGATTACTGGCTGTGAGGAGGCTTTGGGAGGCCTCAGCCTTCTGAGTGAGGAGAGTCCGTCTAACCTAGGGCTGTCCTTCAGTAAGGAGATCCCATGTAACCTAGGGCTGTCCTCCAGAGGAGGAGGTGGCCGTGGGACCCGAGTAGCTGGGAGGGAGTGCACAGCCTGCTAGAGGGAAAAGGCACAAAGTAACTATTAAAAGGCTTTTCCTTTTCTCTTTCTTTCCCCTGGCTGTTAACTTCTCAGTCTCCTTATCTCCCCAACAATCCCAGCACACATTAAAACAACAACAACAACAACACATCATCATTTCCATGTTTCCCACCTACATTTTGTATTACTCAGTGACCTCTGCTGGTACCCCTTAGACCTTCTTCACTTCATCTGTGACATTCAGGCTACCCTGGAGTCAGTGCTGCTCAGACTAGTTAACGTCAGTAATCACAAGCCTCCGACAACTTCCCAAATCCTTGAGCATGCTCTGTAATACTCTAGAATTCTGAATCTCTGATCCTGGACTGATACTCTTCCCCATCACTCACCACTACCCCTGATAAACCCATTCAACTCCAGTCACCTTAGCCTCTTGCTGATTCTCAAACATGCTAAGCACACTCCTGCTCAAGGTCATTGCAATTGCCGGTCACTCTACCTAGAACATTCTCCTTGTCCAGTAAGTTTACTCACTTTCTTCCTTTGGATCCCTGATCAAAGGTCATTTTGCCAGCTGGGCTTCTCTGACCACACAATCTAAAATAGCTCTTCACTTAAACACAGTCATCTCCACCTGAAATATTATATGTTTTTTGATTGACTGGTTGATTGGTTGTCTGTCTAACCAAACTAGAGTATTAAGCACACCCCTAAGAGCAGGGACACTGTTCTGTTCAGCACTGGTTCCCCTGTACCTGGAGCAACGTCAAATTCGTAGTAGGTGCCCAATGAATATCTGGTTAATGAATAAATAAATAGGTGCAGAAGGAGCAAAAAGGGATAAAATACTCTGCATTTGTCAGAGAAAGCCGTGCTGGAATGACTTTTGTGCCGAGACTTCACAGGTAAGTACAAAATGTACAGGGCAGAAGGTAGACGAGAACTTTCCAGGCAGAGAAAAGAGCCAGTGCCTCTGAAGCAAGAAAGCACAGAGTGCCCTGCCCTCCTTTGCTCACGCTCTCTACATTGGAGGGCCCGTCAGTAACCACAGCAGTGTTCTCCATAAGGATGCCTCGCAGACCTGTATTTTACTTCCCATTACAGGGCAGCTTGCTGCATATTTCCACCTACATGGTCTGTTGTCACCCTAAAAGAACACTTCCTAGATTTAGTCCTGCCTCTGTGGCTAAGGTATTGGAATTATCAGAGCCACCGCATTGTCCTTTGCCCTCTATCTCATCAGTTAACGACTTGTATTGATTCTTTCCTGATAATATCCTTTATTTTCTCTGAGCCTACTGGCACATCCATATCCTGATAGGTCATGCTGTATTTGTCTATTGACTGGTTCCTCTGACTCTAAGCTCTTCCTGTTTAATTCATCGTGCACAATAGTGCAACATGAACAACTCTATACTTCCAGCATGTCACTCAATAAACTCCTGGAGTTATCTACAATGTTTACTTCCAAAGTCAGAGCCGAGTATTCAGGCCATCCAGGACTTGGCACCAACCAGCTCCCTACTTTGTTCTTCTCTTTTCTATGAAGTCTCAATTTTTCTCACATCTGTTTTCACTTACACTTGTCTACTCTTGTGCTTTTGCCTCCAGTTTCCCACCATCTTGGAATGCCAGCCCATTCCTGTATTATACATTTAACCTGTCTTTTGAAACCTGGCTCACATCTTCCCTCTACACACAGCTGCCTTGACTAATCCATTGAAAAAGGTCTTCTGTGCAATTTGAACATCTAAAAATTTTGTTTCTATGATTCATTTGGAAAGTAACCATTTATTTCCAATGAATATATTTCCTTTATTTTGTATGGAAACATTATTTAAATTTATTATTTTCACTTACCATTTTACCTTTTAATTTCTTGTTTCTCCAGGAGGATTGTAAGTTCTTTTGGGAGCAGGGATAAAATAATGGTATAGAAACCTACGACCCAAGGTCATCTTATACGATATTGTCAAGTCAACCTCCCTGAATAGGTTCTACCAGCCACAGGACCACTCAGAAGATTGAAGTGTAGTAAATATTTATGCATTTTGCCTTTTGTGACTAAAAATTTATTTACTACATTTTTACATATAAAATTATCACTTAGCCTTTAAAGATTCACTCAGGAACAAAATCATTTCAATTAAGACATAGCTAAACTTTCTGGGTAACTTTGCTTTTACTTCCTTTTTGTTGGTTGAGCACCATGAGTTTCCTTTTATTATAGCTATGATTTTATGTATGAAAAAAGATTTTGATTTGCAGAAATTAAGAACAAAGGCTTCAATTTTTGGATTCAAACATGACTTTGCCAATTTATTGCCTCTATGATCCAGAACAGCTAGATATGATCATACGTTGTGCTCACTTCAGTTCCTAAAAATAATTTTGTGGGTGAATGAAACCAAGATGTCTTGTTTTTGTCATCCTATAGATTCACAAAAGCAAAGTGGATAGATCCTATGGTGTTTTCTTCTTTTGTTTAAGTTTAAAAGGTGTATGTAACCATATACAAACTGAAAAAAATGGATGGAGAGGGTGTTGCAGATGGGGATAGCTACTCTAATTAATTCTTCAGGGAAAACACTCTCACTTTTGTTTTACATAATTTTATTCTGATTAATTTTCATAGCTGTTCTCTTGTCTTTCACTTGCTTATCTGATAGCAATGTGTGGTAATTTTCTTTGCCTTTTGAGAGCTCTGGATGATATCTTCTTTCATTACAAAACTTTCCTACAAAAGTAGCATCAAAATCCATATCCATATTTAATGTTAGGAGAAGCCAACCTGGAAGAGTGTTGCTCACCTGGCAGTAATCTTGCAATTAAACATTTATTCTCCTGGAATATGCCAACATTGATAATGTTATTACATTTTATTTTTTGTCATATGATTTCTTTATCTTTTGAGAAACAAACTGCCAACTTCTGTTATCCTAGGTGATACCCATTTCTTCCAAGCATGTACAGCTCCAAGAGGTATTTAACAATGCAATAAATATTACTAACTGGAAAAGGAATACTTCTTTCAGCAAATTTAGTTTGAGAGACTTTATTATTTTTGTCAGTTGGAATGCTTCTGCCTTCTAATAACAAAAACCCTGACTCAGAATGACAAACAATAAGGAAAATGTATTATCACTGTAATAGGAAGTCTTGATTCATGTTGGGTGTCTGGGTTGGTTGATTTATTGGAACAACAATGTGATCAGCTCTACCAGTTCTTTTTTATTTGTGGTCTCTGCCATCATAAACATTTGTTCCATTCAAGATGGATGCAACATTTCCGGCCCTCAAATCCAGAAAGAATAACAAAAGGAAACAAAGAGATCATTTGTGCCTTCATCCTCGCCTAAGAAATAGGAAAATTCCCAGAAGCCACTGAACAAAGTATCCTCCCCACTGTGCCTCATTTCTGGGTCAATCAGGTTCACTCTTTGGGCTGCAAAAGACTAGATTTCCAAGGTCAACCTCATAGTCATGCAGTCTATGCAGTAGCTCAAGACCCTGGGCTTAGAAGAGAGCCATTCTTAGTTTAATACACTAATAGTGTCATCTTAAAATTCTTAATAATTTTTAGACAAGAGACCTGTTTTTTTTTTTATTTTTTATTTTGCACTGGACCTCACAATACTATGTAGCTGATTTTCCATATTCCCTTGAGGTAATTAGCTGTGTGAGGCTGGGGTGGATAGTTCTTGTAAGTCTCAAAGAAAGGAGAATGGGTGAGTGAGATTATTTGACTTGAGAACTGGTTTGACTCCATTCTAAATCACCAAGAGACAACGGTAAAATGATTAGTTGTACATACATTAGGAAATGAATTCCTCAGGTTAAAGAAGCTGTTGAGTGAGTACCAACTAGAAATTGGTGATCTAGTGGGGGGTTTAAAGGGCAATGATTAAGAGTTAAAGCATTTCTTTCTACATTATTGCTCTTGATATTACCATAAAATCATAGATGAACCTACCAAACTAATTCTTGTCCAATGATACCTACTTCCCAAACTTAACACATTTCCCTCTCTTCATGCACACACACGCACGCATGCACACACACACACATGAACATACACATTGAAAGTTTTCAATGCCTCTTATTGCTATAAGAGAAAAGCAGAAAATCTATAAGCAATATTACAAGGACCAGCATGATTTTGCTCTTCACCTCTCGTATATTATGTAACACTTGCTACTTGCTGCTTCAGTCTCTCAGCTCTGGCCATCTGGGCTTTTCAGTTTCCTTAGAGCTCCATGTTGACTGCAAGTTAGGAGCCTTTGTCATGCTATTTTGCCTGCTTCCATTCCCCCCTCCCGGCCTGCTTATCACAGTTATGAACTTTTATTCATACTTAAGGTCAAATTTGGAGGTGTTTCCTCAGAAAAACTTCCCTGCACCCAATTCCAGATCCAGTTATTTTATTATGGAGCCTGTGGAATTACACTGCCTTCTTTCAAAACTGGTATCTCAGTTGATACACACACTTTTATCGGTGTCTATAATTTGTAGATTAATGACAGGAAAGCTTAAGCCTAGGAGATCTAGGATAGCAATAAAAATCAGCTTCATAATGCTTTTTCAAAATTTGGCTCAAATCCTATTAGCACCACTAATGGGTAATATGCAGAGATAGAATTGGGTCGCGTCCATAACTAGAGATTTTGTTGTGTTGAGGAGGTGAGTTAGATTAACTAAGCTTCATAATTACATTTAATTGGTGTGTCCATTATTCACTCAAACATAAAACTTTTGAGTCACTTATTTTGTGATTTGAAACTATATAATTGCCTGTTCTGATTTAAACAGGAAAGCAACAAAAATATTAGAATACCCTGGTTCAGTGACAATCTGTGTTCTTTTATTTAAATGATTTCTAAGGTACCTTGAGAATTCTTTTAAATGCTAAACTTTAACCTGACTCCTTCAGTAAGTGCTCTCCAGTCATTTCATTGTTTTTTGACTCTTCTTACATAGCTTACCAGACTCTAACACTGATGTCCTTATGGGTCTGATGGGCTTGAGATGCCTCCTAATGAAGTCTGGGGGACAGATTTTTTATTTCTCTCTTGGCTTGTTGTCCTTCATTAAAGACATTAAAGACGATTTTGAATTTATATTTTCATTAGGCCTCTTTCCAAGCGTTGTCAGTATGGTTGGTGATCTGATTACAAATTAAAGATACGGAGTAAAAATAGAGCTGCAGATTTTAAAATATAGCGTGTATGTGAGTATGTGTAAGTATGTGTCTGTGTATCTGTGTTGATCCATATACACATTTATACAGACATAAACACATACACTGGTGATCACATTGTTTGTTTAGAACCCAATAATTATACCAAATCTATTCATTCATTTATTCATTCACTAAATATTTATTGAGCACCTGTTATGAGCACAGGCACCCATGTAAACATTACAGAGAGAGAAACAAATCAAATAGATAAGGTAACACTGTCATTTAACTTACATTCTAGTAATGGAGAGAGAGAATGACAAGAGAATAAATAAATAAAATATGTTCACATGGCAGTGAGCACTACAAAGATAACATACTCAGTTAGTGGGATAGTTATATGGCAGATAGTGATTGGGATGGGGAAGAGAATTGCTGTTTTATATTAGGAGTCGGGAAAGGTCTGTCAGAAAATGTGACATTTGAGCTGTGACCAAAATGATTAGAAAGAACGAGCAAGTTGAAGATTTCAGAGAAAAAAACATTAGCTCAAAGTAAACTTAATTTAGCCTTGAGGTAGGCATTGAGTCTAGCTTTATATAGCTAGAAACTTTAATTGGTTGGAACATATTTTCTAAATCCAGAAATCTGTGTTGTTGTTCTAGTTTTATTTTCTGCTTTGTGATTGCATGAAAGGGCAACACCTGGCTGTTACGCACAAAGTCAAGGACGCTTCATCCTTCTCAGCTGAAATTCTTGTCCTGGTTGCCTTTGATTGACTTTGTCATCCTAATCAGTTTACTTCTTGGACGCTATTATTTTAAAAATTACTTCAAAGTTTTGTGTGTTTTTTTAGAGAACGATTATTCCTGTCCTGTTATCTTGCCAGATAATAAATTTGTAGGAGACACTGTATAGGGTCATACTTAAGAAGAAGATTTGAAAACTGGATTTATAATTCAATACCTGTGAAAGCTTGCAAATTACTTAGCATTTCTGAATCTCAGCTTCTTTTCTATAAATTATGGAAAAACAGAATCCACGTTGGAGCTATTGTGAGAATGAAAGGAGATAATTTATGGAAAGTACCTGGCACATAGTAAGTACTCTCAATAAATCTTAAGTATTTTAACTATTATTTTAATCAGAAAAAGTAGTGACCATGAAAGTTCTTTGCAATTGAAAGAAACTCTATAAACAGAGACTATAATTACGTGTTTGGTAAGTAGTCATACAGTAATTATTGGGTAGTGACTTTAAGCATGTTGCTAAAGAATAGTCTTTTTTTTTTTTTTTTCCTTAATCTGTGACATATTTTGAGTAGAGAATTGGGCTGGTTTAGAACCACTGAAGTCTACCATAATTCATTATGGTTTTTTAGAATTTTCTGTCCAGAAATAGGCTCTTCACTTGGGGTACTAGACATATAATAAGTCAGCGTATTTATTATATCCAGGGCGGTAAGTATTCCTTATCCTCTTATGGAGGGATGGCTGTTTTCATTCGACACTTTAGTCTTAAAGAGACAAAGAGGTATTCCCTTCCTTATGCACTCTGTACAAGGTGAATGAAGATAAATGGAGACAGTTTTAGATACTCAGAGGAGTAAGTATAGTCAGAATAAGAGGGTCACTTCCATTTCTAAGCTTAAGAAAGCTAGCAGGGCCACAGTGAATAATTATATACTAAACGAAATGTGCCATTATTAATGGTACTGTCTCACTTTTAGCAATTTAATTGTGTACCAGAAGACTATCCAAAGATACTACATTATATTCTCTAGTTTTTTTTTTTTAACTTCTTTGCCTACTGAAGCTTTTATAATGATTTACATTAGTAATAGGCTTTCTCCAGTTCACTTAATTTAATCATCCTCAATTTATTCTTCCTTTGATGGAAAGCAATTAAAGAGAGTGTAGACTTCTCCCAAATGAGAACCCACACCTCTATAGACACAGGTGTATGATAGTATATACTTCTCAGCTGTGCAGTTGCTCTGGAAGTTCTGTCCATAAAGTGGGAACCACAGATTACAGTCCTACTTTAAGGCAGGCAAATAATCTTGTTTTTCAACATTAAGAAAAGAACTGCAAGGACAACAACGATGATGATGATGATGATGATGATGATGATGATGATGATGATGATGATGATGATAATGATAATAATGGCAAACATTTCTCAGGCACTCATTTTGTGCCGTGTACTGTGTTAATCTATGTGAATTTCCTCACTTAATCCTTATTTCCAAACTGTGTGTGGTCCTTATCCTATAAATGGGGAAACTGAGACCCAGAGAGGCGAGGTGATGCCTCTCTGATGGCCATGTAGACAGGATATGTTGGCACACATGTCCAAACTGAGGAGCCTTAACCCACCCCTGAGCAGTGGAAGTCAAATTAGCTCGTTCACCCATGTACAGCTCTCTCTCCAGAACTTTCCCTTCACAACTACTGGCCTCAATGCCCGAAACCCTCTTTTCCCTGGGTATTTGTATATATTACTCCCTCACGCTTGCAGATCTCTGCTCAAATGGTCCCTAGACGAGGCTTCTTGAACATGCCATGTAAAAAAAGCAGCCCCTGCCACTCTATCATTTGGCCTGTTTTTTTTTGTTTGTTTGTTTCTTCAAAGGTCATTATCATTATTGTTTTCATTATATTATGGTCATTATTATCATTACTCAACACCATATATTATCTGTTTGTTTAGTTAATATGCCTTCACTGCACCAGAAGGATCTTAGAATTTTTTTGTACCTAAAACACTGTAGGAGTTCAATAAATATTTGCTGAATGGAGAAATGTATAAACCAATATTAAATAATAAGCAGATGAGTTACAGTATTAAGCACAATGTCTGATGCAAACAAAACAGTCAACAGAGAGTCTGATTCATTTTTTATAATGAAAATAGCAGCAATAATAACTATCAAAAGTGATGAGATGAAATATATTAGAGTGTAAAGAAAACCCCACTATTTTGAATCCTCTGAAGAGACCTGAACAGCTGAGGTAGAGCCAATAATCTGGGTAATATTGCTAAAGAAAAGAAATACCTCCTTTTTTTCCTGGAAAAGGAACAAAAAAAAAATTCCAAGTTAAATTTTATTTTTAAAAAAATTGTCAGTGTTTTAACAGTCACATCCAAATGCACATCATAAACTCTAGGCACAGAAGGAAACTTAACACATATATTTTTCTGGAGAGCAGAATTTTAAAATTTGAAGTATATCAGCCCCAGTTAAAAAAAAAGATATTAATACTTTATTTTGAATATATACATCCAAGTCATATGGTTACAAAAGATAATATAAACTAGAATATAGAGTTATTTACATATATTTGTTATATATTTTCTTCAATGATTCTTAACTTTCCTATATTCTTGAAGAATTGATTGGTCAGCTTATAATAAACACTGAGAAAGACAACTAACTTACTGAATTATTGAAAGTGATGTTCACATCCTAGGTTATGAGAACCACACTGTTTTACTCCATGCATTAATTTTTAAGAATCTTTTGCTAAACACAATGCTAACTGATTGCCCAGCATCATTTGCCATAGCTGTCCTACAGTGAACCGTGGCTATTAGGTTATCACAATTCTCTAAGGGGTCGATATAAAATTAGTAAACTTCCTAAATCACAGCAATGTCACTTTCTATTTCCTCAGTTCAGAAATTCGTATGCATGATCTAGAGAAAGGTGACTACACTGTATCTGACAGTATTCCAAATTGTGAGAAACAATTATGTAATTAACATACAGGCTCCTGAGATGCAGTGGTAAATGATGCCAACACAGTCCTTCGTGTTGTACGGTATATATTATTTGTAGTAGACATGAATGAATGCGGCTGCCTGGCTGATACACTTACTTCTTAATGGGAACAGAGAAAGTCTCCAGTTGTCAGGTTTCTGCTCTATTATTCTTAATTCTTTCATAACTCATACTTCTAGAGATGAGTTCTGAGAGTCATTCCCTGTAATTTTTATTACATTTTTAAAGATCTGAGACTACGTTAGTGTCCTCCCTCTTTGATGGTAACAGCTAAGGGATGTGAAGCTTGTTAGCTGTTGGGAGCTACGTTTCCTCCTATCTAGATAAAACAAGTCCACAGTGTGAGAGAATAAACCCAAGGTACATACACAATGAGCAATGGAGGCAACCCGGACTCATGGATGCCCTGTGTCCAGTTAACCTTGAAACCCAGATGAACTCTGCACTTCTAGTGGTTTGATTATAGGAGATTGTCTAGCATGTTTTAAACCAATAGCTCTCTTCTTGACTAAAATAGTTGATGTTTTTATCAACTTATAACCAAATAAGTTGTAACTAACATTATTAGACCTACTACTTACCTGCTCATATCAAAATGTACAATTGACACAAGCATCATCAAGAAAAGAATTTGAAGTGAAAAGAAAGAAAATCAGTTTTCCCCAAACGCAGAAATTGTATATAGTATTGATCAACAGTCATAACAGAAGTTGAAACTATCAGCTACTAAAATAAATGGTAAAAACACTGAAGAAACTGAAGGAAAAGCATAAGACCTTTTAAGAAAGAAAATATAAAGATTGAGATGGGGAATTATTAGTATTTTTAAATTTTAAAGGGGAGTAAAGGTTTCTATTAGCACATTAAATACATGGAGACCAAAAACTTAAATGCACAAAAGAAAAAACAGAACTAAATTCATTATGTATCATAAGAAGATGAGTAGAGTGGGTATGGTATGTAGTCAAGAAGACACATACTTGCTTAGCTATTAAAAGTATGGTGACTGAGGTTTATATGAGTGAGGCGGGGTAGAACTGAAGCAATGAGGGTTTAATAAAGACAAAACAGAATTTGTCTCAGTAGCACATACATAGGTCAAGAATTAAATTTATATGGACTAAAATAATCTGATGGGACTTAAATAGAGAAAGGTGGACTTGAACACTACATAACATAACATTTGGAAAGGGAGAGGGCAAAAAGCAGGTAATTTAAGATGAATGAAAGTACTACATTCTAGCCCATAGTGGTAACATGGTGTGCTTGGAGGCTATCTGAGAAATCAACTGACTAGCCAGAATGTCATTGGTAACAGGTGGTAGGTATTCATTTCTCTCCTCTTTCTTTTCTGGGTAAGATAGTCACTATCCCCATTTCATTCCTTATTATGCTGCCTTCCCCTCCCATCCCAGGCTGCTCAACTAACTGTCTGACTGCCAACCCAGTGAATTTTTGCATGTCATTCTCCTTGACTCTTCTCTTGGTCTATGAAGATGGACAAAAGCACACCCATCAAGGTAAACATCTGGGATTCGAAAAGTGCAAAGAGGTCTCTCCCAAGGAGTTTACTGAGATTCTCCATGTCTGAAGTCAAGCTTTCATGCCATATATCTCGTTTGATTTTTTTTTTTTTTTAAGTCTGGACCTATACTGATTCACTGTTTCCTGTGATGCCCCTGAGGTTCTCACACAGTGCCATTTTAATAACTGGTTTTATTTGAAGGGAAAGGTCAGTAAGGAGAGCTTCACATAGGAAGCAAAATTCCCTTAACCCATCTTTCTCTTCCAGTAGATTTAGTTACTCTTATTATGGCCACACCTCAGTCTCAGCTCTTTGTCATTGTACTGCAATTATCTGTTTGTCCTCTGCATTCTCGAATCAACTGTGGGCAGCTGGAGGGCAATGACCAATGGACATTCATCTTTAAATTCTCAGTGGTTAGCAGACTACATGCCACATTGCAAGTGTGTAGCAAATTTTGGCTAAACTGAGAAAAAACACGTCATTATTCCTAGAGCATTCTCCGAAACTCTGTATTATCATATCTAATATGCTTTATTATAATTTATTTTCTAGGAAATTATCAAGGTGAATTTTCCCATTTTATTCATGTTTTTTATTCTTTGTTATCTAATTCGTAGTAGGTATTTAAAATATTGTTGCATGCATGAGTTAAATAAATGAGTGAGTAATTTAATGACTTAAATACGATGAAGTCATAATGATTATTGACATTTTAGTCATAAGAATGGAGATAATGGCTAGAGGTGGCAGATAATATATATCTTGTTGGAAAATATTCAGTTCGAGATGTGATAGGAAATCCAAATTGACTGAAAATCTAGCCCAGAATCATTTGTACACTATCCTCTGTGGTTCAGTTGCATCATGAGCTAGTTTGTCTCTGTAACTTTACTAATGTGATTCATCCACCTGGAATAACTCTGCTTTTTCATCTCTTCCCCACCACCCCAGTGTCCTATTTGTCCTTCAAGATCCTATTCAGATTCCATAACCTCCCAAATGCAGTCCCTTTTCTCTTAAATGGCATGCATTTCTCCCTCATCTGAATCACTTTCTGTTTCAGATTGGTCTTTATGGGAACACTTAACACAGTCTACCCTGTTTTACGTCTATTTGTACATGTCCTATCTTCTTCAGTACTTTCTGAGGCCTTGAAAAGCATGGATAAGTTCTTGGTTCTGTTTACAATTTCTGGACTGTTTTGCACAAGAATGTATACCATACATTTGTATATATACCATATTAGTAACTACACTGGAAGGATCAAAACTGGTAACATAGGCAATATAATTTTTAAACGATACTCATTCTTAAGCCATACAGAGTCAAACTTATTTTCTTCTCTCTAGCTCAGGACTTAAATTGTTTGCATATGTGCTGCTGACCAGGAACTCAGAGAAATATAAGGTTTGAAAATGTCATACATGCATGGGGTTTGCATAAACTACTTTTTAGGTTTTTTTTTCTCTTTTTTGTTCCCAAATGGTTTATCAAGCTTGGAAGAAAATATTATGCATAATTGCTACACCTTAGATTGCAATATACTATACCAAACTAATCATAGATATTTATAGCCTGCATAAACTCTGTTTGCCCATCCATGGCAAGCATTTAATAAAGCTAGTTCATCTGGAAAGGAAGTTAAATTAAATAATCCAAAATGAATGTGATGCATATTCACAAATATGCGGTGTTTAGATTGAGCTAACAAAAAGGAAGTCAGGCCCCAGCAAAGACAGACAAGCTAGAATTCAGTCTTTCTCTCTATATGATACATTCAGTCTTCACCCTTCCTTTTGTGTGTATTCTTTTAGACATTGTGCCTTGGTACATTTTTACTAAATCCTCTAAAATCCAATACATCTCTATTATATACAGCATCTATATAATAAAAATTTATCCTCCAGCAGTTGTATACAAACCTGAAAACTATATAAGAATATTCAAATGAAATTTTCAAGGCACATTTTACTTTCTTAACATGAGGGGGAAATTAATTTAAGTGTAAATGTGCATTAAAGCTGAGCGAAGGATGGTGAAGTAAATTCTGGTATTTTCAATCTTGAGGAATAATCACACTGTTGTAATTGTCTAAAAATAAAAGAAAAGCTCTGGGGCATTTAATCGAAGATCATTTTCTACCACCATGCAAACTAAAGAAAAACCTAACAGCAGCAATAGTAATGGTAGGCAAAACTATTCTGACTCACGAATAAGCTAACAGACCATAATACAGTCCAGAATATTTTATCTGCAATTCTAAAATCCAAATAGCCCTAAATATCAAAAATATTTTCTAAAACATCATTTGATGTTTTCTTGATCTGATCTCATAGGAAGTGATACATAGTTTTTTTCTTTGTTTGTTTGGGTGAATAGTCATACATTTTGCTAACAAATATTAACGGTGGTGTTATATATGGTGCTTTTTCCCTAAATTCAGAAAACTTTGAATTCTGAAACCCATTAGTCCCAGAGACTCCAGAATAGTGATTGTGGCATGATAAAATCAATTTCCCCTCTCAAACCTGCAACATCATCTCCCTCTTCACTCCAGACCACACACAGATGCAAGTTTTTTTCTATTTGAATGTAATGATTTAAGAAGGATTTTGTTTGGGTATGGGGTTTAGAGAAGGAAAGGGAAGTAGAGACATTGAGAAACATGTTTGCCTCTTTCTCTACTCAAATGAGATTTGACCTTGTATGTTTAGAAGGGTATGAAAAAAATTTTGAAAAAAACATGTTTTTCTGAGTTACTGAGAATTGGGCCAAAGCAGATCCCTTTCACGATCCCTGTGATAAAGTGTGATGTAGATCTGAGCAGGCAGGTACCCTCATCTCTCTGGCTGGTGCTGAGAAAGATGCCGTGTTGGAAGCATAAGGAAACCAGACTCCTGATGCAGCCACTGGTGTTTACTTCATAAGATCCATGAGCATTTGCAGCCATTGATCTGGAATTGATTTGCCTTCAAATGACTTGGAAGGCATCAAAAGTCAGTAAATGAATTCTAGAGCAGGCAAAGAATGTCATAGACATAAATTAGTGATTCTGTGACACTGAAATAAGTGGTAAACAGTTTTAGGGAGTTAAGTTCTTGAAAATGTATGGAACTCAGAACTATTTTAATACGGACATAAATGTAAAAGAGACACTGATAAGGCCAGGTAGCATTCGAGTCTGGTGGTTTGGGGTTTTGTTTATCTTTACCACCAGTGAACAGCTACTAAAACCATGATATGGACAACATGCTAAGACCATATGGGCAGTGCTCCTCGAAATACCACGAAATTCTCATTATCCTTATTAGCATTATTTTCTATATACTTCAATTAAAATTTCCAAACCTCAATATTAATTATTTGATTGTAAAAGTTGGTGTCTTTATCTCTAAAGGAACACTGTCAAATGCGCTCACTTCCAGATTCACTGGATGTAAGTCAGTAATGTCTTCTTGATTTGCCCGTCATGCCTACATTAATTCCCATTGGCATCTTTCAGGCATTTATTAGCTCATACCTAATCTACAGCAATAAACTGCTAAGCAAGGTCTGTACTTCCACTCTTTCATCCCTCCAATTCCTTTCTCTGATGTTAAGGTTTTGTCATTAAAGTCAGGTTTAATTAGTTGACTCCGTTTCTCAAACGCTCTCAGTAGTTCTCATTGTGAGGAGAAATATCTCAAATTCTCATCCTAGTATATGGTCCTTCATAATTTCAATTTAATACATATCCCCAGCTTTATTCTTCTTAAATATTACCTTTCACCCTGTGACCCTAAACAGATCACTCCCCATTCACCGTTACTTAGATTTCCTGTTTATTCTCCAGTGCCCATTGCTGTTTCCCCTGGAACACATGTCCCAGTTTCTAGCCTCCCAGAGAACAAGTCCAGACCAACCAGTTCATCCAGTATACCTGGATTTATTTTCTCTTTTAAGATTTTGGCAAAAATCAAAAGAAACCATCCCAACATAGACTCCCTTAAACAAAATGGCCCTTTGTATTTCTACGCAAGGAGGAAGTCATTTTGTACTTACATTACAGATATCAGCAGCGATGGGTCTCCGTTTGACTATTAATCACAACTTGTTACACCATTTTTCTTGCTAGTTGCTGAATAAACTTTGATGAGTTTGGCATCTGGATTGCAGTCAAATATTGGAATGCAGTCAAAAATGGGTGTTTAGAGCCTGGGGCTCTGATGCTGAGATGATATATGGATATGACTCTGGTGACTCCCAACACTTTCTTTTTGGTCATATTTATAATTTCTGCAGAACTGGAAAAACATTACTCACAATGATGCTTGGCCATTTATAAGTTGTGCAGTTTAAACAAGTGAATCAATTGCCTCTTCAATTGTGAGCTAGCAAGAAGGGAGTGAAGAAGTCATTTATTACATGTACTTCAGGTAACAGTGAAGGTCTGGAATTGGATGCTCTCTTGAAAATATTGCTTGTTGACAGATGGAAGCATGAGGCACATGGGGTTAAGGGTATCAAAAAACATTGTTTGTTTTGTTTTATAAGAGGAGGAAATATATCCCAGCTGTTTAACTTCTGGAAGATATGTCCAGCGCTATGTCTTGGATGTGAGAATGAGAGCCGTTTCCAGATTACAAAGGCTGTGTGTCCGAGCCATTGTAGGCACTTAGAGACACTTAGAATGACAGATGCCAAGCTCTTCTGTTTGTGGTGTGTGTGTGTGTGTGTGTGTGTGTGTGTGTGTGTGTGTGTGTGTGTGTGTTTGTATAGCACTTCTATGTAAATATTAAATATTTGAAATAGGTTTTATGAATAATTTTCAACAAGCTTCCCTATTTATCTAATTTCTGTTAAGTCTGTATAACACACCCTGTTGTGTGGCTTTTCTCCACCAGTCAGATGACTCCTTTCCTATCTCCTTGGCATCTTACGTAGCTCATTATGGTATGTGTGGGGTGAGCAGGATCATTTTATTCCTCTCCCAGTTTGCTTTTCTCTTTATAAAGTGAAACTTACACTCTTTGGGGAGTATTGGGAAATTAGCTTCTGTTCCTATTTTTATGCTCCTCTATTCATTCCTTCCCCATAGAAAAAGGGGTGGACTCTACCTGTTGACTTGGGGGGAAGGAACAAAATTGCATCCCTTATCCATTCCCGAGCTCTTGCTGACTCTATGGTTTCAGTCACCTCTTCTACTTGCTGTGTGATAAGCAAACGTTGGTTTGATCTAAGGGCCTGTCTTCTAGCTCAAAACCTGGCGGATCGTCTCGCTAGACCCGCCGTTGAGACTCCTGCAAGTGGTTAACTTCCTACTTTCAAAACCTGTCTCAGCAAATGTGGGTCACAACACCAAGAGGTAGGGCAAGAATTTGAATCCAGCTGCTCCTGCAGTCCTAAACTGCTCTCCAAGCCATCTGTGCCAATAATAAAGTTAATTTTTATACTTCAGTATGTTATTATCACAGAGATCTAAAAAAGGATGAACATTATACTTAGGTTCTTTGTTCTTTTACAGTTTCTAATTCCATTCATTTTTTTTATTTCACATCTAAGGCTGTGAATATTTTCAAAAATGGAAAGAGTGAATATATTAAAATAGTCTTCACCTAAGTTTATTGGTACAGTGTCTGAATCTTTGACAGAATATTTGGTTTATTGTTAGAAAGTACCAAAATGGTACTGTTTTGAGTGCTTTCATCATATCCTTAAACCTTATCTTTTTAAAATAACTTGTAATATCATATTCATTAATACATTTGTAAATGTTTAGTTAAATGCAATATATTGTTTGCAGTTACTAAATCAGAGACACGTTTATTTGGAATCCACATAAATCCATTTCAACCTCATTAATTATCAAGACATGGACATTTGTTTTTCATCTACATCTATCTCCCCTCTTCTATTAATTTGAAGGAAATCCCAGAGATCATAATTTTTTCATCCATAAATAAGTGAGTGTGTATCTTTAAAGCATAAGTATTTTTTTTGAAGTACTATCAGTTACAATGTGTCAATTTCTGGTGTACAACACTATGTCCCAGTCATGCATATACATACATATATTCATTTTCATCTTCTTTTTCGTTAAAGGTTATTACAAGATACTGGACATAGTTCCCTGTGGTATACAGAAGAAACCTGGTTTTTTTAAATCTATTTTTATATATATTGGCAAAATTTGCAAATCTGAAACTCCCAAATTTATCCCTCCACACCCCTTTTCCCTGGTAACCATAAGATTGTTTACTGTATCTGTAAATCTGTTACTGTTTTGTAGATGAGTTCATAGTGTGCTTTTTTTTTCTTTTTTCTTTCTTTTCAGATTCCACATATGAGTGATATCATATGGTATTTCTCTTTCTGGCTTACTTCACTTAGAATGATGATCTCTAGGTCCACCCACATTGCTGCAAATAGCATTATTTTATTATTTTTTATGGTTGAGTAATATTCCATTGTATAAATATACCACAGCTTCTTTATTCAGTCATCTGTCAATGGATATTTAGGTTGCTTCCATGTCTTGGCTATTGTATTGCTGCTATGAACATTGGGGTGAATGCATCTTTTGGAATTAGAGTTCCCTTCAGATATATACCCAGAAATGGGGTTACTAGATTATATGATAAGTCTATCTTCAGTTTTTTGAGGAATCTGCCTACTGTTTTCCACAATGGCTGCACCAGACTACATTCCCACCAACAGTGTAGGAGGGTTCCCTTTTCTCCGCACCCTGTCCAGCATTTATCGTTTGTGGACTTTTGAATAATGGCCATTCTGACTGGTGTGAAAACTACTGACTCACTGTAGTTTTGATTTGCAATTTTGTGATAATTAGTGATGTTGAGCATTTTTTCATGTGCCTATTGGCCATTTGTATGTCTTCATTGGAGAATTGCTTGTGTAGGTCTTCTGCCCACTTTTGGATTGGATTGTTTGTTTTTTTCTTATTAAATTGTATGAGCTGTTTATATATTCTGGAAATTAAGCCTTTGTCAGTAGCATCATTTGCAAATATTTTCTTCCGTTCCGTAAGTTGTCATTTTGTTTTGCCTATGGTTTCCTTTGCTGTACAAAAGCTTATAAGCTTAATTACATCCCGTTTGTTTATTTTTGCTTTTGTTTCTATTGCCTGGGTACACTGCCCTAAGAGAACATTGCTAAGTTTATGTCACAGAATGTTTTGCCTATAAAGAAAAGCATGAGTATTTAAAAAAAAAAAACTAACCACAGTGCCGTCTTGTACCTCAAAGGGATTCTTTTTTAATATTGAGGAATATTTAGTCAATGTTGAAACTTTGAATCCTCTCATAAATGTTATTTATATGCCAGTATCCCAAACATGTTCATATGTTGTGCTTCAGTGATATGTCACTTACGTTTCATTAGTCTATAGGAATCTTTATTTTTCACCTTGACCCTTTTATATCTGAGATTCCCACAGTTTATATTTTGTAGATTGTATTTCCAGGATAAATTTTCATATGCTCTTCTATTTTCCCATAAATCACTGTCCAATATGGTAACCACTAGATACAAGTGACTGTTTAAAATTAGTGTAAACATTCCCATAATGGGACACAGTTCTATTGGAGAGTGCTGACCTAGAGCTTTATTTTTGGTAGTAGTTCTTCCCAGGTGTGCTGTGTTCTTTCACCAGGAGCAATCTACTATCTCCTCTCTTGTGAAGTTAGCAACTTTTGATGATGTCTAGTTCTATCCATTCATTAGGGGCTGTAAAATGATTATATTCAAATTCTGCTTTCCTCAATAAGGAACTGAAATTCTTACATAGAAAGAAGCTGAACCATGTCTACTCTATTACAGTTCATGCTAGAAAAGCAGGATAAATAAATGCCTCATTTTTTCTCTTCCCTGGCTAGTTTCCAAAATAATGGGTTTGTAACCAACATACTCCAGTTGCATATTTCTGGGGAGAAGGGAGAGATGGGAGTATTAGTATCAATTTGTGAATTTTAAAATGTTTTATCTGATTCAATTCATTGAATTTTTTATTCATATTAATGCTCCAAATGTCCACTCTGGCAGCTCTTCAAGTTGGCTCCTGAGTCTGTCTGTCTTTCTTTTTTCTTTCTTTTTTTTTTTTTTTTTGCATAATCTTAGAGTTCTTCATAGTTTCTTCTTTTCTGGTGAAATAAAATGTTCCATTTATCAAGTATATTCCAGATCTAGATATGGAATCAACTATTTCTCCAAGGAGCTCTGGCTATTTTTATCCAGAAATAGTTTTGTTAGACTATAGTCTCAGTACTAGGTGCTCATTGCTACCAGGTGTGACATTGTTTCTAGGCCTTTTCTATGGACAGACTTATTTTTTAAAGAGAAAGTACATCATGTACTCTTTGGAGATAAAATACATAAGCTCATTCTTCCATTTTGAACTGTAGTACCTTACATATATATTTCCTTTTTCCCAGGCTCAGAAACCTGGTTGTCAGTAACAGTGGGTTCTCCAGGGGGACTTACTTATACTCATTGCAATATAGTAATCAAGGGCTCCCTTGATTGAAGGAAACTAGGAGTTGCAGGGGTTGGTGGGTGCGGACGATTAAAGTCAGAGTCCTGTAAATCAAAGGCGTAAGAGCAAACAAAATTCTTAGCCAACATTTCTCCCTACAGAAAGCTTTGGAAAGGTAAGCGACTGTGTATAACTTTACCCAAAGGCCAAAGGAAACGTTTACTGGTTCAAACTCCCAACAAACCATATTTCCTTCATGTAAGATTTATGAAGAACACCTATAAAACTTTGAGTGGGGATAAGTCTTCTTTTGTGAAAAGGGCAAATATTCCTTTAACAAATACTTGCATTGGCAACTGGTTAATGGGGCTATCATGAAGGGCTTATGTGATGATCCAGGAGATAATTGAGAAATTTGGGAGGCTTGTTCTTTTCTACCAAGTCTGGCTTGTGTTATTTCTGAACCAAGCTGTTGACCTTTTCTTACTTCTTTTGTTAATCTGTGACACCAACAGGATTACATATCCAAACAATTTTAGAGAACCTTTTCACCATGAGAATGGTAGGGGGCTTAAATTTATTAAATACTGCTGCATTTAACCTATTTAATTGGAACACGTTAATTAGATCTAATTGCAAAGTTATTTTAATTGGAAAATCAAGCATTGCACTGATAGTGGTGTGCATGATTAAACAAAGTAACTGAGGTCACCAGTAGATTGTGTAAGATTCATGCCTGTGATTGATTAAGTATGAAAGTTAATCAATTTAATTTATGTGCTTGATGTTGAGTCTTTCCTTTTGAAATTGCCTTTTTGTATCTTATTTTATCAAGATACTGTGTATGGAATGTCAGCTAAACCACAGTAGCTCTTCAATGTGTTTATTTTTATATAATGATGTGTTTATTTCTGATCTCAGTAATTTTAACATGGCTTTTGTGTCACTAATTAAGATTTTCAAGTTACTTGAGATAAAATTAGATTTTCTATTAAGAAAATTTAATTTTCCTGGGGAAATAATTCAAGTAGCATGGGAAACTTAACCTATTAGTTCCGTTAATGGAGTTTATGGTTTATTGCCTTAAAACATATGCCATACAGCTCTGGAACAAAGGTGTCCCTTTTTTAATCATCTCCATGTCAATGTGCTTTGTGTTTCCCGTTGAATATGAAGATAATCGTAATAACTATGAGAAGATGAAGAACATTTATCTAGTACTTATTATGTACCAGGCATTGTTTTAATTTCATTAAATATAATAACCCATTTAATAACATTATGTAAATACACTTGCTTCTGTGAATTTTCTTTTATCCAAGTCACAGTGGTTATTTCTTGGAAAGGTAATCGGCTGGATGATGTCTCCTGCACTGTGGCAAACATACCTTGTTAAGTCATAACAAAGTAACACTATTTGCCTACGTCATACAGTTAGTAGGCACTCAAAACATTTTCATATATAACATTGCAAAAATAGAACCTATTCATATGATTGAACCTATACCTTGTATTAGTCAGGGTTCTCCAGAGAAGCAGAACCACGAGGAGATATCTATTCCTATATTTCTTATATATCTATATCTATCTATATCTATATCTATATCTATATCTATATCTATATCTATATCTGTCTATAGCGAGAATTCTTTTAAGGATTTCTTTTAAGGAATTGGTTCCTGTGATTGGAGTGGACAGCTGGCTGTTCTGAAACTTGTAGGGCAAGCAGAGAGGCTGAACACTCAGGCAGGAGTTGATGTTGGAGTCTTGGAGAGTTTCTTCTCCAGGGACCTCTAGATAAGTGTTTAATTAAGTATCTGAATGCTATAGCCTAGCTGAGTTGATATATAAAATTCACCATCATGTACCTTGAGTTTATCTGAATGGTATATAAGATAAGCAGGAGTCATATCAATAAATATATGATAAAATATAGTGAAACATCCATACAGTAGTGTTACACAGCCAGATAACAATACTAATAACTTGGTACCACGTTTGCAGCATTAAGCTTGGGGCAGACACTGAAGTCTGGTTCACTGAACAAATTTTCCAAACCATTTTCTTCCTTTCCTTTAAATTTCCCAAACTCCCTTGCATCCTAGGGGCCATGAAATCAGTTCTGATGCAAAAGACATAGTAGAGGTCTGCTGAGAAAGGGATGTTTTCATGGGGAAATTTTATTTTATTTTCTCAAAATAAAACAAATACTGCTGCACAGATTTTCCTCTTCCCTTTCTTCTCTTACCCAAGCTGCAGAAATAAAGCCTAGTAGAACAGCAGTGACTGGCAACCAGCAGGGTAAAAGTCAACACACCAAAGTTGGCAGAGCTGTGAGTTAGGAAGAACTAGCTTCCTGGAGGACAGTGCTGAGTTGTTGCTTTAGGCTACTACTCTCTGTCACTGGATCTCTTGTTACATAGGGGAAAAAAATCAAAAAACAAAACACTCTTCTTTAACACATTGCAAGATGTGATTCTTGGAATTTTTTGCTTGCTTCTTTGTTTTTGTTCCTCTTTTTTGGCATCTAGACACAAGCTCTACGCTAAGTAAATTGGTGTTCAGAAGTACTTAGAGAAGAACAGATAAAAATAACAAGAGCTTCGCCTTAGAAGAAAGATTCAAGGGTGACTTCTGTGAAGTCTTAAAGTGTGTAAACAAGGGGAACACCAGTTTACTTAGCAAAATCAAGACTGCAAGAGTAAGGGACACTTGTTGCAATTTTTAGTTAAAAACATTATTTATGGATATCCTTGCAGTTAAAACATTTTAATATACAGGCATATGTGTGTGCGTGTATGTCAAAAAGTATATATAGTAAAATAAGGAATAAGGAAAGAGTCTATTCCAAGGGTTTTAACAATTCTGAAGCATAAATACAGGCAGATCCTGGCATTTCCATGTGTTACTTTCTACTTGTTTGCAGTAGCTTCGTCCATTGTTGAAGACCACCACTTCCCTGTCAGGCAAGTGACATGTTAACAGCCAATGTTACGTGTATTGGAAAAACTGCTTACAAGCGTAAGTCAACATTTATAAACTTGATGATTTCGGCTAAGATTTCCTATTTCTTAGTTCTCTTGAGTATTAGGGAAAATGTAGCAGCACTGAATCTGCTTTCCAAGATGGCATCAATAGACTGGAACCAACAAATGGATGTCCTAATTGGGCATACCATCCAAATTCACTTCAGGTTCCACTGTCTTTATTTTCCCACCAACAATGAGACTTTTATTCAGTTAGTGTTATCAAGGAAACTGCATTATTGTTTAAAAAATATATAAATATATCTTTATAATCACGTCTCTATCTAAAAGGGAAAACAAAAGACAAACCAAAAGGGCTTCATTGTTCAATGAAAATGTGATAATGCATATTTCCTTAAGAGAGTAAAGAATATTACATGTTTAATAGTAAATTGGTAGTATATCTATAACTATACTGTTTAATATGGTAGTGACTAGCCATATGCAGCTACTGAGCTCTTGAAATATAGCTAGTCCAAATCAAATATGAGCTATAAGTTGAAATAGACACTGAGTTTTGACTACTTAGTGAAAAAGAATTTATAACATTTCTTCAACAACTTTTTAATTGATTATATGTTAAAATAAAAGATTTTGATGTCGTAAGGTATATGAACTATATCATTAAGTTTAATTTCATTTATATTTTGTTTTTATTTCCTTAATACAATTACTATAAATTAAAAATTCTATGAATGGCTTGCCAATGCCACTTGACTTAAAAATATTATATTATTATTGAACAATGCTATCTAGAGGATACATTTAGCCTGTTTATCCAGCTTCACCCATTTTTGTTACCTGTCTGGCACCTATAGACATATAAGATATTTAGCCCCTTGTATAGGATTAAATTTTGCAATATTTCTATTTCATATGAAATATTTCATGTGTTTATTTGATATCCATATGAAAAGCAAAGAATTCAGTTCTACATAAATGAGAGTTATTTTAGATATTTAAAAGCACTACAAATAAGTAAATCCCACAAACTGTCTCATTGTACTTAGCTGTTATGGTTTAGAAGACATGGTTTGTTTTTACAGAGTAAAGATGTCTTTGAGATAACATTAAAGTTATACACGATTTATAAAATAAATCGGGATATCACTTTTTTATATACAAACATTTTAAACTGTGAAGACACAGGGTTAAAATAATATATTATAGATCCTCAAACCATTAAGTGTATAGGATTTCAGAAATTATGGATTTTTATAAAGGTTATTACATTTCTGTACATTAGTGTTACATTAGTGTATGTTACCTTATATCCACAGCAAAATCTGGAGTAGCACTCGGTGTTAAAAACATTACTTATACAAAACATTAATCACAAATGTGTATGAACATTCACAATGAATAGGATGAATGAAATCGATAAATTGTGTCACAGTAGTTCAAGTTTAGAATTTGTGCAAAGTAAGTTCTTGTCAGGACAGGTTTTGCCACTAAAAGAATTCTGATTAAAAAAAAAAACTTTTGCTTTTCAGAGATTTTTTGATTTTTGATCGTGGGTGAGGAATTGTGAATTTTATTATAAGTTATTGACCTAGACTTATCATCCTTTAATCATTTCTTTAGCTCAGAAATGAACTGTTAACAATGACTTTTTGGCTTCCTATTTATTCTTATTTTTTGAGCACCACAAAAGAGCACCCTTGGGACTATTCGGCTTTATGATGCTGTACGATTAAGAATCAAAGAATTCTTATATAACTGGCAAGACCAGTACTTTAGGTACTTAAAGATGGGCCTGTTTATTTTATCGTTTCATCTTTTCTGTCACTCAAATAGACCTAGTTCTTCAAGGTCTTTAAATATCATTGTCCCTGAAACTTAAAAAAGATAGAAAGAAAAAAAAGTAGTGATAGAAATCTGCAACCTAAACTTAGGCAACAGGAAAGCTTTTTAGTATGAATTATCCATTTTCATATTATGATTATGGTTTCAAAATGTCAGAAATTTTATCTTTCGTTTCCTAAATTTAAGAACCAAACTTTTTTGTTAATCTTCTGAAAACCATTAAGAGTTATTTTATTGTTTACACAAAGTGATGTGGAAAAATGAAGTTGGAGTATCTTGTATCTCTTCTTTGACATATTTTATTTGCTTTGCATTTCAATCCCTCCTTTCATGGTCTTAATTCAGGCCCTGTTCAATCTTTTGGCAAAACTGCTGCTTCAGCCTTTTTCCAAATACCATGCCTCCACATTTGTTCCCCTTTGGGTTCTCCTGGAGTCTATTCTGCCATTAGGTTTATGTTTCTCATTTCCAGAGCCCTTATGCTATACAAGATCCCTGGTTAGGCAGTTTAGATTTATTTTTCCCTCATTGAATTTTTAAATAAAATTTGGATTCTAAAATGGCATCCAGTAGCTCAGACTTACAGAAACTTGCCTGATTTCAAAGATCTGGTAAGAATTAGGATTATAATCGCAGTTTGAAGATATACTTTCTGATTTTGTTTCCTCAGTGTCAGTCTCTTGCAAGGGAAATCACCACAGGTTAACTGAAACATTTTCTATATCTTCTATAGAATGCTCTAGAAAGTTCTCCATGAATTCAAACACATTTCAGCATAATAATTTAATAATTGTGCTACAGACTTTGAAACTACGAAAGCTATATGGTTGTCTTTTTGTTGGTGGTATTTGGTTGGTTGTTTTTAATTATCAGCACTAATAAATTAGCGTTCAATTTGAATGCCTTTTTTTTTTTCTTGCCTAATTTATCTGGCTAGAACCTCCAGTACAGGTTGAATGTTGAACAGAAGCAGTGAAATGGATATCTTTACCTTGTTCCTGACCTGACAGAAAAAAAAATTCAGTCTTTCAGCATTAAGTATGATGTCAGCTATAGGTTTTCTGTAGATGACCTTTATCAGGCTGAGAAAGTTCCCTTCTATTCCTGGTTTCTTAAGAAGTTTTATCAAGAAGGGACAATGGATTTCCTCAAAAGCTTTTTCTATATTTATTGAAACGATTATATATTTTTCTTTTTTCAGGTTGTTAATACGGTGATTTCCATTACTTTTTGAATGTTTAAACCCGCCTTGCATTCCTGGGATAAACCCCATTTGGTCATGATGTATATTCCTGTTTATATATTGCTGGATTTGCTAAAATTATGTTAAAATATTTTGTTTTTATGTTTACGAGGGATGCTGGTGTATAGTTTACTTTCTTTGTACAGTGTTTATCAGATTTTGTATTGAGGTAATGCTGGTCTTAAACAATGACTTGAGAAGTATTCCTTTCCCTGCAGTATTCATGGAAATCACCTGTGAAGACTCTGAGCCAGTGTTGTCTTTGTGGAGAGGTTAGTAACTACAACTTGAATGTATTTAATAGATGCAGGATTATTAGGATTATTCAGGTTATGTTTTTCTTCTTGAGTGGACTTTGGTAGTTTATGTCTTTCAAAGACTTTTTTTTCCTGTAAGCATGGACTTTATTGGCATAATGTTTTTCATAGTGCTCCTTACTATGTTTTTAATTTCTTACCTAATCTGTAGAAAAGCCACTTCTTGCATTCCTGATATTGGTAATTTGTGTCATCTCACTCTTTTTTCCTGACTGGCCTGGAGAAAGGGTGGATAATTTTACTAATCTTCTCATATAACCAGCTTTTAGTTTCTTTGGTTTTTAAATATAGTTTTTTTGGTGTTTTATGTAATGAATGTCTACTCTTATCTTTACTTCTAAGTTGGGTTTCACTTTCTCTTCTTTTTCTATTTCTTATGGCAGATGCTAAGGTCATTGATTTGACACTTTCTTTTTTTCTAACATAGATGTTTAACAGTGCAGGCTTTCCCCTAAGTCTTGCTTTGTCAATGTCTGACATATTTAATAAGTTATATTTTAATTTTCATTAAGCTCAAAATACTACTTTTGAAAATAATTTTGACTCATGGGTTATTTAAAGATGTGTTACCTAGTTTCCAAATTTTCAGACTTCTTTCCAGAGATCTTTCTGTTTTTAGTTTCTAATTTTATGTCATTATGGTCAGAAAACAAGCTTTGTATGCCTTAAATCACTTTAAATTTAATGAGACTTGTTTGATGGCCCCAAATATGGTTTATCGGGGTAAATGTTTGGTATCTACTTCAGAAGAATGTGTGTCCTACTGTTGTTGAAAAGTGTTCTACAATGTCAGTTTTTTTTTTTTTAATTTAGTTGATTGTGTTGTTTAAATCTTCTGCAACCTTACTGACTTTTTCTGTCTACATGTTGTATCAATTATTGACATGGGATATTGAAATCTGTCATTCTCATTGTGTGTTTATCCTTGAAGTTTTTTTTTTATATCAGTTTATGTTTCATGTATTTTGAAGCTCTGTTATTAGGGGCATAAGCACTGATGGTTGTTATATCCTCCTGATTAATCAAGCAATTGTAATTTTTTAAAAAGAGCTTCTTTATATATCCCTGGTAGCATTACTTTATCTGAAGTTGTCTTGTCTCATACTACTATTGCAATTCCACCTCCTTTTTGATTAGTATTAGCATGGTGTATCATTTTCCATTATTTCGCTTTTAATGTATGTGTGTTTTTATGTTTAAGATGTGTTACTTGTAAGTAGCACGTAGGTGGATTTTTTTTCTAATTTGATAATCTCTGCATGTAATTGGTGACATTTAGACTATGTTTAATGTAACTTTTGACAAATTTAGGTTTAAATGTATCATCATACTATTTATTTTCTATTAGTCTGATTGATTTGTTGTTTTTTTCTCCTTTAAGTCTTTTCTGGATTGACTCAGAATTTTTTTCATGAGTCTGTTGTGTCCCCCCTTTTAATTCCTTAGCCATAATACTGTTATTTTTTTTAGTGCAGTAAGCATCTCTTTAACTATAAGAAAAAGTTGAGTGCCTGCTCTCAGCTCTTGCATTCAATATTTTACTGAAGATCCTAGCCAGATAGTAATGCATGAAATAAAATAAATTTTAGAAGAATTATAAAGGAAGAAGAAAACTAGAATATTTTCAGATGACTGTTTATCTAGAATACCCAAAAGAATCAGTAGATAAATTATTTACTCAGGGTTACTAAATTTAAAACCATTATTAAATGATACACTTTATTCACTAACAATCAATGCTTCAAAAAGTATTCATTTACATCTTGTATTTATTTGAGCATGTAACCATTTGTGGAGAGAGCATCCAAGATTGATGTTTGGTTGTTTCTAATGGGTTCACCTACCTTATTCATTCCTAGTTTTGTCTGTAAGGCTTATGTGCCCTAGACTGCATACAACTATGAGAACTAACTTGAGTTCAACTGGTTTGTTAAACACCTCAAGGCCAAATATCTACTTACTTTTCTAGGTTCCTGTGTTTACTCCCTCCCTCCCTTGAGTATATCTTACATTCTTGCCAATGAATCTTGTTACAGATTCACTTTATTGGTTTAAGAATAATTTATTCTAGTATGGTAGTTGTTTTCAGTGAAAGGATTTGTCCATTATCCATTGCCATATTTCCAGAAATGTTTAAACCTATGTAATTTTCATAATTCATACTGTGTAATTCTCACAGTGAAGCAGTCAGGCTCTTTCTTTACTGTATTTTTGTACATTTTACATACATTTAACTTAAACTTTGGTTGGATTTTTTCATTAGGTCGATTTTAACCTAATTAATCAACAAAAATCTATTGAGTACCTACCACGTGCTTTCACCTGGTAGATAGATAAATGATTATGACATATTCCTGTCTTTTAGGTTGTACATGATGGAAACTTTAACTCCCTCTGGCTTAAAAATAAAGATAACTAACTGATTTCTATAGATGACAAGTGAGAATGATTCCACATGAGCTTTGAGTGAGCAGCTCGAGTGCAGTAAGCTGAGATCTGGCTTCTCTCTGCTCTGTCTACACCAGTATTGACTTCTCCACCACACTCCAAATTGTATACCATCAGCCCTGCTTGTCTAGGCTTTTCCTCTTATGGAAGAGTCCAGGTTTCACATTCTCGTTTTATATCTCTCACGAACAAGAAGTAATCTCTTCTGATCGTGGTTACAAAATAGAAAGTAAAAAGTTCTCCCTCATAGAAAACCTCAACAGATAAATATACTCACATCACATCCCATCAGCCTATTTAGAATATTAGTCTGTACATGAACTAGTTACTGTTTGGGGTCACAGGACATGCTGATTAGCATGAGCCTGAACTCAGGGCGGTTTCGGCTGTATCTAAACCATGTGACTAATAGTAATGGTGGAGGGAGAAGGGGTTTGGCAAAGATAATTCAGAAGACAGTTGAAAATAAGGAAGGTGAATGAAGGCTGGGGAGATGGGAGCAGTAACTACTTCTGCCCTCCATACCATCTTCTAATAATTGATGAACTAGGAATTTTAAAATTCATCATCAAAATTGTTGAATCCTTGAGTGTAGTAAAATTGTCCAACCTTAAGCAGCATATTGATATTAGGCTAGACTTCTCTGACTATACCTTTTTGTGATATATTTGTCTCTTCTCTAGGCATAATCATAAGATTTAGATTTATTCCTATAAATTTTTATCCCCTAGATTTTTTACCATCATTCCCACTTGTTGAGTCTTTTCAGAATCTTGATTCTGTCAGCTGTCATGTTAACTTACCCTTCTAGACTGAGGTCACCTGAAAGTGTGATAAGCAGACCTCCTTTATCGCTGTCCACAAGGTAGATAAAAACGTTTCACAGGACAAGGCCAAACACACTGGTTGAATTTTTTTTTTTTTTTTGATTGTGGATGAAAAGTTGAGTAAATAACCACTAGTACATAATAAAATTATGATAAAAAAATTCAGTCTTTTCTGTTAGTATCCATGTCAGCTTGAGTTAGTAATGTCAATAGTAAGCTTTCATAATTACATATGATAGTAGTCAGGGTTGTGTAAGGACAAAAAATAAGATGAAGGTCAGGTTTTTCTGTTATACAGATTTCATGGTTAAAAAAAAAGGACAGTGACTTTACATTTTTACTGCATCCATTTTGACCATGTCAAAACAGACAAAGGAATTCAGTATGACTGAGTTAGAATGTCTGCATATATGCTATGTATCTGTTGGTTCTCATGCTGTAAAACTACGTGCAGTGAGAGTTACTGGCCATCTGTTAACAATTCACTCCCCCTTCCCAATTGGTCTGGCACTGTGATAGTGGAGTTTCTGATTGCAGACTCAACCATCTGACCTTTGGTATAACCAAGGAGTCTTTTTTTTTTTTTTTTTTTTTTTTTTCATTTAAAGCCAAGGTCAAGGCAAGAAATTTCCCTTAGTGCCTTCCTTGGCTAGCACTGTTTTTGTTGTGTTGCTGTTGTTTTTGTTTTGTTTGTTTTGTTTGAAGACCACAACACATCTCCACCTCGACCAAGGCCCCTATCTCTTGTTCTTGAACTTCCTAAAACTCAAGCCTCTCTGTTAAGTATTGCTGAATACGTCAGGATAGCTGTACCAGCAGCTCTCTGCTCTGCTGTTCAGCTGCCCTTCTTCTTTTGGCTCCTCCACTGAAACACTCCCATCTCCTTTCAACAGTCTTCATTTCTTTTCTTCACCATCTTTATTATCACAACAGAGAAACTTCTAAGATTAAAATCTGAAAATAAGACCTAATGAGCTACACTAAAGTTAGGTTGACTACAGGAAGTTATGTATCCTTCTTCTTCTGAATTATTTGTTATTTTTATTATGCATTTTTCTAAGTGTTTATATTTATTATGTCAATTTTATCAGTACAACTCAACACAAGATAGTCTCTTTTTCAGAAGTCACCTAAAATTCATATTTGAAGTTTATATTTTGGGTAGTACAACGCATTGTTAATTCAGTAAAAAAAAACAAAAAACAAAAAACCTGACTGTCCAGTTTGAATTCTATCTTTAGATTATATCATCATATAACAATATGTTTCATCTAAAAGAATACACATATATGTTAGGACATTTTGGGACACAATTCATTGTGCTAAGCATTCCTTGCTTAGACATATGAATCTCTAATACACTATGATTAAGTTTATTTATAATGTGTTCTACTGTAGATCATTAATTTCAATACATTGGTGTTTGCTCTGTGTTTCCCGATTCATCTACAAACATCTTTATATGCTTTCATTGCTGACATCAGGAATTCAGAGACGAAAGATATAGTAAAGCAGATCAAGTTTAAAGTCCCCGATTTTTAAAAAATACTTTTTTACTGGATGACTTGCTATTCTCTCTTATTTGGGCTATAACTATACAGATTAGAAAGAGAGAGACAGAAAAAGAGACAGAGAGGGGGTGAGGTGTGCATTCCATTCTGTATTCATCAAAATGGAAGTCTCTTACCAAAAGTGCACTTTTGATGATTTTGCATATCTTTATTTTTCCTTTTTGAAAATTTGATAGCAAATTTAGAGCTCAAAAAAGGGTGACCCAAATAATTTTTGCTCAAAATAGGAACACTTTTGGCAGGCATCGGGACCATATCAACTTAACTCCTTCTTACAATACTCTTTTCACAATTTATTTTGACCTTGAATGTGATTGCTTTTCTAGCCGCCAAGTGCTGTTCTTAAATATATGATGCCTACCATGTTGTCAGATGAGTAGCAGATCCGAAATGTGCAAAACTAGAATGAGATATATAGCCAGGTGCATAGAGTTTGTGAAGGCCAGATTCAGTCCTGCTGCGATGTAGTGTTAACTTGAAAGGATTGTTAGCCATAAAAAAATCACCCACTATGTACTCAGCTACACCTGAATTCAGCTGGTTAATGTGGGCTCCACTTCCTTACTTGAGGTAAAATTCACATGAACTGTAAATGCTTGATCAGGAATATTTCCCTGACTTTGCCTGGCCAGAGAGGCCCAAGGAGAGAAAAGCCCTAGGCCAGGAGCATCCTGCTGGCAAATTGTTTCCAGTCTGCAGCTTAGAAATGAGGAAAGAAACAGGCCATCATTAGGCTGCATGGAGAATTTAGGCTTTTTGACATTTCATTTCCAAACTCTCAATAGTGTTGGTTATTGTCCATTCATTTCCTGCCACAAAACAAAGCAAAACAAAACAACTTCCAGTCTGGAGACGGAGATCTCCTTTCTCTGTTTTCCATTTGATACCACTTGTGTTGAATTCCAGAAACTGCTTAAATTGGTCTGGTTATTTGCAGTGCCAGGACCAAAGGCATCAGCTTCTTCTTATAAAAAGGGTTACAACCTCGGTTGGAGCTGAAACTGTAGAAGAATAATAAAAAAAAAACTAATAATAAATAAGAATAATTAATAATTAAGAATAGTTAGAGAGCTAGAGACCTGGATCTGGTTGAGTGGGAATAGGAGAGGATGGTATAGTTGCATAAAGACACAACCAACCAGAGAAACCAAACATGGCATTGTGGAAAGACTTTAAAACTAGAGAAGTGGAGAATTGTCCTCAAAGAGGAGATGCCACTAAGTAAAAAGGCTGGTGCTCTTTTCTGCCTTACTCTGTAACACAGGAGATAAAGCATAAAAGATTATAGGTCAAGCAAAAGAGAAGGTTGGTTCAGAACAAGGCAAATGTGGTGATGGTGGTACACTGGACGAATAGCTTGGAATGTTTTATACCTTCACCAGGTATTTACTGAGCCACTGGTTTTTGATCGAGCCACCACACAAAGAGCTGGGGGTACCATAGTGTATAAAACCAGATACAAGCTCTGGAATCTTCACTTTACTCTAGGAAAGAATAATATACATAAATATAAAATTACAGCTGTGTTATTGCTGGAAAGGACATCGAGGTGATGAAAGATTATAATAAGGAAACCACACTTACACGTAGATGATTCCTCTTTGAGAAAGGAAATTTTGAGCTGAGAAAGGAGGAAAACACAGCAGTTTGTTAAGTGAAGGAGAGCAGTTGAGGAAGAAGAAAGTCTGGGCGGAGAAGATTGTGTGCTCACGACTCGATGGCTGGAGGGAGGATATTAGCTGTGAGTGATGGAAAATATGGAGCCAAAGACTGAAAATGAGCATAGAAAGGGATGAGGACCTCAGGTCTGTGGGTCTTGTAAGCCACACAAAGAAACCTTGTCTGTATCTGAAGAGAACTAGAAGCCAAAGTTTAGTGGGAAGAAGGGACTTGTCAGTAAGAGCAGATGTAAGCTGAGTGGGAGGGAGGCCATTTTTAGGAACGGAAGGAATGATGACGATAGATGGGTCCAGAGTGCTATTGCAAAGTATTAAAAGAGTGGGAAAATGTGAGATTCATTTGGAAGAAAAATTTAGTATGCAAATAGATGCAACAACAAGCAAGTAATGCAGGTAACACCCGCCGCCCCCAAACAGCGACATTTGTCAGAGGCTGCTCACCGTACTGGGACCAGAACGTCTGCAAAATGAAGGCCACTCTCTCGTTCAGGTTCACAACTTTTAAATGGTTCTTATTATGATAAGAATAAATCTTAGCACAGAAAGTGTGTGCAAGGAGGTAATTGAAAGTACCAAGGTAAAGAGAAACATTTTCCTGGGGGCAGAGGGGGAGCAAAAGCTTTAAAAGAAAATTATGTTACTTCTTTCCTTAATATTTTTTCACAAAGTGCATATAAGTAGCATTCACCGCCCAAGCTTCATGTGATACGGAGATGGAGAATGAAGGGACATGGAGAATGGAGGTAAAAGATGTGGATAAATAACACCCCAGAATCCTGCCACTCGTTTTATTTACTCTTTCAGGAGGCTTATATAAGAAATGCAGAACATCAGGCTCAGACTCAATCCTGCTAGATCAGAATTGGCATGTTAGCGGATCTCCGGATGTTTTGGATACATAGTGAAGTTTGAGAATCACTGTTTTTTTTAAAAAAAAAAAATGCCCAGTAAGCATCTCAGAGCTGAGATGGGGCGCTGTCCTACTACACATTATTGGCAAATTGCAGTCCTTTCGCTGCTCAGTCTCCTTCAACAGGCACATTCACACCACACGACTTGAAGTTTATTTTTAAATGTCGTATGTACGCGCCAACATCGCATTAGCCACAGAGCTATCTAATGCTATTCAGAACTGAAATAAAAGAAAAGCACACCAACTTCTGAGAGTGACAGTGAATGAAAGTAGATAGCAATGACAAGTGAGAAAGAAAAGGCCAAGTCTGAGCTCACGTTTAATGAAAAGAAAATTCCACCGGAAAATTTGAGAAAGAATGTATTGCTAACCACAAAATTAAGTCAGAAGATCAAAGGCCTTCTTTCAAGTTGTCTGCCCATGGATTTCTTATAATTTCTCCCCTTTTCCTTCAAAAACAAATTGCCTACCATTCCATTTATTGACCGTTGCGTAACAAATCACTCCAGTATTTACTGTCTTGAAAAACAGTGTATTATTATCTCATGGTTCTGCAAATTGAGTGCACTCATCTGAGTGGTTCCACCTTGGGGTCTTTTCAGTCAAATGGAGTCTGAGGTTGGGGACATCCGAAAGGCTTGACTGGGTCCCATGTCTAAGGCTGTTCATTGTGTGACTGGCAGCTGGGGCCAGCTGTCCATTGGTAGCTGAGCTGGTGTGTTTATTTGAATGGCTACCCATAGTTCCTCCATGTCCTTGTCTCCTCTCTGCAGAGAGAGACAGAAAGGAGAGGAGTGAGGAGGGAGAGAGAGAGAGAAAGAAGTATTTTTAAAGAACACTATGCAGACTTAAGCAGAATTTCCACAGGTAGAACAGAATATATAATCACTACAAATTAGATGCTGTTTTCACCCCTCCCTAAATATAGATTTCATTTGCATCATCATCTCGTCTGCTAAATGTCATTTTTAAAATGTGAATTTTTAAATGTCAGCTCACAAGGAAGTTTGACTACTCAATCTCTCTTGTTATTCTGACTCTGCCAGTCTATTATTAGGGACATTTTAGCAGTTGATTGCTGGTATTCCTGATTAAGTATTGGTTCGTGTAAACTGATTGAAGGTGACATAATTCTTTTTAAAATCATGTGGTGTAGAATCCGCTGGATGGTTACAGTTCTGTTGCACATCAAATTCTTGGTCAAAATGCATTAAGTATATCTGCACACGAGAAATAGGAAATTGTAATATAATTGTTAAAACTCCCACTGAGCCACAGATTCCATGCTCTTAAAGTCCACTGCTCAGCGGTTTCATTGAAGAAATTTCTGCTTCAGATGGAAGGAGGGACAAGAAACCTAGACAAACTAGGAAACCTTTAAAGTCTTTCTGAGTTGATGACCTATAATTCTGGTGTCCCGTCTACATTGAGCTCAGGAAAACCATAGTGGGCTTTCTCCTTGGCTCAAGCCCCTTCGATGCTTTCTAAAAGAGACTCAATTAACTGCTGCTGCCATTGTCACAATGAAATGATCTCGCCCCTGGAACCCTGACTCTCTAATTAATGTTGCAGCGTATGGCACTAATCTGTCTGCTCTTCTGGTTCTCTAATGAGACAAACTCACTACAAGATCTTTCCTAAGAAATAATAGACTGGCCGACTCAGCATGACACCATCACCTAATTAATAAAATGGTGACAATTTTGAAATCCCCATGCTGTAATTCTTCTTTAAAGAAAACAGTTTTGTAGATTTGCAAAGGGACACAAGAAAAGGATGTAAATTTAGCAGTTAGCAACCTTTGACCAAACAAACAAGGGTTTCCGATGGAATCAATACTGCCAGAAAGAATTTCCCCCATAGAGTCCAGGAAACCTGGAAATGTGAAAAAAATAAATAAATCTGCATCAGAGAAAATGGTCTGTTTATAGTGACATCTAGTGGTAATCGTTTTCATGCTCGCCCCTTCCTAAGTGAATTCCCAAGGAAGATGACAAAATCAGAAGACTCACTATTTTATTTTTATTTATCAGTACAAACATGTAATGGGTGTAGTCATTGCTGTAACAAAAATAAATATTTCACAAAACTACATGAGTTGGTATCAGGTGATTAGAAGACCCTCTTTTTGAAAGTGGTACAGGTGAATGGATTATGACTGGAATGATGACCCCAGGAAGGGGAGTGATGTCTGCCCTCAGGTATAGACAGGTATATTTCTGCTCTTAAAACATGTGCTCATGGATTTTTTTTTTCATATCTTTATTTCATATCAATGAAACCAACCAATCAGGAGATTCAGAGTATAAATACCTTTGTGAAAAATGAATCACCTTGTGGCAAATTTATTTTAAACTAAAACCACTAAAGGACTGCATTTCCAAAGGGTTATCATGCAGAATCATGATAACCTCTATTTTTGGATAGTTTACACTAGTAGAGTTTACAAGCTATGCTAAAAATAAGTATGTGCTGCAGGGCTTGGGGAGGAGAGGTGGGGAGATGTGGAAACAGGACACGATCCTAAGTTTTCCTGACATTTAGAATAAACCATTTGTTTAAAGCACATTTTTTTTTTAATGTTGGAGATTAAAAGGAGAGTAATTTTAAAATAAAACAACAGTGCTTCAAAATAGTAAACAACTTATGAAAGTTATAGGCTTGTTACCATCCAGAGGCTAATGAATTTGTTAAGTAATATTTGCTTTTGTGACTTCAGAAGAGAAGAAATGTCGACAGGCAGCCTTTTTTTTAGAGGAAGTTTTTGCTTTGCACCGGTTCTGACACTTGTCCTTTTGAGGGAGCCCACAGAGAAATCCATCGTATGTATTGCTCTTATCATTCCTTCTAGATCATTTTAGGGCAGACCTCATCCATATGGACAGATGCCTTAACACTTCATTCAACTGATACTAATGGCCACCCATGTGCCAACCTCTGAATGAGCCTGAACTGGTACAGGCTCTTAATCCTTGAAACTCCATGTCTTCGCTGCTTTACTGAAAAGGAGCTTCCCTGGTGTCACACAGTTTCTCTCTCCAGCACCGTCCCATTTTCAGCTGTTGTCATCAATATTCTACAATGTTAAATAGAAAGTTTCAGAGTGTCCTTGAAGTTTATGTCTGTCCACTTGTCCCCTCTGTACTTCAAGGCACATAGAAACTGCTTTGACCTTTGAGACCACCTTTTCCCTCCGCAAGATGAATCCCACACAGCTTGACACAGTAAGCATTACTTCAAAAGCTCACCGTTCTACTTTATTCTCCCACGTGATAACCATTTTGCCTGCAAGTGTCATGGGTGAATATTTTGAAGGACCATATGTGACAATAATACATCCAAGTTATACTCTGCGTTTTGGAAAACACCTTCTCTTTAGAATGTATAATAAAGTTAAATAACTTGACTCTCTCAGCAAGTAACATTTATCATTGAGGCATAAGTTCGTTACACAGTGGCATGATTTAAATATCACTTCTTGCCCACAGAAGGGAATTATGGTAAACAGATTCATAGAATTTCTAGCCTAAAAAATTTGTCTGGGTATTCTAGGGCATAGCCACAGGCAGATTTCAGAAGCTTTTTAAATATGGGAATTGAAAATGCTTCATACATGTACCTACAGATAAGGAGAAAAAATTTACTTTTAACATCTATCCACAGGCTTGAATTTGACTGTCTTACAAAATCTTCCTAAAGGAATATATTAAGATTCAGTAAAAAGTATTTAGTGATGCAACATGTCAAACACTCGGTGTACGCCTACAACCTGAGAATAAGTGCAGTGTCTTTCCATCACCTTTGGTTTTTACTGTGTGCTGAAAAATGTAGCCACCGCCTGGCAAAGTGTCATCTGTCTTGGTGTGAAACAAAGTATCAGGGAGGTTTTGTTATTTTGACAGTGGCCCGAATCTCTGCAGTATGTTGCAAAAAGCATCTTGATGGTAGCGTATAGTCAGTAGTCCTTAGAGATGTGTACATGTACATATTGAAATTTATCGGTGATAATTTAACATAAGTAATGGGATGTTAATCTTAACTACCATGCCACCTAATGTGTCACATATCCTTCCATTAACGATCATAATAAATATCATAAATGTCCTTTATTACTTTACTCAGAGGATAATCAGCCATATGGAACTCTCCTCTCTCTCCTTTTTTCTGTCTGACCCTGCTTTTATTTCATCTGGCTGGATGTCTCAAGATGCATAAGTTCACTCTAAACTTCAGTCAGTTGATCTTCATCTTTCTAGGACTGACCCAGCTTTCAAGTTCAGAGTGAATTCCATCTTCCCCAAGAAGGATTCTCTGCTTACTCTGGCCTGGTGATTCTCAAATCAACTTACATATTAGAATCACCAGGGAATGAATATACATGTAAAATCAGACCCCAATGCAGATATTCTGTAGTATGATTTAACCATCTGGGGCAAAACTTGGGTGAGTGTATTTTTTTTTTTTTAATCCCTTGTGATTCTAATTCTGTAGCCATGGTTGATATTTCTGGCATCTGATTTCTGCCCCACCAGTAATACTCACTTTTCTTTTTTGGTGAGAGGGGGAGGATGGATGAGTGATATAAGCCAATGATACAAAATTCAAAACACAGGAAACATATATAGTGTAAAAAAAAAAAAAACCCACTCCCTCTTTACCCTAATTCCCAGCCACTCAGCTGTCTTCACTGCCTTCCCCAGAGGCAAGCAGTATAACTAGCATCTCATATCTCCTTTAGAGAGAGAGAATGTGTTCACAAACAGACATGGTTTTTCCTTCAGCATCTTCTATCCTCTATTTCCCTCTTACCTTACAAAAGATAAGGCACTACACAAACTCTTATGAATATTGCTTTTTAAAATATCTGATAATACACATTAAAATCTCTCTGCCTCAGAACATGTAATTCTGTTTCCTTTTCTTTAACAATGACACAATATTCCATTTTGTGAGCAGGGCATACTCCATGGAACTGGTCCCCTTTGCAATACGTTAATCTATGTATTTGCCTATTCGACACAGTATCACATGTGTGAGAATATCTGTAGACTCAGTATTTGGAATGGATGTGCTGCTTCCAAGATATAGTGTGTCTCTCATTTTGGTCCGGAGAGATTGGATGACTTGACACTCCCACCAACAATATGCAAGTCTTTTTTTTCCTCTCTCTTTCCAACACAGCATATGAGCAACATTTTGGTGACTGTCAGTGTGACAGGTGAGAAAAAAAAAGGACTTCACTGTGGTGCTAAATATCCATTTTCTCTGAGAATGAGGTGGAACACCTTTCCTTATCCTTAAGGACCACTTGTATTTCATTGTTTGTATACTGTTTGTTCATATCCTTCACCCACTTCCCTGTTGGATTGTTAGTTTTTAACCTATTGGTTTCAAAGTTTATTTTATATATTAACAATATCTTTCTTTTGCCTTGTATTGCATGTGGTGCTTTTTCCCCCCATGTGGAATTTTTTTTCTATTCTTTTATGAGTAAATTTCTTAATTTACTTTTAATTGCTTAGGTTTTGAGATGTAATAGAAAGGACCTTTGTACTCTGAAACTATTTAAATATCATAAAAGCTTCTTGTATTTGTATAGTTTCACTTTTACATCTAAATATTTGATCAATCCAGAATTTACTCGAAATTCATAGTGCTCATGAGCATTTAATTTTTTGTATTTTCATATTTTATTTAATTCCATATTGCCTCCTTCTGTATTAGATTTAAATTGGCATACAAATATTTATATAACAGAATACATAAAATCAGTTAAAAAATAATGAAAACAATGAAGAAAAAAATCAGTCCAAGTAAAGCAGAGACATATGTGAGTTTAGTATCAAATTACATGCAGTGAAGAAAAATATTCCATTTAATAATGGAGCACAAATATGGCCATAAGCTGTCTGATAGTGTGAGAAGGAAGTACGCTGTAATATAATTAGTTGTTAAGTTTAAAGGATCATTAAAATCAGCCCCTACACACACATAAATACTCACACACCCCTTATTTACCCAGTCAGAATATTTCTTAACTCTAAAAATGAATTAATTCCCTGCATTTTTAGGAGAACATCTTTAAACAATGAGTGAATTCCATTAATCTGTTTATAGTGCAGAGTTGACAGCATCAAACCAAACACAGTTTAGTAAATCAGTGCTACATATATGGGTCCCCAGAATGATATGTGTCAAGGAAATTTTTTTTTTTTTGATTTAGAGAAATGATGAACAACGTATCTTTGAGATATTGTCCAAAAAAGTATTTTCTTCAACTGAGCTTTAAATTAAAGTACTTAGTAGACACAAATTTCAAAAATATACTTTTTGAAAGTATACTTATACTGATTTGCCAATTAAAAGCAGTGCACAGTCATTAATGTTTCTTCTCTGACTTACATCCTATAAATTAGTAATTCTTTACCTGCATAATGGGATCCTCAAAGGCAGAGGTTATTATGTTTATGTTTGTATTTATTTTTACATATTTATATTTAAATATCCATAATATATAACTTTAGGAAGGTGGTTGGGTTGGTTCTCAATGGAATCTTATTGATTCGTATGAAAATGGTTCTGTTTTCATGAAAGTACTTACCAATAAGAAGGGATACCATTTTTTTAAAAACCAAAATTGTAATGTTTTGCTAATACACCATTATCTTAACCTTATGCTGAAAAAAGAAGTTTTGGTTTATTTTAGTTTGGTTTGTACAAGTGTGTTTTCTGATAAGGAAGCTTAGAGCAAATAATAACCTTTGTTTTTATAGATTATAATTGACATCAAATTTCATTTGTATCACCTTGGTAGGTTCCGTCAGTGAAGGGAGCTTATCTGTCTTGTTCACCCTTGTACTTCCAGCATTTAAAACGGTGCCGAGAATATCAAGCACTTCTCGAATTAATGAATGAATGAGGGCTTGTGTTACTTTTTGACATGAAGTCACTTAATAGACTAGAGACACATGATTATGCATCTTTAAAAAGAATATAACTTGTGTAAAGTTCTCGTATAAATAGCCTCGTGGTAACTGAGTGGAGTGTTCCAGAAAGTGACAGAATACTATTACTTTAAGCTAATTGCTAATCATATTTTATAAAATTGCTTAGTCTCACTGATTCTTTGGTAAATAGAAGTAAAAAATACTTGGTTTTGTTAGCATTATATTTCTATGTGATGGAAAATACCATTCCACTTTAATTTTTCATGTGGTCATGTCCCAGTATCTTTTCCTGATTGAATTCAGAACATTTATTTGACTCTCCATTATTTAAACTTTAGCTGTTTATAAATGTATTGCTTCTTCTCCCAGATAAATTATAATAGTAATATAATTACTATTTATAGCTACAGTTTATTATTCCATCTTATCTTGTATTTCAATGTGCTACAGTTTCTGATTTTATTTTTCTTTTCTCCTATTTTCTGGATTTATCATCTATTGATTGAGAAGTTTATAAACACTGTGTCTTGATGGTTGTCCTGTACACCGGTTCCACATATATTGTTTTCTATTGATTTGTTAGATGTATGAAATCTATAACGTGTTTTTCATCAATACTTTAAAAATGTTTACTCTTTTTTTTTTTCTGTGTCCAGTGCTAATATTAACAGTTCTGATGCCAATCAAGTGGTCTCACCTTTCTGTATGAGAGGTTTTAGAATTACTTTGTCTCTGATGCTCTTCAGTGTCACCAAAATGTGTCTTTATATTGATTTTGTATTCTTTCTCCTAATTAGTACCCTATCATTGGCTTATTTATGAGATCTTTAATCATTCTGTCACACTTGTGTATTTGTGAGCTCAGGTGGCCTTAGCAAACTACCATAGACTGGGTGATTTCAAGATTGGAAATTCATTTTTTTAGTTCTAGAGGCTAAAAGTCCAAGGCGAGAGGTCTGGCTGAGTCAGCTTCTGATGAGAGCTCTCTTCCAGGCCTTCAGAGGGTCCGTCACTGTCCTCACAGGGCCTTCGTCCATGGGTGATTCTGACGCTGCAGGCCCAGAGATCACACTTTGAAAATCATGGCCTTAAGTAGGTCCTTTTTCACCCAGGCTCCAATCTTCCCTTTCCCCACCCAGAACACACACATTCTCTTTCACAATGGCTTTTTTTTCTACCTCGTGTTACTTTGTATTTACTTACTTTTGTTTATTTTAACTTTTAATTATTTTTATATTGTTTTGGTTGTTACTTCCTATGAATTACTTTTGTAGTTTCCTTAGGGTTGACTTCTGAGGACGGGACCTGGTGCCCATCTTATTTGCACTCTTAAAAAAAAACAACTTTACAATTCCTTATTATACTTGCAAGTGTTTTTTATGTTTTTCTAAATATATACATTATAGAAAATATGAATAACACAAAAATTTGAAAAATAAAATCCATCTTTCATTCATCAAATCTGAGTTAACAATCCTTAACTTTTTGGTTTAAACTCTCCTAGTCTTTCTTTTAAAAAAAAATTCGCATAGATAAAGAGTTGATGATTTTATATTATGAATTATGAGTTAGAAGTTTTGGCCCAAATGTACACAGGTGACTTTTTATTTCCCATAACAAATGTTAAATAAAATCCTGAATGGGGATATTCCTCTTGGAGCTAAATGTTCTCTTGATATCTTTGACTGTTTAATGTAAATTTCCAGTCTCCACATATTTTACTTAAACTTATCCTTTCAAATTGCAGGAGCACTCACATCTGCATTCCTTAGGTGGGAGAAAAAAAATTATAAGATGTGTGCTTGAAGAGTCCTTGTTACTATCATGACTATTGGTAATAATAATAATAATGCCACACTTCTGAAATACTTATCAGAATTCACTCGGCTTACATTGCTCATAAGTGATCACTAAAAGTGTAGAAATAGCATACTACAGAGTTTGAAGCAGCAGAAAGAACATTATTTAATGATTTTGTTTACCTTTCCCATTCGCCATCTGTCTCCTTTCATGGTGCAGGGAACTTTGGCCTCAGTACCACATGGAAGTTCTCTGGGGCCAGACACTTGGCAATAGTTTAATTCGTGGCCCATGCAAAAAGACAGTAACTTACTTTTAAAAACACAATTTGCACTGTTCTGGATGCTAAGTAATAATGACAGTATCAACTGTTTGCACTTACCAGTACTCCCTTAGGAGCTCTGTGATGTGTGCTTTCTTTGGTTTGTCTGGTTTGATTCTTACAACATGATAAGGTGGGCCTGTTACTAAGGTGGAGGTCATGTGTTTGAGTCAGTCCGTTATTTCTTTATTCAACAATTATTTAGAGCCTACAGTTTGCCAGGCAATGTGTGCAGAGCTACAGACGATGAGGTAGACTCTTTCTAGGAGCCTGTATACAAGGAGCGTGAAAGAAAAAAAATAGAAGCAACCCCCCCCAACAGCATATCAAAAGTGCTTTTTTTCCCTCCTTATTCAGTTTTATTATGTAGAATTATTACAGTTCGACTGTGCGTACACATTATATTGCATGTAAATACATATATACAGCATACCTTTTGGTATTGTCCTAGAGGTTGCTGCGGCTATTTATTTATTTATTGAAATATCAGTTTATAATGTTGTGTCAGTTTCTGCCGTACAGCATAATGCTTCAGTCATCCACATATTCATTTTCATATTTGTTTTCATTATAGGGTCACTATAAGATATTGAATATAGTTTCCTATGTTATACAGTAGAACCTTGTTGTTTATCTATTTTATATACAGTAGTTAGTATCTTCAAATCTCGAACTCCCAATTTGTCCCTTCTCACCCCCTTATCTTTTTTAAATCTCTTTTCCTCTCTCTTTTTCAGAATGCTTACTTTCCCTTGATCTATCTTGAAATTACCTGCTTCTTTGCTCTTTCGTTCTTCTATTTAGATCATCTAGTGAATTTCCTATTTTGAGTATTGTATTATTCAGTCAGTTTTCCATTTCACTTATCTTTCTGTATTTTAACTCTTTATTGAGACTTTCAATTGTTCTGTTCATTTCTCTTCATCACTTGAGTGTTTGGCTTGCCTATTAAAGCATGGCTATAATAGCCGCTTTGATGTCTTTTTCTGATAAGAATCTGTTATTTTGGTTTTGGTATATATTGATTGTTTTTTTTTTTAAGTGTTAAGATTTCCATTATTCTTTATATGCCAAGTAATTTTGGATTGTATCCTAGACATTTTGAATATTGTGTTATGAGACTCTGACTTTTATTTAAATCATAAGAAGATGGTTGCTTTTCTTCTTTCAGGTTTAAACGAATAGTTCGGATCTCCTTTGTTTGGATTGTAGTTTCGATGTCAATGCAGTTTTTAAAGTGTTTGCAGTGTTATTTGCATCACTTGGTGTGTTCACTTTCTAGCAGCCATTCTGGGCCTGGTCTACATCGCAGTCAGTTTAAAAGACTTTGATATCCTATTTAGGGTCAGATCCCTACATGTTCAGATGAGAGGTGAGCACAGGAGTTCATACACAATTTTATGGGATTAGTCTCTCTCTCCCTTCAGTTCCCTCCTCTCTGCAAACTCCCTTAAACTTCCCAGTTCCCTGCAGTCTCCTTTCCAGATCCTCTGGTCAGAGAGCTTGGACTACAGTTTACCTGCTCTTCCATGCCCTTCCCACAACTGGGTCTGAATTTGGAGGCAGGTAGTGAAAATGTAACAAGAAGAAGAAGCAACAGACTCATCCCCATGTTCTTTGGCTCATGGCTGCTCTGTTGAGAAAGGTTCCCTCCCTTGGAGTTTCAGGTGCCTGCTCAGCCACCACGGCTGCTGTAGAGTTCCCCGCGGGCTACAGGGGGCAAGAGACAAGGGAAAAGAGAAAGAATACGACTACAGGGAATTCTCCCACTTTCTCTGCCTTTCAGGAGTCCTCTTTCCAGTTCTTTAGCGCTCCTGAAGCTCTTTCTGTCTTTAGTATGCAGTTTTGTGCTCCCTTTGAGTCGAGGTCAGGCTAAGCAATACAGGACGGGAAAATGGTAAATTCACGACCAGTTTAGTGGTACTTTGAATTCTGCTCTCATTCCTCAGTCCACCTGCTACCATTTATTTTTCTGAGTCCTCAGATGTCTGTATTCCTTCCAAGACGTGTACTTGCATTCAGTAGGAGAGACGTCTATAAATGCAACCTCCCTGTCTTGTCCTGTTTAAAAAACAGGATTTCAAAAGGTATCCAGAGGACAATGAGTGGTGGAAACTGGAGGAGGGGGTACAGCTGGAGATTATGGACTAGGGCAATATCATAAGTGGTAAGGCGCTTGGATTTTATTCTAGTAAGTGTGAGAAATCTCTTGAGGATTTTGATCAGGATGTGGATATTATCTGATTTACATTTCAAACAGATTATTGGACAGCTATATGGAAGATGAATTGTGGGAATTTAAGGTACTTGTTGAGGTTTTAAACAAGTGTCTGTTGCAGACAGAAAAAAAAAACATTTTAAGAGGTAGGATCAAAATGATTTGCCAATGGATAAAAGGGAAGGGGAAAACAAAGGGATAAGGATGATACTGCCATTTTTGGTTTGACCAGTTAGGTAGGTAACATTCACATTTACTGAGATTTCAAAGACTGGAAGAACAAGGCTTGAGGCTAAATATAAGCTACAAGAGGTTTTATTTTTTTTAATCCCCTTTGGACATACCACATTTGGCATATCTGTTAAACGTCCAAATGGAGATGTCAGTAGGGTTATTGGATACACTCTAGTCCATTATCATAGATCCTACTGATGGTGAGCCATCCTGGATATATTTGATATAGGTCCTTAAAAAAAACCTTTTAGGACTATTCATAAAAGACTCAAGTATGTTTCTCAGAAATACGATGTTCTAGTACTGCCACATTACTGTATGTGAATCTCATTCTCTATTTTCCTTAACACATTTCAGGAATGCATCTGGTGGCTTTACTGGAGGTCACTGCATAACAAGCTCAAAGTGCTTATATTTCATTATAATTTTTAATCATATTACAAATGTAAGCAAGTACTTATTTCTTTGGTCTCTTTTTTTACCGAGTGCAATGTGATATATTTCCCAACGTCTGAGTTATTCAATCTAGAATGACATTTTGCAAGGTCTTTATTTTACAGCTTACTGTGGTCTTTTCTCAGTCCAAGTCACTTTGATGTCTCTGACTGTGTGTCATGAACATATGATCTCTTATCCTTCAGTTGATCTTCTCTAATGAACAATTAATATTCAGAACGCCCACTGAATGAAATGCTCACTGCTTTCTGGATCTTATTACCGTCTGAAATTTAAAACCAGAAGACAACTGGGGATGCTACTGGATAACAAATCATGATGGCCTTTCAACATCTCATTCTACCAGGATTTTTATCCTAAGTCAGGAGAGATGTATATATATGCACACACACATACATATGGTGTTTACATACACACACTGTACACACACATACACACACCCCAATATTGTTCACTATAAACATACATACTTCTTACATAGATACAGACTGCATTCACAAACACAGACAGAGCAATGTTGGAGTGACCTATGTCTTCTACATCCTGTCTGTAGAATTCTCTCAGGAGGTAGATGGTAACAGTAGCCATGTTCCTCCAGAAAACAAGAGACAGAAGCAGAATGGTATCTAATTAAAACGTTTAACACATTTCCCATGAGATTTAAGCCACTGACATTTTCCAGACTGCAAGCCAAAAAATGCTTAGGATTGTACAGATGTACTTTGCAAACTACAGTTGCCATGCCATAAAAACAGAGCTTAGACACAGTTCAGGAAATACGGATTGGATAATCTTTCTTTAGAACTCAGAAATTAAAAGTTAGGTCCTATGAGAACTGATGGTAAGTTGAGCAGCTCATCTCTTCTCAAAGTAAATCAGGAATCCGTTTCTTCTACTTGATAGACCTTCTTCCTCTGGACTAATTTCCAAAATCTGTATCTGAGTCTCCCAACACCACAAAGCACAGTTGCTTTCTTGTACCCCTTTCTCCTCCTAACTGCTCTCATCTCTACTAAACACTCTACTCCTTACACCAGTTGTCAAACTGTGGTCCTCCAGCTCTGTAACATGTCTAGGAGGTGAATGATGGCTCTGACCTCCGCAAGTCTTAATCGCCCTATTTCTTAACCCTTCATAGTATTACTTATTCCTACATTCAAATGGAAAACATTTATTGAGCAACTACTTTGTTCCAAGCACCTTTAGAGGGAAAGGGATAGATCCACAATGAGCCTAGACAGAACCCTTATTTCCACAAAGCTTACATTTTAATTCAGGGAGGGGACAAACAATGAACAAGAAATAAGCAATCCATATTTTTTTCTGTAAGGATGAATACTATGAAGAAAATAAGATGAACAAAAGGAAAAGATCATAATAATGGAGAAGGTAATTTGGGGCTTTTGCCTTTAATCCTTCAGAGTGAACATCTTCACTCCTTTCCTTCAAGGACTGCTGTTGCTCTAGAGTTGGTTCTTTCACTCACACAAGCATTTATGAGGCCACCAGGTCCTCAGCTTATTTCCTGTAGTTCATTTTTATTAGTCTGAAAGAACTGTCCTTAGGAGAATAATGGAGGGCGCACTTTGTCACTTCAAACTTAGTTTCCCGTTGATGCTAGATAGAGGTCTTTGCATTATTATGTAGAATATCACTCATTCCATTTCTCACTCTCCTACCTCCAGACTAAGCCCAGAGGTTCTTTTCTAATAGAAACATCTATCTTTTTTTTTTCCCTATGAATAATTTTTTTTCAAAAAAAAAAAAAAAAAGAACCTATGTGAGGAAAGGAAATATTCCTATACACTTGAACCAGATGGATTCTTATGCAAACGTCTATCTTTAAATAATCACTGTGTGTGAAAAGGTGGCAATATATAAATATTCTTCCCTTGAACAAAGATAAAGGTTAGAGCGGGAAGGGATTTTATTATTTCACAATAAAATCGCTTAGGAGAATATCTTAATACTTTGGAACTAAGGAAAGCATTCCAACCAAATTAAGATTTCTACTAAACCAAATTTTACCTAAGAAACCTGCAGACACATTTAGAAGCTGAGATTGGGTAAAGAATAAGTGTAACAAACCATTTTTAAGTATGAGTGAACCTCTGTACCAAAATCTACATGCTAACGATGATTTCTGAGTGACTATTATTTTATAAGGGGTATTTTCCAGCACCTTAAACTACTGTATTCTCACCTCCTGTCCAAAAGGATTCTTTGAGCAAAGCTTCTGTTTCCTAACTTATTGATAGTCACCACTTATCTAATATGCAGTACCCACTTTGGTGGCCTTTCCACAGCAATATATATATAATATATATAAATGTATAAAATAAATATAAAAGCAGAAGGTAACGGAGGCCATCTTGTTCTGCATGCTTTCAGCAGATCTAACCAGAATGCTACATACAACATACCTCTTCCTAAGTATCAGTTACAGGATGACTGTATGGAGCTTTTTTTTTTCTTGTGGTGTTGGGGTGGGGAGTCATGATTGGTCTATGTCCAATGGAATACATTAGCCAAATGGCAAAAAAGGATCACCTATACAATCTGAATTCAAGGATACCAAAAAACAAGAAGACATTTGCAAACTATTTCAAGACAGTGGAATTCCATTAGTTGAATTTTATTTTTTCTCTAAAGATTAAAATGTGTTCATCGCTGTAAGGTAGAAATTATAGATAAATACTTAAAAATACTTAGCCCTGTTAAAAACCTTAGGAAATTTCCTTTCAGTTAAAAAAAAAAAGTGATATTTCATATTATCTATGGTAATTTGATTTATTTTCCTTTATGCTAGGTACTGTGCTAAGTTTAATAGCCAATCAGATCATTTCTACTCTCACAGTCTATTATATAGTGTATCTTTCTGTGTTGATAAATACTCATTATCACATAAGTGCCTAAATCTGTATTCCATATATTATTTAGGCTTGCCCTATTACCAGACGTTTAGTTTTTTCTCTACCTTTTTCTGTTATTCACAATCAGTCGCCACCTGTAGAAGCCCTGAAATCAAATATCCCTTCCCTTCCTCCCAGGTCAACTTGACCTCCCACCCTCTCGTCTAGTGCAGAGCCAGCTGTTGATTGGATTAGATTAACGTCATTCATGCTACTGTAAGGAATATTTCCCATGCTTTCCCAAAGAAAAGTTTAATCCAAAATATTAAGTGTTTTTTGACACCATTGAACTCAGCCAACATCAATTTGCCAAAAGCCAGTTCAGTGAAAATCAACTTGCCAAATACTGAATTTACGGAAGGACTGATTTTCTAAACCTAGCATTTCCTCATTTATGAACATTTTCTAAGAATGGTTGACACTTTTCCATAAACACAAATTTTCCTCTTTAATCTTGAGAGCCCTCTGCCGATTCATCGTTTCCTGCCCCTGAGTCCATCCTGGCCCTTGCATTTGTACTCAGATCTCCTCCTGCCTCCTACCTGTCCTTGGCCCTGCTCATGCCCTGGCAGTAAACAGCTATAACATATTCTGGACTGGATTTAACATATTTTTGATAGTTTGATGGGAATTGGTCATTTCAAAGATTGGTTTTAGGCAAATTGTTTACCCTCCCCCACTGTCTAAACATTGCTGAAAACATGGCTTTTACTTGGGACTTTCAGAAGGTAATTACACTTACTTTCTCAGAGTCAGATCACCTTCATTTATCTAGCCTAACAGTGATTTATATACATGGATCAGAACAGTAACTTCTCAACATTCACCTTCTTTTCTCACCAGGTCATGGGGTGTTCTGATAGCTTGAAGAAGGTGAATGATACATATAAATATTTCTAATTTTATATCTGTGAATAAAGTGGACTTCCTAGGTTTGATTTATAAGTGATAATTATACCTGGCATTTTTAGCCAATGTTATTTTTCAAAAAGACAAATTTTTCTGGCACAGCATGGAGGCAGCAAGCTGAGTCAGCATCTCTAATTTTCCAGAAAACCTTCCTGGGCTGAATTTGAGCATAGACACTGGAAACGGTCTCCAGAAAGTTTCCCTACATCCTGCTATGCTTGACAGTCCACGGTCACAGCTGGACTTCAGATGGTTACAGAGCCACACAGCTGCTTTGTGAGCCCCATGACTCTGCCTTGGTAAACAGGAGTTCCTTGAAGTTGTGAAAAGCTAGAAATGAAATCCTCATTTCACATAATAGAAACATAAATCAGAGTCTTTTCTGTGCATTGCATTTGCATGGAGGTGGATGCTAAATTTCGTTCTTCCTCTATCATTTCATCTTTTTATCTATTCACTCTCCAGCACATGGGAGTTGCAGGCAGCCTACAAGTGCAAATATTTACTATGATTGAAAATAATGGGGAGAAAACAGAGTCCGAGGAAGTAAATACAATGCACTTTACAGAATTTAAAATAAACATTATATAAAGAGGACATAATTCATCCTTTGTTTTCCCACTTGATAGGATAAATCATACAACAAACCATAACATAAGATATAGTGCTTACCATACATTTACCATAATGGCTTAAGCACATTTTCTCTGTAGGAAGTATTCCTATGATAATAGGGCAATATGAAAAACTGCCTGTGATAAAAATAAAGCATGACCAGAAAAGATAACTCAGCAACTAAGATACTCCAAATACAATATAATAGCATAACAAATATACATTTATTTATATATTTATACACACTGAAATCTTATTAAGTAAACATCTATATCCAATTCCACGCCGTTCCCTATGATACTTTTCTAAAATACTAAACTCAACATCTAGTAAATTCAAAGTGTTTTTGCCCCACGCTAGTAGTGCCTCAGGTTTTATATTAAAAAGCCTTTACGTTTTCAAAAACCAACATGCAAATAAGCACTAGCCTAGCCATTAAAACACATCCATCGGTGTTTTTATTTTATCTGACCTCATCTAGGTCATGCAGATAACATTAACTCTTTTCTGACTGTATGTGAAATTGTGGCAAAGGAAGTTTGTGTTAACCAAAATGTTCAGATAAGGAACTACCTAGACACTTTTATTAATATGCTTAGTGGGGTGGACACCACTATTTGCACACCCCAGATCTATTTGTTCTTTCTACCTTGCTTAGAATACCTTGTTTTGGTTTCTGGTGGATAACAGATGATGACTGATGTTACTCAACCGTAAGAATTCTGTTTTCTTGCTTCGACATTCTGCCTTGCAACTGAAGGTGGTGTTGAGGGCTACTTGAAGTTAATCAGCCTAAAAGGAAAGTCTGTTGGGGGAAGTGGAATGGAATTCCTGGTAAATCAGTGCAGACATAGCTGCCTCTCTGTCCTACCACCCACTTTCTGTTGTGAACATGGCCGTGGTATCTGGATTTGCAAGAGGGGGCAATTATGAGAAAGAATGCCGGCATTCAACAAACACAAAGAGACAGAAAGAAAAATCCACTCCTAACCTACGTGTAGCTTGGTTTTCTTGAAAGGATAAAGACTTTCTGACTCAACAAGACAATACCTCTTCCCAAACTAAGTTCAATGTCTTTAAATCTGCACAAAAGACTTCTTTACCAAAACAAAATTTTTAGTGTGCAGCTCTGCTATGATTCAGGCCTCCATATCCAGATTTCAGTAATACAAATTTAAACTCTTGATCTGCCCCAAGTTTGCATTATGTGAGGGATGTTCATTTACTTTTGTCACTCTCTCCTTATTTCCCTGTCCCAGTTTTTACTCTCTCTTATTCTCCCCCACATAAAACCTAAAAATACCCAAAGTCTGTGTCCCAAGGACCTTGAAAATATTTGAAATAGACTAAAGGGGAATCCAGTTTTCAAGATATGTTAGGGATTCCAGCATGACTGATCCAACATCTGTAACCATAATTACTTTGTAGTCGTAGTAAGTACATCGCATACTCCAACACCAGACAGCAAACGCAGAGTCTTTGCGCTAATCAGAGATTACCTTCGTACGTCTGATCACTGTCACCGTACTTGTTGACCAGCTGACGTACTGGATTGAAGTACTTCCGGAATTTCCAGATTATGTTATTGTATAGTTAAGATGATTTTGACTAGAGATAGTAGAATACACAACAGAAAATGGCTAATGTAATATTTTTTGTTTGTTTGTTTGTTTGTATGTTTTAGGCTCACCTAAATCCAGAGTCTACTGATTCCAGGCTTTATGCAATGGTTTATACAAGTACCCAAGGTCATTCCACTTCTGATAAATACTCAGTGTGTTGGTGATGTCTTACCACATGGTTACAAGACATCTGCAATACTCCACAAGACAGTTTCTGCAGCAGAAGGTAAGCAGGTGGGGAAAATGCACCTCTTCTTAGGTGCCAGTCTCTTTCCTTAGGAGGAAAATCCATTTCCAGAAGACTCTTAGGAGATTCCCCTTGTGATTCATTGGTCAGAGCTGAATCGCGTGGATTTTTTAGATCGATAAATGGCAGCTTAAAATAGGATTACTATGACTAGGCTGGAAGAGAGACCTCAGATCCTTGTATATACGGTCATCCAAATATTTTGTGAATAAAATTAAGTTTCAGCAAGTACAGCTGTAAAGTTCTCTAAGATAAATTTAAAGCTCTTTTATTTTTTTCTTCATGAATTTGGAGTAACTGGCCATTTTAGTTTTCTAGGGCTGACATAACAAAGTACCAGAAACTGGGTGGCTTGACAGCAGGAATTTATTCCCTCACATTTCTGGAGGCTGAACATCTGAAACCTAGGTGTTGGCATGCCTTAGCTTCTGGTTTTTAGGCAGTTCTTGGCTCATAGACGCATTACTCCAGTTGCTGCCTCTGTCATCATGTGACCTATTGCCTGTGTGTTTGTCTCTGTGTCTCCTCTTCTTATGAGGACACTAGTTAGGTTAGATTAGGGCCCACTCCAACGACCTGATCTTAATTCAGTTGCATCTACAAAGATCTTATCTCCAAATAAGATCACATCCACAGGTACTGTGAGTTAGGACTTCAACATGTATTTTTGGAAAACGCAATTCAACTGGCAACACTGACACGATTGGTGGAATGCCTGGGGGTGTGGAGTAAGGAGCACCACCCTCAGGAAGCACACACACAGCTGCACGTGAGAATGCATGTGATGGAAACTAAGATAGAGTTTTGTCAGGGTGGTGCCAGTAAGACAAACGGTTTAGTTTCTTAATTATTCATTCAGTTATTTTTAGACTGTCTTGTTTCTTTGCCCAAGATTTGAATTTCTACGAATGACAATTAGATTGGTTCTGTTTGAACAGCATGCCCACCCATTGAGAGGGTACAGGGGAAACTGACAGAACACTTTGGGTGTCGTCCTACCAAGATTTCACCTAGTGTCAAAGGTGGAGTTCCCTAGAAGAACACTAGGTGTGTTTACCAGTTGAAAAGGAAGTGCTTTGGAAGTAAAAGTAAAAATGTGTACTGTGTGATTTATGACTTAATAAATCTCCTGTCTGCCCCACGGGTTGGTAACTGGCCCCTTGACGGCCACACTGGCAGCAGGAAGTTAACATGAGTCTTGGTTCCCCTTGGACACCATGATCACGAGGCTCTGGATGAGATGGGGGGGGGTGGGGGGGGTGACACAGAAAACGGTATGGCACCCACCCTGGACAGCAAGAGTGCAACAAGCAGTCTGTTCATATCAGCATGCACTGGATGGCTATCAGCTCTGAATATAGATACAAATAAAATGTAGTATCAATCACTATGTTTATGAATATTTTATAAACAGATTATGTGTTATTCTTAAGCATTGGAAAGGAGTTACATAGGGGAGAATTTGAAACAGAAGAAGAGGAGAAATAAGAACAATATGGATATAGATGACAGCTGTCACTAACAAAATATGTAACAAACTAGTCTGACTCAGTGCATAGTTTAACATACTGGATCCAGCCCGAAGTTTGGAGAGACAAAAGGGGACAGAGATGAAAGAGACCAAGCTTCAGACAGACCTGGTTTGAAATCTGGGTTCTGCTCCCTGTTGTGTTCATGACCCACAGTGCAAGTAAGGCATATAATGCTTGTTATTTTAATGCATGCTTAGCAACAGGTACTTGTTAAGTGAATAAATGAATGGCGAGGCAGTAAACTTGATAGTAGCTTATGACGGATTCCATTGTGTTTCTAAACAGAAGATTTGGTGGAGGAATACACATACACAACTAAAACTTCCTTTTCTAATGTAATGTAAATGACACTATACATAGCATGTTAAACAAAGGTCGTCCTTGACCAACTCTGGTGATACACTTTGCCTAATTTTAGAGGTCCGTTAAGCACCTGTCCTGGGGAAGGCACTGGGCTTGGTATTTGGGAAGTACACTAAAGTTGCAATGTCTCTGCCCTTGGAAAATATGGAAGCCATTTCGGGAAGGGAGGCATACGCTTTTATCCAAGACAGATAGAAATTAGTCAGTAGAGATTTGAATAGCCCAGTGAGGAAAAACAGAGAAAAACCTTAATTTATCTTGACTGGTAAGACCAGGAAAGTCTTTGCTATTAAAATAAAATTTGAAATTGGATACAGAAACTATCAGCAAGATATGGTTGTGCTGTTTTTGTGTTTGTTTTTGTTTCCTGGTAAAAAGGAGACATTAGGAGAATAAAATGTTATATAATACTGCTCAATAGGAATTGGAATAAAACAGCTTTGTGTCCTTGCCTAAGTGATTTTTTTTTCCTATGAGTTGGTATTTACTCACTGTTGACTCACACATTCCCCTAAACTGACTGTAAGATTTTTTTTTTCACTTGTTAAAGAGCTGCTGCTTAATTATCCAAGAAGATATTATGAGAAATAAAAAAAAAAAATGTGAAGGCTAATGATGTTGTAAAGGATCATGTAAATAGTCTCAATTCATAAGTTGGAGAGGAAAGCGTGGGTGTTGTTTGTGACAGCTCCTGAGATAGGTCAGTTTTGCACAACAAGCAGGGACAGTTCTGCTGGGCTGTCTGTTGCTCTGGATTAATTTGTTCCTCTGCACCTCGTCCATTGACTTAGCTCTGATCCTCTGTCTTTTATTTAGATAAGGATGAGTAATCTGTACGTGGGGGTGGAGGGAGGGATGAGTTCAGCTTGCTTAACCACTTACTTCCCTGAATTATTTGTCAACATGTATTCCGGCAAAAATGGTAAGGTAAAAATTGAAGGGTGAGGAGAAAGTAACACTTTTAAAAAGCATAACTGAGTTTGTGTTGAAGGGTACTTAGGCTGATGTATGGCAGTGTTCTGAGAAATAAATAGATATGTCACTTCAGCACAAAACCCAAAGCCTTCTACTTACCAATTCCCTTGTGTTTAGTTAGGAGTTCAAATGTTTTTGAAGGCACTCCAGTATAAATTAGAATCATCTCCAGATGTTTTGGCTCTGTAAATGGCTGGGCTAAAATTCACTTTTAATGAACCGTATTTTAATGCCAGTCTCTCCTGTCTTCGTAAATGACAAAGAACTCATCTGACTTTGTAATGAATGCTCAGCTGTTCCATTACCAACTCTGCCATTTATCGTGCCTCTGTATTTTCCAGTGAATTCACGGTGATTTTAGGCGTGTCGAGTAGGAGGAAGGTTAAGATCTAGGAGGAGAGTAAACCTAGAATCAGTAGGACGTAGACTCTCTGGGTAGAATACAAAAACCTAGTTGTGACAATTTTCTTACTGAAAACTGAAGGTTTGGAGACCAGAGAAAACATAAATAAATACCGAGGATATTGAACAGAATAAATAAACTGGGACTGCAGGCTCCCAGTGCGTGGCTTGGGTCAACTGTAATTCCTGCATCGCTTTCTTGATACTCAGAACCAAAGGTTCGAGAAGATTTGTGTCCAAAGATTTCACAGAACTAAGCTTCAGGTTTATTTGGATCAATGTATTTGGAATTGCTTTTGCTTTGGAAACGTACATATATACGATGCTTTTCTCTGTGTTCTACCCATTGAATTACAGCTCTTGACATTATCACTAGATGGAGTGGAAGGTTATATAGCCTTCTGTATAAGTTTCTTCTTTCAAACTCACATGGAACTTCAGTGCTAAAACTGAGAAAGTCATAGGAAAATCATGGACTTGGTCACTTTAAGTACCTGAAAGGTGCTCTAGTTAAAGAAGGAAAGAAGGAAGGCAAGCAAGCATTCAAAAATTGTTATCAATCAAACGGATGCATAAATAAAGTGTAATTTATTGCACGTTTTCTTCCAGGTAATAAAAATGATGTGATTTTAGAAAAAAAATCAATGTGTAGAACTATATGTTGATGTCAAATTTATAAATAAGCAAAATCACAAGTAGAGTGATATGACTCAGCGGAGTTTATCTGTTCCTTTTGGATTCTCAGGCCCTGTGATGGATGTTATGGGAATAATTTGTCAAACTAAGTTGACAATTATAATCGCTAAGTGTGTAAATTCAAAGAAGAATGATTTTACTGAATCATATTATTTTTCCTCTTCTACAGTAGGAAAGAGATATTTTAGATGAATAAATGCATATTAGAATTTGGAGCAGGGGAGAAAGACATATGCGTTTATAAAAAAATAACTCTTCACTTATGATATGTTAAGCATTTAATGAACGTGACATATTTCCTCATGAACATACTTTTCAGCCTTGTTCCTTGAAGCTCACTGTTAAAGTAGCTAAAGCTGCCACCCTGTTTGTAGTCATAAACTCCCCAAGAATATTATGTTGAAAGATGATACCTTTAAGACATCTTCTATTTCTTTCATCAATTCCATTATTTAATTTGAATTTATGAATATCAAAAGAAGGTTTGAAAACGGATTGTGGAGAAGCTTCAAATCAGCAGGCTCTTTGAAAAGCTCTTGGTTTTACTGCATTGCTACTTCATTTGCTTCCTGCATTATACCATTATTTTGTTAAATTTTGCATTTGAAATGTAATTGCCTATTCAGTAATTCCTAGCATTAGTCAGATTTCTTGGATGACATAAATATTGATTTACTTTGACTGATAAAAAGAATCACTATCACTGAAGCATGCAAAAAAAAAAAAAACACAACTCTGTTGAGAAGTCTATTCAAAATGCTTTCATTTGAGCGGTTTGTGTTTATAATTTTTTTAATATGTCAACTGTATTACAAAAGAAATATCAACTTGCATTGCTTGAGTAAGATTTGGAGAGATTGTTTTTGTGGCTCTTTAGCTGTCAGTCCTGGCAGCTGTCTCAGGAGAGTGGCCCTCAGTATCACCACCAAGGGGACGATAATAAGAGACAATTAGAGTCTTTTATATTTGATAATAATGAGTACTTACTCAAATGAATAAAACAAAGAAATAAGAAAATTAAACTTATGTTAGATAGGAATTTAATTTAATAGTCTAGTATATTCATTTCATGCATAAGGTTGCAAGATGCCAGGTCATAAGGGTGGACTGGGCTGTGACCAAATCACCTGCAGAGATTCTGTGATTCTATACTATGGTCTAATTATATATAGGTATATATTTCACAGTCAAGGTAATGAATGTGAAGAGATAGATTCTCTTCAGTCCCTGTTTTTCCTGAGTATATATCGGGATTTCTCAGTCTTGGCACTGTTGACACTCTGAACTGGGCAATTCTTTGTTAGCGGGGGGCAGGGGGGGCTGTCTTACACAGCGTAGAGCATTTAGCAGCAGCCTTGGTCTCCACGCGCTAGATGCCAGCAGCACCTCCCCAGCTGCAAGGATCAGAAATGTCTTCGGACATTGCCACGCGTCCTCTAGGGGGCCACAGTTCCCCAGCTGAGAACTACTGATGTCAATCATAGTATCTTCTTCTAACACTTAAGCGTATTGTTTTTCCAATTCGGGTTACCTGTCAAAATGGACTGTAGCTATACCACTGGGTTAGCTTCCCCAAGAGGAAGACAGATACAGAGGAAAGAATCAGAAAGAAACTTGAGGAAAGGCTAGGTCAAACACTGCCCTTTATCTCTGAGAGGGGGAGGTTTGTCACCACCACAGATGTACGTGACATCTTGCCTGTATTATCACCTACTGTACTTTGTTTGCATGTCCGCAGCCAACAGTTAAGGACTTCATGAACTCGGCTCACCGCAGGGTCAGATTGTCATGCCTGTGAATTGTTCTTAAACAAATTCTCCATGGCATTAGGCACGGATAAGCTTCTCTTTAATGTCAGGCATGCCTATCATTGTATTCCTCCTCATTTTCTTCTCAAATCTGCGTGGACACTGAACAGGCAATTCTGCCCTGTGGATTCGGTCCCTGTAACGCACCCTCCGTATACCGGACTCAGTATCTCTTTCACATCGTTGTCTGTGTGTTTGTTTTAAGGTTGGTGTACAGGTGCAGTGTTTGTATCAACTGGTAAGCAAAATGATCTTAAAACTAAAGTTTACAGTAATGTTTAAAGCAGTGGTTCCTAAAGTGTAATCCCCTGACCGGTAGCATAATCCTTACCTGGGTATCTGCTTAAAACGCAAATTATCAAATGGCGTCCCAGACATCCTGAGTCAGAAGCTTGGGGTTATTTTAACAAGCCCTCCAGATGATTCTAACAGACACCAAAGTTTGGGATTCACTGGTTTATAGTCTTTATTTTGGGGAAAGTTACAGTTTACTAGAAAGTTCACTAGTATGTGAACACCGAATGGCCTTTAATATTTCTCCTTTAGCTGTCAGTGTGATAGCAGATTTTTACAAGGCAGAGCTCTAGAAAATTAACTAATGGCAAAGCAAAACATACATATTGATAGCATCTCCTCAGCTCATAGTCACCCCACAGTTTTTTCTTTCTTTTCTTTCTCTGCTTCTAAGAGGCCATAAAGCCTTTTCCCTTAGCCCTGTAAATTGGCAGTAATTGACAGCCTGACTGGGAGTTGGGCTATAATTCCAAGTCTGAAGGAGCCGGGGACGTGAACTCTTGCTTCATCTCTTAAGATGGATGTCAGGTCAGGAGCAAGGAGCAATGAGGTAAAGCGTTCCCTAGAAGCCCAGACTCAAGGCTATTGCCTGCAGCCTTTGCCTTCAGTACACTGAGTTCAGCATGAGGGTTGCCAAATGTGTGTACCTCTCACCAGCATTGCAGTCATTTTTCTTTTTAACCTACACCTGAATGACCCAGAAAGGGTTATGCCCAATGACAAATTTATCCATGCCGGCTGACAAACTCCAAGTGTTCCATCACTCTGCAGAAAACAGTGCAAGAGACTCTAGGCCAGGGTGGTGCTTCATTTAGCAAATGACAAATAATATCATCTAACAATTTCAAGCTGCTTCGTGCTACTGACGTGTCAGCAGCATTTATACATTGAATGTACAAAACCAGTACTATCAGGTCTCATTCGGCACTATATCTTGTCAACACATGCTTCTTGAGCATCTATTTTGTCCAGGAATAGTGTATGGAAAATTAAATATCATGGTTCTTGGCATCTGGATGATCATAGTCTCATCAAGAAGACTATAAACTTATAGATATTTAAGAGCTAAATGCTGTGATAAAGTACATGCTAAGTGCTAAATAAACTTATATCTGGATTTTAAAAGACAGTATGGTTATTTCATGTTTCATCCTCAGGATGTCTTGCTTACTGTTTTATTTCTCAAATCATGTATACTTCCTAGTTTTTGGCTCAGATAATATATAAAATGAAATGTCTTTGGACTTCATTGTTAGTCTGATTTTACACCAATTCCGATAGTCTTTTCATACCATACCATTTGCTGTTTCTGAAATACATAAAGGAGCTTAACACATTTTTTTTTTGATAGGCAGCAGAAAGTCATTTTATTTACAAGTATAGGAGTAATACAAGTACTTGCATGTTTTAGGACATTGAACAAATTTTGCAGGAGTGGCTGAAGTGGTGAGAAATTACCCAAGAGAGAGGAAAATGTTACCCTAAATAGTATTCGAATAGCAATGGCACTGGAGGCTGAAGAATGGTGAAATTTAAAGCAAAGAGTGTGAATCGTTCCTTCATACAGAAAAGCATCGTAGCTGTCTCTTTTTGTGGTGGTGTTATTTAAACAGCAGAACTGGGTTGTTGCAAAAATATTTCCATTTAGATCCTTAAAAAATTAATAATAAATTAGAGAACAAAGTCTGTAAAATTGCTTAAAGATAGATATCCGCTAAAAAGAGTTCTTTTTTAAAAATATTTGAACATTTATTAAAATGGCCCTCTCATAATATTCTACTCACTAGGGTATTCTGTTAGACTCTCAGAGTTGGGAAGTATAGCTATTCATAAAAATATCTATATTTAAAAATGAAATGCATACTTCAGGGAGCAGAAGAAGAGAAGTGAGAAAGTCTGCCTTTGGTTACCTCTCTCACCAGCACGATCACCACTGCCAAAGTGTGCTCTTTTTGTCTCTATTCTTTACTTTCTCAGTTTATAGCAACTTTATCTACCCCCATTGTTTAATCCAGAAGCCTGGGCATGTTTCTTAACTTCTTTCTCATACTCTTCTTTTACAGCCAGGTTCTGGAAATTCTGCCACTCACTCTACTGATTCACCACCCTGGTCAAAGACACCAACACTCTTTCACTGAACATGCTACAACCTGCAAATTACTTTTCTCGTCTCCACTTTTGCCTCAGCTCTCCGTTCTTTACACAGAAGTCAGAACAATCTTTTAAAAGGGTAAATAGAAATTCTTCTCCTTAAAACACTTTAGCGGTTTCCCCTGGCTCTAAGAATGAAGCTCAAGCGACAGCGCTATAAGGTAACTGTTACTGTTATGCCATTATGCCCAGGTTACAGGTGAGGGAGCCAAAGCTTTTAAAACTTAATTTTGTTGAGAACATATGATTGGCAAGTAGCTCAGCCCAGCCAGTCTAAATCCAAAGAACTGATCTGCTGCAAATTTGTTGTCCTCTGATGTGCTGGGTTTACAGTGTTACTGAATAGACATGACAAGATGCATAAAGCTAATTATGAGATAATCATGCCAAGACCTGTCAGATTACAATATTAATATTGATAATCATAACATCAACAACTAAGATTTGCCAAACACACACATGGAAGACCTATAAACTTGAGACTCTGTGCAGTCTTATATTTCTGTCTTAGAATAATACTCTTTAATTTATAAATTTAATAGTAGTAAATAAATTCAGTTATTTACTCAGAATAGCAATGCAGCACTTGGAACATAAATGAGCAAGATACGGAATTAAATGTCTTGTATCTCAAGTATCTTGTCATTTACTTGCTATGGGATTTGAAAGAAAATGAAGAATTCTGAGCCTCAGTTTCCTCAGTTTGTAAAATAACGTTACTAATAATAATTTTGTTGCAATTTACTTATAGTCTATTCATATCAGAGTTCAGTCAGAGAAGCAGAATCAATAAAAACAGATGGTTGGATGGTTAGATAATAGATAGATAGAGATAGATAGATAGATAGATAGATAGATAGATAGATAGATAGATAGACAGATCAATATGTATATTTATTACAAGGACGCGACCATACGAAATTTGGGGAGTTGATAAAACAATTTCTGCACTGTTGAGATCTTTGCTTCTAATGCTGGAACTTGAAGTCCACAGGGGATCCAATTGGGAGGGAAGATGGGTACAGAGTAGGGAGGATCAAAAACTGCCTGAAACGCACAAGCACAAGCTAGAGCCGCAGGAGGATGAACTGAAATATTTACCACTTCTTGTTGCCTCTGACCCTGGTGGTATGGGAGCCCTGCAGAGGGTGGGGTCCTTTCTCATGGAGCTAAACACAAGCACCTGGCCCAAGAATTAGAAAAGGTAAAAGAAGATTCAAGGGAAGGTGCAGCAGTTGTAGGCCCACCTGCTGCCTCTTACCGATAAGTTGATGAATTATACCAAAAATAATATGTGCAAGATACGAAATGACTGCTGCTTTAGTCCCACCCCCTAAGTCACCTACAAGAACCTTCTTGGTTGGCTCTCCTTCAGTGGAGGTACATTTGTCCCTTAGTATCGCAGGGGATTGGTTCCTGGACCCCGACATATACCATAATTTGTAGACGCCTATACAACGGTGTAGTATTTGCATTGTGAGTGGGTTTACTCACACTCTCCCGTATACTTTAGCTCATCTCTAGATTGCTTATAACACTTAATACAATGCAAACGCTAGGTAAATAGTTGCTGGTACATGCCAAATTCAAGTTTTGCTTTTGTGAACTGTTTGGAATTCTTTTATTCTTTATGAATAGTTTTGATCTGTGGTTGGTTGAATTTGTAGATGTGATGGGGAACCTGTGGGTACAGAGGGCTTCTGGGAAATGTAGTTCAGGGAAAGGGGTCCTGGGAAATATAGTTCAGCACAGCCAAGTGGACTCGTTGTAGAGCCCTAACACTATATTCCTTATTAACTTGTCACCTATAAACATCTTAAATCACACTTCGCCTCCAAATAAAGATAATGACAAAGTTAAACTTCTACCTAACATGATACAACTATCCTAATTAAAAACTGGAAATAAGCTCACTTTTTCCTCCAAAGAGGAAAAAAGTTCTTTTTTTTTTTTTTTTTTGGTCTTTGAATGCTTTTTATTCTTTTCTTAATTCATGCTTCAGGTTGGATAGCTTGTAATTTAAATATTGACGTACAAATTTAACTACTGTTAATGCATCGTATATTTGATAAAGGGATGAGAGAGAGGAAGAAAAGAAAACTGGCTGATATACAAAAGGAGTCATACCAAAATGATGACTAAATATCCCTAACTATCACAGTCCTCCTTTCTACAACTGACCATGTGCTCGTAGCTGGTATTTATAGCCGCTTCTTTTTCTACTCATTTTCTTACTCCCTTTTCCCTCAGGAATCATCTCAGCTGGTATTAGTTTCTGACCTATGACACACATCTTTCTTCCTGAAGGTTCTGAGCCCTCATCAGGCTGGCCTTAATTGAGTCATTTTATTTTTCCATCGACTTTAATCACAGAACGCAGAAGTACCAAGAAGTACCTAAGCGATCTTCTGCATTACAGACGTGCTCCCCTGATGCTCACTGTGTGGTGGCACCCCAGCTTCCTGATGGTCAAGCTCAGTGGTCCCAGTCAGTCCAGCAACTGTCTCCTTTGGCTATTGACTTAGATTACTTTAGGGGTCCCAGAGTGGCCGATGGCAGGCTCAATTTATGGTTTAGAGGAGTCACTTTGTGTTTCCTGAGATCAGTCTGCAGATCAGCAACACGTGTGAGCTGCACAGTGGTTGACCTTTGTTTTCATTTCTGTAAATCTCCAAGAAAGAGTTCCTTGTGATCCACTCTAACCAGACACATAGAGGAAAGGGATTTCTGGAAAATGTAGTTCAGACTAGCCAAGTTGAACAATAGGTAACCAAACTACTTTAAAACTGGGAGAATTCTTAACTCTCTTGAGATTGAAATTTTCATTTATCTTTGGTTGGGGGAGCTTTATTTATATGGAAGCATTCTTCCTTTGCATCGAAGACCTCTAGACCAGCAGAACCTAAAGCTGTATGGCTGGGAAGTGAACATTTTAGTAGTGGAATATTAGGCACAATATTGGAAAGAGCCAGTCTTATTTCTATCCCCTGATTCCTGGTCATCAGACAAATGACATCATATACCAGAGGCTGATTCCATGCATGCATTTTTTTCCTGGAGGATTGTGTTCTAGCTCTGTAAGAGATCCCCACCCAGCTGGTGCTGTCACCAAGACCCCAAAAAGCCATTCCGTTATTCCAGCAATTAGCTAATTACTTCTGCATGCTAGAGAACATGGTAAGACCGGTATGGGTAAGCTATCCAGTAAATCTGTGGATGTTAGTTTGGGAGATTTGCTGCAAGCAGAGAGGGCGAATCCACATCCAGACTACTGTCTTTTCTAACAAGAACAAAGTGCTGTGCCTCCCATGTTCGAAGAGGTCCAATATAATCAACCTGACACCAGGTGGCTGACTGATTTTTTTTAGGATATGATGCCGTCATGGGGGTACAGTGTTGGTTTCTGCTGTTGGCAAAAGGGACATTCACCAGTGGCTATAGCAGGACTGGCCTGGGTGAGTGGAAACCCATTGCTGACCCTATGAAAAACTTGCACCCATATTGTAATGGCCACTCTGTTCATGAACCTATTGTATAATGACAGGAGAGGCTAGGAAGACAATTGGGGATGGGGAGATATAGGAAAGAGGTCAAGAATAAGCGGGGACCTCATGAGAACAAATAGAAGGCTGTGAGAGTTCTTATAGCCTCTGACATTTTTCTCATGGGAGCTCTACAGAAGCCAGAGTTTTCTGTGATGTTGCTAAACATACGTATGTGGCCCGGGAGTCAGAGAAGCTAAAGGAGGACCCTAGGAGGTATGCAGACCCAGATATAGACTCACCCCAAGGAAGTAAGGACACAGATCAAAGGCATTGTGCATGAACTACAGAATGGGCACCCTCTCACTTCCCTCCTCACCATCTCATAGAAGAGCCTCCCGTGACCCACCCTAAACAGAAACATACAAGAAAGGAATTTTGGAAAATGTAGTTCAGTTTAGCCAAGTTGAACACTACAAAGCCACTTCAAAATTATAAAAAATTTTAGATTCCCAGAAGGTTGAAATCCACACATATTTCTGTATGAGGAACTTCATTATAGGCACAACAGGAAGAATTCAGAACTGGGAATCCGGGGGTTAGGAGTTTTCTGCCCTAGTCCTGTCATTACCTGGCCGTGGACTTGGTTAGTCTCTTGTTCTCACCTGGTCTTCATTTCTTGAACTGGAAAATACAGGGAATACACTAATGATCTTTTGGAAGCCTCATAATGGGTAAAATGACTTATTTTCAGGCTGCTGAGAATAAAGTTCTAGTTATGTCAGCTGTGTGGTATTGTGCGAGATCTTGGACATTCTGTAATTCAGTCTCTTCCTCTGTAAATGCAGAGAATACTGAATCCGGGTATTGCGAGAAGTGAACGAGTTAAAATATTTAAAGCTCTTAAACCATGAGGGGCATGTAGTGAGCACACATTAAGTGTTAGCTAGTAGTAGCAATTTGCCTGTGAATTTTATGATTGCTTGTTTATTGTAGAGGCTTAAAAACCATATTGGTTGCTTCAGAATGTGTTCTTTGACTTAAAGAATTAAAAGGAAATTACTACAGGTCTTTGTAAATCTGTTTTACCATTTGTAAATCATGATTTTTCCTCCTTTTTTGATATCAGTGCTATTAATAAGGATGCATTGAATATCTATAATGAGGTGGACATTGTATAAATCTGCAAATAAAGCAGTTATTTAGGAGCCTTAGTGAAGGGTGAGTAGAATGGGATGGAGGGTTATTAATTGTATAAAAAATGCTGACCAAGGAGCTTTCCTTCTTTAATGATAATGGTGCCCAAAGAAGTGGGTTTGAAGTTTAATTCTGATGTGTGCTTTCCAAATTTGGAGAACTACCAAAAATTGTCTTTTATTGAGACAAAGTCTGATTCCAGTAGAACTTTTGCTTTTATTTCCTCACCAGTATCTCAGCTGACTTCAGTAATTGCAAACATCAGGTAAATAAGGAAGCCCACTCGCCCCATCTTTCCTAAATAGCTGTCTGCCTCTCTTACTCTTGTGAGCTAATTCAGCTCACCTTCTGCCCTCACTCCCTGCTCTTATTGAAAGTCTGTAAGGGCGACCTGGCTGAAGCCAAATCACTGTATACAAGTCATGACTCTTGATCAGAAGGGGCAGGATTTCATCTAAAATCAGCTTAATGAAACAAAACAAAAGAAGAAACAAAGGAAGGAAAAAAGAAAGGAAAGGAAAGAAAAGGAAGGGAAATTTATTCTTTCACATAACTAAGACATCTGTTAGTATCACTGGCTTCTGACATCACTGGATCTAGAATTTCAAACGAGGCATCAGCTCTCTGTCCCTGTCTCTCTGTCCCTCCTCCCTCTCCCCTCCCCAGTCCCCGTGTTGCCATTACTCAGTTTTGATGCATGTATCGGCAGGCTTTTTGCAGTACTTATCAAGTATAGTGACTCCTAGAAGCTCCAAGATTTTGTCCTTAGAGCTAGTAATCCTCCCAGAACAAGAGAATTGCCCTATCTCCCTCTATTTCCATGTGCTCTAATATAGAATAACATGATCCGTGTACTCTGACACCTGCCTGTGCGCATCCGTCGGTTTGGCTTCCATAACAGAATACTGTGGGTGAGATGGCTCAGATGACAGGACTTATTTTTCTCACAGCTCTGGAGGCTTGAACGCCAAATCAGGGCATCAGTAGATTTAGTTTCTGATGAGACCTTTCTTCCTGGTTTACACACGGCCACCTTCTCACTGTGTGCTTGTGTGGCCTTTGCTCTGTGTGTGTGCAGAGAGAGCTAGAGAGCTCTGGGGTCTTTTCCTTTTCTTATGAGGACACCAGTCCTGTAGGATTAGGGACCTCCCCTTATGACCTCATTTAACTCGAATTGCCTTCTTAAAGGCTCTGTCTCCAAATACAGTCCACTGGGAGTTAAGACTTCAATAAACGAATTTGGGGGGAACACAGTTGAGTCCTCAGCATCATGTATGAACATATCTCTGTGCCTAGGTTGGTACCCTAAACTATTTGGCTGATTGAAATACCTTTGGTAGCAAGGTCCGTACATTTGTCATTCCTACCATAATCATATAGGCCAGGGCAGTGGCCAATAGGAAAAAAAATACAGACAAACATGATCTCAAATGGACACTACAACAATACACATATTAAGATGTTCTTGCTCAGGTAATGTCATTAAGGTGATGACATAGGTCGTTTCTGACAGTCTCTTTCATAAGAAGGCAAACGAGCAACTATTTATAGAGAAGACACTGCTGTGAAAATTCTGCATCCCAGAAGTAAGGCTGAACCACCTTCTGGACCACGGAGACAGAGAAGAGTCACATTAGAAAGATAAGAGGAGGCTTTTCCTCCTTGGATCAGCCTGCCTCCCACTCTTGGAGTTGCACTTTCTCTTTTTTAAATAAATCTTTTAAAATCTTTCACTACACAGCGCACCATCTCCCATCTGCAAATCTTATCTTTCAAGTCAGACAAGAACTGGAGTCTTTACCTTTTGAGGTAACATCTTTGGTGCTGTGACTCAGATCAAGTCTCCATTATTTCTCTCAGCTAACCTTTCCTTACTATAACCTAATCTATCTTCTCTATCTCCCTCCCCCTCCCTGAGGCCAGCAGAAGGATGCAGCTGGCTGTGGGGAGAAAAAAAAAAAAGAAAAACAATAAGGAGTAATTACACTGACTGCATTGCCCCCCTGCCCCCAGGTGGGGATGGCTCTGCACCAAAAGTGCCTCTTTATGCCTGTAATTTCTCTAGTGGGAAAAAGAAAGCCCAAGGTGGACATCCAGCTCCCTCGAAAGGACCGTTCTGGGAGACCCACCAGTGTCTTGCCTCACAGATTTCACTGGGGGAACCTGGGAGTCTTTACCACTGGAGATGAGATAGAAACAGAGAAGTAGGGTGGGGCTTACAGCAACCACAACCTACAAAGACTGAATTGTGAAGAAATAGAAAATCTCAACAGACCAATAAGGAGTAAAGAGATTGACTCAGTAATCAGAACATCCCAACAAAACCCAGGACCAGGTGGTTCCACTGTTGAACTGTTTCTTGGGTTTTTTTGGTTTGTTTGTTTTTTTGTTGTTGCTGTTGTTTTGTTTTTTGTTGTCTTAGTTTAAATAAATTGAGTAAAACTTTTGAAAATAAAATAATAACAAGAAAAACAGACAAACAGAACCTTGGTTGTCATTTAAGATCTACTTAAAAAATTTCCAGTGTGCTTTCCTAACGATGTTAGAACCACAAAAGTTGTGTAGGGGTTTGCTCCAACTGATTACCATTGTGTAGAATACCAGTGCCATTTATTTATCTCTGGTAAGTGTTCTTTTCACACGACTTCTACATTAGCTTTGTTTCCCCAGTATGGATGCATCAAAAAGACATAATCTAACAACCTGTGCATTATTAATAGCATTGATGATCAAATATATCCTACTACATGTAAAATACAAAATCTCTGACTAAAAAGCTAAAAACCTATAAAGACATCAAATGTCTATTTGCATCTTCTCTTATTTTGAGTTTTGCTTTCTTATTTAATTTTGCAAATAAAATTACTGCTATCTCAAGTATGGTGGGAAAATCCACATGAGAAATGTTGTATCTCACCCACAAAAAGAAAGCCGTTTTCCAAGTGATTGGCGTTATGTGGATAGTAAAGTTATTATACTACTCTGAACTTGGAATATGGGAAGGTTTAAAAGTGAGAAATCAATCTAAAAGCACAGTGTCTACAAACAGATTTCTCATTAACATACTTTTTGGTTAACAAATCCTGTAGTAATGTATAAGTAGCCATATAAAAGAAATAAAAATTTAAAGCCATTGCCTATTGAACTATTGTGAGAAATTTATGAAATTTCTGAACTAAATTATTGGCATTATATAAACTTAGCACCAGCCTAGGTTAAAAAAAAAAAAAAAAGGTTAGAACTGAAAAAGAAAGGAAAAAAAATCAGCCTGTAAATACTTCTAGTGCTAGATCATAATTTAATCACTTTTATATCATTAGCTACAAGCAGAGTATTTGGTGCAAAGAAGATTATTAATATAGATATACCTTAAAGTCATCTATTTTTCCACATATTTTAAAGGTGATCATCATTTGTACATAGTGTTTATTTTATCTACACTGAATAGAACTGTACTAGTGATAATATTTTATAGGATAACATTTCAGCAGATTTTCAGATTCATATTGGTGAAATTGAAAAGCACATGGGTAGTCAAAAGAAATGCCTAGACTGGCACTAACAGGCAGATGTTTATAAACAACAGCATTATATACAAATGTTATTTATTGTTAATAATAGCTTTAACAGAGATACATAAATTGGTCAAGATAGATTTCTTTTCTGGCAATGGCTGAATCATGAGTTCATATTGTTACTAGTAAGAACATATAATTTTTTAAAAAGATGAATTACACCAATCCTTTTCAATTTCTTCCTTAAAATTGAAGAGGAGAAGACACTTTCACATTTATTTTATGAGGTCAACATTACCCTGATACCAAAGCTAGACAAGAACACTACAAGATAAGAAAACTACAGGCCGGTATCCCTGCTGAATATAGATGCAAATTTCTCAACAAAAAATTAGCAAGCCATATTTAACAGCACATTCAAAAGGAACACATAGGAGAAATATTCTTTGACATAGATCTCCACAATGATCTTATGGATATGACACCAAAGCACAAACAACAAAAGCAAAAATAACCAAGTGGGAGCTACATCAAACTGAAAATCTTCTGCTCAGAAAAAGAAACAATCAACAAAATGAGAGGGCAACCTACGGAATGAGAGAAAATACTTGCAAACCACAAATTTGCTGAAGAGTTAATATCAAAAATATATGAGGGGCTCATACAACTCTAGCAAAAAACCAAATAATCCAATTTTTAAAAATGGGAAAAGGAACTGAATAGACATTCTTCCAAAGAAGATATTCCATGGCCAACAAGTATATCGAAAGATATTATTCATGAGGGAAATGCAAATCAAAACCACAGTGAGATATCATCTCCACCCGTTGGAATGGCTATCCTAAAAAATACAAGATAACAGGTGCTGGCAAGGATTTGGAAAAAAAGGGAACCCTTGTACACTGTTGGTGGGAATGTAAATCGGAAAATACTGTGGCAATTCCTCAAAAAATAAACAATAGAATCACCATCTGATCCAGCATCCCAGGTCCGAGTATGTATGTGAAGGCAATGAAATCACTATATCAAAGAGATATCTGCACTGTCATGGTCCTTGCAGCAGTATTTACAGTAGCCAAGACGTGGAAAGAACCTAAGTGTCCACTGACAGATGAGTAGATAAAGAAAATGCGGTGAATATATACCACACTGTGGGGCCACGGTGCCTAGAGACAACAAAGTCACTGGTCCCCATTTTGGAACAAAACTAAAACTTGAAGTTTTAATTTTTTTGATTCAGTAAATTTGGGAGGGAATTCCAGTGTCCCCAGACACAAGGGAGCAATTCCACTGAAAAGTGAACAGTGGGAACTAAAAATTCTGGAAACATTTGTAGAGAGGGAAATCTTGCTTTCTGTTCATTGGCAAATGTACAAGTAGAGTTCTATTTCTGTTGGATTGTGTAATGTTGTATGTAAACATATATTGACCAGAGTCTCTGCTGAGTTTATAAAGTTCAGAAAAGAGGGCTAGTAAAAATTTGATTTTTGTTGATTTATTTCAATAAAAGCCCACAGTAACTCTAAAAACAAACTACTTCAGATCGTCATAATGATTAAGGAAACATTAACTTAAAGGCTGATAAGAAAGCATTACACATACAACTGTAATTTTAAGATTAAATGTAATCATTTAAGATTAAGCCAAGATTAAAAGGGTAAGATTATAATATATAATGGCTTTATAAATGACAATGTGGAAATACTATAATAAAAAAAAGGTTATAATAGGAAAAACACGCAGAAAATGTGTTTTCTTCGTTCTTTTTAAATAGAATAATTAGCAGTGGTAGTTTTAGCATTACAATTCTGACACTATTGTATGTGATGTGTATGACAAAGCAAATAAATAATTATGATCTGTTCTAATTCTGTCATATCCTATATTCTTGAGAACCTAACTCTCAGTGTAGAAGAAAGGAGATACTAATATAGTATAGAAGTGTTAAATTAAAACGTTGTATTCCTGAATTTAAATTGGACATATAAACATGAACTCTCAAGATATTTCATCGTGTATATGTGTACACATTTTCTAGCTTTGTACCCTGAGAAGGTTTAAAAACAACGATCCATCTAGTAACTATAAGCATTCTTAGTGCCAAGATTGTTGTCTTAAAATACTATTTTCCATTGGAAGGGACCAGGCATTTTTAGAGAAACAGCTTATTCCAGGTCTTGGACAGGAAATACAAAAGATGAGCCTGAAATATCTTCCATACCAGGTAGCAAGGAATCTACCAAAAATTCCAAGTTTGTTTAGAAAAACTCACGAGCCAATTTAAAGAGGTTCCCACTGGCCAATGATAGGACAATCTTAGCTTCGAAGAGGATAAAAATTACAATGAATGCAAATCTATCTATCAAATAAGTTTAAATCTGTGGGTTTATAATATATAAAGAGAGCTCTTAAATTGGTCATCTTCAGAGGATAGCAGAGAACTCTGATTATTTTGAAAGCTGAATATATAAAAGGCACAAATTAAACATTTATTTATCCTGTTTTTCCTATATGAATGACATGACTAGGAATCAAATAGTATTAAAAGAGAAGTATCGCCTGGTAAAATTATTTCAGCACTAAAATAAAAAAGAGAATTAGAATATCCCCATTTTTCAACTCAATGAGGCACTGAGAATCAGTCTCCTGACTTTGCCAAGAGAGACGGAAAGGAGGGAGGCGGAGAGATTGAGAGAGAAAGAATATGAATGAGAGAGAGATGCCTCTTGATGGAAGAGCATGTCATACATAATTGTACCGGAGTAGTCCACCCTGAGCCTCATCAAGCCCGTGGATCCAGTTGCCAACTTGAAGGACAAAGAAGAAGGTCAAATTGCACCATGAATAGAAGATGAACAGGATTTACAACCTGAAACTTAAGATGTCAATTGATGTAGGTCCTTCAACAACAACAACAACAACAACAACAACAACAACAACAGCAACAACAACAACAACAACAAACTGAGGAAAAGAAATAGATTGAATAGAAACTTATAGATTAAAAGATAATTAGAACAGATACCAAGTTAAAAAGTCATGCAAAATTAAGTTAGACTGTCTTGAGGTGGAAACTTGGATGTCAAAGCCACAAAGAAACAAAAGGAATTGGTTACTTATAGTATAAAATATAAAATTAAGTGTAGTGGTTACTTTTGGAGGAAGAGAGAAGGGAGGCTGTGATCGGGATGGGGTTTCTGAGGTTCCTGGTCTAGTTGTATTTCTCCATCTGGGTGTGGTTACCAGAGGTTTTGCCTTATTCACATACTTCTGTTTTATGTGTTTTTGGTGTCTGTATTTACCTTACAATAAAACAGTGGCTGAATCGTGTGATGGCTAGTTTCTAATCTGAAGTCACATGTATCAATTCTCATTTCATTAACTAAATCTAGCCACCTGATCAAAGCTGAGGTTAATGTTGTGATGACTGTAATTATCTTGCAAGAAAGGCAAATAGTAAGTGGGAATGAAAGTCAATTAATCACAAATGGAATGACATAGTACTAACAAGAAGTGGCAGTCACTCAAACTTTGAGAATTGTAATAGGATTGGTGAGAAGTAGCCAGCTTCTAGATATACTGAACAGGTGAAATCTAGAGCAATGTGATGGTTAATGCTTTGTAGGTGGTGGAGTGAAAGGAAGAGAGAGGATCATTATCTAGTGTTCTGAGTTGAAATACAAGGTCAATAGTGATACTATTTTCAAAAGTAGGGAACAACTGAATATGTAAAACTAGCTCTGATAAAGTTTGAGGAGGGAGGAAGATCTTAAGGTTGGATAAATTTCACTTGAGGCACAAATGCTGTGTTCTAGAAAGATACCCAAGCAACTTAAACAAACACAGGTCTAGAACTCAAGGAGAAATCTCAGCTAGAAATAGATAGATATTTGAGAATCGTCAGCATGTAGATCGTTATGTCTTAAAGCCTCTCCCTGGAGAGTATGTAGGGGGGAAAAGAGAAGTAGATTCCTGAAGGTTAACAACATTTAAGGGCTAAGTTAAGAAATGAGAGAGCAGAAGGGGGTGGGGCAGGGAAAAGAGTCCAAGATGAAGAAATCAAATGGTAGAGAAGAATACAAAAACACAAATTGACAAAGAAGGAAAATGAAATACAATGTAGTTAAATATCCAGAGAGTTCAAGAAGATAAATACTGAGAAATACGTTTTTGTCTGAATAGGAAGTTTGTCATTGGTATGTCCGTGTGTTTCAATAGAGGAGGTAGACCAAGGTCACTAGTGTTGAGGGGATGGTGGAATTGAAGTTTGGCTGTTGCTTGACCTTTGCATGAAGTCACCCAGGAGGATGGTTGAACATCAGGTAGAGAAAAGGTCTCCCAGCCAGAATAATCAGTGAAGGGTGGGGGATGTAGCAGAAGGTAGAAGATAAATAGCCCTGCTTTCTTGGCTTCCTCCTATTTCTACAGCTCTCAGCTTTAGCACCACTTCTTTAGGGAATTCTCACCCGAACCTCACAAACCCTAACTAAGGTGTCCCCTAAGAGTCCCTGTAGCCTAATTTAATTAGCTCACTATATCCCTTCACAACCCTGTATTAAATTTAAACAGTTGTTTTTCTCTTTATGAGACTGTTTGCTCCATCTACTGATTTCAAGACTACGCCTGTTATTTCTCATCTGTTTAGCCCTGTCATTGGCACCTAATAGGCTCTTCAGAAGTGTTTGTTGACAGAATGAGTAAATGGAAAAATAAATTGACAGGAGGAGACGCAGGAGATTTCAAGAATGCAGTGGGGTTGACGTGAGGCTAGAGGACTACTGTGGAAAGGTAGACTGCTGCCCCCTTGTCAAAAGATGAAGAGAGCTACGATGACTGTTGCTTCTAGAAGTACTCTAGCCTAGAATTGTGCACTCCATTATTTCCATGCACAAGAAATCCAGTAAAACTTCAAGTCTACAAAACAAATTCTGGTATCACTGGCGATTTCAAGATTATGCATTTTTCTTCAGGAAATATAAAATGTTCAACCCATCAGCTTTTAATATTCTAAATTTTATATGTAAAATGAGCTATCATAAATAAAACAAATAGAAAAAATGTTTTTAGTCACATGCTTTGTCATGTTAGGGAAAGGGTTTTGGTTAAGGAAAAATTGGGGGAAAAAGTGTAAAAGGGGCAAATAATGGAGAGAAATAAAAACCAGGAAAGAAAGAATATTGCTTAGTTTAGTTAGTGTAATATTTACAGATGTTCTGGACTATGTACTATATTTTGTACTTTTACTGGGAAAAATGGTTTCTTTATTTCTTATGGCAGTCCTGCAAAGTCAGCATTATTAAGAAAAAGGAAAATATTCAGAGTATGTAATTTGTTCAAAGTTACACAGCTAATAAATGTGTGAAGCTGGGATTCCAAGCCAGTGGACCCTGCCTTGGTTTTCAGTAGCTTCATGTTACAGTGAATCTTTACCCTCAAGAATTTGAAATGAAGGGTACTATCTGAAGATTAAACTTTATGACGACAGACTATATATATATACACTGTAGATATATATTCTCTGTAACCACAAAGTTGGATTTCCCAGTCAGCAGAAAAAGTTTTTAGATGTTGTATGTTCATACTTGGACTGAGCAGGTTTAGGATTACTATAAACAAAAAAAGTTGCCCATGCCAAATTGGTAGCACCATTTTCAGAATTGTGTCAGAAAGAAATAAATCCCATGGCAGTGGGATTACATTTTCAGCTGCTACTATGGAATTTTCAAAAGGTCATAATAGAATTTGAGGATATAATCTCATTATAGGGCAATATTTAAGCTTCTTATTTATAGAACAAAGGTATAAAATTTCATTCCTCTTCCCAGGCTGCACATGTTAAGTGGTAATATTTTGAAGCCAATGAATTACACTGAATTTTTTTTTTAATACCAGCTTTTAGGATAAGTAGAAATTCCAAACAAATTTGAATGTGCTTTCAATGAAAGTAACTTTTTCAGGAGTAACTTTTTAGAGTAGAGATGTGTTATTTTAGCAATCACTTGCGTAAGGAATAAAGGAGATAACTATAAACCAATATAAAATTAAATGTATAACCAAGCAGAATCTTAATTTTATTATATAGTGTGCTCAGTTGTATCTCATTTTATTTTTACATTTGAAATACCATTTTCATGATTGAAAGTGATAATTTTGAGTGCAAATTAAATTAATATCTAGGTATACATGAACGGCTTAAGAGTTTTGGAGATTCATATTGTCCTGGGGTCATTTCTTGTGTGGAGACTTCCCCTTTGACATTTGAGAGGCTAGTTGACTTACTAACAGGATCGCTGCCTCTGGTTTTCTGTGGTGGTTTTGGAGGTCACGAGGTTACAGAATTCGATTTCCTTGATGCCAGTCTCAGTCAGTCAGTCCCCACATGGACTAACTTCTACTTATGTTGTTCCATGCTTCCCCCCCCCTTCTTTTCTCCTCCTTTTACTTTCTGGGGAAGAAGAAAAAAAAATAATACTTTTAAGTATTTTGGCTTAGTGAATATTTATGTGGGTTGGGAATCACATAGTAATAACTATACTGTTTATAGAAGAATAGAAGTAAATACTAAAGCATTATAGATTTTTTTTAAAGTATTATCCTGTGTGATAACATTTAAATATTTTTTCAGGTTTGAATTATTTTCTTTTCATAATTAATTACATTTAGTCAAAAGAATATATGAATCATATTTATTCACAGATTTACTCCTTAAACTTTAACAGACTTTTGCCTACTGTATTAAAATCTTTTATAATTGTCTCATATGCAATATACTGTGGCTAAGTGCAGTTTGGAAATCAAAATGTAGGAGTCAGGTGCATAGCAATCAATTAATTCCAGTTTAAAATCATGGAATGAAGAAGAAAACAGATTCTCTCTGAAAGATTTGTAGGGTTTTGATATGTAAAGAGTAGGCATGGGAGACAGCAGGAGGCTGTACACAAGTTAGTGAACAATGTCTGTGGGGATTTTTCCAGACTGTAATGTGACTGGAACATAGAGCAATGGGCTGGAGACAGAGGTGAGATACAGTGGGCATCATAGAAGAAAGGGCTAAAGACTGAGAATAAAATTGAATACATTTGTTACTGGTGGAAATGTCATCTCTTTGTCTTGCCCCTGAATACAACTAAATAGCAGATTATTGATACATCCATTCAACAAAAATTTACAGAGAGTCTGTATGTATAAATTTTGAGCTGCTTGAGTAAAGAGTAAATGTTGTAGAGCAAGCCATATGCATCTCAGGAAAATCGTATTTGAAACACCTTTAAAAGTTTTTCTGTTGACAACTATCTTCTTTGGATCTGTATACAGAATTTTTTTTTTGTTTGGTTTTAATTGTAGTTTTTAATCTTATAACAAATATGAAGGTCAGCTTTTTTTTCTTCCTTGCAGGGTGCTGTGAGATAGTGTGTTAGTGATTTCAGATTTTATTGGTTTGGGAAGGTCCATTCTAAACTGTAAAAATATATATAATGTTTTGTTGACACAGTTAAGTAATTACAGAGTTAGTGTCTCAAATATTTCTTATTCTTCATCTGTTCTCCCATCTCAGAGGTCAGCTAGCTGATTGCATGATTGAAATCAGAGAAACCTCAGGTAATATATATTTGAAGGCAGGTGTTTTATTTAACCCTGGATGATTGAATTTTATATGTTTTGGTTAGATGACAATCACTGAACCATGAAATTTCATGTAACTCTGTAGCTATTGTTTTATAAATAAAATCATTGAAGAGAGTTTCATTACAGTAAGAGCCACCATGTGAGATGTACCTCAAATAAATAAAATAATAAGTTGGTGAACCATGGACAGGTAAATTTTGTATTTAAAAGAAAAACTCCATTCTAATTTTGTTGAAATTTCTGTTACTATGTAAATAATTACTTGATTTTATAGAAACATAATTTTGAACCAAACAGTCCTTTGTACCACCTGCATAAAAGTTAAAAGATACATGGAATATTTATCTCATTAGCAATTGGTGCCATGCAAGTAAACTAGTAAGCCTACAGGGTGTTTTATCTTTAAATCCTTTGATACTAGAGATGAAACAGTAATAATTCAAAGTGATGAGAATTGGGAAAGTCTAAGACCACATTTTGGATGAATGTGGTTTAAAAGGGAATTTGAAGTGCCAAGACAAATTTTCTTTATTTTATCTGTCCTGATGTGCTGGCTAAGAAATTAAATAGAATGTTGATTTTGGAAAATGTGATCATGCTCTTCTAATGATGGAAGGAAAGGAAGGAAGGAAGGAAAGAAGGAAGGAAATAATAAAATAACTTAACCTAGAGGACAGTAAGATGTAGACACTTCTACTTTTTTTTTCCTTGAGTACATAGTAATTGTAAGAAAAAAATAAGGCATAAAATGACACAATAAAAAATGTGTCAGAGTTGATTGGCAGAAATACCAGAAGAATTTATAATGAGGCCGAGAATATGGAACTAATGAACAAGTATTACAACAAGGCAGGACAAGGACAATTGGTGTGGGAAGCTGGAGATGAAGAGTAGCCAGTGTGGAGATCAGACGATTTCTCTACCCCTCTAGGAACTAAACACACAAAGGAGCCCAATTAGAAATAAACTAGCTAGAAGAAACATTTCATAATAAATTGGGGATTATCAGGTTACCTAAAGGGAGTGAAGTCAGAGCATTTTAGCCTTCTTGTTTCAGAAGCACATGCTTTATTTTTTTCAATTGATACAAATGTTCTTGCTTTTCACTTCATAAATTAAAAACAAAATTATGTGTGAAACAAATTAACAACTAACCAAACTTTCTGATTTCTGAGAGAAGAGTCATTTTCAACTGAATCATGGTTATGAGGAGATTTCAAAATATTTGTCCCAGGTTTCATCTTTTTTTGTTGTTGTTGATGCCATGTTACCATGATGTGTTTATTCCCTGGGTAGTCACAGATTTCATGGAGACTTGTCATCTGTGAATTTAACCTGTAGCTTCTCCAGATATGGGTAACATATATCTAGCATGTGGAAACATAATACTTAGCTTTAATTTGACAGAATATAGATGAAAAATTCAGGGTCATTTCTGATTGCTTAAATTAATTAATTGAAACAACAACAAAAGATGTTTTAAAGAGAAAAATGGGCAATACTTAGGGCCATAATGCTTCTGTTCTAGGATCTTTTCACCGCATCAGTTTGCCTGCTGGTCAGTCACTAAGTGAACCTGGTGGGTGGGGGGACAAAGAATCCCATCAGGGTGCAGTAACTTAGACATTTTTGTTTTCCCTGTGAAGTGAGTGACTCCATGAATAAGAGCAGAGTGGTTTCTTATTCTCCACTTAAAGTTACATTTCTTTGTTTCTTTATAACAACATGTTGCAATAGAAGAAGTTTCTGATGACCCTCTATTCTGGTGTCGGTGGTTCTCCACAGTAGCCACGGCACACAAAAGGTTCATCCTTTCATGGCTTTTTCAGATTTTCTGAAAGTAAGACTGGCATCTTAGTTTCTAAGATCCCAGGTTGACTACTCTTTACACACCAGAGGGCGACCTAGACAGGATTTGAAGAATTAGTTGCGATGTCTTGAAACCATTAGCAGGGCATATTTATTCATTCCTTCTACAAATATTTATTGAGCACCTGCTATTTCGCTGGGTGCTTAGGGACAAAACCTCAACTGTAATACATTCTCCACCCTCCAGGAAGGCTCAAGTCAGCAAATCATAGCAACAGCGTGTGATGAAGGCAGAATGAACAAAGTCTGAGGGAGAGGCTAGTAGGCAGTTTGGAGAGAAAGGAGGAAGTCAGGGTAGGATTCCTAGAAAAGGAGACTTTTGAACTGAATCTTAGAAAGCCAATAGGGAATTGTAATTAACTACTTGAAGATGAGTTTTGGGAGGAAGTAGAGTGAGATATTAGTCTTTAAAATTGAATTCGTGGAGAAGTATCTTCCATTCATTGTTTCAATTAGCAAATATATATTGAGCAACTATTATGTTGCTTGGCTGAACCCTGGGGAATAACAATGAACAGGACAGAAAAAAAAGTTTGATCCTGCATGAAGCCTTTATTCTTGAGGGTAGACAGACAGTATGCAAATTATTATAATAATAGCTAACATAAAATACGAATTATTACTGTAATAGCTAACACAGTTAAAGTGAGTGCATACTGTGTCCCGGTCACTGTTCCCAGACTTTATACAAAACCACTAATTTAAACTTTGCAACATCCACTAGGGAAGCTTCTACTATTATGGAGTAAACTGGGGACTAGTCATACACAACTAGTAGAGCACTGGGCTGGGTCCCAAAATTAGGTAGCCTGGCTTTGGGGTTTATTCTTTCAAGTACTATAATAAATTGCCGATCAAAATAAATAAATGCGTCTGTAACATCACCTTCAGAATTGGTAAGAATTATGAGGAAAAAGAGAACTGTGTAAGCAGAGACAATGGTGTGGGGGAAGGCGCTGTTTTAAACAGCAGAGCAGGTGTTGTCAGTACCTTGCACATACCTCCTTGGTCTGACCACTTCAGTAGGATCAGGCCCACCTCCAGCTACTAGTATCTGTATGTTTTTGTCTTTGGGCTTTTTGTGAAGTCAAAGGAAGGCTGCTCTGTCCCGGAACAAGGCAGAACTTGCTACCTGCAAGTAGGTTCTGGTCTTGTCACAGAAAGAATTCAGAGATGAGACTCTGAGGTCAAGAAGTTAAAGCGAGAATTTATTAAGCTATCGATATTATTCTCTCAAGGGGCGAGAAGGCAGGCTCAGGTGAGCAGCTGGAGGAGTTTCTTTGGCAAGCTGGTTACATAGGGTGTAAAAATAAATGAGCAGAATATTCATTGGGAAGGGAGGGTTTGGGGGTCACATTCCCTAATTTTCATCCCAGTTCCACCTTCCCAAGGGGAGGAGGGTTTTTCGTCCTTGTTTAGTCTGGATCGGAAGTGTCATGGTATCAGTGCATGATGGGTTCTTCTAATCTGAAAGGCTAATTTTATTGCAATGAGGGCATAGTAAGCAAGAGGTTACATTCAGACAGAGATTTCTGACTTCTCCCTCCTTTCTTTGTCTGCCTGCAAGACACTTGTCACCCCAAAATGTGTGATTTCTTATCATTCTGGAGGCTCCTGCTTTTCTCTGTCTGATCATGGACCCCCCCATTGTTCACAAGATGTATAGTTTCCTGCCCTTTGGCCCTTGACCCCCTTTCTCTGCTCTCATCTAGCTCTCTGCCTGCTCTATCAAACTGAAGTGGAGGGGAATTAACACCCCTCAGAACAGCTGTCAACCACTAATTTTCAAGAGCTGATCTACAAGCATCCTCCACGACCTCAGCCTTCATGAAGGGATGACCCCAAAGCATTTTCCAAGCGATTTTCTGGAGTTTTTCTACGGGATTGAGTGCCGTTGGCCCGCAGTGGTGGCTGGCTTAATCACACGCTCTGCATGGGCTCTGTTCTTTGCCTGTATCAGTTGCTCACACTTGTACCCCTGTTTCCCTTTACCTCCCAAATGAACATTTATACCTGAGTCCCTGTCCTGGAGTCTGCCTTTGGGAAAAACCTAAACTCAGATAGATTGGCTGGTCAGGAAATGCATCTCTGAGGGGAATGTGGGGGAAGAGCATTCTAGTTAGAGGAAACTACACATGTCAAGAACATGAGCAAGAGAGTAGCAAGGCCACTGTGACTGGAGTGAAGTGAGGACAGGGAGTAAGTAAGAAATGAGCTTGAGAAGAGGTGGGAACCAGGTAGCAGAGATCTCTTTAGACTGTGGAGAGTCATTTAGAAGGTGAAAATAATAGCACATTGTTCTATATGAGGCAGGAAAAAAATAACTGTTAGATTATTAGCTCTAAAAGCAGACTTCAGAGAAGATCTAATATAACCCTTTCTTTTTATAAATGGACAAAGTGAGGTCCAGCTCACCTTGCTAGGAACGGGAAACAGCAGGGCTTCTACCCAAATTTGTCTGATTCCCAATCAACTTTTAAGAGAGTCGTGTTCATCTTAGGAGTTCACCTTGAGAGCAGGCACAACAAATCAAAGAGAAATGAACAAAAGAGACATAATAATGTCCAGAGTGCCTCCTTGGAATGAACCAGCAGTATCTGTTTTTTGTTTTTGTTTTTGTTTTCTATCACTGCTTCTCCAAGTTCAATGGTTCTAACTCCCACCGTGTAAGAGAGAGCAGCTCCTTCCACCCGCTCCAGTGAGGGGGTGAGTGGGCTGAGAGGCAGGTGCCCTCTATCCTACTGAATTCCACGTGGGCACAGTTAAGGCAGGGCTGGAAGGCAGGCCAAGTTTCACATGGGCATCGGTATACAAGAATTCCTGCTCCGTGAGCTCCCCATCACAAACCCTGTCATTAATGTGAATTCTAACACCTGCCAGTAAATGGGTACTTGATGTCACCTGGTAACTCAATCATTAGCTTAAAGCACTCTATCCAAATAATGAGATTGGCGGATTGAATCTCTGTGCAACTTTCTTTTCCGGAACTAAGCGAATGCATGGTGAATTTACTTGGTATGTTTGCTGTTTACTGCATGAGATGAGATGAATTGTAGTAATGCCAAAGGGAGGGATTGAATCATTTATTAAGTACAGTCTTGGACAGGTGTCTGAAATGTCAATTCTAGGATTTAATCTAAACTAATCTTCAGAAAAGTTAGATTTAATGGAAATAAGAACCCAGAGGAATTCAAAGGGCAGGTAGCTGGATGTTAAAATCTCAAACACCTCTATTTATGGCAATCTTTTAAATAAACTCTCTTACTTGGCTGTTATCCTTCTGTGTTCTGAGGTAGAAAGGTTTGGAAATCTGATACTGGCTCATGGGTAGGCAGGATTTATACAAATCAAATTGTTTACTCTTTATTCCTAACCCTGTCAGATAGTCAGCAAATAAAGCCACAAAGTCATATCTGAGATCAGCTCACAGAGCTTTTGGCCTCTATAGTTGTCCCTACAGAGTTATTACATATAGGATGTACTTACAATTTGCTATACTAGGCCATATTTCCTGATCACAAAATGTGATGCTGGAAGAAAGTTTGAAATTGATAAGGAAAACCTGCCTAAATGGCCACCACACATCACACCTAAATATTGACAGGTCAAAAGGAGTGTGGCTTACCCATCACTGAATGCAGTTTATGAACCGAATTGGCAAGACTAAATCTGGAAACTCAGGCCTTGTATCTTAAAGGCACTGTATCTTCTACCAAATAGCAAAAATATTTCAATTGCAGCTATATATATAGCTAATATATATATATATATATATATATATATATATATATATATATATATATATATATATGCTAATTGAAACCCTTGGCTTTCAACAGCACAGAATTAAGTTAAAAATTGTACAAACAGATGCTGGAAAAGTAGAAAGGATTCATGATATATTTTGTGAATGTATTAATCTAAATTAACTTCCCAGAGATGGTATTTGGGAGCTCTTGCTGGTAGCTCTTAGTAACACTGGAAATGTCTTAATGGTATATTTACTTTTTAATATTAAAGAAGAACGAACTGGCACAAATAGTTGCTGATGACCTGTTCAGTGACATAAAACCTGAAGACAACATAAAGAAACCAATAGTTGCCAAAAAGTCCAAGTTGAAGTAGAAAGTAGGAAGAGCATGGCTAAAGTAAATTAAGAAAGAACACAGTTCAGAACAAAGGAAGATTGAGGTGAAAGAACATGAAATAAGTCAGTGAAGTCTATGAAGTTGCCAGGTAGTTTCCTAGGCTCTGCAGAAGCTAATAAAGACTTTTCCTCTCTTTCCTTTCTCTCTTTTATTATTTTCTCTCCCTTTCTTTCTCTCTTTGCTTTCTTTCTTTTTTTCTGTAAATAGCCAGATTGTAAATATTTTCAGCTTTGCAAACATTATAATCTCTATTGCAACTATTCATCTCTGCCATTGTATTCTGAAAGCAGCCATAGACAATAGTAAATGAATGGGTGTGGTTGTGTTTCAATAAAACTTTATTTACAAAACGGGGCAGCAGATGAGGTTTGACCTGAGGGCTGCTCTTTGCAAATCCTTCCTCTAAAAAGTGATCTTTCATAGACATTTACCCCACTACTACTCTTCTCCATGAAAAACCATGTAAGGGCAAGCCAATAGAGGGTGGAGAGAGTGGATATCATTTGCCATAAAAGAACTTGCAAAGAAAGTTTGATTAGGACTGAAAATCATTCTGTTCCTTGTGGTATTTCCACCAAAACAAATAGTCTCTTTCTTTAAATAAGATGACATATTAATTTTTTGACTTTTTAAATCCAATTATCTCCTCTACAGAAGAAACTAAAAAACATCTAAGTTAAATGTATCAATCCAATAAAGTTAATAAATACAAATAAATGAGTTTGAAGGGAAAAATGAATATAGTTAGGTTGATTTGGGAGATTATCAATGCCTCATCTTATTACTCAGCCACGTTTGTATCTAAATTGGAATAGCCTTCTTTGGTGCTTTTTGAATGTCAGTCCTTTCGATGGTATTTGGCATCACATATTTTCTTAAATGCTATTAGAGCTTTTTTGGGCATGTGGGTATGGGAGGGACAATAACCATTTGCCGCAGAATCTTCATCTTGGTGACTTTTCCAGCACCATCTGGATTCCTACATATTCTCTACATGTCTATTCAGAAGGAGAATTAGATTTAAAAAAAAAAAAGATAAAAGGATGTAAACATGCAAAGGAAAAGGAAGCGTTCCCTTGTTCAACTCCCCCAGTCGAGCTGCTTCCTGCTTAAAATACTAATACATGGCAACTGGCCTGTGAAGTCCATGCCGAGGCATGAGAGAGTCTGGCATGATCAAATGAGTGTATGATTTCTGCCTCCTTCTGTCAGCAGTAACTGAGCAATCCAGCCTGGTGATTGGAAGAGCAAATTTTCTTTGTCCTGCACATGCTGTATTTATCCTTCACGAATATCCACAAAACTCAGCAGGGATTTGGCTGAGAGAGGAGGATCACTCCTTGCAGAGAAACTGGTAATAAATCTGGGAGGCTTTGTACAAGATCTGAAAGCTGCCTTCAGAATTTGCCGGAGGAGGTGTGTACAGCCAGGAGTAAGGAGAGTATGTAAACTGCAGAGAACTAGGGGAGCTTGGCAAGGCAAGACCCAAGTCAGAATGCCCTCCGAATATTCTCTGAGCAAGAGGGAGTTAGAGGTTCAGACTACAGTCTGGGTCTATAAACTTTTCCTCCTGCTACAGAGAGTTAAGTAGGAGGTTGACATGCTCTGTTTTCCCTTGAAATATGTAGACATGGAAAGGAAATTTTCTGTCTCGGTCAACGTGCTTTAAAGGTCTGTTTCAATTTTATACATTTACCTTAAGTATTGCTCTGTGGAACTTACTTTCAGTGTCCTCTACATTCTTCTTCTTTTTCCCCTCAATTATTTGGAAAATATGCTTTGGAAATGAGGTTTCAGTGTGCTCAGAAGAATGCCTTGATTTGCATTCACCTGGAATGCTTATTTAAAAAAAAAAAAAAAAAAAAAGTTAGAATCTGACCACCACCGCCTCCCTGCCAGGAACAGAGAATTTGAATCCTCTGGTGAGGGGCCCAGAAATGTGCTTTTTTATCAAATTCTTCACTGATTTTGATACATACTAATGCTTGGCCACCACTGTTTTAGAAAGTTAGTAGGAGGTTAGACTGAGAAAGAGCAAAAAAAGCTGACAAGCTGTGAAAATAAACAAACCAGGTGAATTTTTTCTTTTTGCACCCATTATTTTGGCTTAGCGTGAAGATCACTAAATACATACCATGTTTGCTTTAGGGTGCCACTTTACTCATAATATATATTCATGAGGATTTTTCTTAACAAACATCAATTTCATAAATAGGGATGAAAAGTTTCTAAATCTAATTTGACTGAGTCTGGAAAACAGAACATGAAATCTCATAGGGAACATCTTTCTGTATAACCTTACAAAGAGAATCATTGTTTTCTATTTACTTTCCTCTTTATGAAACACCTCTTCTAATATTGCGTTCTTGTAAAGCACAGATCAAGGAACGGAACCATGCCCTCGGGGAGGGACAGAAGCGAGGCCGAGATGTTCTCAAATAAAATATATTAATATAATAATTATAAAGGTGTTTTGATGAGGAGAAATACATCAGGGAGTATTTGGTTGGTAGACTGCAGTTAACTTTTATTAAGTTATTTGAAGGAATATTTACCAGTAACTACAATGTTTACTCTCAAGCATGCATTTTTCTCCATGGATTTTCCAAGAACCACATCGGCCTCATCAGACTTTTTTAATCTTTTCTCAGGAAACATACATTTTCAGCTATAATAAACATGGAAGTGAATACAGTAGTACCTGCAAGATTGAGATTTTGGCAAATTAGAAAACATTTTTTCATTTCAATTTTAAAATACACAGTAAGATCCCCACTATGGATGTGGACTTCAGTCTACCAGAAATGAGGCTTCTGTTAACATTCCATTATTCATTGGCTGAGACAACCAAGATTTTTCTTTTGGAGAGTCTCAAGTGTAGCAACGTTTCAGTTTGAAAATGATAGGGGAAATACATTATTAAATTAATTAGACAAATAGGAAATTCCCAGCTGTACCCTTTGACAACACGTTCAGTGTCTCTGTGTTAATGAGGCAGACCATAAACTCTCCAAAAATATAATTTTCAGAAACACTTAATTTATCTGGTATTTATTGTGAAAGCTGATAAAAAAAAAAAAGGACTTGTATTCTAAGAAACTAAGCTCTTGTAGAAAGTAATCAAGGCCCTGTCTTTATAGTCTTGATTTTCTATTTCTTTATTCATAATCATACACAAAAATGTATTGTGTACTGGTACTTTTATATGCATATCTTTAGTTCAGTTGTAAGATATTTATTACTGGTCGTCATAATTGAACCACTAATGAGGTGGTAGAATTGTAGGCTTGTGTCTCTACCAGGCAAAATACAAATCAAAAATCTTGTTACTCTCAAAGGGAGTTGTTATTTCCTTCTTTTTTTTTTCCTTCTTTTTTCTTTATTAGGACATACGAGATTATTTTCTAAGAGGGTAGATATTATTTCCAGCCATTTAAATATTCTTTCAAATATCTTCCTAATAAAGAAGGGAGTATTTCCTCCTGTTGTCAAAAAGCACAGCTGTGAGTTTTTCTAATTGCTCAATTAATCTAATGATACACTTTCCCTATCATTATCAAACTAATATGTTTCAGCACCCAAGCTGTATTCTTTACTGGAGCTGTCTTGTTTGTTTTTGATAATATTGACTTGTGAAATTGTATACATGCTCAGTATCATTTAGTAATATAAATTCCATATTTTCCATGATGAATGGATTAACTTTGGAACCTGGAAGAATGTTGCTTTATGCAAAATAGCTCATCTACCAGTAACTTTAGCAATTCCACCTTTGTTTGAATCCAGCTACTAATTTCCTGGAAATACCATTGTCTACATTAAAAAGAAAAAAAAAGTCCAAAAGAAATGTTCCCACCATAGTAATGGGTAATAAGCCCAAGAATTAATTGGCATAGAAAATTGTTCTGCTAATTTAATAAATTATTCTAAGCATTCATACAAAGTAGACTTATTTTCTGATGTAGAATAAATTGCATCAGAGAACAAATTGCTGTATGTTGTCATAACTGATTTCCATAGATTTTTCTTTCTGTGAGATCTCAGAGGAAACAGCATATAGGCTTCCCTCTTTTGTGGACAGGTATCTTGTAGATATGTCTGAAGATTAACAAAACACCTTCAGAAATGGAGTTGTTGCATGAATGCCTTTTAATATTATTATGTGTTTTTCCTATTTCAAATGCTGGTTTTGGTGAAAGAATTGCTTCTCTGCTCTTGCTCATAGGACCTTTGTCCACACGATCAGCAGAGTCACTGTTCTCCTCACTGATGTCAGTTTTCACCTTCCTCACCTTAATTAAACTCCTACTCCAGTTCAGCAACGCTGTTGGGTGTTTCGTATGCATTGTCTCCTCCAGCTCTCCTGTTGAGCCTTTAGCACGATTGTTGTTTGCCTTTCACAGGGAAGAGAACTAAGACCTGGGATAAGGAACTTGAAAGGACAGGGAGTTATTCAATAGTGGGACCAAGGTGCCAACCTAATCTTGTTCCAGAGCCAGTGTCATTCATCTCTCTATGTCGTATTGCCAAGGATCACATTGGAGTTATTACCTGCAGTGTTAGATGCCTGACGCATTCAGCCTGCACTCTCATGTGAACCACGGCTCTCTGTCTTGTAGTCCTTGGGAACTCTAAGCCTTATGAAAGTGCCATTTTTGATCAGCTTGTTGATTTCCCTTTGACATTCATTCAGAGTTGGTCTCTTGGTTCCCATCACATTACCACAATTTGGCAAGTTTGATCTTTGTTCTAGTTACCGAGATGGATCTGTGAGCAATTCTTCTCAGAAGATCCCATGTCTTCCCTGCACTGAAATAAGTAAATAAATAAATAAGCTGCTTTCTGTCATCCTTGACTTCTACAATTGGGAGATTTGAATATGGGAAAAAAATGCTTAGATTTGTCATGCCATTTTAGTGGCACATTGATCAGTATTAAATATTTAAAATAACTAATTTAAAAATGAAATACCCTATACATTTTCTCCATCATTTAAAAAAGCATTTAAAATGTTTTCCCACCAATTTCCTCTATTGTTAGAATTAGTAACTAACAGATCTTGAGCTTTTGCTATTGTTTTCTGCTTTGCTTTAATATTGAAAATAATATTCACAGGATGAAAGATCTGCTGGAAATATTTATTCTCTCCTTAAACCATTTTATAATATATCCATTCATATACCTCTTATTGTTTTTATTATCTCTATTTTGATCTCTGTAATATACCTAGAAGAGTAAACTATTCTTTCTTTATATATATAATTACATATTTATCTCCATACACACACACACACACACACATACACACATTACACACACATACAACTAGCTTAAATACTTGTGGCAGATGGAGGAGAATGCACTTTAAAAAAAATTCTGTAACTGGAATCCCTGCTTCATATCATTGTTTGTGCAGTGTCTGGAGAGCAGGAGTATCCAGCTGAACAATGTATCAATTATGGTTTTAGAAACCGTCATCAGACTGCAGCGTATTTGATGGCCATTTTTAATATTGTACTTGATAAGACAGTATACCTTCCTCTCTGATCTCAGTTGTCTACAAAACTATTTTGCTGTGTTATAGAATCATGGTTTGAAAAGAGAAATCAAAGCTAACGCAGCCAAGAAAAATGAAAACTAAATGCTTTTGCATGACACATAGAAGCTTATCAAAAAACTATCTTACTCCTTCAGCTGCTTTGGGTGACATGATAGTTAAAAACCCATCAACCTGAACTTGAAGTTATGTCTTGACCACTGTCAGTGTTGTGAGGAGGGTATAATTCACATGCCATTCAAGACCTAAACATGTTTTTATCATTCCTGTCAACAAAGTCGTAAATAACAAATGTCATGTGTCAAATTCTTGGTTTATATTGGAGTAGTATCACCAAACAAAAAAAGAATAAAAATATGATCTAATTTAGTTGATTTTGGCCTTTTAGACTTGGCCTGACTATTAGTAGGCTGGATCTCTCTGGAAAAACAAAATTTTCCTTGTGTCTCAGTTTCCCAACTGAAAAATGAAGGCTTTCGGCCAAATAATAGTTCAAGATTCTCAAGCTTTACAATCCTATCATTTCCAACTTGAAGCATTAAGTGTTGTGTGTGAAAACTATTTTAAAAATTACCTCTGTCCTCCAAAATGATGATTTCTTTTTCTTAACACAGATAGTAGACATGGCCCATCATTGCCTTCCTTCCTGACTTTATATTTTGATACGGGAAGTATTATCCTGGAAAAACACTGCTCTGCACTCTGCATATTTGTTTTATAGCTTTTGCTCTTGCTCTTATTCAGCAAAGTAAACAAACATTCCAATGGGGTTAAGGATTAATGGCAAGGAATTGCATGACTGTATAGCATGTAACCTTGAGGGAAGAGATCAAGGGAAGTGTCAGTCAAACACCTGCCCTTAGTGCAGTTGGTAATTAATTCGTGAACATTGACTCAGGTTGCAGATTTGCAAGTGTACAAGGGAATCAAGTCCCATCCTATAAATACTGCCTTGATTTAATGAGGCTTTAATAGGATTAAATGGTTTTAACTTTATGACTTCATGTTTTTGATTATGGTTTGTGTAGTGCTTTTTGGTTATGGAGAGAGATGGATTTCACTGAGTTTTAACAGTAGTCTCTAAATGAAAGGTACAGGGAATGAAAAAGAGAATGCGTCATTAACTCACTAACTTAATTTTCTGGAATCTTAAAATAATATTAAAGGTTAAATTGGTCTCTGGCTACCTAGAAGTAAACATGATACATTACTTGGATTCTTCATCTAAAGTAATTGCCATTTAGTTAAATAGACTGCTTTTATTGCTCTGAATCAGAGCTATTTTGCCATATCAGAGCCTCAAATGTCTGAAGAGCTTGATTCTAAGTCATTTTTTTAAAAATCGTATTTCACTGTCTTTCAGATTTGAAGATGATATACTGAGGGTAACTGTTGTCATTCTATAAATCTTTTGGTATGAAATAAGACTATCATTGTGGATTTGCTATTGGTTGCTGCAAGTTTCTGTTATTAAAATTTCACCTGACCTCAGAAAAACTGAAAAGTGATTTTGTCATTGCTGCCATTTTAGGTGTTAGAATGATAATGTCAAATTATCTAGCCAGTGAGTTTTAAGACTCAGCTCAGACTTTTTATATTATTATTATTGTTATCATCATCATCACCATCATTATTTTTATTTTACTCAAGATTACTAGAAATCTACTACATAAAACATATTTATAGGCATAGACTAAGATATAGGGTGTCTATGTGGGAATAAAATGTTTTAAATTTAATATCTATTGGGGGACATAAGGTAATTGAGCAAAGCAAATCATGTCACTCCTCAGTTATAAAGCAATTCAAACTTTTCCTATTTATCTTAGAATAAAGACCAAAAATATTAATATGACCTATGTTCTTGATCCAGCCCATCTTTCCAGACGGCACTGTTTTGAGGGACTGTAGTTACCTTAATAAAGAAAACAGATAGCATTCTTGCTCTTGAAGATGTAGCTTATAGTATAACAAGGAAGATAGACAATCAATGAATAAACCAAGGTAGTTATAGATAGTCATAGGTCTCATGAAGGAAATATTAACACAGCTATTTAGGGGAGAGTGACTGAGGTAGGGATGATCAGGTTAAACTCAGTGGCCAGAAAATGCTGCTCCAAGTAACTGTTCTTTGACTGGAGAACTGACAACAAAAAGAAGCCCACTTGCAGATTCTGGGAGCAAAGTATCCCAGACCTGGAGAGCAGCTAAGGCATTGGGCTCAAGGCAGGAACAGGCTTGACAGTTTGAAGGGACTGACTGGAGCAGAGTCAGGTCAGGGGAGAGAAACGATCATGAGCAGATCCTGTCGTAAGTTTCCAATGTATTGCGATGTGATTGCCCTCTCCTAGCCAGCTCCCTTGCCCTGTTCAGTTTCTGAAGTGGACCTTGTACCCTCTGGCCCCACACACATAAAGCTAGTTCCTTTTTACTATGACCATTGTGTTCCCAGCTTCCAGCAGAACGTCTAGCCCATAGTAAGTGCTTAATAAATACTTATCACATGAATGAAAGCAGTGTTTTCCCTAATTCATATCTCTATTGCTTAATGACAGTGGAGCAATATTCTCAGTCATGCTCCTACCTTCGTACTCCTTGGGTTAGGCACTGTCAATTAGTTCCCAAATATCAGGCCCAATCTTTTTTTTCTCTTCCAATTTTGCACTAAAGGGCTTGAAAAATCAAGATTCTTACTTTGCCAGTCTTTCCTGCAGCTGAGAGTGATCAGGAGTTCCAGTTCTGGTCAATAAGATCAGAACTTTCTTTCTCAGTAGAAGAAGAGGTGAATATTTTTATTGCTCTGACTGCCCTTGCTTCTTGTCCATGGACATGGCTGGGAGGATGGTGTGCCTGGAGCTGGGGAAACCATCCTACTCCTGTGAGAGAAGAACCTAGAAGAATCGCAGAACTGTCAACCCAGCACCCTTATATTGCGAAGCTGCTTAGCCAACCTGTGACATTGCCTGCCTTCTAGTTAAGTGAACAATAAATGTTCAAACCAGTGATGATTGAGGTTTCTATAACTTACTGCCCAGTAATTTCTCCCTCCCTCATTGCCCTGTACATATTTTTCCAAGGGCATCTCATTCTCACAGAGGAATCAGTTCTGACATCAGACTGGAACGATAAAAGAAATTCTTCTTGCAAAATTGTCACGTGTTTGGTTCAGTATCAGACACTATATCTACAGATGGCAAGCTTATCACACAGTATCTTTCCTGATACTGGCCATTTATCCTTTGAATTATATTTTACTTCCTGCCTTCTTTTGCCTTACTCTCTTACTCCCTACAGCTTTTGCATGCACAAAAAAGAGCTGTGACTTCTGTTGTGGACCTCTTCTTGCTGCATACTAGATAACTAACTAGGTAATTAATTTATTTGTATGTTCTGTGCAAGACAGTTTGCCTCTTATGTAAGAAAAGGCCTCCTTGTTTCTAGCTTTTCTCAAATATAGAGAGGAATATATGTCATTTTTAGACTTTTCTCTCAGATTTTTATAATTTATCTTCTTTAACTGAATTTGACTAACTCTATTTGAATATACATTGTAATTCCCTAGAATGTCAGTGTAATGTGAAAACATTAACATCTGCTTGAATTGCATGTTTATAAAGTTTTTAAAAGCTTTTCAATGCCCACCAGAATAACTGACTCTTTGTTCTGTCTCAGACATATCTCAGAGGATTAATTTTTTTTTCCAGTGAAGGACTTCACTTTACAATACCTTCTCCAACCCCTTGCCAATTCAAAGCCCTGTCCCACTGTCATTAATTACCAGGTTGTAACTGTTTTGTTTATTAATAACTAGAGTAAGAGAACAACTTTATAATTTTTTTATTAAAGTGTAGTTGACTCACAGTATTATATTAGCTTCAGGTGTATAACATACTTATTCAATATTTTTGTAGAATATACTCCATACAAGGTTGTTATAAAATACTGACTCTCTTCCCTGTGTTGTACATCACATTCTTATAACTTATTTATTTTATACGCAGTAGCTTGTATCTCTTCATTGCTTTTACCTGTTTGGCTCCTCCTCGCATTTCACCTCTGGTAATCACTAGATTCTTTTCTGTATCTGCGAATCTGTTTCTGTTTTGTTATATTTGTTTACGTATTTTTTAGGTTCTACATATATAAGTGAAACATACAGTATTTGTCTTTCTTTGTCTGACTGACTTCTGTAAGCATAAAACCCTCCAGGTGCATCCATGTTGTCTCACATAGCAACGTTTCATTCTTTGTTATGGTGGAGTAACACTCCATTGTAGACAGATACCATATTTTCTTTTTACGTTAGGATGTTTGTGTTTTGAGTTGTGCCCTTCAAATTTCATCCTCTTGTAGGAGGATATTGGTCATTTCTATGATTCTTCTGTGAATCATAGAAATTGTGTGTGTGTGTGTGTGTGTGTGTGTGTGTGTGTGTGTGTGTTAGCGTCTGTTCTTATTAAAGTGCTTGCCACATTGTCTTGCTGTTGTTTCCGTCTGTCTCCATCACAGGAGTATAAACTCCTTGAAGGCAGAAATCTCATTCATTTCTTCATAGTGTCTTCAATTTGTAGAATACAGTCTGGCACTGAGCAAGATAGTAATAAATATTTGGTAAGTCATCAATTGAATAAAGGAGTGGATAAATGAATGAGTGTATAGGTATTACTTCCTACATCTTATCCTTATGGTGATTTTATATTTTTCTGTAGCCAGGGGTTTATTTTTGTCTAGTCTCTGAAAAATCACTAATAAACTATAGCCTCTGGCATAGTTTATGAAAATTTCAAATGTGATTTAGCAGTTCTGTAACTCAGTTTCCACATGAAAAGTAACAAATATCCTTTCTTATTAAAATCAAAATTGAATTTACATGATATAAATATGCTTATGCAAACCAGAATGTAACCATGTAGCTCCAGCCTTCTGTGGCCCCAAATGCTGGGGGATGGATGTTGGATGAACTCCAGGGGATTTTTTTTATTTTTTAGAAGAATCTATACGATAGCAGATTTTCTTTGGCAAATTCATGGGATAAATATATAAGCTTTAGGAATCATAGTTACAATGTAAGTTATTTTCTTTTATCCATTTCTCCCTTCTCAGTTGTGCTGAGTAGAGAATAGAGGGGATTTATTAAAATTCAGAGCTGGTGGCACTATCTCTCATCAAAACATTTTCCTAAATGTTTTAAAAGAAAAGTCACCAGGTAGAGAGGCAGCAAATAGATGTGATCAGGGGGAGTTCAGAGGCATCATAGGGTCCTCCATTCTGAGACACACCCCCTCTCCTCCCTTTAAATTCAACAAAAAGGATACAGCTTAGATCCTGTCTTGTGGCCCTTTTCATATACATATTATCAGGTAGATAGAATAGCCCATATTCACAGGGGAATATAAATTCACAGGATAACATAACTAGATACCTAAGAAGTATAAAGAGTGTGAAAAAAAGGATACCAAAGTGAATAACATCAGAGGTAGCTATTTAACAATATTAAAATAAAGGACTGAGAATTTAACACATGACGAACAGCTTTCCTATAGATGATAAGGCTAGGTAATACCAATATAAATCAAGAACAGTAAATCATAAAGGCAACCAATATTAAATGTGAGAAACAATACTTACAGTAAAGAACACAACTCATGAGCTACAGAGCTAGAAGGATAAAGCTGGAAAAAATGAATTAGTCTGTTGAAAGTTAAAATTGAGGAACTTTTCCAGAAGGCAGCAGTTAAGAATAAGGAGATTAGTTTTAAATCAGCAGGAATAATGTCCGTATAAATAAGTGAAACTCCTCAGTTAAAGGACCTAATCCTAGAGTAGGTGAAAATAAATAAATAAAAACCAGATCTAACAGCATACTGTCAACAAAGACATATTTAAAACAAAAAGGCACAGAAGGGTAGACAAAGATAAACTAAGTAAGTATATGCTTATGGAAAACAGTAGTAAGCAACTAACATGACAAAATACGATTTGAAAAAAATAACTCAATGTGCCAGGGGAAGATATGATATTCTGGTAAAAAGACTAATAGAGTAAAATGCTATAATCAGCATAAACTTGTATGCTCCCAGCAATATGACCTCAAAATATATAAAGCTTTAACTGCCAGAACTAAAGAGAGTTATAGATAAACTTAGCATTCTAAGTTTGAGATTTTAACACACTACTCAAAGAAAGTAATAGTTCAAACAGACAAAAATAAATAGAAATAGTGAAGGCCTGAACAATAGGATTCAAATGTTTATTTTATAAGTATTTTAGTGTAAGAGGAGATAAATAGATAACTATTTAAGATTCAAACTGTAATATGTGTATATGTGTGCATGTGTGTATGTGTCTGTGTCCGTTTATGAGACCAGAGAGAAAGAGACAGAAAGTCATCTGAACCCAAATTCAAAGAATATATTATTTTTGAACATCCACATGCAGCATTTAAAAAATAGACCCTATGTTTGACCAAAAAGATAGCCTAGTAAAGAGGATTTATGCAATCCTAGAGCCATTTTTGAGTCTCCACCATTCTAAGACTACAATGGCATATTCCTTTTTATGCAACACAGTTATCGTAATATACAGCGATACTAGGAAAATTAAGTTGCCTTAGAAAAGAAAGCATTGTTATAGAAGAGAAGGCGTTCACCATCCCACAGTCCTACATACAAGCATAGAGCTACTCTCTATGGTTCTTCAGTCTTGTCTGGTAATCATTTTATGACACTTTTTAAAAGATACCATATTGTTTCAATAATAGTTATAATTAAAGAAGCATCACATATAGTGTGAACAGTTATATTTTCAATACCTCAGTAAAAGCTTCAATAAATAGGTAATAATATGCAAATTTAGTGAATGAAGAAATAAATAAGTTAAGTAACTATTCAGCAACTGAACAGAACTCGAGTGTGAACCAGGGCAGCTTGGTTCCATATGCTAAGAATTCCCCAGAGACTGGAATGTTGCATGAGAATAGGGCTAGCTAGGTTCATAAACATTCAGTAAATTCATGTTAAATTGAATTAAGTGCTCTTCACCGTAATGAAATTCTGACGACAAAAACAGGGGTCAGATATCGATACCACTTTGGGTACATAACTGATACAAAATAATTTAAAATAGAGCAAAATAATTCTGCATGCCACTGTGTGCGGAACCACTGTCTCAGCAATGAACCTCCTGTATCCTTGCAATGCACTGTTTCCTGAGTGCATGGGGTAATTACAGCTGCAAGATCAGAGTAAATCAATTCCTTAATGTAGTAATGGCATTGCAAGAGTAGTAATGGTAACATTAATAACAATAACCATAATCTTATGAAAGTTTGGAAACATAGTCTCCTAGAGACTATGTAGCTATTTGCTAAATGACTTTTTTAAAGGGGAAATAATTTATTTTTATTGGCTTTGACCCAACGAAATATTAATATCTTTACATCATTTTTATCTGGCTAATAAAGGAGTTCAGAATTTTTAACATATTCTTGCTCGGCAGTGCTCCAAATCTTGCCCTCTAGTTGGTATTACAGTATCAGTAATTGGTGTCTCACGTTAACATTTATTTAAAGCTGCTGATTTAACATTTAAAAATTCTGGGGTTAATGGATCTGTGAATACAGATCCATTAACCTCAATAAAAACAAATGGAACCTCTTGTGAACTAAAATCAGTTCAGATCATGGATTTGCTTTCTCTTAATACTCACAACATTTAGATGGTCCTGATAAAATGTCATAAATGTCAGGTCATAAAAAGGTCTACTAGCATAGTAATAGTCAAGGTGATTTTCAGTCTTTTGCATTGTTACTGTCCTATGCAAACACAGGTTTCCTAAGAAACACAGCTTTCCTATAAGATATGGTCCGTACAAAAGCTGTCCTCCACACATGTATTTGCTGAAACTTAGGGATCCTTACAATGCTTTGGAAGTGCCTTCTCTCAAATATCTGTGTCTTAATAAAGCCTATTGTGTTTCATCAGTACTTAACATAGATCTCTAACTCTTAGGGACTTCAAAATCTGACCTAGGTTCTCTCTTCCAAGAAAATATAGTAAAGTAATCAGACAAAAATGTGCATGGCCATCATTGGAGACTACCTATCACTCAAGGATTTGTATTTTTATAATCACAGCTCTGCAATTCATATAGTATTTCCTGGTTCTACTAGGTAACATTCAACTTCTAAGTATATAGTGTCTTATCATTTGTCCTTTATCATTGAAGTTTCCCTGTCTTGAATCTTCTCCTTCCTGTCATTTTTAACCAGAATATTTCCTAGTCACACTGTGGGACTTTCTCGAGGAAATATCTCTTTTCTCATAGGGCTTAGTTAGGGGCCTTATTTATGTTCTTGTACCAAACCATGCTTATTTTTATCATAGCATTTATTATGATCTCATAACCTCATAGCTCCCTGGGACCAGAACTGTCTTATTCCCTGTTATACCTGCAAGGTTTTACCCTGTGCCGGGCACAGAGTGTATTCACATTAAATATTTGTTAAATAAATCCTCTGTCATCAAATACATTTGAACAGTTAGACATATATGTGAGAAGAATGTATTCATTCTATACATAATAATAATAGCAACTAATATTGAGTGCACACTTACTATACACTAGATCATACCTTATGCTAATTTTATATACCTGGTGTGAATTCATCCCCACAAAGCCATCATTCTCCTCATGTTAGATATGAGAAAACTAAAGTTTACAAAGGTAAGACCCTGGCCCCATGCGCCTCAGCTTTTAAATGATGAAGCCTTAGGATATAAACCTAATTTTATCTGCCTCTGAGCTGTGTTCCTCATAACTCGATTACTCTGCCTTCACAGAAAGAGTAGTTCACATTTGTATTTCTAGGATTTTAAAAAATAACTCTGAAGGTCCCCTGGAGGTTGCATTACACAGATTTGGACCATGAGCATAAATAATATTCATATTGTAGTTACCATGCTCTCTTTACACAGTGGATTCAAGACCATATGTCCATAGGTCTACCATATGTTTACAGCCTGAGCACCAGTCATTAATCCGTTTGGGCTGCTGAATTATGCATCTGGTTGTGGTACATTCATGTAGATAGATTCAAGGTCATAGGAGACCATGTTTATTCTAAATGAGATCATGTTGCTTTCTTGTTCAAATTCTCCTGAAGGCTTACTTAGAGTTATACCTCAACTCCTGATCATGGCAGAGTAACACCGTGGTACTCTCCAAAACACGCCAAGCTCATTTCCACCACAGAGGTTTTGCATTTGTTCCCACTGCTGCCTGAAGTGTCTTCCCCACAGCCTAGCATCACTAACACATCCCACCCTTGTGATATATGCTCAGATGTCAGTTTCTCAGAGTAGATTTCCCTGAGTTTCCATTTATAAAAGTCTGCTTGTCAGGCTTCATATCCTTTGCCAAGATCAAAGAATATTTGGTCCTGATTCCTCATTCAACATTTAAATATATATACACACATATATATATATGTTTGCTTAATATGTTCTCTCTGTCTTTTTTACTATAGCATAATCTTTATGAGAAAAAATGGTTTATTTATTTTCTTTTTACTATTTTATATCTAGAAAAAGGTCAATTCCTAACACTCAGTAGGTGATTATCCAGTTGTAGCTGAATGCATGAATGAATTGTTGGTCATATGTTCGGAGAAAATCCCCACCATGTGACCAGTTGCTCAAGCCCACATTTTTGTTTAGTTAGGTGAACCACATGGTGCTCCCCCAGTATCTTGAGTGTATCTTTATTATTGCCCTTGCCTCGTGTCCCATCAGTGGTGCTCTGCTAGTTTATCTCTTCTAGAAGAGTGAGATCAGAGTTCTTGTCTAACCCATGAGTCTATTCCTAGTATCTCACAGATTGCATGATATATTATAGGTACTCAGTAAACGTTTGCTGGATGAACACAGAATAACCTCTCCCTCCATTAAAGAAGAAGTTATACCACTTAGTTTAATCTACTGTTGACACGATACAATAGTTTAACATCAAATTGGCATTTTAATTATAAAATGCACTATAATTACCGAGAAGATTGTATGTTGGGAAGATTGGCTGAAAATGACATTGTATCTTGAATCCATGTAATTTAATGAGCAAGATATGTTACTCTAATTAAATTTCTAAGGAGTTTCTACTATTTTAGAGCCTAGTTTATAATTCAGAGAAAATATAGCCTTCAAATTGGAAAGCCATTTGCAAGGCGCAATCACCACACAGGAACTCAAAGTAATCTTCAGCTCGGTTGAAATTTCTTGGGGGACCTTAGAAGGTCAGTTAAACATTTTCAGTTTCAGTGACTCAATCTGTAAAATGGAGGTGATGTGTGATGGGTCGATGGCTGAATAATGGTGGTTTTTTGAGAGTAAGAAGTCCTGAGTAGAATTGCAGTATCTACACACCTCAGGGACCTTGGCTGTCCTTTTCATCATGACTTTACACATGACAAATGGATTAAAGGAATCCGAGGTTTATATGCTCCCTCCAGCCCCCAGGCAAAATAAATCAGCTCTCAAGGAAAAAGGCAGAAATATTTAAATGTTGAAATCTTCATATACCTTTCCTTTGACCCAGTTTTGTCTCCTTCAATGAAAATATGAACATAAAGACTGGTACAAGGCCCCATCCCACCCCTTTAGCAGATTTTTCAAAGCTCCTCTTTGGTTATTTGTTTTCCCTTTTCTATTTTTTTTCCCCTCAAAGGAATACATGAACTAATTTGCCAGTTCCAGAATCCTATGAATTCAGTTTTTTTTTTCTACATTTCAGTAAATCACTGGTCAATTTATTAACTATTTTTTCTGTATTTAATTTTTTTAAACTGGAAAATAAGAATTTCATATGGAGACAAAAATTCTCAGGAATAGTCTGAGACTTAGTGCAAAATTAATATGTATTAGCAAAAGAAATTTTTTTAAAAAAACTGAAAATTTAATACTTAACACTAAGTAAAACTGCTAAAGATTTATGATGACATATAGTGATTGAAATTGTACATGATAGTATATTTCCAGAAAAAAAATTTTCAGTACCAGTAAGGTAGTTGCTCACGGTAAAGCTTAAACTGGTTTCCAGAAGCTTGCAACATCTGACTGCAATTAGGCTTTCAGACCTGTTCCAGAAAATCAGATGAGCATCAGAAACTGACTCTTAAACAGCTTTCATGACTATGAAATAATTGAAGACTTCAAAATCGGAGACTATTATCTTACATCGTAAGTAGCACAGGCCGATTAACATAATGTATAGTTTGGTAAATAAGGCATAGCCAAGCTTAGAGAATAGTGAAAAAAATTTAAAGTACTTCTCTATTTAGCAAAATAGACATTGTCAGTTTTCTGGTGCTGTGAGTTTGTTTCAACTCTAGTAAGCATCAAGTAGATTGGATTCTCATGTTGGAGACTAGAATGCATCACTGTGTGAATTGAAATGCATTACTCTGTGAATTGGAATGAATTAGGCACACTCTACTGCGCTTCTCTCCTGTCATATTTCTGCTCTTCTGAAAATGATTTCTATAGGAGTTTACTATCAGATACAGGGCTACACTTTATAAACAAAATTTAATGGAAGCTTTCATCTGTTAAATTTCATTACAACTCACATTAGCTCTTTTTTACACTATAACCACGCTTAGTCTGTAAGTTACGGTTGTATCGTCCACGACTGTCTAAGCAGTGCAGTGGTTTAAGTACCTCAGGAAGGAAGACAAAGGGCTTTTTTGTTTTTTGTGGGGGCTTTTTTGCATTAAATACTTGTCATCTTCAATGCCTTTGTAATTAAAATCAAGTCAAAGCAGTTTTTTGTTTTCTTTTTTAAACATAATATTTGATTCCATTCTGGAGAAAAGTTTTAGTTTGATCAGGATAATAATAATTCCACAGCACCATAGGATCAATATTGAAGCTTATTATTTTTAATTAGAGTTTCAACATTTGGGTTTTGGGACTAAAGGATGGTCTAAGAAAGTGATGGAAACAAATTTTTAAATCTATTTCTGAAATTAGGTGTACATTCTTGTACCAAAATGGCTCTTATTTAGGTCAGTACATGCCCTTTATAATTCACCTTCAACTTCGACAATTTGACAATGCTACATCACGTGGTAGCATTTAAAATTTTGTATGGGGAATGCATTGAGGGAATTCAGAGTCTCAAAACCACGATTCCCTTTGTTCTCATCCTGTGAAAATTGAATTCACATGCAGAATTCACGGCTCTGATTTCAGTCCTTTGCATTTTATGTGTCCACTTGCATTTTTGCTTTCATGATTTCATGATTTCAGAGTATGGCACCCTGTGTGTGAATGCATGTGTGTCTGCGGGTATATGTGTGCATTAAAGATGAAGGTATTTAATTTGGCAGCGCACCCTAGCTTTGGTTTTCTTGGTGATTTTGTCCAGAGCTCCATCGTGTTTTTATGCTCATGGATTTTTCATTTTGCTCAAATAAGTCATTGATCACTGGGTTCAGCTCTTTTCCCAATTACTACATCATGCTGGATGTCACGTCCTAACAGAGGGAGGCCTCTGTGCTGTTGCTTAAAATCATTGCTTGACAACAACTTATTTAACATGTAATTCAATAAATACACAAAGTGCACAGGAAAATTGACAATGTACTTGTTTGAAGATAAGAAGAATGCAGCATTAATATGTTGTTTTTTGTTTGGACATGTGTAATAGTGTTTGTCACATTGATATCTAAGTAGAACTAGATAAACAGCACCATTACTCCCATTTTAAAGACAAGGAAACTATAGTTAATTTGAATATTTTTGTTCGATATACAAAAATCATATTAGCAATAAAGAACAATCATATGTAGAACCAAGTGAATATAGGAAAGTTTCTATATATGTATTGTTGGAGTATAGTTGATTTACAGTGTTGTGTTAGTTTCTGATGTATAGCATAATGATTCTGTATTTTAATAAGTATATCTTTTTTCACATTTTTATTATAGGTTATTACAGGGAGGTTTATATTAATGAAGCACTCAGTAAGACTGAATTCGGAAATATACTCTTTATTTTCCTACTTTTTAACCTATTTCTACTTTATTAACAAAACCTTGCCTATATTCTATTTTTGATGTTAAATTGGTGAAGTCACATAGACATCCTAATTCAAGTTACACTTAGGAGACCAGATACTTACATATCTCGGTTTCTGGATAAAGTGCTTTTTCTTGCACCACTTTTCAAGAGTTTTCTTAAAACTCTTGAAATTAATGGGATCTGCCTTCTGATGTTTTTAGAAGATTGGTGGCCCTGGTGAAAATAATGAAATTACTTACCTCTACGTTTCTAAGTTTTAATTTAGCTCTGACCCTTAGCTTTCTATATTACCTCCAGCAAATTCTTTACATTTTCTGGATTCTCGTTTTCTTAATTTAAAAATTAGAATAACAGTTATCATATAGTTTTTTGTGAACACTAAATGAGTTACTATAATAAAAACATAACCATCACAGTGTCAGACATGCAGCAGGTACTCATCGAACATCCGTTCATTTCCTTCTTTCATTCCTTTCTATGCTATTCCTGGGGTTCACTTTTCTCATCCTACTCCCTAAGCCCTTAGGCTCATTGGTGGTTGTCCCTCTGGACTGCAGGCAGCATAGACAGTGGTGTGGTTATGACTGCTGGAATGCAGGGATACTGTTTGACCCTGTCCACCGTGTTATTCCATTTGCTCTTTATGACTATTCAGTGAAAAATGTGTTTCAGGTATAAGAAAAGCCTTTCATTTTCTAAGCAACTACTTTATTCTCATTGAATGAACTGTATAAGGTTTATGACAGGAGATCACAAGTTCATTCTTGTTCTGCTGACTCTTAAACTCACACTACTTACGTGACATATTTTGATATATTCAGTGTGTGTTCATTTAACCTCACCTCCGTCAGAGAGATACCCTTGTTTAATCTTGCTAGTCCTCATCTCTGTTATTTTTTAATGCATCTCTACAGGACCCCTTGAAAATGATTCATAATGAGTAATGCAATTGCATAGAAACTCACATATATGTACACAATTATATTTTAAATCATGACATAACATCTCCAGCTTTCCTGTTTTTTGATGAAGGCATGTATAAGATACTATGGGAACAGGAATTGGAAAAAAGAGAGCTGTTTGGAAAAGCTGGAAAGCCACAGAGAGGTGATATTTTGCTGTATATACATAAATAATAGATTAAGTAGAAAGATAAGAAATATAATATCCACCCTTAAATGTGAAAAAAAAAGAAAGAAAGAAAGAGCAGAGGGAAGAGTATAAAATAACACAGGTGACTGGGGAAAGGTGCCAAATGTGTCTGACTATGAGTGATATCACTGGTGGTTCTTTACTTCAGTGTGAGTTGTAATAACTTTTGCATATTTGCAAGAGAGCAATTTGAAAATCACCGTGTCTTTAATATATCAAACACATTAAAATCTTAATCTTAGCAGATAAATAAATGTGAACACTTAGCACGCAAATGGCAATCCATTAAATTTCTTTTACTTGATTTGCTCTAACACAGCCTACTTACTGATTTGAAGATTATGTACAAATTACTACAATTATGTCCAAACTATGTTCAAGTAAGAAACTAAAAGATAATGGCTGTTTATTTCTCACTATCAATATCAGTCTCCTTCAGAGTGTACTATCATAATGTGAAAGTTAGGCTTAACTCTGCATTTCGGAAATATATTTTACATTTGCCAGTAGCATTATACTGATTATAATAATCATAACTACCAAGATGTCAATATTATAGTGAATTGTTCGGAAGACTTGGCACTTATTGCAGAGGAAATCTGATCCTCCCTTTCTTAAAGTATAGCAAATAAAATGGAACTTTTGTAATCTAGAAGACAAAATATATTTTAAGTATTCTAAAAGAGGAGATCCTCTCTTGTACTCCAGTATGAAAGGCGGGGGTGGGGGGGGCGGTAAAATAATTCTGAATGCTTCAATGTAAACATTTTGGGACAACTTTATAGTATTTTCTGTGCTAAGCTTAAAAAAGTGTCTCTCTCTCTCCCTCTCTCTCTGTCTGTCTCTCCCCCTTCTCTCTCTCTCTCTCTCTCTCTCCCCCCTACCCACCTTCTTCTCTCTCTTTCATTAATTTTAGAAAGATGCAGTTACAATAATTTTGGACAGATCAGGCAGTGCTTTATTAATGAAGTAGAGGACCCCTAAAATGACAGGAGTGTTTGATAAGACTTGCAGGGGATTCATGAAAGAGTCTTTCATTGAATCAGTTTTAGCACAGTTCCAAAGACCATATCTCAGAAAGCCAGTGGAGGTTTTGTGATGACCACTGGTCTGGATAGCCTCTAAGGTACAGTGTGCTTTTCGCTTACAGGTGTAGAGGTAGTAGAGAATATCCAGTTCTATTCTACGTGAGAGATTTCCAACATGCTCATCATAACACTGAAGGTTGTGGGCATAAGCGGCTGAGCCTTAATATGAATCTGGATGTAGGTAAACAAATAAACAAAAATATACATACATAATTCGGGAAACTCTTTTAATTATAAAAGAAAGGAAAACAAATTTGAAAATACAAAATAGCAAATATGCATGTCTATATACTTGAGCTCATGCTGCATAGAGAGCTTTGTGTCCTGCTTTAGTGAAATCTCTAAACCATTGTTGCTGAAGTTACGTTCTGCTTATGAGGAAGTTTCAAGAAGTGTCCCACGCAGCTGACGTGCCTCATGGATCCCATGCCCAACTTCATTCTCAACAATAAGTCCGAAGACAAATATCAGGTTCGTGTTTGTGCTTGGTAGTATGTGACTGTAAAACTGCTCTGGTCAATTTAAGATACCCGTTCGCCTTAAGTATGATATACCTGCTGCTTTTACCAGAAGCTCAAGCAGTCTGCAAAACTGGAGCACTCGAGCCTGATGCTTGCAGGATTTTTCATTAGAGCAGGATGAACTCAGATGACCAAAAACTGATCTTGCTTCTGGAACAAGGATCGACAAGGCTCTTGTGAAAAGGAATAGACAGGAAATATTTTTGGATTTGCGGGCCAACAGGCAAAATCAAGGCTTGTATGTAGTCAGATTTCCACGAATTTTTGTAATGATGACATTCCAAAATACGACAATTGGGTGTTAAATTTTGTAACACAAGTTTACTAATGAGAAGAATAACATTGGGCTTAGTTGTAGTTTAAAGTTAGTGTCACTGATCTTCGTAGTAGGAACGTGACCTCATTCTCCCACAAGCTTCTCGTTGCTTCTCTGAAACACAGTGATCTTCCCTCCTGGGATCTCAGCAGAATCTCTTCTGTGCATCCGTCTTTTGGCACTTTTATGTTACCCTGACAGTGTTGTGTGGAAAGCTGTGTATGTGGAACCAGGCTAAAAGGTCAGGCTCTGGAGTAGGATCCCTGGGCTGGGATTCCAGCTGAACCACTCCCTGGCTGTGTCGTCTTCGATTTCTTCCTCAGTCTATCTAGAAGCTTTAGTTTCTTTGTCTATAAAATGAGTAACAATACCTGTATACCTGTCAGAGTTGTATTCAAATGAAATAAGTATATTGAGGCAAAGAGTTAGAATAGTACGTGAGATATTGTAAAGTATTGGATCTGAGTGTTATGATTTTGATTTCTTTCCAACCACTTAAAAATGTTAAACTATTCTTAGATTGTGGAGCATACCAAAAAGCAAAAATAAAAATAAAAACAAAACAAACAAAAAAAAACCTATAGGCCATCATTTGCTAATCCCTGACCTAAAGTGGACACTGTGTGCTGAACCATCTTCATCCCTCACTTCAGGGATGTGTGCTCGTTTGTCTTCCTGCTAGGAGTGCTGACTGCTGCTAAGCCACTATCTAGGGATGAAGACTTGTCCCCTTCTAAAGGGAGCTGTCTTACCAGGTCACACAGGGCAGCCTGCATCCAGTGACTAATCAAGGTAGAGTTACAGAGGTTCTGTTCTCACAGGTAGGGCAATTCTGAAGGGCCACCCCAGCTCCTGAGCCTCTCATGGGATCTTCTGGGATCTGTGTTGCAACCCTAATGCCTTATAACTTTCCCTCTGCCCAGTCCTGCCTCCCCACCTTTCATAGGTGTTCTTGAGGTGACAGCTCAAAAGACTTCATGTCCCCTACCTCAAATTCTACTTTAGATCATTTGTATTGCCCGCCCCCAGGTGATTTTATATAGCTGGCTTTATGTCTGTCACCACTAAGCTGCTCACTTTATTTTATACCAGTCATACCTGATTTTTAGGAGCTTCATAAAGTGGTCCCCATAAAGCATTTTTTAGATACATAGTAACACTGGGGCACTGTGGTTTTCAGATACAATTCTCATGTTCTAATATGATTCCATGATTCTCCCAGAAGTGAAGTTAAGTGAAACATGAAATGTAAAAATATGTAAGGACTGATTTTTACTGACAATTCTGCATAACAAAATCTTCTAAACTACAGCAGAAAGGCTTTCTCCTTATTGGGGTTGTTTTATTCTAATCCCCACCCACCACCTTCCGGTCTTGCTCTCTATTTCAAAGTTTCAGGAAAGGCTTAATTGAGGGAAATACTTGCAGTCTAGTTACATAAATACAAATGTGAACTACAGAGTTGTACCTTCTTCGGTTTACTGCAATAATACTGCTACTGATGTGGTCAATAAAATGGAACATAAGTGTATTGTGATAGATTACAATTATAAAAGATACAAACTAGTCAGCTTTATGGCTTCATATGAATACAGTGAAATGCTGGCATATAACAGTATTTCCAGACTGCCCTGAGTCTCCTTAGCTAACGGAAGACATAAATTGAGAACAATATCTATAAAAATGTAGTTTTTAGGGTTAAATGAGAATTCCTCTTTCAACATAGATCCGGGTAGCCTTAGAACAAATAAAAGGAAACACTGCTTCATCTGATGAAAAGTGAATAGATGAAAATTTTATTTCCAGAGGTAGATGGAGGCTGAAGCAGTAACTAGATTTAAACAGGTGTTGAAGAAATGTATGATTAATGGGTCCATTATCAGTCTACATATTAAACTGGACATCTTTATTTTTTTGCCCCATAATTAATTCCGAAGAAGTAGTGTCTCCTTCAGAGGTGATGGTTAAAGAGAACTACCTGAGCCTTTGATTGGATATAGTGGGAGATTTATTCTGAAAGGATGAAGATTAACTTTAGTTTTACATCACGAAGATAGTCATTTCTTCCCATAGAGCATTAACTGTCCCAATTTTCTAAGACTTTCTTGGATAACCTGGATATCGAGGTTAGTATCTCAATAGAGAGAGACTTCAGTAATGACTGCATCAGCCTCAGCCTTGTTTACTGTACATCATCCTGTCCACTCAACAGCATCGACATCACCTGGGAATTTGTTATAACTGTAGAGTCTCAGGTCCTGCCCATGTTTACTGAATCAGAAGCTCTGGGGGTGGGGCCTGCTTCTCTGGATTTTAACAAACCCTCCAGGTAATTCTAAAACCGACTAAAGTGAGAACTACTAACAAAAGGAAAAATGAAGTGAAAGGATATGAAAGGAAACAGAATAAGACAAAACAAATTTGCTGTGATAGAAAATATTTTGCTTAACATGGGAGTAAGTGCATGATCCTGGAACTTAAAAGTTGTGGACATTGGTCTTTTTTTTTGTTTTTTTTTGTTTTAGTCTCAGGGAGTCCTTCTCTCCATCAGAAAGCTAGGCTTATGTGAAAACTCTCCCCATCTTGTCAACAAGGGGCATATTTGATAAACACAACATAGTAACAGAAGCCAACACTAATTAAATGTGAGAGTGAAAAAAAATGCAGCATTTGAATTGAAAAAGAGGCAACACTTCTGGTTCCAGGAAGTTTAGTTCTTGAGATTTTTAGAACCCAAACAGGCTAGGTAATTAAAGACTGAAAAATGAGTTGTTGAAGACAGAGTTACTAAAGAAAATAAATAAATAACAGTAAAGGTTTTGACTTAAAAAGAAGGCACCCCTTCATAAATTTCAGAGCATAAAGAGCCAAATATTGGGGCAATTTCACATTTATATATATATATATATATATATATATATATATATATATATATATATATATATATGTATGTATATATATATATATATATATATACACATACACTAGATATTTGCATACTTCAATACTCAAAGCATACTGAAATCTCATTTCTTCCCTTACCCACTTCTCTCTTACTCTAGAAGCTTCATATACTAAACTTTATTCTCAAAAACTTTTCTCCATTACCCAGCTCTCAGGAGTTTTCTTCTAGGTCCTTCATTCTTTTGGTCTGAAGACTGACTTTCTTCCAATCTGGTAATAAAGAATTCTTCTCTGTTAGACAAGAGAAGTGTTACATTTTTCTCTTCCCTTCTCCCTGGCATTGCCTGGATGGGGCCAATGAATGACATTCACAGAACTAGGGAGATGAAAATGGAAGAGGTTGTAAACTCTTCTGCCCTAGGGGGACAGGAGTTTCCTGACCCACACACAGTCAACAATTTCACCAACTCTTTGTTGAATACTAACTGCAGTTTCATTCTAGAACAAAACCACTCCATGTTTATCTCTTGTCCTAAATGTAGTTAAGTTTGTTAGCTTAGTGAACTCAGTATCAGTGTTATTCTAGAGTGCCACTCAGGCATTACCAACTAGTACTTTTTTTGACATTTTTAACAAGTCTGATTTAGTAACCCATTCTGATATTGTGATTCCGAGCTGTCTGTACCTGGTGAACCTCAACTGACAATTGAAGTCAATAGCCATGGGGCCAGAGTTAAGAGTGTAGTGATATCCTTGTAAAATAGTGCCTCTAAGTATACCAAACGCAAACTTGAAAAGCAAAAAATAAGCCCATTAACTGTGATTTTTCTCAACATGGCATCCAGTAATGTTGGGTTTTTCCCACCAAATCAACATTTATCTTGGAAATTGGAAGCTTCATACAAGTGAGAAAAATACTAATAACTCTTCATTCAGACAGAAAGTCAGGACAATTATGTATACGTCATATTTAGCAATGCTCACTCAGTAGCGGATTCTTCACAATGAATATACTGCATATAATTATCCTGTTTATTTTCTCAACATTTGTATAAACCAGTATTTATTTATTTTATTTATCCATTCAATCGATACTGATTGAGTGTCACTTGTGTACCAGACACTCATTTAGGTAAAGAGAACATAGAATAAAACAAACCCAAATCCTTGCTCTCATGGGTTTATATGGGATACCTTCGGTGGGAACTGTGACTCAGAGAATTTAAGTAATATACTGATGATCACATAGGGCATAAATGCTGTAAACAAATACTTCAAATCTTTAAGACATCGAAACTTATGCTTCCAACCATCATATTATATACAGGACTCTGCAAGTCAGTACATCTCTGATTTATCCTGTCTCCTTGGGGTTACAAAATATATATTTCTATTGCTAATCAAAGTTAGAGATATGTACCCATTTCTTTACTCTCCCACAAATATATATCTGACTTGGGGCAAACCGAATAGAGCTGGGTATAATGTAGTAGCACTGAGAAGCAGAACTGGTATCATTTAAACACCAGTTCATAAATATATGAAGAGTAAATAGCTTTAAAGGCCATATGCTAGGGCGCCCTAAGATTAAAAAAAAAAAAAAGGAAAGTAATATACTAAACTAATCAAATTGTATGCTTTATAGCAATATAATAAGATATTACTTCTTTGGAAAAGTGCTGGCATAATATAAATAGTTTATAGTATCTAGTTGTTTTCAGACTCTCATGAATATATTAACATTCAAGAAAGAGCTTATGAAACTACATAAAATGTATTTTCCCTTCATATGAACCACCTATTATCTTAAATGTCTTTTAAGATGAAGAATCATCTAAATATGATATTGTGCTTATTCTTATGTCTAATTCCAAAGCAAACATTACGTATAACAAGCATTCTGGTGGTAAATTCTTAGTTGCAAATGCATTCTTTCAGCATTATGCAAGTTGTTTATCATCTTCAATTCAATGAACGTGCCGGGTTGCACTATTTCATGGAAAGAGAATAATAGATTATAAGCTTAACTATTACCATTTCATATTTTATGGTCTCCCCAGCATACTCGGAGGCTCATTTTTCAGCATGACCTCCAGTGAGCACACATAAGTAAACAGAATCTTAAATTTGCTTAGAAAATAAGAGCAAAAATGTTTTGAATTAAATCTTATTCAGCCAGAGTGGTTAGAAATGGAAATGTGACAAGCTCTCAAGTGAACAGGAAGAAACACCATGGAATTACCGTCACCCCCTAACCCGTCTCAGTGAGCTCACAGAGTATAACTACGTCTGAATATGCTGTAGTTGCTTACAGGTGACAATAACTCAGCATTGATCAGAGACTGGGAAGAAGAAAAAAAAAATCACACTCTCAAATTTAATTCAACTTACAAAAGGAATAGTGTTTCACTCAAAATTCTAGAAAGGGGACTGGTACGTTTTCTTTGATTTTAGTAGAAGTTTCTAAACAGTCTGAATATCAAATATGTATTCTGTATGCCCACAGTGTCATACACTCAAGTGAAAAGTTGCAAGTAAAAATCTGATTAGCTATGCAACTGTTATATAGACAAAGCAGAAAAATACTAGATTGGAGTTTATCACTACCTTATAGATATTTTTGTACAGTGTATGTAATGTTTTGAGAATAAAAAGATGGTTGTTTTTATTAGAAAACAAACTTATGGTTATCAGTAGGGAAAGGGGGTGGAAGGATAAATTGGGAGTTTGGGATTTGCAGATACTAACTGCTATGTATAAAATAGATAAACAGCAAGGTCCTACTGTATAGCACAGGAAACTATATTCAATATATTGTAATAACCTATAATAAAAAAGAATAGGAAATGGAATACACACACACACACACACACACACACACATATATTTATAACTGAATCACTATGCTATACACCAGAAATTAACACAGCACTGTAAACTGACTATACTTCAATTAAAAAAAAATAATGAAAAGCAATAATGGAGATCAACTTCCACTTCCAGCTATGGAAAAATAACTGATATTAAATCAGCCCCCCTGCTTTTAAAAAATAAAAGTATAAAATAGGACCAAAAATGAAATAACTTTTTAACATTAGATATCAGATAGCATGTATATGTGATATCTGAGAGAAGGTAAAACATAGAGATGAACCCAATGATTGCCTTGGCTTTCTGCCAGGCATCACTTTCCAGACTATAGAAAGGACGAGGAAAGGGTAGTTAAAATTAAGCCCAGAGTGGTCTTCCTAAGCTGAAGAGATGGAATCAACTAGAATTTGCAGTGTCAGAGAGAAGAGACCTGTTCAGGGAAGAGACTTCTGAAGTCTGCATGGGGATCCCCTTGAGTCTTTCACTGAATACAAAGATGCACATGTTTAGTGGGACACTCTGCGTGACTTGGAAGAGAACAATGAAAGAAGAATTATGGGGAAGGGGATAATTACCAGGGAGCTGGGAGCTGAACAACAGCCAGAGCTTACACTGGGAGGCTGGGAGGCTGGGAGACATTTATCTTCTAAACAGCTAACATAGAGAAAGCTCACTGAACACCCTGGACATTCAGTAGAGACCTCAAAAAAGATCTGCCTTTGGAGTGGCACTAATTTAGCATTAGAGTAAAGGTTGCTCTAAATCCATTCTAATGAATCTGAAAATAAGTCTTGAAACTATCAAGCTTATCTTCAACTAAATTAACAACCTGCTAGAACCAAATTCCTCCATTAAGGAATATAGTAAAAACCTGGCTATCAGCAAGATATCTTTCAGTCAAAAATAAGAAAAATGTGGTCCATAACCAGCATAAAAATCAACCAATAGAAACAGACCCAGAAATGATAGACATGATGGAATTAGCAGATGAGGACTTTAAAACAGTTATTACCAATATGTTCAAGGATTTAAAAGAAATTATAAGTGTAATGGAGCTACAAATAAGAAATCTCAATAGAAGAATGGAGACCGAAAAAAAAAAAAAAAAAACAAAGAAAAGAAAAAAGAAATAGAACTGGTAATTATAAATCTTTTCACTAGGAGAGTTTCAGGTTCAGATGACCTACCTGGTTAATTTCATTAAATATTTAAGAAAAAAAATACCAGTCCTACACAAAGACTGTAATAAAGCAGAATATGGAATATATCTCAGGTAATTTCATAAGGGTGGTATATAAGTTAGCAAAGCCAGCAAAGAAAGCACCAAGTAGAGTAGAGGTCAATATCCCTTATGAGCAGAGATACAAAATCTTTAACAAAATTCCAGTAAATAGACTCTGGAAATATGGAGACATATATGTAATAAAAAGAATATATCATGAACTGGGAGTTATTCAAACATTGGTTACATAGAAAAAAACCCCACGGAAATAGAATAATAACAGGAACAGAATGAAAAAATCACAGGAACAGAATGAAAAACTAGAACATGTGAAAATTATCATTTACAAAAGTGTGAAGAATAAGATACTTAGAAATGACTCTGATGAAAGTTGTGTAAGATACCATACTGAAAACAATTAACATTGCTGAGGGAAATTAATGAATACCTTAATTAATCAGAAGATTTAATATGTAAATTGATAAGGGTACTAAATATTGGGTAGATGTCATTTTTCCCCAATTGATCTATAGATTCAACATAATCTAAATAATAGTTCCAGAGGAGCATTTGTTGGTAGAAATTTACAAACTGATTCTTTAATTTATATATAAATTGAAAGATTCAGTTCAAGTTGGAAAACTTACACTTCTTTATTTCAAGATGTATTATCATACTATGGTAACCAAGAATGTGGTAATGGCATAAAGATAAACGAATCATGTAATAGAATTAAGAGCCCATAAGTAGATCTACACTTCTAATATCAATTTATTTTAAAAAAAGAGGTCAAAGTAATCCAGTGAGGAAGGTTTTTCAACAAAAGGAGCTCGGACAATTGGCTATATATTTAGGGGCAAAGAGATAGGAGTAAACTTTGATCCTTACTTTATTCCACACACTAAAATGAATCCAAGATGCATCATAGTCCTAAATGTAAAAGTTTAAAAACTGTATTTCTATATAGATTTCTCTAAAAACTTGTGTAAGAGAATATCTTTGTGACCTTGAAATAGGCATATAAATTTCTTACCCAAGCCCCAGAAAGTAGTATTCATAAAGGTTTGCTAAAATATATGTCATGAAAACGTAAAACTTCTGCTCATCAGAAGAAAACCTAAGAAAATGGATAGGCAAGCCACATTCTGAGAGAGAACATTTGTATCACATATAATCAAAATATTTATATACAAGCAACTTTTAAAACTCAGTTAATGTAAAAAATGGGCAGAAGCTTTGAACAGTTATTTTCAAAGACCAGTTTGGAATTTGCCAGTAAATAGATGAAAAATTTTCCAATAAGCATATGAAAAAAATTGCCTGTCATCATTAGTAATCAGGCAAACGCAAAATTAAAACCACCATATGAAACCACTATATACACATTAGAAAGGCTAAAATTAAAAGGCTCACCGTACTAAATGCTGATGGGAATCTAAAGCAACAAAAAATCTCATACATTGCTGGGTGTGTGTAAAATGATACAATCCCTTTGGTCTAAATTTTTTTTTTATAAAGTTACTGTATTAGAATTGTACTGCTAGTGTAACAAATTACCATGAGTTTAGTGGCTCAGAACAAGCCAGATTTATTATCTTAGTTATGTAGGTCAAATATCCAATGTGGGTCCCCCCAGGCTCAAATCAGCTTGTCAGCATGGTTGTGTCTTTTGTTGGCAGCTGGATCGTGGCCCCTTTCCTCTATCTTCAAAGCAGTGATGATACTTTTCTCTGCCCCTACTTCTGTCGTCATGTTTCTCTCTCTGACTGCAGCCAGGAATGGTTCTCTACTTTTAAGGACTCGTGTTGATTAGTTGGGCTCACCAGATAATTCAGGGTAATCTCCCCATCTCCCTTTGCACATGTGCATCTTTATATTCAATAAGGTTCAAGGGAACTGCTCTTCAGTTTCATGAGCTCCTTGCCCGAACAGCTCTCTTCTCACACCCTGCCTTTAATCACATGTGCAAAGTCCCTTTCACCATGTAAGGTAACGTATTCACAGGCTCCCAGGGATTAGGGCACGGGCATCTTTGAAGAGCCATTTTTCTGGTTATCTTCAAGTTCACTTCTAAGAATTTACTCAATTTAAAAAAATGTATAAAATTATGTGTATAAGAGGATATATAAAAAATATTGCTAGAAGTCTTATTCAGACTAGCCAAATACTAGAAACAATCTAAATGTAACTCCAACAAGTTACTGTATTTCTGTACGATAGAATGCACCCAGCGCTAACAAGGAACAGGCTACTAATGTATACAATATTGGTGAACCTCAAAACATGCCGACTACAAAAAGCAGGAAGCAACATAACACATATTGTGTCATTCCATTTATATGACGTTCAAGAATAGGATAGAACTCGTAACAGTGACTTTATATGTAATGAGATTGGATAAAGGAGTGAAATAATAAATTAAATAATGTGAATAAAATAATATAAAAAACCAAGTGAATGCCATTTGATGGTGACATTTACTGTTTGTAATTGTAAAGGCATGATGTTAAACACATTGGTAGTGTAGGTAGTGACATTAGGTGTCCTGGGGTAAGAGAGTTTGGAAAGTCTTAAAATTTTTGTTTGTTTGTTTGTTTTTTTTTTAACTGGGTCTGCTGATATTTGTGGGAGTGATGGATAGGTCAGCACTCTGTAATTGTTTTTTAATATTAATTTTACTGGTCATGAAGAAAAACTTTTCAGTAAAAGCCTATAGTAATAAAACACTTCCACCACATAAACTTTAGTTTCTGAAATTAGCGGACTCTTTTATGGAGCCGAGATTGATTTTCTCTAAAAGCAGTTTGTGATTGTGTGTTTGTATGTATGTGTGTGACTCAAGTTTGAGAAAAAAAAATTATTTAGATCTATCTATAAATTAATAAAGCCAATATACTTAAAATGGAATTGCTTATAACATTTTACATTTATTTTAAAAATCACTGATTACACTTTTAATAATTATTCCTTAGTTAGTGCTCATGTTTCCCCCAGAATATAAGCTCCTTGGGATCAGAATCATTTCTTATTTACTCACTGCTTAATCCCCTTTACATAAAATAGTGCCTGGTACATAATCAGAATACCAAACTGATGAATGCAAGACTGCACAATAATAAAAAATAGCAAGTTATTTCCACCTCAGGTTAAGCAAAACAAACTTTCCCCTGTTTAAGATGGAAGCACTTTTTTATTGTCTTTCTTTGCTTTTCCAGGCATCTCAGAAAATTCTCAAGCCCTTTATTTTCTAGCCGGCCCTTCTTAATAGGTTCATTGTTTTGCTGAATATGCCAGGTCAAGTCAAAATTAATTTCCCACTTGAATTTTAATGAGTCTAAGTGGTTCTCTGATGTGAGGTAGGGTTAATCTAGCGCCTTGGCAAGTTTTAGTATTTTAGCCACTGAAAATCTATTCAAAGGGTATGTCTTTAGAATAGAGACACTGGATTTCAGAGATATGAGATTTAATAATTCATCTGAAGGTAGAAAATGATTTGGTCAAGAACTCAGGTCTCTTGTTATTCATTACTTTTTCTGTTGCTGGAAGACTCTGTTGCAATGGTAATTCTCTTCAAACCTCATATATTATGACTAAAGATTTAACTTATTTATTTACTTTTGCTTCAATAAAAGGAAGATTTGCGTTTTCATGAATCAATATTTGGTCTCTCTTTTATAAAGAATAATCTCTTTTCAGCTTATAAAGGCCTTCTGTTTTAATTACATATGGAGTAGGATATTTGAGATACTCAAATAACCAACTGAATAAAAATATTTATATTGGATAATGCGTAACCTCTCAGCTGAAATATTTTGTTTGTTGGCTGGATGGTTAGTTATTACTGCAAACTTTGATTAGTCTTTTTATTTTAGGGGGAAATGAATACTATTTCTATTTCTAAAATAAATACTTTTATTTGCACTTTTGTGTTACACGTGCACACAGAATCCGTTGTGGCACACGAACTTGTATGTTTATATATAGGTATTGAAGAATTTTGCAATTTAAGTCTAAAGAGTACCTGGAAAAGCTCAGTTAAAATGAATCTACTTAAAACTAACATTTCATAATAGAGAGTGAAAACAAGAGTGATTGGAACTTCATGTGAAAAGAAATTAAGAACTGTGCAAATACATCTATGTTAAAAAAAACTAGAGTATAAATGACTTGTACAAAATAAGTAGTAAAGTGCTTATGTTTAATATGACACTTTTATCAAATTAAATGATACAATTATATAACTTTATTTACTTTTAACTTTTGCAGTAAGATCACCATGAAACTCATGACTACAAAAGTATTTAAGGACTTCATCAATTTTCCTAGCAGCTTCTGTTAATCTTTTGATACTTAGATGATTTTCTCTTAGAACATACACCGACCTTTCCTCTTCAAGGACAACTTAATTTGGGGGTCGTTATTTGTATATCTGTCCACTCCGAAGCTGCAGAGTTTCCTTTTTCTTTTAATAATACCTAATGCTCATTGAATTCGCATGCCGTGTCAGGCCATGTTCCAGATGCCTCACTTGCACTGTCTCATTTCATCCTCACGACATCACTGTGTCATAGGAACTATTGTCTCATTTTACAGATTAGAAACTAGGACACAGAGAACATGGCACCTGCCTAAAGCTTCGTACATGGTGGAGCAAAAATTTGAACCCAAGCAGTCTCCAGAATTCACACACTTCAACCAAAATTAACTACTTCCAGATTAAACCTTTCTTATAAACATTAAAATTGTACGTTAGCTAACTTGATTGTGGTAGTGGTTTCATTGGTGTATACGTCTATCAAAATTCATCAAATGTGCATCTGATTTAAAAGATTGTATGTGAGTCACGTACAACACCTTTGTGGGATCACTTAGGATCCTTTCCTCTTGCTTTTTATCTTGTAGTGGCATTTTTTACTGACTCCTATGAGAAGGGATGTTTGAGTGCATCTTCTCTATTTTCTCTCTCCTTGCCCTACCCTTCCCATTATATAAGGTCACAGTAAAGATTCCTGAGCAAGAGCCTAAGGTTAGATTTTGTTTGCTGATGATTTTCAGTTTCAGCAGAACTTTCTCCCCTACCCAGAGGAAATTCTTTGTAAGACAAATTTGAAGTCTTCAGTTTAAAACAACTTGAATAAAAGTTGACCCTTTAAAGTTTTAGCCCTATGTTTTCTTGGTCCCTAAGAATCTTAACACTGAGTTTTTTCTTAGTATCATTCCTCACTCAGTTACTGAAGCTCTCGATCTTCAGGGTTTTTCTACAAGTCTGCAGAGTCTGCTTTTCCTGAGCTACTGAGAACCATTCTGTGTAAAATGGGAGATACAGGTTTTAACCAATGGTGTTCGTATTTCTTCAACTTAAATTCTGGACATTCTCATAGTTATGCTGAAAGTCAGGAAATAAATAAGTTTGCTAGCTTTTAATTTTCCCCCTCTAATCATCAGTTATCCCTTCACCATGTATTGTGATCTGTAGAAAACATCAAGATTAAAAGGAACAGCAATCCTGGAGAGTGTGGCCGCTGTGCATTTTCTGTCATGGGCCAGGTGCATTTATGTTTTGATCTTTGCTGGTTTATAAAACTGCTCTAATCCTGCCTGTGATTCCCTTTCTCTATTTCTTTTCCAAAGGCAAGGACGTTTTATCTTGCTTTCTTTAAATTCCAACTGCTGACTTGCAGTTGTCGAGAATAAATCTGATTTTAAGAAAACATATTAAGAAATACTAAGTAATAAACTTTTTCAAATTGTAAGATTGTCACTACATAGAGTGTCTTTAATTCTTTTTTTAAATCTGGACTCAGTACGACTCTTAAAGTCGTAACTTTTTTGTTCTTACTGTGCAAATAACATTTCTTAGTGAATTCTCAACATTTTTGGCCATATGGCTCTTGGCTGCAAGTAAACAGTCACTAGTAAAACTCTTCATTAATTGCACAGTTTGGAAGTTGTACATAGTGTTAACAACCCAGTACAGCAGTGTATCCTACGCCTCTCATCATCGGCCCAGAGAACGGTGATCTTTCTCATATATATATATATATCTTTACTGCATCTAATGATTTAGTGCTTCATTACATTGTCTTCTCCTTTGTTTATTTTTTTCTAATGCCCCGTTTTCTAGCGATGTCAAAAATTATATTTTAGGGTAAGAATTGCATCACCCTCCTGGTCTAATCTTCCCATTCTTTCCTTTGCCTGTGATCACAGTACATAAGACTTGCCCTTGAAATGCAACTGTATTTATTGTTTAAGAATTCATATCTAAATCAATATTATTTTAAAAAATAACTTCCTACATAAAACAGAATGGGTATACTTCATGCATTGGTGAAAGTCACCTTCAGCGAAATATAAAAATACTATAAAAAATGCTTTGAATGTAGTCGTTCAAATTCTTCCCTGATCTCCCACTTTTGTGACTTTAAAGTACTTCTTTCCCCTGTGACGATAATGTTTACTTTTATTTTGAGCCCCTTCGGTAGATAACAATAATAAATGATGAAAAAATGATATTTATTAAATAAGACTGTCAACTGAACTTGGGGGGGGGGTTAGTCAGATAAACTTAAGGCTTTTATGAGAGCATAAACTTTTAGAAGTATGAATAAGGCATTCGGAACTTTACCATGTATGTAGTGCATATATTTTATTCCGCAGTGCAGAGAACCTGGGCTCCAGGACTGGGGGCATGGAATAGACCCTTCAGGACACAGTCATTCCTATATGCCTCTGCATTTTTAGGAAGAAATGTGTTTACTACTGGGCCTTTGATCCTCCTCTGAATTGAGATTTATCACGCGCAGGCAACATTCAAACCCATGAATGTCTGACTACCATCTTTAGTTGATGATATTTTTCCAAAACTCCCCGTGGGGTATTTCTCTTTCGAATACTCTGCATCATTCTTACTAAGTTGTGTCACACAGCAAGATTTCCTTGTGCATTTCCTCAGAAAACCCACTGAGATTCTCAGTAGAGTGAACCACTGATTAACTGAAAATCTCAGTTAATCAGCATTGTTTTCTTTTTCTTCTTGAGCTCCAGCTGAAGGATAAAGAATTTAATAGCAATAACAGTAGTGACAACCGAAGAATTTATTGTAAGTGAATAACATTTTTTTTCCTACAACGTGACTAGGATCGGTCAAGATTAATTCTGATCTCTGATGAACCAAGTTTTAACTCCGAGGCCACCCATGAATCATGGGAATATAAATTCGGTTTTCTGCAGCGTACTTTCCGAGGTATATAGGGACTAACACAGCTAAGAAGTATTTCAACCCTCTAGTAGGAGGAAAGAAACAATATCTCATGACATAGTACATAGGTAAAATTATTGTTGAAGATTGTCCTAATATTTCATGCTTTTACTTAGCCAAATATTGTGATCATTATATACATTATCTTCAGTACCTTTTGAGGAATCTGACTAGCTCTCACTGTTTCCCTGGCTCTGAGAACTCCTGTATTTACCACCAAGAGTGGGCCCTCCACGCCTGAAGCCCATGGCATAACTGAATGAATCAGGAGTTGTCCAAGCTGGATGGCTGGCTTCTCTCTCTGGCTGGTGGGTAGCATGTCTCAGAAGCTGCGTGGATGCTGTGTGTGGTGAGAACCAGACTAAGACCATCTTTAGATTAAAGCCCACCAGTCAAGAAGAGCCTGTATGACCCGAGTGAGTGAGGAACCAAGAGACCAGCAACCTAGGTGTCTCACGGCTTTTCACCTCCTGATTCTTGGCTTTCCTGGCTCTACATTCTGCTCTTGAATTGTGTCACGTGCACCTTGATCCTAGAACACGCTCAGCCAGGACGGGTAAACTTCATCTCTTTGCAGCCAGGAAAATCTTAGTAGCAGTTAAGTCTCTGTTACTTACTGTTTTAGGAGTAATTTTTTTTTTACGAGAATATACTGTTATTTACAACTATCATTATGATGTGCCTCATATGTGTGCATGTGTGTGTGTGTGGATCCTTCTGTATGTGGAAACTTATTCATTCGAACTGTGACAGGCTTTTGGTGGCATGTGAAAAGTTTTATGTGCAGTTATTATGAAAAGATTCACATAACTTCTGTTTCTTGCTGTTTACTTGGAATGCTTTCATTTGTTACGGCTCTGAGTAAAAAAATGTGGCACTGTACAGTGGGCCTTAGTGGGCCATTGGTGCCTACCGCTGATGTGCACGCTCGTGCAGACCTCTGAACTGAGCCCCCAATTTGGATGCTGCCTTCCGTAAGCAGTCATCACCTTTGCATAATCCCTCCAGTCTGAGCTCTATCCAGGTAAACCTAGTGAGACGGGGCGAATTTAAAAGGCCACCATAAACTGAGCCATGAATTACCAACAGATCCAGTGGTTCAGGAATAATTTCCTCTCCGGCTTGAAATGTAAGTATGGCTCACTGAGAAGCCGTATTACCTCCTGATTCCAAGGAAGGCCTGTCAAAGCAGAGCTCACTGAGTGTAAAGGTTTTAAAGTGCATTTGTTATAGCTTGCTAGTCTGACTATTAAAGTGAAACACTACACACCGTTAAACCTTCAAACTAGCACTGCAAAAATACTCATCAAAAATACAGCCTCTGGGAGATTTGTTTACTCTAGAAATATGCTGTCTTTGCAATTACTTTTTCCTTAATGAGAGGGCAATGCAGGATTTGTTTCTTTCACTGGAGGGCAAGAAGCCAAATACATGGAATTGCCCTTAAAGTGACATGGCCCGAGCCATTTCCTCGGCAGGGTTCAGAAACCTTCCTGAAAACACTTTAAGTTGTGAAATGAAGTTCCACATTTGAAAACCATTTGTTTTGCCTCAAAATTGTGTATTCTACAAGTTACTGATACATAATATGACAGCTGAAAATGAGAGCCTGAAAGTAAGCCCCTCCACACAAGAGGTTCTGGTTTCCTAAAAGCATGAAGCGATCTACTCCTTTGCATTTGGGATGATCTAAAATTATCAGGCACTGGGGAATGATCATGGGTTGAATCAGTACGGTTTTAAAGCACTCTAAAAGTTTCCTTTAGAACTTTAGAAGTAGAACAGTCACCAATTACTGGAAGAGTCCGTCTCTTTTTGAAAACCCCTACGTGAGTTCCGTCCTTTGGCTGGAGTCTTGAGCGTGGTGTTTACTTGGAGGATGTGTGACCTGCCTTATCGAACAAGGCAGGGTAGAGTTAAGGTGGAGAAAAATAAATAAATAAGTAAACCTTCGGAGGCATTTTCTTGCTTTTCCCATTTAATTTTTCATTTGGGTTATAAATGGCATCTCAGACAGAAGGCAGTCTCCCGGGTTGGGCTGGATCCTCTGCTGGCTTCATCACGAGCATGACGCGTGGAGAAGTCAGCCCTGGGAGAATTAGTGATTGCGTCAAGAAGAAGGGAAGGGCGATCAATTATTCACCACATGCTGCTGAACACGAGAAGCATGACCACGGCTTTTCTCCCACCTTCTCTCCTCTAGACACACAAACAAAGCTCTTGCCACAGCCTACGTGCCATTCAGAGAAATATCCCTTTCAAGCAATTCTCATTTCCTCCACATCCATTGACGTTTAACTTTTTAACTGGACAACTGTAATTAAGGAAGTTAAGTTAACGAATATCCTATCGGTTTGCTTCCTTGTGTTTCTTCCTCTCCATTTAATAAAAAAGAAAAAAAAAAACACACTCAGGCAAGTGACCTTGAGAAAAAATGTATTGCATAATATTCGCCTAGGAAAAGCCTGTCACATAAGTTTGAGTTATTAAAGTTTCTAGGTAATCTCTTGAAGGTAATGTGAAGGGTTTGGTAAATTTCTTCCAATTCTCTGTGTTTAAAAGAGGCACTGTACATCATGAAAAATCACTAGAAATTATCCTGACATTAAAGAACATTCCAGTCATTTTGTCTATGGGAAGATGTTTCTGAGTAAAGTGATGTGGGCAAGGAGGCAACTATTCAGTCGTTATCACTGCTTCATGGCCCATCTCTGCTCATTTATGAAGTGTGTGATCTTGTGCAGGTCACTCAGTTGATCATATTCAAGCTTTCCCCATCTGTGTAACACCTTACCTTCTAACAGTACATACTTCACAGGGTAACGAACACATACTTCACATTTATTCTAACACAGAAGAAGTGATATGGTTTGAAGAAGGTGGTTTGTAAAAATGTTTAAGTGATGTTACTTCGTATCTCCCTCTGTATGGCTGTTGCAAAATTGTTCTGCATTCTGCTGGTTATTAAAACTTATAATGGATCCCATCAGAGGCCAAAAATCAAGGTATTACTTTCTCTCAGATTTTCATGTTCTCTTTATTTCTTCTGCTTCTGAAAGAAGCAATTATGGCTTCTTTCAAAATTTCTTTGTTCTATTGAGCTCTATATTTGTTATATAGATTTATCATTACTGAGACTCAGTTTGCCAGGAACTGTGCTATGCTATTCTTGGCTTATAGGATCTTTTTGTATGCTTACAATCATCCTGGGGGGCGGGGGGGAGTATCAGAATTTCCATTTTACAGATGAATAAACTGAGACTCAGAGGGGTGAAGTATCCTCAACCCCAGGCCTGTGGAAGTCCACATCAATGCTCTCAAATCTTTAATGTACAGGTAAATCACCTGGGGATCTTGTTAAGATGCAAACTCTGATGCAGCAGTTCTGAGATGAAGCCTGAGGATCTGTGGTTCAAGTGAGCTCCCAGGTGTTACGAGTGCCACTGGACCTTGGACCGTACAGAGCATAGCAAGACTCTGAAACACCATTGCACCAACTTTAAATTTAGACAATGAACACTCAGGAAATATCAATTAAATAAAAAACAAAACACTAGTCTAAGGATGGAGAAAGAAAAATTCTAGTGAAAAAATGACCCCTGCTGATTTGTTCAGGTGGAATTTTCTGGAATTGGGGGATAAATTTTTGTTGGGTCCATGTCATAGTAAGAGAAGTTATTTGGCTCTTTGACAAATGGCCTTTGTCATATCATGTGTTTACCTTCATCGGGTCAATTCCATTGACCTTCCTGAGCCCCAGGCCATATTTGACCTTCTAGAGATTCTTGACCATCCAGTAGATGAGGAGATACTGTTTTTTCCAATTGGTTACATTTCAGATCCCTTCCTTATGCGTATCTCAGTCTGTCTGACAGAGTACCAGCATTAAAAGTCATCTTGGGCTTGGATAAGATACAAGTAGAGTTAAAATAATAGCAGCCTAACATTAACAAAGAAGAAAGAGGTCATGGGAGAAAAGAGGAGAAAGAGAGAGGAGAAAGGAGGCAAAACACAGCAGAGAAGAAGAAGGAAGATAAACACGAAGACCACAGGATTTAGCGTTGTTGACGCATCCAGGAGATGAGAGTTGTTAACAGGGCGAGAGAACAAAACCCAGGAGCTAGTCTGTCACCTGCTTTCATCCTGAGAACAGTATGTGTCCTCCTCCACTGTGTGACTCAATCCATGGACACTTTCTCTTTGGCAGGTGGCTGCCCCGTGATTTCATTTCCGAATAGCTTGCTCTTTGTTCCTCTCCTTGGAAAAAAATAGTGAAGGAGTCAGATAGCAGCGGACAGTAAAGAGGATCTAATATGTGCCAGGCACTGTGGTGCCCCAGAGAATGCGGACCCTGACCTCATGGAGCTGAGAGACTAGTGGGGGAGCCAGGGGGCACAGGCAGATGCAGCCGTTTCCACCTAGGCTCTGTCCTAACACACCCTACACTTCTGGCTTCTAGCCTGTGATTCCCAAATCTTCCTTTTCTGGTTTTTATTTATAAGCGCTTGGTATAGGACCACTAATTGTTCTTTGTAAGTGTGTGTTACAACTAATAGAAAAAAATTAAATGGCTTTTCATCACTGTGTTGAAACAAATGTATACAGGCATGCATGTGCCTTTGTGTCTCTTTCATCATTGCATGATTTTGGATTGTGTATTTTGTATGAGTGTGGTTAACGTAGATTCTGATTGTCCATCTAATTATCACTGAGCTTATTAGTAGACGCATCCAAACCAGATAAGGCCAGCAGAGTTGTGTGTGACAACAGAAGCCATGTAAGTGAAGCAAATTCCTATATTCTAAATGGTGGAAGTTACCTAAGCCAGAGGTGATATAAATACATGCTCTTATAAATATATGTTCATGATTTATTCAGTCAACCCTTGAGTATGGTTCTAGCATAACAAAGCAAAAATCAGTGCAGACCTGTAACCTCTATTTATGGAGCTTACAGACCAGTAGGAGAGACAGAATAATAATGTGAACAGGTTTGCACAAACCAAGAACGTGTTACAAAATACTCTGGAGCATAAAACAAAGGAATCTGAACAAGGGCGGATTTCAGGGGATGAGGCTTCTCCTAGCAGGTGCTTGGAGCTGAGATCTAAAAGATAACCAGGAAGCTGAGGGTAGAAGCAACACCCTGCTGTGGAAGAGAGCATGCCATTTCCCAGGCACTCAACAGTCCGTGGGTCTGGAGGGCAGAACATGTAGCAGGGACATCAGGCAGAGGCTGCATGTAACCTGGGGTCACTTGGATACGTGGGTTGGCAAGGACCCTCTATCAAAGCCAAGCCAGCAATATTTGTCTGGCTGAGCTCTAAACACAGTCATTTAGGTATGCGGGGGAGGAGTGCGATACGAATACCAGGAAAGACAGTTCCCAAATTTCTTTCAGTCACTTTGTCCTGTGGTTCCATATTGCGTTGACCTTAGGTGCCCAGGTCAACGTGAGCTTTTATTGATTCTGAGTTTGCACAGAAGTCCTTTGCTGATTTCTGTGCCCTCTAATGCTGCAACAGAAACTGAGACGAAGGGAATAGAAAAACAACCTTCAGTTGGATTTGCATTATAATCTCTTATATAACAAAAACAATGGCGTTTTATGTGGAATTCTATGAGTTGTTCATAGGCACTGGGATCAAGCAATATATTTTTTATGAGGGCCATTTCAAATGGTTGTGCAAATTGTGCAGGGGGCGTATTGTGTGACAGACCAGTGGTCACCTTTTTCCTTGCCTCAGACTTGCCCACCCTTACTATCTTAACTGAATTTAGTTATTCTAGTCCCATGAGAGTCCTCAGTCCCACAGTCTTATATACATAGACTTCTGGTGACACCATTAGCCCAAGTACACCCCCATCTCCAGCACATCTCCTGTGATGTGCATTTACCGCTTAGCCTTCCGTTCTAAAACGTGTTGTGATGTAAGTCCCAAATACATTAAAATGAGCCAAGATTTTATTGAGCACCAACTAACTGCAGATACTGCCATATTCATTCATTAGTTCATCATCTATTCATTCATTTAATATCACCTGGGTGCCTATTATAAGGTTATAGAAGCCCCAGGGATACACTAGTGAGAAAACAAACGTGGGTCTAACATTTGTGGAACTTGTAGTCTGTAGCACAGCATTATTCCGAGCATCAATTAAGGCAATAGATGAGAAAGAACTCTGAAAAATGACAAATATTATACATGCATTAATCATTGTATTCACTACCCTCATGCTTAAGCAATTCAGATTTTCAGGGCAACTACGTTAACATCACTAAAACATGTAGAATAAATGTTACAGAAAAGGATAGAGTCGGGCGATGTATTTCATACTCTAGTCCACAAATGTAGCAAAATTCCAAAACAGGTATTTCAAGTTGCTGTGGAACAGAGAGATTTCTTGGAGAAGATAAAACTTGAGCTGGCAGACAGAGAAACCGATAGAGGACTTTTCATAAAGGATTACCAGTACCTCCCTGCTCTCTTGACCCTCGGAATGTTTCATGAATAAGAATGCCCATGGTAGCCCAGTGCATTATTTTGATATATTTAACATGGAGATTCCATTGTGTGACTGCCATTATAACTGAAAGGACTGGATCTAATTACTTCTCTAAAAGCGTGGGTTTGAAGCAGATTTAGAGATTTCACTGCTCCTTAAAACTAAACGGAAAAGAAACGGATTGTTTTACAGAAGAGAAAGAAAGGTGAATGATTTCTTCTACTGGAAGTGCAGTAGATAACCTGTTGTTTCCTCTGCCTCTGTTGAATTATAGTGTGGTCAGTTGGAATTGATATTCAGGTCAAAATCATTCTTTGAAACTGGTAATTCTTTGTGGATATAATCTGTTCCTTATATGTTACTTTAAGACATTTTCAAAGGAACATCATAGGTTTCCAGAAAAATTTTTGGCCATTTCAACTCTCATGAAACAAGAACATAAAACAAAATGATTAGTGAAATTGGTGACAAAATGTTTCACATTTGTTGAAATAAAAAGCAGTGGTATGTTCCATTAAAAAATGCATAAGAAACAAAAAACACCTCCAACTGGGATTCTGACTCACTATTTTCTTCTTATCTCCACGTGGGCTCTTTAATATGATACTAATTTTAGAGTAAATATGGATGTCCCTTGGAAACCAAAAGCCTTTGAAGAAAAATGTTAAAATATATGTTAAGGTTATGTATGATAGAGCAGTTTTGATTTAAAACCTTTTTTGTATAACCATAGTAGTTACGAACATCTAACTACCTATTAAGTTTATTTTGTTTCCATATTTAACCCCAATTACCCTGTGCAGGGGAATTCTTTAAAAAATTAATTCCCTCTCTCACTTTTTTTTTTCCTGCTTCTGCAAGCCTTTTTCTCCTCATGTAAATTACAGCAGGTGCACAAAATTGAAGACATCACAATTAAATGTAATCAAATATTTTAGGCACTAATGAACAGCTCCAGGAAAACAAGTCAAAAGAAAAAAAAAAGCCTTTAAGTGAGTGGATTTTCAAACACCCAAGGCACCATAGGACCAATTAAGAGAGTCAGATACCAGGACACATACTGACATTAATTATCTCTGAGTTCAGGGAAATAAAAAATAAAAGCAACAATTATCATAATAAATCTCCACACAGTGCTTGTAAGTTGTGCTAATCTACAACACACCTGGGTTTCAGATATTTAAGGCGAATACTCAATCAGTTGGTAACGACCTCACAGAGGGGCTCATGGGACATTTTTTCCTTCCTGTGATCTGCCAATCAGACAGAGGGGCTAAAATGATGTCCAACAGCTATGTCTGCTTTATTTCATATCACTCACATGAGTTGCAGAGAGAAACACTGCATAATTTATTCAATAAAGTAAGTCACAAAGCCAGTATTCTCTTTAGGGGATGTTTATTTTAAAAGAAGGAAAAGTCAAGAATAGATATTCAAGGTAAAAATTTGAATCGTTGGAGTCTCAGAGTCCCAGGACGTCTCTGTAAATTTATTCTCCCTGAAGCCATAACGAATCTTACTAAAGAGAACAAATATTTCAGTCTGGGAATATGGGTTTTCATTTTTTAAAAATGCACAGGAGGGGGCAGAGAAAGAAAGCTAAGTGCCGTAAGCCAAGAGGAAGAGAAGAAAAAAACACCTTGTTATTAAAATTGATCTAAATTCAATTGATAATTTGAAAGAAGAACATAATATTTTAACCCCCCCCAAAAAAGAGTATATATAAAAGTTAGAAAGTTGCTAGTTTTCTATAATCAGGGAAGAGACTAACATAAGTATCAATTATTGGAAAGAATTGTACAAAATTAGGTTGAAAGCCCTCACTGTGGTCCTGGTATAAATGTAAAATTACCAACTCATCTTTCTAAATGTTGGCATAATAATTTAATACATTAATATGTGTCATTGTACCCCTGGGAGATAAAAAAAAAAAAAAAGATGTGTTTTTGTCTTCTTGTCCTCTTCTTTCTGTACTCATGAAGATTACTTTCTTCCTGAGGAAAGACATATTTAATTCATGTACAATTTTAAAATTTTGTACATCAATTTCAGTATTTGGGACCATGAAGCTTATCCTGAAAATGTAATATTTTGCCTCCTTAATCAGTTAAGGACTGTGATGATATGTGTGGTAATTTCTTCAGTGTCACAAAATATGCATTAGATGGTATGTGATGTTTGTATGTATATCTTTTTGTGTATACGGTTTTTGAATATGTTTATAACATAATACAAAACAAAGAGCCACATATGTAAGTGTACTTAGGATTTTAAAAATCATTCTGTTTCTTAGCCCTATAGTTGCAGTAGAGCTTCTAATCTGAAATTGGAGAAAGCAAAGTGTGCAATTCTTTAAGTACTACTTATTAATTCACTATGGAAATTCATTTTTAAATTATGCACTTCGTAAGATTTTGATTTCTTGAAAATTATATGCCTTCAGATTAAACAGCAAATGTTTAGTGGCAAAATATGAATTATTTTCATTGTACATCTGCACCTAGCTATATAAACTGTGGCATGGTCAAATGTTTGGTCAAACGTTTAGTCCACCTTTCCTTTTTTTAAAATGAATACTTTAATAATAAATAATTTGAATAAATAATTTAAAATTATAGCCTTGAGTTCTGAAAATGTTTTCTAGTGTTCTATTAAATCTAGAAAACATAAAAAAAGACAGATTTTATTAGATCAAAATTTAAAATGTATTTATATGAAAATGCATGATAGAAAAGATATAACAAAAAATTAGAGAAAAAATCATAACACATATAGCAAAGAGTTAATAACTTTAGTTACTAAATAAATAACTTAAACAAACCATTTAAAGAATATTTTTAGATGCCCAATTATAAAACTTCTAATTAATTTGAATTTCTTAAAAAAGAGAATAAGTTAGAATATAAAATGGTGCTAGAATTTATAGTAGTTTAGGAAATGCACACTTAACAATGACATTCTGCAAATGTCAACTTTATAAAAATTAAATCAATTGATAATACATAATGCATTAGTTACTATCATAATAATAAATGACTAAATATAAATTATCTTTATTAAAGGTTTCTATTTATAATATTTTTATTAGAGAAAATTAGAATCATTTCATAGGTCCATCATTTAGAAATTGAGTAAATAAGTTGTGGTGCATCTATAAACACATTATATTAACCATTAAAAATTAGAATTTTAAACTTAACATGAAAAAATTCTATAGCATCTTTTTGAGTGAAATTAGCAGGCATTTAAATATTTCATAGTATTATCTTATAAATTATACAATATGTTTTAATCAAGGAGCATGTATGTATATATATATATATTTATATATATGCATACAAATACATTTATTATGTAAAATAAACTGTTATGGTAAGAGTAGCTGAGACTAGGAGCTAGGTTGAAAGGCTCTATTCCCTGTATATATGTCTGTATTTTTCAAATGATTTTAAAAATCAGAAAACTATCCACATAAATTATTGACATTTCTATATTTGCACATACTGGTTTTTTTTTTTTTTATCATATTCGTATCACTAGAGATTTGTCTTTCTCTTTTTCTTGTTTTTAATTTTTTCTATTATGACTAATATTATGATTAATAGTTACATGCACAAGTATTTTTTAAATTTGATATTATTCTTTTAGTAAACTGGAATGACTGGGCCAAAGAAAAGAAATAGTTGGGTTTTTTTAGTATCAGTGGAAAAATTACTTTTCCAAAATACACTAATAGTGTATACTTCCATCACAGTATTGGAAAAAGAGTAACAAAGCTCTTACTTGTTATTACTCTTTGAATTTCAGGGAGAGAAAGATCAACATTTATGTATTTTTAATGCATTTTATACACCAAAGAACACAGAATAAGTAATCAGAATACTTTTATTCAGCTCTGCAACTGATATACAACCTATGTCTTTCATAAAAGTTTGGACTGGAATAAAAAAATACCACCAGTCACTTCCAAATTAAAATTCTATGGTTGAAAATAAAATGCATTCATTTTTTTTCTCCCCTCATTGTTTCAAATCAACAATAGACATGTTTTGTTGACCATGTATATGTATATTATAATTGAGCAAACATTGAGATGACAATCAGCAATTTTCACGTAAATCCAGATTTATGATTTCTGAGAACTCCGAAGGTCTGGCATCACTGGCCCCACATTTCAGGTGGTGAGCATGAGCTGGGCCTGAGTAACAGGAGGGGCGGGGTGATGCTCTCCAGTCAGCTGCGGTCTCTACCACTCCCTGTTTATTTCCCTCGACACTGTCTAAAGGAGTTAATTGCCATTTCAGTTGCATTGAACTCTTGCTTTCCTTTGGTAGGAAAATACCTCTTACACTGTTTGGCCTCACTCATTCGCATGCAAATGATTTGCAAGTATTTGTTTACATCCCACTTCTGCTCTGCTTAACGTGCTTCAGTTTCAAGAACCAAGTGAACAAAGGATATCGGACTTTGCTTTGCCCTGACATGCTATAATCAAAAATCTAAGTTTTCTGACTGGACTTGTTGTTTACCCTTTAACTTCAGTGTTCTCCTTTGTAAACTCGTAGTCCTGGAACTTCCCGACATAAGGCTTTGCCGTTTTGGACCTGTGGTTTTTTTCTTAGGAATATGTTTTTTCTTTGTTAGCCAATATAATAGCTTTCATTTCTGTAATGCTAGAATGTTTTCAAGTCTCCTTTTATATTTTATATGCCCCATGATTGGTACCATTTCATTATCCAGTTTAAGAAATTCATCTAAATTGCAATTCTTCTAATAAGGTGTTTCTCTTTATTAAGGATATTTAGAGACTTATTTGTAATTGAACAAAGCTGAAAGTCTGAATAAAATGAAAAAGCATATGGTAAGCCTTTAAAAAACGATCATTCAATACATTTAATAAAATGCCACTGCAGTTTTCTTAATAAATGTAAAAAGAATATTGGGACATTTCACATCATTAAAGTCACACGTGTCTATTAAGCCTTTGCATTTAATTGAGGTTTAAAACCATGGAACAATTGTAAATTTTAAGAGCCTGGAAAGGACTTCTTTTTTTTTTTTTTTTTTACAATTAACCATGCATTTTCTTTTAACAAAAAAATCATTAAATACTTTTTTTTAATGACTTTCTGCTTGCTTTTTTTTTGTTTTAATTTTACTCTCCAGTGGGCCACATCCCACAATCAGTACTAGGAGGGGAAGAGGAATGAGGATTAAAAAGAAAGGATTAGAGGGAGGTATGTGGAGAAAAAGAGGATGAGTGATGTGTTTCCCTTGAATATTTTATTTTCTTAATTGAAAAAAAAATGCTTAGAACCCAGAGACACCAGCCACTAAATCTTTTTTTTTTTCGTATGTACAAAATAGGTCAATGAATTTGTTTATTTATTTCAAAAATTACCCTGTTATGTGGAGGGACAAACAAAAATGTCTATTTCTGCCTCCATCTTTCATTTCTTTATACAAGTGCTAGTACCAAGGGAAATATATGAAACATTATACCCAGTGGTATCTTGTTCGAAACCATGAAAAAAAAAAGAGGAAGAGGGTTCAGTTTTTTCAAGTAAGATAGGATGAATTAAGTTTGTAAAGTTCTTAAGACGTACAAAGTCATCAGTAAATAATTTGCTTATAAGAAATAAGGTATAGCTATCCTGATTTGTTTTCTTCCCTTTCCTTCTTTTCTCTCAACTCCATGTACTCAGAAAAAAGATGTTCTTTTTTAGTCCTGAAAAAGCGAAGCCTGTATCCCAGGAGACTGAGAGGTTTTCCCAAGAGACTTATTCAGACAGTCTGGTGTCAGGCTTATTATTGCAAAAATTAGTCTAATAATTTTAAAACCAGAAGAAAAACTCCTGAATTTATATCTTATATCTTCCTCTTCTTGTCTCTTTATGTAGCTTGTGTATAAATTCTTATATCTGGAATTTTCAGTGATTATTTTTTAATTTCTGGATTTTGTATTTAAATGTCTTGAAAAAATACTTGAAGTACATACCTTGATGGATATAGGTAGATACATATCTTGACTTTTCATGAAGAGCTCTTTACCTCCTTAACTTTTAAATTCATTTTTGCTACCTAGTTAAACAAATTTAATAATGTACTCAAGCTACTCAAATTCATGTCACTCTTAACACTTAAAAAAAATGATCCCTAAGTTATTAGGCTCAGTTCTTAGCTAAAAATAAGTTATCCTCTTCATACAATGAGAATTTTAAAAGGAATGATTGGATCCATTCCTCTACTTATTTTAAAAGTGACTTTCTTTTTCCTTTTTTTAAACAACTTTTCACAAAGTGCATATCGTGAGGTGACTTGTATTAGAATTTTTCTTAATATTTTGATTAAAACCTACATGTTGCATTTATACACAACTGGAATATTTAAAAGATAGATTTACTGTGTAAGGAAAACAGCTGCTGAAATGTAGGGTTTAGAGATTACTCACTCATTTTCTTTTTATTATGTTATTTGATCTTTTTAGGAAACTCCCTTCTGAAACGTCACTCTTTCTAATGTTAATTTAAAGAAACGTATCACTTATTGGCCTTCAAACTGGCAAGAAATTGAGGACATGGTTTGTGGTATACAGATTATTCAGTTCCAAGGATCTGAGCTAGAAGGAGTTTGCGCAAGTTGCTCTATTCACTTAACAAATATTTGCCATTCTCCTTGTGCTACAAGCAGGAACCAGACAGGCAAAGCCTGCCCTCCTGCACCTTGTTTCAGATCTGGGGCTGGGGCTGGGGTGGGGGGATCTCACAGAATAAAGACACAAAAATGATTGTTGCTTATTGTGATAACCATTATGAAGGAAATATGTATGGTGCAAAAATGGAGGCAGAGAATTTATTTAACATGCATGAGGAGGTCTCTCTGAGAAAATCATGCCCAAGCTAAGCTGAGACATGAAAGGGAGAGAAGATCCAGAAGGAGAAAGTCTTCCCCATAGATAGTGGACACGTCCTCATTTGGAAAAAAGTTAGGACGTGTTAAGGACTGATAAAAGGTTGGTGTGGCTGAAGCCAGACTGCACACAGTGTGCATACCTTGAGGAGAGACGGGAGAGAGAGAGGGTTGAGGGCCAGATACTGCAGGTCCTTTTAGACCACGGTAAGCAGTTTTAATTTTGAATATTGATGAATACATTTGTATGTTATACAGAAGAGAAAAATATTACATGTAAGATGGCAGGAGTGAAAGGTAATTTAAAATAAATTTAAAAAAATAAAATAAATAAACTCTAGCTTATATAGTGGGAAAAAAAATCACTTACTAAAACCCTACTGTTTTATCTAGTTATTGCCAGAGATTTTTCTGTTTAGAAATAATCTGTAGAGTTGCTAATACAATCTGGATTTCTTTCAAAGCTTTTAAGATTGGCCACGTACGATCAGAGGACACCCCAAAACAAATTCACCTTCAGTAAAAGAGCATAAGAAATATACTAATCAAGTCATTTAGCATGAATAGAAATAGAATGGGTTTCACCAACATACTTCATTGTAAAAATTAATTTTACGTTTTGGGTACTTCCAAATGTTGAAAAAGGAACTATCTGGATAATGTATAAACAGATGGAGCATAATCTAACAGTGATGTTGTAATATCTTCATAAAAGAAAAAGCATACAATTCTGCTGTAAATCATTTAAAGGGGATTTATGGCACATAAATCGTGAAGACACTCAGAATGACAAATTTCACACAGCCACCAAGAGTTTCCTCTTTTTCTGATAGAACCGCCTTTTGAATTCAGACTCCTGTATCAAAAAGCCTTTATTTTATTGCTTACATTTGTTCCTTCACTAAAATAATGAGGAAAATTTATTGTCACACTTTGTCACCATGTACTTTTTATATCCTTACAGGGAGCTAATTCTGATATTTTTGTACTTTTTACGGAGTCTTTATCATTTCATCCATCCCTGGAGTTTAATTCTTTGTGTTCATCCAGATGTTTAAAAAAAATAAATATTTAAAATAAATACAGTTATTGCTGCCATTTTCTCCAAATATGTCACAGTAATTTTAGATTGAAAGCATGTGTGTGTACATGGGCTGAGTTAGGTTTATTATCTATAACAGGCACTTGGAAGTAAAAGCCTGCAAGTACTATATAGCAGTGAGAAAATCCAGGTAGAGGGGTTGAATTTTCTTTGTTGTGGGTCTTCAAAAGTAGAAGTAAATTATATTACAAATAAGATAGTTGAGAGATAATTTAGTTGGAAGATTTTTTTTAACATTTTTTATTGATTTATAATCATTTTACAATGTTGTGTCAAATTCCAGTGTTCAGCACAATTTTTCAGTTATTCATGGACATATACACACTCATTGTCACATTTTTTTCTCTGTGAGTTATCATAACATTTTGTGTATATTTCCCTGTGCTATACAGTGTAGTCTATTCTACAATTTTGAAATCCCAGTCTGTCCCTTCCCACCCTCCACCCCCCTGGTAACCACAAGTCTGTATTCTCTGTCTGTGAGTCTATTTCTGTCCTTTATTTACGTTTTGTTTTTGTTTGTTTGTTTGTTTTTGTTTTTGTTTTTTAGATTCCACATATGAGCGATCTCATATGGTATTTTTCTTTCTCTTTCTGGCTTACTTCACTTAGAATGACATTCTCCAGGAGCATCCATGTTGCTGCAAATGGCATTATGTTGTCAGTTTTTATGGCTGAGTAGTATTCCATTGTGTAAATATACCACATCTTTATCCAGTCACCTGTTGATGGACATTTAGGCTGTTTCCATGTTTTGGCTATTGTAAATAGTGCTGCTATGAACATTGGGGTGCAGGTGTCATCCTGAAGTAGATTTCCTTCTGGATACAAGCCCAGGAGTGGGATTCCTGGGTCATAGGGTAAGTCTATTCCTAGTCTTTTGAGGAATCTCCACACTGTTTTCCATAGTGGCTGCATCAAACTGCATTCCCACCAGCAGTGTAGGAGGGTTCCCCTTTCTCCACAGCGTCTCCAGCATTTAAATGACAGCTGGATTTGAAAGATCTTATCAGTTGAGGAAGAAAAGTGAAACATCTCAACACTACATGCATATTTGCTGATGTTGCTTTAAAACATATTCACTCACTTCACAGTCCTATTTAGGTCATCTCTCCATTTCTTATCAATCTATCTATCTATCTATCTACACCCTCTTGTAGGGACTAGGTCAAAAACATAAAGACAAAAGTTTTTATAAAAATCATACTGCCCGATTTTTTCCCTTCCAATCCAAATAGCAGTAAAAGTTTGCAAAATGCTTAACTTAAACCAGATTTCTAAATCGGAATGCGAGTACCCATTCATCAAATAAAGTATGCCATTCAGAATTATCCCGTTTTGAGTTATAACTTTTTAAAGAAAAAAATAGTAATTTGTTGCATGTGTTTTGAAAGCATTATAAAATGCAGTTCTATGTTTTAATGCTAAAAGTTTCTTACTTTGTATAAACAAAGGAATGCCTAGAAAAGGGGAATTGAAAGAAAAATTATCGGCCATTTTTATCCTTCCCTATATTGTTGGAGGAAAACTTTCTGGTTGATAATGAGGCTTAAGAAATCTCCTTGGATCATCATAATCATTACTGTAGAAATTAGGCAAGCAAATGAATTTGAATGATGTTTTCATTTCTATTTCTGGTGAAGTTTTCTTTATTTTTTGGACCTCAACTGTGTATATTTATGAATCTCAGGACTAAGGATGCAGTAATGCCATTATTTCATTCTCAAGAAAACATTAGCCTATTTTCCTTCTGATCAATTAAAATGTATCAGTATTCTGTAAGAAAACGTAGAAGTACTGCTTGTGATAGTTATCAATTACTAGGTACCAACTTACTTGAAAATTTACAGCTTAAAATAAAAAACATCTTAATAATAAGACAAGTAGACTTGATTTTTTAAATTGGACAAAATATTTGAATAGTCATATGTCCAAAGAAGATATGCAAATTGGCTAGTAAACACAGAAAGGTGCTCAAAGTGATTAGTCATTAGGGAAATGCAAATCAAATGACAATGAAATACCACGTCACACTGACTAGGACAGCAAATTTCAAAAGGTAGATAAGTTTTGGCGAGGATGTGGAAAAATTGGAACCATCACATGCGCTGGCGGGAATGTAAAATGGGGCAGCAACTTTGGAAAACAGCTTTCAATCTAAAATTACTGTGACGTATTTGGAGAAGATGGCAGCAATAACTTTATTTTAAATAAAAAGTAAAAGTATATTTAATTTTTTTAATCATCTGGATGAACATAAAGAATTAAACTCCAGGGATTGATGAAATGATAAAGATTCCCTAAACACTCAAAAATTTAAAACAGAGTTACCATATGATCCACAATTCCATTCCTAGGCACATACCCAAGAGAGGAAAAGGCATACACCCACTAAAACATACATCCACCAAAAAAACTTAAAGTGAATGATCAAAGCGACATTATTTATATATATATATTAGCCCCAAAGTGGAAAAAACGCAAATCTCTCTCTGCAGATGAATGGATATCCATACAGTGGAATATGATTTGGTAATTTGCAAATACTAACTACTATATATAAAGTAGATGCAAAACAAATTTCTTCTGTATAGCCCAGGGAACTATACGTAATATCTTGTAGTAACCTATAATGAAAAAGAATATGAAAACAAATATATGTTTGTATATGTAAGACTGAAGCGTTCTCCTGTACACCAGAAATTGACACAACATTGTAAACTGACTGTACTTCAATAAATAAAAAAAAAAAGGTAAAATAAAGAGAAATGGAAAAACACAGGCTATAACATGGATGACCCTCAAAAACACTATTTTAAGCAGAGTAAGCCAGTCATAAAAGACCACGTATTGTATTATTCCATTTGTATGAAATGGCCATAATAGGCGAACGCATAGAGACAGATGTAGGTCAGTGGTTGCCTAGGGCTGAGGCGTGATGGGGAGGTATGCCGTGGGGAGTAACCGGTATTGGGTAAATGTTTATTTTTAGGATAATGGAAATGTTCTAAAGTTAGATTAAGGTAACAGTTGTGCAACTTTGTAAATATATTTAGAAACACTGAATTGAATTCAAATTGGCAGACTTTAGGATATATAATTTACATCTCAAAAAAGATACTCTGATAAAAACAACAAGCATTTTTATTATCCTACCATTTTTTATGGGTATGGAGTTTAAGAACAGCTCAGCGGGTTGGTTCTGGCAGTGTCTTCTGTGATGTTGCAATCATAGCGTCATCTGGAACTGCAGTCACTTAAAGGCTGGCCTGTCAGGGCTGGAAGATTTGCTTCCACTTGAACTCACCCCTGTGGCTGTTAGCAGGTAGCCTCAGTTCCTGTGTCTCTGCATGGGGCAGCTTGAATCTCCTCGTAACATGGGAGATGGCTCTCCCCAAAGCAAGTGAACCAAAAGGAAGGCAGGAACCACAAGATCTTTTATGACCTAGTCTCAGATGTCACTCCTTGTCACTTCTACAGCATCCTAATTGCTACACAGACCAGCCCTGTTTACTGTGGAGGATGCTACACAAGCCTGGATGTTTACAGTTAGCTTCTCTCATCATATTTTCTAACCTCAAATTAAAATGCATGTTTTACAATAAAACAGTATTTGAAATAGGGAGAGCTCCGCAGAATTTGAGATGTATATTTCCTACCATATTACTCATGACTTGACTTTTAAAGCCCTACTTCTCAACTTAATTTACTCTGTAGAAAGAGTCCATTAGAATATTATCATATTTGCTCTCCTGGACATAAAAGGATCTTATGCTATTAGCCCCACATTTCCTAATGAATTTTACAGAGATTTGAAAAAAATTTTTTGGATGGCAACTGAGATGTTCAGGGAATTATTAATTACTGAGTATTTGTTTAATTGGACAAGATAACAAGGTTACTTAAAATAGTTGTTTCTAAATTGCAACGCTCTAGGAAAAGCGATTATTTAGCAGGATTGTATTTACATATTTTCCCCTGTGGTTTGCAAGCTGAAAAGGTGCTGACATTTGTATTTTCTACTGTTTACTTTTTTAAATGGCACTTGAATTTAGTTTAGAATAACTGCATACACAAAATGAAAGTTAACCATGGCGTAGACAATGTATTTTCTTTAGTCTTCTTTTTTAATAATTTTTTTTATTGACGTATAGTCAATTTACAATGTTATGTTAATTTCCGGTATACAGCAGAGTGATTCACTTATACGTATATCATTTTTCATATTCTTTTGCATTGTAGGCCATTACAGTGTGTTGAATATAGTCCCCTGTGCTATACAACAGGACCTTGTTCTTTATCTATTTTATGTATAGTAGTTATTTAGTATCTGCAAATCCCAAGCTTGCTCTTATACTAGGAGAACAAAACGAGGATATGTTACACACACATACAGATCAGAATTACAGATTATCTCTCTTCTGTTTTCACATACTATTTTTTATAAATCTTTCAGAACCCACCATGTCCTCTCCTCTATTACCTGTTAAGTTTCATTTTTTTTCCACCACTATACTCCCATAGTGTCTGGGTATCACTCTGTCATTTCAGAATTTACTCAGTGATCTGGCTTAATATCTAGACTGAAACTTCTTATGGGCTTTGGCCTTTATCGCTGCACCTCCCAACTTATTGTAAAACCTTGCCAGTTATAGGCATTCAGCAAATGTGGGTTGTTTACTTAGAGCTGGAAAGGATATACAACATCATCTTTTCCAGCCTCCTGCACTAACACAGAAATGCCTTCTATAGCTGTCCTGACAGAGGGCATCCAGCTTCTGTTTGAACAAATACATTGATAGGAGGATGCTTGGAATCTTATTAAATAGGTCATAAGTTGTTGGTTTTCTATTTTTGTAATGATGTTGAAGCAAACATGTCTCTCTCTGACTTGCAATTATCAATCTTATTTTTATTTTTATTAGCAATTAAATATATCTTTAAGACTTCTAAGTAGTATCGTTTCTGTTATGTTCTATTATGTTCATACAGTTCTATTATGACCCCAAATGATATTATTCCTTTGTCTCCTGCTCATACCCTTCCTAAACCTACCCCCAGGTCTTCTCCTAAGATGGAAGGAACTAGATCTCATTTAGTTCAGCTCCTAATTACTGTTTAATTTATTTGCATATAGCATATTAATTTGTAATATCATTAACATATGGAAGGGACAGCCATAACTGCAAAGTAAGAAGTGGTATCTATGCAATTCAATATTATTAAGACCATCTTTAAAAAAAAAAGTTTTATTTAACTATAGTCAATTTACAATGTCATTTTAGTTTGAGGTATACAGCTTCAGATTCTTTTCCATTATAGTTTATTATGACACTGAATAGAGTTCCCTGTGCTATACAGTGGGTCCCTGTTGTTTTATCTGTTTTATGTATGGTAGTGCTCTTCTGTCAGTCCAACACTCCTAATTTATCCCTCCCCCTCCCCTTTACCCTTGGGAACCACAAGTTTGTTTCCTATGTCTTTGAGACTGTTTCTTTTTATAAATAACTATATTTGTCATTTCTTTTGCTTCCACATATAAGTGATTTCATACACTATTTGACTTTCTCTGTCTGACTTACTTCACTTAGTGTGATAATCTCTAGTCCATCCATGTTGCTGCAAATGGTAATGTTTCATTCTTTTTTATGAATGAGTACTATTCCATTGTGTGTGTGTGTGTGTGTGTGTGTGTGTGTGTGTATCACATCTTCTTTATCCAGGCATCTGTTGATGGACATTTAGGTTGTTTCTATGCCTTGGCTATTGTAAAAAGTGTTGAGCATCTTTTCATGTGCTTGTTGGCCAGCTGTGTAAGACTATCTTCTTTATTTAATAAAACCCCAAATGTGTTTCTTGTTCAGCGTATCCTTGTGGTTACAGAAATACAGAGAGTCTGCATTCCTGTTTTTCTCAATATCTCCTTTGAACTCATTAACAATGTATTTTATTGCTACCAATTAAACCTGAAACTTTTCTCTTCTTCAATATATTAGATGGCTCTGAAAAATATGGAAGTATTATAAATAAGGCAGAATAAAAATAAATTATATTTCATCGGTTTAATAGTAATTGTCAGCATTTATGAGCGCTTAATGTGAGCCACTTTGCCACATATGTCACATATCACGTTTTTACTCAGTAGGTTCACACAAGAACCAACATAAGAAGCATCAGTATTATCCCCTTATGCAGATGACAAAACTGAGGCTGGCAGAGTTGAGGCCAAGCTACAAACCCAAACAGTGTAACTCTAGAACTCTTGTTTTCTTTCCAATATGATATTAGAATCATTTGCAACTTTGGCTCTATCACCTGTTTTTCTAATTTTGTTTCTAGTGCAAATACAGTGAACATAAAAATATGATAAATACGATTTCTACACAGTTTTCTTCTATTTATCAATAAAAGAGTTCCAAAGATAGTGGCTCAAAATGGAACTTTATTGATACCTAGCTAATCTTCTGTAGTGTAATAGTTAACCCTTTTCCCACCATACAACACTGGTTAGCCGTGATTTATATTTTGCTGGTAAGAGAAAATGTATCGTCCCATATAACAAGAAGTGCATGCCTGAGCATGATGGGCCATGGCTCCTCCCTCTGCTTTTAGCGTTTCTTGCGGTTCTGTTCTTCTCTGCTAATGTTTCTAACCTCAAGCTAGAAAGGAAATGGCTGTAGCTGTTCTAAAAGTTACAAGACAATGTTCAGAAATACATTTCTGTGTCTTTCCTGGCAGGGCAGAATGCTCTTTCTAAGTCTCCCGGTCACATCTTTGTCCAGGGAAATGGAAACAACAATCATTCGTTTAGACAAAAGCATCTGAATAGAATTAGATGTTAGGGAGTCAAACAAAATGAATATAAGAATTGGTAAGGGCCATATATTTTGTCAAGTCTTCCTTCATCATCAATTCTCAAACACATTATTTTAGGTTCCAGTGAGGAAGAAAAATATTTTGCAATTAAACTATGCCACACCATTGGTTGCAAGATATGCTCTTATTTCATAGATGCTGAATGTGTGGGAAAAATACATGTTAGAATCAATAAAATACAGTATAACCTTAATTTTTTTTCTTACAAATGAGAAAACTAAGGTACAGACATACCAGTTTTGACAATATTGTAAAATTAGAATTTTTGCCCAGATTTGCTTTGCAACGCTATATTCAAAGTTCTTTCCTCAAAGTTCAAGTGACCATTTCCTTGGTCTTTTCTTTTCTTTTTTTCCCCCCCTCTTCTCTGTTGATCTACTTCTGAGCCGAAACATGTCTTTGGTCTTGATTAGATGGTTCTATCAGCCATCCGTTTGAAAACAGCCATTAGGAGCTTCTCGTAAAGGAATGTGTACCGTCTGAAACCAGGTCATTGTTCAGGCCTTCAGTGAAATTCCAGGTGGGGCTATAAACAAACTTGCTCCCTAGAAAGGAAGCCCCAAGTATGAGATTATAACAAAAGAAGGGAGTAAATCCACGTGATTTAGCAAAATTGAACAATTTCATTTTAGGGTGAAAGCCTTTAAATACTAATAAAGGATACAAGAAATAGAGCTTAGAAATATACAGTACATTCGTATGGACATTGGTAAAGTGGCATTCTAACGTAGCAGTTGAGGAAATGGGTTCTGGTGTCAGCCTATCTGGGTAAAGGGATAACAGGAACTAAATCGCAAAGGGTTTTAGTTTCTTTATCTGTAAAATAGGACTAATAGCTGGATATACTTCACAGAACTGTGTGTAAGATTAAATAACATAATATGTATAAAGAGCATTGTGCAGTATCGCAGACACAGCAAGGCCTTGGTGGTGAAAGATGATGACAAAGATGATGATGATAAAAATAGTGCTGGTAGACCTTCCTTTGATAGTTTAGGACACTGTGCCCTTTCTTTATTGCCCTCTGATAGTGTTTCTGATTCCCTATCATGAACAAGGAAAGTGATGTTTTGACATGAAATTAATTTTTGTACATATCCAGACTCCTCAAGCACTAAACAGCTGAAAACCTCAAAGTCCAGAAAATAAAAAATGAACACCCTGATTTAAAATTCTATATATACGACTTCTGATCTATTTGACTTCAAGCAATTACTTAACTTTAATGTATCTCACTTTTTCATCTTTATAATGAGATAAAACTGTTGGAGTTAATCTGAATTCTAATTTAGGTACCATATGTAAATTATCTAGCACAGTTTTTAACATATAGTAGGGACTTAGGAATGGCCACTCAATTTTTGTTTAGAACAACCACAGAAATCTTCAGATACTTCTAATTTATGTATATGAATCTATATTGCCCCAAGCACCAAGATCAAAATGAATAAAAAGCTAATTTCTATTTTAAAATGTCTGTCTCTAGGGTAACAACAATATTATGTTGTACTTTCTTCACAAAATCATATATCAATAATATTAAGTTAAGTGTGGAGGATGTGCTGGCACCTAAATACTGTTTATAACTTACTTCAGTAGATTTATCCTAATTGCTAACAATCTATTTTCAGATAAAGTTTTGAATCACTGATGATTTGCAACTTGGAATCCTCCTATACAGTACATAATTTCAAATACAATACAGGTTATTTTATTGTAATCATGTCATTTCAAGTTTTTGTTGCATATCCTGTGACCTTATCTTCAATGTCACAATTCTCTGTAGAATTAAATAATCTCCTTAAGAATTCAGTTTGATCCCAACAAGAAAACATTATAATAAAGATGTTTCTGTTGAAGAAAATAAATCAGCTGAGGTGAAATAAATGTCCCTTTTTCTGCATTTCAGGGAGTTAAAACTCATCTTTTATCATACAGTGAGAAGTAAAACAGAATCACGTAGAAGTGCCAGCATCAAACCAACCTCCCCCCTTAAACATCTAAGGTTGCAACTCCTCAATAACTACTTGGGGATTTAAAACATCAGACAATTTTACTTGTCTTCTCAGACATTTCCTACCTGCATCTTGATATAATGGGTTTTCTTCTGCATTTTTAAGTGGTGAGCAAAACACAGGCATTTAAGATGGGAATCTCTTAATTCTTATCCTGGTTCCTGGAAAACACACACTCACACACCCACACTGCACAGATTAAGAGAGTCACAGACCATCTGTGTAATTTATTACCAAATAAAAGTTCATAATCTGTTTATAAGCGGTTGTGAAATTGTGACCAGTGTTTTATCATTAGTGGCTTTAATGTTGGAAGGCTGGTATTGATAGACAGGACATGGAATGAATCTGCCAGAGAGAAAGCTTTGTTAATAGTGTATCCAAACATATTGAAAATTCACGAACTGTGCTCCCCACACTGTTTGTTTCAACTGGATCACTACAAAACGTGAGTGAAATGTTATGCCTAAATAAGTAAGATATTATATCAATTTTCTCCTTCCCCCTATTGTTAATGCCTTCTGGTAAAGATCTATTCAAATAAATCATAAACATTACCTTTGAAGCTCTTTAAAACATGCTGCTTCTAATCAAATGCTATTGCATAGTTATTTGACACGAGGAAGCCCTTTGGTGGAAACTACCACCTGGGTATGGAATAAAGGTTATTGTTCCTAAACATTTGTGTAAATGTTTTTGTGTACATATTTTTTCCACGTCCTTCTTCGACCTCCTTTGGATCACTTTGAATCTTGCCTATTTCAGTCTTCCTTTCTCCATGATGCTTTTTAAATTTTTTGACAACTTCCTTCATCCTTCAGTACTTATCCTTCCATGCACCGATGGCCTATTACATGCCTACCATGTGATTGCCCAGGTTTCTTGGTGTTACAGGTAGCGTGCTTAAGGGCTCAAACTCAAATCATTGCCTTCTTCATCCAAGGACTTTCTGTGGCACAGTCCCTGCGGCCACAGTGACAATCTCTACGTTGTACAATGCCAACCTCATTCTCTTCTTTTGTTTTCTGTGTTCAAATAACCCTCCACCTAACCTCAGTCATTCCCCTCGAAATGCAGATGTTTCCGGCTTAGTCAAATCCATTTCACTACCTCCCACTCTACTCTCTAATTTTTCACACTTGTAACCAGTGCCAGAGCCCATATTTAAAAGGAGTGTACGATCTTAAGCTAATCTGCAGACGCTGTTCATCCTTAAGGTCTTGCCTTCTCATCAACAGAAACGGGCTTTCTCTGCACCTTACATCAGCTGGACCAGTCATTCTTAAGTGTGTCTCAGTATCTCCCAGTACGGTATAATCACAGCTCAATATTTAAACAGACTCTGGACATCTGGAATATTCCATTCATCTCTTGAGACTGTTTATTTGAAGAAACATTTTTAGCATTTTGGTGGGCTTTGAGAGTACTCCTGATGTGAACTTGATTGAATAAGACTTTTTTTTTTCCCTTGGTTCTACTTTTGATCCTTTAAAAAGTTAAAATCACATATTAGATTTTAAAATAAATGTTCCTTTTAAGATACCTTTGAAATGTCCTCCACTGGATCTAGTATTTGGATGTGAACTAGAAAATATTCTTTATAAAAACTCCATAAACTTTGAAAAATACAGTGTCTAAATGTTCTTCCTCGGGACTTATTCATGGAATTACTCTTAATTACTAAAGTACAACATATAAAAGCTAACATTAGCATTTCTAATTTAATTTTCTCAAGCAGTCTGACTACCACTCAAGTTTTGCCAATGTTGCCAAAGGTGAAACTACATTTTCTGACAGTAGATGATGAGAATTCCCACAGTGTTCTCATGTTCATGAAGAGCATTTTGTCATTTAGGCATCTGCAACACTGTGTTCGGTTGAGCCATTTTCTACCATTATAGCTTTTTAAATGATGATTCTGTTAGTTAAGTTTCATCACTATCAATTTAGTTGGTTACATAGGTACCCCAGGGTACAGTGTGAGGCATATTTATATTGGAGTAGTAAATAATAATAATATAACAGCAACTAAGCAATAACAACTATAAACTAGAATTTCCTGAGGACTCACATGTAACCAGGTAAGCCATTAAGCACTTGATATAGATTACAGAATGTAATTTTACAAAAACACACCTGAAATAGTTGCTATTATTATTATTCCCAATTTAGGGATAGGAAACACTGAGGCTTAACCACTGAATTATTAGTCTGAGCACAAACTAGAAATCCTAGAGTCTGGGGAGTCTGATTCCAGAGTCAGTATTCTTACTCATTTTATTATAACAAAATTTTGAGAATTGCTGTTCAAAGCCACAGGTTATTACTAATCTCTATGGTAAACAAAGGTGTAACCACACCTCCCTGCTAATTACCTGCACAATTACACTTCATTGCAAAACACCCCTTCTCTACTGTAAAAGGCGCACTGCCTGACAGAGTGCTAGCCCACGTTTCTGATCATCGAATAGTGAACGAACTGAAAGGCAGGAATGCGAGGGACATACAGTTTTTGCCTATCCAACGGCAGAAGAGTTTAAGACTACAGCGTCTTCAGTGATAGAGCACAGCACTAAACAGACGTCACCTGTGTCTATTTATGACTTTGTTACCAACCTGGGTTCTTAGATCTTTAATCAATAGAAATTGATAAGGGGCCAGAGAAGAAATTCAGGCAAAGCTTTACTGGGACTCGTGCTGCAGCACAAGGGAGTGAAATCAAGTACATGTGCCCTTTCTCGCCCACCCCCGCCCTGAGGGTGGGTGAGCTGATCCCTTAAATGCCCTTAAAATGGGTGAGGGTAGGGGTGGATCCATGGTCGGGCTGGAAGGGTGGCTTAGATGGTCGGCTCACCCCCCTTGTGGTGCGGTATGCAGGGATCAGGAGGTAGCCTGCTTTTACTGCTGACACCTTAGAAGTGGCAGTTGGGTTTTTGGTCTTTCTGTATGTTGTTGTTCATAATTTGCCCCAATTGTTCATGCATGGAGTTATTTTTAGTCTCTTACGGTTGCTTTGTATTCTGTTGCTCGGGTGTGTGGGGATGGATGTTTGTCCAGGTGTAAACACTGTGGTAAAGGGTCCCTGGTCCCAACCTGTCTTAACTTGGCCCATTTTTTCCTAAGGACTGCTCTCTCCCTAATCCTCAGTATTACAAATGCAACAGTGTACAAAGCCAGTCCCTTTCTCCTTGTCATCTACATCTGTCCTCAGCCTGTTTGTTTTCCTAAAAATGGGTAGGTAGCCTGAGCTCAGGGATGAAGTTTTAAAATTTTTTGCTTGAGATTTTCCACAGAGAAAAGGATCTAAATGTATCTGTCAATGCACTGATAGAAAGATGGGTTCCGGAAGCTGTGATGCTACTAATAATGATATTAAGACTAGTCATAAAATCATGGAGTGAGTGACTGCATACTTAGAAAAAATACATACCAGTGAAGCACACAGCCGACCATCCCCTGATAAGCCTCATTTTTATCGAAAGAAAAATTCTTCCTAGTATTTTTACTTTTCAGTTGTTTTCCAGCTGACGTTTGAAGGTAGAAAGGTGTCAGTCTTGCCCAGTATTTCTCAGTCACGGCTGCAGCTTAGAGTCATCTGCGGAAGCATTAACACATGCCATTGCCTGCTCCCAGTTTGGGACAATTAAAGCAGATTCTCTGGGGCTGGGATGCCCACCGTGGTAAGTTTCAGAAGCTCCCCAAGTAATTCTAATATGCAGCTACGCTTGAGAAACTGTGCTAACTATGTGTGAACAGATAGGTTGAGCAACAGAGGGAGAGTTTCTGTTTGATAATTATGTGGAATTGAAAGTAACACTTTCCACTTTATTTTTTTTCACTCCGTTCTTTTGACTAAGGCAAATTAATTGATATTCTTAACATAGCAAATGTTTTTAACATTACCTTCAAGGCTACTTTATTTCATTTGACTTTTTGTTCTTTACTTGTATGACCTCTGCTCACAGAAGCTAAATTAGAAAACAGTCATACAATAGAAGTTTAAACAGTGTTTGGAAAACTGCAAAGCATTTTTCCTTACAGAACCCTTCATTACAACCTTCCTGAGAGCCCTAGATTTGGTGAGGGGAGAGATTAGATTAATCAGTCTATAGGATCATTTATTTTTCATCCTTTCTCTGGAGGCTGTCAGCAAGGGCACCTACATGGGAGACTTATTTTTGTAATGTGAACAATTGTTCTTTAGGAATGAAATTCCGTTCCACTGACAAAAGATGTGAGAAAGCTCAGGGTGCCGCCTTGAACTGCCTGACACTTTGCACAAAAGGTAAATCTGCTAAAAATATTTTTTTAAATACCTGAAATTCTGTCCCAACATTTTCTAAAGTGCCGAAGAATGAGAAATCAACTTCTGGAAAAAGGCAGAAAGAACAGAAAGGCTAACAGGCTTCACAAGAAAGCAATTTTCTGAAAAGGAAAAAAAAAAAGAAAAGTCGTTTTCTAAAATTGAAGAACATTATTCCTTCAAAGGAAATGTCTCCAAGTGTCCTTAAAAAATATCGTCCCTGTTAAAATCAAATTGTGTCATTTTTATCGAAGTAACCATGGATTTGTCAATTTTGTAATTGGCTTGGTTGGGTCATCCAATTTGACCCCTGTGGGGATTTCACCACCAGGCATTCTTATCAATTTTTTAATAAATTCCAGAGATTGAGAATGGTAAATAATAAATGATATAGAGCTTGCAAAGTCAATATTTAATTTAACATAGACTCAGGGAAACTAACACTATACATACACATAATTCTATGGTTTGAGTTTAAAGAAATAAGCGTCTTTATTGTAAGAAATGAAAAGAATGAAAAAGAGATCAAGGTATTAAAAGTCTTGAGACTATGACAAATCACATACCTCATAAAGCTAAAACACGAGTGCAATTAATTGGCACACTCTTCTAAGTAGGGAGGCACCTGGATGCCAAAAGTATGTCCCCTGATTTCTTGTCAGAATTGGAACATGCCAAAGAACAATATTAAAGCTTTTCCAAAATGCATGTTCAAGTAGCAAAGCAGTTTTAAAAATTAAGGAAAAACACACTCACAAAGAAGAAACAACAGTAATTATTAACTTTGGAGGCAGTTTGGAGGAAAACATTCTGATAAGGTTAAGTAACTACATTTTTAAAATGCTAACATAACTCATTTTTGACATAATATTTGGTTTTACTTATGTTTAAAATTCTAACATATTCACAATATAATGCTTCATTGAATATTTAAACTAGGATTTTTCTTGCAAAATATGGCTTCTACTATCTGGTTTTACTCAAGAAACAGAATTGGCCTAGATTTAAATATTATGTATTTGAATATTATGATTAATAACCTCAACTGATCAGCAAACTGTGCCCCAAACTTTAAAGACATCTAAGCAAGCAAGCACGAAATCTCTCCCAAACCATAGGGAGTCAAATGAAATGAAGAAATGAAGACACTGGGTCCACAAGTAATTTCATTATTAGCAACTAGGGAGAAGGGAGCCTATCTCCCTGTTCCTCACTTATCACAGTACTTTGTGCTTTTTTGAGGAGTGTAATTCTGTGTTTTCCTGATGTCATATGCCAAGACAGTTTTTTTGTGTGTTTGTTTTTTAGATGTTGAACGGTTTTTAGAAATTTAGAATGCGACAGTGGCAGCAGTAGACATGAGAAGAGTTCATATAAAGTAGGACGGGTCCAATAGAATTGTGTGATTAATGGCTTTGGAAAATCCTTTCAAATGCAAAACGTTTGAATAACTACTTATTGGTTCAAATCCTGTGTAGATCAAGAGGGAGTACATAAATAGATATCAAACTGGGTGGGGCCTCCTTATGGGACTGGGGCCAGTGGCTTAGAACTGCTATTGTGCAAAATCTCCTCCGTTCTCGTATCTCATTCTCCCAAGCCCCTAACCTCTAATATTTTTTTCTCTCTCCTGAGTAAAATAGGCACTCTTTACTCTGACATTTGACCTCTGCAACCCAATGCAATAAGTCTAACGTTAAGAATTTTAAATACCACGGTAGACTAATAATAAAGAAGGCTTTATGTAAAAGTTTACTGCCCCTTCATCATAAAAATGTAGGTAGCTGCCTATGGCTCATGCATATAGCTGGTCCTACTCAGGGTTCATGGCAAAAAAAAAACTAAAGAGTCATTATCACCCCAAATTTGGATGAGTGAAATATAGTGAGAGAAAAAGTATAACTAGATTTAAGTGTGACTAGATGGCTGTAGCCACCAAGCAGTTAGGAAGTAAAATCTGTTGGTGACAGATATACATTCCAGCAAGCCTCTTCTGCATTGGTCACCTGCAAAAAGAGGTACAATTTAGAGTCAAAGGCACCAAGCCAAAGTAAGAAATGTCAAACAAATGGGCACTGAATTTCAGTCACCATTCGGAAACAAAGGAAGGGGTTATTGGCAGTTAAACTAGATCAACTTGATCCTCAGTTTTAAATCCTGCAGTGGTTTTCCGTTGTACTTCACGCTCCAAGCCCTGGCCATTGGAACCTCTGTGTCTCCGACATTACCTTGCTTCTCCCCTTCCTTCTGTATGCTCTATGCCCAGGCATCCTTTCTGTCCAAGAATAGGACAAGGATTCCAGTCACAAGAGTTCTTAGAATTCTTGTTTCTTATGCCTGGACTGCCTTCTCCTCTCAAACCCCATGTCCCAGAAGAGTTTTTCCAAGTCAGAACTCCTCCTCCACCACTTACCCACTCAACACTTACTCCTTTATAGCACTTATCTCTGTCAAACAATGTGTTCCTTATTCACGCAAGGAGTTTCTGTGATTTTTCTCTAGAATGTCAGCTCAGCAAAGATTTGCGCTACTCTGTTTTATCCATCCTGTATCACATGACTTGGAAGAGCATAGATGCCTAGTTGATACTTAACTGGCATTGTAAACTTTAAGGTCATATATTAATTAATTAATATTTATTAATCACTTATGCAGCATTCCTATACCCTAGTTGCGTTTCTAACCCCTTTACAACTACTAACTAACCTAACAGCCTTGTGACATAGGTATTAGAATTACTCCCATTTTACTGGATGGAGAAACTGAGGTATAGGAAGGTTAAGTTACTTGCCGAAGGTGAAAAAGCTGGTAAGAGACAGCAGTGTTCCGGGTCTATGCCGTTAGCGCAACAGTTTATTGACCTTATTGTATGCTATTGAGGCCAACTTACGGATGAGGAAGCTCTGCATGATTTGAGGCAGAACCACAGTTTGGTCCATCGGTGGGAAGAGTGGCTGGTTTTCAGGAAGTTCTAGGATGTTAAGAGCTTTACTTTGTGGCTTCATTTAGAACAGCTTTCCCTTCTATTTCAGCTTCAGCTTCTGGACAAATGCCTATATGTCTGATTATGACTTGCTTTCTGACCAAATTTCTGAGTAATAGTGTTTTCTTCAGAGAAGGAAAAAAAAATGTTAAGTTAGCATTTCTTAAATCCTATCGATTGAACACTAGTTTTCCACGATATTTGAATAGGTGTTCCCGTAAAAAAAATTAAAGCTTGTGTGATGAAAAAAAAATGTGTAACTGAAGAGAAGTAAAAGGAAAAGGTTAAAAATAAAAAGAATATTTTGTAACACAAAAAAGAAGAAAAAGTGTAATATGTGTAAATTGGCCCTGAATTGTGAAGCCATATGATGTTTACAAAATGTTCTTTTCATATATTTCCAGGGTCTTTCATATTTATTAGATTGCTGTAGGCTAAATTGAATTTTGAGTACTAAATGCAGCCACAAGTGACTAATTCTCTAAATTTTTGAAGAATTGAGGACAACATTTAAATAATTCTTTAAAAGCATTTTCATTCACATGTTGTTAAGCCACTTTTTCCTACTTTACCCAAATAGCTGGTGACAACGTGCACAGGTTTCTTAATCCAAGTTTCTGCCTGTCCATTAAAAAAAACACGGATGTCTCTAATGGCATTTTCCTCGTGGCCCTGCTTGGCCAGGGCTCCTAAAGAAATTCAACTGACTAAGATCTGAACTCTGTCAACCCTACAGGCTGCAGCGCCGACAGCTCACATAAGAGAGATTTATGTGGTCTATCACCGCATTTTAGCTTTTCAACACAGTTATTAATCAGCCTGTTGTGATCCTAATATTTCTGAATGACACAATTTTGTGTAAGCCAGGAAACCTTCACCGAATTAGGAGTAGGGCTGGGGGCGAGGGGACGGGTGGAAGAGATGTTAAACATGGCCAGAAAGCGAGGAGGGGTGTGTGTGTGTGTGCGTGTGTGAGTGAGTGTGTGTGATGTGGTGGTGTTCTTCCTTGTCTTCCCCCTCTCCTCCTCCTCCTCCTTCCCCACCTTTCCTCTTCTTTGTCTTCCCTACTCCTGTTGCCAAAAGTCTTGTCTGATCGGCCTGCTTTTTTTAATGCAAATTGGTGTGTGGATATTGATTTTAATGCCATCTTTCACTTATGGTTTAAATGCTCTCTTCCTAAGGGGGTGAGGACCAGGTTTATTTGCTTTCAGAATGTGAACCAGAATAGAAACTGGAATTGCCTGTTTACAACATTTTAAACTTGGAGGGTGGGAAACGGATTGTGAGCACATGTCAGGTGTGTCATCACTGTGGTTTGGGTTTTAAGGAGAGATGTAGTTTTAAGCAAATATTTAGAATGCTTTTGCCCAATTAAAATTCCTCCATTGTTTTTTATATTTGTTTGCCTCAGGGTAGACTCTAAATTATTTTCACTTTTGTTTTCCTTTCCGTGTCCTCCTGTAGTGAGCCCAACAGTAATTTTCTTTGACAGCCTTGATGTTTTCTTCTAATTCCCATTAGTGTGTGTTTGTTATTTTTTTCCTCCCTTCCTATCACTGTCTTCTTTCTCTTTTAAATTTTATGGCATCTGTATCTGTTGAGATAATTGGGACACAATCATAATCTTTGTCACAATCGTTATTTGATAGGTGTTTCTGCATGTACATTTAGATGTTAGAAGTGCTTAGGATCTAGACACAATGAACCAGCCACATCTATTGTAGAATCTGTCCTCATCTTTTTTGATTTAGTGGTGGGAAAAAAAATATATGGTTTGGCTTAATTAAATGGAACAGAGTGTCTCTGTATGAAATAAACCCTTCCATTTAAAAGATACACATTGTCAGAAATAGCTAGCACGTGCAGAGAGAGGAAACCATGTGGGATTCTCTAACAGTGAACACATTCATGGTTGATTCCCAATAGGACTAGGAATTGGTTTAATACAGTAAAAATGTCATTCCCGTGTATTCTTTCAGAATACTTTGATCAATACCCTCTCTGACCAGATACTTTTTGTCATACTCAACACATTGTAAATCGATCAGTCAATTAGTAACAAGTGGACAAGGGACTTAATCATGGTCAATTTAAGTTTTTTCATCTGTAAAACAGTTACAGGGACTTCTTATAGATTTGGAATGAGGATTAAACTGAATTATACATATAAAGCCCTTAGCATAGTGTCTAGAAAATAGTAAATATTAAATATATATTTATTAGGAGTAGTAATTTATATTCATATCAAATGTCAGCTAGGAAATACGAAAGAGACAAAAATATATGGCATGAGCCTGCCCTCAAGATGTTTTCAGTCTAGTTGGAAAACAAAATATAATATAAACACACACAGCTCTAGTCAGAATGTCATGAATTGAGAAATTGCCAGTAGGAAGTGCAAATACTGTAGCAGATTAGAAGGAAATACGTATCATGGATAATATTATTATGCAAGGTAGTTGTCGCTGTAATAAATACTTCCAGTAGTTCTAATTTATATACTGAATTTAAAAGAGTAAACTACCTCGTGCTCAAATGTAAATCTCTCATTATATCATCATGACATGCCCGTCTTGATTTCTCACATTTCTTCATTACCCAAATCTCGGTCATCATTCCAGATTAACTGACCCCTCTCTATAGTCATTAGGTTGATCTGTATTAAATGTAAATAGCTTACTCGTAGATTTGAAATAAATCCCAAGCTGTTCTCTGAGGCATAGAAGACCAATAAGACGTGACCCCTGCCTGTTTCTCCAGCATCGTCTTACGCTCCACTCTCCTTTGCTCACCTGAGTGAAGTAGTTTTTGATCAATTCTCAGAATAGGTGAAAGATTTCTTTCCCTAAGACATTTGTATTTTCTGTTCCTTTGCTTGGAATTCTTCATTCTTCCACTTTTCCTACCATTCAACTCTTCTCTAAAATTTCACAAGCTTCCTCCAGCCCTCTCTCAACCTACCTCCCATCCATGCACTTAGTCTCTGTATCTTAGCCCCTTTCCTTCACAGAACTTACCACATTTTTATTTTATTTGCACTTTGGAGAATCCTTTGTTAGCCATTTCTCTCTCCCCTCCAGGGGAAAATATTTTCCGGAAGATGTGGAGCATGTCTGTCTTACTCACCATTATTACATCACAGAACCGCAATAAACATTTATTTTGAAAATGGACAAAGTTTCCTCCCATTTCTTTCTATATTATATGTGTGAACCGAGTTTGTTCCTAACCCCAGTCGCATCTTGAACTTGTCTTCCCTTATCTCTTTGCTGATGCTGCTCCCTCCTGTGACACAGATTCTAATCCTCGTCTTCTCTGAAAATTCCATCCATTCTTTTACTTCCTCCATAAAACTTATTTTTAAGCAAACATGAGCTAGCTCTCTGCCTTATTTCTTCTATGATGGACTGTTTTTTTTTCTCTCCCTTATGGTACTTAAAACGTTTTCTTAGAATACAATTCTTTTAGCACTTGCTCCGTCACCTATGAGTTTTGCTATCATTCTTTGTGTCAGTTGAGGTTCTTTGGTTACAAGCAATAGAAACCATGTATGGATAACTTGCATCTTTTTTTTTTTTTCTAATACATAAGGCAGCTTGTGGAATGGATGGAAAAATAGAACCACCAGGCTCCAAGAAAGACAGAAATAAGGTCAATTTTAAGATCAAGAAATTTAGAACAAATGAAAAGAATCATCAGGTGCCCACTGGCATAGAATGAATGAATAACTCTTCTATTAGTTATTTGTACTCAAGATTTATATTCCTGAGAGAGGTTTTGGTTGACCTAATTTAGGATACTTTATGCCCACACTATGCTAATATTATAATCAGCACCTCAAATAAGAGTCCCACCAAAATTATAGTCAATGAAGGGAATGTGATCCCTAACAAGTAATTGAGGTCATATATTTACAGAAGAGAGAAGATGGATCTGGGTAGCCACACATTTTGGCTATAAAAAGCTTCACTGAGAGGAAGAAAACTCATTTTCTCCGGCCAGTTAAAAAATGTAGTAGAATATACCATATGTATCATCATACAAACAAGCTTTTCTGATGACTGAAATCATAAAAAAATAGATTAATTTTTTTTAAAAAAACAGGTGTTATTGTTTTACTGCATCATTTCTTCAAGGATTTTTGGACTGGGAAGCAGAGATTTTTTTTTCCCCCTCAGATCCTGTAACACATTACTGTAACTTAATCAATGATCAGTAATATCATTCAAAATTTAGCATGGTATGACCATGACTTAAAGGTATGAAAGGAGACAGGGTAATTTCTTTGTATTATCAGGTACTAGGGATTTATAAGAACTGATGTGTAACAAGATATTCATTGGCCAGAACTGAAGTCTTCAGATCTGGTCAGCAGAACCCTTACTTAGTGTGTTCAGTATTACTGTTTCTAGACCACCGATCAGGTCCTGAGATGCACGTAACTCAATGTAATCCACGTTGCTGGCACAGTAGCTTAAACCTAGTGTACACAGTTGATTTATGGGAACAAAACCTACCTACACGCTCAGCAACTCTACCTGCAGCAAGTAAAACACATGATTGGCTTTTACCCACCACCTGCGACATTCCCTCTCTAACAATTCTTTTTGGCTCTTGTTTAAGGTGAAAGATAATTGGATGGAGCTTTGAATTTATCGGGGAGGGGAAGCAGACCCATGTGGTGTCTAGTGTTCTCCTGCTAGGAGAGGACTGAAATTTGAAGAGTTAACACATGGTTATGCATTTCAAACCTGGAACTCTCCTCCCTCTGTCTCTCCCAGGAAAACTAGTTGAAAAACCCAGTTTCCCTAGAGGATTATGCAAATGCACGTTGAAACCAACAAGTAGGTTGATATGCTTGAATGACGTTGTTTCACAACTTTAGATCAAATAGATTTAATGTGTCATATATGCCCTTTTTTTGAACCCTTTTGCAAAATTTCCTGTTGCATATGTTCATTAGATAAAAATAACTCATTTTGCATAAGTATTACCAATTCCTAAACATATTTAGGTTTGCCAGTATAGTTCCAGAAGAGAGAAGGGTCACAAAAAAAAAAAAGAAAGAAAGAAAAGAAAAGCATATATGTGTATACATATGTATATGCATATTTATATGGATACCTATATATATATTACTTCGTGGACACAAACTGGTCCATTTGCAAACAGCTATCTTATCCGCATCCCATCTTGGCCAAGTCCAAAGAAAAACTTACTTCTTTGTTCAGTCTGCAAAAAAATAAAATAAAATAAAATAAAATAAAATAAAATAAAATAAAATAAAATAAAATAAAGGCTGGTTTCTTAAAAAAAATTACATACGTTACATATATTCATTTGATTTAGATCCCAAAACACATTAAAGTGAGACACTTAGATTAACTTTAGGAAAACTTCTATTAATGAGTTTAAAGTAAGTTGGTAAAAATAATTTAGTAAGATTTTCTCAAGGCCTTCTGTGAACCTGATGCTCCCTGAGGCATTGCTTTTATTGCTTGGAATCTAATTGTGATTTATAAGTTCAGGTCTCTCGCCTTAAACAGGGCAGAGAAGTCAAACTGAGATTTGCCTCCTCGTCATCCTAGTCTTAGCTCTTTCTTATACCTTTAAGCTCTTACACTTCTCTCTTCTTGTATATAATTTTCTTTTCCTGTGTCTCCAGTGTTCTAACTTGGTTAAGCACTAGGCTATCTTCAGCTCTCTTGTTGGAAGGTTTTTGGCCCCCCCCTCCCCGCCTTGGAAAGACTTCCTTGACCCTCTTCTCTCCTCCCACACTTAGGAAATAGGTAGCCTCCCCCATAATCAGGGGCATCGCCTACTGCCGTCACATTCATCCCATCGCACTGTAATTCCATATTTTCTTACCTTTGACCCAGCTGCACTGGAAACTCGAAAGACATAATCTAAGTCTTGTTCATCACTGTAGCTGTGCAGAGTGGGAACTCCACGAATAGGTATTGAATAATGACCTTGCTTACGTTTCTCTCTCCATCTCCTCTCATGCCAGCCACTTGCCATTTCAAACAAAATACAGCAGCATCCTTGTAAAAGCAACTCTTGAAACCAAACTGGCCTTGTCTATACAGTGAGAGTCTTTTCCCCTTTTTCACACACTGCTTGGATGCATCCTAGCCTCTCCACCCTGACCAGATACTCAGCAAGTTGACGGCTGTAACAAGATGTTCCTGTTTTATATTCCTGAGTGCACAACATCTGAAGCAAGTACAAGGTGACTTTGCTGTAACTCAGCAGTCTTTTCAAAAATGTCTTTTTTTTCCCCCTTTTAGGTCTTTAGAACACTGTCATTAAGGGCTGAGAGGTGAAGATACATTAGATAAGAAAATAGCAGACAGGGGACCCTGAAGCACTTTAAGAAACCTCAATCTGCAGGAAATCCTCGTCTTGGCTCCAATCATCAGAAAACCTGTTCTTTACCACAGGTAGGTCCTTCAACCTACATTTAAGATTTTCTACAAATGCCCTTCATAGGAAAAAGTTTCCTTTCTCCCTTATCTCTAAAATGTAAAAATACATAAAATTAACTTTCAAAATTGGAAAGATCTGACTAAGGTCTGTCTAAATTGATTGATTTTATTCCATAGGAAATACAGTAGTTTCTGTATTGCTGCTTCTTGGGAAATTCTACGGGTGACTTATTACTTATTCTAAAGAAGTTTGCTTTAAATGATATAGTCTGTCAACAGCCATTTTGATGCTTCTGCGTCTAGACACTGAATGTCTCTGAGCACAAAGATTGGGTTTTACCGGAATAGCAGGCCTTTCAGTTTGTGGAAATCAAAGCCGAGTAAAATGGATATAATTTTCACTTACTATTGTTCCATCATGTTCATGAGGAAGATAACCTCAGCATGTTAGAAGCTGTTAAAGAAAAAAACATATTCGGTGACAGATGTTAAAGATGGTAAGGCAGGGGTGAGGGTGTATATAGCTCAGTGGTAGAGTGCATGCCTAGTGTGCACAAGGTCCTGGGTTCAATCCCCAGTACCTCCATCAAGGAAATCAATCAAGCAATCAATCAATCAAATTACCTCCCTCCATTAAAAAAAAAAAAGAAAATTAAAGATGGTAAGGCAGACTTTATTAAGGACCATGAACATAGTTTCAGGGACCACTGCAATGGGATTTCACAGAGTCGGAGCCAGTTTGGACTCAATTTCTAATACAGGATAGGCAAGTGAAAATTGATAGCCAAGGAGCAGGGCGAGTGTCAGTGTATAGAAAACTACCAAGAGGAAATATCAGGGGTTAGGGGGATAAAATGACCTAGCAGAGTTTTTTGCTAAAGACAGGCCAGAGAGATGAGACACCGTCTAAGGGATGCTAGAGGTTAATTAGGTTAAACTGACTTACCAGAATTCTTGCTAAATAGAGGTGCACCTAGATGAAAGCTAAGGAGACTAACTAAAGTTTGGTCAAGGGAGGAATCTTTTTCAAAGGTGAGGCTTTTTGTCTTGTTACAGTTGGCAGACTTACGTAGCAAAGCCACATCAGGTTAATGGCATTTATTCTAAAAGTCTGTTTCTTATATTCCCCTATATATAATTTGGCTACTTTTTTCCCTTCTCTTCTGGGTTGTTTATCAGTAAATTTGCTAATCTCCGGAAGGAGTTATAGATACATTGCCTGAAAAGAAAGGAAATTTGGATTCAACTGAAGGAGGTATAGAACCGGCAAGATACGAAACCATCAATGGTCAATTTGCTATATTAAAAGTTACGGGAGGAGAAACACCAACCAAAGTCATTAGTTCAAGCTGTTGTTAAAAAGTTGCAAAATAGGAGCAACCCCTAAGTGAATCTTCTGAGGCAAGCAGGCAGCACAAGGATTACATAGGATAGATTACAGAAGATCAACGTTCAGCTTTGTTTTGAAAATATTTCACTGTTCAATTTCTTGGAAGGTATGGGGAAACTCTGGTTGGGTTTAATCACAGAATGTCTCGCGTTACCAAGCCATGGTACTTGAAACTGTAGAACTGTTTACCAACATTATGATATTACTTGAATATTCAGTTGATTGGCATAATTTATAAGGTTTTACAGGAGATACTTTTCTGAATCGATATATGCATTCTGTTTTCACTATAATATTCACACCCTAACTTTGGAGAGGGGCTAAAGCACCCTATATATTACTCTGCACCACTTGAAACCACTGAGGAATAAATCTATGGTTGTATCTCTTTTCCACCACTTTCAAGCTTTCTCACTCGTAAGTGTCTAGAAATGTAAGTGCCTACATATGCAACAAGTATGTTTGCCATAGATTTAGAATATGTCAGTGTGAGCTGTCATCTTTCACTTCATTATTTCTTTTCCCTACTAATTTTGCTGTTCCCTCAATCTCCCGGGCTGTCTACCATTTATGTCATTATTTTTTGAACCCACATCTCCTTTTCTATTCTGATTACATGATTAGTCATTTATGCTGTGGTTTCTATTCTCAGATCAAATATTTTACCCATTTCTTGTAGAATCACAGTGCAACCTCCCCCTTACTCGATCTTTCATAGGCTCTTTTCTTAAGGAACACATTTTATTCCTGGGAGGTCTCCATCTCTATACCCCTAAACTGAAATTCAGCCTCTACCCAGGTAAAATAACTGGATTTCTTAAATAACACTTCTGTTTTTTTTTATATTGGTTTATAAACCTTTGGATGAGTCTCATTACCTTAATTCTGAACTTGAGGGGGAACAATATTTCTGCTGAAACGTCATACAATCAGTGCATAGTTTTCTACTTAGAAAGTGCACAGTTGAATGGATCAGGAATGAAATGATTGAGTTTTTAGAGGATGTAGATCTCTAAAAGTTTATACATACTCACCTTAATTAATTAGAATTTGTAACAAAATAACAGTGCCTCGGAGATCACAGAACTTTGGAAGAGAAATGGAAAGGCAGAACTGGAGGTTGGAAGTGATTTGGGGTAATTTCCTAGTTGGAAAACAACCCTCCAAATGAAACTTTTCTGTCTGAAGACAAAATACACAGCTGGCATGTGATATGGTTTGATGGAGGGGGCACAGGGAGAAGAAGAGTTTCCAGACTATATTGCATTGATAAAAATGAGTAACAATACTCTTTTGTTTTGTTGTTTTGTTTTAATTCAAACTGTAAGCTTTTTAATGGATCTCTTTCCTAAAGGGAAAAAAGCTGCCAACCTATACCTTATCCTTAGTGGCCTGGGGCATCACAGTTCATTTCAGCCAATTAAAATAACAATTACTGCAAGACATGCTAATGGGAACACCCTTCTTCTGGTGAGTCCCCACCACTGTCAATTGATTAAAACCCCTCAACTTCAGATTTTCATATTGCATGGACTACTTCTACTTCAAAAGAACTTGCACAGTAATTTGGAAGAGCACATTCTATTTATTCCCTTTGTTTTCAAATTTTGTTCTTACTGATTTGTAGACTTTTTTTCTATAGTATTAAAGCTTCTGCTTTACCTTTCCCTAATAGTATGTAGGTACCATATTATTATTATTACATAAAAGCCAATACCATGCTTGCTGACAGGGGGTCTATGAGGTCCATTTTATTGAGATTGTGGAGATGCTTCCATAATGGATTTCCAGTGTAAGCTGCTTTATTGCTGACAGCAAAATGATCATTCCAAGCAGCCTAACTTGACACATGAAAAATCTCAATGATAATGCTGATTAACATATCTTTTGCATATAAATTACTATGGCTTTTTTTTTAAGAAGAGAAAATTATACATTTGGTGGGTTGTTTGCATAGCCAAATAAACATATATCAGGATGTACAATCTAGTAATTAGATGCATTTATCTACTTGTGACACCACTGGAAGATACTCTGAATGAAGACTCTAGGGGCAAAATCCTCCGACTTCGATTGTCATTTCAAAACATAGGACCTTGCACAGCAAAATGAGTACTTCTCCCTAAACAGAGAAAGCGTTTCTCTAAGTGTTCGGTCACTTAAGCTACAGTAATGAATTTGAAATAAAGCTTTATTTTTTAGAAGGACATCCTTTATAATTTATAGATATGCTTGTCTTATGTTTCATCTTAGTAGACTCGGTGTTTATTTGAGGGGGAAAAGGAGCTACAGGACTAGAGCATTTCTATTTTCCTGAGGATTTAGATATTTAGAAACTATTTAGCATTTAAAAGTACCTGTTTTGACCCATGTCCGAAGAAGGGAATGCTGAGAAATGCATGACATTTCAGTGTGACATGTACCCCACAGTTAAACATAAAAATTTAGGTACTGAGGTTTTTAGTGCATACTTCACTAAGGATTAAGAATTTTTTTGGGGGGGGGTGGGCTGTTTTTAATGGAAATTTATAAATGATCATAATATCTGCTGTTTCTTCAAAAATGTCGAAATACTACTATAACTATTTACCAACAATGGATGCAGGTGCATTTTATTATATCTGTCAGTTTGATAGAAGTATGCCAAATTAAAGCCTGAACTGAACAGCAAGCCTCCTGTGAGACAACGTCACCCTCGTTAATCTGGCCCCAACAGAGTCAAGCGTTGTAGGTAACCTATGGGAATTTTGTTCTTTCTGACACCCCGATTTTCTGATCCTCATACGTTTAACAACTTTCTCTTTTGATACCTCCTAGTATTGTATTATTAAATATAATAATATAATTGATTCCACTCCATTCGAGTCAGGCATATGTTTTAGTTGACTCCATTTTTCTGAAGTGACAGGAAAGAAAAATTTATTCTTTACTTCTTAAGAGGAGGATAGATCTGAAGAAGGGCACCTTTTCTTCCTGTGAGGACCAGAGTAGATGGGCTGTCCGTCTGAAGGCTCGGTCATTAGACATAAGAATGGTATCTCAAGATGTAGGCTGAGGGGATAGCTGCTTTAGGATAAAGGACAGAGAAAAAGTTTGAAAAAGGAAAGAACAATCAAAAGAAACTTTGTCAGGTATAATCCGCTTTTCCATCCCTGTCTTCATAAAATGATTGGTTAGGAAAATCTCATCAAAAATTACTCCACAGTGCTATTGAAGAATATGTGATACTGTGATGTAATTAAAAAACACATACATATTTTTTTATCCCCGGTTCTGGAACTTGGCTCCTAAAACCTCTGTAGTTTCTTGTAGTGATAGGAGTAAGAAGAGCATCTTTTGTTATTGGAAATTAGCCCCTTTCAACTATAGCTGAGTTTAGAGGTGACTGTTGGAGGATGGAGGCTAGTTGCTAGAGGGAACCATAAGAAGGTTGGGACTTTCAGCCCCATTTCCCAACCTTGGGGAGGAGAGAAGGGCTGAGGACTAAGTTAATCACCAGTGGCCAGTGATTTAAGCAACCATGACTTAGTAATAGGACCTCCATAAACACTGTAAAAGAAAGCATTTAGAGAACTTCCAAGTTGGTGAACACATCGAGGTGCTGAGAGGATGATGAATCCAGAGAGGGCATGGAAGCTCTGTGCTCCCGCCACATGTCTTGCCCTATTTACCTCTTCATCTGGCTGTTCATTTGCATTCTTTACTGTTATCCTTTAGAATAAACTGATGTCATTGTTTCCTTCACGTGAGCTGTTAAAGCGAATTATCAAACCAGAGGAGAAGGTGGTGGGAACTCCCAATTTACAGCTAGCTGAAGTATAGGATTCCCCAGCTTGCAATTGGTAACTGAAATGAGGGACATTCTTGTGGGACTTAGCCCTTAACCTGTGGGCTCTGAGCTAACTCCACATAGTCAATGTCAGAAGTGTTCAATGTGCAGGGAAAATCCACACGTTTGGCATCAGAAGCGTTACGAATAGAGGAAACAGGAGTTTTTCTTTTAGCGGAGAATTTGGGATTTCGTGTTATTAGTTTGGTTTATAAACGCGTGTGGATCTGATGGCAGGAGCTGATTTAGAGCAGGGTAATAATGTTATTTTATTAATCTGCATTCTGAGGATGACTTCTCTCTACCTACAACTGTAGTTCTTAATTTCGCTGAGGGATCAAAGTCTGAAATACCTGGATGACACTGTCACAATATTAGAGGACACCTTCAATAAGATTCCATTCTAGTAAGGTGGATAGGCCTGTGGATTTTCAAACTATTTTTCTAGTGATTCTGACATGCATTTGTTGGCAGAGAGACACACATAGTTACCGTGGTGTTAGAAGGATGAAATATACTAATGGCAATTGTATTTATTTCAGTGGAACATTCAGTCTTTGTTCAGACATTCAGGAAGCAATAGATTTTTAAAATATTTTTAATACAATATAGTATCTTATAACATCTTTGGCTGTTTTAAGAAGTACATGTAATATTTTTATATATTATTCTCAAGTCACTATCATTGATTAAAACTAAGTACAGAGCCTTAAATGTAATTCATTGGACATGGCTACAGGGGTGGGGAATGGACGTAGGGCACAAAAGGTGTCTTGCCTAAGGATTACTGTGTATTTCAATGGCTAGGTACAGTGTTTGTCGTACGGTCTGAAAATTGCCAGCTACAAAGTTATGTGGGTAACTTGTTTAAATAACAGACTCTTAGTCCTTGTAGAATTAGTCTTACAGAATTAGAATCTGCAAGTGTGGAGTATGGGAATTTGAAATTTTACAAGATCTGAGTTAAAATTATGTGCTATAACCTTTGATAGCTAACCTGCACCTTTAGAATGTCTTGACAGTTTTAGACTGGCATTCAGAAAGCAGACAATTCAAAATACTATCTTTTGTTATTTCTGAACAGGAAGTGTTGGCATTCAGTACTGTTTATTGAACAAGAGTAAACCTCTTACTTTGACTTGCCTTCATTTGAAACTCCTCTACCTTGTCACAATGCTCTACATTAGAATAGAATAACGGTAGCAACAGTAATAAAAAAGAAAGCAAAACAAAAAGATAACCACTGCAGTGTATACATCCATTCATTCAGCAGCTGTCTATTGAGTGACTAAAATGCACATAATGGATTCTTAACATTACAGTTCCATTATTGTAGGTGAAATGATTGGTATTCTACAGCAGTTTCTTAATAGTAAAGCTTGAAGGTAATTCATTCAATAAACACATGCAGAACCCCTAATTTTCTGGATAGTTCAGGCTAAAATGCTGTGTTCATTGATTCTTCTACAAAATCGCCTTAGTAATCTTCTCTAAGATAAGAGACTCAAGACACTATTTGGATACTTTGGGCTAATGGAATAAAAATATAATTTTAAAATTATTTGGTAATTTAAGTCCTATTTATTTATAAAAATATGTTAACAGCAGTTTGTTGGGTACTTCACTTTCTATTAAATAATAATTCAATCAGGATTTAGCAGAAGATGTTTTAAAGCTCTCAATATCCTATTAATTGCAATTTTGTAGACTTAGTTTCTTGCTTTACAAATTTTTAATTTTATATTTATATTTTATATTATTAGAATGATAATAGTTGCAAAATATCAAAAGGCAAATGATTCTATGACAACTATCTATAAAAATGATCACTTAGGCTATATTATAAATTCATGATGATACTTTAAAAACATTAACTCATATCATAAATAATGATGCAAATACAGTATAATAATTTTTAATTTATTAAAATGAGACTGATTTTATATTACAGTATAATAAGTAAAACCTTCTAGATACTTATTACAAGTGTAGTGAGTTAACCAATTACAAGCTATGTAAATTGCAGCCAAGTGTTTTCCCACTAATACTTGTAATAATTTTATCTCAAAGTATTTGAATATTTTATTTGTAGCTAAATGTGTCAGTGTATATGACTAACTTGAAATGTGTTATCAAATAGAATGAAATTTTCAAAAATAAAATAACTTCGAAAGCAAGTGTATACCTAAGAACCTTGTTGGAAAGAAATCATTAAGAAGTGATAAGCCATGGCTGTATAAACTCAAACTTGTAAGACCCAGGTGTAACTGTCACACAGAATCCCTATATATAATGTTTTATCTAGTTTTTCTTTTGTCCTTTCACTTTTATTTTTTATTTGTATTCTCTTATTTTATTCTTAAAATGTTAATTAAAAAATAAATGATTATATACATTTCATTTAATCGTAGGAAATATATTGAGCTAATATTTAAATGAAACACTCAATATATTTCCTGCATAGATAATCTAAACCTGGCTAACCAGAGCCTGTGGACTTAAATCGCTGATTTGGCAGAAATGCTGTAAGTATGGTTGGAGACTCCTAAGGTCATAGGAAGAAAGTCTAGAATCTCTGGCTGCCATCTTGACATCAAGGAGATACCATAATTAATAGACCAGTAAAGCAAAGCAGAACAGAGCAAGACTGAGCTCTGAATCCATCACTTAAATAACCAGATCCACCTGTTCAGAAGTTAGAGCCATCTCCGGACTACTCAGTTTTGTAAAACAATCATTTCATGCATACAAATATGCTTATCGCTATTGGATTGGAGAATGTTCTCAGGAATTTTTAAATTTTGGTCATTACTTATACATTAATTATTCAGCATCAAGAATGTATATTGCTTAAGCTAGTTTGAATACTTTCTGGTGGTGTTTTTGCAGCCAAAAAACTTGACCAATTTACCAAATATCTGAACTCTGCCTATTACTTTTCACATCTGATGCATAATCAAGTTGAAATGGACATAGTAATTCCAGAAAATGACGTGGGCTTTCATGTATCCAGCGTGCATGCATTTCTGTGGTTCCGTCTAATATGCTGTGCTGTCAATGAGACCTTCTGCAGTGATAGAAATGTTCCTCTATACCTGGTGTACATAATCACTGACTACTGCGTGGCTGGTCTGAACTGAGAACTACCATAGGCGGACATACATATGTCTTTTGAAGACATAGTATGAAAAAGATAAGTGTCATATCTCACTAACATGTTTATATTGATTACTGGTTGAAATGATAGTATTTTGGATTTGCAGGGCTGAAGAAAACTGATAATTAAAATTGACTTCAAATATGTCTCTTTTTTTTTTAAATATGACTACTAGAAATTTTTTAATTGCATTTGTGGCTTGCCTGGTATTTCTATTGGACAGATTTGATCTAGAAACATCTTCTGATGAGTAGTTTCTGGGCTTTTCTCTCTTCCTGTTCCCATCGCCTAAGTCCAAATTATCAAAATATCCTAGGTCTTTGTGAGCTACACTGGTAGGTTTATAGCACGACTTCTGTTATCTTTTGGAGTATGTTTGATCGCTATTTCTAGATTCTCCTCAAGAACAGAGATGATCGTGTTGGTCAATGTAACCCCAGCCTCAGTCAGAGTGACCCGCATGGTCATTTTTTTCTTTGGTTGGTTTTTAGTTGACTTGACAGTGAAGGGTTTTGGCTTTTGATAACTGGAGGTAGGAGTCCTACAATCAGAGGCTTACAGAGGCCATTTAAGGGCAGTACATGGGTGAGAAGCGGGATGGACTCGATGAGAGGGCGCTACAGAGTCTAACCTGGAACACAGAACGCCACTGAGAGAAGTCTAGGTGCTCAGCCACCTTTTGCCGTGCAGGTGTTCCAGTCTAAGGATGCCAGACTTTCAAGTTTTTCTGAGAAAAACTCAAAATCCAAATGACTACTTCTTAATACTCCTTAAATATTAGCATAATAATTCAAGCCTTCTAAAAACATTTGCCAGCAAAAGTACCTCTGTGGTCTCCATCTGGAACACAGCCCCCCCCCCCCAAAATGGGGCCTGAGGTTTGACTTTTCAGAAGTTCCTTTCTTTGTTTTAGGATTTTGTTCCCTGTTACAGATGTAAGGGAAAGTTGCACATTAGCCCCACAAATTAGTAACAGACTGAAAAGGAAACCACAGGAATTCAGAGTTTCTGACGATCCTTCGTGTTATTGAATCTGCCACTCTCTGTAATTAGGAGACAGCATTAATCATTAATTAGGAAGGAAGCCCTAAGTGAACAGTGTGAGCCATCTCCATGGGAACACCACTGGCTCAGTCTCAACAAGAGTGGAAGACAGGGGAGCACGAAACAGATTCAGCGCACATCTCTGCAGGTCTGATGTAGGTAGCTAATATTCTATCCGTGTAAAAACCAAATAAAACACATTCTCTCCCTTCCGTGTATGGCCGTATTTCCTCTTTCATCCTCTTCTTTTAAATCTTTGGTGATATGTTTCCGTTTGAATGAGGTAGTCCGACCTATAGCACTCATAGGAGTGAAGTCTCTTCTCTCCTTGCAGCATCAAACACGGAAACAAAAGAGCGGTTGTACTGAGTTCATTGAGATTCACTGAAAAGTGCTGCTCGCCTGCCGAGCAGGTGAAAGTTTCCTGCCGGTTTCTCATTTAGGGAAAACCTCTTGGCTCATGCCTTAAGAAGTGCACAAGCCTCTAAAGAGTGCTAGTGAGAACTACATACAGTTTTTGCCTGTAAAGATAGTTAAGTTATACAATGGAATAAGGATCAGAGAATTAATGAGGAAAGAAAGAGAGAGATGGGATGGACTTAGCAGTCTGGGCCTTTTTCTAACAAGCTGTCCTCATGTTTTTTTTTTTTTTCCCCCATCTGCTGGGGAATTTGAAATACCACCTTGCTGGGGAAGCTTATAAAGCAGAGAATGTTGCCACTTGTCTCATCCTTATAAGCCAGCAACATTTTACCTTTCATTGGAGAAGAAATATTTGCACCTGTTCCTATAAAATCATTTATTTGCTTCTGATCTTTTCATCAAATCTTGAGAAAGCTCCCTGTAAGACGGAAGCAAGCAGGGACTGCCTGGATGTGCTCAGGGAAAAGATAGCTGATTTTGGTGGAATTTCTTAACTTAAAAGTTTGGAAAACACAAGCTAATTCTGTTTACCTGCATAGATTAATTTTCTTATTTTCATGTGACAAATAATGTGACCATACAAATACTTTCATTATTATTATAAAGTAGCTAAATATACTCTGTGCCAGACACAGGTGTAAGGGCTTCCCATAAAGGTCGCATCTGCTCTTCATAGCTTGAGAAACATGTGGTTATTGTTCCTATTTTTAACAGGCTTAAAATGATTAAATAATACAGCAGTTGGTCTCACTATCACCCAGCTAGTAATCGGTGGTCTAGGATTTGAATTAAGTCTGCTCTGGCTCCATCATTAACTCCTGTGAATAACAACAACGAAACAGTACTAGTAATCATTTGCAGTGCATTCACTATAATCCGGGAACTGTTTTAAGCACTTTTCGTATATTAACTATTTAATCACAGCCAGCCTTTGAGGTAGGTATTGTCATTATTCCTATTTTACAGAGTGGGAAACTGAATCACAGAAATAATGTAACTTGCCCAGTTGCCTCCCATGATTTATTAATATGAGCTATAACACACAAAGTAAAGCAAGTCTTTGTGAAACTAAAATCATTAAATTTATAAGCTAAATAGTAGCTCCTAGATGGTATTTCCAACAAATATTTGCTTGGGAAAATGATATTCTTCTTTTTACCCCAGCAACACAATTAATTTATGTATTATCAATATATCTTGCTTTGCAAACTCAGACCCTGGTAATAATTACTTAGTGTTCCTTTGTCGTGATGTAAGAGATTCTCTTTACCAAGGTCCAACATAAGTTACCTTTATTATTGTTAAGTTCTAAAGATTCTGTTTTACCAAATCACTTCTTTTTGTCCTTCTGTTGTTCCTGTTTTCTGTTCTGGCCTTAAATCCCATCTGCTACTACAGCTGTATGTACCGAGTTTTTCTCACAAACAATAATGATAAATTATATATATACACACGTACATGTGTATGATTGGATAATTACTAAGAAACTTCAGAAACTTTTTTGTTGTTCAAATTAAAAATGATTAAAAAGCAAACTCACATCCTTAGAAGCTTGCAGGGTAAGGAATAAATGATCCAAAGAATGATAGCAAACATGCAAAATATAGATCTCGTGGTATCTGGTCTAACAGTCTGAAGTACACAGATTCCTTTTTTTGAAAGTAAACAAGTCAGCTGAAGGACTGAACCAGAGTGACTAATGCAGTAGAGCGATAGAATTGTGTCCTTCCTTCCCCCCACTTAAAAATAATGATAGGTTCTTCTGGAACCTGCTTAAGTAAGTGACACTCGTGGAGATGGATTGCTGCGCTGTGACATATGGTGCACTAGTATTGCGCTTGTATTGTAGAGATTATTACTAGCAGCAAGATTTTATAGTTATTGCCCTGTCAAAGCTGGTGTTTTAATCACTATCATCAACACCGCCTTCAGGTTTTACCTTATTTTCTATCCAGCAAGCCAGACCAGTGTGTCATCCAGAAAGAAACTCATTTGTTTGGGCCCATTATTTCATTAAGATATATATTTCAGAGGGACTAGTGAAAGATGGCGTGACAAGGAGGGGAAAGATGCTCATCATGGGGAGTAGAATTTAAGGACTGCGATTACTGACTTGAAGAGGCATCATACCAGTTAGTTTGTGAAGAACCCCTTAAGCCTGCCTTGCAGATGAGGGGGGACTGAGGGTGCAGGTGTTCCCTCTTGTTCCTGAGAGCAATTAGAGATCCAAATTATTTCCACTGTTCCCTAATAAGGCAACAAGTGTCGCCTGATGAAGTTAATTCCAGGCGCTATTAATGTAAATGTTTCTTCAGTTCACTGGCATTTGGTATATTTCACAGCCTCCGAGGGGAGAGGCAAAGAATGCAAACCATCCATAACTTTAAAAATCACAAGTGAAGTGAGAAAGTGAAAGTGAATTAAGGATCGTTTGTCACTTGACCTTTAGTTATTTCACTTTAGTTAAAAAATAAAGTAAAACCAAATAACCCTTTATATGAATCAGACCCTACCCTCCCGTCACCCCCAGGGTCCTCAGAGCTAACCAACCTAGTGTCAGCTGTCAGTTTCACAAGGTAGAATATATCCGAATATTTTCATTTTGTTTTATTTTGAGGGAAACTAGACTATTTCCTCAAATCCTTTTCTGCCTCCTGTTTGAAATATAAATCTGGTTGAGAAGCGCTGATGGCGAAAGTTAGAGCTGTGGGGCTCTTTTCCCCTTTGTTTGTTACAATTGACCTCTTTCCCAGCACATTAGACTCAGCCCCGGACTTAAATTGCAAGGTGTTGTGAATAACGTGTGCGTCACTTCAGGCTTTGCTGGTAGAGCTGGTCTTTCCCAGTGTCTCAGCGCATAGCACTTCCTAAAAAGCCAAGAGAGACAAATTTCTCATTTGTGGAGCACAGCAGGTCAGCCCCTTCCATACGCTCAAGATTTGTGGCTCGTATCACAGGCAGCCCATTCTCATCTTTCAAGTCCTAATAGTTCAAGAGCCTCAAATCCCTTTGAACCCACATTAAATGGGTTCTGCAAAACATGCCACTGTATGTGTGGGCTTAATGTTCTCCCAAAGTACAGTACGTCCTCAGCCCTCCTAGACTACCCTTTGACCATCTATCTAAATAGTTCAGTGCCAATCTTTGGTCTGTTTATCATCCAAACACGGTGTGTGTGGATGGCTATGTATACATGGATATTTATGTATAATTCAGCATGCATATTTGTATCATTTTATTCTCTTGGCAAGCACATTTCAAGACCTGGATTTCTCAGCCAAAATGAGTTTCACGATATAAGTATAATGCTGCGTCTCTTTCTTGGCAAGTACAGGGGACACATTGAGATGATTTCTCCCCACTGAGCTCAATCTGCAAGTGTTATAGGACATTCCCAACTGCAATGTGATTTAAAGGAAGAAATCCCTAATCAGTCTGTTCATGCCTGATGCAGGGGGTTTATCAGGAGACATGAGGTCCATTTAGTCTCCGTCCCATTGGTACCAGTATTTTAGGAGAGTAGCCCAAATATTCTAGCTGACCTTGTTGCTCTATGTCCTTTCATATAAAGAATAAGTGTTTTAGATAAACATCTTATCTTAAGCTCTTCTCAGTTTGGTGGTAACTGAAATTGACTCTTGCTTAGAGTCACTGTTTTTTTAATCACTGTTAAATGTGTTTATTAAAAACATCTTCTGTTCCAGTAGCCTAGGGACACAAGTGAACTAACCTGTTCTGGGCATTGTTGTTTCTGTAGAGCCAGCCTCCCATCTTCACCTACGAGCTCATTCTCCTTCCATCCTCTCACCCTTTGGGGAAACTTCCCTTTTATTATTATCTGTGTTTCTGGTGCCATCACAGTAGGGAAGATAATCCTTCATCATTATTGCTTTTGAAAATGTTCTTGGCATCTCTTATAGGCTTACTCTTCCATGTAGAATTTAGAATACATTCTGTAAATTATATTTCCCCATATTCCACCAAAAAACTGAGATTTTGACAGATGTTGATATCTATTGTTTAAATAATTGAGGAAGAATTGAAATATCCCCATCTTGATTATTTCTGCATTTACCTTGGCAAGGCTCTCCATTAATCCAAGCACTTTTTTTCCCCTCCAAATTTATAGTTTCCTATTATTCAGTTTGTCTCTGTGACTTTTTAAATTCTGTTGCTTTCGTGAACTAGATCTTTTCCTTACACATCTTATAACTGGATATTGATGGAGTCTAAAAGAGTATTGACATGCATATCTTCTCACCTTCTAACTTACTAAATTATTTCATTCATTCTAGAAGGTTTGGGTTCATTCTTTTCTGTTTGTTTGTGTAGGTATAAACCTATCTGTGTATGGATAATAATGAAACAAAAAATGACAAATCTGATTCTCATTTTTTAGCATTACGTTTCTCGTATTTTCTGAGTCATTATCATCTGCCGAGTTGTCTCTCAGACTTCCCTAGTAAGAACACACCCTGTGCATCCTGTAAGGCCCAGGTCGAACACTCCCTCTAGAATAAAGGACACTCCACTAACCTCAACAATAAGCAGTGTCCTCCTTCTAGAAGTCGCCATACTGTATTATCTCTCTTAGCGTTTATAATACTTTTCTTCCCTGTATTGTGTTTTTTTTTCTTTGCTTTATTTATTTATTTATTTATTTTTAAAATACATCTTTATTGATGTATAGTCAGTTTACAATGTTACATCAATTTCTGGTGTACAGCACAACACTTCAGTCATTTGGGAACATACATACATTCGTTTTCATATTCTTTTTCACCAGAAGTTACTACAAGATATTAAATATGGTTCCCTGTGCTGTACAGTATGCACTTGTTGTTTATCTCCCTGTATTGTGCTTTTATATTTAACTTCTTTTATGTGTTGGAATACAGAGAGCACGTCTTTGCTTTTAGTCCATTCCCTAAAAATTTGCCTAATAAATACACACTTCACTTGGTATGTAGAGTTTTCTCCTTGACAAAATGAGGATAATAATAGTACTTACCTATAAAGTTGTGTTAGTGATATTGTTATTATTTTGACAGAAAGAAATTAATAGAATAGGATAATTATTACTAAATGCGTATAACATGGGTATTTTTCTTTATAAAAATATGTCACTATTTCTCCCACATTTTTAAATAATAGTTCCCGCCAGTTTGTCTTCTGAGGAGGAGCTGTTTGGCACTGCGGAGTCTTTCCAGAACCATTTTTGTGCATTAGGGTTGCATTGGCACTGTACATTTTTCCAGCTTCCAGCCTTTTTGTAAGGACAGGCTGTCTGTTTTATTAAACAATTAAAATTGTACTCTTGAGTTTGCTGAATTGTTTGAGTGGGGGCCACACAGGGAGTGATTTGTCTGCTTCAGGTTTGTCTACTCGGTCTTCTGTGCACTTCGCATGGTTAGATCTCATTCCTCTAACTGGCCCGGTACAAAAGTGTTCTCTTGGCTTTCACTGAAGTCTTTTCAACGTAGACTGAAGCAACAGAATTACTTGGTTTTCCGCTATAGTCTATTATCCCTTAGTGCACCTTTTACTTCAGGACCACTGATTGGCCCCACTCCTTCTCTAGATGATTTATATAAAGAACTTCATGTTGCTAACTTTGAAGTCACTGCAGAATTGCTCTTAGTTAAACTCCTGGGTCATTTTCATTTCTAATTTGCAGTCACTACACAGTATGTGTTTCTCTAGTTGCCTCACTTTGACCACTCTTCCCTCTTAAACTGATACCTTTATCACTTGACAAGGTCATTTGGAAGCTTTTTGCAACTTTCAAGTCCTTTGTGACCATATCATCTGGTCCCCCTGCCTAGGGTTTCAAAAAGTTTTTCAGATATTCTTTAGGTCTCCCATTTTTTTCTCTACTTTTCGCTTTCTAAAAATTGTATTCTTCTTCCAACTAATGCTCTTGTTATGTCTAGTCATGGTCTGTTTTCCACCTTCATTCTCCTAGACTCACCAATGACTTAACTACATACTAGTCAGATGTTGGGGGAAAGGGGTCTCTTTTCAATGTTTTGTTTTCTATTGTCTTTGTCAGGGTTATGAGTATGGTTATTCAGTTATGTCCTGTGCTGGGCCACCCTGATGAAGGGGCAAAACATCTGAAACCCAGTCTGTTTTCTGCTTGCCTTCCTCTGGATAACCTGGACTGTGTCCACTCAGAGGCAGGGTCCCTTTTGCTAATTTACAAAATCCCATTGTGCTAAACTGTGATCTTGCTCTTCATTTGCAGACTTTTTTTTTTTTTTTTAACTAAAAGATCAAGGATAAAGAAAGGAAGAAAGGCCTGATGAAAGTAAGAAAGGAAAGTTGGAAGGAGGGAGGGATGGAGGAAAAATTACAAAAATGAGAAAAGGAAACAGGATAAACAAATGAATTACTCTTTTGAATATTACCTTTTACAGAGGGATTATTTGGGGGGTGATAGATAAGTATAATTGTTCTATTTTCTTTGTGAGGTGAATTATGATAGAAATGATAATTAAAGAGCTGGGTCTTATTCCCACAAATAACATGGTTGGATTATGATGTGTGTCTTTGCAACTTTGTAACCACTCTTTTTGAGTACACATGTATTATTCTTTCTTTCTTTTTTTCTTTTTTTTTGTTTTGTTTTCTGCTTTGTCACTTCTCTTTAGGGATCTGATTGTGAAGCAATGCAATTCATTTAATTTGAAAATACTATTTAAAATACATTTTATTAAATATTTTGATTTTAAGGAAAATTGATTTTTCTAATTAAGTACCCTATAATGTTTGAAATATCTGATGAGGCATTTGTAAAGATACATTTGATATTTGTATAGAAGCCTGCATCATTTAAATAGCTTAATGTAGATATATTGACGGTAATAAAACCGTGAGAGTTGATTTCATCATTTGTTCATTAGTAACCATTTCATATACATCAAAACACTGTTAAATCATTGAAGAGCTTTTTCATTAAAGGCACTGATGATAAAGTAAAAATATTTTTAAAACCTTTAGCGTATATCAGTGGATGTACTTCGTTCAATTTATTTTTATCTATGAATTTTATTGACATATAACACATACAGAAGGGTTTACTCATCATAAATTCAATGAATTTTTGTAATGTGAACACATCATGGCATCTGCCAACCAGATGAAGAGCTAGACCATTACCAGCACATCAGAGGCCTGGTGTCGGTCCCTAGCCTATCTAACTGAAGGGAACCATTACACCTTCATCTGATGTTGCTGTCCATAGATTCGTTCTATTTATAAACGTTGTTCTTTTGGCTTTTTCACTCAATATTTTGTAAGAATCATCTGTGTTGCATGAAAAAGGTGTGCTTTCATTCTCATATTTTGCAGTATCTGTATGACTCTGTAGTTCATCTACCCCTCCTACTGTTGAACTCTTAGGTATTTTTCAGGTTTCACCATCACAAATAATACAGCTAAGAAGACCCTTGTATGTGCCCTTTGGTCACATATGTACACATCTCTATTGTACAGTCCAAGAGTAGATAATGAGTCACAAGTCACTTCTAGATTTAGTTTTTTCTTTCTCTATTTTCCTTCTTTCCTTCCTTCCTTTTTTCTCTCTCTCTGTCTTTCTTTCACTATTCTTTTCTGGTTACTCTAGCTCTTGATTTATTAAAAAAATATTAAAAGGTACCAGTACTATTAGCATTTCCCACGTAATGCTAGAATGTTAGAACATATTAACTCTACCTCATTCTCAACTTTTTGCTATCATGCTTTATTCTTCTACATGTATTTTATTAATTTTTTATTGAAATATAGTTGATTTATAATGTTGCATTTTATAATTTACAATGTGTTTTACAATTTACAGTGTTGTGATTTACAATGTTGTACAGTAGGACTTTGTGGTTTATCTATGTTATATGTAGTAGTTAGTATCTGCAAATCCCAAGTTCCAAATTTATCCCATTTTTATTTTTGTTGGATATAGAATGCTATGTTAGCAGTTATTTTCTTTCGAAACTTTACATTTGCTGCATATTGAAGATTTCAGAGTTTTAGCTTTAGTTCTTTCCTTCTCTCTAGTACTGTCAACCCCCAATGTGTCAGCTGCATTTCAAAGCATTCAAAGAAATTTTTGAAAAAATATACTCAAGTTTTCCAGTTTTTTTTTTTTTTCATTAGAAGTTTTGGTCTTTTACAAACTGTTTTATCATAGGCAAGAATAAAATTATTTTTCTTTAATGCTCTTAAAGCTTGAATCTAATAAATTAACCAACAAATTGAAAGATATGAATATCAAAAAAGTAACAACAGTAAGCCAAAGGTATCTTTTAAATGAATCAATAATGGCTGATACAGTTTTGCTAAACAGTTAGTAAAGCTCAAGGGAATTGAGAATTGTAATTTTTGTTTTACAAATAACTCTTGTCTGCTCCCACTCCCCACAGTCCCCAACGCAATCATTCTTATGGTCTCCATGGCTCAAACAGTTGGTGGGGTGAACACTTGAATGAATGAGGAAGGAAATGGCTCTGCCTACTGATTTGGGATAAATACTTGTCTAAATCATCCTGACAGACTTCAGGTCCTCTTATCTTTAAGCTCAAGTGTTAAAATAAAGGCGAAGTTCATTATCATATGTAAATAACAAATCTTCCTGACAAAGAAAAAATATGGGGACTGAATAAGAGCTTAAGATTTTAAGATACTGTAAAAATTAGTCCATCAAAATGTTCTGCTCTTAAATTTCAGCCACTCACATCCAGCAATTGCTTCAAAACTTAAATAAAGATGTGTAAAAGAGATTACTTATATTCCTGGCTTTTTATGCAGTCATTGAATATATTCAGAGCCTTTAGCCATCATTATTAAGGGTTGAGTGTTGAATACGATTTAAGGAAGGAAACAACAGAGAGACCACAATCACAATCACAGGACCCAATCAACATAAATTTAACTTAAATTTGCCTTTTTATAACATGCGGTCAGCCAGCTTGTAAGTTTCCACATTATAATTAAGAATAATAAAGATTTCCTGATCCTAAATTCTACTTTTCTCTGATCATCTCTAACTTAACTTGCAATTAAAAAGATCACACATTTAAAGGAGTTGTGTCTCTGTTGACTTGCTAATTAATTGTTTATTTGTTTTACAAATCCATTTTTTGCCCAAAACTGACCTAATTTTCACAGCCCTGATTAAACTGAGAATCAAATTAGAGGATTTGTTTTCTTCTTCAGTACTTACATTACATTGGTTCAGAGGTGAAAAAAATACAAGGAAAACCAGGATGCCTTTGGGTGAAATTCCCTTGCCAAGTTTAAGTATTTATGTAAAACAAAATCTGCTTAAAATGTATCACACTTGTCCATTGTTCTGACTGTAAAATGTGGAATGAAAAGGGCTTAATAGGTGCAAGTAAAATCATCATAGTTAATCTTTACTCAGTGCTTATTATTCTCTCTGGTGTGTTCTGTGTACCTTACCTCCATTAACCCTCACACCAACACTATGAAGTAAATGTTGTTATCTCTGTTTCACAGACCGGGTGAAAAACTGGCCTAGAGAGCTTAGAGAAGTTGCCTAAAGTCATGCAGCTTTTAAATGGGTAGATCAGAGTTCATCTTCACATAATTTGACTTCAGAGCTAGTGTGTATAAGCAGCCCATAATTCTACTTCCATTCTTTCTTTAACACTTAAATTATTTTTTTCAAACTCATTATTGAAGGAGTAATGAAATACATGTGCCCCCTAAAATACGTGATTTATACATATTATCAGTTTTAAACAAAATTTTCAGTTTCTCCTATTCACCTATGAAGTGCTTAATATAATAAGAAATCGTAATTAAACCCATATAAAACAACTTGCTAAATTATAAATCTCATTGATTGTTTTCAAATTATTACATACAGTGGATTAGAAACTACAGTATTAGTTGAGACAGTAAGATGATTAAGATAACAACCTTTGTGTCAATTGGTCTGTTTATTTTGTTTTCTGTAGAAAAATGAATCAAATTGACCATGCAAGAGGTGAATCAGCTCTACCATAGTATCTAATTTACAGCCTCAGCAGCTGACTCTTGCCTGTGTAGAGGAGAAAAAGTTTTGCCTTATTCCCGTATAGGTGTTTTAGCTGGTCTAGTGATTAAGTAGACATAGAACAGATTAACAGGAGAAAAAAAAATTAATTTTGTACATACAGGTACTCAAAGGTATAAGGCTCTCAATCAGGCAGTTGAGGCTTATATGCCATCCTAAGCTAAGGGAAAGGAGACAAGGATCTGGGACTTCAAAGAGGAGAACAAGTCATAGGCAGATGGGAAGAGCAAATATTTGGTAAATAAATGTTTGCTATGCCATGCTATAAGCTTCTGATGTAAAATGTTGTGTCCGGTATTATTAGCTGTCTACCTGATACAGACCCTCTATCTTAATTCTTTTAGGCAGTTAAGGGAGAGATGAGGAAAAAAACAAATACAGAAACCAAATTCTTCCTGAGTCTGTTAGTTCCTGATTGCCTTCAGCTAAAATAATCCACATGCCAAAGTGACATATTTTGGGGTCACATATTCTGCTCCCCACTCACCTGTAACATAAAGAAGGCTCCGAGTGATAGTAAGGAAAATATATTTGGATTCTAAATAAACTATCTCTTTGTAGGTATGTGTAAATATAACTGCTTCTACAAGAATTTTTCTCCCTCTTCTCTTTAAACTTCGTATCCAAAGTTGTTGCGTGAACTGTTGATTTCCTGTAGATTACAGTAAGAATGCTTGATCACAAGTACTTGCTTATCTTCATAAAATCTGAGGTTGAAGCAGCAATAATGTTAATCATCTGTATTTGCATCTAGGTGAGACAGTATATAAGGCCAATTCTGAGAAGTAGGAATTATTTTTTTGATTGCCTCCTCCAAATTATTAAGCTTTTATTCTTTGGAACTACCACTGTAACACCTCATCCAATGAATATTTTCTAGTCTTTTAATCCATTAAAATCTAGCTATCTGGTGCCCACATTTTTTCAAATATTTTCTCTTTCCTAAATAACAGCTAAATAGGTATTCTGAATTGTTAATGAGATAAACATTCACCAATTACCATAGTTAATGCATTTAAATATGATGGAGTAAACTATCACCTCTAAAGCAGACACTATGTGCCAAATATTCTTATAAGTATTTTAAAATATAGTATGGCTAATGCTTGCTTGTGATAAAGCTATTATTATCATTCTTATTACAAACAAGGAAATTTGCCCACAGAAGGGTTAATTCACTTGCCAATGGCCACATGGCTCCCCAAGTCCCAAGTCATATGTAGGGGATTTACATCAGTGTTTTATTTTTAAAGTAGATGCTCTTTCTATGAATCACAGTCCCTGGAACTGGAAAAAATAATGTCAGTCATTTAGTCACCCAGAGGAAGTGGGTATAAGAAGCAGATTAGAAGTCCCAGGGCAACTGTCAATGTATTTGAGAAAATAGCCCGTTCAAGCTAGCTGACTGGTTTGAAACTTTGTTCCCTCTTTATGTCAAGCAGTGAACAGCTGAGATACTTGCTGTGGATTGTAAGAATTAGGAAACATTTCCTCCCTCCAGAAGACCGACTGGTATTATTAGTGGTTAGGGACTCGAAGGCCTTCATGGCCAGAAGTCAAGCTGCTAGCATGTTGTATTCGACAGCGATCCTGTGACTCATTCATAGTCATTGAAGGCAATTAATGGTAAATAGAAATAGCACCTTAGAATAGGTGGATATGGAATGCCAGACGCGAATAACTAAAAATCAACAAGCATTTGAGGAAAATCAATGGCATGAAAGACAAGAAACAAAACTGATAAATGGAAAAAATAACATAGAAAGCCATAATGTTAATAGAGCAGATGCAAGAATTTTTTAAAATATATTTTATATTTTCAGAGAGTGAAATTGGCCATTACATCTTTGGGTGTCTGGGGGAGTGTCTGTTTTAAAAGAAAGCAAATAAATACCTTGGAAATAGAAAAATAGTACCAAGGAGAAAATATTATTTAGACAGGCTCAGATAGAATAGGCAGATTTTTTAAGTCGAAAACTGGAAGAAAATTACTGAAAATACAGTAAAGCTGAAGGTTAAAATTATGAAAGAGAATTTAAAATTCTTGGATGAAAAAGAAACATAAAAAACATATTCATCAATTAAGACTTCTAAAGAGATAAATCTGTGAAAAAGGAAAGGAAATAATCAGAGGCAGTAGAAGAAAATATCAAGAGCTCATGAAGTTATAATTATTCGCAGAGGAAGTAACCACCAACTCTCAAGTGGGACACATGAAAAAGGAAGTACATCTACATGTTGTGCACAAAAGGTATTACACCAAGGCTGATGAGAAAATCTTAGGATTTTTAAAGGGAATTTAAAATAATTAACTACAAAATAAAGAGTCAGTATCCCAAGACAATCAAGAAGACCACTGAATACTAGATGACGATAAAACGATAATACAAAATTCTATACTCTGCTGTAGCAGCATTCCAGACAGAAGGAACCGTTTCACTAATAAAAGAACTGAGAATTCTAACCACCCACAGACGTATTGTAGAACACTTCAAGAGAAAATAGGTTAGCAAAGTAGACTTAAAAATTCAAAAAGCAGATACAGAATAAGAGAAATAACAGCAGAGAAACCAGGAAGTGATATGATTAAATAAATTTAAAAAAAAAACCTTTTGATTGTAAAATAATCATCTGAAAAAAAATCTCAAAGAAGTAAAATGGTGGGAAGGGAAATTGTGGAGTCATGCTAGAATGCGATATCAGAATATAAAGCATAAAGCATGGAAATTGTACTGTCTATTTTTAATGGCTACATTTAAGGGTAAAAAAATTGTAATCACACGAACAGGAATGGTGCACAAAAACTTCAGGAAGTTAATGCTCTCAGAGAGAGGAATAACGTTAGAAATGGAGAGGAATATTCTCTGTACTGATTCTTTTTCTCCTTTAATCTCAAGCGAAAAAAAAAAGATAATTTTGGATATAGCTGGGTAATGGGGGTTGCTGTATCATTCACTGTGATTTTCTAAATGTCTGAAATATTTCAAAACATAACATAAAATATCATGAAAGTCTAAACAAGTGAATAAGGGAAAAAATGGTGGTATTTCCTATAACAAACTAATTAATAATGTTCTGACCTTCTCTTTAAAAAACAAGCAAAGTGAGAACCATAAATCACGATATACACAAAAAATACTTCCCTGATGGGCTAAATAGTTAAATTTAGGGCCAAATATAAAAGCATTTGAAAGAAGTTGTGAATAATTATTACAATTTTTCTAGTAGTAGCCAGCCTGCCAATGCATGTGAATTTTAAAGCAAAAACTGATAGTTTTAACTATATAAAAGTTAAATGCTCTGTAGAGGTGAAATACTTAGAAAATACAAATATTAAATTGGCATATTTGGATAAAATATGTGTTTTCTTTGTATAATATGGCTAAAAATTAGTATCAGGACTATTAAAAGAAATACTAAAATCAGTAACAAAAAGATAGTTTATAGAAAAAAGACAAAATAAAGGAAAAGGCTTTGCACAAAAGAATAATGTAATATGTATTTCAGTAAATGTATAACAAGATAACTGAATAATTTGAGAATGCAAATTAAAATAGGTTTACTTTGCCCATTACATTTGCAAGAATAACTAAAAGTGATTAATGATATCAATTAGGGGTAAGGTTTTGGAGAAACACAATATCCCATTTGCCAATGATAAGATAAATTTATAAAACATTCTTACGAGGATAATTTGACAGTAACTATCAAAATTTGCAATTTGCTTACCTAGTCTTACAGTTACTATTATAGAACTAGGTGTTTAGCCCAAAGAATTACTCACAGATGTGCACAAAAATTCACATATTTGAATGTATACATACATATATGAATAGCACTTATAATAGCAAAAAATTAATTGAACATAACCTAAATTATATTCAATAAGTCTTGCCTTCATAATATGGCTTACAATACAGTAGATAAAAAGAATGAGGTGAAATCTATATGGATGTATTTGACAAGATTTCCACATCACATTAGTAAATGAGGAAAGAATATTTCAGAACAAGGCACAACAGTACCATTTTTGGCTAAATCATATAAAATAAAATAGTATACTTTTATGTACCATATATATCTAAGTAAATACTTAAACGAAGGTCTTGAAGAACGAGCAAACTATTCACAGTGATTCCCTTTGAAAAGGGAAGTACACCTCTGAATCTGCTCAATTTTATTAATCTAAAACTGCTCTGAAAAAATAATCTTAAAAAAAGAGAATTGCAGCTTGGGTTGAGGAAAGGTGGACACTGTGAATTTTTTTTACTTAATACACTTTTTGATCGTTTGAATATTTACCATGAAAATATATTAATATATTTTGTTTAATTAAATGCATTAGTATTTATTAGATCAAATATTTCAGTATCCGGTGGACACCTTCTACTTTTTCTTTGAGGCACTTATCTAACTGTAATACGTTAAATTACTTCAGAAAATCTCTATTTAATATCTACAATCCATTTGGTCCTTCCCTCTTGGTGGCTTGAAAAACTCCAGGCATCATAGTTGCATTCAAGGCAAGAACAAAGTAGGAAGGAATGGTGCAGGCTGTATCTGTCCCTTTTATTACAGAAGCAGAAGTTCTCAGAAACCCACCAAGCAACTTCTGCTTACATCTCACTCTATGTAACTATGTTGCCTTGGTAAAAGAAATTATGAAAATTAATATTTGATTTTCCAAACTTTAAACTTACATGGAACAGGAAAATATTTGGAAAGGGCTGTGAGGTCATCATCTGCCTTATCAGGTTTTACATTTTTTAACCTGATAATTTAAATTTTATATAAATTCTGCTGATTGCATTTAACTGGCAGCAAAAAAAAAAAAAATCTACACTGTAGATATCTGCCAGAGAATATAATTTCTAACTCACTGCTTCTAGATAAGTATGTATAATTATACAAAACTGTCGCCAAGAGAACCAATATTTAGGAAGACTTTCCTGGAGGCTATAGCCTGTCCATTCCAAACACTTTAAATTCTGTTCTGTAAGTAATCAGCCAGCTCAACATCATGCACTCTCCCACCTCGCTTCTTTTGCTTTAAATTGTCTTTGAATTACTTTTCTCAAATTGGTCTTGGCAGTGATACCATCATCCAGTCACGAAGAATATTGTAAGAAACCACCCTGTGCAACTAATTACTGTGTTTTCTTACAAATTATATATCTGTATGCAGTGTTGCAGAATATAAAACTCCGTCAGTTAAACAATTTCTATGTTTTGAAACCTTTTTCTTTTAAATTTAAGGATCAACACTAAATATATTCTTTTTTCTGTGAGAGTGTACAGTTTTCAATAATACGATTTTTAACGTTTGCTTTTTGTTCATTGAATTGATGTGCTGTAATTCATTTAACTAATTCTCTGCTGCTAACTAAGCATACAGCAGTTTCCGGTAGTGCTGCTATTAGAAAGTTTCAATGAACATCCTTGTCACTAAATCTTTTTGACCCTCATTGACTATCCCAGAAATGGATCAATGGGTAAGGGTCGGTTTAAGTCTTTTAATTTGCAATGAAGTGGTATTTTAAGGGAAGTGAGTGACATGAACTGGTAAAGAGGAGGCTGGGGAATATTTTATTTGAAAGAACTTCAGTGATCAAAGAAACAGCAGTAAGCCTAATATATGATTTGGCACAGCAAACATATTGATTTGGTAGGAGTGATGATAATGTTGGAGAGTTGAGGATGGAAATGCATTCAAAAAATATACTGACAAGTAAGGAGGTTGCCCTGACAGGGATGATGAATAAAACAGTGTGAATGAATTTGATGGGGTTTGCAGGTAGTATGACACCTATGGTGCCATTTTGCCTAAGAGGGCGAGGATAATGCAAAGCCAGGTTTGTAGGAAGCTTAACCTGACCACAGTGCATGGAGTGAAATGAAGTTGTATGAGATGGCAAGTGGAATAATAGGGATATGATGTGCTCATCAGTGGGCTTTGTATTAAATTGCAAATTAATATCGTGTGTGTTTTCCTTTTAAATTCTTAACCTTTTGCTTTAAGTCAGGAAGACATGTACAAAACAACATGTATATGAATGTAAAAAGTAATTATATATTTATCTGTTTAGAATAGTATTTTCTTTGACTCCTCCTCCATAATTCCTATGGGAATATAGTTTTTTCTTTCTATATAAAGAATCTTATCTACTGCTATGTGTACACATAGCCATGTATGTATACTCAGGTACACATGTCTATACAGTGTACACATACAATACACATCAAAGTGTTTTTTAAATTGTTTTTCAAAAGAAGATCAAATTATACATAAACATTTTTTTTTTGGTAGCACCCTATGCAAACCATTTGAGTCACCTAGAATATTTCTAATTCTTTTCTTAGACTGTACAAATTTTCACATAATGGACATTCTAAAATTTATTCATCCATCCTTCTTTCTGAGCATTGGCTTTGTTTCCAGGTTGTGTGTGTGTGTGTGTGTGTGTGTGTTTCCATTATGAATAATGGTATCTCACACATTCTTGTTCATGACTGCCCTAGACCAAATTTATAGCACTCCAAACTGGCTTATCGCTATCTGTACTCCCATCTCCACAAATGGCTTTTTGTTACAGAGAAAATCAAATGGCCACCATTACTTCATATCTTCATCTTTGGTTCTCTAACCTTCCCTCAAGGGTTAAGATGGGTTTCCATCACACCTGGCATGGAAGAAGTACTAACTTTCAGTGTGCTTTCACTAGCAGCTTAGTGGTATTTTTTGAATTGTAAATTTGAAATAAATACTATCTTTGATGAAACCTACCTTATTTTAATTTTTATTTTATCACTTTTGCTTGTGGTTTTATATCTAAGACATCTAGAATAGGTAAATGGAAAATTAGTAAGCATATAGAAAACTTGAAAACTATTAACCAACTTGAACTAATTGACAATTATAGAATGCTTCCATCAACATCTACATAATATACCTTCTTTTCAAGTACACTTTAAAAACATTTGCCAACTTAAACATATTCAGGACCATAAAATAAGTATTAATAAATTTAAAGTAACTCAAACATAAAATGGAGGTCCTCTGGTTAAAACGGAATTAAGTTAGAAAGTGACAACAGAAAGATATCCATAAACCCCCCAATATTTAGACACTAAATAATATACTTCCAAATAATCCGTGAGTCAAAGAAATTAAAAGTGAAATTAGGTAATGTTTTGAATTGACTGAAAATGAAAACATATCAAAATTTGTGGCGTGCTGATAGAGCAGTACTTCGAAGGAAATGTACAGCAGCTTATATTAGAAAATAGCAAAAGTTTCAAGGCAATGACCTCATCCCCCCTTTTAAAAAGCTAGAAACAAAAAAGCTAGAAAAAAAGATGAAACCCAAAATTAGTAAAAGAAAGGATATAATAAAGACCAGCATGGAGTTCAATGAATTCCCAAATCAGAAAAAATAATAGAAATTAGGGAAACTAAAAGATGTGTCACTGAGAGGATCAATAAAATTGCTAAACTTCCAAACTGATCATTTGACAAATTAATCAGGAAAAAAAATAGGTAAGGCATGAGTTCTCAATGTCAAGAATGAAAAAGTGACATCACTAAAAATGTGCAGATATTAAAATGACAAAAAGGGAATATGATGAACAATGTCATGTTAAATTCACAACTTAGATGAAATGGACACATTTCTTGAGAGACACGAATTAACAAAGCTCACACAAACAGAAATGGATAACTGGAAACTCCCTTTACAAAGACAATTCAGGGTCAAGATGGCTTCTCTGGGCAATTCTTCCAAACAATTAAGGAAGGGGTAGGGGAAGCAACATTTCTAAGTAAACTTTTCCATAAAATTTAATAGGAGAGAATATTTCCCAATTCATTCAATACGGCCAGCATTACCATGATACCAAAATTAGCTTAAAAACATTATAAGAATCCAAAATGACAGACAACTTTGCTTATGAACATACATGCAAAATTCTTAAAATTTTCACAAATCTAATCTGACATTATATGAAAAGGATAACACGTGAAGACCAAGTGGTGTTTATCTAGGAATGCAAATGTCATTTAACATTTAAAAATCAGTCAATCCATTTCCCTTTCCTTAAACAGCGCTGTGCATAGTGACTTTTCTTGCAAAGAGTACAGTGTGAAAACAGGGAACAAAAGAATAACTTTACAGTAGAGAAATCTGACAAACACTTCCTCAGCCAGGTGATCAAGGTAAACATAAACAGTTATAAATTATATTGATAGTTTGTGTTATGATATGACTCTATGAAAATGACCCTTTTACATTCCTGATCTGCCAAAAACCCATAATCCCGATCTAATCATGAGAAAAAAATGCAAACAAATTTCAATATAGGGAATACATATAAAATTCCCTTCAATACTCCTCAAAACTTTAAGTATATCAAAAACATGTCAAATTTGAGAAACTGTGACAGCCAAGAGGACTCTGAAGTGACAAGACTGCTCTAGACTGCATGTTTGTATCCCCCCACAATCCCTATGTTGAAACCAAATCTCCAGTGTGTTGGTATTTGAAGATGGGGCTTTGAGGAGGTGACTACGTTATGAGGGCAGAGCTCTCATGAATGGTAATAGTGTCCCTATAAAAAAAGACTGTGGAGAGCTCACTTATCCCTTCTACCATGTGCGGTTATAGCAAGAAGACTGCCATCAGTGAACCAAGAAGTAGGTTCTCCCCAGAAACTGATTCTGCCAGTGCCTTGTTCTTGGACTTCCTAGCCTCTAGAATTGTGAGAAACAAATTTCTGTTGTTTGTAAGACACCCAATTTATTGATAATTTTTATTATAGCAGACCAATGTTACAGACAATGACCAAATATAATGTGGTGTCCTAGATGTGAGCTTGGAGAATAAAAAAGACATAGGGTAAAAACTAAAGTAATCTGAATAAACTATGGATTTTAGTTAATAATAATATGTCAGTGCTGTTTATCAATTATAACAATCACACAATAGTAACATAAGATTAACAACAGTGGAAACTAGGCATGGAGTATACGTAAACTCTAATATCTTCTGAAGTTTTTTTGTAAATCTAAAACTGTTCTAGAAATAAAGTCAGTCAATGCTATCAATTCACTATAATGAAGTCTATTCAATTCACTATATGAATAGACTTAAAATGAAAAACCAGATGGTCATTTCATTAGATGCAGAAAAAGCACTTGACATAATCCATCATTCATTCTCAATAAAAACTCTCAGCTAACTGGGAATATAAGGAAATTTCCTCATGCTGATGAAGGGCATCTATAAAAAATTTACAGCTGACATCATATTTAACAATAAATGGCTGAATGCTTTTCACCTAGGTCATAAACAAGGCAAAGATACTCTTTCTCACTACTTTTTTCACATTGTACTAGAGATACACTAGCCAGTGTCATAAGGCAAGAAAAAAAAAAGACATCTCAATTGGGAAAGAAGAAATAACGGCAGGAAGACTCAATAGTCTTGGCTTTTGGGGGTTCAAGGAGATCCTCAGTCTTTTTGGAGTTCAAGCAAACTCACATATACTCAATGGTGACCACTCGGCAAGAGGTTCGTAAGTCTCTAATTTGAAAACTTACCTGAATATACTGCCTTCTTGTCCTCATTTCTGTGACCTGGTGTTCTCCAGTCTCTCTCAAGCACTTCTGGGAAGAAAGCCCTTTATCACATCTCTGACAAAAAACCCAGCAGAGCCCAAGGCATTTTGACACCCAGTTAACTTCATGTCCTAACAGCTGGTTGACACTGGAGTGTGTCAGAGTTAGTCGTGTACTTAACTGCAATGCTGTCATAAATTCTCAGGTATTTCCAGAGATTTGCTGTCAAGAAAAACAATGGTGGTGTTCATGATGGCCTAAATGGTTTAAAAACTCCTGATAGTACAGCCTAGACTGCAGACAGAGCAATGCTGCCCGTGTACTCGTAAGACTTTCCATGAGAGCACTTTAAAAAAAAATAATTCATCCTCTTAATGTATAATGGAACATGAACTCACAGGCTGTTGGCAATTAAAATTAAACCTTATTTATCTTTTAATATAGTACTGTATTCTTGTGTAATTGAGTAAGGATTGATGCCAGTTGTGTGATGGACAGCAAGCTTATCCAACATGACAGAGAGAGATTTCTAAGAAGACAGATTCCACTGTTTTTGTGTACAAGGGGGGTGAATAGACCGTATCAGCAACATTTAATTATTCTGTAGATAATGATTCATTTGAGGAACACAACTTTTCACAGAAACAGAAAAGAAGACAGGCCAATACAATTACTATTTTGTCTAAGTACACTGGTGGGAAACCATAATTAGTTTTTCATTAAATTTGCATGAAGTGATTTTTAAAATATAACAAGGAGGAGTTAAATGCATGTATTTAAAACCAGAAAGTTTGAATGTGAATTAACTTTATAATATAGGCTGATTTTTTTTTAAGGCAAAAGTACAAGTGGTGATTTCTCAGATTTAAATTAAAAGCTAATCAGAGTTTTAAAAAGAAAAGTCACTTAAAATGCAAGGTTTCATGAAATATGTTCCGAACACTCAGTTGGATATTCCATGATGGATGTTTTCTAGTCTTCCTTGTGGGCTAACTTTTAAAGTTGTACATATGACTTTAATTACAAGACCTCAGCTCCTGTGTTTAAAAATGTATCTCTAGACCAGTACATAATTATCTGTATTTTGTTTGCTACGCCAAGCTTATTAATGTGCTTCCACTGGTATTAATGGAGAATAAAAATGAGGTATTGTTGTGAAATGTATGAGCTGAGCCCAAAACATGTGCCCTTAAGTAGAAAGATTGCCACTGTTTAATTTTACAAAGCAGAAAACCTTCTCCAAAAACGTGGATTGAATAATTGAAATGGAAAGATGAATTACTCCACTCAAACATCTCAATTTTAGCTTGAGTTAGCTTCTTGCTAGGTAAAAATTATTTTATTTCTTATCATTAATAATTTTCTAAGCTTTAACACCACAGACCAAAGGCCATTCGCTTTAGCCTCGCAGACATTTGTACGCTATCATTCATACTCATGTGGCAAAACCATGACTCTGGTTAATACCGCCTGCTGCCTGTATCACACCTGCACCTGCACAGGTGAACACAGGTGGAGACACACATGGCTTGTGCTCTCCCACCTTTGCAGCTGACTATTTTAAATCTTTTTTCTTCTCAGATCTCAATCCTTGCTTCCAATAGAGGGATTTAGAGGAGAATTTTGTAAGCTCCTCCCACCTTGTATCCTGAACCACCTTCATCAGCACCCATGCTGGAGCTTCTCCAAATACTATTCTGAATGAACGGTGATCCCAGCTAAGACCGGCATCCTTATTTGTGCAAAGGATCCCTTCCACTCTTGCATATGTGAGTACTGATCTCTACTTCAGCACTTCCTCCCTCTTTGCCCTACGTTATCATCTTTCCCTCTTAAGAAAAATCATGCAAACTTGGAAATAAGGTAAGAAGTTTATTTTGTGTTTTCTGAACATTATACTTGAGTATTTTCTAATAATCTTGCTTAAGAATCATCTAATCATTGGGAATGTATTTTTCCTTAAAAAAAGTTTTATTGAAACAGTTATCAAACATATTGTAAATTAAAAGAATTCTATAGTGAACAACTACACACTTACAACCAAAATTCTACAGTTAATATTTTACTCTACTTGTTTTACTACATATCAATTTGTCAGTTTACCCCACTATCAGTCCATTTATTGATCTTTAGTGCATTTTAAAATAAATTATAAAAGTGGTATAATTTTGTTTGACATACTATTTACTATCGATAATGACCCCAAAGCTGTAAAGTTTGATGTTAATTTGCAGATTTTTAAATTGCAAATTATTTTCATCTGGAAAGATAAAGATGATTTCTATCCTATAGGAGAAAGATGACACCAAAGATTATAGTTTAATTACTGCAAGCTCTCAATCTGTTTAGTGTATAACTTTGCAGTCTAACCCCACATTCTTTTTTCCAACCTCTCTTTTTACTGAATCTTCTTTACCATTTTTCTGGTTCTCTCATTATTAAGTTGACTAAAGAGCTGACAATCACTATATATTTGTATAAAACTAACATTTTAAAACTTTTTGAGGTTTATATTTTCATACCCATAACCAAATCTTCTTCATTATCAGATAAACACACTATTATTTCTCCCTAAAATAACCTTCTCTTGACCCCACTTGCCTTCTTAACTGTTACTTCATTTCTTTTCATTTTATAGCAAAACCCATCAAAAGAATTAATGCTTTCCATACTCCCTTGAACTCAACACCAACCAGGTTTTCTCCCTGAACTTTCCGTCAGACTATCTTATCAAGATCACCAAGCCTCTCCACAATATTTAATTCCGTTATCCCATTTCACATTGTACTTATTAGCAGCAGTATTTTACACCTTTTATCTTTCCATTCTCTTTGAAATGTTTCCGTCCTTGACTTGCAGTAAGTATACCATTTTCTCCTGATTTTCCTCCTCTTTCACTGGAAGCTCTTCTTAATCTCCTTTGCTTGTTGTTTCTCTTCTCTCAGATCTCTTAACGATAATTGCTCCTGAGTAACCCTCGGATACATGGATCTTAATGGATTTTGCATGTGCTATATTTTAAAGCTGCATGTAATCAAATGCGATTCTCTTTAAAACATATCAATGGGCTACTATTTCAGAAATGTGCGATTGGTCCATCGCATTCTGCATGTATGAGTATTGATCTCTACATAAATCTTAGTCAAGTAGCAGTGAATTCAAATTCTATAAATCCATAAGATAAGTTTATCATACTGCAACTTCTACTGTAACTCGGTACTCGTCCACCATATTTAGAAACAAATTTGAACTTTTTTCTAACCATACCCTCACTGTATTTGCAAATAATAGAATTATTATGATTTGCTGGGATGCTATACAAATGACATAATGTTTCCTTCAAACCAGTTTTTCTCACTGCATTTTTAAAAACGTAGGAATATTCAACATAAAACTTCCCTTAATATAGTTTCTTTAAAAGGATACAATAACTTTAGTAACACATCTCAACGTTTGATAGGAGGACCTTCATATACTCTTGGAAATTCCCTGGTAAAATGAAAAGGCAATTTAATTGTGATTTTTAATTCTGTGACTTTCTTGCTAGATAGAAACTCTGCATCACTAACACAAACAGTAGTTATATTTAGCATTTGAATCTCTACCTAAAGTCTCTAATCCTTTTAACTGAGCTCTAGCTAATATGTGTTGTTAATTATAGATGAAGGATTTCAAGTTAATAGAATAGTCCTGCCCTGGTCACTTTTACCAGAATCCTAAATTCCCTCAGAAATGTCTGCATGGTTTGTGAGCAAACGGCTTCTTGCATGTCATAATTCTCTTAAAAACTTTAGAATAAATAATGAAAGTTTCTGTTTTATCACGCCCACGATAATACCTGGAGGCTTCATGTACACTTGTCCATGTAACCCTAAATTAATCAGGGATCAAATAATTCTCATATTTGAGTATACATTTACAAAGTAATCAGGCTTAGATGTTTTCTAGTTTTGTTGTCCTAATCCCATATGTTTATAAAATTCTTCTTGTGTAATTGACCTAAATAAGCTTAAAGAAACATGAGCTTAAACGAAAACCTCATTGCAAATAACCTAATGTTTTTTAAACCTCGGCCCTGTTCCATGTCTTCTAAATCACTCGCCTTTTAGTTCTGAATAACTGTAGACTGTTTCCATAAAATGAAATACTCAAGGAAAAAATATTTAGAAAAAAATTTAAAATATTTAAATGACATTCTGTGCTGGCTATCTACTAAGAAAGGTGATAAATATATTTTGAGCAAAGACATTACTGGAAAACATATAGTCTCTTGATATGCCTCTTAATTCACTCAAATACTTAGATTTCTGATTTCTGATGTATTTCTTCCAGAATAACCATTTCACATGTGTACTCAATAGATGTGCTGTGTGTCTGGTTTTAAGACTGAGTTCATCAAATGTGTTTGATTTGGAAACTGGAAAATGGGCTCATTTCCCACTTAATTATTTTTAGGCCAAGGAAAATCTTTCAGTTTATTGGTTAAGTACAGCCAACCACATAATTCGATCTTGAGGCTGAGGGCTTCTAGATGATGACTGTTCTCATCTTTACCCAAACAAGAAACCCATGGCAAACTCCTCTTTTAGATGCTTCCGTTAATAAGTGCTCAATAAATGTGAAAGAAGGAAGGAATAAGGGAAGGAAGGAAATCACTCTCAGTTGTTTCTGAAGACTTGTAGGATAATGAAAAGTTTCAGAGTAAGCTCTGAGAATTTCAACATCAGCTATTTTCTTTAAAAGTATCTCTCTGAAATTTTAAGGAAAGTTAGAAATTTCTAATTGTTATAGATAACTTCTTTAGTGTCCATAAGTTCGTTTTTCTGTGAAAATATGACTTCTTATTTAAAAAATCATTTTCAAATAACATGTCACTGTAGGCAATGCATTTTTGAAGGACTCCTGTTCTTAAAAAGTAAAATATCTTATCCTTCAGGGACTTGCTTTCCAACACACCTGAGACATGAAATAATTACTCCAATATGCTACCTATTTGTCCTAATGCTCAATAATCATTGATTTTACTCATTTGTATGAACTCATTTGAGCAAATTTCATCATTTTTATGGAAATGCCACTGATAATTTAAAGGCATATCCCCTGGCAGGTCTAAGAGTTCCTTTTGGTCAGTGTTCTAATATTCTTTCTCCTACATCTGCTTCCTTGTGGAATATTGAAATAAATGAACCAACACAGTGCATGATGGAAAGTGAACATTATGAAATTTAAGGTGTAATTTGAACTTTTTCAGAACCTGTTCATCAGGGCACTAGGTCTCTCATTGATATGAATACCACTACCATTTAGCAGACTACTTCTGAAACTCCACTATTGTGGATTTGGTTTTAATGTGAGTGGAGTGCTATTCCTGGCACCAACTATAAGAAATCTTTCATTACAGTGTCCTCTGAAAATCTTTTAAGCACATTTTATATTTTACACACGTGTTTTGTCTTTCATTTTCAGCAATCATAATTTATGTAATCAAAAGCAAATGTCTTTTGAAAGATCTCAGTCCGTAATTCATGTTTTTTTAATCAGAAATGACTATAAAATAATAATAATTATTTTAAAAATTCACTGATTTAGCATGAACGTTCAAACTATGGAGGGCCATAAGATGAGGGGAAAAAAACCTCAATAATTTATCTTTTTTTTTTTTTTTTTTTTTTGAGTCTTGACTTTAAGTAGATTTTGATTAGCATTGGCTTGGTATGAAAACTCTATACTGAATAATATTTTGAGAAGTAAGTTTTCCTCTGAATGCCAGTCATTGAATCATTTAACTCCATGGGCAGAGGATGGAGGCTCTGGGTGGAGGCTGATAGAAAATTTTGTAGTACAATGAGAACACCGTAATTAGCTCATGGGTGAGTGTTCAGAGTCAGTAGTGAATGGAGTAAAAAATGGAAAAAACCCTACAGGCTCTGATGCATAACCAAAAATCTGGATTCTCTATTCTCAGAAAGCTGTTTTAGCCTCTCCAGGATAATTTGCCCAACTGCAAAATAGATGAGAGTCCAACCACCAGTTATTTTTTAAGTTGTCATGTATGTTTGTGAGCAACAAAATGTTGTGCTACTTCTTGTGATGTAGTCATTGCATATGTGAATATCAATTGATTTGTTTTTTCAGTGCTAGGATTTTTTTTTTTCCCATAGGTTTTTTTTAAACTAATTATGGAACATGCAGCCTTCATTAGCAGAAGTTATTTCTTACATATTCATATTCCCTCCTCAAATGTGATCCACTACCTGGTCCCAATCTAAGAACTGTTTATTGCTGATCTACAGTGATACGATGCAGGAACCATCTGTTTGGACCTTTTATAACATGTTGACAATGTTGTGATATTCATGTGTGATCATTTTTTCTATTAATTTACTTACTTATGAAAACATCAGTCTGCAACTGACAGGACATTTTTCAAATAAGCTGGTGGTTTTTCATAGAGGTGTTAGAAGCATTGCTCTGTAGTGTTTGAACGTTGCTGTGCAGTGTAGAGTCTGATCCTTATGTACAGGATATTCAGCCCACTGCATCTTTTTGCTCGTCTTCTCCTGTGTCTGCCACGCTAATACCAATAGCACTGGGACAAGAAAAAAGCAGAATAAAGTGAAAGTAAAGGGAAGAACCTTGTTCTCTCAATTTTAGTTAATAATTACATTATTACCAATTACATTCCGTACTTAAAAAAATCATAACTTTTAATTCGCCTAATTATAGTTCTCCCAGACTCCCCACAGGAAAAGAGATTCAATTTGTTAGATTACATTTTTTTCCCCACAGTGGTCACTCAATGAATCAGTGTCATGTGATATTTTAAATTAAAATTCCTTAACTGCTAATTTAATTTTATTAAAATTGTTCCATGTTTGAGAATAATTGTTAAAATATAAAATATTCTTGCTTGTACTACAAATACCTACACTCTGATGTTTTCTGACTCCACTGGAAGGAGGACTGTAAGTTCAGTCTGATGATCTCCTTGACACAGAGGAAGGCCTTGGTGAATGCTTGTGTAAAACCCATACCACCTACTGGGGAGACAGAAAGAAAGGGTTCAATAACCATGTTAAAGTCAGGTGCAATGAAAGAAAATAAGAAAGAAAGACCTCTGGCAGCATCTCTGGGGAGGTGAAGAACATCGTGTAGGTCAAATTGTGTACAGCTCTCACCCTCCCTGTTTCCCCCAAATTCTAAACAAGTAAAATCACACCAGAGTATACACAGTGTCACGTTGCATAGGATGCCAAGGGAAATGGGCCAAAGGGGAAATGGCAGTTTGGAAATTTTAGGGAGATGACTTAAAGTGATGGATTGTAATAGGTTACAGCTATTCATTCAACCTGCAGTAATCTTTAAGCCAGAGGATAAACGTTTGCTAAAACTATTTCCCAAAAGTTGCATGTGCTTCTCTACATGTTCGTGTTGTATTATAACTATAATTGTGTAAATTAGGCCACCTCAAATGCATTTTTGGAAAGTTATACGGAGAATAAACAAGATAAAATGTCCGTTGTTAAACTGAAACTCTGCCCAATACTGTTTCTGAAGATATATGTTTAATATTTTGTCATTATTTAATACCTATAAGTTTTGAAGACTTTTTTAATGAATGTCACCACTGAACTCCTTAGCCCACAATCTTACAGAGTTTCCTGGGACGTGTCACAGCTATCACCATATAAGTGAAAATGTCTGGATCAGTCTATCTGGGTAATAACACTAAAGAACTCTTTGACTTAGTAGGTTTGTGGTTACTTAGAAATGAAACAGTTCTTTAATGAACACCTAAAAGAATAGAGTCAGTTAATTCCACTATTCATTTTTGAGTATACTCAATGTGGTAACTTAACAAACACGTTTTCTAAGAACCAGTCTCCTTTGTGAATAACAATTATTAGAAGTTCTAATTTTCTACCTATAGATCACAAAAGCAATGTAATAATAAATAATTCTATTAACAGCATTGATAATATTAATGGCTATTGTATCTGAACATTTATTATAAGTCAGGAACATATATATATATATAATGAGAATAAGACTAGTTCTTTGATCATAGAATTATTATAAAGATTAAATGAGATTTTATAATCAAAAAATCCTTATTCCCAATTTATAGATGAGGAAACTCTGACACAGAGAGATTAAGTATCTTATTTCAAATCAGAGAGAGCAAAAGGGCAAAGCTGGGAGTTTACCATATTCTGGCCAGAGCTGGCCATATTTTTTTCTATATACAGCTGGAAAAGGGAGAATATAGTTTCAAAGTGATGCCATGAAAAAAAAAAAAAAGAAAGAAAGAAAAGAAAGAAATAACTAGAAGAAAGAAGGAAGGAAGGAAGTCATTAGGAACACACTTTCATTATTAAATATTGTCTTAAAATTTGTCAGAATTGAATATGATATTTAAGGAACAGTTTACCAGTAGAAAATTTAGTGTTGTTTAATCCCATCATCTTGACACCATCACCTTTGTTTGAATAGTCAAGATTGTTTACTTTAATAGATTTGTTTGAAATGTTTAAATTACTTCATTACATGTTCACTGCATATCAACATTTTAGATATGGTGACAAATGGGGATTAAGCATTGTGCTTTAAAACTCTTTTGTTAAACTTGCCATATTTTGTGAATATTATTTTAAAAGAGGAAATACACCATTAGCTAGGCTTGTAATTGAGAAAAATATCCACAGTATCTTTATATAGGTTGAGTTAATTAAAGCTAGATCAGAGATATCATAGTGAATTAATTACCCACACTGTTTGTGGATAAAATCAACCTACTATGGTAAACATAGTTTACAACTTTCAAGTGAGTACAAACATATTTCTACAACAAATACTTTAACAAGTGTAGTTTCTTATAACATTTAGATTCACCTATGAAGGAAAAAAACGCTTCAATATTTAAGCAAAATGTTCTCCCAAACACACTTTTTCCCCTGGTTTTATTGAGATCTAATTGACACAGGACTTTAAGGTGTGCAGCATAATAATTTGACTTACATACACTATGAAATGATAAGCACAATAGTTTAGTGAACATCCATCATCTCATGTAGATATATAATTGAAGAAATAGTAAAAATATATTTTTCCTTGCGATGAGAACTCAGGATTTACTCTCTTAACAACTTTCATATATACATTGTAGCATGGGTTGGCACTTCATTCCTTTTCATGACTGAATAATATTTCCATTTATGCATCGATCACACTGTGTTATCCAGAGGCATTTTTGTTTTGCTTTCCAGAGTCTAAACACTTCACTGTGTTGAACTACTTCCAGCTCCTTCCCTTCCCTTCCATCCTTCTATCCTTTTTTTTTTTTTCTCTCTCCTTTCCTTCATCCCTATTACCATCTCCCTCCACTAGAGTGGTACATTTGTCCAAATAACTCATTTAAAAACTGCAGGCCAAGAATTCTATTTTGATTTAATGCAGATAAAAGCTGTGACATCAGTCTCCGTGTAGTAAAATTGCTTAAAAGTTACTTGGTTACAAGTTGTACTCTTGTTCCCAGTGAATAAAAAACTTGAAATAATGAAATAATATAAGGTATGAAATTAATTAGCTATATTGATGAAACATGCGGTGAGAAGAATTTAAAAGTGTGAGTTCTTTGTAAAATCAATAAGGATGTAAGAAACAATAAGCACAAATTATGTCTCTAGTTACATAATTCTTTATGTACATTAGTATTCATTAAGGAAAATATTGGGTTTTGTTATAGTTTTGTTCTTTCCTTTGCAATATATGTTTAATTAAATTATTCTATTTAAAAATAACAGCTATCAGCTTATGACTTTTTCTTCTTTCACAAATAGGGAGTTTAGCATAGTATTCAAGAGAGCAGATACACATGAGTTGAATCCTAAGTTATATGTATAACCTTGATCCCTAAGCTTCAGTTTTCTATCTCCTGGTATACTGTATATAATAAAGCACTTGGCTTGAAATATTTTGTATTTACATAGCTATAACTTTGCCTCTTTCTGCATCTAACAGTACTAAAAAGAGTATGTATGCATGTATGAACATACATATATGCTGTTTGTGTAATCTAATAAAGTTGAAAGAATTATAAAATATTTCTATCTAACATGCTTTTTTAATGATTGCTTATTCTTTCATCATGTGGATGTATCTTAATTTGTTATGAGTCTCCTGTTATTGAACAGTTAGGCTATTTTCCAGTATTTTGCTTTCATAAACAAAACTGTGATGAACTTTCTTTTAAGTATATTTCTGTGCCAGTTTGATTTAAAAAAAGGGCATTTACTATTATACTGCGTCGTCTTCACAGGTCCTAAAGGATATAATCTATATTAAATATATAACTGTGTCTATGCATATAAATATATATATGTGTTTGTATTTTCCCTTTTTCATGAAGTAGATCTTAAAGAGTTAGAAAAAGAGTTCTCAAAAAAAGAAATAAGATGCTCTGAGAAATATCACTTGTTATAAAGAAAATATTATTCTCCTACCTTTCAGTTAATTGATTTTTAAAAAAATATTGGCAGCACTTTGCCCAATATGGTGAGGCTGCTGAAACATTTAATTCTTTTATACTGGTTGGGGTGAAAGTAATTTTGTGTTATGTGCAGGACTACAACGACCCATTCATCCTCAAGAAATGCAGTCACTGTTGCTCTTCTTGTGAGAGTCTATTTTATAAGCTATCTCCACAACATTAATGTACTGTTAAAATTTCTGGAGTAACTGTATTTCAAAATATTGAAGGAAATATTCTTTTCTACAGGGAGAACACTTTTTGCAGAGAGCGACTGACATGGCATTTTTATATTTTAGCATTATATCATGCGTTAGAAAAATATGGAAATCCCTGCATAATTTTAAATAGGGCATGTCAAACTTATCAGTTATGTGAGAACAAGAAACTAACCAAGCATGGGGGAAAATATTAGAAATGGAATCTCAAGTTGGGAGAAATTATAAAGGCTCCACAAATGTTGACAGTTCAAAGAGAAAAATAAAATGATTAATTATATAATCCAAAGAAACTTTTTAATACAAACATTTGTTAGTAAAAATGCAAATTTATTGTCAAGTATTGTTGATAATAATAGGTCTTAAGTAATATCGAGAGTGACAAAAGAAACGTGTATTCTAGCATTTTATGTTTATAGAATTTTTAAACAAATGAGCTCACAGTTAGGGAACTGGAGTCTATTAGTACTAAGATGTCTGGATATAAACATCATAATAATTGTCTCTTTAAATTACATCAACACTGACAGATGACCTCAGTAGCAATTATAAAGAAAAAAGAAAAACTAATAATAGCTAGCTCTCATGTAGCATTTACTGTGTGCCAGAGTTCTTAGCAGAGTAATTAAGTAACTGAATTAATGAACTTGTTTCATTAACTCTGTGAGGTAGGTAGTATAACACAAAACGACCCTGTGAGGTAGGTACTATAATGGTATGGAATACTTTCTCATTTAGCAGTTAGTTAGTGAAACTGAGGAACAGAGAGTGTAAAACACCTGACCCCAAGGCCTCAGACATGGGAGGTGGAAGAGCTGGAATCTGAACCCAGGTGCGTGGTTCCGGATTGTATGGTCTTAAGTGTGTATTATATGTTCTCTTTCGAGAAGTCACCATAGTGAGCCACATGGAACTGTAGATACTAAATTCAGGCAATATTAGGTTCTCTTCTAATAAAGGGAACTATGGTCAAATAAGCTTATGAAGTGCAACATTCTCAACTCTTGTTTGGAAATTCCCATTTTGAATATTTAGCTTTTTCTTCCAAAAAACAAAACAAACCTCTTGATGAACTAAAGTACTTAATTCCATCCCAGAATACTCAGTCTTGTTGAATTAATTGACTAAAAAAAATCTAAACTAGCTATCTAATCAAGAGAGATAGAGAACATACCATTAAATTAATGGTAGAGTTTTGTTTGTTTGTTTGTTTGTTTGTTTGTTTGTTTGTTTTTAATCTCCTTAGGCTGGTGGCTGTTGTGTCCTGACTCAGTCAGCATGATCCACAATTAACCTTGACCTGAGGACCTATATTAATAAGAAACCATCTAGTTCAGGTTTTAGATCCTCTTGTTCAAGTACCTGTGAAGAAATACATGGATAAGAATAAAGGAGATTTTTGAAACAATAGAAATACAGTTGACCCTCGAACAACAAGGGACTTATGGGCACTGATCCTCCGCATAGTCAAAAATCCTCCCATAATTTAGGGTCAGCCCTCTGGATCTGCAGTTTCTCCATATGTGTGGATTCAACCAACCGTGGATGGTGTAGTACTGTAGTATTTACTACTGAAAGAAATCATTGTGTAAGTGAATCCACACAGTTCAAGCCCATGTTGTTCAAAGGTCAACTGTAATCATCATCTCTTCTTGAAATTGGGGGTGTTATAAAAGAAAATAGAAAATGACAAAACTTGCCAAACTTAAGGATATCTGACCCTTCAGCCAGTGCACTCATTTAAAATCATGAGATCAGTAGCATATTTACAGTTCGCTTCTGATTTTCTCATTCTCCCCTTAAATTTTCACATTTCTAGGGACACGAATTATGGTCAGATGTTTATTTCAAAGTGAAAGAGGAAAAAATGGAGATGAGATTTTAAGGTAGAAAAATAGAATATTGTTGCATTAATCTTCTAGTTCAGATATACTTAACCTGTGATCCGTGGATATTTCAGAAATGATGTAGTGTGGGTATGTGTGCAACCCATGCTGTTTTCCAGCAGGAAAGTTCGTGGTGGTCATGAGAGTGTTCTGGGTCCATCATCTCCAAAATGTTTGCTCTTCCATACATTGAAGAGGAAAGTATAGTCTAAATTAGGTGGATAACTTTTTGTGTTGTGTAATTTTAGCAGAGATATAATCTAACCTTGGAACAAAACAAGAACAAAGGCACATTTAAGAGAGAATAAATAAGAAAAATAGCAAATACTTTTTTGTTCAAAATATTTTAGGATAATGCTTTCGTAGACAGATCTTATGAATTGGATTTTTATATACCATGATAAAAAATATAAAATAAATATATTTGGCTTTCTCCATGGGAAGTATTTTTATTAATACGTAATATATGAAAGGCATATCGTGTATATTTTATTAGCAGTAATTTTAGACATGGCAGTTCATTATAAAGCTATTTTTAAAATAATTGGATTATTTTTAGTGTTTTCCTTGTATTGGATATATAGGACTGATCTGATGTCAGTCACTCATGACTGAAGGATGAGGAGAAGGCAAATGAAACTTGGCTAATTTAGAATTTAGTCTAAGCTGCATAAATTCTTTCTAAATTTTATATGCAAAACCATCTGGATAAGTGGACACAGAAGTTTGGTGATGTTATATAAACTCACGATTTATGTGAAGGTAGCATGATCCCATCCTGAGGATTTCTATAGATGTCAAGTTGCTAAAAGTTTCAAGAGGGTAAGGAAGAAAGGCTGCTTTCCTTAGAAGGGAGTACTTACAACTCTTACTTAGTCACGTTACTAGACATTTTAAAAGCTCATTTGTCTGTTCAGAGTACATGTATGTAATTCGTGAGTCATTTTCAATTGCCACAGTTGTGAAAGAACCAGCATCTTAAAAAGGATTTTGGATAAAATCCTGCCAGGTTAAGGCTTCCTAGGAACTGCTTTGGCTTTTTATAAGTAATAGAACTTCCTGAAATTCTGGCTAAATATTGTTATTTATGATGGTTAGTATTTTTCAGCAGTAATAGATCATGCAGTTTCGGAATGATCTGTTTTAGTTGACTTTCTATAAACTCAATTTTTAACTGAATCTTCTTTTGTCATATTCTCTCTTTTTGTTCCTCACCCCAATGTAAAAATAATTGAAATGCTAATATAAGGCTTTACAGCACTCTACAAAAAGTTAGCAAAATTACTAGGTCAGGAATTACATTAATAAAGAGAAAACTTTTGTTGCCTCGGTATCTTTTTTGAGTCTCTTTATATTTTCCCTTTCAAGAAAATATTAAATATCCACATTTAATTAAAGTAGAGGAATCTTGTAAGGGTGAGAAAAAAAAAATGGAAAAACAAATAAGAACAGCAAACTGATGTGATAAGCAAAATACTTCTGAGTTCCAGAAAACAGGGCAAAATAAGGAAATAGGAGACAAATAATATTCAGGAAGAGATGTGCTGAATCCTGTCAAATATTTTTGGAACAGGTTAGTCAATGTTATGACCAGTAGTGACACTTACAGAACAGATTTCAGCCTTAAAATGTATCTTTATATTTGATGTTACTGTGACACCTTTTCTAAGGATTCTTGGTGCTGAAAGACTGAAAATCAGTAACATAGGTAGTGGCTGTGTTCCAAAATCAAATTTAAATTATCAAAAATAAAACTTCTCAATATCTATCAGGTCAGTGACACTGTTTATATTAGTAGTTCCTAAAATAGATTGTTGAGACACATTTCCTTCATCAAGATCTCTTTGATTTTTTATTGAGAAATTAAAATAATCGTTAAAAAATTTAGTTGGAAATAACTTATGATGTTCAGTGATGCATGATTTTTGAATATTTAATACTGCATTATTTGATGGTTAATTTATTAGATTGTCATGACTGGCAAATGTTGCAAAACCAATTAGAAAAGTACTTAATTGTTGTCCATGCATCATTTTTTAATGGAAATTGAAGCAGGATATTTATGAGGTATGTCTAATAAGCAGGTGATGACTTAAAGCAAAGATTATAGACATTTGTAGTTACTTTCTGTCAATTTTTCAAAGAATCAGGTTGTCACCAAAGCAGAAACAAGTCTTTTACTTTATTTTTGCAGGACCATTATTTATTTAATGTCCCCTTTTGGACAAAAGGGGAATCAGAGTCTTACTACTGGACAATAAGAAATATATTTGTGTGAATTAATATAGATAGCCTGGTGGGGTGCAGGGCATGGACAAAGAAAATGAATCCAAAGAGGGAAATTTATGTGTGTGGTTTTCCAGGAAGAAATATGGGGAATATTTATTAATATGCTTGTGTTGTATCCTAGCATCTTTCCACCAGTCAGACAAAGGGCTATAAGTAAAAGATAATGTAGCTGTTTTAATTAGGGAGTGCAAAAGCAGGTGCCTAAGCTGAGACATTTGGGAGTCCAGCAGTCAAAGATGCATTTAGAGAAATGGCCAACCTCCCCACACCTCCCTGCCCCAACCCCTTTTCCATGGAACATCCCATGGTTCTGTCTCTAGAGAAATGAGAAGAAACCAGTGCCCTTTGTCAATTTAGGGAAAGCAGATGTATCCGTGGAAAGAATCGTATTAAAGAGAACAGAAACGTATTTCTAAATAACACAAGCAACTGTAATCATTGATTATAAAAACTTTTTCTGCGTGAACATATGCTGGTGGTAGTGCATAGGTTGAAAAGTTTGTGTTCAAAGGAGTGAAGGCTGAATTTCCTACTGTCCTTATGTAGAAGAAATTGATTTCTCCTTGAATATAGATCAAACCTTCGTTTGGCTCATCGGCTCACGTTCTATAGTGGGCAAAGCGAATCAGTGAAAACACCTTCCTTTAAAATGTGATGAGGTTTTCAATAAATCAGCTACTTTATTAGACTCGCTGTGCCATTCACGAGGCAATAGCAGAGCTGTACGTCCCCACCAATATTTCATAGTTGTATTTTGAAAAAGTATCATCGCCAGTGTTCTGCCAGCATTGTATGATTTACTGCTCTGCGCTGAATTCTCAGATATCCATCCGCATCTCAGCTATTCTATTCTTGGCACCGGGAAAGATTTTGCTTCGGGTTTTATTTATTCAGCGCCTGTTAATGTAATTTTTATATCACTGTCATGTCATTTTGCGGCTAATGTCATATATTTGATAAAAGACCTCAGGGAGAGGAGCTGTGTTCTTATTAATTAGAGAGGTCTGATAAATGGATTATCTTATTTAGTAAGCAAGTCTTTGACAAGCAGGTGAATGCAGATAGGCATATTAATGCTGGCTTCCTAATTTACTGCTGTGTTAACATGAATTTTAATCTCTTTTTTTGGTAAACTTCCGAACATCTCCTTGAAAACTGCCTTAATAATAGCAGCTGAAAGTTATTTAATGGCAACCATGAATTATTATATATGCTATTTTCTCATGAGTTGTCTAATTTTAATCCTTTCTTCAAACCTATGAGGGATGACCTGTTATTACAATCTCCATTTTACAGATGGGGAAACTGAGGCCAAACAAGGTTGTAGGAACACAGGATTTCATGGCTAATAAAGGCAGAGCTGCAGTGAGTCCTGGTAATTCTTTGACGATGCTCTGCCTTTGATAATATTTACCTCCTATAACTCTCATGCTGACCTTCTGATAAATATATAGGTATTTCTATAAAATACACATTTATCTAAAGTTTATATAGTAAGCTTTTTATCTGGATTTTGATCTTATATTACTATTTTCTCACTGAGAAACTATGCTTTCTGCTTCCATCCTCTGACCTTCAGTGCTAACTTGCTCACTATGCCCTTGATGGGGATTCTAAGTAATGTTGCACTTTAAAATGTAAATGAATATTATTAAGATTTATCTCATTTTTCTGTGGGGAAAAAGTAATTCCCATCTAGTGCCATCATTCAAATAATTTCCACTTTGAAAATGAATCTGCTCCCCCCCCACCCCCCCCCGGAATCCTCTTTATTTTCTCTTGGCCTGATCCCTGACTGGCTTCTTGTACGGAAGGTACATAGAATGATTAGTTTCTGACTCCATGTTACAGCTTTGCCATTTTGATATTTAGGTGCTGGAAACTTTCTTGAAACACACGTGTGCACACATGGGCGTGCACACACACACCCAAATATTGGGTTTTAAGCATTTGCTTTATGAAAAGCTATGGGAAATACCAGAAAAATATGATAATACCTGGATATATCTTTATTATTTTTATGTGGAAAACCTAATCAAGAGGAATTTCAATAAGAAAGATGGGTTTATTTTAAATGCATGGTAAGACAAAATTGGACTCACTTCCAATTCCAATGCAACTCAGCTGTGTTTTTCTTCTCTGTTGAGTGATTCTTGTTCATCTGGTCCTGTCCCATTCACTGCCAAATCTTGCCCAGCATTTGTAGGATGTTGGTATCAACCCGTATCCAACTCTGACCAGCTGGATTCCAACTGTTCCTGAAGGCTCAGCCACACTCAGCTCCCGAGTCTCTCCCCACCAGCTCAGGGAGTGCTTTATAAGCTTCCACAGTCCATAAAAATGGGTCAGGGTGGAAATGCATTAGGCTTTTGTAAGCTTCATACTTTAAATTCCTCAAACTTTATACATGTATCTCCGTTTGTAGGATTGCTCTTCCACTTTGGCTTCCCCTCTCCCACAGGAACTTAAGTTCCTCTCAAAGCCATGACTTCCGTACTGGGACACTCACACTGGTGTACTCTCTCAGTTACCTCCCAGGACCCTTCTCTTCTTCCGTAGCTCAACGTGGCTCTGCCTATCCCAAAAGGTTCGTCTCCTGGTATTGAGGGCTAGGCTCCTTTGACTTTGAGTTCTATCACTGTATGGAAACTCTTGCTTTCCCCTGTAGTAGATTACATCCTCTTGGAGGGTGACACTGCTCTGTATCTTCCTGAGGATGGACATCATATGTTAGAGTGTTACTGGTGGATCTCAGCCCTGAGGGTTCTTTGTTTCACTACTTTCCTTGTTATCAAGACTCCCTCCCTTTCCCCAGCGGCCTAGGCCACCAAGTTCCCAGCATGTCTATGAACTGAACCCATCTGAGGAGTAACAATTAATATATGGCTTTTCTTCTCAAGTACCCCCGTCTGTGTCAAGTGGGTTACTCGCTAATGCATCCTAGGTGTTGAATACTGCTTTCACTCCTGTTTTTGTCGTGTAAAGGCCAAAACAGGCTGGAAAAGGGCAGTGTGATACAGAAGCCGGGTGCTAACGTGGTAAGATCCTGGGGGCCAAGCCCCAGCATTGTGGCGCAGCACGCGGCACCCTGCTCGTGGAGGTCTGTAAGTGACACAGTGCGAATTTCAGCTCTGACCTGCTTAACAGGGTCCTACCCTTTGTACCTCCTGTCACTGCCTCACTTTTCCCAGACTGGTGCTCAGATTAGCTGGGTTGACTTTCATCCATCACTAAGCTCTCTGAGTTTGATAGTCTTTTTCATTAAATCAAGGAGGTGGACAAGATGCTATTGACATTTAGTTTCTGATATAAGATGTCATACTCATTACAATGACTAATACCCTTATAGTAGCTTCTGAAAGACTGGAAATGGAAAGAGTGGGAGTTGCTTCTGTCCAGTGTGTGGTTCCACCGAGGACTAGCTCAGGATTGCATCTGTCTCGTTGTGATTTGGCGCTTTGTACGTTGTTATCCTGCCTGTATGCTGAATAATGTTGCATTTGTTATCTCAAATAGTTTAAAATTTCCATCCAACATTATGAGAAATAGATTTCTCTCCCATCCCAGTTTTACTCAAGAAAGATTTTTAGAATGTATTACAGTGGAAAAAATATTTTTTATTATCATTACCATCAGTCACATTCTAGTTTCTCATTTTTTTGCTTTGCTTACTGCAAATAACATATTGGTAATCACTCTACCGAACAAAGTAAAGAACAAACTTTTAAAAACTTGGATGGATTATCTTTTATTCCTTCACGTTGTGCAGGCATGGACATATGTTGAATAGCAATATTCTGAGGTAAATACTTAGAATTCTGAATTTTTTTTTGTGAAAACAAAGTATCCCAATAATTTCTTGCTAATTCAGCTGACTAATTACTACAGATTTGGTTGCAACCCAAGTCAGTTTAGTACCTTGCCAAAAGTGAGATGCTTCAGGCAAGATTATCAGCATGAGAATAAATGAGTGAGCAAGCATTAATAAACCTGGAGACAACAGTGTTAAATGTTTAATGCATCATTTGAGTCTGCACCACTGCAGAAACTGGAATGAGCAGCTTTTTGGTTATGAATATTGGAAATAAAAAATTTTTACCATTGTTTTGCATTTCTTTTGGTGACAGACTTATCAAAATGAACATTTTTTTCCTGATGCCTAGTAGGCATTCTCTCTTTTAGAGCTTAGTGGTGTGTGTAAAAACTCTAGTCAGTCACCCTTTGTATTCACCTTCCTTCTCTTAAGAGGAACCATTCACCTGTTAAACATTTGCTGAATGCCGACTCCGTGTCAGTATTAGGGTTATTCTGTGCTCACACTTTCGGCTGTAATAAAAAGAGAATTATGTCATATACTCTAGACGGTCACCAAGTCCACCATTGGTTCTGGGACAGTTTTTAGCTTTCAAATTTTTATTAGTTTCTTGAACTATGAATGATGTCATAATGTCACTAATTTAATTTTCTTAACAGCACAAATCTGCTGAATAGCTCCCATGTGCACAATGGTCCATATTTCAGATATAAATGGCACAGCTCCTGCCCTCAGGGAGGGCATTCTAGTGAGTTCACATATGCATTGTCTGCTCCCCCATAGTTCCAGTGATGGAAAAGGAGAAGAGAGAAAGCAGGAGAAACAGGAGCAGGAGTGTGTGTGTGTGTGTGTGTGTGTGTGTGTGTGTGTGTGTGTGTGGAGGGGGGAGAATACTAATAAAATTACATTTTGTGTGTCTAATGTACACTAGGAATTCTTTAGATTTCAAGTGAAGCATAATGTGGTCTCTTTAAAATTACTTCTCATCTAGCCGGAGTTGAAACTAACATTTATTGTGTCCTTTGTATGTTTCAGAGACTTTACCTAATAATAATCAACATTTATTGAGAAGTAACCTAAGTGCTTCACATGGGTTACCTATATACAGATTATCGTATCTCATCCTTTACATGATTTTTTCAACCCTGTTTTACATGGGTTCTGTTACCTAGTCATCTACAAAGCCCTGTGGGATGGATAGACACCATGCCTGTTCCCATTTTGGAGATGAGGAAACCTAGGTGCAGAGAGCCTGACAAATTGTTCAAATTAACATAGCTGATGAGATGTGGAGCCAAGATTTAATTTTGGGCTAAGAAGGCAATCTTCCATGAGACCAATGGAATTTAAGATTCAGGAACATTCACTTTTGCAGGCTTCTTCCAAGGACTTATATTTAAGTTGTGTTTGTAATTTTGAATCCTTTTTCTTAGAAAGGATCCTAAAACATTTATAAGCTTCAGAGCCTGGGCACTTGTGCCTTCCACAACAATTTCAGTTTCCAGTTAACAAAAGTGCAAATCTATGTGCTTCTTGAAACTGTCTTCTTTTTCCCTCCTCTGATGGTGGAGGAGGTGGATTTCCTGGAAGCAAAGGCCAGCCTGTCCCTTTCTCCTCTGGAGCCTGCTCGCTCTCCACTTCAGAGGCTGTGACATTCAGTCATATTTATCCGAATTCTCTCTCCTTCATCTCTATTATCAATCTGTTTCTCTCTGCCATAGTAGTCCTGTCAGCATTTAAACATACTCTAGTTTCACCATTAAAAAGGGGAGATGAAACAAAGAAAAAATTATTCCAGGTCTCCCCGTTTCCATCCCAGCTGTTTCTATCCCACTCAGCTTGCTTTCCCAGCTGTAGCAAAAGACCTCTTCCCTTGGTCTGTCATCACTAACTCATTCTTTCATTTACTCAAAAAAATATTTCCTGGTAAGTGCTAGGTGTCAGGCTCTGTGCTAAATCACAGGATTAAAACAAAGAATAACACAAACTTGGTAGCTTACAATAGGAGCTTGTTATCTGTTATGTCCTGTTGTCTCAGATGCATTCAAGAGGTAATGACCGAGATCTTAGTTTTCTGCGTTTAGTCCTGTCTTTTATCAAATATGTCCAGGTTTTACAGACTTGGTATGCCCATATCCAGATAACCCACCCACCACTGCTTTTAAAAATTATTGCAAAATGTTAGAGAAACTTTTAGATTTCAGACCTAGCCTTTGTATCTAAATGTGTCAAGTTGCATTGTCACCCAAGGGCATCAGTCTGCTTTTCATTCAAGATATTCACTTTACCTAAATATTTACATATTTGAGTGACTGACGTGGAGAAAAGCTCTCATTGCCATGTGCCCAAACAAGGGGTCCGCTGGCCCACTGAATGAGATTTTCCTGAGCATTTCTATTACTATACATAAATTTTATTTACCCCCGTTTTATGGATAAACTAATGAACATTGGAGATAAACGAATAACTTGTCTAATCTCATCCAAGCAGTTATACACACACACACACACACACACACACACAAAATCAAATACAATTCTCTTTGATTGCACAGCCTAAGATTTTCACATACACATTATGAGTACAGCAAAATCAAGAGACATAGGATGGGTGAGATTGGCTGGGGACAAAAGGACCCCAAAGTGAGCATTATAGAGCTTGGCCTCAAGGGGGAAAGACAGGGGGAAAGCTGTGCAAGAAAATTTTAGATAGAAAATATATAATCATTTGTGCTTGAGTAGAATAGAAAACCCAGAAAAGAAGTGTCGATAGATTAACTTTGCGTCCTTTGAAACCTTCCCTCATGTGTCTTTGGTCCTTAGCCACACAAGACAGACTTTTTTCAAAGTTTCACCAGAGAACTCAGTTGATGAATGGCTGTTTGCACTATTGATCAATTGTTTTGGTATCATTTTCTATAAAATCGGATTCAGTGTTTGTTTGTAAAACACTCACAGGCTCTTGCTATTTTTGCTTTCAAATGATTGGGTTCTGTTGCTATTTTAGGAGAAGCATTTTAAAGGGAGGATTTGTCCCTAGTTTTCTTTAGCTGATTTTAAGTTTATTTGAAATTTTGCATGATTTAGTGTTCTGCAGGGAGTTTTGCTGTGTTTTTCCCTCCCTTAACTTTAACTTGATGATGAGAGTTTAATAGAATTTGTCTTAAAGTTATTGCTGACCTTGAACTAAGTGGGAACCAATATATCCCCTTGCAAGTGTGGGCTTCAATTTATGGCAAATATGTTTGTCTTTACAGTCATGCATAATTTCCAAATTTCAGAAATTACTTCTGTTTTATAGCCGCACCTTCCAAACCCATCACAAGGAGCGCTCTGTCAGCATTTCTATTACATTCTTTACTTTACCGAGGTTTATAACATGGTCGTAAAACTCACTCCAGGATTAGTTTTGGCAGATAAACTCTCTTCTAGGGAAGAAAGGTGTTATTTTTTCCAACAGTTTAAAAAGAATATACTGGCTTGTTTGTTCTCATACAATTGGAGTTCCTAGACTCCCTTCTTTTTGCTATAAAACCTTTCTTTCTTTGAAAGAAGATGTCCTCATTGGCATTTATATATTTATACACCTAGAAACACTCCTTTCTCCTCAGAAGGGAGAGCTACATAGTGACACAGAGCTTGGACACAAGAGTGCGACAGACAGAAGTTCATATCCCTCTTCTATGACTTAAGTAAGAGATTGTGAGCTACTTACTGGGTACGATAAGCACTTAATAAGTCATAGCTAGAAAGGTATATACTATCTCATTACTTTTAGTCCTGTTATCACTTAGGAACTTAATGAGTTCCTTAATCTGATGCGTATCTCTAAATAATGAATTAAACTTGTTCCTTCATTTACTCATTCAGTACTTACTGAGTATCAGACTGGATGCTGGAGATACAAAGGCAGTATAATATGACCCCTGCCTTCAAGGGATATGTTGTTCAGTAAGCAAGAGTCAGGCTTGTAAGGAGACAAAATACAGATTATTTAATGCTTCCCTTGAAGTGTGGACAGCTCGGAACAAAGTCACTTTACTCAAACTCGGGCATTCCTGAAGGTTTTGTAGGTGGTAGGTAGAAGGGTAGGTGTTTCAGGACGAATACTAAAGGATGAGAAGGAGACAGTAAGCGTCCTTGGGCCATGGGAGCCACATGTGCAGAGCATAAAGGGGAAATCGTGGCATAAACTGCAGACTAGAATATGACTGTAGTTAAGAGTATTGGGGAATGGAAGGGTGGCAAGGAGGTGTAATGGAAAGATATTTCTGTTCATTCTCCATCATAATGAACTTGCTAAGCTCTCTCAGTTCAGATATTCCATATGCCATATATTTCTCTATTTTGATTTACACCTTTTTTTTTTTAATTGAGATGTAATCAGTACAATGTGTCAATTTCTGGTGTACAGCATAATGTCCCAGTCATGCATGTATATATATATATACATATATGTATATATATATATACTCATTTTCATATTCTTTTTCATTAAAAGTGATTACAAGATATCAAATATGTTTCCCTGTGCTAAACAGAAGAAATTTGGTTTTTATCTCTTTTTATATGTAGTGGTTAACATTTGCAAATCTCAAACTCCCAAATTTACCCCTTCCCACCGCCTTTCCCCAGTAACCATAAGCTTGTTTACCATGTCTGCGAGTCTGTTTCTTTTGTAGATGAGTTCGTTAGTGTCCTCTTTTACACCTTTGAGGAAGCATGTTTTCTAGTAATTAAAAAATTTTTTTTCCTTGAACAGACTTCCTTGTCTCCACCTGAGCACCTCTGTACCTGCCGTTCTCTCTGCCTGGAACGTCCTCCATCCCTGCTCCTTCCCTCTCCCAGTGTTTACACCTCCTTCACATCTCTGGTTATATGTCCCCTTCTCAGGAAAACACACCCCATCTCACATTGTAACCACTGCCTAAAATAGGACCCCCCCCCACCCACTCATCATTTTATATTTACTTTGCTTTCACCTTTTATCAAGTCATAGCATGTCACATACTGTGTTTGTTCATTTTGTTTAGTAACCACTAGATAATACCTCCATGTGAGTAAGAACTTTCATCTCTTTTCCTCACTGCCATCCCTCCAGTGCTTACAGCATGGCCTGACACAGAGCAGGATCGTGATAAATATATGTTGAGTAAATAATTGAATGAGGTAGATTAGTTTCCTTACCATTTTGCATTTGAGGAGATGGAAGCGCAGGATTAAGCATCCTGCCCAAGGCCTCAAAATTCCCCAGCCTGTGAAGCACAATTTAATTCAGATCTTTCTGGCTTCAGTGCCTATGCGTTATCTAAGAATAAACTGCAATTGATAAGTTAAGTCAGATAAAGATTAGAAATTGTCTAGTGGACTTAAGAACAAAGAAGTTTTCTAGTGGCCTTGTCAGTAGCAATCCCTGAATAGTAATGAGATAGAAGCAATAACGTAATGGTTTTAGGAGTGAGTGGAGACACGTTTAGCTAGTCTTTTAAAGCCATTTAAAAAAAAAGAGAGAGAGGAAAGAGGTACATAGGGAGATTTTTTTTTTTTTTAAGATGGAAGAATCATGAGATTGTTGACATGCAGAGGATAATGAAATCCAGTAGAGAGTGAATAAGGCACTGAGGGAGGGAGTGGAGAAATGTGATGAAGAAAAAACATGGAGTGGATGGGAGAAAATGTGACAGGAAACAGAAAGAAGATAGGAAGAAAGGCTTATTTTCTTCATTATCCGTACTCGTCACAGTTACTGCATTCATTCATTTATTCATCTGATAAATATTTATCAAGTTATATATAGTGGCCCTAGACACTGTTACATGTTCTGGGGTATCTGATGGCAAGTAACCATGAGTGACATCACTGAGACCTATGCATTATCTCATCCGATTGTCACAACTACCTTCTGAGGTAGATTCTATTTTTACCCCCATTTTTAAATACTGAATCATAGAGATTCATTATAAAAGGTGGAGACTGAATCTTAGAGAAGAGAATGGTCTTGCCCCAAATCATTTATCCAGGAAGTGTTAGTGTCTAAATTCAAACCACAGCAATCAGACTCTACAACTCATGCCTTTAATTATTTTTCTCTACCACTTAAGACATAATTTATATTCTGGTGAGGGGGGCCGAAACAAACAAGAAATCATTAAACATCCTACCAAGATCATTATACGTTCAAGAAAAAGATAAACATAGGTTTATAAGATAGACAGTAGCAAAGTAGCTATATTGGGTGACCAGAGAAAACTTCTCTGAGGAAGTATTTAGTCTCGAATCTAGGGTGTAATCAGAAACTAGCCACAAAAAAACTTGGGTAAAACATACTTCAGGTCCATGGGAGAGCTAGTTCCAGGCCATGTGCAGACTTCAACTTTTTATAATCGAGAATGTAAAGAAAGCTACTGCATCTGGAAAATGGGGAATGAAGATAAAAAATGGTGGACTTCAGGTCAATTCAGAAAGATACGTAGAGCCCAGATCAAGTGAGAATTTGTGATCCTGTGGAGTTTAATTTTTATATTAGGAGCAATGAATTGCCATCAGAAGGTTTTAAGTATGCCTTTAGTGTGATATAATTCACATTGTTGAACAATAACTGTGACATTAACAGAACCTAGTGACCACATTTCTTAGTGGGTAAAGTAAATTAGAAATTTAAATTAACTTTGGTTTTAAGCATCTTTCAATCTACCAGTTTATTATTGCAAAAATGGAGCACATAGGGTCATCTCTGCCTTTTTTACTTGATGACTATAAAGATGTTCCATTTTTCTTCCTAGTTTTGTGAAGTGGAAAAATGGATAGGAGTTGCTGGTGGAAAATATTAAGAGGAAAAGTGAACTCATCCCTTAATTTTGTCAGCATTCACAGATTACTTACCTATCCCTGCGCTAGCTAAGTGCTGAGGAAACAGAGCCCTAAGGAAAACATGCCCACAGGGGGATAAAAGTGTGTTGTTGAATGGTCAGTAAAACCATGACCAAATGTTGATACTGTACTCACTCACTGTATTTACCAGCTGAATTAGAGATGAGCGTTTAAGAAACTAATGAAAAGGAATTAAATTGGTTAAATTGAAGGATTTAAATGGACCATTAATAGTCACTTCATAAAGACTAAATAAAGAGAGTAAAATTCCATGGAGAATGACGTTATAATATGTGTGGTTCACAGATGTAGCTAGTCAACATGACACTCCAAAGAGAAAAAAAAAAAAAAAGAAAAGAAAAGAAATGGAGAGCAATACAGAACAACAAGAGAAGAATTAAGATTTAGGAGATAGCTTGTAGAATGATGGGACAAAAATACCTAAAAGCATGCCATTTTGAAGAATGCTTCAAAAAGATGAGTTGCAAGGATGACTATATATAAAAAAAAAAAAAGGCAATTTGTTTAAAGCTTTCATTTTGTAGACATTTTTCTGTTTGTCGGTTCTCTCTAGCAGGCTAGGCTTCGCACTCCTGCAAAACAGAGAAGGTTGTTATGGAAAGCAATGTTGCACGGCTGTTAGGAGGCTGTGCCATTAAACAAAACAACAGTAACAACCCGGATTCAAACCCTGCCTATACAATTTATTAGTTGTGTGAACTTGACTAAGATAATCAGCAACAGAGGGACCCCTTTTCCAAAAGAGAGACAAAATTTTAGAGCTAGAAAGATATTTGATCTTTTAACACAATACTCTTATTTTACTGATAAAGAAATGTAGACTCACGGTTGGCAAGTTATTTAACTAAGTTCACATAAATTGCTAATGTTCAGAACTCCATGCTCACAACCATGCTGAAGACGTCGTTCCCTTTTAGAACAGAGATGGCTGCCCTAATTGGTTCCTGGAAAGCGTAGCAAACTTTGAAGAATCCCAGTAAAAACTAACAGGGTGGGAAGAGGGTATGTAGGTCAGTGGTAGACCTCATGCTTAGTATGCACGAGGTCCCGGGTTCAATCCCCAGTACTTCCATTAAAATAAATAAATAAACCTACTTACTTCCCCTGCAAATAATAACATTATTCCGTACCAGGAATTGGCACTTTGTAAACTGAATATACTTCAATTAAAAAACAAACAAACAAAAAAACCCAGTAAAAACTAAAGCACATCCACAGAAAAAATCCCAGCTGTTGCATCTGACCAGTTTTCCTTTCATGTTTCTCTGTTTGCCAGCTTTTGAATGCAACTTTCTTCAACTCCCTACTTGAAATAGATCTTACTTGCAACTTCTTTCAATAGACCTGCAAACTTTTAAAAGCACACTCGGCTTAATTTCTGCCTATATTTCCCATTTTTTCTCTGCCATTCCTAATGGGTTCCCCTAGAAGTGGGAAGAATTTCTCAAATTAAAAAAAAGGTATAATATCAAAAGAAAGGGAAGAACCACAGCAGACAAATGACAGCAGTACACAGTGAGGTGCTTGGTATCTCTTTCCACACACAACTAGGGTCAGATACGTCCTAATACTGTTACTTTATGTATAGATATAGTCATATCGATAGTGATGGATAGGTAGACGGATAGATGTGCCGTAGCTTTATGTGTAGATATAGACATACCTACATTATAGCTGTATCTATGTGGGTATATATAGATATATAGATGTAGCTACAATTTGTGTGTCCACTTAGGTTACTGCCAAGTATATATATAGAATCCTAAGTGGGATAAACCAGTGATCCACAACACAGCGTCCATCTCAGTTTGATTTATTTGAATACCCTTCATATCTGTTCCCTTCAAGAGAGAACTTGTGTCTAAATGGGAACAGATGCAAGCGATTAAACTAGAGTCAAAATTTGGGATTTTCTGATCCTCAAACATCAGTACTTTCTTCATACTCCAGTGATGTTTGTTGGAACATCAGGATGCCAAAAAAAAAAGTATACTATAAATGGCAAAGCAGTGTTTTTCCTGCTCTGTGGGCAAAGCCCCAAATATATTGGCCTTGTTTTTGTCCTATCAGGCGTTAGTGCCAAAACACAAAGTCTATTAAAGATACTTGCCACATCCATAGAGTGATTTGAACCCTTTTAAAATTTGCTCATCACTGACTTAATGCATAATAACTAGCTGATTAAAATGATTCTAGAATTGGCATGTAAAATATGTGGCCATTACAACCATCTTTTCAAGAGTGGGAAAAACTCCTGCTGAAGCTACAGCTGGAAAATAATTTGCTGAAAAATCGGCTGAAGCGGGAGGTTCCAGCTCATTGAAACTCAATTTATTATATGCTTAAATGACTCCTGGAACAGTGGAATATGTAGGCAGTACAACTAGACAAGGCAAATTCTGTGCTGATAACAAATGTGTAAAACTCCAATACCTGTTGGAGAAGTGATAGCAGCCAGAATTCTATACTTGCCAACTAGTAGAAAATGTGAACATGCTGTTAGATAATTACCATTTTCCTTATTATGCAGGACTGGGTAGTGAATATGTAACCCAACTTTTTTTTTTTCCCCTCTGGATAAGTTGCAACTTGAAAAAGCATATGATTAAAGCAAAGCATAGTTTTAGGAGAAACTTTGCTTAAAGTGCAGTAAATCGTGATCTGTTGGCTTGCGGTTTGGGCGCTTGGGGAAGCTACTACACATCTTGGTCTTCATTTGTTTAACGTATAGCTGACTACATTTTTAAGGTGACAGATCTGCAATCATAGACCTTGGTTAACAAGATCAAATGCGTGGTAGCTTAGACATTTTATCTGACATTTTCTGTTCAGCTTAAAACTAAGTAGTATCAGAGATTTGGTATGCTGATACTGCAACTAATTTGCCATTTTACTATTATATGCATAGGTAGCAGTTAAGTAGGAACACTCCCAGCCACACAAAGTAATGTAGAATTCAAAATAGCCAATGATAATAATTAACAATATTACATCATTTTGAGCACCCATGTGCTTTTAGATGAAATGCTGTTAATAGTTGTTTGAATTTCTAATATTTTTATGCTAAAAATGACTCACTGAAACATTTTTTCTCAGAAAATTTTTTATCATCATCATTGTCATCCTTTTCCTTGTCTTCTTTCTAACTTATTATCTACCATACACCTGATCTTCTGCCTTGAGTCTTCTGTATGTTGTCTGATGCTAAATCGAGCCCCATCAATTCATCTAACTACCTTCCTTCCTCACCTAACCTTGAAAATGCTATACCCATGGTATGCAGTGGTCTTCACTGTGTATCCCCCTACTCTTCCCTTGATAAACCTCACTCATACTTCATATTTTGTCCTTTAAGTTTACATCATTAAGGAAATTAAAAATTTTAGATTCCCTGCATTTCTCTTTGTAATCAGTCATGTAATTATTTTATTAATGCCTATATCCTCTGTCAGAATGTAGCTCCACTGGGCTAGGAACTCTCTCTGACTTGTATACTTATGAATCTCCTTTGCCCAGACATATAATCACCTTAAATATATAAACAATCTTATTTGGTTGCCTCATTTAATCTTACCAGAAACTGTATCTGTTAAGTATGGTTACATCCAGTTTACAGATGAGGAAGTAGACAGGCAGGTTTCATAACTTGATTATAGCCTACCTTATAAGCAGTATGTCCAGGGTTCTAATGTTAGTTTTTTGACTCCAGATTCTAAGATCCTTAGCCTTGGTTTTTAGTCATTGAATCTTGGTTACGGCATTTATTCAGCTAACATACAGCAAGTATCAGACACTAAGCCAAGTGGCAGGAATTGAAAGACAGCGAAGACTTCATACTTGCCTTCAAGTAGTGCAGAGTCAAATGGATAAAACGGAAAAGGCTAAACATTTTCCTAAAAGGAAATAATGCAGATTTCGATTGAAATACCAAAGCTATTTTCTCTTGCATAATAGAAGGTGAAATTCATCTTCAGAGTATCTCTGGAAGGCTGAAACCATGAAAAAGAAGCAATGCTATCAATTTTGATCCTAAATGAGGAAAGACAGAGATGTGTGAAAAAGAGGATTTTAATTACAGTAACACATGATTAAGAAGTAGACATCTTCTAATTTCATAATGCTCACCAGAGATAACATTTCACTCAGAAGTGCAGCTTTTATCATATGTTTTTATAGCCCCTTGTTCAGGATATAATTTGTCAACTCAAGAATACTGATTCTATTTACAAATAGATTCTAAAATTTAGGCTGATTGTTAAATATACAATACTATGCCTCATTACCATTTTAAAATCTTGCTAACAATAATGATAAAGATACTAAAAGATTGCTAATAGTTTAAGTCACATTGTGTCTTTATATTTTGAAGTGCTTTATTTATTTGAAAAAAATAAGAAGTGAGCTACAAGAATGTTAAGTACCGTGAATAAATTTAGGTATTCACAGTTCCTGTCTAAGCTCAGTTGAAACTTTACAACTCCTAACTTACAAGCCTGCTTCCTCTCAACATTATAGCAAAATTCTATAAAGATCCAGAATCTACTTTTTTAAATCACAAAAGTATTACTTACTATTCTTCTTTTTAAAAAAAATAATTTACTTTTCATTGAAGTACAGTCAGTTACAAAGTGTCAATTTCTGGTGTACAGCACAATGTCCCAGCCATGCATTTAATATTCTTCTTTTAACATTAAAAAATATTAGGGTAAAAAGTGAAGTACCTTCTTCACCCCACATCACTGTAAATTTTACTTCTTTTCAAAAGAGTTAGATTTATTTTTTTGTTTATTTCTTGCATTCTCTATGTGATAAAAACACTTTTTTTTTTTACAATGCATTTACAGAAGTATACTTTCAGAAATGTAGTTTGGGGTTTTGTGTATCTGTTTTTGTGTTTGTGTGTATATGTGAATCTAAGTTTTCACATAAATGTTCTTAAATAATGGTTTCACACTTTTTTCAGTTTCATTTATCTTCTGGAAAAATAGACAAATAGATACTATCTATACATCTGGTAGATAGACAAATAGATAATATCCATACATCTGTTTCAGACTTATGAATACTATCCTGCATTGTAGACACTTTGTTAAAGCATTGTTAAAGCAGTATTCTATTGATAGAATTTAGAATGCTTCCTTTTTTATGTAAATAATAGGAAAAATACATATTTTTGTATATGTCTAAATTACAAGATTTTCTATTAGAAATTTACAAGCAGAATTACTGAGTAAAAGAGAACACACTTTTAAAATTTTGATAGATAATTAAATATTGGTTTCCAGGTATGTGAGAGCTTATTTCCTTACATCTTTGTCAGCATTAGATATTTTCACTCTTTCAGGTATTTCACTGTTTTAATTTGCACTTTTTCAAATTACTTATTAGTCATTTGTATTTCTCCTTTTATAAATTTCTTGTTCATATATATACATTTTCATATTTTTATTAGAGCAGTTGTCTTCTATTGAATTTTAGGAGTTCTGTATATACTCTAGATACATATGTGTGAGAAAGAAAGAAATATTATAAGAATAATGGATGCTGAACTCTTTTCCTTATATCTGTTGCCACTTTTCACTAAATCTTTCCAGGTAGGAGCTGATATTTACACTTTACAATCATGAAAACTGAAGCTCAGTGAGATGATATGATTTGTCTGAAGTTAAACATTAGGAACTAAAAGAGTCAGAATTCCAGCCAGGTTATGGCATTTCCCCTTATTACCTTGCACTGCTGGTGTCTGTGTAGATCGTGACATCACCTATGTCTGTTTATCTGTATCTATAGGTAAAACTATTGTTACATCAGTATCGTGTAAATCTATTCTGTGAATTCTTTATACACATGAGGTGTTCTCCTAAAATACTTTATACCTGTTTGGTGTAATGTAGAATATCACATCCTTGAAATGTTTAAGTTAGTGTGGGAAATGTTACAGTTTATCTCACTAAATATGTCAGAGTACCAACTAGTTTTCATGAAAATAGCCTAAATTTAAGAAGCAGGTATGCTTAAAGGCAAAACAGTTAAGTCAATATTATTATGTTTTATTATTTTGTACTTTGTTTCGTGACTGCTACTTCTCTGAAACTCATTCTATCCCTGCAGCATGAAACCTTTATGCTAACTTTCCCTCAAAACCCATATTAATCCCTGCGACCTCCTCCACAGTATATTATACCACGATGGAGCAGGTGTTCACGAGCACCTCCTTTCTAGGGCATAGTACTCCAACCTCAGAAATGCATGAGTTTAGAATCTGCCAGATGATCAAAGGAAAAGCCAGAGAAATCCTGGATTTGGGTGTTTAGGATAGCTTACTATTGTGACTCATTTAATAGAGGTCAGCGGTAAAGAGTATGGTTTTGTGATTATTCAGGCCATGGTTAGAATTCAGCATTCGCTTTGTGACCTTGGAAATACAATATCTCTGCACCTATTTTTATTTGTAAAAACAAAGATTGCTATAATTCATTTCAGTAATTAAGGAAGATACTTTGTATAATATATTACCAGGTATATAGAAAACTTCCATCAATATTGATACTATTATTATATGCCATTTGGAAAATTAACACAAATCTTCACTGTCTTTCTCCTCTCTGCTCCCCACCGCTTGAACTTGGTCTGTCTAGCCATCTTCTTGACCTGAGCTTAAGACATCCCTTTCTCAAGCAGTTCTACCCAGACTATCTCATAAAAACTCTCAGTGCCTGTATGTCTCATTTCATTGAACATATCCCATTGTGATTTTTTTCTTTAATACCTAAATACTCTCCTGTTCTCTTAGACTTTAAGTTTCATGAGGGCAGGGACTTTGTTTTGTTTTTGTTTTTAAAATGCTATATCCCTCATTATGATAGCATACTTCACAATTTTTGCTGCATTTTTAAAAAAGGAATGACTATGTACGTGAATAAATGTCTTCTAGCATAAGTAGGTGTATGTCCCAACGGGTAGATGGATGTTTGGTTGTGTAGCTGGAAGCATGGGTAGCTGGAAGGGTGAATGACTTACCACAAAGACTAAGGAATAATGGTAATGTCAATTCCAATGTGGTAAGCAGAGAATATATTTTTGGATTGGCTTTTTGAAATCATTTAAACTATACTAAATGTCATGCCTTCACAAAGTGCCCTCAACTGCCTTCATGAGTGCCAATCCAAGAGAAGTTGGCAATATAGTGAATTTTACTTGGTGTGGGGCAGGCAGAGTCTAGAGACTAAATAATATGTCACAATATGCTGCAGCTTTCCTCCCAACACACTGAGAAAACACTTTGATAAACACAGGTCCATCTCTACCTGCTGCTGTCACTTAGCGTATGGTTAAAATATGAGAGATTTTATTTCATATGTTGTACATTTGATTATTCTATATTGCAGACTCACTGGATTCTTTGGAGGTGATTCATTTGCCATTTAATCTGATAGTGAAAGTCCCAATACAATGCAGAACAACCTACAAACTTGTCATGGATTTTAAGTAACACATCTAGCTTAATGTGTGTGCTGATTTTTCCAGCTCATCGAAATGAAGTTTGTCAGGTATTTGCTTGATTGTTAGGAAAACTGTTAAGAGTCCACATGTATTTAGCATATTTTCAGGCATTGAAACTATTGTTCAGCTTGATTTGATATCACTGAGATTTGACAGTGGCTTGTATCTGCATCAGACTAGCTCAGGAGAGACAAGAGTGATGGGAAATGGCTATGACAGCTGTGACACTGACCTCTATTTGCTAACTTTTAGAAGACGGCAAGGAAAATGTTTTTTCCCAAACTAACCTTTCCCAGATTAATTATGCACATCCAATCTTGATTACATTTCATCTGTCATTCTCCAATAATTTTAATTCTCTGTAAAACATGTTTGAGTGCATGTGAACTTGTCAGCCTCATTTTGTGAAATTAATTATAAAATTAAGGTTGGATATATGAATTTTAACAATTTGGAATATGTTTACTGATGTAAAATATATATTTTTAACAGATAACTATTTTCTGAAACAATGTTTTGTTTCTCTCAAGAGAAGCTTCCAAATTATGTGTATATATGTGTGTGTGTATGTGTGTGTGTGTGTGTGTGTGTACCCAGGAGGCATAAACATATATATAGGTATATGCATCATATGTAATAGGTACGGCAGGTATAAAGGACGAAACCAGAAATATAGGGAAAAACAAACAAACAAGCACTTGTCTCAACCAAAGTAGTACAGGACAGATTTTATATAATTTATTTTTAAGAGAAAGCCAAGTTCAAATTAAATGTCAAACGTAATTTTGCATTCAAATTTGATGTATGTGATTGTCCTTAGAGAAAATCTTACAACACATGTCTTCTTGCCAAATTTGTATTTGCGTAATGGTGAACTGTAAGGTTATAGATCACTTTGTGGCAGAATGCCAACCCATAAACTGCTTGGTAAAGCTACTAAAAACTTCAATCTGAGATACATTTGTCTCAGTTAAGAGCTCGAATTCTGTATATAAAAAATGAAATGCACTAGCATCTCTTTAGTTCTTAAAAAAGAGAGAGGACAAATTCTAAATTCTGTTTATTTCCACATTTCTTCCTTTAACTCCTGCAGACATAAATGCAAAATGAGTGTTGACATATTTGTTTAGCATCCCTGAACAGATTAAAATGCTTTAGAAGTTCTTCTGTAATCAAGCTTGAAAAATAGAAACTAGCATTCTCATCCCTGGATAGATTAAATTGTTTCAAAAGTTTCTCATTAATCCAGACATGAAAAATAAATGATAAAAAAGTAGCAGTAGGTCCTCTGAAAAGTACTAGAAAATTTCCTTTTAACAAACTTTTTTGCAGTTTCACTGTATAATGTTATTTTCTGTTCATACCCATGCAAAATTGTAAGTATATAACTGGTCTGTATTCTCTGTAGGTGAGATGCTAAATAGGAATGAATAGTGTCCTTTGTGAAGTATAGTGTGAGTACATAAAGAACATGGGCCTGATTGTAGAGCTATCGATTTCTTGTGATGTGTCTTTGGACAAATAAAATGGAATGGAAATACAATTTTTAAAAATTTGCGGTTTTCATAGGTGAATTGCAAGTTTTTGAATATTATTCTTCATAATAATTCTGTTAAATTTAACTGCTATACATATTTAAGGGATGAGGAAACTGAACTTCAAAGATATTAAATAACTTGTCTCATACCGTATAGCTGTTACATAGTAGAGTCAATATTCAGTATTAGACCTGTCTCACCCCAAAGTTCCTGTTCCTCCCATTCTGTGCCCTCTCTCTGACACTAGTTTTCTTCTTTCTAAAATGACAGGATTAGATTGTATTATCAGTACTCCACTTCACAAATTCTTTAAATTCTTGCTGAACAGTAACTGAAACATGGGATAAGAAATGATTCATTGATTATAGAAATGGATATTATTCTCACCCTGTGAGTTCTCAAGTTCATTTTCTTTACTCAGCCAATGAATATCAATGATTCAGACTTTACTAGGCATCATGCAGACAATAAAGACATATAACCCTCTATTTTTTTTTATTGAAGTATAGTCAGTTTACAATGTTGTGTCAATTTCTGGTGTACAGCATAAGAGTTCAGTCATACGTGCACATACATATATTCATTTTCATATTATTTCTCATTATAGGTTGCTACCAGATACTGAATATAATTCCCTATGCTATTCAGTACAAACTTGTTGTTTATCTATTTTCAGCTGTAGTAGTTAGTATCTGCAAATTTCAAACTCCCAATTTATCCCTCCCCACTCCCTTCCCCTCTGGTAACCGTAAGTTTGTTTTCTATGTCTGTGAGTCTGTTTCTGTTTTATAAATAAGTTCATTTATTTGTCTTTTTTTAGATCCCACATATAAATGATGTGATATGGCATTTTTCTTTCTCTTTCTGGCTTACTTCACCTAGAATGACAATCTCCAAGTCCATCCATGTTGCTGCAAATGGCATTATTTTATTTTTATGGCTTAGTAGTATTCCATTGTGTAAATATACCACAACTTCTTTATCCAATTATCTGTTGATGGACATTTAGGTTGCTTCCATGTTTTAGCTATTGTAAATAGTGCTGCTGTGAACATTGGGGTGCATGAATCTTTTCAAATTAAGCCACTAAATTTTTATTTCACTTGATAAATTTACCCATAGGTTTGAATATGGTTAACAATGAATCACCAGTAGCTGCATTGATTCCCTTAATGGTCTTACCATTCACACATTATTCTTCTTAAAAAATTGTATGGCATTGAGTTGTTTCAATTGCCAAATAGTGATCAGGAAGGACAGGCCATATTCTCTGTTTTTAGGGACTCTATACAAATAATTTTAATTTCTAATTTTCCCCACATGCAAAAATCATTATATGCCTCTCGTTTATTTAGAAAGTATATTTAGTATAGCTTATACACAACATTGAGCTTTATTTTGAAGAAGCAATTGTACTAAAGAGCAACTTCAGTAGTCAAAGAAGAGATCAGAATTTTTGTCAAGTGTCTAATGACATAAATGATGCCAAAATTATTAGGATGTCATGGATATTTCTAATTTGAACTATGATGGAGTAATGGTTATCAGACTTGCCTCCACATACACTGTGAAATTGTATAATATGTGTAAGGCCGTTATATTCAGATACTGGATAATAGACCATACATGGGAGAGATCTTTATGTAAAGGGAAATGCAAAAGATAGGTTCAACTTGCATTCCAAATTTTTACATGATACTTTCTTAAATGTGACCTAAGGGAACAGAGCTCAAATAGAAACCAAGGATCTCACAGCCTGGAAAAAGTAAAAATCAGAGTTTGGGGTTACTGGGGTGCTGGAATTTATGGACTGAGACAAGATATTTGTGCTGAGAAGACGTCTCAGAAATCTGCATAAAGTTCCACTTAGTATTTCGCCAAATACTAATATGTGCATGTGGTAAAGCACTGTAAGTCTTGGCAGAGAACAGCTATTGAAGGTCTGTGAGCTGAAGAAAACTTGAGAAATGACACAATGATAGGACACACTGGTTACATATAATCAGTAGTGGAGAAACCTTTCTGAACTCACCAAATATTCTATTGATTCCCTCAGAAAGGCCAAACTTTGCAGTAAGCTTACTTTAAACTCTCTGTAACAAAGCTTAAAATAAAGTTCCAATGGAATTAAACTGTATAACTCAGTAAGTTAAAAAATGAAAACACAATTTAGACTCTAAAAATAGTGACCCACAATATTGAGAATACCTCTAAAATGAGTAATCCTTCCCTTTTCCCCTTCACTGAAAAAAAAAAAAAGAGAAGATAACCCATAACTATGAGAAAAATCAGTTGGTAGAATACCACCAGGGATTCCACATCTGTTGAAATTAGCAGACAAGAACTTTAAAACAGCTATTATGGAACTTTTCTGTACTTTAGTGAAAAAGTGTACAAAATGAATGACAAATGGAGAAATTCAACTGAGCAATGAAAAATGTGAGACTGTACCACATTGGCATTCAAGAAGTGAACATTTTTATGTACAGCTCCACTGTAGATTAGACAGTAGAGAAGGAAAAGTTCAATAGATTGTAAAGGCATGCCAGAAGAAATGAAACTAAAAAAGCACATTTAAAAAAAAACTAGAAAAAAGAAATGTGTGATAGTGACTTATGAGGAAAAAAGTCATGTTGTCTCATGCATATGTCATTGAAGAAACAGAAGAAAGCAGAGGGATCTTTCCAATCTGAAAAAATAGGAAATATACAGATCCAAGGAAAACTTCCCTATAGTCAAATGTGGAGTATCAGAGACAACGGGAAGATCTCAAAAGCAGCCAGAAAATATAAGATGCTTTATATAATTGGAGAACAATGAAAAACTGCTGACTTCTTATCAGATACAATGTAAGTCAGCAGATAATGGAATCATCTTTTTAGAGGGCCAGAGAGAAAAAAAGCCACATAGAAGTGTCATCCTATAGGTAATATCCTTTAAAGGTAATGGTGAAACAAATACTTTTTTGTACAAGCTAAACCTGAAAAACTTATTATAAGCAGAACTTTACTAAGGAAATATTAAAGGAAGCTGTTTCCTCAGGGTAAGTGAAATCGATTTATCAGAAGGAATCTCAGATCTACATGAAGGAATAAAGAATACACAAAACTGTAAATATATAGGTAAATGAAAGTGATTTATTAAAAAAAGAACACCCAATGTAACAGCAATATATTTCAGATTTAAAATATATGTAAAATAAACATATACACTAATATCACAAAGAGCTGGATGGTGGTGAATAACATTATGTCATTGTAAGCTTTGAAGATTGTATGTGAAGTTGTAGATACTATTTAAGGTATACTTTAATCCTTATAGAAATCACAAAAAATTATAACAAAAAGGTATACCTAATAAGTCAGTAGAGAATATAAAAACTGAACACCAAAAAAATACTTGTGTAATCAAAAAAAGGCAGGAAAGGAAGGAAAAACAAAATGAAGAGAAGAAAAATGGAGAAAATATAACAGATGGTAGACAAATCAGCCACTTCATTAATTATATTAAATGCTAATTGACAAAACTTTCCAATTAAAACACTAATTCACATATTAAATGAAAGTAATTAAACCCCCACACACAAAATTTAAATGTAACGGGACAGATTAGAAATGAAAGGATGAAAAAATAAATTCTATGTGAATAGTAAATCTGAAAAGTGGTAAACCACAAGGTAATGCATTTTACCAGCAAAATAGAGGAATATTTATTCAGGATTACACTTACAATTTATCAAGAAGACATAGCAACCCTAAATATGCATGTACCAAATAAAAGAGAATCAGAGTACATAAAAACAGATACTGGCTGAAACTAAGGATAAATTCACACTCAGATACCTCAGATCTCTGTAACATAAATCGATAAAGCAAGGTGACAGAAAGTCAGGATAGATTTAAACAGTCAACTTGACAGATTATCAAACAACTTAAACTAATTGACATTCATAGATAAGTCTAATCAGCATCAACAAAATACGCATTTTCTTTAAAATACACTTTATATTTTTCATGAAATAGATCTTATTATATGTCATACAGAATTTTTCAATCAATTTCAAAGGATTTAATTCATTCAGAGTATTTTCTCCAATCAGTATAGAATTACATTAAAAATAAGTATCAGAACAAAATTTGAACAAAGCCTTAAAGGAATGCAGTGGGTGAAAAGCAGATCTTTTCAACCAATATTCATGAAGCATTTCAAAGTCTGTAAAAAGAAATAAGATCTTTGACTCCTGTCCCATACCATTTATAAGCCTTAATTTAAGATGGATAGTGTATCTAAAGATAAAAAGCAAAACAACTTGTACATGAATATTAATAGTATGTGGATTCATAGTAGTTCAAAACGAGGGGGGAAAACACATACAGTAGAATGGAAACATAAATTCTATATTACTCCAATGAGCAACACAATACAATAGTTGTAACTAATCAATTATTATATTGAAGAACAATATGGATGATCTTAAAAACATACTATTGAGTGGAAGAAGAGATATACTTCTTGTATAAACTGTGTGTTTACACTTATATAAAGTCTAAGCTATCTATGGTATGAGAAGTGAAAATGGTGGTTACCCTTTGAGGAAGCAGTTCGTTAAGAGGCATGATCACACTTCTGGAGTTCCAATGATACTGTTTCTTGATTTGGATGCTGGTTAGAGGGCCTTCTTTGTTTTGTAAGAATCCACTGTGTTGCAAACATATGATTTGAGCTTTTATCGGGATCTGTGTTATATTTTTAAAAATTGAACAAAAACATTGTAGGATTTCAGAAAGGGTCATATGAGCTTGAGATGAAACTGGAATTTAGTATGATTTATTTGAAATGGATTAGACTTACATATCTCAAATATTTTTATTCTAATGATCATAATTTTTAATATAACATCTAATAAAAAGTTTGGGAAATAGTAACCATGCAATGAATTGCATTTATTGTTATTTCAATAATGAAATTAATTGAGCGAGTGACTCCTATAAATAAAACCAAGTATGGTATTTATTATTATTTTTAAAACAAATTAATGTCAATAAAGGCACTCTGGGGTGATCAAAGCAATACATTTTCCTTAATGTACAAAATTCTAATATAGTAGGACATATAGATAAGCAGTCAAACTTGTAGAGACTTTCTTCACTCAACGACTTTTCAGTTAATTATTTTTTGCCATAACAGCTCTTGAGAGGTTGAACCATTTATTGACAATGGCTCCTTTTTTCAGTATAATGAAATTTTCATCCTAAAACATTCAAAATAACTATACTTAAGAAGTGATATCTTCACACGGTGATTTCAGGCAATGAAACACCCATCAATTTCCATGACATAATAGTTTATATTCAGAACATATCATACAGAACGAAATTGAATTGTGCACCATCCAATTTTGAATGATCCTAACATGCTTTTCTTTGTCTATGTATAATAAGTGAGAAGGATACGGAGGTTGCAGCTTCTATAAATACTTGTTTGTTGCTCATAAGTGGTTTTTGTAGTATCCTCATGCTTGTCTGTAATTTTGCACCAAAAGTACTTTAACTTAATATTTAAGTATAGATTGAGTACAAGGTGACTATGAGGCTGTAAAGTCCGTAAGACTGGTGAAGAAAATGTATCAAAAAGAATGAATTTTCTTTCCAAAAATGACTCTGTAACACACATTCTCTGCCAGTCACCAGCCACTATTACACATCCTGCTTTGTTGAGTACATTATATATTCATTATAATGCATGTTATATACAAATTACTTTGTTTATTTTTGTTGCTCATAACTTATTTTTATTTTTAATTTATATCATTTTCTACCTATAAAATTGTGTACTTGGGTTAGCTTGGACTACATCATGATTTTTTTAGTTAGAATTAAAGAAAAATATTTTTTCATGATACTACTTTTTTTTTCTTAGTGGTAGGGTTTCTAAGAATAAATTGAGGTGAATAAGCAAGGGATGGGTGTCTTTGATCTTTCGAGAAGACCAGTAACTTTAATGACAGTCAAAGTTTTTAAGGAACAAGCATTTTTACAGACAAAACTCTTTTTTTTTTTTTTTTCTGAAAATAGAAGTTCAGCTATTGGAGATTGGTGTTTCTTCTTGATTTCTACATTTGTTCTCTTAAATCCTCTTCAGGTTTCCAAATTCACCATGTTCAAAAACAAACTCATGCTGTATGTACTATCCTCAAAAAGCAAAGACTTCCTCTGTTGAATTCCCCATCTTGTTTAATAATCTCAAACTCACTTAGCACCTTAAAAGCTATGAGCAGTCCTCACCTCTCCTCTGTGAAATGCTTTTCTCAAAGTGTTTCTTTTTTAATTTTATAAAATTTTATAAAAATCTCACAAGCAGTTCAAGCATCTTTATAAAAGAGTCTGGCCTTGCACATTTAATATGCATATATTCAATAGCCAATATATACCTGTGCTTATATTTTCTGTTCTCTGAAAGTTACAATCTAGTGAAGTAGAGGGGACTTTTGTTTTCCTTCTCTCTGCATTTTTTCCTGCATATTATTTTTTCTTTCATTAACGTGCTCATCAGTAGAGAAGTTAGAATTGTGGATCCTTTATCGCCATTAAAAACCTCTTGAGATGTGTCCAGGAAAAGCCAGAATTCCCATTAATTTATGCACTTATTCCAAAACAATGTTGCTTGTCAGACCCGTTGTTACTGGTGGGGTGATACAGTGATGATTAAGAGACAGGATTATGCCCTCAAGGAATCAGTTGTCCACTGGAAGAGAAAAGTATTAAACAAATGATTAGATAAAATGTGGTCAGTTCAGTGCATTACTCTGTGGGAATATTGTGGAGAAACCTCTATACTGATCTTTGAAAGGACAAAGAAGGAACTCGAGAGGAAAGGACTTTTAAACTCTGGAGAATCTGAGTTATCTGGTGAAAAAATGAGGGGAATATGTCTCATTTGAAAAACATAGAAAGAACTAAATGAAAAAGAGAAGACCATTCAATTTTTCTTCTTCCTTTTGTGGACTATTGTAGATGCTGTTTTCAGCTGCCCAACGTTCAACATCTCAAGGTTGGGTCCTCCCTTTCTAACAGTACTACTGCAGGTACTGCTCAGTCCTACTCAATCCTCCCTTTCTAACAGTAGCCAGGCTTTCCTTTGGCCATGCTCTCCTTCCCCAAAGGAACCCAGTGGAAGGTGACTCCACCTCAAGTTCCTGGGTTGGACCCACATTTGTGTAAGCCAGTTAACACTCTTCAACCTTAAACAGTCTAATCACAGTGAACTAATCACATTTGGAATCTCCTTCTGTATGGCATCATGTGCAAATGTGAATACTGGAAATGTAATCATTTTTTTCCATCATTGCAAGAAATCAGCCATGGAATGAAGCTGACATTGAAAGGCAGAACAGAAAACAAAAAGAAATTAGTTCTCACCTCTTAATCAAATGCACTTTGGAGACAGACTTTTCTGTGGATTTCCAATTGTAGGAGCCAATAAAGTATCTTTATCATGCATTGCATGTTATGTTTTCTTGGGAGTAAACTTTTAGCCAGAGATCAATCTGCAAGGAATTTATTAAGAATTTTTCATAGGATAAACAACCATGGAAGAGAAGGAAGAAGGCAGGATTAGGCAGAGGAAGAAATTAGGCTGCAATGCTCATTGCTAATTGCTATTTGCTCTGAGTCAGGTATGTTTCTGTAGAGCAGTCTTGAGTAAAAACAAGTGGGCTAGGTATTTATAACCCTGCATCAGCTGGGTGAGGACTCCCCTAAAGCTGATGTCACCTTGGTCATAGCAACTTTGTCGGCCAAGCCAATTCCCAATTTTTAAAGCATTCCTAGCAATTGGGAGACTAAGTCCTTGGGTCCTGAAGGGGGATCTTGGTGGTCCATCACAGTGACCACTACATTGTTGAGTCAGTTTGTGTTTGGCTTTCTTTTAATAGCTATTACTCTATGCTGTTGCAAAGAGACACTGTGACTTGGAGGAAAGACCAAATATGTATGTCCATGGACAAGTTACTTTATCTCCTGGAATTTTTTCTTTTATTGTAAGTAAGGAGTTTTGTACCAGTTAAGTAAGAAGTTAGTTAGCATATACCTTGCCATCAGTATGAGAGTCCTTTCTTTTTCTCCCTTTTTTGTGAGGTAATAGGTGTGATGGCTGAACACATAGACTGAGGAGCCATTTGGCCTGGGATTAAGTCCCTTCTCTGTACACTTACTTGTCTCTCACCCTGGGTGTGCTACTTGCCATCTCTGCGACTCAGTTTCCTCGTCATTAAAATAGGAATAGTACCAAAACTTCTAGATTTGAAGGTTATTAATTAGCTAATAAGTAGAAAGCATAGTACTTGAAATACAGTAAGCTCTTTATACGCTTCTGCTATTTTAAATTTTATGTTCCACACTAAATATTTTCTGTGACACATTTTGACCCATCAACAGTTTCAATAAAAGTACAAAATAACAGGCAGTTACCCAACAGTCATGTTTAAAGTTCTGTTCCATAAGTGTATCTAAGAGATCTTAGTTAATCAAACAATCAAACATGAAATAAAATTTGAACATTCAACTCCAGTAATTTTTGGTAGAAACTGCAAAGCTTAACATGAAACCTGAATCACTGTGCATGTGAATCTGAAACAATGGAGGAAACTAAGTGGGGGGTAAAAAAAAAGAACTGAGAATCTCTACTATTTCCAGTGTGAATTTCTAGATTTGCCCATGGCACATTGTTGATCAGAGTCTTTAATGGCACCTGAAATACCAATTTTTGAATATATTACTAAAATATTCACTACATTGACAGTTGGGCATAGAGAGAAACAAGAGTAAATTACATGAAGGTAAAATTTATTCCTAAGATAATTCACAAAGCAATTTCTGCACATTCATTACGACTCTTGACAGTACTGATTTAACGTTAGCACTTAATCAAAAACTTAAAAAGTGATATATGTATTTATGAATAGTGATATGCACATGTCCATGTAAACCGCATTGCTAACCTAGTGACTTAAAATATGACATTGTACTACTAACAGAAAATTGGCCACATTGTTAGGTTAATGAGAATATATATTTTTATTAATAAGGGAAGACAGTATATTTCTAAAACTTAAGCTTGTCTCAAAGATCTGAAACATAATTAATGGAGTTTGTTTCTGTCTGAGTTCTTATTTTAAAGATTAACATTTCCCCTGGAAAAAAACTACCATTATTATATCTCCTGGATCTGTGAGGGATTAAGTCTCCTATGCTTCTTAATCTTTAAAAATTTGATTTAAATTTAACTTTGGTATAAAATATAATTGTCAGAAGGAGATGCTGCAGAAAGTTCTTTGAACAAGATTAATGCAATTCTATATTTATTATTCCTGCCTTAAGCATAAAATCCAGAACTCCGTGATGACATGTACTATCTCAGAACACAATTTTTAATACATCTATTTTGAGTTATTTCAAAGTTTTCAAAGTGTGAGTATTAAAGTAGGAATCTGATTCAAAGTGAAAGTCTCAGAAGTAAGAATTCAAACCATTTTCTTACAAGGCAAAGATCAGAAGTGTTATGGACAAACTTGGGTTCGGCTCAGGATATCCCTTGAGCTTTCTGAAACAAATGTGGTTTATTTAAGAAAATACTGGACTTGTCAGTCCAATATAATAATCAAAAGTACTGTATTTTCAGTTTCCAGTTCTATTCTGAAACTTACTTGGGATAATTATTTTGCTTGTTACCGCTTTTCTTGATAGTAGGCCGATTTTAATTTGTTTTTCTCTTGTCTGCTGTATCAGATCAGATTCTTTGGGTTACAAGTAACAGACACCTCAATCAGACTAGCTTGTGCTGAAAGCAAAAGACAAAGGATAGAATTTATCAGAAGAATACAAACCACCTCAATCAAAGGTGACGAAGTATAGGTGTCCCTCTAAAAAAGGAATGAACAAAAGGATGGAATGGCGGAATGGTATCTTTGTCTCTCTGGTGCTGTAGGCTTCTCTGTCTTTCCTGTTCTCTGGACCTGTGCTCTGTCGCTCTCCGCATGCTGGTTTTTCTCTGCTTTGGTGCTTTACTTTTAGGGAAACATAGACTCTTGTCACTACACAGAATCTCTCCATTCTGATTCTAAATACCAGGGAGGGAGACTATGAATGACCTCCTTTAGGTGAGGTGTGGCCAGGGCTGGTGAGGAAATGATGCTGCTATGCATTTAGCAGGAGTAGTAAGGTCAGAATTCAAGCAGGAGACTTGAGGGTAGTGGATGTGGGTCAAAAAGGAGGGCAGAGGAGTGTGAGTAATAAACAGTTCTAAGTAAAGGGGACACACATCCAGGAGGCACCTGGAAATATTGCCTGTGGTCACACTGATAGTGTTTGTTATCTGCATAGTTTAATTCTAAGAATTCCTTGAATCAAAACATTTGCACTTACAATGAAAAGTTATCCAATATGCACACCTCATTCATGTCAGTCCTTAAAGATTTTAACATTAGGGATTTTGTTCTTTATATTTATTCTGTAGAATTTGATTCTGTGGAATTTAAGAGTTCTGGAACCTGTTAACATAGATTCTGTAAGTACTTTTAATCATAACTGATACACAAAAAATGATGTTAAATTATTTATAAAGTAATTAAGAGACACTAATCTTAAGATCACTGGAAATAAAATATAACTGACAGATTTTTTTTAAAGATGGAAATAATATACTAAATATCATATACAGTAGGCAAGAAGTTTGTTTATTTGACTTTTATGGATGCCCTAGTTTTTTGTTTTTTGTTTTTTCCAAGTTGAATCCAGAAACACTAGCATGGATCATCCATGCCTCACTGAACAGAACTTTCCATTCTTCCTTACTGGAAGGAGAAGAGCGAAAATTCAAACTGGCTTTGTTCAGCTCCCTCTTCACCTTCTGAGACAATCAAAATGCCTCCAGGATCCCAGCAACAGGCAGAATGTTGCCAAATGAAAGTGTCCGTGGGATCCTACTTTCTCATTTTAGCTACTGGCTTTGGGGAGGCAGGTCCAGTGTAAATCCCCCATTGCCTTCCTTGTGAGCTTCTCATTCTAAGGTCGTTGTGGGTCACAAAGGAATCCAGCCCTCAGTGATGACAGAAGTAAGATAGCAGTCTTTGGATGATTGAATCGGGACACGCTGCAGATTCTGTCCCCTTCCCCAACTACTCAATTTAAATTTGGAATCAAGAAACAAAATGATAAGTGTTCTTTATTTTTTCCTTTTTAACATTATTTGGCCAGGACCAAATATACCTTGATGCCTTCATCTTTCAAATGCCATCAAAAGCCACAGGCTCCTAGCTTAGTAGTTGTCCAGAGATGAGAGAGACTTCTCCAAGATGAAATTCTACATTCTAGTGGCAGGAAACACTGTGATTGTGTAGGGTGCTTTATATTTTTGTCTTTTCCTGACACCTGCAAATAATTCTGAATAGCATTTTTACCTAATTTTAATGAAGTGTTTTATCCCTTTTTTTCAATAAATATATTTAGCGCCTGAAAATATTATCTCGGCCTGTGGCTGATCCGATTCCTCAGCTTAGCTAGTCATTTAGGAGCATGGAATAATTCCATGTATGATGTTTACTGTGTATCAAACATAACTATACATTAGCAAGTGAAGGAAGTATGAATGAACATTTGGCTTCTTTGAAAAGCTAAGTTCTATCATACAAACCATGCAGCTTCTCAGTGGAGTTCTGTGTTTGACCATGAATAACCAACCACTTGGTGGGATATGAAAGGAAAACCATCTTGGCCAAATTCCTGTCCTCTTGGACACCAACATCCTGGGGAAAGAGATACTAAAGACCATGCAAGGTTTGCTCACATGTTATGAGTAAGTGAGAAAGGGTGATCAAATTCAGGACAGGGTAATGCGTGAGAGAAGAAATTTATGTAAAGCCCTGTAAATCAGACACCACCACCAGGAAGGGCAAATGAACTTAAAGAAAACGTCATCAAAATTCCTTGCTTATACAAATAAGGAAAAGGGGAAGGGATGACCCGACATCCTGGATCTTGTCCTTAGCTTATTGTTTCCCCTTCCATTCCATATTTTTCCAGTTAGTCCTACTTTGGTTACATTTGTTGAAAAGATTTGAGCCAAGTCAAAGCACTAGACCTTGCTGATAGTCAAATTCTCTCACTTGTCTAGGACTACATAGCTTTCTCATTTTCTTCCAAGTGGGAATCACAATATTCAAAGAAGTAGTAGAATGCTTCTCTGTGCATTAAACAAAGGCTCCCTGTTAAAGTTATGTTTCACAATAATGTTCCTCCCTAATATCAAGCCATACTACACGGGGACGTGGCGGGGAAGGGGGGAGCTTTCAGCCTCTTTATTTGATCAGATGAGTTTCTAAAATGTTGTGCAGTACTCGGGCTTTACTTTTGTTTTGTTGGTTTTTTTTTTTTTTTTTTTTTTTTTGTTTTTGGGGGGTTTTTTGACTAATGACACTTAGTATTATTAAAGTAGAGCCCTGATGGTCATGAATAAAGAAACTCAATTGCCCTTGGCCTGTTAAGAAAGGGAATTTGATGAACAATCATGTTGTTCACATGGTGATACTTTAAACTCCTCCTTCAGTGAAGCTTTCATGGGAACACCAATTTATCTTTCAGTTTCAATAGTGTGTATAACAACTAAGTCAATAGGCATTTATCTAATTCACACAAGCTGACATTGTAATACAATTACATTTTCTATTACACTTGCCATGAGTTTGTTTTTCCTTTTAGGTTAATTCTTATTGAGTAAGTACTGTATTACTAAGTCTGTGTTCATTTCTTGAAATTGAAAAACTAAATACAGCTAAATAAATAAAGCTAAATAAAGCAGCTAATGTAAAGACGCATGGTTATGCATTGGCAAGAACTGTAAATCAATTGTTTAAAAAACCAGCATATATTAGATGAGACATTTGAATCTATTACAAAGATTTTGTACCCCATTGATTGATTTTTTTTAAAGAAAATCAGTGAACGTTTACTTAGCATCCATGATGCTAGTTTTATTAGTGAAAACATTTCTGAAAATTTATGAACCTTCATTAAAATTTATTTTTCTCACCTCCGAGAAGAAAAAAGCTACGACAAAACTGCCAGGTCTTTCTGTGGCATCCTGTGAGTCAGACACACAGGCTGTCTCATCCTAATTGTGACTATTTTCAAATAAAAGCTTCCTCCAGATGTACTCTGAGAAGCAGTAATCAAACCCAAGCCTCACCATCTCTAATATATGCTACTCCACTTGGAGTTTTTTTTTTTTTCCTTTGAATTCTTAATTAAAAAAAAAAAAAAAACCTTTTAATGAGAAACAGCCTGAGTCGTGAAGCTGACAGTTCTACCCTCGTCCTTGATGCATACCAAAAAAAGGAGAGATTTCACTTTTAAAAGAAGCTCCCATTTCTTGAGACATTTGTATTCAAACATGGCTCTCTTTTTCTCCTTCTTTCTCCTGGGAGAATAGCTCCACTCTTCAAATGAAAAAGAAATAATAAAACACATCAGGAACAGCGGACCTCAGACCTAGCGTTTCTCTCCTTGTCTTGGAATGTTATTTCCATATAGAAAGCTACTCTAATGGGACACTTGTAAATGGCAGGGAATTTAGCCCTTGTGGAGTCCTCTCCAGAAATTGGATTTTTGCTTAAGCAAACTGCAAGCCATGCAGTGGGGGAAAAGCTATTTATTTGGCTGCCTGTTGAAGAGTCTTACAAAAATACGACTCGGTCTGCTCTGGCCATTGAGTCAATCGGCATATATTGGAAAACAAAATCCAGTTACTTGCGTAAGGTAACAGACAGGCTCTTTCATGTTAACAGTTAATCTCAAATACACTTTAATGATATTTTTCTTGATTACCCTTTCCTTAGACATAACAGCTTTTGCAGTTTACTTTCACATTAAGGAAGGGTAAAAAGGCTTATACAAGTTGCCAACTTTTACCCTGTCTTTTGAGGGATTATTCAGCATCTTTACTGTTCAAAAACAAGCAAATCTGTACTAAGGAAAGTTAATCTCCAGTTTACGACATTTAATAATGTCATTCAAAAACGCCTTATAGCAACATGTTTACCTTCTTAAATCAGATTTAGTTTCTAAAAGATTCTTATGATTTATAGCAGAAATGTTTCATAATCTTTTTATTTAGTTTGTAATTTAAGTATCAGACATCCTTCCACAGACAGTGATGCTTTTCTTCTTTAAGCAAACACCTCCCCTCCCAATTCCATCCCCCCAAAAAAACTCTTTTGTGATGTCTCCGAAGTGTCTTTCTAAAGGATAAGAGGACATATCTCTACTGAAGGATCTTCTCTTAGGGATAAGAGAGATAAAGGTAGTTCTTAAGAGGTGACAGACCTACTAATTTAAGCTTTGTGAATATTTGCCTCTGCTTCCTGACATTTGCAAACAACTAGAGCTTCTTTTCACTGTATTTCTCAGAAACAGCTTTTCTACCCTAAAATGATTTCCTGCTTTCCACCAGCAAATCTCAATGAAGAGAATGAATACTTCCCCTGATGTTTCCTTCTCCTCACCACCCAGCCTATGAAGAATTGATATTTCAGGGTGACCAGCCTCCCTCACTCTTGAGGGAAACTAGGGAAAAATGACACCTTTCTAGTCAAACATGCTGGGGATTTACAGAGATAGAAGGAAGAGCCAGCTCTCTCCCAGAAGTCCAGGAATGAAAGTTCAGGAGTGATCTACTCAGGCAGGGATCTTTATTAGAGAAAAATGTTAGAACACATGTCATTTCTGAACTTGTATGATGGGGCATTACCTCAGCATTACGGCAGAGTTTTGCCAGGCAAATATGCAGTCCAAACTTGTTTGATTATATTATATTATAGACAAGTTGTTAAGTACTTAAAATCATTGATGAGCATATAAATAATTATACAGGTATTCTGTAACAATTTATAATGTTTATTTATTGTTGAAGTGCACATTTTTTTCATTGAAGTGGTCATATACATGCCTAGTTAACATTCAAAAAACCACAAAAAGTATACAGTGGAATATATACTTTATTTAACATCATAGCAAGAGCCATAATTTGCATTTGGTAGGGGGAGAATAGTTCATTCTACTTTTTTCTTCCCTCCACAAGAGATAAATGATATCAAGCCTGAGCCTTCACATACATTTCTTAATTTAAACAAATTATCCTAGCTGGTATTTCCAAATTTTATACTCTGTTCTGAACTCTATGGAATATAATTAGAACTATTATTCTTGTTTTTGCACTTGCAATTTTATTTCTGAGATAAAATGTATAAATAACAGTTGATTTCCGAAAAATTACGTGGTAACAAAGCAATCATACATGCACGTTTGATTAGAAAAGTTTATTTGTAATTATTGGACTCACGTTTGTTCATAGTAGAGATACTTAAAAATATCGAACATTATAGGGAAGAAAATTAGAATTACATATAATCCTGTTAGACTAATTGTAAAGAATGTGTTGACTAGAACTACAAAAACAGGCTGCTGCATGCCCACCAGGATGGCTGAAGTTAAAAAAAAAGAAAAAAAGCAAAGAATAATGTCAGATGTTGACAAGGATGTGGAAAAAACAGGAATCCTGCTAGTGATAGTATAAACTGGTGAAAAACACTTGGAAAACTCTTCAGCATTACTTAATAAAGCTGATCATTGACATCTTCTAAGATTCCATTCCTAAGACTCTAACCCAAAGAAATGCAGATGCACATGCTGTAGAAGACATGTACACTGAGGACCTTGATAGCAGTCCTATTTGTAATAACAAAGACTGGAAACTACGCAAGTATTTATCAACAGTAGAGCTGATATAAGTACATCATGGTATATTCATAGAATGAATTGCAATACAGTGATGGAAATAAGTAAATCAAAGTTCTACACAACAACATGGAGACATTTCATGAACAAGTTTTTGAGCCGAAGAAGCCAGACAAAAGTGTACATACATATCACACTATTCTGTTTATATAAAATTCAAAAACAGGCAAAGCTAATTTATGGTATTAGCAGTACGGACAATAACGTCCTTTTTTCTTATGTAGGGACTGAAAGGACACATTGGTTTCAGAATTTTATCAAACTATGCTTAGGATTTGGGCATTTTTTAAGGTATGATAGTAAGTTTACAAAAGAAAACCATAAACCCTCAAAAATAATATGCATTAGTGTATTTGCAGCCATTTAAAATGCTTAAAATTTGAATTTGTAATAAAAATGAAAAGCATAAATTTTACTTTTTTTAAATTTAGGAATGTAATCTGTGTCTTTGTTTTTGAGGACATGATTTTTAATGGTTACATGGCATCTGATTGTATAAATGGAAACCAATTAATCTAACATTATTGCTCTCTGGATAGTTTGCTATGTAATAGTATAAATAGTAGAAATATCAATAGTATAAATAATGCTGTAGCAAGAATTTGTCTATGTTGCTGATTTTCTTCAGGATTAAATTTAAGTACTGTGATGTCTGTGTCAAGGAATATGATCATATTTTAAGCTTTTGATAAATTTAATCAAATTGCTTTAAAAAATTATCAGCTGATGGAGTCAAAATAATAAAGTTTAACAAATCTTTGTCAAATGGGCAAAATAATCTCATTATTGTTTAATTTGAATAATTTTTATTTTCATATAGTTTAACTTTTTAATAAGCTTTAAGAGATAACTATATTGTTTCCTGGAGCTAATTTCCATGCATATGATGTATTTCCATTTTAGTTGGGGTCTTTTTTCTCTTTTTCACTCACACTTTTTCTTTCCTTGTTTTCGGAGCCTTCTTTATCAAACATAGTAGCACTTTGTTCACTGAACATACTCTTTCAAGTTACTTTATTACCCCTTTTTGTAATTTTTTTAAGCTGAGGAGTTAAACTGTATATATGTGTCTAACTGAAAATTTTCTTTAAAACTTCTTGAATTTATTTTGGCAACATGTGCAATAGCTTTATCTGTTACAGTAATTTCCCAGCGACATGTTACTTGAATTAAGGTATGTATTTTTGACAAATAGTTGTCACACTGTAGTTGATTATTTAACGAAAGAATTGAATATTTTAAATAATGAGCTACAAGCCTCTCATCAGAATTTTACACAGAAGCAAAGCATTCCTGATCAGATATATAGAAGCTGGGTTTGAATGCACATTTTATAATGTTAAACTTTAATAATTTTTAATATCACAAATAAGGCTTGAAAGCAATTTCTAGCTCATTTATCTAGTTAAATCAATCACAGGATGATTGAATTCACTATGTAATATTCTTCAGTTTGTCTTTGCTTGCATTTGAAACACGTGACTTGGAATTGTAAATAATACTTCAGATATGAGCTCTGGCTTTAAACATGTCTAGATCATAGTTTCAAACAATGCTGTCAAGAATTCGGGTCTTTCCAGTTCCCAGTTAGGTTTTCTTTATGTCGTCTTGATTTTCAGGCAGGTTGTTCCCGGAGGTTACTTAGATGACTGCCAGACGCTCCAGGCTTGTATTCCTACAGTGCAGCACCTTAGCAGAAAGACTGTCTTCTTCTTAATAGTTCTAGCAAAAGTCTTGGAGATGGTTTGATACATTCTGCTTGTATTACTTTCCTATATCTGAACAAATCCTTGTGGCTACAGGGATGCAGATTTCTCATCACCCTCACCTAAATCGTATCCCCACACCCCAGAGTCAGGAAGTGGGATCAGACATTAAGAGTCAGATATTGGCCTGAGAGTTGAGCAAACTGGTTCATTAATGGAAACCTTGTTGCTGTTACATGAACAATAAATGGATTTAAACATGCCAAAAAAAAAAAGATATTTCATATATATGTATATATAATTACTTTTATATAATATATAAAATGTATTATAAATATATTTACATTCAGATACATTTTTAATTAACCCAAGCTTCATCTTTCTATTCTTTACTTTTACAGTTGCTCATTAGATAAATCAAAATGCAAGAATTACATTTACTGATTAAGTATCAACATTAGATTTGGTCTATCATTCTTAATATTTTAGATCTTTATGGGTCATATCTTCCAAATTAGGGTCATATGCAAATTTAGATAATCAGCATTAGATTAATGTTCCCATGCAACTCATCCAGAAATTGCTGAATGGTACAAGGTTAAGTTCATACAAACGTAGATGTGGAGCTGTATACACTACATCACTGGAGAATTTTCTTCAGGTTGTCACCTATCCTTTCACAAGACCCTCAAGTTAAGGATTTAGTACCAATTGTGAATCCAGCTAATTATTTCATTATCGAAGCAAGCTTCTCCATCATGTCCTATAAGAATATCATGAAATATGTTGTTAAATGTCTGCTCAAGTTCAGGTATACTGTGTTAACATAATCTTTCATCAGTCTAGTTCCATTACCAAAAAGTACGCTAAGCTAGTCATGGTGTGAGCATTTTGGTATTGAATACTATTCCTTGGTTTTCTAAATTTCTACACATCATGCTTTTTGACATTTTCACAGAGTCAATTACAAGCTTGTTGGCCCACAGTTTGTTTAGTACTAGTGTCTTCATGTTTTGGAAAAAATGCTGGTATAAAATTCTTTGAAAATTGCCCATCTGCCAGCAATCACATTTCTAAGTTCTTTCAGGGCCCTGGAATGCCACTCATTTGTAACTGAACCCGGTTTAGATTGGCTTTTAAAACAATTTATTCACTTAATTGGCCTTCAATTATTATTCTACATTTTCTAGTTTGGAGATCATTTTTTGACAAATAATATTAAGCAAAAATAGTATTTGACTGTATTAGACTATATTTACTGTTTACCACACATCATTTCTTTGCCAGGTTGTTGTTCCTAATCTAAATATGACAGCATTTCCAACCGTTACTTTAAGCGTTCTTCACCAGCTTAGTTATGTTAAGCCTCTGTTTTCCTATTACCACTTTTACAATCCAGTCAACCATGTCTCTTCATCCCTGAAGGTTCTCATCCTTTTGTATCCTGTTGTGAAATTCTTTCTCAGTGAATTCCTAATTTCGTCCTCATTATTGTACCGTCAGATGTTAATTTTATGTCTCTCAAAACTCTCGTAGTAGCTTCCCCATCTGAAACAATGGGCTATGGCTACTGTTTTTTTTCCCCCCCTGTGATTTTATGAAAACAGATTTAAGTAGATTGACCTATCCACAATATTCCCTTACATAAATATCATAACCTTAAGATAACAAGTTTATTTGGCAGTAGAGACCAGAGAGAGAACTTATTAATGTAGTGTGTCAAGACCTGAATTCAAATTCTGTTAGCTCTACGTTCAGGGACATATCCCTGAGTAACTAACTCTTGGGCGTCACATTTCCTCAGTTATAAAATGGAATTAAAAATTAAGTCACACAGATAACATGGTATGCCACAGGTTCTGTGAGCACCAAAACAAGGCAGATAATGAAAGTGATGAGGAAAGGGAATGGGAGCTGGAAGAAGCCCTCTACTCTCCCTTACAGGCACCTCCCCAGCTAGTTCTGCATCGCTCAGGATAGAAGTGAGTTGGTCATATTCCCTTTGTTCTAAAAGGTAGAGTGATTGGCAAGCCAATAATTTATTATAAACGCTGCTTTATCAAATTTAAAGTATTTTTATTTTTTCTGATTACTAAAGTAACATTTTCATGTTACAAAATAAATTTAGACATTTCAGAAATACAACGCAGGAATTTGAAAGCCTCCTTGGCAAGTCTCTGTCTCCCAGAGACAATCGTTGTTAATTACTGCTGACATTCCTGTGTATATTTGCTATAATTTTGCTCTTTATGTCCACTAATAAACCTACTTTTATAAAAATGGGACCAAGTTTAGCAATGTGCTTATTTGCCTTACTTAATACACCTTGCATATTTTCCCATACTATTACTTGTTGATACATTCATTCTTGTTAACAGGATTTGCTGTTGCCAGTGCAGTGAAAAATGTGTAATAGGTATCTGGAAAGCTGAATTGTCCCACTCCACTGGCACCTCGCCTGCCCCATGCCAGTTTAACAGGGTGTCCTATAGTATATTCCCACATAAATCTAATTTTTAGTTCTCTCTTCTTTATTCTGATCTTCCTTTTTTGGAAGCAATCATATTAGATTGCTAATAGCGATTTTGAATCTGCTAAACAGCAGTTTCTTTTATTTTAAACTAATATGACTAATTTTAGGGCCCACGTATGACTCCCTAAGACCTTGCTCAACCAGCCTCAAGTGTTTAATTGCATGGTGGTTGGACAGGATGCAAGAGGAGAGGGTGCTCATCCCTGGTGCTAGAAGGAACTTATCTAGTGGGAAATGACTGGGTTAGTTCCTCCCAGTTGAGGTCCTTGGTTTCTCCCTCACCAGCACATCACTCCATAACAATTCAAAGTTATGAAGATGCATTCTTTCTGCTCTCTCCTCCTCTGCCTTCTCACCTTCCACAATAAGCTGATTTTTTTTTTTAACTTCCGTAAGTCATGCAACTTCAAAGTCTAAAGCTGTTGGTCTCAGAGGCTCTGTTCAGCCTCACAGGTCACAGTTCCTTCCACCCTGTCTAAGCTTGTACAGATCAGCTTCTTTGTAGGATTCCATTGCTTTGATCTTTGATGGATTACTGGCCAGATCAGGATTTTTCATGGAAGCAGATTTGAGAGCTTTTTGCTATGGGGAGAAAATTTATCAAGGTATTCTTTAAAAATTTGTTATAATAGAAGGATGTATCCACTCTTGATAAAGTATCATGTAGTGTATTGTTGGGCTCCAATTAAATGCCATCTAGATTATGATTTAATAATAATAATGCAAGTGATTTCTATATATTTAGAGAGAGAATAGGGAATAGATCATGGTGCCATGCTAGTGTTACTTGACATAGAAACATTGTTACGTAAGACTTCCTGACTGAGTGGAATAACTGTTACTTATCTTTCTCTGTTAAATCACATCAACACTCAAGTGTCCCATATGAGTAGAGTTTGCTAATTCTTTTACAGTAAAAAATAGATTTAGCCTTTCTAGAATATATTTGTTTACTTCAATCAAAAAAAGTAATTGACATTTTATTTGAATTTAAATTGCATTTCTTCTTTTATAATTCTAGTGTTGTTATGTTTTATTTTAATTTCCTGGTGGTCTTTTGATTTGTTTTTAGTAGAGCAGAAAACCTGCTTCTTTGTATATTATGCTAGTTTGAAAAACATAATGAAAAATTCATTTCATTCATTTTTCATTGTTTTATATTAAGCATCCCCTTGTGGATTTGCATTTTGTGTTTCAAAACAGATTAGTGGAATGAGAATAATGACCAAAATCTTGTTTCATTTCCACCTGTCCTTAAATCACTTATATTTCTGTCTTGAACTCTTGCTACAGGGGTAGAAGACCATGACATGCTTTATACTTTGTAGTTAAAGCAGAAAATATTTTAATGGTTGGGGTGAAGAAATATCTCCAAAGACTTCTGTCCAGTTGTGGTATTTACGTACTGATTCAACTAGAGCTAAGTGACTATTCACCAAGAGGGCAAATGGACTTTATAAATTTAACCAAGAAGAAAGTGATGATTAATTCTTTGTCTTCTTTGTCTTTTGCTCAATATTGAATTGACTCACATGCCTTATAGAAGAGGAAACAGTCCATTGGAATCCCTTTCCTTTGTGGAAGGAATGGGGAAAAGGTCGAATTCTCAAACCACTTGAGTCAAAAATCATGATCTTGGCTATCATCCTCAGGGTCCACTGGTGGTCTGGGGGGACTGAATCATAAATGGTCAGTGAGAATGCCTGTTAATTTGAGGGCTGAATTTGTGAATAGCTGATACTATCCTATTACTCATAATATTGAAAATGAGAGCACCCTTCTTTACAACTTTTTTAAGCATTTATGGAGAAATCTAAATAGAGTATTCCTAATGTGGAGAGATACATTTCTTTTCTCTTTCAACTAGTTTCCCTGGTTCTTTTCCATGGAAATAGGATCCTGCTATATATTATACCTTAGCCTGTGTGACTGTTCTCCCTTAAACATCAAAAGTATTTTAATTGCATCGTACGCTTCATGAAAAGGAAAGCCAGAGCTTTCTTTCTAGATAATAGGGTGCTCACATTGCCTCAAGTCATTGTTTCGCCAAATATGTCCAAACCCTTATGAAGGGCAAGTTGTGTTTCTTCAGATTAGTTTTTTTTTTTTAAACTGAGGTAACAATGGTTTGCAACATTAATAAGCTTCCTGTGTACAGCATTGTATTTTGACTTTTATATACACAATAGCATGCTTAGCACCAGAAATTTAGTTTCCATCTGTCACCATGCAACTGACCCCGTTTACTCATTTTGCCCTCCCTACCCCTTCCCCGCTGTTCTGTGTATTTGTGTGTGTGTGTTTTTTTTTTTTTTTTTTTTTTACTGGAGCTACGGGGGATTGAACCCAGGACCTCATGCATGTTACACATGTGCTCTACCACTTAAGCTGCATCCTCCCCCTTGTTTGTTTATTTGTTTATGTTTGTTTATTTTTAGATTCCACATATGAGTGAAATCATGATACTTGTCTCTCTTTGTGTGATGTTTTTCACGTAGCGTAACACTGTCAAGGTCCAGCCGTGTTGCCACAAGTGGCAAGATGTCATCTTTTTGCTGTGGCTGAGTAGTAGTGTTCTTCTAGATTTTTGAGGGGTTGGCAGTTAAATGTGACCTAATAACAGTAAGAATGAGTACTTGTGGAGCACTTAACATGCGTTACACCCCTTTTCTAAGTGTTGGACATCCATCACCTCATTTAATCCTACAGTAACTTTATGCAGTTGATGTTTTATATCCACATTTTACAACCGAGTGACTAAAATATAAAAGGAAAACAAAACATTTCCAAAGCTCATAAGACTGATTCACAATGTATCTGGGATTCATACCCAGGTAATGTAGATCCTGGGTTCTTAACTACTGTATAAAAAGAGACCTTCCCAGGCCACGCCGTATGAAATAGTACTCACTCCCTCCACACCCCTGCCGTCACATTGACATTCTACACCCTCTCATCCTGTGTCCTTTTCTCGTTAACTCCTCTAACTCTCAGAAAAAACTCCTGTGTGATAGGTACTTATATTATCCCTATTTTATAGTTGAGGAAAATGAAACATAGAGAAGTGAAGTAAGTTCCCTGCGGTCACACAGCAATTACTGGTAAATAGGAAACTCCAACCACTCTTTCTGCACAGTCTGTGCTTTTAACCCTATGGTATCCCTTCTCTTATACATAAATCTCTTATACAACATAAAGTTGTAAGCGTGGCTTTGAAACTTTTTTTTTAAGGCCAGTGGATGCCAAGGTAACATAAATTGAGAGGTTATTTTGGTTTTGTTTATTGTTTTCCCTTTTTGAGCTTGTGTTTTCATCTGCACTGGGATATAACTGAAAAATGGAGATGATATGTACATAAAGTGTACAGCTTGATGTTTAAGTATATGTATACATTGTGCGGTGGTCACCATATTAAGCTAGTTAACATATCCATCACCTCATATAGTTACCTTTTGTGTGAGTGTGGAGATATCTTTTTAAGAAAATGTGTGTGTTTCTCATTTTTAGTGGAGGGGATTCTGTCAGAAGGTGAGGTTCTAGAAAGGCGCCTTGCAGCAGCATGTACAGAGGGTCGAGGGGAAAGAAGTGTAGCCTCTATAGCACAGGCATTACGTGCCAAGTGTGTGAACCCTGGTGATGGCAGTAACTGGAGATGCATAAAGGAAAGTGTGATGTGATAAAAGGTGGGGGAATTTGATTCCAAAATGATGCCTCTTTTCAGAATTGATTGTCAGGGAAAATGATGATACTCTCCAGATCTAGAGAATGTATTTCTTGGGGCCCATTTTAGGAAGACTATTACAGGTGAGTGAGGCGTTGAGTAGGCAGTAACTTCATAAACTCTAAACAGATGTGAATAGCAGGCAGTGCATAAAGTGAAGATTATTCCCATGGTTAAAAGGTAAATTCCTGTTCCATCCGGGAACCTAATTCTTATTTTAGGAAACTCATAATTAGACCCAAGACACAGGAAATGCAGATTAACTAAACATTTGTTTGTGGAGAGAAAAAAAAAATATTCTAGTGAGAAAATCCTGAATATTGAACCATAATTAAAAAAAAAAAATACAATCCACGTTAGAGATAATCTGGTCCACAAAGCAGATTGAACCAGTGAGCTACTTGAGATTTAAAAGGGTCAAGAAACATTTACTAAAAGACAGCTTGAGTATTAAATTGAGAGCAGCAGCCAGTCTCATCCTCCAGGTTACTGGTCGTTACTCTGGAAATCCAAGTCCACTGATGATGTCATGTTTCAGCCAGCCTCCTACCCTCTCATCCTACCTGTAACAGACGCTCTGTTGCCCCATCCATACCCTCTTTGCTTGACGGGACACCTTTCCCCCAGCTGCTGTGGTTATTGGTACCAAGTGGCTGATAGAAACACTTCTCTCTGGAGAATCGTCCGTGCCTGATGGAAGTCACTGCTCACAGAAATATCTGCGGATATATTCTGCTCCCCACCCCCTGCCGTGGTGCACAATAGTCAATATGACTGTTAATGCCCGCCCCCTCCCCATGTTAAATGGTTTAACTCTGCGGTATTCCTCATGCTCCAATGCTCCCTGTGGAACTGGGCTGGGATTTTAGCAGCTCCCACCTCTTTACTTGGCTTTACCCCATGTTCTTTTCTGCTCCTCTCATTTCCATGTAAGTCTGTGGTGGTTGGTTTTATTCTAAGAGCACTCCCTCAGTAAGTCACCTGCACAAGCCTCCTTGTCTCAGACCCCACTTCTCAGGAACCCCGTCCAAGAGGGTAACCATTCCTGAGACTCAGAGCATCCCTTACAGCTGCCGACTTCTAACACAGAACTGTCTGGGGACGTGATTTGTGCTGCTTCTGCTGGAGTCTGAGCAGCTGATTATGGAGTCTCCAGAGGCAGTTTGGCTAAAGAGTTGACTGAGAGCTTGGATTCAGATCGGGGTCAGTCTGGATTTAAATTCCAGTGTAGGACAAGTTGCTCAGCTCTGTTTTTAAAATAATCTACTTGCCTGACAGACTTTGTCTGAGAGCAATAAATATGAAACAAATCAGTTTAGCCATAGTGACACTGAGTCAATAATTAAGAGTAATAAAAAGTAACATTTCTGTCCAGGTTATATTAACGCAAAATAGCTATGGTATATATACTTAACATTAAAAAAAATAATTCACATCAGTAATACAACCCTCTAAATACTGGTTGATCATTTTATTTTTAAGATATTACTTTGTTCTGTGTGAGGCAGAGAGATTTGACAGCTGAGTAGGGAACAACAGAAAAAGAACACTTTATTACTCATCCCACAGAAACATTTTCACTTGCCTTTGATGGGTGGGTAGGTTGGTATTTTCAAGCATAGCTTAAGCATAAATTTTCCAAAAGCAGCTCAATTGAGAACTGACACATTTCCAATTTTGGAGGCCAGATTCTGTAAATGCTAGTGTGTGTTATTCTGCTTATTTGTTTGATTTTTACCCAATCTACTGAGTAAGAAATTTTCATCCACAACTAATGGGTATTTTTATGTTTAAGGTTTAGAGATGAGAAAACAAAAGAACTGGCAGTAAGTGACCTAAAATGTTAACCTCTGTTTTGTACGTTGGCGCTACCATGGTGATTTTTAGAATGAATAATTTTCTAGCTCGAATTGAGATGAACAAATGTTTAAAAAAAAAAAAAAGAAAGAATGAAATGAAAGGAAAAAAGGAAAAGAAAAACAGAAAAAACCCTATCAATGAATATAGTACAAACACCCTCCTGGTCAGAAGATTAAATAAAATACATTTAGAAAATGTGTCTTCTAATCAGCTCTCCTGGGTGACACATTTTTAGTCACTCCTGTGCCCTTACTACCAGGTACCTGGCACCTGATCAATTATTAGTTTGAACATGGAGTGCTGCTTTTTAGAGAGCTATCAACCCCCTTGAAGTAAATTGTATCCTGTGGCTAAAATTTGACACGGTTCAGGAAACACATACATCGTATATTCTTCAGTGGTGGGTTGCTATTTCTCAGACCCCTCAGAGGCATTTACATCCTCAGTGTCTGAGCCAAACTTTGCAGGGCTTGAATTCTTTGAAAACTTCAAATGCTCTGTAGCGTTATCAGACCAGTGGTGAAACTGATCTCAAAGTCCACTATTAAAACTCCCCTCAAGGACATTTTCATTAGAACTTTGTACATGGGCAGTTCAAAAGACCCAGCTATTGATTTTTGTTCAGAAGTCCTGTCTCCGCTTTCATATTACGCAACTTTTTTGACAGACTTTCAAAAACCGCCAACTGTGTGCTGCCTGCGATTCCAGCCAGGATTTTATGCTGCTCATTTGATTTCCTCAGGCCACATCCTTCTCATGTCCTTGTCAACATTGCAAGGGGAAGAGCCGTCTTAGAAGATTTGCTAAAAAGCAGAAGCAATTTCACAGCCGTGGAAGGAAAAAAAAAAAATCTGACCTTTCAATGCACCAAAAAAAAAAAGTCTCACTTAAGTAAATAACCTTTTTAGCTGTAAGATTTCGTTGTGGCATTCATTTATCAGACACATAGATAATCAGAGTGTTTATCTCTTTTCGCCATTTAAAATTTCATGAAAGAAGTCAGGAACCAGTGTGTGTAAACTGCAGCGAAGAGCCTCTAGCATATGCGCTCAGCACATATTTAATGGAATTATCTACTGGAGAGTAGGCGGCAGAAGCAGCTGAGGAATTAATTACTGGGACAGATATTTTATATCTATCTGCCAGTGCCATGTGAAATAAGACTTGTCTCCATATTACTTCTGTCACTTGGTGTGGCCTTTTCAAAAGTGGCAGTTTCTCGAAAGACAGAGAATTGAGTCATGTGTTGGGTCCTGATCTATACTGTGAACATTTCATGGTCCACCAGTTCAGTCTGACTGGAACAGTTTTGGTAGAGTGTGTAGAGTCTGGTTGCAAGATAGCTCAGTGGAAGGGGGGGCACAGACAGGGACCTCGCTGGTTTCACACTTGCAGGTATCACACAAACGTAGCCTCAGGAATCAGAATGAAAAGCAGACTCCTTAAGAAACTCTGTGGAGTTCTTCTTTCACATGTTGGCATTTTCCGGTAATATTAGTATTACTTATTATTCAAGTGAGCTTTTTCCTGAGTGGTGACTATTGCTAGACACTGTACAGTAGACTTCACCTGCATTATCAAAGTAACTTTCTCACAACAACCCCATGCACCCCGTGGTATTAATATTTCCTTTTTATGGATGAGGAAACAGTGACTGAGAAAGTAAGAAAATTGTTCAAAATCTATAACTAGTACATTTTGAATGTGAGACAAAGTAAAAGTTTTATTCAGACGGTTAAATAGAATGAACCGGAGGATATGGGGGACCCTAAGGCCGACACAGGGCAGAGAGACTGCTCCAATTCCAACTCCAACATAAGATCCTGGTTATACTACTACACTCCGCTAGGGGGCAACATAGACCCTCCATCTACTTTGAGCCCATTTGTTCCCAAAATGTCCAAAAGACCCATGGAACAAAAAAAGACCAGTAAAAGCTATAGTATTTATATGCTTTCAGTATTTAAAGCAGAAATAATACTTTATTAAATTATCATTTGTCCCTTATTATTGATTAAAAAAAATGACCTTATTTATCAAAGAAAAATAGTCTTTTCTTATTAATATGCATGCTTTATCCTTTAATTGCATGCTTTATCGTTTTCTTTCCTGAGCCCACTTCCCCCTACAAACTCAACTTGCACTCTGCCATACAATGACAACCAGACAGTGAAACAGGGTCTCATTTGGGTTATCTTGTCAACCTTTTCAAGGAAGGCCTGGGAGTGCAGTCATTTTACCTCACACAAAGCGTTGTGTCCAAGGCCAGTTTTAAAATGTCAGGCCGTGAAGAGTTCCATGCTCCCGCAATCCAGGATACAAGTGGACACTGGTGAACGCTCAGATGTGTCTCTTTTACATCAAATGTAGAAAACGTACTGTTCCTATAAAAAGCTGTTAGCAAGTTCATGAACCTGACAGCACAGGGCAACAGCTTCCTATTGTAGGAAGAAATGAAAGCATACGAGACTTGGTTTTCCTGATACTTCTCTCTTATTTGATCCTTTTGAATTCATTTTCATACTCCCCCTGCTGGACTTAATCAGGCCTAAACAAATGAGTTTGGGTGGTTGCAGCCAGTTGGCCTGTGGATGACACATTCCATATCAAGTTGCCCAGGAGTTCTATTCCTTTATGTCTCGTTGAGTAGAAATCAGTCATTGAGGCCAACAGCCACCTCACCCTTTGGGTATTGTCTGCTGAAACTTACAAAAGAAGGGCTAAATTCAGTACTGTGTGAATTAAGCAGTTTCAGTTCTGATAAAATGTCAGAAACAAACGAAGTGCTCCTGTAAAATGTTACCGCGAGGGTCAGATTCCGGAAATTTGTGGAACAGTTAGCTTCGCTTGACTTTGGGGGAACCAGTTTTACACAGAGTATATAAGAGACAGACATTCATGTGATAATTCAAGCAAAGCGGTATCTAACATACTTACCTTCTGAACTACCTTAAAATACATAGACATATCTATTTTCAATACTCAAAATAAAATAAACATAGAAATAGAGATCTCTTCATTCTTGGGTTATTACGATTACTACCTGTTTATTGAATAGCTTATGAGATTCAGGCTGTAAACTATTCTCTTTGCAAATAAATAACTGCAAATAAATAGAAATTCGGGAGGTTTTTTTTTTTTTTTTTTTTTTTTTTGATGACATGGTTCTTGGACATCTCTGGCTTTGGACTGAGAACTGAATTATGGACAAGTTACAGGTAAACTACAGGAGATTCTTTTCCCATTGTCGCCTTTCAGTCCTTCTAGACCCTACAGCATCCTGGCAGGATGACAACAGGAGGACTGGGAGAGGGAGAGTTACCAGCTTGCCTCTGCTATTTTTCACTCCTTATTTGGAACTTTGCCCTTGAACGTCTCCTATCTTATTTATACACTCGTAAGATTACTGATGGACTTTAGCATCTTTCTTGTGCTCCCCGGGTGTTTTGGCGGGTCCTCATTTAGCTTCAGTGGATGGGACAAATGCCAAAAATCCCATAAATTCTACGTATCAACTAGTTAAAAAGGACAAGATAAAATATTATAAGACAAAGCTTGAATGCAGCTAATCCAGGTTGTTCTGTTTTAAAAATTATAAATATGGAAAGAGAGAGCTCAACACCTGGAGGGGAAGGAGAAATGTGATATTCATGGAAAAAACTTAGACTTCATACCCCTATATTACAGATAAGTCCAGATTAGCTCCTTCCATTTTTCCTGAAGACAAGTTCAGCATATTGTCTCATGTAAGGTCATCTTATGGGATTTATATTCATCGCAATATCAATCCTTTTCCTCTTCAGAGTGCCTCAAAGAGATCATTCCTGGCCATCCTACTGAAGGACCACCACTTTCATTTTTTAAGTGTTTTTAATTGTTTTATATGATTCAGGGTTTTTTCTTTTTTTTCTTTAAATTGTTTTCTTAAGCAAGTTCAGAAATAAAGTATTTTTATTTGCTTGCTTGCTTTTTTATGTTTTCCTGGACAAGTTCTACCCTTCCCCCCCCCCCAGTTTTATTGAAATATAATTAACATGTAACCTTGTATTAGTTTAGGTGTGCAACATAGTGATTTGATGCATATATATGTTGAAATGATTGCCACAGTAAGTTTAGTTAACATCCATGACCTCACATGGTTAGAATTATATTTGTCTGTGGTAAAGAACTTTTAAGATTCACTCTTTTAGCAAACTTCAAATGTATAATACAGTATTATTAACTATAGTCAACATGTTGTACATGACATCCCCAGAACTTATTAATCCTGAAGCTGGATGTTTGTACCTTTTGACTGTCTGCACTCATTTCCCTCACCTCCCTCCAGCTGCAACCAGTTGCAACCACCAATCTGTCCTTTGTTTCTATTAGTTCATTTTTTTAATTTTAGGATTCCACGTATAACTGAGATCATACGGTATTTGTCTTTCTCTGTCTGGCTTATTTCTCTTAAAATAATGCCTTCGAGGTCCATCCATGGTGTCACAAATGGCAGGATTTTCTTCTTTTTTGGGCTGAGTAGTACCTCATTATATATGTATACACCACGTTTTCTTTAGCTGTTCATTTGTAGATGGATATTTAGGTTGTTTCCCTGTTTTGACTGTTGTAAATAATCCGACAATGAACTTGAGGACGCATATATCTCTCCGACATAGTGATTTCGTTTCCTTCAGATACGTACTAAAAGTGAGATTGCTGGATCATATGGGAGCTCTGTTTTGAATTTTTTGAGGAACCTCCATACTGTTTTCCAGAGTGGCTGCAACAGTTTACATTCCCACCAACAGTGCACCAGGGTTCCTTTTACTCCCTCATCAACACTTGTTATCTCTTGTCTTTTTGCTATTGGCCATCTTAGCAGGTGTGAAGTCATAGCTCATTGTGGTTTTAATTTCTATTTCCCTGATGATTCATGATATTGAGCACCTTTTCCTGTACCAGTTGACCATTGGCTTGTCTTCTTTGGAAAAAAAAAATCTTACTTGCTTTGTCTGCTTTTTTTTTGTTGTTTTTTTAATTTGCCCTGTTACTGTAGGTGTCCCAAGCATCTGGACGGGTACCAGACCTGTATCCAGTATTGAATAAATATTTGCTAAATCCATTGAAATCCCGTTAGTTGGGACAGTGGAAGAACAGGAGGAAGATCATTATGTGCATGTCTAGATCCTCACATCTAATCTACTGGAGATGGAAAGGTCAGCACCTTTGCAAAAAGAATGGGGAATCTTATGAATTTACATTAAACATTGGCCTCTGAATCAGCAATGGTAATATTAAAGATTTAATGGACATGTAACAGAGTGCCAGACATTATGTGGAACATTTTAAGACTTTTCTTTGAATACTCACAAAAGTATTTGTTTTAATCAGTATAGGAGCTTAAATTTTAGAGAGGTGAAGTGACTTGCCTAAAGTCACTTGAATAGCAAATGGACTTGAGTCAGTGTTCAAACCTAGGTCTGTCTCCTAAGTTATTCTGTTTATTACCTCTCTTGGACCCTGCAGGATTCCCTTTCAAGTTAGATTATTTAAAATCATGCTTATCTCATCTTTGCCACTCACAAACAGTCACAAAGTTCTATGTAATCTGTTTCAGAAATTGCTCACCAATTTATTCTGCATTCAGTACCTTATTGTATACCTCTTGCAATCTAAGTCTTCCTTGATTCTCATCTGTATTTATTTTGATGGTTCCATGTGGTTCTACTAACATAAAACCTAAGACTCTATCTCCTAGTTCAGTGTTGAGTTTTTGTTTGTCTGTTTGTTTTGTTTTTGTTTTCATCTTTGTTGCTTTCATGGTATTCCCAGAACCTGCATTACTTCAAATTATGGCCTCAAAGTACGTCTTCCAACTTACCTCTTCCAACAGCAGATCAGAAATCTTAGACTTTGGCCACAGGGAACTTTTCACAGTTTGTCTATGTCTTTCACATGAATTGTTGCCCTTCTGCTACGTTCTCCCCACGAGTTGCCTCGTTGCCTTAAATGCCCTTGCACACTTTCTCTACTTTGAAGTCCTCTATTTATACATCGAGAACACGTTCAAATAGGAGGCGTTCACTAGTTTTTCAGGACAGCATCATTCCCATGTTCCCACAGCACTTAGCACTTCATACCTCCGATGTATCGTCAACAAAATGTCCATGTTTGTCTCCTGTTTGGGACAGTCATGTTTTAACTCGCTTTGTATTTCCATTAAGTATCACATTCCTAGCCACATGATGTGTTTATAACATTTTAGGAATGAATTAATGAGATTAAATATTTAGTCACATATTCAGTTAGTTTCAAATCCTTAAAGGAAAAAAAAATAGATTAGTGGCAGAAATTCTTTTTACCAAGAAAATTTTACATTTAAATTTCAGTATTTAAAAAAAAAAAAAGTGAAAATACACTAAGAGATGTGGACAGCCCACTTCGCTGAGACTTCCCCTCACACCCTAGAGTGGCCTGAAGGTAACCCTGAGATTCTGTGCAAAGTCATGTACAAAACACAAGCACTTGATGCCAAGACACTTGCGTGAATTTTCATTTTTTGTTGCTGTTTTGGCAGCTCATGTTTGGAAGCCAGCTCACTTAAATACTCCTATTCTCTCTAAAGTGCATTTGTGTGATATCCTTCTTAATTTGAATTTCTCTAAAATGTTTACTTTTCACTACGGACTTTATTATCTGCCTTTGTAGCCAGTATGTGGACATTTTCTCCAGAGACTTCCAAGCAATGCAGCTGAGAAAATACTAAAACAATGTTGAAAGTGGCCTTCTAATGTGTACTTGGATCCAGCTAGGAAATTTGGGAAAGATTGTATGAAAGAAAAAAACCACCACTGGTGAATTAAGAGGGGGAAAATAAAAGGTTGTCTTTATTTTATTAACTCACTGGTTCAAATGCAAAGAGTCATTTCTGTTTGGGCTGTGGCCATTTTTATTAAACCTACTTGAGTTTTAATTAAGTGTTACAGAAGACTTATATTAAACATGTGACATCTAGTTACATCAGAGAGAAGTACTGTGGAAGTACCTAATCCTAGGAGCCACCTATGGTGTGAGGTCTCAGGCGTGGACTCCCTAAGGAAGTGGTATTTTAGGTTGAGGAGACAATTTGCAAGTTACACTAACAAAGCAAGGGGGCTGGGAGTGCTCCAGGGAGAGGGAAGAGCAGGTGACAATACATGACTCCATGAATTTGTAACTACTTTAAATTTATGCAAAATGTCTTTAGCTAGGAATGCAAAATTATCTTAAATAAAGAGAAAAAGTTGCACAAACTTGCTTACTGAACCATCGTTTTAAATAGTAAAAAGTTGTAAACCTTCTATATGTCCAACACTATGAAACAGACTAGAAAACTTGGGTGTGTCCTTTCGATAGACCATTTTGACTACTTAAATAATAATTGCATTGAAGATTGTGTGATGCAACATGGAAAATACTTATTACATAATATCATGTGGAAATATAGGCTATATTGTATAATTTTCTCATGACTATAAATATGCAAACTGAATATGAAAGACAGTGGAAAATATACTAAAGTTATCTTTGTGTTTATTAAAAATGTCAAGTCCTTTGCCAAAAAATTATTTTCCAACTTTCTGCAATATACTAGTATAACTTTTGAAAAATTAACAAAAGAAAACATTGCATAAAGGAAGTTCTGCTTTAAAACTAACTACAGCCAAGTGAAGTAAATCTCATTTTGAAATGAATAGCATGAAGAAATTTTTCAGCAGCTAAGAATTTCAGCTCCAGTAAGAAAGAGTAAAACTGGTTTATCATGTTGTTTTTAATGGAGCCAAATAATGGCATTTATTTTATTTTATTGATTTAATAGAGCATCTCACAGAATGGTAGAGCTGGAAGGTTACTTTGTGTTAATTTCCCTCTAGTTCCTCTCTTTGTAGATGAGGAAACTGAGAAGGGTGATGTTGCATTGGTCAGGCATTGAGAACCTGTAAATTGGGTTATCTACAAGCCAGACACATTCAATGAACGGATATAAAACTGTAAAAACTCATTCTTCTGTCTTCTTTGAGATTAAAATTTATAACAAGAGGGAAGATACAACCCTTTCCTCCAAACTCTCCTTTCCCAGGTTCTTTTCATTTCCATCATGGTTGTAAAAATGCACCCGAGTTTTTAGAAAGCAAACCACACATTTTTCTATTTGTCTAACTACCATTCCTCTCATCATAGGACAAACTGACAATCTGTGCAGGGTGTTACAGATTCTTCGTTGCCACAATAACAAATGGCTCTAAAAATGCCATACAAGTCTTCTTCCTACCCCCCTTGTTGGGAACAAAACCGATACAGAAGGTTTGGGCTGTGAGTCAAGAAAGTAGATAAACAAACCAAACTAACAGTTGGGAGTAGGATTAGAGAAAATGTTCTCCTGAGATTTCTATTGTTAGAAGAATGGGTAAGGCTGCTAACAATAAAGAGAAATAAAGCAAAACGCACACACAAAAAGACAGACTCTAAACATGTTGCCAGCAAATAGGGCAAGAGACAAAATTGGGTTCAGCAAGGATGGACAGTTTTTTGTTTTTCTTTTTCTTTTTCTTTTAATTCTGCTTGAAAAGTATTGGCTCAGCCTGTAATTTTTTTTTCTTATTTTCCTCTTTTAACATTATATGCCAATTTGGTTTACAGAGTTATTATTTATTCATGGCTTTTCCTAGATGTCTAGTTGTTGTCTATGGAGTCACGTATTGTGAAAACACACAATTTTTTCCTACCGTTGGCCCGTTTTGAGGCAGGTTAAATGAAGTGGGAAGTTGTCGTTTACTGGTGAGACTGATAAATCGGAGAGCCAAAAAGGGTGAACATTTTCTGCAAGATCTCTTTTAGAGGATAGAATAATTGTTGATCTGTTTTTTTCCAGATTTGTTTGAATATTGATTACAAATAAGTCAATTCTAAAAGGGAGTCAAATGTAGAAAAATCAGTCAAATCAGATATTTGGAATATTGTAAATGTCAATACTAGCAACTGCTAGATGAACGTGTAAAACTGTGCTTTGCCAAAGATGAGAATCTGACTCACTGAAGGCCTTTGTTTCCCATTCTGTCAAGTGGTGATGCTGGCTGGATTATCAGCAAGGTCCTTTCCACCCCTAAATCTTGTAACTTTTAAATGAAAACATACTTTTGACTACTGCTGGGGTAAGAAAATGGTTTGAACAGCTAAACTGGATTTCTCGCAGCGGAATTTGACACCTGCCTTGATGACTGGCCTAACACGCTAGACCACACTACTAAGTTCATAATTTATGGTCTTATACTTCATACTAAAATACTTGATTTTTAATTTAATCTTATAGTTCACATATTGTTTTAAATTGTTTGCAAGTACATATTTCTAAGATCTATGTCTTCTCTCCCCCCAAAAGAGCAGTTCAGCCAAATACCAGTTAAAATATAATTTAAAGCAACACTTGGGAAAAACACGTATTCTGATTTGTCAGTGAAATGTGCTATAGAGTCATAAATGTATGTCAGATTGCTTATATTTATTAACCAAATGTGATCACATTGTCCAAATGTGATTTTAAATTTCAAAATGATACATTTCTACTACAATTTATAAGAAGTATGAGAAGTCCTAGACCCTCATTTATAGCCTGGGCCCCTGGTTCTTAAAAGTGCCTGGAAACCACTCAAGACTGACGATAATGCTGCCCAGAGGGTTTTAATTTCCAGCCTCATAAAGCCCAAATAACATCTTTGCCTTCCATATCCTTTTCTTTTCTAAAAGGAAAAAGAAGTTTCGCAAGTTTCAAGGAATGGAAAAACACCAATAAAAGGGAAATAGTCAGTAATGTTAAATCTAAGCGGAAAGCCAAATATTTGCCCTTTTAACTGGGACACTTTGTTATGGGGGGCTGAATGGAGTAAATCAGGCCTTAGGCTCTGAGAAGTGAATCTTTGTTTTCATATAGATAACCAGAAAGCCAGCTTGTTGGTAGAAAAATACATCGAACACTTTAGTAGCTTAATGGATTATGGATCATGTATATGTGTGCGCACACGGCTTTTCTTCTTTCAGTAACGTGGCAGCCTGTATTTTTGAACTGAAAAGGCATCCTAAGTTGTTAATACCTAATGGAGTGTTTTAATTCTTAAACTAACAGATGTCAAAGGAGAGTTAAGGTTTAAACTGAATTTTTCAGGCTTTTGAGGATTTTATCCAGATCCTTCCCTTTCTACAATGTAGCTTTCCGAGTCTGAATATAATTAATGCTTCTCCAGAACAGTTTTCTTGCTGTTCCGTGAGTTATCCATTCACCACTGAAGTCTTAGACATGATTCCTTGAACTCCTAATTGTCTTATCCTTTTTCTGATTTTTCTTCACATCAAGGAGGAAGTCAGTTCAGTTTTACAGACTACGCCTGGCTTCTTAGAATCGTACCTCATCAGCATTTCTTGATGTATTCTCCTTGGTAAAACTGTTACGTTTACTTGCCTCCCTCTTACTATGTAGATCTATCACCTGTTTTAATTTAACAAGATAAAAATGTGCCTCTTCTCATCTTTAAAAATATTGTTTATTAATCCAAGTCCAAGTGTCTCACACATTTTATATCAGCCAGTACGTGAGGCTTCTGAATTAATTCTAAAGGGGTAAGGTGTAATCCTTTTGAAAATTAGCATCTGCTTCATAGGCGGAAGTAAGGTAATGCGTTTCATAACGAGCTGTGGAACAATCCAGCCCTGATTGAGAGTGCAACTCTCTGATGCTACTCTGACATGGAATCCTTTAATATAATCCTTGTTATTTGTTACATTTCATTTGTTTACAGGCTGGAAAGTTTGAAAGACTTTTTCTTCTGGTATTTCCTGATAATATGCTTTGGCATATGTCCTTTTCAATTCAATCTAGAGGTTTATATCCTTTGCTGCTGACGAATTATATTTTATTACTATTACCTGTTAATTTACTTCATTCTAGCTCTACTAGCAATCTCTTTTAACTGGGCATTCCCCCTCCTTGTTAATCCTCTCATTTCATAATTTTTATGGGATTTTTTTTTTTTTTTTTTTTTTGCTCTCTTTTATTTTCTACCTCTTTAAGTTCAATTTTGGGGGAGAGTTCCTCCATTTTGCTTCTAAGCCTTTAATCTACTTTTTATTATACTTATGCTATTATTTTTATTTAAACAAACTCCTCCTTGTATTCAGAAAGTTCTTTATATATTTGTTTTTTGTTGTCATTCATATGCAGCATTGGGGTGTGTGTGTTTCTCTGAGTAAACTGAAAATATTGATTTTGAAGTATTTAGCATTCCCTACATTATCTGTTTCCTGCAGTTTCTTTGAATTAGCTTGTTTTTGCTGGGGTTTTTTTTTTTTTCTAATAGGAGATTCTGAATTTTGACTATTGACTTTATTCACATTTAACAGTGAGAAACTATATAAAAGGTTGAATGTTCCATGTACAAGAACAAGCTTTGTTTACTGGTTTGGATTCATAGTGGGAACATGACCACTTTCTTGGGAATCATCCAAGCTTTGATATCTGAAAACCTCATATATGGGCATTCTCAGCTTCCAAAGAGAGGAATAGGACAATATTTTTCCTTGAGGGTAGGGGAGACGTGAATGCCAGTGTTCTGAGAGTCCCCTGTGTTGTCGGGGACCTTATTCAGCAGGAGTCTCCTTCTCATGGCTTGAACTGCCTGGAGCCAGAAGAAACACCCAGGAAGGCCTGGGGATGGAGAGGACCCTGAGCCTAGATGCCAGATCTGTACTCCATTTCTTCACTGTGGGGCACTTGCCTCACCCACTCATGTGAAGTCAGCCAGATACCCTGAGGAAATCCAGGACTCAAGCCTCTGGGGTCATCCCAGGGCTCCTTGGCTGACCCCAGTTCCCACTGACCAGAAAAATATTTCTTTCATAAAATCATGTGTGTTTGGGCCACCAAAATGGTACCAACATGTTCATTTGTGGTGACCCTTACTCATATCAGGCACAGGATGAGATCAGAACTCTTCGCTGCCAGTGGTTTATCACTGACCTGTGAGCTTGAGCCTGTGTCTTGCCTCTTGTTGTCCATGTTCCCACCGCAGTGTTCCCTCTGATCTACAGCCTCCAGTGATGGTAGGGTGACAGTTGGTGTTCTTTACTTTGTTCACACTTGGCCAGGGTCATCCACCTGCTGCAGAACCTACACCGCACGTCTGGTGGTCTTCTGGTGCCTGTGTCGATCTCCTCATAAAATGCTCAAGACTTTTTCAATCCAATGGACACTTCTAATCAATATTTTCTCTTGCCTCTGTCTTATATGGTGAGGTTGTGACCTCCTAGTTTGGTTTTCAGCCATGTTGGGCAAAGGATGGACAGTGCTCGTGCTGGTGGAATGGCTCTTTTCACTCTGCCTGTGGACCCCTCTCTTGTCCCTCCTGGTGGTGGTGGTGGTGTGGAGGTCAGGAATGTTGGCACCACAAACACCGATTATAGCCTATAGAGCCCAAGAGAAGACACACTTGAAAAGCAGACCTTGTTTATCTTTATGCTAAAGTTCTAAAATGGCAAATCTAACATGATAAGAAAAAATATTATCATTCACACTTTCTCACATGCTCTGGTCAGACTTGTACTTGTGGTCATCATCAAGAAAACACTATTATGGCCTTTGAGAAAGTCAGTAGAATCCATTATTCCTGAACAACATAGTGGTTGATGCTGTATCATGAGAAATGATTTAACTTTAAATAAATGATAGTAAGTAACTATAGATGTAAGAAGATTTACATTGTTTCAACATAAATAGTTTCTGAAGAACAGCATCGCTACCTTCTTCTCTCAGTAAAAGGTATGAATTACCCAGGAATGATGTATTTGACAATCTAGAACATGAATAGATGATTCTGGAATTGGAGATGGAGAGATAGTACCTGAAGACTATGAAGAATCTTCGTGTGCACTGAATGAATAATAAACAAGTGTGTGTGTGTGTGTATAAAATAATATTTTACTCCACTGTTCAAAATTTTAAGTGATAAATCAATATGCCTTACATGAGCTCATGCATTTTATAATGTTTTTAAGTAAAACATTTTAAGTAAATGCAGCTCTCTGGAAAATATTTGTCCGGACCCCACACACTCTGGTGGTAGTCCCTTCAGCCAATGAATGATTCACATGAGGGGAGGGGAGAAAACACAGTGATGCCATTCACACTCTACAGCCTCCCACGGGATCAGGCTGCGATTAGATGCCAGCAAAACCACATTTTGCTCAGCTTCATCCTCTGCTCTATCCTGCTGCTCTCATTTCCTTATAGGTTTGTCCTGCCAACACTCCTCAGTGAATCACTTGCATTGGAATCCCCATCTTAGGCTATTGTTCTTAAAATCCATTCCTACCTGAGGCAGGGCTTAGCTACTCTTTTATTCAGACATTCAACCAATCCTTCTGTTTTCATCTATTCTCCAAGCTTTTGCCTCAAGCTTTAGTGTCTTGAATCCCGTGGCTGACTGTCCTAGTGCTGCAACACATGTAGCCCACTTCTTGTTCTCGTCCCACTCTCTCCACTCACTTGCCAGAAAGTTCATTTTTAGCTTTCTTCACTCTACTAAGATATCCATTTTGCATCTTCCAAAATTGGTCTAACTTCTATCATCTGATTTTGCCTCCTCTCAAATTGTTTTTGTGTGATATATATTTTTAAATTATTTTACTGTAATTTTACTTCTATTTTGGAGGGAAAGGAGAGAAAACATTTATTCAGTCTACTCACTTAAAAAGAAAGAATTCCTTAAAGGTATGACAGATCGAAGATGCAGGTAGGACAAGGAGCTGAACTGACCACATTGTATTTTACATTAGTAATTAAACAGACCCAGATTGTAACAATGAGGCAGGTATCAGCATTACCACTAGAGAGCATGGAGAAGGCATACTGGAAATGGGATAAAATGGATGAAAATGGACTTTTCTAAATTTTGATCTACAAGTTTGGTACCTAGTTTCTAACACTAGTCTTGAAATCAACACAAGTGCAGCGAGCAAGATAAACTATGAACAAAATGACCAAGTTTTAAGCCACCAATTATTTTGCCATGTGGGTTTTCAAACACACAGTGACTGTATCTGGAGTGATGGCGTGGCAGTCAAGGATAGAATGAGGAGTTGGCAATTGCAAGCAGAATATAGACAAGTCTTCTTAAAAGACTGAAAGTCATCTCTGATCCAGCAAAGCCCTGACAAGACAAATATCATCTGCCCCTACCGTAACCACTTGCCCCCAAACAAAACTAAATCCTTCCTGGAGGGAGATATCCAGAATCTAAGATTATTTCTGTAGTACTTCTGAAAAAGGAAAACTTGACTCTTGGAATCTAATTCGGTAATCTCTAGTGGCAAAGGCACCCCTCATCTAATCCCTGCCCCCATGTATCTTTCCCACTTTTGAAGAAGAGTGAAATTAATTCCCAGTCATAACAGAGGTGTAGATGAAACGTGTTTTCACACTCCTTACCTTGCCAGATATTTACTGTTTTCCCAGCATTGGCTAATTCCCCCTTTTTTTATCCCGACCTGATGCAGACACCCAGTATACAAATACTCTGTTCTCTCTCCTTTGGTCTTTAGAAAGCCACTGATAATTGCATTTACATTAAATTTTCACTTCTCCTATAGGACAGTTAATTTTGTAGATAAAACAGATCTTTAAAAGTATATGAGTGTGGCTGTAATTTTGGATTCTTATCTATTAGTCTCCCAGAGAGGGAAATCTTTCCATTGCCCTTGAAATTTACTATGGACCTTGTTTTATTTAATATTATTAATATTTATAATAAATAGTTTCATCATTTATGAAAATTTGCTTAAACATCTAGTGCTACCTAGTAAAAGAGAAAAGTAACTTTAAACAGTGTGAGTCCAGATCCTTGAATAATTGCAACTGACAGCTTACATTCTTTTAACCATTTCAGTCATCTTTAACTCCTACTCATTATTGTTACTTCATCAGATAAGCCTTTTTCTGATTTGAGAGACTTGATCAATCTCATTCAAGAGTTTTGTAACACCTCGTAACTCTTTTTCATAATGCTTATCAGAATAGGAATTTTATCTTGTGTGTTATTTCAATAATAGTCTTTTTTAGTCATGAGTTTTGTTTCTTTAAAAAAAATGTTTATTTTGGCTGATCACAAAGGGGTTTTAGGGCAGTGAAAATACCCTGTAATGATAGAGACAGGACAGTTTACATTTGTCCAAAGCCATAGAATGTAGAATACAAGAGTTAACTGTAATGTAAACCATGGTCTTTGGATGATTTGATGTGTCAATGCAGGTGAATCAGTTGTAACAAATAAACCACTCCACCGGGGGATGTTGATAATGGGAGATGTTCTGCATGTGTGGAGGCTGAGGGTATATAAGAAAGCACTCTACCTTCCTCTCAATTTTTCTGTGAGCCCAAAACTTCTCCTAGAAAGAGTCTTTAAAAAAAAACACACACAAGCCCACACAAAAGCCTCACACAGGTGTTTATAGCAGCTTTTTTCATAATTGCCAAACCTAGAAGCAACCAGGATGTCCTTCAGTAGGTTACTGGCAACTATTTGCATAGGATTTACATTGTATTAGGTATTACAAGTAATCTAGAGATTATTTAAAGTATCCAAGAAGATGTATACAGGTTATATGCAAATGCTATGACATTTTATATAAGGCATTAGAACATCAGCAGATCTTGGCATCAGCAGTTGGTCCTGGAACCAATGCCCCACAGATACTGAGTGATGACTATATTTTAAGTGTTTAACAAATAAAAGGAAACCATGTCTAAATAACTAAAAGACAGTGTAAGATCCATGTCTCACCAAATACATATCAGTACAGAGACAGAACTTATTAAAATGAACCAAATAGAAATTCTTGAGTTTAAAAGTATAATAACTGAAAATGTTAAATCCCCTAATGGAGATAAATAGTATATTTGATCAGTTAGAAGACAAAATTAGCAATGATGAAGACAGGTCACTTGAGGCTGTTTAGTTTGAGGTACAGAAAGTAAAAAAAGAAAGAAGAAAAAGGAAAAATGCCTTAGAAACCTAAGATATCATAAGTGTACTGATACATACAGAGAGGCAGTTCCAAAAGGAGAGAAGGAGAAAGGGGCAGGAAGAATTTTTGAAGAAATAATGGCCAAAGATTTCTGACATTTGGTGAAAAACAATCTACACAGCCAAGAATCTCAACAAAATCCAATCAGGAGAAACAAAAAAGATCTATACCTAGTCACATTATAATCAAATTATTAAAAGCCACAGACAGAATCTTGAAAGCAGCAAGAGAGAAAGTGACTTACCTTTTACAAGGGATCCTCAATAAGGTTAGCAACTGATTGCTAACAGAAACCATGGAGCCCAGAAGATAGTGAGATGATACAACCAGAGTGCTAAAAGGAAAAGATGGTCAACAAGGAATTTTTTACCCAGCAAAACTGTCCTTCAAAAATAAAGACATTTATTTTAATAAATAAGATATCCTCAGAAAAACAAATCTGAGAAATGCTTTTGCCAGTTGACTTGCCCCACGAGAAGTGATAATGTTCTTCAAGCTGAAATGAAAGGGCGCTAGATAATAACTCAAATCCACATTAAAAAATAAATAACATATATAAATATAAAAGACAGTATACATGTATTTTTTTGTTTGTAACTGTTTTCTATCTGATACAGAAGGCAATTGCATGTAGCGATAACTATAAATCCACATTCATGGAGCCAACATATAATACGTAATTTGAATGACAGTAACTCCAATAAGGAAGTGGGGAGGGGATGGAGCTATAAGGGAGTGAAGTCTTTATTCTTGGTTTTATTTTTGAACTATTTAAGTTGGTATTATTCTGAATATGCAAACAGAAACCAAAAGAGAGCTGGCTATAATAATGTCAAACAAGATAGCTTTTGAGACAAAATTTATCGCTAGAGAAAACATATATATAATGATAAAGGATTAATCCAGCCAGAAGATGTAACAGTTGTAAATTTGTATGTACCTGGCAACAGAGACCCTAATACATAAAGCAGGAGTATGAAGAATTGAAGGGTGGAATAGTAATCGTAAAGAAACAGTGGTAGTTTGAGACTTAAGAAACTCCACATTTAACAATAGGACAATTAGAATATTAGCAAGCGCGTAAGATACTTGAACAACAGTATAAACCAACTAGAGCTAACAGATATTTAGAATACTTTTCCCAACTACAGTAGAATGCACGTTCTTCTCAAGTGCACGTGGCATAGTCTCAAGGGTAGACCACATGCTGGGCCATAAAGCAGGTTTTGGTAAATTCAAAAAGGCTTGAAATCATTCCTAGTTCTCTTACCACAGTGGAATGAAATTAGAAGTCAGGAACAGAAAAAAAAAAACTTAGGAAATGGACAAATAAGTGAAAATTAAACAACACATTTCTAAATAACAAGTGGAAAAAATAACTAGGAAGATTAGAAAATGCATTGTGGTGAGTGAAGACAAAAGCTTCAGGATCTAAACCACCTGTGTGTATGCTTCAGCCTATATTTTCCTTTTAATTATCAAACATTTTCTTCCTGCTTTGAATGCCCATTAATTATATACCAGAGCTTCTGTATAATAAAAATGTAGAGACTTCTGGTGATTTTATCTACTTGCAGAGAGAGTTTTCTTTTTTCTCTGTTAAGTAGATAAGATGAGAGAATGATGATGTCAATTCAGTCAGGAGTCAAGCTGCTTTGGGGCCAGGTTGCAGTTTTTAGTAAGACTCAGTTTATCTCAGTTTTGCTTTTGTTTAGGAATGAAGCCTCCTGAGTTTTTATTTGAAGAGTCTAGCTGGTATGTGTCTTTGCAGCCATGAACTCCTGTGGAAGATTCCTTTCTTACTTCTGAAATTCAGAGCTCATCTTTCTTTGGTTACACAAAATGAAACTTTAAAATCAAATAAATATGGTGAGGGAAAGACAGGCTATATACTTGAGGTTGACTCCTTTCTCGCTAGGAGATCTGTTTTATAAGCACTATGAGGAAGCAGGAGATTTTATTTTGCCTCTTAGATTCCTTTATTATATAACCCAGTTTCTCAACTCCTCTATAGCCCTTACTCAGCAAATGCCCCTTAGAGCAATCTGGCCATATATGTAAGACCCCTGCAATTTAAAAATTTTTTGTTCCATCACCAGGTACCCACTAGAAGTTTTGTGGCTTTCCTTTCCCCCAGCAAAGGTTCTCTGCCTGTTCATGGTCTGATTTTCCATTCACCTCCATAATTAGCAAATGTCTCCTCATAGAGAGTTCTTTCCTCTCTTAAGGATTTTAGTTCATCTAGTCCTCTTTGCTTCCATACATCACTGATGTTTTTACAAACATGGCTTTAAAATTTTTATCTGGATTTTTTTCTAGTTGTTTCAGCAGGAGTCTTCCATAACCTGTTGGAAAGTAAAAGTTGCATTTAGCATGTTAGGAGCAATTGCTTTCCATCTTAAACAAAATATGTGAGAAGTTAAAAAGCTTATTTTAAAGAGTGATAAGGAAGGCCTTATTAAGAAGGTGATCTTTAGCAGCACTGAAAAAATGAGGGCGAGAACTATGCTGCTACCTGGGAAAAGAGACATCCAGATAGAAGGAACAGCAAATGTGGATTCCTGAGGTGGGAGTGGTGGTAGCGTTTTGGAGGAATAGCTAGGGGAGGGCATGGCTTGAGCAGAGAGAGAAAAGAGGAAAGTGGTAAGATAGGTGTAGGCAGGTATGATAATAATGATAATAAATTTAGTATTGGATAAATACTCCAGTTTTTATGTTGGAGTTCATATTGGATAAATACAGATAGCCTCATAGATCTTAGGAATGCTAGAGTCCTAGGGCTTTTTGAAATAAACCTAATCTAACTTGCCCATTTTATTGCTCTGAAATACAGGAACAGAGAATAAAAACAGCCATACAACTTTTTTTTTTCCCAAATTTTTTTTATCTAAGATTTTTTTTTGGATATGACTTACTCCAATTCCGCACAGACCCCCTACAGAATTACCTATCCTAATTAGTTTAGTCAGGAGCCTCCTTTGACTATTCAGAAACAAATTTATCTGGCAATCTAGCTACAAAACATATTTGCTTTTTGTACTTGATTTTAATTTTTAGTACAATGACCATTTTCAGCAAGAGCAGCACCATATAATGTGCACAGTCTAATGAGCACTGATAAATATCACATTCCCTCACGGTGAACAAAATCTTGCCCCCTGCTGTTTCCCTAATAGCTTGCATTAGCAGGATGATTGCTGGAGTTTCATTGCTCTTCATCAAAGAAATGGCTGTGATCGTCTTTTTTCCCCACACTCTGCATCCATTCATCACACAGACTCTAAGCTGTAAATATAAACCATTTCTATCACTAATGACACAGTCTGTCTTCCAATATAACTGTCTTCCAATTTAGCAATGCATCTTGAAGTCTTTTAACTGAGATCATTGGCATTGCTATTATGTACTATGCCAGTCTCTACGATATCCCTCCCCTTTACATGTTTTAATTCTTCATTTAATTCTCACAACCAATCTACACGTTACACATTGTCATATTAATTTTGCAAATAAGGAGTGTAAGGTTTTAGAGACTTTGTTTGCTAGAAAGTGGCAGAGCAAAGATTTTAATCTAATTCTGTCTCCAAAGCCTGCACTCTGTCCAGTTCTCCGTGTGACCTTCTTCCTGTTCTGTTCTCAAGACTTTCGTCTCTTTGGGAGGAATTCTTTAGAATAGAAAAAGCCAGTTCTAAAGTATACCGTCCACCCACATCCTAAAGTATTGAGTGATATCATTACTCTGTGAGAAAATGTTCGTGGAATCCTAGTCTGGGCCCCTAGACCCAAGAGGCTAAGGAGAAAGTTGGGGTCGTATTTGGAAGGTGATTGATAGTGATATTGATATAAGAAATTAAAATAATGACTGTACTATATCAATCAAACTTTTCTTCAAAATTCTGTTATGAACATTTTTAATTGTACATAAAATTTTAAAGAATAAGAAAATAAATATCCATATACCCATCAGCTAGACTAAACAGTTACGTTGCCATATTAATGTCATGTGTTGATCTAGCTGCAATTTGTGTGGTTTGTGTGTATGCTCTTTGTTTCTGAACCATTGAAATTGTCACAGTCAAAATAGACCTTCACTCTTAAATACTCCGTCATGTTTCTCTTAAAAGGTTATTTTTCTTTACGAGTGCAATAGCATTATTATGCCAAAAATAGTAATATCACTTAAAATCACTTATATTATCTAAAATCCAGTCTATGTCAAAGTTCCAAAGTGTCCCTAAGACTTATTTTGTTTGCTCTCTTAAATCAAGATATGAACAAGTTTAGCTCCTTTATGTTACTATCTCCTTAGGCTCTTTTCATCTCTAAATCTTCTCACTCACCCTTTTTTTGTTGTTGTTGTTTCCCATGCCATTGACTTATTTAAGATAAAAAGTTATCTCATAAAATATAAAACAGAATAGTTTTCTTATAAAATACGCTACATTTGAGATATTGCTAATTGCCTACTATACCATTGAGTCTGTGCCTTCATTTCCTGTATTTCCTGTAGCCTGGAAATGAGATCTAAATATTGAATAGATTCAGTTTAACTATTTCAGGCAAACATCCCTTTGGTGTGATGGTGTTTATTTCATACTGCACCTCATTGGGCTGCAAACAATGTCAGGTTTTCTCACAGTGTGACAATAAAGTTGATTACTTGCCTCAGGGAGCAACCACCAGAACTATTCAGGTATTTTTCCCCCCTTTGAATTAATCTTTATGGCTCATAGTTGGCAACAGTTAATTCTTTTAACATTTATTAACCCTCGCTTGAAGTATAAATTTTACTGGGAGTTGCAAAACCTGATTTTCGCATTCCCATTTCTGTAGATCAGAAAAGATTGAACTACCACATCTTTTCAAAAGATAGAAGGTGAATGCCTCATTTATATCGTTTAATTACCGATTTTTACAGTACATTTGCAATAGTACTTCCAATGATGGCAAATAAATGTATCTCCATTTTTTTTCTGTTCTTTTCTCCCCCATCTTTACCACTGTGAACTAAAGGATTTTTATTTATTGCACGTGTTACCATCAGTTTCTTTTTCCTTTTTTCTTTTAGATTCAAGTATAGCTGATATACAATATTATATTAGTTTCAGTTGAACACATCGTGATCCAAGAATCAAATAGGTTATGAAATGATCACCACAAATCCAGTAAGCATCTGTCACCATACAAAATGATTACTGTATTATTGACTGTGTTTCATATGCTGCATATTAAGGGCCATCACTTTTTTATTTTATAACTGAAAGTTTGTACCTCTTAATTCCCTTCACATTCTTTCCCTCTGGCAGTGATCAGTTTGCTACCTGTAACCATAATTCTGTTTCTGTTTTTGTGTTCCTTTGTTTATTTTTTAAGGTTGCTTCTATATGTTGGCTACTGTAATTAATGCTGCATAGAGCATAAGGAAACATACATCTTTTCAAATAAGTGTTTTTGTTTTCTTTGGGTAAATACCCAGAAGTGGAATTTCTGAATTGTATGGTAGTTCTGTTTTTAAATTTTTGTGGAAACTCCAGAATGTTTTCCATAGTGATTACACCAATTTATATTCTTACCAACAGTGCACAGGGGTTCCCTTTTCTCCACATCCTTGCCAACACTAGTTATTTTTTATATTTTAAACTGATAAAATTGATTCTTTTTTAAAGATTAAGCTATATTCAGAATATCTTTTTAAATATGTGTATATTTATATACAAGCATCCATGTACCAAAAACAATAGGAAAACAATGTATCAGAAAGGTAACAGTAAATATCTCTTGGTGGTAAGATTATGGTTTATTTTTCTTTCCTTAATATTTCCCCCTGTTTTAGAAATGTTTTCTGGTGAATAGGGATTATGTTTATAATCAGAAAAAAAAGATAAACATTCATTTTTAATAAATTTTTTGTCCAAGTGGTGGCTCAAATACAATCATATTTGCATTTAGCTCTGGCTTTATTAAGATTAGTTCAGTTTGTTCTACAATTTGGGTCTCTTTATTTTCTTCCAGTTTTATTGAGGTGTAATTGACATACAGCACTGTGTGTCTTTTGTCATTTGTTTTTTTCTGATACATCCTTTCTAAAGTATTTTTGTTATCACTTTTTTCTTGACTACATTAGTTTTACTCTATGTATTTTTGACATTTTTTTAAAAGAACAAACTTTTAAATTTATTTATTTCAGTTACTTATGTTTATTATTTATTATTTCCTGCTTTTTTCTTTATTGTTTCCCTTCCTTTAATTTTTTCTGTTTACTTTGCTCTTCTTTCTAAGTTTTTGAAATAGTTTTTTGCCATTAAGCTTTTTTTATAGTTTGTATTTTTAAGACTTTACCTTTTCCTATGATCTCTGCTTCACTTACATCCCATAGATTCTGATATAGGGTTTTTATTGTCATTAGTTTTAATAAATACACAGTTTTGTCCTGTGCTTCTCATGGATGAGTTTTTTAACAAAGCATTTTAAAATTTCTGATAGATTACTGTTTATGAAAATGTTAACTCACTTCTGGTTTTACTACCTTGTCATCAGAGACTTATTTATATTATTCCAATGTATGGGACTTATGATTTTTAGATTTACATAATATTAGTTTAGCTTTTAAAAATTACTTACATAGCCTTGAAAAGGAGTTGTATTATCTATTATTGCTCTGCCAAATTCTACGCCTATATAATTATCTTCCTGTCTTTCTCTCTCTCTCTCTCTCTATATATATATATATTTGTCCATAATATCTATGTTGTCTAGTTCTTCTGTATATTCTTAATTAAATTTGCCCTATTGATTAATGAATTTAAAGAAAAAATCTAACTTTAATTCTATCCTGACATGATATTTATGTATTCTACTTGTTATATGTTTGTTGGTTTACTTTGCAATATTTATTCAGCATTCACTACGTACTGTGCCAGAGTCTGGGGACATAATTATTCAAACAAATCTTCATTTTCCCTTCTTTTATGGAACTTTTCAGGGACATGAGTCATGTGATTCTATGGCATTTGCATCTTCACAGTGACGAGGGACTTCTTTTTCTCATAAAAAATCTGTCAGAATATAAGCTTAAAAATTTTCAGTCTAAGAACTATTTCAATCTCCATGAAATAGGACCATAGAAAACTAGAAACTAATCTCCATTCTAACCAAACCTCAGACTTTGCCCCACAAAAAACATATGAGCAGTTTTGCAAAATGTTAATTATTAAGCAGCTTGATAACATTTTATAAGATTAAAAAAATGACTTTTGGAGAAAAAATATATAGGGTTTAAAAAATCCTGATATCTTTGATATAATTTATTTTTCCTATTTATTTATTTATTATATTCTGATTTTACAATTATAGGGCTACCATTGAAAGCAGAGACTTTATCTCAAAACTCTCTAGAATGAGAGATGCCTAAATATGAAAAATAAGTGGGCATGCCATTGTCATTTAATCATTGGATATAGCCCAGGTCATAGTTCATTTTTAAAATATCATTTGATGATGTCATGATGTCTTATCATATTCATTAGAGCATAATAATATCTAATTAAATTAAAGAAAAATCATCTAAAGCGTTGAATTATGTCATCAACACAAGATGATCTATAGACCCCCTAGTTTTCTAGGATACTTGATAATTTTCATAATTAAAGCTCACAAGGAAATATAGATGTTGAGCACAGTCACTCTCTTTGGTTGATTGAAGTTCCCATTTCAAAACCCATTTTTCCTTGTGATGTGGCCTATAATCTTAGAACACCTCACAATTATCATCAAAGAGGGGAGAAAATCAGATATCACTGATAAAAATGGTTTGGGAATTTACATTAAGAAAAAATTGAAACACTTTTCTAAGGGATGTGTGTGTGTGAGAGAGACACGTTAAAATATTTCTACTTGGAATATAAAAAAATATAATACAAGTGGTCAGTCCATAGGTTTATCATTGAAGCCTCTTCAGTCCATGTAAGATCAGCCCTGTAGCATGCCCAGATGATGTGAATCACTAATGATCATTTCTGACTTTATAATTGTTCTCTAAATTTCATTTTGGTGACAACCTTTGTGAGATACTCACACACCATCAATGTTCTAATGAACTATGAGACACTTTAATGCCTGGACACGAGGCAAAGTAGCTAAGAAACATGTGTCACAGACAGTTTCTCGGGAACTAACATACCAAATGTAGGCTTCATTAACAGTGTTCAGAAAGACAGACGAGTCTCTATCCTGCCTAACCCAGTGGTTAATTTATTGACTGACTCTAACAGTGACGTCTCTTTGGAGGGTTTTTAATAGTTTCTGAGTTGCTTGCTGAGGTTTTAATAGACATTTGCCTCACTGAGCTCAATAAATAGAGAGTGCAGTTTGAAACCTTGCAACCGAAAACATAAGCAACTGACTGAATGAGGTTAGAAAGGATTTATATTTCTTCTAAATATACTTCTTAGCTGAAGTTCAAGTGAAAATGATTTCCAAAATATCTAGCTACTTTTTTGGAAAACTTTCTCCTATTTTATGTTAAGACCTTCGGTGCCATAAAATACAGAGAAAAATATGTCAGGGATAGGAGAAAAAAAATGACTAAGCAGTTCCTTTCTGTTTGCTCCAGAATAGATTTTGGAAAGCTGTGTGGGAATTCAAGACTTAGGTTGTAACCATTCAGGTTAAGTCAGAGTAAGTGGCAGTTTCCAGTTCCAATTACTTGAAACCAGAGGCATCATGGTTTATAAGGACACTGTATCATTCATGCAGTGCTACGACTTACCTATTGGGCCATTTATGAAGAGTGGCTTTTGGCTCCAAAATTTTTTTTAAAATACATGAAAAATAATAATTTTCACGTATTTTATCACGTGTATCAAATACTTGCTCTGCCAGGCATACTATGTTGTTTTCATGATTATAAACTCACTGATACCTCAGAAGAATCCTGCAAGACAATTTAGGTACATTTTCTAAGATCACACAGCTAATAAATTTCAAAATTTGGAGTTGAAAGTGTGTGTTTTATCTTCAGCACCAGAACTCTGAAACATCAAATTACTATGTGGAAATACCTTCTTTTCATGAAAAGGGGCTTTTTGTTTTGTTGGTTTGGTATGGTTTTTACTAAATGTATAAGTTTTGCTTAAAGTTACTGGGTAGGTTTCAGTAATAAACTGGATTAGCCAATTATAAATGAGCTTGAAGAAGAATAAACTAAAGATTAGTTTTCTTATTGACTTGTAATTTTAACATGTTGTGTTCTTTTAAATATTTATTTCTGATCATGTTTATTTTTCATTTTTAATGCTGCAATATAGAAAATCAAGATTTTAACAAATTTAAACAATTATAGCTTTAAATAATAAATAGCTCTAATATTTTATATTCTCAATTTTTATAATTAATTTCCAGAAATTAAATTGACATAGCTGTTTATATATCATTTCAGCTAGGTATTTCATGATAAAAATCTTAAAATTGTGTATATATATATATATATATATATATATATAGTCAGGATTTACTTTTCCATTATGGAGAAAGAGACTATGAGTTATAATTTTTAAATAACCAAAAAGAATCTATGTCAATGAAAGGATTAACTTTGAAGTGATTAAACTATAATTTACTGAAAATAGAAAACAATGTGATTACCCTAAAACTGTTATGTTATAATCAATATTCTCTAGGTTGATTATTTTAAATCAGGCCTATAAAGCAGCATTTATCTAATGTAAGAATCAGGTCATAAAGATTGTAATTTTGATATTCATGGTTACAACTTGCCCGTTGAAATTTATACACATTATATTTGAGATCACGGCTTGAGAAGCAAGCTTGTGGTTTGGTCTATATCCTGGAACTTCAGATGGTTATCACATGGACACAATGAAGTATCACTTTCTAGGAAAATGCTTTGACTGTCTTTTTGGAGTCATTGTGCCCAATTATATTTTCCTTTGTGTATTTTCTTCGAGATTTCTTCATAGTGTAGTAGACTGATAAAGAACACATGCAGTCACTGGAGATTTTGGAGCCCATTTCTTCAGAGTTTTCTCTAAAGTGCTCTGTGTCTATTGGGAAGATACCTAACCTAATAAAACTCTTGTGAAGAAGCAGTGACTTAATCCTGTTGTCCCAGTTCCTGGCTCATGCTGGACCCTCAGTAACTGTTAGGTATCAGGATAAGATTATGAAGAGTGTTGCTTCTTCCCTCCCTCATCCCTTTGCTCTGCCTGCCAAGCATTCCCTGGTCTTCAAAAGTTTAAGGAAGGCTGTCTCCTCCTCAAACGTATTTAAGTAATGTTTCTTACAAATTACAAATATTGTCACATATTTATGATGTATGTGTCTTAAAGCTAGGATTGTCCCTTGCTCTCAGGCCAAAAGAGAAATACACCTTTCCAGTACTCTGAGTCTTCCTCTGAGAATATGCCTAAAAAGTATTGGAACTGGTGATCATGTTCTAAATCTCAGATCCTGGAAATATAGCAGGGTCTTTTTCCTCTTTATTTTTCCAGAGAGTCTAGCACATGTTACAGTAGAATGTGGAAACATCACAGGTGTTTAATCTTTCTCATTTTCTGTTAAATATTTTAGTATATATTACCTTTTATTTTCTTCATAGAAACCCTCAAACTAGGTATGACCACCCCTTTTTGCATTAGTGACTGAACAAAGAAGAAAGGGAGGCTCAGGGAGAGGAGATAACATATTCAATTCACACAGCTAAAAACAGTACCAGGGTATTTTCTCTATAGTGCAACATTTAAAACAATGTTTGGACCTTAGAAGTTACTCATAAAACAGTTATTAAACTAAACAGAACTTCTAATGAAAGAGTAATTATGTTACTATAATATATATATTATATTACAAATATATATCTAGGTTTACCAAAATTCTGTGCAAATGGGAAAATATGGTAATAATATATTGAGTGCTCACACAAAGGTTTGCAAAGACATAAAAACCAATGAAGAAACAACAATCAGGTTACCAATACAATCTGTAAAATTAACCGTTCAAGCTAAACTACACCTCAGTTTTCAGAGACAACAATTTGTGGGGACATTGACAAAATTACTTCTGGGCAGTACTTGCGCGGTGCTTGAAGTTTGCGATGCAGTGAAATGCATGTATCTCTCAGATCCTTTTCTTCTGTGCCATTTGGTGGTGATAACACTCGGCAGGCTCTCGACACTATGCAGTCCTTGCATAATTTGTCACTTTCTTCTAATATGCATACACCCACTGCTGACACAAATCCTCTATATATCTCTCTCTCATTATATATATCGCATTGTCTACTTGCACACCCGTCCTTAATGCCCACACCATGTTTTATGACATGCTGTATAATTTTAGCTAAGTCTCTTGCTGTCTAATAGAGAATTTTCTTTGTACTCTCTCGTACTTAACCCGGTGAATCAAAGTATCCTATGCAGTAACAACAATCATCACAAGTATCTTGTGTTGCAAATTGTGTGAATTCATTTCTTCCCAACAAAAATGGAGGATTTCATCTCAACCTTGGCCTCCAAGGATAAGTCTCTTGAAAGATAAAGCTGCAGTGTGGGCTAGTGACCACATTCGCCAATAATACGAAAACACTCATTCTTCCAGACCAAATGGTACACATAATCAGGTTGCCAAAGGAGAACAATTATCTTTCATACTAATTGGCAAGTCAAGTTTAACCTTTAATTATCTGCGAATTTATAATGGCTCTCCGTGGCCTTTTTCTTTTCTTGTAGAAGGTCACAGAAGCCTTCTCTGTTCTCTCCCTCTGTTCTCGCCCTCAGCCGGCAAAGATATTATAATAACAGCTTACATGGAAAATAGATGCTCTGTGGCTTTTGGTTGCTGTCCTTGTGTATGCTCTGAGCTGCCACACGCATGACAAACTTAAATTGTCAAAAGGCAGGAGTCCCTTGTTACTTCTGGCTTCAAAGGGAAATTCAAATAGTTTTTTCTTTTTCTTCTTTTTTCCATTTGTTTCTCTTGGCACCATTTGATGCAATCAGTTTGTTGTTGGTTTTTTTTTTTCTTTCCTTCACTTGAAAGGTGTAGGACTGATTAGCATAGAGACTGCGTCTTCTTTGAGGGTCATTCTGTTCTTGCTTTGGCAAAGATTCCTCTGGTTGAAAGACACAGGACAGCATTTCCTCCTTCTGTGATGAACACTTCAAATATTGTGGAGGGTATGCTACTTGCTTTTGGGGTGAATAATTTATCTTTTGATGTCTTGGGTCCTGTGAAAAAGGAACTTAACAGTGATGACTGCACTACTTTTTTCCTTGTTAAAATGTTTGCAAGTTGGAAAACACTTTGGCTCTTACAGGAAAAAAGGCACCAAAAATTCTCAAAGAAGGGAGATAGCATTGAACCTGCTTGCTGTAGTGACCCTGCAAGATATTACCTGCCAGTGTATGACTGAAGACTTTTTTTTTTCCCCTGGATTGCCTTTTTACACGGATTAAACCACTGTGTGATTAAATAAGTGAATGGTATAAAAAGTGGAAGGAATTAGGAAACATATAAGCTTAACAAAAGGCCTAAGTCCAATTAATATAAAAAATAGTAAATAGAAATGGCTGAGTCAATATTTTCTGCAGAGAGTGTTAGCTGTATTCTCAGAATATAACGAAAGTATTGCTATTGACAAAGACAAGCCATCCTTCCAGTGGGAATTATAAATAGCCCTAAGATAGTCCTACAATTCTAACCTTCCGTTATTTTCCTTTCTTGGTCCATCCATTCAGTTCTAGCTGACTTCTGCTATAGATAGCTTACCTCTGTTCCCCTGAAGCTGTCTCCTCTGAGCTGTGGTACTATGCAGAGATCTCTGTCGCCAGCATGGCTGGTGCCCCTCCATATCCCCAGCTCTTGGCTCTTAAGAGCTTACTGGCCAGGTAACTCACTACCACAGCCTGAAATTTTTTTGGTGCAGGGCTTTGTCTGGCTGCTGGAGACTACTTTGCCCCCTGCACAGTAAGCCCCAAATTGTAGGAAATTAACATTAACAACTTCCCAGGGGCAGCTCTCAACCAGTCACATGTGATGGAAGAACGGAGGTTTAAATGCCCTAGATCCTCAGCCCTCAAAGTAGATGCACTGTTGGGTCTGGGTTTTACATCGACTCCCAGATTGTCTCCAACAAGACAGAGCAGCCTTTACTTGCTCTGCCGCTGACCTGTTGACACATTTCTTGATTGTCTTCTTGTTTCACCTCTTCATTCAGCTAGCTGTGATTTCCTCATTTTCCAAATTAACCACGTGAATTGGAATCCTTTCTCAGAGTACGTGCTGATAGAAACCCAAACTAAGTTGTTCTCATCTTTTTTAACAATTTCTCCGTTAGAACTGAGACAGGATTATGAGCTGTTTACATAATATTAAAACTATGGGACAGAATTACTTCAAACACTAACTTAGAGCTGTGTCACCTTGGGCAAGCTACTTATGCTTCCTGGCTCTCAGTTTCTCTTCTGTAAAATGATAATCATATCATCATAGTCCCCTTTAATAGGACTTTGTAAGAATTAAATGCTATGACGTATAAATGCATAGAATATTGTGAAAAACCAAAAAGCAGTAAGCTGATGAAGTTTGTAACAACCTGATGTACCAGGAAGTGTTGCAGTAGGCTACATGCTCTTTGCCTCATCACCCAGGTCCTTGGTGGGCTCACTCCTCCACTGTGCCCTGTTCAAAAATATGCAAAATACCTTTGGGTAAGAAAAGTTTCTAATGGCATCAGCTATTACAGCTTTGAAGTTCCTTTAAGGGGATTGCCGCTTTCATGTCTATATGAACACATTTTTAGCAAATGCAGAGATGGAGGGTGATGCCTGTTTTTAAAAAGTCTATTATTAAGTTTCTACGATGCTATCATATGTTTCAAGTTCCAGTTCAAGATGGTAACCTAGGAGGCTCCTGAGCTCACCTCTTCTCATGGACAAACCAAATGTACACCTACACGTGGACAAATTCCCTCTCAAAGAAATCCAGAAATTAGCTGAGTGACTCCTACACACCTGGGGGGAAAAAAACCTTACTGTAATAAGAGACAAAGGTGTCAATCCATTAAGAGTACATAGCATTTGTAAATATTTATGTACCCAATATAGGAATACCTTAATATATAAAGGAAATATTAACAGACATAAAGGGATAAATAGACAAAAAGACTGTAATAGTAGGAGACGTCAGTACCCCTCTTTCATCAATGGATAGAACAGACAGACAGACAGAAAATCAGTAAGAACCATATGAGTTAAATGATGTATTAGACTAGTTGGGCTTAACAGATATTTACAGAACATTCCAACCAAAAGCAGCAGAAAACATACTCTTTTCAGGCGCACGTAGAACAGTCTCCAGGATGTATTATATGTTAGACTATAAAACAAGTAGTAATATATTTAAGAAGATGAATATCACATCAAACATCTTTTCTGACCACAGTGATATGAAACTAGAAATCAATTACAAGAAGAAAACTGTAAAATTCACAAATGCATGGAGATTAAACTACATACTTGTGCACAGCCCATAGGTTAAAGAAAAATCAAAATAGAAATCAAAGAATATTTTGAGACAAATGAAAATAGAGATACGATATGCCAGAACTTAGTTTGCCACAAGAGCTGTTGTATGAGGGAAATCATGGCGATGATACAAAATCTATATACAGAATTCTATTGCTTTTCTATACCCTAACAACAAACTGTCTGAAAAAGAAATTAAGAAAACAATTTCATTTATAGTTGCATCAAAAATAAATAAATAAAATATCTAGGAAGAAATTCAATCCAGGAGGTAAAAGATCTGTACACTGACAACTGTAAAGCATTAATAAAAGAAACTGGAAAAAAACATAAATCAATCAACAGATATTCCATGTTCATGGATTGAAATAATTAATATTGTTAAAATGCCCATACTACCCAAAGCAAAATACAGATTCAATGTAATCTCTAATAAAATTCTAATGGCATTTTTTTCACGGATATAGGAAAAAAGAACCCTAAAATTTGTAAAACCACAGAAGACCCCAAATAGTCAAAGCAATACTAATGAAAATGAACAAAACTGGAGGCATCACAGTTCCTGATTTCAAACTTTATGAAAAATCTATAGTAATCAAAATAGTATGATATTGGCGTAAAGATAGTCAGATAGATCAATAGAGTAGAACAGAGAGCCCAGAAATAAACCCACACATGTGCAATACATTAATTCATGACAAAGGAGCCCAGAATATACAATGAGGAAAGAGTAGTTTCTTCATAGGGTTGGGAAACGGCATTGGGAAAACCGGACAACTACATGCAAAATTATGAAACTGGATGCCCATTTTTCACCATTCACAGAAATCAATTCAAAGGGTATTAAAAACTTGACAGACCTAAAACCATAAAACTCATAGAAGAAAACATAGGCTGTAAGTGCCTTGGAATCAGCCTTGGCAGTTGTTTTTTGGATTTGATAAGGAAGCATAGACAACATGAGACAAAATACACAAGTGGGACTGCATCAAACTAAAAAGCTTCTGCACAGCAGAGGGAACCATCCACAAAATAAAAAGGCAACCTACATAATGGGAGAATGTATTTGCAAATTATGTATCTGATAAGGGGTTAATCCAAAATGTATAATAAACATACAACACAATAGCAAAAATAACCATCTGATGGAAAACTGGGCAGAGGAAACGAATCGGCATTATTCTGAAGAAGACATGCGGATAGCCAACATGTACGTGAAAAGACACTAATTATCAGAGAAATGCGAATTACAACCACAATGAGATATTACCTTACACCTGTTAGAATAGCTGTTATCAAAAAGACAAGAGATAGGCAAGGTTGTAGAGAAAAGGGAACACTTGTGCACTGTTGGTTGGAGTACAAATTGGTGCAGCTGCTATGAAAATCAGTATAAAGATTCCTGGAAAAATTAAAAATAGAGCTACCTTCTGATGTAGCAGTTTCACTTCTTGGTATACATCTGAAGAGTAAAGAAATCGTTATCTCAGAAAGATGTCTGCATCCCTGTGTTTATTTCAGCATTAGTTATCACAGCCAAGTCCTGAAAGCAACCTAAACATCCATCATTGGGTGAATGGATGAAGAAAATGTGGTGTTTATATTCACATAATAGAACATTATTGAGCAATGAAAAATGAGGAAATTCCACCATTTGTGACTACATGAATGAACCCGGAAGACATTATGCTAAATGAAGTTGAGTCAACCCAAGAAAGACAAGTACTATGTGAACTTACTTATATGTGGAATCTAATAAAAATGAACTCATGGAAACAAAGAATAGATAGGTGGTTACAAGAGGTGTGGGGACGGGGAGGTGGGGATGAGTAAAGTTGGGTCAATAGGTACAGACTTCCAGGTAAATAAGTCCTGGGGAAGTAATGCACATCACGGTGACTGGAGTTGACAACACTGTGTTGTATGTTTGAAAGTTTCAAATATATTTGAAAAACTCATCATGCAAAAAAAAAAAATTGTAACCATATGAGGTGATGAATATTAACTGAACTTATTGTGGTAATCATTTTGTAGTATATACATGTATCAGATTATTATGTTGGGCACTTTAAACTAATACAACCATGTATGTCATTTATATCTCAGTAAAACTTGGAAACAAACAGGATGATTTCAAGTATTTAAAAAGGTGTTCGTGGCTTAAGTATTCATTGAGATATGAATTCTAAACTGATTAAGAGAGTGTTTCATACCAATTTTTTTCTCTTTCTCTTCCCCACCCCCTTTCATTTGTTCTTTGTAAGGCTGTTAAATTTGAACAATAATACTAATGGTATAGCGAGCCAGTTACTTAATTACATGTTTATATCCAAGAGGAACAGAGGCATAAATGTGAAAAGCACATGGAGATCTTATCCAGAGTGGACAGGTGTGCGTAAATCACTTGGTATAAAATGTGCCGTCACAATGTTCCATTGCTTCAAAATGTGTAGTGTGAACAGTGAGAAAGGATATTTCTGATTGCGTGAGAATTCTGTTAGGATATGTATTTTAGAAAAATACATTGTAGAGTGTAAAAACTCACGGGTATCTTGAATTTTATTTGTAAAAATTGTCTAAGACACTGACAATTTCTTCTGACTTAACTTAGAAGATAATTTCAGTTTTTAGTCTTCATCGTAGGAGAACTGTTTAGGTTTTTGAGGTGGATTGGAGAGATGAGACAGTTAACCAGAAGAACAGGCAGTGAATTCATGGATCCCTGTGTCTGTCAGGGTCCACCAGAGAAACAAAAGAGATAGGCTATTTAAGGAGATTTCTGTTAAGGAATTGACTCACATGGTTGTGGGGGCTGGCAAGTCTGAAAACCACAGGTCAGGTTGGCAGGCTGGAAACTCAGGCAGAAGTTGTTGCTACAATCTTCAGGCAGAATTTCTTCTGACAAAGGCACCAATCTGCTGGATTTAGGTCCACTCTAATTCAGCACATCCTCAACTTGATTACATTTACAAAGACCTTATTTCAAATATACGTTTAAGGTAGACATGAATTTATCAGACTGATACTGTTCATCCGACTACAGTCATGTCATTGATGATTGTTGTTGACTTAAGACAAAGAAAATAATAGAATAATAAAAAAAGAGCAGAGAGTTTTGACATAGAGATACCTGGGCTAAAATTCTAATACTGCCATCCTTTGGCTATGTGACCTTTTATTTAACCACTCTTAAAAGATGCTTTTATTCTGTAAAATCTGAACATAGCACTTGTATTATTTGGCTATCATCATATCAAATCCAACTATGTGTATGAAGTACCAAGAACACAGCCAAGAACACAGCTGTATTCAAGAAATGGTAGATATAATTATTTCTTAAAATAGTTAGGTAAAAGATAAATTCATATTAAAGAATGTTCTGTCAATATGGACAGCATTCCTAGAAAAGATTGAAAAAAATCCGATGGAAGGTTACGGACGTATGTATTTTCCCTTATGGAACCTATAGCTTCCCTGGAGGAAAAGAGAAAAGTTCAGCACATTCAGTTTGAGAAAATATGTAGCCACTGATGAATTGTAGATCTTTAGAAATGTTTGTTTGTTCTACATGGGAGAGAGAGAGAGAGAAGAGGGAGGAAGGGAGGGAGGGAGAAGGCGAGGGAGGGAGGTATAAAGCAGAGGGGTATGGAAAAGAATCATGATTGTGTATTGAATTATGAGTGCTGATTATCTGTCAGGCACAGTGTTATATTACCTTCACAGTAATAACGTTTGTGGCAATACCAAGAAAGAGATATAAATTATGGAAAATCCTTATAGGGAAAACAATAAAGAAAAGAGGCAGCCATTTCCTTCCAGGATGTTAAAAAAAAAACATGGAATGTAGGGCAGATTATATAAACAAGGTTAAAGCAGAATATACATTGAGAACCTGTTACAAAATAGCAGTCCTGGAAACATGACTGGTTGCGAGAGGTGGTCTTCAGGACTCTAGAGGAAATTTCTTCCAGAATGTGACTATTGTGGGCGGAACTGTGTCCTACCGAAAATCGTACAGTGAAGTCTTAGCCCACAGTACCTCAGAGTATGACTGTATTTTGAGATGGAGTGTTTACAGAGGTAATTAAGTTAAAATGAGGTCATTGAGTGAGTCCTAATCCAATATGACCGGTGTCCTTATACAAAGAGGAAATTAGGACACAGAGGGAAAACCATGTGAAGACATTGGAAAAAGATGACCCTGTACAAGCCAAGGAGAGGAGCCTTGGAAGAAGCCAGTCATGCTGACACCTTGATCTTGGACTACTAGAATTGTGAGAAGATAATTTTCAGTTGTTTAAGCCACCCAGTCTGTCATACTTTGTTGTGAAAGCCCTGAGAAGCTAACGTAGTGACCTTCAAAGGTGGATGTCTGAGCAGGGGGAGGCGTATAGCTCAGTGGTACACGCTTAGCATGCACAAGGACCTGGGTTCAATCCTCAGGACCTCCATTAAAAAAAAAAAAATTAAAATAAGTAAATAAACCTAATGACTTCCTCCCAAAATTAAATTTTAAAAAAATATGGATGTCTAAGCCAAGGAGACACTTTATAAGGATTCTGAATAGAAACATTTCTCTAGATGAATTTAAGTATTAGGAGAATTTATATGACTTATCAAAGCTGGTTAAATGATGGCCATTTCCAGTGTCATTTATAAAGCTACAGAGGTACTTTTGCTTCAGTCTATAACTCATAGCTTTGAATCAATTTTCTGAAACCTAGGGATGACTAAGAGCATTTCTATTTTGCAATAGAAATATAAAGACCACTTTTTAATTTTCTTGTAATTCCTTTCGGATAACCCATAGGCACAGTAGACCTGCACTATATCTGAATTAGAATCTAGGGAATATTGGGCGTGGAGCCTGGACTGAAGCCTTCTGTTTTTACAAGATCCTGTGTCTCTTATTTGTATCCTTATGTGACTTATGAGTCAAATGTCAAATATTTACCAACAGAATAAAGTGAGGGCTTCAGCCCATTTTTAACCTTTATTTTAAAAGTAATGGTGTTCATCATAATCATCTTTTAGTGTTTGTCACAATGAAGATAATATAATCTAGCAACTTGATAGATTTTTATTCTCCTCATCCTCATGCAAATATTTTAATCCAGAGTAATTATGTTTCTTCCTATTGCATTTTCCCATGCATTTTTCATGATGTTTCAGTTTAATGTGGATTTATCTTTTGAGGACTGGTCTTATGCAGCCTACTACAATTGTTGTAAGCGTAGTGTATTTAAAATTATAATTTTATTCATACAAATGTATTTAGATTATACAGTTTATTAAAAATTTAAAGTTATTTATAATTTATAAAACAAACACAACAATTCTGCAGAAAAACAGGAGAGAGAAACATATGACCTTTTTAGTGCTCTCAAAAAAGTATATTTAAATATTTCTGTAGGTCTGGTATGACTAACAATAAATCTTAGGGGGTGGGAATTAATGTTCCTTGCCCTGATATTCAATAACATTCTTTATATTAATATGTTTGGGGAATTAACAAAAAGATACAACTTTCCCTCAAGATATATAACAAGCCAATTAAGAACACTTTATAAATATACTTCTTCTAATACATATGACAGGGAAAAACACATTAATTTATAACTATTTAGAACCAAAGCATTGAGTAAATAAAAATGTCAGAAAACAGAATAATAAATTTTCAGTCACCAAGCATTCATTAAATGTCTCCACAGTGTAGATGGTATTAGAGTCTCAGGCAACACGGGATACGTTAGACATGAATTTTGTGCTTGAAGAGCTTCTGATCTGTTAGAGGAAAGGAGACATGTACAGGTCCATGCTCACACAGACACACACAGACACACAGACACACACACTTTCCAATGAAGAAAGTGCTAAGTGCAATGAAAAGAGGATCAGACTGAAAAGAATGGCTGTTTGTGTTACCAAAATTATGGTGTTACATCTTTGTGGAATTCATAGTTATCTATCTTCATTGTGAACCATTTTTGTTTTAAAAAAGGGAAGAGGGTTAGATCATGATGGGATAAACAGCAATCTGTCTTTTTGTGATTATGAAGTCTTGATCGTGGATGGATCTCTTTTAAGTTTGCCCTTCTAAAACAGTGCAGTGTGTGCGTGTGTGCATGTGTGTGTGTGTGTGTGATGGGGCAAGAGTAGTAGGATCTTCAATTCTGCTTCAACGGCTGAAATAATTCAAAGAAATAACCCTCATTAGTCAAGAGATAAAAATTAATGGGAGTCATATCTGATTATTAATGTCAATTTTAAAGTCGTTTTAATGGACAAACTCAGTGACTACTCATTCTCTTTTGGAGTTGCGAACCCTTTACCCACCGACTTATCAAGGGAACTTACTATGTAAATTGAATGCAACCAAGGATATGGATATCTGTTTTGATTTTCGAACAAGAATTTCCCTAAAACGGTATTTCTGGTATCATCATTACTGATTTCATTGCAATGGAAGGTATAGCTAATGTAATAAAAGAAAAGTAAAACATGGTTCACATGTTAAAAGAAGATCAAAATTGTCATTTTTAATTATACAAGTTAGATAAGATTATCAGAATTAATGAGATTGTTCTGTGTGATGACTTAATAACTTAATGAAACACTAGACAACATAGGAGAAGAAATATATAGGATTCATATGATGAAAACTCCACATATTACTAAAAGGCTAAGAGAAGACTTGAATAAATAAAAAGATTCACCATTAACTGATAGACATACTCTGTATTCTAAAGACCTCCCTCTTCCCAAATTAATTTTCAAAGTAATTCAGTTATTAAAAATTGACATTACTATTGGTTTTCAGAACTGGATCACCTAATTTAAAATTGTATCTCAAATACAAATTCTTGAAGAGTCAATACTTTTTTTTTAATGAAGAAAGTAAAGACGGGAGACTGCATCACCAATATTTTAAAAAATATCATACAGTAACTCCATGATTAATAGAACAGAATAAATACTTGAGAAACATATGTAATCATATATAACAATGTATTACATGATTTGATTCCTTATTGAAAAACATCATATATTAAGTGTTGAAAAACTGGATATTTATCCATCAAGGAGGAAAACTGGACTTGTTTCTCATCCACTGTGTTAACTTTCTAGGGCTGCCATGCAAGTTCCATCGACTGCATGGCTTTAACAACAGAAATGTGTTTCCTCATAGTTCTGGAGACTAGATGTCCAAAATCAAGGTGTTAGCAGGGTTGATTTCTTCGGAGACCGCTCTCCTTGGCTTGTAACTAGTCTTATTCCATTGCCTTCAAATAGTCTTCTTATAAGGGCACCAGTCAATGGAATAGGGCCACATACGTGATCTCATTTTAACGTAATTACCTTTTTAAGCCGTATAGCCAAATACAGTCACATTCCAAGGTACTGGGGATAAAGACGTCAACATATGAATTTTGGGAGGGACACAATTTGGCTCATAACATATATCATGAACTAAAAAAATAAAGAATTAAAATGTAAAATATTAAAAATAAATATGAAACTATTAAATAATCAGGGATAAAATAATTGGTAAATATTAATCTAGTCTCGAAGTATAACAGATATTTACAGCAATCCATTGCCTTAACTACTTGGCCACTTTGTCCCCATAACAAATATTTGTAAATTCAAGGGCACAAAACATATATGAAAAGATTTAACTATATAAATACATGAAAATTTGAATTTCTGGGCATCAAACCAATACCATAGCAAAGCAAAACTAGTGAAAACTCCTGCAATATAGTTTGTTATTTTTTTCTCTATGAATGGCTCTTAAGGTTTGAGAAGGTCACCATCTAAAAAGAAAATACTGGACAAAAAGGTATAAAAAAACAACTTTTTGGTAAAGAAATGCTAATGACAAGCAATGGTAAATTACTTAGCTTCACTAATAACCAAAGAACTGAACTTTGAAACAGCTTTGGGGAAATGTTTTCAGTTATTAATCTGGCAAATATTTTAATTATGAAAGATTTAAATACAGAAACATTTTAATATACTTTCCAGTGATGGCAAATGTGGGAGTATATAGGGATCATCAAACATTGGTGATGGAGTATAAATGTGTATGCCATTTTGAGGTCAATTTATCAACATATAATAAAAGGTTTTGAATTTTTGAAATGTTTCTTCTTAGCAATTTAATTCTGCACATGTATCCTAAAATAATCAAATGGAGAGACATATAAAAAAGAACATGTATTGTGTAGTTTATTCCTCTAGAGGCATACAGGTCTATATACTAATAGTGTCCTTCAGTTGTAGAATTATAAATGATTTTAATTTATCACATGCTTTTATGTACCTTCCAGATTAACTAGAGTACATTTTCTTACAGGAAAATAATATTATCTTGAAATTTGAAAATTAAGAGGAGGATTAGATTACTCAAAACTAAGGAGATTTGGAAATTCTTTATAAAGAAAATGGCATTTCCCTGTGAGTTGAGTGATATTTACAGCCTTGTGAACAGCAGAGCATTTGAGACAGAGGGCTTAGAACAGTTTTGTGGGACACAGTGAATACAATTTTTTCTGAGCATAACATATATGACAGAATTTAGAAGGGCCCAATTAGAATAGTTGGTTGATATACGATTATTGAAGTCTTTGAAAGTTATATAACAGACTGAGAAAAGCAGGTGCAGTGAAGCAGGTTAGATTAAAAGTCTGGTGGAGCAGTTCCATTGAGAGGAGCAGGGGCAGTGGGGTTGGAGAAGAGTGAATGAATTTGCAGAGGGCCGGTGTGCATAGCGTAGATGCAGAACAAAGGATGAAGCAAGAGTCCAAGATAACAGACGTCTTAGGAACAGAGAAATAGAAAATGCAGACGTAAGGGAGAAAGTAGCATCCAATAACCAACTAACTACTCCACATCAGGGGCTGTGATTCATGGCCTCGTACAGCACTCTAGAGACATTTTTTTGTCCATGTTATGCAAGTGCCCAGAGCCACAGCTAGTCACTAGAGAGAGGATTCCAACCAAGTCTTTTCTTTTTACTTCATCATAGATCAGCTATGCACTTTACGATTTAGAGATAAAATAATCTGAAATAATTTTGATTTATTTCGTTCTGAATATGTTATTTCCCTTTCTGCATTTTTGTGCATGTTACTTCAGAATTATATTTTAAAATGCAGAGATTGAAGTTCAAGGGCATTCCTGAAGTTTCAGATGTTTTAAACCAGCCCGTTCTTAACTGTGTCCTTGTAATACAGATCATCTAGTCTGTTTTTGTCTGTTCCCTTCCACATGATAAATGCGGAGCAGAATGCTAACATCCTTAGGCAAGGTCTTACTTTAAAAATGAGGAAGTTATTGCTGATAGAAGCTTTTGATGAGGCCAGAGAACAGAACTGACAGAAGACACAAAATACTATAATGGACTAATGACATCAAAGGAGGTGCTTTATTAACCTCACTGTTTTATGCTTGAATTATTATTGGTCCTAAAAGAAGAATTATGTATATAAAATTATTATTACATGTGAAAATAATCTAGAACAATTTCTGATGTGCTTTTTGTTATATAATTAGAGAACTAAAATATAAAAGCTAGTGGGCTATTAAGACAAACTTAATTGTTTTCTTTGCCTTTGATTTAAAAAAGAGGTACATAACCTAAAAATTATGTCTCAGTAATATTGTAATTGCCCATTATAAAGAATTGCAACAAAACAACAACATAAAAGCAAAGTCCATCTTAGTAATTGGTATATAGAGTTGAAGGTTACATTAGTGTCACATGAATAGGGGAAAAAAACACTTCGGCAACACCCTATTTCTAGTGGCTTTTTCATATGATAATCTCTCTATTATTAATGTTTTGCAAAGGACACAGGGTTATATGTTTCTTACAATATAAAAAACAATTGTAATACAATATGAACTGTATTAACAATTATAACAATAACAGTAATAATAATAATTTTAAACTAATTACCCAGCTGGATCTTGCCTTTCTTGTGATTCATGTAGTACGCACAAATGGCTAAATAAGAGAAATTATTATCTAGAAGTTCACAAACATTTGTCATGAAAATTCTACCCTGCTCCTTCTGTGATATGCTTTGGCCTTTGGAAAATTGACACCTAAAATGAAAGAAAACAAAAATAAAAGCTGGTTTTTATTTGGGATCTTTCCTTTAAGGTAGAGTTTTAAGAAATTAGTTGTAATATTTTTCCATTGCAGGAGTTTAAAAATTATATAACTGTATTTAATCAGGTGCTAAGGCAGTGGACATGGTTTGTAAGGTCCTTCTAGTTTCAGATTCTGCATTTTTTAAACTGAAGTATAATCAGTTTACAATGTTGTGTCAATTTCTGGTGTACAGCATAATGTTTCAGTCATCCATAATACATACATATATTCTTTTTAATATTCTTTTTCACTCTAGATTACTTATAAGATCAGACACTGCATTTCTAAGATTAGACAGAACAAAGTTAAACTCAGAAGACTTTAACTTAGATTAGATCAAAATTTAAATCTGTCTGTTTTATTCCCTGTAATAGACAATACTACGTGGTCTTGGGAAGATAATCTGAAATGTGCTCTACGTGGGTTTGCAACCCAGGCTCCACCAATTAGTTGCTGCATAAAGTCTTCTCTTTTTATTGATGTCTCAGTCAAGTTTCCGTATTTGTAAAACGGTACTATTAGTGCCCACCTTCCAGGGAGGCTGTGAACATTAGGTTTTACCATGTGACTTGCTCTGGCCAGTGAACGTGAGTGGAAGTGACACATACCACTCCCGAGCAGCCGCTTGAAGAGCCATTTCTCTGCCCTACCACCTTCCTTTTCCCTGCACACCTAACCACTCCCTTAGTAAGAAATCTACTTTAAATCTTGGTGGTAGAATAAATAAGATGTGGGGCAAAGTTACAGCGAGTCTGCGAAGTACATGTCGTGAGAGGGAGAAATAAATCTCTGTAAATGTAACCTACTGAGATTTTGAAATCATTTGTTACTGTGGTATCACTTAGAGCTGACTAATTCAGGATTGTTATCAAAAGGTCTGTATGAGACTGGTCTATAGCCAATAAATAGAAAGGTCTTTTGAAATTCCTAAACAACAAAATATGTTCTACAGGGAGTAGGTAAGAGCATTAGTAGTCTCTTTATTACTTACGTACATTTATGAGTCATCCTTCATAACCGACCTCAGAAGCCATCATTTCTACCACACCTTATTGATTCTCCTGTATAATTGATCTTTTCTTACTCCAAGTATTCGTAACACTTCCTGTATATATTCCTAATGTCCTTAAGAGGTTTATCTCATTGATCTGTATTTATGTCCCTCACTAATTGAGAAGCATGCATCCCATCTTGGGGCTTAGCATAGTACTTTACATGCAGTAATTGGTCAGGGAATAACTGTGAAAGAAGATGGAATGAAACTCTTGATGAAAAGATCTGAGTGCTTGCCGTCTGTGTGCTTAATGATCATAAATTGCAACATGAATTTCGGCAATTTAAAACATCCCAGTCATGCTCTACTAATGGTGCCAATGGCAGAAAAAAAGAAATTCAAGATGGCCACGCTGTCTCTGTTCTTTCTAATACTCTGTTCTCATTGTTTTTGTTTACCGGTGAAAGATTTTTGCCTCTTCTGAAGCTGATAGTGATCTGGGAGAATAACTGTCAAGGCAAAATTTGGGAGAAACAGAGGAACAGGAAGAGGGGAGAAGATAGGAGCTTGAAAAAGTAATTAATAAACGGAGGAATTGTGATGTTTAGTTTTTTGAGGTTAATTAATACTAGGTATAAGGGATATTAAAAAGTAGGGAGGAAGAATGAGAGAGAAAGAGGAATGAAGGGGGAGGATGAAATGGAAGAAGACTGTTGGGCAAGGATGGGATATCTGGTCTTGAAGCAAATGGTAGATGGTCGATTAAATTAAGAATAAAAGGGTTAATATATTTACAGAATGTATTAATCACAAAATCGAGGGCTGTCCTTATGGATGAAAAGGGTGTGTTAGGAAAACCTGAGTGGGAGGGGGGTTGGTTTTAGTAATAACGGACATCCAAAAGGCTCTTCAGAGGTGACTGCCTTTCTTTATTTGTTGGTTTCCTAAAAGAATATTATTCTAAGACTGTATCCCTCAAGAATATGATCATTTCACAAGAATATTATCAGATAGATGTAAAAAAAAAAACTATCAGTTATTAATCACTTAGACTGTATCAAGTGTATAGCTATCTACTCTGTGAGCACTATTTTATTTAATATCCACATTCATCCTTTTAAGGCAGAGACTATTATTTGAGGCAATTTGGACATATCTATTTTTTTTTTATTTTAAAGTATTTATTTAGCAGATTTTATGTGCCAAAAGCACGGCTAAATGATTAGTAAGTATTGCTAAGTGAACCAGACAGGGTCCCTGCCCTCAAGTAGCCAGCAGAATTATGAGAGAGGCAGAAAGCAAAGATAGAAAGAAATGGATAATTGTAAGTTGTGGTTTTGGAGGCAGGTAGAGGAGGTGATCTATCTAGACAGGTCAGCAGGAAGGCCTCTCTGCAGAGATACCACCTAAGGTGAGACCTGAAAGATAGAAAAGAGCCAGTCTTGCAGAAAGTCAGGGAAATAATGAGCAAAGTCTCTGAGACAAGAAAAAAAAAAAAGTGTGTTGGAAGAATTGTTGTAAGATCAGCATGGCTGGGACATAGTATGATTTGAAGACAATGACATGAGATACAGTGATAGAAATTGTGGCCAGCAGAGATATGATTTTTAAAGCACATAGGGCACAACAAAGAGTTACTTTTTTATCTATGGTGCATTAAGGTCACAAAACTAATAAATGTCAGAATCAAGGTTTGACCCATTGGACTTCAGAGAGCATTCAAATAATATTATCCTAATTACTCTGTTGTGCTGTTGTCTATAAATGTTTTCTAGAATTGGATGATACTGTGATTCTGGAGGTAGAACTTCTCTGGAAGGCAAAGCAGAGTGCTTAATTTGTGACCATTCACTGAGCTGTATCCTTAGGAGTTTTGTACTTTTTTGTATGTATATTTAAATTTTAAAAGGTTTAATGATCTCACCTTGGAAGCAAGTCACACAGAACACATTTATCCCATTATTTTTACAAAACAAAAACACAAAGGGTAAAAAGGGCACCACGGGGTATACATGGAAAGAAACAACAGGATAGACGACAAAAGTAAAATTTTTGAAATGAGAGCAGTGTTTGAGTCCTTCATCACTTAGCAGACAGCTACAATGAGGAGCTGAAAACAACCAGATTTATTAGTTCAAAACACAAACAGTCTCAGAAATGTTTGCTTCCAGAGGATGGCAAACAGATTAGATAGAACATGGGGACAGCAGGTTGTGAACTGCACAGTCAGACCACTGGCTTCTCCCTACACTCTTTTAGAAGACTTTAAAATGCTGAATCAGAGAAACTTTGGATTTGGAAATACAAGGTACAGGTGAAGGCAGGCTGGAGTGCATGGCAAAACAACCAAACAAAATCTACCATAAACAAAAAACAAAAGACAAATGCGAAGAAAATATTTGCTACTCAGATCCCACTGAATTACTTTAAATGTATTCTAAAAATTTCAACAATTTTTTCTAAGTGACATAATTCAGGTAGATGTGAATTTAAATCGGAGTAGGGAGGACTCACATTTAGGGAAAATGACTTAAGGTCATACCAGAGAAAATTCTAAGTTTGAACTCCAGCCTTCCTAGTTACTAGTCACATGGCCTCGTGCAAGTTACCCACCTCTCAGAGCTTCACTTTCCTGTTCTGTAAAATAGAAACACCTCCCTTATAGAGTGCCCATGACAAAATATTTTGCCAAGTGCTCATATTAAGCACTTCATAAATGGAACATTTTATTTTCGTATTACCATAAGGCCTTTTCTCCCCTTTGCTAATACGTATCAGCCCCACCTGAGCAAATGGTAGATGCAGAATTGAGACCCCTTGAAATACAGCCTAATTTACTCTCTGTAAAGATATTCCAAAAAATTCCAGAATTTAGGGTTATCAGAAAAAAATATTTAACACATTCACTATGACTTTGGGAATAACAGATTAACACACTGAACGTGACTTTCCATGCAAACTATTTTTCCACATCACTCTGGGAATATATTCCTGAATAACTGTACCTTTTTAAAAGGGTAGAATCAGGCTGGCTTTGTTAAATTTTCAAGTAGGAAAGTTTTGTCTTCTGGTATTTTCTTACTTTCACTTCTGTATTCTGCAAATCTCTACCTCTCTTCAAAGAATTCCCTTCTGAACAATAGGTCAAACATTTACAGGTGGCTGGCTTTGTTTTCTGGGTTTGGAGTCTGAATGTTATGAACTTGGATGGAGCTCATTAAAGCTTCCTTTCTGCTTTTCATTATAAAAAGCCCAAGTGACAGTACTTGAAAAACAGCCTCTGGCTAAATATTATTGAAATCCAAAGGCCAGTAAGTGAAGAACCATTTGCTGGTCAAATCTATATTAATCTAACTTGTTATATTGTCTTAACAACATTCTCAAGGGTGTTTTTTTCTGCTACTGAAAAGATTCATTTCAATAAACCAAACATACTCTATCTAGTTAAATTGGTGTACTTATGCTGGGCCAATTTCATAATTGTTTGAGAGAAAATAATCTCTCAGTAGTCCATCTTGGTCAAACTGCTGTTTATCAAACAGAGCAGTAGAGTCTAACTCTGAATATTACTTGATTTGAAAATCACAGCCTTTCCATTAATTAGCATTGACTTGGTGGCAGAGGTGACAGTCAATTTAATATGGGTCAAAATCTCATTCTGTAAAAATAAATTGTAATAAAATCTCCAAATTACAGGAAGCTATCTAAATTCCACTTAAATTCAGACTATTATTATTCATTATACCCAAAATCCGCTGACAGCCAAGGAGTCTCTTTTTTGTCTGATGACCTTTATTGCAAATCATGGGCAGTGATCATGGAACTGGTGTCATGAAATCTCTTGAGTTAGTGAAGACATACGTCATTTCCACCTCCCACCTACCCACTACAACACCTTCATTTCAACCTACTTAGCTTTTTTCTCATTCTTCACGTCCCAGCTGAAATCATACTTCTCTGAACTTCCTAATAACACTTAAAATTACCCCTTCCTCTCATGTTCTCCTAATACCCTGAAACTCTCCTCTAATTCTCGCTACAGGGAAAAATTAAATATATCTCATGGGATTATTTAAATCTGTCTTCCATACTGGGATTTAAGCTCTTTGAAGGAATTGAGTCAGTATTTTGTCCTGAATTCTCTGAAAAAAACAATTCCATGTGGAGCTGATGAGGTTTCGGAACCAAAGCCTTTCAAATGAATTTTTGTTTTTAATAAAAAATTGAATGTCTTTTGCTTGGTGTCAGTCACACTGAAGGTGTGAGATATTCTGGGCCTGTTCTCATCTTAGTTCACATGGTAACTCAGTGCTTACAATAAGAAAGAGAAGGTGCCTAATGTATACCTTTCTAACCTCTTCTTACCATGGAGATTTCTACTTCTGGAAAGGAAAGATCCTGTGATTTTGTCCTTTTCTTCTAAGGGGCTTAATACACTGCATTTTTCTCTCAGTCCCATGATTCAATATGATCACAACTTAAAGCTGAATTGCACTAAGAGCTCTTGAAATAATGAAATTTTAGATTAGGAAAGAACTATTCATGCATCTACATGTCCATCCATGCATCCATCCATCCATGTGCCTGTGCATTCATTTGTTCATTCACTGAATGCAGATTTGAAGATAATCTATTCTATATCTAAGCAATATAAGTGGTCATAATAATGATAAAAACTAGCAGATGAAGAATGAAATATGCAACATGAAGTGGGATGTTCTGGTGTTACAGTACCATGTACTATGTACTGTGTGCAGCCTGCCCAAGAGACATGGTTATGTCTACATGCGGGATCAGCAAGTGTTGTGGACTAAACTATGGGTAGATATAAACTAATTTGGCAAGAAGAGAATGGCATTCTAGGAAGAGAAAACAGTGTAAATAAAGGAGAGAAGTCACTTAAGGAACCACCAGTTTAGATAAACAGTTCAAGAAGTTAAGGGGGAGATCAAGTAAGATGTAAGAGAGAAGATTGGAGTTACTTAGAGAAAAGATGATGGTGATATGATGAATACTGATCATCATAATTTGATTAGGAAATAACTTTGAATTATCCTCCAGACCATAGATAGTCCACTAAAGGTTTTAAGTATTATATTTTAGGAACATGTATTTGGAAGAAGTGTGGTGAATCATTGGAAAAATGAGAGACTGGAAAGTAGGAAGGTAGCTTCGAGGTCACCGGTGGGGGTGAGTTGAGAGGTGCTCTGGATGACTTACGGATGGAGCAAAAGAGACAGTTGCCTGAGATCTAAAGTAAATAGAACTAATAAAATGTGACCAGTCCTCCTAAATTTCCATCTTGGTCAAGCCTGGTTGTGGCCATTCATTAAGATAAAGACCATGAAAAGGGGCTACTCTGGGGTGAACAACATACTGAATTTAATTTTGAACATGTTGCATTTAAGATACTTCTAGAGACATTTATTTGAAAGTACCAGCCCCTGCAGAAAACACCTTTCAGTTCTCTGATAGTTGATCCAGGATGTCTGCCCTATCCTATTTGTCTGCTCTTGGTGTTTATTTGCCTTGCTGATTAACTCTGTTCCATCCACGTAGCTTACCATCTTGACTCTGCCCATAGAAGTTCCTTTGTCAGGCAGTCTTACCTTAAAGGCATTTCTCCATCAAGCATGTAAAAGAACATCATAGATTTAAACATAACATAAAAAAGCAATGCAGTTTTGAACAATTTCTCAAGGGATCTCCCCAAAGGTGCCATACATTACAGGGCTTGGAAGAGAGGTATGTCTTAGTCCAATTCGTTATTTTAGAAAGGTACCTTTGGTAGTAGGACTGGGATAGACTGAAGCAAGGAAAGTCTGAAGTGAAAAGCATGCTGAAGGAATTTAGGCTCAAGGTAGCTCAGGGATTGGGGATTGTGGGCATGGAGGAGAAGGAATGAACTCAGAGGTATCCATGAAGAAAGAGAAACAGTACAAGCTGCAAAATTGGATGTAAAAAAGAAAGACGTAGAACTTTCTATAACTTTCATAATTTATGACTTTCCAAATGATAGAATCATACTCTAGATTGTTGGACAGTTTCCTGACCAGCAGATTGCTTATTACAATAGAGTGTGTGTGTGTGTGTTTACATGAGTCTGTATGTACGTGTGTGTGTACTGTAGCTATGCCTGTGTGGAAACCTGAATAGAAAAAAAAAGATAATATTCATTTGCTTACCTCAAATATGGATAAATAAATTCATCTTTTGTTTTGTTTCCATTTTTTTAATCTTCATCTTCAGGGACATGTTTTTATAATACAGGTTTTTTAAAGGCCTCAGCACTTCTGGTGGGTTTAATTTGGCATTAGGGAATAAATTGCCCTCTCCTTCAGGTTTTAAGGGCTCTCGATATTTATCAAAAATATCACAATCTTGTTTACTATTCCAACCTGCATCCTCTTGTCCCTAGTGGGTGCTCCCTGTCTTCTGCTGGCAGACAGGAACAGATTGAAAGGAGCTTACTTTGACAGACCACAACGATGCATCTCAGTGATTTCCTTGATACTCTAATAAACAGCAACCACTACAACAAGGCAATGATCTTAATGTATCACTAGGAGGCTTTGTTCAAAACATTTCTAGAGCCATTTTTCTGGGTAAAAAAGAAGGGTCACCACATGTCAATCAAAGCAGGATTTATCGTTTAAAATATTCATTCACTAATTACCTAATGAACCTGGAGATTTTATTTTTCTGCAGAAAACATTTAAGGGAATTCAGATGCTAAAATTTGGAGTCCATAATTGCATCCCTCTTGGAATTATTTTGTGGAGTTCTTTTTCAAACTTTTGCTGATGTAATAGAATTCTGTTTTGCACCAAGTAAAAATTTCCTGTGTTATGGGAAACATGGCTAAAAACTACGTGGTCTAACCTTGTAGGAGTCTACAAGTGACACAGGAAAGAGGTTTCTGGAATCCTTCAGCCCATGCCATTCTTTCCCCTCCACCCAAGTCCCTTAGCTGCTGCTCCAGAGTGCTAAGGGTGGAGAAAAAGAGCTTTGAATCAAGCGCAAGTTTGAAGTTTTAATGACAATAATGCTACTTTCTGTAACAAACACTAAAATCTCATTGTCTCAAGTTGACAGACTTTCTTCTTGCTTTCATTAACTCCTATCAGCATGGGGTAGGGTAGGAGGTGGGGTGGGTAAATTGCTCAAATTACCATTCAGGACACAAGGCTGGCAGAGGCTTTGCATCTATCCACGTGACGTCCAAGATCACCGTGAACATTACTATCCGTTGACGTTAAGGATTCTGCATGGGTGGTTTCTAAGGGCTTGGCATGTGAGTGGAATGCATCAGATCCATGGGCCAGAGATAACACATTTATTCACACGTAACTACAAGGGACTAAATGAGTACATACGTATTCTAGCCACATGCACTAGAGAAACAGTGAATGGGTTTCATGAAGAAGTAGGTAGCCTACGCCACAGAGACAGATTCTTCAATAGTAGGATAAGGCCAGTCTAAGAACTGAACTTGGATGAAGAGTTCGAGAACTGGGACAAAATGACAGTAAGAAACTACTTCCCAGCAAGAAGGTGGACTTTAATATAGGATATTAGCAGGTCATCATTGGAAAAATTAAAATCTTTTCGTGTTTATACCCCTAAGATGAGATTCCTTTAAAGATCCGTGATTCTTACTTATGTTTTAATATTTTCCTTTATTAGATAGTTTCATTCACACAAAAAATTGCCTTTGTCATCTGCCAAATATAGGTGATATGACATTGAATTCTACAGAAATGTCTTACTGTTATTTCATCTTTTCAATGTCAGGTATAACACCAGTACAGAAAAAGGGACAAAACATAAATGTAAATTTCAGCGAACTATTACAAGAACACTTTTGTGATCATCACAGACATAAAGAAATTAGATGTTTGTAGACTCCTTAAGCCTCCCTCTTTCCCTTATAATATACCTCTCCTTTCCCCACAAAGCAGTCACTTTTCTGGCTTTATGTTGATCCTTTCTAGATTTTTTTAAAATTATAATTTAGCCACTTAAGCATGCATGCACAAGCACTACAATTTAATACTCTTGGCTTTTTCTTTACATTTATAGAAAGACAGCAATATATATTCTTCTATGTCTGACATCAATTACTCGGTATTGTTGTAAAACACAGGTAGATGTGTAGTTGTTTCCATTGCTATATAACATTTTATTTTATAAATGTATCACAGGTTATTAATATATTTTACTATTGATGGACTTCAGGGTTGTTTCCAATTTTGCTCTCTTGTTAGTAAATATTGCTGTTACAAGCATATTTGTACATCTCTCTGGGTACACAGGTGTATGCATCTTTAAGGGGATGTGCCAAGGACTAAATATACTTGCACAGAGATTTATCTATCTCCAGCTTTCACAGATTATGCTAAAATACTTTTCATGACAATCATTCCACTTTAACACTTCCACCAACAGTTGCATGTGAATTCCACTTATTTCATACCCTCCCCAACTCTTTTTCTTGGTCATATGATTTATTTTAGGTCCTCTAATTTATGTGTACTGTTATTTTTTTTGCTTTACATTGTATTTCTTAGTTGCTGATGAAGTTTTAAAAAACACCTTCTTATTTGTTTGTTGGGCATTTGTACGTACTTTGGTAAATTGTTCAGTGCTTTTGCAAACTTTTCTTTTCAGTTGTCTTTTTCTTTTTTTTTATAAAAGTTTAAAATGTATATATTCTAGATTCATGAATTTTGTCAGTTTTCTGTTACAAATATATTATCCTAAACTGTGTTCAGCCTATGAGACTCTTAATGTAGTATGTAGATTTCTCTCTGCCTTTTATCAGTTTCCGCATAAACCCCCTGATTTCTCATGTTGCCTCAGAACTCAGCAGTTTCAATTAGGAAAAACTGACCCTGCTTTAGGGACTTTTCTAGATTTCAGTCTGTTACGCTAGCCTGTCAGATTGTCAGTAATTAGCTAATTTTTCTTTCCCTTTGTTTAGTTGTTCAGCTCAGCCCAAGCCTCATCTTTAGCTTATAGCCAGTATTAGCAAAGGTCCGCAATAATCGTCAGCCTTCCCGGCAAGGGCTATTTCTTCTCTCCAATCTTTAATCTGTCAAGTATTTGTTTTCCCTCAGCAATATGATCTACTTAAAAATACTGTTACAAATTATCCAGTTTTCTTTCTGAGTCTTACAGTGGAAATGTTAACCTACCATCTCCTAGCCAGAAAGACAAATCTTAGAATGATCACTGTTTCAAAGTGTATCCTCTCATTTTCTTGACCTTCAGTTGTCAAGTTACCAAGTATTTCCATTTATGTTTAAAAAAGCTTATTCTTATCTAGATACAGTTTGTTTTTTTTTTTAAACCATATAGAAACATAAGCATTTTTCTCATGATACTTCTGATTTTCTGTTCCATCATGCTTAGATAACACATTCCATTTCTGTGTAAAATATAATTTCTAGAAAGCCTAACACTCATTTTATTATCCTTCGTGGGAGTCATCTGAAGTTTCAGAGGAACAAAAGTCCATGAAAAGAACAGGGAAAAAATGCCCAGTGAAAAGAGGCCTGGTGGCATCGACTTTAAATGTGCAATTGTTCTGATGCCAGATTTCCTCCCAAGCAGTGCCAATTGGCAGGCACAGAAATCCTCACCTCCTCCCAGTGTTAAACTCAGCAGTCAAAAACTAGATGGAGTGGGAAGTGTTGATGTAACACCAGGGAAGAAACATGGTCTGATGCTAGCTTTAGTAAACATTTAAAAGAAGGTTTTTGAGAGTGTTAACTTAAAAGGCAGACAGAGGGACAGAGAATAAGGGCTGAGGAGCAAAAATGAGGGAATTGAAGAAGTGTGGAGGGGAAGCTCCCTGACTGAGACAGAGGGAGAATGAGGCTTGTAGTATTGAGAGTAAAATTCGTTTTAAGTGATGTGAATATTAGATTGGGTCAAATGAGATTACCTGTATATCCACATAAATGCATACAAATATACCTATATATGCATACATGTTTGCTTAATGTAATAGGTAAATATATGTGTGTGTGCATGTATAGAACATATACATACACATGTATATAATATATGCATATGTACATATGTGTACATATACACAGTATATATATTCTTAAAGAGAGTATCTAAAAGACTATTTCTGGGTCTATAAATGTGTTTGTTGTTTTTCTCACTCTTAGAAATACAGAGAAGGTCATGCTTAATTCCCTGGAAGAATGACCTCTGTGTCCAGAGTTGTGTTTATTTCCATAAAATACGCACTTCATCAGACATTCCGATGAATACAGAGTCTTTCAATGAATTTGGTGATATAAATATTAATATGACATAGATCTTGCTTTGAATAGGCTCTTAATCTGTTAAAAGAGAAAGGTAAGTGAGAATATAATTAAAGTATACAATATAAAATACCATAGCAGATTTGGGTTAAATGATAGCAAAGAGCAGGGCATATTGAAACCTACTGAAAGAAGTATAGTCCTTCCTTGGTATCCTGGGTGACTGGTTCCAGGACCTCCAGTGGCTACCAAAATCCAGGATGCTCTAGTTACTTACATAAAATGGCACAGTTCAGGTGACCCTCTGTATCCCCTGGGTCTGCATTCTTGGATTTAACCAACTTCCATCCAGGGGGCTGAATGTGTAGGAATGCTACAAAGGAGAGATGACATTCAGATTAGAATTGAATGATAAAAAATAATTCTGTGTATTCATAGCCCCTCCTTCCCTTCCTTCCTTCTGAAATGGTTACTTCTAAAATACACAGACATTTAATACTTTGCCTGTAAATATGTGAGAAACTTATAGTCCAAATTAGTACATATTTTTTACCCTAACCTTAGAACTATATACCAGAAGCCCTATCTAGGAAGCCTTTGTATCTGTCATGTAAACCACACACTTTATTCTTCAAAATTTTCTGTGTTACTTTTGAGTGCTTCCATGTTATACTATTTTTAGGAAACTTTGGGATACTCTGGAAAATTTCTGAGGAGAGTTCTAGTGGTATTGCTTGAATTTAGTAGACTGATGTGTAAAAATGGATATCTGTATGATTTTTAGCCATACCAAGACAAGAAAATGGATAATATTTCCATTTATCTAACTGCACATTTTTGTTTCATTTATTCTCTAAGTACATTGTTGTTTGGTGGGTTTATTATTAGAAAAGTATTTCTAATCATTGGTGCTGAGAAAGAGTTGTATTGACTTTTCAAAATACTGAAAATATATCTAATCTAGATTTCTCAATGAAAATTCATGTTACTTTTAATGTTTTATGTGAAATTTCCTCTGGATATCAATAGAAGTAATCATGCATTATTACCTGTAAAATAATGAAGATTTTTTTTCTTTACTTCAATCCTTTTACTCATTTTACTTTTCATACTTTATTCCAGACCAGTGTTGAATACAAATAGAGATAGTGTTATCTTTGTCTTATTAAATTTCAAGGAGGAGCATCCATTATTATAAATTACAATACATTACTATAAATTATATGATAAATATAAATTATTATTGTGTAAGATCTTGGTAGCTTTGTGGTAGATACCCTTTATCAACTTTAATATAGTTGTTCTATTTCTAGTTTTTATCTAGGAATTGTGTTCATCTTAAGTGATTAGTATTCATCAATGTTTGTTTTGTTTTTAATATCTATGAAACTAATTGTTAGTCTTTTCCCTGAGGCAATCTTTCTATCTACACATGAGTATAATGTGAAACAATTCTGTATCTCTTAACTCTTACCCCCAAATAAAGAGGAACTGTTATGATGCCTTAACTCATAATATACAACATTCCAATATTAGCACACACTGGCCAGGAGTTGAATGCTTTACTTGAGCTGAACTCATATCAAAAGAAGTTATAAACTTTATAACAAATTTACTAATTAATAATACAGCATCTATTTATTTTTGGCACCATGAAGGAGCAATTCCAATAGAAGAAAAAATTAAATTTTATTCTGTTAAATGCTACATAAACTCAGAGGGCTGAAATTTACGTTGGTGTATTTTACTGAGGATTTTATTTTAGTCCTATCATTGAAGAACTGGTGATTGAACATTAATGTCAGTGCTTTTTTTGTCTACTAAAAGAAGATACTCACAAACTGAAGGGCGAGGCTCTTCCTCCTTACAAAACTTGTTTTGTAATGCTTTAGTCCATTTGTGGTTCAGCAACTTGGACTCCTTGGAAAGATGCTTTAGTCTTTAGTGGATTCCCTGTCAGGGTTCAAATGTGATCTTTTGAGAGCTTATGCAATTTGGAATCTCTCTATAAATAGAAGTCCGCCTGGAAATTTAGTGAAAACATCTCCACAGTACACTAACATGCTACTAATTTCACCCCTTTAAGTGGCTGCATTTCAGAAGGACTGAGGTTTTCTTGAGAACCACTTGGAGTGATAAAAGAGATATATAAAATGCAAGATATCTGTGTAAGAAAACTGATTCAAAACCTTGTCATCTCTGAAAACCCTTAATCAAACTTCCCCCATCCCTCAGTGTGTGACAATAAAACCAACTTGGTTAAAGTGCACAGTAAAAATTGGGTTTTAATCTCTCTAAATACTGTCTCAGATAGTTGCTGGGAAAAATCGAAAGAACAGTAATGACATAAATAGTCTGTTTACAAGAATATTTTGAAGTTTTAGGACATTTGGTTTAATACCATAGCATATTACTCCAGAATGTAATTTCCTTGGGTACAGTGATCGTGTCTTTTTTTTTTTTTTTTTTTTATTGCTACATTCTCCTCAGCATCACAAAGTGTTGTGCACCTAGGGAACCTGAGTAAACATTTTCGGAATAAATGAAATAATAAATTAATGAATTACGTTTTCGTTCTGTTTGTGTTACCCACTAGTTTTTAAGTTTATTTGGCGGTTTGTGTGGTGCTTAGTGTCTTACTTATTTGAGACATTCGCCATGGTATAAGCATAGTTTTCTTCCAGAATATAAGATTGGGTACTTTGTATGTAATAGGTTCTGCAGGTGAACACTTAATACACATTATTTATTTAATCCTCACGCTATATTGAGTATCACTGTTGTCACCATTTTGCAGGTAGCTGAGGCTAAGAGAACTTAACGCATTTAGAGCCTCAAATATGCAGTGAGACAGCAACCTGTCTCTGCTTTTGGAAACAACTCTTTAATTTGTGCTCTGCCATTCCCCCTCCCCGATAATCTATCTACTGTTGTACCTCAGCGTCAGGGAAGAGAATTTAGCGTCCTGAATTGAAAATGTTCATGGTGTCTTTCAATACAGCAGCATTTATTTTGGAATGTTTAGCTGCTTTTAAAAGCATCCATGAAAGTTTGCCAATTACCCAGAAGATAACAGCATCAAAATACATTTTTAACTCTGAGGAGTGAATTTTTCTCCACTTTCACTACAGGCAGGAACCTGGACAAAGACACAAATTTCCATTTACAGATTACTGTCTAAATTCATCTCTCGTGCATCCCCACGTTTCATTATTCATTCTTCAATTGTAAATTTGTAGGCAGTTTAGGAAAGTGATGAAGATGATTTTGAGATAAAAGACATGATTCACTGAAAGTAATGTAACAAAGGGTCAGGAATTGGGCATGAGAGACAGTGACAATACTCTTTTATTTCATTATATCATTGACTGCTGGCAAAGAAAGTTGGTGATTAATTAAGGCCTTGGTCTTCTTCATCGTGAGGAGATCACACAGCCTGAAACCCATCCTTACACGTGATACAGTATGTGCTTTGCCTCCCTGCTCTTTCGAATTGCACTTTCTTTTATGGAGTTTCTGTTGAGCAATCACTGAACTCTGATATTTTATTCGCTTTTTGAATCAGAGTTTTAATTCCGGGCAGGTGGCTGTTCTTGGCAAGGAAAGGAAGAAGGCGTCCCTTAGTTGCTGCGGCCTTTCTCTGAAGGCCCTAATTGACAAGGAACGCTTTACAGGTAACTGAAGGATTTCCCTTTGTACCAGAAATCTGTAATATCTCTGCCGCTTTCTGCATGCAGATGACAAGCTGCTGCCAGCTTCAGGGCTTCATCTTTTCCAGCTTCAGGGACGTTTGTGATTTCCATCCATTTCGAATTGGTCCAAGCCAGTGAACTAGTCCCATCTCTAGCATTTCTTCAGCCAGACCAATCTGCGCTTATCACAACAGAGTTGCTGGAAGCAATGTGAATTACAAGCTGTTTCTCATGTTTATTGATGGACTGATATTTGGAAAAGCACTAAAAAAAAAAAGATTTCTTTTTTTAATGTTCAGCTCATTTCTCCTGAAACTAAATCACCCCCTCCCAAGTTCTGCTTTCCACACAGAGCTCAGTTTCTGAGCACGAAGCCTCTGGGAGAGGGAACTGAAGTAATTGAACGGGATTAGACAAGCCAGCAGAACAGAGTCACATTCCAGGAGGTGTTTCCAGCATCGAATAGATGAATTGTAATTATTTAAGGATTAGTGCAAGCTTGAGATGAGGTCCATTCTGAATACTCTTCACTGTGTATAAACAAAAGCAAGAAGTAGTAATATAGGCTGTTTAAGCTTCTTTTTATCTTTAATAGATTTCTGTTAGAGCGGTGTGAACTTGAAAAACAGCTGCCACAGTGAGCAAACTCACTCATTGCTTTTCAATAAAACGTTAGGCCAAGGTAAGCCCTCAAGTCTAGGGAGAGAGCTTAATTAAGGCTACTGCCTCTACTGTAATTTACTGGGACAGTGCTTTGCCATATGCCATGGGCAAGGGGAATTGGGCCTATCTCTTCTAAATAAAATTTTTATTTTAGGAGAGTTTTAGATTTATAGAAAAGTTGCAAAGATGGTGCAGAGAATTCCTATACATCCTGAATATAATGTCTCTTATTGTTAATATACCACAAGGGTTCATTTGTTCTAATCAGTGGACAAATACTGATACAGTGACGTTAACCAAACTCCATACATTATTCAGGTTTTCCTTTTTCCATACTGTCCCTTGTCTATGCGAGGACCCCATCCATGGTACTCCATTTAGTCATTGTGTTTCCTTAGCCTCTTTCAGGTGGCCTAGTTCTTCATACTTTTCTCATTTTTTGATTATCTTGACAGTTGTAAAGAGCACTCATCAGGTATTTCCCAGAACGTCCCTCAGTTTGAGTTTAGCTGATGTTTTTCATGTGGTTAGACTGGGATTATGGTTTTTTAGGAGGAAGACCAGAGAAGTAGAGTTCTGCTCTCAACACAGCACTCCGTGCATAGTATAGGATATGTCTTGTCAACATGACTTAGTACTGGTGATGCTAACCTTGTCCACCTGGCTGCCGTCGTCTTTGCAGGGATTCTCCAGAGTAAAGTTCCTTTTGTACTTTGCTTATTCTATACTGTGCTCTTTGGAAGCAAATTACTAGGTGCAGCCCACAGTCACGGGGTGAAGATTTATATTCCACTTTCTTGAGTGGGGAGTGTCTGCGTAAACTGTCTGGGATTCTTCCGCACTGGAAATGTGTCACTCCCCGCTGTGGACTGATTGATTGAGTGAGTGTTTTTGTTTGTATCAATATGGATTCATGGATATTTACTTTATATTTTGGGTTATAATCCCATACTATATTACTAATTTTGTTGGAACTTTGCCATTTGGTATTATTTTAGTTGGCCTTTGTGTCCCTTTGACATACCCTTATATTTGGTTTTTGTTTGTTTTGTCATTTAGTTACTTTCTGGCACTAATAGACATGCCAGAGTAACATTGTATGTTCCTTGTCCCAGCTCCAGAATTAACCATTTCTTAAAGAATCTCAGGTTCCTTTTTTATTGGAGGATGGTATTAGATACAAAGAGCTGGACACTGGATGAACTCATTGCTACTGGGATATCCTTGCGTCCAGAGCTTCTCAGTGGAAAAAGCTGGGAGATATATGTATGTATATCATTATCTCTGTTAAGCTAAATCTGAGTTTATACTGATGTCTCTGATTCCAAACCACTATCGTGTGGTTCACCTTGGTTCAGCCTAGCCTTTCCCCCCTTGCCTTATCTGTAACTTCCAAACACTCCCTCAGTGAGAGTCTAGCTTTCTCCAGCTGACATCCATTTACGTATTTATTCAACCCTGGTACACATTTACAGCAGTTTCAGAATTATTAACCCACACTCCCATGAAAAATAGCTACCGACTAGAGTATACCGCTTACAGGCAGCTCCTTTCTGTCTCTAGTCCACTTGTATTCATTCATTTCCAAATCTTCTCGGGTCAGCGCAGCTTTTCCCTACTTCGTTCCCATTAGTAAGATTATGTCATATATTTGTAATACCATTAAATTCTTTTGTCACAGTCTGCATTCCATCTTGTGATCTCTGTCTCTATTCTAAATGATTTTTATTTTTTTATTTTTTGCATACGTTAAACTTAGTTTGGTAGAGTTCTATGGGTTATGGCAAGTGGTTAGCGTCATGGATCCTCAATTAGAGTACTGTACCAACGCGTCTCACAGTTCTAAAATATCTCCTGTGCTCCTTCCATTTAATGCTCCTCCAAACCCCTATCAACAAATCATCTGTTTGCAGTCTCTCTAGTTTTGTCTTTTCCAGAATGCCGTATACATGGACCCATACTGCACCTGTCTTACTCCTCCAAGCTCTCTCACACTGGCTTCCTTTACTTAGCAATTTGCATTTCAGATTCATTCATGTTTTTGTGTGAATTAATAGCTTGTTCCTTTTGACTACTGCCAAGTATGGACACATCACATGCTATCAAAGGACATCTTGGTTGTTTCCAGTTTTTTGTGGTTATGAGTAAAGTGGCAGGGGTTTTTGTATGGACACACATTTTCAAGTCATTTGGGTTAAAATCTAGGGTGGCAATTACTGGGTTCTGTGTTAAGTCTGTGTTTTGCTTTGTAAGAATGAGCCAAACTATCTTGGAAAGTGGCTGCATCATTTTTCATTCTCTTCAGTAACAAATGAGTATTCATGTTGCTTTTGTTATTACCAGCTTCTTTGTTAGTTGCTATTGTCAGCACTTGTTATTACCAATTTTTTTTTAATTTTAGCAATTTCTGGTAAGTTTATAGTAGTATTTATCACTGTTTTAAGTTGCATTTCTCTAATGTTGAGTAATGTTTATTTGCCTTCTGTGTATCTTTTTTGGTGAGGTGTCTATACAGATATTTTGCCCATTTTTAAGTTGGAGGGTTTTTTTTTCTTTCTGTTAATTGTTGAGTTTTAAGTGGTCTCACTGATGAGCTTAGTGGTCTCTTTTGTATATAGGTCATTGTTTCACATTTTATGTCCCACATGCATCAAAAAATCCTCTGAGATGTTTCTTAATTACAGTATTTTTGGCCCAATTCCAGATCTAATGGATTGACACCTCTTGGAGGCATGGCTCAAAATGCTGTATATCTCACAGATTCTGCAAGTGATTCTCATGTACCCTAACATTCTTGAACTAGTGGTGTGTAATTTGGTAAGCCATTTCAGAGCTGTAAATAGGTATTAATGAGGCTATTCTGAATCACTGGCTTTCAAAAAGAGCTGCACATTTGAATCATCTTGGGAAATTTTTAAGATCCAAATACCCAAGCTGCTCCCTAACCTAATGAATCAGATTCTGTAAGAGTGAGATCCATTCATCATTCTTATTTAAATTTCCCCAAGTAATTCTAACATGCAGGCAGGATTGTGGACCACATTCCAAATTTACGTAGATATTTAACAAGCCCATTCTTTTCACCATATTTATTTTCACCACATAGGTTAAAAAAAAACTACATTTTTCACTTTATTTGTTGAGTTTAAGTGATGTGAAATTAAATATTCATTTATCATTTACAGCATGACAGACATGACAGAGCTGTAACTCACATACTAACTTATGGAAATAGTTAATTTTGATGTTATATAGCATTAAGATCTTTGGAAGTTTTATTGAAGGTCATATACAGGCAGAATTCCTTCTATTATTTTAAGAAGCATAGGGAGAAGCAGCAATAACCTTCAGGTAATCCACTCTAATGTTTGATACTATTATTGCAAAAGTTGCTCTTTAAATAATAAAAAGCCCCTGGACTCAAACTTTTCTCCCTTTATATAAGTGTATGGTCTCATAACTCTTCTTCTGTCTTTTTACTTACAACAATATTTAGCCATTACTGGGGGAAAAAAAAAAGACTAATGAGGTATACACTACACTAGTTAAGTATTATTTAAAGGACCTTTATTAATTATTTATTGCTACAATAAAAATGTGTTGTTTTAGCCCAAATTTAGTGGCCCATACTTATATTACCTTATAGTTTCAGGGGATGAAAAATCAGGAGTGACTTATCTGTGTGGTACTAGATCAGGGTCTCTCTCGTGAATTTGCAGTCAGGGTGTCAGCAGGGCCTGCTCTTATCTGACGGTTGGACTGGGGCTAGAACACTCACTTCCAAGGTGGTTCATTCTCATGGCTATCGGCAGGATGCCGAAGTTCCATGCCACACGGATCTCTCCATAGACTGCCGAGTGTTGTCACATCATGGCAGGTAGCTTCCCTCAGAACAGGTGATCCAAGACAGAGCCAAGAAGGAAGCCACAATGCCTATGTGACCTAATCTTAAAAGTTACACGTTGCCATTTCATCATCTGTTGAAGCAAGTCATTAATTAAGTCCAGCTCACGTTCAAGGGGAGAGGTATTAAACTCCACTTCTTAAAAGGAGTAACATCACATAATTTGTAGATGTATTTTAAAAACCACCATGTCATCCTGTCAATCTTCCTATGAATTATTTTTAAAAATGTGTTGAAACATTAATAACCACATAAGATGTAATGAATTGAAAAGTAAAGAATCATAAACAAATCCTAAATATTACTATAAATAACTTCAAAAGCCTCATACATCAATTTAACATTTATTGAGTGCCTCCTGTGTGTAAGATATTGTGCTGGATTTGACAATAATTGAAAGAAATAAATAAGATCCAGAAATTTAAATTTGGCTGGCATCAAATAGGAGGTGATAGAGAAATAAAAAACTGTACCTACACTTTGGTGCCATACATTCTGTGAGTGATAGGAGGATATATGGGGCATACTTTAAGGACGGAAAGAGGAAAGTAATCATACTAGGGGTTCTGGTTGGGGGCTTGGTCAAGAGAGGCTTCCAAAGACAATGATGGCTGAATGTCTTGAGAGGTGATTTAATAATAATTCATCAGGGTCATGAAAGGAGAAGAGGGGCTTTTTTGGTGATAAAATGGTAAGTGAAAAAGCACAATGTTTCCCGAAAGTCTAAATTATTTCATTCAATCAAAGATTTTGTATCAAAGCACAGAAGGAGATGAATGTCAAAATAAAAATATGGTCAGATCTGTAAATAGACCATGGTAAAGAACTCTACTCTTACTATAAAGTAGCAAATAATCAACTATTTCCAACATTACTGCTACCATAAGTCAAAAATACTGCAGGGAACTCTGATCATTATCACAAAGTAATACTATTCTCATAGTAAGAATAACTTAGAACCAACTATGCTGATCAAATGGTTAATTAAATGAATACATTCTACAAAGAGTATGCTAATAATTATGATCTATTAGATGAATGATTTCTATTTTCATTTTATTCATCTAGATTCAGACTATCCTCCTTATCACAATTTCAAATATATGGAAATCTAAAATATTAAAGCAAACATTATGCCAACAAGAATCTACTTTGAATTTCCTATGATTGTCCCCACTGAATTTGTTCACCTTCCTGGTATTCAGAATATGGAACACATTTTAAAATACTGAATCGCTTATTGTCCCATCATACATTTGGCTAGATGGGCAGGGGGCGTCGGGTGGGGATGTGATGTAAACCAACCCAGCAGGCTGGCATGGGGAAGGGTCCCGAGTGCCAGGGCTTCCATCGGGTGAGCTGCTTCTCAACGCGTTCAGACTAGGAATGAGCCAGGGTGTGAATTCCAAGGGGAAAAATAGGGGAGTCAAAATCAAGGAGATTTAAGCCAAGATCAAGAACCAGGTATAGATAGGATTTGAAGAGGACATTAAAGATAACGATGGAGCTGACCAAGATTGTTCAAAAACTAATTTCAAGAAATAGAGCCGTGCACCTTGAAGTGCACTGGTAGGAATAATAGAGGACCATGATTTCTGTACTATATTTTCCAAATCCTTAAAAAAAAAATGTTATACCTCTCTTTGTTTAATTCTGGGGATCATGAAGGCGGAGGGTATAGTTCAAGTGGTAGAGCACATGCTTAGCATGCAAAAGGTCCTGGGTTCAATCCCCAGCACTTCCTCTAAAAATAAATAATCCTCATTATCTCCCCCACCTCTGCCAAAATAAAATAATTAAATAATACAATAATAAATAATTCTGGGGATCATGACCCAAGATACCTGAATGCCAGTATCCAAAGAAAATGATGCTTTTCTATTTGTGCCTTCATTTACATTTGCTTTCATCAACTTAAAAGAACAGCATTAATTCAAGCAATAACTCGGAAAGAACAGAGAAGAAAAAGACTCATTCAGAAGAGGTGATGATGAAAAAAATTAAAATCGAGATGTGGAGGAACTTGTTAAGAAGTGTCAATTAATGCCTATTTCTTTTCCACTTGTCTTCTTTAAGTGCATGGAGATTGTTTCATTTTCTTGACAGATAGTGCATCTTTGTAATAAAAATGGGAAACTGTGTTCCAGCACCATAAGCAGAGAATGGTTATGATTCATTCCCAGTGAAAAGGAAATTGTGTTGCTTTTTCCAAGGCTCCTCGGAAGTTGGTTGAGCATCAGGTGCATCTGTCTGACTCCTCCAATCACAGATGCACCCTCTTGCTTAGCTTCGTGGAAGCTTTTCTCCTTCCAATATATTCCTGAATCTCTATGTGCATTTTCAAGCAGATGCCATATTTTCTGTCCAGTGTTTCAATTAGGCAAGAGTACAGAAGAGCTTTTTTCGCAGAGAGAGAGAAAGGGAGAAAGAAAGAGAGAACGAGATACGTTCTCAGTTTGGTAGAGGTTGACAAGGAAGATAAAGAGCCATTTTTATGAAAATGCTGATCCTTCCCCTAAGCTTCTGGGCACTATCGTCAGCTCTCACACTGCTACTCGCCAGGCTGTGGTCTTCAACCCCATCAGCACCAAGTGTTTTCCAAAACCATAATGGGAACACACTCAGTATTCTCTTTAAACAGTATTTGAACCAACTCATTCTGATTTGAAATACGTGTCCACTTACCAAAAAGCTGTAGACTTCAAGACCCCCGGTGAAAGATCTGTAGGCTTCATCTGGCTAGGATATAAAGGCATCTGTAAAAGACAAGTAGCAGTGCTGGCAGGGCTTAGTGGTGTGAGATGGGTATCATCTGCTTGCTTTGTTTTCTACTGGGAGGCTTTTTCTTATTGTACACACCTCTTTTCTGAAACTGCAACTCTGCCTTCTTGTAGTTTAAACCTACTGATCTATTTCGGTTTCTACCATGTTATGCAGGAGGTTCTGCATGGCCCGTGAAATACATAGGTTGTTGCTTTAGTTCATTCTGTCCTCAGCACTTACAGTCTTAATAGTGATGCTCTGCAGAACTAGCGAATAAGACATCTCAATCCCCAGTGTGTTCCATTGGGTAATAAGATACATGGAGCATTGACTGTTTCTTTGTTGCTTATTTTTTTTTTGTGTATCAGAGTTAATCCCATGGCAGTTGCTCAGTAAATATTGTCAAGGATTGAAAATATTTTTAAAAATTAAATGTTTAACCCTGGTTGTTTCTATATACCCGCTTTCATGAATTGGGGTCCTGAAGTAAAAGAATTTCTTGCACTGCTCCAATTGTATAAAACACATCAAAACTTTTAACAGAAGGAGAAAAACATTGATTGTCTCTCTTTTGAATGTATCCTTCCTAAGGTATAGAAATAAATATAATTGAATTTTTATTCCTCCTTCAAAACACAGAGTTTATGACCTTTTTTTTTTAAGATACTTCACATTCTTAGACTTACACCACTGCCATTGTTCATCAGAGCCATGGGAACCACACATGAAAGAACAGACTAGGAAGTTTTAAGGGTCATTTTTATTCATAAAAGTCTATGATTATACTATTGAAGAATTAATTGTTTATTTTGTAAAGTGAATAAAATCCAAATCTAACTCAACGTACTAATGTTAGAGATTATTCACATGGCTGTGATGTCATTTCTAATGTTTTCTGTTTTGCTCATTTCAATGTGAATCCACTGGTGGTATCTGCATCAAAGTAAAACGAATTTATTGGAAGTATTATGGAGGCTCTGACAACCAGTAGGAAGCTGAGGGACCAACCTTGGAAATCAGCAGAAGTTAAGAACCAAGAAGCCTAGTGATGATCTTGTGACTGAAACAACGCGGTCAGGGCGTTGGATGGAGGGCTTACTGCTGAATGACCTGCTTTATCACCTCCCCTTTGCTCTGTAGCACCTGAGAGATTAACAGTGTATACATCATAAACCGGCCCCCTCGATCTCAGACAGGAGAGGATTAAATGGTCTGAATTACAACTCAGTCCTTTTATCTTCCAATCTGGGAAGCTTGCAAGAGATGGAACTTTCCCAGCAAGCCCACACACTGGGATGAAGAGGTAATTCCCCCAAAAAGAAAGTGGGGGAGATGAAAGGAGAGACTGAACCTGAGTGACCCCGAAAGAGAAATCTTCACAGTGTTATGAACCAGCTCTACAAGGGATGTGCTCAGTACTTTTGAGCTACACGGACTTATGTTTTCTTCTTGCGTCTACACCTGAAGTACATCCTGTTTGAAAAACTAATCAGGTATCTCTCAGACTTCTAAGACCCTCAGTTTGAGTCACATTCCATTTCATTCTGCCCTAATCCCTAGATGCGTACGGATGGAGCATGCAGGACTCTAGTTTCTCCTTGACTAATGCAAGGAAGGTGAACCTCTGTGTCACCAATTAACTGTTGTATAAGCTAAGCTCCTGGTGGAATAAGATGACTTGTTGAAACAGTGATTTGAAATGGACTAAGCAGCATTCCCCGTAGTCAACATTCAAAATCCCATTATCATCAGGTCTCCAAGGAGTCTTGTGTGATAAATACTGTTGAAACAACAATTTTGTCATTACTGTGAATAGTGTGTTTTCAAGCACGGTTGCACTATTTGAACTTCGGCAGAGATGGTTGTGTCTGAAGGAATATGCTCGTTAATCTTTACAAACAAGTTTTAGGTTTATTTGTTAATACCATTTGATATAAAAAAGAGAATAAGAAGTTGGTTTTGTTAGCATTTTTCCATGAATGCCAATAGATATTTTTCTTGTCTGACTCAATAGTTCATGCCCTGAATTCACAAGAACATTAAAAACACAGCAGTTTCAATGTCCTGATCTCCATTTTGATGGCGCTATGGTTGCCTCTGGAAAAAGTGTTTATTTCTTGAGAACTCTCTTGATATTATCCTACCTGTTAAGCAGTTGGAAGAATAGGTGTTTCACCTTCTGAATAGGTGAGCTCTGGGTTTTCCATACACTTTGTTTGTTTCTTTTTCTTTCTCATATTTGCTTTCTGTTTTGTTTTTCATTAGCTCATTTCTTCTTTCACTTTCTTTTTTTAACTTACTTTTTAATTTTTTTTTTTAATCTTAGGGGAAGGTAATTAGGTTTATTTATTTATTTTGATGGCGGGACTGAGGATTGAACCCAGGACTTCATGTATGCTAAGCGTGCATTCAACCTCTGAGCTATACCTTCCCCCCCCCCTTTTCTCATTTTCTGATTGACTCCTCATGCAATATAATCATCCCATTGTATTTCATTTCTTATTAATTCAGAGCATTCTTGTTCATTTTAAAGATTCCTATGAAACCCATTTGCACTAAATAACCTTTTAAAGATATGGTGTGTCTTTATGAATGAGGAGACTTAATAATAGAAACTCTTAAATATGCAACCTCTAATTCAGAATGACTAACACATTAAATCATATTATCCAGCCATACTGTTGTGCTTTAAGAAATTCTTGACTCTCAGAAGTAACATAATTAATTGAGAGAATTAATTGAGAGAAATAGGACTATACTGTTTCGTTTGGTTGAAACAGAAAAGCACATTTGGGAAACATTTACTGGAATTCAAAGAAGATGGATACAAGTCAATTTTGCCTGTTGTCTGCATTGCTGTTTTATTCTCCAATTGCCAACACACCATAAATTGGTACTAGAATTAGAATTTTGACATATCATTAATCAGAGAAATAAATATGAAACAGCTTGATGAACCCTGGTAGAAGAAACAAAAATTCAAATAGAAAGTCATCCCATATGTGTCATTTCTTGCAGGAGCTTAATATAATTTAGCAAATCATATAATAAATTTCTACAAAGGGCACAAGCTCACTCTTCCTTATTTTTAATGGTTTTTTTTTTTTTTGAGGAGAAAACATTAGTTTAATATTATAACAATGTGCTTTCACATATTTTTGGTGCCATTTCTCATGATCTTCACATCTAACTTCTCCTTAATTTTAATTTTCAGATAGTAGTTTATATCTGAATTGAAAAATGTTCTTCTTCTGAACGTAAAGTATTACTAGAGGATTCTTGTTCAACTGTTTGGGAACTATAACCACTCCAGTGTATTAAGCTGTATGACATACATTGAGCTTCTAATATATCAATAAAGGATAGACTGTGCCTCACTTTGAATGCTTTTTAGGAGACTGTTAAAATTATCCTGGCAAGAGATATTCTTAGCATAGGAAAGACAGTGTGGATGATAAATGGGTTTGAGAGCTGTTTCAGAGCTAAAATCCACAGTCCTGGGGGATGGATTGGATATAGATGGAGAGAGAGAGGAAGACGCCACAGTATGACTCCCAGGTTTGTTTTTGGAGAAATTGAATAGATGTTGGTGCCACTAACAAAGATAAGAAGCACTGAATTGACTTTCCAGACTGTTTGTTCCCACTTTTGTTTTCCTACTCGTTTCCACTTTCTTTATCCTGCCCTCAGCCTCCACCTTTGTTCTAAAAAAGACTCAGAGCTATTCTCCAGTGTCTCAAAGATTATGTCCAGCCTTTACACCTACCCTCTTTTCCAAAATTGTTTATTTTACCTTGCTTCTCTATCTCTTATTTTGGACTAATGTCATGTAGGATTGCCTGGCTAGATTTTTTTTGAATCATCCCAAGTAGCATGCTGTGTTTGGATATTCCAAAATCCCATGCTTTGTAGCCTTATTCATTAGGTATGAAGTTCTGGGTTTAGCCTGCTGGAAAGGAAATCCAGGTCCATCTTTTCTATTCTTCTTGGGGAATTTGTTAAAAACCCCCTTTGTTAACTTCGTCTATTGCCCAATGTAGTCTCTCTACCAAACACAGGGTAAGAATAACTTCACCAGTCTTTATGCTTTCTTCCTAACTGACTGAAGGAAGGTGATTGTTGTTGACGTCATTAGAGTCTTAAGTTAGAGATGCATAAGGCATGTGATAGAACGTATTTTTGTGGGCGATTGAATAATGTCCATAAAGGTATTGTGTCTTAACCCCTGGCACCAGTGAATGCTGCCTCACATGGAATAAGGTTATTTGCAGTTATTATAACCTAAGTGAATGATTTTGAGATGGAGGGGTTATCCTGGGTGATCTCGGGGGGCTTTAAATGTCATCACAAATGTTCAACTAGGAGGGAGGCAGAGGGAGGCTTCAGAGACAGAATTGGAGAAGATAATGTGATCATGGAAGCAGAGCGAGGAGCCGGGCAGCCACCTGCCAAGGAAGGCCAGCAGCTGCCGGAAGCTGCAAGGGGCAAGGCAGGGATTCTCCGCTAGAGCCTCCAGAGGGAGCCCCCCCCCCTGCTGACACCCAGCTATCAGCCTGGTGATACGAACCCCGGATGTCTGGCCTCCAGGCCCGTGAGGGAATGGATACTTGTTGTTTTAAAGAACCACGTGGGTGGGGATTTGTGAACAGCAGTCACAGAAAAATAATTCACGCAGGATAATGTGTATGCCGACAAGCTCTAGAGTCAAACTGTTTCTGTTTGAAAGCTGACTACTCTCTGTAGCTATGATAATTGGGCAAATTATGCCTTTCTGTGTATTTCAGAGATTTCTTTGGGGATAAGTGTATATTAATAGTAGTACCCATCTCACTGAATCGTACGAGAATTTAAGAGCATAATTCATATAATGTGCTAGCGAATAACACACAGATGTTCACTATTCTTATTTACTGAACATTGTTCTGTATTACCAAGGGTAGTTAAGGAGTTGCCATTTGTCAAAGTCTTATAGAAGCTAGCTGATTTAATTGGGATCCGAGATTTTATAACTGTAGAACCAAAATGTAGTTAGGGCTAGAGAGACAAGATGATTTTGGTATCTGGTTCCATAACCTCTTTGGTCTAGAATGACTTCCTTGGTAGCATCAAGGGCAAAGGGAAATAATTATGGACTGAAGCTGCTATAATTGCTGATAACTGAAGTCACTTTATCAGAGTCACAGCAGAGTGGTCAGTTCTGGGAGTAACCCCTAGACAGGAGGTGAAACACCGTGGAATTATAGCAACGCTTCTTACTTACACCGGTGACAGCCACATTAGCAGACCCAGGTAAGTGATGCTCGAGAGGCTGGCAAAGCTCAGAGACCCTGTGAAATGCCTTTGCAGACCAAGATAATGCCTGTCCTTTATGTAAACCTCTTTCAGACCCTATGCCGCGCATCCTGTAAACTTAAAAATCAGTTAGGTTAGATATATTATCCTGTCCCATTCTTTAGTTGATGTGATGTAGCATTTTTAATTCTTCTATTATTAACACGAAGAGGGAGCCTAGTAATTGAGGTAATGGGGAGTGTGTAGGGGAGGGAAAATCTTTCTCTCCTGGTCATAGGTTCCCTGGCTGGAACCCTATCAATTGGACTGATGAAAGACTAATAAGAGAAAAGCACACACATTTATTTAATACAAATTTTATGTGGCACAAGAGCCTTAATGAGGAAATGAAGGTTTGCAGATACAGTTAAGCCTGAACACTTTTATGCTGGCTGAGATCCAGAGTGGGAAGTCAGGGGAAAATGTGAAAATGTGAAAATATCAAAAGAGAATGGGCTCATGGTTGTAAACTGAGGGAAACTTAGTAAGGCCTGTCTGTTCACATTCCTCTCGGTTTCCCTCCATCTTCCAATATAAGGATGCTCTTTTTCTCTGGGCATAGGGAGGGCACCTCTCATATTGTTGCCAATGGATGCAACCGGTGTTCCAGGTTCTTGTCCCACCCCAGAAAGAATTCAGAGACAAGACATAGTGGTTAAAAAAAGTAAAGTGAGGATTTATTAAAGGATGGCTAGTACACTCTCAAGGGGAGAGCGGGCAGGCTCAGGTGAGCGGCTGCCCTGAGTTTCTTTGGCAAGTTATTACATAGGGTGTAAAAATAAATGGGCGGAATATTCATTGGAGAGGGAAGGGTTTGGGGTCATATTCCCTGATTATCATCCCAACTCCACCTTCCCGAAGGGAGGAATTTTTGTCCTTATTTACTCTGAATCGGAAGTGTCATGGCCTCGGTACATGATGGGTACTTCTGATCTGCAAGGCTAATTTTATTGAAATGAGGGCATAATAAGCAAAAGGTTACATTCGGACACTGGAGATTCCTGCCTTTTCTCACCTTTCTTTGTCAGCCTCCAGGCCACTCATTATCCCAAAAGATGGGACCCCTTATCAACCCAAAGGTTCCTGCTTTTCTTTCTCTGCCACGGGACCCCTAGTGCCTCCATAATGTATGTTTTTCTGTATTTGGCCTGTGCCCCTCCTTTCTGCCCAAATCCTGCCATTTGGTCTATGTTCCCCTTTTCTGCTCATATCTAGCTATCTGCCTGCTCTAACAATATGAGGGTCTTCAGGGGAGAGGGCTAGCAGAGTTCAGAAATTCTTTCCTGCACTTGCTATTTTTCAGATTCCTTCAGCTTGAAATATTCAGCATGCCAAGGTGGCATATTTTGGGGTAGCATGTCTTGAACCCCATCAAGGACCATATTTGCAGCTTTTCATTGTGCTTCCTGCTCTAGTCCACCTGGAGCTCTCCACTCGCATCATTCATTCTTCTCTTTAAAAGTGTGTGGACACACTGTAGTCTCGTTTGCACGTCCTCACCTGCCATGATATCTGCCTAGACCTCAGGGCTTTAATTCATTTTGCTTCTACCAAACACATTCAATATCTTAGCTTTTGCTGAAGAATATAATTTATCTCTAATATAAGATTTATTTGTATGTAACTATCTATCTAACATTGAGACTAGTAGAGAGATTAGTAATAGAAAATTTCTGAGCCAAGGCATCTGGTGAAATTCATATATTTTAATACAATGTCTGGTTTAATTAATGGGACATGGAAGTTTTAACCTGTGTTATTTTGCCGTATTACTGACTTGTTTAAATGCCCCTATAACTGTGGTTGAGGGGGCACCCTAACTGTCAATTTCTTCATCTATTAATATGGGTATCATTCTAGTTCAGTGTTTACCAAACCATGAACCACAGAATTAGCTGCACAAATCGTGTTTTTGATGTTTCATGAAAAACACAGTCCATAATCAGGCTTGGCAAATACTTGGATACAGTTAAATGTTTGTTTCCTTCAGGATTCCTCAGAAGACTTTAATATAGTAAATATATCCTGATTTTCGTAGAATTCACTGAACCCCAAATCTATTTGAAAAGAGAAACTTTATTTTGTTTTGTTTTCTCTACACATGATATCTAAGCTTTGCTCAGACTGTATCATTCCTATTTTTTCTTTTTTAATTAGAGAATTAATATGTAACACAATTTCTAGACATTAAATATTACCAATTAATATTTTATTAATGTGTTCCTTGTCTAATTTCTTCAATCAAGTCCTGATGTAAAAATTAACTAAATTTATTTATATCCAATTTCCTTTCCTTCTCATAACCCTTCCCTTCTTTATCACTATTTAACCTGAATTCATTTACTTTAGTAAATTATGTACAGTCCTTTTTTTCAATTTTACCCTTTTCCAAGAATGCACATGAATGCCTACGGGTAGGTCTTACATCAAAAATAATATATTCCTGACCAGGAAGGAAGTGTGACTGAGCATTATTTCATGAGTACAAAGTCATAGCAGATTATTTTTGCAATTTTTGGTGAAGAGATTTAAGGGAAATCTGCCTCATACTTATAAAATTTTAAGAAATGAAAATGGATAATTTTTACTTCAGTCTCCAAGAACCCCCTGGGGCAGGCTCTGTGTGAGGCAGTTGAAAATGTCATTTTTAAGGGTATGAGAATGATAGCTTTTCTTCCATAATTGATCGAACCCAAGGTAGCAATTTTATATATGTAAGCATTTTCTTAGTAGTGGTTTTAGGACTATTTGGGCAGGCAAAAAGAAAAAATCACCATGTAAAGGCAATTTCTGATTTTAGAGAAAGAGTATAAAAAGGGGGGGGGGAGTATAAAAGTCTAACCCACTCCAAATATAACCCACTCCTAGTTAAGAAGAAAGATTATTCTCTCCCTAAAATCTTTATGTTACTGTAGAAAGAAGGATGGAAAAGATTGAAGCCGTTTCATGGTTATATGTAGCATTTTGTCTCCTTTTCTAATCTTACAAAGGGGATGTTTTGATAACACTTGAATTCATGGGTCCAAAAATGGTTTATAGCCACAAAATACCTTAGCCACAATACGAAGGGTTTATTGCAGGAGTTCCACCAGTTCAATGATGCTGACACTAGTCTATGGTCACATATTTACAGAGAATGCATAGATGCTAAGGGGCACCAGGGGGCCGAGAAAAATACAAGATACAGTCCTTGATCAAAGAGGAAAGCTGTGTCCTCATTAGCCACTGCCTGCTTGCTCTCATGTCTGTCTTTGAAGACCCCTAATCTGCTAGGTAAGGCCTTTTGTGACTCCTTCGCACCCACTTCCAATCTATAGGTACCTCTAGCCCTGGAGGGCCTGAGGTCATCCTTGTGTTTTTTTGATCCCCCTTAAAGTTCAGGAAAAACAGTGAGACTTTTCGATTAGAAGAAATCAACCATTTTAATTTTTTTCTTCTTGTCTTTGTTAACTCTGAGACAAGTTCTCTTAGTTACCTCTTTCGTGCAAAACCAGTGTGGTGACAGAGAAAGTGGCAGAGGAATATCAAGGCTACCTTCCACCTGTTTAAAAATGTAATCATTGAAATGTTTTGTTTATTTTTTTTTAAAAATAGTAAATTCGACAACTGTCGTCTCCTTTTTCCCCCTACAAGTTCATGCTAACTTTAAATATGAAAGTAAAAAATTATCACTTGATAGCAGATTTCTTTTATGTAGGATGAGTTACTTTTTGTTAAATGAGTAACTCTCCCAAAATTTAATTTTATGATTTTTTGGGATGAGACCATGAGTAATTTTTATTTTCCTTTAATTCTATTTTTTATTTGCTAATGTTTTTAAAAAAATAAATGTTACTTACAGTGGAAACAATACAAAAATAGGCACTGTAAGATAAACTGCTAATCTGGGTTTTTCAGAGAAAGAACCAAAGCACAGTTTGCCATCATATTTTTATAAGAACTCTTTGCAAAAGTGTAAATAACCCTTTCCCTGAAGTTTAAAATGTATCTTGAGGTTAGTGTTCCAGGTTTCAACTTGTAGCAGTAACTTTTGTAATTCCTGTAACCTTTGTCCTTGGCACATTGTTCACATTTCTTTTGGTTCCTTTCTACAATTAAGTGACAGAATTTGCAATCTTGATATTCTCCTGTAAATTAATTAGACAGTTAAATGAAGGCCAAGCAAAGCAGGACACAAAGCCCCTTCTCACTGTTTAAGGGGAAGGGGCCTTGGTCCTCACCAAAGCTCTCCTTTCAAGGGTCTACAGTTTGGGTTCAGGTCTGCTGCATAGAAGAGGAATATACTGCCTTGTTCCTTCTCTTTATTAAAATGTTGAATTTCTGTTTGACTGGTTATTGCCTAGAGCCTTGAAGAAGCCTCAGGAAGTTAACTTACCTCTCCCTGGAATGCTTTAGTTCAGCCAGGCCCTAGGCACGAAGGCATCTGTTGAGGGACCCTGTTGGAATCCTTTGGGTATAAAGAAAGAAGTTAACATCTACATTACTCGAAGGCAGTATTTTGTAAAATGTGGTTCTTGAAACATCTGCAACAGAATAATCAGGGGAAGCTGCTAAAAAGGCAGATGCCTTGGCTCTACCCCAAAACAATTAAGTAAAAATATATTTGAAGGTGGAGATCAAGTGAAACCATTTTTATAAATGCCTCAAAGACTTCTTTTGACATTTAAGATTTTAGAAGCAGTGGTGTAAACTTTTATTGATTCTAAGCAGGAGCCAATAAAACCTTGTGTAACTGGCTTCAGAGCACAGAACTAGAGTATTTTGACTCCCTATATATTCCTTTTCTCTCATAATTATCTAATTTAATTCAAAATTTGCTTCTCTCGTGATGGCTTTAATCAGGTTGACACTTTTCTTTCTCTGCTTCTGGGGGCACTGATATGAGTAGAACTATAATCCTAATAATTTTCCATCAAGATGAACCAACAGTAGATATTTAAATGCATCAATCTTTTCTTCCTTTGGCTTTCCCTTTCTCTCTAACCCAAGAAAAAATAGAAGAAATAATTATTAAGTTCCTTATCTATATTGTGCAATTTGATACCATCCTCCAAACAACTACATTTGGTATGAAGTCTTTCAAGAAACTTTCCATTGTAAGTAACAGAGAATCCCATTTTGTGGCTTCAACAGTAAATGGAATTGACTAAAATATATAGAGGTAGGAAAAATGGACTGCAGGTGAGGCTTGATCCAGTGACACAGTAAAATCTTCAAAGAAACCTGATACTAGACATTATTCACCCTAATATTAGCTCCTTTCCTCTAGAGGACAACATTCAGAAGACTGTAGTGGCTATATTTTTTCTTGTTCACATACAGAAAGAAGAGGCTATCAATCTAGGTAGATTTCATAAACGTATGAGAAATTATTTTCCCAGAAGCTCTAAGCACGTATCTTCTTGCACCTGATTTACCTTACAATTTAGTCAACTACACATCTCTGAAATAATCACTGGATATTGAGGAGAATTACATTAGGCCAATCAGCTTCTTTCCTGGAGTGTGAGGCATAGATAGCTAGCTATTCCTAAGGTATATGGAGAGGTGAATGCCAAAAAGGGAAGTCAAAATGAAAATAGTAATACAATTTTATTATTTCATACAATAGTATTTTAGTATAATAGTATTTTACTATTTCATACAATAGTAAAAGTCCAGAAAACTGTGCCATCTGATTCTTGCTGTCACTACCAACATTTCCTTTAGCAAAGACTGTAAGTTCTTTCCCTGCCCCAAGTTGTTGACTTAGAGTGGGATTCAGGTCTGCTTTGGTTTTCTCTTCCACTTTCAGAGCACAGGACATCAGGAAGAATATTCTAAATCAGGCAAACCAGAAGAATGGGTGGAATTTTACGATGGAGGGAAAAATATACAGCGGTTGTCCTGTTAGTATTAGGAACAGGATTAGGAAAGTGTAAGCTAGAAATCATAAGTGTAAAGAATATTACCTAAGGGCTCTTTGTAAAGAGCATTAAGGATCTTCAGGATTTAAAGGCAAAGGACTGTAGACTGAACATCTGCCAGCCTAGGTCTTGTTTAGCAGCAAGAAATAAAGAAACATTAAAGGGAGATATAGTATTTGTCGCATATGCACTGTGACAGGGCGTTCAAAAGGTAAATTAAACTGTGCCCAAGTGTTTGTCACTCATTACTGAAAAATTAATTCATCTTCTATTCAGGGGACCTGCTGAGTTGAAATTAGGATCATTTAATTTCATTTCCAAATCCTGAGCCAAAATTCCATTGGCCCAGCTAGGGTTTAATGCACACCCATTGACAAGTCAGCCCATGGTATCTGCGGAGGTAACTTTAATTTCTCTAGTTTGGGCCACATGCCCATTCGTAGAACAATAAACCATGTCCAGTTTCTCAGCATCCCACTGCAAAAGCATGGCTGCTCCACATGAACTAAGTACGTGGAAGTGGGAGGAAAGCATTTCTGAGAAATTTGCAGGAGAGGATAAAACTGGGCAGATAAAAACGTAGGTGTCTATAAGGATCCATTTTGAAAATGCGTTCTCTGTTCCTATCTCGGACAATCTGAGCACCCAATAGTGATGAATTAAAAATAATTGAATAGTTGGGGAGGGTATAGCTCCAGTGGTAGAGCTCATGCTTAGCATGCACGAGGTTCTGGGTTCAATCCCCAGTACCTCCTCTAAAAATAAATCAACCTAATTACCTCTCTCCCTTCCCCCACCAAAAAAAAAATTAAACAATACAATAATAAATAAATAAAATATTTTTAAATAATTGAATTACTTAAATATTAATGAAGCCACATTGAGATAAGTAAATAAAATAGGATTTCTTTCCATAAGTAGAATGCCTAATAATACATCTAGAAAGCCTTATGGACCTAGAGAATAATGAATGTCTGCTAATGATTCTCATTAATTATAATGGGAACATGGAATTATAATGTATTGCCTAGGTATTCAATCTGGGGTGGCTTGAGGGAGACTCAGGAAGAGTTGTAGGAATAGAAAAAAATTGCTGGAAAAATCTATAAGCTTCTGGCTTGTCATTTAAAAGCTGGATACAAAGGAAATTAACACCTAAAAACATTTTTTCAAATAGCATAAACTAACAGTTTTATTTTAAGAAATTCTGTTATAGTGGAAACTGTGTTACTCCAGGTGTTGATAATTTTAATATTTTTAATATTCAAAATTTGCTGCCATCTTTTAAGTCAGAACTTGTGAGAATGAAAATGGGCCTAAGGAACTTGGCTTGTGATTGGGCTATTGTCACTAATTAAAAAAGTCATATATTATTGTAATATTTTATGTTTTTAAAAAAATAAACTAGTTTTATATTTTTCATATAAATGTAGAGATTATATTTAATGCAACTATTCAAACACTAATTACCTATTTTAACATGGATTAGAATAGGTATTGTTTGCAAAGAAGGGTGGTCCAAACTAAGTAATGGTCCAAAGTCAAAGTAAATCAGATGCCCAGAGAAGTGAAGGAAGTTAACCTCGAAGGAGCCTGTGCTGAAGGTTTCTCTTAAAATATTCTTTCTTATTCCATTTTCACTCCCTTACCCCTTATTAATGGATCTCCTTGAAAATAGCAGATGCAGGAGAAAACAGTAATATTTTAAAGCTGAGAAAACTTGATAAAATATTAAGCAGAAGAGAACTAGGAGGTTCTGGCTAAAATTATAGTTTGTACTCTGTAACTTTTTTTTTCCCCTGTGCTACATCTAAAGTTCCTTTGCATTACTTAGCTGGTTGACTAGGGCAGGCATTTGCTAAATAGTGCCCTTGGGGCTTGAATGAGTTAATAGAGATATCTGAAGTAAAGAACATAGTACAAATTAGCTTATTCTGAAACACAATCTTTAATAAACCGTCTCTCTTGTGTAAAGCATTTTAGGCAGGCTCTTCCTGACACTTTTTTGCAGATTTCATTAAAGGAGGAAACAGCTCCCTTCTTTCCATTCTCCTTGCCCTCCTCTTTCTCTGGTTAGTTTCATGGCTGTGATTTCGGCATTTATTTGTTAATAACAAAAGAAGGTATAGCTAAAGATCAACATTTAAATCTACATTGGAGGTGAGGGTAGAGCCCGTGGGGAAAGAATATTGTCACTTCAGGGCCATCTCCACCCCCACCCCCCCAAAAAAAATGAGAGAGAGAGAGAAAGGACGAAGAAAGGAAGAAAAGGAGAGAAGGAGAGAAAGAGAAAAGAAAACAATGAAAAACGTATTTTTGAAATTACTGTTTGTAAGAGGTAAGGAATCTCCTCTTAAAAAGCATTGTATAGGGACCCAAAATTCTGTTTTTTTGTTCTTGTTTTGCCAACCTCTTTTATATATATATAAAATCTATAGGTATATATACATATATAGAAGGTACATTCACTTCTATATATGTATATATACCTATAGATTAAAAGAATCATAATTTTAAATTAATAAATTATAAATCTGTGTTTATATATATGTGTGTGTGTGTATATATATATATATATATATATATATATATACACACACTTGTATGTATATATAACTTTAGAAAAAATTATCAAATGGCATTCTAAAGTAAAACAGGACCTCAATACCAAAGGAAAAATTAGAATTCAGATAAGACATTGTTTCTAAATGTTATAAAAATTAGCAACAAATATGATACTGTGCTCCTTGGCCATCAAAGCACGGAGGGAAATCTAATCAGTCACTTAAATGTCATTTCTCACAGGCTGAACAAAGCTTTTTCTTGGCTTGAAAGAAAATTTATTTCCCACTCAGCTTCATAGCTAGGACACTGCAGTTGAGTGAGAAAGAAGACAGTCCTCAATAGTATTTACACAACAAATGAATGAATTCATAATGCTTTTCATGTTAGTGTCTCTCAATGTAAAGAGAGTTAATCATGTCAGACATGAAATGGCCCCAAATTAAAAGTTATGCCTCTTAATAACAAAAGTGTCTTATACTAGTTTTTGCAATCCTGTGGAAGGCGTTATTTAAATGTCACTCCTGTAAATGGTTCTTAAAATTCCCATATTTCACAGAATTTCTATGTATATATAATATATATAATATATATGATTTCATAGAAAATAGTAAGTTTCATTGAATATAAATATATACATATGTATAGCTCATGTTCTATGAAATATCTGTATACTATATATATGTACATTTACTATGAAATAAGAGATTTTCCTTTTAGAACTTTGTGTGTGTGTGTGTGTGTGTGTATATATATATATATGGAGAGAGAGAGAGAAGATGGTTATATATACTTTAAGATCTATGAAATTACGATTTTTCTGTCAGTCTGTGGTGTACTGGATTTGATAAAATATGGTACTTTTTTTTTTAACAAAATGACCTTTCTCCATAAGACCCTATATAGTTTAAACAGCCCTGGTGAAAATGTTATATTGATGTGTTGATTTGCAGTTTTCATACAGAAGATAATTAATTGCTCCTTGGAGGTTTGGGTTTGAGAAGAATTTCTGTGAATAAATTAATCTTGTGCACCTTTTATTCTTGCAGAGGAAGGAGTGTCTGAGGTCAGGACAAACTCTAGCATTACAAACAAGATGTATTTCCTTGGATATGATTGCTTCCTTCAAGAAAATGATTAGAGAGATTAACATGCAAATAACAGACTAAGCCAGCTCTTATAAAGGGAAGAAATAAAAGCTCCCTATACATTTTGAAAATCAGTGGGACCAAAATCTATTTCTATAAACGTCACTTAGTTTTATGATAATCAGAATACATTGTTTGGAGAAAAATATTAATTTAGGTAGGTCTGAAGAGTTGTCACCCACTTAATTAATCCCATCTGCTATTTTTACTGTCAGAACGGCAGCAATCTGTTTGCCAGGAATTCAAAACCAGAAAAAAAGGCCCCAGGAGCCCCACTAACAATCTTTGTCTACAACATCTTTCACCTAATATACATGAATTCCAATTTGAAAAGGTGACAAAGAAAAAAAAAATTACCAGAATAATCTGCTTTTATTTCACTTGTGTTCATGGAAATTTAGAAAATTAACTTTAAATATCATGACATTCAAAAAAACCAAACTGTGAAATTGCAAGGGGGAAAAAAAAAAAAAGGAGGGTGTGGGAATATGATTAAAAAATTTTACCTTTGTTCCTAAAATAAAATGTGGTTTTTGCTTGCAATTAAAATGTGTACTTTATTACTTATAATATTCTCCTTGATTGCTTCTGACTAAAATTGTTCCTTGCTCTTCATTCTGTTGTGTTAACTTTGGAGGAGGACTTGAAAGTTGGTTTCTTCATAACTAATTTACCTAGTCTTTCTTCTTTAGATAATACTGTATTATGGGAGGCCTAATCTTAGACTTGTTATTGAGAAGTCACTCATACGTGACACTGTAATGTGAATAATTACGTGCATTATGAATTTCCCAAATAGACATATGGTATCTTGTTTTCCCCAGTGAGTTTATCACTCAGGTGCTTAAGGAAGTGCATTAACTCTTCAAGACACCCATTTCCCTAAGCATTTAGATTATGCCAGCGCATAGAACATAAGTAAACTGAGATACTTATCAGTAGATAAAACTGGGTACGTCTGTTTTATGGAGCCATGTGGCCACTGAACCCCTGTATCAGATTTATCATTAAAAACATCCATTTTCCTTTCACATTTCCACGAGTGGAAAGGCTACTGTAAAAGTCATCAGGAAATGACTAACCACCACATGCTATTTTTTTTTCTTTTTTTGTCCATACAGAACAGATTTAATTTATTACTGACATTGGTTTAAGGAACAGTCAAGGTCATTGGCCCTTGAATTATAATATAGTTGGCCCACATTCTGTATACATTTTGTAGTGGCATTAACATATATGATGAGGCTCTGTCCATCACTAAAATCCAAAAAGATATATCTTTTGTTTCTTAAAGTATAATTGACATATAACATTATATTAGTTTCTGATATACAACATAATGATTCAATATTTGTATATATTGTGAAATGATCACCACAATACATCTAGTTTATATCTGTCACCATACGGTTACAGAATTTTTTTCTTGCAATGAGAACTTTTAAAATCTACTCTCTTAGCAACTTTCAAATATGTAATAGAGTATTATTAACTATAGTCACCATGCTGTACATTATATTCCCATGACTTAGTTATCTCATACCTGAAAGTTGGTACCTTTTGATTCCCTTCAGCCATTTTTCACACCCCCTCCCATCCTCACCCCTGGCAACCACCAGTCCCTTCTCTGTATCTATGAGCTTGTTTTTTTCTTTGTTTCTTTATTTGTTTGTTTAGATTCCAAATGTAAATGAGATTATATGGTATTTGTCTTTCTCTAACTTATTTTACTTAGCATAGTGTCCTCAAGATCCATCCAAGTTATTGCAAATGGTAAGATGTCTTTTTATGGCTGAATAGTATTCCACCATGTGTGCACATAGTGTGTGTGTGTGTATGCACTTCTTTATGCATTCATCTGTCAATGGACACCAGTTATTTCCATATCTTGGCAATTGTAAATAGTGCTGCTATGAACATTGGGGGCATGGATCTTTCTGTTCTTAATTTTTTTCATTTTTATTTTGTATATATATATTTTTATTGAAATATAGTCAGTTTATAATGTGTCAATTTCTGGCGTAGCGCATAAATAATGCTTCAGTCATACATGAACATACATATATTCATTTTTATATTTTCACCATAAGTTACTACAAGATATTGAATATAGTTCCCTGTGCTGTACAGTATGAACTTGTTGTTTATCTATTTTATATATATTAGTACCTGCAAATCTCAAACTCCCAATTTATCCCTTTCCAACCCCTTCCCCCTGATAACCATAAGTTTGTTTTCTATGCCTGTAAGTCTCTTTCTGTCTAGTAAATAAGTTCATTTGCCTTTTTTTAATTCCACATATAACATGCTATCTTTAATTCTTATTTTATTTCATCCCGTAGCCTGACACTTAATTACTCCTTTTTCTATTAAAGCTGATTATAATCTTACCTTTATGATTAGATCTTCTCTTTCATAAACATCTCCTCCAATCCTTGTATCTTTCTCCTTTATGCATTCTCTTAGAGGGGTCTTATTCACAGGTACGGTCCGAACTGTCCACTCTTCTAGTGTGTGTCTAGGTATCACATTGTATTTTGATCTACTAGAATCCTCTCCCTTAGATGCATTTTAGCTTTACCCCACCTCAACCTATCACACTGTTTTTATCCTCAAACTCGATCTTCTAACCTATGTTATTATTATCATTATTATTAAACTAACAGTGTCCTCATTAGCTGTGTCCAGTCAGTTGAAAACCTCAGTCATTCCCCTTTCTTCATTATGCAGTATTCATTGTTTAGGAAGTCATGATGTCTGCCTGGAAATGTAAGTTCTTTGAGGATAAAAACCAATAATAACCACATTGTTTGCTCAGTATTAGCTCAGTTCCGAGTTTATATTAGGTACACAACAAATGCTTGTCGATGTGGATACAATTCCAAAGAATTATTAAACATAATCCGTATTATTTAGTTACATTGGTGTTTTATTGTTAGAATTTTGCTTGGCATTGTTAACTGGGTGGCAGGATTTTAAATTGTTTTTTTAAAAAACCATTTTCGTGGTCCTAGCTGTTGAAATAGGATTTTGCCTTCTCCCATTCGCCCACATGTAGGGAAAACCTGTAACACCTAGTATTTTTATACATCCATTTAAGAAAAAGGTAGATTATATCCCCATAAAGCCTTTAATTCATCTGATTCTAGCCATTCTTCTAATGTTTACTGATCTATCAGTTTGTTGATGATGTGGATCTCCTGACAGGCCACAAATGCAGTGATGTGATTTTAAGGAAAATGTATTCATTCAACACATATCTGTTTGGACTTCCATAAGGAACTGTCCTAGACACTTTGGTACATTGATAAACAAAACAATGACTCTTACTCTCAAGAAACTGAAATCCTAGTGGGGGAAAAAAAAACAGACAATAAGCAATAATCATAATAAGAAAAATACATACTGTATAAATATATAAATAAATATAAATAAATATATATATATATATTTATATATATATATATATGCTAAATTACAAAAGAAAGGGAGAATAGAGCTAGGCAGATGGTGGATCTGTGAGGGGTACTGCCGAAGTTTTAAAGAAGAAGGGAGAGAGGAAACAAATGAAAACCTTGGACCTTCCTCCAGAAATGGTGCCTGAGGAAGATAGATTACAGTCCTTTCTCCTTTTCTCCTTGGGGGTTGTATTTCTTTTTTTCTTTTGTTCCCAATCAACTCCCAGCCTAAGTGGTGTGATAGAAAATCTAATGCACTGAAGAAATAAGCTCTGAAATAGCCAATGAAAGAAGCCATTCCTAAAGAGAGAAGAGTTAATGAAGAATTTTTAACAGCCTATCGACTCAGCTTCACTCTGTTACCATTTAAATGGCCTCAAATGGGATGTGAAGCTTAACATATCACGGAATAGCATGTAGTTTCTGGTGGCTGCAAACATTTTCTCATTAATCCTGGTTGCCGGATACATCAGCAAGACCAAGACGTTTGGAGAGAGTCTACAGCCTCGCCTCAAATTTCTGTCTTTTCTTTTAAAGATGGAGTTTAAGAGAATTAAGCAAAAAGTACAAGTATGGCCACTTTCCTTATTACTGCTATTAAAAATAAATGTTACATAAAGTGATTAATATCCTGTCAACCTTGATGGATATGTCTAGACCCAGTGTTCTGTGTCCAACAAAAAATATTTTTAAAACTCATAGGTAACTTGTATCTTGTAACTCACAGACTTGTATTTTGCTGTATTACATGCTCATGTGATGTCTTAAAAGTTCACATTTCCTTAGTTTCACGTTCTTATCTTAAGTCATGTAATACAACCATAGTTCGAAACATGCTATTTTGCTTATAGTGTATTGGCAGTTAAAAGTTTTTTTTTTTTCAATTATGACTCTACATTGTATATATCTGCATGTCTTCCTCACAGAGGCTCTACATGTCTGTGACTCTTTTGCAAGATGCTAACTTGGACAAAGTTTTTTTTTTCTTTCATTGACAGATATTTACAAAATATCTATAATAAAATGTACATATTTCCTGTTTATTAATTCATAAATGTTCATAGGTACACAAATCTTCAATTCCTCAACATTTTGACTAAACGCTCCTCCACTCTGTGATTAGGGTGAACAGATACCCAGAGCTGCCCAGGATAGTTCCGGTTTATGCCTGGGATCTCAGCCTACTACTAGTAATTCTTCCTTGCACTCAGGAAAGCATCCCTACTTGTATATTAAGTTAAATGGTCACCACACCCATGACTGGTCTGAAACCTGGCTGGCATTAAGGACATCACTCTTTAATGTGACTTCCAAGACATGACTTGTCTGCTCTTCTAACCTTCTGGAACATCCCCACTCCTTTAAGAATTATTGCCATCATCTGCTGTCTCTCCATCACTGTCATGGACATTTCTCTTCATTGGTTGAAGCCTTTTGCAATTGATCTTACTCTCCATCCTAACCCAGCTCACACCTTTTTTGTACCCCATGATTTTGAACAGCCAAACATTGTGATGTCTCAGTTCTTTTCCATGTTCATCTCTGTTAATTTTCACCTCTATCCAGTTTCATATCCATAACTGTTCCCTAGATCTTGTCTGATTTACCATTGAAATCTGATATCCAAACATTCTTTTTTTCTGACCGAGCCTCCTATTTTTACGTTCCCTTAGCTTCCTTATTAATTACTTGCCCTAAATCTATTCTTTAACCCCATCCATACCTTGAAGATTCGACCTCTTAACTGTCACATCTTCAGTCTTTCATTCATCTCCCTGGGCCTTAGTTTCTTCCCTGTTTAGAATATTTTCCCTTTTATATACACTTGATTTTCTTTTTGCTCTATTCCCCTAAAAGAACATAAAACTTGATAGAACAGGATTTTTTATGTTTTGTTTTCTGCTATCTCTCTAGCACCTACAAGGACACCTAGCATACAGTAGGTCCTCAACAAATATTTGTTGAATGAATGTTGAAATCAGTTAGACTGTAATTTAAATGTCAACTCAGCAATACCTACTTTAATGACCCAGACTCAAAGAGCTTCCACTTCATCTCATTTATACTCTAGAACTATCCCTGTTGCATGTTGCTCATAGCAAGGAGAAGCTCCAGAAATATACTTGCTTATTACTCATACATTTTTTTTTTTTATCTTGAAGGCAGGAAGTCACTCTGTCTTGTCCACTACTCCATGCCTAGTACCTAAAGTATTGTGTAGGGTATTACAGGCCTTCAGTAAATTACTTGTTCATTTACTAACTTTTCCATCCAATGTGGGTGGTAACAGCATGTAGTTCACAGGGCTGTTGTAAGGATCGATGATACCATATATCAGGAGCTTTCTACATTGCTTGGCAGCCAGCACGTCATTTGTAGCTGTTTTCGTTACGCCGCTCAAAGCAGCAGCCAGAGTGGTCTCTCAAAAGCCAATCGATCACGTTGTCTACTTCACTATTTCAGATGGTCAGCCACCGACTTGAAGATGATGATCAAACTCCTTAACCTCGCACAGAAGAACATCTGTTATCTGTCCTTTGCTGACCGCTCTTGCCTCATCCCATGCCGTGTTCCAGCCACCTGCAGGGCCACGTTCTCACCCTGCTGAGTAACACGCAGAACCCCATCATCTACAGTCTCCTTCCTAGGCTTCTGCCTGGAGCTTTGGTGCCACCATGTTGTGCCCTGGCCCACGCCTCGATAGTCTGTCACAGGCTTCCATCAACACATCAACCGCCTAAGCAGCACCCACACTGTTTACTTCTCCTTCCCTCCTTGTACCATCCCTGAGACATAGATATCGTTTCTAATCCCCATTCCCCATGTGCACAGTAGATTCTAGCCTTCCATGCCTGTTCAGGGACGTTGCTCACTAGCTTTCACTTTCTTACATTATTACTTTTAATTCTCCAAAGAATAATCTATTCATAACAGGCTGCTTTTAGTCCCACTTTTGATGAAAACTTTTCTTATCTCTACCCCCTCCCACCAACTGAAAAATCCTCTTCTATGCTCTACTGGCAGTAAAACTTCTTGAAAAATACTTTTTTACTCAAAGTTTTAAAGCCTACCTCAGTCTGGTTTTCATCCTGCCACACCTTCATAAATTACCGTGACCAGGTCATCTGTAAACTTCTGTGTTGCCAAATGGTTGATGCTTTTTTTTTTAATTTGGAAATAATTTCAAACTTACAAAAGTTCTAACGGTAACAATAGTGCAAAGCATACCATAAATCCTTTGCTTATGTTCTCTGACTGCTAACTTTTTATCCCGTTTGCCTCCTGTCTCTCTGTCTCATCCTTCACCCACTGTCCCTATTCCCCACCACACACAGACACACACATGCATCCATCCCGTAATTTTTTCTCCGACGCATTAGAGGTTATGTTACATATATACATATATCATCAATGGCCCGTTAATCCTAAATACTTCATTGCATATTTCCTAAGAAAAGAAATGTTTTCTTGTATTACCACAGCGTAGTTATCCTCTTCATATATTTATATAAAATCATAATTTTATCTAATCTGACATTCATACTCCAAATTTATCAACAGATCATGTCTGTACCTCCCCCATCTCCATCCCCTGCCACTGCCCAAGTACAGGATCTAGACTAGAGTGAGTGAGTCCATGTCACTATCATCTCTCTTTAGCCTACTTATTCTGAAACATTTCCATAAGTTTATGTCTTTCATGGCATGGATATTTCTTAAAAATCAAATATATCCTGCCACACATGATTTTTGTTAATAAAAAACAACATTCCTTCCTTTTGGTTGAAATAAATAATACCGCGTTCATCACTCAGCATCACATCTGGAGGCACGCGACGTCCATCTGTCCCTCATTGGTTATTTTAATTTTGCTCACACATTCAAAGTGTCATCAGATTTCTCCATTTCATGATTACTGTTATTATTTTTTTCTCCCACCAACTAATAAACAGTCTGTGAAGAGAAACGTTAATGGAAATTTATGAATTTTTCCTGTTCTCCTTCAAAATTTTCCCCCAGACTCAGCATCCATGATAATGTTGCCTGATTCAAGCTTTACCATGATTGTTGCAAAATGATGTTTTCCCAACTTCGTCCTTCTTTCCGCATTTACCAGTCATCCTTCAGCATTTTACTGTAAGGAAGTTCTCTTCCTACTCTCTCATTTATCGATCTATTTATTATTAGGTATTAGGGACTCAGGATTTCTTATGTCTTGTTGGCTTACAGTCCATTACTATACCATCACTTTGGTGCTAACAGTATCTGATTTTAGCCATGGGGAACCCCTTCAGTCTAGCTCCTGAGTTCTTGTGATACGACCTCATCATTTTTTAAGCACATCCTTGCTTTCTGGCAGAACATGATGTTCCAGGTTCATTTTGTCCCTACCCGGCACTGCCTTTGGAATCAGCCATTTCTCTTAGCAGCTCTGGTTCCCTGTGGTGGGGTCTGAGGGTAGTGATCAAGTTTCGGGGACAAGATGTGTTCATTGCTACTGAGGCATCTTGGCTTCTTAGCCCTTTTAGCAGTCAGGGCAAGGAAATACATGCGTGCATATACATATATGCTTACACGTACGAATATTTCTACTTATACACATGCATACCTACATATACATGTGCATGTCAACATTAATTGACACATACATACATATGTTAGAAATTACGTATTCACAGCTATACCTTTAATCCCAAACCAGTCTCACAGGGCGCTTTCTTCCTTTACCCTATTTCTTATATGTCTTTCCAGTCTCCCTATAGAATCCTGGCTTCCTACAGCCTCAACACATTTACTCTTTTGCTCAATCATATAATACATCTAAACTAGTAGATGTAATTCAGGATTCTAAAATTGTTTTGGAATTTTTATGTGCAAACCACTACAATAAGCAAAGCTACTAAAAAAAAAAATAAGTTTAGACTTCCACCTGGGCTCCTCATACAGAAAGTATGTAGATTAATACTGTGGTCCTTAGTTATTGGAATTAGGACTTCTCCCTCCCTCCCTCCCTCCCTCCGTCCTTCTTTCCTTCTTTCCTTCCTTCCATCCTTTCTCTCTGTGTGATTATATTTTATCTGCCATAAAATTAGATTCTTTTGATTTTCTCCTAGTTTTAAAACAGTTCACCCTCCCCATTCTTATTGGAAGCAAACAATAAAGTTTAATTTTTAAAGTATAGACTATTAACGTAACTTCCAAAAGATACATAATACTTTCTGTCACAGAAATATTATGCCTGCCCTGCCGCTTGCACCACATGCCCTACCTCTTGTAGATAACCAACGACCGTGTCTTTTTTGGCTTGCTTTCTTTGCTGCATTTTATAACGAAAAGTAAATATATTTTTTTCTAATGAAAAGTAAATATATAAATATGAATATATATATATATATATATATATATATATATATATACACATATATAAAACTTTTCTCTCTTTCTTACACAAAATGTAACATACTACATGCTTCTTGTACTTTTTCCCACTTAAATTATCTTCTGGAAGTTACTCCATATGATTCATGGAAATACTTTTCATTCGTGGTTATAGCTGCGAAGTACTCCATGATTTATTTCAAATACCTTAGTTTATTAAACCAATCTCTTATACTTGAAAATCTGAGTACTCAACAGTATTTTGTAATCACAAATACTGCAGTGGATAACTCCTGTTTGTACATATTTGTATATTTGGAAGTGAATCTTCAGGATAAATTGCTGGAAATAGAATTACTGGATTGAAGAGTAGTTGTGGTTGTGGTATTTTGCTGGATATTGCCAAATTCATCCTACAGAAGTCAGGCCATTTACATTTCCATCACCGATGTATGAAAGGGCCTATTTCCCCCCAGTCCTGCCAACAGAGGTTATTGTCAATGTTTTAAATTTTTGCCAATCTGATGCAAGAGAAATGGTTCCTCGGAGTCCCTGAATTTGCATTTATCTTATTCTAAATGATATTGAATATTTGTTCATAGGTCTAATGGCCATTTTTACATCTCTTTTTGTGAATAGTGTGTTCATATATTTTGTTCATTCCAATATAGGGTTCTTGGACCTATTAGCCTCAAATTTTAAAAGTTTTTATAAACATGACTATTAACCCTTAATCTGTGATAAATGTTACAAATATATTTACTTGTCTTTGGATAGTGTTTTATTTTTACCGTGTTTCTTTTTAATTAAGTAAGTAAACTGTATTGATATTTTCTTTTATTTCATATGGATTCTTAGTTACAGTTAGAAAGTCTTATCCTACATTGAAGCTCTAGAGGAATTATCCATCTTTTTCTAGCCCTTGTGAGATTCCATTTTACACTTAGATGGTTCACATATTTAGAAATTAAACTTCTGTGGTGTGACAGTGGATCCAACTCTGTCTTTTACCAAATGACTGTTCAGTGGCTTCAACACCATTTATGAAAAAGTTCCATTCTTGCCTTTCTTTGTGTGTATTTGAAAAATATGTTGTGAAACTAATTCTCAAAAATAAGTGATTGCAAACTTATTTTAGCCTTGAGCCTCTGGGGATTTTTCTTTATCTTTAAGTTTAGTACTTTTACTAGGATATGTCTCAGAATTGATTATTCTGGATCGATTTTCCCTTCTACTCATGAGCACTTTCAATGTGTAGATTAAGATTTAATTTCAAGATTTTCTTCTTGAGTTGTAATTTTAAATATTAGTTCATTTTTATGTTTTTTATCTTCTTTCTCAGGGACATCAATAACATAAATGTCTGGCTTTTTTACATGTTTTCCATTTCAATCAATTTCTCTTCAATCCCTTTTTGCTTCTTTTCTGAAATCATTTTCATTCTCTTGGTGTTTGTGATTTTCTTTAATGTCTTGTTATTTAATTCTCGTCTTTCTTGTTTACCTTCCAATATAGTCTTTATTTCCAGTGAAATTTTGTCTTTTTCTTCCATGTATGCCATTAGTTCAAGCAACCCGAATTTTAATTCTTCCCATTTTATTGTTTTTCCATTTCCCCTTTCAGGTTTTGTTTTTGTTTTTGTTTTGTTTTTGTTTTTTGCATTTCTGAAGCCAAGTGTTTTTATACTTCTCAAATGTTCACATGAGGTCATTTAATTTGGGGTGTTGCGTTTAAATTTTCTTCATATCTGGGAGGAAGTCTTCTTCAGCAGGTTTTGTATTTGCATGTCTAGCATTTTACAGTAGTTTCGTGTGGATGCAGTCTGCTTTCTTTTATTTTTGTTTTGCAAGTGTGGTACCTCGTTCAAGAATATTTTTGATGTCCTGCCTCTTTACATTTATTGTTTTGCTTCTTATTTCTGAAAGTGGTTTTTAACTGTGCTTCCTATGAACTCGGTTCCTTTCTGTTATTTTCTTCTGCATATCCCGCCTACGGTCTTGTGATGGGGACCACAGGTGGGGGCGGTAGAAAGGTGTTTCTTTTCTTCTTCTGCTTCCAGGAATTTGAAGGTTGCCCCCTCTCTGTCTCCTAGTGATACTGAAAATGTTTATCCTGTGTGGTTTTACTGTTCTTCCTATTTTTATTTCGATTGTTTTGTGAGACTGAAAGGGAATTTCAGAGTCATACTGCTGTTGTTCTGCAAAACTCAATTCTCAGTCCTCATTTTATTTTGATTTCATTTCATTTTAATGTATATCTTGTATATCCCCGTTATTTAAAACCATTACGAAATCAGCCAGTGAAACTAAATGTGGCCTTTTAGTTTTTATCTATTTTGTTTAAAATATTTTTATCGCGCTATTATTTTCCCCCTCCAAACCCATTAAAGAAAGTTTAGAAGAGCCACAATGTTAAGGTACTTCATCCATCATTTAGTATTGCAGATTAAAATAGAAACAAAACCGTTTGCTCACAAACAGGAAAAGACTTAGAAAACACATAGTCCATATCCCCTTATTTAGCAAAACCTTAATTGAGGCAGAAAAATTACATCCCTTGCCAATGGTCACGCGGTTAGTAAAGGACAAAGTGGAGACAAGAGTCCACGTCCCCCAGTTGCCAGATCAAAGTCCTTTATTTACAAACACCGTCAATATTTTCGATAGAATACGAGATCATATAGTATATTTTTCTTTTTTTTTTTTTTTTCTTTTCCTATTCCTTTCCACTTCCTCATCCATGTCTTACAAGATTTAGAGATATTTGTACCTAAATAAATATGTTAGGATGTTAGACCTTTCCCTTTCTTAATCTAAAATCTAGAAATTTATTGAGAAATTATTATAGAAAAAGTGTGCCCATATCATCGGAGACATTTTCTTCTCCCACTAATATGAAAAATCCAACTACTATTTACTCAACCACGAGGGCACTTATATTTCACAAACCACAAAGGTCATAGAAAGTTTCCAGAATTGATTAAGTACATAGCTCGATAACTTTTTCAAACTTTCTCCACTCTTCCACTTGTCATCTTTGTTATGTGGATTTACACTCCTAGGCTGTCACTGTGCACAATCCAGTGATTGTTGCCGCTTTTCAAGGCATCGTGTGTGGATGTCAGTATCTACATGAAGGGAATGAGGAACGTTCTTGTCTTGTTCTCCATTTTTAAGAGGGGGGAAAAATAACAACTTTCCTTTAAGTCTCCCAGCTGACATCCTCTCACGTCTCATTACAATTCTTGTGTCATGCTCATGTCTAAACTAATCCACTGAAAAGGCAGTGAGATCTCCATGAATAAGACAAAATTAGGTCCAACACACCAAGAAAACATCAGCTTTCTTTAGCAAGAATGAAGATAGAATGTGACAGTTAAATAGGCAAACTAGAGTGACAACCCCTCTAACATTCTAGAAAATAGAAAAGCAAACATATTGTTTTCATCTATAATTTGGAGAAACACATTTTTTTCCTGCCAATTTTGGTAAGAGTAGGGCTAGTCAATTTCAATCATAATTTAAATCCTTTCACTCAATTTTCATAATTTTTGTATTATATATATGTATAGTCACTGTACAATGCCATGTCAATTTCTGGTGTACAGCATAATGCTTCAGTCATATACGAACATACATATATTTGTTTTCATATTCTTTTTCACCATAAGTTACTACAAAATATTGAATATAGTTCCCTGTGCTATGTAGTATAAACTTGTTTATCTACTTTATATATATATATATTAGTATCTGCAAATCTCAGACTCCCAATTTATCCCTTTCCACCCACTTTCCCTGCTGGTAACCATGTTTGTTTTCTATGTCTGTGAGTCTGTTTCTGTTTCATAAATGAATTCATTTGTCTTTTTTTAGATTCCACATATAAGTGATATATATTTTTTTCTTTCTCTTTTTGGCTTACTTCACTTAGAATGATGATCTCCAGGTCCATCCATGTTGCTGCAAATGGCATTATTTTATTATTTTTTATGGCTGAGTAGTATTTCATTGTATAAATATACCACAGCTTCTGTATCTGGTTATGTGTCAATGGACATTTAGGTTGCTTCCATGTCTTGGCTATTATAAATAGTGCTGCTATGAACTTTGGGATGCATGCATCTTTTTGAATTAAGGTTCCCTCTGGATACATGCCCAGGAGTGCGATTGACTACAGTGAAGATCTGTTTGTGCTACTACACAAATCCTTGTTTCAGTGCAGCCCTAAAGATCAACAACCCATCATATTATCCCACAATCCTTTCCTTCTTCCATTATCTGGAAAAGATTGTGCAGAATTGGTACTATTTATTCTTTAAATGTTTGGTATAAAACCCCAGTGCCTGGAGATTTCCTTTCAGGTCTTTAACTTCAGATTCAATTTTTTAATCAGAATCAGAATCTTATTTTCTATTTCTTCTTGAGTGAATGTTGGTAGTTTCTGGTTTTCAAGAAATTGGCTTATTTAATCTTAGTTGTTAAATTTTTGCTCATATAGTTGTTTGCATTAACGTTTATTATCCTTTTAGTTTCTCTGGGTCTGTAGTGATATGCTGTCTATCATTCCTTATACTGGTAATTTACGTCTTCTCTCTTTATCAGTTCTGTCAGAAGTTCCTCTTTTATTGATCTTATTAAAGACTGAGATGTGTTTAATAAGCTTTCTTTTGCTTTTCTCTTTTCAACTTCATTGATTTATGCTCTCATCTTTACTATTACCATCCTCCTTGCTTTCAGCTTGCTTTACTCTTGCCATTTTTAAGGTAGAAGCTTAAATTAGATTGATTTGAGACCTTTTTTTTCTTTTTTAATGCTATAAATTTCCCTCCTATCACTACTTTAGCTACATCGCACAAGTTTTGATTTGTTGAATTTTCATTTTCATTCAGTTCAAAATACTTTCTAATTTCCCTTATGTCTTTCTCTTTGGCCCACAGATTATTCAGAGTGGGTTAACTTCCAGATGTTGGGACCTTTTCTGGTTAATACTGGTTTCGAGTTTAATTCCATAGTGCATACGAATTATGATTTCAATTTTTAAAATAGTCATTTTAAATGTTTACTTTTTGTACCCAAGATATGGTCTGTCTTGGTGAATATTCTGTGAGCACTTGAAAATAACGTGTCTTTTGTTCTTGTTTAGTGGGGCTTTAAATGTCACCTGGCTCCTTCCAGTTGATGGTCCTGCTCATTTCTGTACATTGCTGGTTTTCTGCCTTCTTGCAGTTTTGTCACTTTTTGCTTCATGTACTTTAACACTTTTATTTAACATTGTTACGACTTCCTAATTAATTGACCCTTTCTGTCTGCCATTGTCCCTGATAATTTTCTTTGCTCTGACATCAACTTTGCCTGATATTAATATAATCACCCCTGTTTATTTGTTTGTTTTTCAATTAGTATATGGTATATCTTTTCCATCTTTTTACTTTATCCTACTTGTATCATTATCTGTGAACTGAGTTTCTTATACACATCATATATATGGTATGTATAATTGGTATGTATAATTTTGTAATCCATGCTGATAATATCTTTTAATTGATGTTTTTGGAGCATTTGCATTTATGATTATTAATATGTCTTTATTTAGGTCCACCATCACATTATTCTTTTTCTGTTTATTCCCTCTGCTTTTTGTTCTTTTGTTTACCTCTTTTTGCCTTATTATGAGTATTTCAAAATCATCATATCCCATTTTAATCTTCATATCGTGTTTTAAATTGAAACGTGTGCATAGGTTATATTTTGTTGTCACTCTAGGGATTACAATGTACATACTTAACTTTTTTTTCAATCTATTTAACATCAGTATTTTAGCACTCCTAAGGGAATATAGGAATTTTACTACCATATAGATGCTTTTCCTCTCCCTCCTTTATCTTATAGTTGCCTTATATGGTATATCTACAGATAATTGACAGCCACATCAAACAATGTTACAGTTTTGCTTTTAATTGTGAAGCATAGTTTAAAGAAATCAAGAGCAACAGACTAATCTGTCATATTTATTCAGATGTTGATATCTCTGTTGCTCTTCTTCATTCCAGTTGTTTGGCATTTCCTTCTTGTACAGTTTCCCTTCAGTCTGATAAAATTCTTTGGAGTAATGCTTTTAGAATAGGCTGCTGCTGGGTATGCTATTAATTTTTTTTTTGAGAATGTATTTATTTCACTTTTATTCCTTAAGTATGCTGTCACTGGGTATAGCGTTTGAGGATGAAAGACTTTTCTTCCATCACTTTAAAACTACTCTGCCACTTTCTTTGGACCTTCATAGTTTCTGATGAGAAATCTTCAGTTTTCATTTACATTCTTGTTTCCTGCTGGGAAATTCACAAGTTTTACTTAATTTTTCCCTCAAATTTTGTTGTTTGCTTTAGGGTTTTAGCAGTTTTATTTTGGTATAGCTGGGCGTGAATTTCCTTAGGTTTATCCTGTTTGGCATTTGCTGAGCTTCATGAATATGTAGGGTAGTTGTTGTTGTAATAATAATAATAATAATAATAATAATAATAATAATAATAATAATAATAATAATAATATCATCATCATCATCATCATCATCCAAATATGTGTCCCGTCATACATTTCTCTCCTTCTCAGACTCCAATTGCACAAATATTGGACCTTCCATTATTATCCTACAAGTTACTAAGGACCTCTTCATTTTTCCAGAATTCTTCTTTCTATTCTTCAAATTGTGTAGTTTCTGTCCATCTATCTTCAAGTTCGCTGACTTCTCTGTCATCTCTCTTCTGCTATGAAGCCCATTCAGCCCATCTTTGTTATTGAATCTTTCAGTTCTAAAATATCCATTTAGTTCTTATTCATATCTTTTATTTCTTTTCTGAGAAGTTTTATTTCTCTGTTGGATTCAGCAGTGGCCCCAATTACTTGCTGAGCATTTTTGTAATAGCTAGTTTAAGTCATTGTGACATCTGTTATCTCCTATTTGGCATCAGTTGATTTTTCTAAATGTGAATTTAGATTGGTCTGATTTTTTATATGCTGAATAATGTTGAAATATATCCTGCAAATTATGAATATTATGTCATAAGACTCTGGGTTTTGTGTAAATATTATGCAGAATACTTATTTTTTTTGTTAAGTCACTCTAGTTAAGTACAGGTTCCAAGTTCCATACTGCTTTCTGTGGGCTATAATTCCAGTATCAGTTCATTTTTCAAAGTCCTTTCAGTAACATTCGGATTTATCTGGTGTGCACATTATCCCATGGTCAGTTGGATCATGGGGATTGGTCTGTCTGTTAATTTGGCTCTCATAGCCTTTTCTTTGCTGAATAATACAAATCCTTGTTTGTGTTTCTTGGGTGTACACTTGGGATTTCATAAGCAACTTTATGAGGCTGCTTTTCCAAGTGTTTCCCTCTCTGTAACCTTTCCATTGCTTTCCAGTTGCCTGGGTCTCCTCTTTCCTGTCCTCCGTTTAGAAATCTGGGGCTGGTTATTCCACTCTGCCATACATTTCTGCACCTATGCCCACAGTGAAGGCCAACCAATGAGAAGCCAGAGAGAAGTAATGTAACAGCAACTGGCCTCACTGTCTTGGAGGCACAGGTCTACCAACTGGGGAGGAAGATTCCTCATCTTTAGATGTTTGAATCTTGCAACCTCCTGTTACTACTGGATGCTCCCGCCACTGTGGGATTGCTTGGATCCTGGGGCAAAGAAGAACAGAGAAAACTAGAGAGCTTTATCTTTCTGTTCCCCAGTACCTGGTTCTGGTAAATTAAGTTTAGGCCAGGAGATACTGGACAGAAAAAAAAAAATCTAACCTCAACACTAGTTCAGGGTGTTTGAACTCTGGCCTCCTACTCCAAATTTGCCTGCTGTTTTTTACTTATCAGAGACCCCAGATGTCTGATCCATGCATATTGTTTAAGTTTTATACCTGTACTCAGTGGCAGAAACAGAATGGAGTATACTGACTGTGATATATTCAAAACCTAAACCAGACAATTTTATGGTAATTAATTTTATTCTTATTCCAGCCAAAGAGTTATTTCTCTCCTCCTATAAAGTGACTATTTCCTTACTGATCATATAGAGATTGCTATTGTGATTTCACACTCAAGGGACACTTTATTTCTTTACTTTGGGTGCTTTATTGATTTGTACATGTAACAACTAACCTATTAAACAAAACTTACATTTTTCTAATCATCATTTACCACACTGTTACAATTGTTAATTTACCCAGTCCAATAGTTTATAAACCCCTTAAGGTCACACACTTTATATTTTGTACCTTGTATTTCCAAAGTTAAAATAAAATGTCTTGCATATGTTAGTTTTGAAAATATGCATTGGGTAGATGGATGGATGGATGGATGGATGGATGGATGGATGTTGGGTGGGTTGATAGTAAAGAGAACAAGGATTTTTGCCTTTTCCTAGTCAAGAATAGTTATGTCATGTAAATAGAGGCATTTTTATTTCCTTCTTCAGTCCTACAAGGATCATAAGTACAGTGTTATTTGAGGAAAATAATGCACTCTAAAGATACCTTAGGATCTTTAAAAGAAATTTGTAAGTAGTGAACACTAGAAAAGTTAGTAGTTTATTTCCCTAGGTCTTTTATTACCTGAACAATTACTCTGCAGTACACAAAATGAAACACTATTATGGTAGACTCCCACAGCTGTTTAGGTAGTTTACAGGTGGAGTACTTAGAAAGGACTGAAAATTCACTTGGCCGCTAGGAGAAAATTTGGGGCATTAGAGCAAAGTGGGCTTGTGGAGGAATTTCTGCTAACCCTATACTTCTTCTAGACAGTGTTGGAGCATGCCACACTTTTCACTGAAATTTTGAAGTTTGGGGAAAAGGATAATATGTAATATAATAGGCATTTATCTTTAAATTCCTTGTACTCTTAGCATATCTCTGAGGAACAGCAACAGGTCTACCGTTTGATTTGAGAAATGGTTGGGAGTACAGTTTTAAGGAATTTAGAAAACTGTTGCATTGAAACACTCAAGTATAAGTCAACCAGAGGTCCCACAGAAACTTGATAGAACTGTTGGGTCACACAAAATACAATTTGTGCCCAGAAGAAGTTTTAAGCTCAGGGGGAACAGGTTTCTGTTTACTAGGTAAATACCTCTGGAAACATTAATTGAGGAATTAAAGTTTCAATTATCCTATTTGTAAAAGAGAAATAATAATGTCAACTTGGTGAGGCTGATGTGAGGATTAAGTGGCAAAATGGTTTTAAAGTGCTACATTGGTTTTCTTTGGCAGCTGTGACAAATTATCACAAATTCAGTGGCCTAAAACATGTCTTACATTTCCATAGAGCAGAAGTCTGATATGGATCTTACTGAATAAAATCAAGTTTTTGATGGGGTGCTTTCCTTTCTGGAGGCCCTAGGAGAGAATTTATTTCCTTGCTTTTTCCAGCTTCTAGAGACCACCTACTTTTCTTGGCTTATAGACCCTTCCTCCATCTTAAAAATGCTCCAGTGTAAGATTAAGTCCTTCTCAAGTTGACCTCTCTCTAGTTCTGTTTTTTTGCTTCTTTCTTCCATTTTACAAACCCTTGTGATTACGTTGTAACCACCCAGATAACCCCAGGCGATCTAGCCAGTTGAGGGTGATCTGATCAGCAACTTTAATTCCGTCTACAACCAGAATTCTCCTTTGCCATGTAAACTAACTTATTAACATGTTCTGGTGATTAGAATATGTTTATCTTTGGAGGGCTATTATTTTCCTACACAAGTGCTAATTATTATTGACAGATTCTTTAGTTTTCTGTTGTAAATCTTCTATGATGATAACACTAGAATCAGCTTCATTGTGTATTTGCGATGGTTAAATGAGCTAGTAAAAGCAAAGCACAAGGAACAGCTTTTAGTAATTAGTAGCTATTACTTAGTGCTTTAAGTCTAGTTTTTTTTTTTTACCAGTAACATAAAAATAAATGTATTAGTACATTTCGCATTATTATGAAAATTAGACATACAGTATGTAGAATTAGTGGTGTATAAAATCATCTACTTCCTTAATATCTCTAAGTCTAGTCTTGTAAATTGGAGTAAAAATTAAATATATATCTCAGAGGATTCTTGAAAAGATTAAATTAGAAACTATACATTAAGTATTTAGCACAGTACCTGCTACCTGGTACTATATCAATAGCAAGTTAGTCATTATTATATTTTGTAGTAATGATGCAAGTTATTACTACCTCTATGTGCTCCACGATCCATGACTCTTTGTAAAATAACTCCATCTTGAAAGATTTCTCAATTTTCTTGGAATAATCAATGCTTATGAGGAAACTGGGAAAGGGTTCATCATGGACAGATGGATTCAATCTCTCTAAGCCAAAGCAGATCACTCCCTGCCTGCAGAATCCCTCCCTTTTCCAGAGACTTATGGAGGTTTAGTGAAAAGCAAAGATAAATGGGCATTCTTGGGTTGACCATAAGCCAAGAGGAGAGGACATATCCTTGCCAAATCCACATGTACTAGACGCACAGCCGGATTGTGCAAGCCGTGGGAGATCTAGCAATCTGCATAAGGTCCTGAGAAGCAGCTGGGTGTTTGGAGATTCCTGAGTCCATTCTTATTTATTAGAATCCATCACTGGCCCGAGGTTATTTCTTTAGATACTGTCTTTGGGGGCATTTTCCTTAGCAGTGAGCATAGCTTTGTCCATATGTCCGTAAACTACCTATGATATTATAACTTAAGTCCAAGCTTTTTAGGATGGGATGGGATCTGACCCTTCTCTCTTTCTTTAGCTTTCTATGTTGACTGAATTTCTTTGTTCAAGAGCCATGAAATGTCTTGTTTTGTTTTGTTAAATCTGTGTTACTTTCTTAGGCCTCTTTGTTATTATACCTTCTATTCCTTCTACAAAGAATGCTCTTATCCTTCTTATTTACCTAAAGGATTTATCTTTACCACTAAAAACCTGTCTCAAAGATGACCTCCCTCTCCAAAACTCTAACCTAAATTGTCAATCTATTCATTTTTTTTTTAAGCGGCCTCCAGGTTTCACAGTATCTTTTCATTTCACTTATAACATTGTGTTAAATTTTTTTTTTTGCTTTATTTTTTGTCTTGCCAACAACCCAATGATCTACCTGAGGCAGAAAGTGTGTCTTTTCTATCTCTGTGTCCCATATAGCAGCACGGTGCCCAGAAAATTGCTGAAGGATCAGAAAATTTTTGACAGAGGAAGCAGTGGACTTAATTAAATCTTTGAATTCCAAGAAGTAGACATTGTCTAACACTAGCTTAAGCAAATCAAATGTATATATGTATGTGTGTATATATATATATATGTATATTTATAGAGAGAGAGAGAGAGAGACAGAGACACAGAGTATAGGAGCATTTCATGCAATTGGGGGTTAGAAGGTGCAGTCTTACCTCAGCTGAGTTGTCGTCAGTCTCAGGGTTGATTCAGGCTCTCACCACTGGAAATTTTTTTAAACTATATTTTTATTGAAGTATAGTCTCACAGACATAGAAAACAAACTTATGATTACCAGGGGCGGTAGCGGGTGGGAGGGAATAAATTGGGAGTTTGAGATGTGCAGATACTAAAATATATAAAATAGGTAAACAACAAGTTGATACTATGTAGCACGAGGAACTATATTTAAAATCTTGCACTAGCTTACGGTGAAAAAGAATATATGTATCTTCCTATATGACTGAAACACTGGAAGTTTTTTTTTTTTAATCTCTTTTCTTTGTCACTTCAGACACATCTTCTCTCTTCAAGGTGGTTTCTCTGCACCTCAAGTAAAAGAGGGTCAAGAGTAGACACTTCAGTGTGACCCTTCGGATTAAACCCCTTCTCCATTCAATCATGTTACAGAGACCAACCAGGCTTCTCGAATCCTCGCACGAGTTTTGCCAGAGAAGAGAACTGGATGGCCTTCTCAGGTCAAAGGATATTCATAAACCACTTCACAGTGGTCAGAAGTTTGGAGACTTGAGGTTGAGGCAGAGTTAAACTTCCGAGGTAAACACGAAGGGGGTGATAACAGTCCTAGACGAGGAGAGGAGGGTGTGTTGGATGGGGCGACAGCTGGCTACCACCTCTACATAAGAGAAGTAGTTGCATTTTTAACTTCTTCAAATGGGTTATGTGAGTAGACTGATCACCTTGGGGGGAAGGGCTCCCCAGACATTAAAGACATTGGGACAGACCATTCTTGACCCCTCAATTCCACCAGGCTGAGCCCACTTGGGCCCACCAACCAGAAGCTCCAGGGACTCTTTTGGGGCCTTTTACGCGCAAAGCCACTCTTAGGGGCTGCTGTGTATTTATTAAACACCACCAGCACTCATTACGGATGTGTTAAAAATGCAGATCCTTAGAGACCACAGTGGATCGAAGTATTGACTCCTGTTTCACTTTCCCCATCTGTCCAGACATCAATAACAACACTGTATGGGGGTCTGGGAGCACTGGGCTAATGTACCTTCCTTCGATCATAATTCCAGGGTTCGCCTTAATTAAGATTGATTTCCGCCCCTATGTTGTACATCTCTTAACTAACAGAAAAGTCGCAAGGGCACAGTTGAAGCATTAAGAATGTGAGGATAGAGGAAGAGAGAGCGGAATCAGGTCTTGTGCTTGCTGACAGAGTCTAGAAACTGCACGCCAGGTATGCCTGAAATAAATCTGCGAGCAGACTTCTAGGGCGTTGAAGGAGCCACATAAGGGCACTGGGAGAATGAATTGCTCTTCTGACTCACTTCCCTTCATGTGTGTTGCCTGGCGCGTTATTGTTTATGGAGGAAGGAAAGGTACTTACTTTAGATTAAACAAGGGAAGGCCACGGCGGGCCAGAGTTGTCGGCTTTTTTCTCAGACATTTTCAGAAACATCACTACCATCAACAAAACTCTACTGAGTGGTCACATTACCGCAGGCGCCTTCAAAATACTTGTGCTCAACAAAGGGAAAGTGCAGCCTCTGCCCTCAAGAAAATTACAATCTAGAGTAGAAAGTAGACGTGGCATTAAGGAAAAGGGAAAGTGAAATCTTACAATGCATGAATAACAACACCACACAAAGGGGTTTTGATTAGTTGTGACTCACCGTACCTTCCCCCAGCTGCTGAAAGAGAGGGGCTTCTTTGGGGAAATAACTTTAAGGAAGGTTTTTTTGTTTGTTTGTTTTTTAATTTTATTTTAAAGAAGAGCCTAAAAAATTAGACCAGTGGAGAGGGAAAAAGAAAAAAGGCTGTTGTAAGGATTGTGAATATTTTACACTAGAATTTTTAGCTTTCTGTTTATTAAAGCATATCATGAGAATAAAAGGTCATGGAACTCTATAGGGAGTGTGTGTGTGTGTGTGTGTGTGTGTGTGTGTACTATGTACAGAATACCTGCTTCTTTGATTTTAAGAAAGACAGGTTCCAACTGTTACCTTCTGGTGGTGGCATTACCATGTCACACAAACTAATACAATAGATTTCAAATGGTTATGTTTATAAATATCTAAGTAGACAGTGTAGTAAGTGGACTTAACTCGGCTTAGTTTTCTCCATCTTTTGCTTCAAGTCAACTCTGGACAAGATACTGTACATCCGTGTGACTTAAATGGGGGATAGGTATGTGGAACATCTGGAGACTGGGATAGAGATCGTTCGGGGGCTGAGATTAGAAAATCCTCATGCAGATTATAATAGAGAAAGAAGTTATTACAGGGATCCAGCGTCACAGACTACAGTTGCTAATGAACCCAGGCAAACACTCTGTCAGAGCCTCTCCAAGGACATGCACCTCCTTCCTCTGTCTGCTCCAAAGAGTTGTTCTGTTCTCATCGGTGCAGACCACAGTTCCCAAGGAAGAAAGAAGGAAGGTGAATGAGAGAAGACAAAGAGAAAGACAAAGGTGATGGTTCTCAAAAGAAACACGTATGCTGTGTGTGGATACATTTATAAAAACTAATATGGATACATTCATTGACTGTGACACAGTTTCAAATAAAGTATTCTAACTGTGGGGGGAAAAGAAAGCCATACATGGACTCCTGCGGGGTAGAACGCACTGAGATGGGGAACGATTATATTCGTATCATTTCCTTGGTGAGGAGTGGGTGAGGGCTTATTTCTCACTCACGTTACATGTTCCCTTAGGTGAGGGGAGGGTCCTGCAAAACCTCAGGCCCATAACCCTCCTTCGTCTGGTAGACACACCATCTGGAACACCAGGCCCCCATGACTGCTTCCTTGGCACTGACCAGAGATGGTGAAAGCTCGAGGGTCACGCATTGGCTCTCAAATTATTTAGCCTGGCGTTAAAACACATTCCTTCCTCTCTGAATTCACTGAGTGGAATAGTCAGATGGGTTCTGTTTTCCCTCCCTGTGTCTGGTTTCCCAGTGCAATGTGAAATCACCTGCTGTAAGATCTTACACTAAAAGGGCTTATGTGAGGACGCTGTAACGGAGAGTAATTCATAGCAAAAATTCAAGATGTGTAGTCCAGGCCAGGTGTTCTGCATGTCTGACCCCTGACCCAGTAGCACCAGCATCATCCGGCTACTTGTTAAGAAACTCAAACCCTTAGTCCTGCCCCATCCGGGGGGTGAAGCTTAGCGATCGGTTTTAGCAAGCTCTCTGGGGTTCCGAATGCCTGCTAGACTTTGAGAGGCCTTGTTCCGGACTGTGGTGCTATATATAAAACACTGTACAAAGACAAACAGAATTTTAGCCATAAATTACTCCTGTCTAGTGTATCTCTGAGGGTCTGTTAGCTAGATCTAGTAACAGCAACAACTTATTAGCTCATTAATGTTGTGCTCACTGTCTGACATGGTACAGTTCTCAAAATAATTATATAATTATAGGACAGAGCTCCTCTTGTTACGTCTACTTTATATAATAACCTACCTAAGGGTCAAGAGGATAGATCAGGGGACTTATGAGTCAACGAGCTGGTATGTAAACCTCAGAAGCACAGTTTTAGAGTAGGGGTTTTCATCGGCTCTACAGGTCAGTTGATTTCCCTCACTAAGACTTAATCCAGCCTAAATTTCAGTTCTTTTTCTTGCATGCAGGGGGTGAGCATTGTCCTCTGTGAAGGTGAAGGCTATCAGCCCTCTTCTCCCAGTTTGGTTCCATTGTCATCTCCGTATTCCTTACAATTTGCATACTGTGTAGACATCACTACTACATTCTCCTGTTTCGGCTTCTGCAAGTCTCCCTTTCTGCTGCTGCCAAGGCCAGCCTCTCTGGTTGCACTTGGTCAAAATTGTTCGCCCTAATTCTTTAAATCTTGGATCACTAGGAGCATATACTGAGAGGATCTGATAGTGCATCTTTTAGAAAGCCTATCCTTAGGGACTTCTGAGATGCTTCTAAAATGGCTGAACCTATTTTAATGTTTAGCAATTAAAATGGATCATCTCTATGCTAATTCTGCCTTTTTTTTTTTTTTGGTGTTTATTCTTTCATTAGTTCTTTAATTCCATAAGTATTTATTGTATTTTTCATGCTATTCAGATGTCTGAGACATAACAATTTGACTCTAAAACAGGTATTGTGTTTTATGATCTTTGCTTTTTTTAACTGAAGTAGAGTCAGTTTACAATGTTGTGTCAATTTCTGGTGTACAGCATAATGTTTCAGTCTTACATATACATACATGTATTTGTTTTCATATTCTTTTTCATTATAGGTTACTACAAGATATTGAATATAGTTCCCTGTGCTATACAAAAGAAACTTGTTGTTTATCTATTTTATACACAGTAGTTAGCATTTGCAAGTCTGTTTTGCTACAAATGTATATACATGATGTGGGCTTCCTGCCTTCACCCTCCTAGAAGCAGAAAGGCTGAATGTGTTCGTTTCCTATTATTGCTGTAACAAATTGCTGCAAAGTTAGTGGCTTCAAACAATGTAAATGTATTATTTGACAGTTCTGGAAGCCCGAAATTGGACACAGGTATCACTGGGCTGAAATCAAGGTGTTGGCAGGGCTTGACTCCTTTCTGGAGACTCTAGGGGAAAATGTGTTTCCTGCTCTTTCCAGCTTCCAGAAGCTGCCTACATCCCTTGGCTCGTCACTCTCTCCTATTTTCAAAGCCAGCATTAGATGATTTCTCTCTCAAATCTTATCAATTGGACACTGACTTTTCTGCATCTCTCTTCTCTGATGACTACACTGAATGTAACACATAAACCAGGATAATCTCCTAATTTTAAAATCAGCTAATTAGCAGTCTTAATTTTTCCTGCAACTTAATCCCCCTCTGGCCGTGTAATGTAACATAGTCACAAATCCTGGAGATTAGGATGTGGCCAGTTTGGGAAAGCTGCCATTTCTGTCTACCATCCTGACCAACTCAGAACTTTAAATGTTACCCTTTTGCTGACCACAGTGTTTGTTTTGTTTACAAAAGCAGAAACTATGTGAGGATAGACTTAACAAGTCAAATGAACTTACTTAATTGATCTCAACCAACCCACTTCCGTAATAAACATGGCTCCATGTCTCCAGACACCCCTCAAATGCCCTTTGGTCTTTTCTTTACCCATCTGGGTAACTCTTCTGGCTCCAACATGGACATCCTGTGAGATTTCCTTGACATCTCTCTCCCATTCCACTCCATTCATTCCAGATTTCTCTATCATCAGGATCCTGTGCTTAGCATCCAGGGCATGTTTCCATATTTCCTTTTGCCCAGTAATACCTGTTAATAGACTTGCTAATTTCCTCTGCGATGTGGGCATTTCGCTAGTTTGTTGTGCAATTGTCCTTCTTCCCGCACCGATGCTGTCAGCTTCCCAAAGACAAAGGACAGGCTATGATGCTTCAGCTTCTCTTGGTTTCTGATGCAGAGTTTTGTCCATATTTGCCTAATAGGCTTCTCAAACTCATGGCAAAAAGTTCTTCAAAATACTTTATAATTAGTTGAATAATATGTAATTCTTGGTCCATTACCTCTGTCCTCATTATTTCCCAATCCATTTCAAGTGAGACTTTTGATGGAAGCCATTCTTGATCAATAAAAAGCTTAATTTCTCAGTATGGCATACACAAATTTCCAGAATTTGTCAAATACTTGCTACACTGTACACTGTACACTGTGGGAAGGACTTCACGTATCTTTTTGCGTTATCACCAGAAATTTCTGAATTAAACACTGTTCCTACTCATTGTAATTTTGAGTCAGATGATCTGAGTCACAGAGAGCTGAAGTAACTTATCTTCAATCACACAGCAAGTGAGGGGCTGACTAGCTTGACTTTAGCTCTCATTCACAAACCCCCAAATCTTTAGCAGAAAACCATAGGGGCTGGCCTGCTAAGATACTCACTTCAGTTGCTCAACCAGCTGCCTCTGGAACCACGTCGAACCAGACCTGTTTGGCTACAACAAACCGCCTTTCCAATTCAATTCAAGGCTTATTTGTCGAATAGATGCTTCGTGCCAGGTGTCATTTACCTGTGCTTCTGTAGTGCTTACGCCAGCGCAGCCTTAGAGCTCTTCACGCTTTCTTCAGAAGAGGCTGCATCTCAAATATAGAGATTGTTCATGTCAAGGACATTCTTTAAATCGCCAGTGGTGCAAAAGCCTTCTGAATACACTATATAGATGTTGATAAAGAGAAAAATAATAAACTTGATTTGAATAAAAGAAAAATCAGGAGCAGTTGTTTTGCCAGTTCTTCTCAGAAAGCAGTTGTTACTTAATGTGGAGCAAAATGTCCCAGGGATGTTTGCATAGAGAGGAAATTAATGCAGTAGAAGCTTCTTGGCTCCTTGGTAATGAAAATGATGTACATAAGAAAAGGGCAGAGGACAGAAGGGAAGGGGCTGCTGTTGACGGTTCTCTTGAAAGATGGTGAATGGTGAATTTTTGGTCTGTCCGTCCCACATATGTTCCAGAAATCTAATTTCTCAGAGACGGTGTTGCTTGGCTTCCGGGAGCTCGAGCATGCTAACTCTGTCCTTTGGCTTCTAGTCGTGCCTCTTTGGACAGACAGGAAAAGGCAGGCGGCACATACAAACGAATCAGGATTCCTCGGAAGCACTGAGCCTAGTACTCCTGTCACAAACCTGGGAAGGCAGGTGGAATTGTTGATCTATTTGTGGTCCAGGACTCAGCTTTCTTTGTAGGCTTTAAGGGGTTTTGGGGGTTGCCAGCCAGAGACTCCAAAGCCTGAATGCATCCGTTTGTGTGCAGTTTTAGGAAAATTCCAAGAATTTGTTTTCACTTGTGAGTTCTATTAATTCCGTCCTCTGACTTGTCTTTCTTTATACCTAACAGCATCCTCCAGAAGCTATAAAAATCTCTAGAGGTCCTTGAAGTAATGAGAAAGCTGATGGGTTTTTTCCCCCTCTCTAATAATTTTACTTTGATTTCTCCATAACAGTCTTTAGTTTACTTCCAGTTGTCAGTACAACTTGTTGCAGCTTTAACCTCTGCGACACGCGACCCCGCCGGCAGATCGGTCCTCAGCGGGCCACTTCGCCTCCGCAGACCCCTCTCTGTGAGTTTGTCCACTAGGTGGAGCTGTAACAACTTCGCTCACAGATCGCGGAGTGCGGCGGATTAAATTCACTGACCACTGCTCGGTACTCAGGGGAAGCAGCACATTGCTCTGGCCCAGAATTGCAAATCAAGTGCAGAGTCAGAAAACAGAACAACAAATCCCATAACAGGAACACAATTGGAGATAACAAATTCCATGGGACAAGTGCACGTTGATTCCACAAGAAAGCCCTGCATTTAGCCCTCCTGAATTGCTTGCCTAATTCCTGTTCGGGTCCTGGAAGAGGGGGAAAAAAGAAAACTCTGCACCCAGAGTCAGGAAGCCTGGGTTTTTGGACCTAACTCAGCCACTCGGCAGCTGCAGGCTTCATCTCTCTGAGACCTTGCATTCATATGTGTAAAACGAAGGGTTTATAGTGGATAACTTTACAGATCTCTTCCAATCGTAACTCTGGATTTCACTCTAAAATTATAATCAAATTGTAACTTTTTTAGAAATAAAAACAGGGGAAGGTGTGAATTTAAATGTCTGCTCTGCAAGCCTTCCGAGTTAAAGTCTCTTTCCGTCCGTATCTATGAACTGCTGTGAAATAAATATTTGATTTTTCTCATTTTTATTTAGTTTTAAAAATAGGACGAAAAAGGGGGGTTTCTCAATCGAATTGTGGGATGTTGGTTTTGTAAATTTAAAGGCAAAAGGTTGGCCTTCTTGGAAGGAATTCACTCACCATCCCCTTTCCTTCAAATAAGCTTGCCCAGCAAATGTAATCTGTTTAGTTCGGTGTCTACACCTTTATTTATATAGGTCTTTGCCTGTCAATATCCTTTTCTGTTGTGGTGAATTAATGCCACTGGATTTCAGCTCAGATGCAGAGATTGCTTCCCACTGAGAAATGTGCATATTCCCTATTTATAGCTTGGGATTTGTAGTGTATGCTTGTGCCTCAGTTTTACAACCTGTAACAAAATTTTTCTATTTTTAAAGTATCCAGTGTTTTGTTTGTTTGAGGGGGTAGGGGTGGGGGAAGGATTTCTCCAAAACCAAAGTGAATATTTTTTTTTGTCAGAAGATACTGGAAATCAACAGCCGCCCTCCTTCCTCTCCTGTCTAAAATCTTCTGTTACTCTCCCTAGCTCATGGCAGTGAACACTGGTCATTTTAATCTGGTCTTTGTAAAACATTAATTGGATACATAGAAGCACAGAAAACTTAATAGGTAATTTTTTTTTTTATGATGGAAAGGGCATCAGAGATCATTTAGTTAAACCCTTTTTATTATACCAATGAGGAATTGAAGACCCAGAGGTTAAGTGGCTTACCCAAAGTTATTCAGTGAATGAGTGAAAATGTTGTTTTAGAAGGAAACTCAGACTGATCAAAGGGAGGGCTAAATCCATTCTTTCTTTTCTCTACTTATATAATCCAATGTTCTGACCTAAGCACAACTGTGTCTGTGAGATGGGGTCAGCCAGTCTTTGGTTGGCATGTAGAATGAATGCTGAGTGATTGGTGGGGTGTGTCTGGTAGTATCATTAAGGGACTATTACCCAAGCAGTGGAGTAGGGCCGAGGCTTCCCAAGGGTCTTCTGTGGCAACCAGTCCAAAGCAGTGACCCACCAGAGGGCTCTGCATCAAATTAATTGACAGACTCTCTCCTTAAACAATCTTGAACCAGGCTTTCCTGAGCCCTCTTCTCCACTAGGCCTTGACCTTGCCCCCTTCCGCAACCCCCAGGGCTGTCTTCAGCCTGTCCAGCCCCTTGGTAGCAAGAATCCTGCTAAGTCAGCTTAGCAATAATTTCCCAGCCTTGAAGTCTAATCACTTTGGTCTGACTTCAGGAAGAACCCTGTTAGGTCAGTGGCGCTACAGTCCCCACCCTGGCTGACGTCTCCTGTTAGTGCTTTTCCATCCACCGACCCACTCTCCCTCGGTGCACTGCCTATAAACTCCCAGCTGTCTTTCCAGTATGTGGAGTTGAGCCCAGTCACTCTCCCCTGTTGCAAAAACCCCACTGCAAAAGTCTTGAATAAAATCTTCCTTACCATGATAAGGGTCAGAATACTTTTTTTTTAACAAATCTATAATGAAAATACTACATATTGCACTGTACAGGGGTTCCATTATGCATGTAGCACATTTAGTCTCTGAGAAGTTCTGGAGCAGAGGACACTGTTTACCACTGTTGGACCCATAATTGCTGAGTCACTTGGCCTTTTTGCTTGAAAGATTATATGTTAGCATCCATGTAACTCAGTTCCCATATAATTTATTTTGTGATGAGAACCAGCCCCCACTTCTCCTGTAGCTTCCTGTTTTCTCAGTCTGCATACTTCTAACTCAGTCCGTGGAACATACAGGTGAGAGGGTGGTCAGGACTTCCGGCCATACTTGTGGTCGGGGAAGTCCTGTTCCCTGAGCTGCTTGCAGGCTCACACTTAAGCACGCCTCGTGACAGAAAACGAACTCGTAACCACGGGTTCATGTATGTAAACTGAAAAGAGAAATTTTAACCATTCTACTTTACATATTTCTGTTTGTAAGTTTTGCATTCCTAACTAACATACCTGTATTGATTTTCACACAGAATTGTTTCCTTTCAATATTTGGAGAAAATATACAATTTGTAGACATATACCAGGTTGATCCAGTGATCTCTTGTATTTTCTGGCATGGGGACCTACCTATCTTTGAGGATGTGCAGAGAAGGAAGAGACAGGAGAACAGATTTAGTTGGAAATCTGCGATGTGGTTTCCTACTCTGCTTCCTTTTAGTTGTGTGATCTTGGTCTGTCTCATCATCTGCCTTCTCTGAGGCCCCACAACAGCAGCCAAATGGGCCAATCAGAGCTGTTCTTCCTGCCACACAGTGTCTTTGTGACCTCAAAGGTGGTCATGTATGGGAAAGTTGTGTATTGCACTTCATGGACATAAGGCTCTAGGATTACTGTGTAGGACAGATGACAAAACCGGGGTCTCACACTTTTCCAAATTTGCTTTCAGGAAGTCACTTTGCCTTGTGATATTTGGGCAGAATAATCATGAGTAGAGTACTGGGGTTAAAAAAAAAAAAAGTGCTTTCTTGTAATTGAATGGAATAAAGCAGTGGAAAGAGGGGGATATATATCAGACATGACCCACTGAATTGCCAGAGCTGTTCTGAGTTATGTAAGAACACTATCTCCCCAACTGGTGATACTATCACCTCATTTTGTGAAAGAAAAATTCACATCATATTGAAAGCTATGCTAGGACGGAGATGTCCTCCAAATGAATTCTCAAAAAGACCCGAAATACTGCATTTAAAAAAAAAAAAACAACGTAGGATTAAATGGCTTCCCTCTGCTGAAGTCACTAATGCTCTCACTGCTGTTCTTTCTAGCTTTCTGGGGAACAAGGGGCTCCCCGTTGATTTGGAGGAAAAGAAAACTTGTTATCTGGCATCTCGTATGGGTGGGGGTGAGAATGGGTGGATATCAGATTATTTTGATACAATCTCATGGATCTGTCCAAGGATGACAGCGTGTAAAGGGAAGGTGCTAACCCTGGGAGTCAAGATATTGGGGCATTTTAATTCAATCAACCCATTATTATTAAGCACTTTTTCTTTACCTCGCTAGCCATTAGACTAATAATGGGCCACGCAGAATACGGAGGCCCTGGTCTTATGGAGGTTCTAGTAGATAGTAGGGCTGGGAAGCCATGATTAACTGAAGTGAATTTAATCCAAGAATGCGAGAATATGATTGTGTGGAGTGGCTCAGGATGTGGAAGCAGGATGCTTTGAGTAGAGTTACTTAAGATGTATCCCAAAGTGTGACACCACAGAGCTGCAATCTTGGCAGAAAGTTTAAAAAATTCTCTCTGGGTATGAAATTCCCTACAATTTAAAGTAATTCCAGAGCATTCTGCAAAAGAACACTAGAAAGGACACTGGGGAGGGGAGGCTGTAGTAGAGAGGCTGTGGTAGAGTGCATGCTTAGCATGCACAAGGTCCTAGGTTCAATCCCCAGCACCTCCATTAAAAAGTGAATAAGTAAGCCCAATTACTACCCCCGCCCTCCAAAAACAGTAGAAGGAACACTGCGGGGAGAAATGGAGTCTAGACTCAACTTTGCTTCTGATGAGGCTGTAACCTTGCTAACGTACCTAAGCTTTACTTAGTATTTTTCATCCAAAATTAAACTGGAATTTTCTAAGCTCCTGTCCATACTGTATATTCCATAATGTGATGATTCTAATGACTATGGTAGTTGTTCTTGATATTTCATTCAAATTAAATGTTCATATGTTTCTTCACTAGAATTCATTATGAAAAATGACTGACAAAATTTACTGATTGATAAGGTGGATTAAAAATATCTGGATATTTGTCTTTAGGGAAGAATGAATTTTTTGCTATCATTATTTTAAAAAATAATATCACTTCTGTGCTAAAGAAGACACCCTCCTGCTAGTCCCCACGCAGGTTTTGTATCATGCACTGAGGTTAGCGCTGTGTGATAGCTTGCAAGTTGCAGTTAATGAGCGGTGCTGAACAATTACCTAAAGGGCCAGGAGGTCTGCTCTGACATTGCATTTTTCTGCACAGGAACAGATTTTTTTTTTTTGTCCTTCATCCACACAAAGTGGATGCTTGGGGAAAAATAATCCAAAGCACAACATTGTCTTAGGCTCAAATAATGAATGACTTGTGTACTGCTTACTATAATTATTGTATTGATATTCTAACCTAAACTTGTCAAGCACCCTTAATTAAAGCTTAGGCAGGGAGGTGCGGAGTTTGATCTATTACGGTAGGGAAGTGGATGCTATCTGTTGAAGAAAGCCAGCTAGTGCTGTGTGGAGGGGAGGTCTGGGGCTACCTGGAGATGCACAGTGTTATTGACAACTGAGAAAGACAAGCTTTTAGTGTCGTGCGTGGGTTTGCAATGCATAATGATTACTAGGCACTCTACCAGCAAAGTAGTCTTTAATCCATAGATCTCCAAGCATTCCTAAACACATTGATTTATTAAATGTGGCCTCTGCAACAGTAATGTCTTCAAAATTAAATCACTTAACCTCTCAGTTCAATATTTTTACTGTTACCTGCTGCTATATCTACGTGACACTGAAACAAGAAGCCAAGGCAGTCAATTCATTAAATAAATAAATAAATAAATAAGTCAAACTTGTTAATTGCATCATGTCAGATTAGTTAATTGGCCCCGTGTCCATCAAACAACGAGCTTCCTGGATGAATTATTCTTTTCTTTGTTGATTGATTTGGCTTCATGCAGAATCTGAGAGGGTCTTGTAATCTTTTTTTTTTTTGTAAATTTTGAAACCAGGACAGTCTCTTTTCTTTTTATTATCTATGGTTTACAGTAATTAATAAAAGTAGTCTTTTATACATCTTAGGGTGATGATAATTAGTGCAGGAAAAAGTTGAATTTTATAATGCATTTAGTTAAAATTCTAGACCTAATTTAAGGTCTCAGATGTCTAAATGATAAAAGGGATTATGTTCCTTATACCTGCATTTTATTTTGTAATTTTACTGAGTTTTTATTTAAATGGAGCAAGTATAAACTTTCAAACAAACTTCTGTCATTGATTTTTCAGAAGGTGCTACAATTTCCCAGTAGAGCGAAGAAAGTTCTCTTATCAGGTTGTAGTAAAAAATCATTACCTAAAAATTAAGGAAATATCACACTTCTGATTTTTTCAGTCACCAGTATTCCTTCTAAGTGTGTGTGTGTGTGTATAATTATATATACATATAATTTCAATGAATGTATGAAATCTTAATAGAAACAAAAAAGAATCTGTGGCAACTCAGCTTTGAGTAGAAAGAAGGGTACCCTCTAGTAAGACTCTGTTTTTAATCAGTAAAAGCAAAAATAACATATCCTGGGCTTCTAACAAGTCTCTAGCAGCCCCAGGATGAAATTCTTTGCATTAACTTAATATTAATATTAGTGAGGGGCTTTGATATGGCCACCACCAATGGTTCTTATAACTGAAGCTGTGAGCATGTACTGATGCATAATGAGCTGACAGCCTTCAAAGACTGATTGTTGCTAAAACTTGCTGAATAGGACTAAAAGGGATTTCAGGAGGCATGCAATTATACATCTTCCTTTTTAGGTCAGGGAACGGAGGTCCATAGAAGTTATGATTTGGGGCTCTGATCATACTCTTTTAATTAACTGTTTGTTATTTAAAACCCCCCTACATCTATCAACGATCTGAAGCCCTTTACTGTAGTAGGAGTATGACCACAGTAAGGATGGATGACCATTTAACAGTGACCCTGATGATCGTGATGGTACTGACGATGATGCTAATAGTAATTTATATTTATGGATAATCTGGAGTATGTGGTGGAGCATAGAGGTTAAAAATATTAGCCCTAGAGTCAGACTACCTTAATTCAAATCCCAGGTATACCCTGAGCTAGCTAAGCACCAACAGTTTCACCTGTAGATGGGAGCTGGACAGAGTTCATGCCTCATTTGATCGCTGGGAGGCTTAAATGATGTGATGCGTGGAAAGTTTTGGCAGGGTGTATTTATAAATAGAAGACTCAGTAAAACATTAACGACTGTTTTGTGCCAGGTCTATCCATGACTGAACCAAAGTGGTGATTATTATTCACATTTTACAGTTAACAAAACGGAGTCTCAGTGAACTGTTTGACCCAGGGGAAATAGCTAGTAAACGATAGTGTGTTTGTTATCTCGAACAGTAGGACACAATTATAGAGGTTTTTATAACTGTGTTCTTAATATCTTTAAGGTAATTATTAATGCTTTGGTGAAAAGAGATTTCCTGGGGTCCTTCCCAGGAACAGAGTGAGGGGTGAGTGAAAAGAATGTACAGATTAATCCATCGGTCCTATTCTCCTAAACCTTTGGATTATTTCCTCTACATTACAATGTAGGTCAACAATGAGTCCATGTTTCAGTTTACCAACTAGGGAAACTGTGAGAACCATAGCCAGCTGTTTATGTTAATACCTCAAATTCAGAATCCCTGGTGTGTATATATATATATATATATATATATAGTTATTAATAAATTCAATATAATCTTCCTTCTTCTCTAACCTAGCACTCTTGGAAAATTAGATAGATAGATAGATAGATAGATAGATAGATAGATAGATAGGAAGGTAGATAGATAATCTCATGATTAAAAATGTTGAAATCTATGTCATGTACATACTAGCTCTTTCTATGTAGAGCTTTGTCATCCTTTTCTTAAATTATTCCAGAATCTGATTCTAGTTAAGAGCCTGGAATCAAAGTCGGGTACTGGCATTGGGTATTGGAAGAATTCGCATCCCTTTGAAAGAGCATTGCTTCAGATTAGGTTGTTATAGGTAGTCAAGCAGAGATTGTTGTCTCTTCAAGATGCAGGATGCACGAGGGCTGTGTCAGCCGGTAGGGGGTGTTCAATGACATTTAGAGTAGCAAGGTACTCATATTCATCTGCCTCTATCCAGATAGCCCCATTCCATTCCTCAATGTTCAACCCTTTTCTAAACTGTGGCCTGGCTTTCATATGAGACCTGATGAGTCCATGAATTCGATTTGTTCTTCAACCTGCAGAATCAAAAGTTGACTATTTTTCAGGTAGATCAACCCTACAGCTATAGTAGAAAATATTTTTTAGGGCAGTCGTAGAAGTTCTGTGGTTTTCTGACCATATCTTGAGCTGAAAATCGAAAGTGCTGGTGTCAACATTTTCTTCTTCAGTGCTCTCCGCTGCGATCAGAATTAGCCTTGCTAAGTTACCACCCTTGAGTGCCTCACACCTATGCTATATTGTTGCAGGAGCTACTTCATCTGTTTCATTAAAGGCTTCTACAGGTAATAATTTAAATAGCTGTTCAACACTGAATGCTTTTGGAGCATCACTATCCTATTTTCTGCTCTGCAATGTTGTAGACACTTCCTTGAACCCTAACCGTTAAAGATTAACTATCTTACATCACCACCGTTGAAGACTTCTTTTCTAAAATTACTTCTGGTAGCACATACTGTATCTGAGATTGATCAGAACAAAGCCATAAACCCCCCCCCCCCCAGGTACACCTGGGGGAATGGATGGGATGTAATACAGGAAAGTGGGTGCTAATAATAGGACCATTAACAAGAGTGGAAAATCTAAGGTTGGGGAAAACTGCCGATATCTCATATCTGGGGTGAATTTTCATTTTTCTTTTTCAGAATGTCAAGAAATTATAGAAGCCAAAGGAATAATCAGTATAGCTTTCAGTCTAGAGTCAGGGGATTTGCTAAGGGGTTGCTGTAACTTCACACTTGAATCTACCCACCTGCTCACTGTTGCTGGAGTTAGCAACACTATTGCTTCCGCCTGCCTTTTACCTTTCAATCTAATTTGTATGACTTTCACTGGGAGAAGATAAGCTGGAAGCCTGCTGGCAGGGTGTTTTCATATAGGTTATACGTGGGAGTTAGTTACATATTGCATGCAGTCTTCAACTCCTAATTCACAACCTGACAATCGATTAAAATGCTTACTAATTACTAGCTTTTGCTATCATAAATCTTCTTCAGCAATATCACACAAAATTAACTATTCCTCTAACTGTTATAAGTACGTAAAACTACTGTAGGGTGAAGATTATCAAGGTCTATAATAAGCAGATTGGTTAATTATAGCCCCCTTCTCTTGTATTAATAGAGTCCTAACTCCCCTCGGTCTACGAATTCTCTTTGTCTGAGGTATCATGCTAATGTAATGCAAGCCCTTCTTTAATTTCTGAAGACATAGGAAGGAGGGTCTTTTAAAGCTTTGTTTTCCAAAGATACAGTCATGGAATAACTGCTATTTTACACACAGGACTACATTTAGTTGTTCACGACAATACTGTGAGACAAATAACTCAGGTACGTCTGCTTTACAGGTGGACAGGTTGTGGACCACTTGAACTGAGCAGCAGGCACAAACTCACAGAGTTATTAAGCGTCACAACCGCAGAGTCTGAATTCCCAACCGCTGCACGATGTTACTTCTCAGAGTGTAGATAGGATTGTATCTCCAGACTCCTACCATTGAATTTTTCCTCTCCAAACAGAATAACTCTCTCTCTCTCCCTCTCTCTATTTATATCTCTATCTGTATCTTAAAGAATCCTTCCCTAGTCTCCCCCTTAAATTTGTAAAGCCTCCCCACCTTTTCTCTGGGAATTCACATCTGTGTCTTCCTCTCAAACATTTCTTAAATTTTATTGGATCCCTTGGCCATTCCTCTCCTGGCCAACCAGTATGATAACAATATTGCTACTTACATATTTCAATTGTCCTCAGACACAACTGTTTACTCCATAAAATGGCAACACTTACCAAATAATTAAAAAACTATCTCAGGAGAAAATGCCCTCTTTTTAAAGGTTTCTTTTTTTTAATGAGGTTTATTTATTTATTTTTCACAGAGGTGCTGGGGATTGAACCCAGGACCTGACGCATGCTAGACACACATTTTACCACTCAGCCTTACCCTCCCCGCTGAAAATGCCCTCTTAGAGGACTCCTTTGTACATTATAAAGAAATGCAACTGAGAGTTGCTTGTTTGTTGTATCTATGTGTAAGACAGGATCTGAACTTGAAAGTAATAAAATAGAATTTTTAAACTGTATTTCATAACTCGGTCTTCCCCATTCATTTGGACTGAATTTTCCCTAGTTTATATAAATTAATCGTCATACTTGACTCTCCCTGTAGGTGTGTACACACACACACACACACACACACAAACAATTCATGCAGATACAATCGCAGTTGTTTTCTCTTTTCATCTTACATTGCTTCATCCATCCATTTGAAATGTAACAAAATTACAACACCAGCTTCTTTTAACTATGCAATGTTGATTGAATGCAGTGAATTAACTAGAGAAAGAAAATGGTGCCCAATCATTTATTGAAGTTATTGCTCAAAAGCTATATATATATATATATATATATTTTTTTTTTTTTTTTCCCCTAGCTACCCCTCAAAATTCTTCCCAGAGGATGTAGCTCAAATTAGTCAGCTCCAAAGGGTTAACACAAGCACCATCAAGCCACTCCTTTACCTGGCAAATTATATCACTCTTCAGCATATGTCACTCGCACAACTTTTCAACTCTTTCCTTCCTAAGATAATAGGCCCAGAAGCTGGATGATGCTGCGCTTCGGCACCTGTCATTTTGACATTTCATGCTTTCTTTAGAAAAGAGAAGTTGGTAGAATGTGAGAAAAGTGGAACTTTGACAGGTTGTCAGAATATCTTGCAGCACAAACCAACCTGCCAGCCAGCCTGTTTTCTGGTATATTTCAAAGTCTCCTAGCAAACGAACTGAAGGTACCGACGGAAGAACTTCTTAAGTAGGAAGATTCCTTACTTTTTACAGATTGAAATTAAATAATTTTCACCTGAAATTGGTTGAAATTTTAGGCGGCTTACTTACAGTTGCATATCAAATAAAATAGAACTTGGACGAAGCAAAATTGATGAAAGTAACTTAGCTGTTCCTTCATTTGAATTTAATAGTCTTTGATTGCAGATGGGCCTCTGTTAAGTACAAAACAGTTCATGAAATATATGACCTTGAGTTTGCAACCAGCAAATAGTCAGTGTCATGTTCAAACTAAAAGGGTCTGGAATGCAGGCACAAGCAAGGGAGCAGGGAAAAATAGGTCAGGGACGATGCCTTTAAGAACGCTACCAACAAATGGAGTGAAAATGTGGGTAAGCTGTGAAAAGCCATGGGAAATGGCCGTGCAGACACATGGTCTGTAGAAAATACGTTAGTGGGGGCAAGATATCCTACCAACTCCACTTCAGTTGTGAACGTTTCCAGTTGCACAGACTGCTCAGAAGGAAAAACAAATGGTACAATATAGTGGAGTCAAATTATTGATGGGGAAAGTATTTTCTTTCTTTTATCTGAAACTGATACCAAGAAAAATAAAAAAAGAAAGAAGAAAATGTTATGTAACTCCCCTGGGACTCCTCATATCATTTTTTTAGAGATCATTTTGACTTTCCTAACATCAGTTTTTTCAGATTCCCCTTCCCTATCCCGAGTTGGTAACTATAAATCAGCCCGTAGTTCCTTCTGGTATGATTTATATGTCTTTCTATGTATACCTTTGAAGCTACTTTTAAAAGGAAGATTATTTGGGTTTTGTTTAATTGAGATTTTTATGGCGTCTAGGGGACACATGCCAACAGTTAATGGTCATCTAACTTCTGCAATAAACCTTTCATCGGTGACTATTTTTTTAAATGACAGACACTGTTAAAATCATTGCATTGTATTTAATGCAGTCTCCATTTGTGTGACACAGTGCACTCCCCTAGCGTTACATCCCCATTTTCTCTCTGAAACAAGATTTAAAGGATATAATAACCTGCCCCACTGGCTTCTAAAGGAAATCTTCTTGAAACACAACTGTTACTGTCTAAATGACTGTTTGACTGTGTGCCTTCCCCAGCACATTCAACACATTGTTTAGAACAAAGGGATGATCACTGGCAAAGGCTAGCCCCAAATCTCCTTGTTGAGAAGCAAACAAATAAATAAAACAGTTAGCTCCAACAGAGCATTTACCAGGTAGACATGGAACATAATCAATAAGAATGCCTTGAATTTGAGTGCGGCCCGGCCAGGCAAACTAAATCTCCATGTGAAAGATCAGCGATGGCACAGGTGTTAATCAATGGGTAGCTCAGGCAATTGGCAGACGGAGGATGCGTGCAGGGGAAAGCAGAGATGCCGTGACGAAGAAAGCTAGCTCTCCAAGGTTCTGACAAGTTTTAAGGCATGTCCATTCTTATTGTAAGCATTTTTCTTAAAGCAACGAGAGGGGGTCTGCTCCTTAATACCAATAAACCCCTGATTCTAACAGAACTTTCTAAGCAAATGTGAGCCTATCCCTAAAAAATCATTATTCTTTCCATCTGACGATTTTATTTCTGAACATTCTGCTTTTCACCTGATAGCAAAATATAATGCATTTGCCTAAGTCCTTGCAATTCTGTTCATATATATTAAACTGTTACCTGGAGGACATTTTTTTTTTCATTTAAAGTTTTTGCATTAACTGTCTCTTTTGCAACTCAGCCTCTTCTTGTTAGTTGGCATGCATTGTATTTTCTTTTTTAGGATGATTCACTCCACACATACACATATATATATACAGTTGTTTGTCATTTTTCTATTTTTTAATGAGGAGTGTATGTGTCAAAAAGTCTACACTGTGATTCAGGAGACCCAGATCCTAATTCTTTTTGCAAATATGGGATCTAAAAAAAAAAAAAAATCACTTCACTTTCTGAATGCTTGTTTTCAAATCTATAAAATAGTAATAATATTACTGACTCATAGTTTATTGTGAAGTGTATGGGATTATATTTATATAATATATAAAATGATACCTGAAAATCGGCTAATGTCTAATAACCTGGGAGGAATTGAGACCTGATTCACTCTTTGACGTATTATGCTCAGGGAACCTTGTACTTTTCTTTATTCCTCCGATTTCTGAGCATAAGCCATTCCTGTGTATCTATTAAGCACCAATAATTAACTATTAAATTATTAAATATCATATCTGTTTATTAATTCTCCCATTATGTTTCTGTCCTTTGGAACAGAAACTGGTTATGACAGTTAACTTACACTAAGTTATATGTGTCTATAAACTTCATTTTCAAATGCTATAAAAACCTGTGGAAGTCTCATCACTCTTCCTTCACCAATAAGGAAACTGAGGCAATGACTGTTTAAGTAATTGATCTGACTATGAGTAATTGGAAGAGTCGGTGTTCAAATTCTTGTGAGTTTGATTTAAGAGCCTGAACCACACAGCTTCCTTCCCATCAGCTTCTCCATATCTTATCCTTCCCCCACTGTTCACACTGTGTCCCACTTTCCAAAGTTTTCTCTTTATAATTCTGCCAACTACAATCCTATGTATTTTATTATCTGATGTTTGATATGTTTTGGGCATGTCTCCCTATATAGACTGTGTAGAACTTCAGGGAAGAGGTCATGTCTTCAAAGTTGATCTACCTGCCTTAGGAGCAGACCAATAGCAAGCAGTATTATGTGGACCTGATACTAGGAATCAAGACTTTTCTGAAGCATATGGTTCCTATGTGAGACGTCTAATTGTGGAGAGTGTTAAAAGACTTCAAAGAAGCTCATTTCAGTAGAGCTGTAGATGCCCCTACTATGTGTATATTATCTTGTTGGAAAAATAGGGGTAAGAAAATGAATGACTTCTCTTCTCTTTCCTGCTGTCCTGCTCATCAAGTCCTCTCTGTTGCCCAGAGACTCTTTGGGAGCCAGATGCATATTTCAGATATGCTCAAGTTTTCTGCAGCCTTGCGTCTGAAATTTGTCTCTATTTTAGTAAGTTTTCATGCCATAAATGGCTTTGTATATGTGCATCAATGTAGGGCTCTTAACAGCAGAATAAGGAATAGATCAAACTGAATAACTACGAAGAAAAGCCTTGAAAAATATACAGTGTACAAAAACAGGCAAATAGAGGCAGTTGTGAGTCTGGAGGGCCAATGTGGTGGGTGGAAAGTAGCAGTAACCTTCCCGATGGTTATCTCCATTGCAACTGGAAAAGGGTAGGAGACCATGTAGATCAGTGCATCTAGTTCCACCAGTAAAGAAGAATGTAGCCCACAAGCAATGAGACCTGGTGTGAGTTACATAGGAAATCGAAGTCTCTAGCCACCAGAGAGTCTTAGTGAAGGGCACTTTTTTGGACAGACTTAGGGAAAAAGCAGGCTAATTGGGTAGAAACAAAGGAATTACATGGGTCAAGGCACATGGACAAGAAAAATTCTGGAGCAGTACTGCAACCTAGGACCCATGGCTCATATAGGGCACCCTGGATGGAAGGGATAAGATGTGAGGAGAGGTGATGTGTGAGAAAAGATGTGAAAAGAAGAGTTACCAGATTTCCTTAGGGAGTCTCCTCTCAGTGGATCCTGGGTCTAGAGTTCATGGTAATTGCAAGTGTCTTAAAATGGTGGGGTGGTCAAGCTCTGTATATAATCCCTGCCTCTGAGAAGGCTGAATAACACTTCAGATGGAGTCACCAGTGACTTAGCTCTGAAAACATGATGTGGAAAGAGCCAGGAGAAAGTAGTGTGGCAGCCCATAAAAAGGCATCCAACTTCAGCTCCCAGAGCACCTCAAAAATTGCAGCCTCTAAAACAGCTGTCAGCCACAGCAGAGGGAGAGTTGACTTCCTTGGCAAACAGTCTCCTCCCTTTTTTTTTTTTTTTTCTTTTCTTAGAGCAAGCTGATAAAATTTTTGAGTAATTTTTTATTAAGTTTTTTAAGCTATAAGAAGCATATTTGGACCAGTGCAATTCTATATTCTATACCCATGATTGGTTAGGGAAGAAAGACAACTCAATAAGAGTATTTGTCCAAAAGACTACATAGATAGATTCAAGATACTTTAAGGAAATTGATTATTATCAAAACATGTTAACTCAGTGATTACATTATCATAGCATCAAAAATTTTGAGTTCTGACTCGATATCCCCACCTGCAAGCCCCCGCACCACTGACCATCCCAATCTCAAGCTCCATAGTTTCCTCCATCTGTTATTTTAGTTCCACAGAAACGATAACTTCTACACTTTCTCTTTCTCTGCTTTCTTTCCATTCAGGGACAAATGGGAAATTTGGGCCTGATTTTAAGAGTCACTTAAACCAAATCATACAAAATCTTTTACGTTCATTTAAAATCTTTATCGTGTGTCTTTTTGAGCCAGTACAAAAGGAACAGCTTTAATCAAAGCTTTCAATATTGTGACTTATATATGTGTTCTTCGTCCAGAGTTCTTGATTCACAGATCCCAAAACCGTTGGAATTTCCTAGTCTTCAGAGTGTTAATTTGCAAGTGTTTTTTATTACATCAATGAGGTGACTTTTGGAAGGCACCTGAGGATGGGGGCTGGTTGCCAGTGGAGCCATTGTGCAGTCATGTAGGACTAAAATCTTAACTTGTGGGTGGCTATGCTATCTTTGAGTGGATATTGTCAGAATTGGGTTGAATTCATAGGTACCAGCTAGGTGTCTGAGAATTGCTTGTTGGTGTGGGGAAATCACACCATCCACACCCCAAATATGCCAGAAATTGGGGTCCCAAAACACCTCAAAAGAATGCTTAATATAGTCATTTGCATTCACACATGACCCATGAGATTTCACTTAAATTACAGTTAAAAAAAAAAATCACATGCTCTCTGTGGCTCTTTAAGAAAGCATAATCTTTCTTGGTGATACAGCTTCTATCTGTGTTTCATCATTACACAAAGTTTACTCGTTTCTATCCCTGTATTTTCCTGGGAAGAGGAGTGGAGGCGAAAGATGATTGTATGCTATTTTTGAGCATTCAGTCCAACAGACGTTCTTTTTTGGGAATAGACAAAATTCTCGTACAGATGATTTTATGGTATCTAAAGAGAGACCGTCCACATAAAATTTTGTCTTAAAAAACTGCAGTCCTCAAATCCATCGAACCTTCTCAGACCTCCCAGATGATTTTATGCTGTATTATAATGATTATATTGTCTCTCTCCGTAACTTTGAATTTCTTCAGAGCTAGTTCTACATCCACCTTTTTTTTTTTTTTTTTTTTGTAAATCGCTTGACACAAATTTTGGCCCCATAGTAGGCACCCAATAAAATCTCGTAGAATATATGAATTATACCATGGCCTAAAAGGCTGATTCCATTGCTGCTGCATTGCTCACTGAGGGGGAGGGTGAGATACTTGTGGATATTGGCCCCACTTTAGTTTTACTTCTTCGGTGTTACCCCTCCATCTCACCTCCTTCTCCCTTCATCGGCTCTGTCAGTTGTCCCTAGACTCCAGAGGGCGGAAAGAACTTGCTCTATCAGGATCAATATTTCTCCAAGTTTTTTTTGCTTCACACTTGAACTTCCTCTTTAGAAACTCAAAAGTGAAAAAGTCTTTGGACTCACTGCCTGGTAATTGTGTCCACTTGACTAGTTTCTTAGAGAGGAATGGCTCACTAGGTAATAAGGAATAGAGTCGAGTGGAGGCGGGGAGCTGATGGATAAGAATATATATCTATCTGTCTCCTTTATGTTACTATTGAGTGAATGAAGATTTCTATAATTTTAACAATAAAAATGCATAACATACTGTTAAAAAGTTTATGTGGAAAAGGCCTTAAATCATTAGCTGTTATGGCCAAGTAAGTGACCAAGACTTCTGTGTTGACTCTCCAGCTGAGAACTACCAGAGTCATTGCAGAGTCTGGTCATCTGCAAAAGGGAAAAATAAAAGGTACAACAGTCTAGCAACTGTGTCGGGGTTTCCTGCCCTCCATTCGCTCATGGTGCCCTCTGCCACATCTTTCAGTACCTTAAGCCTGGTTATCTTCAGGGCAGGGAGACCTCCGTGCTGGAACTTCCCCTGATATCAGAGCATGAGCACAGACTTCCTATAGGAAAGATCAAGCTGCCCGTCACCTGCAAAATGTGTTTGTTCCAGTCTGAGAGGGCTGGAGTCTCTGTGATGGGGACATCATTAAAAGGCACAGAGAAGCTAGAGTCAACTTTGGAGGTACTCGTAGCAAATCAAAACAGTTTTTTGTTGTTGTTGGTGGTTTTTTTTAAATAAAACTCACTTCATTCTGAAAGATTCCAAAGAGCCAGGCAGACTGCATGGCTTAGCAACAGTGGAATACTGATAACTGAAATCGTTCACCCTACCGCATTGCAGAAAGGAGGAAATTTAGGGCAAGGACACAGAGGTGGCCCCTGCTCCTCTGCAGTGCCATGTAGCCTTTCATGTCCCCACAGAATTTGCTTTTTAAGGCATTATCTGAAAGACGCACACATTCTAAATTGTGCAACACTCAATTTATCTACCTTGGGAGGATGAATGGTCGAGTGCGTCCTGCTGAGATCTGAGCCTCTGCGTCCAGGGATCCGAAACGTTTGAACCAGCGGCTGAGACCACTCAGCGACTCTCCACCCTCCAACAGGACGGCCTCTCTGCACAGGAGTTTCACTCCACCAGCCATTTCCCCTTCCACCCTTGTAGCTTTCCAGGAGCTAAACAGAAGTCAAAAGGAAAACATTTTTTAAAAAGTAGACAGGTTACCCCCTCAGAATTTTCTGTGCATCAGAGTGCTATTAAAATCTTTGTGTTCTTTGTGGCAACGTGACAGACACCATGGAAAAGCAGCTCAAGACGAAGTGAATGCCTCTGATTCAATTTCTAGATGAAGGACAGAGGCTCAGGATGCTGGGCTCTCAAGTCCCAAATGCAAGTCTTGTTGATTCTACCTCAAAAATGTACACAAATATATCTCCTCTTCTCCGTCTTAACTGCCACCAATGTAGTACAAGCCAGCGGCATCTCCAGTGAATTAGACTTCCTAAACAGATGGTATCACCTCTCTTTTTAAAACATTGTGATTTTTTTTTATTTACTTAGAAGAAAATATTAATTCCTTTATGTAGCCTACAAAGCCCTGTATGTCCTGGCCCCAGACTGTTTTTCTGACCTGATTTTCTATTGCTCCCCCTACGCATTATACTCCTATGACCCCTTTCTTCCACCCCGCAGACACACCGAGCTCATCCCCACCGCAGGGCCCAGGCACTAGCTACCCCTTCTACCTGGGACTCTCCCGTCCCACTGTGAAATGACTGGCTCTTCTTCTCTCATCAGTATCGAGCTCAAGTCTCAGATTCTCAAAGGACTTTTACCCAACAATCCTACCAAGTATTGTCTTCTCCCCTATTACTTTTATCACACAATCTTGTTTTTTCCCCCCATTACTATTTCTACCATCTGGATTAATTTTGCTTACTTTGTTAATATATAGTTTCACCCACTAAAAATAAATTGTTTATATAAAGAGGAACTCTACTTCTCTTGTCCATTGCTCTATCCCCAGGACACAGGACAGTTCCTGGAGCCTTGTAAGGTTCAAAATTGTATTGGAGAGAAGGCAAAACAAACTAAAGAAAAAAATGGAAGTTAGGATTAAGAGTCAGTCTCTGCTATATAGTAAGTTCTGCTGCATAAAAATTATAATGCATCAAGTAATTTTTCACAAATTGTTTAGTGAAGAAAAAGGCATGAAAAAGCAATTTGTATAGTAATAGCACATTGGACATTTATTTGCATGCCTGCATGCATGCACAAATATGTTTTGTGAATAGTGTAGAAAGTACGTTGAAAGAAAATTCACATCAGTATTTTGACTTCATTCTGTAGTGTTTTCTGTTCCTTCATTGTCTTAATTTTCAAGACAATAAACGTATAGTACTTCTGTTGTAAAAAGTTACCTTACATCTACAGACCTGCTTTGCTCAAGACTCTTAGTTGCAAACACAGAAATGCAACTCAAATTGGCTTAAGCAAATCAAAGTTTTTACTAGATTATGCAGCTGTTTTGCCAAAAGACCAATGGTGCCACAGCCCTTTTACCTTTATTTGGTCTTGCATCTTGTATTTTGGCAAAACTTTCTCCAAGAGATGGAGAATGTGACTGCTAAATGCCTTCAGGTTTACATTTTTGACTTGAAATTAAAATTCAAGTGGAAATTAAATTTAAAGCTGCGATGCGGAAGGAATTCTCTTCTCCACTAGCTTCAACAACAACACAAATCTGTAGAAATGGCCCTGGTGGGGCAGGTCTGGATATCCAGACCTCTGAATGACCTCTGAACCGGTCATTGTACCTTCATCAGGGCCACATGCCTGTCCTTAGATGAGGAGTGGGAGTGACAGGGAAGTACCAGAAAGCATTAAAAAATAAATAAATAAAGTCATCAAACCCTTTTCACCACTAATTTAAACTACTTCTGCAACTTATAAATTACCTTTTTAAAAGAGATGCTCTGGGGTTGGTTTTGTTTTAAGACCGGGACCTGTACCCAAGTCCTACCACAATCACTTACGGAGCCGGAGGGGAGATACAGGAAGTCGAAATTAGAAAAATCAGTTCTCCTCCTGAAGTAGAGGTTTTCTGTATAATTTGGAGAGGTCTCTGAATTCACTGAAGGTCCTCCATATATTTCCTAGGTGGGGTTTTTCAGGGTCCATAAACAGCACACTCCTTTCCCTCTTTAGATTAAGAAATAGGTATACGATTCAGAGAGACAAATATCAACATATCAACTTTATAACTAAGACTGGAAGGCTAGCAAACTGGAGGATGTGACTGATATGGGAGGTCATTTAGGCTTGATAATCCTCGAAATCAGATATACCCATCCACCCCTTCGCAGACTGCAGGGGACAACTTCACCTCAATGACCCTCATACCAGAGCCTGCTCTGTCAAGATTCCTTATAGGTGGGAGAGCAAACCAGAATGTGTGTTCTCTGCATCAGTCATACTGAGAAAGAGAACTGGTGAGACTTGCATGACCAACCCCTACTCTCAAGCTACCAATCAGAAAAGTCAGTTCAAGTTTGAGGGGTGTGTATATATATATGGCTAAGATGAAATCAGAAACTTTAAAGATAGCATCCCTAAATAGAAATAGAAGCTAAGTCTGAAGGAATTTGCCTTTTTAATACCCTAAATTTTAATTACCAGACTAGATTCCCCTGTTACTAGTCTATTTCTGTTTTTTTTTTTTAACCCTTATACAATTTTGATGTGTATTTTCTATTACATACTATGGTCCTTCCAGAGCCTCTACTGAATTTTGACTCAGAAACTAAAAATGGATCTGTTTGAAATGTTCAAAGCCATATCCATCGGCACCCTTGCAGCTCCACATAATAAACTGAACACAGGAGCAATGGCGCTATTAAGTTGGTGGAATCACTGATTTTTTTCCTACGTGTAATGGTCACATTAAAAGCTGAGGTTTTCAACAGATATAATATTAAGTAATTCAGTGCTTTATCAAACTAACAAAGAACCTGTGACCTTCAGTGGGAAATGTTTATTGAGAAATGGCTAGGAATGTAAGTATTTTTACCACACATTTTATTTTGGCAAAAGCATCCTATTCCACTAGTCAAAATAACATCTCCAGCTTGACTGCACTGTCTGCATGTCTTACATAGAAGGAGTAAGAAATGTTAATGCAGAAACAATAAGTTGATCAAATTCTTTTATTACTTGTTCTGTTTATCTAACTGTAAGGGGGAAATGTGCTTAGAACATCCTGCCATGATCATTGGTTCCCAAATGCTATTTCACAGTCCCACTGTATTAAGACCACTTAGGGTTTGCAAAGTACAGACACTTAAATCCAAGGTCAGATATATGGAATCCCAAAGGAAGGCCAGTAATTTTGGCAAGCACTCCAGATGATGTGGATGGGCAGAAACATTGGGAAACCATGACAATCAAATGGGATTCTGGGTCAGAGGTCGTTCTGGGCTGCTTTTGTTTCTTCTTCCTTGTATGTTTTTCTCCCTTTGATGTGCATTCCCTCCCGCATAGTCATGGAATGCCTGTGCTTAAGAGGCTTTGTGAGATGATTTAGTCTAATCTCATCACTGAGGGGTAAAGTGATGCGCGGGGACATGACTCAGCTGGCAAGTGCCTAGCTGGCTTTTGACCTTGCTGCCGTCATCTTTCTTGAGCCTTTCTTTGGAAATATTGTGGTGAACTCAGTATCATTAAGATATAAATGACTGACACAATTTAACTTTATTAACCAGAAGTATTTGTTATTTTGGCAAAAATCAATGACTTTGAGGTAAAGAAAAAAAAAACAAACCTGAATTTGTGGAGTTTTAAGATGCAGAGGAAAAGGGGAAAAAGAGAAGGAGGAGAGAATACTGAGGAATAAACTCTTAAAACTCAAATTTCATATAGTTTGTAATCTTCTCTTCATCAAACCAGCTCTCTTTGCAGGGTTTCATGACTGACCCAGAGTGTTGATAAATCTTAAAAACATTACACCATATTAATGCATTCTTTCTAAGTCTTTTGTCCATCTATAAGTTCTTTCACCAAAATGAAATCATGATATTCCTGCTGTTCTGTAATCTCACTTTATTTCGTTTAAAAATAATCAAGGATATCTTTTCAGCCTTCTATCGCAAGGTTTTAAATATCTGTATAATACTCCATTACATAAAAGATACCATAATGTATTTATTCAATCCTCTATTGTTAGACATTTATTTTTCAAGAGTTTGCTAACACAAACAATATTGTGATAGATATTCTAGAAAATCTTATATATCCATGAGGATTCCTTAGAATATATTTCTAAAAATAAGAATTATTAGAGACATGAATGTAGACAGGATTAAGTAATGATAATAAAAAATTCTAAGTGATTGTTTTTTAGAGAACAATGAATTTCAGATAATTTGCCTATTTTGGAAGAGAAGATAAATTGTAGGAATGAATGTGTGTGTCTGTGTGCGTGTGTTGACAAGTGCATTTAGAATGAAAATGAACATGTCAAACGTTTACAAAGGGCTAATATTTTAAAATTAAAAAATAAATGGGAGCAGATTATATAGTCAACATCACAGATTTATCTCTGTCCATCTATCATCTATTTAATTTTCTCATTATCTATTCCTCAAACCAAATACTTCTGAAATGAATTCTACAGATCAGTGGCAATCTTCAGAAAATAAACTCTCATTTTCAAAAAGAAATCTATGTGAACTGTCATCAGGTAGACAGCCTTTCGAAATCTTCATGGGAGAATAAAATATAAATCTAGATGGGGGATCTAAAGAGCCAATGAAAATGGCTCTTTTTAAATGGCTTCTTTAAAAATATTTTTTATGGAAACATCTGTTTAAATTTGAGAGTAGGAAAGAAACACAAAACAAAACTGAAGTGATAATAAAGGGTCAAGAGGAAAAACAAAAACCCTGAGTGAGATATCTTGTTAGAAGGAATACAAGAATTATCATCCTCTAAAAGGACGATGATTTGGAAAGTAGACTGAATTGACTGGGAGAGAAGTTGTCATTCCATATAAATGACCTGAGTAATTTAGTGCAAATGTTTTCTTGAAAGACTATGCCTTTTGAAAATGAAGGGGGAAAAAATGGTAATTGGTTAAGCGCTTGGGGAGATTTATAATTCCCCCAGAGAATCTGACAATACGGCTGAGACATTCAGCCACAATCAAAGCTTCGGTGTTGTATCCTTGGACTTTCTAAAACCTGGACGTGGAAATTAGACGCTGAGATGTATGGAGTGTGGTTGAAAGGAAATTGGATGGGGAATAAGGAGATTTGGTTTCAGCCTTGCCTCTGCTGCTCTATTAGTTGAGTGACCTTGGAAAAGTCAATTAAGTTTTCAACGTGTAGAGTTCTTATTTGAATGGAAATAGTTGATGGAATTGTAATTTATAAATCAGGAATGCAACTTAGTGTTCAGCATGCCGTCGGGCACCAAGTTGGTGTTCAGTATCGCTTTTTCCTGAATCAAAACGATTTTGGTGAGTGTTTTTATTTCATCATATGTAAGGAAGTTGGGGTTTTTTTTCCTCTTTTATGTATTCTTGAGTTCCTGCTATTTCCCTTTTTAATGCTGTATTTGCTTAATAATTTATCGGTTTTGCTGGGAGAAATGCAGAGCTGACCATGTAAAAATAAAAAGTACCTTTAAAGTGAGCCTGTAGGATCTGGGAGCTTCACATATGGATCTGTATTCAGGCTGAAACCCAGACATGTACAAGACTGAGGTTGGTATAGAATATTAAGGACGAAACTGGGAAAGAGAGAATCTATACAGAGTTTGTTTGAATGCTAATACATCATGAAATCACTGCTTTTTGGCTATTGGGATTTGCTGCCTAAGAAGTCTGCGGTTCAACAAAGAACAGGGTTCCCTACAGAACTCCTTATTCCGGCTCTAACCAACACTCTAGGAGGAAAAAGGCAGAGTAGGTGTTAGGAAAGAAAACTGAGGAGATCTCAGGAATTGGGGAGGGATCCCTTGTTCTAGAATCTTACATATGTATAGCTGTTATTTTAATATTAATCAAGCCTTGGTGGCTGAATCCTGCTGGCTCTGTGAACACGACTCCTATCCACACAGCTGGTTGTTGAGTTAATATAGTTCTTTTATGGGTCCCCTTGTGCTCTTTTGATACTGTTTTCTGCATGCCGCCTCCCTACTGCATCCTGAGCGAAGTCACCGTACCTCTCTGAATTTAATGTGCTCTGACATGGGCATGTTCAGAACGGAAGATGCTGTGCTGATACAGGAAACGAGATCCATGGGAGGCGGTGCCTTCATTGCTTCACCCCCTGCCAGGAGGCTGCGGGGAACCTCCCCAGAAAGAGCTGATGAAGAGGGAAAGCACACAGGCCACCTGGGCTCTGTGTAAGGAGAAGTGGAATCCAGAAACAACTCTTCCCAAGCGAGCATCTCTAGCTCTGTGGCCTCCCCATAAATCCTCACTGTGGAGTGAAACTGATTTAACAAGATATCTCCATTTCCTCTGAACAGCGGTGAAAATATTCCTACAGGACTTTATTAAGACAGACCCCAAAGTACTCATCAGGCCAATAAAAGAGAGGAATCCTGCTGTGACCTTTCTACCCACAACCCCACTGCAATTAAAGAAGAAGCCAGTATCCAAGCAGATAGGTAACTTGATAAGCACACCAGGCGTCTGCCCATGCCCAAGGCCACCTTTTGAAAGGAAAGAGCCATTATTTTTTCCAATGGTACAGAAAAGAAGCTGCAGGACATACAGGCTAAATTGAAAAGGCCTTAGAAGTACCTTAGGAGGTTAACAGTATAACCTGAAGCCAGGTTCCTATCAGTTAGGAATTCAGTATTTTGGGGGGAATTTGATGAGGTCCAAGGGGATGTTTGCAAAGGGGAACTGTGATTGGCCCTCTCACTTGGCAGTTGTTTGGCATCCTGTGCAGAGCTTGTAAGAAGTTCTTTATTTTCCATGTGGATCCTGGCACTCCTAACGCAATATGTGCTCCATGCCAGTATGAACCGGGATGTAAATCACAGCATTTTCATTTCAGTAATGGGTTGAAGGGAAGGCGGGCTGGGGAGACATGATGTAGGGGCTCAGTTCTTATTAGGAAACACAAAATAGGAATTTGATTTTTCTCTTTTTTTCCTTCAAAAGCAAAAATTTGGCCAAAGTTTTAGATTCAGAAATAAGCCAAGTCCTGCGAATTAGTGGAGTGCATCATTATGGGCTGGAAAGGTAATTACTCCCGAGCTTGCTCTTGGACTTTCCCCTGACTCCCCATTCCTAACTCTGCTTTACAGTGTACCTGGTGGGAAATCTTCTTAATCCTCATTCGTGGGTTTCATTTGTTAACCCTAATGAGGGTTTGGGGATTTAAGACTCTTTGTCGTCCTTCAACTCGGTTAGTTTCTTAGAAAGGAAAATAAGAGGGGAAGATCACCTACATTTCCCTCTGATCTTGGGAAGTGTTAACGACAAAAATTTTCTCTATGGCTCACAGTTCAATTTCACACTCTGTACAAGGCTATCTTAGTGCTCTGGGGTTCCACAGATCAATTTCGACTGTGTATTTTTCTGTCTTTGTTTGCATTGTTCTTTTACCCAGCTGCAAGGCTCCTTTTCTTTTAGCAAAATGTCAAATGGTGGCGAATTTGCTCAATTAGCTTTGCAAATGTGTGTTTGACTTCCTGTGGCATTTTTTCTCTTCCTTTCTTTGTTGTGTGTTTCTTCTATTTCAAAGCGGGACATCAAATATATTCTTCTTTTGAACGAATTAGCATTTTAATTCATAGGTGATAGTCTGCAGTTGTGTTTCTGATTGTGTTTTTAATTAAAGGACAAATACACATGCATTCTTCTCCCATTTGATTCAATTATTTTGGAGGTGAGGAAAATACTTAAATTTCAGCTGCACTGAAGGTAATATTTTGACATAAAATAACTTTATCACGTAAAGGAGCTTAATCAATGGCTTGTGCGTGGCCGACGAACGACAAAACCACTCTTTTGCCATCTTGTTTTCATCAGCCTTTATAATTCTAGTGACAGGATCTGAAAACAAGTGCAAAGAAACAATAAATCTTTTTGTTGATGTATCACAGGGATTGGAAAGGTTTATTTGTTCTCTAATAAGATAAAATCCACAAAGCAATTTTTAAAATGCTTCCTAGGGATTCTGGATTCTTATTTAAAGGGAGGAGGGGAGAAGACAGGCTGGGATCAGAGTAATGGAGGTAAAATAGGAAAATGTGTGAATCTCACCCCCATCCCTCCTCTCTCATGGAATCCTTTGGCATTTGAGTACGTTTTGGCAACCACGAAACAATAGTTTATTACCCTCATGAATCTCTTAGACCTCCTCTTTTTATAGCTAATGCTGGTAAAAAAAAAAAAATAATAATAATGTTTGTCCCCTTTTCCGTTTCCCTCAAGTGGAAAAGAGGTGGGTACAACACATGAGATTCAGCTGGAGGTCTTCAAAGAGCCACTCCACTGCTGGTGCCTGGCGCCTCTTGTCTGTACCAGGATTTAGTTGCTTTGAAGTTAATTCAGAGATTATATTTGAAAAATTCTTTAAGTGAGAATGTGTATTATACCTTTTCCTAAAGTCCTCTGGAACATCTGGGTAAAATGAAGCTAAGCGGTCCCCTAGTGTCCATTTCAACCACGGGGTAAGAGACGAGCTGTAGTTTTTGAGGTTCCTTCTTCTGTTACTGATCAACAGGACGGTGGAACCATTGACAACAAGGCTTTTGTCTCTTTCTTTCCTCTCCCCATCAGACTTCAGTTTGGCTCCCCTGACCCCAGCTTGAAAAAAAGAGACTTTCCATCGTGGCATGGCTCATGAAGTTAGCAGACACACCTGAGGCGCACGGCGTCCCGCAGGGAGCTAGTGGGCTAGACTCTCCAGGTGCTATCAGTGAAGTATCGCGTGAAGCCGTGGTAGTAAGAGCGCTTTCCCCAGCCTCAGAAGAAGGGTGCTGGCCACGGAGGAGGGAGGAGGCTCGCTGCTGAACGGAAATTTGCTCAAGGTTAGTAGCCTGTTTGGTATCTTTGGTTTGGGAGAACCTTTCTTTTCCTCTGTAAAAGCACTGTGCTCCCCAAAGTAGGGGGGTTGGTGTGCAGAGTGAAAACAGTAGATGAGCTAATGCATTGAGCAGGCTGCTGTGAGCAGGTCTTATCTGACCTCAGCCTGAGGAGGAGGAGAGGTTGGGTGAGCCCAAAAGAGATGGGAATGGAAGAGCCTTGTGTGTTTCTCCCCAAAGAGCCAATAACCTGTAGAAAAATGTATGTAAAGCCGTCATCATCTGAGTAGCCGGCTGTTTAAGAGCAGACAAATAAGACTGAAATCCCAGGTTTGGGTTACAAGTTTTCCGAGGTAACGTCTTCAGTTCAGTGCTAAAATCTTGTCGTATGTGAAGTTAACCTTTTTTTTTTTTTTTTAAATAACTTAAAAACATTAAAGTAGTCAACATGTTGAAAATAAATACTTCGAATTCCTTATGCTTAATTCAAATTTAATAGGTTTCTATTTTGAACTAAATGTAAGATTGCGGGAATAATGAGGCCATCATTTTTCATTGCTCGGGGCCTCTGCATATCTGCAAGTCTCCTTGTGTGAGATGTTATTAATTTAAAGTGAGTCTAATTGTAATAAAGTTTGCCGCTCAAAAGAGTTTTCAACTTAAGTTCATTGTGTTAAATAAAATAATGGCCTAAGAATGAATAGATATCCATTTTTATCTTGAAGGGCAAACAATGACTAAATTAATTAAAGATTATTAACTGTCAAAAGTCACGCCCAAGATTGCATTAATTTATCAGCTCCAGCCTTCTCTGCTGATTTCTTGCTGTGTCTATGAGTTGTAAGATGTAATTTTGTTTGTTTTTCTTAAACTATTTTGTACCTCCTGTAACGAAACAACAGAAAAACCTCTTAAAATAGAGAACAGTTTTTTTTTTTTTAATTTTAACTTATGTCCTCTTTTAATATCTAAGGTAGTGGACTATTCATTTACAAATCTAAGACTTTTTTTCTTTTTACTCTGTTATGGAAATTGAGAATTTCTCCCAGCAATGAAAGACAGTATCAACTGTTAAACATGGGTGTGGTCGAGTCTTGGTGTGTTTATTTCAGTAAATACTCTCATTTAGAAAATTCAGTTGCTCAATAGATTACTAATGAAAAGGCCAATAGGTAAATATTTGAAAATGTATTCAAATATATTTATTGAGGTCTTACCATATGCCAGGTTCAGTTCCGGGTAGTGGAAACGCAGCCGATAGTAAAACAGGTTAAAGATGTCTACTCTTCCTGAGTGCACATTATGAAAACAGGAATGTGATAATAAACTACGACTGTACTCTGGGGAAAAAAATACGGAGCACAGAACAGGGATGTGATGGTGCCAGAGGCATGGGAGAGGTTGGAGGTCAAGTTAGAGTGTAAAACAGGTGAAGGTAGGCCTCACAGAGGAGATGAGATCTCCGCAAAGAGCAAGACGGGTGTTGGTGAGGGTGTGGAGAAAAGGGAGCACTGGGGCCCTGTTGGTGGGCGTGAAAATGGGTGCAGCCACTACAGAGAACACTACAGAAGCGCCTCAGAAATGAAGATTAGACTACCACCCGATTCAGTGACTCCCTTCTGGGTGTTTATCCAAGGAAAAAAAATACTCTAGCTCAAAAAGATACCTGCACCTGTGTTGCTGAAAGATCGCCCCCCTCCCCGAGTCCCTGATAAGCCAAATTAAAACTCAGAGACAGGGTCTTGGAGCTTAGAAGCAAAGAGACAGCTTCATTGCTTTGCCAGGCAAAGGGGACTCAGAGCAGTCTAATGCCTTCAGCACTGTGACCCCACCTTGAAGATGATGTAGAGTGGTTAAATAGCCATAGCTCAAACAATAAGACATCGACAGCAATCAACAGAATCATCACGCAGAGTGATGTCATGCTGCCTCCAGGTGGCCAATTCCGTAGAGGCTGGCGGTTGTCACTTTCCCAGTCTCTTTGTCGGGTAAGCGCCCAAGGTGTGGTCTTCTCAGTATGTAGCCTGTTTTGTAAGGTTTCAATTCCGTGACCTTCTCCCTGGAGAGCAACTCAGAAAGTATGATTATTACTTCAGATTACTGGAGTAAAGCAGAAAGAGTAAAATTAATAGCTTTGTTTTAACAGCGGGCCTGGAGCTGTGAGCAGCAACTGGTCAGTTGACCATTTTAAGCACAAGCATAAGAATAAACAATCTTTTAGCCTAAATGTGGCCATTTTATTAATTCTTCTTCACCTGCATGTTTATTGCAGCAGCATCTGCAATAGCCAAGATAGAGAAACAACCTGAATGTCAAGTATTGGACGCATGGATAAAGAAATTGTGATATGTATTTGAATATTACTCAGCCATACGAAAGAAAACATATACTATATGATCGCTCTTACATGTTGTATCAAAAAACAAAAACAAACACCACCAGCCTATGGGGAGAACAGATGGGTGGTTGCCAGAAGCTGGAAGTAGGGGGGGAATGGGAGAAATCCGTGAAATGTTTTGTTTTTGTTTTTTTTAGGTTACATACATAATTGAATAAGTCATAAATAATAATAAATAAATTTTAAATAATAATAAATTGTGGGGAGAGCAGAACTCTAAGCAGGTTGTGTTGTTTTAGAGCCGGAAGACAGGGGATGAGGCTTTTGGGATGAAATGGTCCAAGTCTTTATGGCTGGTCTCTCCCTTGTCCTTTAGTTACTGGATGGATGGTCATTCTTTTACTTAAGAACAGCTGAGGTTTAACACATTCCAAATGCAATTTACTCATTGGTGACCTCCCAGGACAGTGTGGCTAGGGTAGAGAAAGGGGAAGTTCATGGACGTGAGCCAGAAGGGAGCTTAGAAATCACCTTGTCTAACTCTCTGAAATGACACAAGAGGGGCCTGAAGGGCTTAAGTGATTTGCCCAAGAAGTCAGTGACAAACCCTGGGCTGGAGTCTGACTCTCCTGACCTGCCCTTGGCACCTCCCTTCCCCAGCAAATCCTTGTGATGACCATCTCTGAATGTCACACAGATCATAAGTATTTGGGTATTTGGGCAAGTACACAGAAGTTTTGATGAAAACCTAGGGGAAACTGTAGAGGTCCTGTGGTAGCAGGTATGCGGGAACCTGTTTTTAATCAATATAATTGAAACAGCTGGAATTGAGAATGTTGTTTTCCTCATGTTTGGACTTTCTACCCTGGTTTAAACAGGTAGTGATTCTAAGATGTTAAATCCATTTTTTCTAACTATAAAAATAATTTGGGAGTACATAATAGCTGGAAAATACTAAAAAAAAAAGAAAAAGAAAGAAAAAAGAAATACCAAAAAAAAAGATAAAAGGAAAAAAAATCACTTACAACCTCATTAACTAAGGGGTAGCCCCTATTCATATTATGTCATATTAACTTCTGATATTCTCTGTGTGTCTTTCTCTTCCTATAGCTCTCTTAACAAAATAATAAATAATTTAAATAATGAAAAAAATTTTAATAAAATAAACTAAAATTTACCATATCAGGATGCTATTAGGACGAGGAATAATATATGCAAAGCACCTGTTCCATGGGCGGCAGGTACCCAGTAAATGGAGGCTGTTACTATGGTTGCCATCAGAACTCTGTCTTCACCGTGACAAACAGGAGAGGAAGACAATATAACTGGCAGCTTAGCCTGGATAACTCTTTGTTCATCCAGGACAAGCAGAGACTGTTGGCCAACCTGGAGAGAATGATAAATAGGGCAGGATTGCTTGTTGCCTGGGGCAGAGCTTTTCCCATGGCCACAAAAACAAACAAGCAAACAAACAAAACCAGGAGGAGTGAGGCACTTAGCCAAGCAAATAATCTGGGAGAAGAGCATCCCAGGGAGAGAAACAGCTGGAGCAAAGGCCCTGAAGTGAGCATGTGCTTGACGCGTCACAAGAAACACAGAGGCCCAAGCAGCATGGGCCAGTAGCCTCACAGCTCGTGAGGGTGTAAAAGCGATTATGCCAGTTCATCGATAGCCCTGAGGACTATTCGACTTTTTTAACATTTTAATTTAATGTTTTGAGTTGTAATTAACATACAATATTAGTTTCAGATGTGTAATGTAGTGATTCGATATTTTTTGCATTTTGAAATGATCACTTCAGTAAGACCAATGACTGTGCCACCTTACAAGATCATCACAGTACTACTGAGTATATTCTCTGTGTGTGCACTGTTTCCCCCTGACTTATTTTACAGCTGGAAGTTTGTACCTCTTAATCACCTTCACTTACTTTGTCAGTCCCCCAACCCTCCTTCCCTCTGGCAACCACCTGTATCTATGAGTCTGTTTGTTTTGTTTCATTTGTTTTTCAGATTCCACATACAGGTAAAATCATAAGGTATGTGTTTTTCTTGGTCTGACTTATTTCTCTAAGCGTAATACCCTCCAGGTCCATCCATGTTGCTGCAAGTGGCAAGATTTCATTCTTTTTTATGGCTAAGTAATACTCCATTGTATATGCAGTTGACCCTTGAACAACACAGGTTTGAACTGTGCAGGTCCACTTACATGTGGGTCTTTTTTTAATAAATGTGTTCTGCAGCACTACTGATCCATGGTTGGTTAAATCTGCAAATGTGGAATTGTGTTTATGGAGGCTGATTGTAAAGTTATACTTCAATATTTGACTGTGGGTGGGGCATGGTTTGCTGTCCCAACCCCCACATTGTTCAAGGTCAACCGTATATACCACATCTTCTTTATTCACTCATTTGTAGACTGACTTAGTTTGCTTCCATATCTTGGCTATTGTAAATAGTGCTGCAATAAACACATGGGTACATCCTTTTTCTTGAGTTAGTGTTTTGGTTTTTGTGGGATAAATACTCAGAAGTGAGATTGCTGGATTTTATGGTAGTTGTATTTTTAGTTTGTTAAGGAATCTCTGTTCTGTTTTCCATAGTAGCTGCACCAACTGACATTTTACTCATCTCTACATTTTCACTAACCCTTGTTGTTTCTTGTCTATTTGACTTCTACTCTGAGAGAAATGAGGACTTTCTGGCAAAATTGGACTGAAGAATGAAATGTTTTAGGTTTGAAAAGTAATAGATGGCTGGTGCATGAGTGAGGGGAGAAAAGGAGGCTATGAAGTGGCTAGACAAAACAATATGCTGATTCAGAGCAAAGTCGACTTCATAATGGAGCTCGGAAGAATTTGTTGAATTCTGCATGCATTTTGAAGTTAATGAGGTTTGATGGATTGGAAGCAGGATACGAGAGAGAAAGACAAGGGAAGGATTGCATGAGCCGCTGAAAGAATGACAGTTCTATCTGCTGAGATAGTGATGGCTTATAGTAGAGCAGGTTTTGATATTAGAACTGAAGTTCAGCTTTGGTGCTGACAGGCGAGTGTTTATGGGCAGACAATGTTGAAATATGGGAGCGAGGTCTGAGCTAGAGCTAGGAATCTAGGAGTCAGGGTACTTACTGATAGTTTTTGAAACAAAGAAAATGGATGAGATCACCAATAAAGTGAATGTAGATAGTTCCAAAGACTGGGTCCTGGAGTTCTGTGATGTTAAGAGATTGGCAGTGAGAGAAAAAATTCAAGAATTGGAGTAAGAGGATGTGGAACCCAGGACAGGTGGATGTGGTGGTGGTGGTCTGTGGAAGTCCTCTGCACATTGTTTTCAGTTGGTTTGTGAAATACCAGGCAAGGTCACCAGTGGAAGATGAGGATAGAGGAGGAGATGATAGAAGTTTAAGGAAAGAAGGTGGAAATAGTTATAACTGAGAGAGAGAGTGTGAATGGGCTGAGAAGTCCTGATGTTGGCCTCACAGCATTGGGACTCACTTTGAAGTTCCTGGATATGAATTTAAAGTGAAACCAACTAGTAATAATATGAGCTTTTTCTTTAGGTGCTGTCAGCTTCATGGGTGCCGATGACGCGTAGGTGGAAAGTTGAATTTTACCTGCATGTGATTTGGCGAAACTTGGAGTCCCAGTTGGAGAAGGGCAGGGAACAGGAGGGTGTCTGTAAAGGAGAGGTGACGCTTGACTGTGGCCCATTAACTGGGGCAGTGGGAAGTGGGGAGATGTAATGGATGAGGGAATATGAAAAGTCGATGGCATGAAACGGCTTGAAGTTCCCTGGAGTGGGAGAAGCAAAGAATTTTGACTACAGCTAAGACCAAAGTTAGACAGAAAATACACGTCAGCATTCCGTGGCCCCTGACACTGTGTGTGGGGTGCTGTCCACCTTCTTTTCACTTGGTCCTCACTAGTACCACCCCTCATGTCAGAGGGCTGTGAAGCAACGTGGCTTCACACTTGTCTAAGATGGCTAGGACATAACGGACGCTTCAGTTCAATCTCGATTCTTCACCTTTAAGTTTCATTGCTGTTTCCCTGAAGCTGCTTTCTATGTCAAATCTAAAGAAGTATTTCTTCACATAATAACTCTTGGTGTCTTAGGATGGTTTTTACTGATGTTTGATACTGACAGGCTTCAGGGATTGCTGCTTGTGTTGTTTTATCATACCCCGATTTTTATCTTTTTATTAGTTTCCACTCATTAGGAATTTATGATAAATTTCATTAGAAAAGTAATGTTTATATGTTAAGAAATGTTTTCCATACAGAAGCTGACTTGTTTTTTGGATTTCATACAATGTCCTACCATAAAAACAACCATCATCCCATTGGAAGCCAGCAATCTACTCAAAGTATCTGGAAAAAGAAACATTAAGATATTTGGAGACAGTTCAAAGATTTTGAATTTTGTATGATAGTTGTGGATTTTTGTTAATTTTCCTTGGTGCTAAAATATATTTTGGTTTAATTTTTAAGTCTTCAGAGATTACATACAAAAATAATTAAAGATGAAATAATAAGGTGCTTGAGATTTGCCTTCATGTACTTGGGTGAGAAGCAGACAAAAGGTGTGTGTGTGTGTGTGTGTGTGTGTGTTGGAATTGGGGGAAAGTAGTGAATGGAGGGGTATATGAAGCAGAAGAGCAGAAAACTGGTGGTGGTTGAAGATAAATATATAGATCTTCTAATTATTCTCATTTTTATAAATATATTTGAAATTTTTTGCAGTCAAGTTAAAAAAGCAATTCCTAAAATACCTCACGCAGGCATGTTAATGATCATTAATTCATCACCTTCAGGGATGCCCTAAGTTTAAGAACTGATGCCAGTGGCTGAATATGGTCGGAAAACTGTTCAAGTGGGGATACATGCTTAGACACCCCAGGCCGACCGTGAAAAGATAACCATTTGCTACAAACATAACAGTTTCAGAGCCCACAACTTCAGGAAGGCATGTTCTTCTTTGTTTCACACCCCTTGAAATGTTTGAAGGACATCTCTGTAGGTCCCTCAGTTTGTGATTCTCTGTCACTCCAGTGCAAAGACTTTAAAATATATCAACTTTTTGGAGGAGTGGAAGAAATGTATTTCAAGATGAATGGCATCATTTGGACTGTGATTGATTTTTAAAAAAAAAAAAAAACAGTCATCATTTTTGGTGCTCCTTTAATTTAATGGTGGATTAATATTGTTTGACCTGATGATAGTAGCCGTCAATCTACCCTGGTCCTATGACCGAAATGTTTTATCACTTGCAGTAGGTTGGGGTCACTACTTGACCTACATACTCAGATCCACATTGTTAAGTCAAACAGTATTTTCAATTGAAAAATAATATTTGACTTGAAAAAAGAGTGGAAAATAGACTCATTAATAACCCTTCTAGGTCAATGCTTCACCTGTTCAATGTATGAATTCCACAAGCTTAATAGTCAGTCATTGGACTTAAAAGTCTGAGAAAGAAACTTATTGATTTGGTAATTTAACATTTGCCAATAACTTGAATGTGCTTTACATAACAAAATGATGAAAATATGCTTTGGTCATTTAATTTGAAATCACCTACCAAATGCATGTTGTCTGCTGTGTAAAGTTGAGTCTACTCAAAAAAAAAAAAATGCACACAAATGAGTGCTGTAGGACATAGGGTAATTTGTATAAATACAAATATAAGCATGCATAGAGCTTTACAAACACTTTACAAATGTATTCCTTGTGTGCATGATTTTGTAGACAAGGGAATACTATTAGTATTTTATAAATAGGTACAAATGCAATCTGTGTCAATAAATTACTAAAACATCAGTGCCTTTTATAAATCATCAAAACATGACCTATTCTCCAACGATGACCTTGAAGTTGAGTACATGTTCGTCTTTGCAGCTAAGCATGTGGTGATCACGGACAAACACATACTTTGCTGTGATCAGGAGAGGTACAGTCTAAAGTCTAAAGATACCCACTAGAAAGAAGTGGCTGATACAATGAGAATTTTGAACTCAGCATTTGTGGCTCTCTACTGCACTGTCATTTTAGGTGATACTTATTAAAAAAACTCCTTACAGACTTAGCTGTGAATCCAAGAAAGTTCTGATTCACACAGTCTCCAAAGACCTGAGTATCTAGTCCTTGAGAAAATAATTGTTGGGCGAACTGAGTTATCTTTTTTTTTCTTCCCATCTCTCCACTATTTCTCTAATTGGAAGTTATCAGTGTATAATTACATCCTTAGTGAAAAGTAATTATAATTCTTATCATTGGCTTTCTAAATTTGCTTTTTTCTCTAATAAGTAGTTTTTTTTTTTTTTAACATCACGTCTAGCCACTTTGGGTATAGCAAAAGGGAAATCAAAGCAAGATTTCAAACTTTGAAACTGGTTAAGTGGCAAAAAATAAAACCGATAAATAAGAAGTAATGAAAGAAACACGAAGTTCATTATCCACGTGTAGAAAAGCAAGAATTTTGAATCTACATTTGTTAAGAGTAAAGCAGAAAGGGGAAACAATGCATTATTTTAGAATTCTCTCATATATTCTCTCTCCCTCTCTCCTTCCCTCCCTCTCTCTCTGTGACCCATTTCCTCTCCCTCTTACCCCAACTTTGTTAATTTCTTATAGCCTTTAAACCTACTGTTTGTTCATCAAGTTAATAGACTTGAATACTTACATCATTGGGACAAGGTCAGTATACTCTCAGTATCTTTGTTAACATGTAAACAACACCTTTGTAAGTACTATTTAATAATAAATGAGGTGATGGAGAAAAGGTGTGTTTTGGAAATAATTTCCCTTAGAAATACGTTGTTCAGATTATTCCTAGTGAAGAAAGATTGCTTGAAACTCTTCAACATCGTAGAAATAAAGGCATTAACCATAGCTGCATAAATGTACCATCAGACAGGTGAGCTATATAAGAATTGTGGAATTAGTTATTTGCTGCTGATTGACATCTTGTATATCAGAGGCATTATGATTGGCCTTTTATCATGGGAAATAGCAACATTTAATAGCAGGTAGTCATTTAATGACATCTAAGAAGGAAACAGAGCAATTCAGACTTGTGTCCTGGGCTCTGGTCACGTTTTATGTGCACACAGGCCCCCATCTTCTGTAGATTTCGATTGCTGGGTCATATGGTAGCTCTATTTTTAGTTTTTTAAGGAACCTCCATGCTGTTCTCCATAGTGGCTGCACCAATTTATATTCCCACCAACAGTGTAGGAGGGTTTTCTTTTTCTTCACACCGTTTCCAGCATTTATTATTTGTAGACTTTTTGTTGATGGCCATTCTGACTGGTGTGAGGTGATAGCTCATTGTAATTTTGATTGCATTTCTGTAATAGTTAGTGATGATAAATATCTTTGCACCTGTTGGCTGTCTAGATGTCGTTGAAGAAATTTCTATTCACGTCTTCTGCCCACTTTTTGATTGGCTTGTTTGTTGTTTTTTGATAGTGAGCTGTATGAGCTGTTGGTATTTTCTGGAAATTAATCCCTTGTCGATCACATCATTTGCAAATATTCTTCCCAGTCCATAGATTGTCTTTTGGTTTTGTTTATGGTTTTCTTTGCTGCACAAAATCTTGTAAGTTTGATTAGGTTCCATTTATTTTTGCTTTTATTTCTTTTGCCTTGGGAGACTGATCTAAGAAACCATCGCCATGATTTATGTCTGAGAATGTTTTGCCTATGTTCTCTTCTAGGAGTTGTATGGTGTCATGTCTTAAGACTTTAAGTAACTTTGAGTTTATTTTTGTGTACGGTGTGAGGGAGCATTCTAACGTCATTGATTTACACGCAGCTCTCCAGTTTTCCCAGCGCCACTTGCTGAAGAGCCTGTCTTTTCTCCATTGTATATTCTTGCCTCCTTTGTTGAAGATTAATTGACTGTAAGTGTGTGGGTTTATTTCTGGGCTCTCTATTACGTTCCATTGATCTATGTCTGTTTTTGTGCCAATACTACACTGTTTTGATTACTGTATCTCTGTACTACTGTCTCAAGTCTGGGAAAGTTATGCCTCCAGCTTTGTCCTTTTTCCTCAGTATTGCTTTGGCAATTCTGAGTCTTTTGTGGTTCCAGATCAATTCTAGGATTATTTGTCCTAGTTCTGTGAAAAATGCCATGATAATTTGATAGGGATCACATTAAAATCTGTAGATTGCTGTGGGTAGTATGGTCATTTTAACAATATTAGTTATTTGAATCCAAGAGCATTGGATATTTTTCCATTTCTTTGAAGGAAACAGAGCAGCTCAGGCTTGTGTCCTGGGTCCTGGTCATGCTTTATGTGCTCAGGCCCCCATCTAATGCAGAAATTATATATGTGACCTATATCTTATAGTTTGAGATGGAAGTTGAGGAGTGACCTCCTCATGGACAATTTGGGGTTGTCTTGAGAAGAAAGAGTGTTTTGTTTTCTCTCACAAGAAAACTGCAAAGTTTCACAGATTGTTTATCCTGCTAAAGTTAGTACATCACAACGGTTAAAAGGTTAGGTTGATCTGAGTATGAATTAGATTTGCTCCTTCATCATTATATGACTTTGGGCAAAATACGGAGTCTCTTAGAACCTTTGTCCACTCATCTTCAAAATGATTATAACAATTGTATGATAATGACTATAACCATTTCATTGAGTTATTATGAGAATTAAATGAAACAAGATCTGTTCCAGCACAACGTCTGGCTCAAGGAAATGCTGGAAAAAATATAAAAAGTTATTTTTAACTCAAAGAATATCAAGTTTTCTAGCCTTCAAGAGTCACTTAGTTTTCCTCTTCGTATAGAATCATGGAAATCATCATGCTGCATAACTTGTAGAAATGTGGCCCCCTCAGAGGGTCCTGGGACAGTGCCTGTACCCTCGTAGGGCAGTTCCTAGAAGATGCTTGCGCTTCTCTTGCTGCTCCACCTCTCTACACCCGACTTTGCCCTCAACTATATCCATAGCTCCTTCTCTTCTTCCCCCAAGCTTAGATAAGACCAAGCTGGCACTAACTTGTACTGATTTGCAAACTTTATTCCTGATTTGAGGATGCAGGAGAGAATTAGAAAGACATACTTAAACTGGGACTCCAACTTTGCTTTGGAGTCCACTGCCCTGGCCCTGCTACAAGGAAGTTCTAGCTGACAGTCTCTGGTCCCTGAGCCCTGAGAGCTGCTCTTCTTCAGATGGAGAGTAGCACCTTCTTCTTTCCTCCGAGTTTCTGCTCTTGCCTCAGATAAAAAAATGTTATGTCTACAGAGGTTTAGCCCACATTGTTAAGTGTTCACTCTGGAATATTTGCTATTAGAACACATCACAGTCCTGGCTATTCCTGAAAACAATAGATAGTATTTTTTTGTCAATGAAGAGTTACTTGGCTGGTCTTCCTAAATGAAGAGTATGAATTTTGGAGGGAGTAGACCATGCAGCACATTTATCTCTCTTCCTTGTGATCGTGAGCTTGAAGGTGAGGAAGGAGCACCTGTCTAGCGCTACATTTCATAAACACACAGAATGTGCAGTCTATACCAACAAATTACCCGGACTCATTAGTGGCTTCCTCATTAGGGACTTCCTATCATCTTCACTACAAACTGCTGGCAATTGAAATAGTTTTCCCTCCTCTAAAGATTTCTGTCTCACTGGGGATCCCACTTACTAGTATTATAGTAGGGACAGCAGTTAGAATTTTTTTTCACACATTCACTTTTTATGCTGAGCAGTTTGTCAAACACTTGTAAGACAGTTCTGGAAAATAATGTCTCCTATGAATGTGTTCATGGCTGGTAGCCCTTGGCCTCGAAGCTAGTTAACCCCTTCCCTTCTTACCACCATTCCAAAATCAAAGCCCGATTAAGGAAAATGACTAGGAGGTTTGGGAGAACTAATTTGTCTGGAGTAGCACATGCATATCAGCTCTGTGTATTTCGGCAAGAACAGACAACAGCCCTCCAGCAATTCTGGCGTGCCCTACACATAGTGGCCCCCTACTCAAACTCTTTGACCACAGCTGCCTGAATTTCTCTCTTCTATTCTTTTTTGGATAACTAGACGCCTCTTTTGGAAGAGAGGATATTGCTGGAATATCTGCCATCGTAACTGAGTGTGAACTAGGGGAAAACGAGCCGATCTCCTGCGTCAGCAGAAGATGACTTGCACTGGGTTGGAAAGATGGACCATTTGGATTGTGCTGGAGCAGGCAAAACAGATCTGAGCAGGAGAGAGGGATGGGGGGGCCGCAATGCCTTCTCTTTCTCAAACTATAGGATTGGCCTCGGGCGAAGTTGCAAAGTACAGGAGATTTGGTTTGTGGCTTGGCTCTCACCACCTCATCAGCATTCAAGCTTCAGAGCCCTCTCCTGCCTCATTACCCTTCTAAATCCCTCCCCTGTCATTGTCTAAACATCTCTGCTATCTAACTTAATGTTTAGACTCTGAATAAAACCCAGTGTCCTTAATAGAGCCCTTTCCAGGGAGTAAATGATGTCTCATTTCTACGGTCTTGCAGAATTTTGCATTACTACCAGTGTCCAAGCTGAAGACAGTTCATACCTTTTCTGTGACCCCTCACTTTTTTAATGTGTTGCTAAATGAACTTCATTTCTAGGGCTGGGTCAGAGGTCATGGTATACCAGTAGACGGGCCAGAGAGTCAGATACCAGACTTTCCTAGGCCTACAGGCAGAGAATGATGGGGTCAGGCCCTCCGACCTCCTTTCTATTCTCCTTGCATGGCTTTTCTTTCGGTCCACTTAATCTCAGGTAGAGTGGCCTGAAATAGGGCCACTTTAATGTTAATGCTTTGCAAGTCTGTTCCTTCAAATGGAAATTTGCATGACAAACATTACCTCAAGCGGTTTCTTAAAACAGAACCGTAAATCTTTCAAAAAAAAAAAAAGAAAAGCTGACTCTTTTAAAACAGCAAAACACACAATAGACATTTCTAATACAATTAAAACAAGTAAAATCTAGAGTATCAGGATCTAAGCCAGTCCGTTCACAAGTCACAAACTTTCATTTAAAGCCTTCCCATTTTAATGCGAGTCTTTTAAGAAATAAAGATGCATTAGCAAGAAATGTGTAAAAAGAAAAAAAAAAAAAAACACAGTCAAGGACAAGAGCAGTGAAATGATTGAAGATGCTTCTTCAATCTGTAGGGTTTACTGGGATTACCTGGGCTAGACAAAAATCCATGAAGGTCATAATGACACTTTTATCATATTAGACTGGTGTATGCCATTTTTATATTGTCTTTGTAATACACATTAAAATTTTAAAGTGTGAGCTGTTACGTTAAAAAGCAATGATTGAAGGGAAAAAAAGCAATGATTGAAAAATTTATCAGCTCCACCCTTCTATAGTTTAACAAGAATTTTTTTTAACCTCCATGTAGAAATTAACCAAGAATTTATTTTTAAAATTGCTAATGTGGTGCCTTCTACAGGTGAAAAATAACTGGTCTGTGCCAGTTTCTTTTTTCTTCTAAGAATTTGCAGTTAATGAGCAATAAATGAAAACAGGATCAAGCTTAGGTGACAGGTACACCGTAACAAGGAAACACTCCTCATTTTTCAGAAGCTATAAAGGTGTTTGTTTGGTAAATTATTGGACAAACCGTGTGTACGATAATAAAAGAATAACTGACCTTTATTGGACGCTAATGATGTGCCAGCACTGGACCAGTGCTTCATGCATCTCATTTAAACTTCACAGTTAACTTTGCCTTTATTAAAGTTCACAGGCTTGCTCTAGTCAGCACCTGTTTGCCACTCAGCAGAGTTCGGAAGGAAGAGAGGACAGGAGGGAAGAGAAGACAGGAGACAGACAAGCAGGCTGGTCAGGGGCTCTCAAGAAAATCCTCAAAGAAGGAATTATACTCATTTCACAAATTCAAGAAGAGCTTGTAGAGGTCAAGAAACCTGCCCAAAGTGGCAAAGCTAGTAAGTGGCAGAGATGAGCTTTATCTGCAAATCTGTCTGGAGCCTCTAAGCCCTTTTTACCAGATAGCCCTCTTTCCCACCTGGCACGTGTTTTAGCACATCCTTAGAAAATGGGCAGCTTTGTGCAGGATTTACCCATGCAAACAATATTATAGTATATTAAACCTGGTATGTCCAAACAGTAATGCTCAATCGTATGCTGAGAGGACACAGATTTTTAAGTGACACTAGAATCATGAAATATGCTAAGATTGGCATTGCTAGTAAGAGTGGTAAAGAGACCATTTGTAACTCAACACTGATTGCACCTCATGGCTCTTTGTTATTAAAGTCAGAGGACAAACCACTGAGCAAGCAGAGCTATCTGAGAGATACAGAAACATTTTTTTCCCCTATTTTTTGTTCTTCCTTTTCTTTCATTCTCAATCTACGTTTTTAAAAAAATCAGTGCAGAGCCATGCACAAGAAAAATGCTGTCCTTTTTTTGTTTTTTTTAAATACATAGCTAAACTCATCTTTTTTTTCCTCCTCAAAAAGGAGCTCAGGAATATAAATATGTTATTTTTAAAAAAGGAAAGAAACCTTTCCCAGATAGTGTGTGTGACTAAGGGAGAGAGAAGTTGGAGCTGGCTGGGGGTGGGGGTCGGGGAGAATCACAACAACGCGGGAGGTAAGGGAGGATGAAGGGGAGAGGAAGGACTCACAGGGAGACAGGAGCAGGGAGGAGAGCAGCCCCATGGGGCGGGCGGTGGGCGTGGAGAGGATGTGTCCAGCCTGACCCTGACCCTTTGACTCTGGCTTTCTTGGCCATTGTGGCTCCCCCTCCTGCCCCAGGCTGTGCTGTGACCAGGGCTGGGTCCTTGGGAGGCCTCTTGGAAGGTGGGTCCTGCTCTGTCAGTTGGTCCCAGAATAGCCTACTTAAGCTTCAGTCTTCCCTGTACCTCTCCCACCCTCCCTCGGCCCGCCCATCCCCCAGCCCATTCTGCAGCTACCTCCTGTCGATAACATTCCATGCCTCCAAAGCCTCAGTGTCTGACTCAAAGCCTTCTGTGTCCATCCCTCATTCCACCCAAGCTACGGTGAATTAGCTCTTCCCTGTTCTCACACAGGCCCGTCTATCCCCCTTCTAGGCCCTAACCACGTTGTTTTGTAAGAATTTATAGACTTGTCTGCTCCACTATTAAATTCTATGCCCCAGGGAAGGTATAGAATATGTCTGGATTTTATTTTTGTTCCTCTTAGGGGCCATCCTCATCACAAAATGAGTGCTCAGGAAATACTTAAGGAATATGAAGGACTTAGAGTTGGGCCCAAGTCAAAGGATGGGGAGAAAAAGCAGAGGGTAACCCTAGTCAGGCTGCCTGCTGTTTCCAGACTCCTCCCCACCCCCCTCCCTCACTCCCTCCCTCATGCTCCCCTACAAACCCATGTTCCTCACACATGCCTTAGAAAGATGGAGCCCTTGGATTCAAGTTCAGACTACTTAGCCCACTCTCGGGGCCTTACATGGTTTAATTGCTGTCCTCTTGGACTCATCTCTAGATATTCTAGTCCCTTTAACCTGCGTTCTGTGCTCTGTCAATCATGAACTCCTTAGAATTCCTACAGCGTGGTTCGGCACTCTCTCTCGGTCCCCTGACTGTCCACATGATGGTTCTGTTTGGAATACTCACATCTTTCTCCCCTCCCATCTCATTACCTTCTAACATCTGTTTAATCTTCTTTCCATCTAGAGCCCCCCACCACCTCTGGACTATCATTATAGTTACTGATGTAGCTGTCATTGGAGTGTATTTTTTCTCCCCAACCAAGCTGAGTGATGCATTGAGCAGGACTCCAATATTCCCAGGCTCACAACCCAGTATCATCCCAGTGTTTCTGCTCCACATTCTAGGTGGCCTGTTGACTGTGGAATAGAGGGGTACTTTTTCTCATCCTACTCCTATCTTTCCGAGTAGAAAGTACTTCTGATATTGGAATATGCCATCCCTGGAGCAAAAGACCTACAGATCATTTAGAGATGCGTGTTCAGCTATATCTGTTCATTTTAATTAATAGCTCAGAGATGCCAGCAAGAGGGTTAGTACATCTGGAAGTGGGGGAGAAGTTAAAGGACCCAGTCATGTAATTTTAGTAAAATTGTCATGAAAAGTATGGAATTAAAATCTGGGTGCCTGGAGGCCAGATGTGCTAAAGATTAGTTACAATATCTTGTGTATTTTGTTAAAAGTTCCAAATGAGACAGAAAATACAGACTGGATCAAACTATATCCATTCTACCCTGGAGCTGCAACTCAAGAAAGATGAACTACAATATGAAAAGAACAAGAAGGAAATATACCCATTTGCTATTAGCAGTCATTTCTTAGTTAAATGCCATTTAATTTTGCCAAATTTTTGATACATTTATTTCCAGATTTTTCTAACATGAGGCATTTTTTACTTGCTTTATAATTTTGAAAGCATAATTTTTTATTTTTTGGTCAACACAGTATAAGACCTCAAGCTGTAAGTTTTACACATTGAGTATAGAGTTGTATTTTTTTTTAATTCAGAAAAAAATTATTTGGAAACATCAAGAAGCTTAAAAAAAACTTTATATAAGGAATTAGATGATTAGCAGCATATAATGATAATTAGAATTACGGAGTTGTAATTCATTAGACCTGGACCTTTGACAGTCAGGCTGTACCCTTTTTCACTTCTGTCACTAGAGCTTTGCATAGATGTAGCAAAGTGTAGGATACCATGAATAGTGCTAGACTTTGAGCAGAAGCCCAGGGGTGTTGGCTGAAGTGTATATGACCTAGCTCTGTAAAGAATGGATATTTACATGTGATAACACCTTTAATTTCTTCAATTTGTGGCATACGGCTGAATGAATAGCCTCTAAGAGATCTCCTATATTTTAGAAAGGTAAAAATAGCTTGAAACAAAGAAAGAATGGAGGAAAAAGGCCATGTATCAGAGAAATGACCACCATTGATAACAAACCATGCGTTTATCAATTTAAAGCTAGATTTTTCCCATTGGCAGATATGAGTGGGAAATTAACCAGAGGGAAAGGCCATGGAAACAGCCTTTATGGACCATGCACCAGTGCATCAGTTGATGGATTCCCTCCTAAGTGTGTTTACAGGTTTTCTCATCTGATCCACATAAATCAGTGGGGTAGAGGTCAGTATCCCCATTGACAGATTGGAAAATAGTTACTCTTATGAATATATTAAAATGTTTCTCTTCACCTATTATGCAGTCCATCTTTTAAAGACAGACGATATATCAGTATATACCCAGAACTAGTGGGGGCCAGCATCTGGTAGAAACTTAATAAATACTTGATCAGTGACTCAGTGGTTGGGTAGATGATGTATTGATGGCTTGTTAGACACTTAATGCCTTTTGAATACTTGTGCTTTTGAAGAAGCTTTTTATTCTCAGTATGTTTTTGTGTGTGTTCGTTTGGAAATTATTAGCTTTACCTCAAAATATAAAAATCACATTTCCATGATTTTTTTTTTATTGCGGTAAAATTCACATAACATAAAACTATAAAACTAACCCACTTGGAAGTGAATAATCCAGTTACTTTCTGAGCACTCATAATGTTGTGTGACCACCACTTGTATCTCGTTCTGAAATATTTTCAACACCCTAAAAGGAAACTCTCTACCCATTAAGAAGTAGCTATGCCTTACTGTCTCTGACAACTACCAACCTACACTCTGTCTCTTGAATTTATCTTTTCTATATAATCTGGATATTAATGAAACTATATAATATGTGACCTTTTTTTTTTCTGGCTTCTTTCACTTAGCATAATGTTTTTGAGATTCATCCACATTATAGCACATGTCAGTACTTAACTCTTTATGGCTGGATAACATTCTACTGCATGTATTGCTACAATTTGTAAATTCACCCACTGATGGACACTTGGACCTTTTTGACCTTCGGAGTCTTGTGAACAGTGCTGCTATGAGTGTGTATGTACATGTTTGAGTACCTGTTTTCATTTGTTTTAAACATATACCTAGATGTAGAATTACTAAGTTATTTGGTAATCTTGTTTTTAATTTTTTGAGAAACTGCCAAACTCTTTCCTATAGTGGCTGAAGCATCTTACTTCGCCATCAGTAATGCACGAGGGTTCTAATTTCTCTACATCCTTGCCAACACTTACTAGTTTCCTTCTTTTTGAAGAGCCATCCTAGAGGATGTGGTTCTGATTCATTTCTCTAATGATAATGAGCATCTTTTTATATGATTGTTGGCCATTTCCATGAGATTTTACAGGGGAGGTGGATAATTAATAAAGCTCGAAAAATCAATCTATTTTTCTCTTCAGTGACATTTAGAAATATTTTAGGAAATGATGCTGCTGCAGGTATGTTACTTAATCGAGAATCCTGAAATAACCCTGCCCATTTTCTTCTCCTAAATTTTCACCATTCAAAGCATTAGCAAGTCTTGTTACTTACAGTGCCAAAGAATCTAGAATGAATACACTTTTCTCCATCTCTCCCAACCTAATCCAGACCAACATGATCTACTTCTCATCTAGAATGTTTTTTTTTCCACATTCCATTCTTTGTCTCATTTAATCCATGTTCCATGCAGCAGTCAGAATTTTAATCATAAATTAGAGCATGATGGTACCCTGCTTGAAACCCACCACTTCTCCCTCCTTGCATTTTTAGGAAAAAATAAAAGAAAGATCTGTTCCATAGTTTATGAGAACCTGCATTACCTGGCATCCTCTATCATTCCAACCATGTATAAGGCAGTTCTTTCCCATGGACACTGCTTTGCATCATGTCTAATCTTCTATCAATTCCTAGAACATTTCTTAGAGCATTTTTCAAGTGGTCTTATGTTGGTCTAGAAAACAACTCCCAGATATCACATGGATAGATCCTTCTAATGTCCCTTAAATATTACCTTCTCACATCAGGTCTTTCCGGCCACGCCTTCTAAAGTGTGCTATTCTCCATGGGAGTAGGGTATTCATTACCTGGAGAGTGATTTTCTCCCTCCAAATTGTACTTAAAATATTTTTATACTTATTTTTTGCCTTCATGCATGAGATTTTAAGTTTATTTGTGGCGAGGACTGTTTCCTTTTCACTACTATGGTATACCCTCTGCCTAGTACACAGTAGAGCTGCTCATGGTCTGTTTAATGGCTGTTTAACTGTGTGCCCTTAACAAGCACAGGGAGTTGAATGGGCTTCATGTAGAAATGCCCCTATTTTATTCAATGTAAATTATTGAATAAATATAGTAACACATTATCATTAAGGAGTGGTACTATATTCCAAGTACTGTGTTTCTTCAGAGGAATACAAGCCTCCTATTTTCTTGTCAACAACAAAATACTCCTCTTTGAGACCCCTGGGCTCCACTGAGGTGACAATAATGAGCCTGGTAGACAGAGGGGAGGATACGGGAGGGCTACAAGACTGTTTAAGCAGAGAATGAAAGTGTATTCTTTCTTATCATGGTCTTTGCACAGCCTGTGTCCTGCCATTCAAGAGTCAGTGAGTGGTACTTTATTTCCACCTCTGTATCTAGTAAGCAGGCTGTAGACCTGTTGACATGAAAATCATCCACAGAGCAGTGGAAGAAATGTGATTAAATTGTGTTCGAATAGCTTAGCCTCTTTCTGACTCATAGAAAAGAAATAGTCTAGAGGCCATCCTGGATCCCTGAAATGGCTGTAATGGTCAGGCTGCACTATTACAAATGTAAGGAGAAAACCAAGTTTATATGAGCCAATGGAACTTAGGATTTCTTTATATTTCTTTATATTGGGTTGAATATTTGAACTAGTTGAAATACAGACTTGTTGTCTGTTGCACGGATGAAACGTTACTTGAATTATATAGTCAGTTGATCATGAATTTCCATCCTATGAATATTATGAAATCAGAGGAGTCTTTTATGGTAATGGGGCCCATGAAAGAAAGAATGTAAAAAGATGTATTTTTTAGAGTAAGCTTACTCAGTTGTCAAGTAGCCTACTCAATCTGTACTTCACCAAACAATAACATAATTGCTTTCTTTACCAAGTATTTCAAGTCCATTGTCTCAACGGATGCTCCAAAACATAGCTCCGTGACATACAATGGGAAGACTTAAATTAGAATCATGGCATTTTGTTTTAAGAGGAATCACTGGAAACTATGTTCAAAATCTTGTAATAACTTTTAATGAAACAAAATATGAAAATGAATATATGTATGTATATGCTTGACTGGGGCATTGTGCTGTACACCAGAAATTGATACACTGTAACTGACTGTACTTAAATTAAAAAAAAAAAAAAAAAAAAAAGAGTACTGAAGTGTAGGTGTTGTAAGTACAGTGCATGGAGTACCTGAAGGGGTCAAAGGACTTGACTAGGTTTACATAAACTAATTAAATGTAAATGTAGAGGACTAAATCTAGGCAGAATACTGAAGAAAGAAGATACTCAGAAAAATGTGTGTATATACCTATATACACAGACACACATATTGAAGACTTCTAATTAAATAATTCATCTTTTTAAGAACTGAAAAATGTATGTATTTAGAAATGTACAGAAGAATGTTTTAATAGGATTTGGGTTAAATGGTAGCTATCTAGGTTAATAGAGTAAATAAAGCAACTGTATGTTTAAAAACAGCAGTTAAATATTACCACACCATTAAATGGCTCCATAATTTGATTTGTTTTCTTGACATTGACAGTTTTGTTTATTTTTAGAAGTAACTGAGCTTTCTCTTCAGGTGTCTACAAGGTGTAATATCATAACCTGACCTAGTGGTGTGGTTTCAAATATAATGAATCATCCTGAAGGGCTTACCTCTAAGACTGGGGACATACTCCTAAGGATATTTTTTCCTTTTTAAAAGTTTATCTGGATTCCTTACTCTCGGAATTGACTTAAATTGCAGTCAGAAAAGACCTGTGGGAACAAGAGTAAATTTTATAAATCTCTCAATTCCCTAAACTAGCAATGACATAAATGTTTTAGTTCCCTTCTTTTTTGTTTTTGATAGTTTATTTTTCTGCTGTTGCAAGTTGATTTTAATTAATAAACATTTCTTTTAAAAATTATTTTATTTTTTACTTCTCATGTTAAATGAATGTAATATCTGTATTTAGTTGTAATATCTGTGTTTAGTTCTTTGTCTTTGGACTTTCTACACAGAGTCAACTTACTGTTTTCCAGTTAGGTTTAGTTCCCTGACCCCTGCCTCCAAGTCCCCAAGAATAGCTATGTTTTAAATTTGCAGTGCAGGTAGGCTCATTCGTTACTTTTTATATTGAAGTTTGGATCTCCCTCACATCCTATTTGATTTTAATTTTTATGCATTGTTGGAATATGTAAAATCTCATCATAGAACTAAGTATCAGAAGTACATGAAAAGGCATATTCAAAGTGTCACTTCCTCCTCATTGTCTCTTATACCCAGTTCCCTTTTCTCTATCCCTGCTCTCATTCCCACCCATCCTCTGTAGTTTTGGTTTAGCTTTATTAGTTTTTGGTTCAAATTTAAGTTTCTTTTCTGCAGATTATCAGAGGCATATATATTTTATTTCTTTCCATCAAACACAAAAGTTTCTAATCTGTGCGTTATTTTTTTTTTATCTTTTACTTTAAATATATCCTGTGAATCATATCTGTTCATTAAGGTCTTCCTCATTTTTTTTTTTTGTTGTTGCTGTATTGACTCTATTTTGTAGATGCACCATTTCTAATTAAACTACTTTCCCATTCAGGGCCATTTGGGAGGTCTTCATATTTTGCAATTAAAAATAAGGCCCCAGTGAATAACCTTGTGCATATATAGTTTCACATTACTGAGAATGTATCACCAGGATAAATTCCTGGATTGCTGGGTCAAAAAGGAAGTGCGAATGTAATTTTATTAGTTACTGTGATGTTCTGCTACCAAAAGAATATTACATTCTGTTTTTTCACTGGCAATATAAGAGAAGGCCTGATTGTACACAGTTATCCTCACAGAATTTGCTTCCAAATTAAAAAAAAGAAAATTACCACTCTGAGAGCTGAGAAACAGTATCTAAGTATGCATTCCTCTATCAGTGGATTTGAATATTGTTTTCTTAAGTCTAGGGACCAATCTGTAACATCTTTGTCATTTGATAACTTTTTCTCATTGGTCTCATGGGGCTTGGGTTTCCTTTCTCTCAAATTTTAAGAACTCTATGTATATTAGGGATAGTACCAACCTTTTGCCTGAGATAAATGTGACAAATATGGTCTCCCATGTTGTTTGCTGTCTTTTGAATTTTTCATGGTTTTCTTGCAGTTGTAAAAATAGTAATTTTTATGTAGTCAAATTAATCAGTATTTTTTGTCCCTGAATTTTATGGTCATAATTAGAATGCCATTTCCTATAACGAGATTAAAGGAGAATTCACCTGAGTAATTTCATAATTTACTTTTTTTTAAATTATATTTTATTTTTTTACATGTAGGCCCCTGATTCATTTAGAATTGGTTTCTATATATGATGTGCAGTGTGTGTCTAATTTTATTATTTTTGAAGTGGCTACTCAGTTGTCCCAGCAATACTTATTAAGTTTATCTTTGCTCCAGTAATTTGAGATCCCACCTTTATTACATAGGAAATTTGTGTACATAGTTAGGTCTATTTCTGGATTTTATTTTCAGTTTTCACCCATCTCTTTGGCAGTGCAACAGTATTACATTGTTCTAATTTTAGATGCTTTATGGTATGTATTACTAACTGGTAGAGTTAGTCCTCTAATGTAGTTTTCTTCAGTATTTTCCTGGTTACTTCTGCATGTTTGTGCTTCCGTATTGAACTTTGATACAATTTAACTCCATAAAAATGCGTTTTTGCATTTTTTTGAGATTGTGTAAAATTGTTCAGGTTTATTACTAAAATTTTCCTTCAGTAGATTTTGCATATTTCTTGTTGAATTCCTTATTCCTGACTATATATTTTAATTTTTCTTGTGAAAGTAGAGTTTCCTGTACCATCTAACTCGTTATTGTTTGTGTAAATGAAAATTATTGATTTTTTTGTATGCTGATTTTGTATTCTGCTACTAAAATGAATTTTTAATTGAGTTGGTTTTATAACTACCATTGATTATTTAAGTTTTTCCAGGTATACAATCATATATCAGCAAATAGAATTTTCTTTATTATCAGTTTTATTATGCCTCCGTGTAATTTCTCAAATATGGAGGTAATGGGCACTTCTGCCTCTTTCCTGATCTTAGTGGAAATGTTCTACCGGTTCCGGATAAAGTAAAATAACTGGCTTTAGGTCTAAAAATTCACATTATAATGTGTCAACATATTCATCAATTTGTATTTTTTGTTAGTGTTCTTTAAATCCGGAATGAGTAAGTTTTGTCAATGGCTTTTTGCATCTGTTGAGATAATCGTGATTTTAAAATATCTTAATGGATTAATATATATTAATATGTTCTGTGTTAAGAGATAAACCTGAGTAAAAATTGATTCAGATCAGGCAGGATTTTATCTTGCAGATAGAAAGGAGCTCTGAGTAGCTGTGCAAAATGAAAGTTTTATAGGCAGAAGGGAGTGGGAACAAGGAAGCTATACCAGGCCAAAAAAGGTTGGTTAATGAAAAGTTACTTGCTTCAGGGCATGGAAGGGCTCTTTCGGGCAGATTACCTAATTAGTGCTGATTAGGCAATTCCTGATTGACTGGTTTAAGATGCCACTTCTGGGAGAGGTGAAGCTTAGAATAAAGTCTCAGAGTGGTAACATGGGGCTTAACACAGATGATTTCCATTTTGGGCTTCTTGTCTTGTTTTTAACAACTGAGTAATATTAATGGATTTCATATTGTTGAACCAATGTTGTACTTCTGGAGTAAACTGGAATAGTCCATCAGTGCAGCAAACTTCAGTGTTCATCTTATTTTAAGAAATGGCCCCAGCCACCCCAACCTTCAGCAACCTCCTCTTTCATCAGTCAGCAGCCATCAACATCAAGGGAAGACCCTCCACCAACAAAGAGTATAACTTGCTGACGGCTCAGATGATGGTTAGCACTTTTTAGCCATTAAGAATTTTTAAATTAAGGTATGTGTATTTTTGTAGATACAATGCTATTGTATACTAAATAGACTATAGTGTAAATGACTGTTACATGTACTGAGAAACCAAAAAAAAAAAAAAACCTGGTCTAGCTTATTTTATTTTCAGTGGTCTAGAACTGAACTTGCAGTGTCTTTGAGGGCCGCTAGTATAACAAAGGTTCTGCCTTTTGTTAATCTCCTGTCTCCATCTTTCTCCTCAGAGATAGATTGCTACCTAAATGTGTAATAGAGTAAGATCTAAGAGACTATAAAAACAAAGGTATGAATAACACAACAGCAAAGGCTTCCAGCTGTTAGTATAACAATGTGAAAAGGAGAAGCAAATCTCCTAATAACTAAAATACGGTCAGTCTACTGTTATTCATAAAAGGACAGCGTGCAGAGTGCTGACTCCTCCCATACTCAGCCTGCCAGAAACAAAACAAAAACAAAAACCTTTGGAATAATGATTATCAGCCGAAAGAAAATAAGAAAACTCTGAGGGCAAAATTAATAAGTCAGCTTATAATGGATATGAACAAAGATTAAAAATCATGAATTAGAACAGAAATGAGACACACGCACGCCCCAGTATGACGTTAGAGACTTCCCCGTTTGAGGATGAGCGTGGATGGTAGCTGGCCTTTGTCACTCCTGAGGATCCCTGACTCCTCAAACGGTCATTGTTCTGGAGGAGCCCGTTAGAAAATAAGTGCTCTTTTGTTGCAAATAACTGCTACTTACCCACCCCTGGGAAAAATCCCTGCTTGTGTACTGTAAACTGTTGCTAACCTAACCAAAAAGGCTATGCCCATTCCTGGACAAGTTTTGGGGGCTGTTGGAAGCATATTGCTGGAAAAGCAGTTTTATCAAGTTGTTCCAGAAACATTTTTTCTTTAACACAGCGTATAGAGATAGGGAACATATAGTTTGAGCACACTATGGATCAGAACTATAAAATTAACTTACGTTTCAATGAACACTCATACTTTAACTTCTTGCAGATTTAAAATTTAAAAGAAAAATTGCCCTATCTTTATGAATGTTAAACACAATAGGAATGCTATTTACTTTCCTACCATTTAAAAAATGTTTTTTAAATGATCAGAAGTAAGTAAAGATTATACATAGGTACACTTTATTTTCCATTTAAAAATGCACTTCATATTATAAACAGGGTTAAATGTGAGGGTTCTGAGGTGACTCAGAGATGTCAGTTGTAGTTATTGTTAATTATTTAAGAGCCCGCTGGTAAGGACAAATCATTTTCTTAATATATTTCACTAATAGAAATTATTTATAAGTATGTCATTAATTATTTACATTTTCCTGGTATTATGTTTGCATTAATAATTTAAAAATATATAATTATCTATTAAATCATCTAAATATGATTTAACTTCATTCATCTTTTGTAACACAAATAGCAAGTTGATCATTAACTAGGCGCATATAAAACAAGTTATTCTACTATAATAAGCTTGGGTATTTAAAAAGAGTAGGGACAGGTACTTACCTTTTCTACACAATATTTGTACAGTATAATTAATATTCTCAAAGTTTCTAGAATTTCAGATCTATAAGTCTTTTGCCCATCAACTACTATATATCCTTAATGTACCTGGCATATAGAAACTGCATTTTTTTTTTTTCTACAAGTTGCCAATTAACTCAATCGCCTCAGAGCCAAATGCCTTTCTCTATACAAAGCAAAGACTGATTTCGTTCTGGGCAGCATGAAACATCCTCACTGAAAACTTTAAGATGATTTACTGCTGAATAAAATGTGTGTCAAAGTAGCTTAGTCCTCCCTCCATTATGAGAGCGGAGATGGAGTGTTGTAGCATGAGCGCTTCTGGAGTTGCACAGCCTTGAAGTTATATCTGGAGTTACAACCAGAAAATAAAAAAAAATATATATTATGGCAAGATTATTTCCCAGATGTTCTTGGTCTGTAAGAAATTTTCCTGTTGGGGAGCCTGTTGAAACAGATCTTAACAAGTCTTTTAGAGAGATTGATTGTTTGGGGTACTAGAAAGTAAGGAAAAGTTATCAGTGGAGTCTTTTTAAATAGAAAAACATTTGATACGTTATTTGGTAATGAGATAAGTAAGGGAGAAAGTCATGGGTGCATTGTGAGCAGAACTGCCAGGGGAAAAAGTCTCTGAGCTGCAGTGTCCAATTATCATAAGCTTCCCTTACGTGCTGTTATGGGCTGAACTGAGTTCTCTCAAAATTCAGTGTTGATGTCCTAACCACCAGTAGCTCAGAATATGGCTGTGTTAGAGACAGGACCTTTAAAGAAGTGGTTCAGTTAGAATGAAGTCAGGATGTTAGAGCCGAATCCAGTGTGACCAGTGTCCTTAGACGATTAGGACACAGACACACATGCACACACACAGGACCACGGGAAGACAGACGGAGAAGATGGCCACCTACAAGCCAAGGAAAAAACACCTGCAAAGAAACTGACTTGCACTTCCAGCTCCCAGAATTGTGGGAACATACATTCCTCTTGTTGAAGCCACCCAAGCTGTAATGCTTTGCGATGGCAGTGCTAGCAGACACAGAATCCACAGTCCTCCCACTGTTGAGGTCCTTGTCACAAATCCCAGTGTGTATTCTGGGTGTACAGTTGCAAATGTTTAGATCTGGAGCTCTCTAACAGGACACCAGAAGCAAGAATTGGAGACAGCAGTTTTTTCCTTGTTTGTGGAATAATAAGAGCAAAGGAAATTTAGGGTTCAGGCTTTAATTGCTTACTGCCTTGACTTTCTGCAACAATACCATTTTTAATAGCTGAAGGAAGATGGCTTATGCTAATAACCTTCTTGAATGCTTTATTAAAAGAGTCTTTCCACAACCTTTCCTGACAGTCTGGATACCACTGGGTATTCAAGTTAATCTAAAGGTGAAACCTCCCTGAAGATTCCTAAAGGGAGCATTAACAAGGCCCCCAACTACCAATCTTTGCAAAAGAGCTTGCCGCTTTCTTATTTTCCGAACCCTGGCCTGGTGTAAGAGTTCTATATTTTGATCCATTTCTGTATTTATATATACATGAGATGCCTAAATAAGACTCTGGATTATTTCAAAGTAATAAAGTCCTCCGTTTTTTCAATTTGATGATTTGTTCTGGGATAATCTTGACCCCACTGCCTTACAATTTTTGAACCTGTAATTAAGCATACTAAATATGCAGGGCTGTTTACTGATTTCCAGCTATGCAATTTTCAGGTTACAAATGTGGGGGAAAAAGATAACTGCTTCATAGCAAAATGACCCAAGGGGCCCCTGAGGACAATGGGAGTTACTGTGCGTTAGAAACAGGGCTGATGCCAACATGTATATCTTTTTAATTTGAGGATTATGTTGGAAATGAAACATAATCTCCAAGGTGAACAAGTGCTTTTGCTAGAGTACTTAACCCTAACTATGAAACTCGCATCAATTATCTGATCATTATTAACTGGTGTTTAACTTCCCTGCACTTTTTTAACACTTATTATATTGGAAAATATGTTTTAAAAAAAATCTTGTTCAAGGGTGATTAGAATGTCCTTTCATATTTAATGTTTTAAAATCATGTGCATTCAGTGTCCACCAACGTATCAATTATTTAGTCATTAAAATTGTGGGAGAGAAGTCATTTTAGTAGCAATTAGGACTCATTCCAACACATGTTAAAGGAAGTTGCCTAAATTGCAACAATGAGCTATAGAGATGACATCAAATTCTCTGTTCCAAACAAAAAGAATTTTTATAGCAATTCCCTCAGCTAGATGGTGTTGACCTTAAATAAGACTGCTAGTTATTTTTCCAGGGAACATGGGCTTATTCAGGATCAGTAAAAAATTGCTTTTGGGAGTCTACAACCATGGGAAGCCACATGCAAATCCTTTCACAGTAAGAAGAGAACTCTTTTTAAGAGGGTAAAAGGAAGTTGGGAAGGCTATAGGAGAAAAGAAAAAGTCCATTGAGGGAATTCAAAGTTCAGAGTGTGTGGTGGCTTTTCATTGGCTGCATTGTGACAGTCTCTCGTTGGATGAACTGTTGCCAGGCAAGGAGTCTTTCTTGCTTTTGCGTTCAGCCACAGTCATAGCGGGTGACAGCTCCCTGCTTCTGGCCTCCCGACTCTAATGGAGGTTTCTGTTTGTTACTTTTTACAGTGGCACCACAGAGTGTGCAACAGCAGCAAACACATGCACCGAGCCCTGCAGTGTTTGGGAAATCATTCTGCTGAGTCAGTAGAAAATTCTTCTCTGAAGTCTCATGGCATTTTCAAATAGTTAATAATTGAATCCTGTTTAGTATGATTAAGCAAAATTCTTCATTGTAAGTTAATTTGATTCAGAATGTCCTGAGAGAACGAAACGTTTCAGCCCTGTAGAAAGTTACTTCTAGACACAGCTCTAGAACAAAGCATTGCGAAGGGGGGATAACTTCTAAGTCCCTGGGTATGTTAGTGCTTAGATAATACCCTGATACCACAAACAGTAAAATAAGTCTTCTGTCTGAAAAAAGTTAGTTTATTTAAAAATCTGAAACTGCTGTGAACATTTCCAAGGCTCACTGAGTTTTTTCCTAGAAAAAAAATATATAACCTGAAAAAATAGTACCTGGGTGAAAGGTACCCTTGTTGATACACACAATGGAACGTTTTCAGTGCACTCCGTTCTAACTTACCAGTGTCCTCCGGGGCACTGAGGCGAGAAACTGAGGCATCAGTAGGTACTCCAACAGCATCCCTTCAAACACTAATTTTAAAATACGTTTTCTACCTACTATTACTTCTAGAATTGTTAGCAGATCAGTAGTATGATTGAGAGGGTAGTTAGGCACCCACCGAATGTTGCCCTGAGAAAAACTGCATCCAAGTGGTTTCAAAATTTCTCCCCACCCCTTTTTACTCCCCTCCGACTGTAATCAATCTAGAGAAGATCGTGGATGTAAAGATGTGCAATAAACTGGTAACAAAGATTGCCTTCAAAGAGGGGAATTGATTGGTTAAGGAACACGCGTGTGAAGATTTGCTTCTCACTGGACACCACTTGTATCTTTTGAATTTTGCTCCATGTGATATAATACTTAATTCTAAAATACTAATATATTTTATAATGGGGAAAAAGCCAGAAATCAATGAGGCCTTCCTAATTTATAAAAAAAATTATACATGTGTCTCTTATTTATTTATTTATATTTATATGTATTATCTGATTTAGTCCTTATGATAATTTTAGAATAGACACTATTTTATTTCATTTTAAAGTTAAGAAAAATAAGGCTTAAAGAGGGTAGGTAATTTGCTAACAAGGGTCCCAGAACACAAATTACAAAGCCTGTGTTCCTAACCACTTATTTTTTTTTTCTTTCCTGGCAAGCCCATGGGAGCAATTTGTGTTTCAGTTGGTCATCAGATTTTTTTTTTTTTTTTTTTTTTAGTTGCTGTTTTGGGTACCGTCTGAGTAGGCATGCTCTCCCCAGTGTTTCACTTTCCATACCACTCCCTTCTATATTAACAGGTGCTTGGTTCACACAGCTTTCTACTTCCTGGCTTTCAGGCTCTTGTTACTGCCTCTTTCTAATTCACTCTAGAAGTGCGGCAGATAATTACATGATATCAAATAGTAAAAACTTGTAGTCTGTACATGGCCTATGACAGATAATATGTTTAAGTCTCCCTTCTTTCCTCGAAATTATGATACTTCTAGATCCTCTTGGTACTTGGGTGACAGTGGGGGGCTATACTTCCACTCTGGTAGGCCTGTTTTCTTATAAAATGGAGAATTTGAGATGGGCAATTCTGTTTAAGTTGTAAAGCAATTCAGTGTTTCTGTCCCCTCTTAGTATGGTGACACACATCTGACTCATTTTCGCCATTTAGACTTGAATTTAAAGTTTTTATAGGTTTTACACTCTGATTCAAACAACTTGCCCTTTTCAAAGGTAAGTGGCTATGTGTATATATGCAAATGAAGTTGATGCACGTGGGCCTTACCTAGGTGCTTACAGATCCCTTCTTCCTGATAGTACAGTCACCGTGCGCACCCACATTTGAAACTTGAGGCCTGGGGTCTTAGGAGTTCCTTATGAGTTGAAACCAGTTTGGAGGATCAGGGAAAACACAGTGTTTTTATATTCTTAAGTTTTCACTTGCTTTGATGCTAGAACAGATAAGCAGAAGTAGTACATAGATTTTTTAACCAAATGGTTAAAGCAGGCATATTAGTTTTTTTCCTTGTATCCCTATGTAGGAAATTATCATAGACATAGGGACGTAAAAGAACATCCAATTATTATCCCACAGTTCGGTAGGTCAGAAGTCTGAGTGTGGACGAACTAGATCTTACTCAGGGATTCATCAGGCTTCAGTCGTGGTGCTGACTGGAGCTATATTTTCATCTGAGGCTCAGAGTCCCCTTGAATCCAGTTGTACCAGTGAGTTGTGTGGCTGGGGATGGTAGAAAGGGAGTCTCTTCTAAGCTACAGGAGGTCAACATTATTCAGAATAGTCTCAAATGATGCGCTGATAGCAGTAATTCCACCCACAGGCTGGTAGGTGAGCGCAGATACTCACTGCTGGTTGTTTTCAAGTCCTAGAGGCAGCATGTCACATGAGCCTCCCCAAAACATGGTGCTTTGTTCCTTTGGGCCAACGTGAGAGCATCTTCTGCATCTTAGAAACTCTGACTTCTCCCTTCTTTGACCTTTAGATCTGCTTTTAGAAAAGGGCTTATCTGATGAAGCAAAGCCCGCTTATCCTCAAGGGGAGGGGACTTATAGGGGCAGGAATTTGGGGGTGCTAAAATTCTGCCTACACTAGTGAGGGAGAATTCAGTAGACTCTTGCCGTAGGAACCCCAGCAATATTTTTACTTCTGTTCTCAAGTTACTTTTTCCTGGGAGTAAAATGGAATATACTGTGCTGGGGTTGGATTGCTACATGAGTCTCATTCACACTAATTTGAAAATCACTGTCATGTATACCAACTGTTGTTTTTTTTTTAAATACAAAATACCATTTTTCAAGAAGACCATTTTATAAAATGAACATTTACCATGTCCAGAATGTCCAGTGAATACAGGTATTTTTCTTCTCATTTTAAATCAGTATTTAAATTCAGTTAGACTTGACATACAGAGTTTCCTTACATGGTAATATATATTCCACAAGGTTTAAAGTTAAACATTTCAACTAAGTAAGTTATATTTTTCATGACGCTTTGAATAACCACTATTGATTCTTGATTACATTAATATCAATATTTATGCCTCTATAAACAATGTTTATGGCACTATAATTGATAGGCTAGTAGTGTTACCCACTCGGAGGGCCTACAATTATATTGCTATAAATGTAATTTATAGTTACTGTAATACTATCTAAGTTTGATCTTAAAGCTTGAATCCATGAGACAATATTTTTTTCCTACCAAAAGTGATGACTAATGCAATTTTTAAAAATAATCTATTGAATAGGCAAAGATGGTAACTGCATTTTTTTCCCCCTCTTGAAATCTGATTAGCTTAATTTTGTGTTGGTGTTGTTACCTATTCCATTCTTTTCAAGATTGCACTGGCATTAGTTAATTTAAAAAAAAAAGCAAGACTGATGGATTTTTGAAATACATCTTGAATTTATTCTTGATTGACTTGAATTTTCTAAATTTTCGTCTGGTATATAGTTAATATATAGTGTTTTAAGGTTTCCCCTTGGCTCATTTGTAATGTAATTAGATGATTGTCAACTTTTTGGTATTTTAAGTTTTGTTTCCTTTTCTTGGTTTGCTTTATTTTTAGGGTAGTGAATGTTATTTCCAGAGAATAATTTACCAACCAGAAAAGAAAGGTAAATAATTTTTTTTTAAGTCCCTCCCTCAGTTTATAAGAGCCGTCCTATGCTGAATCAAATTCATAGTATGATTTTGATAAAACAGACATTTGAAAAAGATGAATAAAAGCTCAGATTCTTTATTTTAAATAACAAACAGCCCATCTGATCATACTGTTACCTACATGGGAAACTTTTTCTTCTTCCCATTCCTCCCCACGCAACTCCACAAATGACTGACCTGGGGGAAAAAAAAAAGCAGCCCCTGAACTGATTCTCTCCAAGAGCTGTTTGAAATACTTTACATGGCAATAAGGTTTAAGTAACTATGGGAAGAAAGATGCACCCCTCCAAAGTAAAAGACCCCTTTTTCCTATCTTAAATCAGTATGTCCCAGTAGCATAACTTTTATTTTTAATCTTAATTTTAGGAGGGGCCTTTTTTTGCCTACTAAAATAAGGAGATCTTAAAATTAAAGTATGTTGGAAATTACATATATAAATCCGTGCTACCTATGTTATCAGTATTTTCACTGGGTTACTTATTCATTAATGGACTACTTGGAGCAATGATTTTGCTAATCTAGGGTATAGATTTTCTGATTTCAGAATAAACTTATGTGCATAAAATTTTATATATATATACACATACATAAATTTAAGCATACTTTTCAAAAGTTTTAATTTCACTGTTCTTTTAATTTGATGATAATATCATCATGGAATTAGATTTAAGATTAACTTCAAAAACTTTTTAAACAGTTTCAGTTCAGTAACGAAACAGTGGAGAGGTTAGTCAGGAAAGAAGTATAACTAATAAAATTAATGTAAATCACTTTTTTTGCTTTGGTTTCATTTTGAGATTGTAATTTGTTGAGATTTTAGGGAAAAGAAACAAAGAAGGAGAGTGAATGAAAGTAGCTCAGAATCAAGTCTAACTGATGCAGGAAAACAGACGTGGGGCGTCAGGAGGGCCGCGTCCCAGGCTTTGGTTGAGCCCCTGGGACGTGCCCCGCCAAGCGTGGGTCCTTGGCTTCGCGCGGGAAAGAATTCAAGAAGGAGCGGAGCTCCGGTTGAATAAAGGTAGATTTATTTAGATAGATTGAAAGGCAAGAGAAAGGTCACGAGGTGTGGGGGTTGGGTGCTCAGATTAAAAGTAGGTACACACTCCATAGACAGAGTGCGGCCTGCTCTGAACTGAGAGAGAGAGGCCGAGAGGCACCGTGTAGCTAGGTTTTCTGGGCTTGGTGGCTTCATATGCTAGTAAGTGGAAGGACCAGTCTAAGTAGTCTGGGGAGGGGTCTGGGATTCCCAGGAAGTTGGCCATTTCCCACTCTTTGACCTTTTGTGCCTAGCCCTGGGACTGCCATGGTGCTTGTGGGCATGTTACTCACCATGCTAATATATTACAATGAGTGTATAACAAAGCTCAAGGTCTACTAGTAGCTAAATCTCCCACCATCTTGAGCCTCAAGGCCTACTGGGGGTTGAATCTTTCAACATTTTGATGTTAATTGCTGTAGCATTCCTTGAATGGCTGTGCCCTACCCCCCTTCCTGCCTCATAATCAGCGTAAAAGCTACTAGCTGTCAGCGTGAATGAAATGCACATACTAGGGAAAATGTTAATATCTATTGCCAACTCGAAGAGTTTTCAGGAATTATGGCAAAATGCAAGAAAGATTTCAGTTAAAGATGAATTAAATGAATGATTAGTTTCAGTAATGGCCCTCCCCCCAAAAAACTGGCTAACAAGATTGAGGGATGCAATAAATAAGAAGTTAAATAAAATGAATCTTTCCAAGAGATAACAAAGAAATAAGTGAGGATAAGTACCTGGAACTGTCTGTTACCCCAAATTTATGTAGTGAGAGTTTATTAATTTCAAACAAAGGGATACATTTTTTATTTAATAAGATGTCACATGGAGTTCCTTTCCATTTACAGTATGTTCCTAAAGGTGAAAACAGCAGGAAAATGAAATTACTTCATTTACCGGAATTACAGCTTCTTTTGTATAAAACTTTAATCATTTTATATGTGACAACCTTATGCTTAATGTTTTTAGAATACTCTTCATAAAACATTATTTAGCAAAAGCATACTCCCCCACTGAGCACATCGCTGCTCTCAGTGGCTGTGCTAATCCAGTTTGAATATATGCGGCATTTAATCTTAATTACGATGCTGAAGTCTATACAATGTTAATTATTCATTTCACATGCTCCCTCCACTTTATTGTAACTCCTAATTCGCTTAACAAAATGTAGCTTTTAATTAGAACTGTGAACTGTTGGGGCAAGGTTGTGTTTTGAGTGTGTGTGTGTGTGTGTGTGTGTGTGTAGTATGTGCTTCAATTGGTTTGGCACTCCACGTGGGGCAGTGGGGTAGTTTTGGAGTAAGAGAAGTCGAATGTTTTAAATTCAAATGATAAAATATCTTAGTGGTTTCATTTTCCTTGAAATAGTAGCTGAGGAACCTTCACACACACACACAAACACATGCAAAGAAAAGTGGGGAATCAGGTCATTTTCACCTGTACAATATAGAGTAGTCAAATGACATCTTTTATTCAGTTAGTGACGATTGTGCTTTCATTAAACTCTTGATGTGTGATAGATTACAGAGCACAAAATAATTTTTTTTTGAAAACTTGGAAAAGTGATTTCTATTTCTTTAAAGTTTTAAATGCTTAGTATTCTCCAGTGTTTTCCTAATTTGTTATTTGTGGATTTTAATATCACTTACATAATCATTTTAATGCCCCTTTTAGGATAATTTATTTTAAACATTTTACATTTTATAAAATTACTTGTAAACAACACTTTACATTCCTGCGTTAAAAGGAAGTCATTATTTTGAAATTTAATAAATAAACAGAAAAGTACTAAAACATTTTTTTTCTGTATCACTTGTGGATATATAATCATTAGAAGGCGCCCATTCTACCCCTTTTTATTGACTTGTTTGTTTTTTTATTTTTTGGCGGCCTAAACAGTAGAAATGGATTTTCTCACTTTTACGGAGGCTGTGGTCACAGCGTCCAGGCCAGCATAGAATTCCAGGTCTGAAGTATCTCTAATTCATGCTTTGATGAAGCTGTTCACAAAGACAGGAGCTGCTGAATGTTCTGTATGCATTTATTGTAACTTTTGAGAAAGGTCTTTTAAAAACTAAAAGCAAAAAACTCCCTAGAATTAGAAAGAGCTCGATGCTAGTTATGTATGGTAAAATTTTGCATTGAAGAGTGAAGTGATGGTTGTGACTGTGGCTGTGGAATCAAATTTAAACTAATTAATTGTATCTAGGCAGCTATTATTTTTCCAAGTAGATGCTCATGTATTTCCTCACTAAAAAAAAAAATCAGATTTTTCTTAGGGATACATTAAGACTTCTAATATTTTAGTTATTCTGATGCAACTCTTATAATTTATTTGCCAAATGTATTTGAATTAACTAACAAAACCAGTTTTGCTCTTACAAGGAATAGAATTAATATCTGTATGTCTCTGATTTGGGAAGTTAAACCAACTCCTGTTGTGGTCTACCACTTCTTAGAGGGTACTATTTGATTTGTTTATTGAATCTCTTCCTTAAAAAAATCAGTCTAACTCTTTACTATCCCTTACTCCATTTCTAATATGTGTGATGTGAATAAGGGCTAGGATTTATTGAACAGCTCCGTGAGGGAGCTTCCATGATGATTGCCACTTTACAGATGCAGACTCTAGAAGCTTAGGAGAGATGAGTGACTTGTCCAAGATCCCGTGAGATTTCAGCCCAGATTGCTCAGAGCCTGTGCTCTCTCCTGCTCTCCTCTCCTGCCTTCATTCAGTTATGATGGTCCGTTCTGCGTCTCCCCCAACATTCTCTCAGTGCCTTCAGGCCTGTATCCAGTGCTGGTACTCGATCTAATTCCCAACTCTCATGTGCAATCTCCTTGGACCCTTATATTCATTTACTCATAGGTTATATCTTCCCTTGATATCAAAAAAATAACTGGGTTAAAATAGGTGACAGTGAATGATTATGAATATTACTGGTTTTGGGTGAAACTCCCAACAAGGAGGGAAAAATTCATCTGAGAGGAGTACAAATGTTGTATCTTAGTATGAGTGTGGTCTATTCCCGTGGTAAGCTTTTGTTTTCAAGTCAGTAGCACACAGACTTGTCTCATCTACTTCTGCTGAACTAAATCGAGTAAGACAGGAGTGGAGCTGTGCTTTGTTTGATCCTTATCTCTGCTGCTTACCGGATGAATAGTTTTGGGAAGTTGAAATAACCTCTTCTTGCTTCAGTTTCTGCATCTGTAAAATGGGTACAATAGTTCTTACCTTATAGGATTGCTTACAAATTAATTTTAATATATGGAAAGCACTAAAAACAGTTAAGTGGAACATTGTACTTTTCTATATAAATGTTTGCTTGAATGTTTTTAATTAAAAGTGAATACCTTAGGGTTTATGAAAAGCATATTTATGAAATACACTGTTTCATCTATGACCTCCTAAGAATAGTCCATGTGTAAAATGTCTTATCTGCTGGAAGACTTTGAATTCAGATTCCAAACATTGTTATTGCAAGAAAAATGAACTTTTTTCTTTGCTTTGCTGTTTTAACTATCTTAATGATATTTATCAAATTGTCAGATAAAACTCCTGCTTTCAAGAAACATCAGTAAAAAGAAATGGCTAACGATGTTGAGGGGCGTTAGCCCAACTGGCTTTTGTATATATCCAGATCCCTTGGATAATCCCAAAAACACGTGTGTTTTTTTTCCTTCACATACTGCATAAACTTAGCATAGCATAAACTTTTTAAATCCTGAAAAGAAAACACAAAAGCTAATAACTTTATTTTTGTTTCCATCTACCGTGTTCCATGTGCCAATCATCTGAAACATTGTCTTTCAGAAAAAGGAGGGGGGAGTCTATCAAGCTGTGTCTGTAATCTTCTCATCGTGAATGTGCCGAATAGTACTCACCCCCTAAACTTAGTTCTGTCTCCTTGAAAAGTATTTGGTTTTGTCTCTGATCCTTTCTCTGTGTCCAGTCCAAAGATCCAAGCAGGGAGAGAAGCGGACTACCTAACTAATCTTGAGACGTTCACTTAGCGCTGAGTACTTTAATCCAATTTTCTTTTATTGAACTTTTACACCCCGGGGAATTCCCAAAGATGGTGAAGTTCTTTGGTGCTTTCCTGAAACATAAGCCGGACAATCCCTTCTGTCCCTCCCTTTGAAATGAAAAGCTCTAGCTTTTTAGTCTGAATTTAGTTCCATTCACTATCTCGCCATCACACTAAGCTGCCTCTGAAGTTTGCCCCCCACGCAGTTCTAAGTTCTAAAGCCACGTTGTCCACTGTCTTTTCTGTGCCGCGTTTCATGCCTCCCCTTTCGTGTCTGGGCTGTGCCATTCTGCCGAGGTGTCACCCAGGACGCCACATTCCGTCGTCTGATGTTTTCTCTGTTGACCTCCAGGTCTGGGAGGGCCGTGCACCACCTTTTACCTTCCTCTTCGTCTGTTTTGTTGCTGCAGATGACTTGCTAGAGAGATTTGCAATTGTTTGAAACGGAATGGTTTGCTGTTTTGCAGCATTGTAGAGGAAGTCGGGAAAATTATGTCTCAAAAGTCTTATGTTTTATCTTGTGTCATCCTGGTAGCAGTCCCTCTGTATAATCTTCATTACTTCCCATTTGTGTACGTGAAGATAAATGACTTACCTGTGACCATACAGTATTTGACAGAGGCAGGATTTCAACTTCATTTTCAGAAATTTCACAGCTTGATTTTTTCTCTGCCACGTGATGTGGTTTCTTGAATATTTGTTCTCCTAGTTCGTTTGCCCTTTAATAAAAGTCAGTATGGCAGTTTCTGCCCCCTGCATACTTCCTGTGTCATATTGTGATGCTTACAGAATCTGATTAAATAGGTCAGGCAAAAATACTTTCAATGAGTTGTTGATAATGAACGCATATAAGAAATAATTATAACTTTAAACTGTAATAGTGGAGACAGCCCTGATATTTGGCGGTCAAGATTAGAATTCATTCAACATAAGCATATTGAAGGCGTACAGTATCCTAGACTCTCAGTCCAGAATAATGACGCAGACAGAAGGTCCCCGTTCTGATGGACCTTAAGATCTAATGAAGGAGAGCAGACAGTAAACAACCAAATGTGCATTCGTATCTTTTTATCTCTATGTATCAAGTCACAGTAAATGCTTTGAGGAATAGTCAAATGGGGTACGTGTTTGACTTTGAAATAGTGTTAGAGAATTGCTGGCTAGTTAGTTTCATGCATGACTATGTGAGACCAAAATATGTAAAATAATTTTGAATGCAATACATACATATTTAGAAGCATAATCATAGAGAATGATTTTGTACGGGGAGGCCTCCTGCGAGATCTTGAAGGATGGTGATGTAGTGACGGGGAACACGGGCTTCAGCCTCAGACACACTGCTCTTTGTAGCTCTGTGTGCTTGGGCACGTTACCTAACTCTGTGAGCCTTTTCCTCACCAAGAAAGTGGGGTGAGGAAAAATTAAGAGAAAGACTAACCGTGCAGTGTTTTGTATTGTTCTGGGCACAGAATTAGTAAGGTTTGTGGGAGGCAGCAGTGGCAGGGGTCTAGTTGTAGCAGAAATTATTGTTGTTATCAATACAGCTTTGAAGACTCACTGAGCATTGCTAGGCTTTAGATCTTTGCGTGCTTTTTTTCCTCTTTTTTTTTTTTTTTCAACTCCTCACAGGTGTCGGGAGTATAAATAATATATGTGAAGCACTTTGAATGTATGAAGACAAATTTTTTCTATTGTTATCTGACGTGTCAGAGATAAAACCTAATTCTGGAGGTTTTCTGAGAGCTCAGTTTCCATTTGACGGTGCGGTGGGAGTTCTTGCTTAGAGATGTTTTGCAAAGCCAGTCCTAACATATTTAACTTACATTTGAATAACTGCCAGAGACCAACTGAAGAGAGGAGGCACATCTCCCAGCGCCTGCACTCCAGGCGGTGCTGGCTGGTGGCCGCGCGGGGCAGGGCTCAGACCCCGCCCCCGCCACTGAGGTGGCTGTCACCAGCCGACACCCGGAGCCGAGATGATACAAACACACACACCGGTCAACTCCCTCTTGTCTCCACCAAGCAGTAATGAGCCGCTCTCTGCTGCGTTCCGCCAGCTCCCGGACACAGGCACCTTTCCCCAGGCAGACAGGTTTGCTGCAAGCCTCTGGTGAATTTTGTGCCGGTTTAAGATGTTTTCTTACTTTTTTTATTGTGGTAAGAACACTTAACATGAGATCCATCACTTCACAAAATTTTAAAGTGCACAGTACACTCTCGTTACCTCTAGGCACACTGTTGTCCAGCAGATCTCTCTCTAGACTTAATCATCTTGCGGAACTGAGATTCTGTACCCACTGAGTGACTCCGTGTTTTCCCCTCTCCCCGGCCCCTGGCAACCCACCACTCTCTGCTTGTGTGTGTTCGACTTCCTTAGAGTCCTCATGTAAGTGGAATCAGGCCGTATTTGTCCTTCTCTGACCGGCTTATTTCACTTAGCCCGAGGTGCTCCAGGGCCATCCACGTTGTCGCCCATGGCAGGATTGGATATTTTCTAAGGATGTTAGAAAATGACTTATGCTTTGTCATGTCTCCCACTTATGCTTCTTCAGTTTCCCCTAAAACTCCTTGAAGGAAATTTTACTTTATTTATTTTTTAATATCACATCTGCTGCACCTAGTCTAGTGTCTCTTACGTTCTACTGACACCATAGCTGTCCCTGGTTAACTAAGTAGGTCCTCTGTGACTGTTCGCTGTTAACTAACAAACTACAACTAACCGATTGATGGGAACCCAGTTTGTGCAGTAACTCCTCTCATGATTAGAGTGAGAACAATATTATCTTAATTAGGCTTTTACCCAAAAAACGCTCTGGAATGTTTTTCAAATGATAAGAATGTCCCTACACTCCTGTTACAGTAAGTGAGGAAATGAAATGGGTAAAACCACGTTAACATGGTTTGAAGCACGTAAAGCGTTGTTAACCAAGTCTCTCTCTCTTTCCCTTTTTCCCTCTCTCCCTTCTTGCCTTCCCCATTGTAGAAATTTTTCACTTTCACAGGAGATTAGTTTTAAATACACTTGAGAACGATTGTCTTTGGCGATGTGTTGCTTGGTTAAGAAAAACTAATAGAGCTCCTCGTTTTCCGACTGAGAGTGAAAGGGAATATCCACAGTCCTGAGTCAATTACTCTGTGTATTGTGTGTTTTGTTTTGAAAGTCATTATTGGTATTGGTGAAGTGTTAACAAGAGATACCCCAGGACTCACAGTTCACTGCTCCTAGGTCCAGGACCACTGAAGTTGTTTAATAGCTTCTACGTGGTGGCTTGCTTGGTGAGCCACTAATAAGTGACATATCATGTTATGTTACTGGGATCTGTGGTTTTAAGATAGATATAGAGGCATGGGCATCACACTGGATGCAAATAGACAGGCAGTACAAGTGATAAGCTCTGAACTTTGGAGGTATGTTTGCAAGCCCAAGGAAGGACATGGTGATAACTAGAAAGAGAAAATGTTTCAAGAAATTGATGTTTCCAGAAATTGCCAAGTTGAAAAGCATTTTCTGACTTTTGCATGTTTTTTGAAAGAAAAATGTATGATGGGGGATAATAATCCTTGAATTTGTCACTCACGTTTCAAAGAAAATTTCGTATACTTTCTCATCATAAAGCATTCATTCAACTCTTTCTATAACATCTAAAAATATTGGAAAAGGGCATATGATGCAGAAGAGTGAATGTCTTAATCAATGGTCTTTGGGATTCAAGTCACAGAAACCCACTGGCACTTGGTCACACTAAGATGGGGGAGTTTATTAAGAAGTGTAAAACTAACTCGTGGAGTTAAAGGGGAAGAAAGACGCTCCCACCCTAAAGAAAGACATGACAACTTAAAAAGCTCTCAGCCTCCAGCACCATGACTCTCAAACCCCTTAAGATGCATCACCTTGCGTCTTCATTGATCCTTGCTCTGCTTCCTGCTTTGCACACTTGTTGCAAAAAGGTCCACCCCCCCCCCCATTTGCAAATAGCATGCCTTTCATTCATGGGCGTGTGAGAGCTTGACCTGCTTGTCCTCGTCCACTTCCCACTCTCAAAGAGCAGACACGAATGGTCCAGCCTGGGCCAGGCTTCCATTTCTAGACCTGTAGGGTCTTGCCAGGGAACAGGATAATGTAGGAAAAAGATGGTTGCTGGGGGCTGCCCATCTCACAGAGGGAGAAAGCCTTGTCTGGGAGAACACTCCCAAGATGTCTACTACAAAAGAAGTCTCATTCCTACAGAAGACAATGCTGAGAAGGAGGTGATGAGTGAGAGCTGTAATTTTTGAGACAGTCATGTGATTGAAATGGAGAAGTCAACTGGATACTGCTGTGTTAACATTTCAGATGGCTTCTGTTTAGAATTTGACTTAAAGACCCTGTCATTTCAAAAGGATTTCCTTTGAGATGACTTATAAATACCTAATAAGGTTGTTCTCTCCTTCAACTCTATAAATGATGAGAAAACTTCTGTTATGGACACTTTTTAGAAATAGGAATTAGTATGATCACTTTGAAATGTGTTGTAAGGTTAATAATGATCACTACCTGGGGTTGGCTGTCCCTAAATAGAACACTGAGCTGTCCTTATCCCTTCTCCTATACCTGGAAAATTGTTTAAAACTTTAACCCAAAATGTCTAATTTTTCTTAAAATGATCAGTCAGCTCAGATAAATACACATGATATATAACGTTGAAAATGGCCACTTGTTAATGAAGGCACCACACTTCTTTTCTTAAAGGAGAGAAATAAGGACACATCCTCAGACCCAGGCTGGGTAAGAAGGTGAAAAATTCAAAATTTAAAATGTGAATTTATTCCTGTGTAGCTCTTGGGCCGCAATTTTTCCCAGTTAACCTATTCAATATTATTAATGATCCTATCTAATTGAATTACATCTTCTGTGTCTTATTTGCTTGTACTACCTCATATTTTCTCACTTTAAAAGATTTAAATTGAGGTATACATGCATTATTGATTTCTGAAGTGAATTTTTTAATATACTATGGAGAAGTCCCAGAGAAATGTCTTTCTAATGAATAAGAATTAAACTTGCAAAAAAGAAAATCGGCGATTAAAGAGAGCAAATACTTTTGGTCCCAGGCATATTGTACTCATTTCACTTCTCAAATTGGTATAAATACCTCGGTGTACCTTATGCATAAAAGAACGATAGGATTCTGATGATGAATTAGCCGTTGTTGCCAATGACTTTGAGGCCTTTGAGCAAAAAGTATTTAAATAATTACCAGTATCTGGCTATCACACGTTTGTTTGAAATCTAGCTATAGGTGGCCACAGAAATCGACACCCTTCGTTGTATAATTTCCATTCATGGAAATAGTAGGGGCAGCTCAGAAGGGAGAAGAGTTCAATTGTTCATTTACAAGTTTTCACATACTTTGGGAAAGTATGTTTCCAGCAGTTACAGTAATTTTTTTTCTTTAAGATATTCTGGTTGGTGCTGAGTTAAATAATTAGGTTTGAAGTCAGTCAAAAATTGTCCAAACTCTTAAATTGTCCAAGTTAAAGAGGGGGAAAAAAAAAAAAGCCCTCCTGTTCATACTTATCTAATGGTTATCTTAATTAAAGGGGAAGGAAATCTTAAATTAATGTCATGATCAGGCCGGAGTTATGTGTTAAATAATTCATTTTTTTTTGTGCAAATATAAGGTCTTAAGTGTCCACAAGATCTGCTTCAGATTGACTTTCCCTGATGATAAAGAAGTGACCAATGACATTGATAAAATGTGGCTTCTGAAATCTTGAAGGACAGATTTTTTTTTAGTTTTATATTTTATTTGGAAACTTCATAAAGATAAGTTTATTTCAACTTGCACTGAGCGCCTCGTTGAGGCACTCAAACTTTAACTAGCATGTATCTCAGAGAATAGTCTCTTGAAATGAATGAAAAATGTCCAGAAATACTCTTTGTATATGGTAGTGGCTCAAAAAGGGAGAAGCAAAACAAGCAAACAAATGAACAAAAAAACAACTAACAGTACTACAAATGAAAAAAAAAAAAAAAAAAAAAACACCTCAGTTACTGGTGCTACACGTGATGTTGTGAACAGATTGGTTGTACGACAATTGTTGAGGGAAATTATTATAACTGACTTTCCTTATTATCAGCAAGAACTTACTCTCTTGGATGTATGGACTCTAAGGGAAAGATTGTTTTTATAAAATAAAATACTGTTTCATAGATAAAAAATACATAAACATTTGTTGATGTTGATGAAGAGATTATTTTGTGATTGACACTCAGAGTTTTGGGAATAAAAGTAGGAGACCAGTGTAATACAGGTTCATCTGGAGAATGAGTCCCCTTTGCAGGGCTTTATCCTGTCAAATGGCTCCTACAATTGTTACGCCAAAGAAAATTAGCACATTCTGTGTAATTCATCAGTAATTAACCTATTAAAAATTCTTCTAATGTGCTTTTTAAAGAAGTCTAACACTAATGCAGAGCCAGTTTAGATATAGTGAAATGTGTTTTGACTTTAAACATGTCTAGGTAAGGAGTGAGGGGGCGAAGCAGGTGGTGTGTATTATCACTCTACTCAAAAGGAGCCAGATTCCGTTGACTTAGTGTCTTTGCCAAATATTCTGGATACTAAGTCAAAAGTTTGCAGCCTTCTAATTGATACGTAACACAATGTTCAATGTGATGGTGATAAACCATTCAGGTGGCTGACCACATTTTTCAGTTTGCTTCCAGAAAATTGACATCTTATAGACCAAGTCTTTAAGTAAATTTGAAGAGTGGACAAGTTGATTAGAATTGATAATTTCTTATGCACGTATCACTGGATTTAATCATCCTAAAAATCTATGAAGCTACATGTACTGTAATATCATCTATAGTGATCGAAAAGGCAAACACATACCCTCAAACTTAGGACTAAGCTTAATTTGTCTCTTACTATGGTAAATGGTGAAATTTCCAAATGTGTCTTCTGTTGAATGGTCTGCTCATATTTGACTTGCTTGCTTAGACATTTGATTGCTTGTTAGAAGTTAGGAACACAAGTCCCAGAGTGCATAGAAGGCAGCATACTGGATTTGGCTTCAGTGTCTGAGATGTTCCTTTCGATAGAAGCAGTAGAACTACTGATGCAACGTAGAAGGTGAGAATTCGTAAATGTCTGTTTCTCTTTCCAAAGGGGCGTGTATTTAAAATTACATTTAAAGCCCTTATGATTGACTTTAGTAGTCTCTATGGAAAAAAAAAAAAAAAAACAAAACAACAAACGCTTATAAAGCAGTCTTTGTGCTAGCCACCTCATTCATTTGTTTGCTGCACATCATTCAAAAAGTGTTATGTGTGCCCAGGGCAGGCGCCACCAGCACAGACTTAGTAGATGGCCTGACTTTGAATCTCAGCTCCCCTTCCTGCTAGCTGTGAGATCTCTGTTCCTCAGTTTCCCCATCTGCAAAACTGTGGAAATAATGGTACCAGGATCAAATATGTAAAGCCCTTCAAATTGTGCCTGGTTAATAATAAGTGTGTTGTTGCTGTTATTTTTGTTAGTTGTGTCTCACTTCAGGTGCTTAGGTATGCACGAGGTCTATACATACGGAAGCAGGATAACCCCGAGTGATGCAAAATGTTGTCATGGAAATAAGATGATGAGAAGTGTGCCAGGGCTGGTACCTCAGGGATGCGGACAAGCCATCCGTGAGTTACATCAAGGAGCAACATTATAGAAGGAGGGGACTGCTAGTAAAAGACCCAAGGAGGGATAAAAAGCAAGTTTCCAGAATGGAAGGAAGGACAGACAGTGGTACTGAAGAAATGTGGCTTGGTGATGAGGATAGGTTAGAGCCAGACTAGTCACGGTTGTGTAAACCTTTTAAGGGATTTGGATGTTTCCTAAGACCCGTGGCATCAAAGGTTGGGTACCTTGGACAGCAGACTCTGAGGTGGAGTTATGCCAACAGGTAGTTTATTGGGGGTTGCTTTAGATAACAACGCTTAAATAAGAGTGAGGAAAACAGGACTGGGCAGAGGGAGGAATCAAACTGCAGGGCAGTCACCTCAGATGCCTCCCTCAGCCTTTCCCATGGGCGGCTGTGGAGCTGGGATGGCTCTATGAGTTGTCATGCATTTGGGCAAAGGGTTTGGCCTTTGTACCCCTGCATCAACCAGTCATTGCATGCCTGCTGTCCCTGGAGAGGGGGCGTAGCCTTGTACCCAGGGCAATTCATGGAGAGGGACCGCACTGACAGTTCTGCGACCTGCAGTGAGCAGGTTGAGCTCCGTCATCCCGAACGGGGATCTGAGAGGGGGGAGCATGACATCCACATGGAAGCCACTGAGGGACTTTAAAGCAGAGAATTCAACCCCAAATTCATGCCAGAAATAATCTCTGAACACCTACTCTAAACCTGATCGCCTACTAAAGCCAAAAGTCCCTTCTGCAAGTAAAGCACGAGGCCAACCAGCTAGTGAAGAATTCAGTCCAAGGCAGCACTGTGCCATGAGTGTCAGAAGCAGTGAACAGAGGTGAAGATGCTCTGACCACCAAACAGGAGAGTTCTGAGAAGTATGGAAGACATTTGGGCAAACAGACATCATTTGAACCAGAACTCAAAGGATAGGGAGGAGTTATTCTTCTAAAGGACAATGGGGTATGTTGTAGCATTCACAAAATCCCAGCAGTGAGGTCCCATTGCATATAGTTACGTATCATGGGAGCAAGGAGCGTACTCCACGAACCACACAGGAAACCCCAGCCGGCATCTCAGCAAAGAAGAGGAAGGACTGGGAGCCTGACAACAGCAGGTGACCTGAGACGACGTTAGCTCAGCCTCCTTGTTCCACAGATGAGGAAAGGGAAGCAAATAAGCTCAAGAAACGTTTGCTCTAGGCTTCACACTTAATGAACGGTATGTAAGGAATGAGAGTCCAGGTCTGACGTGTAATGTGAGAATCGACAAGCTTTTACTAGAACTATCTCAACAGGGTAAGATACAGACTCAGCCACAACACTTACCGTTGTGGTGCACACACAGCAAGGGTTTGATAAATAATTGATGAGTGATATGGATTGAATGGTCTTTTTACCATTGAATAGGGTGGAGCGAACAGGATACCAAATGGTTTGCAGTCTCCATATAATGATAAGGATGACCAAGCTGTGTACTTGTTGGATGTGAGAGGACACTAATTACAGAATTCCATGACTTCTCTCGTGCATTTTCTCTAGTTGAGAAATTTGCGATTTTTTTTTTTCTGAAGGCATATGGGAAGATAATTATAATTAGCTACATTAGTAAAAAGTATTTACCTGTGGTTGCTAACTGCCTCAATAGAGCATCTACATGGATGGTCACAAAATATCAAAAATGTGTTGGTATGATTGATTTTTAAGTAAGAACTGTTTCATAAGGGAAATGAACCTTTGAGGAGGGGCGGGGGGGAGTCCAAACAGCCTCCTGCAGAGTAGCTAAAACAGGTACAGCTAGAAGCTGATGATACTTCCCTAAGGGACTCAAGCCATCAGGATGAAGGTGCCAAGGACAAAGAAAACAAGCAGGCTATAAAATACGGACCCCAAAATTAAAGCCTCAGGGGCAGATGTTCTGAATTGCTGGCGTGGTTTCCCATGGCGCTGCTCCTCACAGAAGCAACCTGAGTGGCTCGGGAGATTGATTTACCGAGGGCCAGTTAATGACCTCCCAGGCAGCACATGCAACGGCAGCGGCGGAGGCAGTTCCTGTTTATTAGATCCTGTTCAATGTCAGGTACTCCGGTAGTCACTGCTCATGATTTCTTACCCTCACAACAGGTTTTCAGGAAGGGTTTTAGCAATCCTGTTACAGGTGAGGAAACAGAGGTCCAGAAAGGTTACAGAATCTTCCCAAGATGAGGTAGTGTATAAAATGCATAAACCGCCCCCAGTCTATTTGATTCAAAAATCTGTAATCCAAACTTCCACAAGCATGTGTGTGTTTAAACCACAGGCATATGGTAGATATTAACACACACATCTCTGTATGTAATATGCATTTAAAATTTGATAATCTTATAATCATTAAGTATTTGAGGATTAGGAAAAAATCATTCTATAAATCATTAAATATAATTCTTCATATTTCATTCTTCTGGAAAAAATATAAGCTACAGAATATGGAAACAAATATATGTATATTCATATATGACTGAAACATTATGCTGTACACCAGAAATTGATACAACATTGTAAACTGACTATACTTTAATTTAAAGAATATATATATAAGCTACAAAACTTGACTAATGCTGGTAAACAATACCAAATCTCTTTCCAATAACAATCAAGTTATGCAACCTCTGTCTTCAAGTAGAAACAAGGACAATATTAGTTAATGGGACAGTAGGATATATATTTAACTGAGTCACTTGTGTGCAGATATCTTCAAGTACAAAGGCTTTGGGATTAAACAAATTTGGGAAGTGATCGGTGAAATTTTACTTCAAAGATTTTTTTTTTTCTAAATAAAAGGGAGTTAAAACTTCTTTAAAAAAAAAAAATGAAAAGCAAGCTGCCTTTCAGTATTTTCCAGTCGAAAGTATTCTTCGTAAACAAGGGAGGCCATACATGAATCAGCTCAGTCTCAGTTGGAATTTTCTTTTAACAATAACCTGTATTTAATAAGCTGGTAGCCAGAGTGCGTGCCACGCTGCTTCAAAGTGATAGCAAGACCATGAGGAAGATCAAAGGGAAATGGTCATGGGATCTGAACCGCTAGACTAAGAGAATCATATCTGCATGCACACAGCTACTTTTTTGTTCTGCCTATATAAGAGAAGGATTCACTTTATTTTTTATAACTGTTTAAAGATCTTAATCCAAACTTCCTTTCAGCAGTAGAGATCAAAAGCTCTGGATATTGCGGGGTTACGGAAGAGAGAGACAATGTATCTACCAGAAGAGAGGTAGACTCTCAGGGCTTGTTGCAGGAAGGCTTTAGCGCTAATGGAACTTAAAATGTGATCAGAATAAATCTAAAGCAACGTTTGTAATGGATAGGTGGGGGCGGGGGTGCCAGTGAATCCAGTCACTCCAGTGCTACTCAATCATGATAATCACCTCCACATCCTCGAGCACTCCTAATGAACAGATGCCCAGAGACGTCCGTAGAAGACTGCTCCTCCTGAATAAAACTCTGTGTGATAGACAGACGTTGTAATTAATGCCGTTCTTCCCAGAGTCCCATCAACGTGTGTTCAACCTCGCGTGTTATCTCTGGTACAAAACTGCCCGCCCCGTACCGGCTGCGCTTTGGGCTGCTTCGCCGTTGCTCTGGCTGCTGTTGCTCTATTGTTCATGCTGTTTTTGTGGCTGGTATGAAGTTGGGAAGGTCACCTGCCGGCACACCTGTTAATTAATATCTACCATATGCCTGTGGTTTAAAACTTTATAATTAAGTTGGGCCACACAGTCCCTTTGGTTAACAAGATTACTTTTAAAACAAAATACGTTTAAGAATATGGGTGACTGCCACTTCAGGCAGTTTTGAAAAGTCATGCCCATTCTGCTAGGTCTTAATGTATCCGATTTTTATTTAATGATTGTTATTTAACATAGTCGTTTGTTGAAAACATGTCCCTGAAAAGTGGAAACTTTAGTTGGTGAGGAGTGTATCACTGAGAAGGAGAGAGAAGTGTGAAGCACTGGGCAGTCCTTTGTGAGACAGAATCTGTGCGTTGAATGTGGGCAGAAAGGATGCCACACTTCCAGCAAAGGCGTAAGGGGCAAAGAGAGACAAATTGAAAGTTCAAGTGGTAGGCTTAACATTCTATCTGATCTAAAATTCCCTTACTAAAAGAAAATGGTTCGTCACACATACTTTTATGTTTCTTTTCAATTCTTGATGTTTAGGTAAGGGATTTCTTTTAAGAAATATTGTAGTTAAAATATTAACCAATTATTTATCATCATTTTAGTAGGTAAGTGCCTTTTTAGTATCATTTCGAGAGTGACATGAAAATCTTCTTGGTTTCCTCAAGAGCTCTTCCATCATCTCCCTGATGTCTCAAATTTTTAATACAGCCTTCTTTTTCACAACTAAAGATCATTCTTATAAAAGAACCTACCCTAATTGAGAAAATATGCTAATTATCCTCATTTAAGTGCATTCATACTAAAGTGTAAATGACTGCTAACTCTTCCATTAAAATAAAATAAAATTAAATTAAAATAAAATAAAATAAAATAGGACAGGGACAACAGCAGGCAGTGCCAGAAGGGGTGGGAGAAGAGAGAGAAAGAACTCTAAGGACCCAGAAGACAAATTCCACTTCCTTCACAATTGTGCCTAAGGCAAACTCCGCTTTAAGTAGATTGTCCTGCTCCTGAGTCATAATAATGGTTATGAAATTTGGAGCAATTCTCTGACAGTGCAATTTGGCTCAAACATCTGAAAAATAGTCTTTATGTGAAGGGAGAGTCATTTGAGTTCTAATATTAGTACACTCTCTTCATGAGACACACGCGATTTAGTATAATGAATAATCTCCTCTTACAAGTGTATTTTCCCTTGAGTCTTCTGACAGTTTGTTGCTCCTTTCTACTTCTAGAATAATTGGAGGCATTGGATAGGAGAAGGGGCCATCAGCTTGTATTTTCTCATTTGGGCCACAGCCTTCCAGTCTACTCAACCTGCTTGCATGAAGAGTGAGTGACACTGAGTTTCAGTTTTGAGATTTTTTTTTTTAAATTCTCCTGAAAACTGAGAAAAAGTAAAAAGAGAAGTGAAAGCTACTGAAAACCTACCCATTAGTTAAGTTCTCTAACTAATGGTTGCTGTTAGCTTTTTCTGGGGTTTCCCCAGTGAATCCTTTGTAAGTCACCCTCTTCCCACCGCATCAATGATGTGCAACTATACACCTGCCTAGCAGTGTAAAGAATGTGGAATTTTCAGCCACCCAGTTCTGGGTTAAATACTTGGCCCTGTACTTACTGGATGAGTAAACTAGAGGAAGTTACTTTATGTCTCTCAGTATCAGCTTCTTCATCTTTAAAGATAATGAGTCCAATACAGGGCTAATTAGAAAACATTAGAGTTAAAATGCAGTGGTTCGTGGAACCCACAACATGGAGGAGTCTTACCCAGGTGGTGGGAAGCCGTTACGCCTCCCTAAATGACATAGACCCTAGTAACTGATCTCACCAGCTTTCGTGCTGGCTCAGAAAGCTGCTTTCCTTAACTTATTGGCTACCCATGGGTTGACTCACATTACTGGCCCAAATCTGTGTGCTTTTATAGCCGTCACTGTACAGACAGGTCAGCATGCCAGTATATTATTAACAGGAGGAAAAATAACCATCAGACACAGCCGATGCTAGCATCAATCCTATCAGCACATCCTCCCTGTAAAGAAAACCACATGTGAAAACATTGTCATCATGTTTGTCTCTTAAATACAGAATCAGAAAAAGAGATGCTGTTGGTGTGTTTCCCATGGATTGCCTTTAGACCCTGATGGCTTGCTGAGTCAATCTCTGTAACAAAGATTTATGTCAAGTGGGTAGCAATTCAAGGGGGTTTGTCACTGGCCACCACCTCCTTCAGATGGTACCTGGATAGGGCCTGCCAGTGTTTGCAAGTGTCACAAGGGTTGCCGTTTGCATATTTGCTTGTTTATTTAAGCTCAGTGGCTGAGCTAACCTAGTCTTTCCTCTGCGTGATCATAGCCCTTCTCAGAACACGGCATAAGATAGGATTTGATTTCTGCTTACTCACTTGTTAAAATCCCTGTTCTGCATCCTTGAAATGTTTTCCTCATTTCACTTGTGTCAGAGTTAGGAATATTCCTGGATGGTTCATTTATGCATTTGTAAGACGTATCTATCCGTCACATCCACTGTGTGTGGATTTTACTAGCTTAATTCTCAAAAGATTTTATTATATCCTCTATTATTAGTGAGCCCTAACCATTGTCTCCATACATCGATTGCTTAAATGAAGCTAAAATGCTCAGGACAGCAGCTGGTGCACAGTAAGTACTCCGAGATAATGGTCATCAGAGAAATTGTTATTTTCCTATGGGGAATGATGAACAATACCTTAATTCCTTACACTGAAATCCCCTCATACGGCTGGTTTCATATGCTAGGGGTTAAATTAGACATCAGTTTAACATAACTGGGTATGAAAAGTTACTAGTAAGTCCGTCTCTCTAAAACTCACTACTGTCCTGACCTTCCGGCAATACCAAACGCCTCTTCCCTTTAAGTCATTCCTTCTGAGCCAAAACTTAGTCTCAGAGCCTCTTTGTGAGTGGTAGCACACTCACCTTTGAGTGTGTGTGCTTAGTGAAATCAGCCTTTGGTTCAGCACAGCTAACCGTGCTGATAGTCATTCATAGTAGTAGTGGTGGTGCTATACTGGGCATGGTCCTGAGAAGGCAGGGGAGCTAGAGAGCTGGAAAGGGGCACTAAAAACACCAGTTGCTACCTTGTCCCATGATCTAAGAATAAATGTCATAGACACTTGATGGTTTTAATAAACGTAGAGTTAATTGAGAGTTTATCTACTGATAGTAAGAAAATGCCATTGTGGTCTTGAGACAAGTTTAAGCAAAGCTGGCCAACAACTCAGAGGTATGTCAGTGAGGTATAGTCCAGGATCTGATCCTTTGTTGTGAAAGTCTTACAGACTCAAAGACAGACCCATGATAACCAAAAGGCATGTCCAAAGGAGGTGAACCTTTGAATGCCAGTATATTAATATGCTCTGGGATCAACAGCCATGAATGGAAATATGTACATCACTGTGATCAGCATCGCATCATTGTGGTCAACCTAGATGGAAACTTAATTCACAAAGGGAAGCTGATGTGGTAATTCTAGAGGTCTAGAAACACTAGGAGTCTATTAGACCAGTGCATTCTTGACCATCATGTCCATGATTCAAAACAAGTAGAATGTGGGCCTGAATCACCTTGAAGTTCTTTCAAAACATATATACTAATCTTAGGATATCTGGATACAGACAAGAGTTAATAGAAGGAGGAACCCTTCCCCTACTCTGTGTATATTGACATGGGCCACCAAATAGGAGAAAACAGGTGAGCCTTAGACAAGAATAAAAAGGACTAGACAACACAAGATTTAAATGCCTTAAGAAAAATGAATCCTCTTGTGGTCATCTCACAGAAAAGTCTTGCCAAGGTATCTGAAACATTCAAAGACAACAAAAACCTAAGAGGTTTACAGGAGATATTTATAAGCAAATACACCTGGCTAACTGATAGCTGATCAAAGAATGCTTAACCTGGGAAAACTCACCAAATAAATGGGAACATTAATTGGAGATGGACAATGGAGCAGCAGCAGTGATAGGAGGACTGTGACCCATATTCTTTTCATAGTTTGATTCCCACTCCCTCCCTCCTTATATATATACAGAGCTTTGGGAAACAGCAAACAAACTATGGTAACTACGGGCAGCTGCTCATCTCATGCGTGTCTCTGATTGTGCATTGTTACTCACCACCGCTGTTGAGTCTGTTTACTACAAATTACAATTTTATGATTGGGAGAGAAAAATCTTTTTCCAGAAACATCTCCCTTTTGGGGAGTAAAGTGCACACTGCCTGCTCTTTCCTATCTTTTCAAAGAAATGACTTCAAAAGTCGTAGGCTCATTTGGGAAGCAGACATGTAAGCGTTGCATTGGGGTAGATGTGCCAATCTTATGCAAGAGCAGTCAACGCGGCAGTCCAAGGTCTAGGCACAGGAGATGTAAACCCTTGCATGCTCCACGGAAGAATAGGTCAACAGGTTTCTCATCTTAGAATTTCACCCCTCTTCCCATGTTTCATTAGAAAGCAATTCTCTTTGTCAAACTTTTTTTTTTCCTGTAAATTATATGATAGGACACAGCTGGTTGTATGCCCCTATATATGCTGATACAGTGTTGTATATAAATTACTGCATAAAAACATGCCAAATGGGCAAAAAATACAACATGGGCAAAATTAACAGATTAGATTGGCAGATGCTTACATTAAACATGTCTGTTTACATTGTGTATAAAAGGTTTTCATGGGCTTTGATTTTAGATTCAGTAGAGCATCTCTGTTTCTTTTATGAGATCTAAATTACACTAGTTATTACCGGTTTTAGAAAATGTAAGTTAAATTACAGAAATAATCATATGCTTTTGCTATTTTTTTTTCTCATTACAAATCACATCACAAATGTAGTAATAATGTGCTCCAGGAGCCTGGCTATCACGAGTCACTCTTAACCACAGGTAGCATCACTATTAACCTAACTGCCCTGCTTTTGGAAATAAGCAAAATAAAAAAAAATTTTAAAAAGTAAAAATAGATAAATAAGTTAATAATGATAATTTGTGTTCTAGTATCATAATTTACAAGTTATTTAAGAATAGAAAATGAAATAAAGGAGACACATTTTTAGCCAGGCCACATAGTTTGGCTTTTGGTGTTCTGTATTTTAAAATCATTATATTGACTTATTTAATCTGTACAGCCTAAAAGGAAAATACAGTGCAGATGACTGGACATTTAAACTAATCAGTCTTTTAGGGGATAGGAGATACAGAATCTTTTTCTAGAGACACTGTGTTTACCTATATAGTTTATATCTTTTTTTTTTAAATAAGCAGTGCTGGGTCAATTGAAAAGCAATATGAAAATAAATCATGTGGTTTATTTTAAAATGTACACAAAAGTAAATTACAAATAGGTTTTAGAACTTCATATGAATTAAAAATAATGAATTTTGCAGAAAATAACAGAGGAGACTACCTTCATAACTGTGACATGGGCAGGTACTTATTAGCAGAGTGAAAAGACAGACTAGGAGAAGATAGTTACATGTAACCAACTAACCAACAGTGGCTTGTAGCAAAAATATAGATCTTGTCTACAAATCTAAAAGAAAGAAACAGGCAGACCAATTTTAAAAGAAAGGGGCAAAACACATCAACAAAATACAGCCAACAAACAAAAAAAGATTCTCACCACAGTTAAGCATCAGAAAGAGGTAAATTAAAGCTTTAATAGGAACAGATTTGCTGAAATAGCTAAAATGTAAGTTTGACAATATCAAGTGTTGATAAAAATATGGTTCAATTGCAACACCCATGCTATGCGGGCATGAACGTTGATTGGTAAAAACCAACTGTCATATATCCCTTGTCCCCACAATTCCACTCCTGAGTATATACCAGACAGAAATGTGGACACCTGAGCACCATAAGGCGTTTGTATAAAGATATCAGTAGCAGTGTAATCCACAATCCTTACAAGAAAATAACATAAATAATCAATAAATAGGATGGATAAACTGTGACATATTTATCCAATGGAATTCCATAAATAAATGGAAATGAATGAGCTTGTTTTATACTAGAACCTGCATGAATCTCAAAAATGTAGTATTAAGAAAAAGAAGCCAACAGAAGAGTACTTACTAAATAATTATGTTCAAAAACATATGAAACAAACAGCACTGAAAGAAGCCAGGAAAGAGGTTCTTAATAGTGTGGAGATCACAGGGCTGATGGGGGACATAGGGAGATTTCTAGGCTGATGAGAACATTCCATTTTTCATATTAGAAAGACCATCCTTTTCCCACTTCACTGCAGTGGTTTCTTTGTTTAAAAAAAAAAAAATCTAGTGTTCACATTTCTTTGAGTCTACTCCTGGAAATAGTATTTTTAAAAAATTCTCCTGTAAAAACAATACTGTATTAATTGCTATGACTTTACAGAAAGGTAAGGCTTTGATATCAGATGGTATTAGATTGTCCAGCTTGCTCATCTTCAAATTATTTTAGCTAATGCTCAATTTAATTTAGTCTTTAATTTTTTTCAAGTGGTATTTTGTAGACAGCCATATATAGAGGTCATCTTCCATATCTCTTGCAGACTTTTTTCTTAGGTGTTGGAAGTTTTATGACATTAGTGTAAATTTTTTTTTTAAACTTTATACATCTTTAGAGAAGTGTTAGGTTCAAAGCAAAACAGATTTCCCAAATACCCTGTGCCCCTATACATGCATAGACTTCCACATTATCAACTTCTTCCACCAGAGGTACATTTTTTTCAATGGATGAACCTACACTGACACACTGTAATCACTGAAAGCCCATAGTTTATTTAATGGTTCGCTGTTGGTGTGGTGCATTCTGTGGGTTTAGACAAATGCATAATGGCATGTATCCATCATTATGGTATCATGCAGAGTATTTTAATGGTCCTAAAATTCATGTGTGCTCTGCCATAAATGTTATTTTAAAAATTTAATTTCTAATTGTTGGTAGTATATGGAAATACATTTTTGTATGTTGATATTCTCCCTTGCAAACTCACTAAATGCACTTATTAATAATTGTTAGATTCCTTTAGATTTTCTGAGCACGTAATCATTTCATCTGAGAGCAATGAGAGTGTTATTTCTTTTAAGTGTAATTTTTTTCTTGATTTCTCCTTCTGGTCTTACTCAGGTGATAATACCAGTATAATGTTGAGAAGAAGCGGTATATCTGGCATATTTAATTTCTGGATAATGTGTATTAAAATTACAGGCTTTGGTTATGATATTTTCTTGCAGAGAGGACTTAGTTTTCTTCTGGCAGGCATTTAGAGTAAAGACAATCAGATTTTGAGATAGTTTAGTGTGTTTCAGTCTTTTGAGAACTAAACTATTTCCTGTTTTCACATGTTCCTCCATCACAGCCCTCAGGGCTCTCTACTTAAACACCTGGGAGCAGGGTGTTTAGCAGATTTCCTCCTTTATGTGATGACAGAAAAATGAGACCACCAAAAGCACAGTTAGGCTTCTCTCCCTCTTAGATGCAGTTTTCTTATTGGATTCTTAATCTCTTTCCCAGTGACTTAGAATTAGGAAGTAGCTTGAGAGGGGAAATAATGCAAAATTCTGCAGTCCTTTATTGCTCTGGGATCTTGGCCCCTCAAAGCATGGCTTCCTTGGTGACCCTGAAATACGGTTCCTCTCCCTGTATCCCTGTGCGATCACAGGAAGCTCTCAGCTGCTGCTTTTGCCTTGGTTCCTCATCCTGAGCCACCTAAGGTTCAGGAAATAGCTCAATACAAAAAATTGATAGAATTAGGCTCATCTCTGTGCTTTTTCTTTTATTCTGGAAACTTGGCTCCTCAAGTCCCAGTTGCCTTGGCTGTTCTCAAGATGTTCTCAAGAGCTTCAATCAGCTGTTTGTGTTTTGTTTTGTCTATTTGTTTTTATTTGACTGGGTTTCTTAGAGTGTTCTAAATTGGAAGGGTGGGCTGATACAAGCTACTTTATACTAAGTGAAATATATGTGTGTTTGTGTATGTGTGACTTTATATGTGTGTGTGTTTGTGTATGTGTGTGTGTATATATATGTGTGTATATATAATTTAGTATAATATATAAATAATTCTAAAGTTATATTGAAGTCTATTACCATTGATTTCTTTCATTTGCCCCAATATTTTACTATGAAATATTTTAAAACATACCAAAGTGGAAAAACTTTACTTCCTAGGGTAAAATCATAGGTCATTGATTTCTGATCTTTTTTTTTTTTAAATGCTTAAATGCTATAAATTTCCCTCACAGCACTGCTTTACTAACACCTTCTAAACTTAGAAACATTACATTGGCATGATAGTTCAGTTTGAAATACTTTATTTTTCATTATGATTTTTTTCTTTGATCCTTGATTATTCAGAAGTATGTTATTTAATATCCAAATTGTTGGAGCATCCTTAAACATGTTTCTTTTTAAACTAATTTCTTTGTAACAGCAACATACTCTGTATGGTTTCAATTGTTAAGGCTTACTTAGACTTCCTGTGTGAGATAATGAATTACCTAGAGAATATGCTATATACAGTTGAAAAATAATATTACTGCAGTTGCAGGTGTCGTTTTCTATAAGTTAAAAAATACTAGGTCAACATGGTTGATAACATTTTTGAAATTATCTCTATTTTTACTGATTTGGGGTTTTTGGTTTTGGTTTTGGTTTTGGTTTTTTTGGTTTATTTCTATTTAGCCTGAGTTCTGGTCAAATCTCTGACCAAAGTTTGGTATTACTTTTTCCTTAATTCTTTAATTTCTTTAATTCAGTCAGTTCATATTTCACATGTGTTGTTTCCGTTACTAGTATTTAAAATTCTTTTATCATATTTATGAATTATATCTTTTACCATTTTGAAATATCCTCCATTTCTCTTTGTTTTGGAAAGTACTTTTTTTCCAATATTAATTTTGTCACTTAGCATTCTTACTCTGTGTGTGATATGTCTTTTCCCATCCATTTGCCTTTAACCCATGTTTTTATTTAAATTATATTTGTATTAGATCGACATATTATTGAGTCTTGGTTTTATATCCATTTTGGCAGTCTCTGACTTTTACGTGGAGTGTTCAGTCCATTAGTGTTTTATGTAATTCTGTCATGACTGGACTTAGGTTTACCATTTTACTATGTCTTTAGTTTGTCCCTTCTGATTGTTGGCAGTTCTTTTCTCTAATTATTTATGTTTTAATAATTCAATTTTAATATACCTATTTTTTGCTATAAATTTTATATCTCAAGTGATTACTATTGGGATTGCAGTATGATTCCTTAACTTCCATAATGTCTGTGGAATATTGTATCATTTCATATAAAATAAGGAAATATTATAGCTTTATAGTCTGTTTAACTCCCCTTCCTCTTTTATGTTACATTTGTTACATGGATAATATCTGTATGTATTAAAGAGCTCACAAGACAATTTTATATTTTCTTTTAAAGCAACTAATAGAGGAAAAAAGTATTTTATATTTACCTAAATATTTACTATTTCTGGTCCTCTCTTCCTTCCTAAAGATCTATGGATCCATCTATTTTCAATTCCTTTTAGCCAGAAATATACTTCGTTAGCTCTTCTTGTATTTCATATCTGTTGGCAATGAATTCTCATAGTTTTTCCAAATCTGAAAATGTCTTTATATATTATTCTTGAAATGTATTTTTTCTAAATGTAAATGTCTAGTCTAACAGATATTTTTTTCTTATAACACTTTAAATGTGTTTTGCTGTCTTTCTGATAAGTCAGCAAAAACTCAAATGTTCTCCTGTAATAAAGATGTTCTTTTTCTCTGGCTGCTTTTAAAAATATGTTTGTCTTTGTTTTTCTAGCAGATTGACTATGATGTACTTAGGTTTTTTGTTTTGTTTTGCTTTGTTTTTCCATTTCTGTTTGGAGTTCACTGGGCTTCATTAAAGATTTACACTTACACCTTTCACTAAATTAAAATATTTTTCAATTCTGTTCTTGCCTGTTAGTCTGATATTCCAATTACCCCAAATTTAAATCTTAGTAGTATTCCACAGGTCTAAGGTTGTTGTCATTTTTTTCTTCTGTTTTATTGAAGTTGGATAAATTCTGTTAATCTATTTACATATTCACTGACTACTCATCTATCACCTTTACTAGGCTGTTAATTAAGGGCATCCAATAATTTTTAACTTTCAAATTTTTAAATTTTTAATTTGAGTCTTTTTTTACCATTTTTATTTCTCAGCTGAAATGTTCTATCAATGATTAATTGAAGACATAATATTCTTTACATTTTTGAGTTTAGTTACAATTCCAATATCTGGATCATCTCAAGGCTTGTCTCAGATACTGTCTTTTGCTTGAAAAATTTTAACTTTTTCCTGGTATTTCATACAGCATGTAATTCTTGATTGTATCTTATATACATTGATTGTATTTTGTGGGGAGTTTGCATTTAGTTACATTTATCTGAAAAATTTGGATTTTGTTTGTTGGTGTAATTTTAGCCAACAGTTATCTTTGTTGGGCATAAATTGCAAATTCTGTCTGTAGGAGAGCAGCTCCAATCTCATGTCAGCTAATCTGTTCTTAGGTAGGTTGCTTTAAGTCAGCCCCAAGCCAGATCTATGCTTGCATTGTTCAGAGGTCAGCTAGAAGGTTTTGCAGGAAGTTTGTACACAAATTTGATTCTCTTCTATCTGTCCCTTTATCCCAGGATTTCTCTTCAGTTTCTGGGGTTGCCGAAAATTCTCTCCTCCGGTTGTTTCTATGTCAGAAAGCCTCTGTGTTTTCTATTGGAGGCTCTGCCACCCTCCCGGAGTTGGAAGTGACCTACCCTCAGGCTCGAAGCTGTACAAATGCATAGCTCACTCCATGCTGATCGTTCTTCCAAAGCATCAGCTCTTCTCCAGATACTATTTTTCTTTTTATTCTACAAGCTCATTGTTATTTTTAAAATTTTCCCAGATTTTTAGTTGTTAGACATAGAGGGGTGAGATCTGGTAGCATAATTTTTGGCTGTCCAGAATTATAATCTACTATTAGGCTTTAATATTTTAACTTGATAAGCAAAATGTGAGTGTGTGTGTGTATTTTTAAGATACTTTGCTTTGTTGAAAACGTAAATGAATTTCCTTTTGACCTAAATAATCCTTTGTTTAAGAAGTAAACACTAATAAGTCTTTGGCTAGATTACTGCCTGGAGCTTATACCTATAATAAAACTAATTAATAGATATTTTCTTCTCACTTACGACTAATTTTAACTGGATATAAGAAATTATTTTTATGTCACTTTTTCCAGTGACTAAGTGCCATTAAGTTAATCATACATCTGAGTGTCACCCAGGCACATGATGCAGAGGACTGATGTAAATGTCAGGCTGAATTATGCCTGTAAACCTTTTCCAAGGATCCTGAAGCCTAGTGGAGACAAAGGGAAAATGCAACAAGATGTATAAACAGGTTCTTTTTCATGTTATAATGAAAGGGCAGCAGAAATAGATAAACCAAATGCTAGAAAGTTTCATACATGTTATTTCCCTAGAGATGGCCCTTGAGGTACACATATTATTTTCCACCAAAATGCAATGACAAATACATTTCAGAAAGAGAGAATAAACATTGACTGATAAAGACATTTGTGGAATTTTCAGGGAAGAGAAATAAAATTCATTTTAGTAGAGCTCTAAAAGCTTTTGCATGAACTTAGTAAACACTGGATGTGAAGATTTGGGCAAAATTTGTAAAGTGGTTAAATTTCAGGAACATGGGAAACTTGGAGGGTCTGTAGATTAAAATCTGTGGTTTAGGAATATTGATTTTTCTTCAGAGTTCCGAGTGGTTAGAGGAGGGAGTTATTCGGAAAGGAAACAAAAGTTAGGAGGCAATTGTAATACTGCAGGCAGAGTTTGAATGTTTCCACTAGAGTGTAAATGACTTTGGAAATGAAAAGGAGGGAAGGGATGCTCAGGGTATATCATTCATAGCTGGAGACTCTCCTGACTTCCTAGATTCATACAGAGAGAAAATGAGATACCAGCATAAAGAAATAGCTGAGCTTGAAAAAAAATAGAAACTGTAAGTTTTGTTCAACAAATATTGACTATTCAATGACAGTTAAAGCATAATCAACCCAGACCTGGAAATAAAGGATAAATACCTTGGTTGAAGATACTTATATCGAATCTCCTATTTAGTAACTGGAACTGATATTGATACCCTTGTCCTGTATGCCAGGCACTCTGGCAAGTGATTTTCACAAGTAACTTCATTTGCTCATCAAAAACACCTCTGTTTGTACTATTTTTCATTTATGTATTGTCCACGAGGATTCCAAGTTTCAAATGAGTTCCTTTTCTCCAGGCATACACAGGCATCTCAGATTTAATCCCAGAAGTCCGACTTCTCTTATTAACTTCTCTTCTTGGTTGAATCAGAAAACTTGACGTTAGGGTCCTCTGAAATTACTGAGGGATGTGGAGTAAGGAAGAAAATAAAGAGGTGTGGCAATAAGTAAAACATAAACTTGGGGAGGTATGTAGAAAGGATTTGAGGAATGAAAATTATCAATAAACAAAGAGATTTAGCATCATCTGAATCATGATGGCAGGAGTGCGATATGAACTTTTTTGGTGGGGGGTAATAATTCACTGTCTTAAGGTTTCGTAAGTTCTCATATGCTAGATAACTATTTCGTCTGCTTCTTCCCTCTGGCCTCCTTCGTAGCTTTTTTTTTTTTTTTTTTTTTTTTTTTTTTTTCTTTGTAAACGGAGGTACTGGGGATTGAGCCCAGGACCTTGTGCACGCCATGTCACAGCACTTGCTGCAATGGCATAGCTGCTCCCCCCGCAAGGCCTCTCCTTTACAATATACAGCATAACTGAAGATAAACTATCATTTTTAATAAACCTGTGTAGAAATAGTTAAGGGAAGGGTACATTTCAGGAGATACGTTCAGACTACTGTCTAGGTTTATACCTATGCCAAGTTCCCTTAGAACAATCAGTTACCAGCCTTGCTTCTAAACTCTTTCTGCACGGCCAGAGGCATCTCATCGTCACCAGAAAAGTCCTTTCCTTGTAGAATCCTTGGGCCCAGCCCTGGATTAACTTTCTCAAAGATGAAGTTTGAAAATTTGCTCCTTTTCCTTAATTTAAAAATATAGATCTTTACAGGAAGAACTAGACACTTGGCTCAGGGGATGACCAGCTAAATAATCAGAATAATGTATTCCTCCCCTTAACCTTCAAAATCCCACACCACGGGAAAGAGACAGACAGACAGAGACAGAGAGAGACAGACAAGCACAGGCCTCTACCGGTTTAATGAATTCCATAGAAGAGATAGCCATGGGAGTGCCTTGGCCCCTATAAAAGAATACTGAATTTGCAAAAGTCTTTAAAAAAAAATGTGTTCCTTGTCACTTATCATATGTTTGTGTTAATCCCAGTTCTAAGTCGTACTGCTGAAGAAGTGAGAGAAAATGATGAATTCATTTATCAAAAAAGAGATTGAGAGAGAACTAATTTTTGAGTCTCACCATGTTCATGGCTATGTTTCATTGCCACTTCTGCCTGTTAAATACAAACATGGAGCTTTAGGAGTTTTTGAAAGGAAATGCCAGATAATTAATGCCAAGTCCAGGATATTAACTAGCTGGATCTGAAGAACAGAGACCTTTTCCTCTCATAATAGTCATCAGGTACAATAGGTGGCATTTTAAATATTTAATAAAATATGAATAATAAATAACACTGTAAATAAAAGGTCAGAAGCTGGCCTAACACTAGGGGACTCTAACCCTCAAAGGGGACCGCACACTGGAGTATTTATTCTAGGCAACTGCCCTCTGTGGTCTCCAGGGGATGGTCTGACTGACCTGAACGATCCTTCCCATTTTTGGTTAGTTTGGTTTTACGAAAAATAATGCTTCTAAGATGCTTATACTCGGGAAACACTCAGGAGGCCCCCAGTCTTCATTACATGTGAAAAAATATTAAGTTGTTTAATCTCCAGGGTCATGTTGAGGTTTATATTTCAGAACTAAAATACGCAGGTCTGAAGCGTGGCTGAATTCAGTTCTTTGATTTTGCATTTGCTGGCTGGGTAAAATACTGTATTATGTGCATCTTCTCACGAGAGAAGACTGGCTTGTTGAGTCCCGCTAGTACTTACTAACTCTAACCCAGACTGAAGTAATCCTAGATGACATGAACTCTGCAAAGAAAAGGAGAGAGTAGGACTTAGGTAAGGCAGTCGCCAAGGCAGCTAGTGGACAGCTAATTGGCTTTAATGTTGAAGGTGGAAAAGTTAACACGTTACCTGCTGATACTCGCCAGACAGCCCAAATCTGAGAGTAGAGTTTTGTCATCCTTTCTCACACAACTGATGTAGGTTTTGCCCTATTGCTTGTTTAGCACAGTTGCCAAGATATAAAAGAAATACTGGGCTACCAAGGACAATTTTTTTCTTTATAGCTTTTCGCTCTCTTTCTGTTGAAGCTTCTCATTTTGGGTTCATTTCACCTTTGGGCTTCGCTGGCTTATTATGTGCAATAAGCTGTATATAGATTTTGCTTAACAACTGATTTATTCCTTAAATGTTGCGGCAAGACAGGAAGTTGCATTTAAGCTCTGGAGCAAAACGAAATCCTCACTCCACTTCACAGACAGGGGAAAATACAGAATTTAGTTTGTATAAGATGACTGACAATCAGTGCCCAGTCAGGAAACTTCTAGTGAATTTCTCTTACCCGTCTTAAATTAAGCTCAATTTAATGCCAAGTGTATATTAAAACCAGCCTCTTGTACAAACCAGAATATTCAAATTTCATGTCAAGGGAGTAAAGAATACTCAGAGTTGAATAGTATACTTTATGCAAATAAAATATAAAACAGAGAAGTTAAAAAAATCCAAATATTCTTTACTTTTCTTTGACTTTACTGTTATCTATTATTTATTCTGAATTGTATTTTATAGCAAAATGTTTAACAAATCTGAAGCACAAACAACATAAGGAGGACTAAATATTTTGTAGACTCAATGATGTATTAGTATTTTGCTTTGTATGAAATTCTAATCACCAGATATATTTATCACTGCAGATGGGATATGCAGGCTTCTGATACCTCGGGGGATTACAGAATCCAAACATCTGTAACAGGGGGAGAAAAAAAAATCCCATTGCAATATACAAAATTTAAAAGAATGAATTAATGAGAAAAAAATGAATGGAAATAAAAGTTTATTATTAATACCATCTTGTATTTATAATTACCAAGGCACTCTACATGCCTTAGAGATCTTGATTTTATCTTTTAAAAATGTAATGAGATATTAAAACATAATCCAAATATAAGTTGAGGAAATTTGCAATACTCTTTCATGCTGTTATTAGCTGGATGGATGCTTTGGAGGTGAGATAAAGACTTGCCATAATGAATGCAGTCCACATCGTAGGCTATTTATACAATTGAAACACCTGGTTTATAATTGGCTGTTTAACTAAATTCAACTAGATATTTTCTAAACATATTAAAACCCTATTAATCGGAAAATATAGAGGCAAGGTTGTTTTGGTTATGTCAATTTGCTGGTTTAACTGAAAGGAGTCAGAGATAATTGATTTAAAATGTATATTGACTCTGGGACATACATTGTCATTTAGTTGTTTAGAAAAGACTTTACAGATACTCTTGTTCCTATGATTTGTCTCTTTTTGGTAAAGTCAAGAGCCGGGGAATGACAGGTTCCCACTTGGTCCTCATGACTAATTTGCTGATTTATTCGAGTCATTTTAATTTTTAAAGTGTTTTGAGGAGCTCTCTTAGGAGATGGGGTGAGTTGAAAAGAATCTTACCAGAGAGATGTGTGAACAGTAGTCACCTCCCAGAACAGGCATTGCTTTATCATAAATCCTAATATATATGGAAAGACTTTTATATGAACTTTTAGAAGCTTTATGATCTTGTTTAGGTAGCTTTTGAGTGTTCCTTTGAAAATATTTTTAATGGGATTAGGGTTTGGGAGGAGAGAAAAACATGCTTAATCAATAACATTGTGAAAAAAGTGTTAGTATCATGGATTCTAAAGCTGAACGACTTGGGTTGCAGTGTTGGGTCTGGCAATTAATGGTTCTGTGACCTGGGGGAAGTCAGTGCTGGGTGACTCAACTTCCACCGTCTTATAGAATGCATATAATAATGTTAGGATTGGCTTTGCAGAGTTATTTTGAGGATTAAAGTAGTCTTATTTATACATATACACCTGTATATATATGTACAGTTGCATGTGTTTATACTTGTATATAGTATATATATATATGTAGATTGGTAAATAGCTATATAGAGATATTACCACATCTCCACCTGTATCTCCCTTTCCAACTTTATCTTAAAGCACGGCCTGGTACATACCCATTTTGGAACGGTTTACCATGCTACTGTTCTGTACTCTGGCCTCCTCTCCTTTAATTGAGTTTCATTGAAAATCTTAAATGTTGTGATGACAGAATAAGGAATCTTATTCTTTATCCCATAAAGATTGTCCTAAAGTTTGTTGTAGAAAATTGGAAATACTATAATGGTTCAGAGTTATCGTCCACCTGGCTTAAAATAGGTCTTTTTCCTTTCAATAGCAAGAAGTGATGTTTTGGTAGAGAAACCTGATTATCTGCAGTAATTGTTTTTTTAAAAAAAGTAGATTCATTAAATTTTTTCCATGTCTATTTATATCATCCAGTTCAAATGGTCTGTCCTTTACCATTAAAACAAAACACTTTCAGAAAATATTAATAGGGCAAGCAGAGAAAGCTCTTTAGAAATATGGCACCATTTAGATTTTGCAGGAAAAAAAATGCATGCAAGAATTGCAATAAGACGCTTATAGATATTATTTTGCACATTTTATTTTATGTTATTTAATTTTCCCTTCTTTAAATTAAACAATAACATCTAATTAATCCTTCAAACTCATATGTAGTGAAGGAAAAAAAAAAAGGATTTTAAAGCACTGGAAAAAAGTGGAAAATTTGAGGAAGGTCAGAACCACACAGTTTGAAAGCGATAAAGAAGGCCTTAATTTTCCTTTAAAAATCAAGGGTTTGTGAAATTTTTCTGAAATATGATTAAATAAACATATGAACAAAAGTTAAATACAGCATGTAGATGCATGTGCAACACTTTATATACACAGATCAAGGGTACTTTATCACCTTAGTGATCTGCTTTTTTATTATTAAATGGATGGATCATATTACGTAAAGGGGTCAATGAATGCTCATTGAGATATAGATCATTGTTTTACTTAGAAATAATGGCTTGTCATCATAGAAACTCCCCCAATTGAAATATCTTAATTGAGGCATTTCATGCAGGGCAAATGATGATACACAATTGATTCAATTTTTTTTTTTTTTTTTTTTTTACTTTTAATTCTGAGGTTATTTTCTTTCCATTTTCATCATCACTGTTTTTTTTCCCTGTGTTTATCAAATCAGCATTGGGTTGCCTGGGTTCCTAATCTGTAACAATGTCAGTGAGAGTGTCAAAAACTCACAAATTTGAGAAATACATAAATTTTCCACTATTTGTGGAAGGAAATTCTTCCATACATTTTAAAGTAACACAGTTACGGAGCAAAGTAACAGAATTAAGTAGTTGTTTAAGAGGGATCCTCAGAGTGGTTGTGTTAGTAAAGACGTGCAAATGGTATTTAATTTCAAAAGTACTTACACTTTGGAGGCATTCTTGATAAACTCTTTTTTTCTATTAATTTTCTAGGGGAAATGTTTCTTACAGTGGGATCCTCATTATCTGATTGTTCATTAAATTAGAGAAGGGGTCAGCAAGCAAAGGTCCTTGGGACAAATCCAGCCCAGCTCCTGTTTTTGTAAATAAAGTTTTATTTGAGCTCAGCTACGCCCATTCTTTCGAGTATGGTCTATGGCTGCTTTCATGCTCCAGTGACTGACCTCAAATACTTACTATTGGGCCTTTTAAAGGAAGAAGTGCGCTGACCCCTGAAGTAGAGGCTCAAAATCCACCATAAAATGAGCCAAGTTTACTGAATCATTCGTCTTTTCCCACAGAACAGTAGTATTTACTGCCTGAACACTTCGAGATCTCTTGCTGATTTTCAGCTTTGAACTTTGACAATGTTATACAAATATTGATCAACAGGAATCCAAAGTTACCTCGTAAATCTTGCAAAAAGTCAGAGGATTTCATGAAGTAGATGAGAGCAATCTTGGAGAACCATTCTAATAACTCGCAAAGCCATCGACCAACGTGGGAACATCTGGGAGTTAGAGAAGTCACCAAACTGAAAAGTTATCTTCGAAAGAAAAATAAATAAGAACAGTGAAATGTTTGGTGCTTCAGGATGTTTATGACAGGCCACTGGGAAAATTTATAAAGCCCTTAGGTATTTTTGGATAAAGACCCCTTTAACAATGGCACAAAAGTTAATTGCAAAGTGAGAGATGTCATTTTCTTTATAGCACAAATTCCTATCAGAAAAATCATGCCCTGAAAATAATCGATCTGTGTATTGTAGTTAATTCCATGAATGAGTGGTTCATTATAACTATAATCTAAACATTTCTAGTAAAAGTTAAATAATATATTTGAGATAATGTTCCAGTTCACTTTTTATTATATACTAGCAGATTCATTTTAAGTTAGGTGTAACATGAGGTACCAATTACTCTAAAAAAAAAAAAACAAACAAAAAAACGAAAACAGGCATTTCCAGGGTTTCAAATATGAATGGCAATCTGGTATTTGGGGAAAGCGTGTGTATTCACACATAGATGCATTTTTGTATGAACGTCTTACAATATTTCCAGCACACTTTTTAAAGTAGAAGTCTAATTTTCTATATTCCCTCTTGTTGTGACTAGGGGTTAACTTGCCTGAACCAACAGCTTTTCTGATAGATCTTAATCTTGGCTCTTTTACATGTTATTTTAAAAAACAGGAACCATGAACAAAGAAAACATAAAGATATATGAAAGTAACGTTTGATATTTTATAAATCAGAAAAAAACAAAAGGGTCTTACCTTCCTGGAGGAAAATACCTATGGGAAACCTTATAGCCAAGTTTCTAATATGTAATTTTTGATGTAGTAAATTGTGAAGCAGGGTATTGTTTTTATTGTTTGTGTGTATACAAAATGATATACGTACCCTGACAACAAACACCAGTTTGTCTCCAAATAATTTTTATTCCCGTCGCATCCATTTATTTGTTTTTAGGCCACCTTAGGTATGCTACCCGACCCTTCTGCTTCCTTTGGAAAGGCTTCCGCTAGCTGGCTGATAACGGTGGAAACTTCTGAGCTGACGTGTAGACTGAAGACGATTTGGCCAGCCTCATTTGTTGGGGGGTGGGGGGAGCAGGTATATTCAGGCTCATTTTTACCCTGAAAACAGCTTGAGGGATCCAGAATTCTGAAACGCTCACTTATCTAAGTTTTATAGGTGAGCCGAGAAGTTTGTTTACATTGATATATGTGCCAATTATTATTTAAACAGCTCAATCCCAGTCTTAGTTAAAAAAAAATTATTGTAAGAAAGATATACCTGACAGATTTTTTCCGCTTAATGATAGATAATGTCATAGATGTTTTCTTGTATCAAAGCCAACACATCATTTATTCCTGCTTTCTAGTGTTATGAGTGGCATTTAAAGTTTCTGTCTTTTCTATCATTTCCCAAGTGATTTAATTTTCTCATTTTACAATGAGAGTTGCAATCATGACAGAAAAGGTTATGTCCTTCAGAGACAGATCTCTATGAACAGTAAGGTTTTGCTAGGATTTTCATCAGCATTCACTAAAATATGCTGTTCCATGTCAGATAAATGTATCCATCATCTGAAAGTTAAACTAAGTAATGTAGATTGAAAGTAGGGTTCATTTACATTGACTTGCACCTGGTAATTGTTGATGCGCTATGGGGTTAAAAGCAGTCAACAGGAAAGGATTCAGCACTGTACATGGCTGTGTTCTTATACCTACATTCTCTTTACTTTGAGTTTTTCACAGAATGTAAGAACCGCGTAAAGATAATACAGGCAGACAAGCTACTCGGCGTTCTTTATTTTTTTTTTTTTATCTGACTTATGAATTACATTCCCTTCTAAAATTTTAACTACCGCAGATGCTCAAAGCTTTTGACTCAGAATCAGATAACACATATTTGACATACACTGTTATTTACCTGGGTTGAAGGATCATTTCTGTCGATGAACCATGAATTGTGTTATGGCAAAGTGCTATGCTAAGAACTGATTACATGGTATTCATGTGGTAATAAAACTGAACAATTTGGTACCTTAAGACGTCACTGTTCTTCTGAGCAAGCTGACATTTCATGTATCTACAGCAGGGGACAGGGAGCCTAGGTCTCTGCTTTTCATGCTTTAGCCGGAGGAATGATTTTATACTATTTTGCCGAATATAATAATAGTGTATCTTCTTTCTTCATAAAAGGCAAGCCCAGTTCTGGCGCTTATGCGTAAGTATTTCTGTGTGTCATAAAACTGAGGGCTCTTAAACGACAAAGCAGTTGCAACGGGCCTGAAAAAGAAATTCCAAGTGTTCGAATTGGTTACATTTATTATGAGAACTTGAGCCAGTAAAACAATCTCTCAATTTCCAGCCGCACCCGGGGACCTATGACGGTGCTTCTTGGTTTCCAAGAGGACAGCGGGGGCAGTAACACTGCTTAATGTTACATCCAGGGTTTTGGCCCCAAATTCTTATCTAGCCTCTTAGCGTATTGGATTCAGCTCCTAGGTGGATTTTTAAGGCCTCCTTCACATGTTTTGTGTGAAATTAAACGAGGGATCTGTGAAGAAAGGCAGTACCAGTTGATAGTTAAAATCCGGCTCCGTCATTTCCAGGCTATTTATAAATTATTTGACCTCACTGTGTTTTAGTTTCCTCCTCGGTTAAAACAACAACAACAACAACAACAACAACAACAACAACAACAACAACAACAGTAGTATCTATTTCATCCTTGCTTAAGAATTTAATTAAGTAAATATAAATGTAATATTCATATAAAGTTCTTCATTGAGGGTCTGGCAAAGAGCAGACACCAGTGAGTACAAGCTAATTGTTATAAATTATTATTAAACTACCCGACAGTATCCCTGCTTTTCTAGACTCTGTCTTAGGTTTGCTTGAATCTTCTAATCCTGTTAAAGCACCTTTATAGGATGAACTAGAAGGGAAGAAAGTCACATGGAAGAAAAGAGATCTGATCCCCATTCCTACCATGGTGTCTACCCTCTTTAAAAAGCATAGCCTGAGGGGTACAGGGATGGGCAGAGCTCAGTGGTAGAGGGAGTGCTTAGCATGCATGAGGTCCTGGGTTCAATCCCCAGTGCCTCGGTTAAAATAAATAAATTAATTAAAAAAAAAAAAAAGTAGCCTGAGCCATCAGTTCCTTGTGGCGTATCAGATAACCAGACCCACCCTTGATAACTCCTTCACACCCCTCACCCCTTCCTATCTGAAACCAAGTTCTGTGTCCTGTACCTTTAAAGGGATTTCAATTCCTTCTCTCGTTCCAGCTCCACTGCTGTTAACCATCCTACCACAAAGGGCTGTCATTTTTCCTCCCTTCTGCTCTCAAAGCACGTTAATGCTCACTGGCAGCTCATTGCAGGAGAACAAAGCACACAACCCTTCTCATATTCTATAAATGCCTGAAGGATCTGCCCCACGCCCACCCCAGCCCTCCGGCCTCATCTTACCCCGACTTCCTTTTCCCTCACCAGGTGCCAGCCAAACTGATTTCCCTTCTGCCTGCGGAATGATCCTGAGTGCCTTCTCACCTTCACGCACCCTCACCATCTCCACCTGGAATACCGTCTCTTACCTTCTTTGCCTGAACCCAACCTTAAGTCTCATCCTATTCCTTTTTTTTTCTTTCTTTCTTGTTTTTCAAGGAAGAATTTCCTGAACCCGTCAAGCACATTTTGTGCTCCTGCTTTCCACTTTCTTGGAACACTGTGCTTCCCTTTTGCAGAACTTAATACAGTTCCAGCAATACAGAAAATGCTTTAATCATTTATTGAATGTTCATTCTGTTGACTAAACTAGAAACTTCTTGAAGGTTGTAACATGCCTTTTTCCACGTCGCATAAGCATTAACAAGCACATTAGTGGTGCAATACATAGTTTGGAATGAATGACAATCCTTCTCTCCTTCTGTCAAAATCCTCCAATCTGTCATGAGCGCCATTGTGTAAATCTTTGTTTCAAAATGACTCCACCTCTGGTGTGGAGTGAGGTGGGGCCCTAAAGAGAAGAATGAGGAGATTTGGTTTATAAGTATAATTTACGGCCTTATGCAAACTTCTCTGAGACTCACTTAAGCCAGCTGCAAAATTTATGGCTTGCATTACAAAGCTGTAGTCCCTTTTTAGTTCTCAAATTTTTATTTATGAACTTTGACTCTTCAGTCCTCCAACTAATCTCCCTCACACCCATGATTACCTTCTTTTACTACAAACCCTTTCTGTAAATCACACGTCGATAGCTGTGCTTTTCTTGGGGTTGTTTGATAAAATGTACTAAGACAGAATGTATGGAGTCAGTAAGTTACTTAAATGAACTGTTATTTAACTCAGTGGAAGATTGATGAATTAGATTAAAAAAAATAGCATATAAATGGACAAAACATAGTTACTGAGCCAAGAGGCAAGGCTTGGTGTGCTTAGAAATTTCAGCCTTTCTGAGACCATTCTGCTCCCCTTCCCAATGCTGCCTATCAAGTTTCCTTCCCACACTTCCTTCCCCATCAGTCCTCACCCCTGCCCCGACCTGTGCCCTCTCCATCTTCCAAGATGGATTATGTAATTCAACTATCAAAACATCTCAATGAAATAGGTACTGTTACTCTCCCCCCATTTTACAGAAGGCAAAGCTGAGGCCTAGAGAGTTGGGTACATGGCCCAAGGCCTTGAATGTCTGAAGTGGGGACAAGCAGGGCTGACTTCTCCATTAAGCATAGTGGGCGGAGTACCTAGGACTTGCAAAAATGTTCTCTCTCTCTTTTTTTTTTTTTTTAACCAGAAGGAAAAATGAACTTTTAGGTTGATTAAAATGTCTTAACATGTTAATATACTCTTTTTATACCAACATGGTCATAATCTATATTTTTATGGTATTAAGTGTGTATGTGTGTGTGTGTATTTATAGAGACAGTCACAGGGGCCTGGAAAAGTGCCTAGAGTCCACTAGAAGCTCGTTGAATGTTGTAATTGTATCTTTCTCCTCTCACTGGTAAACAGTAAGTCCATTAGTGTAATACAGACGTAGCTACTATGCTAAAGTAAGGAGGCTCAGGGGTGCGGAGTTTTAAACACAGCTAGTATAACTCCAGAGATTCTGTTCTTAACCATTGTGATACAGTGAGGGGTCAGGCCTAGAAACTGTGACAACATAAACGCTGTCATAAAGCGGTGCTCAGATAGGCGTGGTCCCTTTGATTCTCCCTTGGACACATGTCACTCAGTATTGCTACCTGTGCAGGATCCAAGGCGACTGAAGTGAATTTTCTGTATTAGAATATAAATTATGAGTGAAATAATAATTGCTCTTATTTATCTGGGCGTTGTTCACTGGTTCACATACAGGGGTACACAGTTCCACACCCCTGCATGCAGTACTCCCCTACCTCTGCCCTTGAGGATTTAAACACGGTTTTTCTTCCACAAAGACTTTTTATTCCCTAAAGACATTTCACCTTCTTTCTTCCTCCTACTATTCCATTAAATTTTCGTGGCTAACCACTAGTACGAATTGATAAAGTGGCTGATTTTGTACTCTGGTTTAGTCCTTCAACACATCTTTCAAATTATACCTAGAAATCATTCGTTTTTAAAGGGTTTTCTGTAGGTGTCTTTCATAAGATATTGAATGTTGTGCTTTTGTTCCTAAATAAATCAACTGGCTATTCAGACTAGTTGGGGGGAAATGAAAAATCTTCAGTTCCCAAGCAGCACGCGCCTGTGGTTATTCACCATCCAGAGGTCTGTTTCTAAGAAACCACTGCTATTGAGATCGTTAGCGAGTTCTTGAAGGACAAATTGTTTCCTGTAATATGATCATAATACACTGGATGATGAGCTGATGCAATGTGGAATTTAATTAATACAAAACATTTTTTAAAATCCCCTTTTCTCTTAGGAGCTTTGCAGAAGTGATGTCTTGAAAGGCGGAGCTGCCATGTATAACAATGACTTAATTCCACCTTCTGTTATCGCTGTTGAGGTGATTTCCCTTCTTTTCCCCCGTCTGTTTCTTATCTGTCTACTAATATTATTTGTAGCAGCAGTCATTATAGAATCAGAGACTGCCTGAGATAAAAGGGACTTGGAGAGGTCACAGAGTGGAAGCACTTCACGAGCGTGCTCCTGAAAGACAGCTACGTCTTTAAATTGAACAAAAGTAAAAAGCCCACTCGCTCCATTTGTTACTCACTTGGAGGATGCACAAGGCAAGCTTTCATTTTTTTGACCTATTCTTCTGCCCTCTCCCCAATTCTTTCTCCCTTCGGTCTCACGCCTTACTTTGTCCCTAGTTACGTTCCGTCATGTTTGGATGCTTTCCCTTACGTTTCTACAGTGCTGAAACACCTGGAGAAGCGGTACCAAGGTGGCCATTATTAGATAGGAACCGAACTCTGTGATCTGGGGCAGGGCTCGCCACCACTTACACGTGTTTCCTTCCTGTTCGGAATAATGTTTGTTGCTGTTGTTTGTGTTGATAACTCAACTCACCATTTGTATAAATGGAAATAAACCGATGGAAGGAAATGCCACCTCCTGGGACTATTTATAAGGGCTAATAGATAACCATGTATCCAGCACATAGACTGATGGCTGGCAAATAGTTTTAGTTTATTTGATAACTGTCACTAGTACACTGTTCATTTCATCCAGGAAACAGTAAGTTTAATACATTACGAATATGAGAAATACTATCTACTTAGCTACACATCTTAATCATCTCAGATGCATTTGGGAGATACATACAAATCGTCAAGATTCCTTCGTTCAATAACTGTGTAGGATGCCAGCTTGACAATTAATTTCCTACATTCACACCAAAAATAAGTGTGGTGGTTCTAAATTAGTTTACTTTTTGGGTTGTTTTGGTGGCTATTAGTTATATCTTTTATTTTTCTAAACAAACTCCAGTGTGTACTTTGAGACCTACTCAACAGGACACTGAATAATTACGTTAGTATTACTTCTTAGAGCTTATGAGGTATGTGTTTGAGAAGATAGCATTGCTTTATATCAGTGTATCTCTTTCTCTATTTTATCTATCTATGGTAAACCTAGGTCTCAAAGAAAACTTGTTATAAATAAAAAACATTATGCGATGACTAAAACAGCATGTAAATTACACACACAAATACATTTTTTCCTGCCACATTAAGTGTTCACATGGCTTACATCAGACCAGATGTTGCAAGATCTGGATTGGCATAGACTCAGCCTTCCTACCATAGAAGTGAAGCAAATTCTTTGAACCCCATTCAACAGATTTGGATAAAAATTTCTCACCCCCAGTTTTCTTTGTCTGATATATATTAGTAATAGAAATTTTCCCTAAATTCTTTTCTTACTTTTTCTTCTAACTACTACTTTCCCTTTTTCCTGAAAGTTAAATACAGTGTACATCATCCAGAGTCACTAGAAAAAAAAAAAAAAGAATATCCTAGTCTTAGCCATTAAACTATGTATTTTTCCTTTAAGGAATAGAAATAAGAAAGAAACAGGTTTTGGAAGAAAATAGTTTTAAGCAAACTGATGATATCCTGCCATGATTTACCTTATTATTTCTAGCATAATTTTGCATGATCATCTAGAATTGACAATGGGAATCCCAAAATATGTCAACCCTCTTTCCTTAGCCAGGAATCTGAGGACTGGAGACTAGAGGCTACCTGGTCTAAAGGGTGCTCTGCTATCAGAAGAAAGGGTTTCACATTAGATTTTCTTGGAAAGAAAATTGAACACAGAGGAAGGGAGCATGTACAAGGGGGGTGGATAGAGACGTAATTATTAGTGATGGCTAAACTAGTTGTTTTTAGAAATATTAAGAAATATTAAGGAGGTGGTTGCATTTTTGGAAGTGACAAATTAGAACAAGAAGAAGATAAGGAGTTGAGAGATGATTGTCAGGCTGGTTCCAGAGTTCCAAGAGACCAGGATTCAAAGTTTCTACCATGAATTAAAAGTAACTGGGTTTTTATTTAAAAAAAAAAAAAAAAATTCCAGGTCTTTCCAGCTAGTCCAGTTAACAATGGATAATGTCAGGTTTTACTAGTAATTCCCTCATATGTCTGATCTAGGGAAGAATTTGTACCTTATACTCATGGAATCAAATTGGAATAAATAATCCAGAAAGTGGAACGTAGGCATCTCCAACTCTTATCTAATCAAAGAAACAAAGAAAATCAGTGTACCCTGATGTTCCTCTCCTAGGTTATTTTTGTTTTGCTTTTACTCCATTTTTTGAGATGTGATTGATACCAAACACAGGTCAGTCTAAGAAAAGATGTCCGCATAAAGAATGATGAGTTTGGACTTAGTTGCATTTGCATCCTGATTTTCTCTGACTCTTAGCCTTTCACATTTTTAATCATCTTTTTTTTTTCCATGTTGGAATAAATCCTTCCTGCAAGTAATGCAACTTTTCTTTAGTGATAAATAGGTACACATAGAGAGAAATCATGCAAGTAAATCTTGCTCAGTAATGATTTCCTTTTCAAGTCAGATACCTTTGTAAAGACATGGTCAACATTTAAAGTGAATATGTATTTTAAAGAGTATTTTTAAATTTCACATATTAAACAGCTCAGTAGTCATAATGCTTTATACATGTCCCTAATGCTTTACTAAACATTTCTAAACATTTTAATGCTCATTATCTTACTGAGTTTTAACAACATAGCTGAGTTGGGGCAAACATTTGCCCATTTGGGGGAAAAAAAAAAGTATAATTTATGGTATTTTTATGGGCTAATTAACAAAAAATAATTTTCAAAGCCTACCATCTGTGCAGCACTACAAATATGAGAAGTTGTTTTGTTTGTTTGTTTGGGGGGAAAGCAAAAAAGTGGGTAAGTAGTAGGTATTTTGATTTGTAGAAGGAATATTCGTGTAGCTGGTAGACGCTTTTTAAATGGCATCCATGAAAACAGCCTTATGTTAAGCAGGCTTTGGCAGTTCTTTACTTTCACAAGTCATATTCATTAAAAGGACTTAACCTGAGATGTTAATAGAGTTAGAATATGGTCAGTAGTGCTAAGTCCCTGCCAGGTGCCTGCTCCTTTTCTGTTTCTTTAGTATCAGGTTGAGTTTACGACTCCAGTAGTTTCCTAGGGCTGCACTGACAAATGATGAAAACGGGGTGGCTTAAAACAACAGAAATGTATTGTCTGACGGTCCTGGAGGCTAGAGGTCCAAAGTCAGGGTGTCAGCAGGGCCCTGAACTCCCTAAGGGCTGTAGGGGAGAATCCGTCCTCGTCTCTTCTGCCTTCTGGTGTCTGCTGGCTGTCACTCTGGTCTGGTGCATCACTCTGGTCACCTGGGCATCCTTCCCCCGTGTCTTCATGTTGTTTCTTTCTGTGCACGTTTGTCTCCATGTCCACATTTCTCCTTTTATAAGGACTCTAACTGTATTGGATTAGAGCCCATTCTATTGACAGTAACTTCATACTTGAGTAAAGATCTTATTTCCAAATAAGGTCCCATTCTGAGATACTGAAGGTTAAGATTTCAACGTTATCTTTTTTTTGGTGGGAGAGGGGGCAGTGCTGTTTCAACACACAGCCAGTCTCGGTCATTTTCAAATGAAAAGGGCTACTCCAGCATTTGTCTGTCAGCCTCATATGCCTTGAGCACTTTTCTCTATGTGCCCTGAGGTTCTGTGTCGCTCTGTAGTTGAATTTATCACATTATGTTTTCTAATGTAGTTATTTGGAGACATTTGAGCTCTTCCACTACATTTGATGCTTCCTCAACAAAGTAACTGTGGCTTGTTCATCTTTTCATCCCCTGAAACCACCTACTTCTGAGTCTTCAAAATGGTGGGAAAGCAACAGTCATTGGTATTAAACTGAATTTAGAAGCAGGGAACTCCACAAAGCGTATTAGGCTTGTTGCACTTAAACAAGGAGAGCGGTTTGGTGGGAAATTAAACCTTCAAACGACCAGCTTTTCACACATACACTAAGTTGGAAAGAAAGATAAGGAGATTTTTGCCTTTTATTAAGAAATTTCCTTAGAAAGAAAGATTAGAATTCCATAGGAATTTTAACTGTAGCATTATTACTAATAAAGACAGTAGCCAAGTTTTGTGTGTGGTTCTAGCGGGTTATGTGCATGACCTTATGTAATCTATGGGATGACTTTGTGGAGTGAAAACACTAAAGAGTTAAGAAGCTATGGTATAGAGATTTTACGTTAAAAGCCCAAACTCATATAGTTAAGAAATGCCGGAACTAAAATTCAAGCACATGCTTTTAAACATTCCATTGAAGTATGTGGTAGTTGCATGTGTTACAGAATATATTCTGTAAGTATATTTTATCTGTAACATTATTAAGTGATATGTATTAGCTATCTATTAAAGGCAAGATGGATAGAAATATACTTTGTATCTTCCTTAAGAAAACAAATTTTAGGTAGTTAGTTTTAAAATAGCATTGAGCAATGAAGGAAAACTAAACTGAAAGAAATATTAATCTACTTGAAAAATGTGCAAACCAGGTCCCAAACCCACTTAAAATTATACATCCCTGAAAACAGACAATTATAATAAAAAATGCCAGTACATCCTCAATAAGATCAATAAAGAAAACGATAAAATTACCTATTTGACTTTATTATTCTCTATCTTTCCCACTAGAATGTCATTTGCTGGAGAAATGAGATCTTGCTGTTTTTTTAATCTTCTCCCCACTGCTTTCAAAGCTAATTCGGATGAATAGTAAGCACTCAATAAACAGTCACTGAATGCATTTGTTGATTTCCTCCTTTTCCTTTCGCATTACTACCTTAATCAAGTTATTCAAAAATTGTTTTGTTTTGTTTGTTTGTTTTTAGCATTGGGGGATATATTTCCATTCTGTTTTTTAAAAGAAGTTTCTTATTGTGGTAAAATACATGTAACATAAAATGCACCATTGTGATTGTTTTTAAGTGCACAGTTCAGTGGTGTTCCTAACAGTACGCAGTCATCGCCACCACCCATCTGTGTAACTCTGTTCATCTTGTAAAACTGAAATGCTACGCTAACACTAGCTGCCCGCTCCCCTCTCACAGCTCCTGGCAACTAATATTCTGCTTGCTGTCTCTGTGATTTGGACTGCTCTCAATATCTCCTATGATGGGGATCACATAGTATTTGTCTTGCATGACAGCTTTGTCTCAGCATAATGTTCATCCATGTTGTAGCATATGTCATAGTTTCTATTACCCAAGAACGTGCTTTACGTAGCTTCAGTTTTATATCTAGAACGCCACCAATATCATTAGTATTCAGTAATACTTTAAAATATATATAAATCATCTGACACTAAAAAAAAGCCCCAAGAACTTTAAATCTGAATTTATTTTCTTTTTTGAAACTTTTCTGTTTGTTTGTTTTTAGGAAATAGCACGCTTGCTTTAACAAACTTGGATGATAGAGCATGGCATTAAATTTTTGTTTTATTCCTACTCTGTTTATCTTCCATCTTACACTTCAGCAGTGCACTTAGTTCCTCAAAGTAATTGCCCAGGGAAATCCCTGAATGTGTGAGTTCATAGGGTTCTTACATATTATATAATCTAGGACCCTTATTTTAGAAGAGACAAAAACTGAGACCCATAATAGTATGGCTTGATCAAGGACATTTGTCTAGTTAGTGTCAGTTCTCAGTTGGGTCTTGTTACTAAGATGAATGCCCTGATTTCTGTGTCTGAACTGACTCTACATAGCGGTGTGGGAGTAGGTCTGATGAGGTTGCTCTAAGGATACAGCCAAATAAATCACATGGACTCTCAGATTTGGTTTTGACCTGCCTAATCTGCTCTGCCATTAGGGGAAAAAAAATACCTAACAAATTATAACTTGTTTCCACTCTGAAAAGGGTATGAGCTATAAACTTTTTATACTTTCAACTTTGAGAGATTATATATTTTTAAAATATCCACAGAAGTACTCATGCTGACATTCACATTTTATATACACTGACTACCATTTATTTTAATCAAGCAGTGGCCTCCACTATGTCAATCTTTGCTGTCACGAAGCAGAAAAAGGAATACTGCCTGAACAGACCCTAGAGAAACTCTATAATGGAGCTTAATTCAGTAAAGGACGGCTAATAATTATGTAACGTGTGGGCGGGACAATCCACTTGAAAATAAGCTTAGAATAAATCAATGTGATTGTTGAATAGAAACATACTTCCATTTTCTATTCAAAGCTATCTTGTTTTAAAAATTATCTTACATCTTATTTCTTATCTTCATGTCATATGTGAGTAGAGAAAATCTAGTCTATATTAAGAAAGTAAGGTTAAGAATATTTTCCAAAATCTAATTTAAGGAAGAAAAGCCAAAAATAAAAATGACAGAGTTTAGCAAGAAAAGAGGTCCACATTCTGAGATACATGTTGTTTAGAATTCCCGATATTAGTTGTCAGTTATATGTAAGTAGTGAATGCACAGAGTTGCTGAACTCCTAGCAAAATATATAATTTATCACCGACACACACACACACACACACATACACACATGCAGAAGCCTCCCCAAATTTTAGGCATCAGAGAGAAGAAATACACAGTGATTTTTTTTTCCCCACTCGAGATTCAAAGCATTTATCATTTGCACCGTACATTTAGCAATTTATCTTTCTTTTATTTATGTCTGAGACTCTTAACTCAATTATAGGGTCAGGAACTATTGTTAGAGTCTGCACTCCTACAGCAGAGAGTAGAGCCGTGTACAATGGCAGCTCCTGGTGACTGTTACACACACACCTAACAAGACAGACCATTGTCTAACTAGGGAAGGTGGGAGTCAGAAACAATGAGAGTAACACGGGAAAACCCCTGAATGATCATTATTCTTGAATGTTATTTCCTAATAATAAACTGTATGTATTCATATTTAGAGAAAAAGAACATTTGAAAATAGAATATACCTTAAAAAGAAAGCCTACCTCCTTAGTTCTTTACAGGAGCAAAATCTCACTCTAAAATTCCCTTTTCACACATAAGTTTTTGAAGACCAAAAAACTGTTGGGCCTGGAATGTTTTCAGTTATATTGTCCTGAAGTGCAGTCAAATGTTTATTTCGCCCTTTATTTTTCTTTCTGTACGTTCCCTGGGTAGACTCCTGAGACCGGTAGGAGCAATCTGTTCCTATTAACTTTAAAAATAGAAAAAAAAAATAAGAAAAACTTGAAAAATACAGATAAAAGAAACGAGTTCTTGCTGTTTTCTTTGTTGCAATGGCAGCAAACAGCTGAGGGAGGTAACAGAGCAGAAAGGCCAGGAGCAGTGTCTTTGGACAGAGGCAGACCTGGGTGTCCGTCCACCTCTACCGTTTCCTAGCTGAGAAGGAAATACGTAGAGAGTCATTGGTCCTGCCCCTCAAACACAGTAAGCACACAGTGAGGTCAGCTGTTAATATATTTTATCACTTCTGACACACTGTATAAAATATCCCCCTTTTGGTTAATTGTTCTCCACATGGGGACGTATCAGGAGGGCTTTGCTTTTTATTGATAGCATGATAGAATTTTATGTAACTTTCACAGACGCACTTCTGAAACCACGTCAAACTCTGGTGTCACTACTCTTTCGCAGCTTCTCCTCCAGTCCCAGCTCCTTCAACTAATGTCACAGCCAGGACCGTATCAGGATGGCTCAGTAGCTCTTGCCATCGGCCATCTGCCATCTAGAGCAGCCTTCCAGTAGTCTCCATCCCATTAACTCTCTTTAAAACTCAGCTAAAAATACTCTCTTGTTCCTTGCCTTATATATTTTAACTCCTCCCTGCTGGGGATTTTAACTTTGTAACTTAATGTTCTATTTTTTTCAGCCTTAATTTTTTCCTAGTATCATTATAAATACTCGATTGAACTTACCCCACAGATGATGATACATTAAATACAGGTGTAACAAATGAGCCTTAACTCACAATATCCGTGTCTTTTTAAAAAAAAAAAATTTTACATCACAAAATAACACAATTGGTGCTATCAGATAGCTGAAAAATTTTGTGAAATGTAAAAGATAAAATTAAGACATTTAATTAAAGAATGTAATATGGGAAATAGGGAGGTGGAATTAAGAATCAATTTTGAAATTAAATTCGGGAGGAAATCTAATAAGTTAGCCAGACCCTTGACAGTGACTTATAAAGAATCAGCTCTGTTCAAATCACTGTGTTAAAAAGTAGAGGGTTTAAGACTCCAGGAATTTTATAATAATGCACATAAATGGAATATGAGATGTAAAGTAATTTTCAAAAAGAATAATGTTGGAAGTCTCACACTTCCTGATGTCCAAACTGAAGTACAAAGCTGCAGTAATCAAAACAATATGGTACGGGCATAAAGGCAGATATGTAGAGTTCTGGAATAAAGTAGGGTGCCTAGTAATATGCCCTCATATATGTGGTCAAATGATTTTCAACAAGGGCACCAAGACCATTCCATGTGGAAAGGATGATTTTTCAACAAATGGCACTGGGAAAACTGGGTGTCCACGTGAAAAAGAGTGAAGGTGGACCCTTACCTTATAAAAATTCAGTCAAAATGGTCAACGATCTAAAGAGTGAAAACTACAAACTCTTAGAAGAAAATATAAGAGAGAAACTTCATGACATTGGATTTGGTAATGATTTCTTGGATGTGAAACCAAAAACACAGTCAACAAAAGGAAAACTTAGTGGGGTTAAAAATTAAAACCTTATATGCATTAAAGAACACTATCACACCTATTTTGGGTGGCTGTTATAAAAAACAAGACACATTTGTTAAAAAACAGAAGCAAAACAAATAACAAGTTTAAAAAAAGATAGCAAGGCTTGATTAGGATGTGGAGAAATTGGAATCCCTGTGCAGTGCTGGGGGAAATGTAAAATGGCATCACCACTGTGGAAAATGGCTTGGAAGCTCCTCAAAAAATAGAGCATTGCCAGGTGTTCCAGAAATTCTGTTTCTGAGTACATACCCTCAAAGAGCTGAAAGCAGAGACTTGAACAGATACTTTACACCGTGTTCATAGCAGTATTATTCACAGTAGTTAAAAGAAGAAAACAACCCAAGTGTCTTATCAACAGATTAATGGGTAAGCAAAATATATACATATGATGGAATATAATTTAGCCCCAAAAAGGGAAGAAAATTCTGACACATACTACAACTTGGATGAATCTTTAAAACATAATGTTAAGTGAAGTAAGCAAAATATTTAAAGATAAATATTGTATGGTTCCATTTAGATGAGATATTGTGAAATAATAGAAAATACACATATTGGTCTCTTTCCCCATTTTCTGGTGCAGAGATTCTAAAAAGGGTGACACTGAGCTCCTAAATCCTTTTGAATTTCTTGGGTGATAGGAGTGTCTTTTGTTCTACCGTGGTGACTCTGGGTTGGTTGCTATACTGGGGCTGGTCACCAGAAAGAAGCTTGGAATTTTCAGCCCCTCTACCCATTTTCTAGACAGGGAAGAGGGCCTGGAAATGGAGTTAGTAATTGATTATGCCTTCCTGATGAAGCCGACATGAAATTCACCAAAGGCTGGATTTCCGAGAGCTTTAGGGTGGCTGAGCACATGGAGGTACTGGGAGAGTGGTGCACCCAGAGAGGACACAGGGCATGGAGGGACCATGCCCCTTCCCTAATACCTTGCTCAGTGCATCTCTTCCACCTGGATGTTCATCTGTATCCTTTATCAAATCCTTTCATAAACTGGTAAATGGAAATGTTGCCCTGAATTCTGTTCTAGCAAATTAATTGAATCTGAGGAGGTGGTCATGGCAACCCCAGCTTCACAGCTAATAGATCAGAAGCCTAGGTGACAACTTGGACTTGCAATTGGCATCTGAAGTGGGGTAGGAGCAGTCTTGTAGGACTGAATCCTTAACTTGTGGGGTTAGATGTTACCTCCAGGCAGACCGTGTCAGAAGTAGGTTAAGTTGTAGGATCCTCAGCTGGTGTTGCAGAGAATCACTTAGTGGGGGGGTAATCAATGGCTGGTGTCAGAGTGCTGTGAGTTTGGTAGCAGTGTGAGAACACAGAAGTACTGTAGGTTTTTCCTACTCAGGTATCTAGAGTAATCAAATTCATAGAGAAAGTAGGATGGTGGTTCTCAGGGGCTGGAGGGGTAGTGGTGGGGAAAGGACAGTTCTAGATTAATGGGTACAGGTTTCAGTGTGGGAAGTTGAAAAAGACACATGGTGGTGACGATTGCCAATAATGTGAATGTACTTAACACTGCTGAACTGTATACTTAAAAATGCTAAATTGGTAAATTTGATGTTATGTGTATTTTAGCAGGAAAAAATGATTTCTAAACCCATAGAATAGCTATCATTGATAAATTTGCATAAAATACACATATGTAATCTTATACATAATCAGAAGTGCAAATTAAAACAGTGAGATTTTAATTTATCCATCAGATTGTATATATTTATACATATACACACACACATATATATACACACATTCATTTCAATGAATTTGTTGGATGTAAATTCTCTTTTTATTCAAAGGAGGGCTGCCTTTCAAAGTGCAATGTACGTTAACTCAGTATTAAAACTGTTGATAATCATACAATGTAACTCTTGGTTTCCAGCCTAGAAAGCATTTGTTCATAAAGAGTCGTGAACAAAGACTTTCATTATAGCTTTGTTTTGCAATAGGAATTTAAAAAAATTCTAGTGAGCCTAACCATTTTACTGAACAAATGATTAGTACTAAATCTGCATTGCGGGATACTTTTGTTGTGGTTAAAACAAACAAAGAAATGTATACTCATACACCCATATGTATTTATATATGCATGAAATGGAGATACTTTCCAGACATATTGTTAAGTGATAAATAGCTGCTAAAAATGCACAGAATCAAAAACTGTATTTAAAAAAAAAAAAACCAAATACAAATACTAAAAAATAGGTTTTCCATTTTGTTTGTAAATTTATATAAAAAGTTTCTTTAAAGTTATGTTGGCAAATTTCATGTTATACCAACACTGTTGCAAATCTATTAAGGAATTAAATGTTCCATCCTCCCATACTTTCATAAAGTAGATAATTTTTATTTATCATCTTGGTGTATATAATATAAAACTTTGCATATATATAATTTTACATAACATTATATAGTGTTTATAGTATTAATAGTTTCCTATTACATTATCTAGTTGACATATCTTAAAATACTTTTCCATTTTTGAAATTTACGGTTGACAAACTTCAGGGTGCTAGACTAAGTATGTTAGTAAAGATAGCCACATGTTTTGAAATATTTTCACAAGAAAAAGGAATACTGGTAAGGTCTAGGAATACTGGTAAAAAGCTATGAATGTTTTGTTGAAAAATTCTCCAGTGGTATTCAAGCAGTTCATTCTGAATTCATCATGGGAGCATATTGCCTACTGCCCTCAAACCAACTTAGCCAACATTGGGCACAATTAACATTTTTTTTCTGACTTGAAAATTACAAATAATATTCATTGCTGTTTAATTTGTAGAATTTTTCACTTTCAAAGGTTATAAAATATCCAGTATTGTGGTATTCCAAAAAATACTCTATTCTGGGAGTATTTCGTTTACTTATTTTTTTCAAGGAGGTCTTAATATCATAGTTATCAAGTTACAAGTTTATAATATAGATATTCTTGATTTACTGTTATATCATTTTAATTTTCCATTGAATCTCCTTTTTCTTTTTAAAAATTTTATTAATGTTGCTATTATTATATAGCAATATTAATATCAGTATTATCATTTTCAGAAAAGCCATCCTCTTGGTCCCCTATTATTGGATGACACATAATACTGAGATATGCACAAATCGCAACAACACAGCTTTAAGTGCTTTCCCAAAGGGAAGACATCTGTGTAACCTGCAGCCAAATCAGGAATTGAAATAGCACCGAAACCTGAAGCCTCCTGTTTACCCTTGCAATCAGCTCTGGTTATTTATTATACTGTAATTTAATTTTTACACACAATTTTCTGATGTGTATTATCTTTGGATTACCTTTTCTCATCTCAAATTGTAGAAAGATGTAATGTTCTCAAGTATCCAAAAAATACTGATTTACTTTATCCTGGATTCTCACTGTTTGATTTTGGGTGCTCGTCAACTAGAACACAGGAACTCTTGGGAATGTAGCTAAAGTAAAGTAGTCAAAGCTCCACTTAAAATATCAATTTATTAAATGAAGATGCGCATGGAATGATACACATTCAACAGTGTTATCAAATATAATAGATCAATAGGAAAATACTGAGTTTTAATCATCCATTGCTTCAAGTAATAGTTCAAAAATTTGACTTATATCTTTGCTGTTACTGTCTTTTATTATCACTAAAGCCACATTTTTTTTTCCATCTAGGTAGTTCCTAAGCATCTCATTTTCACTGCTGTCCAAGGTCTTTAAGATAGATGTACATTTTAATCTACATAGGTTGCTACTCCTGGGAATTTTATTATGAGCCACAATATTCATTTGCAAAATATATGGACCAGTGTTAGTTGTTCATTTGTTTGTTCCTTTGTTTGCTTACTTTGTCCTGGATGTTTATTTTCATGATCCCCAAATATTTAAGTGTAGCCAGTTAATATATTACACATTGATACATCTTGCCCGAAAAATTATTAATACCAGTATCTAGCCTTGCAATGGTGAGGTCACGTCTTTATAAAAAAAAAAATTACCAACTCTACATTAAATATATCTGGATCTTTTTCTTTAAACCAGTTCTATCAGATGACCCCTAAATGTATCAAAATTTTTCACTTATTGGCATCATTTTAGGCCAATGTCTCATCTTGGGCATTGTGTTTTGTTGTTCAAAACATAAAAATTGATATTATGCCCTTTTAATATAAGATTTTAGAGAGAGTTGCAAAGAAGAAGACAGTAATTATTTAAGGGAAAACTTTTGGAAAAACGCTTTATAATCTGGAGTTTTTGGAAACTCTCTTGGATGTCTTAGCAAAATGGAAAATACTTGGTATAAATACATTTAAATTGCCCTCTGTTCAGGGCAGTTTAACCTCCCTCCATTACTTAGGGCTAGGCATCATCTCTCTGATAAGCAGCCTCAAAGCGACCTGTGCTAAGTGCCTGTCAGAAGTTCATATGCAGTTGGCTCCTTATCGCAGCTCAAATCCGCTGTTACACCCATGCTTTGGTCTCTGTCTCACCAAGAGCTTCAAAGTTAGGGAGCCAAATAGATACATCCCTTCCCTGGATCTTTGATGATGTTATAGCAAAAACACCTCTGCCGCCTGGGTTCCTGAACCCTTTTCTCATTTTCTCTTCTCAGCACCTATTCAGTTTTCATTACCTAATAATTACCATGAGAAGTTTTAAATCCGTCAAAAATTATTTTTCTTACTTGGTGTGGAGTATAGATGTATTTTATCTGACAAGAAATAAGTTGTCCCTGATCAGTTGTATACACTCCTTTCTTTGTTCTCCTTTCTGCTTGTTTCTGAATTTTAAATTTTCTGTCATAGAGAAAATTCTGATTTTTTTAAACTTCATTTTGCAGATAGAAATGCCAATATTTGTGCTAGTTCTTCGCAGCCTTTATTTTTAGAGGATAAATTCAGTGCCTTTTTGTGAAAAATAGTGTTTGATAATTTCCCTTCTTATTATCCAATATATATTAAATGTATTTAATATAAGTATATATACTTAAAATATATTTGCTACATTGCTGAAAAATACCTTTGGGGGTTTTTGTGGAAACACTAGTTGTACATAAATGCAAGGAGAGTATTCTATTAGCTTGCTTACACAATGTCTGCCTGTGGCAACTGGATTCAATTTCTGACTTGTTTTCAATGTTTTTCATCAATGCATAATTTTCGAAAATTTACCAGAATTTTCATCGGGCTTTTAAAGGGATGACTGATGCCTGAGTGAGGGTAAAAGAATTCTGTTAGCCAGAACTAGAGGGAAAATCTATAAAGATATGCACATTTAAAAAAAATTATAGTTCAAAACATTTTTATACACATCATTAGGAACATGTTAATATACAAATAAACAATATTCACAGTGAAATGCAAACTGACCCTCTGAGAGCACTCCCATTTTAGCTGCTAAGCCATACCTAGGGAGGGGACTGCTTTCAAAGGAAATCACAACCCCAAATAAAAGACAAAAAAAGGCATAATGTGGACGATATCATTGTTTAAAGACATTTCAGAACTTAAGATTCTTTATCAGTATGTAATTTGTCAGCTCCATTGCAAACTTGAAATGCAGCAACGTAGTTTGGTGTTCAGTATTCATTTCAGGCACAGAGAACACTGGGCGGCGACTGAGAAACAGGAGCTCCTTTTCTGGATCTGCTCCTTGAAAACACCAGGTGGTTTCTATTCCTCATCTTTACCACATCAAAAATGGAGAGGATGATTGGGACTGTGACCCATCCGCCTTTGAGACATTAGGCAGATTAACCTGAATTCGAACTCCCTCAGCTGAAGTAATGGCCATAAGATAGTTCATCCTGTTGTTACATTTAAACTCTCCCGTATTAATATAGGTTTTACTTAAAAAATAATTTCTATACCATCCAGCTAGGTTAATAAAGTATCAAGTTTTAGGAGAATATTCCATACAGATACTAAATACATGAAACCACAGGGGTTAAGAGTGTTTCTTCTGATCTGGGAAGCACATTGGTTTCGTTTCACATGATGAAACAAAGACAAGGCTTTTTCAAGACTAAGGACTGCTTCCAGGCAGTACTTGCATTATCTATAGCATTAAAAAAAAAAAAAAAAGGTATTTTACTCTCTTCAATTTAAAAATGGTTTCCGAGTTTCAAGTTTTCTGTTAGATGTGCCAGTCTGGAAGCCCAGGATGAAGGAGAGAGGGAACGAAGAGTTAGGCTATAAAGCTGCTAATACATTAGCTAATTCTTTTATGAAACATTCTGAAGCATGAGATATTAAATCACCCTTTCCCGTTCATTTCCTGCTCAGGCAGCTTTTGAGTCTGATAAGCTTCAAAGCCCAGATGGAAAAGTAAGGTCCAAAGAGACTGACTTATAAGCACACAGTTTAAAAATTCAGCAAAAGAAGTAGCGTTGTCCCTAAGATCTTTCTTGTAGACTCTTGCTAGTTTCTGTGATGCTGTAATAAAAACTGGAAATAATGAGAGAGAGAGAGGGATGGAGAGAAAGATAGAAAAAGAAAGGAGAGATGAGAGAAAGAAAAGAAAAGAAAAAAAAAATCCAGGAGGAAATCGAACTTTATGAAATGACTTAAGTGGTTTTTTGAGGGTTTTAAAACAGCTGCAGAAAATACCCTCCAATTTTCCCTGTTGATGGCCACAGCAAATGAGAGGTTTATTTTCCACACCGTCATTCAGCCGCTGTCAACGATGACCTCCCACCCACGTCCTGTATTCAAAAACAGAATCCTTTCAATTCCCAAATGGAGTCCGTAGCCAGGGAGGGAGAACTGGGGAGAAGCCCTGCCTTGATTTCATGAAGGGTGTTGAGCCAATAGCTCATGACTGGCAATTAGTTGAACCGCTGACCCCACAGTGGATGCAGCTTTCAGAAGCGCTTAGCTTAGTAGCAGAGAGTAGCTTACCCCCTGGTGAATCAGGATCAATACTTATTAAATACTTCATGAACTCTATTCATTTCTAAAACAGCCACTTGTCTGCACTTCCTGTCATGTTCTGCATTAATCTGATATGTAATACGATTCTTACATTTTATATTAGGTTACTTAGATGCTGAAAAGGGAAAGGCAGAGCAGGGATTGTGGGGGCGAGGGTCTGTTTGTTAACTGTTTTAGCATCATTCACTATCTGTTCTCCCTTTTCTAAGAGATTAAGTATAGCACCCTCCTAGACAGTAATTTCATTATTTTCATTCTTCTTCCTTATTTATTATTTTTAGGTCTAAACCCACAGGCAAAACGTTAAACATTTGTTATGTACTTTCCTCCTAATTCTTTGGGAAGACAAATGAAGTGATTTCTGTAAACAAATTAATCATTTTCCCCCAAGTACTCTATGCATGGTCTGGAATGAATGAAGCAAAATCTAGGGTATTAGAGTAATTACAGATGCAAAACTATTTGAAGGAGGCTTTGTTTAACCTTTCTTTTTACCTTCTCAGAAAAGAGTCAGCAATACAAAATAAATAATCTAGGAAATAAAGTCCTACATAATCTCATTTTTGAGAGATAATGTGTTCACAATTTGGTTTATTGCAGAATTTTCTGTTATTTATAATAACATATATTCATGTATGTTTAAATAATTACTAATAAATAGTTATACATCTCTGTAACTTTCTTTTTTCTTAACCGTACATCTTGGATGTGGGATTAATTTACCTGTTTTATGGCATTTTTTGTAGTTGGAAATTTTTAACACATTTTTTTACTGATTGGCGTTTGAATGTCTTCTAAATTGTTGGTCATTTTAAACAATAAGTCTGTAAACAGTCTTGAACATCCTTATCGTATGTATTTATATATTTGAGTATATCCAGTCATGAAATTAATAGATTTAGAATGCTAGTTCAAAATATAAGTGCATTTTAAAGGCTATGTCAATTTAGACAAATAGAAATCTTTAAACAAAGAGCATGCAATATTAGCAATTTTTGCAATCTTTAACAATTGGATAGTACCTTTTCATTGTTCTATTTCCTTATGCAATGCCACATGGTAAAGTAATTTTATTACTGTTGTAATGCACATGGTATAAATTCATATGCTAGAGGAAAGTGGAAAATACATAAATTTGGTGCCTAATTACTCTAATTCAGTTACTACAATATTTCCTTGTATATGTTTCCAGAAGTTTGTGATATTCAGGAATACCCAAAACTTTAGCAAATATTTTAATATTTTTTAAAATTTTATAGCATTCCAGTTTCCTTCTATTTTTCAAGTCAAGCATATCTTCCTTAAATATTTTATGTGAAATTATTTCACTATTTGGGGAAAAAAAAAAAAAACTTCTGAGCACTTTATTCCTCTCAGTGGAAAATAATAAAACCTGTTCTGTCTTTTCGCTTTATTGTTTGCAAAAAAAATTAGAAGACCTAAGCCTGTTTTAAAGTATTTTTTGGTTTTATTATCCGAAGAGTATTTTATTTATTCTCTAGGCAAGCAGTTCACCTCTTAATATTTCATTTCTAGAAAACAGCGTAATTATCTCTATTTAAGTTTATCGCTATCTACATAATATGTGTTGGGTCTTATACTGTAAAAAATAATATGATTTTGCATAAGGGACATGATAATATGGGGGTCTAAAATCAAAAGTCAAAAGCTTTATTTTTAATTCTAATATTTACAGTCAGATGATTATTTGATAAAAACACATGTAATAAAGGATAAACATTGATAATTCCAATTCTAGATTTTTTTTAAATTTTCTCTCATTCAACATTTTTAAATTTTGAATTATTTAACCCAATTTTAAATTTTATTAATATAATCCCACTGTAATTTTTAAGTTAGCTTTTTCACCTTGAAAATACTTGGCTCCAATATTGAAACAAAAAAACCCCAAAATATGTATTGAAACAATCGTTTCTCCTTTATTTGTAAGAGTAGACTGTGTTAATGTTTCCTGATGGTGAGATGAGTTTTCTGTAAGGATATGACTTCGATTGGCTTTGCTCTCCATTTAAAAAACATTTCAGCAATCATTTTTGACTACTATGGATACATTGAAAGATTTTTTCTGAAGATTGTTCTAAAGCATAATATTAAGAATAATAAAATAATAGCAATATCTATTTCATATTTCATACTAACTTCATGGCTTTGGTCTGTTTCCTGTTACCTTCATTGTTCCTTGCTGATAAAGCAGGCATTATTTCTAGTTTTTCTGTAACTGAGAAAACTGACACTCAAAGCGAATAAATGGTTGCCCAAGACTGTAAAACCAGTAAATACCCAACAGTAAATCAAAGTTCCCTTCGAAGTTAAACCTGAGAGAGAGAGAGGGTATGTGTGCGTGTGTACGATTATGCTAACATAGACATTTGAGATGCTTGGAATGACCAAAATTTAAAATGCATTTTTTAAGAAAAAGGAATAAAGGGCAAGTTGTAGGAAAATGGGAATATTATGGAAATTCACCTGACTTACAGCAATGTGAATGTGTGCATACAGTGGAGCAAGGTGGGCAACTTACAGTTTTGAGCTGGGAGTGAATATCACTGGAAAGTCAAATAAAATCATAACTTCAGCAGAAATTTGAAACTTAAAAAAAATAATCTGAAAATGACTCAAGGGTGAAAATGATTGAGTAAAAATGCTAGAGGAAGTCTTCTGAATTTTGTCCTTCATTCTATCCATTTATGTCTCTCTTTGATAACCATTTACCAGTGTAGCATCCAGATTTTCTATATATTCATTCCTCCCTTTCAAATATATCTCCTATGACTCTGTCACTTTATAAAACACATCTTTTGCTTATTCATAGTTTCATAACTTTGCTCAATATTGTCCCTCGACCTGAGATGTCTTCTCTCTCCTTATTATTACATCAAATATTTCCAGTGCTCTGAGTGCAAAAAAATCATTTTATTCTGTGTAGTTCCATAGTCAGTGTCTTTCCCAGATAACCCCAACTTATATAAATTACTATAGGATCATAACAACTCCTATTTCCTGAGTGTTTACTATATGGCTGATCATTTTTAAGTGCTCCTTTATTTCTCAGGAAAGCCCTTAAGATAGACTGTATTTTGATCTTCATTTTAAAGATAAGTAAACTGAGGCCAGAGACTTTAAGTAAACTTCTGAAAATTACATACCTATTACATGGCTAAGTCTGCATTTTTTGGCCCATAACTATTATTATTGCCACTTTTAATTCTCATTGACACTTAATGAACGTTTGTGTTTTCCCAAAGAGGTGTGTGTTCCTTAAAGCCAATGACATAGCTTGGACATTTTTATGTGGGTCCTAATACTTAACTGTGACACACAGTAGGACATTAATAAAACTTCAGGGGAAAAAATGAATATATTTAATATCAAGAACTCTGCTAAGGGTTATTGAGTTAAAAAAAGAAGTTAAAATATATGTATATAGTGATGTGGAATATTTCATTTAATTTAATTATGATCTTTATATGAAGGAGAAAAAAAAAAGCATGTGACAGCTGTGGTATCTGTAAAACCTTTGTCTAAAACTTTTTGTTTCTTATGTCTCAATTTCACTGTTTACACCGAATCTTTTTGTTTATTTGTTTTCATGATTTTTAAGAAATTTTGCAAGAGCTATTTTCACCCACGTTAGCTTTGCTGATAGGGTTTTAGTAGCTCCTATGTGAAATCATCCCCAGGAAACATTCTTTTTTTCTTTTTGGCTATTTCCAAAAAGAAAAATACTTAATATCAGTATGAATAACACTTGTGCTCATTGCAGCATAATGTTGGTGCAATCTGTGCTTGATACAGTTATAAATAAGTCTTTGAAAGCATTTTTCTGTATTTTAAATAAAGGCTATAGAAAGCCACGAGAAGGATCTAGTCTTGTTAATATCACAAGCTGTTTCCCCACCTGCACTCGGAGCAGCTTTAGTGCAGCAGCTGTCTGGGTTTGTGTTGGCACATCCCTGTCTGCACAGGAACCCCACGGTTTACACAGAAAATGAATAGGCCACAGTTCCGATGGGGGTCTTTAATAATCTCTCCTCTGATGCTACCACGTGTGAGCACTGGGCTTTGAAGGGGTGTGAGGTGTGAAGTTCCAGGAGGATTAGAGGAAGCCACTCAATTTCGAAAGGTAGAAAAGAGCATTAGAAAAACCTGCGAGTGCCTTTGCATTCCTCCTGCATGTTGATCAGACGCGGTTTATATTGATACTACAGCTTCATGTCCAGCATGGGAGAGCAGGCGAAGGGACTGGTGTAATTATGTGATTCACTCCATCCCATCCGGCCTCCTTCAACGAGGACAAACAAAACCCAGCACAGATGTTGCATTGATTTTATTTACCAAATATTAGCTGTGAAAATATTAACCTGATGGGAACAAATATCTATCCAGCAGTACCTGTGGAGATTAAATCCAGGGAGAACGAAATGTATTCATTGAGCTTACCTACGTACAGATGGGTGGCCGTTGGATGTTCAGGAATAAAGCAGTCTTTTTTTCTCGCTTCCTTTTCTTTCTCCTTTTTCCTTCAATGCCCCAGGAATTGCTAAAAGTATCATCCATGGCAGTCAGTTAATCATAGTCCATTAGGCCGTGTGCATCCTTGACAAATTATCTGTTGAATGGCAGGAATTCAGGTAAAACTGAGGACTATACTCCAATAACTTTTTTAAGGCATTTTAGAGAACACAAATCTCTCTTTGGAGATTAATCTGAGCATTTTAGGGGGGACTCCAGTATGATGAAGGTAAGGCAATAGAATCCATCACCTGGAAACATACTGGGTGTAATTGCAGAATCAAAACACTAGGTTCTCATCAGCCATCTACTACCCTCCATTTGAATTAGAGTTCAAAAGATCTTTAAGCACTGGGGATGCTCAGTATTGACTTGAGACCTTTTTATCTTCATTAATATATGAAAAAGGAAAAAGAAAAGGTCTTTGGACTCAATTCGAGATGCATTTCCTTGATAGATCAGGCACTGTGCTCAGCACTTCAGAACTGAAGATGAATGATATACGGGACTTAGACCAAAAGACTCACGTTCAAGGGGACACTCTAGACGTGTAACCAGACGAGTACGCTAAGCACCAGCTATAGAGGCATCTTGGAGGAAAGGGTGCTTACGCTGTCAGGAGGCAAAGCAGGGGAAGGTGTCTGAGAAGGTAACATCTCAAAGCAGGTCTTAGAAGAACAAATGGAACTTTTCTAGGTGGTTTAATAGGCAGAACGAACCGTCGTTGCAGTATGAGTTTGTAGACGCCATAAAACTTGGTATTGCTGGAGCTCAAAATAAACTGGGAAAGGGTAGAGGCATTCAAAAGATGAATCTTCAAAAGAGGCAAAAGTCAGATCATGAAGGATAATTTATTTTTCCTTGAGGGTCTCAGAATAAGAACTATGGGTGTGAAATAAGTCACAGGTCGGCACGTTCATATGTGTGTTTGAGGAAGAAGCTTCTGACTGAGTGCAGAGTGAACTGGGTAACGGTGACTACTCAGAAGGATTTTGCCGTGGTGCACAGTCAGATAATGGGGGAAATGGCAGGAGATGTGTAATAGGACGGACACACAAGGAGACTTTCAGGAGATGGATTTGTCAGGGGTTATTGAAGAGCTGACAGAGTGAAGAACTGGTAACTCTCAGGACCTGGTAAATCTTGTGAGTCCTTTCCTATAAGATTCACAGAACATCAGCCCTCTATTCACTTAGGACAGACAACATTGACTTCTCTGTCCACTGCTGTCAATTTTTCTAGCCCCTAAACATTCTTCTGATTTTATGCAACAGAATATAAACAAACGACAGCCTTCCAGGGCAGAACAACCAATGGCTGGATCCAGTAAAGCTTGACAAATACTCTGTTTCTGCCACGGCTTGCCGACACAGTTTTAAGCCACAGACTAAAGATGAGTGTAGCTACCACTGCCCTCCTTGAAGTTAAAACAGCTTGCAGTATTTTGCCCTAATATTGTCAAGAATCACAATTCCTTTCCCAGAAAACTGCTCTAATTGGATTCGGTGGACCTTGACCGGCTTGTCACAGCTACATTCAGGGTGAAGGTGAAATCTTTGAGGAGTTTTTTCCTGAAAACAAGAGCTGAACATCTCTGATGAGGGCCCTTAAGAGTATCTATCTCAATGCAATTTTTTCATATCACTTTTCCATCATTTGTGTTTTATTATGTATGACAGTTGCCGTATTTTCTAGAAAGTTGTCCAGAAAAAAATATAAGTTCATGGTGGATGATTTAACACCCCAAATCCTGTGTGTATGTATTGACATTTTTTACAAGTTTATTGATTACACAAATATAAAACTTGAACAAAGTGATTATTTTTCTGTATTAAAAAAAAAATCCCTATTCTAATTTTGCAACAGGTGGGAAGCTGCTATTAAAGCCACACCGCTTAGGAAGAATCAGGAAGGTGTCCTGAGAGATCACACGTATGGGAGAGAAATCTCACCTTTGTAAGGTAAGTGCTTTCCTTAAGCTTCTAAAATCTGAACAATATACAAAGCTATCATTTAAAATAATTACTGTTGGAGTTTCCTTGATAAATGGGAGTAAAGTGAATTCACGTTTCTGATTCAAATTTCCTGAATGCACAGTTCAGTGGTGGAGCTAGTGACTCTGAGATTTGAGATACAATACAGACACATATGCACGTGCATATATACATATGTGTATATAGAAATGAATGCTATGAATGCACATACATATTAAATATTAAAAAACTTTATCAAAGGACTTTATCTGCCTGTGTTACCAAGTAGAAAGTGTGATCCCGTTTGAAAAATGTGAATACGCTAATTTTTTTTAGTATTTTGATGTCTCAGAAAGTAGAACCAGGATGTCTCAAAATGTAAAAATACTAAATTGTATGAAGCATTTGGTTCTAAGTTTCAATTAAGGGAGAGGCTGTTTCTTACATGGTCTGTTTCCTAGGGAGGCACAGTGATGTTTTAATAAGTGACAGAAGATAGTTTGTCTCTTAATTCGTTTACCTAGAAGCAGACATGTGGCAGGGAGGAACTTGGAAATGGGACTTAAAAGAGTGACAGGTCCCGGGCATGAGAAACACAGCTCCCTAAAGAGAAAGTGTGTGTTACCAGGGAGAACTCTGTTGGAAGGTGAGCCAATCAGAGCTGGTTCTGCTAAATTATGAAGAGGCTGTAAGAGAGTCACCCCCGACTTCTCTTACTTTGTATGAAAAACTTCTGCTCACTTTTCACGAACCCGATTCCCTAACTAGCAGGTTGACATTAAGTCTTCATTCTTTAGAAATGTTAATATTTGGAAAGTGTATAAAGTGTGTTATCTGAAAATGTAAAAAAAAAAAAAAAAAGCAATTCTCAAGATATGGCATTCTGTTCCATTTTGGTCAAGATGGAAGTTTGATTATCACTGTGGGCCTGAGAAAACCTGGATTCCAAGGTGCTTTACAGAAATACAGCTGGAAAAGCAGGCAGTGATCTTCAAGTAGATCAGCTTCTGAAAGTGGCATTACTTGCATCCATCACTGGCATTAAATTGTTTATTTGCCCCTTTATTGAAAAAGGGGAAGAGAAGAGATTGGATTTTTATAAGATTTATATGGCTGTAGGTACCGACTGTAACACCTGAAAGTAAGGCTGTGTTTATGACATTTTACCATGTTTTGTCTGCAGCCTGAAAAACTCTCATTGAGAAATGAATTATGATAATACTGCACTAAATGGGCTCAGCGTGGGGCTGAGTAAGTGTTGCTCTATTGAAGGAAACCAGACGGCTTAGGAAAGTCTTGAAATTCTACACTGATAAGAAACTTCTGATGCTCCGAATTAAACTTCAGAAAGAATCTCTTTTAACTGATCTTTACTCTGGTTCCACGAGGGGTGGGAGAGTGAGGGAGGGAACCTTTTCTGCTTCCCTCAAACCCTAAAATTTTTCAGATCTTTTCCCTGTAATTTCTGATTAATGGCAACCTTGATTTTGATTCATAGTATCCTGTTATTCATTATATGGGAGAAAAAGAAGTCACTTTTTTTTTTTTTTTTGCAATCTAATTTTAAAAATTAGGGCTAGCGGTGATGGAATTTAAAATCAAATTATCCTGTCAGAGTGACAGATAAATCTCAAGAGATTCTAATGAGATTTTCCACTGGCAGGATGCTGAATTTCGCCCTTTCCCAGACTCCTTCATTCTAGATTTTGACTGTGAGTGACAATGAGCTTCTGTGTTTTGAAATATTTTGTTCATTTGTGTCATTTTAGTTCTTGTTTAGAAATTCTGGGGTGGCTTCCTTACTTGTTTACCCTAGGTTAAAGGGGAAAAATGTATACACAGATGTCAAATGGGTGCACCTTTTACTGTAGAAAGTTGTGGGTACTTAACATACACCTGAACTTGGTTTAGTAGATTTACCAAATTCTAACCGTGCCTTTACAAGTTACTATTCTTAGAGAAATTTCTACTATAAATGTGCTCTAAATATGACACAGTTTTCTTGTGATACTGCTCTTTGCATTTTTTTCTCTTGTCATTATTCTAAACAAAATTTGAAATCTTAAGTGCTTTTACAATATTGGGTAGACCTCTAGAGTTCTAGACTTGGTTAACAATTATGTTCTCTGTAGTCGTGGATTTAGAGACTCTGTTTCTGATACCTAAAACAAAACTCTTCCTGACTGGTCTTTAAAACATGTGACAAATAATACTTCCTAAATGAAATAATGGGTATCACTTTATTCCTCGGCAGAAAAACATACCTAAGCTAAGCAAGCAGTCTATCCAGTGACTTTAGCTCAGTAACTGAATTACCGATTGATGGTTTAAAATGTCTGGTGGAAACAAAGGGAGAACAGGAAAAAATGATCCGTTATTAGAAGATCCTGTGTATTAAGAGATTGTCTTGGAGTAGAAAGCGTGTTGCCTTATGAAGCTGGCTCTAGACTGAGCTTGCTTCCTAACTCCAATTAAGCAGGGAGTTCATGGAAAGTCTATAAGTTTCACTTGCCACATGGACAAGCCAGGAGCTAGTCAAAATCTCCAGCTATAATGCAGAACTTTGCTTCTTCATTGTATTTCCATCTTTTCATGTTGTAGCAATCCCTAAAACAGAGGATATTAACAAGTAAGTGTTCCTCAAGAAGCCTGCTTTGGTTCCTCAATTATTATCCCAAAATGAGGAATGGCTAGGATGTGAGGTAATAATTCAAACGACAGACGATGCTCAGAAGAAAATGTGGCCGGGCACCTTTGTGTCAGCCCTGAGGGGCAGCACATACTGTACATTAGTTAAGAGTCTTAATAAAAGAACAGAAGGAAGGGAAAATAACACAAAATGAAGAATGAATTACTTAAGATTAAATAGTTTCTATTACAGAAATAGGCTACATGTAGAGCTAATGGCAGGCATTTTCTACAGACAGATGGAATTCTCTTGTCTCCCAATGGTATTGATATGAAGTCTCTGTTAAGATTCATTTTTCCTGAAACATTTGCATATAAATATAAACATCATTACTTGAGGCTAATTGCCCTGTAGGAACTAAAATGTGGGAATTAGCATCTTCAGTCGTTTTTATTATTATTTTTTAAAGTATCTCTAACACGCATCATATTTGGTACTGCATGGCTGCAGCAGATAATTACCACCATTAGGAATCTCAGACGCAAAATCAAAACCATTTGGAATGGCTTCCAGGGCAACCCAGCACAGTGAGTAGCCACCAAAATGAGTATATGAGGTTTATGTTCATGCATATTCATAAGGGTACTTAATTCGACATTCATAGTAGGGGGCTTTTGAAAGCTTGTCAAAAGAGCAGCGCCCAAACAAGACCAAACATCAAAGGTAAGAAGACACAGTACATCTTGCTGTCACGCACACACACACAGATATCGCTTGCAGGAGGCAATGACTAGCACTAAAGGAATTATTTATTTTAACTACTCAGAGGAGATGGCAACTTCTACGAAGCTGTAAACCACAAGCTTTTGCCTTTATCGTTCATCTTATTGATCAGAAAGGTCAGGAGTATAACTTATTCAAAGAGTGGCTCATAGGCAACAATTCTGGACAAATGGGCATGTAGACTTGGGTGATTAATGCCCCTTGCTTGTGCAGAATATGAGGAGAGTTTGAGGGCATGTCTTAAGGACAGGAAAAAAAAAAAAAAGGAAAGTGTCTGAAAGAATACCTGCGTGGCTGCGGCGCTGTCTCTGAGACGTTGCCCATTTTGTGGGCGGGTCTGTGTATTTCTGCATACAGGTGCTGCCTTTTTCAACTGTTGTGTTCCGAGGCGATCTTGCTGACATTATACTTTTCAAAACCATTTCCATGACATTCAGCAAATGTTTGTTCTGGTGGAACAAATCTGTTAAATTATAGATTAGAAACAGTACAAAGAAACCTTTACAAATGTATCAGTTTCGGTTTTGCACAGAGCAAACAGCATTATATTTAAATGAAGCACACCTTGTTAGAATAAAACAGCTACGTAACAAGGTCCTGAGCTTGGTTTTCTAATTCTCTTCTCCTCCTTGGATGGAGTTGTGAAAGACACAGATAGCATTGGGGGTGACATCTCATCAGTTGCTTTCAGATGCCCACCTCTGCAGTTCACCTCTGCTCACCTGTCATTTTCCTGTCTTTCCCGGTTCTCTTTCCTCAGTTTCATTCCCCGCCCATGCCTCTTCCCCCTTGATGCTCTCCTGTTCCTAGGAATTGTCTAAATGTGAAGCAATGACTCTTTTCCCAGAATTGTGGCCCCATATTATTTAATGGATATTTGATTCTCTTTAATCCTCCCTTCACACCTATAGACAGTCATTATGTTGGGAAAATGTTGCAGCTTGGTGAATCAGTGGCTTTCAAAACATTCTAGGCATGAATGCCAGGGTACTACTAGACTTACCATAGGCTGCAAGTCACCTGTTTATGGGCATAGATCCATAAGTCACACATTAAATTGTTGTAGAATTTAGAGAAGAGTGAAGTTTAATTTAGTGATTCTTTGGTAAAGATTTATTTTTCAGGCTATATTTCAGTTATTTTATAATGAGTTAATTATTATTTTAAAATGTGTCTCAAGGCTTTTAAAAATGCTTGTAATCCCTCATGATGATAATTAAATAAATAGGTGACTTAGTTGTGGAGAGAAGTGAAAAAAAAAAAAAAGACAAAGTTATCTAAAATGCCAACTTTCTTCAAAATCAGCCACTAAAAAATAACCAACGTGGCATAAAAGAGAAATGTAACCTAGGTGGCTCTAAACATGCTTTAAAATACATTTTAAATATATTGAAACATGTTATAAATATTAGAACATATTATAAAGACACAACACATGAAAGCACTGGCACACAAGAATATCTCAACAGATACATGAGAATAAATAGAAAACAGAGACATATATTTGTGGGTGCATGTATATGCATTCAGTATGAGTAGAATTAAGAAAAGATCACAAACCATTTACAAAAGAAGGATTACTTAATAAATAGAGTTAAAAATATTGGCTATCTTTAGAAAGGGACAACAATTTAGAGTCTCATTTCTCATCGTATACCAAAATAAATTCAACAAGGAAACATAGAAGCTAAAATCATAAATTAATGGAAAGTCAATTCAGAGTTAATGTAAAGCTCAATCTTATAAGAATAAAATGACAATTTGGATAATTACTTTTTGTGATCTATGGACTTCTAAGCATAAACAAACTTTTAAAGTATGAAATCACCAAGGCGATCACCAAGGGTAAGATCAACATACTTGGATTAAAGTTTACAAACGTTTATACATCAAAAGTCATTATTAGCAAAATTAAAATGATAAATACCAAACTGGGGAAATACTTTTCCAAAATACTGAAGTTCAAGGTAAAGAACTTTAAAAACACTAAAATCTTTTGATTTTAATGGTCAGCAATGGTAAAGAGATTTCAAAGTATAAGAACTACAAAAGAATAGTAAGCATATGAAACTCATTCAACTTCAGTCATAATATAAGGGAAAGGAAATTAAAAAAAAAAACATAAAATGGCCCTTTTTTGTTTTTATTTTATTTTTTTCCAGCCCAGAAGAAGTTTTAAAAGTGGAAATCCTCCCTGTATGCTTTGGGAGAACATAGGCAGGCTCATTGACACCTGGTGTGTGTGTATATTAGGATCAACTTTCTGAAAAGCAGTTTTACTACCATGCAACAATAGCTTAACACTCTTGTAGAAAACACACTCTTGGTTCAAAAATATAAGAATATTTCCTGTGTAAATGATTGGAAATTCGGAGAATTACTTAGAACCAAAGATTGTCATTACAAAGAAACATTTCACTTATTTTTACATTCAGCATTTTTAAATTGTTTCTGTTGTTTGACAAAATAATATAAATGATACAAGATGTTATCTCTATGTATTTCCTCTGCCTGGAATTTGCTGGTCCCAATCTTGATTTATATATAACCTGCCTTCAGAATCTCAAGTTCTATGTAGGCGTCACGGAGATTCCTTAAGAAAAAATGTCCACATCCTCCGTATCAGTCAGTATAGAAGAAGACCAGGGGAAATCAGGCTTCTGTGCAGGGAAGAGGATGATAGAGAAGGCAGAGGTGGTCCAGCCAAGCTCACCTGGAGCAGTAGAACTTTAGTAATACAAGAGAAAGGTATGTAGCCAATGATGACTGCATCCTTTGTTGAGCTAGTACCATAGTAAGGTACTTGGATACTGTTGATGATAAAGTGATGACTCAAACATGGGCTGTACTGTACAGAAACTTAGAGTCGTGAATAGGAGGTAAATATGTGCAAACATGTGTACTTGTGTGTGTACATGTGCACATACACACATGCACATCTATGTATATACATACACACATGAAGTTCAGTACATTAAGGAAAGAAATGCTAACAATCTCCTCCTTGGGACATGTTGTTTTTAATATAGATTTCTACTTATTATTTGTCTTCTAATTATTTTTTATCAGGCCAAGTCACTCTGTTTACTTTCCTCCCTCAGAATGATCTGAATTTACTTCCTTGGCTTGTTTATTGTCTGTCTCCACACCCAGCACCATGTCACCTTTTGAAAAGCAGGAGGCACAAGGGTAGAAGGCATGTTTATCTAGTCCACTGTGGTGCTTTAACTGTTTGGCACATGGTGGCTCCTAAATGAATTTTTTTTTCAATAAATGAAATAAGGAATGAATGAATACTTCCCTCAGACTTCTTTAATGTATATGTAGGATCTGGGCATAGAGAAAGGGGAGAAAAGGAAAGAAAAAAATAAGAGCAAAGAAGAGATAAAGAACCACATCGGCAGAGGCAGGAAGAAGATACTTGTGCTTAAAGCTTTTGAAGGAAAAGAGGGAGGTGATGTTGCAGAATAAGTTGTATCGGGAGTCAGCTGCATAGGGGGCATTGATATAATTTTATAATGGGATTGCTGGGCCCTATACTATGAGTCTCTTTAAATTTTAAAAATAATGTTCTGTTATTTTTCAAAATGATGATACCCATTTTTATTCCCATCTCCAGTATTTATATTAAGAGTTTGTGTTGACCCGCAACCGAACCAGTACTTGATATTGTCATATTTCTTAAATTTCATGAATCTAATAGGCAAAAGAATTGGTAAATATAAAGCTAAAATATTATAATAATAGTATAATAATAAAATTTAGATGATAATTTTTGTGATCTCTGGATTTCTGAGCATAAGCAAACGGTTTAAGCGTGAAAACAACAGCAACATTATTTTCATCTTAATTTTGTTTTCTTTATTATAGTAGAGTAATCTAATTTTTGTCATTTTTTTCCTCTCTTTTAAAAAAATCTGTCTTGTTTACTTAAAAAAAATTGACTTGCTGAATGTGTTCTTGCTGATTTTGAAATTTGTTTTTTTGAATAGAAATAGCTCTTCAGTTACACTTTGCAAATATATGCCGACATTTATAGCTTTCCTTCTTTTCGATTAAGGAACATTTTGAGGAATACGTGGTTTGTTGCTGTACTCTTTTTGTGTTGTCTTGTGCTGTTGTTTTACCATGATTGCTTTATATCTATTTTTATGGTGTTTTGTGGGCTTTGAGAACTCCTTTCTTTCTCTGATGTCATAAATACACTCTTCATTTTCTTGGTTAAGTTTTATAGTTTTGACTTTTAACATTTAGAATTTTTGTTTATCTAGGGTTGATTTCTCTGCAAAAATAGGAAGATTGGATCTGATTTTTTTTTCCCAATACATATACACAAGAGTTCCTATACTACTTACTGAATAGATTCTCTTTCCTTAGTGATATACAATACCACCTGGAATGTAAAGTGAATTCAAAATACTGAAATATCAGTTCCTAAGAATTCTCTTAAGTCCCAATAATAGCATGATCGCACTCTCTTAATGATGATAGCTTTATAATTATCTTGATTTCTCGTATGGCTAGTCCAGTCTCATTGTATTCCTTTTATTCTGAAGTGTCTTACAGAGTTCTGAGCCATTGCTTTTTAAAGCACTTTTACCTTGTTGCATAGAAAGCTATTGTCTTGAAACAGCACATTCATTAGCTCACAGTTGTTCAGGAGTCCAGCGTAGCATGAGTGAGTTCCCTGCTTAAGGCTGAAATCAAGGGCTCAGCCAGGCTGAGTACTTACCTGTAGTCTCTGGGAGGAAAATCTACCTCCATGCTTATACTTGTTGCTGGAATTCACTACCTTGTGTTTATGTGACTTGGATTCCGATTTCTTTACCAGTTGTGTTCTGGAGGTTAATCTTAGCTCTTAGCGGTTGTTCTCAGGTCTTCCCCACGTGAACGTCACCAATTTCAAGTCGGCAACAGAGTGTCGGTCCACCCCTGCTTCAAATCTCTGCTTTCCTCTTATGCTACCTGCCAGAAAAAAACTTTCCACTTTTAAGACGTCTCATGTTGTTACATTATATCTTCCTTTTTGATTAACTTGAAGTCAACTGATTAGTAACCTTAATTACAGCTGCAAAATACTTTTGCCATGTAATGTAATTGCAGGCATGATATCTCATCATATTTCTAGTCCTAGGAATTGGAATAGGGAAAGTTGGAGTGATATCTTTAGAATTCTGCCTACCGTGACTTCCATGTAAATTTTTGAAACAGACTGTCAATTTCTTTTTAAAAAAATACTGTGATATTTTAATTGAATTATACATAATCTATAAAATGATTGTGGAAATTTGATATCTACATAATAGTGAGTTTTCTGATTCATGAACATGTTGTGTCTTTTCATTTGGTTTTGTAGATATTTAATATATATTGATATTTCTATTAAAAAACAGTTAAATTGATGCTTATATATTGGTTTTGTATAGGCTATTTTACTAAGCTCTAATTATAATAATTTATATTTTATTTTGGATTTTCTGTCCATATATTTGTATTATCTATGGGATGAGTCTATTGTTTCTTTGTAATCCACATTTTTTCTTGTTCCATGCTGATTATTCAATTCAGAACATGTTTAATAGAACTAGTGAGTTATGTTTTGTCTCTGATTCAAAAGGAAGTATTTTAAAAATTTCACCATTACAAAGGTGTTTGCTGTAGATTTTTTGTAGGTATTCTATTCCAGTATCAGGTCTCTGATACTAACTGGGTGTTCTGCATTTGACCCAGTTTTGACAATAACTAGCCAGAGTTATCACCAGATCCCACAAGTTAAAGAACAAGTTCCCCATCAAGAAGATTTTTCCTTCAAATGCCAACCACAGGTGGGTTCCTCAGGCTACCCCTACTTCTGTCTGGCTGGTTACAAATTTGTGACTTTCCATAACTGGCTTAGTTTCCATAATTGCTAGGCAACACACAGAACTCAGGAAAGCACTAAACTTACAGTTAAATTTTTATTAAGAGGGATACAAATGAACAACCAGAGAAAGAGATACATGGAACAAGATCTGGATGGATCCCAAGCACAGGAACCTGTGACCCTGTGGAGGCAGGTTGCATCATCCTCCTGGTTCATTGATATCTTCACCAACCAGAAGGTCTCTAGAGATCTAGAATTTTTATTAAAGTTTTATTATGTAAGCACCATTGGTTAAATTATTGGTGACATGATTGAACTCAGTCTCCTGTCCTTACCCCTCCCAGGAATGTATCAGCCCTACAATCATGTGACTGAGTTTTTAGGCAACCAGTGCTACCCGGAGTCCCCAGCACGATTTATCTCACTAGTATAACAAAAACACTCGTATCGCTCATGAAGTTCCAAGAGTTCTGAAGCTTTGTAACTCGGGACAGATTATACCTTAATCATTTTTAAGTGTATAATTCAGTAGCATTTACTACATTCACATTGTTGTGCAGCTGATCTCCAGACCTCTTTTCAACTTGCAAAACTGAAACTAAATACCCATTAAGCTACAATTTCCTCATTTACTCTCCCCTAGTCCCTGGCAGTCACCATTCTACTTTCTGTCCCTATAAATTTAACTACTCTAGATGCCTCATTTGGGAGAATCATAAAGTATTTGTCTTTTTATGACTGGCTTATTTCACGTAGCATAACATGATGCTATGTCCTCGTGTTTTCCATGTTGTGTTGGAATTTCCTCCCAGAAATATATATATATATATATGTGTGTATATATATATATATATATACATATATATATATATATATATACATACATACATACATACATATATATATTTAATTGTACCACAGTTACTTTTTTTTATCAAGTTGAAGAGATGACCTTTTCTGCTTAGCTTGCAAATAGTTTTAATCATCAATTTAAATTGAATTTTCAAATGTTTACTTAGTACCTATGAAGATGATTATATTATTTTCTCATTTAATTCATTAACAGAATACATTTCATTGATAAAATTTCTCATTTAAAACCACCCTTGCATTTTTAGGACAAATCTAACTTGTTGGTGATATCTTTTTTTTTAATATAATGTTCCCTTTGACTATCTACTCTTTTCATAAAGATTCTTGCATTCGTGTCCATCAGTGATTTTAAATTATAATTTTCTTTCTTATCTTGTCATTGTCTAGATTTGAAATTAAGAATATGCTGATCATAGAGCAAATTAGGCATTTTTTTTTCCTGTTCTTTCAAAGAGCTTAGATGAAATTGGGATGATTGATTTCTTCAAATATTCATAGAATTCATCTGTAAAAATGATTGGTCTTGGTTTTTCTTCTTGGCAAATTTTTAAATAACTATTTCCTTTTTTTTTAAAGATGATTCTAAGATAATTGTGTATGTTTAGTATTTTTTCAACATGTGATTTTGGAAAGTTATGTTTCTATGAAATGATGTACTTCATCTGAGTTTTCATATTTATTGGCATTAAATTGTTCAAATATTATTATCATTCTAAGTATCTGAAGTAGTTATACTGTGATCTACATTTTAATTCCTCAATTTGTCTATTCTTTTTCCCTTGGTCAGTATTTTTAAATAACTAATTTTAGGTATTGTTGATCATCTATTGTATGCTTGTTTCAATTTCATTAACTTTGTTGTTATATTCTCTTTATACCATGAGGTTTTTCTGTTCATCTGGTTTTTTCTAACATAAATTCGATAATTAGTCTTTAAATTTATCCTTCTTTTGTTTATAGTAAAATAACTCGAGTTACATATTTGTCTCAATATCACTTTCACTGCATTCCAAAATTCTGATACAAAAGTTTTCTTTATTATTAAACACTATATATTTTAGCATATGTATTATTTGGTTTTTTTTCACCCAAGATGCTTACATATTTAAAATGTTTTGGTTATAGAGATATTTTATTTATCTTCTCATTTTGACTAAAACTTGATCACTATTTTGTATTTCTCATTTCAAGTCTCTGTATGAATTCAATAGTAATTCCTTTTCATATATCCTCAGACTCACTGATTTTTTCCCCAGCATTATTTATATAGCTATTAAATCTATCCTTTAACTTTCAGTTTCAACAAAAATAGTTTTAAATTTCTAAAATACATAATTTGTTCTTTTTCAAATCTGTATGATCACTAATGATAATTTATTGCTTTATTTATGTACATCAGACAAAATAGTATTTGCTATTTGATCTCATCAATATATAAAGTTCATGGTAGTATAAATTTGATGGGGTTTTTTGTTTCTCTTTAGCTTTATTTTTAATATGGGGTTTGTGTGTGTGTGTGCACATTTGTGTCTGGATTTTGAAGATTTCTCTTTGTATTTTTTTTTTTTTTTTTTGCGTGTGATTTTTAACCTGTAGAAATCCTTGGGATCTAAAAACACAGTATTTTCCTTTGAAAAGAGGATTTTCTTTTGCCAGAAATTAGCAGATACTATCAATCTACTAACATATGGTCGCTTTAGCCCGGTTATAAGGTCCCCTGTTCAGGTTGGAAGCTCAGGTGTGGATCCCCCATGTTGTTGATTCCTTAAGATTTCCCTCCAGAAACCAATGGCTACATTTGTACATTTGTATTCGTGTCTGTGCAATTTGAGCTTTCTTTTGCTTAGCTCTCTGCTGTGATTTCAGCTCTGATTTACGATGGGTGTTTTTACTTTTGGTAGAGGTGGGTATGAATCACAATTGGAGAGTTCCCTTAATATCTGTATCCTGAACTACACATACAGTGCTATGTGTTTCCTTTTTGCCAGGCTCTAATTGTTATTTTAGTGGTAAGTTATTTCAGATTTTTTTATGCTAGTCTATCATCAAAAATTGAAGTCCTTCTCAGTTAAGTTTTTCTCTAGACATATTCTTTCACTTTTACTTTTTTTTTTCCTTATGGTAAAATGGTTACTTCTTTAATATCAGAGCTATATATCCCCTTGATCCTTATTTGTTAAGAGCTCCTGCTATGAAACAGATTCTCCAATTCTTTAATAACTCACTACCCCCCATTCTCCACCACTGTTAATCTCTTGTGTACAAATTTTAACTACAGTTAGACTAATTCTTCTCTAGAACGGCACTGTCTCATATGGTAGCCAGTAGCCACGTGGGCTATCAAACACTTCAAATGTGGCTTAGTTCAAATTTAGATATGAAGTTAGTATTAAAAAATACATTGGATTTTTAACAGTACAAAAAAGTAAAACATCTCATGAATAATTTTTATGTTAATTACATGTTGAACTGGTAATATTTTGGATATACTGAGTTAAATAAAATATATTTGTAAAGCTGTTTTACCTATTTATTTTTGTTCATGTGACAATTAGAAAATGTACAATTACAAATGTGGTTTGCATTATACTTCTGTTGGACAGTGCTGCTCTGTAAGATTTTCAGTAAACACCTTCTGAAATCCAACATTTGTTCTCTGTTCATTCTTTGTTTTATTTCAGTTGAGAAGGGAATTTGTGATAGCATTCTCTACCCTCTCCATGAAAATATACTATTTAAGTGAACTTGTATCCTAAAGCTTTTATGACCTTCTTTATTTCTTTATTCAAGTCTCTTATTTATTTATATTTTTCCCACAGCAGAGCCATTGGCACTCATCAATACTATTTATTTCTTTAAGCTTGTATTCCCTTTTTTCCACAATTGCTTCAGTATCAAGCCTAGCTCAAAATGAGGCTTTTATAAACCATCCCTAAGCACCAGAATAGTTTCTCAGAGTTTCCTTCTATCACCGCCAACAGACTCAATATAACATAAAGTGTTTCAGAGGGTAAGATTAGGGTACATTTAGGTAAACCAAGGGATGGCATGGGAAAGGCATCGGAATGTAGGCTTGCCTGGTAAAATACGGTACACACAGTTAAATGAGAATTTCAGATAAACAATGAATAATTCCTATTTCATTATTTATATTTTTATTATCATTTATAAACAGCAGATAAATAAAGCATGAACCACAGTTATGCTAAAAATAAATGATAGTTGCTACTGATCTGAAATTAAAATTTCAGTATCCTATAGCGTTATTTGCTAAATGTCAGTCCTATTAAGGTGAAGACTGTGTCCCTGGTTTCCTCATGAGTGGGACAGGGGAAGTGATTAGATTTCATGGATAGAAGATTGAAGTACTATGTTCTAATTTTCTAGCACACAATGATCATTGTTCTATGAAAGGTCTACCTTTTGTTTGTCTGTTTCTTTCATTTTTCATTCATTCATTAAATTTTTACTGCTACCTCAGTCCAATTTCCCTCCTCATCCTCCGGAGGTACACATTCTAAGTTATTTGAAATGTTTTTAGGCTGTGTGTTTTACATTTTGAATCGGACCCCACCTCCTTCAATTCCCTTGTCCTTTTGTTCAAATCATCTTCTCCATAAGTCCCAGGCTAACAACTGTTCAACAAAAAGAAGCCTGCTCCTAGCCCTCTCACCTACCCGAGTTTTAACTATTTTCAAAACCTTAATCACTCATTGCTTATTTATTTGACTCTTGTTAATCATTAGTCTCTCTTCAGCTACACTGTACTATTCATGAGGGTAAGGATTTTGGGGTTTTTTTTCACTGACATACCAAGCACCTAAAACCATGTCACATTATATGTGGCCAACACAATAGGAACCACAATCAGTAAAAGCTTTGCTGCTTTCTCTTTCCATATTTTACTTTGTATGAACACTTTTCTGTTTTAAACCTCCTTCTATTTTTTTTTTTTTTAAATCAGCCTTGTGTATTTAGATCGACGCCCATTTTGGGCGCATTCAGTCTCTGTGTCTGTGCTCTACAAAGCTTTCTATCACATACACCCACCACATTATGTATTTCTGTAGTCATCACCATGGGTATTGGAACGGCTTTTTTGTCTTTCTTCTCTATGTGACCTAGTTTTGCTTTTTACTTCCTCTTTCCACACTTTGTCATCATCATCTTAAAAAACTGTTTCGTCCCCTCTTTAAGAAAAAATTGCTTTAGAGGGGAGGAGCACTCTTTTCACAACTTCTCAGCTAGGTTTCTGTTCTCTACATTTTGTTACTGGCATCATCTGCCCATAAACTCTAGAAAATTCCATTTGCCAAACACCTTGGCATCTCGTACTAAATTAAGAAAAAGAGCTTAAACTTAAGGTACAGGTTGCAGAGTGAGTTAGGAACACATGTGATGTTTCCTGATACATAGCCTTGCTTGGGGACAGGAAGTAGATAGTGGATGAGATGCCCTAATATTTCAGAACCAGAATAATGCTTGTTCAATAGAGGTATTCTAAGTCTATTAGCTGAGTAGGGAAATTATTAGTAATTTAAATACAGTCAATGATAAGATAAATATCAGCACGGAAATGGGGAGAAAGGAGGACAGTTTAAAATTGTCCTGCCCCTTCCAATATGCTGTTAATACATTTTTAACTTGAGACTTCTGTCTGATTGCTTATATTATAACTTATAATTACAACTCTATATTTTTTCTAGTAAATAAGCCACTTTGCTCTATGTGCTATTTTTAAAGATTAAGTCTATAATGCTATTTTATCACTCAGTTTTAAACTTAATGTATCTTATATCATTAAACTATTTTCAAATAACTATATTTGATTAAAGAACAATAACTTGAATTTACTACTTTTTTCTACTCACCAGAGCTTATTACATCTTACTAAACACTTAGTAGCAACCTTAAAAGGCTTATTGAATTTACCTGCATGGTTATTAACTAATATAAAGTGTATTAAGAGCATAGAGTTCTGGTGAAAAATCATGTAACCTTAAACTGGTTGCTTAGATTCAGTTTTACTTCTTTTTTTAAATATTTTTTTTCTCTGAATGATAGTAGATACCTCATGGGGTCATTGTAAGGAATAAATATTGTTATATAAACATTTAAAGATCTTAGTACAAGCCCTGATATAAGCCCTCAATAAAGTTTGACTACTGTTACTAATGCTGATATAATTTTTGTCTCTTTCGAATTCATGGACTTACTGAAGAAGATACTACTAAAATTTTAAAGCATTTCACAGTTCTCTCTCTTTTTTTCTTTCTCACAGGTAATTATTTTTCTGTGGTTAAAAAAATAGTCGCATGGATTACCAATATGTTAATCACATAATGTAAAACATCAGTGAACATGGCATTGTAGTTACTTTCCTCAGCGAGATCTTAGATGCTCAGTATAGATAACAAGGAGCATGGGTCTCCTTATTTTATGCAACTGGACGATATTCGAGATGGCAATTATGATTTCTACCCTAGGAGTAGGAAGGATGCCTACCTAGCTTTATGGCATTGAAACGAAAAGGAGAAAACAAAGGAAATGAAATATTAAAAAGAAAGGGGTTGAGGCCGTCTGTATGCCTGTTTAGGTGGGGAGATACACAGAATGAGTAAATAAAGCTCACAACTATAAAATTATTTAAGACAGTGTGTGAAATGTTTTATTCAGCTTTTCTGAAATCTTCATTTGCCAGTTTTTACTATATGTGAGACAAATAGCTGAAAGTTTTGGCCCTGTTTCTCAAAGGCTATATATTGAAATACTTCTTCAGTGTTGACTATAAGAACTCTGTTTCTAGTCTGATTTGGAGACATTTTGTTCTGTAATGAATAATTTGGATACATTGCAATATTCTACTTTCCTGCTGAAATGAAACAAAATTCCCTAGTGTACATGTTCTGTGTTTTTCCCAGAGGATGGTAAATATGCATGTGCTTACATTTATAAAGTAAATTACATGCTTAAAGATATAATAGCCCTTGCTTTTACACAGTTGTTTTCTCAAAGGAATTCAACACAGTTCACATTGACTTTAGAAAAATGAAAAACAAATACTCATTCTTGACTCACCATATGACTCCAGGAGTATTTTATTTCCAATCTTGTTTTTCCCTTAAAACTCTATAATAGAGTGTAAGGAATCTAAGATGAGAGAAAGAGAGATAGACACAGGAAAAAAATAAAAAAAAGTGCACATAACACAAATGTTCATACAGTTGGTCAGAATCTTTAAATTCCAGAATCACCAAATGAAAATCAAAACCTTGGTAGAATCCTAGATTTCTAGATCACTGCTACCTCTAATAAGATACAACATCAATGAGATTTTTTAATATGATTAAGGAAATTAAATTTTCAAAAGATCAATATTTTCTACTTGGAGAAATAGGAGATTAAAAAATACCTCATGACTTAGTTCTCTGCGTTTCTAACTTTTATGTCCCATCCTCATTAAGCTGGGCATTTCAAATGAGTATTCTGGTAGAAATGAATTTGATTAGTAAGTCCATCTACTAACATCTCCCTTGTAACCAAGGGCATCCCTTTGCAAGGTCACCATGAAACAAACTGTCTCATGTGGTTATTAAGTACATGACGTACGTAGCTATGGAAATGTCAGCCTGAAATACTGAGATAATCTAAATTAGTTTTTTCCCTATACTGAGGAGAAATAAGGATCAGAAAGATGAAATGATTTGCAAACAGTGTGTATCCTTGTGGCCAAGGGTACCCGTGGAGATTGGCGATCGTGTTTTAGATCTGAGCTCTAACACTTACTGTGTAATCTTGGGTGAGTTGACTAACCTTTTTAAGTCCGTTTCCTTACTTATAACATAGATTTAATAATAGCACTGAGTATCTTGTTTTTATCCCAAGGATTACAGTGGAATTTAAGAGAGAGACCATGTAAATGCATTGTATTAGAAATTTGAAGGTTTCAAGGTTGTCATAATCTCTGTGTTCCCATTTGGAACCACTGTAGAGTTGCTGTGTCTTATGTGCACTTACGTTTGCATTTCTGTCTTCTGTTTAATCATTGGTCAATTGAAGCTGTGCTGTGGGACAATGTGAAAAGTGCTTAAGCATCCAGTTTAAGCTCTCAGACTCTAGACCAGATGCCTGAGGCCAGAATTTCTGTTTATCTGTGTGGCTTTGAGTAGTCTTTGAACTTCCTTGTCACTGTGTCCTCACCTGTAAAATAAGAATAATCATACAGCCTGCATCATAGGCTTAAACTAATAATTAAATTAACACGCATAAAATACTAAGAACAGTGACAGGCACACAGCAAGAGTGAATTATTTTATTCAACGTTTCTAAAATCTTTATTTGTCAATTCTTCTATGTGTGACATACATAACTGGAATACTCTTTAAGAAAAAAAGATGTTTACGAATCACATCCTCTTTTTCTGTTTTAACAAATACCCATCAATTTCAATTTTGAAGTAATACATAAAAATGCCAATTTCCATTACTTTTTCTCTAATTTATGTTGATAAAACAATCCAAGAGAAATAATTCTTATTATAAGTTTTGCTAAACCTTTCCAACCCTACTGAGGATAGTAATCATAATGCCCCCATCACTCCATCAAGAGTAAACACCACAATCAAATATGTAATTACTCTTATAAAGACATAGGTCAACGTTGTCATAAACACTCAGATTCTCAAAGTGAAGTTTGTGGGAGTAACAAATGTGTCCATTTCCATCAAGGTACTTTATAAAACCCTTCCATTTTAAGCCAAATCCAGTTTTACTGTTAATAAAGGAATTACACATTTATGTACATTTCCATTCAAATTAAGTATATTAATCTGATTCAGCTACATTTTCTCTAAAATAAGAATTCTACTCACATAATTGCCTAACCAAGTGTTTCAGTTCACTTCTGCAGAGTAAGGAAGAAAACAAGATTTTTATGTCATAGTAAATGAATAAACAGTCTCTCTGTTTACTAGAGTGGACATAATAGAATAATTATGTATTCATGGTGGTCAGTTTTCTGTAAATATTGGAGTCCAGTAATTACAATAAAACTGCCTGTTATTTACTCATTCGGAAGACTTAAAGGAACATGAATATGCATGAAGAGCTTCTGTAAGTCAAAAAACGTATACTATTTGTTTTGGTCTTTGGGTTTGTTCTGTGTTTTTTAAAATCTATCCGCTGCCTTCCTCCTCTTGAGCGGCAGGGACTGAAGTGTAATTTTCATGCAAGTACAATTTATTTATGATAGTTCCTTTCTTCCCAACAGTGTGACTAGAACTTTCTTTCCTGTATCTTGTCTCCCTACCCTGAGGACAAGGTGGAACCAAACAAAAACTTGCCTGTGCTTTATCTCCCACTGTTCTAGCTTGTCTCTCTCTTTTCCAGCGTTATCATTACTTAATCTGAGAATTTAAAAAAATATATTTGGAACTATTAATGACATAAATGTCCTCAGTCCATATTTTTCCAGGACCTGGGTCACATTGCATTAAAGGCATTTCTAGAGATAAGAACCCGGTTGCCTGCCCTCTCCACTGGATTCTCCAACTCATTTTGCTGAGGAAGATCTGATACGATAAATGCAGATTTCTCTAATGATACAGTTTCATGTTGAGCAGAAGCCATCTGCTAGCCCTCAGATTTACCCAGGATGCTGTCTGCTTACTTTGTTTGCTTCAAAGACAGGCTTTGATTTCACAGGAGTTGAATCTCCCTTTCAGAACTCTCAGAGAGGAACCTTTGTGAACTCACATTCCTAGTTAGCATCACATTAATTTACAGAGCATTTCTAGAAATAAATTGCTATGGAATTCAGAAGTACATAAGAGTAGTACTGTAATTATAGCAAGCTGAAGGTGTAATATAGTTTACTCAACAATTTGCTGAATATAAAGATGGAAATGTTCGCAGTTTAAAAAAAAAAAAAAACAACACGGTAGTACTTGGCTCCTTCAGCTAAGCTTATTTTTGTGTACATTAGCATTGAGTCAGATCCTCCAAGTTCAAGATCTACATTTGGTTTTTCTTTTTCATTCTCTTTGGATGCAGGGCTCAGGCTACTCCTTAGTCAGAGTTTCCCACAAATCTTCTGCTAATTGACTAGATCAGTACAAAACAACACAAAAGTTCATGCAGTGTCTCCACAATAAGGATTCCCAGGGAACAGGAGGTTCCTCCCTCCCACCCTCCCTTTCTCTCTCTCTGTTTCCTTTTCCTTCCTTCCTTCCTTCTTTCCTTCTTTCCTCTCTCCTTCCCTCCCTCCCTCCTTTTTCTTTCTTTTCTCTTCTTTCTTTTCTTCCTCCCTTCTTTTTTTCCTTCTTTTCTTTCTGTTTCTCTAAAAAGACTTAAAAAGAGATCAAGCCTCAAAAAATTACTTAAAGTGCACAACACAGTATTGATACCTTTATGGAAAATGCTGCACTATACATAGCAATCTCTAGAACTTGTTCATTTTGTGTAACTGACACTTAGACCTATGAGTGAATGAAATGTTGGTCTGTGCTGCATGATGGGTGACCCTTGAAGCATGCGTTAAGTAAAAGAACAGACACAGGTGCTCACAAATTGATGAGTCAGATTACATGACATTTCCATATTAGGCATATCCATAGAGAGGAAAAGTAGGTTAGTGATTCCCAAGGGTTAGGAGAACAAGGAATGGGAAATGACTTCTAATGGGTATGGGGCTTTTTATGGGATGATGAAAATGTTCTGGAAGGAGATAGTGATGGTTGGTTCTACAATTTTGTAAATGTGTGCTGAAACCAAGGATGCGTACACTGTAAAATGTAAATTTTATGTTATATGAAATATGTCTCAATAAAAAAAATTAATTAGGCTTCTTCTAAAAGGAGGGTGATGATAATCATAACAATAAAAGCAGTAATTATTGTGGAGGTTGGTGAAAGGAGAGGGAAGAAAGGGAAATGCTGTGATTATTAATGCTTTAGTGTGTTTTCCTGACACATCTGTGTCTTCTATTCCCGTTAACGGTTCTGCATTTGCTAAGTTACTCAAATTAGAAATCTCAAAATGATGATTGGACCTCCTCTCACTCAACATTCTACATATTTTCGCAAAGATTAGTCTCTCTGATTTCAGATTTTTCTTTTTTGTTTTTTTTTTTAAATTCACTGTTCTCATTTCTGCCCCCCACTGTCATTACCGTTTAAACTAGCTCATCTCACATGAATCACTACAGCGTTTTCCTAATGCAGCCCCCTCCCCATTTGCAAACTCTCCTGTGTTCAGATCTTTGTTGTCACCCTCCCACAGTACAGGTCTGACCACGTTATTCTTCTAGTGATGGCATGATGGCATTAATGATAACCAACTTGGTACAATGAACTCCTCACCGATTTCCTTTAACCCACCTGTCTGGGCTCAGCTTTAAACCACTTCCTCATGTTCTGTTTACACAGTACCCTGCACGTAATTTTCTCTTTCAAACTGCTTTACTTTGATCATGTTTTTCCTTTTGATTGCTCTTCTCTTCTCTTATTTGTATTCATCAGTACCCTTAGAGATGCCAGGAAGAAAAACATCTCAGAATAGTTTAATAAAAACATGTGTCGATTGGGAAGGCCAAGTGTACAGAGGGTTTCAGGCAGGACTGTGGGCAGGAACCCAGCAGTGCCTTCCGTGTGTGCTCTCAGCTCTTGCTTCTGCTTTTACCTGGAAATGTTTGTGAAGGTTGGCAGGTAAGCAGATAGACAGATGAGCATCTTTACAACTATAGAGTATTCAGATCTCAAGGAACGTTGAGAAGGAGGGGAGACAACATTTGCCAAGGGTTGAGCCACATGCTCCTTAGTGAACAAACTCCTTTGCAAGAGGGATGGGTGTTCTGAAAGACGAGTCCTCGTCACGTGCCCACCGCTTCAACATGGTACTCAGGCATCATGAGTAAACAGAATGCAGACCTGCTAAGACCAAATGGAGTGAGATAGAGGTGATTTCCTAATGGGAAACAACATCAAGTACATGCCGTCCCATTCTTAGCTTTTATAATTGGGCTTACAACCCAATGTGAATACATTTTTGTAAAGTGTTTGGTAGGATTTGAGAATTGCTTTTCCCACCTGAATACCCATGGTTGCAATACTTCTTGGGGAAAGTACTTTCCATTCTTGATTGGATTGCTCTGTCCTCTTCAAATATCAAATGAGAAGAGGCAAGTGGGGACTCTCTGCACTGTTCCAGTGACCTATTTCGTATGCCTCATTTTGATTAGTGAAGTTTTGTAATAAGTTTTTTCAGGCAGGTAGTGAATGTCCCGCCAATTTGTTCTAAGGTTTTAATATTGCTAGGGACATTCTAGTTATTTTGAATTTCTATATGGATTTTAGGAGTTACTTGTTGACTTTTACAAAGAAGCTTCCTGAGATTATGACTGAAATTGTTTGACTCTATAGAATAATTTAGGGAGAACTGATATCTTAACAATATTGTCTTCCAATCCATAAACATGGAATATCTCTCCATGAATTAGGTGTTCTAAAATTTGTCTTCCCACTCTTTTTGAGTTTTCACTGTCAAAGTCTTGCATATAGTTGTTAAATTTACTCCTAAGCGTATTGTTATCTGATGCTAATATAAATGGAATACCTTTGGAATTTCACTTTCAAATAGTTGGCTATTCATGTATAAAATTTGATTAATTTATTATGTTAAACTTAGCATATTGTGACTTTGCTAAATTCGCTTATTCTACAAGGTCTGTTGTAGATTCCTTGTGATTTTCTATATAACCATTTTAAGTAGTTTTTGAAGACAAATTTACTTCTTTTTTATACTCTTTACTTATTGCTCTTATTACAAGAGCTAGACACTCCAGTACGAAACTGAACAGGAAGTTTGAGACTGGGCATCTTAGCTTGTTTCAAATTTTAGGTGAAAGCATTTAATATTTAATCATTAAATATGGAAGCCATAGGACTATTGAAGATGTTCTTTCACAGACTGTGGACATTTATTTATCTTTCTAGTTTGCAAATTGTTTTTCTAATCATGAATTATGTTGAATTTTATTTGTCTGCATGTACTGAAAATGATCCTACAGTTTTTTCTCAATTATTCTGTTAATATGCTTAATTACACTGATTAATTTTTAAATGTTAAATTAACCATCATGCACTGTGGATAAATGCCAATTGGAAACGATGTATTGTACTTATTATACATTGCTGAATTTGATTTGATAATGTTTCATTTTTGAGACATGAGTCTCTAAACTTCTTTGTAAAAAAAAAAAAATCTGTACTAAGTTTTGATATTTGGATTAGGCTGTTCTTGAAGAATGAGAAATATTTCCTGGTCTATTTTATGTTTATTCTGTTTGAGGTTGCCTGAGCTTTTTGAATTTGTAAATTTATATTAACCATACTGGGGAAATTTCCAGCTGTCATTTCTTCAAATTTTATGCTTCATTTTCTCTCTCCTTTCTTTCTGGAATGTAAAATGTTAGACCCTTTAATGTTGTCCCACAGCTTTCTGAGGCCCAGTTTCCAGTTTGTTTTTTCTATCTTGTTATACTTTTTTCTAAAGACTGGATAATTTACTTGTATTATCAATTATCAATTCACAAATTATTTTTTCAACATAAATCTGCTATTAATCTGATCTAGTGCATTTTTAAAAAGACGTTTAATGTTTTACCTGAAAACTTCTTTTTCCTTCTTTACATTTATTTTGTTTCTAATTGTCAATTAGGTTTTTCTATCCTGTAATCCATTACAAACATATTTTCATTCAGCATCATTTTTAAAACTACATTAAATCTTTTGTCTGTCATTTCCACCATCTCTGTCATTTGTGGGGTCGTCTTTTCTCTTCATGATTTATCACATTGGTCTGTTTCTTTGCGTGTTGTGAATTTTGGATTAAATGTTGGGCAATGAATTGTGAATTAGAGTGATTCAGAATTTTGTTATGTTGCACTGAAGACTATTGATTTAAAAAGTAGGCAATTAGCTCCGCTGAACTCACACTTCAGACTGTCTCCAATAAGGTGGACAGCAGCTCAAATCTCTTTTCAGCTCTTCAGTCTTCACCAGACTTCTTGGAATATAACTTGTGCCTGTCAGGTTAAATGTTCAGCCCGTGGGCGGGGCAGAGAGTATCCACGTTGCATGGGGCTCTGAACGGTGGCCTCTCCTTTAATTTCCTCTCTCACTTTCCGTCTGCTGTGGTTTCCCCAAATTCTCTCCTCCATTTCTTCAAGTCTGTGAGAAAGAAGGAAGCTTTTCTCCCCTAAAGTTAAAACAACTTTTTTTTTTTTTTTAGGGTAAAAACTAGAGCCTTTTCTCAGGGAATAAGCTGGAAAAAATGTGAAGCTCAAATAAGGACATTTATTTCTTCCTAGTGTCAGTTTCTTTCACTTTTTTTTTTTCCATTTTTGTTGACTACTTTTGTATTGTGTCTGCTCCCTTGAGTTAGTTAGACTTTCGTGTATTTTCCCAGTTTATAGTTGTTATTTTTGGAAAGATTGTTGCTCATCATTAACCATTGTGCTTGTTAAGTTTGCTTTTCTTACTTATTTAATTTTTAAAGGATATTATGTTGTATAAAAAAATATATATATATACACATATACATACATACATACACAGTATATTTTTACTTAGGATGTACTTCATGTATATGAAGTCACACACACGTATCCGGATGTCTGCCTCCGCCTTTACTAAGAGATGAACTATTAGTTGACTTGTATGCATAGTTCTAGACGTACACCTGTGCTCTGCTACCGCTTTACAAAATAATGTATTTGTGTGTGTTTATATGTGTGTATGAAACCTGGGACTATTCGAAATCTTATGCTGACATTTTGTTTTATTATTACCGATCAACTATATCGCGGTTTTCTCTTCCTATAATTCTCAACACCATCATCTTCTTCATCATCATCATCATCATCATCACAAAATCTACTTCATGCTTATTCTCCATTTTTACACATGCTGGTATATGGAGGTACATATTTTTTATACATTATATATGATGAATATATATAATTTAAGCACATTTTATTTTTTCTCAAATATACTAATGAGAAAATTGAGCCCAAGAATCTAAAATATACTGCCTAAAACTTATAGCACATAACTTGTAGACTCAAATATATCAATCCTGTCTGTATTAAATTCCTAAAGTTTGACCATTTTAATAGTGCAGTGCATCAAATTTATTCAAATATTCAGTTATTGCAACATTAATGATGATAAATCTTACCAAAACTGTAGTGGAAAAATGTATTATCTGAGTAGCATTAAGATACACAATTCAGAAGGCAAGATAGTATCAAATTATTAATGAATACTGAATATTATGCTAGAGACTTTGTAAATTATGCTTAAACAACAGAAAACCACCAAAAATCTCCAGGCAGTAGAATGAAATGATTACAGTGACTTGATTAGCAGTTTGTGTGTCAATTAGAAGTTAGAGTATGTTACATCAGAAAGATTAATGATCAAACTATTGCACACATTTGAGGAAGATCGTGTGTACTTGAATCAGGCAGGGAGAAAATAAAATTCGAAAAAGAGTATGGATTCTGGAAATAATTTATATAAAGAAGTAAGTTAATTTAACAAATTGACAGTTTATTAAAACACAACATGTGCAAATGCCAAATGCAGTCTAGAAATAAAACAATACTGAAGAATGACATCAGAGCAAAGGAGTTGTTCTTGAAGTAGCTGGGTAATTGAGGTCCATCTGTGTCCTTCGGGCTTGAGTTGTGTGGAGATGTGTGTTCAGCTATGATTCTTTCAATCTTTCATTTGCTTCTCTGTCAGAGACAGTTCATATTTATTTTCAAATTAGCTTTGGCCTTTTATTCAGGAAAATGGCACCGAAGAGATGCTCAAACATACAGACTACTGTTTAAACACAGAGGAGAAAGTTATCTAAATTGCCCAGAAGTTTTTATGAAGTACAAATGTAAGTGCACTAGTTAAATTTCAGTCAGTCAGTTGTTTAAATTATTTTACTTACTGTGTTGAATTAATTATGTGAAACATACCATCAATTATGTAGTTACAAGGGCCAGTACAAACGGGATTCGTGTTTTACCCTCATGTACATTTAACAGACTGCTAATGTTCTCTTCGATAATGCTTAAATCTATAGTAGTTAGGCAGAGAAAGAGGTGAATGCTTTACATATGTTCCTCTCAGTTAATGGTATATAGTATTTCTGTAATGAAATGTTCTGAAATGTGCTTTATATTATTTTTGATTAAAATGAACTAATTTTAAATGCATGATTATTGCAGACGACTACAATTTGAAGTTCATTGAAAATTTTAGACTGAAGATTTTCTCATCTCTATCAACTATTTCTACTTAATTTTCATGAGCACTCCCTTTATTTTTTGCTATAGTTGGAGTTGCCACTGCTGACTGGAAAAATAACTGTCTAGATATTTCTTCTTTCATAACGTATCTACTTCCATTTCTCAATTTATAAATCTTAGGGGTTTTTTGGTAAGTGATTGAACTGAAAGTTCAAACAAGTGACTCACTGTCAAGGAATAAGTTACTAGTTTATTAATATTTTAACATTTTCCTTGGGCAAATATTAAAGCAATTGCCATTAAGTAAAGGATTTAGGAATAAACTGTGCCCAGATACAAGAAATATATTTGTTGTCTAAGACAATAGCATTACCTTGAAAGGTTTTTAACCAAAATATTTATTGCCTTACTAGAAAATTTTTCAAACATCAATCATAGATGATCAACCTCTCTTTAAGACATACGTATATTATTTGAAACATTTTGCATATTCCTATTAAAGAGTCATATTAATATAAAGATCATTCCTGGTGATGATTTTGTGAGCTACAGAAAATTTGCATTTTTAAAACATCAAATGAAATTAAAACGATAAGTGGTTTTTTTAAATGAGGAGATATCTTTCACGAACATACTTCCTTTAGTTGATTTATTTCACGTACTTACAGAGAAGAGCTGAAAATTTGCATACATCTCTGATATTAACCACATAAGGAGTATACATAGAAACTTTGGCATATACATCAATTAAATACATTTGTTGTGTTCAAGTAGATTAATCAAGTCTCACATAATTTTCTTTTTAATGCCATATACAAAATCAATTTTCTCTTAGTGGAAAATTTTTGTTTTGTTCTATGTATCTTGGCAGTCTCCGCTACTTTGATAGAAAGAGGTATTAAAAAAAAAAAAAAAAAAAAAAAAAAAAAAAACCAGACCAGAGAAGTGATTGAAAACAGATTGTCCACTATAAGCGGAGACTGAGAGGAGCAGCCCTTAACTGCTGCTTATGATTTACTTCGGTCTTACTGTCCTGTTTTACTTCTAGCTTTATGTGCAGTAGCATTGGTGTAAATGTTGCCAGGTTACTTACTTTTACTACACTTCTGCTTTCCTCTCTGCGGAATGAATGTATCAGTAGTGCCTGCATACAAGGACATGTATGGGGATTCAGTGAGACAATATGTATAAACACTTAGCCTTATGGCTACTGTGTTGCCACATAGAGGAGACTGAAGAGAGATGGGCACAGAAGACTATTTTTTCTAAAGAGATTTTTTTTAAATCCATTGAGAAACTCTGAAGGAGGAAATAAAGAACTACCTGTGGTAGAGAGATCTTATTCCTTATTCCCAAAAATGTACTGTTTCATTCCTTGTATTTGAGAGAATAGTATCTTTCATAGGTCAGTTCTGTGGAATTTTGGAGACTGGTCAGGAATGCAGCTTCGTTTAATGTCATCTTTGTTATTTGTTCTTTGCTTCCTGATTAATTATTACTTAGTGCTTTGTTGGAATATTTTCAACCAAAGCATAGCTAGTTTCATAACTAATAGAGTGAAAGCTTGCTAGTGCAATTAACACATAATAATAATTCAACACATATTTGTTAATTGTTTACTCCATGAGCAGTGGACTGCTAGTCATGGGTGGTACAGGGAAGAAGACAGCCAGAATGAAACTTCAAACCAAGTCCAGCAGAGGGTTGCTTCAGCCTGACCCTCCCAGGGAACTCGGGCATATGGACGTAAGTCTAAGAGTTACCCCAATCTGAAAAGTTAAGGGAGCTGGGCTTTTCTTGTCTTCTCAGCCACAGCCATTGGCTAAGGGCTACCCCAGGGGAAAGAAATTACCAAGAACTTCTGACTCTGTGCACTGGGTTCAAAGTGGTTCCAGTAGTTTGACCTTAATAGAAAAGTCACAGGTGAGGGTTCTGAAAGGCAAATCCACATTTAAAGTGGTGAAAAGGGGCGTACAAAAACTATAAAAAAGACACGAGATGGTCTGGGGAAACACCAAACATTTCTACTATGCATTTCTAGTGTAAAGTTTATGATGATTAAATAAAATTATCTGCATAAAACAGTTAGCAGAGTTCCTGGCACAGTCAGAATCATGTAAGTATTAGCTGGTTTTTATAGCATTAAGGGGAAGTGAGCGATCTTCTGGAATTTGCAGGTGGGTGTCAAACCTAGTTTTAGTGAGGGACAGGAGCCAGGGAAAGATGTCAGGAGAATCTTCGCAGAAGAGTCAGAATCTATGCTGTGTCTCAATACATGGTCAACTCCATGAGCAGAACTGTAGGGATCAGAGAGATGGAGAGAGGGATGGACAGTGACAGTGTGAAAGGCAGAGGGAGCAGCAGGTGTAAAATCAGAGACAAGGACTGAAAGTCATTGGAGGAATGCAGGTATTTCCATATGACCTGAGTAGAGCACTGGGAGAGACTAATTTTGGAGGTTTATGAGCCATGTTAAGGACACATTACTTTGGGGCTTGTCCATTCATTCATTCATTCATTCATTTATGTATTCATTCACTCAAGCAATGTTTACTGAGGGATGCTTACATACCAGACACCTTCTAAGAAAGTGGACAAAAAATACATCAGTAGAGAGCACTGCATTTGTGGCCAACAGGAAAAAGGAAAATCAGACAATAAGCAAGAAAAAAGTACATATCAAATGTGTATCATGTTAGATGGAGATAAATGCTTCAAGATGATGGAAAAAACAGTGTGGCATAGAGTGTTGGAGAGTACCCGCGTAAGGAGGAAGGGAATTATGTTTTTAAAGAGTCATCAGAGTTGGCATCATTAGAAAAGGCAACAGCTAAGTCGAGACTTGAAGGAACTTTACTGAGCAACCGATGTGCCTATATTCAGGGAAGAGCAAGGAGGGTGCTGTTGCCAAGAAGAGCAACTGTAGAAGAGAGTGTTAATAAATAATGTCAGACAGGTTTCAAAAATCAAGATCTTGTAGGCGGCGAAAGGCTCTTTGTCTCTTGCTCTGAGTGAAATGGGGAGTGACTGCACAGTGTTGAGTAAAGGACTGAGACAATGGAAGTAGTGTTTTTAAACGATGACCCTGATAACCATGTTGAGAACTACAAGGGAAGGCGAGTTGTAAGATTACCGCAGACCACATCAGATGTTGCCTATACCACATAGCACATATTTTTAAATAGTTATAGCATTAAATATTATTAATTATATTTACTAACAAGTTTAAATTGCTTTCTTGATCTCCTGTATATATATATTCCTAGAAAGATCATTTTTCCTTTCCACAAACCATTCACTTGTTTTTTGACACTGCAGTAAAGACTCATAATTTTGTGAGATACGTAGTAGTCTGTTGCCAGGTGTTCGTTAGCATAGGATTTCCAAGCTTATTAATTTTGGTGCCAAGAACCGCTTGTCTATAACACCTTTTTCTTGTAAGTTTTAGGAAGGGCATGTGTGTGTAATTACTAGAAAAAGTGACTCACCATTCAGGGATTGTTTTTCACCTTTGAAATAAATGTGTATATGAACTCAAGTAAAGGAAAGTGGACAATTATCTCATGTTTTGGCATGAAAGATACCAGCTGTGATAATTTAGGAAGCCTCATTCTCTCATTTTACTTCTTAGCACCCCCTCCCCACACACACCTCTGCACACTACAACATACATTCATATTCAGATGTGGAAAGGTCTGCTCTCTCAAGAAGAGTTTAAAAAACTAAAAAAAAAGCCATTAAAGCTACCATAAGTAACAGGCTTTGCCAGTAAAAGATCTGTTTTTTTTTTCACGTGACGCATAGTCAGTTATAACTTGTCAATTTCTGGCGTGCAGCGCAATGTCACAATCATACCTGAGATCTGTTCTTCATTACGAAGGCCCCCAAATCAATTTGGCTCTGCAGTGTTGCTCACTTCAGTTTTCTTCTCTGCTTGTTTGTCGCTGCCCACGTGTTTCAGACTCCCATTGCCAACAGCTGAGATGGTATCCTCCCACCCAACATCCTGCTCCTATCCCCAAACTTTAGCCCTGTGCAGCAGCCAAATACAGATGTGAGTCTAATGCGTCTAATTATCAGTCCTGACAGGCATTTGCATCTCAGTTGGTGACAGATTGAAGGAAATTTTGAATATAAAATATCTGCATTTATATTATGGTGTTCATCACGTCTGTTTTAAAGAATTACCTTTCGCATTCTGCCACAGAACCAGCTCTCGTTTTTCTTCACCATGTGTTGCTCAACCCTAAATAGAGGAATTGATAAAAACTTTCCATGAGGACATCAGCTAGACATTTGAAAATCTTCAAATTATGTATTAAATGCACAATAATTTTAAATTTAAAAAAAGTATATGGTGTGGTAATTGCAGAATTACAGAGATTGGGCTTTTCTTGATTTCAGCGGTGGACCTAGGAGACATTACATGACCAAATACTTATCTGAAGAAAGAGTGTTCCAAACAGGAGGCATTTGTATATGGCTATACAAAGGCATATTTATAAAATATGTAAGTTAAAATATCTAGGCTTTGACAATACCACGAGTCTAGAAAGGTCATTTCACTTTCTTCATACTTTGAGAAAAATATACCAAGTGTTTTATTTCCACACACATGGAATAGTTCCCCAAATCCCTAATATGAAAGTCTATCATTCATCACTGATGATTTTTTTAAATTAAGAAAAATGGGATTATGAAAACCCTTATAAATATGTCCATGTTCCTTAAAATAATACAACATAGTGCATGACACAAAGAATGTCTCAATTCTATTATATTTTAAATATGCTATAAGTGATGTTGAGAAAAATGCTGATATGTGGTCTAAAACTAGGCTCTTAAAGTTTCTGCAAGATACTTGAAACTCAGTTAGCTTTACCGGCTGTTGATATTATTTCTAAAAGGAATTTTTCCAAATGGCATCTTCTTTTAGATTTCCACCTCCATGACTGCATCACAGTCCCAGAAATGAAGCGCCCCCCCGCCCCCCACTGTGTTATTGTCTTCGCTTAAATACGTTGCAGCTGCTTCGTGTGGGACTGCCCGAGGAAGGGAGTGCTCTGCCTTCTCTCCTTCAATGCTTCCCTTTCAAGACTTTTACTCCTTTTCTTCCCCTAACTCTTGCTTCCATTGCCAGCTCCTTCCATTTCTGACTTTGCTCTTTTTGCTTCTCCCACCCCCTTTTTTTTCTCTGACACCATGTAGCTTAATGGGTATGAGCAGAGATTTGGGGGCAAGATAAAATGTGTGTTTACGCTGGACCCGACACTTTCAGATAATTTCTTTTTTTTTTTTTAACATTTTTTATTGATTTATAATCATTTTACAATGTTGTGTCAAATTCCAGTGTTCAGCACAATTTTTCAGTTATTCATGGACATATACACACTGTCACTTTTTTTCTCTGTGAGTTATCATAACATTTTGTGTATATTTCCCTGTGCTATACAGTGTAGTCTATTCTACAATTTTGAAATCCCAGTCTATCCCTTCCCACCCTCCACCCCCCTGGTAACCACAAGTCTGTATTCTCTGTCTGTGAGTCTATTTCTGTCCTTTATTTACGCTTTATTTTTGTTTGTTTGTTTGTTTTTGTTTTTGTTTTTTTGATTCCACATATGAGCGATCTCATATGGTATTTTTCTTTCTCTTTCTGTCTTACTTCACTAAGAATGACATTCTCCAGGAGCATCCATGTTGCTGCAAATGGCGTTATGTTGTCGGTTTTTATGGCTGAGTAGTATTCCATTGTATAAATATACCACATCTTCTTTATCCAGTCACCTGTTGATGGACATTTAGGCTGTTTCCATGTTTTGGCTATTGTAAATAGTGCTGCTATGAACATTGGGGTGCAGGTGTCATCCTGAAGTAGATTTCCTTCTGGATAATTTCTAACTTTAGGCAAGGTACTTACACTCCCTTAGCCTCAAACTCCTAATTTGTGAAAATGGGCAACACTGCCTGTGGCCAAGTACCGTGGTTACCATTAAATGAAGTCATGCGCGTGAACAGAGCAGAGCCTAGCACGCAGTCAGCAGTCAGCAAGTGGTGGCGTCTATGAAGGTGATGATAATGAAGAGGAAGACAGTAATGACACCCAGCAGAAGGGTGTCGTCTCTCTTTGGCTACCGGTAAAATTCTCCCGTTCATTAAAAAAATAAAAGAGCGGGATTAGAAAGCAAAACTGCATATTCTAAAATGCTAAATGTATGCTTAATGTGTCCACTATCTTAATCAGATTGAGGGGCTAAATATGTGAAGAGCCATTGAAGTATACACATTTCAGATCAGTGTCTGTGTATGTTACATCTCCAGTAAAATGTTGAAAGGAAAATACTGATATTATCTCCAAATGAAGCTGTTAATACATTCGGAGATAGCCTGATAGACGTGGCTAAAAGAAGGTATTTGTCACAGAGCCATATACTTGTGTCTGTGGTTTAGGCTTCTCTTGACCTCTAAAGGAGCCACTTACAGCGAGCAAGTGATATCGGTTGATTACCTTAGTGAAATATATTTTTATCACCATGTGCCCATCTTGAGATCTCTGTCACCTTCCATATCTTTTCTAAATCCCTTAAGTATTCATGTTATTCATTTTTTATTATATCTTTGGCTGACTATTATCTCTAACCAGAGAATCCTCGAAGCTGGATTTTGATTCCCTTGGAGAATGCTGGAGAACACTAAAGTGAAACAGTTTTTTGTTTTTTGTTTTTCCCTTTAGCCAGTTACTCACTGGGAGGCAGTATGTATAGTGGTTAACAGCATGATCTTTGGATTCAGATAGTAATAACTAATAAAAGTAGCAAATTCTTGTTCAGTGCCTACTGGGGACCAAGTACTGGTTTAGCACTTTACAAATATTAAATACAAATAGTCTATCCTTATGACAATCCTGTAAGATGTGCCGACAGCATCCACGGGGAGATTAAGAGCACACATTTAGGGGTCGTTCAGCCAGGGTTCAAATCCTAGCTCCAAACACAAAATCTGTTGAGTGACCATGGAAATGTTACTTAACGCCTTAGGTCACAGTTTTTTCTGCTACTAAATGCAGGTCATTTCAACTTAGGATTGGATTAGAGAAGCAGACTGCTCTGAGTGAGAGAGGATAAAGAATTAATAGGAATTAGACCTTATAATTATGGGAATAGTCTATATAAAACATTGCCTCCAGTTTTAAATCTGGTCAGCTGGGCAGGCAGTCAAAAAGGAAAGAGGACATGAAATAGAGGAGAAGGACAAACTGGAACCCATGAGAGCAAGCTGGAATATGCACGGTCGGTTGCTACCCACATTGATCTCACACCACCCCCAGCCTTGACGATGCAGTTGACTTGCTGGATAAATTGGTACCTGTCAGCATATTGCTGCACACACCTGGCTAAAGATTCAGAGGTGCTGAAAGAGATTGGCAGGAGCTGGGCTGGCCGCACATCATGGATACTGCCCCGTGTCAACTCGTTGTGCCAGTGGATCAGTGACAAAAAGCAGAGGCTGCAAATGCACCTGGCCCCACACAGAACTTTGGAGCATAAAAATGGCTGTAATTCCCTTCCCACCTTCTGATTCTCACATAAATTTTTGTGTGTGGGGTCAACCCTAGCCCAGAACCCTACAGAGGAGAGGATTCCAGAGACCATGACAATAATCTCTCTTAGAGTGTTTTTGTGAAGACAGTGGGACTTAGTGAACGTAGAGTCCTTAGCACGGTGATTCCTCTCCCAAACCTGCCCTGAGCAGAAGGAGCTGACTCAGCCAGGCAGTGCTCTGCTGAACTTAATTTCCATAGGCAGAATCAGACGTGGAAATAGAGTTCACGTTAACAACTGTGAGCCTCTAGGTCACTGTGTCTTTAGATTTTGATGGGCATGCAGTGTTTTGTATTACTCACAGATGTCCTTTCCCCGTAGTAGGTGAGATGCACAGGAAGATGCACAGTTCAGGGGGGACCTCCAAGAGTACCGTGGGGGTAACTTACTGCCAGGAAGTGACGTGGACACAGAGCAACCAGAAGCCCGTGTATGTCTTCACACGAACACTCTCGGCAGTCACACCCAGAAAGCAGTCGGGGATCTCCATTTTAATATCCTGACTCACAACTATTCATCTTCTTTCTTACTGAAAAGAAAACTGATGTATTAAACAAGGGTGAAAAGGGATAGCTTTAGAGAACAAATTCTATATGCAGTGGAAATAGAGCAGACAAATATAAAGCTACATTCAGGCAAAGCCTGACACGTGTCAGCACCAAAGACCTTCCTGTAGAAGGAAAATATATCAAGACCCTCAGCTGAAGACTTACTTCTAATGTGTTTAAAATAAGAGGTTTCCTGAGAGGAGGGTATCGTTCAGTGGTAGAGTGTGTGCTTAGCATGCACGAGGTCCTAGGTTCAATCCCCAGTACCTCCGTTAAAATAAATAAGTAAATAAATAAACCTAATTACCTCCCCTCAAGACAAAAACCAAGACAAACAAAAAACGACACAAAAAACTTAATAAATAAATAATATTTTAAAAAATAAATAAAATGAGAGCTTTCCTAAAACTTGCCTTCTCCCCGACCCCGAGTTTTAAGGATCCCTAATGAGGCGGATATTCTGTTACTCATAGAGCTACTCTGTATAAGCTGGAACTGGAAGGTAACTGGCAACCAATGTTTAGTTCCTTCGCAGTGCAATGGATGCTTCACTATTCTGCTTCCTGCGTAGAAGTCCTAATCCTCCTCTGTGCTGAGTTTGTAAAGAAGAGGAAGCTTGTAATAGTACGTTTGAAAAACGAGGGATCTTGTACAAATTTGAAGCTTAAAATGTTTTTTAAAGAAAAAAATGTGGGATTTATAGATACTTCATCATGTTTCAGCACCAGTTACCAATCCATGGCATTCCTTCTTTGTGTTCTCCAGATTCTCAGAGGAGTTTCCCAAGTGCAGTTAAGTTGAAAATATTTTATTACTTAGTAATGATTCCTACATTAAAAACATTGTATCAATTTTCACTCTCCAAAAAAAAACACAGAAATATTTTAAGTCAAATAGTTCATTTTATTTGGATATTTAAAGAAAGCGTATTCCACTTTACTTACTGAAATACCCACTTTATTATTTCAGGCCGTGTAACCATGCCCGTGATAGGTACCATTCCCGCCAACATATCCTTGCTTCCTAGGACACACATTCAGTCTTTATAATGTTCTCTTTCTCTCTCTGTCAAGAAGAAATATATGCATTATTCCTCTCCCTGATTTGTTAGTGAAGTGTAATTATCAGTAACTGAAATGATAACATTAAACATTCATATATATGTGCATATATATATATATATATATATATATATATATATATATATATATATAACCTGTTGTAGAAAGAACTTTATCCCAATGCCATTTATTCAATAGAAACTAATTTCATTCTTTCTGTTTAGTTTTTATTGAAGATATTCGCCTTTGATATAATACAAAGAGTTTACTGCTAATGAAAAGAAAGCCTTTGCGTGCCTCGGATAGGTCATACATTATACATTAGAATATGGAATGGTCGTGGAAATGCAGTGTTTGTGTAGTTCTCTTCAGTGAGCTCATGGAAATAGATGGCTCTTTATTTTAAAAGCATACCATTATGAATATCGAGCTATTATGCTTATGGTATGTTGCCATAAAATTGAAGCAAAAGCCTCCATTTGGACATACGTAAAACTGAAGAATCATTTTTAAGTTAAACCAGACCGTTAAGTGTTTTTCCATTGTTTTGTACCATGTCAACAAAATCTGTACTCCTCAACTCTATAGCTTCAGAGTATCTCTGCACCATCTCTGATGCCTCAGAGTAAGACAAAGTCCTGTCACACATCATTATGTTGTCATGTGCCACTCCTTTGTCATCCTACACACAGCTGTAATTTTACGTTCATTTTGATGTTGACTTAGTGCCAGTCTCTGTAAGTTAATGCCAGGACTGCACGTTCTTGAGCGGCGGAGACGGCGGCTTGGGGGCTCATGATTTAGTCCTGTGCGTCTGACACAACACGAAGCACATAGCAAAAATAAATCGTCATGTTCAATGATTTAGTGTCACAGTGGGATTTTAATCTATACTATAACTTTTGGACATTTGATGTCCTCTTAGAAGCGGCCTCAGAATGCTTAAATCAGTGCGGTATCACAAACGCAAGCCTATCCGAGTATTTAAGAAAAGCAGTCAACCTGCTTGCTGAGGAAAATCCCAGAGCCCTGGAGCCCTGATGAGACAGTGGGAAAAACGGACTGCCTCCCGCCTGTTCCGGTCTCGCCTGTCACCTGTGCCTCATGCACTCTGGCAAGTCTCAGAGCTGCCTGGGACCCCTGTTTTTGCCATTTAACCCAGGGAGACTGGAACGGATTCTTAATTTTTCAAGCTGAGCTCCAAGATTTTTCCTCTTGAAATCAAGTCTCTGAGTGGGTAGGGTTCTGCCCTCTTTCCCTTAAACCAGAATAAGTCCATCATTTTCTGATTTGGCTCTCCAGTGCTCTGATTCTCTATAGAAATTTCTGTGGATGACACTCTTAAGGCTCCAAGAAGGGATGAAAATGGTCTGGGGTCCCTCCTCATCACCTCAAGTGTCAAAAGTGACCAGTGTGGCAGAGCAGGGTTTTCTTTCTTTCTGTCACTTCTAACAACAACAATAACTGAACACTCACAATGGAAATGGGCACTCAGAATGCGTTTGGATATTATGTGAGCTATACTAAAGTGTAAAACCCATTCAGAAAAGAATATTAAAACCATATATTTTGAATGGCAGGGGAGTGTTGAACTGTTAAACCACGAGGGGAGGGAGAGGGCAAAAGACAGTTTATTCCTCCTGGCCTTATTCATTTAACACTTATTCTAAAAGGAATATAAAGGTTAATGAATGATTATATTATCATTTATACATAATCTGGACATTCATATTCATGCCTTATTCTTAATATACAGTGTTTCTTTGTTGATTCCTTAAAGACATCAGTGGATGAGCATTTAAAGTCATTCTGATACCTAAAAATACAGTTTGTGTCTCAATTATGTATACAGGAAGCCATGTTCCCCTGCAGAGGTAGAGCAGGAGGTGGTACCCAGGCTCTGACATGCTCACGGGAGGCATATGCTGCTGTTAATAAAGATGAAGGGTTTTGGGGTCCAGGAAGAACATGCTACAAGTCCCCATTTCTAAAAGTCAGAGAACTCTAATTGTCTGGGTTGTTTTAGCATCTGATGAGATGGCGCATGGATACTAACATATCTGAGGAAAAATGGAAACAAACAAAAAGCACTTCCCTCCTCTTTCCCTCCTCCTGTTGTTATTTCAAACAACCTCGTGTTTGTAACACTTATGAACAAAGTATCTCATTACTACATTTCCTTGGGCACAGAAAAGATGTATCTGTTGAAACTCATCTTTCAAGTAGCACTAATATCATCTGGAGATGCATAACTCAGCCAAGAAGGAGTCTAAGCATGGGGGAAGCTCTGTCTCGTGTTTGGATTTTGTTAGGCTCGAAATAGCCTAAATCTAAATTGATTTTGCTCAATGACATCATTCGCTTAAGAGCTTTGGTTGCATTGGGGTGAAAATGACACCAAACACTGGGAGCTGGGACAGTAATCTTACTGGAATAAGAAACTGACTTTTCTTTAGAGTTTACCTACTGTTGATGATGCCAAGAAGGGCTATGAGAAAACAAGTTTGCTGTTTATGTAGTTGATATTTAAATGCTATCATGTAGGGTTAAATATGAAATGCAATGGTTTATTTATTTTTTTAATGAATTGGAGAAAGTGATAACATCCAATTCCTGAAATGCCTTGTAAGCTTGAAATAAGAATAATAAGTAAATTATTTAGACTGTTTCCTATATTCCAGGCACCATAATATATGTTTTGCAGAAATTATTTTATTAATTCTGACAATAACCCAGTAGTTAGAGACATACGATTGGATTTTACAGATGGTAAGGGAACTGAGGACTTCAGTGTTAAGGACTGGCCCAGGATCTTAGCTGGTACCAAATGGAAACAGGGCTTGAATCCACAGTATGCAATTTTAACCTCTTTGTCAGACTACCTATTTTAATATGAACACCTTTTTAATAGACCTGTTCTTTTTTGTGTCACAGACGCCCAGGGGAGCCGACTTGGTCTGGCTTTCCACTGCCTTTCTCTCCTCTAACTTGAAAGCTCTCCCTTTCTTCTAACTTCTTTTCTGTCTCCCTTGCTCTTTCCCATCCCCTCCTCCCAAATTTTCCCTTGCTATTTGAGGCTGGAAAATTTAAAGCCCTCATTTCTACTGCTTTGTAGAACTTTTTTTTTTTTTTGCACCTCATTTCATCTGTCTCCCCGGATTGATATCCCCTTCTCTGATTATGCTTCCATCATCATCGGTTTAGCTTTTTCGGGGAGATGCTTCAATCACAAGACTTCCCCTCTGCTGAACACCTGCACGCATCCCCCATGGCCACCAGTGTTGCAAGCTTAAGATTTGCTCCTTCCTTGATATGCATCAGTAGTTTGAAATCTAGTCCGTCTTCTTGGATATCCTTGACAGTGTGGGTCAGGAATGAAAACTGAGCCCTACGCTCCCAAAATAGATTTTAAGTATAGATTTAAATAAAACTGAAAATAGTCATTTTCACCTACTTGTTTTGATTACACTCAGTAGGTTTTTTTTCCCCCTCAAGTCAAAAATTTAGAATCAAAATATTATTTCCTTAATTACAGAAAGAGATTTATATGCAAACTGGGAAAGTATCAGACACTAGATTGGGAAGAGAATCATAAATGGTCAGTGCTGAAGTGTCTTGCCTTTTCTTTTTCCGTGAAATATGTGGTATGAAGTGGTATTAACAAAGCAGCTTCAAAAGCACCCAGCTAATTTATTCTGAGTGAAAAGTGAAATGACTATTCAAGCACTTTGCTTGTCTGAGTCTCACAGAATCTTTTTCTCTCCTGTTCAAGATGGAGGCAGGTGAATCCAAGAAAGAAATTATAGTGTACAAATGAGCCAGAAGTTTTAAGAATAATCAAATAAAAATCTCCTCCTCTCCCCCGACCCCCAGTGAAATTTGGTGCCACCTCATTTGACAACTTTATAATTTTGAGGACAAAAACGGTACCGGCAGGGAGGAACGTGAAATGAACCCCAAACTGAGAGTTCAAGTGTGGCTTAGCAATGCATGTACAATAAATATTTATCAGCCCCTCAAGGATTTGCGAACATGTGTGTGACTGAGAAGGATGCTACCTTTTGTATCATTAGCAGAATGTCCTGCTGGATTTACGTATGTGTTTGTTTGTTTTTAGGCATTGTTCTGTGGTGGTATTTTTCTTCACAGAAGTCAAACTAAAAGGATTTAAAAAGAAGATTTAGCCTGGGCACTGTGTTTGAGATTTTTATTAGAGGAAAATGTAAGAAAGGGCGACCAGGGATAAGGTAGGGAGATGAGGAAACACTAGATGATTGGGAATGGGGGAAAACAGAGGAAGCTAGCAGGACCCTATCAAATATCTCTGCTAAAGATGCATTGAAATAGGAATCGGTGCGGATTCCCAATGCGTTGAACCTCTCCTTGCCTCCTGTGCACACAAGTACATCTCCTCATCTTACTCAGGCCAGCCATTCCCCTCTTTAGGGCTCTGCATGGCTCACCTGGCCCAGGATGCTCTTCATCTGAATATTCATTCAAGGAGAAGATGTTCATTCACTCCTTCTGTGTCTTCGGGTCTTTCCTTAAATATCACCTTCTCAGCCTGGTCTCCCCCGTTCCCTCAGTTTAAAACTATAAACTTTATACACACATCTCTCCCCACCCTGAATCTGTCAAACTTCTGATATATTTACTTCATCCAATTGTTTCATGGTACGTTTGCCTAATATCCAGTTTACCTGTGTATTATGAGACAGGTTAAAAATGATCAGAAATAAATGAAAGAAAATTAAAATGGATATAAGAACAGTAGTCATTCATGCTTCCTTTACTGTGTGAAGAAAGAGGGACAGAAGGAAAGAAAGAGATGAGTTATTTTTGATTAAAAAAAAAAAACAACAGAAAAAACAATAAGAAAAAAAAGACCGTAAGAAGTATGGTGCTAGGGGAATTTTTTTTTATATACTTCTGGGGTTATAACGAAGAGTCTATTTCAAAGAAAACTTGCTACCACTTCCTCATGAACCAGAGAATAGGTGTGGGTAAACAGTATCTGAGAGGGAAAGTGTTTTGTTAAGTTTCTGAGAATCTGGGGAGGATTTGTATCTTCCACAACAATTACGGTCCATTCCCCCAAATCAAATGTAGTTCGGGAGTGCTGAACATGTGTCTGCTGGTTACATCTCACCCCCCATATGTGCTTTATTAGGTGAAGATGGCAATTTTAAAGCATGTGGAGGACTTCCGCTGAGCTAGCGGCTCCCCACGCACTCAGAATTGTCCTCCACTTGGCCACCTGCTCAGGCTGGTACCTGCAGACTTCTCAGTGCATTCTAATCTGTCACCCTACTTCTACCAATTGAGTCACCATAGGACACTCTTTCATTGCTTTAGATCAAAATTTCAGATGAAATGGAAGTCAAAATTCCAAATATTGGCCTTAATATGTATGCTTTATTTAATTAGAGAGAAAAATTGAGCAGCTAATAAACTGCAATTAATTGTTGGGTCTGTGAGGGTCCAGGGGAGACCCTGCAGCTTACGAATGGGATGGGTACCGCTGTTGCCAGTAGATGTAACCAGTGTTCCAGGCTCTTGTCCCGCCCCAGAAAGAATTCAGAAATGAGATGCAGTGGTTGGAAAAAGTAAAATGAGAATTTATTAAAGGATGGATGGCACACTCTCAAGGGGAGAGCGGGCAGGCTCAGGTGAGCAGCTGCCCTGAGTTTCTTTGGCAAGTTGGTTACACAGGGTGTAAAAATGAATGGGTGGAATATTCATTAGTGAGGGAAGGGTCTGGGGTCATATTCCCTGATTTTTCTGCCTTCCCAAAGGGAGGAGAGATTTTTGTCCTTAGTTAGTCTGGATCAGAAGCGTCATGGCATCAGTGCGTGATGGGTACTTCCAATCTGCAAGGCTAATTTTATTGAAATGAGGGCATAATGAAGAAAAGGTTACATTCGGACACTGGAGATTCCTGCCTTTTCCCACCTTTTCCCAGCCCCAAAGATGTGACCCCTTATCAGCCCAGAGGTTCCTGCTTTTTCTCTCTGCTCAGGGACCCCTGATGCTTACATAATGTATGGTTTCCTGCATTCGGCCTGTGCCCCTCCTTTCTGCCCAATTTCTGTCATTGGGCCTGTGTCCCCTTTTCTCTGCTCATATCTAGCTATCTGCCTGCTCTAACATTGTCATAAGGGTAAGATGATTTCCTGAGTACATGCAAACCTCAGTGCACGAAGCCCTTCCCTGAAACTGATTCATAATCATGATGTGAGTCTCCAACAGAATCCAGCAACCCATTTATGTTTAGGGAGCTCAGAGAAATCCCATCCTTCTGACTTGAAAGCGAGATCTGGAGGGAAAGATGTACTGGAGGAAGTCCAGCATATATTCAGCTTTTCTCAAATTGGACACGTCTATGATTTGATTTTTCTATTAACAGTGTGACAGATAAGAGTATATACAACTCTTTTTCTTTTTTCTCAATCTTTCATGAATGGAAGTTTGATCTAAATTTTACCTCCAAATATATATGATGTGGCTGATTTTCCCTTCTCCTTTCGCTGCAAGCCTTTGCTGCCCACATGTTAAGGCAAGAGGTTACCTGATAATCACATTTGATTGGCTTTGGTCTTTTCAGGGCCAGGTTGGGAGCTTTTTCTGGCTTTCAGTGACAATTCATAATTGTTTCGAAACATTTATTTCTATTACAGATAACTTGTGCCAAAATGACCATATCCACCTCAAGCTCTAACTACAAATGAAGCATAACAATGTGTCTGAACATGTTATTTTCCTTTGGGTGAAACATCACCCTTTTTACTTAGAAATGAATGAATTTCAAAGGGACAGTGAAATCATAGTTAGGGAACTCAGGCGAGGATGACACAAATAGACCTAAGAGACAGCCAAAAGTTTACATTTTGACAGACGTTAAATTCGTTGTTTTAAATGTCATTCCATAGAATGTCACTGAAAATCTGTAAACAAGTTAATTAGTTTGGTTTTCTTTGTTTCTTCTTTTGCTAAATCCAGCCAAGCAAAATGTGATTCCAAAAGCAGAACTAAAGAAAAGAAAAGAAGAGAAAAAGCTGTTTATCCCCCTTCACCCTAAATTTCCCAAGTTTCGATGTTTGCGGGAACATGTTCATTCAGACATGGGTGTGATCGGCATCAAAGGCTTAACGTCCCGATTAACCGCTTTCTGGCATCTCACCCCTTTCTAGCTTGAACTTGGAATCTCCTCCATGCACGGCCCACTAATGAGAAAGTCCTCGCTTATGAATTCAGTTCAGAATGGGAGCAGTTCCCACCCCCTTCTCCTTTTGCATAATGTGGGCTTTGAAGTCAGGCAGTCCAAGAAAGTGATTGATCTCGCCCAAGTTCATAACTTTTTCAAAGTACTGCCGATATCATTAAATTTTCATTAACCCTTTGAGCTCCTTCTATGATGTAAAAATGAGGGAACATCAAAGACCCATGCGCTCGAGCGGCAGTGGCATCTTTTGTGCTCACGTTGCTTTTTAGAAGACATCTCAGATGCAGATATTTCAGTAGGGTCTTCAGCTTTGTGTGTGTGTGTGTGTGACATTGTGATGTGTGTGTCGCAGGGGTAGAGCTGAAATCTACTGTCAGCCTTTCAAAGGCGGTTGTTTAAGTAGCGCTGCGTTAAGGGCTTGGAAGTGATATATCTTTCCACCCCTTCTACGTAAAGACGTTGGAATCAAGGAGCCCGTTTAAAATGTCACTCGGCTTGTAGCTTCTTGTGTTGTTGTCCTTCACCAACGCTCATTCATAATTAACCTTGTTTCCATCTTCTGACTTGATGTGTAATATTCTGCATGTACTCTTGGAAAATCACACAGTTGCATTCAGACCTACTGGATAAAGAAACTAGGGTAGAAAGGGGCTCAGGCACTGCCAGAGGTGCTGAGATCTGAGGCTGTATGTGCAACATGTAAAAGCAGAGCTTTTCTTGAAGCATTTAGCAAATATTTACGGAGTGCATGCTCGGTGCCAAGCATCGCTTCAGTGTGTGGTCACCGCCCTTGTTAAATCCACACCCTAGCGAAGCAGAGTTTGCAGACCCGGCATTCATGTTCTTGTGCCTCTTACCGTTTATAACAATCACTGTCACAAGAGGACTTGAATGCCTCCTGGTCCACCCGTGACTGTTAGAGGACACTGGGCAATGTTAGCACGTGCAGGGAACCCAGGACCCGAGCGTCCTGCACGTACCATTTGAAATAGAGTGTGTCTCATGGGATGATTGGGAATCTGGGGAAGCTTGTGTGATGGACACAAGCAACTCTGGTTTACTTGTGCCTTGGTTTCTCCACTCTCCTACTCCTTGAGGAAGTTAAAAGAGGTAATAGACATGTGGGTCGTGAAATACTGCCATCTTCATATAAGTATTAAGCTTAATCGTTTTAAGCTTGCTATTTAGATGCAGGAAAAGTTGGCTGGGATACAGTTCCTCTCTTCTGGTGGCCGTTGTCTCCAGCCATTTCTCTTTAAATGTGAATATCCACGAACCACGCTTTACCCTCCAAAGATCTGTGGGAGGGAGAAGAAGTGGTGAAACTCTTGATTGCTTCACTTCTTCAGAAGTAATGATAAGCTCATTTCCAAAGCCCAAATGCACACTGGCCCCTCTCAGGTCACTTTAATCAAGGCATTATCGCAGACGATGCGTGTCTTCCAAAATGAGATTTTGTGACCTACTGAAATGAACGCGATCTGGGCTTGCATTTGGGGTGTCTGACTTAGTGAGCTTCATGTTTATGAGATTTAAATTAAACCAGCATAGATTATTAGGAGAAAATTCAGCAATTTTACCAGTAATAATAATAATAATAAAAAAGTTGATCTCCTCTTTCCTCTTAAATAGAATTTGATTCGGTTGTAGTTGAGACAATTTAAACACTGGACTGCTAAATACCTTCATGATTCTAGGATTCCTGAAAGGGACAAATCCAGGTTTTAAAGATGAAGTCAAATTCTAAACAATGTTAACTGTTGTTCTGGGTTCAGAATGTCCATAAATCCATGTGATGGAGGCCTCCAATACAAACAATGTACTGACTACAGTTTTTTTCTTCTTTTCCCTGTATTTAAAGAGGACACTCGGTAAGTTAATTTGAGAAGTATATACATTCTAGATAAACTAATTTGAGAGGAATATATGTTCTAGAAATTAATGAAAATAAAAGAAAATTCAAATTTAAGTTTGGGCTGGTAATAGATAAGAATTTACATAAAGGCTTAAGCTGTTTCTCCTACCCACATTGCACAGTGTTGAAAAAAATAGCCAGTCATTAAATCACAGCTCCATTTGCTGTTTCACAATCTTTTTAAATGTTACCTGTGTTTTTTTCAAGTTGATAATTCTTTTCAGATTCTTCCCTATTTATTCACTATACATACAGTATAAGAATAGTTAGCATGGAGAATCAGTCCAGGTTTGCTTGAAAATAATATTCCAAAAGCCACCAGTAAGAAAATTGTGAAAAATAAAAACAAAATACACAAATTAGGCTTAGAGCAGTAAAAGGTTGAAAGCTATACCCCCGAAGAGGTTAAAACTCAATTTCTAGTGCTGTCCTATAGATCTATAAGGTGGAAGTAATTGGGGGGCACATGTGCAAAAAAACATTGAGCTTAAAATAGGTTTTATATATATGAACATATGGTGATCTGTGAAAGCAGTGGCAAATAGGATTCACTAAATAATATACCCATTCCTTCTTTTTTCTCCAATTTCTCCATCAGCTGAAAGCCAGGAGAGATTATGATTAAAGTTATTCTGAGGAAAAACACAGTTCTGAGTTGCAGATTATAAACTGCCTTTCCTTCTCTGTTCTCTGCCTTCCCAAACTCTCTTTTGCTACTTAAGGCAAAAGGATGTTGGTGTGAACTCAAGGTGACTGCCCAGCTGAGTGGTACCCGGGCAGCCGAGGAAAAGAAGCTCCATGACCATCTCTAACAGAGGAGGGGGTTGATATCTTAACCAGAGATGACATTTCAGTACCTGATTCCAATCGTTACCATAATAAGACTACTGAAGATTAATTTTACTACTGTGGCTAAACAGGCAGAATTTCATCAGAAGCTTTAGCTACATTATCTCCTTTATTACTAGAATCATGCTGTGATATACATGATATTATCCCCATTTCACAGATCAAGAGACTGAATGTCTGACTAGGACTGTATCTTGTCCAATGACTGATAGTAAACAGATAGTAAGATTGGGATTCTTTAACCAAGTTTTACCTGTTTCCAAATCCTTGGCTCAGTTGTTAGTAAAAAGACTAAGTTATCCTAAACTTGCCATTCAATATAATCAGCTAACTAGTTCATAAATAGGTCACGTTTGCTTTCCTCTCTTTCTGCCTTTTCATTGTTTTTCCCATCCAAAACACTCCACTGTCATTGCTGCTCGTTCTTTAAGATGTGACATAAGACCTAGACTTAAATAATAGTAAGCTACCAGCTTTGGCTTCTCAAATCCTCCAGCACCTTTTCCCAAATGGACTCTTCTGGTCCTGTGGTCCCTCAGAATGCCTCCTCCCTCTGACCAGACTAATTTTTTCAGAGATGTGCATGAGACTCTGTCAGGGTCCTCCTCAAGAGGTTGGCAGTCATCAGAAAGACTTTTTCTTTCTAGTAAGACAGCTTAACTTAGAGCCATCTTTCTTGACTTATGGAATATCCTCTGACAATGAAGTCAGCTCCTCTGTATCTCTGGGTTCCAGATCCGTGGATTCAACCAATTACAGATTGAAAATATTTGGGGGAAAACGTGCTGAAAGTTCCAAAAGGCAAAACTTGAATTTGCTGCACACTGGCAATTATCTATGCAGTATTACGTTGTATGAGGTGTTATAAGTAATGTAGAGATGATTAAAGTATACGGGAGGATACACGTAGATTATATGCCAACACTACGCCATTTTATATAAGGGACTTGAGCATCCTTGGATTTTGGCATCTTCAAGGGTCCTGGAACTAATCCCCTGCAGATACCAAAGGACTGTACATTCAACAGGGGCCAGGGCAAGCAGAGACATGAGAGATCTTATCCATTAGATAAGATTGAGATCCTGGATCCAGCTGTGCCTGAAACAGAGACCTAATTTTTTTCATTATATTAAGCAAATAAATATGGCACTTCCTTATTTTTTGTGTAAGTTTGTATTTTGTCTGAAACTCCTATAGGTTCTGACCAGTGCTCTTACTGATCTATTTAAGCTTTTAGGATCATCTTAATCGTTATTATAGCATTATGTCCTGAATGGCCACATTTCTCTGTAGTTCAAAAATGTCCCTTAAACCCATTTTCTTAAAGTAGTCATTTTTGCTTTGTTTGTAACAATTCAAAATCCCAGTGGACTGTAACTTCTAAGACAAACACAGGCCAGGCCTTATGCTTCCTTACACTCACTTGTGCTACTAAACGTACAGTATGTACGCTAGTAGATTGAAGTCAATAATACAAAACACCAGTCAAAGCCCGGTAGCAGATGCTAAGGTCAATAAAACCTGGAGCCTACTCTACAGGCACTTAATGTCATTCCATGGGGTGAGAGAAAAACACATGCCTTTCCTACAGTCTAGATTAAGAACAGGGGAAAAAGAGCTCATATTTAATGAGCACTTATAGGCAAAGCACACCGAGGTAAGAGCTTGATGTGCGCTATCTTATGGAATCCTCAAAAATCACGCTACAAAGCATTTTACACACTTAAGCATTGAAGAAACTGAGACTCAAAAGAAGTCATTATCTTGACCAGGTTTCCATTCCAGATGGTGTGTGTTGAATAAGGGCCACCTGTGGGAGGGAAATCTGGGTGAGACTGAGCAAGATGTCTACGTAGGTTCTGAGAAAGCAGGGCTGGTGGCTGGTGAATGATTGTTGTATGAGTCAAGGAGGAAAGGATAAAGGAGCGCCCCCTGAGACCATGCATCATGCCTACAGAACAAGATGGCTTGGGACTGGCAGATACAAACTACTGTATACAGAATAGATACACAACAGGGTCCTACTGTACAGCACAGGGAACTAGATTCAATACCTTGTAATAAACTATAATGGAAAAGAATATGAAAAATTATATCTATATGTATAACAGAATCACTATGCTGTACACTGGAAAGTAGCACAACATTGTAAATCAACTATATTTCAATTAAAAAAAAAAAAAAAAGAATGAAGCCAAACTAGGAGAAAGGCTGTGGATTCAGAATCAAGCGGGGAGATGGATGAGAAGGTGTCAGGCATTTCAGACCTGAGGTTGTGAGTGAGTTGGAGGTGTTGGGCTAGCTTGATATTCTGACTTTGGGACGCGGGCGTAGTCTTGGAAGTCTTAAAATCATCTTGAAGATGGGACACACAATCACACGGCTAGTAATGGGGAAGAGGGATATTGGCCACAGTGTGACTCCCAGGTCCTCCTATTCCACTTACCCAAGGGCCTTAAATGCCAGAAGTGACATTCCAAGTCCTGCAGGAGCTCAAAGGAAAGTGAGCATATTTAGAGATGTAGCAGGAGGCAGCTTTAGAAATGAGTGTCAGGGGATGCCTTAGATTTTAACAAAAAGAGATGCATAGAATAGAGACCATTAGTGGCAGAGAGAAATCACCAGAACTAAAGTTTCTGACGGTCAGGGTGAGGAAGGAACGTGAGCGTTCAAGACAGTGTTCCAGGGGTCTGTCCTCAAAGCCTATGATTTTGCGGGTTATACGCCACTCCAAAAATCACCTTTATGGCTCTAAATCATAAGTTGTATTCTGAAAAATTATGATTATTTTATCTTCACTTTTGAAGTTCCCTTTGAGAGTTCTTTATTTGCAAATCTACTGTGTTCGACATACTCGTTGAAAAATTGTTTAGCTAAGTGTCTGTTGTATAATAACTTATATAATATAATCATAAGGTGTTATCATTATTGTTTCTGTTCCTAAGCTTATTATGGTTTAGAAAAAATTTATCATTTTTCCTGCTTCTAATTCGAGAGACATACTTCAGGAACTGAAAAAGTAAAGCTATATTCTGCACATTAAAAAAAAAAAAAACCTTTATAACTCTAGAAGTAAAATAGAAATAGTATCCCATGCTATAGATGGAAAAACCGGGACTCAAAAATATATATACGATTAATCCATATCGCTCAGATTTCTTTTGGTTTCACAATTAGATAGCATTTTCACCATCTTTCTAGCCTCCTGTATTTGTTGAGTTTCCTTGCCACCTGCCAGCTGGCTACACAGCCATTGCCAAATTTTACGTTATTTATATACATGTCCTTGTTATTTCTAGCTGTATCACTTTTGGGCTCCAATGTCTATATTAGTTACCTTTAAACAAGGCTATGCTGAGGTGACAAATGCCTCCAAGTTATCAGTAGCCAACAGCAGGGATGGTCCATTTCTTCTTCCCGTAATAGATGCTGTAGAATTACTGTCAACATTTTCCATAAGTCTTGTTTAGTCCAGGACCCGTGATGAAGCAGCAGCTCCTATCTGGGATATGGTGGCCTTGTGGTAGGGATTTCTTCTTCCCGTAATAGATGCTGTAGAATTACTGTCAACATTTTCCATAAGTCTTGTTTAGTCCAGGACCCGTGATGAAGCAGCAGCTCCTATCTGGGATATGGTGGCCTTGTGGTAGGGATAAAAGAACTCTGGAAAAACACTTAAGGTCTTTCAAAGTTTCTTAGTTCCTTGGCCAAAGGAAGTGGCATGGCCAAGCCTAATGGCAGTAGCTTGTAGAAGTGCAAACCTTCTCGTTGGCGTGAGTAAATGACAGCTCCAAGATGCCCGTTTTACCAAAAATACCTGGGTACTTAGTATACACAGAGTTCTAAGAAGGGCCCATCAATTCCCTGCCTCCGATGAATAATCCCAGAGACTCTGCTTGTGACGTATTTTACTCCAGTGATTAGATTATATTTGTTGCACAGCTGATTTTAAGACAGGAAAATTATCCAAGAGGGCCTGGCCTAATCTCATAAACCCTTAAAATCTGGGTCCAGAGATCAGCAGTGGAGGAAGTGAGAAATTGGAATCACAAGGCGGTTTTGTTGGGACAAGTTCTCAAGTTGCTGGCTGACGATGAAAAGGTCACCTGGCAACAAATGCAGGTGGTCTCCAGGAGCTGTGAGAGGCCATAGGATGGCCACCGGCAAGGACATGGGGTCCTCGGTTCCACAGCCACAGGGAACTGAACTTCAGGTCTGCACCCAGAAGAACTGAGTTTGGCCAAGTGCACTTCAAACCAGATTCCTCCTGGGAGCCTGCAGAAAGACATGCAGCCCCACTGACGCCTTGACTTCAGTCTTGGGAGACTCAACCCAGTCACTCAGTGCCCAGACTTCTGAACCCCAGAACTATGAGCTGAGAAGTAGGTGTTGTTTTAAGCTATTAACATTTATGGTAATTTCCTACACACAGTAGAAAACTAAGTTTACTTACTGGCTTTCAGGACTTTAAGGCTTAGAGAAGCCATGGCATTGGATTAATTTTCTCACTTTTATAAATAAAATCTCTACTCCATATATTCCATATTGTTATGGTAATCAAATAAGATAGAATATGCAAAGTGAATGGTAAATGAAGTGCTACAAACCTGTAAGGGACAGATACGACATAGCAAATAAATAGTCTATTTCAATTTCAAAAACAACGAAGTATAGGGATTATTTATTTTGTTCTAACATGGCACCCAATTCAGAGAAAACAGGAGCATGGATCCGCACAGTCATGGGCAAGTAAACAATCCCAGGAACTGAGGTTTGATGTCAACTCTGCCATTGGAAAAGCTGCAGGTGACGTAAGAATTTGCACAATGTACTTACTCTCATTGAGTCTCTGTCTTTTACGTGTCAGACACATTTAATATCACCGTGTTGAAGAAAACAATACATGCACATCATTCCCACTACACGTACATGAAATGCCCCTAATATCATTTATAAGAAAATAATTGACGCTTTCTATAAAGTGTCAAAAGTGTTTACAGCCTAGCTCCTCTTGTGGCCTGCCTTGGACCAGGTCAAATTATCTGTTGAGGCAGAAAGCTCAAAATTGAATCGAACAGACTGTTGTACCGGCCGTTGTGGCTTCAGGATTAATCAGGATGAGAACCTTCCCCACTCATCATAGTTTCGGCTTTCAATTATGGGCTTTACATTAAAGTTCAGTGAGCATCACAGATAAGCTCTCTTGATTAGGATCATTAAGGAATTCTTTATCTTTAGTTCAATGGCATCTTGCCTACAGATTTATTAGACTGCCTTCTTTTTTTTTTTTTTTGGTACACTGCCTGTTTCAGGGAGAAAATATTCCACTACTACATACGGACAGGATAAAGATGAAACACAATTGCCAATTGCACATAAGGAGTCTGATGTGTTCCTATTACCAAAAGGGATCTGTAGAGTCTGGTATCTAAGAATAGGAAGGAACTTAAGAAAATACGCAAACCCAGCCTCCTGAATTGAGTCAGGTCAGATGATGGGATCTGTTTTACACATGGAGGCATCAGAAAGGTGGGTCCTTTCTTAATATCTTGTAACTAGACTGTGAACTTGACCCCTCCGGGCCTGTGTTGTCCCTGTTCTTTTGCAAGGTGCAAAATGCTTTTCTCCAGAGGAGGGTCTCCCCCACTCACAGTCTTGATGAATAATAAGAAACTTTCTTTTCTCTTTTTTTCTTTTAACATTTTTTATTGATTTATAATCATTTTACAATGTTGTGTCAAATTCCAGTGTAGAGCACAATTTTTCAGTTATACATGAACATATATATATTCATTGTCACATTTTTTTCTCTGTGAGCTACCATAAGATCTTGTATATATTTCCCTGTGCTATACAGTATAATCTTGTTTATCTATTCTACAGTTTTGAAATCCCAGTCTGTCTCTTCCCACCCCCCACCCCCTTGGCAACCACAAGTTTATATTCTATGTCTGTGAGTATATTTCTGTTTTGTATTTATGCTTTGTTTGTTTGTTTTTTAGATTCCACATATGAGCGATCTCATATGGTATTTTTCTTTCTCTTTCTGGCTTACTTCACTAAGAATGACATTCTCCAGGAGCATCCATGTTGCTGCAAATGGCGTTATGTTGTCGGTTTTTATGGCTGAGTAGTATTCCATTGTATAAATATCCCACGTCTTCTTTATCCAGTCACCTGTTGATGGACATTTAGGCTGTTTCCGTGTCTTGGCTATTGTAAATAGTGCTGCTATGAACATTGGGGTGCAGGTGTCATTTTGAAGTAGGGTTCCTTCTGAACATATGCCCAGGAGCGGGATTCCTGGGTCATATGGTAAGTCTATTCCTAGTCTTTTGAGGAATCTCCATACTGTTTTCCACAGTGGCTGCACCAAACTGCATTCCCACCAGCAGTGAAGGAGGGTTCCCTTTTCTCCACAGCCTATCCAGCATTTGTCATTTGTGGATTTTTGAATGATGGCCATTCTGACTGGTGTGAGGTGATACCTCATTTTAGTTTTGATTTGCATTTCTCTGATAATTAGTGATATTGAGCATTTTTTCATGTGTCTATTGATCATTTGTATGTGTTCCTTGGAGAATTGCTTGTTTAGGTGTTTTGCCCATTTTTGGATTGGGTTGTTTATTTTTTTCTTATTGAGTCATATGAGCTGCTTATATATTCTGGAGATCAAGCCTTTGTCAGTTTCATTTGCAAAAAATTTTTTCCCATTCCGTAGGTTGTCTTTTTGTTTTACTTATGGTTTCCTTTGCTGTGCAGAAGCTTGTAAGTAAGAAACTTTATTTTCTTGAAACTCATTTACGAAGTGCATAATTTACCTGTGAATCAAATATTTACTGAATACCTATGGTGGGTAGAGGATGTTGCCAAGGCACGGACGCTAAGACACCTAAGGTGCATTCTTGTCATAAATAATAGAAATGACAATTTGGTTGAGCCAAGAAAAAGTCTTATGAAATTGTAATTAAAATAAGTCATAGATAAAGGTCCCTTAGAGTGTGTTCTTCCAACCACTGGCATCAGAGTCACCGGTGATTCTTTTATAAATGGTCCATTGTGAGAATTATGCCGGTTTATGATAAATACCACTTACGTGATAGAAAAAAAATGCTATACAGACCAAAATGCAGGACATTAATATGAACAAGCACTCCATAAAAGATGAACAAATGAGTGAATGAATAAATGAAGCAGAGATGTGAAGAAATATCAAAATTAGCAGCGGTGATCAGGGAAGGTAGTGATGGAAATATGAACACATAATTAGCTAGATTCATGGCTGGTGGAAGAACTGGCAGAGAAATTCTGTGACATTAATAATCATGTTATAATAGATGGGCACATTTTCTCTCTCTTTATTGCCAAAACTATGGGCAAAGCGGACAGCCTGAAAGCATGGAACATTTTTTTTAAAGCATTCATAGTCATAATCTTTCATTTTCTAAAGATACATTAAAGGAAAATAGTGAAGGCTAATGATGACATGCAGCACAATATTAAAAAAAAAAAAGAAAAGAAACATATTGCATGATATTCCAGGTTGACAATGTAAATAAGTTATTTCCTGGGAGTGAAAGGCAAAATACATGTAATTGCCAGGAAGACAATTCCTTTACCACTGATAAATTAGGAATCTATGTTTAAAAGTAGATAACTTCTACCAGAGTCTTTCCCTCCATCCTCAGATTTTTTTTTTTTTTTTTTTAAGATTTCTCACCAAACATATTTAACTGAAGCAGCAGTAAAGGGACCCTTTCTTGAAGAACACATTGAAATTAAGAACGTGTGCATTTGTTTTTTATTTATTTTTCTTTATTTTGTTTTGTATGTTTACATTTTATATTTGGCCAGAATAGAAGGGTACATTCTTTAAAAAGAAAAAAAAAAAGTGTGTTGGAATGCCTTTCATACACCATGGTGCAGATCAAAAACACCTTATTGGCGAGCATGTGGCATCTGGATTTGATTTTTACATTTATATCTGTATTATACGTTGATGGTAAAAATAATACATACATGTGCAAAATAGTATGTTCAGGTAAAAGTAATCTTGATTTTACCATAATCCCACAATCCAGGGGCAATGACTGTTAAAAATTATTTTATATATCAACATCTGTCTCGATATGTATTAAATAAAAATGGGGTATCATATATTTTCAAATTCTTGCTGTTGTTTCAAATTTGCTGATATGTGTTGGACATCTTTCTAGAAATATTTTGTCCTTCAAGAAAAGAGACTTAGAAAAGGATGTGAAGTGAGAAAACTCATGAGTCTGTTATGACTTATACCTACATCAGATTGGCGAGGAAACAAGTGGCCAGTTCGCATTTAACTGCTGTTGTGAATCCCAGGGCTCGCTGGCTGCGCTCGTAGTGAGAATATCGCTCCTGTGAGATCTCTACACAGCCCCAAACAATCAGCGCTTCTAAATCTTTTTAATAGTGTTATTAGTTGCATTATTGTAAGCTTCAGTTCAGTTATTAAGAAATACTAATAGGCTTACTGTAATCATCATACTATTAAAATGATCCAGTGCCATTACTGGAACAGTCAACACCAGCCAACACTTTATTGGGGAGTTTCTTAATGCAGAAACTATTTAAAGACCTACAGCCTATCAGCATTATCTTGCTCCTTGGAATGAAATTTCCCACGTGAAACTGATTTTCTTCGCATGTAGATACAGTCTAGCTAAGTGGTATGGTCAAGTCATGACAGGTAGGCTCAATTTAAAGTACTACTGAAATTAAAAGCATTTTCTGTACTCAATGCATTATTAGAAATATTAGATAAAGAAGAACGTAAACCTTTATATCCTTCTTTATGATTTACAATGTGTTTTCACATGATTCCCTAATTTAATGAAGAGGATTTGGAAAAACACAAGGAAGGTGTTGACATTCCTCCTGAAAAATTTGAAAACCTTTATCTTGATTCATTCACCAAACTTTAGCAAGCATTTATAACATTCTAGGTCCTGTGCTACAAGAATAAATCCAGTGGTTCTTAACTGAGGCTGTACATTAAAATACCCTGGAGAATTTTTTTTAAATGATGCCCAGGTCACACACCAATTATGATAAACTCTCCAGGGTCAGAACCCTGGCACTGATAATTTAGTTTTTTGGGGGCAATTCCACTGTGTAGTCAATAGTTTCCAACAGAAAAGCTTAATATAAATTTAAAACCAATTTAACCAGCAGTTAAATGATGTATTCAAACTTAAGAATTTTAGATTGAAGTAATAAAAACTACAGAGTAAAATTCATTTTTATTGCAATGATAGCAGAGGGTCATGTTTCACTTGCTAAAATCTATAAGGTTCTCTTTGCACTGCTGTTGATATCAAGAAAGATAATGGGAGAAATAGATAGACAGACAGACAATCATCCCCAATATATAGAGGTAAACGGCCTTGAGATTTGCCCGCTCCTTTGTAGATCAAAAAAAAGAAAGGAACCTAAATTACAAAAATCCATGAAAGATGCAGATCTTTGCTGTATGTTCTCTTGAAAAGGCAGCACAGAGGCCCGCATAGCACATCTCAAAGAACCAATACTCATTCTTTCCCTAAATCTTCCCACTCACTAAAAGGAAAAAACAAAAAACTAATAAAAGCTTTTCCTTTCCCAAAGAGTCATTTCACCATCTATCTCCATCCACAACTGCTTTTTCTAAGCCATGCTGCACCCCCTGCATCGTCTTCATGAATTAACCGTCATCACACAGCTTCAGATGTCTAGGTATTTTCTTGGTCTCACTATTTTATTTGTTATGAAAATAGATCCCTTTAAGATTTTGGTGAATTAAATGCTTTATTTGGGGTGTGACTGAGTGACGTTAAGATGGATAGACTAGTTTGTAATCATGGTCAGAGGGACTGATAGAGCAGAGTGGGAAGGAAAGAGGGGAGAAAGGGAGCAAGAGATAAAGGAGCAGATGAAGGAAAAAATAAATGAAATCAGAGTCTCTCTGCTCAAAACCAACCATTGCTTTCCCTCAAATCAGAAGATCCAACCTCTTTATTGTGACCCACAAAACTGCAAGCACAGTTGACACAACATTGTAAACTGACTATAACTCAATATAATAAAATAAAAAAAAAACTGCAAGCACAGATGTGATTCTCTCATGTCACTGACAGGCTTCTTGTTGCTTCTCCAGAACCAGCCACCCTGGTCTCCATGTGAACATGCCGAACATGCCAAGCTCAGTATTGCCTTAAGGGCTATTTTACTATTTCCCATTTTCTCTGCCTAGACCTATGTTTTTGTACTAAGGGTAGTTTTGCACACCTTGGCTATATCTGCAGGCATTTCCAGGTGTGACAAGGAAGGGGCTATTGGCATCTAGTGGGTAGAGGCCAGGATTGCTGCTAACCATCTTATCATGCCTGGAATAGACCCACACAACAAAGAGTCATCCATTTCCAAATGTCAATAGCACTGAGGCTGAGAAATCCCAGTCTATACCGAGTTCTTTCCCCACATCTCTTTGGCCTCTCTTCTCCTCTTTTTTTTTTTTTTAGGGCTCTGCTAAACTGTCACCTGCCTAGGGAGGTATTCCCAGATTACTGTATCTAAGATAATATCTCCCATTGCACTATCTCTGCCTCCTTTCACTGTTTTATTTCTTGTTTACGGCACTTATCAGTGTAATATGTTATTGATGTTAAAACAGATGTGTGAGACAAATAAAAAGCTATGTTCACACTAAATGTCCAGTAACTGAAAGATGAATCACACTTCTAATAATGTTAAAATGTGAGAGAAAAAAGAAATGCCATACAACTTAAGACTGAGGAAGTACAAAATTATCCAGACTATAGAAAAGAAAACTTGCCCAATATCACATAGCTATGAAGTGGTAGAGCTGGACCACGGATGGTTCAACGCCTCCTCAGTCTTGTTAGCGAGTTGGATTGGGGCTGGGGGTAGGATGATAAAGAAAGTGGCAGGGGTAGGGAAAAAAAAAAAAAGAAAAAGAAAGGGAAGGATGTGGAGAGAGAAATCATACGTTCCAAACAAAATTGTTCTTTAACAGGTTCCCACACTCTAGGGCATAGCATTTAGCTCCTCTCTAAGAAGCACAAACGACCAAGATGTCACTGAAGCACAATTGTTGAAGATGTAAAATAGCAAGGACATTCGACACAACCGTACTAAAGCAATCATAATACTTTAACCGTAAAACGTTCTGCTGTAAAACACAGCCAGCGTTCGACCACCCGGCTAAGCATCCTCTCTGGGCTAATTATTTTTAAAAGTTAGACAGAAAACCGTTAAGAGTTTCAGGCACTCTTGTCAACATAGGAGTGAGCAAAGTATGTTTCTGCCAACCAGAGGATGTGATTTAAGGAGCTTGGCATTCTTTATTATTTTTTTTTTCTCCTTAGTGATGTTCTCATCATGCTACCAAGCAAGAGATCTCAGTGCAATGATACAAAATGGTGCTAAATGTACCATAAAGGTTGATACTGTAGATGTAAATGTCATTTCATATCAAAAGTCCCCAAAGAGAGGGACAGTTTAAACATTCCCAGACTGAGGCTGAGAAGGAAAATGTGCGTTTTGGAAGGAGAAGTTGCACTTTTACTTATACAACTGTAGACATATGTACTAAACAATATAATCGGCAGACATTCTGGAAGAATTTCCACTTGAGGGTTACAAGGTTACTAGATAGTTTAGGGGTGTTCAAACAGTTTTAAAGGAACAAATGCCAGTGGTAGGAATAACCAAATCAGTAGACGCAGGTGCAGTGCAGACCATCTTTAGCAGTGTTCAGGATTTGGAAGGAGATGGCTGATTTTGAATTCAGGCTCTCCACCACTTATTCATTGCAATCTTGGGTTAATTCCTCAAGTTCGCTGTGCCTCTGTCTTCTGGACAGTAAAGTTGGGATAATAGTAACACCCGCCTCGCAAGTTCTGATGAGGATTCAGTGCACATCAGGCATGCCAGAGCAGTGAACTCAATAAACATTCAGTAAATGGAGGTGCGATTGGTAGTGATGGCTTCAGCCTACTGCTTTGTGAGAACCTAAAGTGACACAATACAGACCGGAGACTTTTTGGAGTCCTTGCCTGTTGATTTTCTATTCTTCATTTCTTTTTCTAATAATTATTTAAATTATCACCACTGGTCCGAGTACAAACCATTTAAACCACTGTATTTGCAACATCAACCCAGAATGGCAAATTTGTCCATTTGTCCACAATAGAGCATCATTCTTTTTTAGGCTTTGCTATATATTTAAGTTGAGAATAGGACTCTTTCTTTACAAATTTTTATTTTTTTTTCCCCACACTCACTCCTCTCCCTCCCCTCCGCACACACAAAAGAAAGACCTCAAAAATACACAAGAGCGCTTTCTTTTCCTCTGTCAGACGTAAGTTTTGAAGACTTCACATTTATTGGTGGTCAGGTGGGAAAACAGTTTTCTAAAATGCAAACGTTTCTAAAAAGGCCAGTGTCTCCTCTGGCAGCAGCGGCTTCAAATGATCAGCCCGCTGAGAACATCTCAGTTTGATACATTCCATTTCATAAGAGCTGATTCAGGCTTTAGACTCCTACAGGGTCTTCATAAAGTGGATATAAAATCATCATAAAAAAAATAAGGCTATAGCTTAAGGATTTCATCTAAAAAACATTTATTTCTGATCTCAACTCTCTCGTTTTAGAAGAAACATGTCACTCTTCTTTTGCCTAAATAGATTTTGTTTATTTCAGTAGATTTTCCTCTGGTAGGATCCAAAGAAGACAAAGCTTCTGTTTAATTTGGAACTGATAATATACGTCTGCTTCAGTGAAGAAAACATTTTGAACTGACCTCTCAGACAAAGGGTCAAGGTATTTTATTTTGTTTGGACCCAGAGATGGACTTCAGGGCCATCATTCACTCTCAGAGTCGTAACAGTAGTTGTGTTCTGTAATAAGGAAGCTGTCTTTTTCATAAAAAATGCAAATATTATTTGTCATATCTATTTTTTGTTTGTTTTTTTAATTTTTATTTTTTTAAATTTCCGAGTTATTTAATTTTTTTTGTTGTTGACGTGTAGTCAGTTTACAACATTGTGTTAATTTCTGGTGTACAGCACAATGTCTCAATCATACATGTACATACATATATTCCTTTTCATATTTTTTCATTTTTAAGATAGGTTACTACCAGATACTGAATATAGTTCCCTGCGCTATACAGGATGAACTTGTTGTTGATCTATTTTATATATAGTAGTTAGTATCTGCAAATCTCAAACCCCCAATTTATCCTTCCCCACCCCCTTTCCCCTCTGGTAACAATAAATTTGTCAAATATTTATGACATGTGTCATATGTTAAGTATAAGTACGTCATATTTTTTAAGTTTGTCATATATGTATGAAGCAAGTTAAGTGGAAACTTTTGAGAATGGTCCTAGAATGCTTTAAGTTAGAAAGTTTAAATTTGAACGTATTGAACAAGTATGTTGGATATTTCTTATATCCTGGAAGGGGAGGCTTAAGAAGTCAGTCACTCACAAAGTTGTACTCACTGCAGAAGTGTGCTGGAACAGCACATGACCAAGAAGCCAAAGTTTTATTGTGGCCCTTGGTTGCCTTTCTTACAAGGATGTTCCACCCCATGAGGATTTCAGAACTAGGATTGTATAGGTGTGAAGTAAACAGTGCTTTCCCCGAACCTAAAATAAAATATTAACTAATTCCTTGCTTTTGTATTGGCATGTAACTGTTTTCTTCAGGGTTCTTAGGACTGCTTTTCACTCTACACAGCTTTCTAATTTTTGTAACGGATTAAGTACTCATCTTTCATGGCCTTTTCCTGGTATAGTGTCTTTTTTTTAAATTTATGTATTTATTACTGTATTATTTAGTTATTTTATTTTGGCAAAGGGTCGAGGGAGAGGTAATTAGGTTTATTTATTTTTAGAGGAGGTACTGGAGATTGAACCCAGGACCTCATGCATGATAAGCTCTACCACTTGAGCTATACCCTCCCCCCTTCCTTGCTATAGTCATAAGAATAAATCTAGACCTATTTTCCTTTGGTGCTCTATGATTTCTTATTTTCATATTTAAATTGGACACCTAAGATGATCTTTATGCAATACGAAGTAGAAATCCAGATTCATTATATTGCAGATATTTACCATTTGAAGCAATAGCAATTATTTAAAAAACACAAGCAATTTGAAATGCTAGGATCATTGTTTGCCAAATACTGTGTATTTAGTTCCAGTATCTTTCTTCCTATTTGTAAAATTGGTTGCCTTAATTTTTTTTTCCTTCTGGTACGAACTTGCTGTCTTAAGTATTACAGCCTCTTAATGCATTTAATTCCTTGGCAGGGTTATGTTCCCTTCCTGCCACTTATCTTTCTTTCTTTGTATTTTTTTTTATTTTTCAAAATTATATTTCTAGATAATCTTAATTTTTAAATTAAAATACATTCTAATATCATTTTGTCATGTTAACCATAAATTTTAATTGATATTTTAATTAGGACTTTTATACGGAAATGTTAACATCTGTGTAATATTAAACCTTTCTTTTAAGAAAAAGGTGTATTTTTCTGTTCATCTGTCTTCTCTTATGCCCTTTACTAGAATTTTAACATTTCTTTCATGTGAGCAATATATTTTCATATAGTTTTCTTGGAAATGTAATTACATGTGATAATTCCATGGGACTATTTTTTTTAATCTATAAAAATTTATGAGAATATCTTTTGACCTTGCGATTACACAGCTAGGAATTTACCTTGTAGAAATATTTCCCAAAGTACATCAAGTTATTTGTACAAGTATGTTGACTGAAGCATTGTTCATAATATTAAAAAATTGAAAGCAATTTAAATGTATATCACTAAGGGGCTATCTAAATATAATATGGTCCATAATTTCATATAATAGAATGCTTGCATCTCTGAAAAAGATTAAGGTAGATTTCTATGCACTGATATGGAAAAGATTCCAAGATATATTATTAAATGAAAAAAATAAGTACAGGACAATGTGTATAGGTTGACATCAGTATAAATTTTGCATAAATTTTAAAAGGATAATTACACCACAATATCCATAATCATTTTTCTAGAAGGACATATGAAAATACTTTACTACAAGAAATATAATAATGACTTATTTCTTAAGCACTCAGTATATTTCAGACATTGTTCTAAGTACTTTTCATATAATAGCTCATTTAATCCTCACTGTAATTCTGTGGGGTAAGTTATATTCTTGTGCCTATTTTATAGATGTAGAAACTAAGATGTTAAGAGAGTGAAGTGCCCTAGATTATGTATAGGAAATAGGCAAACGAGCTAAGATTCAAATCCAAGAAGATCACCTTCATAATCAAGATTCTGAAGTAACACTTGTACTTCCTTTTAGAAGTGCTCGTAGGATTTGGGGGGAAGGCTTAAGAAATTGGGAAAGAATCGATTTATTTTGCTTGTGTAATTTTTTGTTCTAATATTTACCTTGTGATTCTTAAAAAAAAAAATCTAACATTAAGTCACCAAGTTTTATCCAAGTAGTGGATGTGGGTCTTTCCTTTTTTTTTTTTTCTTGATAATATTTGAATTCATGCAAAACTCAAGAAATGCTTTATTGACAAATAATGCAACTGCTCACAGCTGAGGGACAGTATCTTAGAGAAATTACATCTTCCCCCAAGCAGGTAGACAACTGGTAGCAAAAGAGAGAAAAGGAGGAACATTGCACCCAATGGTAACTGGGAGAAATGAGTCAGTCTTTCTGAGACTGGCCATCACCATGACCTTCCGACTTAAATATGTTTTAAGCTACCTTTGAATTGATAAAAGTTATTAGCAGCACATGATAAGGCACCGAGATATGCAAAATAATCTAAATGAATCTGAACTAGAATACTTGACTGTTGAGTAAGATTACTATTCATACAACATGATTCATAGCATTTGTTCCTACTTTTGATTCATTGTTCCTTTCACATAGGAGAAAAGGTGATGTAATAATATTATAGAATTATGTGAGGTGTGTGATAGAAATATGACTTGATGGACCAAATGGGTCTTTGCATTAAAATAAATTTTATGAGTTACACAGTGTTTAATAGTTTCTGGCTGGTGTGAAATAATGCTGTAATTGGGATTCATCCAAGCAGGGGTAGTACCAATGGTCTGGATTCATTTCCTATGATTCAGTTGAGCTGCTTTCTTTTGCAAGTTATTTATACAACAACTACCATTCCAGAGAAGACTTCAGTTGGATCTCCTGTGCATTCCTTCTAGAGAGTGAGTTTGTGTGTATGTGTGTGTGAGGGCGAGTGTGCAGCTGTGTGTATAATGCCAGCTGAAAAAAAAAATGCACAAAGTGAGAGTTGTGAGTTAAGTATTATTGGAGCAAAAGGGGGACTGTAACCCGGGAGACAGCCTCTCAGATAGCTCTGAGGAACTGCCCCGAAGAGGTCGGAGGGTAGGTTGGTACATGCAGTCAAGCACACATTTTAGCAGAAGGTTACTGCTAATGACAAAGAACAGATGTCTCCATTAATGATTTTAGTGCTTTTCTAGATCTGAGAAGATTGCAAGAAATTGGGCTCATAAAATCTCCTGAAAACATCTCTCTGAAGGCCTGTTCGGTCAGTCTTCCCCAGAGTACAGGGTATCTTGTTCCTCATCTCTACCCTGAACTCCTTCCAGGGTGTGCAGGTCAGTGGTACAGTGGCTGGTGACTCCATGCTTATAGGACCAGATGACAAGTGACTGTGTTTAGTCGGCAGTAACTGTGAGCTAATAACATGAAACAATATTTGAAATGATAGGTAGACTGTTACTGCAAATCGTATGCTAAGATAGCAAAGCTGAGGAAGGTCAGCAGCTCCACCCCCGCAGCCCAGCTTTAAGTAGAGGTGCCAGGAAACTTGGCGGGACTTCCTACGGAGTGGGTGGGGCTCGCGATGCGGAGACGGGATGAGAAGGTGGTTCCTGAAGAAGCGCAGAGGAGCGGGAAGACAGAGAAATGAAAGGACATGTCGTTTCTCACATCTGCTTGTCTCCCTTCCTTTCTCTGGTCCCTCAAGACGCTAGTCAGACCCAAGTTAGGGAAAGAAGAACTCAAAACTGAACTTTAGACTGGATTTTTTCAATCTGCCTACAAATCAGAACGTCTTAAAACTGAAAATGACTATAAACCATCCCTTGGCGCAAGGGGTAGGGAAGGGAAGTGCGGTGGTTCATTTGAGAGGTCCACCTGGCCGGGCCACGCCTTCCTCGGCATCCAGTCAGACAGTATTCTGGATGTTTCTGTGGGGGTGATCTTTGGATGAGGTTAACATTGAAATCAGTGGACCCTGAGGAAAGCAGATGTCCTCTACCATGTGGGCTGGCCTCAGCCCAGTAGCTGAAGCCAGAATGGAATAAAAAGATGGACCTCCCGGGAGCAAGACTGAAGTCCGCTGCAAACAGCCTTTGGATTTGAACTGCAGTATGGGCTTGTCTCTGGGTCTCTGGCCTGCAGATTTGGGCTTGCCAGCCTCCGTAGTCACATGAGCTAATTCCACGAGATAAACTTCTCTTGTTTTCTATCCACACATCTGTTGGTGTGTTTCTCTGGAGAACCCAGCCCTCTACAGGCCACAGGAGAGCATGTTTGAAGCAGTGGTATGAGAGAGAGACCCCAGCTGTCTTCTGCTTTTGCGCAAACAAGTCTGGCCCATTTGATAAACTGGTCACAGACTAGACCCTTTCCTCTTAGACTGAGGACCGGAGAAAGACTCACAGGAAACGGAAGAAATAGAGTGTGTTTTCTCTCGCCCTTCTCTCCTGGTTGGCTCACTCCCCTGCCCTCTCATCCGCCTCCTCTCAGAAACTCTTCCTCTTACGGAATCTGTGTCCTATCATTATCTAGAAACCTTTTTCTGTCAAATAGAAGCAGCTAAAGTGGTATAAAATGGTTGACAGGTGTGTAACACCTCACAAGTGATGTGTCCCTGTTTTTCACTGAATCTTGCAATTAAATAGAGCATTGTGACTGGCGTGATGATGGAGTCCGGTTGGAGGGGAGCTGCAGTCCTGGCCTCACATTCCAGCAGGAGTTCACACTCAGTTCCAATGTCATACAAACCCTCTGAAAATAGATCACCTTGGAATCCAAATCCAGATGCCCCTTATGTTTCAATGCCTTTTGTCTAATGACATGAATGCCTTAGACATGCAAATTTGTAACCGTGTGTATACATTTGATGATGCTCTAAAAATAGCTTGATTCCCACCTCCTTCTTTTTTTTTTTTTTTTTTTTTTTATCTTTGTTGCCTGAAGTGAAGCAGAAAGGAGTATTTAGATATACTTGAGAGAAGTGGATCTGATAGTTTATTTGCTCTTTTAGGCAATAGTGTTTTTTGTTTTTTGTTTTTTTGTTTTGTTTTTTTTTTTGGTTTTCTATACCAGGCAGAATAATTTCTAACTTCCCTTCCATGATCTGACGAGAATGCGTTTTTGATCTTTTCAACTAAATAGCTGTCCTCTGGATGAGTACACCAGGACCCAGACTGCACTGCTTGTCGCTGTCTGAGTTTCTCCCCTCACCCTCAGCACAGCGGCACCCAACACCAGCCAGCCTCTTTGCCGCTGAGGGAAGGGACACTTCTGAGTGCCCAGGGAAGGGGGAGTGGGAGTGGTGTGAGCTGCTTCCACACGTGAGCTCTCTAAGTTCTCACACAATCACCTGTGTAACCCTGTATCTGCTTAAAAGCTCAGCTAGCTGGAAGTAGAGAATCCACTGAAAGGTTCCAAGGCTCCTGGGCAGTGACAGGTGAGTTGCCACCGGAAATGTGCCTTGTTCTCTGAAGGACAATGTGCAGCAGAAATCCTCTGGTGACCCACCTATCACTGTGACATGAGAAAGAAAGGACTGTTATTGTATGAATCCTTTCAGATTTGAGGGGTGTTTATTACTCGACTAGCATCACTTACCATGAATGCGACAGATAGTCTAAACTTGAGCCACAGTAAATTATTTTCATTTTTGTCTATGCTGTTCTCATTCTAAAATGCCACCCCCCCAACACCCATCTCTGTCTACCAAATCTCTCTATTGTCAAGAACCAATTAAAAGTCTCCTTTCTCTCTCATACCCATGGCAAGAATTTATTATTCCCATGGGATGTCTTAGTTGTCTTTTATCACTCTGTGTCATACTACATTTAGTTTTATATAGTACCCAGTGCATTTGTGTATCCCCCCCACATCAACTGGTAAACACGTAGCACATAGAGATGTGCAGAGCAAAATAGGTATGTCCTATATCCATTCATAAATCTATTAATTTTTTATAATCTCCAGCTGTCTGCTAAATAACTAGAGTTGTAGATCAAGCTGCAAAATATTTCTATTTTACTACATCTTAATTCAAAATGACTTATGGGAAAAGTTGATCATTTCAAAAATCAAGGATTAAATTCACTAGAAGACAAAAAAAAAAAGAGTAACGTCTATTACAGGAAAGGAGCTGTTGCGACACACTTCGCAGGTGAACCTTTCGTGAAAGGTTATGAATTCCTCACATTTTAGAAACCATTAACATTTGGAAGTTACAGAATCCTGAGGTCAGCAGTAAGCAGACTAGTGGTACCCACGAGGAAGTCAGCATATGTCCCCAAAAGTAAATTTCTTATCCCCTTATCACACGAAACAGCCTATTAAGTAGTTATGGTAGTAAATTTTAAATTCCCCTGAAGAAAAGGTTGACAAAATTGAATTATGAAGACGAGCAAAGAAGATTAAATTATCAGAAGAAGAGCAAAGTCTTGAGACTAACTTCACAGCAACCTTCAGGCCCTTGAAGTTTTATTAAGTGGGGAGTGGGAAGGATACAATAATAACACTGCTGAATTTGCAAATGTTTGGGCTATCTGTGTGTAATGTCTGAAGGGTGTAAGCTTCGCATGGGAGGATAAAGGGAATTTGTAAACTGTTGGCATTAGGGAGCTTTGAGACTGGCATCTTCCTCATCCTCGAATCATATGGCATTGAAGCATATTTCTCTCATTTCTGAGATTGAGCAAACACTCTTAGAGAAGTTAGTTAAACAGAGTTGGGACATCATTTCTGATTTCAGCAATTTGGAAGTATGTAGTAAGTCCTAGACAAATGTAAACTTATTACAACTCCTCTGATTTTTAAAATAAGAAAATGTTTGAACAGTCCTGGGATGAACACAATTTGGGGGGGGGGCACAATTTTTAAATGGCATTTTCTTATCTAAAAATGTGGCTTGACTGGGGAATTCCACCAAACACACAAAGAAGAACTAACACCAGTCCTTCTCAAACTCTTCCAATAGATTGAAAAGGAGGGAGTGCTTCCACACTCATTCTATGAAGACGCCAGCACCCTGATACCAAAGCCAGACATAGACAATACTAAAAAAGAAAATTAGGCCAATGAGTGAAAGGACACTACTAAAAAAGAAAAAAGGCCAATATCCCATCTAACAATGGATAATATACATTAAATAAATTCCATCTTTGCTGATCATCCTACCTCACACGTCAGGAGATTGGGCTCCAGCTGCTCTGCAAGCTCTTCCAGTTGTGTTGTAGATGTTTTACAGACATTGGCATCAAATACTGGCCTTATCCCTAGCCACGTCTCCTTGGCATAATTAAGAAATAGGTTGGCCACTTTTTGTAGATTTCTCCATGGTGAAAGGACTCTTTTGCTCAGGATCCTGAAATGTATAAAGTAGACCCAGAGAAGGAAAGTAACAGTTACACCCAGAATCTCATGTCGATACTTTTCCTTCATACATAGGGTGATACTCAAACAGTACACTGATGACTTTATATTTATGAGCCCAGTTACCTGTGAGTAGACTGAGCAACTCCAACCTGAAAGGAGCCATGTGAAGCCACGTAGCTTTTATCTCTGACCTCAAGAATGGATGAGCCCAATTCATTACATGTATTCATGTGTACAACAAAAATGTTGGGCTTAGGTGTTGTGGAGAATCATCAAATGGGGAAAGGAGAAAGAAAATGCCAGGGTGTAGGAGGTACAATTTCTCAAAGGACTGAAAAGGAGAGTGATACTTAGAAATCACATTTAAGCAATGAGCCCAAGGTTTGGAATGATTGAGCCATGCCAGAAATTCAGGGAAGAGTTTTTGGAAAGGACATGTACCCTGGAAATGCCTTGAATTGAGGAGCAGCAAGGTGACTAGGATGGAGTTAGTAGAAAATATAAAATCAGAGACATCATACAGAGACAGGTCTTACAGGACTTGGTGGATGATTATAAAGATTTCAGTTTGCCTCAGAGTGCACTGAGAAGATACGGGAGGGTTTTAAGTAAAAGAATTGAATGAAATGTCTTCATCTTACAAGGATGGCTGTGACTTTTACTAGGCAAAAGTAGAAGCACAAAGACCAAGGTGTAAAGACCAATAAATAGTCTCAACAAGAGAGGATGGTAGCTTGGAATAGAGTAGTAACGGCGGTCACGCTGAGAAGGCATATATTTTGAAGGTGAAAAACTGAGTTTTACTAAGAATTAAGGGTGAAGTTTGAGAAAGATGGAAGTCAGGAATGACTCCAAGGCTACTGGCCAGCGTGGCTAGGAAGCTGGAGCTGTCATTTCATGATACGGGAAACACCTCAGAAGAAACAGGTTTAGCAGGAAGACTCAGAAACTGAGTGTTGGATATGACACATTCAAAACGCCAATTACATTTCATAGGATGTACGTCCAGTGGGCAGTGAGGAATGGAATTCTGAAATTCAGAAAAGTTCAGGTTAGAATGATAAATGTGGAAGACATTATTGCATGGAATACTTAAGTACATGAGCCTGCCTGACTGTGCCAAGGGAGTTGGTGTATAGATAGAGAAGAGGTGAAGTGAAGTTCAAGGTCTGAACACTGAGGGTCAGGAAATTTTAGAGGCTGGAGAATGGGAAAGAAAGAGAAAATGGACTAGAAAGGAGCCTGTTATGGAATCAATCTGGGAGAAGTTAAAATCTGGGATGGTGGTGGTGGTTTTGGAATTTCTGGTACTATTTTTTTCCCTACTTCCTTTCGTCTTAAAACTTGAAGCCCAAACTCACGAATCATTCTCCTTATGCTTGGGTGAAAAATTGCTATTCATACTAGGACTAGCAAATGTAGTAATTCAAATAACCTGTGAAGTATTTGATAACCTTTCTTGCGATGTAGTCTTCAGTAGTAATCTCATTAATTCAATCAATGAACTTGCCGTGTACCCAATGGAGTTATCACTGACTTCTTAAACTTTACTGGAAAGTTATTCCAGACACAGAAATTCAGGTAACATCAAAATCACGCATGCAAAAAAAAAAAAAAACACATAAAACTTTAAAAGTTAAAAAAAAAAAAAAAAGCCAGATCTCATCAGGTCTCCCTTTTCTAAGCCTAATGAATTAGGGTAATTGAAATATTCATGTTAATGGTAGGTGTTGAGCAGATTTTAGAACCTGAAAATAAATTACTAGTCCTTACTTTCACCCCTCTCAGTCACAGTTAATCTAAGGTTGTGGAGTGAAGGGAGGCAAGTCAAGGGATGTACCTCTCTTTAACCTCTTCACCTAGTCAATCACCCATTTTCACTTAATTCTTCTGGTTTACCCCTCAACCTCTCCTTGGAGATAGTACTCTCGTACAGGTGTCAGAAATCATTTCTCTCTTAGACTTGGAGAGAACTTCCTCCTTGCTTTCTCTGACTTTGCTGTCTCTCTATTATTGTCCATCATAAATCCAGACATTAAAATGATCACATACAATAACACTGGAGGGTTTGTTTCCATTTCTGTTTGTATTCCTTTTCATATTCCTCCTCCTCTTTATTCTTCCTGCTTCTCTTTCTTGCACAGACATTATAACAATGTTACTCGTCTTTCAGGAAATTTTTAGTGTCGCTGATCAATTCTATTTTTTTTTTTCATTTATATTTCAGTAAATGATGCTTTGTGTTGACTCATTTTTTACTCCTCTCCTACTTTGTTTTCTTTTTTGGTTTCATTTTTCAGCCGTTTAGGTCATGAGACTTAGTTTTCACATTTTATGGGTTTTTTGCTGGTTTGTTTCCTAGCAGATACATCTGGGTTTATTTCTGTATACTGCTTTAGCTGCATCTCGTAGTGTACTTTCCTTTGTACATTTTCCAAAATTCCAGTCATTTTCTCTTTTCTTGTAATCAGGAGTTATTTAAATGGATGTTTTCAAATTTTCAAGTGGATACATTTATTTTTCAGTGTTCTGTTGAAGGTCATTGTTCATTTCTAATTTAATTGCATTGTCTTCAGATAACGTAGCCTGTATGCTCTCTGCTCTTTGGGATTTTTGAAACGTATCTCTGTGGTTTAATACACCATCCACTTGTGTGATTATTCCACATATGCTTAAAACAAAGTATATTCATGATTTTAAACACACAGACCTGTTTTAGACAAATCTGGTTAATTACAGTAAGCCAGCCCTCTTTCCAAGAATGAAATATTTATTTGACACCTGCAAGGTGCCAAGCCCTCTTCAAGGCAACATAGTGCAGTGAGCACAGTAGATAGAGTTCCCATTCTCCATGAGTCTAGTCAGAAGACAGGCAATAAACAAACACACAAACCACTTTGTATCACCACATGGTAAACTGGGTGGAGATAATAAATCAGGCAAAGGGGATGGAGAGTACCAGGACGCACAGTCAGAGGCTGTTATTTTATAAAGATCAGGCAGGGCTTCCCGGATGAGATGACATTCGAGGCAGGACCTGAGAGAAGTGAGGGACAACTTTGTGAATATCTGGGAAACGCACGCCCCACAGAAGGAAGGGCAAGTACAAAACAGGAGGCGAGAGTCCTCACGGTGTCATCGAGGAAGAGCCAGAAGGTCAGAGTGGCCGGAGGGCTCTGAGGAAGGAGGAGTTTTGGTCACGTAAGGATTGGTGGGCAGACCACAGAGTGGCTTGAGTGTCATTGTAGTGACATCAGCTTTTACTCTGGGAATGAGAAGGAAAACCTTTGGTGGGCTTTGAACCTAGAAGCACTGTGATCTGACAAGAGAGTTTTATTAACAGATTTCCTCTGTGTTACTGGGTTGAGAATAGCTTAGTTGTAAAGGAGAACTGAGCAAGAATGGCTGGGAGGCCAATTAGGACGTGAGGGGAGATTTAAAGGTGGCTTAGAACAGGATGTAACATTTAAAGTCAGGAAAAGTGGTTGAATTCAGGATGTGTCTTGAAGGCAGAGTCAGAATTTGAGAAAAAACTGGATATGTGATGTGAAAGGACTGGAGGACGATGTTTTCTGGCCCGAGCAGTGGAAGGGTGGAATGTTCCCCTTACCGAGACAGGAAACCCTGTGGATGGAGCAGGCTTGTGTGCGAAAAATCAGATTACTTTTTAGACATTTTAAATTTGAGTTGCTGATGATACGTATTAGAGGCAAGGTTAAGTAGCAGTTGGATGAAAGGGTCTTTATAGAAGCATCTTTAGAGAAGGGGAGATATCTGGAATCTTTCTTTGGAGATTTTTGAAGAGTGTTAAAAAGCCATGGGTCTGGTATGAGATCACCTAAGGAGTGAATTAAAAAAAAGAAAAGAAAGAAAAGAGAGAGAGAGAGAGAGAGAGATGAGAGCGAAGAGGCTGAGAAATGAAACCTCTGGACACCTTTGTGTTTAATTGCTGAGGAAAGGAAGAGGGAGCATTCATAGAGCCTAAGAAGGAGCGTCTCATAAAGAAAGAGAGAGGTCAAGATACTGTGATTGTACAGAAGCCGAGAGTTTCAATAGTCAGGGCACAAGCAGCTCTATCAAATGTACTAGGGTCAAGGAACATGAAGACGGGGAAGCTGGTGCTGCATTTAGCAACGTGGAGGTCATCGGTGCATGAACCAGGGCTGATGCTGTCCATGATGAAAGCCCGATGGAGTGGGTTGAAGAGAGACACCGATGGAGATACAGTCGTTCTCAGGCAGTGGCTGTAAACCTGAGTGAGGCACTCTTGAGAATGGGAAGGTTTTGAAAGACAGAATTGCTGGGGTGGTGTCTCTGAGTAAGCCAAAAGGGATTGGGGTCTTGTCCACAAGTGGAGAGAGAGAGGTAGACGCTATTACATGCTTGATGTTTCTGTGTATTTTAGAAAATGCGAGGTGCAGATCTTGCTACCGTTGGAGAATTACTGCCCTTTTCTGCCAGAAATGGGCTGTGAAGGCTTGCGGTCGGGTTCTGTCTCCTCCGAGCACTCCCACCACTCACAGGCAGAAGAGGACGGTCCAGGAGCTTACAATTTTATGTCTCCCTTAACTGTTTGAGAAGCCTGCTTTGAAAATGCACACTTGCCAGTGAAGTACTATTTTTTTTACCTTTTTAAAGATTTAAACCTTCTTAAGTCCCCCTGATTATATCAATTATGCTTAAAAATTAACATAGTTTTTGGTATTAATCTTTCCATCGGGATATTGCCATGGTATCTGCAGGAAGACTGATATCCCAAAATAACTCTTCAAGTTCAGTGAAGGTAGGACAGCGGGAGAGAGAATGATGTGTTCCCGCAAAGATACTCTCACCTCTGGATCCCTTTGGTTTTTCCCTACCACCTGTTGCTCTCACTGTAATGATTGTGCTTCAAAGACTGAGCAGAGGAAAGGCTCTACCACTGATCTGTTTTCTCCCCCCATGAACCCACTGACCAAAGCATAGCTCCTCAACCAGGTAAACACCAGAAAGATGGAAGCCCTAATCCTACCTTAGGAGAATCGTTGTTCCATGTTTAGAAGAACTCTCTCCCCTCTACCTGCATTTACTTCCATCAGGCACGTTTCTACACGCCCTGTCTCTGTACAGGGCAAGGCTTAGGGAAGGGGGTTCAGTAGAACTGTTCGTAGATGTGCTGGCCTCAGAGGACTGAGAGCATCTTCTTTAGCTATACACCCTGAAAGTTCACCACTCAGAAAACTCAGCTGCCTCAGAGTGCCAAAAAGGTCAAAACCACATACTTAGAGCTTCATTAATTTTACAGAGTTCTTCTAGAAAGGACCAAACCTTTAAAAAAAAAAAATGTACTCCACTACTAAATGTTGTTATTCTCTTGGTCTACTGTAAACAGTTGACTTAATTTATGAATTCAGTCTTTGTTTACAAAAGTATAAACATGGTATATTCAACAATAAGATAGTATACAGCAGTAAAAATAAACGAACTCCCATATATACGTATATAGCTCCTAAACTTATTATATTGAGTGATAAAAGTAGATTTAAAAGGATTATGTAGAGTGTGTGCCTTTTAATAACATTAAAAGCAACTAAAATTAAACAATGTACTTTTTAAAGCATACTCTACATGCTTAGGACTTTTGCATGCACGGTCACACACCACCCTCCCCAAGAGAATGATCATTCAGGGTAATTGTTACCTCAGGTTGGAGAAACAGGATACAAGACAGTGAGTTCACTTAAATTGTCAGGGAGGTTCTACTTTTTGTAATATATGCCTGTTTACTATATTATTAACATTAAACCCACAACAAATAACTAAATAGAAGAGAACTGTTTGCGTCTTTTTTTTCTTTTTTTTTTTTTTTTTCTCCAGTGGAGGGAGGTAATTATGTTTGTTTATTTTTAGAGGAAGTACTGGGGATTGAACGCAGGACCTTGTGTGTGCTAAGCATGCACTCTACCACTGAGCTATACCCTCGCCAACCGTTTGTGTCTTGAAGCACACATTGCAATTAATGTAGGTCCTAGGAAAATAAATATCTTTCAAAAGAAATACAAAACTTAGCAACAGAACTTGTAATTTGTTTTCTCCCCCATCTTGCTCTCCATCAAGAGTCAATTGAAACACTAAATACATTTCTGCTTCTTCCAATTCCAAGATTCTCTGGCTTTTTACAAATGCCCGCAGTCACACAACTGTAGGAGAATCTTTTGATATGCACATTTATTGTAATATAGAATATAAATGCATTTTGATTCTGCTTCTTGAACTTAACAAAGCTTGTATTGTTAAAATTGCACACACACCCAGGGAGCGAGGGATCATTGTTTTGAATCAACAAACTGAGATGATTTTAGACAAGGAAATACAAGGAGAGGCCACTGTGAGCAATGGATGATGGCTGGGTGGTGTTGGCTGAAGAGAACAAAAGAAAGATGTTAAGGTGGTACATTAAGGAAGGGCCAAAGCAAGGACAGCTGATTTTATTTAGTTTTTCCCTTTTTCACATTCAGGTATCTTATGTGTAAATGACTGAGTGATTGTTGGAAACTCTGCCCTCAGGGACAGAAAAATAGACGTCCAGGCCTCACCAAGACATTTCACTGGTCTTCAGATCGTTCTGAGTAATTTCCTCTCATTGCAGAAGGGTTAGATAGGGTGAACAGTGTCCTTTCTCTGATTTCATTAATGTTCTTAATGAAAAGAAAAAAGCTCATGTCTGAAATCAGACTGTAACCCGTTTCAAACACCCATGACTGACACCACAAGGGAGACCTAACATTACAAAGTCTTGATTGCCTGGGTTACAGCCAAACCTCAGGGGATTGCTACAAACCTCAGGGGAGTGATCCACACCTTTTGGTGGCAATGAAATAATTCTTATAAAATTTGGAGATCATTTTAATGTACCAGTCTCCTGGCCTCCTCTGGTTTGCTGAAGGATTTGTGAGTCTGCGAAATATGTTCACTCCAAGTCCTTATCGAGTCTGAATGGCCAGGCTCTCTGTCAGACACCTGCTGTGCTTTTAAACCAGGGAAGATGTGGAAGCGGGTCAATTTAAGTGTCTCCAGGTCCTATGTCGTCAGGTGTAGACAGGTAAAGGAAAGGCTCAGGACGTAAGGTTTGGACAGTCTAACTGCACATTTTATCTTGACGATTTTAGAGACAGTAAACAGAGGCCAGCCGAGCCAGCGATGCCTGGCCGTCTCAGACTTCCACCTTCGTCACCACTTACAGTTTAGGGGGAAGAGCACACTCGGGCCTCCCGTTGCTGCCTTTCAGGATTTTATTAGTGTGTGAGGCTCCCCAGACAGGGGGTTTCAAGTGACAGCTGATTCTGTCGCACCCCTTCTCCAGGGCATCAATACCCACTATTCTCTAGAGGATGAATGAAAGTAAGCGCCCTGCAGCCACTGCTTATGAATTGTAAATGTGTGACAATTACGGCCCTTGAGGTACAAAACACATTTTTAATAGTGATTCGTGGGGCCCATTTTTATGGGGAACAAACTCAAAACTGCCAGATTCGGCTACCCTGCTCACATCCTCTGTGTCTTTGTGCATTCGGCTTTCTTCATCAGAGAAATAAACTTACATAATTTTAAATTAGATGTAGAGGGGAAGGAGGTAGGCAAGGTGGGAAGGTTTGGGAGAAAAACTATAAAATAGAAATGCCAGGAGTGGATTCACATTAACACATTCTTAATGAACAATAAAATGCTTCTGTAGCGGATTCCAAGGGATGCACAGCATGGTCCGGAAGAGAAGCGCTGTGCATCTGTAATTCCTCTTGAGAAACGGTACAGTTTAGAGATAATTATTTTCTGCTGCTTAGGTCCCCTTGTCTGCTGGTCTGTCTTCTTTTATTTTCCTGTTTGGAGTTAGTAACAGTGAACTGATGTTGAGATGTTCCCCAGGAAAAATGATTTCAGGGCTTGAGTGTTACTGCATCTTTTACGAAAAGAACATGAGGAAAATCTTATTGTGTGACAAACTGTAAGATATTTTCCCTATGAAGGGAGTAGTCTGTATGTAAAAACACACAAAAAAGCATAAAATAGAAGTACATTCCTTCAGGACACCCCTCAAGTGTTTTCTTTTTTCCATCCACAATTAAGTATATGAGTGTACATATATATATGTCTTTATATATAATTTATATAATTCTATTTACTACACTTATGGATACTTAATGTATCTACATATTTTTATATATATGAGGTCATATTTATGTGGATAACTTAATGTCATTGGTATTTACTCAGTAGACAGCCAATGTTCCAGATACTCTGCTAGGTTTGGGGATACGGTAACAAAATAGAATTGTTCTTCACCTCACGGAACTTACAGTCTAATTGGGTTATGAGAAAATTATTAATGGAGTAATGACGCATACTGCTGTATCATTAATGATGGTGCTTTGAAGGAGAGATACATGTTATTCTGGAGGGCGTCTAGCATAGCGGGGCGTGGACTGGCCTGCTCTCCAACTGTCGCAATAACAAAACCTCCTCATTTGGGACCTTCAACCTCCGTCTGGATCTCTGAATCTGTTGGCGGGTCAGCCTAGTGTCTCGGAGGGGCTGAGACACAGGATCAAACCTGATTTTCACCTCATTTATCTTCAGGTGCTCTTCAGACAATCCTATAACAGGGAAGAAAACTGAGGCACAGAACATAATTGCAGGTTGTCTCCGAGCTGCTGTGGCTGGTGTCCCCCAGCCCAGGGCAGGACTTTTGCTACCATTCTCATCTTTCGTCCTCCTGATGGTTAATTTCGTGTGCCAGCTTGGCTAAGCTCTGGTGATCACTTTTTCGGTCAAACACTAATCTGTATGTTCCTGCAATGGTACCTTCTGAGTCGATTGAACATTTACCATCATTTGACTTTAAGCAAAGCACGTGACACACCATAACGCGAGTGGGCCTCATACCATCAGCCTCAGGTCTTAACAGCACAGACTAGGGTTTCCAGAAAAGAAAGCAGTCTCCCTTAAGTCTGTAACATAGAAATCCTGCCTGAGTTTCCAGCCTGTTGGCCTGCCCCGTGGATTTCAGACTCAAGACGGCAACAGGAACTCTTACTTGAATTTCCAGCTTGCCAGTCTGCTCTAGAGATTGCAGACTTGCCAGGCCCCACAGTTCTGTGAGCCAATTCATCAAAATAAATTCTACTCTGTCTCTATGTATAGGCATATCCCACTGGTTCAGCTTCTCTGAAGAACCCCATCTGATAGACTGGTCGACTCCCGTGAAATAGATTAAATAGAAGTTCTAGCCTCAGCTGGTTTTATGGGGACGGAATTACACCCGAGGAAAGAGAGTGTGAACTTTGCTTTTTGCAGCTGTTGGTCACTGGGAAGGGTTAGTAAGGCCCTGCCAACTCCCTGTAAACTGCTGCTGGTACAAGTTGTTGGAAGCAAAGCATACAGACGCTGCAAAATAGGAAGCTGGCTCTACAGGAATGTGAGTAAAGCGTGGGCAGTGGGGATGGTCATGATACATGTCTCCTCTGACCGGTATGAGAATGAAACCAATACAGGTAAGGGGGTTAGTGCAGAGAAAGCCACGTAATTGAAAGCTGCCTCTGCTTTTTATTCTTTGGCTGGACTGTAAGTTCCATGAGGTCATGGACTTTGTGTTCCTCACCATTTTTTGCCCAGATCCTAGCATAGTTCCTGACTCATAGCAGGCATTTCAGTTAGATTTCAGTGAATGAACAGGAAATGGTAAGTAATACACCACCTGAATTTTCCATTTGCTTTTTTGTCTTGTCTAACGTTGTAGCTGTTTTTTTTTTTTTTTCTTTAAACATAAAATTCTCAAGGGCAAAGAGTTAATGTTGGTTGTAAGTTACGTACAGCTGGCACTTAATGTTAAGTAATAATATTTGAGTCAATTATGTGTATATATTGTTCTTCAGGGAGGTACCCATTGTTGATTAGCCTTTAGGGAAGTATCTTAAGTGTCAGAGAAAATAGAAGACATATGGGGTACAAATATTTGCTGAGCTGTTCAGTGAACTTCATTGCTGAAATGTTGCTAAGCTCTAAAATCCTATTCAGAATCCTTTATCAGGCTGTGTATTCTTGTCTAATCCACAAAGGTTGTGCTACATACCATCATTTATGTCTTCTGATTGCTCTAATTATAGCCAATTATATAGCCTCTACCTGAAATGTGTTCCTCTTTTGACAAACTAAGGCCACATCCTAGAAAAGGGGCTGCCTGCATGTCCATTCATTTGTTCACTTATTCAAGGGGAATCTATATTCCCATTGTGCTGGCCATCATTATATATTCGGGGAATAAAAAAAATGAATGCAAATCTCTCCCCTCAAGTAATTAAAAAACTAGGAGAGGGGCATATATATATATTTTTTAATTTTTGCTTATGTGGCATATGGTAAATAACAATGCATTTGGTGAATGAATCTTAAATGTACAACTTGAATTTTTTACTTATGCATGCATACATGCATTCAGGTAATCACCATATAGTAATGTAAATGTAAATATAAAATATATATGTGTGTGTGTGTGTGTGTGTGTGTGTGTGTCTGTATGTAATTCCAGAAGACCCCTTCATGTGCCTTTTATGTCAGTAATTCCCCATCGAGAGAGAACAATTACTCTGACTTCTAGCACGCTGGATTAGATTTACTTGCAAAGAGACATTGAAACAGATCACTTTTATACTATTTGTATAAGAGAGAATGTTCACATGTTTAAATGATTTGGGAAGTACAGGGTTAAACATAGTAGATTTCTTTCATGAAGAACTTAAGAATGTCTTTAATGTGTGCACGAAGACTATTGGGAGGAGGGAATATATTTGATTTTACATTTATATTGGGCTTAAAAATGTTTTAAAAATTTTAGTACATCTTGTAATACGGATAATGTTCTAGAGTGTGCAGTTTGGGAAATGTTAGAAGGCGGAATCGTTAAAAAATGTCTATCAGAAAGTCGACCTCTGCCATCAAATTCCTAAACCGAGCAGGTTAGGCTGTATCTGCACCATCCTAAAATGCATGGCTATTGCCATAACTTGAATCAGGTTATCTCTTAACCCACAGGTTTCCATCTTGAGACCTGAATTCCCAGAAATCTTCAAAAGGAGTTAGCAACTGAGGGTGCTTAGTGATAAAAGATGGGGAACCCCAGACCAGTGGAAGCATTTGGGGATATGTGAATAACATTTGCCTTCAGATCTGAAATCCTGCTCTCCAAAGTAAGATGTAGAGAGAAGACAGGGCTCTGTGAACGAGGAGCCCTCTCGTCGCATAACGAGAAAGGCTCGGATGCTCATTCTGGAACGAGCCTGAGTGAGGGCTTAGCGGCTCTGAGATGGCAGCCGTGCTAGCATTCCACGCAGCCAGGGGGGACTTGCAGGACGGTTTTCCGCTCACTGGTTGGCTTCGCAGCCACAGCTCTGGGTTTGGGTTCAAGAGCGAACTGTGTTTGAGTCTGGCCAGATGTACTGACTAAAACAAATGATGCACTCTCCACATGGAAAACAATGATACCTGCAAAGGCTCTTCCTCCTGCAGACCCCTTAGAAAGCGATATACATTAAGATTTTTAAGAAAGAGTATCCATACTGTACCTGGTTCACTTTCATTTTTTCTGTTCTTAACTGAGCATTTCCCTCCTGGTGTTCAGAGATAATAGATACCCAGAAGGAGGGAGAGGACACGTATACATCCTTCCAGTTTTGAGATGTAAAATGTTCAGTTTCTTATACCATGATCATTGCAATAATCCAGGAAAAAAAGCGTATGTCCCAGTCTTGCTTTCCTATACTTCTTAGCATGTGAGGACTGAAATACAGGAGAAAGTAAACTCCTGTCAATAGTACACAAAGTATCGATTCTGCTGTGCATTTAAGGCAACAGTAAATTTTCAATGTATGGCCATAGTTTAGAAATAAAATTTGGAAAACTTTTGCTATACTTAAAAAAAAAAACTATTTTGTACTGTTTTTATTCTTCTGCCTACAAAATTTATAGCATCAGTTTGTTTCCAACAATAAAACTCCAGAATCATACTGTTTCTAAGAATCTTATCTTTATGGCAAAGGAAAATCTTCCTGCCACCAATTTTTAATTGATATCAAGCTGAAAATAAAAGCACCTCAAAATTAGGGGACTAAGACTAATTGCATTTATTTTAAATAGTTCTCTTTTAAATTAAATGAGTTTTTGAAAGTCTCCTATCAGCTTAATATTTCTATGGCCATTTGCTAGTAATCAACTTCATCTGTAATGATTGTTTTACTTTCATTTTTAGTGCCTAATAGGATAAAAGTGCACTCACATCCCTTAATTCATGCGCCTCCATAACAGAGCCATGTGAGCAGTAGGTACCAGTAGACACCTTTTACAGGAAAAGAAATCAAAACTCAGAAAAGATGCTCCATTCAATGTCATCCAGTACCTGGAATTCTAACCTGATATCATGAAGAAACTGTACATAGAATCTAATAATTTAGAGGAATAATTAATTGTGTTTATTTTAATACTAGAAGGGAGTCCACGTATCATCTGGGCTGATCGGATGTAAAGAGGGAAGCTCAGAGACTCCCTGTCATCTCCTCTGTGTCACCTGCCCCCATTCCCACCACCTTAAGACCCTAGAGGAGGAATGAACCCTCTAGGTCCAGATTTTTGACATTTGTCTTCTGAGCTCTTCTTATTCTCTTAAGAGAATATACCGCCTTAACTTTTGAAAGTTTCTTTACTTTTTTCTTATTTACCGATAATTTTAATACCCTAGAGTCTTAACAGTAGTTAGAACAGTAGAGAATGACACTGGCCAGCAAATCCAATCCGACCTCCTGATGTTAAGGATAAGAGGATAAAACCCAGTGCAGTTATGTAAGTTGCCCAGTACAACCCAGCCATATCCTAAGATACATGGCAGATTCTCTCTGTGATGATGTTAGTTGCCTGATTCATTTGCAAATCTGAACTCAACATTTACGATGGGCAATTAAAGCCGCTCTCTTGCCAGGTTCCCCATTGTTCTCGAATGATCACTACTTAATACTGTTTGTGGTAGGTATTCCCAGAACCAGAAGAGAAATAAACATTAGGGGATGATAACAATTGAGATTTATTATTGTAACAGATCCCGAAACCATTGACTATGACTGAGAACACAAGATAGAGCCATGGTTTCGTTACATTTACCACTGTCGTCTTGGAAGAGGCAGAATAAGAAAATGGATTTCGTCATGAACACCAACGCTGTAATAAATAGTCCCACGTCTAACATGTTGAACATTTTTATGTGCCATGTAATAGAGGCCAAATAGAATCTGTGAAAATGTGCAATTTCATGTATGTAGTTACACACACGTACATCCAGTATGTGTGTGGCGTTTCACTCCTATCTGTATACAATAGCATGGTTCAAAAGTACTTTTTCTGCTAAAACTACTGAAGCTTGATTCCCAACACCTTGCTATCTTATCTTCCTCCCCTTCAATCTCTGAGTTAATAGGATTTCTGTAAACCAGCACGACAGTAGGTTTGGCAGCTCAGCAGATTAGCGTGTGGGCGTTCATCCTTGGAACCTGGTTCAAATTCAGTCTTGACCAAGATGTCTGGTAATCCTCTATGGACCGATTGCACTCAAAAGGGCATGAAGCCTCGTTTATCTTTAAACTCTTTTGGAGCTGTTTTTGCACCCTTCTTAAAACTGGAGGTTTTATTCATGCACCTGAGGAAAAAAAGGATAAAATACAGTCATTTGCTTCTTGGTCATGGGCTCAGTTTTCTTTTCCTGAAAAAACTTAGTAAGATGTCTCAAGAAAAGAAAAAAAAAAAGAGACATCTTTCTCCCTAATCACTACTGTACTAGAAATATCAAAAAGGAAAGCAATATTATTTTTGCGTGTCTTTACAACCGCTTTACAATTCCTTTATCCCAAGGGTCTGATTGTGGTTTTCATTGTCTTCTCATACCATGTTCTAATAGTTTTATTGCACGTGGACACGTTAATTATAGAGTGATTTTATCATGCTACTCTTTTAATTAAAATCCTGTAATGCTGCTTCTTCCTTATCTGTTCTGTATCATATCCAGACATGCCTTCATTGCAAGTTGCTACCTAGCAAACTTTCCTACCTTCTTGTCTGTAGTCAACAACTTTCCAGTCCAGTAGGGCAATGTATCATCTCTATTTACCATAGTTCTTTCATCTCTGAGCATTTAATTCTGTTACCTCTCCCAACCCCACCCCTTGTCACCGGCTGGAATGCCTTCTGTCCTTTTAAAGTCTCACCTTTGCTTTATGGACTGCCTGACTTCACCTCCTCTGAGATGCTATGTTTCTGCCATGTCAGTCTACAAAATGCCGAACTTGTATAAGGTAGATCAGAAAAAGCACTAACTTAGGAGTTGGGTAACGAGCTTCTATTCACTTCTGTTTCAGTAATTATCTGTGTGATCTAGAACAAGACGTGGATGAGGATAATGGCAGTAATGGAATAAAAACAATTACAGTTATTTCCTGAGCACCTGCTAGAACCTAGGCCCTTGTGCTGGGTGATTTTTTTAAAAGATTTATTTCAACACGTCACCATGAATATATACCCCTCATATTCAACCCTAAAAATAGCTTCCATGTAAGAGTCACTAGCCCCTGGTATAGCTAAGGGCACAGAGGACTTTAAGCAATTTGCCAGGTAGTCATCTCATCCCAAATTCAACCCAGTTCTCTTTGATTGCTTGGCTTGATTTTTAATGGTCCCCCTGCTGATTCTGTCTTCTGAATCGTCCTGAGTTTCAATACGTATCCATTACAGGGACCTCAGCAGATGATCGTGAAGTCCTTCCAGCTTAAGAACTGCAAGGGTTTTACAAATTCTTGTTTACACTGTTTTTTCTTTGAATATTCCTTACAGGTTAGTCTCTCCTCTTTGACAGAATGTAACTATCTATCTACATGCATACATAGATACAGATAGAGATATAGTGCATATATATTTATAACACAATCAGTGCTGACTATTAAGATTTTTTTGGACAAGCAAGACAAAAATTTAAAAAATATACAACCCAGGGTGGGTACGGGGATAGCTCAGTGGTAGAGCACATGCTTAGTATGCATGAGGTCCTTCCTGGGTTCAGTGCCCGGTACCTCCATTAAAAAAAAAAAAAAAAAAAAAAGACTGTAGCCTTTTATTTGCACTAAAAGCAGGAATAAAACACTCCAGAATCCCCTCCATTGAAAGATTTACTTTACAAGGGTGTGAATGCTCCCAACTCTTTTGGAGAAAGTTTTATTTTAAGGAAGTAGGACACTGAATCGAGCAAAAATCCTATAAACTAAAACTTAAGAGATATTTGCATATTCTTAATGTCTTTGTTATGCACAATCCCAATACTATGAACTTTCAAACCTTTTAAAATTGGAAAGTATTGAGTGACATACAATTTTGAAAGACACTATTGTCTGTTATTACTAATTATAAGCAGATGTATTCAGAATGAATAATATCTAGAAAATGGTCATGACCTTTTATTCCGCAAAATGGTGGCGGAGCTGAAATGGCTAGCAAATTCTCCATTAGCAGTCAACGGAGTCTGCAAATCTACTCTCACAAATCTTTATGAAAATAAACACTGAAAGTTGAGGGGGAAAAAAATTAATGTCCAAATACATCTCTTTCCTCTCAATTCTTTTGTGCAGGTACCATGTGCTAATAAGCATCAAGTTGGAATGATTATTATATCCATTTCCATTCAAAAACTCAAATAATAAAATTTACCCTTCCTTATTGCTATTTATTTGATCCATTCATTCCTTGCCTCCTGGAAAGCAGTAGTTAAATTTTTAGAAATTGCCCAGTCACTTATGGTTACACGTTATTGGTGCCAAATCATACGTGAACAGTTGACTGATGTGTTGGAGTTGAGATCAGTGTATCAGACAGGACAACATTTGGCAGGTGATCAGTCCACCTAGAAAGAAAGAGTCTTTTATGTCCCCATCTTAGCCTCAAGAGAATTAGGCATTTCCCTGATTAAAACAATATTTCTCTGTTTATCAACATCATCATCATCATTATTTGTTTAATCAACAATTTAAATGAAACATAATGGAATAATAATCATTTTGGAATAACTTAGATTCAAATCTCGCCTTCACTGTTGACTGGACATTGGAACAACCCCTTCTTATCTGTTAGTCTCCATTTCCTTATTTTGAAATGTAAGCAGCAAAAACGTTCTTCTTACGGAATTTCTGTATGGATTAAATGGGAGCCTGCATGTGAGTTTATCAGAGTGCCTCACACATAATGCATATTTAATATATGTATATGTTCAATTAACAAATAGAAAATTAGGCATAGTTAATATGATCCCAATGGTGCAGTTGAGGAAAATGTCAATACTTTCAAGAAGAAAGTCAGGGGGGTGGAAATAAACCATGTAAGAGCATTTTTGTCTCATGCATTCTTCTTGAATGTGCTTCAGTAATCTATATTAAAAGATTTCGTCTGGGACTGAGTATCTTCTAGGATTAAGAGTATTTTATCCTATTTTTTCCTGTCCTATTCTATACAGTTCATGCATTTATCCACCCAAATTTTATGCTAAAAGGATTATAAGTTAATATAAAGATGCATCTAGACACAGTGGTTGAAACCACTCATGGCCTGGGGGCCTGGAATCTGGGATTAGGAGATATTCTAAATAACTTCCATCCAACAAATTTATCAGACTACACTAGTGAAACTTCGAACACCCTCATCCTGCAGTGATTGCTCTTGGCATACTTCATTTATTCATTCATTCTTTTCAGCACGCTTTGATTACCTTGTGTCTGGATCTCTGGTAAGTGAAACTTATATCATCGTAAATAAAAAATGCTCCTGACCTCTGTGGATCTGATAGTCTGGGGCAATGATTGGCAAACTCTAGCCCACAGGCCAAATCTGTCTAGCCCATTTCCTACTTTTTGTAAGTAGAGGTTTTTTTTGGACACAGATACACTAATTCATTTGCATATTGTCTGTGTGACGGCTTTCACACTGGAACAGGAGCGCTCAGTGGTTACCACGGAGACATTAAGCCCCCCAGACCTAAAATATTAATCATCTGTCCCGTTGCCATAAATATTTGCAGACCCTTGGTCTGGAGGAGAAAGCAGACATTTAATAAGAAAATGCATAAATATTTAATTTTAACAAAATTGTTGGCAGATGTTATTAGAGAAAATAACATGGCCGACGTCATTGGAATCGTAGGCTCGGCCTAGCGTTAAGGCGGCAGAGCTGAGAACCCCCGGTCTCAGTGGCCAAACACAGCAGAAGTTTACTTTTTGTCTATACAAGGCTAGCTGTGGTCCACACAGCCCCCAGAGACATCTGTCCCTGTGGTGTCTCAGTGATCTCCCCAGGTCCCCGGGCTCCACCACCTCAACCAGGTCACTGCTGAAAAGGAAGAGAGTCTGAAGAATCACGCTGGGGGTTTCTGCTGCCCGGCCTGGAGGTGATGCTGGTCACTTCTGCTTACCTGTCATTGGCCACAGCTAGTCACGTGGCCCTGCCTCGCTGCAGGAAGGCTGGGGAGTCTCTCCACAGGCCTCGGAAGGAATGGGAGCCCAGGCATATTGCTGCGCATTAATAGTATTTGCCATATCAGGGAAGTCTTCTCGAGAAAGTTCCATTTCTTCTGAAACCTGAATATAGAGAATGAGTCAGACAGGTACAGAGCAGGCAGTGCTATGCTTGGACCAAGGGAGCAGGATTTGAGAAGGTGAAAAAACAAATAAATAAAAGTGAGGTCTTGGTGTGTTCTAAGAACCCTAGCAACCACTGAGTTGTAGGAAAAGTGAACTAAGACGCTATCGGCAAGGAATTCAGGAAAGAGAGCAAGCAGGGTCTCGTACATTCTGTGTGAATTTGAACATTATTCTATGAGCAGTCAGTGAAAGGGTCTAAACACGGGTCGAACATCATCTCATTTATGTTATAAAAGAACCACGCTACCTTCTGAGCAGAGACTGGATTGGAGAATTTGCCCATGTTGTGCAAACCCAGATGAATGTTTTTTTCTTTATTGTGAATTTCTTTTGCTGAGCATCTCAGTTATAGGTCTTTTAAAAAAAAAAAAAAAACCCACAAAGTTACTTTGCCCCTGAAGGTCATAGAACAGTTATAAGAGTTAATTTAAAAATATTCTCTTAGATTGATATACACATACACCAAAAAATTACTTCCTTGAGAAATGCAACCTGATACATGCCACACATCCCCCAAACCCACCCCTCTTCATATAGCTCATTCACCAGCAGAGAGATGGAGATTAATGACGAAGAACCTTATCAGGCTCTCTTGTTTTCTCTGCTATGAATTGCAGCTTATGGAATCACTCGGTTCTGAAAGACAGCCCCTGTCTGTCCTCTCGTTTTCATTCCCCTTCTCTCTTACAAGTGCCAAACAGTTTTTTAATACGTTAAAGAGATGAATTTTTATGAAACAGAAAATGTCCCTTTTTGGTTGACTCTTAGGTATAAATTTTGTGAATACTAGGTAATAAATCACGGAGCACCGAATCATATATGTGATGTTATAAATTTAATTTCGATGTTTTCACGACTAGCTAAACAGCGTAACTCATCCACAGCGTAATCACACCTCTTATAACAATTCTTCTATACATATATCAGGTTAATTACAGTCTACGTATCTGACAAGAATTTTATGACAGCTGAAAACAGTTTTCATTTCTCTTTATAAGTAGGTGCTATCTTTTCTTCTTTGGGGCTCACTTTATCAGTTGTATGCAACATGAACTGTGGGGAAAGAATGCTCCAACATCCACAGTTCAAGTTGTTTGAGATTGCTAAGCTTCTCAATGCAGTTCTGCAGGTGCTTTTTCCCATCCAAAGTTAACCTGGAGTTTTCCACCACATACCATCTTCCAGATCCTTTCTAGAAGGAGCCACGTAAGAGCCAGCTTCTTTTATGACTGTTGACTCTAAAACAATCTGCCAGGAATGAGAAACAGTTTGCATCTTCTCTCTACTGGATAGAATCGTCTTAAATGCTCACGATTCTGACACTCAGTAAAACTGAAGGAGTAACCCTCCTTTGGAGGAACAGTGATTTTCAAAAAATACACGAAGTGCTTTGAGTTTATAAATATCTTTGTGTCAGAGGAGGACTATTGGACAAATTCACAAGAAATGACGCTCCCCTTCTGAATAAGATCTGAGAGAGGAAATGGAATGAACACAAATGCATATTTTAAAGATATAAGCTGTGGTTCTACTTGTTCTGTGACAATGTGAAAAATCACATATGTAAACAAGAAAGTAAAACATACACACTGTGTCTTTCCATGTAAATACTGTCACGTCAGTCATTTGTCAGTTGCCCCCCAATTATTGCTTTTCATGCTCTGTTTATGAGAATAGGGGTATTTTTATTTTACTAACATCAAAAAAAATTATATGGTGAATTAAAGCAAATGATACTGCAGAAATTGATGGAGTTACAAAGAACTTACAGAGTTAGAGCAGTTAATTTGGGGTGTTTAATATGTGTCAGGCACTGTGCTGAGCACTTTTTGGGTGTTCTCTCTTTGAATCTTTATGGAAACTGCGAGGTAGAGATTATAGTATTCCCATTTTACTGGATAACAAGCATTTGCTTGATGTTATAGGGGAAAATGCATGGCAGGTCAGAAATATAAATCTAATCATTTATTCAACCCAGTTGTTAACCAGTTTCATCTAACTTGCACTGTTCCTTTCAAAAACAAGAACTTTAGAGTGTTTTCCATTTTCCAAAAAGACATCACGTCTTGGCAGTAGTATGTCACAGGGATTATATAGACATGTAATATTTCAGTGATCATAAGCATAGACCAGTCCTTATGGTATATTGCAGGTCTCTGAGCCACTGGACTGCTTTTTATTTTGTTTTGGGGGTGGGGGTTAGTGAGGTAGAAAAATGTTTACATGACTGTTTACCAAAAAAAAAAAAAAAAAAGTGTGTCTGGATGATTATGAGTAGATAACAAAACACCAAGGGTGACTCATGACACAATTTAAAGCTATAATAATTCCCAAGCTGATTCTGTTTTATTTGAAAGAAGTTTTTAGTTTGGGTCAAGAAAGAATTACAAAAATGTTAGCCGTTTAAAATAAAACAAGAAACACTTTCTCTGAGTGCGGTGGCACAGTGGGGCGTACTTTGCCTTTGTTAAGTAATTTAAGCTTTGTAACCAACCATTATCCATTTTTATTAAAAAGATGAGACTTTAACAAGTTAATTAACTCATCAGGGTCACAGAGCTAGTAAACAGACAAAATTCAAGATTAAATCTTTCTGAGAAGGGAGAGTATATAGCTCAGGGGTAGAGCACATGCTTAGCATGTATAAGTTCCTGAGTTCAATCCCCAGTACCTCCACTTAAATAAATAAATTAATTAATTAAAAATAAATAAATATTAAAAAACTAAGGACCCCCCCCCCACAAATAAATTTATAAAATAAAAAGAAGAATCATCTTTCTGTCAGCTGAGGCAATACAGGTGTGTTTACCTTTGAAACACTGCTTTCCATCAGATACACTGTAAATAATATCATGTGAAAAAAACAGGTTTTTGTTTAAAAAATTCAGTTAGTGGGACTTAACAAACTGACATAGCTAAAAACCAGATGAAGTTTTTTTCTTGTATTAATTTAAAGTATGGTCTCCAGGGGAAGGAAGGGGCCAGTCAGGCTGTCCTTGACTCTGAAAGTTTGCATCAATCACACCCTTAGGGACACAGACTTGGAAAACAGCACTGACAAATGGCAAAAAGCGGTAGACACCACGTTGAGAGACCATCTCTCACGAGGAGCAGTGAGAAGAACGAAAGATGTTCGAGTTCGAGAGGGTTAAAAAAAAAAAAAAGTGTGGCAGTTGAGTGAGAGTTGTTTTTAAATTTTTGAAGGATTGCTTTGTATGAAAAAAAAATAAGTAATTTGGTGTGACTTCAAAAGACAGGACAAATGATAGTTGCTAATATAGAGCAGTCTTAAACTCAGTATGAAGAAAATTCACATGTAACTCTTAAGTGCAGGGGTTTTTTCATTGGGACTAGAGTTTCACAGCTTCAGATACTCATGACTCCTGTTTCTGTGACTTTCCAGTTTGTTTCCAGATTCTGGCCAGTTCGAACTGTTGCTCTCAGGCTTGACACCATATTTTATTTTTAAAAATATTTATCTAATCTTTTTTTTTTTTTTTGTATGTGTTTGGAGATGAGAGAGTTAGAAAAGGCTTTACATTGGACTGCTATTTCAAAGGAAAGTTCTGAAGCTTCTTCTGTGGAGTGTGACTCAATAATTTTGGAAAGATTGGAAAGCAACTTGGCAAATGTCCTATGACTAGAAATCTGGTCTTACGGTGCTTCCCCTGTTTTTAACCAGTAGGCCACACTGTGTTGAGTTTCTAAATAAACTGTGTTATCTTCTCCATGACCTGGACTATTCTTAGGTTGTTCACAAACATACCCACCGTGAGAACACAAAGCCTGAATGTTGTACTGTCCCGTGGTAACCTTCAAAAGAAGAGCTTCCCTAATCTCTTAGCTCTCCCTTTCACAGCCCCTGGCCCGGCTCTAGCAAGTTCTGTCTGGGGTCCAGCCCGACTCGCTCCTAGCTGTGGTCCCAACTTACTGCCTCTGCCCTTTCATATTGCAGTTAAATAGAATTCGGTCTAAAACACCGTTCTGTCCTTTAGTCCAGGTCTTGTGTTTGTCCTTCCAGTTGGGTCCTTGTTTCCGTGGAGACTGCAAATTGGGACTGTTTGCAGGTGGTTTATGTGCATTAGGGGGTTTATTAAAAATTAGCCAAATGAAAGTCTAGCAAATTAATATATGTTATTGCTTATTAGTGTTATATATTACATATGTGTTTTAATGTATATACAATACATATATGTAATATATATGAAATAGGTGGACGGGATAGCTCAGTGGTAGAGTGCATGCTTTGCATGCACAAGGTCCTGGGTTCAATCCTCAGTACCTCCATAAAAAATTAAGAAGATATATAAAATCCATAGCAGAACAATGGGCATATATAGCTTAAACCTGACCATGTAAGTGTGTGAAACCCAGTTGCTTACTCACGTGTGAGAGGGTTCTTTGTGTGCACTTTGTCTTTTACAAGTTGATTTCTACAGTGCCAACTTAATCCCTATTCATTCTCTCTCTTCTAAGGGAGACTTACACATTTTCTAGTTCAAAGTCCCGTCGTTCCTCTGTAGTTCGTAGCTTGCTAGTTTTGGCGGTTATTTCTAATAATTTTTTACTCCAAATGAAAGCTGTTAAATTAGTGCCATACAGTTCAACTTTGGGAGGTTTATTAATATCTTCTCTCCTTCAATTCTCTGGTAGACGAGGGCAAAGACTAGGAGTCCTGCAGTCTTTTAGTTGCCATGTGATTAACAGTGTGGCATCTGGAAGTTGGCATCTGGCAGGTATATGATAATCCCCTACCTGTAAAAGATAAATGAAGTATTCCTTGGGCTATATATTTTGTTCATTTTTTTTTTAAGGAAAAAAATAAAAGGCTCTGGTTAAATTCTGATCCAGATGAGTTTAGTGACGTTCTGTGTGCATTCAGTCCGTTTATCCATTTGGATTTAAGCAAATATTTATCAAGAGGCTTTACTATATGTTAGGCCCTCTTGTAAGGGACATGGATTTGGATACGGCAGCCAACAAAACAAATACTCCTGCTTTCATAACATTTCTCTTTGGTAGGGGGCGGGAGGAGGATAAAAAGTAAAGAGAATACAAAGTAAAATGTATGCTGCCATGGAGGAACGGAGGGAAAGAGGAAGGGTTTAATTTTTAAATATGGCAGCCAGGGAGGCCACACTGAGAAAAAGTGCTTTTGAGTACATTCCTACATAGCTGAGGGAGCCAGCCCTGCCCATATGCAGAGAAAGAGTGTTCCAAGAGCAGGGGGCTTACTGACAAGGCCCTGAAGTGGGCGATTACATGAGCTGTTCAAAGCGCAGCAAAGAGGCTGTTTATAATGGCCCATCTCTCCTCAAAACCAACCAACGGCTTCCCATCTCACACAGAATAAAGACTGAAGTGTCTGCAGTGGCTTATAAGGCCGTGCAAAATTTGAGTTATACTCAGGCTGATGTGTTGAGAGTAGACAAGTGGAAACGGTGAAAAATGGGTAAGTATTTAGAGGGCCATTGTAGTAACCAGAGGACCAGTAATGGCCGACTGGACCAGAGTGGGCACAGCGGAAGTTGCAGTAAGTGTTCCAATTGTGTATGTGTTCTGAAGACAGCAGCAGCGGAACTTGGTGATGAATCTCATGCGGGGTGTTGAGAGAAGCCACGCAAGACTCGAGTTTTTGTTTGAGTAAATGAAAAAATTTTAAAAAATCTTGGCACCTACAGTTCAACTCCAAAGTAGGAAATCATGATGAAGAAGAGAAAAAAGGAACCACCTGCTAATGGCTTTTCAGTCATTAGATACTTGCACCATGGTGCGTTATCTTAGGTGAGGAGAGCAGAGAAGGGGGGTCTGGGAAACACCTGTACTGTGACTTTATTCCTGAAACCACCTTGCCTGCCAGATCCATTCCAGCTGTTTTCTCAACAACTTACTTGAAAACTTTCCTTTTTTAACAACAGGGGCTGTAGACTTTGGAGTCAGAAAAACCCACATACGTAGCAGAGCTGTGCCACTCATCGGTCAGGTTACTTTTCTGATCTTCAGAAAGGTGTAGTTATTTCCTGCATTAAATTAAGTAATAAATCACATGCATAAATAAATTGATTGCTAGCACACAGTAGTTGCTTAATAAATGGAAGCTGTTCTCATTGTTGAGCAGCTTATTATTATTATAACTGTTATAAACCTTGTCATTCGGCTGCAAGACTCCTTGTTGCTTATCTGTCAAGCCCTTTTAGAGAATCCTGGAATAGCACAATCTGCTGAGTTCATATAATTAACATGTGGCTGGTGATGAATTCATCAGCTTATTTGTTTTTTAAATGAGTAGAAAACTAGAAGAAACAGGTAAAGTACAATGCAATTTTCCTGGCCTTATGGGAGAAATCTCATGCAATTGGGAAGAACCTTGTTTAACATGAAGGCCTGATAGTACACCTGAGCCATAGACAGTACATCCCTCTTTCTGCGCTGATTATATAAATCAGTAGACGCTTCAGAGCGTGCATCTTATCAACCACATCCAGACAAACTATACTATCATTAAATAATTCTATGAATGCAATTGCCTGTAGTAAAATTCTATCTTCTCTTTCTCCTCTTCAGTTGAAGACTTTGTCTCCTACTAGGGACTGGAGCGTTTCCTTTTCAGCCCCGGAAGGCTAACTCCAAGGCTTGGAAAAATGGCCTGATAAAGTCTTCTGATGCAAGTCTATAGTTAAGCAATATTCGTAATAAAATATGTAGATTTAAATATTAATACCATTATTAATATTCATATAGATTCATAATCACTTTTTCTTAGCCCCAAAGTATTTTATATGTGTCCTTGGTTCCAGGAAAAGAGAATGCATTTTATTAATTCTTTCAGTATTCATCCATTCAACCTTTTTATATTCATCTCCTGCACTGGGCTGGGTGTGAATTATAAGGCAGCAAACAAAAAATAAGTTTCCTGCCTTCAAGAAGAATGCTCTCGAGAGCCATGCTTTCTAAACTGAAGTTGAAAGGACGTTGTTTTGGAAAATGAAAATGAGCTGCTGAGGAAATAGACTGGACTGTTGAAACATTAGCAGTATTTCCTTGCTGTAAGACTTTTCAGAAGCTTTCTAAGCTACAGAATATTTTGCCTTTCCAAAGGATTGCTTAGCATAAAGCATTTTTAAGCTTATTTAATCAAGAAACATTTATTCAATTAAGAGCCTTAGGGTATTATTTGTCACTGAGAAATGCTAGTCTGATGTTTTTCAAGCACATACCCAGTAATTTACAACTTCCTATCACGCTGACAATCATTTAGTCAATGAACAAGTTAATGTAATGAAATTTTTAGAATTACAGTGTTGGTACTTGAAGGTCACTTGAAGATCATTTAATCACTATGCCTTTCTTCCAACATTTGCCTTGATTCGATACGCGCAAGTGGCGAGCCAGTTCAATAAGCTAAGTCTTCATGGTTGACTCCAGTCCAAATCGGTCTGCTGGTCCTACACGTGGTCATTGGATCTGAAGCGATGCTGTAGTGGGTGTTATGGCGTCCACCAGAGTCTTCTGAGATTAGAGATAGGCATGTGATTGCAGCCACTTATGAAAGTAAGGGCTGTGCCTTTGTTTTCTTTGTATGCAATGCTGAATGGCTTACGAGGCTCCAAGAACTGAGCATATGGAGGTCCATGCTCCGTACACATTCAGACAACACCCATTTCCTGTGCTCATCTGAAGAGCAAGGCGCTGCCCTAAGCGCTGGAGTGATAGTAAGGAACAGAACAGACAAAGCAAGGAGCTTACATTACACTAGTGGAGTCAGACAATAAGCAAATTGGTAAATAAGTATACACTATACTGGAAGACAATGATAAAGAAAAATAAAGCAGGTTAAAAAGGTTACGAATGATTAGAGTGGTTTAGGATGGTTTCTCTAGGAGTAAGAATATTTCATTGGAGGAAACCGTGAGGATATGGAGGCCAGGAGATGAGAGACTGCATGTTGTGCTCAAAGAGCTGCAAAGAATTAAGTCTAAAGAAAGGGGTTAAGGAGAAGATGACCAAAAAAAAAATAAAATAAAATCAGGAAAATATTGTTAGGGATTATTTGTTAGATTCAGTTGGAAAACAATGAAGAATTACGCATAATTCAGATGCATAATAAATTTAAAATGACCTCTTTAGTGTTTTGTTTTTTGAAGGTTTTAAAAAATCATTTTTAATGTGCTTGTCATCCATTGGACAAGTTGGCTGTAGGTAGCTTCCTCTGACGCAGTGTCGGTTGCAGAGTTGAACAACCAGGTAAAATGGAAGCATTTAAAATTCTTTTGAGATGACGTCATATGAAAGTAACCATTATAAATAAACAATTTGCTGGCATTTAGGACGTTCACAACCACCACCTCTGTCTAGTTCCAAGATGTTTTCATTACCTAAAAGGAAGCCCCGTATCCACGAAGAAGTTTCTATCCCCCCAACCCTTGAAACCCACCCATCTGCTTTCTATCTCAACCAATTTTTTTTTAAAGCTCTCATGACATATAATTGACTAATAAAATTATAAGATATCCAAAGTGCACAACCTGATGATTTGATATACAGGCATACCACAGAGAGAGCGCGGGTTCAGTTCCAGACCACGGCAATACAGCAAATGTGGCAATGAAGTGAGTCACACACGTGATTTTTTTGGTGTCCCAGTGCATGTGAAAGTTATGTTTACACCATACTATAGCATGAGATCTAAGAAAAATGTACATATCTTAATTTAAAATACTTCATTGCTCAAAAGTGCTAATCATTATTTGAGACTTTAGTGGGTTGTCATCTTTTTTCTGGTGTATGGTCTTGCTTCCAGGTTGATGGCCACCCACTGATAAGGGTGGTAGTTGCCAATTTCTTAAATAAGACAGCAGTGGAGTTTGCCACTTTGCTTGACTCCTCTTTTCACAAAAAAAATTGCCCTGTAGCATGCAGTGCTGTCTGATGGCATTCTACCCACAGAACTTCTTTCAGAGTTGGAGTCAGTCCCTGCAAACCGTACGAGGACTTTATCAACCAAGTTGATGTAATATTCTAAATCCTTTGTTGTCGTTTCAACAATCTTCACTGCCTTTTCACCAGGAATAGATTCCAGCTCAAGAAATCTCTTTCCTCATCCATAAGAAGCCACTCCCCATCTATTAAAGTTTTATCTCAAGCTTACAGCATATCAGTCACATCTTCAGGCCCCACTTATAATTCTAGTTCTCTTGCTGTTTCTTCCACATCTGCGGTTACTTCCTCCACTGTAATTTTGAACCCCTAAAAGTTTTCCGTGAAAGTCGAAATCTGACACTTCCAAACTCCTCTTAAGGTTGACATTTTGGCTTTTCCCATGAATCAAAAATGTTTTTCATGGAATCTAGAAAGGTGAATCCTTTCCAGAAAGTTTCAGCTGACTTTGCCCAGATCCATCAGAGGAATCACTATGGCAAACATAGTCTTAACAAAATGTGCTTTTTAAACAATAAATGGGAAGCCAGAATTAGTCCTTGATCCATGGGCTGCAGGATGGATGTTGTGTTAACAGGCACGAAAACAACAGTAGTTTCATTGTCCATCTCCATCAGAGCTCTTGGGTGACCAGGTGCATTATCAGTGAGCAGTAATATTTTGAAAAGAATATTTTTAATCTTTTTTTTTTTTTTTGAGCAGTAATTCTCAACAGTGGCCTTAAAATATTCAGTAAACCAAGTTGTAAACAGAGGTACTGACATTCGGGCTTTGTTATTCCATTTATAAGGCACAGGCAGAGTAGATTTAGCACAACTTTTAAGGGCCCTAGGATTTTTGGAATGGCCAATGAGCGTTAGCATCAACTTAGAATCACCATTACTTTCTAACAAGATGGTCAGCCTGTCCTTTGAAGAAAGGCATTAATTTCTCCTCTCTAGCTATGAATGTCCTAAATGACGTCTTCTTTCAATATATGGTTATTTTGTCTACATTGAGGTAGTGTAGACACCTTCATGAATTTTCTTATCTAGATCTTCTGGATAACTTGCTGCAGCTTCTGGACTGGCTGCTTCCCCTTCACTTTTATGTTACGGAGAGGGCATCTTTCCTTAAACGTCATGAAACAACATCTGCTAACGTCAAACTTCTCTTCTGCAGCTTCCTCATCTCTCTCAGCGTTTATTAACGTGAAGAAAGTCAGGGCCTTGCTCTGGATTGGGCTTTGGCTTAAGGGAATGTTGTGGCTGGTTAGATCTTCTACCCAGAGCACTGAATCTTCTCTCCATCAGCAATGAGTCTGCTTTGCTTTGGTATAATTTGTGTGGTCACTGGAGTAGCACTTTAAATTTTCTTCAAGAACTTTCTCATTGCAGTCACAGCTTGTCTAATGGTTTGGCACAAGAGGCCTGACTTTGGGCCTATCTCTCAGCTTTCAACGTGCCTTCCGCACTAAACCTAATCATTTCTAACTTTTGATTTAAACGGAGAGAGATGAGAATCTTCCTTTCATTAAAGACTTAGAAATCTTTGTAGGGTTATTAACTGGGCTCATTTCAGCATCATCATATCTTAGAGAACAGGGAGGCCCAAGGAGAGGAAGAGAGATTGAGGAACGGTGGGCTCAGGGGAACAGTGAGAATACATATAACATTTATTGATTAAGTTCACTGTCTTATAGGACTGTGGTTCATGGCACTCCAAAACAATTACAATAGTGACATCAGAGATCACTGCTCATAGATCACCATAACAAGTATAAAAATAGTGGGAAAGTTTGAAATATTGTGAGAATTACCAAAATGTGACACAGTAATAAACTGAGCAACTATTAGAAAAACATGGCACCAATAGCCTTGCTCAAGGTAGACTTGCCAAGACCTTCTGTTTGTGAAAAATACAGTATCTGTGAAGCACAATAAAGCCAAGTACAATAAAACGAGATACGCCTGTCTGCGTACGTTGTGAAAGGATTCTCCCTTACTGGTTTTTAATTATAAAATTCTAGGTGACTCCTCTGAGGTCTATTCTGCTCTTTTCTGTTCTGTTCTAACCTTTCCTGGGCTCCTACTTTGCAGAAGCTCTAAGTACGTAATTTGTTTCTCCTCCAAATGCCTGGCAAAAGTAACTTCTCAATATAGTTTGCTTAAATTTTGGCTAATGTGTAGCCCTCTCAAGACACCCCTTAATTTTATGGAGAAGGACTTGAGGAAATTAATTATTAAATAATGTGCTCTAGATTACATAACTGGTTATCACAAATCTAGGACTGATAACTTTGGTCTCACAGTACCTCTCAGTTTTTGTGGTTTATGTAGAAACTTTAGGCAGTGGGTTTGGGAAAGGTTTGTGCTCTCTTGATGTCATCTTATAACACCTCATGTGGCATCTTTCCATGCATCCTGAAAGTTTTTGATGAATATGTTGAAGGAACATCAGTCTTTCCTGGAATATCAGCCTACATGCCCGGAACTGTTCCAAAGATCTGCACTAAGAATGATCTTACTAGTAATTAAGGGTCTAAGAAAGCATGGAGAAGTAATAAGAGAAAAGGGAACGCTGGAGATGGATGCAAATGCATGTGTTCCTTTCCTCCAGGGATCTAAATCAAATCTTCATTGTATAGTTTGATTTGGTGACTCATTGTTTCTAATTAGAAATAATCACATTTACATGATTCCCCCTCCTTTTTAGTTTCTCACCAAAATTGCTTTGCTCAATTATGCCATTTTATGGTTTCATATAATTTGTATCTCTTGACTCAACAGTTCCCCACATCATTTGGAATGTGTGTGTGTGTGTGGTTTTTGTTTTTTTTTTTTTTTAAGAAGTGAAAGTTTGAGAGCCGTTCTCAAACTGATCATGAGACTTAAGTAGCTCTGGTAAGCACCGTAGCATGCTGAAAGCAAACGGAGGAATACTTGAAAGTTCAAAACTAAGATGATGCTTATTACTAACTGTATGTGAAATTAAGTAAAGATTTAATTATTTGAGACAAAATAAATTGGCAGTTTCTACTTTTTAAGTCATTAAAAACATGTCTATTGCTCTAGGGGTTTTGAGTGCATGTGCAAAAAATAGACTATATGAGCTTTGATGTTGCAAGATTTTTTTAAACAGAATTTCAGCTGAAATATGTGCAGCAGTCTTAGCTTTTAATCCCAAATTTGCCAACCTATTTTATCTTCTTTTTAAAACAGTGTGTGTGTGTGTATATATATAAATATATATATGCATTCACCAAGATGTTTAAATACTGTAAGATGATTTTCCCTTTTTTAAAAAAAAATATCATTTTAATAAAATGGCAGGTAGAGTTTTAGAGGGCGTTCAGGCTCACTTATAAATGAAGAAACTGAGACTGGTGAGCGTGTTTTGTCCCATAATTATGTAGCTAGCCAAACACAGAACTAACAGGGACGGGGAAGTTCCATGGGACAGCGCTCCGTCTGCTTGCTGCGTCCTGTGTGATTCAGTAGATAGCAATAATGGGGTGACAGGGAAGGGATAGAGTGGACATATTAAAACAACAAAGTCTTTAATTCTGTATGTTCACATGTGTAATCATAACTTCAGCGTAATAGATCAGAACACTTTTTTCTCTTCTGTCCCATTTTTTTTCAGTATCCCACACTTTCGTCAGTAAAACTTTAAAAAGATACCGATGAAACAAAACACCTACCATACATTTATTATGTGCCAGCATCTCTCTCAAGCCCTAGGCCTACAGTCAAGTATGAGATGAAACACTTACTTACATTTTTAGTGGAAAATAAGAGTATGAAACAAGTAAGTGTATAAACTATAATTTTACGGATGTGTGAAGAAGAAAGAACAGAGTCACGTAATAGACGGTGAGTGGGCTTGGTCGGTGGTTTTTACGTTGATGGGGTGTTCTGGATGGTACCTCTGCAGAAGTCACAATTTTTTTGTGGAGATCTGCCTGAAGAGATCAGGAACCCACCATAGGAGGAATTTGGAGACCAGTGTTTCAAGAAGGAAATGGAGTAAATACACGCTAAGTCTCTGAGATGAGAATGAGCTTGCCATATTCAGGTCCTTATGGCTCCATATGGTCCAGTGTGGCTAGAATGAAGATGTGAAGAGGGTTCCAAGATGAAGGCAGAGAAAGAGGAAGTGAGATACTGTAGGGCTGGGAAGGCCATGAAAATGTGCCTAGACTTACACATAATCTTAAAAGCCATTGGCCTTAATTTTGTTTATAAAGGCATTAGGATTCAAAGTTAATTATCTATCATGTAGGGTTATGTTATCCAGAGCCAAGAGATCATTTGTTTTAGGGGTAAAAGATGTAGAGGCACTTTCCCCGGCTAAAAATCCACTGAAAGAATTCTTTCTTAGTAGCTGTCCATGTCTAAGATCCAGTTCACTACAATTGCTTCCTTTCAAATTTAAAATTTTAAGTAATATTGAAAGTAAGTTTTAGTAAAACAGCCTTACGCATTCTAACAAAGTCCAGATGAAGCATTTTCAGCTTGATTTTGGGGGGATAATTTTATTTTAAAAATATATTTATCATTTTCATGTAGAGAAAGAACATCTACAGAGAATACAGACTTTTCAAAACAGAGATAATTAGGATGAACAGTTTTCCAAAATGATGACCTGTATTATATTGGCACCAGTAATGGAATTTCCCATGGAACAATTTGGAAACAATCTTCCTTATATACTCTTTTAAGTAATTTGTTTTCCCCTGAACCATGGGTAAAATGTGATCTGTGGGTCAAAAGAAATAGTAGCAGTAATATGATGTTATCTTACTTCTGGTGTTTCCAAGTTTTAAATTAATTTGGATACTTTAAGTGTTAAACATGACACTTAACTGATTTTAATTGAACTTTCATATCCACATGTATAAAGCATTGCTATTTCCCTTGAACCCCTTCCAGGCCATCCAGCTCATCTGCTAAGCTGCCTTGTGAGTTCAAGGACAAGTATAAATGTTTATGTGACGCTGTGCATAAGAGAGCAAAGTCATTAGGAGTGTTATTGATACCCTGAATGAAGGGAAGACAATAGTAAACCTAGAACCCAATAGTAACCTAAATAGTTCCCGGCCAAATTAGATCTGGCTGTTTTAGGGATACATTTATAGATATTGGTAATTTAGTGAGAACCACGCTGCTGTTTTGAAATCAAAAAGCCTTGATTTGAATCTCAGCTCCAATCCCTTTGACCTTAGATGAGTTTCTTAACATTTTGAGCCCATATTTTCTCACTTGCAAAACAGGGCAAATGAATATCCACCTCACATAGTTCCTGTGAAGTTTAAATGATATAAAGTGTTTAGTAGAGTAGCTGGGATATACTATTTGCATATACACTCATACTGTGTAAGATCAAAATAACACTGTATCATTCCTTTCCACATTTGGGATGGAAAACTATATCACGACATGGGTGTCTAGTTTTCCTTTGAACATTTTTTTTCTTTCTTTTAGTTACTATCTAGTGATTTTCTTTACCTGCTGCACATGAGCTCCCAGGTATCTGTTACTTGACAGTTGAGATGTTTGGAGGATTAGTGCATTGAATGGCAGGTTGACTTACATTACAGTTCTGCACCTGCGTAGCTTGCCTTCATGTTCTTAAAATACAATATATCACAGACAAGATCAATGACAAAGAGGAAGAAAACAGTTCTCTTACTGTCAAGCTGAACAAACTAACATAACTTCAAAGTAAAATTTGGATTAGGATCTCAATTCCTTTGTCTTTTCAAAGAGAGAGATGGTTTCTTCCTGGACTCAAGAAAGCCAAAACATGTTAATCTCTCCAGAGAATAAAAATATGAATTACTTTTAATAATATTATGCCCTATGAATTGCCCATTCATATTTATCTTCACCTGGAATAGCCAAATCTCAGTTGGCTGGTAACTCTTCAAATTTTTCCTATGCTCACTGAGTTAAAAGCATCCTCTCATTCTTTGATTAGAGCAAGTGGATTCTATAGGGAAACCAAGTACTACATGAGAGGTGGGGAACAATCGCATTTGTGGTTTTTCTTTATTTGTTTTCATTCAATGCTTGGGTAAAATTACATTTATATTGTTAAAAAACAAAACAGTTATATATAATGAGAAAATTAAAATATTCCTTTCCTGTTCTTGCCTCCCATCTATCCATTTTTCTCAGCCCACTGAGAGCCACTATTCTTTATTTAATGTCCAAGAACCTGTATGCCACACAAGCAAATGTGAATGTAGATCCTTCACTTAGCCTTCTTCTCTATTCAAAAGATAAGAGATCACACCTTTTTCTTTACCTTGTCTTTTTTTCACCCGTTGTATGTACAGATACATTAATGCAGTCTTCCACTGATGGAGGTTTGTTTCTAATCTCTTGCTATTAAAAACATTACTACAAGGAATAGCAATTACACAGATCATTTGACACACATGCAAGTATATCTGCAGGATATGTTCGTAATAGTGGAATTACTAGATCAAAAGTTATGTATGTTTATAATATTGACAACAATGACTGGCTTGCCTTATACAGAGATTAAGTTAACATTCTGCTTTCCTACCAGCTGTATAAGAAAATCCCCGTTTCCCCCATAGCCTTTCTAAGAGAACATGTTATTGAGCTTTGCTAATATAATAGGTCAAAAGGAATGATTCGGTGTGGTAGTGATTTTTGTTTTAATAATATTATTAGGGTTAAGCATCTCTGCTTATGTTTAAAACTGTTTACATTCCTTCTGTGAATTGAGTGTTCCCATTTCTCACTCAGTTTTTGTGTTGGGTTATTGGTGCTTAGCTTTTCAATTTTCCAGCTATATACCAGTGCATATTAGAGGCATTATTCTTCTTATTTTGCCAACACTGATATTGGTAATCTATCTTTTCCTCACTGATTGGGTTACCCCTTTGTCCTGCACTAATTTCTAGAATGTATTTTTTTTTCATATTTTTGGATTCTCTCATAATTTATCTATTAATGATCTAGTAGTACACTAAATTATTGATGCTTTAAAATTTAGTATCTGTTTCCTGTCATTGTAATTTTTTGTAAATGTTTGGTGAGTGAGTGACTAGCTGAATGATTGGATAGATAGATAGACAGACAGACAGAGGTTTCTCTTACTGGAGAAATAAAGAATGAAAAGATAAATGAATGAATCAGAAATGACAGGTAGGCAAATTAATGAAACTATTCCTTTTATTTTCTTAGTTTTTGTTTTATTTGTTTGTCTTTATTTCTTTTCGTCTAGTTCTAAAGGATGAATGTGAGACTTCAGGTAGAGAGAAATACAAAAAGTAAAAGTCCGTGGATTCTATTCTAATTTTAATTTCAGCATTGCTCTGATTTTTTTTCTTTTTTCTATTATATTTAACATTTATTTCTTATGCTGAGACAGATTTCCACTTGCAATATGATACAAGTTAATAGAAAACAGCTCCCAAATGTAATATTTGGCTGAATCTAGGCATGGCAGTTTTCAAAGTACAAACATGAAATTGTCCATAAAATTGGTATTGATATTATAAAAGTTTATAAAAAGCTCATAGTATTTATTCTACTTTTATCTGGTTTATAACAAGGAAATAAATATGAGCCAGAGGCAACGTGAAGGCCCCCTAAAATGCTCCAAAATTAAACATCCAGATATTGAAAGGTCTGCTTCAAAGTGTTTATGTAGCTTGTATTAAAGGTTTTGAGTATTCCTCAGTGTGGTAAGCAGAATAATGGCCTCCCAAAGACATATATGTCCTCATCCACTGAATCTGTGAGTATGTTATGTTGCACGGCAAAGGAAAAAGAAGGATGCAGATGAAATTAAATTGCTAATTAGGTTACCTTAAAAATGGAGATTTTATCCTGGCTTGTCCAGATGGACCTAATAAAATCACAAGAGTCCTTAAATGTGAAGGACAGTGGAGGTAAGAGTGTCCGTGTCAGAGTGACGTGATGAGAGAAAGACTCAACTGGTCATTACTGGCTTTGAAGATGGAGAAGAGGAGTTATGAGCCAAGGAAATTATAAAACCTCTAGAAGCTGGAAAAGTCAAGAACAGACTCTTCCTTAGAACCTTTAGAAAGGAATGCGACCATGCAGATGCTTTGATTTTAGCCCAGAAGACCCATTTTGGACTTGTGACATCCATAGCTGTAAGATAATACATTTATGTTGTTTCAGGCTATTAAGTTTGCAGTAATTTGTTGGAGCAACAATCAGAAACTATGACAGTGAGTAAGCCAAAATGTTCCTAGCCTTGAAGTCCACATTCTTCCCAGCTCTTGGAGAACAGCATAGTTGATCGACATGAGAGCGGTAGTTTGGAAATCTAAAACTTTGTAGCTGAGTTATCTGATCAGATTTGTTGTTTGACTTGGCTTATTCATCCTGACCAAATTATATTTCTGCCATATCTAGCAGCAGATATTTTATGGAACCCTTTGAAAAAATCATTTCATGTGAGATGCCAAGATACATCTTGGCTAATAGCAAACCTGAATGGTCACATTGATGAGATAAAAGAGAAATTATGTTTTGAGATTCATTGTAACTCCTATCTCTTAAAAATAATTTGGCAATTGTGTAAAATTTGAATTCATGTATATGAGTTCATTTTTCTCTCAATTTAAAAAAAATTCCCTGAAGATATGCATTGCATTTTCATTAAGATAGGAAAGTCAGATAAGCTTGACTAGTACTAAATAAATAAATGAATAAAAGAGTAAGTAGGGAAAAATGTACTTGTGAACATTTTCAACAAAAATATGCAAGAGAATACTCAGCATAAATAATACCTTCTTTACCAGGCATAAATAAAAATGACTGTGACTTCTGGGTGTCTCTTTAAAGAAGTGAACTATTTTGCTCAGTAACTTAATAATGATCTAGATTTGCATATTTGAGTAGCCGAGTAGAAGGGCTATTTGTTGGAATTATGCAATGAGCTAAACATCACAATGCTATGAAGTATCTTTTTGATAATTTTGCTAATTAAATTGTTACGGAAAAGTTGCAAAGCTCTGTATGCCCCATGGGAAGGGGTATTTATTGCTTTTCTGAAGTATTCCAACAAGAAACTAAACTATGAGCACTTAACGAAACAACATAATGTATAAGTCCCACACTTAGATTAGCTGAATTGTTTTGAAGAGGCATCAAATAATTGATCAGGAAGTAAAACTGTGATTATAGAGTAAAATCACAGTTGACTTGTAGCAAATAATTGCAAAAATAATTAAAGTCACAAATCCTCCCAGTAACAATGTGAAACAATTCTCTTTAGTGCCCCACAGGGATGGAACTTGCTAGCTTTGATTGGGATTAAACCTGGAGGTGAAAGAAAAGGAAAAGTGTGATCTGGAAGAAATCATATTGAGAACATATCATCCATGAGTTTAAAAAAAAAAAAGTTCCTGAAAAGTGAATTTGGAACTTATGTCATTTCCATTTCAAAGGAGACAATTTATTATAGTTCCTTTAATGATTTTTAAAAGCATTGGTGTAAGCTTGAACTTTCATATGAAGATAGATTTTCAGTTCTCAGTTTATTTCTTTTTCTGCTTTGGTAAAATAGAGCCAACTTGTTTCACATCTCTAACTGAAAGAAGAGAAATTTAATTAAGGGGGAAATTTTACATCCAGAATTATGGATATAATTCTTGTAAGCAAATGTTGACTCTGGAGGAGTGAAATAACTGTTATTTTGATTTTAGTGCTTATGTAACTCATATATAATGCATTGTAATATTCACCACCAGATGAAACCCTAGCAGTAGAATGAATGATTTCTGAAAATACATCTTCTTTTCCTTTAAAAAAAAAAATCTGGTAATAAAAATGCAACCTGAAATACACAGACACATTGCTTACATTTCAGTTGGCCTTCATGGTAGCTACTCAATCTTTCTTTTGATGTATATGTTATGATCCAAGTGTAAATATCTACCCAGTCTGTGATCTTTCAGTTTTCTTTGAGATTTAATAAATAGGATTGCCCAAGCAAAAGATATACCATAAAGAAAACCTTCAAAGAAAAGATAATGACATAAACTCCACTCTTGAATTTAAAGCACCTAGTTGCAAGTAACAAACTCAACCTCAATGTTTAAAAGCCCCAGTGTTTTAAAGAAAATTATTTTATTAATTGTGAATTATTCCCTGAGTCCCTATTGCATCTTTTACACCATGGGGGACATTGACTACTTAAGGGCTTTGTAATTACATGGTGAGGACAAAGCCTGTACACAATAGCACACTGGAATAATAAGACGAGGTGGTATATAGTAACAAAAATGACTGAAAAGGATAAATTACTGGATTTAGCATTTTTTTAGCTCCAAATTAATCTATCTACTTTAACTGAGCACACAATTCTAATAAATCTCAAATTGTCATTTCATGTTGCAGCTAAAAAAATCATGATCTCTCTGTATTTAATAAATAATTATCAAGTCACTATGCACTTTATTTAGACACTGTGTCAGGAGATCAGGCTCAAATGATGAACAAGTGAGAAAAACAGACATAAGGTTAGCTCTTTCAGAGCTTATGCAGTGGTGGGAGATACACACAAGAAAACAGGTAATTACAGTACAGTGTGATAAATGACGTGCAGGAGTAAGTCAGCAGCCACAGAATGCTGAGAAGGAAGGCAGTGATCCAGCTTGGAGAGGCTGGACTGAAGGATGAGAAAGAATCCACCAGATAAACAGGCATGGCTAGAAATGTTCTGGTAGAGAAGATAGCACATGTATGTCCAAAGACAGAGGAATAGAAAGAGAGGGAGGGAAAGAAGGAGAGGAAGAGGGAGAGAAAAAATATCAGTGGCTTCTGAAATAAATGAAAGAAATCAATTATGGTTGTGATGGAGTCTGAGCCAGAAGCATAAGAAGAAATAAGGAAATGAAGGTAAAAGAAAAGGCAGAGATTATAAGCAACATAAGCACACACAATTTTATTTATTTAATCAGGACAAAAGCATTACCAAGTTGCTGACAACCTATTGTTACGAAGTCCAAGCTCATTCTGCTCGCCACACAACAGGCCAGTAAGTTGGGAGACGAGGTGCTGAGGCAAGGAATGGCAACTTTCTTCGGAAAGCCAGCAGACCGAGAAGATGGCAGGCTCATGTCCTGGAGAACCAGCTTCCCCAAGTCAGAATTAAGGCTCCTTTTATACTAAAAAGAGGAGGGGTTGTGGTTGGTTGTTACAGACTTCTTGGTGTAGGAATTCTTCGTTCTTGCAATCCTTTGTTCTTGCAGCTGTCCATGTGGGTCAGATCATGGTACCCCTGTAAAACCTCTAATAAAACAAATGTTATTTTCTATTCTGCAACTTATCTTTATATAAGTGCAAAAATGTTAATATCCTTAAAGGTCAGAGCCTTGAGAATAGGCTCTCCTGTATATTTCATGCTAAAGGCAACATTCTTTTGCAAAAGGTGCAGAACCAGCATAACTAAGCCTAGGAAACGGGGCACAGGTTTAAAGCCAAAGGAACAGATCTAATATTGAGTCAGATTTGTTCTTTTCTATTACACTATCTGAAACTTATGTTCCCCCAAAACAACAGATCATCCTATGATTTCTTTATATGATTTTTTTTCTTTTTCTTTTCTACCTTTTTTTGAGACAGAGATAGTCTACCTTTTGAAGAACACTACAAGGACAATGAAGGGGCATAAAGGCAGTGGGCATTGCCTTCTGGTCACATTTAATCAAAAATTAGAGCTCTTTATAGAGTGGCACTGAGTAGAGAGCCAGTCTCCAGAATGGCTGAGTCATACCTACCCCACGTGGTACTTTTGTTTCTACAACAAGAGTTACAGAGTTGCCACTACGAGCAACTCACAGTCCATACGCTACTCATAGATGTGTTTTGTTTTAACCACACAGCGATTTCTTTTTCTCTTTCTCAGTGAGCATTTAAAAGTTTGAAAATTGTCGTGAACAAATCCATGTTCCCGGTTTCTTGTAAGAAACCTGAAGCTCTGGCAACACTGGGTTTCCATTTCTTCATGCTGGAAAGTGGCTGGAGTGGGATAATGTTATCCTCTGGATGTAGGCAAACATTAAATTTGCTGCAGTCCTAAACACTCTCTTTCATTTGCCCAGCCTCTGTAGATCTTTGAAATGTTGACCCAGAGGGTAACTTCTATGGTCATTAACCTTCCTGCTGGCCTACTTTAAGTCTTACCTTGTCTCCTGGGATGCTGGCTTTGGTATCTTTTTGTGCTCTACTTGGAACCACGTTTTACTTTCTGGCTATGTTTTGGTCATGTTTCTATCCATCTTTTGGGGTTTGAATCCATAGGCCCTCTTTTCTCATATATTGACCAATGGGTAAGTCCTCATTACAGTGTGTTACAATTGCAGAATGTCCAATAATACTCTTCTGCTCAAAAATCCCCAAGAGCTGCCCATTTCACTCAGAATGAAAGCCACATCCTCCATGGTCGGACAACAATCGATGCTAACATTTGTGACCATATCGCCAAACTACGGCCCCTTACCTCCTCTATTCCGGCCCATTGTTCTGGTTGTTCCCCAGGTGTGCCGGGCATGATCCCAACCCAGAGCCTTTTCTTTACCTGGAACACCCTTCCCTCACATACTGTTCACCCCTTTCTTGCTTCGTTCAAAAATGATATTTTCAGAGGTCTACCCTGATTACTCTGTTCAGGGTAATCAAGAACAACTTGTCCTGGGGAGGAGGGTGTGGCTCAGTGACGGTGTGTGCGCTTAACCTGCAGGAGGTCCTGGGTTCAATCTCCAGTACTTCCATTAAAAATTAATTAAACCTAATTACCTTTCCCCTTTAAAAAAAAAAAAAAAAAAAGAAAGTGTTGCTTAGTAAATAGGAAAAAAATGTATATATAATATATCAAAAAGCACCTTGTCCTGATTTCACTTGGTGCTCACAAGTCTTACTCTGATCCACATTGTTGTTTTTGTTGTTAAAGTACACATTGGTTTCAAAAAATGCTTTGTAAATAATATTCTATTTATTGTTTATTCTCTGTCTCCCTTTCTAGAACATATTCTGTGTGAGGGCAAGAATTCCTGTCTCTTTTTGTTCATTTATCTGCCCCAAGTACCTACACCAAAGCCTAAATATTAGTTGAATAAATAAGTGGATGAGATGCAGCTGATAAAATAAATGAATTAGTGATACATGATAAAGATCAAAATGTGGGTACTTCCACCTTCTCCTGCGATCTGTACACAAGAGCTCCCACATTTACTGTCAGAGGGATGTTTTGTTTGGAAAGAACAATAGATTTGTCAACATCATTAAAAACAAAATCAGCGCTTGTCTCAGCAGCACATATACTGATGATGGCACGATACAGACAAGACAGACATAGCCCTGCAATAGGGTGATATGTAAATTTGTGAAGCGTCTCGTATTTAGAAAAACAAACAGAAAGTCACATTAGCGTACACATCATCTGTAAGCCTCAAGTTTCTAACCTGGCAAAAAGAGTGTGTCCATGCCTACGATGCTTGGTGGGAGGATATAAATGAGCAATTGACCCTTGTTCCTTATATAAACGTTACTTGTTACTAATACATAAATAATTGATAAAAATATTAGAAGGTAACATTTATTGAGCATAAGCTATGTGTCAGGTATTGTGCTAAGCATTTCATAAATATCCCCTCCTTTAATCTCGTTGAATTCTTAGCGCAACCTCTGGTACCCAACATACTATTATGAGTGTATTGAGAGATTGCTAAATGGTGTTCATTTGGTTAGAAGGTGCAGTAATAACCAAGGGGCCAGGCAACTACCAGAAAAGGGAGACTGTCTCATAAAACATTCAGTGGTCTAACAAATGTCAAAAGTGACAATGTCTAGGTTGAAACAAAGAGAGTGAGGCAACAAATCACAGAGGGGTTAAAAAAAGGAAAGATGGTTTTTGGAAATTGAACATTCCCCTTCATCAAGAAAGAGCACCTCTTCTAAACTGCCCCCATGAGATGCTAGTCCACTTTACATCATTCTCATTCTGTGCTTGCATGTTTCAGTGGGAAAAAAAGCAAATGAGAGATTGCCTTCTGCACCAGATTCTTAGCGTTCGCATGATTTCCTACGACTAGCAGTGAGCTAGGATTGCTGTTCACTCCACTCCGTTGCATAGTTATGTGCTAAGACAAAAAGGAAAGCAAAAAAAAAAAAAAAAAGCAATTGGGCAATAGTAGTCCTCCGAACCCAGCATTTTTTAGTCTGTATTTCCCAAATGATATTCAAACAATCATAGTAATTTAGCATGTTATGTTCTGGATTCTGGTGGGCAGAGAATGATTATGGAAGAAATAAGGTATATTGTGCTGTTTGATACTGCACTTCAGCAAAGGAGCACCACCAGCTGACAGTAATCAGGCGGGGCCGTGCAACTGGGCAGAAATTGCCCAGAATGTGCCTGAGTTTAATGAAGGTAGAAAGGTGAGGATCACCTGTGGTTTGGTCAGCACGATGGGAGTTCAGAGGACAAAATGTTCCACTTTGAAAGTAGAAAGTGTTAGAGAGCCCTATGTGTATATCGATCACTTTTACATCTAAAGAGAGATAGATGGCTTGTGACGTGGGCGAGCAGGGGACCCATTCAAATATTGGGGATTTTCCATGTATGTGGTTTGCCATGGAGGAGTGGGTTGAGTGACGTATGATGAAGAAACAGGCTGTGATCTGTGAGACTGGGGCTACCTTCTTAGGAAGACACATAGCACAGGTTTAGAGGGACATGATTTCTCTGTGAAATAAATCAGGAAACAGCTCTAGGGAATGGAGACATTGCTTGAGTAAGAACGCGACTCAGTGAGATGAAATTTTTCTTTAAAAAAGGTTCAACCTGTATGAGAAAACATGGATTATAAAAATAGATGACAACAGCAGTATCTCACTTTTTGTAGCACTTGGCTGCTTAAACGGGACTTATGGATAATGGATAAACCATCTCAGTTGCCTAAAGAGGTGACATGGAGGATTGGAAAGAGAGTTTGAAATCGGAGGCCAAGATTTTCGTTAGATTTGACACTTACTAACTATAACAGCTCAGGCCTATTATTTAAAATCTCTGATACTTGGTTTTCTTATCTTTACAACGGACGTAACTCACCAAACTTATGGCTCTTTGAAGTGAGAAATAAATTAGATGATATTTGAGTCACGTAAACCACCCAAGGCTGTACCCGGTACATAGAAGTCATCGTTGAATAAGGGCTCACTTTGTTGCTCTCTTGGCTCATAAAATAATAAATGTTCTGCTCCTGACAGATTCATTCTTTTCAAGTCAAGGTAGAGAAGGTCAAGCTAGAAGAAATAAGGACATATTGTAAAGAAAGCAAAAAAGTTTACACCATTCTGCCTATTATAAAGCATTTAACTTTTTAATGTCTTCAAATAACTTCCACTTGATTTTCAGTTTTTCTAAAATTACAAAAAGTATTTTTATAGTTACATATTTTATGCATTATATGCTTTAAAAGTTGTCCAAAGATAAAATAAAATCACATTGCTTCAATTAACATTTAAATTAATTGCTTATAAACCCATTGCACTCAAATCATTTTTTTCCTTACGTCTGGTTTTTTCTTACCTACTCCATTTTCTTTGTTTCTATAATGTGCTGAATAATTCTGTGATGTTGTGATTTTATAATAAAAAATATATACTTGGTCTTTGTTCCCATTTGCAGCACAGAGCTCTGCTCCTGAAACCTTTGGAATATCCTAAGTAATAAAGGTGTCTTAATATTCATAACAAACTCCTTTAACTACACCTGAGTTTACATTAATTAGATTACTTTTGGAAAGCACCGAAGGATGAGAAGGCCAGTTGTCAAGGAGCAAACATGCTGTTGGAGGGTTAGAACTTTTAGTCCCACTTCCCTGACCTCTGGGGAGGAGAGATGGGCTGGAGGTTGAATCAACTGCCAATGGCCAGTGATTTAAGCAGTCCTGCCTATGTAATGAAGCTTCCACAAAAAAACCCAAAAGGGCAGGGTTTGGAGGGCTTCAGGGTTGGTGGAGGGGAGAAAGGCAAGTGGCCAGCAGGGGAGCTCTGGGCTCCTTCCCCATACCTTGTCCCATGCATGTCTTCCATCTGGCTTTTCTGAGTTAGACCCTTTTACAATAAATCAGCATCTACTAAGTAGAATGTGTGTCTGAGTTCTGTGAGTTGTTCTAGCAAATTAATTGAACTCACGGAGGAGGTCACTGGAACCTCTAATCTAGAGCCAGGGGGTCAGGAGCACAGGCGGTCTCCTGAACTTATGACTGACATCTGAAGTGGGAGAGGAAGGGGTTTTGTGGGGCTGGCCACTTCACCGGTGGGATCTGATGCTATCTCCAGCTAGACAGTGTCAGAGTTGAGTCAAATTGTAAGACACCCAGCTAGTGTCACAGAACTGCCTGGTACAGGGGGACACCCACACGTCAGAATTTTTGTCAGAATCAGACCTTCTCCTCCTCTTTCCTTCACTCTTGTGTCATCACTGGTTCCTACACGATGTACAGCATTTTTATTCACATAACGACAGTCATTTTAATCCACTGTTTCTATCATCCTTAGTATGTGATTGCAGCAGTAGAAATTAAATACTAGCTCCTACGGTTGTTATTATCTTGATATTTTAATTTGTAAATACCTCTCTGTACCAGGCATCTATTGCTACGTAACAAATCACCCCTAAACTTAATGGCTTAAAACAACCACCGTGTGTTAGACCACAGTTTCTGTGGCTCAAGGGTCCTGGCCCTTTGTAGCTTGATGATTTTGGCTCAGGGTCTCTCATAAAGTTGCAATTAATCTGCCGGGTCAGCTGGGATTTTGGTCTCATCCAAAGGCTCAACTAGGGGTAGAAGAGTCTGCTTGCAGGCTGACACGGGGGATCGTGGGCAAATCTTGTTCCTTTTTCCCCACGGGCCTGTCTACAGGCCCGTCTCCCAGCAGGCCAATTGCCTTCGGGGCAAGAGTCAAAGAGAGGGCGAGAGAGGGCACACAGGACAGAATCTATGCTCTTTTCATAATCTCATCTTGGAAGTGTCACCCAGTCACATCTGCCATATTTTATTCATGGAAGGAAGTCAATAAATTCCGCCTGCACTGACGGGGACAGGATCCCACAAGGGCATGAACATCAGAAGGCAGTGATCGCTGGGAACCATTTCAGAGATGGTCTCAAGAGTGTCCTTTGGACATTTACAGACCGAGTAAACTCAGGCCCGCGGTATTATAAACTCACCCCTCCGTAGGATGGCACTCTTAATTTTCTTGGCGCCACCTTCTTCGCTGGCAAAATATTTATATTTTTAAAGTGAGGGCTGTTTGAGTATTTCTAAACGGGGGAATGGAGAAGTTTCTATTATCTTCAGAATTAAATAATTGTAACGCCCTAGGCCGAACTCAAAATCTCGGAAAACCTATCCCCTGGCTTCCTTTCCAGCTTCCGGTCACAAGCAATGTCTCTACTCCCCACCTCCCAAGTGGTCCCGGGGTACAAGATGAGCCCAGCGAGTGATGCTGACTCACGAAGTTGCTGTATACATTCCTGGGCTCAAATTGGACCATTGGAAATGTATAGTATAAAAAAATCCTGCTCTACTTCAGATGAGACTTTACCAGATAATTCTTCAAATCTTGGCAAGTGAGTCTCCTTCAAACACGTAGAAGTCACTTCCGTGGACATCGCTGCTGTTTCACAAAGCCAAGTCATCGAATCTTCCAAACAACGTGTCCTGCTTTAAAATGTCCTCAGTATGTTCTCAGATTTCCTCCATATATATTTTTTTCAAAACAAAATCCTCTCTTTTTTCATGTGACACTTGACCGTTTAGCATACAGAGTTCCCTAGTATGTCTACTTTTGACTGATTATAAAATGAAACATTGAGAGACTGGCCTCACATCACACAGCCAGTGACTGAAAGACCCAGAACCACAGAGCAAATGATCTCTTCAGGTCCCTAATCCTCCTCACAGCGTAGCACTCTCCCCTTTATGTTGCTACAGTCCGCATCTTCTGTAACACATGCTAGGATCTGGATAGATGCTTCATTTTACCCTCCGACATTTTTGAAGAAATCCGAGTACAAACACACAAAATCCTAAATGTTGTCCTTTGTTTCTATAAAGATAATAAGATGTCCCAGTTGTGACATATGGCTAAAATAAAGAGGGATGTTTGAAATTATAAAGGCTGAAATTAACTATCCATTTAAAATAGCACATACTAAATTTAACTATTAATTTAGCTTGTAATACATTTTTAATAAGAACAAAAAAAAATTTTTAAGAGGCAGAATCCTGCTCCTGTGCATACATGGAATAAAAAAGCAGCTTGAATAATGACTGTATTTATGCTATAAATTGAAAAAATCTCTGGTGAAGAATCCCTGTAAAATAGTTTCTCTCTTGTAAAAGAATCACACAGAATCATGAATGTTTTTGGTGGATGATGGTGTTCTTGAAGATTGTCTCTTTTGTTTTTGTTTTTGTTTTTAATTTGTTACTCTTTTCATTCTCTTCTTACATTTTGGGGGAATGCTATTGGAAAGAAATTTTATTTGCTTGGGCCAGCTTATGACTCTATCTTTCCAAATAGAACTAGAGAATTTTTTTTTTTTAAATGATCTGTACTGGTCCTTCCTGCTGCAAATACTGTCCCTGGGACAGCCTTCAGCAGTAGGTGTGCTTGTGAGTGTGCATTTGAATGAATAGAAACAAAGCTAGAGGTAAACCAGCACGTGCAAATACTGTTTTAATAAAAGGACACTTTTTTTCTACTGGATGGGCCAGAGACAAACTGCTATCAACATAAAGATGGTTAAAATGTAACAATGTGCAGAGTTGTCCAGAGGGAGTACATACAGTTTTATCTCTATCTCCAGGGGAGTATGCGTAAACTAAGCATAAATATTTTTATGTGTGGCAGATTTTTAAAGCTAATTGTTAGTAAACCATGGCTCCACAAAAAAAAAAAAACAAAACAAAACAAAAAAAAAAAAAACTCTAAGGGGCAATGAACAGCTCCAGTATTGAGAGCATTGTAAAATAAAAATTTGGCTACTGTGTATAATGTATTCAGAGGGAACTGATGGGAAACATAGCTCCGATAGCTTGCAACATCTAGTTTGGCATGTATGCATTATAGGAACAAAAACTTGGAACAGAAAATGTTCAACTAAAAATAAAAGTCGTACAGCGGCCATCCTTATCAGAGGGAAAAATGAAACTTTCCTTCACTATGCCTGTTGAAAAAAATATAAATATATGTGTTTGTTTTCAGAAATAATGAGACCAAGATCTCAATTAGTTGAACTGGATTAAGATTCATTTCAACTGTATTTGGAAAAGAGTTTTAAAATACCCAGTGAACATAATGGCCCATCTCAAAAATCACCAAAAAGAATAACCTACACTTTCTTGGGCCGTAAGCCTTTTTTTTTGCTGGCAAACAGCTACAGTGAAGGAGAAAACAGAAGTGTAAACTTTATTTCAATTTTTTTTTTTACTTTGAAAATTAAGCGTTGCAAAATGTCACATAAAGAAAAATAACCACAGCATTTATTGGATGATACACAGAGGCCTCAATGATATATTTTCAAATTATTGGACAGTATAGTTCATTACATAGAGCACATCATAGATTCATGGGAAATAAATCATGTTAGTCATTACTATTAAAATTAACTGAATTTAGATAGCAAGGACATTCCCATTTTTGCCTCCCTGTCTTTTATAAATTTGAATTGTGTATTAATATTCTAAACTTCTAAAATATGGACAATTCACGGCAGTTTGAAGACTCTAATTGAATTTTTCTCTGGGTATAAAACCAAAAGCCCCCCTGCAGTTGAAGACTGAAGTTCAAGTGATTAATATGTGTAATAGCTATTATTAATATTTTATTCAAATAAAAGTTGTCAAGTTTACAGTTGGAAATAAAATAAATGGAGTGACTGAAACAACAAAAAAAATCTAGTTGTTTTGTAGAAAGTTCTTTGCTGAAGAGTTCAGGGGTGGAATATGAAATTTAATGAGAGTAAATGTCAAGTCATGCATGTGCAGGGAAAGCTCGGCGCTAAGTTCAACTTAAATGGCAGTGAATTAGTTAACGGGGGTGAAGAGATAAGGATAAATAACTCGATCGGACGTTTGAATTCTCAGTGCGTTATACAGGAACCGCGAAAGCTAATAAGAGGCTGACTTTTACCAAGACCGATATATTATCCCAAGGATATTGTGCTCTCTTGTTTCCTGGGAATTAGAGTAAATCTAGGTTGTATAGTGAAGTTTTGCTGCTTCGGTTTTGCAGAAATCTCTCGTGGAGTTAAAAAGTTTTGTGTAGACATTAACTAATTGAGTTTGACATATAACAAAATCATTATTTCTGAAAAACATACAAATAAGTGATTTGATAAGTATCTAATGCATTTTTTGAAATTGAGCTAGGATAAAAAATACTGTAACTAAATTTTCTTTTTTTTTTTTTTTTTTTTTATTTTGTATAAGATTTCTAAAGATGTGTATCCTGGTGGTAATAGTTGAGATGTGTTTAATGTGTTTCATATAAGCTGTTTGGGAATATTGCATGCAAAACTTTTGGCCAAAAAAGGGCAACAATTGGCCTCTTAGAATATGCCTGTAATAATTATCATTCGTTTGAAATGCATTCCTCTTCATAATGTACTGTGCTAATTAACGTAGTACCAAAATTTCAGTATTTTCTTTTGGTGATAATCTTCCTTATTTTGTATCTTCTCTCAAATGATATACGCTATACAATGTCAGACTCTTGTTTTTAATCTTATTCACTGCGCTTTCTAAGACTTCTAGAACAGTGCCTGGTGCAAAGTAGTCGTACAGTAACTGTTGAATGAATGAGCGAATGGTTGAGTAAGTGAGTGGGGTCCTGTTTCCATGTTGCCTAAGTGTTGATAAATGGGCTGGACTTTCTTTCTTTTTAAAAAATTTAAACAGGACAAGTTTAATATAAAATATTAATGATTTATAGGAAATTAACCCAGATGGAATAAAAGGAAACATTAAAGCAAACCCTAGGGCCAAGGGAGAGTAGTCAAAGAAAGAACAACTTTTGGGAGAGTGAATCCCCTCCAAAGTTAGGATTCAGATTCAGTGGAGAGAGTGTGGTTGCAGCCCACTGTTTGGTGGAGAAGCTGACTGTGTTGTCGCACATCAGGGCTGGTCCACAATGCTTGGGCAGAGGCTGGCAGGGATGCTGGAGAAACGCTCTAGGAAGCTGCCTGCTAAGGGAGCTGCTGAACTAACTGGGAAACAGTACCAGCGATCACCAGGAGGCCAGCAAGTGGGAGGAGCCACAGGATCTGGATTTTCCTTGTGACAGACATCTGGTAGTAACACAGCATGCAGTTACGCAAAGCATGTAAGGAAAGAAGGCTGCAGTCACGTGTCCATCTAGGAACTCAGCAGTTAGACTTGGAATTTAGGTGCCAGCATTTAAATTCCTTTTGCTATGTTCCAAAGAACCTCAGTTATCTAACCTCAGTTTTCTTGTCCGTACATAGAGCTCTTTTGAGGATTAAATCAGATAATGTATACAAGTGCCCAATAAAATATCTGATCATAGTAGGTCCTCAACTGGATTATTTCTCCTCAGTCCCCTTACATGAGCTATTCACAGTTTCAGCCAGTGATCAGGGAATCAACTCATACCCCCATAATATGATTTCCTAATGGCAAAAAATTCAAAGCAACTCTTCTAATTCTGAAATAATCTCATTCCTTCTCCAACATCTATGGGAAGTGCTAGATTCTTTGGCTAAGGAGACAGCAAGAAGCTGCCTGGAATCTCTGTTACAAAGTATTTACTACTGTTCGCCACCTCTTAGTTTTCCAAAGTGATCTCTTAAAGCCATAGTCTAATTTGATCTGTAAGTTCATCTTTACAGGAATCGAGGAAGAGGCGATTTTTCTTGTTCTCTTTCAAAACATGAGTTTTGAGTCATGAATGATGCATCATAGCTTGTTAGTAACAATGAAGTAGAAGTCAGTGTCATCTGAGGGCTGGCTTCATCATGTGACACAGAGAATCATCATGTAGAAGAGTGATTTTTTCAACTAGATTTTTAAATTTTTATATATATATTTTTTCTCAGATATCTGTTTGTTTTCTTTTGGCATTAGAACTTTTTTTTTTTAATTTAAATGAAATACTACATGAAGCCCGACCTTTGAAACAGAATCAGACTGAGCTGTTGTGGTCAAGGTAGGAATGTGGGTGGGGAGCCCAGTCTAACAGACTTTCCCTTCTCATCCCCTAAAATGAGCCCACTAAGTGAGAGGAAGAAGCTTGCAGATTTAAGGAATCCCATTTCTTTTTAAATAATAAAGCTTGCTAAAATGCTATAAAATAAATAGAAAAAAAGAGCACAGGGTCCAACTTCTAGGGCTCCCTGACTTATTGGGATTTCCTTTCCCTGAAATCTGCCTTTGCCGTAAATCACACCATCCACTGACTTCAGTGTTATTGTTCAACTTCTTGATGTTACCTGGGGTCAGGTGGAGTGAGATCTACTCTCTTGCTACTGGAGATGCTGGATGCACACTCTGAGAGCAGTCATGTCTGAGACACAATATAGAATGAAACAATACTTTGAACGTTTTCTAAGACCAGAATTGCCCTATAACTGCTTTTGGCTTAAGATGGTATTAATTTTAAAGTATTATTTTTTTAACTCCAATTGCTATCCATCTTCCTGACCATGTCTGTCTTCTAACTAACTCCCCAAGTCAAAGCCTAATCCTCTGAATGGAATGCATTTCTTAAAATGAGTCTTAGTCCTTAAGTGGTTAAGTTGAACCTTTGGGATCTCACAGGACCGTATCAGTCATCTTATGTCAAGAAAAAAATAATGTCTAATCTTTGACAGAAATGAATTACTTCATATAGGACAGCTACATTTGGTCTGATACTTGTTGTCAGCTTTCACTGGGAGACGAGGAACTAAGAAATAGATTTCATCAAATTCCGAGATGGGAGGAAATGAAATCTTAGCAAAGAAAACAAGTTATGCCTCTGAAATGAATTGTACGAGCGGGAAGATCTATCAGGTGAAAAGTGAATGTTAAAATCATTTGCCAACAGGTGACATAAAACATTTTGGACAGATATTTAAGGGCAGAGAGCCCTGATATTACCAGTTTATAAAATATTCATGCATTCAAGAAAACTAAATGATCTCTAGTTTGGGGAATTGCTTGTAAACATTCTCTGGTTTTAGCAGTATTTTTTTTTTCTCATGATATTCCTTTAGCTTGAATGTATCTAAGGGAACCTCTCATCACTTCCTTATGTAAATCACTGCAGAATTAAATAAAGGGACCACGTGGACTGCCTTGCATTAAAAAAGAATGAAACATCACATTTGTCAAAAGAAGAAGGGGAGAGGGCCAGATAGCTTAGGGATTCAGGGCAGCAACGGAACCTTTCAACTCTAAGTCGCTTCTCGCCATCTGTTTGTGGTAGGTTGACTGTGACAGAAATCACTTCTATCTCAAGGCTGTTCGGTTGTCTCCCAGTTGTCAAAGACGTGGCAGTCTTCATCCAGCTCTTGTTAGACAGATGTCCATATCACACAAAACCTGTCCTGATTAGCAGTCAGTGAATTTATCCCCTTAGGGCAATGGGAAGCTTCCCTACCTCTGCCGACATGGGAGAGAAGATGCTGTTTCAGGTGCTGTCTGCAGGCAAAATGCCTCCAAAGCTTTATCTCTGTCTTGTCCAGGAAGATCATTTGGAAACGAATACTCGGCTCTTTTAAGTCTGTTTAAAATAGCTGACTCCCCGAAGTTAAAAGACCCTAAAAATGCAGTTTGCAAAATTTAAGTAGATAGACTTCTGGAAGTATTCATTACAAAAAAAGAACACATTAGTTTGGGGGAAAGATCTATTGTCTGCACTCTCTCAAATCTTAAATTTAAGAAGGGGATAGCGTATATATTGTTAATTTTTGATTTATGTGTGACATGTATACAGAAAAGCCCATAGCTGATGAGGACTTCCACAGAGTTAACACACCCCTGCAAAAACAGACCACGGTCAGCGTCTCCAGAAAGCTCCCTTTGCACCCCCCTCTTCTCACTTCCCACCTTTCCCCAGAAGCATCCTACATCTGTGTTCCTCTACTGTTGGTTTTGGGGGTTTATTAAACATAACTTAGGTCTTAATGAATTACTCCATTATACTTAGCACAGTAAAGAGACGGGATATGGCCATTTGAAGATGAGATTTGTAACAAATTTGGATTACTTCTAGCTAAAGTTTATTAAGGTTTATGTATTTATTTGTAATAGTTTCATCTCATATTTATCTATACATGAAGACAAATATGACCAAAAGGGGCAGGGGGTGGGGGTGGGGGATGGAATTAAATACAAGGCTTCAGACCATAAAGAATGAGTTACACAGAAACATGATATGATAAAGGTAAAGTGGAATTATCTCTGCATCGGTGGTAGTGGTTTATTTCCACCACTTAATTATGCAATAATTTGAGGTGGAATATTTAACTCTTTGGAGTTTCAATTGCTTCAACTATAAATGGAAATACTAATAACAACTTTCTAAAGTCACTTTTTACTAAGACCCATGATTCTTGGAAGATGGTCTCAAAAACATCTTTTTCCACTTTGTGCTCTCCTGTCACCAAGTCTGCTACAAAGCTGGAGGATTGGGCCCTTTATGTTGTTACACAAGGACCAGTGGTTAGATGGGAACTTCTCATGACACCCGTTTCGAGCTGGGAAATACGAGATGTGGGAATGAATCTCCCTTTATGCCAAGGTCACAGCCAAAATGTCTATTTTAGACTCTCTCAAGCCATGAGGCTCCACTAACTTTGTTCATTCTTAGCAAATATCTTGGAGAGGTAGGTTACAGACCTAATCTTTCACCTTATACAGATGAGAAATGAAATCACCGAGCACTCCAGTGACTTATGGAGCAGCAGGTAAAAGTTAGAAGAGGACAAAAAGAAATTTGGTCTCTCGTCCGTTCTTTCAGGGTTATTTTCGAGGGCTTCCTGTTGCTCCTGGGCCACATACGCACTTTTGATAGTCACTGTTATGAATATTAGAGAGACAGTATTCTGCTGAAGGTAGAATGTGAACGAGACAAAAGGGCCCTTTCTTATTGAGCCCTTGACCTCTGGTGTTCAGTTTTCCCAATATTAAGTGCATGGGCGAACTGCTTAATGGCAGAAATGTCGCTGCCGGAACTTTAAAGAGATTAATCGATATCGAGCCTCAATCAAGATTTTCCCATTATGTTTCCAAACATTGGAGTCCTTATGGAGACGTTTACATATTCACCGGAATGCTTTTAGAGCGCAGAGGTCGGGCTCTTTAAATTGCGCAAGTGTTGCCGACCATCAGCGGGTCCCTGTAGATTATAAACAAGGCGCAGAGCCACTGTCCTCCTGTTTGATCCTTGTTTTCCCAGAAGAGGGCTGGAGCTGCTGGCTGAAATGTCAGAACAAAACCAGGCCTGACTATTTTTAGATTCAACTCATACAGTTTCCCTCCTCTTTAATCATACATCAAGATTTTAAGCCTGCTACCTTTTGAGAGGCGCCCAGGTAAGGAGGACGGAAGTCAATAAATACTGAAGATACTTTAATGCAAAAAAGTGTAATATATTGTAACACAATGTGTTTTTTGGTCATTTCTGTTTGCTTGTTGATTATGGAAATATGCAATTTAGTTGTCGTTCTTCTGGGTTTTGTTTTTGACTGCCCTTCCCAGTGTGTGTGATTGGATCCTTGATCGTAAGAGTGAGTGTCATGCGAAGGGTTCCATAAGGAACTAAAATGAAGAAAAACATAATAGAAGGAAGAACGTAAGATGTCAGTGTCCTAACCAGGAAATATCCATGCCTCCTCTGTCCTGTCCCGCGATCAGAGAAAATGCAAAAAACAAGGGGGGGGGGAATATTATCAATTTCTAGCTCCGAAGATGCACATGTTGGATAATAGAGAAAAAGAACTGGGACAGTTCCAACTACACTGAGGTCTCCAGGGACCCAATGGGAGTACTCAGCTTAAAGAAATAATAACATCATAGTAATACCTCTTACGTTGGGTAGATGATGATTTGGTGAAAATTTAAGTGTGGGTGAGAGTTTGAACTAGCGGTATAGATAAAGTAGGTCCTTCATTCATTTGTTCAACAAATATTTACTGATGCCTGCTATGTGCTCAGATCTGCCCTAGACCCTAGGGATGATGGAGAAAGCAAATGGTTGTGGAGATTGCATTCTAGTGGGGGAAAATAGATAATAACCAAGACAAATGTGTGTGTAAGACAGTGTTAACACCTATGAGGGTTCAGGACAGAGAGCAGAAGGAGTTTTAGCATAGGAAGCATCATTATGAAAGTCCTGTTTGGTATTCAGTATCGCACAGAGACCTAAACCAAGCCAGGGACTGAGCCGTGTAGGTCTCTCTGGGAAAGAGCATTTGAGGGGATGGGACAGCACATACAAAGGCGTTGGAATGGGAATACATGTGACGCATTTCAGGAGGAGTGCAGAGAGCAGCAGGCACAGTGAGTCATCAGGAAAATGGTCCATGATGTCAAAGGTGGGAGGGACGTCAGAACAGGCACCGCTTCAGAGGTTGTAACACGTGTTTTGGGTTTTACACTGAGGAAGGTGGGAGAGTTTTAAACCATCTTAAAGTTTTAAGCAAGGATCAGGTTTGCCTTTTAGGAGCATCTTTCTGCCTATTCTGTGAGACTAGACAGTTGGGTTCCCAGGAAGGAAAGCAGGGAGACCACTAAGGAAATGAGTACACTAATCTAGGCGGTGTTGCAGGTGGTTTCCAGTAAGTGGTAGCAGTGAGAGTGGGTAGATGAAGCTTGATTCTGGGTTTATTTGAAAGGAGATCTGACAGGCTTGGTGGTGGATTAAATGTGAGGTATGAGAAGGAAGGATCAAGGATGATTCTGAGACTTTTGGCACAAGAAAGTTGTAAGATGGACTTCCCATTTACCAAATCTGAGAAGACTGCAAAAGAAATGGATTTGGGGAACATGGGAGGGGACAGGTTTAGGTGAGCCAAGATTTTAAGTTTGGACACCTTAAATTTGAGATCCTCATAGATATCCCAGTAGAGATAACAAATCAGCAGCTAGACAATGTGAATTGAGTTCAAAGATGAAGTCAAGCATAGTTTTATAGATGGGTGAGTCATCAACCTACAGATAGGCTTAAAACTGTGTGTCTGAGTTCACCTAAGCAGTAAGCAAGATGGTAGACTGAATGGAGTCATTTAGTGTGTACATTTGTAAATAATAGGTTATGTCTAAGGTCCTTTTAAGCCCTTTGATTCCTTTAAATCTAATAAAAATTAGTCCTTATAATCAATTTGAGATCTGTTTCTAATATATTTTAGGCTTAAGTTCTAGGGAATCAACTCTGTGGTTTATCAAACTTCAGACAGTGAGTTATAGCACTATTATCTGGACTTTACAGGAGACCTGGTTAGGACATTTTTCACTTAGTCTTATGTACACAAATAGAACATGTCTTCTGTCCATCGTTCTTAACCCGCCCTTCAGTTGTGTGACATTCTTTCATCCATTCTCATAAGATTGCGTATCAGATAGTACACTGCCTTCACAGTGAAATACTGATCAGCTTGTGGGAGTATTTTCTGAAGTTGATAAATCAACGTACAAAGAATACAGCATCTCATTTTAAAAGAAAGTTAACTGTCTAAGCCAGTGTTTTTCAAAGTACATTCCAAATAACATTAATTCTCAAGGAATTAAATTTAATTCTGGAAAATGTTAAGTTAAACAGGTTTCTATACAGCAGGACTTCTCAGGACCTTTAATAAACTAATGAGCCTGGAGGCTGCAGAAAATATGAGAAGCTATATGTAATTTTTGTCATCGCTAATTTGTTTTTGAATCTTTTGGATCTTTTTGAAAGTACAGGTCTAGCGTCAATGAGGAATAAGCTTATTCATTGGCCAAAATGCATAACATTAGCAATTCAGTGGTCTTTGATTTTGGACAAGTGATGAATATCTCTACAAGCAGTAGTAAAGCTCAGGCATTATGCTTTGCATAAATTATCTCATTTATACATATAAGATGCATACCCCAATTCTCCCCAAGTTACAAATGTAGGAACAAAAGTACAGAACAAGAAGCAACAATGTGCCCAAGGTGTCAGCGCTAGTGGGTGTAAGAGCAGAAATTTAAACCCAGTTACGTTCTATTCAGAGTCAGGTCACCAGTGGAGTGGTTCTCAAAGGGTGGCTCCTGGCCCAGAAGTACTGGTGTCCTCTTGGAACTTCTCAGAAATGCAAACTAAGTTCTGTGAATGAGCAATTCTGGAGGTGGAGGCGCCTACTCTGTACTATAGCAAACTTTCCAGGTAATTCTAATACACAGAGTAGTATGAGAACCACTGGCTTAAATCGTGGCAATAAGCGGGAATAATTCTTGTGTATGGCAGTGAGGTCTAAGAAGGTGACTAGGTTCAAAGGAAATAATTACCTGTCTATTCCAAATTAGAGATCTCAGCTTATATTATAAATCGGAAACACCTAATGTGTTCTTGTAACACCAGGATGACCTTCTAAAGCTTGACTATCCTGAGAGTAGGTATAAAAGCTGCACAAGTGATTTTTGATATGCAACCACAATTGCAATGCGTATAAATCAATGGGGGGTGGGGGGTAGTCATTTGCTATTCTGTATCAGTCCTTCCCAAATTTGATGTGCTTAAAAATACCAGGGGATATGGTTAATATGTAGATCCTCTTCCAGTAATTCTGGAGCTGGGACCAGAGATCCTGCATTTCTATCAAGCTCCAGTTTGGTCTGAAGAAACACATGTTGAATAGCAAGATTTAATTTCCCCTTCAAATTTCTCACTTTCTCAAACATTACTTTATATTTAATTACTATTAAAGTAAATGCTTGAGTTTATTTAGAAAACCTCTCTGGAGGAATTCTAAGTACGCTAGGCACGATGTGTTAGTATAGTATTCGTTATCTTTCTCTGTTACATGATTACTGACCAACCACCTTGGTATGCCCGGGACAGGTTTATTTAGAAAGTGGAGGCGGGAGGTTCAGTGCTGAACTGAGTAAATCCCAAACAAGCTGGGATGACTGTGTACTTCCACCTGTTATAGAGGGACCCCATCCTAACCTAGAAATGCATTCTAGTCAAGCAACTATAATTCCGAGTGGTACCCTTTTATGTAGGGAGATGAGAGAATGAATTCGGTTTCCAGAAGCACATTGCCCAGCAATCTTCGATAATCTTACACCTGTCTAAGACTCACAGGCCAGTGTGATTTGAACTCAAGCAGCCTGTCTGTCTAGCCCTCAGTTTTAGCCACTATGGAAGACTAACTTCTCTTCTAAGGCCCTCAAGTTAGTTTTCCCCCAAATTGGATGAATGTGGCTCAGGGGTGTTAATTATTGAATTTTATTTCTATTAATTTTTCATCTTTGAGCAGTTACAGTTTTGATGTTTCTATATTTTAAAATAGATAGAGGAATCTTTGGTATATGTGCACACACACATGAAATACTTTGGGGATGCGTGATCCAAAAAGTATGGAGACCACTACCACTACCTGTGACGTGCACGTAATATATATATATGTACATACATAATATATATATTTGCTGAATGCAGGAAAAGTATAAGAACTTCTTTCCTATACAGCCACTGTCCTATTAAAAAATGCTTTTTTATGAGCAAAGTTCCTACTGATACATCCTTGAGTCCTTTGAAGATCCGTAGAGTCTACTACTGAAAGACTACGCCTGGTCACTATCCTATTCCTTCTAAGGCTCTCCTTTGGAAATGCCTTTCGTTGACTTTGCATAAATTTTACAAGTCAACTCAAATGGCAGGCTGAAAAATGAGTGCATCTTAATATCAAGCTTAGAGTGTTGGAAATAGAATTAGCTCAGGGTAGTTCTGTGCTGTTTTATTTTAAAATGTTTGGTTAAAAATTGTTTAATATCCTGATGTCACGTCTTCATAAGCTCTTAAGACAGCCTTAAGAATTTCAGCAACACGTAATGGGTTTCAAGTCCTGCTCATAGAACTGGGATTTGAAATGACCCCAATAAGAGATAAAACCCTTGAAATATGTATGTACTTTAATATATTTTTCAATATATATTTCAATATTTATATATTCCAATATATATTTTAGATATGCTAGAAACAGTCTAGAAAAACAATTTAAATCACAATTTCTTATTCTTCATAATCCAGATTCTATTTATTGCTCCAGTCATTTTTTTTTTTTTTGCTAACAAATCAAGGCCTTATTTGATCCTTTTGAAAAAATGTATAGTAAATTTAAGCAAGCTAAAATATTAATTGAGAGTATCCTAAAATGGACTTTCAATTAAGTTCTCTATTTTTTTCCATGCAGATGATAAAAATTACATTATTCAGTATGACCATTTTTTAAAGTTCCTTTAAACATTCATCACTTAACCAAATAGCAGGGCAGTTCCACTAGAATAATTTTCAATGCTGGGTTAAAATGCTTTTCTAGAAACTTAGGGCCTTCCTGTTCAACAACAGTGAGAACAACAGTAGTACTAGAGTACTTAAAAGGTACTATGCTGAGTGTTTTGCATGGATTTTCTTAATTACTATTCATCAAAAAGCAACGTTCCCCTCAATTTGACCACATGCTCCTTCTTGACACACTTGCTGGTCTTAGCCTCTGTGACGACTCCATTCCCTGAAAGTAACATCTTACTAATCTCCTTTGCAGTCTTCTCTTCTTTCCTCTATGCAAATTTTTAATTCTAGAATTCCTATAGATAGGCCCATGTAGTGGATTAAATAGACCCCCCCCCACCAAAATGATAGATCCACATCCTAAGCTGTGAATATGAATTTATTTGGAAATAGGGTGTTTGCAGATGTAATTACGTGATGAATTTCTGATTGAGAGCGTCCCAGGTATAGGATGGATGCTAAATTTAATGACTGCTGTCCTTGTAAGAGAAGGGGGAGAGAGACTGAAGACGCAGAAAGAGAAAGATCACATAAAGACAGAGACGGAGGTTGAGTCCATGTTGCCATCAGCCAGTGAATGAATGCCAGGCGGCACCACAAGTTGGAAGAGGCCAGGAATGATTCTCCCCTGGAGCCTTCAGAGGGAGGATGATCCCACCAGTACCTTGACTTTTGACGTCTGGCTTGTAGCTGAAAATCCTGAAAGAAAATAAATGTCCGTTGGTATAGGCTACCCATGTGGTAGAAATTGGTTATGAGAACCTTAGGGACCTCATCCACCCCGTGCCTCTTCTTTTCTTGTTCTTCCTTTTGTCCCCCAGCTCCTCTGACCTTGTGTGCCAAATAGATGCCGAGGAACCAGGAGTTCTACCTGCAGTAGAAGCCTCTTGTGCATGCCCGAGATGTCCACCTGCTTTGGGTTTCTGCTTGGCTGTCTTCTTAGCGCCCCACAATGACATGTCTCCAAAAGCTCTTGATTATCAACCCCCTACAAAGAAAAGTCAGGGTTTTTTTTCCCTCGGTCTTATTTATGTCAGTTTGTGTCACCAACATCTCCCCAAGTTTTTAGAGAAATCTAGAATCTTTCTTTACTTTCTTCTGTTTTAACTCCCCCCAGCCCTGTATCCACACTCCTGTGATTTACAACTAACAAACATTTCTCAAACCAATCCATTTCCCATAACCCCTGTTTTCCTACACTTCTATTCAGTTTTTACTGCAGCTTCCTTCCATAATTGGTTTTTCTGGTTCCTTGTCTCCCCGAGAAGTTCTTTTCCACATAGGAAACAAATTGTTAAAATATATATATTTTATAAATATATATATATCAGTTTATAATCATTTCCCTACTTAAAATTATAAAAAGGCTTTCTTTTGCATTTACTAGAAAATGAATAGTCTTTATGAGGGTCCCTGATGGCCTGTATAGCAAAGGCTTTGCCAATTTCGGTGCTTTCATTTGTATGTCCCTATCCAGGTAGGACCCTGCCTCACCTTGCTGGTTTCCACATAGTGCTTATCACCATATGTGTCCACAGGCTTACATTTATTTATTATTATTTTCTACTCACTGAACTGTAGGCTCATGAATGTTAACACTGTTGTCTTATTTCTTCACCAGTAAAATCCTGGGCTTGAGGACAATGCCTAGGACTTTATATAAGAATTTTGAATGGATGAAAGAATGAAAATTATACTTATATTCATGATAGATTTATTTGTCAGGTTCTCAAAAAGGCTATTTAATTCCAGAACTTAATAAAAACAGCAAAATGCTCTTGGAACTGCCTGCCTATAATCATTAATTTTATTTTTATTAGTATTTGATACATTTGGAACATTTATTTTGTTCCAAGTACCATGCCCAGCTCGTGTGTACGTAATCCCATTCAATTCTTATGACAACTCAATGAGGTAGGAACTCGAATCATATCCTTCTACAAATGAGAACTGTTAGGCTCAGAAAGATTAAGTGACTTGCTCAAGAACACACAGCTAGTAGGGGGCAAAGTCAGGTCTGTGGCAACAGAGTCCAAACTCATCACAACTGTGCCATCTTCCAAGAAACTACTTCAAAGTTTCAGCTTGTTAATGACATATCCTAACACCCAATGATAAACCATATTCAAAATGAGACAAGAACACAAAGTATTAATATTATTAGAGCATTCCTCTGGGAGTCTTAGAATAGAGGCTGATGGCTTTAATTTCGTGGCACCGTTGTATTTAAAGGAAATTCTCATCTGCAAAATATATTGTTTTGGTTATCATTTAGCTATGGACACGTGAACATCTATACATAAGTTTCTTAATGTTGATACAAATGAAATACTTTAAGTCCTAACAGCCAAAGCGAAAATAGCAAAGACTGTATCCAGCCTTGTTTTATAATTGTATTGACATTATATTTACTCAGCTCATGTGTTATGGTTAATTTTGTGTGTCAACTTGGCTAAGCCATGGTACCCAGCTGGTTGATCAAACACCAGTCTAGATGTTGCTGTGAAGGTAGTTTTTAGGTGTGATTAACACTGAAATCAGTAGACTTGAGTAAAATAGATTACCTTCCATAACATGGGTGGGCCTCATCTAATCAGTTGAATACCTTAAGAGGGAAAAACGAGGTCCCCCAAGAAAGAAGGGATTCTGCACGCAAAGTTCCTTTGGTCTCAAAGCTGCAACATTCACTTAGGCCTGGATCTCTAGCCTGGTTGCCTGGCCTGCAGTTTTCAGACTTGCCAGCCCCTACAATCATGTGATCCAATTCCTTAAAATAAATCTTTCTTTCTATGTATTTACATATGCTATAGGTTCTGTTTCTCTGGAGAACTCTAACATACCATGTAGCCCATATGTGAAGGAAAAACTTCGAGGGGTTTTACTTCTCTTTTTATTTTATTTGTTAAAGCAGTCCCAAAGGTACAGTGAGTTTCTGGAAGAGAAATAGAATTCACCTCTTGATAGGGAATGTCAAGGTTCCTGGAGAGCATGGCAACTCCCAAGCTGTCAATCTTGCCAAGGTCATTTTTGCAAAATACAACCTGACACATACCACGTGTCCTGCTTTGTGATTCTTTTTACTGTTATTAAACCAAATACTTCAATCTTTTCCTCCTCTTGAAGGAAAATTCCACCTCCTCTGTAAAGGTTTCATTGATCAGCACTTTCCCTTTCTGACATCATTTATTGCTTCTCATCAGTGCCATTTGGCATTTAAATACCATCTTAGACCTTATGCTCTGTAACCAAAGGTCATAGTAGTAAAAGAGCATGGGATCTGAAATTAGGAATTAGGTTCAAACCCACCTCTGCTACATATTAGTGCAACAACTGACAACTTAAGTAATCTCTGAGCCCGACTTTTCTTGTCTGTAAAATGGGAAAATTAGCATCTCCCCCAGGATGTTGTTATAAAAAATAAATGAGAGACTATTCATGAAGAATTCTTCATGATTTTACCTAACATTTGTTAATCACTTTCTGCATGCAAAGTTTGCTGCTCTATTCATTATGTGATTCAAGCCACACAGCACTCTGCCCATTTGATAGATGAGAACCTTGAAATCTGTGTTGTTAATGTGACTTGGTCAAGACACACAATCTTTGAACAACATAAAAGTCGATCTTTGAGTTCTTACAGTAGGGTTCATTTTTTTTGCCAGATCATAATGTCTCCCTCTTTTTTAGTCTCACGATTATGCCAACTATTATGTCTTACCCATTGTAGCTGACTGACTTGTTAAATTAATGAATATTCAATTTTTATCAGCTCTATTAAGGTATTATTGACCTACAAAATGATAAGATATTTAAATTATACATCATGGTGATTTGATATACATATGCCTTGTGAAAGGGTTCCCACCATCTGGTTCCTGAACACATCTGTCATCCTGTGTATATTTTTGTGAGACCATTTAATTTCTCTTCTCCTAGGAAATTTGACTTACATAACACACTGTTACCAACTACGGTTACCATGGTTTACAGTAGACCCTCAGACCTTATTCATGATATAGCCAAAAGTTTGTATCCTTCTACCAATTTCTCCCTATTTACTCCATCCTCCAGAACTTGGCGTCCACTTTTCTACCTTTTTTTTCAGGTTCCACAAGTTAAGTGATAACATGAAAGCAAGGTTTCTTTCTCTTTCTAGCTCATTTCACTTAGCATCACGCCCTCAAATTTCATACATATTATCACAAATAGCAGGATTTTCTTCTTTTTCATGACTGAGTAATATTCCATTGTGACTTCACCACATACACACTCTACATATTCATCCACTGATGAACACTTAGGTCATTTTTATATCTTGGCTATTGTGAATAATGCTGTGATGAACATGAGAGTGTAGATACCTCTTCAATACTCTGTTTTCATTTCCTTTGGGTATAGACCCAGAAGTGTGATTGCTGGATCATAACATAGTTCTTTTTTTTTTTTTTTTTCTTTTTTAATGTTTTCAGGAACCTCCATACTGTTTTCCACAGTGGCTGCACTGATTTACATTCCCACCAACAGTGCCCACATTTTCCCTTTTCTCTACATTCTCACCAGCACTTGTTATTTTTTTGTCATTTGGATGGTAACCATTCTAACAGCTACTAGGTAATATCTCATTGTGGTTTTGATTTGCATTTCCCTATTGAGGAGTGTTTTTTTTTTTAACTTTTTTTTATTGAGTTATAGTCATTTTACAATGTTGAGTCAAATTCCAGTGTAGAGCACAATTTTTCAGTTATACATGAACACATATATGTTCATTGTCACATTTTTTTTCACTGTGAGTTACCATAAGATCTTGTATATATTTCCCTGTGCTATACAGTATGTTACACTTTATAACACTGATTTGTCCCAGGCTTAATTTTAAGCACCTTACCCTCCCATTCCCATTTCCTATTAGTTTTTTCACTAGTTCTTATTAATAGTTTACATAAGCTTTCCAAAATCATACAGATATTAACTGGTAGATCTAGACTAAAAACCTAAGAATAGTCCCAGGACTTGAGGAGGACGCATTATATACAGTAAAAGCTCATAATACACAATAAAATGATTCATGATGAAGATACAGCAATTCTAAACTTATATATGTTTCTAATAGAATAGTCTCAAATGCAATAATCAAATAGTGGCATAATCTGGGGGCAAAACTGACAAGCATCACAACGCACTTGGATATTTTCAACACATTTTTCCCATGTATTAAGTCAGACAAAAAGAAACAAAAAAGAAAAATCTTTCAAATAATTACATAGGTCAAATAAATCATAATGCAATTTTACACATGTTTAAAACTGAATGATAATAAAAATACCACGTACCATAACTTCAGTACAGAACATGCACTAATTTCAAAATTCATAGGCTTCCAGTTACCGACTTAGCTAAAGAAAAAAGCCCAAAGTTAACAAACAAAGTAAAATGTTGGTAAAAGAACAGCATATACCTCCAAATAAAGAAGTTGTTGAGAAATTATAAGTGTAAGAATATAATGAATGAAAGAAAAATAATCACACAACACAGAGGATCAAAAATCCAAACTTTTTTTTTTTCCGGAAAAGGCTAATAAAAATTAGACAAACCTCTGCTCAGATCAGTTTAAAAAATAACTGACCACTTTTGTACTTAACAAGGAGACATCATTACAGATATAACAAAGATTTAAGAAAAAAAAAAGAGGAAGAGTGTTATGCTACTAAGCTTGAACACTAAGGAAATTCGTAGAATGCATACCCTGTCAGAACTGAATCAAGTGAAAACATAAAGGCTGTCACAAGTGAATGCCGAGGACAACAAAATTAACCCGCATGTAAAGTCATCTGGACCAGACAGTCACTGACAACTTCTTCTAGACTTTAACAGATTATTTCATTTTAATTTAATATAAACTCTAATACCAATACAAAAAAGCAGATAAGACCGAAAAAAAAAAAAAAAAAGAGAGAGAGAGAAAGAGAGAAGGAATGAAGAAAGAAGGAAAGAACAAACTTGGTGGCTTAAAACAAAAGAAGCATATTCTCTCGCAATTCCAGACTGGAAGTCTGAAATCAGAGGGTCAGAACGATTGTGCTCTCTCTGAAGGCTCTAGGGGCGATCGCGTCCCTTGACTTTTCCAACTTCCAGTGCTGCCAAGGGCTTCCTGGCCTGTGGCTGCATTACTCCAGTCTCTGGCTCTGGGGACACAGTGCCTCCTCCCGTTCTGTCAAAGCTCCCCCTTTGTGTCTCATAAAATAAACGTCATGAGCTTCAGGGCTCTCCTAGATAATCCCAGGTGATCGCATCTCAGGATCCTTACATCTGCAGAGACTCTCTTCTCAAACAAGGACAAATTCACAGTTTCTGGGAATTAGAATGTGGGCATATCATTTGAGGACCACCATTCAACCTAAATGTATCCTTATTTGTAAATCCACCTCCCCCCTCAAAGTGCTGTGAATCAGTTAAGAAAAAGACATGATTCCCACGTTCTTATTCTCATATTTTGTGTCCTATGTCTGAGTTACAAAGTTGAGAGTTTAGGCCAGTTCCGTGAACAGGCTAGTTGAGATGTGTGAGGTAGAATGGGAAATAGAAAGAAGTTCATAGTTCCTGGATAGCTGTCACAGACCATTACTGCCTCTCCAATTGCCATTTTTCCTTACAGGGCCCCAGTCTTGTTCAGTGCGGCACTGCACCCAGCGCGGTGGACTGAGTGGCAATTACATGAGCTGGGTGTGACCATCCCATTGCTGATAATCACTTTTCAACCTCTCTCCTAATTCAGGGTGCCCAGTGACATAGTTATGACCAAGAGAGTAAATAAATGGCAGTTTTTTGTTTTTTTTTTTTTTTTTTTTTTGGATATCAACAAAAGGTCTTCCTCTCTGATAAAATTAAAGTCGTGTACTTGCCCCTTCTCTGTGCTCAGATCACTGGTGCGAAGATAAGATTCTGGGGTTGTGACATCTACAGTGTGACTCTGACACAAGCCCAAGGTGAAAACCCAATGAGAACAAAGCAGGACATTGCTCGATCAGTCCCACAACTGCCTTTTCCAAACTTCCTCCAAGTGAGATGATTAAAGTCTGTCTTACTGGAGCAAATAATAGTTAGGTTTCCTGTTACTTACCACCTAAACATCTCTACCTAAAATCATAAGTGATGACACTTCAGATGCTCTTCATTGCTCCACTTTTTTGTTTGTTTGTTTGTATACACACAGCAGGTAGCACTCTGGTCTGTTGTTGTACAGACTCACTTTTACAAGGTCAGAAACTAGAGGAAACATTTGTTATTCAAGACGATTTTCACTACCTGCTAGTATCTACCTGCTAGAATGAGAGTTATGCTTTGTTAGGGCCCTTCTTGTACTTCTTACCCTCCTTTGAATAATCAAATAATACTGTCTGTGCTTTTATTGTGGAAAGAAAATTAAATCCTACAGGCATTAATATGTTTCTCTTTTTTTTTTTTTTCCCTTGTATTTTCTGAGAGATACAGGACTGCCACTCAGTCCATACCTTTTTTTTTTTTCCCATGCATAAGACAATGCTTAGAGTTGTCACATTATCATACATACTTGACAGATTTTCCTGGCAAATACAATGTTGACAGAAACAATTGACACCCAACATCTGAAATATAAACCTCTTTTCAGATTGTTGACTTGTGATTCTGAGAAGAACAGCCTTCCATAGCCCTGACAATCACAGCCTTGCTTTTCAAAAAGCGTCCTTCTAAATGCCAGCGTTTGCTCCTGTAGGGACTGAAGGAGGTTTGCATGATGTTGGTGTGTAGTTTGGACACAGAAGGTTGTGTATCTCACAGTCCATGAAGGACCTTTCCTGTGTATTACCTGTACATTTCGATCTTCCAGTGACATCAACAAAAACATCTGGTGGTTCCATTGTTTGGTCACTCTTTATTACTTCCCAGTGTTTCTGTCATTGAAAAAGTGGTGGTGAGTTAGACAACACTGGCTTTAATTCCCAAGAAATTATATCTCACCTGGAGACAGTGAGCAGATTCACACAGAGAGAAGTGTCCCATTAGAAATCTCTAAATCACAATCAGTACAAGTGCAGATGGACTCAGGACTGACCCTTTTTACTTAATATTGTATCAATTATACTCAACATTTTAGAACATTTAAATGTGCAACATCAGCCTGGCCTGGTCTCAATCACTTAAAAATTAACAACTTTCTGTAACTCTCAAAAAGAGGCTCATAATGTCTAAGAGGCAATACATTTCTTACATCTTAAAATCAAATTTGATTCAGTTCAATATACATTCTGAATGTTGCATAAAATGACTGTTTGTAAGTATATATATTTACGTATTTAATGTATAAATATGAAATTGCAAATGTGTTTTCAGCCCATGCCATCATTTCTCAGAGCTTATGTCCTTTAAAGTCTTCTATTCAATGTAGGATAAATACCATGGAAATAAACATGCGTGTTGAAATGAAGTGCTCCTGTTTATTAAAAAGAGAAAAAAATGATCCTATTTATTTCTAGGATTCTTTTCCTTCAGGGCATTCTCAAAATAATAAATAGTGTTTAAATTGTGTCATTACAACAAAGCTGATCTTCAGTATTGAATACACAAGCGCACACACACACATACCTACTCACACACAAATATTTACGGACCAATAAATTACCCACATCTAGGTAGAGAACCCAAAACAGGCTCTGGAATTCAAAGTCTAGCTCTCTTTTCAGTAACTGGATCTTCATACATATATACATGCGTGTGTATATGTGTGTGTGTGTGTGTGTGTGTGTGTGTATTATGCACACAGATGGCATTCAGAAGAATTATTTGATATTTCTGAGCTACGGGTTCTTCATAAGCGATATGGGGTACTGCTATCACTTCTACTCATCTCTGTCCTTTGGGAATCCTTCTGGCTAAAGTGGCAGATGCAGGTGCAGCTTGATTCAGAGATTCTGAATTCATGCTGTACCCCAAGACCCACCCGTCATTCTTATTTCTTTTGGGTGAGCTCCGTCTTCATGCCTGGTGATGAGAGAGTTCCCAGTTGTTCCTGTGACAACGATCTTTCAGGTTCTCAGGTGGCAGGAATAGAAGAAAGTCTTGGTTCAGTGTTCCGTCCAAAACGATGTCCCCATGGCTGTGAACTAGTCGCAGGTTCGTTCTGGAGACATTCCACATAGCCAAGTGATGAAGCTGCTATAAAATCAACTTCAAAAAGAGCACTTGGGGGAAGGGGGTGGTCCTGTGGAGGAGCAATGAAGGCTTATTAGAAGAAAAGGTAATAATAATAGTTGCTAGACAGACCAACAAGTAGATATTCACTGTGATCATTTAGACTGGTTCTTGGGAGGTTTAGATACATTACCTATGCAACAGTTACCATGATGCTGTCCAGAAATGGTAAGCATAATCGAGTTAACAGTTACTAACAATGTTTTAACACTATTTCAGGTTTCTGAAACCATTTTGTATCATTCATCACACTCCAGACTCACAACCCAAAGCTCGCTCGCTCTCTTTTTTTTTTTTTTCCCCAAAGCGCTCTTTGAGTTATCTTTAAAGGCTGTTTGTTTCTGTGCTGCCAACCTGAGATCATACAAGTAATTGGTAGTAAGACCTAGACTTAGACCAAGTCTTGCATCTCCACCAGACCGCAGGGACGTAGTCAGGCATCCTGTTCACGTGGTCACCCTTCATTGTCTCAATGATCTGCAAAGCATTTTCTATCTGCTGCACATCTGTGAGGTCAAAAACGCATCAGAGGGACGGTGTGTACATTTTCTTTCACGTAAGGAAATACTGTTCAGCTTCTCAATTTAGCAGTCGTTTCCTCTGACTTAGCCTATACATTACATTGAACTCTCGCTCGTCCCCTTCTGAGTGAGGAACTGGATGTGAGGCAAACTGTGTGCTCAGCCCCCCTTGACAGCACTTGGTAGAAATGAAGTCCAGGACAAGTTCAAGAGAGAAACTATGAAACAGAATTTCAGAAGCAGTACATTAGCATGGGTAAGATGGGTAAGAGCAAGGGTAAAAGATCAAAGCTCTGAGTATTTATAAAATCTTTTTAATCAGTAATCCAGTGGGAATCACATTAAATACAGTGCCAGGGAATCTGGCAAAAGGAATATCTACATAGATTTCACCTCATAAAATCAAAGATGAGGGGAAACAGGTAAGAAGTCACTTCTCACCTTTGCCATCTGACTCACAGACTTAATACCAACCCAGCTCGTAACACAGACATCTGTGCAGCTGTCCTGTTGTATGTAGCCTGGATGTGGTTTTAGAGTGCTCGGGTTCATCCCAACCCGGCACGCATCCTGTGTTACTTTGAAACACAATAAACAAGACAGAAAGCCTTCCCAGGGCATGTGGCGGGAGGGGCAGGTATTGAGTGTGGAATGTTCCTTCTGAGAATCTTTCGGTCCAATGAGAAAAGCATTCAGGTAGGGGAAAGAGACAGGGAGATTCTAGTAAAAGTGTGTGTTCCTGGCATTCTGCTGATTGTAGGACCAGGAAGTAGTGATAGGGAAAAAGAAATCACCACCACAACGTGGTAGAATCATTTTAGACATTGGAACCTGGTGTATCAAATTGCTCTCCCAACGCAGATCTGAAAAATGGATCAAAAATTTCTGAAGTGGAAATGTTAGCAACACTTAGGGCAGATTCGCATGCTATTTGCTGATGCACATGAAGACGAGAATTTCACCTTATTTGTCTCTTCGTTCTTTAACAAGCAGTACTCCGTGGCCCCGTCATTGGGTTTATTTTGAACTGATAATCTCTCTTACCTGGCTGTGCTCAGCTTGTCCCCTGGCTGTGAATACTTCCTATATGCTGATACCGAAACTCCAGTTGGAAGTTAGTTCCTGTACTAGCTTTTGCCATAAATTTTACACTCTTATATTTGGCTGACTCCTCAACACTTCTGTTTGAAAGTATAATAACCATTTCAAGCATAACATGTACGAAGACAGGTATCTCCTCTTTCTCTCTAGTTATTCCTTTGGCCTTAAAATATGTTTTGTCCATTGTTAAGAAGATTATACTGGTTTTCTTTATTTTGTATTTGCCTTATGTATTATTTTCAGACCTTTACATTTATATTTAATTATCATACACATGCAGGAAAATGTCAATAACCATATATCTCAGTGGATTATCACATAGTGAGTACCGTGTACCCACCATGTTGGTCCAAAGGTAGGATATATTCAATACTGATACTCAGCCCCTTCCTCTTCTCTAAAGGTAGACATTGCCCTGACTTCTAACACGTTAGTTTTACTTGCTTTTAAACTTTATATAACTGGAATCATGCACATGTTTTTTTGTGTGTGTGTCTGACTTCCTCCCTCAGCATTCTGTGATTCATCCATTGTTATTGCATGTAGCCGTATTTCAGTTACTTCCCTTGGTGTGTACTTTGAAATGCAAAGGGATATCGTATGAATATACTATTTATCACTCTCAGTGCATGTGGACATTTGGGATTTCTGCAGCTTCTGTGTATTGCAAATGAAACTGAACATCTCTGTACACATCTCCTGTAAATACTCCTCTAGGGGTCTTTTGGGCCGATGTGAGTATTTCAGTTAGGCCTGTATGGGGTATACGATATGTATTTGTGCAGCTTCAGAAGATCATGCCAAGTGGTTTTCAGTAGTGGCTTTAGCAGCACGCAGTACCACCAAAAGGACATGAGTTCCAGGTGGATCACATCCTCTCCAACACTAGGTCTTTTGAGCTTTCACATTAGTCACCCTGATAGGTATAGGGTGACGTCCTCTGGTAATTTGAAATTGCAGTTCCCTGATTGCTATTGAGACAAAGCCCATTTGTATATGTTTATTATTTTCTGCGTGTGAAGTCTCATTCAAGTGACCTGATATTTTTTTTTCTTGGGTTGCGTGTCGGTTTTGTATTGACATATTACCAGTTTTAGGTTATGGATATATCCTCCCCCTCTGGAGCTTGCCTTTTATTCTCATGATGGTATCTTCTGATAAATAAAAGTTTTTTCATTTAATGTGGTTTAATTTATCAATATTTTGCTTATCGTTAGTGCTTACCATTTAACAGCGATTTCCCTATCCTTCAAGACCATATTAATAATCTTTGGAAGCATATTGTTATGCCTTTCAAATTGAGATCTACAATCTGTTTAGAATTGACGATTGTGCATAGAGTTAAGTAAGAGTCAAATTTTATTCTGTATTTCAAGATGGAGGTATAGTTGAACCAATATTATTTATTGAAATAACTGTCTTTTCCTCACTGCTCTGCAATGCCAATGCCACCTTTATTATAAATAGGGTACATAAGGATACGGATTTGTTCTGACCATTCTAATAATGTTCCATTGGTCTATATGAAAATTAACAAATACCAAACTCTCCTAGCTATAGTGGTTCTATAATAAGTCTTAACATCCAGTAGAGCAACTTTTCCCTCCTTCTTGTCTCCCTCAAGACTGCTTGGCTATTATTGTCATTTTGTATTTCCATGTAAGTTTTAGAATTAGCTTAAAAAGTCTCTCTGTCTCTGTCTCTGTCTCTGTCTCTGTCTCTCTCTCTCTCTCTCTCTCACACACACACACACACACACACGCACGCAGAAGACTCTTGGGATTTGGATTGAAATTGCATTGAATCTACATATCAGACTGGTATAATTGACATCTTTTCAGTATTAAATCTCTTTTTAGTACATGAATATAATTTTTCTCTCCATTTATTTTATTTTGATTTAATCTAACTCGAAATATTTTGAGGTCTTCTGTTTTTTATTTGTTAGAAATTTTCTTAGGTAGCTGGTATATTTGATACCACTCTAAATTTTAAAAATTTTATTTTCCACTGTATATTTCTTGTAAGAGAAACTTAATCAGTGTGTGTATATGTGTGTGTGCATATGTTGTCTTCGTAATAAAAATCTTTTTTAAAAAAACTTATTTACTAATTCTAATAAATTATCTTTTTCTACTTTGCACTTAGGCAAATGCTATGAGATGTTTTATCAGGCTAGTAGTTTAACATTCAGATATTTGGCAAGGTATATTTGTGTGTGTGTGTGTGTGATAGAGGGGAGGGAAACTTATAATGGGGTCACGTACTGGGGCTTTTCCAGTTTTAGTACTAGGATGCTTAATGAGCTTAGTCAAATGACTTAAGTTTCCTGGTTTTCATTTGATTACCAGTAGGCTGGGGGTGAAACCAAAACTGTCTGCCCACATCTGTCCTCACTAAGAAATTCTGAGAACCAACCCAAAGACCTTCTCTCTAACACTTGAAACCTTCTTCATACAAACTGGAGATACACACTCCCTGATAACTTGACCTGTCATTAGCATATGATTTAATAAGCAGAATACCAGGCAATTAGCACTTTTGTCAGGGTATTCGTTTCTTAGTGTTGCCATAATAAATTGCCATAAACTTGGTGGTTTATTTTTTCATAGTCCTGGAATGTTGGTTGCTCCTGGAGGTTCTGAGGGAGTCTGTTACATGCCTGTCTTCTAGCTTCTGGTGGCTCCGGCAAACTTTGGCATTCCTTGGCTTGTAGCTGTTTAATATAATTCCTGTCTCTGCCTCTGTCTTCACATAGATTTTAATGTGGCCTTTTTTCTATACATCTCTGTATCTCAAACCTCCCTCTCTTTTTTCTGACAAGGATACCAGTCATTGGATATAGGGCCACCCTAAATCCGGGATGATTTTATCTTCAGATCCCTACTGTAATTATATCTGCAAAGACCCTATTTCCAAGTAAGATCACATTAATAGGTAGTGAGGGCTAAGACTTGAACGTATCTTTTGGGGGTACTATTCAAACCACTGCAATCAGTAAGCAAGTAAAACTTATACTTCATACTGTGAAAATATATTTAAATACTGAACATAAAGTGTTTTAATAAATTCCTATCATAAAAAATGATCTAGAAAAAATGCAGGTATTATGAGCATTATCTTACTGATGATATCACTATAGAATTATCAGAAATAAATGTTATTTGTATGCATAAGCAACTATTCCCTTTAATTAGATTTTTGTCAAATCAGTGTTTATTTAAATAGCCAATAAACATTTCATTTTTGTCATTCAGGATCCAGGTTTTTGCTTCATATTCTAAAGAAGAATTCCTTTAGCAATTTTGATATGAAAGGGTTTTTAGAAAATAAAGTTTATTGTCTTCAACCTGGTCCCATTTTATCTTAGACATAAAACCTTTCTGTTTTTTCAGTTATTCAAGGTGAGCTGTGTTTTGTTTTGACTTATTCTCTATCTTGTGATAAATTCTACTCCACTTCAGTGTCAACAGTAGTTCCTGTAGCACTTGGCCAGGCAACACTGGTAAGTTCCTGAAACGTGCTCTTTGCTCCCACAATCAGCGGAGTATCCCAGAGCCTCATTCACTCTCAGAACCCCCACACAGCTCTTCAGCTGCAGTATACCATTGGCTAAAACCATTCATATTTATGATAAAGGATCAGTTCATTTTAATGCTTTAAATTTTTGTGATATTTCTGTTTTCACGGATTATTGAAAAGGTGAATTAAATACATACTTATGAAATTGGTACTTAAGGGGGAGGAGTGCTTTTGAGTCATCAGATAAGTTAATATATACAGGAAGTTGCATACATTTCAAATAACAACAAATTCCCTTTAGATGAAAAGTTCCTCACATGCTAAATTTTTTTTCAAAAGTGCTTGGAAGAGGGCAATTCAAAGATGAACTAGAATAACCAAGGCATATTTATGGTGAAACTCAGAACTGACTCCTTGTCCATCTGTTAGCAAGGGTGCATCCTGACTTCCTTCAGCCCTTCCTTCGGCTCTTCCCCTCCAGGCCTTTAGAGAACACAAACTGACAATACAACATTGGGAGAGAATTCGGTGAGTGGGGTCTTGGACTATTTTGATATCCCTTTGACATTCACCTTAACCTTACAAGTTACACAATGGCCCAGAATGAAGGTGCATCACACATGGAAGGGATCATAATATTTCGATAATTTCCAAATTTACAATAATTATCTAAATCCTGTCCCAGCAGTCCCATCACACTCTAATGTAATATGGTAATCATCTCTATGGATAAGCAAAGTGGAATATAGAGGAAACTTTCCATGGTATTCAGGATCTCCATCTTATTTCCTTTATTCTAAATAGGCTACTACCAGATAGAGACACAAAGACATTCTTTCCTACATTTAACCTTATTTATACTGGGTATTGACCTGGTTCAAGATTTGAAAGCATGTTATGCAAAGAAGATACTCAGTTGACTGGTGAGAAAGAAACATAAGAAAAATATTTTGTGGATGTCTGATCCTTGAAAACAGTCCTGCTTGAAAAACTTCCTATTAGCAAATTGAAGAAAAAGTAAAGTTTTAAGTGTTTTGCATTTTCCAAGTTCACTGCTAGTTTTATTGATTATTACATTTTGATATTGAACAGTCATATGATTAGTTTAATCTCTTAAACATTCATATAAAAATTTGCCATTTAAATTTACTGCATATTGATACAGTTCGAAACTTGACAATGATGACTAAGGATTTAGGATCTAATTTGGAGGTAAGAAACAAGACAAGAGATAGACACACAATAATTGCATAATTTGAATATATGTTTATATATATACATAATTATGATTTTTATAAATATTATGTTAATGTATTGAGAGGAATAATTCAAGTATTCATGCTATATTAGAGAATTCATGAGTTTAAACATAAAAGATATATTGAAAGATGTTGCATTTTATTGTATCTATTTTTCTCTCATTTGATAGAATATTCTGAATATGACAAGATGGCCTATGGCAATTTTTATATGAACAACCTCTTGAAAAATATAACAACTTTTTGAATGTGAAGGTGTTTGGAGTAATCTCCAAAAGACACAAAATACTGTGAAAAGATCAACGAATTAAAAGAATTCAAGTAAATTAGACATATCAATGAGAAGCATAATTACTATAATATTGGTAGCAATTTACTAATGTATAGCAGGAAATTTGTAATCACTGTGAGAAGGCGCATCTTAAAACACCTTACTGAAAAATGATAGGAGTAAAATGTCTGAACATGAGTTGTGAAAAGAAGAGAGTAGAATGCTGTCTACCTTCAAGCAGATTTCCCCCTGCAGTCGTGTGGGACAGGCTGGCAGCAAATTTGGTTTGAGTTCACATGACTCTCGGAAGCAGATTCATTGGAAGGTGTGAAAAATGCCATTTTTCTGCACAGCTGTATTTTGCATGTGGATTGCTGCATGGATCCCACTCACAAGTCTTTTGAACACTAAGTACTCTCTCTGAGTGTAGGGGCCGAGATAAACCTCATTAGCAAGTTGTCCAGAGTGAGAAAATACTGCTCCTACCGCTTTCCTGGCTTTTTCTGTCCACCGCCAGCAGCCGAAATAGCTAAACAATTTGAAAATGTTGCACATGGTAAAGATTTTTTAAACAATATGATGGTACCCGAGTGAGAGTGTGAGATTGTCTCCTCAGGGGGTCTTTGTCGGTCTGCTGCTGCTTACTTGCTCAGGGAGAAAATCCAGCTCAGATCTCTCGGAGCCCAGTAATTTTTAATAATGATGTGGTTCAGAGTCCCATGGGAAACTTCTTCCAGACTGCATGTACCAGAGCCAACACACTTAGACCATCAAGTTCAACTGGTTTAGGGTTGGGTTGGCTCTTCTTTTTTTTTTTTTTTTTTTAAATAGTATATTCATTATCATTGTGGATACAGACCACTGTTTAAGAATGACTGTCTTAGAAGGTCTCTTTATGCTTTGATGGTTACCTGCTTGTTTTAAGGTTCCAGTACCTATGAGTTACTCTGTGTCCAGTGCTGAAATAACAGATGATTTTAGATGTCTATCTGTTATTTTGTGTAGATTTATAAGTATCTTTTCATTTTCAATAGTATCTGATAATGTCCTAGGGGAATTGGCCTCAGTAATTTTGAATCTCTGATGACTGCTGAAATAGATTTAATAGCTGTTCCAAAACTTTGAAACATCTGCTTCCTGGATCTCTAAGGGTAAGCTAGGCAATTTGTCTTAGGGGCAGGGTCTTCCTTTGTTCCCCTAGGGGTCACTTCAGTGAGATATTTGAGACATGCTACAGGAGTCAACAAACAATGAATCTCTATTATTGTCTTTGCAGTAACTTCATATATATATATGAAGTAGCTCAGAGACACAGACTTGCTTGGAAACGCTTCACTTTGAAAATGCAAAAGAGAGCCCTTCTGAGGACATTTTACAGAAACAACTTTGAGATTGTTGTTTCTGTTATTATAAATTGTACTTCCCCCGCCAAAAAAAACCCTGATAGTATCACTTATGGTCTAAAAGGCAAGGTTTGGGGAAGGCTTTGGCAAGAGGAAGGTGGGCAGAGGGAAAAAGAAGAATGAATGAACACTTGGCTGAGGATAGAATTACAAGGGTCTCATTGGTAAAGGCAGACAAGGTTTGGAAACTTACTTCCAAAACCTGTGTAACCTCTGCATGACTTGTCCAACAGTCGATGCCCTTCCTCAGTCCCCAGGTCTGTCCATCAACCAGCAACCATCCCCAGACCATCCCTCAGACCCGCTTCCCCTTCTCTCCCTGTGGCAAAGCATCATTGGCTTTAGGACGCATGAGGTTTGTTCCAGTTTTGGTACAGTCTTTCCTGTGCCAATCACTGTGCCCAGAGGAGGGACTTAGCATGGTTGGCTAGCATAGCACACCTGCCCTTGCCGCTAGCAAGGTGGAGGACTTTGTGAGAAGCTCCTGGAACTCAGGCAGTATGGGAAGGGAGCAGATCTCACAAATGAAGACATTGGCTTCTATGAGAAGAGGTTGGAAATGGGGGAAAAAAGTTTCCATCAAGTCCCACTTTGGTATACAGCAGATGACATGGTATGTGTCTTAGAAATTCCTTTTGCAGTTTTCAGTATAGCAGCTGAAATGCCAGCTCTTTATTACTTAAAAGGCAATTGGCTATGAATAACATAAGAAGGAAGACAATAAGTCTGCTCTAAATTACTAAAAAGAAAAAAAAGGGGGGAGGGGGTCAAGGAAAGAGAGAACATTTATGTTAACACCCCTCACCGAAAAAGTGTGTCATGAGACTCCAAGTGTGTCGTAACAGTTTCATGACTGAAAACATCAGACTTGCAGGATGAAGTTCAAAGCTTTTCAGTTTATATTCCACCCTCCTCATTTAACCCTAATGTCCCACTATTTTCCATCCTGCATGGAACCCACCCTCACCCCAGCACTTTATGACATCATACTTTTAGCCTATCCGGTGGTCCATCATGACTCTCTGATTTGCACAGTTTATATTAATTAACATTGTTTTCTCAGTACCTGGCATAGTGCCTGGCTCACAGTAAGTTCTCCATTATTATCAGTTAAATTATTTGGATGGCAAGGAAACAATCACACTTCAGTACATGCAAGATGTTAAAAGTTTAAATGGGAATATTTGGTTATCATGGATATAGCAAACGAAGGAGAAAATCTAGCAGAATGAATAAAGTAAGGTGAACACAATGCAGAATGGTTAGTCGACAGATTCATTATGCTACTTTTATATTTGTGCTAGCAGATGGTATATGGATGGGATCTGAAACGTAAACCTGACTTGGGCCAAATTCCCCTGGGATCTAGGGATTGCTGACAACTGGTACTTACTGCCTTTTTTGACTGGGCCATAGAAGTCTGAAAATAGAGACAAGACTTAGAGATGCAGGAGTGCTTTAGCACAGCTCTCTGTATTAGCTGTATTTTATATATTTCTTCCCATTGATCACATGTACATAACCATATACAGAAAAGCAAATATAATTTCAAGCTACTTTTAATATTTTCATATTGCAGTTCACAAAGAGCGAAGTGAAGCTAGTCTTAGATTTAATGCATGTTTGGGGCTGTAGAGGAAAATCTTCAATTCTTACAGCGATGTGATGTTTAGCTCAAGTATTCCTATTTCAGTCTAGAAGATAATACTTTGCTTTCATAAAAGTTCAATTATTTACTTTTGAAATTGAAAGGGATGCATTCTCACTACTTTTAGCTTTTGCATGAAAATAAATTAATTACCCTGGCATGAACTGAAATTTTCATTAAAACCCAACTTAAGACTTGGATAATCTTCAGGGTTCTTAATTGAAAATTAATGGCTGTCTCTTCAAATCTGTGTACCAGAAGCAGCAGCCGTCTCAGTAGTGGCTCATCCTTGTGGCATAATCTTGTCAACCTTTTCATAGATGTTAGGATTAGAAATAGCTTTCCAGTTTCAAGGATCTGAGAAGTCCAGGTTCTATGGTGTCATTTTGAAAATGAATAGTGAGTTTGGGTTCCTAAGTTTTGATTGCAGATCCTCAACCAGCCTATATCAAACTGCGTGGAAAAAAAAAAAGAGAAATAATTTAGTTCCTCTGCAGTGTTCATTTTTCATTTATAACATGTAGCAAATAGCCCAGTAACTATAATGGGTCGTATATTTTATGTTTTATATGTATCAAAGTTAGATGTTAATGTGGTTAAAGTGTTTAATACTTCCACAATGTATCCGACCCCCACCTCCCATTCCATATCCCTAGAAACAACCGTTTTCAGCTCTTTTCACTGATCAGTCTGTTGTTTCCTGCCGTTCCTCTAAATAAATCATTCTGAGTTTTCATTTCAAGTTTCATTGTTTATTATCATCCTTTTATGTAGGCAGAGCATTAGGCTTTATTCTTACCCCTGCCATTCCCCCACCCCTCAATCACTTTTCTCCTCGTCCTCGCAATATTTTCTCATCATAATTATGGTTAGTTCAATGCCTTTCCCTTTGCTGCACAATGATGTGTTTAATAATTATGCATTGTTTGTTGGCTTAGTGTGTTAGTTTTCTAGAGATGTCATAACAAATTACCATAGACCAGGTGGCTTCAGCGACAGAAATTGATTTCCTCATGATTCTGAAGGCTTAGAAGTCTGAGATCAAGGTGTCCACAGGGCTGGTTTCTTCTGAGGCTTCTCAGCTTGTGGATTGCTGCCTTGTCCCTGTGTCTTCCCAACTCTTCTCTCTGTACCTGTCTGTGTCTAAAATTGCTTTTCTTATATGGATATGAGTCAGGTGAGACTAATGCCCACCCGAATGACCTCATCTTCACTTAATTACGTTTTGAAGACCTTGTCTCCGAATAGAGTAACATTCTGAGGCACTGGGCATTAGCCTTTAACATACCAGTTTGAGGTGGACAAAACTCAATATAACTCCTAGTTTTCTGTGGAGTCCATAGAAAACTCTAAACTTGTCACAAATTAGGTAAGTCTCCTCTCCAGATAATTAAGCACATCAGCTGTTCTGTTCATTTCATCTCCCTCCAGAAGTCTGTCTCCAAGTACACAGCTCTATGTATTCCCCACACCGTGGGCCAAGCAGGGATCCCTCCTGAACACCATCCTGGCAAGGGCCTTCCCTTCTTTCCTAGGGTGAATAGCTTATTTCCTACAGACCATGGTTTCCTTCTTGATTTCCTTCCTCATTTTAGAGGAGCATAACCTCTGATACCTTCCTTTAAAAAAGGTATATAAGAATTAAGAATTTTGAGATCACACCGATCTACAAATATTTATCCTCCTCAAGGAAGTGATTTAAAGTCTGGTGATTTAAAACTGTAGGTTGAAATAATTTTTCTGATTTTTCTTCTGAATTTTAAAGGCCTTGCTCCATTGCCTTCTAGTTCTCAGGTGATATTACATAAAAAGTTCAGTTTTTATTTTGGGTTTTAACATATTTTTATTCTCCCCTTCTCCCTGAAAGTTCTCAAAAACTTTTCTTTGAGCCCAGTGCTTTAAAAAGTTATGACTAAGAGCCTCACTGAGAAGCATGCCAACTATAACGTTCACTGTGATACGATTGATGGTCTATCAAAAAGTTAAGGATCTTCAATTGAAATTTCTTAATTCTTCCCTTTTGTAGTTGTCAGATTCCCCAGGGAAATTTCTAAAAGTCTTCTACTTGGCAGGTGGTCATGGTTGCTATAATTCTAGATTCCTGGGGGAAGGAGGTGACGTATGTTACCATCTAGTATGCACATGGTCATTAAACCTGCTGTTTTTCAGAAGGACAGCCATACCGTCAGCTGTGGCTGGTGTTACTAAAGCCAGACACCCTTAGTTTCATCCCATTCAGAGACTGAACTCACCAACTTTTGCCTGGAGGGATATGCAAGATGAAGGAAGAGCTGGGAATTCAAATTTCTTATATACTCTTTCGAATCATTCTTCAGTTTTTAATTTTTTTTTATTATGGGGAAATATACATAATATGATATTTATTCTTAGCCACTTCTAAGCAAATAGTTCAGTAGCAGTAAGTACATTCACGCTGTTGCGCAATCATCACAGCTAACCACCACCAGAACTTTTTTTTTTCCATCTTTCCAAACTGAAACTGTATAGTCACTAAACAATATAGTCCCAATTCCCTGCTACTCCAAGTCCCTGGCAACCACTGTTTTACCTTTTTTCTCAATGAATTCGACTACTCTAGGTAACTCATATGAGTGGGAACCTAACAACATTTGTCCTTGTGTAACTGGCTGATTGGCTTAGCACAGTGCCTGCAAGCATCATTCACATTACATTGCAGCATGTTTGGCTCCTAACTGACCAAGGTGGTGGTTGCTGAACGATGGGGTGGCTGTGGGAATTTTGTAAACAAAAAAACAATGATGTTTTATCGCAGAGATTTTATCACAGAGTTTTATCGCGAGATCATAGCAAATCAGTTGCGTCTTGACAGTCTCCACTTGTAATTCTAGTTCTCTTGGTATTTCCACATCTACAGTTACTTCCTCCACTGAAGTCTGGAACCCCTACACGTTTTCCATGGAAGTCAGAATCTAATGCTTCCAAACTCCTATTAATATTGATCATTTTACTACTCCCATGAATCACAAATGTTTGTAATGTCACCTAGAATGGTGAATTATTTGCGAGAACTTTCAATTTACTTTGCCCAGATCCATCAGAGGAATCACTATCTATGGGAAGTATAGCCTTACAAAATGTATATCTTAAAGAATGAGCGGAAAGTCAAAATTACTCCTTGATCCATGGGCTGCAGAATGGATGTTGTGTTAGCAGGCAGGAAAACAACATTGATCTTGTCCATCTCCATCAGAGCTCTTGGGTGACCAGATGTATTGTCAAAGAGCAGTACTATATTAAAGGGAATTTTTTTTTTTTTATTGGTAGTTCTCAATGGTGGGCTTAAAATAGTCAGCAAATCATATTGTAAACAAACGTCCAGGCTTTGTTGTTCCATTTATAGAGCCCAGGCGGAGTAGATTTGCCATAATTCTTAAGAGCCATCAACATTTTTAGAATGGTAGACACGCATTGGCTTCAATTTCAAGCCAACAGTTGCATTAGCTCCTACCAAGAAAGTCAGCCTGTCCTCTCAGCGTCGAAGTCAGGAACTGACTGCTCTCCTCTAGCTATCAAAGTGCTGCGTGGCATCTTCCATTATAAGGCTGTTTCATCAGCACCGAAACGTCTGTTGTTTCGCATAGCCACGCTTATTAATGACCTGAGCTACATCTCCTGGATAACTTGCCGCTTCACCTTCACTTTTATGTTATGGAGAGGGCGTCTTCCCTTAAACCTCACGAACCATTCTGCCGGCTGCAAACTTTTCTATTGCAACCCCTCTCAGACTTCACAGAATCAAAGAGGTGGACTTGCTCCGGATTAGGCTTTGGCTTAAGGGAAATTGTGGCTCCTTTGAACTTCTATCTAGAATGCTCCTTTCTCCTTTCCAGCAGTAAGGCTGCTTCGCTTTCTTATTTGTGGATTCACTGGAGGGGCACTTTTAACTTCCTTCAAGAGCTTTTCCTTTGCATTCACAACTTGGGTAACTGCACGAGGGGCCTGGCTTTTGGCTTATCTTGGCTTTAGGCATGGCTTCCTCTCTGAGTTTAATTATTTCTAGCTTTTGATTTAAAATTTTTCAAAAAGTGTGATTCTTCCTTTTATTTGAACACTTGAAGGCCGCTGTAGAATTATTAATTGGCCTAATTTCAATACTGTTGCATCTCATACAAGAAGGCCAAGGAGAGAGTGATGAGGAAATGACTGGTCAGGGGAGCAGTCAGAACACACACACCAGGGGAAAAAATGTGACAACGAATATATATATGTTCACGTGTAACTGAAGAGTTGTGCTCTACACTGGAATTTGACACAACATTGTAAAATGATTATAAATCAATAAAAAGCGTTAAAAAAAATACACACACAACATGTATTGATGAAGTTTGCCATCTTATACAGGTTTTGGTGCTCCAAAACAATTACAATGGGGACATCAAAGGTCACTGAGCATAGATCACCATAGCAAACATAATTAGAATGAAAGAGTTTGAAATATTGTGAGAATTACCACAGTGTGACAGAGAAGCAAAGTGAGCACCTGTTACTAGGAAAATCACTTCCACAGACTTACGGGATGCACGTCTGCCACCAGCCTTCAATTTGTAAAAAAAAAAACACACAGTATCAATGAAGCACAATAAAATGAGATATTCCTGTGTATCATATCTTTTTTTTTTTTTTTGTGGCTTGCTAAATTTCTGCTGAGACATCTGCTTAGCATCTATGGAGGATGCCTTGTATGTGATGAGTCACTTTGCTCTAGCTGCTGTCAAGGTTCTCTTTTTGTCTCTGCCTTTCAGAAGTGAGATTATAATGTATCTCAGTGTTTATTTCTTTGGCTTTCTCCCATTTAGAGTCCATTGAGCTTCTTGGAATTGTATATCCATATATTTTCTCAAATTTAGAAATTTTAGGCCAATATTTCTTTAAATAATTTTTTCTTTTAATAATTTTATGATTTTATTGCTCCCTTTCTCCTCCTCCTTGGACACCCTTTAGATATGTTTAAATATATGTATATTTAAAACATTTTTTATTGAGGTATAGTTGGTATACAATGTTATGTTAGTTTCTGATGTACAGCATAGTAATTCAGCTATACATGTATATATTCCTTTTCATTATAAGCTATTAGAAGTTATTGAATATAAATGGGAGTTTGGGATTTGTAGATACTAACTACTATATCTAAAATAGATAAACAGAAGATTTCGCTGTATAGCACAGGGAACTATATATCCCTTAATATATATTGGCCCACCTGACATTGTCCAATAAGATCCTGTTCAGCATTTTTTTTAATCTTCATAATTCAGAATTTCAAATGATCTATTTTCAAGTTCACTGATTCTGTGTTCTGCCTGTTTGAAACTCATGTTGCACACTTGTAATGACTGTTTCAATTCAAATACTGTATTTTTTTTTTTTTTAGCTCCAGAAATTCCATGTTTATATTATCTATTTTGGTTGATACCTTTACCTCCTTCTTATGTCGTTTCCTCATTTCCTTTGGTTCATTCTTTTCCTTTTACGCTGAGCACATTCAAGACCATTGTTTTAAAATTCTTACCTAATAAAACTAATGTCTGTTTCTTCAGAGATAGTTTCTCGTAATTTATTTTGTTCCTTTGATTGGGCCGTATTTTCCTGTTTATTTGTGTTCATGTCAGTATTTTGGTGAAAATTGTAATAGATTTTGCAAAAAATGTGAATTTTGAAAAAGCAGCCTCCTGTTTCAGTTTCAGACTTGCTCCTACCAGAAAATACCTTTACTAGTCAGCCTATTGCAAAGGCGTAAGGTCTTTCAGGCAATCTGGGTGTATATTTTTCTCCTAGTCATTTGATTATATTGGGATTTCCCCCCTCCCCCCAGTTTTCCCTTATACACGGCTGCTTTGAAATGTCTTGGTTTCCCCAAGAATCTTATCCTGGCTTCCGTTGGTCTGTAGCAGTTCTGTTGTTTTCCTCAATCAGTACTCTGTTGTCACAGGCTTCTGAGGTCTTATAGCATCCCTGTGGTTCTCACAGGCCGTGACCACTGTTTCCCACAGTCTCCCCTAGCCCGAGATTTGAGCTTTTGTGCTTTGGCTATCAGTTCTGTAGAGCTGAGTGACCTAGAGACCAATCAGGCCACCCCCGGACAAGTTACGAAGTTGCTCACCAGGTTCGCTGACCTCTTTCTGGCTCACGGAAGAGACCTGGGATGAGGGTACTGCTTTCCCCAAACCGCCCTGAGCCACGGATAGAGGGGAGGAGAATTACAAGGAAAAATGCCACAAAATGTCCTATTACTTTGAATGTGATTTCTTTTTTCTTCTCTGAATATTCATTTGTTTGCTGCAGAGCCTTGACCAGAGCTCCCATAAAGTTACGTTCACCAGTCTCTAGCTGGTGATGTAATATTTCCATAGTGAAACATGGCCTGGAGCTTCCTACCCACCATTGTGCTGATGTCCTGATTTTTAAATTTTTTGCTCTTCTTTTTTACCCCTACTTCTTAAGAGTGCCACAGTTCATGCTGTGAATCTGGTAAAATTTCCCCCTTCCCCATATGGTTTAGCAGTAGGGCCTTTTGGGGAACTTCTAAGCCATTTACCACTAAGCCACTTCCTCTGTGTCCTGCAACACCTGGCCTACCTAATATTACATGTTTATATGTTTTAATTGCACTTCTCTTGTATTCGTGCCATTTCAGGTGAGAAAATACATACATGCTTGTGTGTAAAACTCCATTTTTACTTGGATAGCTAATAAATAACATATTTAAAAATAGTCAAGTCCAAACAGAAATGGTTTGAGTCCTATTTAAAAGCTAGAAGCACATTGTGTAATATTATAAATCATAGGGTTTTCTTCCGTATGTGTATCACACTGACATTTGATTCTGTCGGTAAATTCAGGAAAAGATAGCATCGTTGAGATACTTAGAACTCAGCACTCGCTTGTCAACAGTTGAGTAAGGGAGCAGGTGTGACTGAGCCGAGAATCATGAATGCTGATAGGGAGAGATAGGAGAAATTAAAAACTAGAAAAGATTAAAAAAAAAAAGAAAGAAATATCAGAATGGTTGAAAACACAAGAAAGGTGGAGAAATGAAAGTATGAGGGGTGGTGCATATAGGGAGAAAGACTTGGATTTTGAGCACTAATTATCTAAGTGTCTGAAAGCAGGAGAATATATTAAAAGTGGCGATTAGCCAAGTGTAATTGAAATTGCAAAAATAGTATTTCCTCGGAAATGCGTCAGCCCCCAGTTCCCCTACACAAATAGAGATGACAGCTGACTCAAGGCATTTACATTTTAAATGCGTTTTCAAATGTAAAACCTTTGTTGTTGTTGTTGCTAAATGTCTGTATGATAAAGGTAGCCTTACTCAAACCGGAGGTTGGGGATACCATGTTTACATGAACGCATCTATAAAACAAGAAAATCCAAATCCTCTAATCATAGGGTAGTTCATAACTGGAGAATACTTTTGAAGAAATCCAAAAAAAAAACAAAAGAGCTACAGTATGTTTCTTAAATAACTACTTGTATGTATTAACACAATAGTAATTATCCAGGTATGTTAAATTCTGTTTAATTTACTGCATGTTGTAAAATCCTAAGCATGACAGTAATTAGTATTCAGGGAGTGTTAAAGTGAGTTAACACACATTGGTATTACTGCAGTCCCTCGATGAGATGGCATGCTACCTATTACCTTAATTATACTGCTTATTGATGTAATGCCAAAATCTCTGCTCTTTTATCAATTGGCGTACCTACACCACAATTACTCTATACAGTCCCTGAAACTGGTATCTTTCCTCATGGGGACAGTGCCTCCTGACAGCGTGGTAACATGCCTCTGTGAGTTCTGGCAATCTGCCATAGAGCAGTGCTGTTTGCAAAAGGAGAAATCTTGTCTCTCTGCGCATCTATGGATACTTTGTGCTCAAAGGCAGAAAATCATTTACATAGTCCTATGCCATGCTGATACATTTGCAGGCTGTTTTAGGGTTGGCAAGTCAAAAAAAAAAAAAAAAGTACTGTTCATCACGGAAGGGACAAATATCTCAAAACGCCTTGTTTTATTAGTTTTTTGAAGTATTTCTTGAAGTGGACCTGGTGTTTCTTGAAAGTTACACCCCCACCAGGGTGACAGAATTTTTCGCCTGACAAGTGACCAGATCATACACCTCCTCATCATGCACTTGTACCTGTGGGGTGCCTGTCTTTGGCTGGATCACATTTCAATTCTTGTGGAAATGTTGGCTCAAGCAAATGTTTTTAATATTTTAAAACCTTTAAGTAAAATATTTTCTATTAAACTCTGTCCCTTTTTTTATCCTCCATCAGGGAGGTTTGCTTTCCAGAACTGTTTTTTCACATATGAATCCCAATGAGCAGAGCAGAAGTAACAATACTTTTTCCAGGAAGTTCTGGAAGGAGACCGTGAAGAGGAGGGGAAATAGAAAAGAGAGAAAGAGAGAGATGTTAATTTAAAAGAATTTATGTAAATAGAACTTGAAAACTCTTCTCGATCATGCTCTTCCTGATGCCCTCTGGCAGGCAACCAGTCCTGGCAAATTATACATTCTTTTAATTTTTCATTTTTCTATTACATTTCATTGTGAAAACATTTCAAACATGAATTAAATTAGAGACAATAACCTAATCAACTTTATAAATACATCACCTGAATTGAATCACTGTTAACATTTGCCATTTTTGCTTCTACACATTTTGTCCTGACGTAATCTAAAGCCAATCTCAAGTCATCGTGACGCATTACTCCTAAAAACTTTAGTACATCTCTTTAAAATATGAGAAAATTTGGTACTGTTTGTATATCCAAAAAAATCTACCCATCTCTCTTTCTTAGTTCTTCTGTCTCCTTGCTCCTGGGCACTTTTTTAAAAAAGTCTCATTCATATGTTCATTTCACCCCACCCTCACCTGTGGACACGCATTTTAATTATGATGAATCTCCATTTCATCCTCCAACATTATGCATTTTTACCAGGGATTTGTAACTATTGGCTTGGAGGATAGGGGCAGGGGAGTAAAGGGCAGTAAACACTTTTTTAAAAAAAGGCAAATAACATTATGGAATTACCCCTCCTAAAAGCCATGCACATGAAGAATGCTTCCCTATAAACCCCTGTGCTGTCATTTTGTACATGCATGTATATTGCTTCAAATATATTCTGATAACTCCATAATTTTAACTTTCGGTCAGTGTGGAACTATTGTAGATTACTGTTAACATCTGACATTATGCAGGAAAAGTAATTGGATAGGTTCCCTGGTCTTTCAGAAAAGTTGTCATACAGTAAGATGATCCTAAAAAAGAAAAATTAAATAAAATAAGATGGTCCTTTTGTTTATGTCTGAAATATCTTATCCCCATGATGAAATAAAAATTTGGAAACTGGCAGCCAAACTGGGCTGAAATTGTACACCTGAAATCTCAGAATGTGATCTTATTTGGAATAAGGGTCTTTGCAGATGTAAGTGAGGTAAGGATCTCAAGTTAAGATCATCTTGGACTTCAAGTATGCCCTAATCCCAAAAACTGTTGTTCTTATGAGAGAAAGACAAAGAGAGACCTGAGACCCAGAAACACACATGAAAGAAGGAAATGCAGAGACAGAGACAGAGACAGAGACTGGGTCATGCTGTCAAAAGCCAAAGAAGACCTAAAGCCACCAAACGCTGAACAAGGCAGAAAAGATTCTCCCCAGAGCCTTCAGCTGGAGCACAGCCCTGCCAACACCTTGAATTCTGACTTCTAGGCTCCAGAACCCTAAGAGAGTAAATTTTTGTTGTTTTAAGCCACCCAGTTTGTGATAATTTGTTATAGCAGCTGCAAGAACCTAATACACAACTGAAAAGACTGCAGCAATGCAAATACTGTCAATGGTACGATACACCTGACGTATAAGAAGATGACAACGTAGGAAACAGGAAAAGAAAAGAAATTGCTTGAAAGAATATTTTAAATGCCTGGTGAGAAATTAAGAGCAATTTATTAAAGTTAATGTGCATTTAAAGAACAAATAAAATTGTTCTGAATTTATAATGTGTTATATATGTTTTTCTAACACAGTGATGTAGTAATAAGTCTCGATGGGGGTTTCCAGGGGAGGAGAGACCTTTCCCTGTGTACAGTCTTTTTTTTTTTTCCAGGTAAAACTATTGCAACCCCACATCAGGTGTGATTATTGAAATATTAAACACGAACGAGGGAGATACGCCAGGCAGGTCGAGGAGCTACTGGGGAAAATTGATGCTACTGAAGAGAAAAACTGCTTAGGATATGTTGTGTGCTAGAGATGAGACTTAAAAATGAAATACACCTTTAAGCATAACTTAAAATAAATAGTTTGTGTTCTTGCTGAAGGACTCTGGAGGAATATTACTGTAACAAATTGCTGTATTTAATTCTTGGCTAGCAGCCAGGGACAGGTCAGACGTCAAATTTTTCTATTAAAATAACCACTAGCAAAGGAAAAAGAGAACCTTATGCTTAGAGACACAGGTATACACATACCGTACTGTATGTAACCCGGTATTTACTATTTCATGGTGACCAGACAAGGCAACGTGGGACCATGAGCATCCCCAGTCTCTTGACTAGTGAGTGATCACGGTGGGATCCCTAAGATTACTGACACTCCTGTGTCAGATGTTTCCCCATGAACTATTTACTGCTGTCTTGGGGTATAATATTTCAGAGTATTCAGGAGAATTCAGCAGCCCAGCGCAGCTCAAGAGCGTACTGTCGCCCAGGGAAACCACAGGAATCTAATCCCGGGCAGGCAACCCTGCCTCCCGGCAACGCTCCTCTGATGACATGTGGCAAGTCTCTCTCCTGAGGGTTAATGTGTAATAGACATCAGCCACTAGTTATTGATGGAAAATGGAAATCAGTGTGATTCAACTGCCGCCTTTCTTTCCATTTCTTTTTTTTTTTTTTCCTCTTTTACACTGAGATGATTTTGATTTTGTCGAATTAAATAGTACAGGAAGCAATCTGCTGCTGTCAACTGCCGTGCTTTTGTTAGATAAATGGTTATCACCCGGTTGTAGACTGGCATTCATTAGAGTAATATTAGGTATTACAAATAAAAGAGTATTAAGCATTAAAATATACCCTACTGGCATGAATCTCTGCCTTTGTCTAGGAAAGTAGCATTTAGTTGACTAACTGGTGTTGGGTTTTATATAAAAACTTACTAATGTGTTAGGAAGGACTTGGAATTCCCAGAGCTTTTTATAACCTCAGTGATAAGGCACGTTATTAGATGTGGAACTTTTGCCAAACATCATTCCCAAGCTTGAACTGCCATCGTGCAAGAAAAGAAATAGGCCAGGCTCCCCGGTCATTCATAAAAGTCGCCAGACAACAAGATGGTCCGCTGGCTTATGTCTGAAATGTTGGCTAAGCCCCATGATTAAAACAAAGTTTGGAAGCCAGCAGCCAGAGGCCTGAAGTTGTGTTTTGTTTGATCTACATTGTTGTTAGTAACTTGCAAACATCTAAAACAATCATAGGAATTCATCTCCAAATCCCAAATTCCAGTTTCTTACGAACAGATCAGAAGATCTGGACACACTAGAGCTGCGTGCCCCTGTGAACTCCTCAGTGGCTTTCACTTTAACTTACGCTCTCAGACAAGTCAGACACCTTTCATTCCAACTCTTAATGCTCTCACTCCAGTCATGCCAGTGGCTTTTCAATCTAATAATTCCATCAGTTAGAACTGGAATTGATTCCAGTTCAATACCAGTGGGAGGGCCCTGGGCACCTTGGCTTCTCTAGTTCTGCCAAGCCCTCTTCTATTCACCCAACACGTCAAGCTCATCCCAACTTAGGGTGAGAAAACACTAGCTGGATTTTGTTTTCCCTGCTAAAAACAGCTCTTTCTTTACATTTCCTCTGGATCATCTCTCTTCATCATTCACTTCTCAGCTCGAATGCTCATGCTGTCTCAGCACACATATGCCCACGCTGTCCTCCCAGGTTTAATCACATCATCCTGTTTCATTTTCTTTAAAGCAGTTAAGGTTTTCTTAATATACTCAGTTTCTGTGTTTGTTTAATTTATGATTTGGCATTGTCTCTCAGAAGAGCATACACTCCCTGAGAGCAAGAATCAACACTCATTAAACATAGGATGAATGCAGGAAAGAATGAGTGAATGAATGACCCGGTGCCCCATGACCTTGGAATGGCTCTGTGGTAGAAAAGAGGGGTGGAGGGTAAGAGTGGAGCCCATTGTGATACTCTCAGAGCTATAGATTTATTAAGTCCACAGATCTTTGAACCAGATTAGGCATAAGACCTCTTAGACAAAGGCAGAGTCTGCCACTCCACGTGCTGGTCCTTGAACTACTTAGTGATGGCCCGTAAGACATGAGGTGTGCACCAGAGGGTTTATCCACACCCTCCTTCCTTCATTGACAAAGTTCTTTTATGAAAAAATGGTGGGTTGAGCACAATAGCGTGGCTAGTGACATATTTAATTTACATCTTAACGCAGTCTTATCACATTGCGGACCAGTAACTCTCTGCAGACCAACATCTACCCAAAGACAGTTCTTTATGTAGCAATGGTTTACACATATTTAAAAAAAAAAATCAATTTTAGAAGAACACTTAGATCATGAAGTGGATCTTAAGAAAGAAAATATTGTCACAATAAGGGAAAGAATATTTTGCATGACAGTAAGTTACTCTGCGAACCTATTACACTTCCTGTGGAAATAAGCCCTTCATCAAAATGGATGGTGAATTAAACAGTTTGGGCAGGAAGAGGGGTGTGGGGAGTGGGGGCAGGAAAGAGAATCCACTTAGGAAACACTACAGAGCACACTCACTTAAGTAATAAAATGAGAGGAATTGATCTGAACTGCAATAATTTTCAGAATCCACATAATCAGTAATAGTGTGTTTTTTTTTAAAAAAAAGAGAGCTGAATCCGAAATATATTTTCCATACATGCTTTTGACAAAGGAATCAGATGAATTATTTTATGTGTTTTAAGGTGTCAAAAAGGCGATTTTAATTTTAACTTTGATGAAACCCCCAAATTTATTGGTAGAATTGTAACAAAACTGAATATATTTGTTTTCTTCTTCGGCTAACTCTGATCTCTTAAAGCCACTTGACTTTCCATAGCAGACATATAAGTAAGGCTTGCACAACTTAAACATATTCTTTTTCTAACCTAGCCATGAATATTATTTTCATTTGAAAAACTTTCAGTTGATAATTGTGATTATAACAGGCAGATTTTCTCAGAAGTCGAGAACCAGTAGTGAGGAATTAGGGGCTTGGAAAACTTGCTAGATAGGACATTTCCAAATACAAGTAATAAATGAATGAGGGTACAATCAAATAGACTTTTTAAAGTCAATTCCTTTTTTGAGAAATAGATTATCTGTCTAAGTGAATTCTCCTTTTAACATTAAAAGCCAGCTTCCAGATAGGCCTGATCCATTCATTCACTGGCCACGAAATGGCATTGACGAATTACACTTTCTAATCGCCAGCATTGGCGATGATAAATCTCTTTGACTTCTGGCTTTGGAAAGAGATTGGATTTGGTGAAGTAGCTGCTGCCCCAACCATATCTTTAGAGATGTAAGCAGTCTAACTCTCTACCTTTGAAATTATAGTTTCCCTTTATCCAGAGTTCTGATGAGCCCAAACTCATCGTTTTAATTTCTGAAAAACAAAAAAAACAAAAAAAAACACCATGTTTAATTATGGCCCCTGTGTGTACCAGACCCCAGTTGGTCACCTTAAAAAAGTCCATTCCACTAGTTGCAGAGTATTTAAAGTGTGGATTCTTCAGGAAAAATCCTATTAATTTGTCAGAAAAGAAAAAAAAAAGAATGAAAGCCTCTCTGTGCTACTTTTCTGTTAGTAAGTATACACATGTCTCCAGCTCGTTGAATCAAAAAGAGAATAGAGACACAGTATATTCACCTTGTCCTTCCCTGCCATCTTCCAAGTACCCTTACTGCACATTTTCTATTTTATTCCACGTCCTGACTTAGGAAAGGGAGAAAAATCTGTAGTGACCGAAATAAGGCAAATCAGCTCCCTCTTGATACACACGAAGAGGTGGATTCTCAGACAAAACAATTAAAGCAGCACAATTTTCTTCTTGCAGTGGACCGCAGTAATCACAGATGCAAGGTCCTTGATTGGTTTTCAAGTTCTGCTGGTTTCCTTTGTCTCCTTTGTGGATTGGTTTCACGTGTCGTGTCTGAATGTAGACTTCAGACCTCGCAGTAGTATGATAAATTGCTATACCAGGGAGTCATTATCTTTCTCCACTGGAACTAATGGGCAGTAACCACAGGGACTCAAAATAATACTCAGCCAACTATTGTCATGGTCAAAGTATGCCTAGGAAATATGAATTGCTTTTCCTTTATAAAATTACGATAGCATAGAATGTGCCTGACATAAGCAGGAATTCCAGGAAAACTTGAGGATTATGGCCATGTTCAGCTTCAGAAATTTGTATTTCAGAGGGTAGAATTAAAATAGATGTTTCTTAACTACCTAAGGATCTGTGAAAGTTTTTCTACTTGACATATAATTTTTTTAAAAAAATTACGCATATGTGAATCCCCACCATTGATGTGATTTTTCCTATTTAACAGATTCAGATTGTAAAAGCCAAAGTAACTGTTGCATTCCTTTCCTATCCTTGAATGAATATGTAGCGTCTTTGTTTTCATTAGAAAAAGAGAAACAATATCGTTTATGCTGCATTTTAGAGAATTAGGTGGGGATGTGTGTTTTGAGTAATCTTAGTAAAGGTTAGTGACTCATTAAATGGTAAATTAGATAGGCTTAGACTTGGGTGACACCGTCAGGAATCTGGACTGCTTTCCCGTGACACTCCTTCAGGAAGGACACTACAGGTAAATGTGAGAGACAGCATTTTGCTTTGGCTGACCACGGGACTACCTCCGTTTCTGAGAAGACATTTATTAGGTTTGCCTTTTCTTCCCTCTGAGTGTGTGGATGTGTGTATGGAGGGGTGGGGTGTAGCTGTGTAGTTTTGATTTAAAGCACGGGTGGGTAACAGCAGGCTTGGTTTTATATACGAGTGGCCCCAGCAGGTGATGAATTGTTTTTGACTTTCATCATTTGTCAGTAAATAAGAAAAGTGAGAGATTTATCATGTATGTAAAAAACTTGGGCAACATTCTCAATCATGTAAAATAAAATGTAATAAAACAGCGTTTTAAAAAAATGCATGCGATCACTGCCCTCACTTTTACTGGCTGTAAATTCCACAACTCTGTAGCCTTTCCAGAGTGGGGCGTGTGAGTAGGGGGGACAGGTCTGCTTGCTTGGCATCAGTGTACGGAGTCTCTGCACAGCTGGCGAAGGGTTCCCGCCATTGGCAGAGTTGAGTGGCCACCTCGGTGTGTGCTTCCCCACGACCCTTTTATTAAGCACCTACCTGTGCTCAGTAGTGAAATGGATTCTAATTGCTTCACAGCAGGTTAAGTGATTTAACCTGAAGCAAAGAGATAGGTTTTTTTTTTTTTAATTGCCAGCACCTCTCCCTCAAAAAACAAAACCAAAAAACCCCCCTAAAAACAAAAACAAAAAAAAACACCACCCTTAAAATAGGAAAACAATATCAAAACTAGTACATTGAATTTTTTCTTTCTAGTCGTGAAAAAGAAGACATTGTGGAGATATGTCCAGAGACAAGAAAATGTTAATATTGGAAAGGGTCTTGGCATCTACCCAGCTCAGTGTTTAATTTTGCAAGTGTAACAGTGGTTTGTGTTTATTTTTATTCATTGACAATCTAGGGTCTTCCAGAGCTGGGTGGCAGCAAGTGACTCATTTTTTGAATGGGAGCAAAGCTTTGTTTAAGATAAACACAGGGCTAATTATTTTGGATTTCTCTCTTCAAATATGTTTTGAGCCCCTTCTAAGTACTAGTCACTGGGATAAATCCCGTGGGTTACAGAGAAATAAACCAGACATGGTGTCTGTCTCAACGAGCTCACAGTCTCATTAATGTCATGCTAGGGACCAAATGTCTGACTGGCACAGGGGCAGGAGGAAATCATATTAAATATTAAAACGTTTCTTATTTTGCATCAATTTGATATTCTCCTAACCTTGAACTTCCAAAGGAATTACCATGTTTAGAAATAGTGTGCTTTGGCTCTCTGCTCGAGTTCACAGAATTTTTCCATGTTTTCCCCCTTTCCTTTCTCTTTTCCTAGTATTTGAAGGAAGCAAGATAAATTGGCAAAGGCCTGATTGTAAGAAATGGGATTATTTCCCTGCTCAGATTCAAGATCATGTGATGAACTGAGACTATCCTCTCTCCACTGTGTGTGTCTGTAGAAAACCCTGTCCTCGGCTCAGGTGATGAGAACCTGTCCTCATTTCTTATCCTTTCCCACCATCTGCCACTGAATGAATTTTGTGAATATTATCAGCGCTGTGTTGGAAATACCAGATTAGCAAACCTAGATTCTTTTTTTTTTTTTTCAGGATAAATTCTAGTCTGTGTCGTTCATAATAGGAAAACATTATAATTTAATTAGAAGTACAGAGATCTTTTAAAAACACAGATATTGGAGGATACCATCCCCCTCACACAACCACAGTCCTGCCGCTCAGCTCTGGCTAGAATCCTCCAGAAATGCACACTTTGGCATAGCCACACGTGAATTAACTGCTTGCTGTACACAATTGTAATGTTTTTGCTGTTCTCCCAGACCACTTTCCACTCCTGGCTGTTAAGAATCTCTAATGTGCTGTTGTAAATGTTCCACTTCTGTACTTAGTCTAAATAAGAAATAACATTTATGCCTATTAGCATCCACAGAAACATTTGTCAACAACAAGTTGGGGAACGACATAACTTTTTTAAGTGCACCCATCTGGGAGGTTTTCCAAGTTGGGAGATACCCAAACTGGCAAAGATTCTAAGCAAGCCATTCATATGCACTGTACGTGATGACAATTTCTGAACTTCTTTTATATTTCCAGCCATTAGATTTGGAAGTGCAGGAGATGAGACAAAACAAAACACAACACATACACACACAGCCATAAAATAGAATGAAAGCAGATCTATAAAAGTTCTAATAGGATAGCTATGGTCAACTCAGAGCAAGGGAAAGAGGTCAAGATCACCCTTTCTTGTTAGTCAACTCATCTCTCAGCCTGGCCCATTTTACTCAAGGACAGAAAGAAACTATTACAAAACCATTTGGGTTCTACCTCAAAAACCAATCCTTTTCTATCAAGGACTCCAGAAATACCAACTTGTTCTCTCCATTTATACAACATCAGAGACCACACATAAAATTTTCTTTCTCTTTCTAAAATTTCAAATCCTTCTGAATTTGGGGTTTTGCCCTCTTACTTACAAGGAAGAATGTTCCCAAACAGTTCATCACTAGCAAGTTATGCTTGGTGACTTTTTTTTCCCTTGTTCACACAAATAACGTCATCTTGTGTGTGTAAGAAAGTCACATGATTTCTTCTGCATTTTCAGTTTTGCTTTTAGTAAATACATGCTGGAATGCAGAAGTTCTTCATTTAACTGGTAAATGTTGACCTCTTTTGTTTCATTGGTTCTGAGAGATCTATAGCTTCGAACTGCACTTACTTATTTAACACGTTTAATAAATCCTTTAGAAGATGTTGCTGGAAAATTTCATACAAGAGTAGAATTTCATTTAGAAACAGAATTAAATGAATCAAAATTCAGTCAGTAAAATTGTTAATAATTATCAAGTGAACTGAAATTGGCATTTTGTCAAGCCAGTCATTCAAAATGAGTATGTGAAAAGAGAAATATTTATCCTCAATATTCATTGCTTCGGAATTTAAATTGGCAGGGTCATTTTATCTAAAATTACTCATTTTTCTCTTAGAATTTTAAAGAATTGTGTTGTTCTCAGTCTAGACACCAGGAAATGACATAACCTTTGGCCATGCCACCACCCATTTCTAATTCCAAGCACCTGTTCTGTAATAACCAAACTGGCAGGTATTCTTTAAGATAAACTCATTTTTTTGGTAGTTGATTACTAGTTAATATATTTCAGTATTTTTCATGGATATGTCTATAAAGCATAATTAATATTGATAATCATTAGTCTGCTGGTTAAGAGCATGGAATTTGGAACTGAATGCATCAGATCAGATTCCAGCTCTGCACCTACTAGCTATATCATTAAAACAAGTTTCTTAGCCTCAGTTTGCTCATCTGCAAAATGGGAATAACAAAGCCTAATAGAGTTGCTATTGAAACTCAACTTGAAATAGAATTACTGTATTGTATCTGCAACAGTACATAAAATACATACAAAATATTTTACAGCCTGTGATTCTACCAAGTTTCCAATTTGTAAAATAGAGCAGTGGCTCCACTGGTAATTTGAAAATAAATTTCTGTACTTTAGGAAAAGAGGGAAATAAAGACAGCTTTTCATTCTAATTTTTTTCTCTATTACTCCAAAACTGTCCATAAATGCAAATGTTGAAATATCAGTAACCATTTCAAATGGAGTGAGTACTGTGTGTATGTGTTCCTTTTTAATCTGAATTACCCAGAATATGAAAGACGTAGTCTTCCTCTGAGATGTTTAAATATTTGACATGTTATTGCTACCAAATAACTAGACTGATGCAATTTTAGAGTTGGTGGTCTCACTACCCGTAGACGTGATCAATTCAATCAGTTACTTTAAATAGTAGGAATTGTGCTGAGGCTGAAGTGTCCTTATTTCCAGTGTCCATTTAACTAATTTCAGTGTGACAGATACATAGCTCACATATCAGCACTGTCCTCAGTGATAAAGGATCAAAGATGAGTCAAATACACCTGCCAATGGTAAGGGAAGGTGTTTAAAGTCTAGCAGTCCTGAGGTTATTTAATACTACGTGGTACCTTCAATCTGATCCTTCCCCAGGCTCCCAGCTTCTTATTTAAAAACTTAGATTAAAGTTAGTATTCCCAGCTAGAAATTAGGACTCACAATTCGTTACCAAATATTTGATGGTACTTTGGGGAAGAAAAAATCATATTGACACTTGACTACTCTGTATCAGTCTAGCAAAGCATGTATGGTGTTTCCTGATGTGACAGCTTTTCTTCAGTGATTTTTGTTCTTAGCCACATCTTTTCAAATCCTTGTCCCATTTTACTGTTTTTATACTGAAAGACAGAATACATGTTTAACTTCAAAGCAAAGTTACCAAACCAAATCTACTGGGAAGCAGAGAAAATGTGAAAGAAATATAAATTTTAAAAAGAAGTAAGTTAATCAAAAAATCAGTATATTACCATTTTTGTATAAAAAGAGTTTGTATTTCTTCTTGTAGTTTCACTCATGAATATATTCTATATGCTACTTTTCAATATTAAGTAAGATAACGTACTTGAGCATAAATTATGTAATGTGTTCTACTATAGTTTAAAATTCTTAATAAACATTTTTTGCTTTTTAGATAAATCTTATTGTGAATAACAAGATTAAATTTTGTTATTCATATAAAATCAAAATATCAACTAACCCTGTCCTTCATACAGTCTCATATTCTCACAGTAATTAACAGTTCACATAATTATATAGGACTTACTTCCTCTAAGAGAACCAAAATTAAAATTCATGGTGTTGTATAATTTTTTATTCTAATATTTTTTTAATATTTATTAAGTACTCAGAGAATAAAGAAATATATTTGGATTAATAACAGATTCATAATAACATAGGACACTAACAATTTTGCAAAGGTTTCAATTAAGAACAAATTTAGTTAAATGGTCATTTATCATCCCTCTAACTTTCCACAATTTTTAACATTTTCTGAATAATTTAGATATTTTAATCAATTTTATTATTTTTTTCTAGAACACATTCCCATCACGTACAAATTCCAACATCTGGAAAATGTAATAATATTAATTACAATGACAATGATCATAGTGTGCATGAGTAAAAATTGTGGATTTCAGAGGGAAGAAAACCTTACAAACTATTTTCAGTGCTGTGCCCAAAGTATTCTTGGTGGATCATGTCTTCCTGTGAGAAATATGAATGGGGGTTATAGGAAGAGACCTTGGAAATCAGCAGATAGAATGATAGGAAATGTTTTTAGAACAAAATAAAATTAGAGATGAATATATTAGCCCACATCAGTTATTTTACAAAACATGGAAATTTGCTCCAGAGAAAGAAAATGACTTGTCCAAAGACACAGGACAAATAAAATACAGAGTCAGAAAGACAGCTGAACTATACTGAAATCCTAGTCCAGAGTGACCTTTTCATCTGCGTGTTTCCATCTGTCTTTACCAGCAGACCCTTCCTAGGACAGTTCAGATTGTTCTTACTTTCCCCACTGCAGCCCAAGACTTGAGTGCAGTTTTTGGAATGCTGTCAGTACTATATAAATAGTTGTTGAATGAATGGAGGAGTTGTTTTAAAAATGAATAACTCCGCAACCCAACAGAAAACTCAGTCCATTAAGCAGCCACTATAATTGTACTATATTTGGATGCTAACTTGAGTTTGAAACTTCTGATTCGTACCTGCAAGGGTCATTAGTAGCCCATAGGTTAAAATGTTTTTTTTATTTAGTATTACAGCATTTGATACACTTTGCCTAGCATCATTAAACTCGAGTATTCAGTTGCTCCTTTGCTGCTTCCAACTCTATTCCACCTACTTAAAGTGATTCTCTCTGTAGCAGCCTTTCTTTCAAGGACTGCTACTCCTTGGCTTTTATCAATTGAGCCATAGATTTGTCTGAATTTTAATTGACCCTGGATGTATTTTTTTTTCCTACATATAAGGTAGAAACATTAATAAAAAAAAAAAGTATGTTCCTTCAAAAATTATTTGCTGATGTTTCACAAAATAATCAGAAATACTTGCCAAGCTTTACATTTTAAAAAAATGGGGAAGGTTTTACAGATGATGTGACAGCCCATTGGGAGAAAGGAGAGGGAGGAGGGACCCACATTTTAGCTTTCAGAGGCACTTGTTATATTTTTCACTGGCTCTGTTTTATCTACATAACTTGGGTCTTCTGATTCTCTTTCTTTTTGTGTGTGGATAATTGCTTTGTTGTTAGTGCTCTGACACTGAGTGACAGTGCTTTGGGGTGGTTGACAGCCAAATCTGTTGGCAGACGAGAGTCCTCATACATGGAGAGGTGCTTTCTTTCTGCCTAGTGACAGTAAGAGCTTCTGAGTTGACAGAGGAGGTTTCATCCCTCTCAGAAGAGAGACAAAAGCAAAAGTGGGGGGAGTGAGATTTCTGCCAGAATAAAAACATCTATTTAATTCTGCTACAGAGAGAAATACAACAGGCAGTGCCTATAATGAGTGCGAGTTAAAACAAATCATTGTATTGATGTGTGTTGCCTATAGAAAATTGTATCCCTTAGTAAGCTATCAAGGTCTGCCTATCTTGCCTTTGGAAAAACACTGCAAACCAAAAACAAATGCATTTTCTCTCAAAGGAGTTCATTAAAAGGAGACGATCAGGGACACAGTATGGAGAGGATGTAAATGAAATTTTGTTATATTTCATATCGTGAAATTAAAGCCATGTGAGTAAAAATACGCCTCACAGTGGTTAGCAGAATGATGTTTCTGAACTGTGCAAAAAAAAAATTTTTTTTGCCAAATGATTTGGAAGCATAAACCAGTGGATTTGATTTTCTATTGATAATGCACAGTTGAAAACTGCAGTTTGACATAAAAAGCATTTTCCTTTCTTCCTGGAGAAAGATGCTCATCATTTTGGTTCTCAACTACCAGATGGGCAACAGAATGCAGTTGTGAAGCAGAGAGAAAAGGAGTCAACTGGAAGGCGAGTGCCTGTGTGTAGAGAGAGGACCCCTTGAGGACTGAGAGCGTATCTTGAAACATCTTATTTACCGTTTAGGATCTTTAAATAGACTTGGAGGTATTTGTGAATCTCCTGAAATTGCATGTATAATTTTCTGATGAGCAAATGTTTACCTTCAGTGAATTCACACCACTTGAGCCATAGATTCAAGGAGGGTGAGAATCACCACTCTGGCATCCTAAGAAATAATTGTGTCTCAACCACTATTTCAGCCATTAACCCTTTTTTTTTTTTTTTTTTTTACTGTTGTTAAAATAAAAACAAAAGTCATCTTGGGGTCTAGCAGAAGGGAGGGACAGAGGATTCTAGCTCAGTCACTAGTTGATTCACTCAGGCTGAGTCTTCAAATATTAGAATGATCAACCCGAAGATAGAGCAGCCTTGTTAGAGAAACCTGAACTAGATCCAGCCGGACGAGTCATCGGGGAACAGAGGCTAGCTCCAGAACCAGAAAGGCTTTCAAACAGAGCCCTCTAGCAATAGGATGGATGCCTTGGAAAATAGCGACTGTGGGTTTAAAATAAAGCTTAGTTTAATTCAATAACATAGAGGACTTATCCAGGAGAGTTTTTGCCACATGCCCGAAACTGTTCTAGAAAACTTCCGTACGTCTGTGAACAATCCGAACAAGGTCCTCATCCTTTTTTAGGCATTACATTCTGTTGGGTGGAGAGTGACGATAAACAAAGGAAGTAATTGGGGATCGAGGTGTAGCCCAGTGGCAGAGTGCTTGCCTAGCGTGCGTGAGGTCCTGGGTTCAACCCCCAGTACCTCCAATAAATAAATAAATAAACCTAATTACCTTACCCCAAAACAAGCAAAAATTAATAAACAGTATATTGTACTGTAATAAGCATGATAAAAAAAATAAAAGAGAACAATGTTCCAGAGGAGCTCTGATTTAGATGGCCTGATCAGGGAAGTCCTTAGGTGATATTTGAGAAGAAATCTAAATGACAAAATGCACCAGTCATTTGACTATCCGCTTAGCAAGGGCCTGCCAAGGACTTTGCAAAAGAAACTCTTTCTGTGGGAAGGGAACAGAAAAAAAAAAAAATGGCCCTCTAAGTTCCCTTACAACTCAGTAGTATAATATCAAATATGACCACATCATCTAGACTTCATCATCCCATTGGCTTTCGTATGTCTCCTTAGGGAGATGGGTTTTATGAAAAATTGAGGTGAAATGAATAGATAAATTGGTTCCGTCAACTGAACAGTATCACCTCCTGTGAAAATTCAACAGGGAATGATAATGATAATGTCAACTATCTAAATTGTCAACATAGGATCCAAATTCACTTATCCAGTACTTATGAAATGTCTTTCTTTGTTCTTGTTACTCCAACTGGCTAAAGCACAGCTAGTTACCAATTTTTCATTCTTATTTGCCCCTTCAGTGAATGCCTTCAGGTTTAGAAGTCTCCTTTTTGAAATGTTGCCCAAAAGCAGAACATAGATCATCCTAATGTGTTTTTTTAAATTAAATTAGTGTGTTAGGTCCATGGTTAGGGTCCTTCCATCTGCTGGTGTCCCAGCGTGCTTCTGAGATGGACCCATGCCCACCAAAACACTGAAAATAATGGTAAAAAATAAAAAAGAAGATATTGCAGTATTTTTTTTAAAGTAGGATTTCCAAAATGAACAACACATCCTCTCTTATTATTTTCAGTCGCAGGTTTTCCTAGCAAGACATTTTCAGTGTTCTAAGTTGTTTCTAGAAGGCATTCTATAATATATTGTGTAGTTCTCATTCTTCCATTTGTTGATCTGTTTGTTTCTTTCATAAATATCTGTTCTTACGAAGAATGGGATACCACGCTACCTGTGTAGGTCTTAAAAATAATAAGAGCCATTTCCTGCTGACAAGTACACAACTATCTAGTGTGTGGAGCTGAGGGATGGACAATGGGTGAAGAATGACCTAAGGCTGGTAATACAGTAAAAGGCAAACTATTGGAAGCCGGGAAGCAATGTAAGAGAGGTGAAGCCAAAACAAAACAGTGCAGGATCTGACAGCCCGATGCACAGAATGAGACACACTTTCTTTAAAGCAGAACAGCCTTGAAACTGAGCTCTTAAGGGACAACTGCAGTTTCGACAGAAGGAGATGACAAAGAAATACACAAGCAAAGGTACAGGGTATTGAGGAGTCCGAAGCCGATAATAGAGTTTCCATATAAAGTAGATTGAGTGCGAAGGAGTGAAGCCAGGAATATTCTAGTTATGGCTATGTTGGTTGTAAGGATCAGGAACACCTTGAAACTGGTTGGAGCAATACTCTTTTTGTAAGGATGGAATTAGCAATCTCGTTGACTTCAAGGACAGCAAATGAAATGCAGCTGGGCTCCTGGGTCCAGAATGGCAAAGGCAGGAGCAACAGAGGCTCTGCCCCCTGCCTTTTCATAACTTGATAGGCACAGAACACAAAGGAGAGGTAGGAGTCAAAGATAACACAAAGCTTTTGAGATGGGTGAGGGAATTCAATATCCTGGCAGAGAGAGCACTCAATAAAATTACCTGCCCTTCACTGACTGTCTGACAGACGGGAAGATTTCTTTCAGAAGGAAAAGTCACGCAGACTTTTGACATCAGGTTTTGATATTTGATCCCAGGTTGTAGGAGCCAACTTTTCAGCCACTGTTTAAGGATTTTTATTAAAAAAAAAAAAAAGCGTTGCTTTTCCTGATGACTTGTAAGTCCGGGCATTGTAACGATGTGTACACTTGCATTTACTGAGAACTTTGATGTCCTTTTATATAGGTGCATATGCATATGATTCTCACGACACTGAGATTGACTAAATAGACCGTTTACAGACAAGGATACCGAGGCTCAATTATTTATTCAAAGTTTAAAAGTTTGCTTTTAGCACAGAGAAGATATAACCTAAGGGTCTTAGACCGTGTATTGCCTGATTTTTCTGGATTTAATAGCACATCAAATCGCACTGGTAAAAGGCACAAATTTCTTTCAATTTAGTATTGCTTTTTCGTTATGCTGCTTTGCTTCAAGTCTCCTCTGATTTAGTAATTCACACTCCAGCTAATTCTGTGTGAACTATAAAACACACAATTGAACTACCCTATGAGATGGGACTGTGCTCTGCTGACTGGACACATCTCCCATTCATGACTAATATGGATCATTTTAATTCCCTGTGCTGGCAATTAGTGGGACTTAAATGGAGTCAGTCTTATAAAAACCCAACCAAAACCAAACCCCAAACCAAACAAAAACTAAAAACTTGCGATGTGCATTAGACATTCAGTTTAGCTCCAAGCCTCATCCGGGAACGTTGGATCAGATCTTTGGTTCACAAACTGACTATAGGAGCCTAAATTTAAATTACTTAATAACCAGAACGAAGTTCAGCCATTGTAGATAATAGATAGGTTTCTTTTTTTACTTCTGGCGTGGTGATACCCAAACCTTTTTATTTAATATTTTTATATATCCTTTACTTATTAATGATAACTAATAGGCATTGTGGGTGTAACATCAAACACAAGTTTCCCAAAAAATAACTACATTTGTTACCAAATTGGCATTATGTATATTTACTTAAAGTATATGCTTTTGGAAAACTGCTTACTATGGTTCCCACACAATTGAAACCAAGATAAACTGAAATTTTAAGTTTTATTTTTGAATATATTCCATTTCTGCCTTCATTTATATATAGATACTTCTTGGAAATTAATTTGACTAGAATCTTAGAGGCAAAACTATACAGGAAAATAATCAGAAAATTTTACAAAAATAGATAGATGTGCTTATTAAAGCATTGTTTATAAAAATAAAACAAAAAAAATCCCAGGAGGACTGGATCATAAAATGTAATAATACAATTTACAATAAAATACAAGCATTCACTAATAGTGTGACACAAATCTAAATTTGTTGACATGGAAAGATTGTGTGTGTGTACGTGAATGTGCATATTTAAAAACATCAAATTACAAAGGATAATGTTTTAAAAATCAGTGCTGTTATTATTAATACTATATTACTATCATTATTTTACAGAGCAACTGACTTATTGAATCAGTGAATTAGGGGTGACCTTCAAATGCATAAATAACCCACTTAATAATTATTTATTGAATTGATTTTCATGATAACAACTTGTTCAAAATTCTGTTTCAACTCTCTACTGCCGAATCTGATTCAGTATCTTTCATCCCCTCCCCAAAATGTAACGCATTGCTATCACCTCTACTTCCACTTTTCTTCTCACTTCATTTTTAATATTCTCACAGTCTTACAAACTCTGCAGTTACTGTCTAAATAGAAGTCAGCAAACTTAATCTTTGCATGTTTAGAAAGCAGCCTCAATAGAGATTTTTTTCCCAGTGCCTGAAAATACAGTAGTCAGAAGTGGGAAAATATTATCTTTAGGTGGATAAATGTGGAAGTCCCAGATTTGCTCCAGTTTCATCAATTTGGCAGTACCTAGTGCATTGCTGGGGTTATATAAATATTAAATACTTACATATTGACAATACCTACCTAAAAGAATTCTTTCCAGATAGGTTATATAAATAATGATTCATTTGGTAAATGAAACAAATTTGCATGTAAATACTTAGACTTACTGAACTGATTGCTCGAAATGAGTGCTCTGCTGAACAAGTCCTCAAGCCTTGTACGTATGCTTGTGCTCACACACCCTATATTTATATACAAACATACATGCATGCTATATAACGCACACACATTATGTGTATAATGTTTTGACAACGACTTGTTTATTTTACCTCTTATCTGCTGCAATTTTCTTTGTCTATATTATACATCCCTTAACAATTTCAAGTTCCTTCTTCCCCCTAAACCTCTCTAAAAACTCCCCTGGTGCCGCCCTGAGATGTCCCTGTAACTGCATCTTTGCAGCCACCATGAGAATACCATGTGGAGATTTGTGAAAGATTTATTGGTGAGGATCAGATTGCAGGATGCCTCGGTACAAGGTTTAGTCCCTACAAAGTAATGATGTTATTTAAGAGCACTGAATCTCCTCATTCCCATCACTTTGACACATGCCACATTTCACTTGGTTAGAGCCTCCTAAAAGGGACGGCTGGAAGCAATGTCACTGCTGGTATGGGCACATTTGTAAGTGACAGGACAATTCCTGTGCAAAGCCCCTAGGTTCTAAATGAAATTATTTTGAGGACTTCAGCAAATACCAAACCACTTGCAGCATGAAGCCCTGTTCTGGAAAATCTTCCGAGTTCCCAAGCACTCTGAAGTAGCATCTGGCCAGAATGGCAGTCAGATGAGGTTAAATGAAAAGCTATCAATTTATTTCTTATGCTCTGTATTGGTTTTAAATGACCAAAGATATTTTCTTTTTAAAGTTGCTTTGGAAAGGCAAATAATTCTACAAAATGCAAGTTAGGAAAAAATAAAAGAACAGAAAAATGTAGACCAAGGATCATGATCAGGCAAGCTACAAAAGAGAAAGCCAAACAGCACACTAATTTAGGAGGCAGTTCTGAGCATTGCTAATGATCAGAGACACACAAAACATCCACACAAATACATGAATAAAATAAGATACTATTTTCCACCCATCAGGTAGGTGACCATTTTAAAGTCTGACTGTATCAAATACTGGCAATGACTTGGAACTGTTAGTTCTGTTTGTAGGAGAATGAATTGGAATAACCACTTGGGAGAACAATTTGTCATTATCAGTAAAACTGAAAATGGACCTAACCAGAAATTCTACTTCTATGTTTATAATCTAAAGAAATGTTTACACAACTTCACAAAAGGGAGATGTACATGGATATTTATTGAAACCTGGTTGGAAATAACAAAGAAAAACACATAAATGTCCATAATTTGCACAATGGTTAAGTTAAAAGTATGTGTGTTTGTGTGTGTGTGTTTGTGTGTGTGTGTAAATGGGAAAGTGTGTTAATTAACAGAAAGAATATATATGGAAACATGCATATTGATACATTTCAAAACCATAATTTTGATTAGAACACAAGTTACACACATACTGATAGATTCTAGAACCACAATGTTGTTATAAAGCAAACTATAGAATAATGTGTACAGTAGAATACCATTTATGTAAAATGTTACAAAGCATACCCGGAATAGATCTATCATATATAAATACATGTATGATACTTCATAAAAATAGACTGGGTTAAATTCATGATAATAATTTCTGCTTTGGGAAGGGCATGGGGGATATGACTTTATCTCAATATTTTATTTTTTAATAAAAAAGATGAAGCTAATATAAAAAATGTTCTAGGCATCGAGTAAATGTATTTTTTATACTAATTTCTGGTCTCTTATTCTAAAATTTTCTCAAGAATGCAAACAATTTTCTCAATACCTCAAACAAAAATTTATCTTACTGTTTTCAATGTTCTACACTAATTAATAAGTCTGGCAAATATTTTCTTTTAGGCAGCGAGGTGTTATGGTTATATATTTAGACCCATTTGAGAAAACAAAAAAAGCTTTATCCTATAAGGTTATGTTTATTCAGTGTGATTTTAAATAAGACATTTAATTCCTCTCCTGTTATTGTGAGACACTAATTTGAAGATTCTTTGATTTGAAATGTCTTAACATAATTTACCTACACAAGATTATGGTTTAATTTTAATCGCATTTAAGACATAAGTTTTCCTAGAGCAGCACTCAGTATGCACCATCAATTATCCTAGAGAAAGAAACACAGAAAATATATTAATTATAGGTCGTGACCCAGCAAATTATGAATTTCCAACCAGAAGTAAATTATTGCCACTGATTAGCTTTCTTGTTTGCCAGACTGGGTTAAAGTCTTCATTGCATTAGTCATTTCATAAATCACTTTCTCAACATGCAAATCTGGAAGGAAGGAGCATTTGAAAATATGCTAAGAGTTTACTAATATCAGGCACAGGGTTTTGTTGCAGAGTTTCTACTGATTTCAAGAATATTCGGTCAGTTCAGTGTGAAATATTGGGAAGAGAAGACACTGTATTTTCTTTAATGGTACAGATTGTTGGAGGTGTCATTTCTTATTTGTCCCTCCAGTCCATTAAATCTTGGACAAACTGAGTCTATATTAATATTAAGTGAAAAGACTATGTTGTTTTGAATGTGTTCCAGCTTTACAAATTTTTAGCAGAAGTGTGACATTAATAGGATTGGGTTTGCCTCAAACCCTCAGAACTTAAACTAGTGATTTGAAACTCTCAGCATTTTTAACTGCCATGAATAATAGAAAAATGACCTGAACTCTTTGTTCTGTCATTTTTACCATCTTTACCAAAATTCTGCCCACCCCTGCCTTCAAAATGTACCTGTCTCTGTTCCATTTCCATTGGCTCTCAATTTGTGACGTTTCAGATAGATAACCTAACAACAAAGTAATACTGATGGGTTAATAAAAATTAATGAATTATGGGCGAGTGCATTTACTCACTTACCCTCACAGAGCACCATATTTAGGATATGCATGATTCATTTTTTTTCTGAAATTCTCTTCTAACCTTCTTCCCACTAGAATATAAGCAACATGAGAGTAGGCTGTTTTGTCTCTTTGGTTGACTGCTACGTCCCCAGCACGCCACAGTGCATGACAGATAACAGATGCTCTTCAGAAATAAAGAATAACAGTAATAGTGAAATATTTCAAAAGGAGAGAAAAAGGTAGGAGAGATTTTTGAACAAGCCTGTTTTTCCCCTGGTTTTCACTGCGGGGCACAAGGACTGCCCCTGAGGCAGGGTGTGTGGAGTTGATTTCATCAGCATTTTGATGGTACCCATAGCATTTAGAAATCAAATCAGCATACTTCGCACTCTAGGAAAAAGGAAAATGCTACTTTGCTGATTAGCTATTTTTTCCCCCCGAGGAATCAAACTTTGAAGAAAGCTTTGTCTCTCTCTCGTTTGATTCCTACAATAAAGGCTATTTCAACACTAGCATGAAATGAGACATATTTTAGCACTCACGCAAACTTCAAGAAACTAAAACCAGGTCAGTCCCTTGGCAAAAATATAGCAAGATTCTTGTCTTGAGCACCACCGGCCCTCTTTAGTCCTTCCTTCTCTCTGCCACCCAACTCCATCTGCCTCCAGCCAGAGATTTAAAAAGTCTCTTTGAGTCCTTAGGGCTCTTCTGGCCTTTCAGATTTTCAGTTTTCTATGGTTTTTTGTTGTTGTTGTTGTTTTTTATTTTTTTTTATTTTTGGCCAAAATTAACCACAGATATCAAAAAGCAGCTTAAAGAGTATAGTAACCGAAAGGTGGAGTTTCCCCTATCAGTAACATGGTGGCCGAACAGTGGTCCCCATTTCATCAGTACTTTTTAAGGTCACCAGAAGCTTCCACCACCTTATCCCAAAACCCCCATCCATGCAGCTTTCCATGCAGTTGGAAACCACCTCTGTGGCACTGCCCTGTACATACTGAGTTTTCTCCTGCCTCTTTGCCTTTCTTTTTTGTCACCTTCTCTAAGGCTCTTCCTCCTTCCCTAACCTTGAAATGTTGGAATTACTCAGAGTTCTGGCCCGTGTGTTCCTCTGTTTCTCTCCCCAGATCTTCTCATCCTGTCCTATCTTTAATGGCTCAAAATACAATATAAAGTCATTAGAGTCCTGTATTTCCCTCTCTAGCCCAGCTATTCTGCTGAACCACGGACTCCATATATCCATGTGTCCTCTTGGGTAGCCCTCTTAGATGCCAGCTGATACATCACAAATGTTAACAGACCCAAAACTGCCCTCAGTATCACCTCCCCCTTAGGTGCTCCTCCACCTCCTATAATTTTATGACCTACGCCTGGCTGTCGACTTTCATGTTTGTCTCTGCCGTAAATGTAGTATCTGGCATACAGAGCATGCTCAGTAAATATGTTCGTTGAATGAATAAGTGAAGGAAGAGCCAAGATGGTTATCTGAGCGTCCCTGGAGTCACATTATTGGGGCATTCTCTGGTTCCACCAACGTATATTTAATTATCTATTCCTACAGAGATTTAATTTAGTAGGAGATGTAAAGTTCTCGTGTGTTTTAAGCTAATAATTTCAACCCACATTCGGAGAGTAGTATACTTAAGTCATTTCAGTGTATCCTAAGTAACCTTGAGAGGCAAGTATTGTTTTTCTCATTTCTAGATGGTGAGGATGAGGCTTAGAGAGTATATGTGAGTTTCTAAAAGGTACCCAGCTAGTAATGGACAGAGCTGCGAAAGAAATTGAGATTTTTTTTTTTTCTTTTTAAACATATGATTCCAGGCCATTGTAGGATTATATATTTTTTCATTATGTAAAATAAGGTCAACGGGAGATTAGCCTCAGTTTCTTCGTCCATAGAATAAGGGTAATAATATCTACCTCAGTGTGATAATTAAATGAGATAACGCACGTAAAGCATTTAGTTACAGTGATTGGGCCATGGTAAGCCCTTGCGATGGGTTAGAATTTATTAATATGGGATTTTAAATCTCTTCCTCTATGGAATGCAAAGCAATTAAAGGCTTTTGAGCAAGAGAGTGATACAATGAAGGCTACTACAGGAGAAGATTAACTGCCACTTGTGGGAAGTTTATAGTAAAGTAGAGAGAAACGGGAGACACAGCGAATCTGGGTAGCACGAGCAAAGGATGCTGTCATAGTGATGTGGGGGTGGGGGTGGGGGGTTCTATCGGGAGGCTGGGACACGCCTGCAAGGGAGGAGAGCCACGGTGAGGAGACAGTAACGGGAGCCAGAAGGAACCCTGAAGCAGAGAGAAAAAGGGGTGTCAAAACTGTAACGGAGGTGGAGGGGCTGCACGTCAAACCAGAGGACAAGGAAAGCGAAAGCCACGCTGGTTTCCCATCTCAGGGCAAATCTGGTCCAAAGCAGGGTTTGTGCAGTGACATTATTTTCAAAACATATTAGTTATTTTTATTTCAAGACTCTGAATTTCTGGACTTTTTTATAAAATAGAAACCGTAGCAGCTCAAAATCTTCATTCGCACAATAATCTCCATTCGCCACCGTTACCTTTAACTTGCTAAAATCTCTCCCAGTGCCATTAGTGTTATACCAGGCCTGCGTTCCTCATCCCCAGGGTCGGCCCGACCTTGCAACTACTTTATAAGCCAAGGACCAAACGCCAGGGTGAATCTCAGGAAGGTCAGGTTGCAACAACCCTGATGGTTGAGAGGGTTATAACCCTTGTTTAAATGAAACCGAGCTGGATTTCTTAACCCATGTGGAGGCATGAAATGGTTGAGAAGTCCACACTGGGTTACACTTTAACATTGATCAGTGTGAAAAGTAAAGATGAAATGGAGAGATTTCAAAAAGAACTGATGATGTGGTTTTCTGGGTATGAGAATTGAAGGTCAAGAAGAAGAATACTTCTTTAAAATAGGCAAGTCTTACATTTATTTGATGTATTCTCATCCCTGAAAAAAAACAGAGACGCTAAAATGCTAAGTGCAATGGTTTAAAAATTAAGCTTTCTGGAATGAGAATTAAACATTAGGAACCAGCAACACATACTTGGTATGTTACCAAGAAAGACTTGTTAAGAAACTCATCACTCAATAAAAGTGTAAGAATCTGATATATTTTTTTTAAAATGGTAATGCGCTCTTTTAAATTTCTTTATTGAAATAACCTCACCAAACAATAACAAAGTTCACGGAGCATGATGGCTGCTCAGTGAAGTAATAACCACTTGCATGAGATTCTCTGCTTCAGCAGAATCTAGATACATGCACAAGAGTGATGTACAGCCAGGCCAGAGATACCGCAGGATGTCTTCACAGCAGACTGAACATCGGAATTGACACTAAACCTTGTGTCAAGATGCACACAAAGGCTTCCAGACACGGAGCGCACCTGAGGTTATAATCTGTCAAGATTAACAAAGAGTGAATACCTGCTAAAGCAAATAGGCTGTGATATAATTGTAATCTCCAAACTGGGGAAAGAAGATTTTTCTTCCCAATTAACATTCAGGTGCACTGAGAATGAAATCCATTGACTCGTTTTCTGATAATTTATGCAGTAATGTACAGAAGTAATAGTCATGGTTACATGGCACATTTATACAGTACTTTTCATCCCTAAGGATCCTACCCCTCTTTACAATTACAGCTAATGTTTGTGAAAGTAGTTTTCAGGAGGAGAGCGCCAGAGACGTTCCAAATATTATGATTATAAGAAGCTTGATACAGGATGTACAGGAACACTTCAGTCTCACAGAACCGTTGCCAGCTCTAGTCTAGGAAATGGGGTTCCTTCATGGGACTGATGAGACAATGTTTATACAACTTTTTCTTCGAGAAGCTTAAAGTCAACCTCTTCTCTACTATAATTACCTTGGAAATCACATGCAATTTGGTCTCAAATTACCTACTTTCAGAATTTTAAGGATGGGAATACCCTTAATAGTTAAAAAAAAAATTTTTTTTTTTGATCAGTAAGTAGGGTCATTATTTCCAAATCCAAAATGATAACATAGGAGGAATAATAATGTAGGAAGCCCCTCCAGCTCAGGGAGGGTAGAGAAAATGTTCATTATTTTGCCAGCCCCAGCATTGTAAGCACATTTCCAGACAAGAATGTGTGAGTCAATGTGTCAAGAGAGGCCAGAGTGGAAAAATCACACTTCTAAATTAATAGATGATTTCATATATTATGGAGTTTTAATGATGTTATATGTAGTTAAACTTTTATTAATAGATGCTGTGAAACATTTAATTTAGTTTTTTTTTTTTAAGGCAATAATATTTGGGCTATGCACTGAACGAGAGGGCTAATGAGTGTTTTTTGGCCCGACCTACAGCTACACAGCTCCTGGGGCCCCAGCATCACCGTTCGTGGCCCCTGCCTGTGGAGGGACGTGGTCAGCTTTGGAAAGGTGACAGTGCAGCCTAGGCCAGGACCCCAGGAAAGAGAAGTCTCCTTCACTGCCCTGGGCTGTCATGGGCCTGCCAGGGAGGCCACAGAGCAGAGCTGGCAACCACCACGAGTTAAATTAATACCCTAAATATTTGAGTAGACAAAAAATGAATCAGTATGCTGTGAAAGTTTAAATGGATATGGCTTTTTTACTCAATAATTCTTCGAAATTTGTTTTAAGGACAGTTGTGTGTGGTGTTTAATAATCTAGCCATTGGCCCAGACAACCCTGGATTCAAACCTTGGTTCTCTTAGGGGCTAACTGAGTGACATGGTGAAAAATATGTTACATTTTCTAGCCTCCAATTTGCCATCTGAAACAATTACAATACTTGCCTCAAAGAATTTCTAAAAGAACAGAGAACCTCAAACATTTATTAGAGTAGTGCTTAGTGCAGAGTGAGCCTATGAAAACGTCAGCTATTGCAATGATCATTTATTATTAGTCTTATTATCACTGTTATTATCTTGCCACAGCAATATTTATGCAAGTGTCTGACACCACATACATGTCCATCAATAGATGTCACCTGGGAACTGCCATCGCCAATATGGCAACATAGGTTATTCCTGACTTCACTTGCCCTTACAAGAACAACTAACAACTATTCAAGAACAAGACACCACTGAGAAAATCCTAGAACGTGGGGATGAGGCTGAAGCACCCCTCTGCACCACAGAGAGCAAGACAGACTGCATTAGAAGAGTAAGAGAAGTGGCTACGCGTTGACCGTGTTGCCCTTCCCCCAGGCCAGTGCAGTGCTGTACAGAGAGGTCTCCTCTGAGCCTTCAGTGCCTCCAGTGAGAAAAGAGAACCCTGGGGCAAAACCCAGCAACCCCCAGCATTGTGGATAGCTTTATGGGAGACCCTACTTTGATATTGCACTGCTGCACATGGGGACTACAGGGGAATCTGTGGGGCTCAACCACTAAGAATCTAACTGTGATGGGAGAGGAGCTTGCAACAGTCAGCACACAGCTCTTGGCAGACTGAGTACATACCTGCAGAGTCCAAGTGGTAATCCCAGTGGGAGGCTTTGCTTATTTGAAGAACCAAGTATAAATCTGCCTGATTTGAATCCTCAAATCAAAAGGTTTTTTTGCTCCTGCAGCCCTGTGTGCTCACACCCAAGCAAGGAGCTGAGTCACAGCCCCACCCACTGTGAAGAGTGTCTTCCAAACCCCATCTGACTCGAAGAACTGGCTATTACTCTTGGACACAGTGAGACCCGTCAGTGGTCCACTGAAGAAGTGGGTAAGCAGAGCTGATCTTTCTCAGAGCAAAGCCAGTACTGAACACGGAGACTTCCCATGTTACACACAGGCAGGGGGATTCATTCACAGTTAAGGCTAAGGGTGGCTCACAGCTCCTCCTAGCCAGATGGCCTGCTTGGGAAACAGAGTATCCTGGAGCAGCCCCTTTCTCCCCAGCCCAGGCAGGGGAGCTGAGACATAGCCCCGCCTGCTGTGGAGAGTATTTTCTGGTCCCATCTGACCAGAAGGGCTGGAGACAACTCCTGGAAACTGTGCAGCCCAGCAGCACTTGAGCTGAGAGTTGGGCAGAGCCAATAATTTGCAGAACAAAGCCAATGGCCCTGTTTGGTTAGAGAACTTGGGGTATAGTTTGGCTTAAGTTAATAATACTGTAATAATTTACACAGAATAACTTAAGAAATCAAAGCATTACTAATACAAAAGACATCAAAGCACACACACAAGACAGCAGGATAAGAAACAAGGAACAATAAATCTACACACCAAACAGAAAAAAATTAACAAAATGTCAATTGTAAGTTCTTACCTATCAACAATTACTTAATCATAAAGGGATTAAGTTCTCCAATTAAAAAGACATGGAATGGCTGAATGAGTACAAAACAGTATCCAACAATATGCTGCCTACAAGAAATTGACTTTAGCTTTAAAGGCATACATAGACTTGAGAGTAAAGGAATGCAAAAAGACATGTCAAGCAAGTGGTAACCAAAGTGAAGCAGAGGTAGCTGTACTTAGATCAGAAAAAATATTATATATGTATATATATGTGTGTGTGTGTATTTAACTAAAAATGGAAAAGAAAAAGATCATATAATGATAAAGAGATCAATACATGAAGAAAATATAACAGTTGTAAATATTTATGTACCCAACATTAGAGCACCTAAACTAAAAACTAACAGAACTAAAAAAAAAAAAAAAGCAATACTATAATACTTGGGAGTTTAGTACTCCATTCTCAACAACGGCTAGATCATCCAGACAGAGAATCAATAAGGAAACAGCAGATTTGAATTGCAGTTTAGACCAAATAGACCTGGCAAACATATATAGAACATTCTTTCTAACAAGAGCAGAATACTAAAAATGGCATGAAGCTAGAAATCGATAACAAGAGGAAAACTGGAAAATTCACAAACCCATGGAAATTAGACAATACTACTCCTGAATACCAATGGATTAAAGAAGGAATTAAAGGAGAAATAAAAAAGTTTCTTAAGACAAACAAAAATGTAACAGAGTATTTTGGAACTTGTGGAATGCAGCAAAAGGAATTCATAGCAATTAAATGCCTGCAGTAAGAAGCAAGAAAGATCCCCCCTAAAAAACCCAACCTAACTATACACCTTAAGGAACTAGAAAAAGAAGAACACACTGAAGCAAAGTTAGCAGAAGAAAGAGAATAAAGATGATAGCAGAAATAAATGAAATAGAGAACAGAAAAACAATAGAAAAGATTATCCAAAGTAAGAGTTGGTTCTTGGAAAAGATAAACAAAATTGGCATGCCCTTATCTAGTTTAACCACAGAAAAAAATGGAAAGACTCAAAGCAACAAAATTGTAAATGAAAAAGGAGACATTACCATTGATACCACAGAAATTCAAAGGATCATAAGAGGCTACTATGAATGACTGTATGCCAAAAAACCGGACAACTTAGAAGAAATGCAAAAATTCCTAAGAGCTTACAACTTCCCAAAACTATTGGAAAGAAACAGAAAATCTGAATAGACTTATTATTAGTAAGGAAATTAAATCTGTAATAATAATAATAAAAAAAAAAATCTCCTAGTGAAGAAAAACCTAAGACCAGGTGCTTTCACTAGTGGATTTTACAAAACATTTAAAGAATTAACACCAGTGTACCTCAAATTCTTTCAAAAAATTGAAGGGAACACTCTTAAACTCATTTTATAAGATCAGCAACCTACTGATACCAAAACCAGAAAAGGACATTACTAAAAAAGAAAACTACAGGGCAATATTCCTGATGAATACAAACGCAAAAATTCTCAATAAAATACTTGGCAAACCCAATTCAGCAACACATTTAATGGATTGTTCATCATAATCAAGGATTTGTCCCTGGGATATAAATATGGTTCAACATAAGGAAATCAATCAGTGTGATACATTACATCAGTAGAATGAAAGAAAAGAACCATATGATCATCTTAATAGATGGAGAAAAAGCATTTGACAGAATTCAACATCCTTTCATGATAAAAGCTCTTAACAAATTGGACATAGAACATACTAAACCCTATATATGACAAGCCCACAACTAACATCATACTTAATGGTGAAAGGTTGAAAGCTTTTTCTCTAAAATCAAGAACAAGGTTGACACTCTCACCACTCCTGTTCAACATAGGACTAAGCCCTAGCTAGAGCAATCAATCAAGAAAAATATATGGAAGTTGCCAGAATTGAAAAGGAAGAAGTAAATTTTTCTCAGTTTGCAGATGACATGATTTTATACGTAGAAAAATCCTAAAGACTCAACCAAAAACTTTGATTTAATCAAAGAATTCAGTCAAGTGGCAGGATAAAAAATGAACATACAAAAATCAGTAGCCTTTTTATATGCCAACAACAAAATTTCTGAAAAAGAAATAAAGAAATTGATCTCATTTACAAAAGCTTCAAAGCAACAAGATTCTTAGGAATAAATTTAGCTAAGGAAGTGAAAGATCTCTACTCTGCAAATTACAAAAAATTGATGAACTAAATCAAAGAAGATACAAATAAATGGAAAGGTATCTTGTGTTCATGGATTGGAAGAATTAATATTGTTAAATGCCATTCTAGCAAAAGCCATCTATAGATTCAGTGCAATCCCTATCAAGATTCCAATGGCATTTTTTACAGAAGTAGAAAAAATACTCCTAAAATTTATACGGAAGTGCAAAAGACCCCAAATACCCAAAAAAGCTCTGAGAAAGAAGAAAAAAGCAGGAGACATCACACTTCCTGATTTCAAGTTACATGATAAAGCTATACGCATGAAAACAATACGGTACTGGCATTAAAAACGTGCAAATAACCCAGTGGAACAGAATCAAGAGCCCAGAAATAAACCCAAGCATATTATAGTCAACTAATATTTGGTAAGGGAACCGAGAGTGCTCAGTGGAGAAAAGGCAGTCTTTCCAATGAGTCGTGGTGAGATAATTGAATATTTACATGCTAAAGAATGAAACTGGACTCATATCTTACACCATTCACAAAAATTAACTCAAAATGGATTAAAGACTTAAATGTAATATGTAAAACTGCTAAAAGAAAATGCAGGAATAAAACTCCTTGACATGGATTTTGGTGATGAGTTTTTGAATATGACTCCTAAATCATAAGCCACAGAATAAAAAAATAAACAAGGAGGACTACATCAAACTAAAAAGCTTCAGCAAAATGAATCATCAACAAAGTGCAAAAGCAGCCTACAGGATGGTAAAAGTATTTCCAAACCATATATCTGATAAGGAGTTCATATTAAAAAAATAAAAAGAACTCATACAACTCATTAGCAAAAAAACCCCCAAAAACCCAAAAAATGACTTAATTAAAAAATGGACAGAGGACCTGAATAGACATTTCTTTAAAGAAGATATATGAAAGGCCAATGGGTAAGTGAAGAGATGTTCAGCATCACTAGTCATTTGGAAACGCAAACCAAAACCACAATGAGGTATCACCTCATGCCTGTTAGAATGGCCCAAATCAAAAAGACAAGAGATAGCAGTTGCTGGTGTGGTTGTGGAGGAAAAGTATTGTGCAGTGTTGGTGGGATTGTAAACTGGTACAGCCACTATGGAAAACAGTATGGAGGTTCCTCATAAAATTAAATATAAGACTACCTTATGATCCAGCAATTCAACTTCTGGGAATATATCCAAAGGAAACAAAAACACTACTTTGAAAAGCTATCTGCACCCCCATGTGCATAGTAGCATTATTCACAATAGCCAAGACATGAAGACAGCCTAAATGTCCGGTTATGGATGAGTAAAGAAGTTGTAGTGCGTGTACACAGTGGAATATTATCCCACAATTTTAAAAAATGAGGAAAATTTGTCATGAATGGACCTCGAAGGCATTATGCTAAGTGAAATAATTCAGAGAGAGAAAGATGCTGTGCAGTCTTACTTAAGGTTGAATCTAAAAAACAAAACAAAATAAAAACCAAACTCATAGAAAAAGAGAACAGACTAAAGGTTACCAGAGGGGGAAGAAAGGAGAGGAAATTGGAGGAAGGTGGTCAAAAGTCCAAACGTCCAGTTTTAAGATAAATTTGTGCTAGGATGTGATGTACAATGTGATGTCTGTAGCCAGCACTGCTGTGTGATACATAGGAAAGCTGTTGAGAGTAAATCCTAAAAGTTCTCATCATAGGACAGTCTTTCCCTTTCTTTTTCGATTTTCCTTTTTTTTTTTTTTTTTCTTTAATTGTGTATAAGAAGATCTATGTTAGCTGAACGTATTGTGGTTAATCAAACATCATGTTGGATGCCTTACACTTACCTAGTGAGATATGTTAATTAATTTTCAATAAAACTGGGGAAAATGAATGGATAAATAAACCAAGAAACACAAAAAATAAAAATAATGGGTTTTACCTATTCTTTGGGATAAAAATGAGCCAATTATGAAATCATTATCTCTATATGACCTGACAATGATAAAGGTGTCCAGTGTATGTCACTACAGATGAGTATATAAAAGCAAGTTGAAGAACAATGTGTCTTATAACCCCACTTAAAATATGTCTATATAGATATCTGCATGAATGTGTTTATAAATGTGTCTGAAAAGTGACATACTTGTTAACATTAGTTGTCTCTGGAGAGAGAGAATATGACTGGGGGCAGATAGGAGAAGCAATTTACTTTTATTTTATAGATTTTTCTTTCCTCTGCATGATTGATTATCTGTGCCTTATTTTACAATAGGCATGTGTTACTTTTATAATAAATAACTAAAAATTTCATAATCTTTTACATCCTGTTTATTCAATAGTACCCTCCCAAGTTTAACCCAAGTGATAGTTCTAATTTCCACCCCTACAGAATGCGTGTGTACAAGTAAATTTCTTCTTTCTATACCCAGAATCCTGTAATATTAACAGGAGTTGGTCTTGTATAAGGAAGAATCTCTCACATCTCCTTTTTCTTGGCGTTTCTTCAACTGACAATTCATGTAAGGAAAGTTTATGACTTCCCTGAGCACTGCTCCTTCTAACGTCATGTTTTTAGACAATCAGATGCCTTTTCTTTTGAAACTATGAATTCCAGGCTTGCCTTGCTCAGGTTGGTTTCATTTTCCTTCTTTTACTTGGGATGAATAATCCGCCCTTTATGTTCTCGCCAAATCAGTAGGCAAGGGATTAATGGAGTTCATGCGTTGGCTCTGTCACTCCTCATTGCATGTCAGCCCTGTGGAAGGAGTCACCTCACCTGCACCACTGTGTCTCACTTGTATCTCATGGATGGTTGGCAACAAACTGAATTGGAGCCTTCTGTCCATATATGTATATAGTTCATTTATTTTAGGCAGTGAAATGAGAGCTCAATGTAGGAACGTCCTCTGCCCACCAATTATAGTTTAAAGTCACCAAACCAGGTAGCCTTTGAACAATGGGTTAGTAACATGTTCCACTCTGTAGATTTAGATGATGGACGGCTGGAATTTGAAGTAACTGGACAGCTGTCTGAACAGACTATTTCATTATTATGTGAAGGAATGCCATTTCTAACTTTGATGATAATTAGAGTAGATGAAATGTATAAATCAGTGGAGTTTTTTTTTTTTTTTATTGCTTCAGTTTGGGGGAACAATTTTTAACCCTCCTTATGGGCTCACTGCATTGGATTAGGATCCAATGCATGTTTCTATAATTGGAGTGATATGATGATATTCTTGTTTCAGGTGCTCATCATGTGTTTTCTTATATCTGAATTTATGTAGTAACACACAAGGCAATAAGAATGTCCTATTGCAGTTGAGAGATTGAATAAAATATGCTTGATAATATCATTATTGGTATTATTTTTGTTCCTTTTATTATGATTTTAGCCAGGCTGTTTCTTTAGTTCAAAGTAATTCCTTCTTTTCTAATATCTCACAGACCTAAGATACCCCCTTTCAGTTATCTATCGCTGTGTAACAAAATGTTCCAAAACTCGAAAACTTACAACAATTGCCATTTATTATCTCATTATTCTACATTGTCTGGTATCAGTTAGGCAGTTGTTCAGCTGATCTTGATTGATGTTTCTCATGTTGTAGAAAGCAGATTATAATGGGGCTGAATTCGTCTGGAGATTTGTCTGGGATCCTGGGAAGGCTGGACCTCATTCCCTCTTCATGTAGCCTAAAGGGTTCTCCTTTCCCTGTTTCCATGCACTCTTTTCATGCACTCACTCCATATGGAATCTTCACCTTGTTGTGAAACTTCTTACATGACATCTTGAGATTCCCCAAAGTAAGCTCTCCATGAGGTAAGAGAAGTCTTCTTAAAGGCCAGGCACATACAAGCATAGGTTGAATTCTGATAACCCTCAGTCTAGGCTAACCAAGATTCAATGAACAAAGGAACTACACAAAAACATAAATTCTGGGAGGCTTAATTCATCAAGGACCATCTTAAAAAAAAAAAACAGTCACCACAATCTCTTTTTTTGTGGAAAAAAGTAGCCATCTGACCATTGTCTCTGGCTCAAATCTTCAATTACCCCTAGACTTTATGGAAATTCTTTGGTAGTTAAGAGTAATGCTTTACTTTTCCAGCACCTTGTTTCATGCTAAGTAGCATCTCAATAAAGTTTAAGTAAATTGGAAGTCCTATTTATACTATTACTTTCATTGAGACAAGGCACAGGAAGTGATTTGTCTAGGGCCTTCGAATTAACAAACACTCAACAAATGATAGCAATTACTCCATCTTTTTCTCCAGACTCACTTAAAATTTACAGTGCTATCAAATTAGTGTCCCTAAAAACGTATGAAATCATATCACTCTTTTTGTTGTCGTTGAGGGGAGGTTATTAGGTTTTTATTTGTTTGTTCTTAAAGAAGGTACCTGGATTGAACATAGGACCTCATGCGTGCTAAGCATGCACTCTACCACTTTAGCTATAGTCTACCCTCTAATATCACTTTTGTTCTCAAAAAAATTTACTGATTCTTCCTCTACAGTTTTGCCCACTTTTTTTTTTTTTTTTTTTTTAGCCTGGAATTCTCATCCCTCTAAAATTGTGCTTTTTTTTTTTTTTTTTTTGTTTTTGTACTCCTCTTCTAAATTGCAGCTAAACTGATTCAACTAGTGTTTCTCAAACCATCCATGTGTGTATTCTCATATCTCTTGTTTTTCCTTCTTTCGGTTTTCTCTCCACCTGGAATTCCTCACTTCTGCCCCTCTGCCCCAGCTAAATGAAGTTGAAATGATTTCGTCCCTGAAAGTTTTCAAGAATATCATGTTCAAGCATCTGCTTGTATGGTTTATTGTGAGCACACACTCAGATACCTGCATACTCATGTATTAGTCAGAGTAAGCTACTGTAACAAGTAGACCTCAAAATTTCAGAGGTTGAACACACTTTCCATTTTTTTTTTTTTTTTTTTTTAACCCTTGTAACAGATCAGAGTAGGTGTTCAGCAACATACCAGACATGGGAGAAAATGAGTTATAGGCCAGGTCTGGAATTGGCTCACTTTACTTCCCCTCACATCGCACTGGAGGGGACTGAATCATGTTCCCACAGTGCAAAGAAAACTGAGAAATACAAGCTAGCATTTAGCCCAAAGAAGGGGACAATACATTTTGATGCACCGTTAGCCGTTTCTGACAGGTCATTCACATGAAAGAAGTGACACGATCCAGATGTTAGAAAATAGAAAGTTGTGAGGTCTGTGACAAACTGGGCAGCTGTTGACCCGGCTACGTAGGGTAATAATGTCAGTCAGTCTGGCCAGCTTTTCCCATGGAGGGATGATTGTCAGTTTCTACCAGCCCTCTTAATTTTTAGAGGAAACTAAAAACCAATTTTTTTTTTATATGAAACCTTCAGTTAAAAAATATCAGCAAATAATTCAATATATTTTTTTAAGCACCCTGTGGGCCAAATAACCCGTTGACTGAACGAATTTGGCCAGCAGACCACTGATATGTGAGGTAAGCTTTAGACACTGATGGTTGAATTTTGAGAAGTACATACCTGTTGTCCCTGAAGATTTGACTTATGTCAGAGATTCTGGGACAAATTATAAGAGAATTGGGCTTTATAAGTCAAACTCTAGAAGAACATTCTCTAAATTCTCTGCCTAATTTAGGGAATAAACCTAAATTTTCCATGTTCTTCACTTGCTAAACATGCTATGGTATTACTCATTATTTATATTCCTTTAAATACATTACATGCTCTGGGCATATGGTAGAATTTAACTTTCCCATCTCCTTTGGAGTTAGATGTGGCCATGTGACTTGCTTAGTCAATGAGATGTGACAACAGTGAGTTGTCACTCGCAGGAGGTGGTTTAAGACCCACTATGAGCTTTGCTCCTTTCTCTCACGCTTTGTCATGCTGACCGGCAAAGATGGAGATACAGAGCAGAAAGCCTAGCAACCCACAGCAGACATGAAGCAGGAATGGGAGGAAAACAAAGTGTTGAATCAAAGTCTGGAATCTGTTGGCACAACAATACCTGATCTCTCCTGGTTAATTTCCTTGTTAATGGCCTTGTTCCAGCAACTGTTCATTTTTTGGAGGAGGAATTATAAGATTTGGATTAGGAATTATAAGACTTGAAGTCCCTTGAAGGAGGAGCTCATAAGCTATGTGAATTGTGGTCACATTACTTCATCTCTCTGACCTTCAATTTTGTTGTTTGTAAAGTAAGGGTTTTAGCACAGGATAATTTTAAAGGTATTTTTCTTTTAAAATTTACCTAAAGTGAAATCTTACCCTTCTTGAATGATGAATAAATCCTTACTAATCTACTAATGGACTTGAACCCTCCACTAAGGTATAGTCATTTTTTTTTCCCATTACATTTATTATCACAGTTTTTGGATATGCTTAAAATTTGTGTATACAGGATGGGTTCAACAACGTGTACTTTACAAGCAAAGACACCAAAATTCAAAACGATTAAGCGACTTGCTCCAAATCACAAAAATATTTAGTGGAAGAATCTAGAACCTAAACCTAGCAATTTCTGAGCATATGTTCTTTCTCTATTTACCGTATTTGCATTCTAAAGGAGATTTCCTATGGGAAGCTCTGTTCATTTTATTCGTGTTTGATTTCTGCCCTGCCAACATATATAGTGCAGTTAGGATGGTTCTCAAGGAACGTAGGTTACTTAACACCGCCCACTGAGAGAAATATGGAAGAACACTTGCAGAATGTGCCCTGCTTTGGAAAAAAAAAAAAAAGAACATTTCAATATGTCTCTTTATGGGGCAAAACACTGAGAGAAGCAAGTTCAAGATGAGAAATTACTAGCCAGCAAGCATATTGTAATAAATCAGCCAAAACATGATTCTAGCAACTTCCTTGGGAAAGAAATCAATGCTGAATCAGACTTAGATGGACCAGGGGGATCAAATAGAGGTCAAAGGCACTTCTCCATCTTGAAATTGGATAATTATTACTGTTATTATTGTCAGTTGCTATAATGTAATACTGGGAGACATACACGGAGTCCCAGTGCTGCTTTTATTGGCTGGCTAGACAAGCAGTCCCTTAACAGGCAATAAATTCAAGTACATTAATCTATCTAAATATCAAGTGAATTAGGGTAATTAGAAGAAGGCTACCTGTGGGTCTCCTTGAGTTTTTTTTTTTTGAAAAATAAGCAGAAAACAAAAAGCTGAAAAGCAATGTTGAAAGAAGAAATTGCATGCATTCCTTTTGTTTTGAAAACTGGACAATAAGTCTTGCTTTAATAGGAAGTGTGCCAGGTTGGAAACCTGAAAAGATGGATTTGATGCCTGCTTTGCCAGTTTACTGTCTACCTCGCCACCCAAGCAGAAACAGAAAGGCTCCTTTTTCTCTTATTCACAACATTCACTCAGTCGCTCTGTGTCTCATTATACTGCTTTAATAGTCCTGAAATCTTCTCCTCCCGTCAGTTCTACTGACGTCGCCTGCCTCTTATCTTGAGCCATCCTGCCTGTTTTTCTACGCCCACCTCCTCTCTCATCTCCCTGCCTTCAGCTTCACATGCTCCTAGTATATTCTCCTTAAACTCACCCAAGCAGTCTCCCTGAAATACAAGTCTAATTGTGCCACTCGAGTCCTTTAAATCCTTACTAAATCATTCAGTAGCTCCCTTCCATAGGTAATTGTTGTACAAAGATTAGGACTGTCTGCCTTCTTGCCAGATATCCATCAAATTTATTATCTAACAAATCATTATTTATTTTCTACTCAATATTTAGTAAAAATTCTTTATTGCCCTTATCGGACTCTGAGCCCTCTGCTGGTGGGGTTATCTTTTTTTTTTTTTTTTTTTTTTTTTTAATTTCAAAAGTTCATCTTGGGTTATGGGTAGGGGAAGGCAAAAGAAGTTAGTGAGCATCATCTGATCATTGCTAACCCAGGGAGGTACATGAGCCCTCTTTTGTGGCATCACTTAAAAAAATTTCAGTTTCATTTTGAAGTGTTGAGAGGAGCTTCTTGTATGCCTCAATGTAAATGTCAGAAAATAGATGCATAATTTCACAGGAAAAAAAAAATATATATACACACACACACACATATATATATTATATGTATACATATGTAAATGCATATGTGTGTAGTGTTTTTAGAGCATGGTAATCATTCCATTCTCAAAAAACAATTTATATGACTTATGATGAAAAGAAGTAAACAAGCCATGTGTTTACAAGTGGAAGGGCCCAAACATGTGACTGTATGCTTCAGTAACTCTATTAACAAATCACAAATCCCATTTTTTTAAATAACCAAGTGTCTTGATCTACATGGAATTTTCTCCTATCTCTTGACCAACCCAAGCGCAGATGTAGCACAAGCTTAAGTTAATTCCCTAAGGGTACCATTCAACCAATGGAATAAGTAAGTCAGTAGAGAAATGATCAAGCCTTCCATCCTTTGGTAGGACATCCATGCAATGTACAAGTAACTCCAAGGCTTTACAGTGGGATCGAGCGCAATTTGTCCATAATGGTACCCAGCTCAGTACGTTCACTCTAGTGGTTTAACCCTCTGTCCGTTTCTTATTCTGGCTGCCTGACCACTTCCCTGATAAGCTAGCAGAACCCAAAGCCCTATCTCAGACTCTACTTTAGAGCCTAGAGTAAGGCAAATGTGATCTTTCAGATTACCGGTGATCTTTTCTATGAAACAACCTGTTGTTGGTTCTACAGCCAGACATGTAAGATGTTTTCATTTGGTGAAATCTTAGATATTCCACAGTAAAAAGAAAAAGCTGGAACAATTGATAGGAAAAGGAATTCCAGGCAATTTCCTTAAGTGGTGCTTAATTAATGGTTGATACTATCTTAATTTGCTCTTTGCGATAATTTTAGTGTAGGACTATTTTCATATATTAATTATTCATACATATTATTTTATTTTTACTGTGACTTTTCCCTAAATTCAAAACTTGTTTGGAAGAAAAGAACCCTCTGTGGTGAAGAGGATATAGAGGTTGAGGGTTAAGGCTATGCATCTCTATTTATGTATCATCAGATGAGTAACAATAAGCATGTATGGATTTTCTGTTACCTAGATACTGGGAGCTTTTGATTGTATCACCAGGCAGAAGTTTCTGCTCTACTTCTCAAAATAGCCCCACTTTTTTATAGTAATGTTTCATCCTCAAGGATTAAGAAGGGGCATTTTGCTGTCTCTCCATCAAGAAAGTTGTGTAGATTTATTTAATTCATATCTCCAAGCAGCATACTCCCTTCCACATATAATACATCAATTCTAGTGCAATGGTAACGATTTCTTATATAAAGCACATTTTATGTAACAAAGGTAAAATATCAATATGAGTGAATTAAGTCTGGGTTAACTAGGTTTAGTTCAGTTTGCCTGAATTAATCATTCTTTGTACTTATTTATATGCACATATATCAACATTTTTTAAAAATTGAGTAAAATGCTTCAGTGTCTGTGATGCAGTGACAAATCTCTGAAAGTCTTATCTTATTCATTAGGATAACGAAGCAAAACAAACAGGCACTGGCTTCTGCGTCTAGCATGTGAATTTCTGCTGGGGAAAAGTAACGAATGCAGGTTTCATTTACTAAGCTACCAGCATAGATCCTAGGGGGATGGCAGCCAAGAGGAGAAGAGAAATACAAATGTTTTGACTTATTTGCTAGTCTCTGATAATTAAGATTTAGTTGTCTTCCTTCTCTTGTTTTTAAAATATTACTCATGTTGCTGTGTGTGTGTGTGTGTGTGTGTGTGTGTTCAATTCAGCAAATATATTGAGAACTACTACTTGGAAATTCAGCAGTAGGTGCCAGAGGACGTACAAAAGCAGATAAATTACAAATCTCATTCTCAAGAAGCTTATGGATTAACTGATAACTATAAAATAACTTGATGTCAGATCCAGCCAGGTTTGCCACCAAATGTGAGTTCAGGTTAGCTTAGGTTAACTCTTGCCAGAATATAAATTAACAAGGAAATTTCAGTTTTTAGCCCAACCTGGTCTCCCATTTGCAGACAAACCTGCCCTGATCTGAAATGAGGCCATTGATAATTTGTTTTATCCTAGATGACGTGACTATTCACAGATTTGCTGAAGAAGTCTTAATGTGTTTGATTACGGAATGTTACCCCTAACACTGCCAGATCAACAACAGAAAATGCACCTAATTACCTTTCTAAAATGTAAAGAATTCTGAAACCCATCTGGCCCCACCGGGGGACTGATAAAAGAATCTGGACAGCTAAGCTTTCTTGTAGGAGCCAGTGGGAGCTGCGGTCTAGCCCACTCTGCCTCCTTTTCTGGAGCTCTGTTGTTCTGCGGAGAGCAGCCTTTTACAGATTTGCACGAATAAGTACTCTTCTGACCAAGCTCTGCTTGGGAAGGCCAGCCATGGCCCAGGGGAGATGTCTTTTTCTAATGCGTTTCATGCAGATTATTGAGGCTTTGTAGGAGATTAACTTTGATGTGGGTAGAGTCGCAAATTGGATCAGGTCAGGGTGCGTGCCAGAAAATTTTTTTAAAGATTTATGAAGAATGCTCCAGTAATAGAATGGTCTTCGAGAGCATCCATTGAGTGGCACTGGCAAAAAGGCAGATGGAAAATGGACAGAAAAGTGAGAGCAAGAATTATCATGGAAGAACATTTTAATTAGAGTTCTCAGAAACCTTCTGTGTCAGTAACTGTCACCAGTGTGAAGTCCTTGTTGGGGCAAAAAAACGGGAAAAGGAATGAAAGAGTAGGGTGGGGTCAGCCTGGGAAAGAGGACTGACACACGAAAGACGCCGTGCTGTCGAAGTTGATGCAATTGCAAAGGACAGGATTTCCTTCTTTTTTAAAAGATGAATAATATTCCATTGTATGTATTTCCACATTTTCTTGATCCATTCCTCTCTTGACAGATACTTTGGTTGTTTCCATATCTTGGCAATTGTGAATAATACTGTACTGAGCATGGGAGTTCCTGTTTGAGAGAATGATTTTATTTCTCTTGGATACATAACCAAAAGTGGGATTGATGGCTCATAGCCACTCAGATCGTAGGATAGCTCTACTGTCAGAACGTTGTAGACAGCACTGTTGGGAAGCCCATGGCAGTAAATCTTCAGTCCCCCATAGAGAGGCTACAAGGCATGGTTTGATATCCTTAGAGCCATTTTTTTAATGAGCTGTGTCGCCACCTCACCTGCCAGGCCATGGGCTATTCACTTTCCCCACACTGTCTCATTTCCTTCTCATAAGAAGAGTGTGAATCAGGCACTCTAATTATTTCCATGTTACAGATGGCAAGATTAATATTTAGAGACTAATTTATTCCAGGGCCACACACATGTAGGTTGCACCAGCAGGAATCTAACAGGTCAATATCACTTCAAAGCTAATACTTTCATTACTGTACTAAGTTGGAATACTAGACTGGAAATACAGTAGATCGGGGTTCTGTTGCTAACTCTGCCACCTCCCCAAGGAAGGGAGGAAATCATTGTCCCTAAGGGTTGCAGAGTAGCTGGGACCAAACAAAAACCAAAAAAAACCCCAGCAACCACAAAAGCAAAATTGTAGAGAATAGCTTTAAAATATTTGTGTGTGTGTGTCTGTGCTTTGTGATGGAGGACCCAGTTCTGGTTATCCTGGCTCTAATTGTGATTCCCTGTTTGGTATCTTTACATCTGTAAAATAAATTAGCTTATATATTATTCATAAATAGAAGAATTCTGTCCTTTTTTTTCTTTTCAACTTTATTGAACCTATAATTGATAAAATTATATAATATTATAAAATTATAACATATTTAAGTGTACGGCATGATGATTTTATATACACACACACACACATATACATTGAGAAGGGATTTCCACCATCAAGTTAATCCCATCTGTCACCTTGTGTATCTTTTTTTTTTTTTTTTTTTGGTGCAAACACTTAAGTTCTATTCTCTTAGCAAGTTTCAGTTATGCAGTACAGTGTTATCAACTATAGTCATCATGTTGTACATTCAGTCTTCAAAACTTATTCATCTTATAATGGGAAGGATGAACCCTTTTACCAAATTCTCCTTGTTTTTCCCCATCTCCCAACCTCTGGCAGCCACCATCCTACTCTGTTTCTATGAGGTCGCCTTTTTTTTTTTTTTTTTTTTTCTTTGATTACACATAAGAGAGATACCACTCAGTACTTCTTCTGCTGTCTGGCTTGTTTCATTTAAGGAGCACCATCATCTTTATGTGGAAGCCACGTGGTCCATAAACAATACTTCTGGCAAATGATTGGGTTTTACCACCACTTAACAGCAGCTGAACGCAAAGCATACTGACAAAGCTGAATGAAGCAGGCAGCGGAGGAACTGAACACTGTCCACGTGCCCTTGGCACCTCTTGGTTCAGGTTGGCCAGGGCAGTTTTTTCAGAAGTGTTCTTGTGCTGCCTTCTCTCTTGTGCATTTTACTTTATCTCCACTGTTACTGGCTTCAGCCCTTCATTATGCTCCCCTTTGGTCAAATCACCTAGGTCTTTTATTTGTTTAAGTAATTTCCTTTATTTATAACAGTATTTCTTTACATTTTAGGAATTCCACATGTTCTTTTTAAAAGTGCAATATTTTAAATATATCTTGTAAGTTTGTAATGTTCTGGTTATGTTTGGAAAGGTCTGTTCACCTTTGGCCAGTATGCTTTGTCATTTTAATGTGTGATTTTTTTTAAGATGAAAAGACTTTTTTTTCAAATTCCCATGCTTTGCATTTTTTTAATAAACTGTTTTTAGGAAGGAAAGTCAATAAAATCATTCATGAAATATTTTCAACAGCATCGTATTAAAATAAAATAGCTGCTTTTCCCTATTTTAACAAAAATCTATGAAAAAAATTAAGAAGAAAATCTACTTGTCTTCATTCCCTAGATAATTCAGTTAATCTACTGCTCACATAAATACCCTCCTCTTTTCCCCCAGTAAGACTATAACCAGTGCCAAAGAATAGGACACAAAAACAAATCAGTGTTAGGACACTGAATAGCAATGTAGCTCATCAGTTTGTTTTGGTAATTGTCATAGCCCATGCTACAAATTCCTGGCACCGTTCAAATTCAGCTGTTATTCTTGTGTTACATTTTTCTCCTGTGCTGTCTGTTGCTTTTTGTCTTTCCAACTAGACTGAAAGCTACTTAAGGGAAGAGACGTATTTTAATGTCTACATTTCTTAATACCCAGCAAAGTATTAGGCAAAATGTGGGTACCTGGTAAGTGTTTTCTCATAAATGACTCATCATAATGCGGGTTATTGCAGAGTTCCATTAAACTTTGAGGAAAAAAAATGTCTTGAACGAACTGACTTTCAACATTTGAATTAAAAAATGACAAGGTAAAGAGAAAGAACTTGATCCTTCCTTTCCTCCTGTGTAAGGTGTTTTGTAGTTATCTCTTTCGAAAGGTAGAGAAAATTAATATTTATCAGGTACCTACTATATAAAATGCCCTTTAACACTGTATCAGACAATATTGTTTGCTTTTCAGTTTGTACTAAATGAGTCCATATGATGCAACACTAATAAATACTATTGCAGAATAATTTTAATGGCATAGATATAATCTGAAATATCCACTCTATCTCAACAGCTTTTGTGGAGCAATTCTTATAGTGAATCTGCAACCTCAGGAGATGATTTCTATTTAGAAAATATTAATCTCCTATTTTGTTTCCGTTTTGGGGTGTCTATCCCTGCTAAACTTGAGAATTTCAGAGTATTATTTCTCCTCCATGTTGAAAAGACATTGTCGTTGCTACTGTTGCTAGACACATGATTGCATCTGAGGTGGCTGTTGGCCTGAGTCACATTTCTCCTTGTAGCAATTATGGCTTCTGTAGGTGATTAAGTTGCTGGAGCCCCAGATATTGACACATTGCATCAGTCTTTTCAGCGCTCAGAGGTGAACTACTGTTATTTCCCACATCCTTCCATGACTTGGTTATATTTAGTACTTTTGCTTAAGCAAAAAAAAAAAAACATTATGTATTTTACACATACTATATACATATATATACACATCATCTATATTGACACTAAGTATTTGTCTGTGTTTCACACATAATGTTGATATCTCTCCATTTCTATCCCTAAAGAATACATGGAAAGCCCAGTCATGTTTATTTTGGATTGTATCCGTATAAATGGAGAATCCTGGTGAGAATGTAACTGGACTTGGTAACGTGAGATTTCACCAGGTATCTTAAGACGCATTGCAATCTGTGTAATACCTTTGGTGAAAAGCTTTGAAAAGAGATGCTGTTTGATAGATTTAAGTCTGTTTAGCTTGTCCTCGAGAAAGCCAGATGTGCTTCCCTGGACAACTGTAAGACACCTTATGGTTAGTCTCATCAGCATGTGTACGGGAGGAAGGACCCTTACAATCTAGTGACCCACGCATAGTTACAAAGAAGGGGAAGAGGAAGCAAAAGAAACATGCTTCCTAATAGTTGGATTGAATTTCATTCCTTGAAACTGAAAACTGAAACTCCCAGCTAGGTAGTAAATGCAGAATTACGTATCTTTATAGTAGCAATTATTAGGGGTGACATGTTCTAAGCGCCACTTTTTCTTGGCATATTACATAGCTCAGAATTTTCTAAGAACCTTCCAAATTAGAACAACTTAGAAGAGATGAGTCACTGGTGTTTTAGTTATTACGGCTGTGGCACTGTGATGCTTTGGAATTGACACAAGAATGAGTCATTATGTAAAATTATCTACCATCATCTCAGTATTCTTCTCTTCTAGTTTTAAAGGTTGTAAGGAAGGAGAAAAGCAAGGTAGCTTTAGGAGAACTGTTACTGTTAAAATCTTTGTATGTCAAATTATACAAGTGATCACTCAATCCCAGAATAGAATGCAATCAGTCACAGTCACCAAAGAATTCGTCTCTAGGCTATGGTTCTGTGAACCTCCCTGTCGGCTCCAGCTTCCCACCTGGCTTGTCACAGATGCCACAGATTTAAATATCATATAACTTGGTTTAGTTAGGAATTTGCTGTTCCCTGGTATTCCGTTTTAAAGGGCAGATTATGCCCAATAATCACGAATGTCTCATTTTCTCAGTAGGAACTTTATTCACCATTTTTTGTTTCTAAATCATGGAGTCTGGGGCAGGATAATAAGTGAGAGAAATAGTGACACCAAATGACTAGAGGCAGATGGAGTCCAAAGGCAAAAAGTAGGCAAACTGAGCCGAATTTGCCTAGTGTTACCTTTGCTCTATAACCAGAACTTGCTTTTTATTTTTATTGGTCACCGTATTTGGAAGACTGGCTGCCTAGTTCAGTGGTTTAGATCAAAGGGCACTGTACTGGGAAGAAGATTTGAATACAGGACCTAATCATAGTTGTAGGATCAGTTTAATCCCTTGGGTGTCTCTGGGTCTTTTTCTTTTTTCAAGTCATTAAAAAAGGAAGTGACAAAAATACCTCACTTAATATACTGCAGGTACGATAAATTAAGAATAGTACTTTAATGTCACAGTTTGTGAACTGATATTCCACAGATAACTTTGGGTCAGAAGATGGGTTCTCTAGCTTACACACTGTCTAAAATGTTTCGAATCTATATTTTCAACATCAAAGAGTTTGCATGAAAATGTGGATATTCTGCCTCTTATGAAAAGGTGGAAGTTCTGAAGACATTATGCCAAGCAGCCCTGGGTGGCTTTTGCCTGTATAGAATGTATGCTCTCCAAGACACATCCTCACCGTCACTCTCCGTCACGTGCTTCCAGACTCCTTCGCCTATTTATGTTACGTTACATGAACCTATAGGCTTGTGAGTTTGTGAGGCTTCGTGTAACCTTTATAATTTATCAGGGTATTATATAAAATATGACAAAGTAGAATGATAATGGCTTAGTCATGCAGAGAAATATGACACAGGATCAGGCGGGTATTTCTCTGTCTTCTTGACTGGCACTTTCTTGAATTCAAAACAGAGAATGAGAATTTGTAATAATCTTGACTTTTGTTCGTTGCATTTTCCTCTGAATCTGAAACATATCTATAATCAGCAGAGAAGTGTGTGATATTTCTGGTGGGGTTTAGGGTTGTAAGACAGAGAGAAATGCCCACAAGGGAAGAAACTACATAACCCTGTCTTGCAATTTTCCAAAGGAGAAATGTCCACATTGTCAAATTTGAATTTTTTTCTTTTAGACTAAAAACTAACATGTGATACTTTGTTGTTATTATTATTATTATGAAATACATTAGATGAAATAGTGCCTTTGCAAAATGAAATATTTGATGCCAGTATTACAACCAACACTACTGAGAAGGAAGTAGGTCTGATTCCTAATCTTACTTCATCAACATTTTTTGAGCAAAAACAGAAATTTTATTAATTTTACTGAAAGAAATTGTGAATATGGCATCTTTGATTTGTAAACAAACAATATGACTCTGACATTTTCTGTATTTTTTAAGTAAGACTAAATTTTATCTTATTTTTTGAGATATAGTAAATTTTTTGTGCTTTAAATTTTAAATGTTAAATATCAACTGGTATACCATCTGGCAAAAGAACATGTAAAGATAAATAAGAATCAATGTTGTCCATTTACAGCTCTCTAAAATATTATTGATGAGATAAAAAGAATTGAACAGAATATAGAAAAAAACTTTAAATGCAAATTTTTATTAAGTGACAAGAAAAAATCAAAATACTGAAAATGCTGATTTTCACACATCTCAGAAATTATCATCACCATGTTTTCCCCTCTTGTACTTAAAAATGATTACTTTCTTTGGATAATGTAGTAGTTGCAAGAATTTTCAAGTGTGTCTATGTATTTGTATGAAGTGAGCACAAATGTTTTCAATGACTGTAATTTTATTTTTCTGCAGCTGAGCTTAAATTTCTCTCAAAACCCATTCCATATCGTGGCACAATATTTTTTTAATTGAGGTAAAACTTACATACAGTAAACTTCAGAGATCTTAAGGGTATGATTAGATACATTTTGATAAATTCATGCACCACCTGTTGTAGCAGCCATCCTGATCAAGACAGAATATTTCCACCATCCCAGAATGTTCCCTAGTGCTTCCATTAAGTCACTTTTTGTCTCCATAGACAATGACTGATTTGATTTCTATCATTCTATCACATCTTTTCTTGAAATTCATATAAATAAGAAAATATAGTATGTTTTATTTGTATCTGCTTCTGTCACTTACTATAGTGTTTTGGAAATTCATCCTTGTAGTTTCAGCACGCCACTTGGAAAGTTTTTTTCCCCAAGTACTCCTGCATGAATATATCACAATTGAATTTAGCCATTCTTCTGACGATGGGCTTTGTATTGCTTTTAAGTTTTGCCTCTTGTGGATTTCAGGCTATGAAATTCCTTATTTAAGTCTCTCCGTGAGCATGTTTGTCTTTTTTTTTTTTTTTTTTTGAGGTAAATTCCTAAAAATAAAATAGCTGAATCATAGAGTAAGTACATTTTTAACTTGAGAAGAAACTGCCATACAGTTTTCAGAAGTGGTTGTACCATTTTACACTCCCGCCAGCAGTGTATGAGAGTACTAGTTGATTCATATCCTTACTAATATTTGATGATGTCTTTTTTTTTTTTTTTTTTCATTTCGGCTAGGCAGGTGTGGATGTTTTAGTTAGTATTTCCCTGATAGCCCTAAGGCTGAGCGCCTTTTGTGGTGCTTATTGTCTTGAATACATATTATACATCTTCTTTTGTGAAAGACCTGTTTAACTATTTCATCCACAGTGTTAGCTGGGGCTTTTGCTGTTCTTGTTTTTCTTATTGTTCTTTTGTCTGGATTTTTTTTTTTTAAATACATTCTGTATGCAAGTCCTTTGCCAGGTTCGTGTGTTACAGATACATATTCTCATTCTGCTGATTGCCTTTTCACTTCTCGGTTTTGATGAATTTTAATCATCAGAGCAGCACCTTATCATTTCAATGAAATTAATTTATCATCTTGTATATTTAATATTTTCTCTGTTGTAAGAAATTGTTACTTGTCCCAAAGTCACCAAAAAAAGTGACTTAGTTTTCTAAACGTCTTAGTTTATTTCTAGAAGATTTACCATTTGAGATTTTAGTTTTGTTCATAAGCTAACTCCAATTAATTTTTGTCTGTGATGTAAAGATTGAGGCTCACTTCTCCCCATATATTTATATCTGTTCCAGTATGATTTGTATAAAGTGTTCTTTCCCCATTGTATTGAATTGGTGCTTTTGTTCAAAATTAACTGATTATAGAAAAATTAGTCTTTTTTCTGAACACTCTCATCTGTTTCTTTGGTTTATATGTGTCCCCTTATATTAATATCATTGTCTTGATGGCTGTGGCTCTATGTTAATTTTTACAGTGATGTGTGTTGTTTGGCTTTAGATTGTTTTGGCTCTTTTATATCATTTGAACTTTAGTATAAACTTGTCAGTTTTTACAGAAAAATAACAACTGGGAATTTAACTGGAGTTACACTGGATTTATAGATAAATGTGGTGAAAACTAATAACAATATTGAGTTTTCTGATTTGTGAAAATGATCTATCTTCCCATTTACTTAAGTTTTTTAATATTTCTCATTGTAGTGTTTTATATCTTTCAGGGTAATGGCCTTGTGTGGTTGAGTATTATTAACCAGTTTAAGTTGTTTGATGATACTGACTCATTATTTAAACTTATTTTTCTGTTATTTACTTGTCACCCATAGCACTACAATTAATTTCATATACTGACCTTTTACCTGTGACCATGTTAAGTTTGTTCTTTATTAGTGCCATTGTTTGTTTTGTAGAATTCCTTAGGGTTTTCTATCAAAATAATCATGCTACCTGTGAATAATCCTCATGTTATTTTTTAGTTCTAATTTTTAAACCTTTAATTATTTTTTTCTTGCCTTATTACACTGGCTAGGGCCAGAATATAGAATAGAAGTCATGAGAGTAGACATCCTTGCCTTCCTGATTTCAGGTAGAATTTTCCTCCTTTTTTTCTGTTAATATGGTAAATTATATGAATTGATTTTTCAGTGTTAGACAAAGCTTACATTCCTGGGATAAATTCCATTTGATGGTGGCGTATTATCTTTTTATATATTGCTGGGTTCCACTTGCTGATATTTTGTTAAGGATTTTTATATCTATGAGTGATTTTGGTCTCTAGTTTCCTTTACACATAGTACCTTTGTCAGGTTTTGGAATCAAGCTATGATAGCCATATAAAGTGAGTTTGTATAGGATAGTTTTTTGTTTTCTTTTTCTTTTCTTTTTTCTTTTTCTTTTTTCCTTTTTTTTCTTTTTTTTTTGTTTTCTTTTTTCTTTTTTTACTTTTTTTTAAAGTATTTGGCAAATTCACAGTCAAACCATGTTGACAGTTTTTGTTTTTGTTTTTTTGTGGGAAGATTTTTTTTTCACTACTAATTTAATTTATTTAATAGTTATTGGGTTCATTGGGTTTCCAAATTTTTCTTAGGTCAATTTTTATAAGTTGTATTTTCCAAAGAGTATCCATTTCACCTAGATTGCATAATTTATTTGCATAAAGTTATTTATACTTCTTTTTATGATTTTCATATCTATAGAATTGATTGCAATAAAATTATTTTATTCCTGATACTGATATGTTGTGTTTTATCTCTTTTCTCTTGAGCAGTCTTGGAAGGAGATGATTATTTCACATAATTTCCATGGAGCCAATGTTTGGCTTTGTTTATTTTCTCTTCTGTCTATCTTCTGCTTCACTGATTTTTCTCTTATATTTATTATTTCTCTCTATTTATTTGGATTTCACTTTTCTTTTTTTATTATTCAGGAGGAAACTTTAGTAATACATTTTAAACCTTTTTTCTTTAATACTTTAAGAATTTAAATCAATAAATATTCCCTCAAGAAACACTTTAACTGCATTCCATAATTTTTTCATTTTTATTTTCATACACTTCATAATTTTTTCTTCTGATATTTTTGTAATTTTCTTGGAACCATGGTTGTTTATATAAGTGTGTTGATTACTTTTTGTGTCTTAGGGAAAGTTTCTAGGTATCTTTTGATTTCTAAATTAATTCTGTTGTGGTAATTGGTTTCAGCTTTTGAAATTTGTTAATACTTGGTTCAAGGCATCATACATCTTTATGAACTTTCCATGTGCACTTGAAAAGAATCTGTTTTCTTCAGTTGTAGGGTGTAAGGGTCAGTAAATGCAGTTAGCTCAAGCTTCTTTATAGAGTTGTTCATGTTTTCTTTATTCTCACTGATTTTTGTATTTTATGAATTTTGCTCTGTCATTTACTGAGTTTGAGAAAGGAGTGTAAAAATACCCAACTAGGTTGTGGGTTTGTCTGTTTTTAACCTATAGTTCTGCCTAGTTTTGTTTTATATATTTAGAAAATCTGCTATTAACATATATATATGTATGGCTTTTATGTTTTCCTGGTCAATTTATCATTGTGAAATAACATTCATTATCTTTTGTAATACTCCTGGCTTTGAATCCTGAACTCTGATACAACATGGCCACACTTGCTTTCTCATGTTTACTGTGAATAGTACATTGTATTCCTTTCCATAACATGAACACAGTCTGTGTCTCCGTTTTTAAAGTGTCTGACCCTTCTGTGGCTTTACTGTTAATTCCAGTGTTCTCATCCAGTCTTTCTAATTAAATGAATTCTGATCTCAGTATCCCCAGTGGTCAGTTGCAGTTGAAATATAGGCTTAAATTTCTTAGCCTTCTAGCTTTTTGCTTTCCACTGGGCTTTGTGGCATATCTCCTATTCATATGTAGTTCAAGAATCAGTCTAGTATTTGATAGGAGTTACACTCAGATGAGGAGATCCCCTTTTGAAGGTTTGCTTTTCTGAGATTTTTTTTTCCAGTTGTATGTCTAGCCTTACACTCCTTCCTCTGACATTCAAGCCACTGAAGACTACAGCTTCCTATTTGAGCTTTAGTAGCCTTGAACCTCATGCAGCAAGGTTGCCCTCAGGATGTGTAAGTTCATATAGGTGACTGTCACCAGATTTCCTTTTTTTCAAGAATTATTAAAATGATTGGGAAGCTCTGCTCTAAGATATTTCTGTCAGAACAGCTCATTCCATCTGTATGAAATCTTCACAACCCCAGTAGGTCCGATTGGCTTGTCTTTCAGATTGAAGAATCTTTGAATCAAGAAATAAACATAGGATTCCTTATAAATATACAAGTTTCCTTGTATATTTTTTGTCTCTAGTAAGTAGATCCTGTTCACTTACCAAAATCTCTGGACATAGGTGATTGTTAACAATTTGTTTCTATTTCTGTTTTCAGAAGAAATTTGAACTCAGATAAAGGCATGTGTATATATATATATATATACGTATGTGTCTGTATGTGTGTGTGTGTGTGTGTGTATAAAATGCTTTGGATTAAAAGTTACTTGGTCTTTCAAATACCAGATTTTAGCACTAATGTCAATTCTGTATTCCATATTTTTGCATTTGACTGTTGAATAGAATTCATTTTCCCCTTTCCACATAAATCAAACAATCTTTGTATACTTCCTGATTGTAGTGGAAGCTACAGAAGGCCCAGCTGGAAAACAGTTTAAATGTAGTTGCTGTTACAAAAAAAAATGTATATTTTCTATGTGTGTATTGCAAGGTTTATTAGATGAGGTTTATTTTTACTGTAATAAAAAAATAATAATTTCTTGCTTCAAAGAATAGAATTTTTTCCCTGCAATTTGAGGGAACTTTAATCCATAGCCTTTGTTAAATATAAAAACTGGGTATGAAATACCTACATATAGGCTATATTCATCTTCTTCCAGTAGACATAAGAGTACCCCAGTGACTCAGGAACCTCCGACCATCCCAGTTCTCTTGCTGACAAGGAGCTAAGAAAAATCCTTTGAATTTAGGAAGAACTGGTATAATTTGATTGACTTGTACTCACTACCTGCAGGCAAGCACACCTGTATTCACCTGCCTTGAGGCAGGTGTGTGTTCTAGCAGAGCAGTAATAGATTTCTCTTTTCCATGAGTGGAAATATTTATTGTAACCCACAGCATCAGGGATTATGCTTCGATACGTTTTTCCAGTGTTTCCAGTTCATCAAAGCCAGTTTTCTGAGCACCTACTTTGGACGAGATACAATGTTAGGTTTTGAAGATAAAAAGATAGATAAGACATACTCTACTCCCTCTCTGAATTTACAAGGAGGATACATATATGGAGTTACAACATGTAATAGTAATAATCTTTAATAGATTTCTATAGTTAAACTATAAAACAGAATGTGATAGAAGTTCTATCTTAAAGGAAAATGGTACTAGTGAAGCTTCCCAGAGATATGGACACATGAGTTGTTTCTTGAGAGCTGAGTGTGTTTTTCAGGTGGAGAACTAGTTACATTCACTCCAGCTTTACGGAAAAGTGTAAGAAACCATAGACATCCAGTACTTCCAAGGGACATTGGAATGCTTAGAAGAGATATAGCATAGAAAGGTTTAAACCATACTTTCAAAGTCTTGAATGCCATGCTAAAGAGTTGAGAATTTCTTCTGCAATCATGGAAAGGAACTGAAGGTTTTTGAATTAATGGGAAGTAATATCAGGGGCTACAGTGTTGGAGGTAACTCTGACAGCACCCTGAAACACCTGCTAACGGAGTGAGCGACTCAACTTGGGACATCCAGCTGGATGGCCACAGATCAAAGGTGTAACGTTTTCAAAGTTTGTTCTGGGCATACACATCCCTCTTGATTAGAGAGAAACTTCAAATAAAACTGTAAAGACTTCCATATTTTTTCTTTCTCCAAAGTTTATGATACATCCTTGGGAACTGAAATAGCTCAGAAGAGTGAGAGTCAATGTATAGTTCCCATGTCCTTTAACTCATTTCTTAAGATACTTCCCTCCAGCTCTTAGTGAGGACTTTGGTAAATGTTGAGTATTACGGTGAAAATACTGCTCTCTCCAACACAGTGGAACTAACTCATTAACATAGTGTTTTCCAGACACGTGTCAAACTTGATCAACACACATCACATCCTTTATTCCTCACTATAACCCTAGTTATTTACAAAGCACACACTACTGTGTTTTAACAAGCAATCCATGAGAAAACAGGCTTCGGGGGAGGAAATAGTCCAGGCTGTGAAATTAACAAGGAAGGGGCCAGAATGTGAACCCACCCTTAAATACAGTTTTCTTAATATGTATATGGTTCTGTCCCCTCCTCCTTTTACCCCATCTTGCGCTCTTCTTGGGGGGAAAAAAAGTGCTAAGTTTTTTTTTTTGTTTTTTTGTTTTTTTTTTTTTAGAGAAAAGGATCTGAAATCTTTTCATTTACTGTGGAAACAGCACTGGGAAAAGGATCCTAAGCAAATTTGCCAGTTGTTTTGCCTTTTTTTTGTTTTATTAGTTTTTGGCTTGTTTTTAATCACTTAAAGAACAGTTTGGAACATCTCTTTGACTAGATAAGAGAGTTTGTCTTCTTCTTTCTTAACTACTGCTTTATCGAACTGTCACATTAAAACTGTCTTAATGGTAGATATTTCTCTATTGCTTTCAGTGTTGGGCATGTCCCAGATTTGATGTTTATGCTTTTACACTTGTATTTCTAAGCAAATTTTCGTAGCTCTTGGCTCAGTGAACTAACGATGTGACTATCGGTTTATTTTCAAAGTTTTTGACATCCCTATAATCTTTTCCATAGAATACGTCTAAAAAGAGATAAGAATATTTATCAATAACTTACTGGATAAATTGTCTTCATGACTGAGAAGTTGTCACGGAGAAACAAGAAACAAAAGGATTCAAAATGCATTGTTCTCATGCCCAGGAAAACAGATTTGTTAAACATAATTACATTTTGAACTCTGTTTTCCCATTTACGGTTTACCAGGAATTGTCAGAAAAAACCCACAACTCTTAATTGTTAAAATGTATTCTGTGCTTTTCACAACAACATTAAGGAAAGTGTTAGATCATTTTTATTTCGCAGCTCCTAGAGAGCTTATTGAGAATCAAAGCAAGACATGCACATTAAGTCTATAATTGAAAGCAGGAGGCAGCCAAAGCCAAAGACTTTGGTTTGGTCATGTTTCCGGTCTAAGGATATATCCAGGACCCTTCTTCTTTTGTCAGGAAATATATCAGAGATGTTGATGTCTGTGTGCTGCTGTGTGCTTGAGTTTGGCGGGGCTCTGGGTGCAGGCTTGAGACATACATGGATGCACCTGGATGGTTTCCACATTTAATGAGGGCTGGTGCGTCTGTCCGGAGCTGTGTTCTGCCTGCTCCTTGCACCGCTCATCACTTGCCTCACCCTGGGGGCTCTCTGTCAGTAAGAGTTAAACCGCTGGCAGTTAAAGTATTCCCCATCAACCTGAAGCTATTCTGGGGCATGTTCCTGAGCCAGTATTGCAGAATTCCCACTAATAATCATTTCTTCTTCCATTAGTGATGACGTTTTCTCTCGGTGTGACCTGCATTCTCTCTAGCCTACACACACATACACCCCGCATAGAAGGGAAAGACAATCATTAGAGCAGACCAGGCTTGATTTTTAAGACTGAAAATAAGAACAGAAGTTTTTCCTTAATTGAAACTGAAGATCTTACTTAAACAAAACAACTAAATTAATAAATTAGATTCCCTCTCAACATGAAATTCCTCTCTAAATTCTTGAGTTCCTGCTTCAGCCCTCACTTCACCTCCCAGATTCTGAGCAAATATGCTTGGAGACAGTTCACCATTTCTCCATTCTCTTATAGATATCCCCAATTTTTTACTCTAAGTAAAGTAGTTTATTGGTTCTTTTTTCCTTTTCATTTCAAAGAGGAGAATTTCAGTTATTCAAGGAGTTTTCAAAATTTTATTAGGCTCAACATGTTCACATGAGATCACAATCATAATTGTTAAGTCAATGACTGAAAAAGAGATCTATGATTTATCATTTTCTGTTGAACATAGTGACCTTAGTTTTTTGCATCCATCCAGCCACAGACATAACAGGCATTATGTGTGAGTAAAGTGTGAAAAAAAAGTATGACGTCTGTGTCTCCAGATGTTCATCAGTCCAATCTTGTACCTCTGTCTGAGCTCCTAAGCATTCAGGGAAGAGATATCTCTTCTATAATCATATTTATTCAGGGATTTCAAGGAGAAAATGGTTTTAGTTTATAGAATAGAATTTTATTACTTCTCTTCAACTCTAACTTTGATGTTTAAAATTATCATTCTTTTAGTCACCCTGTGAAACAAAAACAGTCTGTTTTGTGGAAAGACTGGCACCAGCTGAATGGATTGAACAAAAGGAGCACAAATAGTTAAAACTATCTCAGACTCAATGTGGTAATATTATAAATGGACTTCATATCTGAATAACTCTAAGCTGATCATTAACAAAACATATCCTCTGAACACCACCTGCCATTGGGATATGCTTCAATCAAATGGGTAAAATACATCATTTTCTCACTGCTTGTGAAATTGCATGTGATGTCCTTTAAGAAAAACTTCTTTTAGAAGGCCTCCCCTTTCAGGGGGAGAGTATGGCTCAGAGACGGAGTGTGTGCACGCACAAGGTCCTGGGTTCAATCCCCAGTACCTCCATAATAAAAAGTAAATAAATAAATAAACCTAATTACTCCTCCCCCCAAAAAGAAGCACTCCATTTTCTGCTTCAGAATCTATTTACCTTCTGCCTGTTCTTAGAGGAAGAAAAATCAGTATCTCTATTTTAAGGCACTTGTTTAAAGGGGTGAAAGTAAGTCCAAAATCAAATTGCCTCATGTGGTAAGGCTTTGGTCCATGAGGTCTCCTCTCTTATTTAAAAGGTAACTGGCAGGTTTTTGCAAAGAAAAAGAATTTATGAGCAAAGTGCTGTGGAACTTCAAATTCAAGTGCTAATTGTTTAAGGATTTAAGTCAAATAAGATGATAGACCTTTTTTTTGCATCCTATTTTGATCAGTGGATATTTAAAAGTTGTTTGTACTATTTATTTTTAACAATCTCTACTTCTCTATGGAAAGTAACCTATTGTCTGGTTAAGAGAGAAGCATCTTAACGTAGCTGGTTTTGTATTTATTCAACCACTATTTGGTACTTCAGATCCTTTCAGGCTTTTTTATAAAACATTTATACAGCAGTTTTATTTTATTATTTATTTTTATTGAAGTATAGTCAATATATAATTTTTTGTTAATTTCTGGTATTCAGCATGGTGATTCATTTATATATATACATATATATGTGTGTGCATGTGTATATATGTGTGTGTGTGTGTATACAAACATATATATTCCTTTTCTTATTCTTTTTCATTATAGGCCATTACAAGATTCTGAATATAGTTCCCTGTGCTATACAGTAGTTCCTTATTGTTTATCTATTTTATCTATAGTAGTTAGTATCTACAAATCCCAAACTCCCAATTTATCCCTCCTTACCCCCTCTCCCTGCTGGTAACCATAAGTTTGTTTTCTATGTCTATGAATCTATTTTTGTTTTGTAAATAAGTCTATTTGTATCTATTTTTAGGTTCCGTATATAAATGATATCATAAGACATTTGACTTTCTCAATCTGACTTACTTCACTTAATGTGATAATCTCTAAATCCATCCATGTTGCTGCAAATGGCATTGTTTTATTATTTTTTATGGCTGAGTAGTATTCCATTGTCAGAATGGCCATCATTAAAAAGTCCACAAATGATGAATGCTGGGGAGGATATGGAGAAAAGGTAGCCCTCCTACACTCTGGGTGACAATGTATCTTGGTGCAGCCACTGTGGAAAACAGTATGAAGGTTTCTTTAAAAAACTGAACATAGAGTTCCCATATGATCCAACAATCCCACTCCTAGGCATGTATCTGGATGAAACTCTGATTTGAAAAGATACATGCACCCAATGTTCACAGCAGCTCTAGTTACAGTAGCCTAAGTCCTTCCAGTTTTACACTCACATATTGGATCAGTGGCTGATAGGATAACTCCAAAGCAGAAAGCTGCTTTTTCTTCAGGTCTTGCATGGACTGGCCGTGCCAAGTTTCTTTTTGTCATAGCCCAGGTGTGCTGCTTAAGGGCAGGTACTGTGTGTTTACATCTGTGTCCTCAGTGATGGTCCAGTGCCTGGCCATGGTATGAAAAAAGAAGAAGAGAAGCAGGGTGGGAAAAAAGGGAAGGAAGAGAAGACGGAAGGGAAAGAGAGAAGGGGCAGGAAGGAGGAAGGAAGGGAGGGAGGGAAGGAAAACCTAATTTTTATTTAATTTTATTTTTTTCCAGTTTTACTGTGATATAATTGAAATAGACCAGTGTAAATCACCTAAAACAGGTGTACAACATAATGATTATATATATATAGCTAAATGATCACCACCATGACTTTGGTTAACAATCACCTCACATAGTTACAAAATTTTTTTTTTCCTTATGATAAGAACTTTTAGGATCTCCTCTCTTAGCAACTTTGAAATATACAAGCCAGTCTTCTTAGCTATTGTCACCATGTAGGAGCCGTTTTTATTGATCCTTATTCATCTCAAGTGTTCATGCAAGTCCAAAATCGAATACACACGTAGCAAGTTTTCAGGATGGTCCGTGACACCTTCACCAGAGGGGAAATACAGTTGAGGTATAACCTTAAGCCGGGCGCTTCTGATTTCGGCGAACCTCTCCCTGGATGTTTCAGAGTACAAGGGTTAATCTTGAGGATCCCTTTTTCTCTCCATCACTCTCATCCCCTTACCCTTTCACCCCTTTCATATTCTTGACCACTTCATTTTTCAGCAGCGTCCCACGGGAAATAATAGCCTCTGTCACAAGAAGTAGGAGGAATATGATGTAATGCTCTGGGTAATTTTGTTAAACCCACTTAGCACCTAATCCACTCAAGTCAAAGCTGGTATTGGAGTTATCACTCACCGGACTGGCTTTGTGCACAGAGCAATTCAATACCCACACATCTTCACCAATTACTGGTACGCATCCTTAGACACTGGGCTGCGACAGCTGAAAAAGATATCTCTTCATCTCCTCATTTTCTATATTTTTATTTCATTCTTAACACCTCTTTGCAGACAATTTGCTTTTCTTTTTTTTTTTTCCCCCTCCCCTTTTCTTTCTTGGACTATTTTAAATTAGCCCATTTCAGGCTGATGAATGAGCCAAGTTACAGCCCATGAAGGAAGCACTAGCTGAATGCTACAGCGGTGCTCATTGCTAGAATGCAATGCAACACATTTCTGCTTAGAGGCAAGCATTGAAATATCCACTTTTTCAGATTTTCAAGCCAACTGCTTTGAATAAACATGATATATATTGCACATTACTGAAGAACTAGCTAAAGACCCCGTAGTTGAATGGAAAGCTTTCTGGGTAAATTTTTCACTTTTCAAAATATGTTCAACCTGTCTTAATGGGTCTTAATGCTTTGTGCATTTGCTTTCTCTAGTATGGGATGTGCTTCTTACAAAAATGCAGAGAGAAATAATTAATAAAAATTTGAACACAAAGGGAGAAAAGTATATCGGTAAACCACTGGTTGACGTGCCTCACTGGATAGTTTTGGTCTGTCTTGTGAGATGATCTCACTTCCTCGACTGCTGATTCTGCTGTGTTAAGACAAGTACAGACATGCTATTTCTATGCACTGTTTTAGAATAATGGTATCTTCTCTACCCAGCACAGTCTGCGAAGATGTTCACATATTCAAATATTCCGGATAATTAAAGCACCTCTCTTTAGCAGTAAAGCTAAGCATTTTGATGGGAATCCTTCTGAAATGTGTCAAACATTACATTTTTAAAAAATTATTCTTATTTTAAACAGAAAGTGCTAAGATGAAAGTCTCTTTTCTTGATGGCTCAGAACCATCATTATGAACAGCCACCATTGTATTCTGCCACATCAGAGTAGTGCCTTTCTAGGTTTTTGAGGTCCTCTGTCCTTTTCCTAAATCATAAATAACCTCGGCAGTAATTATTCTGAATTCCCCCTTTTTCCTGTCGTTATCGAACTTCTTCTAATCTGCTAACAGGACTTTAACTACAGCAGCCTGAGCTGTGACTGTCCCTTTTTTCCTTTGTAGTAAAACTCGCGGACTTTGTGATAGACATTTGATAATCACCAGCAGTTTCTGTGTTATTTCTGTGACCATGTCCCGGAAGGGATGTGTGACCACCAGTCAAGGTATCTGTTGCAGTGGGCAGCTTGGGGGTGTCCACTCTGAAAAAAAAAAGGGGGAACTATCAAAGAGTCCACTCCAAACCAGAAGCTTCAGAGGTTCTGAAAAGCATCTGGCAGGAACAATGTCCTAATTTGAAAAACACAAGTAAACATGAAGTCAGTTTTGCTTCCACAAGGCTTCACAGCATGGCACCCTCCTAAGTCATGCCATAGATTTAAACATCACTCTGAAGTCCTTGTGCATCAGACAGAGAAAGACAAATACCATCTGATATCACTTATATGTGGAATCTAAAAAAAAATGATACCAATGAACTAATTTACAAAGCAGAAACAGACTCATAGACATAGAAAACAAACTTACGGTTCCCAAAGGAGGGGAGGGGGGAAAATGATAAATTAGGAGTTGGAGATTAACATATGCACACTACTCTACGTAAAATAGAGAACCAACAAGGACCTACTGTGTAGCACAGGGAACTATATTCAATATCTTGTAATAACTTACAATTGAAAAAAATTAGAAAAAAGAATAGATTTATAATGTAGAACTGAATCACTTTGCTGCACACCCGAAACTAATACAACATTGTAAATCAACTATACTTTAAATAAATCAGTAAATAAATAAATAAATAAATAAATAAATGTCCTTGTATAATCATCTAAGAACTTACCAACATGAAATGTTATAGATGTCGATTTATGCTATGAGATTTTTTTTTGTTTACTCATCTCAAAGCAAGATTTATGTATTTGTATCTCCATTCTTCTCTCGAGTATCCAAAATTCTAAAGATGATTGAATAATTTTGTTTATTCCTCATGTTATTCCTCATGTTGACCAGTATTATATATTATACATATACAAAATCTACACTGTAATAGTAGGGGTCCACAATTTTTTTCTTTTTAACTGAAGGGCCAAATAGTAAATATTTTTGTCTTTGTGGAACATATGCTCTCTGTTGCAACTGCTCAAATCTGTCCTTATAGCCAGAGATGATAAGTAAATTGTCTAAAGCTTCATAGACCCTGAAATTTGAATTTTGCATAATTTGTTTATGTGTCATGAAATATTCTTCTTTTTACTTTTTCAAACGCTAAGAAAGTTAATCATATTTTTAGCTCACAGGCCATGTTGAAAATAGTCTACAAGCTTGATTTGACCCAAGGGCCCATTTCTCCCCTCATGCTATAAGGGGCAACAGCAGTGCAAATCGTGTAGGTACTTACCAAGGATTTGAGAGGTCTGCACATAACTTCAAGCTTCCAATGAAAGGCTGCAAGTTTTGCTAATTGATTATTTCCGAATATGTTGATCATTTTAAAATTGAGAATCCTAGAATTTTTGGCTCGTTTTTGCTCTGAGGATAGCTTAGGCGAGAAATTCTCAAACTTTAATGTGCTTGGAAATAATATGTAGGCATCCTATTAAAAGGCAAAAAAGGCAAGTCTGAGGTGGGGCCTGAAACTCTGCATTTCCAACAGGCTTACACACGATGCCAATGCTGTGGGTCCGTCAACCACTCACTGAGTAGCTAGGGCATTGACAACAGTAAAAACAAAAAATGCCCAGTTTGACCTGATAAGTGTTAGTGAAGCTGCGGGGAGGACTTTGAATAAATGAAATTCAGTGGCTTCAAGCAAAACACATAGCCCTTGAAGAATAAAAGCCAAGCAGTTTGCAAAGAATTAATAATGTATTAAAATTATATAAATGGCTTCACCAAATTAAGAAGAATTGCATGAGAAGCCCAGAATACTTAACTCGCTAAATCCCAGTAACCAGGCTGCTACCAAAATATAACATTCATTGCAAACCACGTTCATCCTAACTCTTCGGATATTTTTCATCATTTTGGTAGATTATGTAACACTTACCAAAGTAATGAGCAATTAAGTAACACTACAAAGTGTGAGGATGATTAAAAATTGTTATGTACCCTGTAGGCTTACATGTTGCGTTTACCGTGTGCACACATAAATATGCAAGTATGCGTCATGTTTCAAACGCATTTGGTTAGAGGATTTCTAATGTCAGGTTCCAGCCCCATGCAAATGAAAGGGGCTGAATATATAAACCTGTCAAAATCATGATTTTAATGGAAATGTCAAGATACTTTTGAAAGCCAATGTAATAATCCTTTATTCAGCGCTAGGAAGAAAACTATGTTCCTGAAAGAACTAACCTGTCACCCCGCACTATACGCTTCATCCTATTACCATCCTCAGCTCCATTATCTAAATGACCAAGCACTCCTTCAATTCTAGGGCTAAATGATGTCATGACATGACTATCATCATATTTATACCTCATAAAATTAGAAAGGGTATTAAACATAATTTGACCTTTGGCACACTCTAATAGAATCCTGATTTTCGCCCTTTTCTTTCTCTTCCTCCTTTCCCCTCCTTCATTCACTCCCATTTCTCATTGTGGTTCTTTATACTGTTTTGTTTCTTCCCTTTCAAATAAGCTGTTTCCCACTTAATACTAACATCATGTTGCATGACCAAATCTAGGTAAAAAAAATGCAATTTTTATTCCAGTGCTTCCTAGCTATTCTTCAGAGCTGCCACTCAGGAGAGAGAAGCTACTTCCATTCAAACCTACATTCAGTGCTAAGTACATTTGCCCTTGAAAATTTTCTAAAGCACCTGATGACGTGAGGTCTGAGGTGTCACTGTTTTGCGGTTGCTGTTGTCTTTAACTAGCTGGTCCCAGTACTGCAGAACCGGAGGTTAATGGCTATGTTTATCTTTGTTAGTTGGCCCTGATTGAAATATGTTCAAGGACTAGATGCTTTGAGATGGGCAAAGGTCATGCATTTGGTGTGTTGGACAATTGAGAAAGAAAGAGTATTTTTCAGACCCTTTATAGACCTCTACACTGTATAACAACCTACCCTCTAGCATTTTAAGATACTTTTAAATAGATTAAGCAGAAATGATTGTTTTGCAAATGCTTCAAAACAAGTGCAATGAGTTTCTTTGATATATATACATGTATTCCTAATTTGGAGTTCGGTGTTAATTTATCTTGTCTTACATGTATATGGTTCTGTAATGTACTAAAAACCTCTTCTGTTCCAAAGCCTTTTCAGTACAGAATTTTAACTTTGTCCCCTTGAGCATGTTTGTTAGTTTTTAGCCTTCTCCGAGCTTCCTTGTTGAAGTCCCTGATGACAATGGCTTCCAAATGCAGAGACCTTTCCACAATTAATTTTCTATTCAGGAAAGTAGTCTCTTACCTCGCCTTGCAGCTTTATGTTCTCGGTCTGATTTATTACGTCATTTATTTATACTCAGTAGCTATTTACTGAATACCTACTCCATGATGAAAAAGCACGCTTCCCACTTTCAAGGAATTAGTAGCCTGGTAGGTACGTAGGCCAGGGAGTAGATAATAAAAAAATAGGGTGTGATATTCCAGCTTTTAAAGCCATGAATCAATCAGTATATATTTATGAAATGAAAACCAGGGACAATCATCAAGCCTTTATTAGTCATAGGTGCAGATGTGCATATAAATTCAGGCACAAATAGAGTTTTTGGCCCCAAAGAGATCAGAAACTAGTAGTAGAAAAATAATAGCAGAAAGAGAAAACCTTGCTGTGAGGTATTATGTAATAACTGTCATCTGTTCTTATTAGAAGCAGAAGGTCCATCGGAAATTAATCCTTTTCTAGTAAGAATTCCTTTCACAGCTTGTGGTTCAATATTGGTAATAATGTTTTATTTTTTGTCCCATATTTGCTTGATCACAGAATACATAATTTATCTCCTTATGTGTTTTATTTTAAGAGTTAACCACAGAAATCACTGTTTCTTTGGTCTTCCTTTGTGTCCTTTCTTTGATTTGCCTCTGTTTTTGTGCAGAGTGATTGTATTGGTCTGTTCAGGCTGCCATTACAAAAATATCATAGACGTCATGGTTCCAAAAGATAGAAACTTATTTTCTCTCAGTTCTGGAGGCTACAAGGCCCAGATCAAGGTACCAGCTGATTTCACTTCCTGGAGAGGACGCTGCTGCTTGTAGATGGCTGGATTCTCACTGTGGCCTCACGCAGCCTTTCCTCCTTGGTGTGTGAGTGTAGAGCGACAGAAAGAGGGCACGCTCTGGTGCTTCTTCCTGTAAGGACACTGATCCTGTGAAATCAGGACCCTCCCCTTACGGCCTCATTTGAAGTTAATTACTTCCTTAGAGGCCCCATCTCCAAATACAGCCATCGGCCACGTTGGGGATGCCAGCTTCAACACGTAGACTTTGGAGGGATACACATATTCATGCCATAATCGTGATCAAAATATTTTGTTAACTATTTACTTAATACTTATGGTCTCAATAATTAAACTTCCCAGAATCATAATAAAATGTCATATTCCAGTTCTGTGTTTCAATTACAGATAGGCCTATTGGTGACAATTAATACACTTTCTGGTAGATCAAAATGCTAATTATTAGAAGCAAAGCATACACCATGCAGCAATGTCTAAAGAAAATGAATCTGTAAGTCAATAGAAATCGCAGATATGTGTTATGTCACTTTACCAATGAGAAAAAAACCAAGAAAGAAATGCATCTTCTGTATTGACAGAAACTACATGTTTTTATAAATACACATTCATTAAATATACTGTGTTTTGCCTCATGCTGCATATTTTGCATAAAGTTATATTCTTGTTCAGGTTCATGCTTGGATTAATGTCTGATGGGTGACATTATCCAATTCATATTCAGTCATTTCACAGCTTTGTAGTTCTAATCAAATACCAATGGTCTTATCTAGACTAAGAATATGACTACCATTCACAAAAGAACTAGAAACACACTTTATATCAAGATGGTACTATTTATTTTTCTGTGTTTGATCATAGTCTCTTATTGGAACTTTTGCCATAATAGACACACACACACACACACACACACAGGCACACACTCTCCTCTCCACAGGGTTGATTTTTTTTTTATTGCACTTTTAGAATATATGTAATATAATATGCTAGGAAGACAACAGCCACAAAAACAAAAGCTGAGAGTGTAAACACACTGTTTCTTCTATAAAAAACCACAAGTGCTTTGGGCTCCCCAATACTGCCTCCTGTCTCTCTGCTTTGTAATTTACCCACTAACCCACTTCTTTTTCTTTTTTTTTTTTAAATTGTGTTAAAATACACATCACAAAATTAACCATCTTAACCATTTTTAAGTGTACCATTTGGTGCTATGGCATACATTCACATTGTTGTACAGCCATCACCACCATCTACCCCGTAACTCTTCTCATCTTATTAAACTGAAAAAACAATGCTTATTAAAAAATAACTGCAGATTTTCCCATACCCCTGGAAACCACCATCCTATTTTCTATCTCTATGATTTTGTGTACTCTAAATCCCTCATAGAAGGGGAATTACACAGCAATTGTCTTGTTGTGACTAGCTCATTTCACTTAGCATAATGTCCTCCAGCTTTGTCCATGTTGTAACATATTACAGAATTCCTTTCCTTTCAAAGGCTGGTTAATATTCCATTATATGTAGATACCACATTTTGCTTATCCATTTAACCTTCGGTGGACACTTGGGTTGTTTCTACGTTTTAGCTCTTTTTGTGAATAATGCTGCTTTGAGCATGGATGTACAAATATATCTTCAAGACGCTCTCTTCCATTCTTCTGGATTTATAGTTTTTCTTTGGTATCCAGGAAGAATTGGTTCCAAGACCCCTTGGGTACCAAAATCCTTGGGTGCTTAAGTCCCTTAGATAAAATGGCATAGTGCACTCAGCCCTTGGTATCCATGGATTCAGAAACCATGGATATAGAGAGCTGACTGGATTCCCAGAAGAGGAATTGCTGAGTCTTACGCAAATTTTCTTTTTAATTTTTTTTTGAGGAAACTCCACACTATTTCCCACAATGACTATACCGTTTTACATCCTCATCAGCAGTACACAAATGTTCTGATTTCTCCGTAACCTCGCCAACACTTGCTGTTTTCTGATCTTGTTTTGGGCTTTTTGTTGTTGTTGTTGTTTTGATGGTAGCCATTTTAATGAGTATGAGATGGCTGTATCTTTTGTTCTGTCTTTTATCGCAATCTGTCTGTTGCTTAAAACCCTTCCGTGGCTCTGCATTACTTTGAGATAAAGTACAAATGTACAGTTTTATACACTGTCAACGACGAAGCTCTTAGAGTGGCCTTCCCTTACTACTATATAAAGAGACCTTTGTGCTTTTATTGGTGTCTGCGTTATCTCCTCAACTCTTTACATGTATTTTCTTGCTATTATTTGCAAGATTCCTTCCAAGTGACACACATCTCTTTTCACCTAACCCAGTGTTTCTCTAGGGAGTAATTTGGCATGTGGGACAGAACAATTTTTCCGTCTGCAGAATTTTCCTGCAGCTTTGGGAATCCCTGGTCCTTGCTCGTTAAATGCCAATAGAACTATTGTATTACAGTGACAACCAAAAATTGTCTCTATACATTTCCATGCACCACTATTCTGGACTCTTTGGGTCGTAAGTAGCAGATCATCTCAATCAACTCGGCTTAAGCAAATAAGTGAGTGTAGTAGCCAATGAAACAGAAAAAGTCATAGGAAGGTTTCTGACTTCAGGTGCATACGGACTTGCTGAGGTCTAAAATGTTTGTCCTCACTCTGTTAAAACTGTTCTGCTGTCCAGTTTATTTGGAGATGGACCCTCCTCATATGGCAGTTTACAGTCGTGTCAGACTTGCATCCTCATAGATCTGTTTCAAGCGGAGAAGAACTTGTCCCTTTCCCAACCACTCAAGCAAAAGTTCTACTTAAGTTCTGAGTTGTCTTGGCTGGAATTACAATGTTTTATAAGGGTATCACCATGGCCAGAGAAGCACAGTGTTTTTTTTTAAACACTCCTCAGATCTAGGGTAGCATATGGACTACTACTTAGAGACAGGTATTTCAACAAAGAAATATAAGGTACTGGGAGGGGAGGGTATATTTCAGTGGTAGAGCACATGCCTAGCCTAGCATGCATGAGGTTCTGAGTTCAATCCCCAGTACCTCCATTAAAAATAAATAAATACACCTAATTACCACTCCCCACCAACACAAACAAACATGCACCAAAAAAAAAATGTTTTTTAAAGAAATATAAGGTACAATTACCAGAATAAAGACGGATGGACACTGGTTAGTAAAATAACAACAAGAAAACACCTATGTTAGTTACTTAATCTTAGGCAAAGAGTATCAATTTTGAGCCTCTTCTCCAAATCAATGAAATGTAAATAATGGCAATTATCTGGTAGGTAGACAGGGTGAGGTTCAACTTGGAAAGTACCTCACATAAGACCTGGGACATCTGTGCTTAAAACATGTCTCATTGCCTTGGAATTCCCCTCTAAGGTGCTGGTCAGGGATGGTTTTTAATACAATTGATAACTGACAGGCCTGAGAATCACCCACTCACGGCAGGGAACCTGACCTGTCAAAATGAAACTCAGCCAGTACCCCACACCATTGTATACAGCTGCTTGTCTGATTTGGTGCTAATAACATCCTTCAGGATTAATCCCATCTGCACGCATCTCTGTCTACCCTTCTAATCCATGGTGGAGCTTCTGATGAGCTCTACCCCAATTATTTTTTTTTTTTAATCACCGAAGACTACTTCTATTATCCCTACCCCTTTGCAGTCCATCCTTTTAACTGTTTTGCCTACATGATCAACCAGAGAGGCACTGAGGGGCTCAGGTTAAAAATGGCTGGGTGTGTGGAGCTGCATTCATTCCTTAGAGTTCCAATGGGTTCTGTCTGTGCACGTGGATGAAAAAACACTGACATTGGATAAAGATGGTAATTTTTAGAGTCAGATCCCTAGCTCTGAACAAATGCACTGTGTGACATTGAACACTTTTTTTTTAACTAAAAATTTTTTTTAATTGAAGTGTAGTCCGTTACAATGTGTCAGTTTCTGGTGTACAGCACAATGTCCCAGGCATGCATATGCATACATATATTTGTTTTCATAGTCTTTTTCATTAAAGGTTATTACAGGATATTGAATATAGTTCCCTGAACAGTTTTTTTCACCTCATTGATCATCAGTTTCTTCATCTATAAAATGGAAATTATAATCCCTCGTTTTCAGGGGAAATAGGAGAATTGGAAATCCATCTACCCAAATTCCTGACAAGTAGCCATTCAGAAAATGAATCTTCATGTTTTAGGAAGATGATGTTTTTGTGACATCTCTGCCACCTTTGTTGGCCAGTTAGCCATGACCTTTGTGCCTTTGTGTCATTCTTGCCACCGCAGTTAATCCGGAAACTTTCTGTGTCCATGAGTTCTCGTTCTCTGCTTTGCCTCCCGCAGTTCTCCATAAGCATTAAAGCACAGATGAATGATTGCATGAACACAGGAGAAGTTTCTCAAGCAGACTTTTGAAAATGAGAATGGAAATGCTTTGGGAATGTTACATGAGACAGATACAGCTGTGGAAAATTTTGTATACCTCAGTTTAACTTTTTTCTCTACCCAAAAAAGAAAAAACTCAGATTCCCCCCAACTAGAATTTCAAAAAATAAGTTCCATTTAATTTTTCATACATTTGATAATTTTAGACAAAACTGATATTTTTCCTAAAGCCTGTCTAATGGTAAATCTTCATCACAGATTCTGTGATGTGGGAGAGAGCATTGAAATCGGAGTCAGAAATGAGTATCTGAGTCTGCCATTTCAATTCAGCACTTCCAACTTTAAGACAAGGTGGTCAGACTAGGTAATCTTTCTGATTCCATTATTCATAGGTTCTGTGATCCTTTGCCAAGATATTGAAAGTGCTTTTCAATGCATTTCCAAGTGGACGTGCTCAGTGGAAAACAGAACATTCTCAAAATTTGTCAGGATTAGAGCAACTTTTTTGTGATCCAAACAAAGGCAGAAAAAGACTACTGTTCTCTGGAGGTCACGTGCTATTGAAATAAAAGTAAGCAAAAAAAAAATCTAATATGATATAAAGAATATAAATCTGGGCAATGTGATAAAGGGTGAGTGAGTGACAATGGCCAGGCTAGTTGAGTGGTCCCGGAAAGTCTTTCTGAGGATGAGAAATCTGAGCTGTGCTTGGAAGGAAGAAAAGGGTCCAACCAAGCAAAGACTGATGGTGCGAGGGAGCATTGCTGGAGAAAGACCCACAAACACCAAGTCCTGGAGGCTGCCTGGGCTTGGCGTGTTAGGACCAGGAGGTAAGAAGACTAGTCAGTATAAGAAGATGAGGGACAGTGGTAGGGAGCTACCTTAGATGAGTTAGATGCTAGCTCGCTCATAGACAGGTTTTTAATTAAGTTTACTTATTTTTTTGCAGATTGAACCCAGGACACTGTGCATGCCAACCATGAACCCTACCACTGAGCTGTATCCTCCCTCCCTCCCCTCCCTGCTCACCGAGAGTTTTATAGATCAAAGAGCTGCAAGAGTTTAGATTTTGGATTTTATTCTAAATGCTTTGGGGAGTGATGGTATCAGAATTATGTTATAAAGCCCTGCTGCATGAAAAAAAAAATCACATCCCTAAAAATCTAGACTTTTTTTTTTTTTTAGTGGTGAGGTCTAGATTCAAATAAAAAGAAACTGTTATAAAAAAAAATGATTTGGCATTAAACATCCCTTCCAAGTATCTGCAGCTCTTTTACGCACACACCCTAATCAGGACTCCAGGAACAGGTTACAACGTCATTTAACGAGCCAGCTCCTGGCTGCCGGAGCGTTTGCCGGCACGTTCGTGTGTTCCAGCTGTTTTTCAAACTGCATTTCGTACCAGGGGAGATTGCACACAGTAAATGTCAAGGATTCACAAGGGGCATTACAGTTTCTGAGGCATGAAGCTAATACATATTTGTCTCATTACTGTCAGCCGATCAACTTTATTCTGTGGATGGCAAGGGCTCCAAGCTCTTAGGAGATGTAGTTACAAATGACCTTTGGGAAGTCGTGGGGACCACAACTTCCGAAATTCACAGTCGTGTCATGTCATTAATAAGAAACTAGAGAAATGATGTTCACAGACTTTTTGATACTTGACTTCCTCATAGAAACAGGTGTGTTGGCGGGGGGGGTGGGGGGTCACATTTTTCAGCTCTGATTCATTAAACCTTAAATTGAAAACAACATAGAGCATTTGAGTGGGCAGCTTAAGCCACTCCTGTGGTTTCCATATTGCTCAGGAATTTTCCTGAGGTAAACATGTTTTGCAGGATCATCAGGCTGTTAATGGTCTTTTGCTTGAATGGTTCCAAAAAAACAGAGGGAAGGAAAAATCCTCATTTCTTGGTGAGGGCAATTATGCAGATGGGAATCATACTTCCTTGAATCCAATCTATATAGGTTTAGTCTTCATATTTTTAAGCAGGTGTCATGATTTTTAGGAATAAATCATTTCATTTTATTATATTTCCATTTTATTTGAAATTGCAATTCTCAGTCTTTTTTTTTTCTCCAAGGGGCGTGGTATTTAAAAGCATGTGTAGATGACTGTTCTTAGGTTTGCTAGAATATATTCATAATCATAGGGCTTCACATAGCATAAGTCTTTAGTGAAGAATCATTGGTGATGAGGAGACATTAATAGTGTGGGGATGTCTTCAGATACTTCTGTTTACTTCTGTGCTGTCTTAATGCAGTTCTGAGGGACGGCTCCCCAATTCCAGGCCCTCTTCTTTGGCCATGGCTTTACCACCCGTGTTGGGGAGATTCTCGGTAGCGGATTTGTAGCATCTGCCAGCGTTCATGGCATCAGTATCCTACCGTGACTGATAACCAGTGGTTTGTAAGATTCCTGAACAGTTTTACAATCATAAGGTAGGCAGAAGAGATAAGGAAAAAATCCGGCAGGATTACTCCTCAAGGAATTGCCAGGGCAAAGTTCAGGCAGCTGTGGGGGAGAATGTGCCCCACGAATGAGTAAAGAGAAGGGGAACTAGGATGAGCCTGAGCATGCAGAATGAGGGTGGCGCCTGGAATGGAAAAGGACTCACTCTGGGCCTCGGCTAGGCGCCTTTGTAGCTTCCTGTTGGGGACTCTGGTGATGCTGTCCACCCAGGCAGGGACTAGGTACCTGGTCTCTCACAGCCAGCTCCACTGTGGTCTTTCCAGAGCTAGGTGGGCTGCCCTATCCTCTCTTCTCATGACCCCTCTATCTTCCAGGGTCATAACCACTCATTCTTTCATCAGTTAATGTTTATAGTTAAGTTTTTGTCTTATTCTTTCAGAATGAGACTCTATCTGCTCCTATATCCCCACCAAAATAATATCCAAGTGCTTGCAAATTAAAATACTCATTTTTTTTTCCCACAAATGTTTTCTCTGATAAAGACTTAAAGGGTCTACCTGCAGGAGTGAAAACCTCATTATCAACTCACTTACTCCTTACTTTCCTTTGATGTCAATCGTATTCTTCCCTGAGGCGAAAGATGAGTATAATCAAATAGGAGAAATGCTCATAGAAAGGAAAGGGAGGGGAGGGGGATCACATCATTAGATTTACTCTTAGATAATATCTTGCTATCAGTAAAAAGCTGGTAATCCAAATCTTCCCTGTGTTTCAAATGTAATGTGTTAGTACCCTGCCACAGAAAAATTGGCTTACATCTTGCATAACCAGATTATCAGAATAACTGTGCCACTCAATGAAGTGCTGCCTTACTGCAACCAAAAGTTCGGTTGCTATTTACAGGAAAAGTGAATCCCTGACACACTGTCAGTTGTGGTTCCGTAGCTCACAGTCATCATTGCTAATCAACGCCAACCCTACTTCTCAACTCAGTATCAGACTCTTTCTCAACACATTAGGTATGACCAATGTCTTGAATTTGGCACTGGAAATGAAAGAATTTGGCAAGTCTAGACCAACCTACAGATTATACGCTTTTCCCATAGTAAACAATTAGTCCTCTCTTAATGTCCACAAGAAAGCATTTCACTTTGCCACGTTGTGATCCACGTCAGAAATCTGCGGTAGAAAAAAAACATGCCGTATGTATATTCAGACACCCAAGTCTAGATTTCCAAATGAAAACAGAAAAACAAAAAGAAAAACAGTGATCTCAATAGGTATTCATAGTAAGATGAATAATGGAATTTATGTGTGTGGGTGTGGGTGTGACTTTATTTTTCTTCAGAACTCTAATACTCAGAGTTACTACCATAGGTTGTTTTGGGCAGTTCAAAATCTTATCAAAGAGATGCCTGTCTCGAAATCAGTAAGTTTAATGCTTGCTAATTAACAGTTTTAGCCTGAGAACCAGTGATAGGTGTTGGGATTACAGTATTTAATGGTTTTCAGATAAATGCTGGTTAAATTCATTGTTTTTTAAAAAGTTGTCTAACAGAGAACCCAACCTCATATCTACCCCTATGGCAATAAAAGAGGTTAAACATGTGAAAGTTGGTAAAAATACTGAAGGTATCCTATGTTTCATTCAGTGGGTTTTCACCACTCCGAAATAAATACAGATCCCATTTTGTCGATCTCAAATCAGTTTCTTTGAAGTTTATTCTCATGATTAATAATCGAGTTATACGCAACCCAAGGAAAGTTATTTCCATGTAATCCCTCTGTTAATTAATGTGAAGGTGACAAAAACAATGATGGTTGGATGAGGACGTTTCCCAGAAGTTCAGTGCCTATGATATCCAACCAAATAACAAACTATGTAGTATGCCTAAGTCAAAAAATCCAGATATGTACCTGCATAATGCCAAGAATGTGCCTCTTTTTAAAAACCTTAATTAAATAACATTATTTAGAGTCTTAAAAAGTGGGTGCATAGTGGAGGGGAGACAGCCAAGGCTATAAGAAGGCACTTCAGGATGGTGGTTTTAATTTAGCAGAGAGAGTTTTGCTCTCTACTCCGTGGTCTCATTTTCAGACCCAAGATGACAGTGGTTTTGTCATTTTCAAAAGATGACTTCAGATGACTCTAGTCTATTGTCATGTCGACAGCAGGAAGTGTGTGAGCTGATGGAGGACTGCTCGGGGGAGGTTTTATGGGTCAGGCCATTAACTAACATATGTCAGTTTAATGCACATTCTGTTGGGGGAGAATTTAGTCATATGGCCTCGCCTAACTGCCTGGAAGGCTGAGAAATGTGGTATAACTTGAGCCTTATGCCCAACTACTAAGAAATACAGAGATGCTAGATTGTGATTAACAGTAGCTCTTACATTGGTGGTACAAAAACAAGATGGGCCATAAGGGAGAATTTGCTTAACTCTGTTAACCTAGTGTTGGCCAAACTTAGTTCATTGGCAATCTCCTTTTGAAGACACCTAATAAAATATTTTTCAGGAAATGCTGACCTAGGGCAAAAATTTAACTCCATATCATGCCCTTAAGGTAGCTGCAATTTCGCATAAAATGTATGTGATAAAGCAGAAGCCCTGCCATTTCAGCGTTAACATCCCTGTATCTGTGTTTTGCTCCACAGAAGTGTCAGTTTCACTCCTCTGGTTTGAACAGGTTTGGCATTAAATTGTCGGAGGGCTTCACCTACGTTAGGAATCACTGACTCCCTTATTTTCATCCAGAGCTTTTATACAACGTAGATAGATACTTTTTGTTAGTATCCGCCAAAAATAACAGCGCTGAAAAAAAAAAAAAATGACAGAGCACGTTTTACGAAGGCACAATATAACCCACTGCTGGGAACATGTCACTCGAGGCAAAAGCAGTTAGATCTGCCGGCTGGATGCGCTTCTGATGTTTCTCCTTAAATAACTTCATTATTCAATGAGAAGTGTTTCAATTATTTAAGTGACATAAAAGATGAGGTTGTAGTATTTATATCTAGGTTATGTTTACTGATTTTAAGTCTTTTTGTCTATTTATATTGGAGTTGTAAGCCCTTTTGAAACCCCATCTGGCAGCGAATTTCTCTTCACATTTAGAGAAACAAAAGGTTTCTGTGCCCTGCAAGTTTCTGTGTTTTCCCAGCAGGGTCCTTGTGATAGATACCTCTTTGGCTGTCAAATGGGATCCTGGCTTTATTAAAAGAACTTTGCCCCTTACTTTTGTTTCTAATATTTCTGGTACTCATACCTGGTACAATGATACTCACTGATAAATACCGGTAATGTACGTCCGCCAATGTAATGTACCGGGATTGCTCTCATCACCATAAAAAAGTAACAGTAATTAATCAACATTATTCTTATCCCCTCTACTTATTTAGTGGGCCTTATGTACTGAGTACTGGAGAGTTTCATTTACAGAATTTCATAGCAACCTCAAAATAAGAATTATAATCTCCATGTCATACATGAGGAGACTGAGAATGAATGTATGTCCACTCTTAAAACAACAGTAGCATTGATAGAAACCAAAATTGAAATGCTTTTTAACGTTTTGAGCCAAGATTCTAACAGAGGTCTGATCAACTTCAAGTCACGTGCTTTGTTTTTGTATTCCCATGCTCTGCCTAATGCAGAGATGATAGGTTTCAAAACTCATCCATGTCCTTCCTTCCTGACACCTACAGTCTATTTGTAAAGGTTTTGATTCTCGCATTTGTCCCTTGATCTAAGACTAGGAAGTCGTGAAGTCTTGAATTCAGGCTAGCAGTTTGCATGTAAGGTGGGAAACAGCACAGAGGAGAAGACAAGAGTGAGAATGCTCACCATGACCTGCGGGATAGATCTGAAAGAGGTCAGTGTCATCTTCAGTATTCACAGCAGAGCTCTCAGCAAGAACCCTCCCTCCGGGACAAGTGAGTTTTGCAGATATCTTGTATGCCCTAGAGTTATAGATAGTAAAACCCACACAGTGAGATGCAGATGTCCTGTTTACAACTGACTGATAAGCCAACAGTATGGCTGGGAATTATATCAGGAAAAATAGAAAAAAGAAAAGAAAAAAGTTAATAGAAAGAAAAAGAAAAGAAAAAAGTTAATAGAAAAAAAACGCAAAAGTTAGAAAGCTCTATTAAAAATATAATTAAAATCTGTGTATACTGACCAACAGATAGGTAGATAATTAGTTGAGAGATAAAGGAAGGAGGAAAAAGAGGGAGGAAAATGATAGAATAGGACTGGACAGGACGGAATATACCGTGGTCTCCCTGTCCTGTATTCTGCATATAAAAATGGGTTCCCATTTACATGTGCCCATTGTGCTTATGTTATTGCAAGCAGCAAAATGTGAGTAATGGTTAAGGTAAGAAAAAATAATAAAGACGGTGACGAGGGAAGGCTGTAGGTGGCTTGGTAGCTCAGAAGACAGAAAGAAGTCAAGAACTCTGTTTCGTAAGATGTCTGGAGCTAAAAGAGCGAAGACTAATGAATAGTCTCTTCAAACTGCTGACATGGGGATGGATTTGCTTCAACCATTTTCCTTCCCGAGGCATTCAATTAAAGATGCAAATACCCTTGAGTCTTTCATCATCCTAGCTCTGTCCCAGTTTCAGGTCCATCACTTGGCAAAGGAATGGGGAGAGGAGGCCATGCATGTTGACTGACAGTTCCCACAAAGCTCTACACAGTAGAGCTTTTTAAAGTGAAGTCCCAGGATGGTATAAGAAAAAGAGTGAATAGATGCTGGGCGGGCAGTGCTGACGAAGCTCTGCCGTGCCACGTGCTGTACCAAGACCAGAGATCTCAGTTTTCTAACAGTTCCTGGGATATTTGATTGATAGCCCCCAATATTAAAGAGGAGGTCTGCTAAATATTTATTAAAAATAACAAGGAAGATGTTATTCAAGACCGTTGCAGTAGGAAAGAGAAACTGAATTCAAGCTCCTTGAAACAAAGGTGGAAGTGTTTTTTTAAGCACTGGGGTAAACAAATAGGGAAGTCCTGAAGGACAGTAGGTGGGAAGTTATTCGGTACATTTAGGCCACCTAAAGATGGGGAGATAGCACTGTCTTTCTTGGGGATTGCACTTCAAAGGGATAGATCCCAGGTCTTGAGAAAGACATGCCTGTGCTGTAAAGCTGACACGGGGCTGGGAGGAGATTTACACCTCAAAAAAGGCCCAGAAGAATTTACACTTAAAAGTTTTCTCAAATAAATGCTCTCAGAAAAGTGAGGTCAGGGACCTGGAGTCAGAAAGAAAATTGTCTGAAATTTAATCAAGCTGAGGGAAATGTTAAGGTCTTCTTGGTCAGTAAACATACATTCTCTTAATGAAAACTCATCACTGTGGCTTCAAACTCGTGCTCCTGCTCTTCTGCAGTTAGCTTGCGCACCCCCCCCCCCCCCCCGCCCAGGCTGCTGCAGTGCACTCTGGTCACCTCCTCTCAGGGCAGGATGGAAACCTCCTGTTTATCATTCTCCAGAGCAGCAATCACAGACAATGCTGGTGTCTGCAGCTCTCATGGAAGACCTGTCGATAAAGGTGGGGAATTGTAGCGTACTGGAGGGAACAACTTAAGATTGGGTATCAGACAGGCATGCTTTTGAAGTTATGTTGCCAAAGGCAAGTTCGTGTGCCCGATACACAGTAAGGTCAAACCAACCGAAACGCCGGAGTTTGGAGCAGAGAAAAAGGTTTACTGCAAGGCCCAGCCAGGAGGACGGGTGGCTTGTGCTCAGAAACCCTGAACCCCCTGATGGTTTGCGCGGAGAACTTTTTCATGGGCAAAATTTGGGGTGAGGGCTGCAGGGTGTGTGGCTTTCTTCTGATTGATTGCTGGGGAGGGAATGAAACAGCAGGACCCTATGGGGGGGTCCTGGTACAAATCCTTTCGGAGTCCCCAGTTTCTTGTTTGTTACAGAATCGAATGGCTTTGGATGTTCTGAGCGCCTCCTGGGGTGGAGGCTGGGGGACCTGTGCAGTCATTCATTCACACTGCATGCTGTACTGCCATTCCAGATGACAGAGGCAGTGTCACAGCATCCGTCCAGGATATGAGAAGTCAGACTCACGCTGTAGGTGACTCCACTGCCTACTCTGCTGAAGTCACGTTGAGAGTCTCCAGTTGTTCTCCCACCTGTTTTCCTGGATTCCCCAGGGACTAAGATCTGTTTTCTCAGACAGATGTGAGATTCCTTCTCTCCCTGTTGTGCATAGTTCTAGGAGCCTGTTTGCTTTTTTGACTTACACTTTGTGGTATTCCTCTTCTCTGTAGAAGGGCCATTAAGATTGTTCTAAAGCCCCCTAAGAATTGGTATGTATGATCATGTTTGTTCCTTCCCTTGGAGGAGTCCCCAGAAGCAGAAAGCAGCCAGAGGAGACCGGCACCTGTTTCCCCTTTCCATAGAAATGGAAGGAATGCAGGGATTTGAAAGAGGAGAGAACTAGCAAGATGGCTGTTGAGTTGTGCAGGCCTGTCCTTCTAGCTAAACTGGTCTTAGGACTAACGCATCCCTTCCCTGTGAGTTCTTTTCTGAGAATAACTCATCCTTTTACCCTAGAGGTCTTGGAAGAAGGTCATGGACCGATAACCTCAAGAAAATGGGCAGATGCTCGTAAGTGTCTCCATAGCAACAGCAAATTCTTACCAAAATTGAAGGAATACAGCTGTTCACATCCCGGTTATCACCTTCTTGTTCCCATTTTTCTGTAAAACCCCAGGACCGTTACCCCAAGCCGGACTCACAGTCTTTAAGGCTGGGACTCCCTTTGCCCGGCAAAGCAGTAAAGCCGTTCTTTTCTAATTCTCCCAAAACTCTGCCTCTGAGTCTCAGTTCAGCTCTTAGGGAACAGAGGCTGGTTTCTGGGCAGCAGTAACAAGGCAGTGCTCCAGAAATCTGGTGCTTCCTGAAGTTACCACTCTCCACCTGGGTGGGGGCCTCAGTTCCAGCAGAAGAACTACAAGGTATTATTATGTAGATTCCTTGAGAAGGAACGAGGACTTTGCCCCAAGGCTGCACCATTGTTTCTTGACTGCTCCTTCTGGGTTTCTTCACTCCCTCCCTTCCCTGATTAGCAACTGTTTGAATCTGCCCTTTGGAGCTCAGGGAAGGTCAAGGAGGCTGAATGAAGCCTATTTCCTACAGATAAGAAATGGGGGACTCGGAAAGAGTTTGTACCAGAGAGGATCCCCCAGGGTCCTGCTCTGTTTCATTGACACCCTCACTACTCTTTTGAGAAACTTCTCAAGAGGCTCTCTTAGACCCCAGTCGGCTCCCTCTTTGTTCAGCACTCACTCATCCCCTCCAAACATCCTTCATGCTCTTCCTTTCTTGAATCCCAGGCCTCCTCTTTCTCACAACATCCTCCTTCTCAGGCCTTCAGGGGAAAGCAGAAAATTCCCATTACATTATTATGCAAAGCAAATTGCCCTTTCTTTGTTTCAATCTCTCCAAGCCTGTCTAAGCCTTAGGACTTACCCGTGCATATTCAAATAAGAAGTTTTCTAAACAAAATTACTTTCCAGCCTAGCTTCACATTTAAAAAACTAGCAGAAGTTTTGAAGTCCTTTTTTTTGTTTTTTCCACATGCCTCAGATCAAATTGTTATGCTGGGTTCAGAATCAGAGCACCAGTGTTTTCATCTGAGGGTATAAAAGAGGAAAGAGGAAGGAAAAAAGGCAATAAAAATTTTAATTTCTCTTTCTGCCCAGAAAAAGGTGGAGGATGGATGGATGGATGGATGGATGGATGGATTGGTTTGATTGATTGATTTAATCTGAAAGGAGGGAGAAAATGAAACAGACAGACAGAAAGAGAAGCTCTTCAAACCGAAATGATGATAATGGACAGGACCACTGTGATTGGGAGGTTTGTAAAATACTGATTTTTCTACTTACTTGTATATTTGAAAGTTTTATATGTATTATTTTCATGATTGAAAGTAACTAATCAAATCAAGAGCGAGTGCAGAGTAAAGATAGAAACAAGATGCTCAAAAATAATACTATCATTGTTAATAAATAGGCAGGCAGACAGACAGACAGATGGACAGACATAGGCAAATACAGAATTACCAGTCAGTCAATATACGAGCATTGAGGGAGGTCATTGACTGTCTGGGCTTTCAATACTCTGGGAAGATTATTGATTGAATAATTATTATTTATTGTTGTTGTTTATTTATTTATTTATTATTAACTGAATAATAAATAACCTGAAAAGATCTATTTAAAAAGTATAGTACAGAGGGTACTAAAGGGTCATTTTCCACCTTTGCAAAGTAGAAAATTTTAGACCATAAATAAATAAACAAGTAAATAATTGAATGAATGAATGACATCACAGCAGATATTGCTCACAAAGCACATAGCTGAGACGTTGGTAGAAAAAAACCTTAAAGGGTGTAGTACTGCTGATGCTGGAGGGCACGTAGTGTTGCTCCATGGGGCATATCTGGCCTTGTAAAGATGTTTCATTTGCTATACAATTAATAAACACTGCTAAATTGTATTCTTTATTTAAGAGTAAAAACATTTATAAAATAAAGATTCAGATTTTTTTTCTTTTTTAATTTGGAAAATATGGCAATAGGCTTTTATTTCTCCATAGTAACCCCAGGCTACATAAGAGTGCTCCCAACACAGACAAGGCAGGAATGTTCCAGTTAGGTAGCTCCACTCGGCAGGTGGCAGAGTTGGACTGTGGCATTGATGACTCTGGCTGGAACAGAGTCATCTGTTTCCCTTTTCTTTTTCCTTTTCCCTGGGCAGGTGTGGCCTTAGCTTCCTTGGAGTCTCCTCTGCTAGGGAACTCTAACTGCCTTGGCTCCAGCTTTCTTCTTCTTCTCCATCTGGCCTCCTACGACTCTCCCTGAGTCACGCAGATGGAACCACCTCTGTTGGGGGTCACTTGGCAGGTGTTTTTCTAGGTCAGCATCTCGTTCAAGACACTCAAGTTGGCTCCCTTTCTCAGAATCCACATCTGGCCTCTCATCTACTAATGTGCAAGGATGGCTTGCTTCCACTATATAGCCCCTTCTCCGGGTACCTCTTATTGCTGGCCTTTGGGCCTTTGCAGACTCTCCTAAACAATAGGAAAGATCACATTTATCTTCCTCTTCACTGGCAGAGACTGGCTATCTTTTACAGTAAATACGGGCATCCCCTGCCCTGTGAGTGTTTATCCTATCACCTATCTAGTTACTTGATCAAAGTTCTTATATTTGGTTCCACCTCAGCTCTCCAACTCTTGACCCATAGATTAGCTGATCTCTTAATATTCTGCTAATTGCTTCAGAGTCTACTGAGCTCCAGAGGGCACAGAGAGTCAGAGGAATTAGATCTCTTTCCCCAGTGAATTTGAGCCACGAGGGGTCTGGCACGTAACTTCCTAACAAATGAACAAAGACCCGAGTGCCCTTCATCTAAGGATCCAGGAAGCATGGAGAGGCCTCGTTTGCAGAAAGGATGCTCTGTGCATCCTCAGGTGAGCCACCTAAGCCCATTGTGTCGCTCCACGATGATGGTGTCCTCTGTTGAGTAAGACGTTGAGTTGAGCTGGTAGAGAAAAATGTGCCGCAGCAAATTGACCATGAACAAAACAAATTTACAAGTTTCTCCTGGGTGTCTGATTGTCTTAAAAATCTGCCAGGAAATTGAATTGCCTGTCAGCTGCCCAAATTATTTTACTGGCTGCTATTGAAACTCTTGGTGGGGTTGTTTGTTTTTTTTTAAAGGAAAAATAGGAAATGAATTGGAAATGACTGATCAAACTTGAAAATAACAGAATACAGAATTGCTTCTTTCAGCCAACCAGGACCCTTCCCATTGCAGTCTTCTCTCATCTATCCAAAGAAGGAAAAATCGAGTCAGAAGACCCATTTTAAATAGTATAACTGTTTTTACCTGAGGTTTTTTGGGTTTTTTTTTTCCCTTTTGATGTGACATTGAGAATTAGGAACTGCAATCATATTAGGATCTGATTCTATTTTTCTCCTATTTGAATTAAGAGTGAAATTAATCCATCAGTGAAATAGGACTTAATGTAAAAAGGAGTAACAGAGGGTAGAGGTGCTCTAATGTATACTACATTTGGGTTAGGATATTCAAATTCTGCCAAGAAGCCTTTTGTTTGTTTGTTTGTTTGTTTGTTTGTTTGTTTTTCCCTTTAGATGGTTCCATTACCTACATGTGTTACCTGGCTCTCCCCTAAGGACACCATGGCCCTTAACCTGCATTTTCTCCTCATTTGCCCGATCACACACACCAGGCAGACATCCTTCGTGTTCCTCAGTAATTCTTTCAGACTCGTCTCCCTCACATTTCCCTAAAATCCCCAGCTTTGAAACCCAAGCTACCAGACTTTTATTACCATTATCCCTTATTATTGTTTTCTACTACGGAACCCCAAGTAATTTCTTCTCACTTCTCGATGACTTTATCCCATAGCTCACAGTCCCTCTCTCCACCACTGTGCCTGTTTTCATTCATGGTGATAGATGCTCCTTCTAACGCTTTCGACCCACAGTTTTTTTATTGATTTATAATCATTTTACAATGTTGTGTCAAATTCCAGTGTAGAGCACAATTTTTCAATTATACATGAACATATATACATTCATTGTCACATTCCTTTCTCTGTGAGCTACCATAAGATCTTGTATATATTTCCCTGTGCTATACAGTATAATCTTGTCTATCTGTTCTACAGTTTTGAAATCCCAGTCTATCTCTTCCCACCGCCCACCTCCTTGGCAACCACAAGTCTGTATTCTGTGTCTATGAATCTATTTCTGTTCTGTATTTATGCTTTGTTTGTTTTTTGTTTGTTTGTTTGTTTTTAGATTCCACATATCAGTGATCTCATATGGTATTTTTCTTTCTCTTTCTGGCTTACTTCACTTAGAATGACATTCTCCGGGAGCATCCATGTTGCTGCAAATGGTGTTATGTTGTCAGTTTTTATGGCTGAGTAGTATTCCATTGTATAAATATACCACATCTTCTTTATCCAGTCACCTGTTGATGGACATTTAGGATGTTTCCATGTCTTGGCTATTGTAAATAATGCTGCTATGAACATTGGGGTGCAGGTGTCATCCTGAAGTAGGGTTCCTTCTGGATATAAGCCCAGGAGTGGGATTCCTGGTTGACCCACATTTTTTAAACTGACCTTCTTCAAAGATTTTTCATCTCCATCCTACTTCAGCTGCTCCCTCCCGAGGTCGGACCTTGAGAGTATGTCCTGATCATACGTCATCAGCACCAGTACCTCAGTCCTCTAACCAGTATATTTATGTGCACTCCGCTCTCTGACTTCCACCTTCAGTCCCCCCTGGAGCTCAGCCTCTTCATTACACTGGCACCTCCAGTCAATGGATTCTGTCAACTTCTTACCGTTCCTCGTCATTTAATGCCCTCGCCCACCTTCCTATGCGTACTAATTTTATGGTCAGTCATTAAAAGCACTTGCTAATATTTTGACTTCCACTCCTCTCTCACTTGCTATTCAGCTGGCAAAACGAACCTTCTCCCTATCCCACGCTTACACCTTAAATGCAGAAGAGCTCACACAGCCACTCTGACTGGTCTCATTTAAGTTTTGCAAACAAAACTCTCGTTTGCGACTCTAGTGGTGCCAGGCTTCCATACTTTAACTTCCGAATCATTCTCCCGTTTTCTTAGTTAGCAGTTTCACAGCCTCTCTCTTGAACCCTCCAATATTCCTGTTCCATCCTCATCCCCAGCAGTTCATGCTGCTTCTTACCTCTCAGAGAAAACTGCACCCACCAGAAGAGTATCTCCCCACCCTCCCTCCCGCTGACCCATCCACCACCTAGCACCTGCGCCCTTTTGTTCTGTCTGGCTGCCCTTTACCATAGCTTGGTCTAAAACCAGTGCCTGCCCCCGTATGTGAGACCCCACTGCTGCCTCCCCCATTCTCTGTCCTCCTCTTGTAGCCACACACCCACATCCTTCAGGCAAACTTCGTGTCTCTACGTCCAAAATACACCTGGTACTCCATTATTCCTCATCACATCCAGCACCTACCTTCAGCGTCTCTAATCTGAATTGCTGTAACAGCCTGCTAGCCGGGTGTCTTGCTTCTGTCTTTGCCTGCTGCCCACCCTACCCGCCTCCCCCACGGTTCACAGAGGACGTCCATTACAAGTCCAGTCTGATCACGTGACTCCTCTGCTTAACCCTCTACAGTGGCTTCCTGTCTTGCTCAAGTGCCTCCATTCTAGAATGGCCTGAATGGCTGCTTCACTGAATTTCACCTTCCACACACCCCGATCCAACATGGGAGATGCTCCCCACCTTCTGTTAGGGCTTGTCCCAGAAGCTCCTCACCTGAAGCGCTGCGTGGCGAATTCTCTCACCTATTTCAAAATGTCCTTCAGATGTGACCTTCTCAGTGACTCCCTGGCCTGATCGCTCTCTCTGCCTCACCTGACCCTTGTGTGTCCCACTTCTGCCATTCCTTATTTTATTCTATTTAAAAAAAATTTTTTTATAATATTCATCCCCTTCTAAAGTATCAAATATGTTACATATTTGTTTAGTTTGTTATTTATCTACTATTTTCCACTCCAGAATATAAATTCCTCAAGGTCAGGGATCTTTATCTGGTTTGCTCACTGATATGTCCCAAAGGGTCTAAAACATTGATCCGTTAGGGTCACCTGGCCTAAAGCAGATCAGTACATATTTGTTGAATCTGTAAACACTTTCTTACTGCCGGTGCTCTGTACTTTGGCATGTGCAACTTTTGTTGGTTTGTTTGTTCTGCATTGTAAACACAAAGGTACTCATCTTCTTTATCACTTAGTAAATGTAATAGTAGTTCTTTTTCTTGGTGTGATTATACTTTACTTTATATGCCAGTTTATGTTTTCTTCAATTATAACACCTTTTTTTTTTCCCTTGTTTTCACTCTTTTGCCTAAAATTTTTTTTTGCCTCTCATCTAATTTATTTTGTTTGGAAATCCCTCCTTCGTCCTAAGCTTCTTTGGCCTTCCTTAGAGACTACCCAGTTAGAAGGGATCTTTGAGATAATATTCTCTAACGTCTTTATTCATGGGCAAGAACATTATGGCACAGAACGGTAACAATTTTCTGTTTAATGCTCTAACTCAGCTTCACTTCCCCTGCTTCTGTTCATCCAAGATGGCGCATGGCCGTCCCCACCTTCCCTCTTCCCTGAGACTGACATTGCTTATCCAGCACAGTGGTCTTTAACACGCAGACTGGAGGAAATGGCTCATAGAAATAGGAACCAAAGCATGAGTTCAGTCTTTTATTTTTTTTTTTTAACACATTAGGATCTCAGACCATAAACTCAAGATGACACTCCCTGGTACCATCTCAGAAGAATGGGGAGGGACTGAGCGGAAACTGAGGGACACCAGTGAACTCCAGTGACCTCTCTAATCCTGGAACATTGCTTTCCAGGTCATATCTGAAGAACTTCAGTTATCAGACAAAAGCTGTATTCTGCCTATTGTGCAGCACAGTGGTCTAGGCTACCCTTAGACTGATATGTACTTTCCCTTGAACTGCCGTTTACTCAGCCGTTCCTCTGTGCCAGGCATCGTTTGTCTCAAGCTCTTCAGTGCCTTTACATTAGGTACTACTATGATCTTCACTTTACAGATGAGAAAAAAAAGAGGTCTAAATGATGGAGTGACTCGCTAGTTGTTACAGGTGTAATAAGGGTGAGCTGAGCCTGAATTTGAACACAAATCACTCTGCCACAATGTCCTCCTTACATTGGAGAAGCAGGTGGGATCAAGGCTGCTGAAGTAGTTCCAACTTCAAGTTTCAGTTAATTGGAGGATTGGAACAGGACCACCGATGGATAGAAGGATATGAACATATTGATGAAGAAAAGCTGAAGTAAGCAGGGTTAGAAATACTGGAGGATGATAATAAAAGTCATTTATCTTTTAAATTTTGCCCAAGCTGTGCAATTTAAAATTTTTAATATTATTTGATTGAAAGACTATCCAGGAGATGAAACCAAAGTGAGATTAAAAATAACGTTTTTTTTACAAAGATCATTTGGGGGAGGGTCAGTGACTTCGCTAACAGAGACAGTTCTGAATATTACCAATACAGAAATAAATTTTGGAATATTAGAGAACTTTGGCGGATGATATAGGTCTTCGAAAATCATCGTCCTTTGTCACAGAGGGGACCATCTAATGAGAGGTACTGTGTTCCCACCAGAAAAAGCAGTTGGTTGCACATCAAACCGAATGTAGAATGATCAGGATGGCTGAAAATTTGCCGGCCCAGCAGTGAATTATTTTTCCACGTCCTCGGGGACAGACCGCCCTGTGAGGATTTGAACCTATCAGTTAGCTGTCAAATTTCATTTGACACCTCATCCAAAATTTAAAAAGGGCTGCCATCTGAAGTCGGGGATGTTCTTCGAGGAAAGGAAAAGGCTATTTTCTTTATGGGCTGGCGGGATGGAAGCCGCCAAGTGCTTCTACTGAGGGCAGCGAGCTGGCAGCCTGATGCCAAGCTCACTTCACAGGGATTGCTGCTTCCTAATATAAGCAATTCTTCCCAGCCCCTAAACTTGTTGGGCTTTTTTTTTTTTCCCCTTCTCTCTCTTATAGACAGAAGGCCCTCAGGGGCATGAAATCCCTAAGGGCACGTTTAGCACAACTTGCAGACACACACTGCTGGAGTGTCAGCCGACAAAGGTTACAACTTGTAACTCTGCTGTTGCTGAACCACAATTGAGTTATCTACTCCTTCTCTTCTTCTGGACTTTTTAAAAAAAATTATTATTATTTTACCCAGAATATCTTGCAAGCCAGCCCCATCTTGTGAAACTCGAGGTTTAGATTTATGTTTTTCATTCATTCATGATGTGAATGAAGGTCATGGTCATCGCGTCATTTCTGCACACCCTGCCGGAGTGTTCCTCCCTGGAAATGTTCTCACACTTGGTTGACAGGTCGCCCCTGAAGTTAATGTTTTCTAGTGCCGCTCCACCCCACCCCATTCCCCACTCTAGCTCTTCTCTGGCTAACCGCCTTAAACGGCTTAAAGCGGGCTTCAACAGTTTGGAAACTGCCCTGAGACAAGGACCCTTGATGGATTCCTGATTGACCTCTTGATTATCTGCACCGTTCGAGGAAGATTAAAAGGCCATGGCAGGAGAGGTACATTAGCCACAATCAATCTGCTGCTTCCTTCTCCTTCTCTCTTTCTCCTTCACACAGACTGATTCATCAAAGGACATTTGCAATGCCTCATTTCAGAGTTCCTGGCTTCAAAGCCAGGCTTGATTTTACAAAGAGAAAAATAGTAGTCTTTCCCTAGATCCCTTCAGGGCCAAAGGGGGGAAAAAATCATCTTCTAATTGTCACTTCTATGCTGGCACTGGAAAAAAAAAAGATAAGTGTATCTCTAAGGGCAATCATTTGAAAAAAATGAAAGAGTAAAGGAAAACCCACTCACATCTGTTTTTATCCCACCATAATTCCTGTGTTCATTTCTCTGGGCCAGTCGTTGCTACCAAATTTGGACTCAGAAAAACACAGAAGGCGATATAAAGTTTTTAATTTGAATGTTAGCGTCTGAGGTAAATGAAGCTAGGCTCCAGCCTTTGCAATCTAATTCTCACAGGGCTGATTTTATTCTGGTTCCATTATTTCATCAAGCTTCTGTGATCGTAAGTCTCCCTTTGAAGTTGGTTGGAACTCGGAGCACAGATAGATTCCCCAGGTCTTGGAGTAAAATAAGTAATAGATCCGCAGCCTCACAGTTCGGGAGGCTTGCTTGCTCCCTGTCTCTCGTTTTTCCCTGAGGTCCTTGCTTCCTGCTCGGGAAATGGATGGAATTTGTATGACTTCTGCAGTTTGGAGTGCCACACTAATAGGAAATTTAGTGAGCACAACATCTGTGCAAAACCGAAATTAAACTAATGTTTTGTTACTTATTTTCAGGTTCTTTTTAGACAGATTAAAACTGTATAACTAAATAATCAGAGCAAGGGAGTCTCCCAACATAGAACACTCTCGAGGAAGTGACTGGTGAAGGGGTCACAGAGGCTAAATTTCCATCGTTCAGTCTATCTGACTGCTGGCTCCCATTTCCCATTTAGTTCTGTCTCTGGCTTGGTGACAAATGCCATAGCTGATGTGACCGGTAGCCACCATGGGGACCTTGACCTCCCAATCCCTACATAAAATTATGAGCTCTTCTGTGTTCTTAACGATAGGAAGAAAGAAAGACACAGTCAGGGTGTGGTGAAGAAAAAAAAATCACTAACACTAGAATCGAGAATTCGATGATAAATTGTTCCACTTTGCCCAAATCTGAATGGTTTCCTAGGATGTGAAACTTCAGTGCCAAAACTAGGAAAGTCTCCCGGAAACAAAGACAGTTGATCCTTCTGATCTCAAAGATTGGATTCTAGCCCCAATTCTAACACTTCTTCACTACTGGCCTCCTGTTCCTTGTTTCTATATTGAATGGGTGGGTCTCGATCAGAGACTTAAAAATTTATGGTCAGAGGCCAAATCTAGTCCACACAAATGTTTTTTTGGGTCATACCATAATGCAAAAAAAAAAGGGGGGGGGTGAGTTTTTGCCTATATGTCTTGATTTTCATTTTACCTTGCTGAAGCTTGTCTTGAAATGTAAGAAGGTTGTGGTAAGAAGGGGTCTGTGTACCAGGCAACAGCAATCATATGGAGTTGAACAGCATCTAACCACACAATATGGACAGAACACACTTCACACACTTCCTACTCAGCTTCTGCAGGCGTTGGGCTATACAGGCTCTGGACTAGATCAGGGATTGGCCATCAGTGTGCATGAGGTCCACCTAGCCTGGAGTAACGGCCCTTGAGTAAATTTTAGGAAAAGACATTGTTTCTGATTCTCAGTTGCGCCCAGGTATATTATAATGGCCTGCGAAACAAAAATGCCCATCTTCTCCTTAGCATCCCCAGCGAGATTTATTAAAGCTCGGAGAATCTCAAAGATCTCCTGTAGCTCTAAGACCTTGTAAACTAAAAGGTGAGAATTGCCTAGTTTTCACCTCTTATTGAAAATACGTGCTGTTTTATCCTTTTAATCACCGAAATACTTCCTACTTAAAGTATGTCAGAAGTGTAAGCCTAACCAGTTTACGCTGATTGCAGATCAAGTGTTCCCTCCAAGATGCTTTACGGAATTGGGAAAAATGGGGCTCTTAGAGATCAATATGTGGCATTCTGCGTGTTGTGATCAATTGGTGATTAAGTGAAAACGGTTTAGCTTAATTTGCTCTGAAAAGCTGTGCTTGCGCTGATACAGTGGAGAAGTGTTTCTGAGATGAGATACAAGGAACAGATGTTTAGTATAAAATATTGATAGCACAGAGCAGAGATAAGCTTGGTGTTTAATTTGTCTTAATATTTCCATTGCTACAAATTCAACAGCTTTTATCTTACTGGGTAATTACAACTCTTTCTCTGCGCCCCCGCCCCCCCCCCCCCGCCTCCAGGCATAAGATAAGATAGACGTTTTTCAGTTTTCTGTCACGTTTAAACTCTTCATAGTCCCCTTCTCTCTACATTCTTTTTTCTTCCCCCAGGTACTTGTTTTTTTTTATTTTAATTTCAGTTGTAATCTTCAGTTAAAAGATTAGAGAATTTGTTTGTGAAGGTTGACATTTTCCTTCCCTGGGAGCTTTTAGGAGATTTAGTCATGATGTCCCGAAAAAGAATGTACACGTGTTAGGATATAGATTGTCTGCCTGAAGAATGTAGAGGTTCAAATAATAGAGGATTTTGTTCGGTCTTTCTTTCTTTCTTTTTTTTTTTTTAATTGAAGTATATTCAGTTACAATGTGTCAATTTCTGGTGTACAGCACAATGTTCCCAGTCATACATATACACATATATATTCATTATAATATTCTTTTCATTAAAGATTATTATAAGATATTGAATATAATTCCCTGTGCTATGCAGAAGAAATTTGTTTTTTATCTATTTTTACATATAGTAGATAATATCTGCAAATCTTGAACTCCCAAATCTATGCCTTCCCACCCCCATTCCCCCAGTAACCATAAGATTATTATGTCTGCGAGTCTGTATCTGTTTTGTAGATGAGTTCATTAGTGTCTTCTTTTCTTTTTTTAGATTCCATATATGAATGATATCATATGATATTTTTCTTTCTCTTTCTGGCTTATTTTACTTAGAATGATGATCTCCAGGTCCATCTATGTTGCTGCAGATGGCATTATTTTAATCTTTTTTATGGCTACGTAGTACTCCACTGTATGAATATACCACAGCTTCTTTATCCAGTCATCTGTCAATGGATATTTAGGTTGTTTCCGTGTCCTGGCTATTGTAAATAGTGTTGCTGTGAACATTTGTGTGCATGTACCTTTTCAAATTAGAGTTCCCTCCAGATATATGCTTAGGAGTAGGATTGCTGGATCATATAGTTAGTCTATTTTTAGTTTTTTGAAAAATCTCCATACTGTTTTCCCTAATGGCTGCACCAAACTACGATCCTACCAGCAGTGTAGGAGGGTTCCCTCTTCTCCACACCCTCTCCAGCATTTATCGTTTGTGGACTTTTTAATGATGGCCATTCTGACTGGTGTGAGGTGATACCTCATTGTAGTTTTGATGAGCATTTCTCTGATAGTTATTGATACTGAGCATTTTTTCATGTCCCTGTTGGCCATTTGTATGTCTTCATTGGAGAATTGCTTGTTTAGGTCTTCTGCCCATTTTTGGACTGGGTTTTGTTGTTGTTATTATTAAGTTGTATGAGCTGTTTATATATTTTGGAAATTAAACCTTTGTCAGTTGCATCATTTGCAAATGTTTTCCCCCATTCCATAGATTGTTGTTTTGTTTTGCTTATTGTTTCCTTTGCTGTGCAAAAGCTTATGAGTTTAAATAGGGTCTTTCTATTCATGTGACATTCAAGCCAGCTAGGGGCCCCTACGACACGTGCTCACTTAGGAATCCAGCCTGGTGCTAGAGTCTGTCCTTGGCACGTGGCTACCTTGACTGGATGAGCAGCTGCTGCTCCGTTTGTTACTGTTTTTCAGACACTAGGGTGGGGGTTGGGGACTGACTGGGTAAGAAATCCAAGGCAAGCAACTTGTCTTTACATAAATAGTCAAAAGGTCAACATGTACATCCTGCTCATTTACCATTGGCTCTTTGTAAACATGTCCACATCCACCTGGAAGGGAGAACAGAGAGCCATTGTACCAATGAAGAATCTTGATCTTCCTCATCTAGCCGTATGGCCAAGCAGGTATCCTGAGAGGCCCTCTAAAAAAAATCAAGATGAGAGTCATAAAGTAGTATCTTGATTGTGTTGCCGGGATCAGGAAGATGAAGGGACTCGCCAAAGAACAAAAGAAAGAGAAACAGAGATTAAACAATGAATGGCAACAAAGGCTGTGAACAGTGAGCTCACGGGTTAGCCCTCCTGGGTGGATGTGAGCCTGTCATACATTTTCAGGATGAAGCCAGAAGAGGACTGGAGGAGACCCAAGTCGGTAGTGAGCCCTTGGTTCATGAAAAAAAGCTACTGAATGAGAAAGAACATCTGAAGAAAGACACCATGAATTTAAGCATTCCAACAGTCCACAGATAAGAATAAATATGAGATTCCTTTCAAATTCTCCCAAATGTGCCAGAAAATGAGTGGCATGAGAGTCAGCAGAAGCAATAAAAGATTTAGGTCCCCAAGTACTTCAGTTCTCACAGTTATGAGATACAGAATTAAAATGCTCACATGCATTCACCAGATACATGAATATATAAAATATAAGAGGGAATCACATAATGAAGAACCAGAAAGACTAGAAAAAGGAGCAGAGAGATCTGTAAAAGAACAAAAACCGTTTAGAACTGAAGAATACAATACTTCAAGTTACAAAAATAACTCAGAAAATACAACCACAAAATAATACCAGTAACATACGTAGAAGAATGAGGCTAGCTTCTGGCTAGAGAGAGGAAGAAATTCCAGGTGACTCTTCATTTCCTGGGACGTAGGGTAATTCTCATTTGGGCTCAGAGTATCATGTATTGCCTTCTGAAAAGAGTTTTTATCCTTCAACCCCAGTCCCTGGGGCTTCATCAAGGAGGCCAGGCAAATTGCTTCTCAGTAAGGCATTTTCTCCGATGACAACCCAAGTAGACGACTTTTACATCCTTCCCCAAGAAACACTTTTTTGATCTTTAGAACTCCATCTCCATTTCAGAGGAGAGTATTTGCTTTACATTTGCATAACTAAAAGTCTCAGTTAGATGGTTTTCCCAGAACAATGGAGCATCCTGCCTACAGAAACACAGTATTGAAGTTCCCTGCCACTTGAGAGTTAGAAACCGCTTGCTCTAAGTGTCACTTTCCCTCCCCTCGTGCTCGAGTGTATATCCATTAAGGTTTAAAAAATCCTAGGGTCAGAAGCCACCAGGACACTTCACAAGCCTTGGTTTGAAGCACTGGCCACATCTGTTTAGTCATGCCTTGCTCTTAAGCTGCGCGCAATCTAGCCAACCAGAAAACTTAAATTTTACTGGAAGCTTTTTTCTCCGTAGTCTGCACTGTGCAGGTATGAAACTGACAAAAGGGGGCAAATCAAGGATTTACTTGTTGTAAAGGAGTAGTCAGAATAATATTCCTTATGCAGTGCTTGGTAAATGCACTTGGAACCGATGATTCAGTTAGGAACTTTTTCATCTTAAAATTCCTCTGGAACAGTCCAATAGCGATTGTTGGTCTTCCTGTAGCTCTCTGTATTTACAACAGACTAAACTTTTGTCTGTTTCCTTATGTAATCCTCACGAACCTCTCTGCTACAGGGTTTATTGTCACCCTAATTTATAGAAGAGGGAACCGAGACTCGGTGCATACCTGAGAAATCTGAGAACCATGACTTGGGTCTCCCCATTCTTCTCGCTCTAAAATCTGTATTTATTACATTATACCATGTTAACATATTTACTTATAGCCCTTGGGTTTAAGTAGAGTACATATTTTTTAAAAATTATAATTCATAGCTCATACCGTGACTCTCGGTTTTCCAGAATCAGTTCAAGTGTATGGATAATGGATGGTTATGTTTAAGAAGTCAGGAAACTTCGTGGTTTATGTAAATCTCTGCAGTTTACCAGCTGTGTGACATTGAGCCAATCCTAGAATACGGCTGAGGTGTAGGTTACTCATAGGCATTTAGAAGGTTTTTTTCTATTTGGTTTTGACTAGATGATTACTAGTGGTTCTTCTTGCTTAAAAATTCTATGACATTCACATACTTCATTTCTAAACTACATTACTTGTTCAGTTCAGAACAAGTAGTCTCCATATTGCCTTAAAAAGATAGGTAGGTAGGTAGGTAGGTAGGTAGGTAGGTAGGTAGATAGATAGATAGATAGATAGATAGATAATAGATAGATATCAGTTTGTACCAATCTCTGTCAGTCTGTCCAAGCTGCTATAACAAAAAATCCATAGACTGGCTTAAACCACAAGCATTTATTTCTGACAGTTCTGGGGGCTGGGGAAGACAAGATCACGGCGAAAACCCTCTTCCTGGTTCATAGGCTGTCATCGTCTCCTGTGTCCTCACAGGGTGCACAGGGTGAGGGAGCTCTCTGTGGTCTCTTTTGTCAGGGCACTCATCCCATTCATGGGGTCTCCACCTTCACATCCTAATCACCTCCGGAAGTTCCCACCTCCTATTACCATGACAGTGGGGGTTAGGACTTCAACAAATGAATTTGGGGGGAACATAGACATTCAATCCATAAAAAGAATTTTTTTCCATTTGTTTTTCAATAGATGGTGACTAAGAGTTCTTCCTGTTAAAATGATTCTGTGGCATTTGTATATTTTATCTCTGGAGAAAAAGAGAAGAAAGCCACGCTTTTATCTGAATCATAGGTTGTTCCCAAGTGTCAGTGTTGTCATAAAATGGCTATAGACCTCATTTTGTAAATTCCTTCATCTCCTCGGTAATGTCAATTGCCTCCATGTGACTTCATAAGTTTCCTCATACTCCCCAAGGAATCATATTAATATTAACACCTGATTATCCTACACTGAAGACCTGTGGAGAAAACCAGGTGAAAAGTTTGACAGTAACATTTATTTAATGTAGAATAAAATATTTTTAATGGCTTCCCAGAAGTCAGCAACGAGGGGATTTTTCCTTCCATTGATTTGCACATCTGCTCCAAATAATTTCTCCTTGTTTCTGATTTGGCGAGAAGTTTCAGATGTGCAATTTCAACTGAGCACAGCAAGATTCTGTGGCGAACATCTTTGACTTTGGCATTGAAAAATTGAGATTCGTTTTCAGTGTTCTAAAGGGCGCTTCTGTGACTCTGGAAATGTGCCATATAACATTCTTCAGCGAAACGGATAGGTATCCATTAATTAGACATTATTATTAATGTCTTGTTCAGCTGCATGCGAAAGGGCAGAGTACAGAAGTGAGGGCAGGCGTGATGACTTTGATAATATATGGACAGCTTTCATGAATTACTTAAAGAAAATTCCTGCTTCTTCCCCGATTGCATATAATCATTAAGTGGTAATGAATAACTGTGGGAAAACATATATGGATTGGGTTAATTTCTTCTACTTTTTAAAATTCTCTTGTTATTTCTCAGCAGTGGTGAGAAATCACTGAAAGTTTGCAGAGGTTTAGAGAATGACATGATTTGAAGAGTGCCATTACCTGTATACTTATTTCAAGACCTCCTTCCCAGATTTCTCAGGAACTGTATTGATGTATTTCCTAACTCTATAAATTCCAGCCCATGAGAGCCCTTTAAAAGAAGAAATTATCTTTAAGCATGATTATCTCAACATCTAATATATGATGGTGTAGTATGAATCCACAGCAAGGATATTTCACAAAGTTCTGTAAAAGGTTGTCCTGTTTGGAGTGGATTCTCAAGAAGGCATATTCTTCCTTGGAGCACATGTCAGGTGCCCTGTATTAAGTGATTCATACAACAGACTTAGGCTGCAGTCCTTAACTTGAAAAGAGCTTTCAGAGAGTGAATACACATTTAAATGAAGTCTCCTGGTATGATGATACTGGTGTATCATATACCATTGAGCATTATTTCTTCCTTAAAGAGCAACTATAAATATCAACTCTTTGGTGAAAAACAACAGATAAGACAAAATTTTAATATAGATGGAAGTAGTAAACCCATCTTCAAATACTAACGCCTGTCTGATAAACTAAGCGTTCTGATGGTAAATGTGCACGCAGAGATGGATCACTGAAGTTTACTGCCACTGATTTCTGCATTTTCATATGCAGAAAGTGTTTGACCCATCCAGTAAATCCATGAAGGGAAGTTGGTTTGCTTGTGATGAAACAATTAGGTTACATTTTTGAAAGTAAATAATTGATTGCCTTCAGTATTTTTATAAAAAAATAAGTGGTCAGATTTTCCTATTTAAAACACTGCTTTAGTGAAAAGATAATAATGGTTTGGGATTAACAGTGCAACTAATACACTTGTTTGTTAACGGGTTGAGAATACTTGAAAATAGATACCTTTTTTGCCTTTTTTTTTCTGTGTGTTCTTTTAATAATCCCCTTTATAAAAAATATAACATATATAAAGAAACATAAATACACACAAATGTATATATGTTAGAAATTATAGGGCAATGTATTTTCTTGAAAGAATACCCAAGGAAGGTTGTATATCCTCCAAGAGGAAGAATACATGCCCAATAAATAATTTTTTGTTTACTTAAAAATATTCAAAATACACACTTTGCTTCTGTGTAACCTAGCATGTGCATTCTTGAATCACCTCTTTTTTTTACATGCATTATCCCCAAATTGCACTTCAGGACTTTTGTTTTTGACATTTGGTATGAAATACAATGAAAAAAGAAAAATCTGAATCCTTCCTTTTGAAAGTAATTCACAATTTATATACAATTATCTGTATTATTTTTAAGCCAGATTATATTCACTAAGAGATGTTTTTGGCTCTGAACTAGAGTTTACACATTAGCCCTGGGGCATGCTATCTGAATAATTTCTCCCGGAACCTAGGAAGCAAGAATCAGAGAGAGAAGGAATATGAAGTTTTCCTAGCACATGGCGCATCCTTCCTCTCAACAGGGCTCTTACTGTGATCATCCACTGACCTGCCCTTTGGCCCACTTTTCCTGCCCCACGTGTGGAGTCCAAAGGAAAGGATGTGGTAAGACATGTAGTGGTGGCCATTTCCCATCTCCATCCCTCAGCTGTAAAGTTTGGAGGCTTTTATTATCATTTCAAATATGCACTTATTTTGTTTAAGTAAAACTTTTTTTGTAAAGCAAGGCTTAACTCTGATGGTTGGAATGTTTTTAAAAATGGCACTAATGAATTCCAAATGCATGAGGGTTTGGCTTCTTTCTTTTGACAGTTTGATCATTTGCATCTGTAAGTAACTCAGAGTGACTGTTATGAGCATCAGCATAGAAGGGGAGGACGGGAGGACTGAGACTCCAGACCTCAAGGATTCGGCTGTGCTTCTCCAGTGCTGTGCAACCTGTCCAATTTACGTCACTTCTCTGATATGTGCATGTGTTGAATGAGGGAATTTCTTCAAGGTCCAGTTTCTTTAAATTTCAGTCCTCAAAGTTGGTGATATAATCTTTCTAAACCCCAGTTAGTCCTATACAGAGAAAATTGATACAATCCACAGCCTTAATCTTCCCCATGTTGGCTACTTTTAAGGAAAGTAACTAGAATCGGTAGATTCTTCCAATTAAACATTAACATTACTACAAAATAACTAATGACACTTAATGATAGTGTAATCAGTGAGGGGTGTAGTGGTGGCCAAACTGAAAAACTGGTCAAACAAAAATATCTGAGTTTTAAGTACACGTCAGCAAATCGTGGTTTACTTTGTCGGTTAAACGTCACTGAGCCTCGTTTCTGTGGTGTAATAGCTTAATCTCAAAGGATGCTCACCTCTCATTTTTAGTTTTCTTGCATAGAAAAGACTTAAGGTCGTGATTGCCAATTGAAATTTATAACAAAACAAACTGCTGTTTCGCTGCAAAGATCCTTTGACGCATTCTTTGCCAGAAAACTACAGCGTAGGGATAACAAAGACACAGGGATCTGTTAAATTATGCTGAATTTTTTTTTCTTTTTTGTTTCATGGAATGAGTATGTATATTCTGAGAATAGAAAACTCACACACAGCATGTAACCTTTTCAACTTTCCACAGATTAAAAAACACACTGCATTGCTTTATTGCATTTTCCCGCAACCAGGGACATATTTCAGCAGAAAAGGGCAAACCAGGAAATTTACTCATGAAAACCAATTTATATAAGCATATGAACAGTAGAGCTATTCCCAACGTATGTCTGGTATTCATCTTGAGAACTCCTGGGGACACATAAATAGTCCTCTGTGCAACTTCAATTTGGCCTGTGTTTAAACATAGAAAGCCAGTGAGGTTGGTCCTGGATGATGATGATGATGATGATGATGATAATGATGATGATGATGATGATGATTACTATTATTATTTTCTCTCTGGTATCAAGTCAACCAGTGTGATGGCCTGTGACCTCTCTCAGCATTCTCTCTGCAAAATCAGAATGTGACAAGGTGTCAGCATTGACAGATCAGTAGCGGAGACTGAGCAGACCTGAATTAATAAAGGTCAAAATTGTCAACAGGAAGTGTCCAGTGGCATGTGAGGACTTGCTCCTAAACAACATTTGAAAAGCAAAAAGTAGATCCCAGACAGAACCCAAGGCACCTGGACAAGCCTCGGAAATAAACACCTACTCTAAAACAGTTTTAAAACGTTCCCCATTTCTTCTGCTTGCAATCCTTAAATGCTCAAAACGTCTCTGATCCCAAAGCAACCTAAAGTGTTAAGAGAAGAGAATGGCGGTCCTGACCGTGCCCTTGTAGAACTCAGTCCCCATGTCTGCCTGCAGGAGGAGGCATCTCTGCATTTCCCCATTTTAACTCTGTCCCTTTTTCTCTTCCTTTTCTCACAGCTGATGATGATTTCACAGCCATTTGTAGAAGCAAAGGGCTTTTCCTCTGTACTGTGTAATTTGACCATTGATTCCATCTTTCCTGTACCATTATCTTCTCATTTTGTGTCAGTTCCATTCGTCTCTTAAGCAGACTCTCTGAGAGACCCAGAGGGAACATCTTATATTTCTTCCATATGCTCTGGAGTGTTAACTGAGTCCACATAGCCACACAGAACAGAGGGGAACACTTTCCTGTGGTTGATGAGGAAAGAAGTTTAAATTAGTTGCATTTCCAGGGGAAAAACTCAACACTTTTTTTTTTTTTTTGGACCTTCGATTGTGTTATTCCAAGTCACAAGCGTGTCAAAATTGTTTCAAAATAAATAAAACCATTTAGTGCTTAGGAATAATGAAAATGTGGGACATAAAATTTTCTGGAAGACTGAGATTTCTCTCTAAAGTTTTCTTTTTCTCATTAGGGCTGTTTGCCAGCGTTCTGATCCCTTAATCTTTTATTTATAGACCAGATCTAGGTTTCCTTAGAGTGGAAAATTTACCTCTGTATTTCTAAACTATCACTCTTCGGGTTCTTAGTTACGTGTGTGAATGTATGTGTGTTTGTGTGTATGTGTATGTGTGTGTGTGTCGCCCTATTGGCCCTACTTTATGATGCCTGAACAACTTCCACATTATTTGAACTGAAAATAAAAATGACTATAAAACGACTTAAGTCTTGTTTGGGAAGCAGGTTGGCACAACCGCATTTTCTCTCTCTCCTCTACCCTCTAACTGTCCTTTCAAATCTTCAGCCTGGAAGTACCCAAATTCCTTTAGCCCTCCAAAATTTCATGGTTTCTCCTATAAATGACTGTTAACTAGATTTCTTCAATAAGAGTTTATTTGGGAAGCCTAATAGAGCAAGCACCTGGTTTTCATTCTTTCTTAGAGGAATATGCTAATTAGCTGAAAGGATAAACTGAAAAGTGTTCGGAGTGTATTAACCAGATTGGTTTCATACTAGGATCCTTTGCAAATTTCTTGTATGTCTCAAGAGTTTTATTCCCATGCAACAATATCCTGGTAAAAGTTAGGCAATCTCCTTTAACTGCCATTTGGAGAGGGTAATTATTTTGTAAGACAGAGTAGTCTAAAGATGCCATCTCAGTGACTTTAAATAAAATCGCAATCCAAAAGCTTTTTTATGATCTCCTTTTTTCTTTCTTAGCATATTAAGGTCTCAGGGGATGAAGATGTTAAAGCATGCTATCTCCCCTAACTTCTCTTTTAAGCTTTTATCTTATAGATAATCATTATCTAAAGTTAAATGGGTTAAAGTGATTTTTTTTTAATGGCATAAATTGTACTTTCTCTCATAAAGCACTTTTGCAAAGTTAGTTCCTCATGGTAAAGTCAGATAGTGTTTTTCATAGCCAATTACTGTGTGATCTGTTTTTTTTTTAATGAATAAAAAATTCAGCTTTGTTTTCTATAAACTCCTGCTCTTATACCCCCAAATAGTTATATATTACAGAATATGACATTTTCAATGACATGGAAAACTAATACTTTCCACCATAACATAGTGAAAATTGAAGGATTAAATTGAAGGACATTAACTGTATGTTTCCTCTTTTTTAAATAAAACTTTTTCCTGATAAAACATTATGGATATCAATGATGAAAATACTGCAAACTTTATGAAGAAATACTGCTCACAATCCTATCCGTGTCAATGTTTATGAAAATACTTCTAGCTTTTTTGTTTGCACACACAAACATGTGTTTCTACTCCTGTGTGTGTTTACACTTACGTTTCTGTAAAATATGAGATTACATTTTTGAAGATAGCAGATTACAGATTGCATATTCTGAAGTCTATGTGTAAGTTTTTAAAAAATAACCTATGCAGTTCCATTTGTCATCAAATATTTTGTTATAAAAACAAAATTTTTCATGGCTGTGAAATATTTAATATTTAATTGTTAAAATAACATATTTGAGAGTACTTTCAGGTGACGTCCATTTTGCTACTATTTATAGCACTTCATTTTTTCTTTTCTTTTTTTTTTTTTTAACCGCATAGATTCATCTCATACAGGTGAAATTTCAAAGTCTAAGACACGCACATTTTTACAGTTTTTGATAGATATTGACATATTATACCCCAGAAAGACTGATTCAAATCACATTGCTCCAGTAGTTTATGATTGTTTCATTTTTATGCTCATATTGTATAATGATTAATTTATTTTGGTATCTTACATGCCAACTGTATTTTAAGAATTATTGCATCCATTTTTCTGTCAAGGTACTTGTTGTTTTCCCATTAAGGCATCATATTATTAATTTTTTTAAGTAAAAAGTATTATTCTCTACTTTCCTAGTTTTGTTTCAGTTAACCTACTAAACTAAAAAAAAAAAAAAAAACAGTTAAGCTGTGTAATACCAGTGACTTATTAGTATTAACGTACTCTTTAAATTTTTTTCAAAATCGGTTCTGCCTGTTTTGGTTGGATACAACGTGTGCAGGTACTGTGTACATTCGTGTAGAGAGATGGCCTTATGGACACAGAATGCTTTCAGATTCCCTTTTCTTCCCTCCTTCCACTACTATCTCCTTTGCTAATCTCCTCTTTGTTTGGGGGGGTGTGGGGGAGTAACTAGGTTTGTTTGTTTGTTTGTTTGTTTGTTTGTTTGTTTGTTTGTTTAAATGAAGGTACCTGAAGGGGACAGGATGTCATGCATGCTAAGCATGTGCTCTACCACTGAGCTATCCTCTCCCCCCAACTCCTCCCTCTTTTACTGCCCTCATTACCATAGTTTCATGAGAAAGCAAAATACAGGAGAAACTGCAAAAAACTCTATTCATTTCACAATTTTTTTTTTTACTGGCCTCATGTGATAATGGACAGACAGTATAAAATTGAACTACCTTTACTTGAAGTATTGAAAACAGTCTTTGATGCACCCTGTTGAAGATTTTTACACAAATAAAAGGTAAAGAGAGAAACTTTAATATTAAAAAATGTACATCGCAATTTGCTTAATCTAAAATTTAGGAGATTAGAAGTAAAAAGAATATAATATTTTTTTTTAACTTGGTAGCTTGTTTTATGAAGAGTTGTTACTTGTTATTAGCAAGGACATCAAAATAATCAGAAAGAATTACCTACAGGGGTTGAAAATGAAAAACAGAAATATACACAATAAAAAGTAGAAATGAAATTGACACCAGTAATGCAAAATTTGAAATGGCGATATAGAATGAATATATTAAGAACTATTTTATTTCTCACTTTTCCACTTGCAAGAGTGGCAGAATATTTGGTACATCAGTTCTAAACCAGCCCTCAGAACAAGCTAAGTTTTCCAACAGATAAAACGTCTGAGAGATATAATGAAATTAGGATTATTTTAATATTTTTATTTTCACTGTTCTTTCTCCTCCCCCTTTCTAATATTATGTTTATTGAGTATTATGCTGACATAGATTCTAATTACTGAGTTGAAATACACTGAAAATTCTTCAGCTTTCTCTTTTTCTGAATAAGGACATTGAGACGCTTCATGGATGGCTCACTTAAAACACACCGTGAGTTGTGGAAGACTTCTTCTGAAACCATGTATTAGGAAAAAATAAATGAGTTTTCAAGACAGAGCTCAATTAGTTGTCCGACTTTGGGCAACTGTATCACTTTTACAACAACTTGAACACAAAGTTTCCTCATATGTAATTAATATAATTAACATTGTATGTACTTCTTAAGTAGGTAGTTAACATAACTAGTACAACATACTAACAATATAAGACTGACATAATAGGTTATTCATTTATTTAGAAAATATGTATGAAGCACGAATTACGCGCCAGACTTGGTGACTTAAAGAAAATTAATCACCATGTATGTGCACAGGCCTTTAGATGATCAAGTCAGTACAAACATATTTTCATCAGATTCACTATTTTTGGAAGTTACCATGTGTCATAGTTAGGGTTCTCCAGAGAAATAGAATAGGAGTTATATGCAGTGGTCCCTCAGTATCCTCAGGGAGTGGGTTCCAGGACCCCTGTGGATACCAAAACCTGAGAACCACATTCAAAGCCCCTTATATAAAATGATATTTGCATATAATAAAACCACATCCTCCGGTACACTTGAAATCATCTCTAGATGATTTATAATACCTAATAAAGTGTAAATGATATTTAAATAGTTGTAAATACAATGTACATGTTATGTAAATAGTTGTTGGCACACAGCAAATTCAAAGTCTGCCTTTTGGAACTTTCTGGAATTTTTCTTTTTTTAAAAAAGTGTTTTTGATCCGTGATTGGTTGAATCACCTGATGTGGAACCTATGGGTACAGAGGGCTGACTGTATACTATTTACTACAAGGAGTTGCTCACTCGATTATTGAGGCTGACAAGTTCAAAGATCTGCAGTCAGCAAGCTGGTGGCCCAGAGAACCTGTGGTGTAGTTTTAGTCTGCAGGCCAGTAGTCTCAGACCCAGGAGATGCTGAAGTTCCCATTCAGCTGTGTAGGGCAGGAGAAAACCAGTGCCCCAACTGGAAGGCAGTTAGGGAGGAGGAATTTATTCTTATTCATAGGAATGTCAACCTTTTTGTTCTATTTAAGCTTTCAACTGATTGGATGGAGCCCACCCACATTAGGGAGGACAAACTACTTCCCTCATTCTATTGATTTAAATGTTAAACCTATCTAAAAACACCCTTGTAGACACGCTCAAAATAATGTTTGACCAGACGTTTGATCATGACCTGTGGCCTGGTCAAGCTGATATGCAAAATTCATCATCACACCATGTTTTCTTTATCGTTTTTGCATTATGTCTCCTTGTCCCAAAGATGCTACGAAAAGATACAAGCAAGAGTTAGATGGTGAAGCTTTGTGAAAAGGCGTATTACCATGAACATCCCTTAAATCACTAAACTTGGTCCATGTGATTACTATATTGCTATAATAATTGGTTAATAAATTACTGTAAAAAGTAGGACAGTGATTGACAATAGAATGAGCCACTAATGATTGATGTGGGTAACATCAATCAAACTGATAGATTACCTGGGTCCTTAGGAAGCAAGTCTGAATAAGAAACAGTCTTAAGCAGATTGCACTTTATCAGAGAAATCAAAATTAAGAGACCGCAAAAGGTACAACTTGCTATAGTATGCTAATAATCTTCACATGTTTATATTTCTGCTGATCTCTGAACTTGAAGTGAAAATTTTAAAAGAAAATGAACCAAAGACTCAGCTGTGGAATGGGGCTATGAAACCTGCAGTGAGAAAATTCCTTTAACTGGACAGCCGAGAAGTTCCCTGGAAAGGTTTCATTTTTTAACCAAGAATCACACTCCTCTCCATCTTTATCTGAATATCTACAGAAAATTCCTCCTTCTGTACCAGGTGACCCAAGGCAAGTGTGTGATGTAATGTGTGTCTTCTTGAACCTTGAAACCAGCGTTCCTTGTGTCCCTCGCTACACCTTCAAGTGGTCTATCCCTTCTTCGTTCTCCTTTATCTATTCCTTCTGCCAGGACAGGTTGTCATGGAATTCATTTATACTTTTCTTATTCTAGATAAATGCTACCAGCTGTTGCCAGGAACTATCTGCCATTAGTAATAACTCATTAGACTTGACAGTGAAAATCTCTCCTACGTGGCAAACGCTAGCTGGTAGACTGTATACTGATGAATCCATCTGAATCTAGCCAGTGGGTGAACATGAATTAGGGAACTGGATAGTTCCTAAGATCAGCCCATTGTATAACTCTCATTACTTTTTTATGGGCTAACCCAGCATGAAAATCACTCATTAGCCATGAACATATATAATTGTTCTTTCCAGTTCATCCCTTTGTACATTTTAAATAGATTATCCTGGCTGCCTACAAACCTGAAATCAAAAAGCAGACGCTGTCTCTAATTGGGAGACTCGGGTCAGGTCCTTAAAAAACAAACACACTTCTTTTCATGATTTTATGTCAGCCTTTGATTGTCTCTGGAGTGTGCTGAAGTGAATAAATGAATTAATACATAAATCGTGTGCAAGCATTAAACAATCAATGAATGGGTGAATGGAAAAAAAATTATACTTCAGTGCCCATGTTTATTACTAAAAGAGAACAAAGAAAGCTGATGATACAGTGAAAAGGAAGAATAACTTGTGACTGGCAAACAGAAGCAGTTGCAGAAAAAGAACTGGAATCTCAGATTGCCACACTTAACCTGTTGGGAAGAGTCAGTGAGAAATTATGACACATTTGCTGCCCCCATCAGAAAGAAAGACAGAAGGGAAGAATGAAGCCAGGAAAGGAGGGAGGGAGATAGGAAGGAAGAGAGGAAGAAATAAGGAATTCATAAAAAATGAAAAAGGCTATAAAATTCTGAAAGTTCCACAAGTAGAAATATAAATATAGAGAAGGTTCTTGTAAACTCATACAATATTCAGTACATCAGGATGCTTTACGTATTTTGCTGACAAACATTTGAACTATTGTCAACTGACTGTAGGATTTTTGAACTTCACATTTACAACCTTGATGGGGCTGTAATGGACGGGATTCAGACTCCTTTTGGATTGCTCAATAGTGCTTATGCATTAGTTTCAAAAGATCATCAGTTTCTGTCCTAACATCAGACATGCTTCTTGAACAAGCTATCTTTCAAGATACTGTTTTTTTTTTTCCCCTATGATCCTAATTAACAAAAACAAACCAGGGTGTGCAAATGACAACAAAAACTACTTTTTAAAATTATTCCATTTTATGAATGGAGGAAATGAATGTAATCACATTTTATGCTCAGAGACTTCTGGGGTGAAATTTTAGTTTGACTGAAAGTTTTCAATGTGCCGGAGGGAGGGAAGTCCTGAAAACCTTAACAATGATGGATATAACAAAAAATCTCCCTGTTGAGTATAGAAGCATAATCAGTAGGTAAATAAATTTTCATCAGCTTGTATCACCAAGTTTTCTGCTGACACAGAAGGCTGCTGGTAAAGTCTCTTTCACTGGCTTCACGCTTATGTAAAGGGCAGCCGACCAGCATATAACGCTCCTGAAGGATGGAATTGATACGAGCAGGATCAACAGATTTGAGGAAGCAGAGTTCCTTAAGCTGGAGGGAAAAAAAGAGACAGGATATTTCAAGGGGTTTTCAAGTAAATGTGAGGTTATTCAGCAAAAAGGGATCATTTTATCACCGACTCACTTGGGTAAAGAAGAAAGAGCAGGAATAATAAAAAGTAGAACTTCAATTACATAAGGAACAAATGTCTGTGGTAGCTATCACATGCGCCTTTTACTTCGTATTTATTTGAGACATTAAGTTGTTCATTTTAGTAAGTGACACTTTTTTCAGTACTTCGATTAGGTTGGAAGCTCTTAGAAGCTTGTGTTGTTGTTTGTGGGTGTGTATCGGAGGGCAGGAGGGCATCATGGGCAGGTGCATCTCGATTATAGGAGATGCTAAGTAGAAACAACATTTTATTTCAGCACTGAGCAATTTCACGAATCAGATAATTTCTGGTTTGGGGTATGTTTCGGGTTTCCTTTTTAGCTCAGGGTCATTTTAAATGTATGAAATATTGCCAAAATGGTACAAAGAATATCTGTAAACCTTTCATCTAAATTTGCCTGCTCCTAACAGTTTATTTCATTTGTTTTATCATTTATGTTCTCTCTCTGTCTCATACCCTCCTGATATATGTGTATAAATACACTTTTTTTCTATACCATTTGAAGGTAAGTTTCATGTGTCGTGGTCTTTACTCAAATTCTTTAGCACAGGATTTCCAAATAGGGCTATTCTCTTACATAACCACATTACTGTTGTCAACTTCATGAATTTACATATATGCAATACCTTTATGTAAACTACCATCTACCTTCATTTGGTCGATGATCCACTGATACCCTTTAGAGCAATTTTTTTCTCTACCAGTACAAGATCTAGTTTAGGCTTTGGTATTGTATTTACTTGTCAGATCTTTTCAGCCTCTTTTAATCTGAATCACTTACATAGCCTTTCTTTGTTTTTAATGACATTGACATTTAAAAACAAAATAATCCTCCCACCTTTTCAAAACTAGAATATTTCTCGTTGTGTGTTGGTGTGTCGCTTGCTTGTTGACTAGCTTGGCTTATGCATTCTAAGTGGGATGTGCATCGTAGGTATCCTGTCCTTTGTCTGGGGCCACACAATGTCCATCTGTCCTCATTGAAGGTGATAATTTGAACATCTGGTCAAAGTGTTGCCTGTTTCACCTTTGTCTGTTGCATAATCTTTGTATTTTTTTTTCCTCTTACTTTTCTTCTCTTCCTTCCTTGCCCATAGAGTTATTAGAAACAAAACTGCTAAAAAGAATTTAGGATTTGCTGGCCATTCTGCCATTCCACCCTGCAGCCCACTCTGTCCAAGACAAGCGCTCTGTTCACAAGGATGTAGATTAGTTCTTTCTTACTTATCTTTTCGACGCAGTTACGGTAGTACCTTGAAACGTGATTAGGCTCATTTGTTTCAGATTGCTTGCCCTTTTTTTCTGCTTCTCATTCTTATTAATTTAATCAATATATTTTAAATATTTAGGATATTAACATACATCAGGTTCCTGCTTTTGTCTTTCTGCCGAAGGACCCCTGTTGTTCATGTGATGTGTGGTTTTCTGCCATTTGGCCTGTGCCCCCCCTTTCTCTGCTCATTTCTGACAATCTGCTTGTTCTAACAGTTAGGGTATTCACTTGAAATATGGTTAGGCTCATGTTTTTCAGGTTGCTTGCACTTTTTTTCCTTTCTCATTCTTATTAATTTTAATCAATATTTTTAAATACGTAGGATATTAACATACATAGAAGTCAAAACTACATACATAAAGGTATACTCCAAGAAGTATCAGTCTTTCTCCTTTCCCTCCCTCTGCCTCACCCAGTGTAGTTAAATAACTTTATCTTTTCTGGTTTATGCGTCTTGTGTTAATATTTTTTTTGTTTGGTAGTGATAAGCAAGTATATGTATATTTTCTTATTTTCTTTTTTATACACTATATAGCATTACATGTGTGTTATTTTACACTCTGCAATTTGACTTAACAGTATGTCTTGTTAATAGAGTCCTCATTTTTTTTTTTACAGTAGCATAGTGTTCTGCTAAATTCACTCACTTTCTTTTGCTTGCAGACTTAAGTAGTTTCCAGTATTTTGCAATTACAAACAGTGCTTCAATGAATAGCCTTATTCACTGGCATATTATTACTGCATTTTAAATTTTTTTGGAGGTACATCTTCAGGGTACATTCCTGGAAGTAGGATTGCTGGATTGAAGGGCAACAGCAGTGTAGTTTGATAAAATATTCTCAGATTCCCCTCCGTGAATGCTGTACCATTCTGCATTCCCACCAGCGATGTCAGAGAGAGCCTGTATCTTCACAGGCTCTCCAACAGCACGGCCACTGTCAAGTTGTTGAATTTCTGCCAACCTGATAATTTACAAATGATATCTCAGAGCAGTTTTAATTATGCTTCTCTTACCAGGATGAAGATGAATATCCTTTCATATGTTTAGAGAACCTTTTTGATTATCTCTTTTGATGAATTATCTATTCAGGACATTTCTTTTAAAATATCAGATGATTGATTTAGAAGTGTTGCATCCTAACTCAAGGTCAGATATAGAAAACAGATAAACATTTCATAGACAAGAGTCAGAAAGCAGGATGTCAGAAGGACCTTGCTCCCCCGGAGACTCAAAGGAGATTCCATTTCTTCTCACTTCCAGCTTCTGGCGGTTGCTAATGTTCCCTGGCTTGGGGCCACATCACTCCAATCTCTGCCTCCATCTTCAGACTGTCTGTTCCTCTTCTGTATGTCTGTCCGATCTCCCCCTGCCTCTCTCTTACAAGGACACTTGTGATGGCATTTAGGGCCATCTGGAAAACTCGGGATAATCCTCTCCTCTCAATACCATATACATCTTTTGCTATAGTTACTACTTTCCTGTGTAGGGTAGTACTCACAGTTTCCAAGGATTAGGACCTGGAGAGGTTTGTGGGAGCCACCACTGGGCCCACTACCTGTGGATACTCTTAAATAATATAAAGAAGAAGGAGAAGATGGGATTCTTGGGATCACATTTGCTCTGGGTATTTGGAGGGAAGGAACTGTGGGAAACACAACGCGATTACCCTCCTGGCTGTCACTCTCACCGTTGTCTGGAATAGAAGAATACTCGGACTATCAGAGCATCCGGCTGAATGCGATTCAGTGATTGTTTCTGTGTTTTAACTGGCTTCATCTTTTTGTCGTTGTTGTTGTAATGTGTCCTAATAGCAGTAACTGCATTGTAAATTAATTTAAAAGAAAAAAAAAGAACTCATCTGAGGATGTCTGGATTAGAAAGTAAACACTTTTTTTTGAAAAGGAAGAACAAGGCACTTTAAAAACTTTAAGCTTCTGATGAGCTTAATTTGTGACCTTGGCAACCATAGCAAAACATGTGACTGTGAAGCTCCCTAGAAGAGTGAGATCACAGTATGTCAGGGTTGATGATTCAACCGAAGGCGCAGTTCAGAAATGATGTCATCAGACCTGAGCACGTGTTTGAGCCACCTTGCCCCTCTTTCTCGTGCCCTACACAGCTGATCTTAAACAAAAGTCTACCTTTCAATGTCATGATAAATGACATTTCTCCTTCGTTTGGGGATCAGGGCATAGAGTTGGTAAATATTACTGCCTTGAATATTTTCAGGATGCCTGTCCATCAGAAGGGTTTGCCTAGTACTACATACTGCGATTTAAACAAGATGTTCTTAGCCACGTAGAGATGAACATTACATTTTACAGTGTGTCCTAGGGGCATTCAGGGTAGCTTGACAAATCACAGCATCTTAGAATTGGCAGCGAATTGAGAGGTAAGCTAATATAACCACTCATTTGATTTGATGCGTGGAGAGTTTTTCCTACCAACACTCTGCTAAGAAGGCATCTAGATATTGTTGGAATACTTCCAGTTTCAGGGAACTCACTACCTTTCAGAAGAACCCGTCTAATGTTAATGATCTTGTGTTAAGAAAAAGTCTTCTTACATAAAACGTTAAGTTAAGTGTTTGTTTTTTTTTTAAACGCACTTTGCAGACAGCTTATTTACCTTTTCTAAGCTGATAATGCCGGGGGGCTTCTGCAGTTGCTGACGGGTCACTGTTTTGAGTTATCATGTCAGCTCTTGCCTACACCTGTGGCTGTGGCTAATGCGGCGGAGTCTTTAGCAACACCGCCTGCGACAATTGATGTTTCCACGTTAGAGGGAAGTGGGAAGAAACTATAAAATCAGAGAGTGGGAGGAATTTATGGATTGTGAGCTTTGGCTGGTGCTGTGGGCTTGAAAGGTCTGTGGAGTTCCTTAAAAGTTTGGGCTGTTGGTAGGTATTTTGCTGAAGTCAAACAGGGATTTTGTGTTCCAGAAACTACGACAATTTAGAAGTGTCTCGTGGAAATGAAGCTTAGGAATGTAACCAGCCTTCAAAAGAGAATTAGAACAAGTGTGTGCAGGGCTTTAAAACATCCACATTCATGTCCATTCTTTTTTTCCCCCCTTTTTCTTTCTCTCTCTTTCTCAGTGCTCATCTTGTTTCTTGTTTCCTCTCTGTACCTCTGCATTTCCTCTGTCCTTTTCCTCTCTCTGCAGACTGGCTTATGCAACATGCCTGGCTATCAGTGTTATGTGTTTTCTTTCCGATTTTCTCACTCTCGCCACCTGTCCTTAGTAACAATTCCAAGTCTAAGAAGAGAGAAGCCACTTGTCCCAACTCAGTTTAGGGCACGTATTCTCCCCCATCTAACCAGTTGGCATGAAGAGCCTAGGGACGTGGAGTGATGTTACTCAGCATCACGCCGGGAAGCTTACGCCTAGATCAGGATCAGACAATTTCAGGACGAAGCAGGTGGCTCTAGACCAGGACCGGCAGTCCTCCAAATGTCTACAACACGGAGGGGCAACTTGAAGTTTCCTGGAGTTTGAGAAAACAAATTTCTGTAGGAGGTGACCGTGTTAGAAATGGAGGATACAGAAGCAACCATTGGGTTGTTCAAGACATATTTTAAGCTTTTGGAAAACCAAGAGAGGATGTTGCATTTTCCTTTCTTGTCTGGACCACTTTGGAAAGGGACTCAGGGGAGACCAAGTATTCAAAAATAAATTGTGTATTAATTTTTATGAATCTGGTTTGATGAACTTAGGACAGGCAGGAACCTCAACGCATAAATCTCTTAATACATTCCAAGAGTAGATTTATGTTGTTGGTAATTAGGTTGCATTTTTGTCCCCATATTTATTATATTTCCCTAAAATTTAGGTCTTTTTTCCTGTTTGCTGTTAAGTTAGATTTCAGCCTACCTTTACTTACCCAGGACTCCTTTGGACACAGCTTGACATTTATCCTGGTTGGATTCGTGACTTGGCTCAGCATTCCAGTTTCACATGACTTTTCTGGATTCTGATTCAGTAATTAAGTATGGTGGTTGCCCCTTTGAGCTTCATGTCAACTGAATATATGACAACATGCCATCAAGTAGTGATGAGGCATTGAAAATAAGGTAGCAATGGTAGTGAAATGAGCATTTGACAGGATCTCAGAAATCTGTTTTCTGATTTCAACTGTGCCGTATATCGTATGACTTTGGGTAAGCTATTTAACTGCGTGATGGCTTGTTCAATCACATGTAAACGGGGTAATAAACAGGTTGGTAATTATCAATGGAAATAGCAGCTAAGAAGCGGGCAACTGCTTGAAGTTCTTTATAAATTTGTAGCATCGCTGAACATCTCTCGTCTTCCGTGTCAGGAAGCGGCAGATGGGATGAATTGCTGCGGTTCTCGCCCTGGGGCAGCCTCCTCTGAAGGGCCAGTTGAATTTTTCTTTGCAGCTTAAAGGGGATACGAAGTTGCAGCTGTGGAGCACACCTTGACTGGAAAGGCAATTTCTTCTATACCCAGCATCAAATGTATTTCAAGTGTCAGATGGTGCCTCTAAGGCACCAGTCAGTACATGCATCAAGCCTGTTAAAAGTGATGCCAGTTAAAGGAATGGCGTTACTTTGATTCTGAGACAGCTCTGCTGATTGCAGGGTGGCTTCTGTAGTGGATGCATGCTATTTTAACGTGTGCAGCAGCCTGTGTCCTCCTTTATTTTTTTTAAAAGCACCCTCATTTCCCTTTACGTAACTGCTCCTTTTGCATCTCAGTTTGTGTAGTTCACTGGGGCCGAACTGTTGTCCCAAAGGGGGACATGACCCACTTGACTAAATAAGGACCCCCCCCCCACTGTCCACAGCAGTAAAGTTGGAGATAAGCGTACAAATCAAGTTAATCCAATTGAACTTCTTCTCCCTATAATTTAAATATTGGGTAGAATGACACAGACAAAAACAATGGATAGATGTCCGTTCTTGCGTTAGATCCTCCAGACTGTCCTTTTCAAGGCCTAGATAGTCAACTTGTATCTTAAAATCTACAATTCCCATAATTTTTTTTGCTTACATAGGACTGTGTTGGTTTTTGTTACTTGCAAATGAAAAAATAACACTGATATACACCGTGACTTTGGAAAGTGAAGAAATGAGCATTATAGGATCAAGAAAATGCAACACCTGGATGGCACAAGGGACTCTTGCTGAGCTGGAGACCCTGTGAGTTCTGGACTTTTCTCAAGAACACCCAGTATCCTCCTCGCTGCTCCCCCGGCACATCATATAAGCCAGCCTCGTCTCTCACTTTGTATCCATCCATACCACACCCCTGCACATCCAGGATCAGCCCACATCAGACTTTCTCCTCAACACTGGTCTAGTGTTCCTCTATCTCATGTTTATTTGAAATGATTTCCCTGATCCTACCTTAGTCCCTGCTTCCTTTGACCAAATTGTTTCCAAATCTCAAACTTAATATTAAACTAACCTTCGACATTTTCTCTCTCCCTTTGTGACTGCTCCTAATATTAGAGATATTTAAGATTTGTTGGAAAAATTTAATCACAGAAAAGTTTTTCTTAACATAGCTATAATAAAAATCTCCTTAGCATTGCCAAGCCTTATGTGGCATTGAGAAGTACACTGGTTATTCATTACTGTGTAACAAATTACCCCAAATCTCATCAGCTTACAGTAACACATCATCTCACAGTTTCTGTAGGTGTGGAATATGGACAGAGCTTAGCTGGTCCTCTGTTGCAGAATCTCTCAAAGGTCTCATCTCAAGGCTCAAATGGGGAAGGATCTATTTCCAAACTCACTTACGTGCTTGCCTGCATGATTCAGTTTCTCAAGGGATGTTGAACTGAGGGGCAAGTTCCTCACTGGCTATTGCCTGGAGGCTGTCCTCAGTTCCTTAACATGCTGGCCTCTCCGTATGTCATCTGGCTTCATCGCAGTAGACCAGCAAGCGGGAAGGAGGAAGGGGGAGAGAGAATGAGCAAGATGGAAGTTACAGTCTTTTGTAAGTTGAACTTGGAAGGGATATCCCATCACATTTTGCATGTTCCGTTGGTTAGAAACAAGTCAAGAAGCCTGGCCCACGTTCAAGAAGAGATGACTTCACTGGGCCATGAATTCCAGAAGTCAGGTAAGAATCAGCTTTCCGCAGTTGGCTTAACCATTTTTTGGCCACGTATCAATATCATACAGCAGCTTATTCACCAAACACTGACAGTGGGAAGGCGGGTAATAACCTGGCACCCACTTTACAATGTCCTCCCAATTCTGTGTAATCTATCTACAGTAGCACCTCTACGCTGGTTGAGAGGAACTTCACATACATTTATTTCTTACTGAAGTCATCTCATTGTCACTTTTAGTTTCACGATAGTGTGTCCCTTTAAAACTCTAAGTGCGACATACTCACGTAGCTGTGCTACAATGCGCTTTTGACATGTCAGGGACAAGATTTCTACTTGGTGATGGTACATTCTTGCAGGAGGTTCTCACTGACAATCAGCTGTTCAGCCATTGTCCTCCGTCAGGGAAGATGTGGATGCAGTTCATTTGATTCGGTTGGGATGCCAGTAACTCTAAGGCAGTTGAAAATACTAAAGATTTTCCACATTTTTTCCATGTACCACAAAGCCAGTCTTTTTTTTCCCCCCCTTTTGTTGTTTTGTAGGATATTATCTTAATACAACAGTTCTCAGTTTCTTAAAACTAATTTTTATGTCTGATTGCAGAAAGTTGATCGTGCATGAAACTATGTGTGTGTTTTCCTGAATCTTTGCCTGCCTCATCATGTATAAACCTAAAAATTGTGTGTTTTAGCAGTTTTTATTTCTAATTACACTCATAATTGTTATCACCAGTGACTCGGTATATAAGTATTTTACACATGCTATGCTTTCCTAATGATAGAAATGGAAGAAAAAATATAAATTTGAATCAATATTCAACTGAGTTATATGTAGAATCCCAGCATGAAAAGAACTGTGATTTGGAAAAGAGAATGGGCTTTCTGATTAATTGAACTTTCTAGTTAAAAGAAACCAAATATTAGAAGTTATCTAGAGGATATCGTAAATGTTTTCTGTTATATTTAGAATTTTCACACTAGCAATAAAAGTTATGAAGCCAGGATATTGCAAGAGAACTGCTAAGGTATATAATATAATTAATGTTTTTATTAATTCATACTTACATTCATTCACACATTCAAGAAACAGCTGTGGAATGGGCAGTCTGCACCGGATACCACACGTGGTGCAGGTGCACACGAGTAACACACAGTCCTTATACTTCATAAATTCACCGTTCATGGAAACTGTTTGGAGCCCAAGTTTTTTTCAACTTGTGTGTTTCATTAATAAGAAAACTCATAAAAAAATTTTTTCCATGGGACTTAAACAGACTTATTTTGCTAACTATATACTTAGAAAAAAAGAATATATTATCATGATCACATCATACAACGTAGGACATTTTTAACACCGAAAACCTAAGAAAGACATGATCTTAGGGTAAAACATACTCGGCCCAAAGAGAAGCAGCTCCATTAGTTATCTATTTCTGTTAGCAACTGTATTTGTTATGTATTTCTACTTAACAAATCACCTCAAAACCTGGAGGCTTAAACGACTGGGATATTTTCTCTCACAGTTTCTGATGGTCGGGAACCTTGATGCAGCTTAGCTGGGGACCTTGGGCTCCGGGACGTCACACGGCTTCAGTGGACCTGCCACTGAGGCTGCAGTCAGGGCAAGGCTTAACTGGAGGAAGATGTGCTTCCGAGCCTCTCATGTGACTGCTGGCAGGTCTTGGGTCCTAGTCAGCTGTTTGGCCAGAGGCTTCCCTGCATTCCTCCCCACCGGGGGGGCCTCCACACAGTGTGGAGCACAGCCTGGCAGCTGGTTGCCGTCAGATTGAGCGAGCAAGAAGAGGGCTGTGCGCATGGAAGCCAGAGGCACTTGCAGCCTTGGGGGTGGCAGCCCAGGGCTTGTCCTGTATCCTCCTCGCTGGAAGCAAGATGCTGGCCAGTCTGGCCCCCACTCAAGGGACCAAGTATCAGACGGTGAGGATCTGTGGGCATGTACCAGCTGGGATGGAGAAGAAGTGGTAGGTGCAGAGTCAGTAGCCCTGCAGGGGGGCACAGAGGCTTACATACCGTGCTCAGGAGCTGGGCTCTGTTTTGTGAGAAGTGTTTGAAAGACACTAGGGGAGTGTCTTCTTGTCATCTTTATGAATATAATGTTTGTGAAATTTTTAGGTGGCGTAACGTTGCTTTGATAAAACATCAATAGAGTGGTTTAGAAGTTGTATGTGTGTGTCTATATCTATATATAATCTATATCTATATCTATCTATCTATCTATATATATATATGTATATATCTCAATGGTTAGATTCCTATAAAGATTGCATCACTTAAAATTAATTTTCTAATTAAAAGTAAGAAAAAAATCGGAGCCCTCTTTTTTTTTATTTTTTTAATTGAAGTATAGTCAGTTACAATGTGTCAGTTTCCAGTGTACAGCACCTGTCCCAGTCATGCATGTACATACATATATTCATCTTCATATTCTTTTTCATTAAAGGTTATTACAATATATTAAATATAGTTCCCTGTGCTATACAGAAGAAATTTGGTTTTTTTTTTATTATTTTTATATATAATGGTTAACATTTGCAAATCTCAAACTCTCAGATTTATCCCTTCCCATCCCCTTTCCCCCAGTAACCATAAGGTTGTTTGCTATGACTAAAAGTCTTTCTGTTTTGTGGATGAGTTCATTAGTGTCCTTTTTTACTTTCTTTCTTTTTTTTTTCAGATTCCACATATGAGTGATATCATATGGTATTTTTCTTTCTCTTTCTGGCTTACTTTACTTAGGGTGATGATCTCCAGGTCCATCTATGTTGCTGCAAAAGGCATTATTTTTTCCTTTTTATGGCTGAGTAGTATTCCATTGTATAAATATACCACAACTTCAGAGCCATTTTCTAATATTTTTGGGAGCGAAATACCAGCATGTGTTTTAAAAAATATTTTGCCATAGCATATCAATAAGAAATGTTTAGGGGACAGGGAAGAAACATACATTAAATTTGTTACATTAGCCTCCTGTCATTTGCAAAATTGGTCACCACTCCCTCCACTATGAGATTTTTTGATATGACGTCTTGAAGGTAATCAGTAAAGTTCACTCGTAGCAAATGTCACATACTGTTCTGATGATGTTCTCACTGAAGGGCAACAGACACCAGTGAATTGTCGCTCTTTTAAAATGCCTGAGAAATTCCCTTTTGGTTCCGATGGTGATTGTTCTTATGGTTTCTTCAATGACTGCATAAAATATGTATGTGGACAACCTCGCACACATGTGTGTGTACATGCCCACATGTATACACTGAGGGAAGTACAACTCCATGAAGGATAACTTTAGAATATTTCAGTACAGCATCCCTGGAAAGGTGGATTCTGGCCTGCAAATCACTCTGTTGCATTTTTCTGTAAATATGGTCATAACACCTTCCTATGGACGCCCAATGGTACTTCTAAATATGCTTCCTGTAGGTGGCATAAAAACATTTGGCAAGCAGTTTAAATATTAATCCAAACGTATAAATGTTTTCATTTAAATGTTTAACGTTTTCATCATATAACTAGTTTACGTTGTTTCACATTTTGAAGGCACAAAAAAAAAGATACCATTTCTTTGTAAACTCTAGATTATCAGGTATAGTACCTTCCTCACAATTAAGAAAATATCATTCTCTCTGTTTTGGGATCCCTCAGTTCTCAAAAGATCAAGAACTTCTGGGAGTATGTTCAATCCAAATGGACGGCATTACAGCTTTCTCGTAATAAGAAAACCAGAAAACCCAGGGTATCTTCTGGTTGATTTCATTCTCTGCTGTCATTACTCTTGTTCCTGCCAGTGAGGCATCCTTGTAGAAAGCGCACAGTCCCTACTGTCCACAGCCAACATGGAGGGTTGGGGCGGTGTCTGAGTTCTGTTGCCCCTGCTAATCTCTCATGGTTTCTCAGGGACAGAAGAGGATGAGGACATCTCTCTCTCTCTGTGGAGGTTAGTTACTCCAAGTCTGGGCTGTCTTTATAACAGCTGAAACATACATTCTTAGATTTCATTCCATTGCATATGCCTAGTGCAAAGGTAGTCAGCTGTAGCCGCTCACTGTCGCTGGGGTGATTCTCCATCTTGCCCTTCCAGAATATAATTTGCAAACCCAAAGGCCCACAAAGAAAATGTAGATGCATGAAGCAAGCCAGGAGGGGTCTGTGATGAACTGAAGAGCATATGACACACCTAGATCATTGTTACTGTGTAAGAGGAAGGACACAAGTGTGCCATTAGATTTTCAAAAGAGGAACCAGGAATCCCAATTTTTGTGTGAAACCTTATGTCTGAAACGTTGACAACTGACTCATATATTAATTAACTCTGTAGGAGTAAACCACAACATATCTCGAATACAGTATGAGCAATAAATTTTAAAAACCTATAGCTGACTTCGGATAGAACCTACCCATTTTGAGGTGAACTTTAAGAAAAAAGTCAGTTTCTTTATTATTTTCCTCTTAAAGTTTTCCCTGATTTTAAACAAATTAATTATACCGTCTCCCAACGACGTTAGTGTCTCAGTATGGTTCTGGATAGGTGAAGCCATTGTCAAATGTTGTTACATCTTTTCCTTAGAAACATTGGTTTCTATCCAAATGGGCATTTTACAGAACAGTTCTTCAACCTTTGCCTATAGAAGTAACTGACAATTTCTATCTCACAGGGTGCCCTGTTACATTTTCATTGGAAAATACATTAAATAATCAAATGTAAATTCAGAGATAGTCATACTTGAGGCGAACAGAAGTGCTTTGTTCTAAAAACAGCTGTCTGGGACATTTTTGCTAATAAAGACCACTAAGATATACATTCTTACCAAAACATAGCATGTCCTACAGTGCAATCCAGAAATAGATGAAGTCATTGCAGAATCTATTCTTCATTAATATCTATCCATCTACTTGTATATCAGAAACTATTTCTTAGGGGTAGAAATGGGAAAGTTAGTAGGGGAATATTAGAGTAAAAAGGAAAATTAATATTAAAAAAATTTAAACTAGACAGTAAAATTTCAAAATAAATAAACACATGTCTGTCAAAGTTAATTTTATGTAAAAAGGGGGAACATTGAATTAAATTAGTAAAAATAGTGTAAGTGATATTAAATAGTGAATTCAGAGTTTTCTTCTGATTCTGATTCTGAGAGTAACAGTCCTGTGGGTAACACTAGCTTTCAAATAAAATGATTGAGTGAGATCAACTTGATTGTTCCTTCTGTTTCTCAGTTTCTCTGATTTTTACAATTTTTTTTCCCCCAGTATAACTTTTCTTTCAATTCTTAAGACTTTTTGCCAGGTTTTCCTCTATTTCTTCCGTCATTGACGTCATCCTTAGAGGGGTTAAGTTTCATACAGACCATGTGAAAAGCATTTAGGGGATTCTTTAAGAGTTATTGTTTAAAAACAAGTCAAGACTTGCCTTAGAGATGCTCTTTAATATGTAAAAGAGAATATACATGATTTTAAGAAAAGTACCTATCTCCAATGTGGAGAAAATTGATTGTATTAATCACCCTCTTTATCTCATTTATTTGTTCAGCAAATATTTATTGAGTGTCTAGTATATTCAAACATGATACTAGGTCCTTCTGAACAAAAAATAGACCTGGACATTGTAAATGAAACAGATATGAACTCTAATAAAATGTACAGTCTGATGAAACAGAGAGTGTCAGTCACACTCATAGTGGAGAAGATATTTTAAATAGAAATATATGATATTTATAGTTGACTTAATGAAGTCAATTAAGCTTTACTGAGGAAGTAATGACTGAGCAGAGATCTGAAAGATGAGTGAGTTGAGGTGGAAGGGAACAGAAGCATACAGTAAAGAAGCAGCACGTGCAAAGTCCCTCTACGGGAGGGAATCTAACAGGTGTGGACACCTGAAAGAAAGCCAGTGAGACCAGAGCAGAAAGGCCAAGGGAGAGGAAGGATAAGTGGAAATTAACAAATGGGTTCCTCGGAGTATTCTCAGAGCTACAGGACATGTTATGATCACTTACGGAGATTGTACAGAGAAAAAAGAAATGAGTACTCAGAACTGCCCTAAGATATACCAACATCTAACGTCTGGGTAGAGGGGGTTCATCTTGCAAATGATGAGGGACAACCAGACAGATAATCAGGAAATGTAGTGTCCAAGGGAATGTCGAATTCAAGGGAATAGAGTGTCATCTTCCAGAGGAGGAATTGATCAACAGTACTGAATGCTGTTGAAGAAGAGACTTTAATAATAGAAAACAGAAAATTGTCAGTGATTCTAGTGAGATATCAGTTGATGCAAAAATGGAAAGAGCTTGAGGAGAAAGTGAGTGAATAAATGGAGGTATAAAATATAGACAGCTCTCCTTAGAAGTTGGAAGGCGGAGGGGAGGAAATAGATTGGGTTGTAGCTAGAAGTGCTTGACTGGTTGAGTCAAGAGAGTTTTAAAATGTGAGTCACTTGAAACACACACATGAAAACACACACACACACACACACACACACACACACACACACACACACACACACACACTAACCAGCAATTCCACTCCTGAGAATACATCCAAAAGAACTGAAAACTGATACTGAAACAATTTATGTACTTTTATACCCATAGCAACACTACTAATATTCAAAAGATGGAAACAGCTCAGCTGTTCATCAACACCTGAATGGACAAACAAATGATGACATATAGATTTGACGGGTTTTTTTTCAGCCATAAAAACAAATTAGTTACTGATACATGCTACAACATCAGTGAACCACCAAAACATTGTACTAAGTGTTCTATATGAAGTATTCAGAATAGATCAATACATAGATACAGAGTGAATGTTTGTGATTGCCGGGAACTGTGGGAAGTAAGAGATGAGGGACAACTGATCAGTGGGTACAAGTTTTCCTTTCGGAGTCATGAAAATGTTTCGGAGCTACGTAGAGTTCTTGATTATACAATATTGTGAATGTACTAAATGCTACGAAACTGTTCACTTTAAAATGGCTAATTTTATATTGTGTGAATTTCACCTCAATTAAAAAAAATCAGTGATAAAGATCTAACTTGGAGAGATTAAACATCCGAGAAAGACAAGATATATCCAAAAACAAAATTCCTGAGAGGGCAGGAGTCGGAGGGAAAATACAGAAAACTTTATTTTTGAAGTTAATCTATATTTTTCCAAGTTCCCTTTTAGCCTAGCACTATCTGGAGTTTAAAATTTTCAAACTAAATACATATAAAGGACATCCAAACCTGAATATGCTCTTGTGCATGTTTGCCAGGAAAAGTATATACACTTGAAAGCTATTATAGCTCTCATTTCACATACTTGAGTCTTTCCAGCAGTTCAGATCTATGAAGTCTTGTCCGGATTTTAATCTGGGCTTTACCACTAGTTGTATCAATTTGGAAAAACAGTTTAATAGTCCTTTGCCTCAGTTTCCTTCTCTGTAAAATGGATAAATGTACCTACCTCAGAGTGTTACCATGAAGAATAAATGAAATGATGTCCATAAAAGATTTAGGACAAAGCTGGCACATAGTAAATGCTCAATAAAATGAGACACTGTTGTAATTATTATTGTTACTAGTCACTGATGGTGAAAGCGGGGTTATTAGCCCACTATTTTCCCTAAAGATGTTTTCTGCAGTGAGCATTTTATGCTTTCTGTGTTCAGTACCCCTTGAGAATCAGGTAGGGCAAGGTATTTGTTTGTCTTTTTTGCCAGAGGTATGTTGTCTAAGTGGAAATATACCTCATTCCTTGGACTCGTTGGTACTGTCCGGAACCAGTTAGGCCAACATCAAACATAAGTAGATCCTAAAGCCATTATGAGATGTTTCATGTTAATTATATGCTGACTTATTCTCTGAGGATCACTAAACAAATAATACAAATAATCAATGTATTATTTTAATGATTAAAAATGGTCTTCAGATATTCGCCTTTTCTGTCAATCTCAATTTAAAAATTACTTTTTTTTCTTTAGTAAACTTCAGGTGAGTTAAGATGCATCGTGTTTTTTTCCTTTAAGTTCAAAGAAATTATCTATTACTAGTTTGACTACCTGGGAATGAAAATTCCATCTAAATAAGTAGATTAATCTAAAAAGGAAGGCAAGATTGAAAGAGAGGATTTATCAGGTAAACTGAGGATTAGTGATTCTTTCAGCCTTTATGGGCCTTTGATAAGTCATTGTTGGAAGCTGTCATCCGAAAAGAGTTCAAACTGCAGTAGAATATGTACCGGCATCAACTTCTCATTGAGTCAAAATAAAGCGTCTTAATATCATAAACTTTTTTAGCATCATTCCATGATGTGAACACATTTTACCCTTAAGAAAACTGTAGTGTAGTGGTTAAGAACATACGTTCTGAAAAGATACCCCCCAGGTTCATCATGGATTCAAATTCCAACTCCTGAAAGTTCTTCCTGGTGCTTCTGTGAAGGTTAAGTGAATTGATACAGCCTGTTAGTTATAGTAGTGACTGGCATTTAGCAAATATTCAGTTGTTGTTCGTTATAGTTTTATATTATTTACTGTTTTGAAAAATGTTGTTTAACCAGCATGACCCATGATTCAAGAGAAACAGTAGAGACTGAGGAACAATTTTTTTTTTTTTTTTACTTTGAAAGTATTATGAGAAATAAGACCAGGGAAAGTCTTTCTTAGCAGAGAGCTATTAAGGAAACTAGGTGGTTCTATGGGACTTCTGTATAACTCAGTTTAAAAGGTAACCAAACCAAACCACAGAACTTTCGTGTATCCACAATCCCTTTTTTTGAAAATTGCTTTAAATAATTCAAAATGTAAATTCTTTCATCTTTATTCTATATATTGAAGTTGAACTATCTTGATCATTTCTCAGGCAGTATAATAAATCTGGATTGATGTCTAAGCTGACTTTGGGTGGAAAAAAAAAACCCTTAAATTAGCCCTAATTGTCACCATTATTTTCTCATTTAATTAGAGAGTAGGGATTATACTTAACAATGCATAAAATTTGTCATCTATACAATAATATTGGATCTAGAAATTTTAATGTTAGGAATCTGTCACTATACATTAAAAAGTTCATATTTAAACACATGCACAGGATGTTTAGTGCAGCATTTTTAATAGCACATCCTGGAAATGACTTAAATTTTCATCATTAGAGATTAATTAGATCAATTCTGGTACCTCTGTACAATAGAAAACTAGTGAGCTGTTAAATGTCATAGACCCTAAGGTATTAACATAGAAATTGCCACAAAGTATATTATTTTAAAAAATGCAAGATGCAGAAATGTCTGTAGAGTGCCCATCGGGTCATCCACAAGGCACACAGAGGAAGCCTTCTGCAAAATAGCTTTATTAGCAGGGTTTTTGGATGCAAGTATAGGGGTTTACACATTATATTTGGTACCTCTTGATAGTTCTGGTAATTTCTGATGTCAGTAATATCTGGTTGATGTCATCATGAGCCATTTTAATCTTTTATTGTTATTTCTCTGTATTTAAAAAATAGTAACAAATTATACTTTAAGGTAACATTGATCATTTTGGCAAAATAATACATTTTCCTTAGTTCACCTGTGTTATTATATACCCGTCCTTTCTCTTTTTCGTCTGCTGCAATTATGTGCTTATTCGTTTGTATCATTCTATAAACTGTGATCTGAGCATAACTCTGAGTATTTAGCATAGCATCTAATATGAATGGTAGCATTTTAATAATTGTTTATTGTATAATCCAAATACACAAAAAGAGGATAGACTTCATATAAAAAAGACAAGAATGTAAGTTTTAATTTTTCCCATATCTAGCTGATATTCATGGGTATATTACATGATTACTGAATTTCCAGGAAATATAATTAAGGTAACAGTAATTCCCCTCTTATGGTACTTTAATAGTGATTATATGATGCACCATTTTTTAAAAAGAATGCCACTGTATGCAGTTCTCCAGGCACATGAAAACATGGTCTATATGGCTAATTATCAGAGGAATGCAAATCAGAACTACAGTGAAGTATCACCTCTTACCAGTCAGAATGTCCATTATTCAAAATTCCACAAATGATAAATGCTGGAGAGGGTGTGGAGAAAAGGGAACCCTCCTTACACTGCTGCTGGGATTATAGTTTGGTGTAGCCATTATGGAAAACAGTATGGAGATTTTTCAAAAAACTAAAACTAGACTTACTATATATGATCCAGCAATCCCACTCCTGGGCATATATCCAGAAGGAACTCTAATTCAAAAAGATACACACACCTCAGTGTTCACAGCAGCACTATATACAATAGCCAAGACATGGAAGCAAACTAAATGTCCATTGACAGATAACTGGATAAAGAAACTAGTATATTTATACATGGAATACTACTCAGCCATAAAAAAGAATAAAATAATGCCACTTGCCGCAACATGGATGGACCTGGAGATCATCATTCTAAGTGAAGTAAGCCAGAAAGAGAAAGAAAAATACCATATGATATCACTCATATGTGAAATCTAAAAAAAAGAAAAAAGAGGACACCATGAACTCATCTGCAAAACAGAAACAGACTCACAGACACAGTAAACAATCTTATGGTTACCAGAGGAATGTGGGTGGGAAGGGATAGATTTGGGAGTTTGAGATTTGCAGATATTAACTACTATGTGTAAAAATAGATAAAAAACCCAATTTCTTCTGTATAGCACAGGGAACTATATTCAATATCTTATAATAACCTTTAATGAAAAAGAATATGAAAACAAATATATATATATATATATATGCATGACTGGGACATTGTGGTGTATACCAGAAATTGACACATTGTAACTGACTATACTTCAATAAAAAATAAAGTAAAAAAATGCCACTGTGACTGTCACATAGGAAGTCTTCAATACAATTAAGATCTCTGTCTCACTCCCCTTTATCTAATCATCATTTAATAATCCTCTGTAAGGCACCAGATTCTCCTTGCAAACATTTCAACATATTTTTTTTTTGCATCTAAGCAATTTCCTGTTGGAATGAGAATGAAGTGAAAAAACCAAAAGATAAGTTGACAGAGGATGTGGAATTACCCTCCCATCCAGAGGCAATAGAGAGTTGGCTAAGGGGAATTAATTTTTTAAATATTTTCTTCATCAAACATTTTTAGTCATTTGTTATGCATATAAGTATATACTTGAGCAGAAAAAAGTATAATATACCAACTTTGCTTCCAAAGGAGATCGAAGCAGTGGGAGGCATTATGAGTAATTTGAGAGAACAATACAAAAAGCTTTATATAGGATAATATATAATCCAATTATAGAGATGTAAGTCATTGCTGTTTGTGTGAAAGAATTATAGTTATTTTTATAGTCATCATATTATTTACTACTTCGGATTCCCCAAGGTGAGGGGTTAAGGGAACTGCCCTTCCAGAGATTTTGTTGTTGTTCATGGAGATCGGGTTCAGTTTATCTTTGTTTCATTTTTTTAAAATTTATGTATTCATTTGTTTTTAAGTTAGGTTCAGAATTTAAGCTTTAGCTACCAGCTAAGAGGTTTTTTTTTTTTCCTTCATGTAGAACTAAATCATGAATTTAGATTAATAGCCTCTTTGTAATGTTGCCATTGCCCAGTGGACTAATTACAAAACCACAAGCAGTAGGATAGATAAGAAAATGCAGTTACTCATATATTTGGAATGTTGACATTTGGCATCCAGCTCCAAAGTGGATGTTTACACAATAGCTGTCTTTAATATCCTTTTCCAATAGGTTATATATGACTTCTGACTTGAATATCTCTTCCTATATACAGTGCACTAAACAAACAGCTGTTAACCTATGCATAATTAAACATATTTCACAAGGCACTTTGGATATTGTCAACATAGCTATTCAATCATTTGCAGAGAATTGTGCCACTGCCTGTTATTGGGTTTGAGGAGGTCATCCGATCATAATGAAGTTCAATGAAATCTGAAGACTGGTTAGAAAAGTCTTAACCATCACCACTTGCTATCTCTTGAAATATATTGGGAAGCACAGATTGTATCATCATGAAATTTTCACACATGGTGGAACTCCATTTGTTTACAGTCACGGAGGGTGATACTTGGCATTTGAAATTCCACCACAGTATTAAACTCATTATCATGTGAATTGATAATATCTAGTACAGGATTTTTTTTTTTAATAGCTCCTTGTGGGTTGTGATTTTTATTAAAGTCATCCAATTTTCATCATTTTAATTTAATGATCTACTTCCTCTTTTTAGGCGTGTGTTCCATGGTATCGCAAATAATAGTCTTAGACATTACTATTTCTGAGATGAGACCACATGATATTTACGCATCTCAAGTTTTCTTCATATAAGCTCATGGTTGGTAGTTGGGAAGGGCTAAAAGGAAGCCAGCAGGATAGAGAAACTTTTCAGATGGGTGTGCTTTAATAAATCCAAGAGTTTGGAATCTGGCTTCAAATTCAGAACGACTTGAGTCAAAACCCTGTTCCACCACTTCTGAGCTAAAGAGTTCTGGGGAGATTCATTCCTTTTCTCAGTCAGTAACATTTACACAGTGGCAACTTTGAGCCCAGCACAGTTCTAGGCACTGGGGAAATAGCTTTGGACTAAGCAAAGTGCATTTCTTCAGAGAGAGAAGAGACAAGTGTAAGAAGTAAACAAGGACACTTAAATTACAAGTACAGTGACTCTCCAAAGAGAAGACCTAATCATGTCGGGTTATATGAAGCATATCTAATAGAAGTGATGTCCAAATTGAAGTCAAAGAATGAATGGGTCCATTTGGGAACAGGAGAATTCAGGGGAGCAAATTTGCCAGGACAGGAACAGCATATGTGGCTTCCTGCAGACTGCTGTGTTTGTTTGAGAAATTGAAGTAAATCCTAGTTGGTCTCTGTGGTTGAGGGTGGGTTGGAAAGGGCAATTATGGCCAAATCCTAAAGGGGCTTGAAAGGAATGTCAGAATTTTGAATTTTTTTTTCCCTAAGAGCATTGCTTAACCTTTCTAAATGCCAATTCACTCAGCTATAAATTAAGGTAATATTACCTAATCTCATGAGGCTTGTATAAAGATTATACAAGATATATATATATATACAGTTTGCTTAGACACAAGGCCTGGCACATTATAAATATTTTTTTAATAATAGCCAGTACTCATTTCCTTAAGTCTGTTATTACTAAAATTCTTATTAAGTAAGCCAATTTGTGGGTAGGGCAGAATAAGAGTCAGGAGGGGATCAGGCTAGTAGATCAGAACTCATTGGGAGCCTATTTGCTAGTGAACAGTAGCGCAGCTAGTTAATTCTCAGGAGGCAGCAACTTCAGGAAGAAAGAAGAAGCAAGCAGGTATCGTAGCTCTAAACTGGCACAACCCAGAGCAGTGATTCTCAACCAGAAGCTACTTTGCTTCCCAGAGGACACTTGGCAATGTCTGCAAACCATATTGCTTGACACAACTGGAGGGCAGGTGTCATGGGTAGAGACCAGGGATGCTGCTAATATCCTACAGGGCCCATGACAGCCACCTACAACAAAGAATTGGCAACAATGCTGAGTTTCGGAACCCCATCACCTAGAGCATGTGGGCCAAAGTGGGAACAGGGGCCAAAGATGAGTTCATGTCTGTGAAGCTATCTCCTTATTACATGGTTGTCTCTATTCTTTGCCTTTTTTGTCCTCTGTTATACTGGAATACAAAGTAAACATCATATGGTGAATTACATGTATAGTTTGCTCTGTCTCAAAGCTGCTAAAACATATATACCTTCTGTAACTAATCAGCTTAAGCAAACCTCTGCAGTGGGTGGTAATTGCAGCTGACAATAGCAATCATGTGTTCCTAAAGTGGCAGTGGAGAAACACGGAGATGATGTGGGAGTGTGGGATCTGTGATTTGGAGCGGAGAGCAGGGCGGTGTCAAACAGCTGCAGTCTTGCTAGAACATCCAAATGAAACAAAACCAGTTTTTAAAAGAATGTAAAGTCAGTACAATGTGTAGAATCTGCCGAATATTAATGTAACAAAATATTTCTTACTTATCTAGGCTAAACTAAGGGCTTATATTGTCAATACACGTTATTGATTATACCATGGCGTTCGTTATCCAATCTTAATTTCCTTTGGGATTTCTCTATTCTTTTTTATTGTGATGTTGTATTAATTGAATGCTAAGTGGCTGGAAGTGCCCATGTTTTATAATTTCTGATTTCAATATTGAATAAGGACAAATGCTTTTGCAGTGTTTTATGTATAAAATCTGGCAACTATAATTTTTAAAAAGAATTTTATGTGTTAATTTGCTTACACAGTCCATAGTATGTTTTAAATATAAGCATTTGAAATGAGTAAAGCTGTTCTAATAATGTGTGTAAGAATCAGATATGTGTAGATTAATTTTTGCATGAGTGCAGTTTAGTTTTGAATGAGGGACTTCTTAAAATGAGGGTTACTGGAATCTGTTAAATTCACACTTAATTTTTCACAGTGGGGAAATAGAAAGGTGATGATACTCTCCTAGATGAAAAGGGGGTCCATGTTTAACAAATTTCATAGCTCAAGTGAAAGTTAGGAAACATAAAATAAGTATAACTTTTTAAAGTTAAGAATATTATTCTTTAACCTTACAATTCAGAAGTAATAAATGCAATGAAATATCAGGGTTGGGCCTGGAATAACTATGGAAAAGCCCTAAGTTCCAGGGCAGTATTTTAAAATACTAATCTGATCATGTTATTCTTCTACATAACACCTTTTCATGGTTTCTCTTTACTTTTGTTAAAAAGAAAAAAAAATCACCGAACTCCCTAACATAGCTTAGTGTCCAGTACAGTCTTTTTCTCCTTCTCCAGGCCCCTCACACCAGATGCCTGCTGCCACAGGGCCTTTATGCATGCTATTCCTTTTGCCTGAAAGTCTCATTCCAGTTGCTCCCTTATGCTACTCTTTTGCTAAATCACTCAGACTAAATCAAATCTCTAGATAACACATAACTCAGGGAACCTCAGTCTCACTTTTATATTCCTAATACAGTGGTGATTTTTCTATGTATTTATGTGCTGATTTTATATATGGGAGCAGTCAAGAATCACAGCCATTTTTATAATCAGTTTACCACAGATTTACAAGTTTGCCCAGTCTTATTTCCTAGTCATGTGTCATGTGATGACACATCTGTGGAAAAGAGGAGCCCACAAGATAAAAGATTAGTAATTATAAATATGACTTATGTTTGCATGTTGTATAGAGATTTATATTCTAACTAAGCCTTATTCTAAGTCTTATTCTTATTTGATCCTTGCAATAACCTTATGAGGAATGCAGGAAAGTTATTTATTCAACAAACATTTCAAGCATCTATTATGATACTAAGTGCTTGGGATACAAGTATTAAAAAAAAATAAGCAGCGATTTTACTCTCTTACCTTCAGGGAGTTCCTCTTTTTGGAGAGGAATGGATATACACAAATAACCATAATGGAGGGTAATTAGGACTATGTTCAGGATAAGAAAAGACTGGTGTGTGAATGAGAACAGGGAATGGTTAATTCTGCATGAGAAAGGTAAAACAGCGGGAAGAGCATTGCAAACAGAGGAAACCACATGAAGAAAGAAACATGAAACCGCATATCATTTTAGCTGCAGAGAACTCCGAGATGCAGAGGGATGTTGATAAGGGACGGCGTAGCTCCACCCGCCTTGATCTCCTCTGCATTTCTCCGGGTGGACTCCATTCTCAGGCAGGCTCTCCTCTACTAGTGGTGAGCAGTTCTAATCTCACATATTGTCCTCTCAAAATTTCCCATAAGATTCTTGAAGCAGTATTTCAGAGTGTCCACATCGGTGATCAGCCCCTTTTATTCAGGCGTAGCCAATGTTATGTTATGATGGACCCCATCTGATTCAGAAGTCCACATCAAAAGTCAGGTCCAGATCAGGGTTATTCAGATCACATGTCTTAAAGCAGTAGTTCTCAAATTTTATACACAGCAGCCTCCCCTGAAGGGCATATTAACACTCAGGTGCTGGACTGAACTCGCCAGAGTGTCTAACTGAGCAGATTAAGTTTGTATTTATAAGCTTCTAGGTGGTGCTGATGCTGCTTGTCCAGGGCCACACTTTGAAGACCTTTGAGAATTGGAAGGATGCTTTCCTGGGAAAAAATCTAAGTACTAAGTCACCTGAAGACAGGGGACTGGATTCCAGGCTGGCTGAGTCTACAGAATTAAACTCTGTCTGTGCACGTTCGGAAGCCTCCGGCAGTGGCTTGCATTTTAGCCCTTTTCTTTTCTCCTTGATCTTTTCTGCTTCACTTCTCAGTAACCTCATCATTCTTTTCTGGTTACACAAGGTTGCTCCCCTTCAGGCACTAGATCTTGACCATTCTGAATCACAATACATGTTCTTATTTTTGCTTGTTTTCCTCAGAAGAAACTGACTCAATGTTCTGATGGTTGCATAGCCATGAAAATCACAAAACTGATCCAGGATTCTTGGGTTAAGGGCCCTGTTTTGCCTTTTCGTGGCCTTGGACATGTTACTTAACATCCCTGGGCTTCAATTCCTTCATACGTATAGTGCTGATAACAGTAGTATCTAATAATAACAACTGCATCGTAAGTATTGTTCAATGAGTTCAATTAATTCAATGATATTTAATATTTGCAAAGAGCTTAGAACAGCTTCTGATGCATATTTAAGGACTATATAAGCCTTAATTCTTATTTAAAAAATGTCCACTGTCAGTGCTCTAAATAATTAGACTTGACAGATTTTAGGAGAAGGGGTCTTGAAATACTCACAGAGTTTAATTCCCTTTTTGAACATCCGATATAGCTACATACAAAAAATTAAATGATCCGGCAAAGGTAGAGATGGTTATGAGCGCAGAACTCATGTTTCTTGTGCTCCTGCTACGCCACCATATGTCTTGACTTCTTTCGCATAAAGCATGACTTCTCACGGAAAGGCCATGCATGTCAGAAGCACTTGAGCGTAGATGAGAATTCCATTCTTTCCATCGTCTGTCCAAATAATCAGTAGCAAATTAGATGGTCTTTTGTAGCCTCTGTTTTCTTATTTTTGGAATGAAATTGAAAATAGAAAGCTCTACAAGTTTTTTCTTTTGTTTTTGTTTGTTTGTTTGTTTTGTGAGGCCTAAGTACAGGTACATGTGTTAAGGGCCTGGGGAAATGCTGGTTTGTTGGTACATGTTTTGTTCCTTTCCTCTTTTCCATTTCCTTAAATAAGCCTATGGCATCTTAGCAGGAGCCTTTGCCTGTTACGCCAGCAAGATGGTAGAAATCGTAAATTGGATGTAGACTATGTGAATGGAATGGAGAAAGTATTCTCCTGCAAGATGGCGTTCACTGCTCTACCAAGCACTTCGGTCTGTGACTGCCTACTTCAGTTATCTGTGCAACTCAGGAACCCAAGAGTTAGTGGCTACCATTTATGGACTTGCTTTTCATGTGCTTGGCATTGTGCCAAGTCCTTGTCAGGCAGTCATCCATGTGTTTCTGATCTCAACACTAGGAAATTGTTAGGCCAGTTTTGGAAGGGACAGAATTTTTTTTTAAATTTTTGTTTAACATTTAAAAATGCCTTTATCATGTATTATTTAATTATTTTGTTTTGGCAGTGTGGGGGGGCAGATTTAGGTTTATTTATTTTTAGAGGAGATACTGGGGGTAGAACCTAGGAATACACACACGCAAAGCATATGCTCTACCACTTGAGACATACCCTCCCCCTTCAAGAGACAGAATTTTATTGTCAAGTCTGGATGTCGTCAAAGCCCGTGTATGACTTGGCTTCTATCTAAATTATTAGGACCTTTTGGCCAGGTAAGGGTTGAACAAAGGGCAGAGTGTACATGGTGGACCTTGACTGAAATGACTGAGATGCTGTTTGGAAATGAATTTTAGTTTTTGTGTGGCTTCACGGATACCTTGACTGCTTCATTGGAATGGTGCGGGGAAGGCTGAATCTATTCATCCTGAAGGCACTTCTCTCTGTACGGCTTATTCTGTTTTCTGTGTTGACCTGGATCTGGTGTAGAATGTTGAACTGGTGTGGAAAATGGTGTCTGTCCTTGGAGTACGCTCTGTTGTTTTCTTGCCTCTGACTTTGCCAGAAAGCTTTTCCCCTCTCTCTAACCAACTTTCTCCACCTTCTCCATTTGCCTAAATCTGATAGATTCTTCAGACTAGCTCGGTTTCCTTTCTTCATGAAAACCTGCCTCGGTTACACTGAATTTAATTGCTCTTCTCAGAGTTCTAATTTGCTAAATTTCTTTTAAAATATTTATTGTACAATGAATATGTGTGTAAATTTGAAAAATAAAATAGAAGATGCAAAAAGAACAAAAACAATAATCTGCAGTTTCATCAGTAAGAAGAAAGTTGTGCTCATATTTTGCATATAAGAATATGTGTATGATTAAAGAAATAAAGGGGTGTGTATATATATATATGTATATATATATATATATATATATGCATGTGTGTGTGTGTTTAAAAATTATATAGCATTTATTATCTTATACCTTGCTCATTTGCTGAACATTGTACCAAAAAATGAAATGTTTAAAAATATGACTAACATCTTTCCATCTGTGTATTTACGTGAATTTTATTAGTAGGGTATAAGTCCTTCATGAGGCATTCTAAAATAATAAATAAGCAAGACATGATGAGTTTCCTGTCCACTTACTTATTATGAACTTGAGCAAATTACTTACTCTGTTATTTTTTGTGAAAAAATATTTTAACTTAAAGAGTTCTTTTGAGGATTAGATAAAATAATGCAAATAAGATATGTAACGTAGTGCCTGACACATAAGAAGCATTCAAAGACATTAATCATTAATATCCCCATTATCAATATTTGTTTATTCATTCAACATATGTCAGCATATGTATCCAGAAATATGCTAGATCTAACTTAACTTCTAGGAGCTTAAAATCTATTTAAATATTTTCACTAGATTACAGTATTTCCACAATTGACAGTGGGATATGATGGATAAGCATGTGGCAAATTAGAACAGCCAAGACTTTAGTCTGAAAAATGACTAAAAAATTGCTGAGAATAAAATTTCCTGTATCTCAAGAAGATTCCATAATGAGCTATCCGGCAACCTGAGGGTTTTTTTTTTTTTTTTTTTTTTTTAAATCTTCCAGATTCTATAGTAAAAAAGCAAAAACCAAAATAGCTCTGTCATGTCTAGCCACTGTCAATTAATGCCTGAAACTGGATTAACCACCAGAAAACCAATTGAAGTAACGCGAGACTCTCCAGCTGTCAGGCAGGGTTCGTCTCCTTGGAGGGACCACATACGTACTGTTGTTGCCAAGGAAAACAGCCTGTAACATCATCTTTTTTTTCAGGGCACGGGTAAATTCTGCCTCATCCGTGCAAAACCTTCAGGCCTCCAAGAGGCCAGAGGGTTCAGATTAAAATTCATGCTTAGCAGAAACAGCTTCCCCGCTTCCCGCCACACTCTTGTACGCTGGATTCAAAAGAGGATCCCAAGGACTTAGCTATTGTCTCAGCTCTGCATTTGAACTCTGTTCATGTACCAGCGTAGAGCAGCTCGTGTTTTACAAAGGGCAGGGGTGGTCACATCTAAAGTACTCGGCATTGTCAGAAATCCCTCTGTTTGTAGGGTCTTCTCCCTTCTTTGTTACCTTAAGCCTTTGTTGTCAGATGGGGAGCACTGCTGAATTCTGTTAAACAATGGTGGAGGGATGGGTTTTGAACAAACAACCTTGTGTGTGACTGTCAGTGTGTGTGAGTGTGTGTGTGTGTGTGTGTGTCCGTGTCACACAAAGACCAGAAAATCAAAGGAGGCTATTATAGGAAAATCTTCAAGCAAATCTGTGGGTTCCTAGGCCCATCTGGGTCTTTGTGGATTGTGTTCCACCAGGTTATTTGACTAGAAACACCTGTTGTTTTCCCTGCAGAGCCTTTGGGAAGAGAAGGGATGCAGCCCCCGCGCACCGATTAGAGCACGTGGCTGGTGCGTGAACCCTGGTAAGTCGTAGTAAAGCAAGAGTGTAAATACTGGAGTATGCATTTTTTTTGTCGGTTCCATGCTACTTTTGGAAATTTTTTTGGCATTTGCCTCCTTGCATTTGGCACTGTAGACTATTTTAATAATGTTTACACTCTTGTTCTGCTCCCTATCTCAACAAGCTGTTAAGAGAAGCCACATTTAAACAAGCGTCCGTGCATCTTTTGCTGCTACTTGAAGCGGGTAGCAGGCTGTTCCCCAGAATAGTCTGTAAAAGATCTTCTCCAAAGAAGCTACTTTAATGTTAAGCAAAATGCCACATATGAAAAACAGGTAATGCCAGATTATGTAAAACGCTTTTTTTTTTTAAGGAAGAGGGAAAAGGACTTAGCATCAAATAAATCTGTCAGCATGGGGAGTTCCAAAAATAGTTGCAAAGGTAGTTTGAACTGCTTAATATTGCAATTACTATTTACTTCTTCAAATGAGTCTCCATTATCTTATGAAAGAATCTGAAGAATAATTTGTTTGACTCTCCGGGGGCTTGAGGCCATCTCCTGAATAGATGTCGAAAGAGCCTTCTAAGAGTCTTCTCAAACCTCATTTAATCTTTATATCACACACTTTTACTTATTGCTTATCCCGTTCCAAACACCCCACAATCCAGATTTCTCGAGGAAGCCTTTTTCTACATTAGTGATAACGCACAGGCATGCGGTGGGGAAATTAGCCTTGAGTTATAAGTACCAAGAGAAACACCAAAGCCAGTGTGCTTTGTTCTTAGCAAGCTTACTCGGTCTCTCAGATATGTAAAGATGAATCAGGAAACAATACGAACCAGCTCATCTTCTTAATTAGAATCATAGAACGAATGTTGGAGTTAAAAAAAAAAGTGCTTTAGAAAATACCCAGTCTAGGCACTTTCTTTTCGATTTGAGGAAAAAAAAGAGGTCCAGAATGCTAAAACAGCCGACTTAAGACTCATAAGAACAATCCAAGCAAGAGCTGAGTGGTTGGTATTTCCGATTTCATTTCACCGTTTTACCGTTCTGTCACTTACGACGTGATCATGAGACTCAGCCGAGAGAACTCTTAAAAATACCGTTAGAGTCTCCCTTTCAAGACTTGTGTTACTAGCACTAAGCTGGGCCTGAGAATCTGCCTTTGGACAAGTGCCCTTGGAGATTCTCATGCTGCAGAAATTTAGAAAACTTGGCGCTGCACCATTCTGTCTCCAAAGATCAAAGACCGTTACTCATCACTTAAAGCCTCTATGAAACTTTCTAAAATACATCATTATGAGTTTATGTTTAAATTGTCTCCGTTTATATGTGAGGCTTTGGGGAAACCTTACATTCAGACCCGTGTGCTGTCCATTTATGAGTCAATTTTCCTGGCATCTGCTTTTGTATTTAAGGTATTTATACGTCTGTCTTCTGTAATATTGCTATTTCTTTGAGTCCATCCAGGGCTCTGACCATCCCATCACCATTCTATTTAGTAAGATATTGAACCCAAAGACGCACTGAAACAGTCCCAGCTGAGATGCGCTGTAGGCGCTAATGTCAGGCAGAAGCAGTTCAAATACTTGGCCACGACTGGATTGCTGTCCCTGCCTTGTATGAATTTCCTAGAGATAAGGCAAATTGTGCCCTGGCAAGAGATTAGCATTTCTTTGTTTCTTTGAAATCGCTACCTCACCGAAAAACACGAGTTAAAATGTGCCGGCTGCTGTCCCTGGTACTAATTGTGAACCTTCTGGAAAATGGCACCTTTTATAGAGCCAATTTGTGAGAAGACTGCAACAAACGCTGCTTTTAATCCGTGTAATTCTGGCAGCAGCAAGTGTCTTCAGGTACTAGATTCCACACCCAGAGAGTTCTCCTCGAAGTTAAATGAGCTAAAGGTACCTGCCATCATTTAAATAGACAAGTTTGACTTTTGGGTTAATTTTAGGGAAATAGAATGACAAATGGACAAGATTTGCAAATTATTCTTTAAAAACCCAGACGTTGCCTCAAAGCTCACATGGTTTATTTTAGCAATTTCAGAGGCTGTGTTCTCAACTCGTGCTTTTATACCATCCCACGTGACAATTAAAATGGAGAAAACGTGGGAAAAGCCATTGTTTGTTTTTTTTCTGTCATGCCATCAGTGTGCGCGGCACTGAACAATAGTCAGGGCATGACAAACAAGGGGCCTGCCCCGGGGAGCTTACAATCCAGCAGCATGATACAGTGTGGTGCAATACAATTCAGAACAAGCATGTGGTGATTAACAACCTTTCTAAGTGGCATTCTTTGCAGAATAGGAGGGTTTTTTTTTTTGCTTTTTGGTGTTTTTTCTTAATAAATCAGTGGGTAGAGGGGTGGACATACATTAATTGAGAAGTAATTTTATCTATAGGGACTTTGACAGAAGACACAAATCAGCCTTGGGTGAATAGAGCACAGAGGAAGGAAGATTAGGAGGATGGGATGATCAGTAATTACAGATTTCAGGGCAGGCTATCCGTGCACTGAATGGAGAACTGGGGGAACTCCTGGAAATGAGTATCGCCACCTTATAAAGAAGAAAATAGGGTATTTAATAAAGAGTCTCCCGAGTACTTCAGGAAAGGAGATGGGTTTGAAAGCTTCGTGGGGAGCAGACAGGGACAAGAATGGGTGGTGTGTGCTTCACAATGTGAAATGTTACTTGAGCTACACGGAGATTCTGGCAGGCGTTTGATAGATGGGGGTCTTAGTTGGTTATGGGCGAAATGCTGCTCTTGAGCTCAAAGTCTATGCTGAGAGGTCGTGAATCCAGAGCAATGGCTGTGAACTCCAACATGTTTTGGAACATAAATCCAGTATTTGGTTTTCTGTGTTGTTGTATATGTGTGTACAGCATTTCAGCAAGGTAGGGAAGCTACTGGGAGCAAGAAGTTGTTTATTTTCTCTCCAGTAATAATGGCTAACATTTCCTGAGTGCCTTTTTGCGCCGAGGCACTAATCTCAACGCTACTTACATTATCGCCTCCATTCCTTGAACGTATTATTATTCCTCACATAACTATTGCAAACCCCATTGTCCAGGAAAGCAAACTGAGGCACATTCAGACTAAGTAATGTCTGAAACCAGACACTCCGGTTTTAAAGCCAATACTCTTAACCGTTACATTGTAAATTCCTCTCAAAATTCCAGATTCTTATTCTCAAGAAAAACCTTCCTTGATGGAATTCTCCTGTATTTTCATGAAGGTTAGGGACCACTAATTTCTTTTGTGCCTCTGTAATCCCCTATAGCTGTCTCCCTATAGAGTTTGCATTCTGTGCAAATCCACTCTGTGAACTGGTGAATTAGGATGAATAAGGTGATACTGTTTGTGTCAAGTACAATAGATTTAATTTCTAAAAGTCTAGATAAAATAATAACAGATGGGAAAGAACACCACGAATCCACTCAGCCCCCACAAAAGAATAATGTAAAACTGGGAAATAAAGCATGTAATAAATTAAAGTTTGAGCCCCTGAAAAATATTAGCAAATGGCTTCTGCTACGTTTGCTTCATTGCAGGAGGCCCCAGAGGGCTCTGTGCAGCCTGGGTTCAATGGTATCACATCCAAATAGATTATAGCTAAATGTGGAACTTAAATAGCTTTCCTATTGTTTATCCCAGATGTAGCAATACCAGAGCTGTTTCTTGGTATGCACAGATCCTTTATCTTCCTTTCTATCTTAGGTGTTTATCTTTGTCCCACCCGAGCTATGTCTTTATCCCAGGAGCCTTCCTAAAATTCTTAAGTATAAATTATTTTAGGTAATATTTTATTTGAAAATCCAGTAGGCCCTCGAGCACCGTTTGCTTTCGATAGGAGGTCCTGAAAACCAGCCTCTGCCCTGAGAATTATTATGATGGTCCTAAAGAAGCTGAGATCACTCGTTTAAGAACTTGAGAGCAGAATCCCAAGAACATTGAAGTCGCTTTTTTTCACATTAAGTGTCAGCTTGCAGGAAGGTGTTTCTTAAGCTTGAATAACACATTTTCTTCAAGCCTTCTCAACCCCCCTAACAAATGGTTCACCAAACAAATATGAAGAGGGAACACAATAAATTTTCCTAAATGCTATATTTGCATAGGCATTTCTGAAACTCTTAAAATAATGTTAAGCAGATATACATTTAGCTTTTAACTGTAGTATGTAGGCTGGAGTTATTATAGGGAGACAAAAAAAAAAAAAAAAAAAAGAATCTAAGAAGAGTTTAAGGGCCCAAAGCATATTTTGCTTCAACCAATACAAATTCAAATATGTGAGGCCTAGGATGGTTTAACCTCATTTTATCAGCAGAATTATCCGTTTTTGGTTCTTTCTTGATCTAACTCTTTTTATTTCTCCAGCCTGTTCACCTACTCCTTCTTGTACGCCAAAAACTGTATTAAACCTAACTAAAGTCAACATTACAGCAAAGCTCCCATGTTTCATTTTAGCCAACTGTGGGATCTCCCTTCAAAGCTGAAATTCTCAAAAGAAGGGTCTACATTTCCTGTTTTGCAGTGCATTCCTTCAGTCTTTGAAACAGGGGTCTGCCCTACCACGCCACTGAAATATCACTTTCAAATATGATTCATTGTTAACCTTTCTCCCTAAATTGAGACATAATTTATATTCAGTGAAAAAGCAGAGACTCTTAAGTATTTTTGAAAATGAGTACACCTTATAAACGACACACCTATGTAGACAGAGTGCATTTGCCTCATTCTGAAACATCCCTTCCTGCTACCATGTAGGTGTGATGAAAGAAATCAGAACTGTTATTGCCTCTGGCAGGATGGAAAATACATTCTGATTTCTTTCACCAGAGATTATTTTTTTCCTTTTGTAGAATTTAAGGTAAATGAAAGCATACAGTGTGTACTCTTTTGTATCTGGCTTCTTTGATTCGGTGTAATATTTCGGAGTTTCATCAAAGTTAGTAGGTCTAACAGAAGTTGTTCATTCTGTTTTACTACCAGGTGTTTCTCATTAAATGATCATATCTCAATTTGTTAATCAAGTCTCTTATTTTTGTATATTTGGGTTGTTTCTAGTTTGGGGCCGTTATGAGTAAAGCTGTTCTCAGCATTCTTGCCCATGTCCCCTTGTGAAGACGTTTCCATTTCTCCTGGGTAAATGCTTAGGAATGGGGTTGTTGAATCACAGGGTAGGTGTATGTTTAACTTTATGAAAAACCTCCAAACAGTTTTCCAAAGTGGATGCTCCATTTTGCATTCCCACCAGCAATGAATCAAAGTTCCGATTACTCCGTCTGTAACTACTTTTGGTGTCCTCTGTCTTTTTCATTTTGAAAATGAAATATCTGCATGTGATGTTAGTTAACATTTTCCTAACGACTAAAGATGTGGAGCACTTTTTCTTGATTTCATTGTTCGGTTGTGAAGTGTCTGTTCAAGTAGGTTGCCCATTTTTATTTAGTTGTTTTATTATTATTATAATTATTAACTTGTTGGAAACTCCTACCTCATTACACAAACAGAAGTTAATTTAAAATGAAGTATGGAACGAAGTATTAAAGCCTCAAAAATTGCAAACCATTAGTAGAAGACTTGGAGAATACCTTCACAACACAGACAGACATTTCTTAGAGGGGATAGAGAAGGCATCATCTATAAAATATTGCTATATTAGGTTTCATAAAATTAAAAGCCTCTTCTCATAAGTAGTCACCATTAAGAAAATGAATAGGCAAGCCACAGACTGAGAAAATATTCAACATGAATATACTTGCTGAGTACGTGTATGAAAAATATATAAATAACTGATGATTTTTTTAATTATTAAATGTATGGGCTTTTCATTTCTTCCTCCTATGGCTTTTTTCCCCCCATCATTTGCCCTTGTGACCAGCCACTTCTTAAAAATGTATTTGTCTTAGTTGTTATTATTCCTATTTGTTCATTTTTTAATTCTAATTCGTCGGTTTTGATCCTTTTCACTGCTTTTTCTTGAATCCTTTTCTGATGTGTTGTGCAAGATCATCTCCCTGGTTATCTGTTCTTTCCAATCTGACTTTTCCTCTGGGTGGTCTAAATTCTTGCCACTCACAGTGTGATCTGTCAACCAGCCGCAACAGCATCTGTGGGCTCTGTAGACTTGGAGAACCCCCCGCATAGGACCCACTGCATCAAATCTGCATTTTAACAACATCCCTAGGTGATTCCTATGAATACATATTAAAGCTTGAAAAGAGGTAGTATTGTAACTTAAATCTATGATTTCAGCTGCCTCCTCTGCTGATAATTCTTACATATTTAATACATGCCATTCTAATGTGGTCCAGATTTGTATCTTAGCAAGCCGAGTGTCTCCAGATGGCTGATGTCTAAGTAGGTGTGTAAAGCACAATATGTTCAAAACCAAATTCATTATCTTTCTCTTTTTATAAACTTTTCATATTAATGGAGAGGTAATGGAGAGATAAAGTCAAATCATTTTTATCTAACAATATTAATGATGCTTTTCTTAAAAAAAAAAAAAAAGATCTTGCATTAAAAAAAATGCTGTTGCCATACTCAAATTTTAATTCTCTAAGGCATGGAGGGCATAGACTGAATTTTTATGGAAAGAATAGAAAGTAAAAAAAATTTTTAAATACTAATATTATAAGAATAGTATAGATAAATAAATAAACAGGGAAAACGTGCATTAACCCCCCAAAAGAAAGATAATCGTTTATGATCTTTCATCCTGTGTCGTCTCTGATCTTAGAGTTCAAAACTCAAGCTCCTTTTCCTGCATGCAACCAACTTAGCAACTCACAGGAGAAGAAAATAAAATGCTAAGGATTTTGCACACACCTGGTATATGATGTCACAGTATCATCAGATTTCTATCCCCTCAAAAATATTCATCAACACAAACTGAAAATAAAAGTTACGTTTTTATTCAGCTATCCCCGGTCACCAAGAAAGCAAGCCGAGCAACTCAGAGGAGAGAAGAAAAAGCAAAGGAATTGATTTATTTTCGATAAAGACTAAAAAAGGACTATTGAATTGTTGGTACAGAACTACACGTATCCCATAGGTACTGAGTACAATGAGTTAAATTTTTAGTGGAAAATATTTTATTTCATCCCAAATGTCAGAACGTCTTCAAAGTCATGTCACAGAAAGGACTTTTCCTCCCTATTTCTCTGAGGTAAAGATTCAAATTCATACATCCCACTTGGCCTTCTTGAGAGATTTTTCAGGTGAAATTTTAATGCCACTCCTGGCTCCTTTTTCTTAAAAAAAAAGAAGTACAAATTAATTGTCATACTTTAGTTTGCTTCTTGTCTAAGTTCATAGGATAAAATATCAGTAAACATGTCTGAAAGGTGTTGTTTCCATTGTATCTGTGGTAATAATAACGCCATTGGATAACACGTACAGAGTTTCTGTGTGCCTCACTTTATTTTCATCATCTCGTCAAATTCATACAACAGCCCTATGATGTTTAGAGGCTTATAGTGACTTCCTTAAGATCTCAGAGCTAGCGAGAGCCTACTCAAAATTGCAGGCTAATTCTAAAGTCAAAGTTGTTTACTGCTCTAACTTAGAGGGGTAGAAATTTATCTTCTTGGTTTTTTTTCCCCAAGTCTCATATTTGGAGGGGAAAATTTTTTTTTTTTTTTAAGGGGAATCCATCCCTTCTGCACCTCTGGAGGGTAAATTTTCTGCTCTGTGGTGTCAGAAGAAGAGAATCAGTCAGAGAAATAACAAAAATGATGACAACTGAGCCCATTCTGTAGAGGAGAGGAAAATGAATTACTTCATGGCATCAGGGTGCATTTGGAAAGTAGGACTTCAAGTAATCCTGGAAAGAAATTTTATTTCGGAACAACCTGTGATCCTCTCCCAGGCCCTAGCATTAAGCCAAGAAGTACCCACTCACTCCAGCCAGGGGTAGATATCCACACGCCCCTCTCTGCCTCTGTCTCTCTCTCAAACTTCAGCATTAGTATGGACCCCAAATTTACCACTTGTACAACTAGACATAGGAGTACTTCCAGCTGAGAAAACGAATTTTTCACACATTGCTGGAATCCTAACCCTGAGCAGACACAGCACCCTCCCAGCATAGAATCTTTCTGACTGAAATCACTGCTGCTGACAGGAGACACATTTTCAATCTATATTCATCCACACGGCATCATATCTTCTTGGGGAGGGCATTGTCATACCGCTGAAGCTAACGTTCTGGCAGGCTTTTATCTTGCTAGTCTATCATTACAATCCCAACTGAACCAGAACGCCTCGGGGGTTTTCTGTTGCTCTCAGTCAATCAGTGTGGCAGTTAGCAACTTTCCCTAACGCTCCGATCCAAAGGAAGCAGTCCCTGCATGGATTTTTCCACTTCTGGCATCTCTTCCTTTTCCTACCTAAAAAATCTGGAATAATGAACTGGTAAAAAAAAAAAAAAAAAAAAGTGTTAGGTTTGCAGTATTTGACCAGGTTACAAATTTCAATTCATGTTTGTAAATTTCTGGTCTTCTCTCGAGCTGCTAATAAACTGCTATAAAATTAAAGTTCAAGAAGAACTTTTCAAGGTGTACACTGTTAACTGCGTCTCCGTTGGGAGTCAATATTTAGATTTTTGAGGGGGCAACTGACCTTAATGATGGGAAATGGAAACGTAATTGGAGCTGGTTTTCTATATACGTTACAACATACAAATTTCTCCATAACTGGAGTCTTGTCTTTCATTGTTACTTTTAAGTTTTCATAGGCATTATTTTAGATCTATATTTCCTGCTTTCCTAAACAGAATACATTGCATATAATTTCAGTTTATTCTGGAGAGTTTAGGACGTCATTCTGAATATCCATTATTGTGTTCTGGTATAGTGATGATGTGCTGGATTCTATGTAATTTAGTAAATTAGGTCTTCCTACAGGCAAATGCATTTCTTTCGTTCAATCATTGTTTCTCAGATTTCCATTCGTTTGCCAAACCCTGTGCTCAGTAAACATCAATGGACCAAAACAGACAGTGTCTTTGTCTTCTTGGGTTTGATCTGGTCTGAGAGATAGGTACGGATAGAATAAATACACCAAAAAATACAAAATTCAGATTTAATGCATGCCAAGAAGATAAAGAACAGAATGTCATCAAAGAGAAGAACAGATTTATCTAATCCATATTTAAGAGTTAGGAAAAGCTTCTGAGGAAGGGGGAGTTTTACCAGTGAGATTTTTAAAAGTTAGCAATTAGCTAAAGGAAAGGATAGCTTGTGCAAAGGACTTAAGGTGGGAAAGACCTCAGAACACTCCAAGATTAGACGGATCAAAGGCCAATGTTGCTGTAAAGTAATATAGGAGAGGGACTCAGAAGGCTAACATATCCTCTAAATGTTGTAAGAGAAAGAAATTCTAATTACTTCCTATTAATTTTAACATTTGAAGAAAATAGTCACACAATTAAGGAAATATTGATACAAAAAGCACTTGATATTCTTAACAATGAATAAGGATTTAGGTCAAATGCAGATATAATTCACAAGTTACCTTTATGTTTGTTACTCATTATCAAATTTTCCCTTAAGTTATTTGAGGATTCCCCATGGAAATTAAAATGAGTCTGAAGAGGGTTAAAATAAACAAGCGAAATGCCAATTGAAACCCCAAAGTCATTGTTTCTCAGCTTCCTCACCTCCGTTAGATCTCAGGAGTTTCCAGAAAGGGATTATTAAACAAATAAATTGTTATTTTAGTTCCTGTAGCATGTTGCTTAGTGTGAAAACAGTTTATATGTAAAACAAATTAAATTATGGTAAATTAGCATAAAGATTCATATTATAATAGCCAGGAAATCTCAAAATAATAGAAGTGTCTATTTGGATGATCGTTAAAATTAAAAAGAAGATGAGTTTTCTCAAAGATGCTCCCTGTTTTATTATGCCATAGAAAAAAATTCTTTTGCAAAAAATAATTAAAACAAAAGTATGCTTATGTTATGCTTATAATTCACTTGAATTATCGATCACTACTTAAATAAGCATGTGGAAAATATTTTACTTCCTGGGAATTGATTTTCTGTTGTTTAAAAAAAGAGAGAGAGAGAGAGAGAATCGTAAGATGCATGGATTGCTTCTTAAATTCATCCTAAGCTTTGAAATTCATTATCCAATTAATGGCACTCAGTATGTGTTATTCATAATATACCCATAAAATTGATCATTAAAACTCAGAGCAACAGATTTTCATATTGGAATGTATGTGTACTCAAGACAAAACTAATTCTAGTGCCTGCTAATACCAGCATTATTAGAAAACCTTTTCCTTGTTTTACTTTTGGAATGTAATTAGAAATTTGCTTAAAAATCCCCACTGACATGAAATGTTAATATTAGTGCAATTAATGAAATGCTAATATTTATGAATTAATTGGCAAAAATCTGGATGAAAGGAAGCTAACAGAAATCATTTATGCAGAACCTACCAGAGGACAAGATTTGTCCTTGGTGACTTGCTCATTTTGCTTTCAGAATGTTGTTGCGTAAAATAGTCGGTGATACGTCAGTAAATTCTTGGTTGAAAGAGTTCTCTAAGACAGAGTTAACAAGCTAGCTTCTAACATAGACACGTTAATTGGAGATAGAGGAGATAATATTTCTCCGCCTCTTAGATCTGCAGGAAAAAAAAATGGGATCCTTGTTTCCGACAACTTAACTTTGTCTCTATCTTGAGCTTTCATTCTTCCTGACAGCCAAACTCCTATGTCTCCTATCTCCTCTTTACGCCTTTCCTGACCACACTGTTCTCTGTTTACACAGTCCTCCCAGCGCCAGGTGAACCCCAGGGGTCTTCTGGCCCTAGGTGGTATTAACATTTTATTGTTCAAAACCTTTTCCTTTAGAATCTCTCTCTGTGAAGTCAACAAATACACAATCATGAATCAAATGTGAATGTTCACCCAGGATTCCTAAAGATAAACTCATCACAAAGGTATCCAGATTATCTTGAGGTATAGAGCAGGTCAATGATGAAAATGTCTTATGTCATGCTGGCTCGTTTGTGATCACTCAATGGCCATGGGTTGGACCACCTTCCAGTTAATAGGCAGGATGTGGAGAACTTGAGAGAATTAGAAAGAAAGTTTGTTACTCATGCAAGGGATTACTGGGAAAGGCAGGGTGGACACAAACAGGTCCTGGATGATTTAAGTGGGCCAGAGAAGTGGGTTGATACTTTATCTTGGTTAGGGAGAGAGATTAGGGAATTCGCTAGGTTTGGGTCTGTGATTTGCGAGGTTGGAATGTTCCACAGGGGCCACAGGAGGGAACAAGTATCTGATTTCTTATCAGCCTGTCCAGATGTGGAGCTAACAGGCAACGGGGAACAGAGACTTAAAAGAAGTCAGTGGTCCAACATCAAAAACTGGGGTCAAACTCTATTACACTGGTCTTTCCCTGCTTTGTGAGAATGCCTCAGGCTCCTTACTCCAGAAACCAAGGGCAGCTTCCTTACAGACTAAATGAAGATAAAGCAAGGACTGCTAAGAAACCAAGCTGACCAAACAAATCTGGGGAACAAGCATTAAGATTGTCGGAGTCTGGTCCCTGCATTCCTTTTGTACCTATTTCCCTGAGCTAAATGTGGACCACGCACAGAGGAGCAATGAAATTCTAGGACACTCAGATACAGCTTTTCTAAAGGGCTGGAATTGGTAGAGGATGTAAAAGGTTCTTTCATTTCTTCCAAAACCATGTGCTAATAGAGTATTAATATTTGTAAAGCAGGAGCAAATAGAAAACATTCATAATAGATTTCAAAATTAGGCCTCCTTATATATTCATTCATTCTTTCTTTCATTCATTCTTTTTTCAATGAGTAAGAACCCATCTGTTTACCCAGTCAGGTTCATGTCTGTGTGCTGGGATACACTGGTAAGCAAAATAAACCTCCTGTTCTCATAGAGTTTGCTCTACGTGGGAGGTGACAGAATTAAAAAACAAAAACAAAAAAACAAAGCAGAACTTCAATTCTATGAAGTGTTACAATGTACACGGGGACCTAGCCTAGCCTGAGGTGCAAAGGAAGGCAGCCTCTGGGATTGATGGTTAGCCTGAGACCTGAAGCATCAGCCCAGAAAGTCTTTGAAGAAGCTAATGCTCAGTGCAGGGGTTCCTATTCTCGGATTTCACTGTTTCACCAGCACTATATTTAATTGGCCAGATAGAAATAGGGTGAAAATTGAAATGGGCCTCTCTGCCTCTGTAATGAATTAAATAGTTTTCCATAGCATTAGCTGTAAATGACACTACTGAACTGACAATTTCTTTCTTGTTTGGGCTTCATTGAAACTTCTGAATGGTATGAAGAGGTTATTAGAGATTAATCTCCAATTAGGTATTCTGATAGCCCAAGAAATTGTCAAAGGGTCCCTCTGGCCATACTTTTTAGCATTAAAGAGATATTGAATTAATAATATTTTGCCATCTCTTCAGACCTTTAAACTCCTGTGACTAATGTCCAATCACTTAGCCCACTTAAACAGAATGTCACACTGTGAGCCTTCCATTCTGAATAGGTCACCGTAGGCTGGTGCTCATTAGTGCTGAGTGTCCGTTTCAGAAGCTGCAGCAGTCACTCAGCCCCTATGTTTTAAGAAAATAAGGAGAGAATTGTTTTCTCCCAAATGGAAGGGTTGAGAAGACAGTGCCATATGTCATTATTATTGTGACTGAAAAATGTCATCTCGGTTCTCCAGTGCTGTATAATGCTCCAACATAAGGCCATAAAATCGTGTGGGGATAGGGAGGGAGCTCCATGGCACGGTTCCCAGACGCATCTGGAGTGCTCTGGACTGCACAGGATGGAGTCCAAACGCCCACTGTCAGAAAGCACGGGCAGCTGGGCAAGGCGGCTGGGATTTACGTGGGATTCTCGTCCACCAAAGCAAGACGTGGAGGAACTGACCAAATATTGCGGTGAAAATTTAAAGGGAATGGGTGGGAAAGAATAATCTGAAAAGAATCTTCCTCATTTTGTTAAGCTGAAAAGTTGAGTTTCTTTTTCTCTTACGCCTTGTTTTTTTTTTTTAAGATGACATCTTTACTAGACTATGAAAAGATAAGTTGTTGCTTAGGAATTTAGTTTTTAACAAATCTTTCCTTTCTTTACCTGGTTTTTGTAACTGCATTGTGTACATAGGCTAATATGCAATTAATAATAAATAATAAGACTTACAAAGGTGTAAATTAGAGGGCTTTAACTAACTGTGATTTCTAAATTGGGAATTTCTAATGAAGGAAGATACGGTAGAAAGAACTCATTAATTGGTTTGGAGTTTGTAGACATGAGTTATTTTTGACTCATGGTGTCACTTCAGATAGGAGCTCCTTGATTTCATTTCCTTTGAGGATCTGTGGCCTCCTCTCATCCCCAATTGTCTGCAGTTTTGCCAGGACCGTCGATGGCAATAACTTACCTTCCTGAGCCATGAGTAGGTTGACATGTGACCCACAAATTACGCCAATAAGACTGCCCTTCTTCTACATTTGAATTTGAAGCACAGAGACTCAGAGATGGAAAAGGGCTGGCCTGATTCATCCCTACAGGAAAACAGAAGAGAATTCCTGTTTGCTTCTTCTTCCTTACATTGCCAAAGCTGTCTTGCATCCTGTTGCTACTAAGATCTTGTTGCAAAGGAGTCCCTTAGTTTGGAAGCTTTTCTATCTCCTTCCAATATATTCAATCTTAAGCAAAATTAATTCTTTGTATTGTGGTCTAAGAACATTAACTGATACCATGAGATCAAAACCTTCATCCATTTAGATGAGTTTAAGAAATAAGGGCTTGGGCAAAGACAGAAATATAGCAGATATGGCTGATTGTATTATAAGGGTATAGTGTGTGTTAAAAAAAATTCTTAAGGACCTTTGAATTTGGAAGTCCTTAAATTCTAGACGCTGGAATTTGCTTTTTGTTATAGTCCAAAGGAACAGAAAAAAGACAATCCACCATTCCCATGACATCCATGACCTTGTACCATGACATCTGTGGGTTTCAGCTATCTGTGAAGTGACGGAAGTGGGCTGAGTGATCTAAAGGTCCTGTTTAGTCCTTTGGTTGTGTAATTATGTATTATTACTCTGCAAGCTGTGATGAAGTGTTGAAAATTTCTGGGTAGAAAAATGACAGAATAAAAACCATGTTTTAGGATCATTTTAAAAAATCACATTTCTGTAGTTAAAACTGAAATAGAAAATCTAAATTCTTCTTTATTCATCATAATTTTAAAAACAGGTTTGTGAAATACCTAGACTTCCAGAGCAAGAAAACTACTTGGGATTGCTAGATAAAGTTAGTAAAGAAAAAGACAGATTTAGCATTTAAATGCACATGTTACTGGGGAAAAAGAACATTCATTTAGTTAAAGCAATTCTGATGGACATGAAAAAGATTGACAGCAAACGTTAACAAAATTCCTTAAATGGATATACATGATAGAAGTCAATGATTGCCTACTAAGCAAAGGTAAATTTATTTTGATTATTTTAAATGATTTTAAATTTAGCTTGTATCTGACAGTGTTGAAATGTTGAGAGGACATTTTTAAAAATTTAAACATATAATTGGTCTCCTGGTCTGTAAACTACCCTATCACCAATACATTTTCTAAAATATGTCTTATGAAATATAATACAGAGAAAAATGCACAAAACAAATATAAAACTTAATGAATTCTCATAAAGCAACATCCATGTGACTACTATTCAGATCATAAGTAGATCAGAATGTATAACCTAGAAGCTCCTTTCCTACCTTCTCCCCATCACTGCTTCTTCCTTATCACTGTAGGAACCATCATCCTAACATTTACTGTCATCACCTCCTTGGTTTCACCTTGGTTTTACCATCTAAGCATGGCCTTTTCCTGTTCTTTCTATTTTATACCAACAGAAGTATGTAACTTCTTTCACTTAACATGAAGGTTGTGAGTTTCATGTATGTTGTTTTGAGAAGCTATACCTTGCTCACTGTGCATGCTTTACGGTACTCTGTGTGGTCTCTGATACTGTTGTCTTCTTCCAGACAAGATAAAAGTTTTCTTCCTAACCTGTGGGAGATAACAGTCTTGGATTCAGCTTGTTTGGAGATGATTTGCAAGTCCCTGAAAGAGTCTGTCTATTTCTCTTTAAAACCTAGTCCTAAGAGGCAGCATTTCAGTATCCCTACCCAAAGCAAGGCAGAGTCTGTAGATTTCCTCCACTTGGTACCTTAGACACCAATATCTGTCCATTTAACCTAACAAGGATGTAACAACCGTGATCAGCCTATGGCTGTAGAACTGGAAAACAACTTTAAAAAACTGGCCTCAAATTCCAGGCTTACCTCTCTGAGCCTCTGTCTTCCTGGACTAGTAATTCTTTGCTATTTTAATAGTACTGCCAGCAGTTTGTAAATACATACACAGATATTAAATATTATAAATATAAATACATATATATATATATATTTTTTTTTTTCTTCAGTGGAAGGCCTTTCCAAAACACTTAGTAAAACCATTTCTGGAAGTGAACGTCTCTTTTTTGGCTCCATCCATTTTCTACACTGCCTCTATAATTATGATTTTAGAAGGAAACTTTGATTGACTATGTCCATTATTAAACATTTTTATTAAATATTTCCATTTTATACAGTCACTTATCCCATTCCTTTTAATTCCATTTATAATGAAATCTAAACAATGTAGCTCATAATTTGTAGCTTTTTATAATCTAACTTTTTTCTTATTTTCCAGCATTACAGAACGGCATTCCCTACTACATGCATTATTATCCTGAGGCTATGAAGCTACATTGTTCCCTAGTGACAAGGGACATTCTAATGTTCTCATGCTTTTAACTCCTGCTGTTTCTGCTGTCAGAGTGTGCTTTCATAGTTTGGTGGTAAAATCCTATTCATCTTTCTGGCCAGCTTTTATGTCAACTCTTTTGTGAATGCTCTTCCTAAACCCATCTCAAACAGAGACACAAACACACACAGAAGAACTAATCATTCTCTCCCCACTTTCTAACATTCCCGTGTACCTTGTAAGTGAGTCACACTAACCTGGTTCCTGAATGCACCCAACTTCCATGCCTTTGTGCCATTGCTCATAGCAATCTCTTTGCCCAAAGAAGACCCAGCTCATGCCTTAAAGGGTCTCTATTGTTTCCTTTCTTCATTGCCCACAAGACCTGAGTTAATATATCATCCCTGTAGCACTTTGTCTATGCCTCAGTTATAGTAGATTCTAGTCATTGTATTTATTTTCCAAATTATCACTCATAAGCTTTTCTTCGAGAAAGCAGAGATCATCTTTTTTTTTTTTTGCCCCAGATTCAAAACAATAATTGAGGTACTTATAACATGTAGCAGTTAATAAGTGATTGATACAAGAAAAAGGCATAGACTATGTCTCCATTTCACTAGTTATCAGATAGGTTTCCACAAATGGATTCAGAAATTCAGTTTATATAGTGGATCCAAAGTTCAGATCATCACATTTTTATTTTTCATGATAATAAGGGAATAAATGGCAGGAATTAATAAAAGCTAGGCACAATTCCAAAGCCTCATTTAGGTTTTTCTCTTGCTTCCACCAAAGTGTGGCTAACAAATAGAATGGTGCTTTGTTCTCTCCATTTGGATTTTGCTTGTTAGCCTACAGCGGAGATTTTATTGAGCTGTGAAATTGTTGAAAGCACTCGTCTCCAAACGTTAGTGGACTTAAGAATCAACTGGGAAAATTGTTAATATTGCAGATTTATGACCCTAAGTGTCTGGGTCAATAGGGCAGTGTTGGAGCCCAGGAACGAGCATTTTATTCAGTGCCCCCATGTAATTCTCCTTCAAGGATTCTGCTACCATCATTAAAAATGGTCCGGTTTCCATGTAGTTATCAGCCTAGAAATAAAACAAACTATTGGGCACAGAAGTAAAGCCTGAATAATCAGATGCTGAATTCTAGAAAACTGAATAGAAACTGCCTTAGCTATATTACATTTGACATGGTGAGCGAAATGAAACTCTATTTTTCAATATCTAATAGGAAACAAAGGGGGCACAAATACGAGGCAGCAGTGGTGGTGGGTGGGAATTTGTCAATTGCCTTAGAAACCAATTAAATATTGCTTAAGAAAAACAACAAGTCAGAGAGAAAGACAAACTTAAATTAAGAACATATGTTATCCTGAAAGATATTTCTCTGGGCTAACATCTACCCCTAGCCCCACGAATACTTCTAATAATGCCTTTCTCCCTTTTGTCTGCCTGCCATTCTTTTAAACGATGATACCTAACTAAGATTATAATCTGGCAAGTGTGCATTGACAGACCATGAATTTGTTGGTGGAATAGACGGATGGTATACAGCCTAGAGGTTTTGATTGACTCATAGGAATTTATTAATTTATTTCAGAAATATTGTCCAGACAAATAAATAAATCACTTTTAGCACTTTGTCAGTGCCTTTGGTTTGGTTTGTAATGGCAGTGGGTCAGCACTTTTTAACGGATGGCCTCTCAAGTTCATGGTTTTGATGGACTCATTTGGACAGGATAAAAAAAAATCGACAAACAAACAAACAAAAATATACATTTGCAAATGTGGGCTGACCTATACAGTCCTTCTACCTAAAAAGAGAAAGTATGTCATGTTTTTAATGTGAAGCATTAATATCCAATAGCATTTTTGCTGTCTTTTTCTTCAGATTTTTAGAGTGTTACTTTCGAATTATACCTGCCATTTGTATTAAGAGCATGTGTCAGTATTTGGAAAGAGTAACATGTTAAAGAATGTACCCAACTCAGATGCTGTGTATGTGAAGTTGTTAGCATGTTCTGGCTTTCTGAATCCACCAAGTATGTCGGCCAAGATGGAGATATTAATTGGAATATATGAGTGCATTCTGATTTTATGGTATATCCATAGAATTGGCATGGTTGGCCAAGAAAGCATATTTCAGATTCATATGTCTTAATTATGAAATATGGCTCTCTTTGGATCTCATTTTTGGCTCCGTTTATTATTTTAGTTCTTTAAAGCTCTATTAATTAGCATATGTAAAGTGTTTTAATCTGGGACATTTATTTTTTTACTTTTAGTGGCTGGTCGTAAATGAAATGCAAAAGGGAGATCAAGAAAAGAAAAAAAAGAAAAGAAAAAAAAATTGTGGTCATGTTATAATTTATCAATGTAAATAGCAGGCTCTACTTTTTCATGGAAATCACTCTTTGTTCTTCATTTCCACTATTAATTATTTAACTGGAAAGGGACAGAGGAACTGTTTTAATAGCAATTCTATTTCCTCCAAAGTCTAAGTAAATATACTCCTCAAAACGAAAGCTAGAGCATCATTTTTATTTGTTTATTTCATTAAGTTTGATTTGGGGACAAAATTGATTTTCACTAACAACAGTGAAAAATGAAGTGCTAAGAGGGCATGAGAGAGAGAGGTTGAATGTGGAACCAATGATCTAATGGAAGTACTCTCTTGAGAGTTTCAGACAAGCATCGAGAATTTCAGATAAGCGTCACCTGTGGGAACTTCTGAGCATGCTTTCTGTATAACTACAGTGGGCTGAACTTTCAGCAGACAAATCTATGTATAATTTCAAATCAGAGGTCATAGTAAAAGCAAAATTTGCACTGGTATTTATTTAGTTATCAGAGCTGTATTAGCATAAAAAGAATGATGTTTATTGTTTCCAGCTACATATCCTGAAAAACTGTCTTTATAATCATGACAAACAGCACAATCACTTTGCACAGGGCAGCTGGGAATGTGTACAATCCTTACCTTGAGCTGTAACTTCCAATTTTTTTTAAATGAACAATATTCTGAAGGATAAGGCTTATTTTTGTATTGTGTCTGTCAACTCGTTCCTGCGCACACAACGCTCTCTTTTTTCCCCTATATGTTTCTGCCCTCCTCTAGAAAAGGATTGATGTAGGTAATAAACCTGACCTACTTCCTAGATTTAAAACTGCGTCTGTCGGTAACTTGCTAAAGAGTCTGATCTCTGATGAGCTAATCAGGGCTTAGACTGTCACCCTAACAGGGCACACATGGACTCATAAAATTGTTTCACCGTATCATGTGTAACTTGAAATAAAAAGGTCCTAGCACACTGTCAGCACAAGTGCTCCTAGAGCTCTTTTTCCTGAAGAAACTGGTCTCTTCCTGAGACCCAGGACCAAAGTGAAGAATAGGACACCTAAAGCACCATTATCCACCTACTTTTTTTTTTTTTAATGTATATAGAAAACATACATAGACATTCCTCAGCCCCAGTGGGTAAAAATAACAGGAAAGCATATATGATTTTTTTTAAAAAAAACAGGTACAACTTAGTGTACAGTCAGCAGCTTTAAGAAAGAAAATAAATGCTTTAAGCGGTCTTTTTGGATACATGACACACATCACTTCTTAAACAGAATAAAGTTCCCATGTAAGTCCTTTTATATATATTTTTTTTATCACTTATTAGATGAAATACCAGTGGACTAGCTGGGATGTTGGCTAGGCTGGATCCTGAACCATGATCAAAATTAACCGTGCAGCCGGGAATTTAGTGACAAGCGTTCGAATGCCACATTGAAAATGGCAGCATCTGCTTAATAGCGTGAGCCCATTCAACACTGATGTGTCCCAGCCCGAAGACAGAAAATGTTTTCTCCTGCAAGTGAAATCAGTGTCTGTGTAATTAAGTGCTGGGAGAAAAAACTCATGAGGAGCTTTTAAAACTGAAGGAGTTTGGAAATTGTTACCTTTTAAAAAATCAGATTGTTACGTTGTTGTTGTTTTTTTTTTCTGAGAGAAGAAAGTGAAACTATTAACTATGAGTTTACAGATTATAAATGACCTGCCTACATTTGATTCAATTCCTAAGCATTCATAGAGATGTCTAGACAGCAAGCTACTATGTACATTAGGCAAGATTCAGCTACTTACTGAAAATGAGGTGTCAGACTATTAACAGGGAGAGCGTTAATACTAACCTTTTAATCTATTCTTCTATTCTCTGATCTTGAATAAATGTGCAAATTATATACAGGACAATGAGTTAAATGCTTATTCTATAGGCAAATGAAACTTCACAGACAAAAATAATTAATTTATTTTCTTTTTCCTGCAAACAAACTGAGTTCAAATTGAGAAGTGTGTATCCTCACTATACAGTCAGTTCTGTTGTAACACAGTACATCCGTCTATAAAAATCGCTTTGCAATGGAAAAACCACACAAAGAAAACCGGGGGACTTAACGGGGAAAATGAGATGAGACTCGACACTCAAAAACTTGATTATTGATATTAGTTAATTATTACATATCGTTGACATTAAAAATAAATATAGGAACCTAGTAAAAATGGTAGCACAGTTTTACAGATGTTAAATGATTAATATATATATGCATGTAAATATAGTGCTTTATCTCAGAAAACCCCTAAAAGTTTGCTTGTGCAAGTAGGTGTCAGAGGAATTGATGTTTGTTTGGAAGGAGGATTATCTTAATCCAAAGGGAAGCTGTAACACAAAATTAGGACGGTTGTGTCTCACATCAGAGGCAGTGAATTGTGGTAGCTGGTGGATGTTTGTGGAGTGAGGGTTTTGTATACTCCATGAAGCTTGGGTCAGCTGAGTGCCCCTTTCGTGTTCACCCAGTGTCTCACCCAGGTGGAACGGCTCATGAGTAAACACCATCCACATTCAGCTCATTATTCCCTAATATATCAAATTGCATTGGACCAAATCTGCATTTGCAAAACAAGCTTATCGCGGAATTCACTCAACTGGAATCTGTGGAGATTTTAGTTATAAATTATGTGCCTGTTATGTCATCAACCTGTCATGTCAAAATGCTAATATTCATAGAATATACTTCTCCTGAATGTACTTTTTTTTAGGCTGAAAAACTTTTCTAAGAGGTTTGTTGGAATTGTGCACTTTTCGGCTTTTTCAAGCCCACTTACAGTCTTTCCTATCTGAGGGTTAACGGTATTGGTCAAATCTTTGCAAAATGACTCGCCAAAGAAATACTGAAATTTTTGAATCTGTTAAGAATTGTCACGTCACATTTATACAGAAAAGAGGTAATTTTAATTGAATCGATACTGTGTGCTAGGACCTGTGCTTTGCCCTCTAAGTGCATCATCCATCTCTTTTGTTGTTCTCTTTAAGCCCCGGTGTCGGTTCTGTGACTACACCCACTTTACAGAACTGGACACTATAGCTGAAACCGAGTAATTTCTCCAGGTTCATGTAGCTAATAAGTGGAAGGCTAATTATGTAGGTCTTCTAATTCAGGCTCTTCGACCCCTCTCACTAAGAGAAATCTTGAATTCTTGACATAGAGATTTGAGCAGGAGAGCTCCTAAGGTCTCCCCTCCCTTGGGTCAGAGCTTCCAGACTGAAGAACATTCTGCTGATTAACAAATGTATTGCTCTGTATTTCTTTTTGTGTGGTTTTAGTGTGTCTTATCAAAGAACTTAAGAGACTACATACGGAGATACTTAATCTTGATTCTTCCTTTAATTCCGAGAGAAAGATGCCCCCTTGGGTCAAGAATCTAAAAAGGATGGGGATGGAGTAGGAAGAAGAGAACCGCAAAAAAAATAGACACTAGTCCAGTCTGGTAGAGTTTGTGGGCAAATAGGGGATAGTTACTTATATCCCATCACGTAAGAAGCTGACAAAAGCTGTCAACTCCCCTTTCCAAGTGCAATAGACTCCTGATTAAAGCCACTTAATGTAATCTATCACCCATTTCCCTCCTTCATTTCACAGCATTATCCTCAAGTGTTGCCTGCTTAAGCCCTCAGGGGCCACAGGAGGGAGGAGAGGTTGGTTCCCTGCCCTGGAAACTTACCTGGGTACCACTCAGATGGCTAATGCCTGCCATCAAGCCTTACTTTCCTCCTGACAAGGCTTCAGTCTGCTATTAGTCTAACCCTTGAGCCACCCCATCGAGTATCACTTAGCCAAACACAGCAGATGCTTGAGCCTGGTGGTCAGGAAGAGTATACTTCAGCTAAAACACACACACACACACACACACACACACACACACACACACACGAGAGAGAGAGAGAGAGAGAGAGAGAGAGAGACAGAGAGAGACAGAGAGAGACAGAGAGTACAGATGTTTATATATAGGGTTGCCAGGTTTTGTGAATACAAATAAAAAAAACCTGCAGGTAAATCTGAATTTTGATACACAGCATGTAACTTTATTGTGTAGTTATATGTCAAATAGTTCATGGAACAGACGTATACATCATTTTTTAAAAATCTGAGATTCACACGTAATTGAGGGTCCTGTGTTTAATAAGGCATCCGTACAGTTATGAGCAATGGATTCCTACAGGAGGGCGTCCTCAGCTGGGCCCACTGACGTCCTTACTTTAAGGATTGCCCTTTTGGATAAGCCACTGTTATCTCTTTAAAATAATTGAAAATAAAATTAATAAAATATTTTGTTTCCACTTCAGTCTCGGGAGTCATATTGTCCTTTGAGAGGCATTGTCAGCGTCTTGAATTATTCCCTAGCTTCCACAGAGTAGATAATGACAGTTTTAAGAGCTTTTATTTCCTTTTCTCAAATTGAAGATAGATTCAAAGATTCTTTGTATGTACCTTTGTGAATGCCTATTTATATGTGAAATGCAAAATTCCATATTATTTGACTCTTCTATGTTTCTGTCCTGTGAGCAGCATACTCAGCTGGTATTTTCCTAAACAAAGAACAAAGCCTCAATATACGGCAGCAGGACAAGTGAAATTTTGAAATCAGCTCATGTGTCGCTAAGTCCACTGCACCTCAATGTCTCTTTTTGAGACTTTTCAAACTTGGCCTTCCAAAAATATGCATTGAATAATGAACTTCAGAGAACCGGTTCTTCCTCTCTGGCATTTATTCATGCGATAAAGCCCACAAAGCTATCTTTAATTATTACTGTATAGGATATCCTGTTATCTTTAATTATCACCACCGAATGGTTGCAAAATCAAATACTGCTGGCAATCAAGAGTCATTATACAATAGCATGATTGCATCTGTTCATATTAACAGATAAGCACAGAAAATCAAAACAGTGTCTGATTTAACCACTAAAACTGTCTGAACAAAATATTGTATCTAGCGCTCTTAATATCTTGTGGGGCCTTTGATCTGATTAAAGTCCAAAGAAACATAACCACAGATGCAAATATTCTGGTGTTTCTGAAATTAATATTGCTGAATTTCACTGGACTGAATTGCTGGAATCCTAGTGAAGCAGAAGTGATTATAGGCACAGTACAAACTTATGATAGGAGAATCTCTAAATCTCTGAGGCCGCAGGTGCAGGATTATAGCAAAACCCCGCTGCAACATTCAGTGTTCTGTCTAAATACCCCAGTACAAAATTAATTAGGCAGTTGATCACATAATAAAGCTCTGATGGATGATCTAATGGAAACTAGCATTTCAGAGTCAATAACAAACTTGATTCTCTTATTAGATGCAGCTGATTTTCCGTTCTGCCATTTACAAGATTGTGTCCATAATGGAAGATGAAAAAAATGGGGGGTTCTATTTTGAAAATGAGAACTCAGTTACAGTATTTATCTCAGTTGGAAACTATAATATGTAAGCAATGTAGAATTTGTAGATAGACATATCTGTGAGTAATTCTCTAAGATACTTGGCTGAAAAGCACATCAAAGAACAGGGAAATAATGAGGCAGGCGCCAGCTGTTGGATTCCTACAGCTTTTGATTTGTGCTCTACTAGAAACTCCAGGTTTTGATCCTGTGTTGATTATTTCCATGGTACTGAAGTTGATTTCTGCATTATTTAAAACCGACAGTAGGCAGCAAACAAGGAAAAGTTTGCAAACTACATCTTAAAGGATATTTTGTTTCTGTCTTGTCATTTCTTACACTCTACTTAGGGGCTCTGGTGATGTGCATGGCTACCTGTCGGGGAACACACATTAAAAATGGAGAAGGTGCAGAACAGAGCTAATTAAAGATTTAAAAATGAAAGCAGGTTGAGATTGTAACCAAAGTGACCAGGGCATTCTGGGATGAGGGGATATAGGAATGACACACATTCCATGCTGATTTTCAATTTTGTGTAACTGTCTAAATGATGCTAAGAGGGTGAGAACAGCTGCCCACCTTGCAAGAAGGAATATTTACTCAACATAAGCATGTGGTTAAAAATGACCAAAACCTCCGTCAGTACTGGGCACTCCTCTCCCTGGCCCAGGGCTTCAGAAAGTCCTTGCTTCAAAGGCAGCCCATTCTCCAAAAGGTTTACCATGAATTCTTTTCTTTAAAACATGTTTCATTGCCTAATCACACAACAGTGGAAAACTCTGCCCATGACTGTTTTTGTGTTCTGATGATAATAGAGTAATGAGGGTAAAGGAGGAAAGAGCCCATGATTTCTGATGCTGTTCAAGTTTTTGATGGTGAATTACTAATTCTCAATCTCCAGTAAACCAAACTATGCCTGATAACCAATGTTTTTTCAGCCGGTATATCTTTTGTTTGAATGCAGGATTCTATAAGGTGAGCCGTTATTTGGTAAGGAGAGAAATGCAGCTGGAAAATGACTTCTGGATCTGGTTGTTGGCAAGTTCCTTTCTTCCTTCTTTCCTTCCTGGCTTTGTCACCTTCTGTGGGCACAGATATAGACAGACAGACATATAAATGCAACAAACATTCGGAACAGCTGCTTTGTGAACCACTGAGAGAAATTCTCTAAGGGTTATTATTAGAGAAGCACTCACAACTGATCAGCTTATTGACTCAGAGAGATACCAATAATCAATTCACAATTCCCGGAGTCTCCTGGAGGCCACCGTTTGATCCAACATTGACTCTACCTTCTCTTTGTCAATCATCGCTTTCTCATTTTGTCCCTCTTGCTTTAGTTGTCAATATATGACACATGGAGACTTCCTTAAGTAAATATAAGAACTACAATGAAGAGTTCCATGTTCATGGGCACAAGTTAGGAATATTTTTGGAGTCACAGCTATGCTTCATCTTATATAAAATACCAAACATTCTAAGACAGTCGTCTTGTATCCAAAAAACCCTAAATGGGCCTGAAGGCAATAAAACAATGCAGAGTTTTCAAAGAAAATCTGAAATAAATTAGACATATTCTGAAACATTTAATAAAAACAATAAAGTAATGTGGCATTTAAAGGAAAATTATTTGTTCCAAGAAGGTAGATATAAATGCAGATTAGTATAGTTTGGAAAGACTTTAAATAATGGGACAGATAAGCTGAGATTAAAATTTATGTTAAGCTGGGAAAGAGAAATACATTTGAAAAATTTCCCAAAGAGCAATAGAGAAATTCTCTTGGAATTAGAGTCTGATTAATAACTACAAAAGATACCTGGGTAATTTTAAAAAATGATTTAAGTTATTACATAATAGGTACTTTTTAGAAGAAAAATTATAAAATGCATGGATAAGAAAAAGAAGAAATACGTAATCTAAAAATTAAAAAAGAAGAATCTCTTCTTTTGGTATATATTTCCCTAGAAGTTTTACATAGGGGCAGATGTGGAGAAATTATTAGCCAGGTTGGCTAGATTATGCTGCAGTGACATATTTCCAAATTTCAGGGACTTAATAGGACAAAGGTTTGTTTCTAATTTGCATTGCTGGTTGGCAGGGCTTCTGCTTCCTATAATCTCTCAGAGCCCCAGTCTGTTGGAGGCTTTAGGATACTGTAGCTAAAGTATTTGAAACACACGTCCTCCAAGCTTGCTGTGGTGGGATAAGGGGAGACAGGAGGCTTGTGAAAGATACTTAAAAGATCCAGGCATATAAGTGGCATGTATCATGTGGTCCCAAATTGACTGCAAAATAAATTGACAAATATAGACTTCATAAATGCTCAGGGAAAGTAAAATGAAAAAAATGATTTGGAACAATATAGACCTGTTTCCATCTCATAGCACATACAGTTTTGAACAAAATTTGAATCATTATGTTTTACACTTTAGCTTTATTTGAATTAATGAATTAGGAATATATGTTCCTAATATGTGCAGAATATCGTGTCAATATTGCACCCTTTACACAATGTCTTCCTTACTGTTGTACACTGAAATTCCAGATCTTTTTTTTTAAGCGTATTGGTAAGGTCCTGGTTGAAGAGTGTGGCTTTTCTTTGACCTCTTTCCTTACCAGCTAATTTTCCTTTTCCTTACCAGGAAATTTCTTAAATAATTTGTGTGTAGATTTAATGATCCATTAAATGGATATGATGCTGTCTATATCCTTCACTGCCTTGAGGAGTAAATAAGATAATGGGGAGTATTTAGTCCATAGCTTGCTATTAAGAAGGTAAGCCCAGAATACATGGTAATACTGCAGCCATTTAAGGTGGTATCAACAGTGGCTGGTTGTGTTTTATTTTGTTCTTATTTCTTTCCTTAGTTTGAAAGTACCTATTATTACATGAACACAAGCATGGGCATTGAGGCTAAGAAATTTCCTCTAACAGAACCAGTCTGAAGCTTACATGAAATTCGCCACAGATGAATCCTGAACTGAAGGAGCATCTATGAAGTTCTTTCTCTCTCTTTCTGTTCTAAACAATAGCTTTGCTGGATAAAATATCCTAGGTTGCATCTTTTTCTCATTCAGGACTTTGAATATATCTTGCCACTCCCTTCTGGCTTGCAGTGTTTGTGTAGAGAAATCAGCTGAAAGCCTCATGGGGTTTCCCTTGTAACTCACTCTTTGTTTTTCTCTTGCTGTCTTTAGGATCATTTCTTTATCCTTAACCCTGGCCATCCTGATTATAATATGTCTTGGTGTGGGCCTATTTGGATTCTTCTTGTTTGGGACCCTCTGTACTTGGATATCTGATTCCTTCTTTAGGTTTGGGAAGTTTTCAGCCATGATTGCTTCAAATATCTTTTCAATACCCTTTGCTCTTTTTCCTCCTTCTGAGACCCCTGTTATGTGTAGATTGGCACACTTTATACTATCCCATAGGTCCCTTATATTGTTTTCACTGGTTTTTATTTGTTTTCCTGGCTGGGTGACTTCTGTTGCCCTGTCTTCTAGGTCACTTTTTTTGGTTTTCTGCATTATCTAGCCTGCTTTGTACAGCCTTTAGGTTAGCTCTCATCTCAGCAAATGAGTTTTCCAATTTTAATTGGCTCCTCTTTATAGCTTCAATTTCCTTTTTGACATATTCTGTCTCTATTCATAATCTTATTTAGTTCCTTCAATACTTTAATCACTCCTTTTTTCTGAAATCATGATCTAGTAGACTATCAAGGTCGATTTCATTGATCGATCGTTCTTTCAGGGGATTTCTCTTGTTTTTTTTCAATTGCAAGTGGTTCCTCTGCTTCTTCACTTTACTTATCTCTCTCTGGCACTATGGATTTTGGAGTATCAGTTATCTACTGTGGTCCTGAGGGGTTTATTTATCTAAAGTGGATGCAGAAATAAAACTAGAAAAGAAATTTAAAGAAGAAACAAAGACTTGAAAATAAAGTACAATCAATAACTGAAGAACAAAACGAAATAAAAATCAAACAGAAAAATTTAAACATTTAAAAGAAAAGATTTGAAAACAGTATAATCGATAAAAGAAGAACAAAATAAAGAGAAATAATCAAATTGAGACACATTTTTAGAAATTAATTAAAAAATTAAAAGAAAATTTTAAAGGGGATTAAAAAATTAAAATTTTAAAAAATTAAAAATTAAAAAAGGTAGATGTGTTTCCCTGGAGGCTATGCACTATTAATAATTTTGTCAAGAGGTTCTTAAGTATGCGTGGTTGCCAAGTCTTCCTTCCGTGCCTTTTGTCTGTTATCCTTTGGCTGGAGGTGTGGCCAGTGTTGTGGTGACCAGAGCCTGCCCTGGCCATGCAGCGGGGCCTCCTTTACGTACTGTGGTTGCTGCCGCTCCTGCCCTAGCCCTGCCGTGCGAACTCCACTCGCTGGTTCCAGAGGCCCTCTGGGCGCGCCCCTGTCTGTGCCGCTCCGAGCTGGTAGGTGGGCGGGTCGCGCCCCCTAACAGCGCAGCGTCCCGGCGCTGCTTCGCGTACGCCACGCCCCTTCTCCACGCGGCGTCTGGGCTCCTCGCTCGGGCACGGTAGGCGGGCCGGTGGAGCCCCTCTCACAGCGCTGCGTCCTGGCGCTGGGATCCTGCCAAGTAGGTGGGGAAGTCGCTCCCCCACTCAGCGCTGCTCCCCACGCTGCACAGGGTCCACGCTCGGTAGGAGGGCTTGGAGAAAACGGCCGCACCAGCCCTCGTCCCTGCGCTGTGCCAGAACTCTCCTTGTTCATTTGTCTGAGAGGCACAAGGTCACAGAGGCACCGGGGCAGAAAGTTCCTGTCTGCCTGGGGCTGTAAACAAATCTCAGTCCCAGATTCAGGTTCCGACCCGCCCTCGCCTGGGAGCTGCCCACAGGGAGAATATGGTAAATATGGCGGCGGTGGCTGCGCCCAGCCTGTCCTCTCCCACTAATGGTGCCGCGGGTCTGTGGAGACAGAGGCTACAGCGCCCCTCCCCCAGGGCACACCAGCCGTGTTGCTTTGCTTTTTTTTTTTTTTTTTTTTTGTATTTTCTGGGGTACCCAGGCTGTTCTGTTCTGTAACCCCTCCCAGCCACGCGGCACAGCACCCTGCACTCCCCTCAGGTGGCTTTTGTGCAGCTGGCCCGAGTCCTCCGCCTGGCTCCATCCCCCACCTGCCAGTTTGCATCTAGGGCTAGGGGTCACGGTGACCCTTTGTACCCATTTATCTTAGTTCTGTCAGTCAAGGTCTATTCCGTACAAATCTGAGCCTCGAGGCCCCGCCTCTGTCCCGCTGGCCTCTCCTCGGGGGAGGGGAGACCCAGCGAGCGAGCTCCGGTCCTCCTCTGCCGCTCCCTCCCCGCAGGGTGGTCTCGCACTGTTTTGCCTTTTCTTCTTCTTCTTTTTTTTTTTTTTTTTGCCTTTTCTCCTATCGGATTTGTGGCAAATTTTGTCTTTTGAAGAAGGCGATGTTCTGTCCAAGTTCAGCAGGTGTTGAGTGGCCGGGTGGGTCCATAGATGTCAGTCTTGGTGTATTTGTGGGAGAGGGTGAGCCCCGAGCGTCCTTCCCCTCTGCCATCTTGGCCCTTTCCCCCCGATTTTATATTTTGATGCAATGCAAGTAATATTTTAACATTTTAGTTGTTGCTAGTACACAGCAGTGCAATTCCTGTTTTAATATTATATTTATCTTTTATCCTGCAGTCTTACCAAATCCACTTATACATCTTTAACTTTTTCTATAATCTATCCTGTTTTCAACATAGACCGTCATATCTTCTGAAAATAAAAACCACTTTTCCTTTTTTTGTGTGCTTTGTATCAGTAACTAGAACCTTTACTGAAATATTTAATAGAAGTGGTGACAATGGATGTCCTGATCTGCCTGATCTTAGGTTGGAAGCATTCACTTTTTGATCATTACTGTTGTGTTAACTATGAATTTTTCATAGATGTACTTTTTTAGATTAGGGAATTTACCTACAATTCCTAGTTTTAAGAAGATTTATTATCAGGACTGGATGTTGGATTTTGTCAAATGTCTTTTCAATGATGATTGAGATGTTCATGTTTTACGATAAAATCCTGTTTTATAAATTATTGGATTTGTTTTTTTATAAAATTTTATTTAGAATTTTTTTCATCTGTAATTGTTAGTAATACTGATTTGTAGTTTTCTTGTAATGTCTTTGTGAAGATTTGGTATCAAAGTAATAATGAGCTCATAAAATGAGTTGGGAAGTATTTTCTTTATAATTTTTTTAAAGAAATTATGTAGAATTTGTTATTATTTCCTCCTTAAATGTCTTGTAGAATTAACAGTGAATTCACCTAAACCTGGAGCTACAAACTCAGTTTCCTTCATGCATATAGGGCAAGCTATCCAGGTTATTCTTAGATGAGCTTTCATACTTTGTGTGTTTTTCAAGATATTTGTCCTATTCCTCTAAGTTGTCAAATTTATTGGCATATTTTCTTGTTATCCTTTCAATATCTCTGGAAATTATACTAATGTCATTCATGATATTGGTAATTCGAGGCATTTATTTTTATTCAGGTCTGTCTAAATAGAGTTTTATTAAGTTTATTAGTTGTATAAAGGAACCAGCTTTTGGTTTTATTAATTTTCTCATTTGTTTTCTATTTCATTGATTTTCACCTTGATCTTTATTATTTTCTTTTTTGCTGCTTACTTTAGGTTTAATTTGCTTTGCTTTTTCTAATTTCTCGAGGTAGAAGTTGAGGTCATTTAAGACCACTCATATTTTTAAATATCAGCTTTTAGTGCTGTAAATTAACTACCCCAAATTCTTTTAACTTTTATTCAGTTCAAAATATTTTCTAATATCCCTTTTGCTATCTTCTCGGACTCAGTTTATTTAAAAGTGTGTTTTTGGTTCCCAAATATTGAGAGGTAATCTCCAAATATTTCTGCTATAAAATTTAGTTCATGTTAGAATAGTACTTATGTACCTTGAATACTTTTTAGTTTACTGAGACTTATTTTTATGGTCCAGGATATTGTCTGTCTTGGTACATTTTCCATGTGTACTTGAAAAAAAAGTATATTCCACTGTTGTTGCATGGAATGTTCCATAAAGGTCATGTTGGTTTCTTTTGGTTTTCAGTTCTTTTATATCCTTACTGATTTTCTCTCTACTTATATCACTTATTGAGAGAGCTATATTGAAATCTTTGACCACAAATGTAGATTTGTCTATTTATTCTTGTTGTTGTATTAATTTTTGCATCACATAATTTGAAGTTCTATTATGTAAATAATATTTTGTCATAAAAAGTTATGTCTTGTGAATACAGTGACACTTCATCACTTTCAGGAAAAATGTTTTCTTTTGCTTTTTATCAGATCTTTGCTCTGAGATATAATTTGATATTATGCAACCACTCTGGCTTTTTTTTTTTTTTGCTAGTGCTAGCTAGCATTACATGTCTTTTGCTATCCTTTCACTTTACTGTTGTGTCTTTATGGTTATATCTTTATATTTGAAGTATTTTTCTTGTACAGGTAACCCTTGAACAACCAGGTTTGAATGGCTCGGGTCCATATATAGATGGATTTTTTTCTGTAAACCTGAACTACAGTCCTGCACAATCTGTGGGTTTGACTCTGCAGATGCAGAACTACAGATGACTAAGAGCTGACTGTAAAGTTATGTGGGTTTTCAACTGCATGGAGAGTTGGTGACCCTCACCCCTTTGTTATTTGAGGGTCAACTGTATACAACTTACGCTCTGTTTTCATCTAATCTTTTTATTGAAGGTATTCAGACCACTGACATTTAGTGTGATTAATGAGATAATTAAACTTCAGTCTCTCATCAGTTTACTTTCTAGTTGTCCCATCTGTTCTTTGCTCCTTCTATTGCTATTTTTCTGCCAACTATTGGATCAATTGAATATATTTTATAATTCACATTTATCTCCTGTGTTGGCTTACTAGCTAAAACTCATCGTTTTGTCATTTTAGTGGTTGCTTTAGGGTATGTAATTTACACTTTAACATATCACGTTTACTGGCTGCCTGAAGAACGTGCTTTAATAATTCTTGTAGTCCACATCTGCTAATAATCAGTTCTTTCAGCTCTTGTGTATCTGAAAATGTCTTTATTTCACTTTTGTCTTTGAAAGGTATTTTTAGTGGACATAGATTTCTAAATTACAGGCATGCCTTGGAGATATCGTGGGCTCAGTTCCAGACTACTGCAGTAAAGTGAATATTGCAATAAAACAAGTCACATGAATTTTTGTTTGTTTCCCAGTGCATATAACAGTTACATTTACACTATGCTGTAATCTCTTAAGTGGGCAATAACATTTTGTCTAAAAAAACAATGTGCATACATTAATTACAAATACTTCAAGACTAAAAAATATTCTCATCTGAGCCTTCATTGAGTTACCTTTTTGCTGATGGCAAGTTTAAAATATTGTGAGGATTATTGAAAGAAGACACAGAGACATGAAGTGAATAAATGCTGTTGGAAAAAAAAATGATGCCAATAGACTTGCTTGATGCAGGGTTACCACAAACTTTTAATTTGTGAAGAACACAGTATCTGTGAAGCACAATAAAACAAAGTGTGCCTGTATCTCCCCCCACCCCTTAGTATTTTAAAAACGTTGCTCCACTATCTTTTGGGGTGCAGTTTTTTTCTGACCATAGAACTGCAGTCATCCCTATATATTTTCCTCTGTACATAAAATTGTCTTTCAGAATTTTTTTTTTTTAATTACAAGCTTTGAACAATTTGATTATGACCCTCCTTGGTATGGTTTTCTTCATGTCTTTTGTGCTTGAGTCTCATTGTGATTCTTGGATCTGAAGATTTATAATTTGTACTAAGTTTGGATATGTTTGAATAATTATTTTTCAATTTGTTTCATTTCTGTTCTCTTGCACGTACATTAGGATACAGGCAGTCGACTCCCTGTTCACTGGTGTTTTCTCTCTCTGTTGTTGTTGTTAATTTTTGCTTCTCTCAGTGTTTCATCTTAGTTTTACTGATATAGTTTGAAGTCTTCTGGCATTTTTTGGTAATGCACACTCTGTCATTAAGCCCATACAATGTATTTTTCTTCTAACACACTGTAGTTTTCACTTCTAGTATTTAAGTTGTCATTTTTTAAAAAAACATCTTCTATGTTGGTACTTAATTTTGTGTTCATATGGAAGGTCATTTTAGTAACTGTTATAGTATCCTTGTCTGAAGATAATGTTATTTGTGTATTTTCTGAATCAGTTCAATTAATTAATTAAACTCCTCTGTATGGACCGTATTTGTATGCTTCTTTTTGTAATTTTCTTCATTTTTAGTAATTTTTGTTTGGATGTCAAATGTGAAACATTGTTGAGTATTGGCTCTCTTTCTGTTTCCCTATAAATATCATTAAGCTTTGTTTTGTGGTGCAGTTAAGTTACTTGCAAATATTTTGAACCTTAAGTGTTTGGTTTTAAGATTTGTTAAGTAGACCGCAGCAGTACTCAGTCTTGGGGTAATTAATTCAGCGCTGCTGTGACAAGACCCTTCTCTTTACTCTCGTCTGCTTGATGATGGTGGAAGCAGCACTGCTCTCAGCCCTGATTAATGACGGCTTTGGGTGGTTCTTCCTCCAGCCTTAGGTCGTTTCCTCTCATGTCTTCACTGATCAGCACTCCGCTGAATACTTGAACGGAATTCTAGTATTCCTTGAAAGGGATTTTTGCAAATTCTAGTCACCACCTTGCCTCTCCCAGAATCTCAGCTTTGTCTTTCCGACTCACAGAGTCCTCTGGGCATCGCCTGGATTCCTCCTCCTTTTGCTGCAGCCTGGAAATTCTGTCAAGATAATAAGCTTGGATAGTTGCTGTTGTCTGAATGTTTTTATTCCCCAGATGCATATGTTGAAATCCTAATGCCCAGTGTGATGATACGATGAGGCAGGGCCTTTAAGAGATGATGAGGTCATAAGGGCATTGCTGCCTTAAAAGGGGGGTTGAAGGAGGACTCCCTTGCCTCTTCTGTCGTGTGGGGATCTGATAAGTCTGCAGCCCGGAGGAGGGCCCTCACCTGACCATGCTGGCGCCTTGCTCTTGGACTTACAGCCTCCAAACATGTGAAAAATAAATTTCTATTGCTTATAAGTTCCTCCGTCTGTGCTGTTTTGTTACAGCAGCCCAGACAGACTGAGATAGCAGTCATAAGCCTCACCTCATTCGTCTGGCATATCTCAGAGATTACTGACCTTGATTGTCTGATATCCAGTGTCTTCAAATGTGTGTTTCCTGTATTTTATCCATTTTTTGTTGTTTCAGTAGAGACTGTAAATGCAGGCCTGATTAATGACTCATTTTACTATTCTGTCTTGCTCAAAAACAGAAGTCCTACTTACTTATTTTTAATTACATAGTAAACTATGAAAAATTTTATAAAAATGAAAACAATATGGATTAATACAACAAAAATCTGCCTTAGTACTTGGCAATCTTAATCCTCTTCTCAGAAACGGCTAGTTTTGTAAGTATCCTTCAAGACCATTTTCCATGCATGTATACATACACATATTTGTGTAGAATAATATATTTCGTCTGTGCATTTTCAAAGCAAATGCTGTCATACCTTTTATACTGTTCAGAAACCTCCTTTTTTCATCCAGTGATATGAGAGACATCTCTGTTCCCATACCCAGAAGTCTACCTCCTTTGTAATTTCTGTAGAATTGATGAAGGAGAGACTGTTTAACCATTCCCATTTTGATGAAGACTTGGGTTGTTTTCAGTTTTTCTCTGCTGAAGTTATGTGTGCTATGAGCAGCCTTGCACATCCCTCTTTGTACACTTGTACAGATATTTTTCTAAAACGGATATGTTCAAGCTGAATATGTAGACTATCTAGTAAGCACATTTTTAAATTTCATAGTGTCGAGTTTCTCTTTAGAATCCATCATGACAAAGTTGTATATGTCACAGAACCTCCTTCTCTTTTTCTTCTAAACTTTTGTTAGCATAGGACACTTCAAAATTTAATTAATCAAATAAGTATGAAATATTTAATGATGTTTTAATTTTAGTTTAATTGCTCTAAGATCAAACATATTTTTGTATATCAGCCATTTATATTTCCTTTCTGTGAATTACTTCATTTCCTTTGTGCCTTTTTGTAGAGATAATCTGTCTTTATTTATTAATTTGTGAGGGTGGTGGTCGTGGTGGTCGTGGTGGTGTGTGTGTGTATGTATCTGTTTTTATGAACTTTTGTGATCAACCAAATGTTTCATTTGGAGGGAAGAATGTTACGATTATTGTTATACTTCATACTAAGCTTTAATAACAAACTTACTCTGTTTTTTTCTTTCTGAATGTGTTTTTGGGATGGAAATTAAATGCTGTGGTTAATTAGGAAAGTTGAATTCATGTAAGTGCTGTTTGATGGGCACTTACTCTATGTTAGAAATAATATAAACCAGATTAAATAGTATATCTTTCATTTGCAAATGGCAAAGGTATGGCTACAGACCACCAGTGCAGCTTTATAGGATTACACAGGGATTTGTTGTCTGAGACTGTGCTTCTGAAGATGTGGGTCAGACTGGGTCAGTTCATCAAGGAAAAAAAATACAAATTCTTACTTTTAAATTTTAATTATAACCATCAAGTATGAGTATACACAGTACTGCATTCAGCAGGGTTGAGAAAAAATGTCAACATACAGTGAAAACTCTTAACCGGTCAGTCTGGGTTGTTATGTAGACATGAGATAATTTGCTTTATTTCTTTGAATTGAAAAGGCATATCTATCTTGTATGATTCTTCCAGTGATCATTCTCTTCACTCTCTATAACCCCTGACCTTTTCACATGGGTGTTTCTGCTGAGCTCCTTAAGAGCAGAGGTTTCCTTCATTCCTCTTCCAGCCCCTCTTGGCATTTAGCACGGTGCCTGCCATGTCTCCAGGTGTGCTGTGCTCAAGGAAATGTTGACTAATTTCCTATTAATTATATTAAAGATGCTGCTGAGATTGATGATGATGATAATGATAATGATAATGATAATAATAATAATAATAATAATAATAATAATAATAATAATAATAATGACTACCATTGAGTTCATGTCATACATTAAGGATTGGCCTAATTGCTAATTCTCTGGCTTTTACAGGTGAGGGAACTGAGGCAAATAAAAGTGAAGGAAGTGGTCGAGCGTGGATTTTAACCCAGGTGCTCTGACACCGTGTGCTGGACTCTGTATGGCTGTGCTAGATACGATTCAAATTCAGCCACTGCGTGTAATTTTATAAAGCACTGCTTTGTTTGCAAGCTTGTCTCCTCCTGCTAGACCTCATGTTCTTCGAGGTCAGGTCTCCATCTTGGTTATTTTTGTTCTTTCAAGCTGTAGCACAGTGTCTGGCACAGAAGAAGCTCTCAGTAAATAGTATTAAAGTAACCAGTTAGGTGAGAGTCATGCCCTTCCACCAAAATCTTCCGGAGCAGTCTTCAAAGTTTCTCTGTCTTTTATGGCTTCCCAGATTGCATATTTCTACATGCAATGAGTACTCTATAAATGTTAATTCATGTCATGACTGAAATTAATTCTATGTTTTTTCCTCCTCATAGTCATAAAAGTGGGTCGTTGTATGAGTCAGCTACTGTTGCATAATAAACAGTCCCAAAGGTCAGAGATTTAAAACACTAGTCACTATTCTGTCTTACTTATGTGCAAGTAGGCAGAGAATTGGCTTTCTAGGCTGAGGTGGACCCCAGGGTTGGGGTTGAGTCCAAATATGTTTCTGTTTCATTTTCTTTGGGTCAGTATGCCTCATAGAGTGGGTTATTTTTATAAAGAAGGTAGCAATGCAAGAAGACAAGTCCAAATATGTAAGCACATCATAAGACTTATTGGTCAAAGAAGGTCACATCGCTGAGCCCACCATCGAGTTAGATGCGTATATTCAATCCCCGCTCTGAAGAACTGCCAACTTCCATGGAAAAGGGTGTGAATTCTGGCAATGGTAAATAATGGTGTCAGGAATTAAGTCTACCGCATTTGCAGTGACCGAGGAAGGGATGGAGAAAAACATTTAGAAACATCCACAGCAAAATTTTAATTAAGCCCTTAAAGTGATGTAGTAGAAGTTTGAGGCAAAATCCAAGCCAATTTTTATTTAATCACAGTTTTCGTCCACCCTTTCAACAAATGGTGGATAATGAGTATTACAGTCATTCTAGAGTAATCAACTGTGGTATCCCAAACAAGATTATCACGTCAGCTGGAAATTGAGGAGCAGGACAGTTGAAGGCTTAAAAACAACAACAGCAAAATCTCATTTAGTCTCTAGTGATGGCTTTGCAGTAAAGAGAGAGGGTAGGGGCAGGGAAATGAAGAAATGAGCCACGTGGACAGAATTACATCCCAACAGAAGACTGGACTTGTCATCAGTCTTGCCAGAGAGAATGTGAGTATCAGAAAATGATACATGGAGAACTGGCCCAGTAAACTCTGAAAGATGTACATAATAAAATGGGAAGGTAGTAAATCTAGGGACTTAACACAAAGATTTCCCTTTGCTTCTTACCAAGAACATTCAACTTTGCACATTTCTCTTAGAAGCTTCTTAGAAGACTGTAGGAGTGATGATGCCAGCAGTACAGTCTTTGGGCTATTGAGAAGTCAGAAATGTCTGAACGCCCTTGCAGGTGCACGGCTGGGTATGCCTCACCTCTCTTGAGACTGAGAGCGTCGGTCGGTGGTGGCGTCAACGGCTGGGTCCAAATGAGGATCAGGGAGCAAAGTGGAGATGTAAACTTGTACATAAACAGAACACTGCATATTCTGCTTAAAGCTACAAATAGTAAGGGAAAATGTCTCATGAAGTAGCAATCCTTTTACAATTGCAGAACATTTACCTACAACTTTGCAGTGTTTTTCAAGCAATTTTCTTTATTTTCCCTTACATGAAATGACATAGACTAGTAATTTCTCACCCTTTGGTTCAAATTGTGTGTCATTTTCTAGCGTTTTAGTCATTTACTGTTTTGTATCTGTATAAATGTGTGTATACATATGGATACACACAGGGCAAAAATATGAACATTGTCTTGACACAATATTCTTTGCATCAAGTTTAATGGAAGAGACAATAGGTGTGATCTTAAAAATGAACTTTGAAAGGATAAGTATAAAACCAAATACAGATATTTCACAAGAGAAAATATTCTGCAGTTCCCCACCCTTACCTCACTGGAGGTGGTCACTATAAATTAGAAATTAAATTTATAAATACGTGATGAATGTGAACAAGACCAGATTCTTCCACCACTTTTCCTACTTCTCAGGCCAAGACTACATTAGGTACAGTCTTGCATCCCTAGCAGAAAGGTGGATGCATATTTAAGTACTAGAGGCCAGAGGGTCATAAATTTAAAAATAAACAGGGGTGTTTGTTCCTGAAAAATCGGATTATGATTGTAGAAACCCATGGCATAGTGATACTGGAGGACAGAATGAATCCTCTTAAATTGACTGTTTTTCCAATGTTACGCAGACATAATTCACACCCTTCCAGTCTCTGCTTCTCTTTGCCTACATAAAGCGTGGAAATTTCAACGTGTGGGTGTGTACCTAGATAGTGTAGACTGACCCATGAGCTGGTAAGCTCAGTTGCAGATTAATACCTCCTGCCCAAATTCGTCACATGACGGAGGGGAACTTTGGTCTTGAGCTAGTGAAATGCATACTCCCTTCCATATCCTACTTTCTTGCTTTACCTACTCACTCGTTCAAATTTGTGCTTTTTTCATGAATATGTTGTAGGCCAGGTATTCTGATAAATGTTGGGGATTAGAGGATGAATGAGACAAGGGCACTACTGTTGAGAAACTCATAGTTAAAGTAGAAGGCAGCTATAAAAATGGTTATAAGACATGAGAAAATTATCAAAACAGAGCCATGGCAGACTGCTGTGAAAACAGGAAGAAAGCCATCAGTTCTGGCTGTAATAGTCTAGAAAGGCTCCACAGAGAAGATGGTACATGTGCTGGATCTTGAAGGAGGAGCAGAAATCTGCTAAAAACAGATAGAAATAGAGGTGGTGCCAAGAGAAAAGAGCCTTTGCAAATTCACTGAGGTCCTCTGCCATGTTGCCTTCTGATGGGTAACCTGTAGCCCAGACATGACTTAAAGCACCATCCTGGGTACTTTTTTATTTTTTATTTTATTTTTTAATGTAGAAACTGTCTCCTCCTCTCTGTGCCCTAAATAAGGCTATGAAGTAAGTCAAGCAGCATAGACCAGAACCTGAACTGGATTTTTTTTTTTTTTAATTGAACTCATGCAAATAACAAACATTTCTCGCTTTAAAAAATACCATTTTTTAAAATCTTGATTTGGGTCATCTTGTAATCCTGTAAAAATTTGTTATAATTGATACAGGTAATGACATTCTGAAACACATATAAGCAGGCAATATTTGTAAATTTGCCAATTTGGCTTTGAACTGAATCCCATGTTACTGTGTTGCTTTGTGGGAAAGGAGGTAGAAAAGGGGAAAATTATTTCTTGTTAAGCAAGGCATTTAATTCATTGGAAATAGTGTCAGTGGGTGCTTCCAGATCATGCATTCTCATTTATAGTGAGGGATGCTTAAAAATGTTTCCATATTCCCTATTTTTCATATTCTGTTATGTTTCCATTAAAAATAATAGACATAGAGGGTTGTAGCCATATTTTTTTGTCTACATCTTGGCCAATTCCAAAAGAGGAATTAGAGTTATCTGTGTGTATTTTTAAAGGACAGAAAGAAATGACCCTAGACTTGACTGCGCCGTTTTTGCTAGTTAAATTTGCCTTCCTGCTCAAACAATCTCCCCTTACCTAGGTTTTGAAAAACACCTCTCCCTCTCTTTTTTAACCTTATCTTCCTGCACCCCATTTATTGCATTTATTCAGTATTTTTATCTCTCCATGTCATTTTAACACACAGCATTCTGCCTACGTGAGCGGTGAGACCCCTTTTTTTAATCAAGACTCCTAGTCCTGGTCTTCGTTGGCCTACTCTGTCCCTTTGACACTTTGAGACCAAACGGGTCAGTTCAAGAGCATTGCAACTTTAACTCTTTGCCATTTCTTCCCAGTCTTAATTGGATGCCTTAATTGGCGGTCATATGTGTGATTCCACTAATTACCAGCTGTATGACCTTGATCGAGACCATCATGGCAGGAGTCCATCATGGAAGTCTACCATTTATACCTTGCCGTCTAACTGATTGCCTCCTGCCACAACCCTTACTGTCCTTACCTTCACTCCGAGAGATACTGTTTTTCTCACGTGGACTTCTAAAACTCAGCATAGTTTATTTCGGCAGGCTTCTAACTAAATTTAACCCTCCAGCCTCAAATCTCTCTCTTCCTCCTTCCTTCCATTTTTGTTATTTTATTTTTATACATGTACAGTTTTAACTGTAGTGTATTTAATAATGAAGTAATCACACGCACACAAATCCAGGTTTTTATTTGTTCTTGATTTTTTTTTTCTAAAAGGGCTTTGTTTCAAATTTGCTATTGTTCCTACTACTCATTTCTGTCTCCTAATACCTAGTTGTCATTTATCAGCTCACTTATGCTATTATTTTCTTTTATTCCTACCTATCTTCTTTCACTAATATGTTGCCTGCTTCATCTCTATAGAGATCTGTGTTTGTGACCCCTGGCATGGATGTATTTACAGCCTCAAGCAAAATAGGATTTATTTCTAGAAAATTGAGGCGAAATAGTTGAATAATTTTCCCAAGGTCATGTTGCCTAATGCCCAGTCTTTTTTTTTTTCTTCAGAACACCACATATTAACATTTCATGGTTTTACTGAATCAAGACTTTGAGCACAGCTTAGCTTACTTCATTGTTTTTCAAGAGGGTGCAGTCAGGTGTCAGCCAGTGCTGGAGTCTTAAATAAAGTCTTGACTGGGAAAGGATCCACTTGCAAATTCACATGCTTATTGGCAAGATTGATAACCTTGTGGGTCATGGGACTAAGGCTGTCTTCCTCTCTGGCTGTCATCAGAAACCACCTTGTTGTGGCTGTAGGCTTGTCATATATGACCTTTATGTTGATGTGTGTTCCCTCTGTATTTACTTTGTTGAGAATGTTTATCATAACTGGATGTTACATGTTGTCAAAACCTTTTTTTTTTTTTGCATCTATTGGGATGATCATATGGTTTTTATTCTTCAGTTTGTTAATGTGATGTATCACATTCATTGGTTTGTAAATACTGAACCATCCTTGCTTACCTAGGATAAATCCCATTTGATCATGGTGTATGATCCTTTTAATGTATTGTTAAGTTCAGTGTTGTTGAGAATTTTTATCAGTGATATTGTCATATAATTTTCTTTTTTTTCTTTGTTTTTTTTCTTGTGGTGTCTTTGTCTGGTTTGGGTATCGGGGTTATACTGACCTTGTAAAATGAGTTTGTGAGCATTCCTTCCTCTTCAATTTTTTTGGAATAGTTTGAGAAAGATAGGTGTTAACTCTTCTTCACATATTTTGTAGAATTCACCTGTGAAGCCATCTGATCCTGGACTTTTGTTTGTTGAAAATGTGATTACTGATTCAGCTTCACTACTGGTAATCAGTCTGTTCATATTTTCTATTTTTTCCTGATTCAGACTTGGGAGATTGCATGTTTCCAAGGTTTTATCCATTTCTTCCAGGTTGTCCATTTTAATGGCATATAACTATTCATAGTAATCTCTTATGATCCTTGGTATTTCTGTGATGTAGGTTGTAAATTTTCCTCTTTCACTTTGGATTTTATTTATTTTGATCCTCTCTCCTTTTTGCTAGATGAGTCTAGCCAAAGGTTTATTAATTTTGTTTATCTTTTTCAAAGAACCAGCTCTTAGTTTCATTGATCTTTCTTACTGTTTTTATTTTTAGTCTCTATTTTGTTTATTTTTGCTCTGATCTTTTTATTTATTTTCTTCTACTTTGGGTTTTGATTGTTCTTTTTTTAAAATAGTTCCTTAAGGTGTAAGATTAGGTTATTTATTTGAGATTTTTCATATTTCTTGGGGTAGGCTTGTATCACTATAATCTTCCTTTGTAGAATTGCTTTTGTTGTGTCCAATAGATTTCGGATTGCTGTGTTTCCATTTTCATTAGTCTCCGAGTATTTCTTTATTTTCTCCTGATTTCTTCAGTGACTCATTGATTATTTAATGGCATAATATTTAGTCTCCACATGTTCATGTTTTTGAAGTTTTTTTTTCCTTATAGTTGATTTCTAGTCTCATACTGTGGTTGGAAAAAATGCTTAGTATGATTTCAGTCTTCTGAAATTTATTGCAACTTCTTTTGTGGCTTAGCATGTAATCTGTCCTGGAGAATGTTTCCTGTGTTCTCAAAAAGAATGTGTATCTTGCTGCTTTTGGGTAAAATATTCTATGTATATGTTAAGTCTCTGCTCTAATGTGTCATTTAAGGCCAGTGATTCCTGATTGATTTTTCTCTGTGGATGATCTATCCATTGATGTAAGTGGGGTAATGAAGTCCCCTACTATTATTGTATCATTGCTGTTTCTCCTTTTATGTTAATACTTGCTTTATGCATTTATCTGTTCCTATGTTGGGTGCATATATATTTACAATTGTTATATCTTCCTGTTGGATTGATACATTTATCATTATGTAATATCCTTCTTTTCTCTTGTTACAGTTTTTTTTTCAAGTCTCTTTTCTCTGATACAAGTATTGCTACCCAAGATTTCTTTTTCCATTTGTGTAGACTACCTTTCCATCCCTTTATTTTTGGTCTGCATGTGTCTTTAGTCCTAAAGTGAGTCTCTTGTACACAGCATACAGATGACTCTTACTTCTTTTATTTGATGACTATGTCTTTTGATTGGATTTGATTTAGTCCATTTACATGTAAAGTAATTACTGATAGGTACTTATTGCCATTTTGCCAACTTTTTTCGGATTGTTTTTGTAGTTCATTTTTTGCTTCTTCCTCTTTTGCTCTCTTCCCTTCTGATTTGATGACTATATTTAGTGTTATGTTTGGATTTCTTTCTCTTTTTGTGTGCTTCTGTTATAGGGTTTTTGATTTGTGGTTACCGTAAGATTCATATATAACATCATGAGTGTGTGTCAAGGTACGCCCCCTGTGGACTGCATAGGCCTTTCTCTTGTGGCAGGGCCACCTACTGTGAGTGCATTGCTAGGCGAGGCTGGCCCCTGGCCCCACTGGCTGCCAGGCCTTGCCTGGTGTGGTGGCTGCTGACCTACTAGTGGGCAGAGCTGGGTCTCAGGGAAGCTGGCTGTGGGGCTTAGGAGATACTGGCTGGTGCTTTCCCTCTGGTGGGCAGGTAAGCCCCTGGCACTAACAGGCTAGCAGGAGGATTCCAGAATGGTGCTTGCCAGCTCCCCCAAATTTCTGCTGCCAGTGTTTTTACCCCAGGGGTGTCTCAGGTACCTCCTGCCTCTCTGAGACACTCTCCGAGATCAGAAAGCAGGTCTGATCCAGGCTCCTTTCAGATCACTCGGGGCACGTGAGATTTTGCGTATGCCCTTTAAGAACAGAGCCTCAGTTTCCCCCAGCCCCCTAGCTCTCCTATACACAAGCCCTGCTCATCTTCAAAGCCAGATGTTTTGGGTGCTTGTCTTTCTGATACAAGACCCCTAGATGGGGGAGCCTGATGTGGGGCTCAGGCCCCTTGCTCCTTGGGGAGAACATCTGAAGCTGTGATTATCCTCCTGTTTGTGGATCATACACCCAGGATCGTGGGTCTTGACTATGCCATGTCTCCACCTCTCCTACCAATCTCGATGTATTTCCTGCTTTGTATCTTTAGTTGTGGAAAATATTTTTTGCTGGTCTTTAGGTCATTCTCTTAGATAGTTGCTCCATAAATAGTTGTAATTCTGGCATGCCTATGGGAAGAGGTGAACTCAGGTTCTTCATAGACTACTATCTTGGCCCCTACCCCCAATGCCCATTATTTTAGTCCAGCCCAATATCTTTCTCTTATTCCAGTGCTTCTCAAACTCAAGTATGCCTCAGAATCACCTGGAGGTCCTGGTATACAGCTTTTAGGCCCCATCCCAGAGTTTCACATTTACTGGATCTGGAATGAGTTCAACGAATTTGCATTTCTAAATTTCCAGCTGATGCTGGTTCCCACTTTGAGAACCATGATGTTTGGCCATTACACTCTTCAGGCTTATCTTCCCCAAATCCTTTCCGCCTACCTTTGAAATGAGATTATCTATTCTGTCTTCCTCTCAAGGTTGCCATCAGTTTCATGTAATAGTAAACTGCTAAAATCCTACAAAATAAATATAAATCTTGTCTCCTTCACTAGAGTATAAGTTCATGAAAGCTGGAGCATGTCTTGTTCATTTTGATATTTCTTGTCCCTGTTAAATAGTACCTTATGTTTTTTTTTAATTGAATATTATAATGAGTAAAAGGTAAAATCCAAGGCTTGGTTGAAATTAAGTAAAAAAAGAGCATAGATGGAAGCAGAGAACGGACCCCCCTACCAATCAATAACCATTTAAATTCAAGAAGTTAATTCCTATGGAATGAGTCTGCTTCTCTGATTCCTTTGGTAGCTTAGTTATGCTTGTGTTGAGAATGCAAAAGGAAGCAGTGTATCGTTCACCGATGGCGCTTATCGTAATCGTTTCTCCTCTGGGTGGGGAGAGTTTCTGCATAAACATTCAAAGGATTGTAATCACTATCTAGAGAGCGAATCCTCTGCCCTGACAGTTGGAAAATGACTCTGTACGCTGACAGCCCCACAGGATAGCAAACGCAATAGCTCTGTTACTACTGTGTAATGTTGCTAAGCTTAATTGACTGCACCCATCAATAGTGGGAGGAAGTGAGAGGGTGCGATCCACACTACGCTTGGATTATTATGTGGGGCCACCTTGCAGGCATCCCAGGGAATCTCTACAGCATAAACCATTGGTCGTTTAGGTTTTAGGTTTTTCTTGTCCATACCAATCCCAACTCGGTTTCATTCACTTGTTTTCCACCTTTCCTTAAGCCTGTGTTCTTAGTCTCTCACAGGTATTTCCCTTTTTCTTAAAAAAAAAAAAATGTTGTCTATATGGGCTGTTACACCTGTCATAATTACCTTCCTACTCCTGTCTTATTTCTGTCCCCATGACCCCAGAACAGCTTTGTTAAGGACACCAATGATTTCCATGTTGGAAATCCAAAAAACACTTCTCAGTCCTCATTTACTTAACATCCCACCTCATTCCACATAGTCATCCATGCCTCCTTTTGAAGACACTCTTCTCCTAGCTTCCATATGACTACAGTTTCCCAGCTTTGTTCCTGCCCTTCTGACCACTGTGCCTCAGCTCCTTCACAAGGTACTCTCTCTGGCACATTCCTGAATGTCAAAGTTCTTCTCTCTCCAAACTTTGCCTAAGTGATCTTCCATACCCATGACTTAATGTCATCCAAATGCTAATATTTACCATTTCTTATCAGTCATCCATGCCTCTTCTCTGAGAGGTTTATAAATCCATTGCCTTCTGAGCAGCAACAAAGGAATTTCTCTCAAGTTTCTCAAACTTAAATTGTCCAAAATTTTACTCTTGAATTTTCACCTCCCCACTTCAGTTCAGTTGACATTGTCTTTCTCCCCTGGCATATTCCCAGCATCTCTCCAGCCCATCCATGCATTCCCAGCAGCACCATTTACTCCCTTATCTGATAGGGCATCATTTTTGTCTCTGGACCTTTACCTTAGTTACCAGCCTGAGAAGCTGTTCTCCCCACTCTTCATCTGAATGATTCCCGTTCATCAGCAACTCTTCCTTTCAGGATCCTTCGTTTGGAGACCTTCTCAGACCCCTCAGTCCCACTGGTACACTCTCAGAGCCTTTCTCCAATTCTTTATAGCCCTTAACATAATCCATATTTCTACTTCTATATACATGTTATTATATGTTGTCGCCTTGATTTCATTTGCTTCTCCTTCTTTCTGTCTTTTAAATTTAGCTTTGTAAACGTAGACAATTTGGAAGACAGAAATCTCCTGGATTACCAGTACCCAGGTCTAACTCTCTATATTGATTCCATTACACATTCTTTTATTCATTTAATTAATTAATTATTAGGATTCTACTGTGTACTATGTACTTTTAGAGCCTAAATCTTGGATCCTCCTCTTACTTGCTGCTTTATCTTGAAAAATTAATTATTCATTCCTCAGTTTCCTTATCTCTCAAGATGAGTAAAAATCGTAACTAACTTAATAGGAGTATTATGAGAAGTAAATAAATTATTACATGCAAAAATGACTAGCACATAACGAACTCCATGTAAGTATTAACTAGTCTTATTTTTAATATCACCATTAATTAAGCATTGCTTTCTCAGGTATTAAGTAAATACAATGTTCAATAAAATGAAGTTAATACTTCCACAGAGCTTACGTTCTACTGTAGGCCCTTTGACCAAATCTGGCCCACTGATCATTTTCGTAAATAAAGTTTTATTGGAATACAGATAGCTCTTTTCTTTGTATTTTGTCTAAAGCTGCTTCATTCTCCAACAGTGACTTTGAATAGTTGCTGCAGAGATTGCATGCCTCACAAAGCAGAAAATAGTTACCATTTTTTTTCTCTTTACAGAAAAAGTTTGCTGATCTCTGCGCTAATGCAGATAAACACACTTTCTTTAGGAAGATAGCCTAGGTAGTAAAAAATCCACTGGAGTCAGGGAGATCTGGATTAATATTCTAAATTTTGCATTCTACCACTGTCTTCTCGCATGGTTTTAGCAAGCCACTTGTCCCCTTAAGCATCAGTCTCCTTCATTCCAAGGGCTCAGAGTCCACTCTGATGTATTCTTGCAGGGTTAAGTTAAAAAAATGGATATACAATGCCTGGAAATCTGGTACTCACTAAAAAATATCCTCTTTTCTTTTGGAGAATAAATGATTTATTTTGTCTTGATATTATAATTATTAGCATTTATTACAGCTTTACAACTACATGAGACCACTTTATATCAGAAGTTTAAAAAATCATGGTCTATAATAAAATAGGTTTCAGTAGGAGAAAAATAGATTTTAATTGCAGTATATGAAAGGGAAAGATATGTTAAATTCCACTTTCCATTTTAGTGCTATTTCTATGTTACCATCTTAGTCTTGGTTTAAATTTGTTGTAGTTCAGTTATGGATTTTAATCCTTTATATGCTAATGATTATTCAGTTCTAATTAGGTTTCCAAGGTGCTTCTACTGCAAAAACCAACTGAAAATTACTATGTAAACTAAATTACTTAGAAAGGAGAACGTTCTGGCTCTGTAAGAGGGAATTCATTTGTCTGTTTTGTTGTTTAAGCTTTCCTCCTTAATAATCGCTTAAAACAATAAATCTACGAAGATTTGTTTTTTTTTCCCCACAGTCGTTAACCAGTCAGTATTGTTGCTTACAAAATTCCAATTTAAAAAATGACCTTTTAAAGATGCCATATAAAATTAAGTTTTAATGAGCGATTTATAAATGGTGGTACTTTTCACAGGAGGAATCACGATGCTTGCCTGGAGCCCTGGCTACATGTCATCCACTTCAGCCCTCTATTCTTTCCTTTCATTATTTTCAAGGGAAGATGACGGGACAGCACACTTGGACGAACCAAACCCAGTTTCAGTATTGCGCCTACCAGAGGCCATCTCCATCGCTGGGTAATTAGGCAGATGGACCCCCCTTGCTTTAGTAATGATCCTTTGGTAGGATGCTGCTCCGTCCTTCCACAATGACAGTTCAAGGTATTGAAGCATTCCTTTGCTTATGTGGTCTGATGAAAAAATAAATCTTCATGACTGGGCTCCAAAAATAGTGTTTTCACTAGGTGGGAAATTGACCATTCTGTAGCCACGACAGAAAAGTCTTCACAGCTTTCAGGTGGAAAAACACACTTGACAACCAATCAGATTGACTCTGGGAAGAGAACAGCATTAGGACTTAGGGGTAATGGAATCACATTATGAGCTGATACCTGCAAATAGCTTGATGGCTTCCTTGCTAAGATAAGAACGGTCACCAGTGGTTCTTAGGCCAGTATAAGCGGTCTGTATATTAAACCCTTTGGGCCACTCAAGTTCATGGTCCCATTTACTAAATGAGAACAATTTATCATAAATGTGCAATAATCATGGCAAACATAATTATTAATTCATTGTTTCTAGTTTAAATTTCAAAAAGTTGTGAAGCTTTCTGCTTTTTTTATGATGCCACTCTCTCTACCCCCTTTTGCCCTGAGGATCCTATTAGCGGAGAGCTGAGCAATTCGGTTTCATCGGAAATAAATTATGCCTCCGTTCTTAAAATACAAGTACTGAAGGAGTGTAAAGATTAGAAATTCGTTTGAAGCCCCCATCACTTGAAGTTTTTTTTTTTTTTTCCCCTTGATGTATATAGAGCTTCTGGTGTTAATGTAAAACAACACATCTTTCTAAAAATTCAGAGCCCCGTCACCTTAGAAGAACCGTGAGCAGCATTGTGAAGGAAAGTACAAAATGACACACATTACCAAGGAGGGCGGGGACGGTCGGGTCCTCAGAAGCCGATTCCAGGACAGGCTGCTCGTGTGTTACCGAGTGGGGAGGTGACAACGCGCATCGCCCTGTGTTTCAAAATGATTACAACACTGCGATTCCCAAGAAACAGGAGGTGAATTCTCACTTTGCTCACCAAGGGTCCAGGGATGGAATGACACCTTTGATTATGAAGGACTGTTGGTACCACTCTGGTAACAAGCTGCTATAAATGAAGCCCTAATTGCCTCAGAATCAAGCATTTTATGTAAATACATTTTCATCTTAAGTACAGTTTTTGGTGCAGCTTTCATTATGTTGCCCTGTCAGCTTATGATAGAAGGAAGCGGCTGTGCCAGCTTCTTATTTTACTGCTATTTTATTGTCAGTTTTGCCCAATGGCTAAGGAGTTAGAGTGTCTTTTCCCCGCTATGACTTGTAATTTTAATAGCAGTGGGGCCCCATGGCGGAGCTCAACTTTGACTTAGATGAAATTGCAATTAGAAAAATGAGGTGACTCTCCAGGTTTTAACGAACCTTGATCTTTACTTATTTCTCATAATTATTATCAACTTCACTAGATATCAAGCGATTTTTGTCTGTATAATTATTTTTGAAAGCATTTCAAATGAATAGAATCCATTGATTAGGTATACATGGTTAAATTCTTCAAATTAACACTGTATGATCTGAATATCTACTCAGCTATTTCTCCTTGGCACCCCCCCTCCTCTTCTGTGTCTTCGAAAGAGAAAAATACAGGCTCCTTTTGTGAAATCCCCAGTATTCCATTTTTCTTAGTACGCATTGAATTTGGCTTCCTGAATGGTTCTTCTACATTAATGTAGACACATTTAGAGATGCAACAATTAAAGAGATAAGCAATAATTAGCGAAATATGAGTAATGGAAGAGAGCCATTGACCTAAGTAAATAACAGAGAAGGGAGAATTTGTTGATGTATTCTCTTTCCAATGTAAAGATTAAAAAAAATTCCAAACTGAAATATAGATCAAAAAGTTGCATTTGACTCAAAATCTAAAGATAGCTGAATCCTGAAGAAAACGGGAGCAGTCTGGTTTCTGGAACGGATGTGTGCTGACCTTCTTTGGTCTATAACAGGTAAAGTGGATGGTAGTGACAGCAAACATGAAATCAGTTTTCTGAGGAAACTTCTGGAAGTGATGGATATACTTATGGCATAGATTGGGGTGATGGTTTCATGGGTGCAACCTTATTTCCAAACTCATCAAGTTGTATACCCCCATTAAGTATGTACAGCTTTTTGTATGTCAATCATACATCAATGAGTGGTTTTCAAGGAACTAATTTCAGCAACTTGTCAAAGATTGAAAAAAAAAAAAAGAGCTGCCATTCAGCAGTTAATTTTTGCAGAATTATATTCTGGATTAAATCATATAACTGGTAGCTATACTAACAATGAGTGCTTCTTGCTTTTTCTTTCTTTAGAAACGAGGAGTGAATGAAGGCAGGAATTACTGGAAGGGAGGTCAGGGTAAGTCATGTCATATTTATTTCTTACTTTTGAAGTGTGCAGAATACATTGTGGTAAACTCATTCAGGAACTCTCCGGGGCTCATGTCTCTGATAAAATTAGACAAATTGAGTCTTTCAGGGGAAAATAAAACGCTTGCTATAGCCGTGCTATGCAGAAATACGCCACTTGTCCCTGACATGTTGAGACCCTAGTTTTTCCGCTGCCAGCCACCCTGCTGTTCCATATTGTTAAGTGGATCAAGGCCGAAGTGGCAAGAGAAACTGTGGATGCATTCCTAGTGTAGAATCGTGAGTCTCATCTTTCTGTGTAGTTTTGTTTTATTTCCCTTTAACGTGGTGTGGCAAAGGTAGTGGTTAAAACCTCGGTGCGTATGTAGCAGGGCATCTGAAGGTGACTCATATTCAAGTTCAGATGCAAAAGGTCAGAGACCAGAATTGACTATGATGTAATTGTGTTTTTGTATTTTAGCATCATTTAGTTTTTTGTTTTTTGGGGTTTTTTTTGTTTTTGCTTTTCTTTGAAATTGACATGCATTTGACTTTATGAAAGGATAAAATGCTTGTGATATTGTAATCAGTTGTGTAAAATCAAAAGCCATAGTGTACTTACAGACAACGTATGTGGTATATTTCACTTTAGAGTGCGTAACAGATAGACATTCAGAATCCCCTCCAAACAGAGCGAATATAGGCCAAAGATGTTTCAGAAATTTCAAGTTGCTCTAAATGTAAACGAATAAGAAAGTCAGAACAACCAACGTTTCCGTGTGTAATAAATAATGAAACCGAGATCTCTTTTAAAACGAATGAGAGGAGGAATAAACGAAGGAAGAGGAGGGGAGGGGAGGAGAAGGGAAGAAAAAGTATGGTTGTTTGTGTATCAGACGTCTTAATTCTAGTCAACTCATAAATAGTACGCATTTGTTTTTCATTGTCAGTGTCTTATTGAATTGTGCTGGTTCAGCACTCAGTAAGAACCCTGGAGATTTGGGGGTCAAGGGAGTTGCACAGGGAAAAGGGTGGGATTCTGAGCTTTCCCTTCATCTTGAAACAAGTCAGTTCTACACAGGCTTTTCCATATTGGGATTTCCCCTAAAAACGTGTTTCAGGAAAGAGAACTTATATGGGAATACAGTAATATCAGTTAAATCTAGCTGGTGGGCACTTGGGTGTCTGTACCATTGATTATTTTCCTTTTCTCTATTTTAAAGATATTTTTTAATCAAACATTAATGTTGCAATTTTTTTGAAATTTCTCCATATGTTTAAAAAAATGGTTTCATACTTTATTCTGTGGCATGTCACCAACACATTTAATTGAGAATGAGTGAAATTAACAACAGTTTGTCTAAGTGGATTCTTTTCATGGCAGTGAGAATTTTTAATGGATGTGAGAAAGATGGAAAGGGTCAATGTTAAAGTCACCTTTTGTACAGAGAACTCCATTTGTCCTGGATAGTCCCAAATTATAATACATTCTTCTTCCATAATAATAAATATTTCATATGGGCAAGTGAGCAATCAGAAAAGGACTGATCTCTCCAAAGCTCCTTCATAGTAAGTATGACCACATGACTGAATCTAGGCTAGTGGTGCATATTTGGAATCTCAGATGACAGACAGCGAATAGGAACCTTCCCCAAGAGACAGCTGCCTCATGCCTTTGTCCTTGGGGGAGAAGAAAGTTTCTATCTACGATGCAAGGAGTACCTCCCTGACATTGTCAGGTTCCTTTGTACTGCCTCCTGAAATGTGGATGTGATATCTGGAATTCAGTCTTGGACTATTAAATGTGAGTCATTCATTAGGGAGTGGGGAACTGAATATTTTGGATTTGTGTTTTTTTATGAGCTGAAAAAGAACAAACAGGTACCATTTTAATTAGTTTTGTAAAGAAATGAAATTTCACCTGTGTACATCAGGGCTTGCCAACAGGTGGCCCTCATATCACAGATACTTTTTTTAATGGAGATATTTTGCCTAAATATTTAATTTGGATCTCCTCATAGAAAGAAAAAGTTACTCTAGCGACCCTGAGTACACGTTCTAAAATGGCCCAAATATTGTGAAACTAAGGAACATTATACCCATTTGGAGATGGCTGGAGACTCTGGGTTCCCACAGTCCCCAACACCCCCTAGTGTCTCCTGCCTACATCGTTTTGCTCACTGACTTTACCTGAGCCCTTGCAGTAAAGAATTGTGCACAGAGTTCAGACAGCAGTTTGAACTTTTTCAGATGTAAGCTGTCCCTCGCATTCCAAGAAAAACTGGTATGATCCCAACTGCAATTCCACATTCTGTGAAAGACCAAGGTTCTCAAGGAGATTTCTGCAAATCCCTAAGGGGATCAAGATTTTTACGTTGTATCTCTGTGTAGTCTCTGTTCTTTGCCATGTCGATGAAGACATGAAACTCCTCTTTTCTACGAATATCCGTAAGTCAGGTCACTCCTACAAGCATAGTCATCTTCACAGCAGAGTTGCTAATAACAGAGAAGTATCATAACAAAACTTGAGTTTTTGTATGAGATTTTCAAGTTCTCCAAAAGCTTTCTTGATGCCCTAAGTGGGGGTCCCCTGGGAACCCTTGCTGTAGGGTTTTGCATTCTCTCTTGCCTTCTCTCTCTGTTCCTCCCTTCTCTCCATTTTGTTCTCTCTTCTGCCTTTTGCTGTTTCAAAGAACACTCGTGCATGTGTGCGCGCGCGCGCACACACACACACACACACACACACACACACACACACACACACACACTTCTCTTTGGGCCCTTTACCCATATACAGCAGCTCTTCCTTCTTCTTGCCATTAGCCCTGGAGCCCTCAGGGTTTTACCTTCTATTTCCAGATAGTTACCAAGTTTGTTGTATTTGGTGTCATTGTGTGTGTTGATTTGTTTTCCTCAAGCAAAATGAGCTCATTCAATAATGAATGCTGGAAGCAGCTTTTAAGATGATACATGGACTTTTTTCTCCTTCCCTTATAAAGCACAGAGTCATAGCTTACCTTTCCTTATACGTGTGGTTTATGGATGTCAGTAGCCACAGTCATGTGTGGTGAAATTGGAAGAAAATGTTCGAATCCCTGCTAAAGGGCCCCACAGAGGGAAAAACCTCAATTTCTGCACTAAATCAGGCAGGGCATGCAGGGAACCACGTCTTGTCTATCTCTTCTCCCTATGATGTTTGTTGAGAGGAAAATCATGGGACGTCTGAAGAAGACCAGCTTCCTAAAGGAATGTTACGGAGGAGAGAGTTTAAAGCCTGAGGACTTACAAAATGGATGCTAGACCAGAGTGTCTTACTTGGGATATTTTGAAGACAAGGATTTTCAGTTCTGTTTTTGCAGCCGTGATTGGGATTCCTTCACCTCGTATCTCTAAAAATGTTCATTTTTACCAGTGATGGAGGCAGCCCCTTTGTCTGATGACATCCATGTGTAGCCCGGGAATTTTATACTGTTGGCTTTGGGCAAGATCACTTGTCTGATCTAGCTAAAAGCCACTGGGCTGTGTCTTTCTGAAACCTAGCATGTTGTAAGGAATGCCAGTTTAAGCCCATTTCATTCTCCATAGTGTTCTTCTAGGAGCTCAAATAATTAAATATGTTCCATTTGAGTCTCCTTACACAACGAAACAATCTAGCCAGTTTATAAATTAAGTTAGTATATTATAAATTACGTAGCATGGAATGCCAGCATGAGGCACGGCCACCACACGTAATTAACCTGGAGTAAACACTAGGAACCTCTACAATCTCACTTTCGAAATATTAGAGGCTAGAAATGAGAGGTAGAGTTTTTTTAAAGGATATTTTTATAGTTGGAAAGTAATGTGTTAATCCCCAAAGTTCACATCCTACTGTCTAAAGACAGGTAATTAATATTTTATTGGCATATACATTTCCTGGTGGTTTAATCCAACTTCTGAAATTAATACCAGTGTTATAAAATGTCTAGTTAGTATAAATAATAGTTAATTCTTACGTCCTCCCAACTTAGCAACTGAAGATAAGGGCACATTCTTTAAACTACAAGTCTCGTAGCAAATTTGAGAGGACAGCAAAGCCTTGGGATGTTGTGGTGTGTGTTACAGGTCATGTTGATCTTATCTTTTCTTTCCTCTCTCCCTTTCTTCCTACTTTCCTTCTTCTTTCAGAATCCATGATTAATGCTCAGTCTATTTAGAAACAAAACAAAATAAAATTTGCTGATCTGTACTCATATTTCTTCTCTTCTTTCATCCTAAGGTGATTTTTCATCTCCTGGCTTTTTGTTAGGATGCAGGCCCAAGGAGTACACTGTAGTTTTACCGTTAGCTGGGATGAGTACATTGTTGATTTCTGCTAAAATTAGGGATTGTTTCCAAGTATAAAAATGGCTACTATTGCTTCTAGCATGAAACACCTTGCAATAACTTGTTTTTGTTTGCTTGTTTGTTTGTTTGTTTTGCCATGGACTTGCTTTCTTGCGACAGAACATACGTAAACTGGTGTCTGAGAGGCTCCGTAATAATTGGTTTGATAGTTTGATTGGGTTACCTGGATTCATTGTCCTTTCTTTTTTAATTTCTATTATCATAGGGATAATTCTCATGTGCTTGATTTTAAAATATATGATTGTGTTGGTCCAAAATTCCAATAATTCTGTGCCCATGAACAACTGTTTGATCTCCTTACATTTTCTTTGGATTGTTCTAGCAGTCATTCAGTAGATGTCTTCCCACCATTGGTAACTTCCACATTATTCTTGAATTTGTTTTGTATATATTGAATAAATAGTGGTAAGCATTAACAGACTCTTAATTTCTAGTCAAGCTTTTTTTAAAGTTTTACCTCCAGTATCAAATACATTTAAAAGGCAAGGAAATAAACATTTAACTTCAAACTAATGCTTAATTTTGCTAAATGTACTTTTAGTGGTAGATTTTTTCTTTCCTCCTTAACCTTTTGGATAAATTGGAAATAATGTCCAAAGCTTCACTATAACTGAATCCTGCTTTTGAGAACTTTGGAAAAGAGTAAGGTGAAGAATTTATTGAAATTCTGTCTTGCTATTATTGTGTTAATATACTATGAAGAGGCATATACAATTTGTATGCTGCAGCCCTGCTATTTCACTGTGGGCAAGATTCACACTACAAGACCAAAACGTGTTTATGGCAATCTCCTTTCTGTTTCTCAGGCAGTAGACCCTGCTGACATAGACCACAAGAGACTTCCCTTCTCTTGAATTCTCTCTTTAAAATACTGTGTAATGCTGGAGCTCCAATGTGTCTTAAGCACAGTTTTTCTATTAATAAAATAGTTCTGCTTTCTCTCAGTAGCTACTAGTCATTGTTAATTCAAGCCAGTGTAATAGTTATAGCAAACACATTTTGAAATGCTCTGCACAGAATTCATTAATTAGCAGAAACTGTAATCAAATTATGATTATAAAAGAAAGAAGTTTAACTTATTCCCAATGTCTTTAAATCACATCATAGGTATTAACTTATGCATACTCTAATATAGAAAACAGTTTAGAATGTTGACGTAGAAAATAATAGGTTCCCTGCATTTCTTCCTAGATCAAGTGTTCAAAGGTTACCCTCAAATTCAACATCTCATTGAATTAGAGTTATTTAGATCTCTAAGGGTCTTCACAATTTGCAGGTGTCTTGTTAATCTGACCTATAAAAAAAAGTAAAGTTTGCACCCTTTTTCAGGAAAGTGTTATATTTATAAAATAGGCTTATGAAACATCCCTCCCAAGGAGTTAAGGACTTCACTAATAACAATGAACATATCCTGAAAAAGATTACAGAGTACCTTCAATGCACTTATAAATCACAGTAATAGTTGCATTAAAAAATTAAGAGAACATTGTCTGGAAATGGCACGCTCTACAGGAATGCCTTCTCACTCAATTTCCGAGAAGAGCATCTCCATTAGTTACGGCAGAGTTACAGGACATTAACAACACAACAAATAAGATGCTGCCTTATGCTTGTAGAGTCTGAATGACAAGGTTACCTACCTATACCTTGATTTTGAAAATAATTCACAGCACTTTTGGCTCCACAGTAAGTTCGATACTTGTTTTACAGTAGTTACCAATTGAGCTAAAAGTTGTTGGTTGTTCAAGGGATGTTAGCATTGAAAGAGAAAACAAAGCAAACAGCAACAACAAAAAATAAACTAGTGATTCAATGACTATTTTAAAAAAACAAAAAAAACCTAAAGGAATGTGAGTAAAAAGAAGATTGAAATCAGTTGGGTTGCCAGATTTTTTAATGTAAATTCAAATCTTGATCTCAGGTTTTATTAATGAAGGAAAACTAAAGAGAAAGAACATAGTAATGCAATAATATATGGCTACTAAATCTAGGATGCTTGTATTTTTCCTCTTTTTTGCCGTTCAAGGAAAATGGAAGACAGCAGGACAGTTTGAAGCCTACGTACGAGTAAGATCACGTCAGAAAGCATAGCTCAGTGCAGTAATACTTCATTTCTTTAACCACAGAATGGTCATCAGCACAGTTGTCCATTGCAGTCTGTTGCCTTTCCTGCGATACTTTGTCAATTAGAACTAAGATTCTAAATGCGTAGAAAAGGAGCAAAATGTTTACCACCAAACTGTGAGGGCATGACCATCAAAAACATCTCTGGGTAGCTGGAATCAATAAACCATTTTATTTTTGAACTCATGGAAATATGTCCATCTTCTAGGGCTCGAAAGTGATGAATGTAGTAGGCGCCATATTGCTTTTCTCATTAGTTGACAGCACGTTCACAGCAGATGACAAATTATCATCCATTTGAAAGCATCAGAATGCAAAGAGCCAAATTCAGACAATGGAAAAAATTAATTTGTGAGACTTAAGGTGAAATTTGTTTGATCAAACTTGACTTAAATCTGTGTGTAGAACAAAGGCAATTTAGATTTCTTTTACCTTCACCTTTTTCTGTAAACACTGAACTGGGATATATTTTGATGCATTAATGAAGCAATGTCCTGAATGAAAGTTCTTATTTTTTTTTCAATTTAAAAAATAATAATCATTTATGGATGAAATATACTGAAGTTTATGACCACAGTGGGTGACACTTCAGCAAAGGAAGCAATTTCAGAAGAAAATGTAGGGCAAGGAAGGATGATTTCAGTAAAATAGAAACCAAGTTGATCTTTTCAAGAACAGTATTTTATTTATTGTGATAGAACATAAGAAAAGAGAGTGTAAATCAACATTTCATGGGGTTCCATTACTTTTGTCTGTCACCAAAACATACGTTGAGTAACAATTACATGCCTAGAACTGTGCAGAAGCTTAGGTGAGCAAGGTCCTTGTCCTCAAGGGTGATGAGAAAGACATAGATCCATTGTTCCAAATAGAAAGCGGTTCTGAATGTATCCATGTCTCCCTTGTCTTTGTGATCTCATTTAAGCAAGAAGGGAAACTAAGCATTGATGGGTTAGAATAAGACTGTCTGCTGGGAGGCAGGTGATGTAGATGCTCATAAATTAATCAGAAGTCAAGATGACTAGGGAACTATAATGTGGCCTTAAGGGACAGGGTGTGGAACGTCTTTACAAGGGAAAAAAATATTTGGAGAAAGGCAATACCACAGGTAGCAGGCTATCCAACCATGTAGCAAAATATCCACCCCTAATTCCCATTTTGGGATTGGTCTAATTTGACATAAAATTGAATTTAAGATTCCATTGGTATCTCAGTATTTTGCTCATTTATTAAGAGGCCATATCAGTCTTTCAAACCACTCTATATTGACGCTGATAGATTTTTAAATTCTAAGGGACATTTTTGGTGATGAGGAAATGATTTCAGTCTGCTGTCCAAAGTCAAGATACGAAATTTCAAATTAGACATGGCAAGCCTAATACAGGGGACATGTACTTTCCCCTTGAACTTACACACACATATATATATATATATTCAAAGCCATCTGGGCAGACAGTAGGAACAGCATTTATTTCAAAAAGGCAAAAGAGAGAGCAGAAATATGTTGAAATAATCAATGGCTGCACAGTAATATAAAGAAATTGAATAGTTTTGTCAGCCTGTCAGTCAGAAACGAATTACAATTGGGGTAGAGAAATCACAGTAAAAGGAATTTCTCTGGGGAAAAGTGGCATGCAAAATAAAAGCATTAGTGTGACATACAGTTTACAGAAACTCTCTTTGTGGAGATTAAAGTTTATGTCTGTTGACAGTACAACAGGAACTTGTCACACAATGTAAAAATGATCATGCCACAACCACTCCTTAGTTGATGGCTTGATTTTACGTGCAGTGATCGGCATTAGATGGAATTCAACATGCGTTTCCATCTCCTGACATTAGAGAGAGTGGGTGCCTGCACGCGTGAACTCAGTTATGTGAGACCAGAACGTTTTCTGCCAGGAGGTACTGTATGGTGTGGTACCACAAGGACCAGTCCTGTTACTCATGCAGGAAAAATGAACAGAAATTAAATTATTTACATTTTATTTTACAGATATCATTTATATCCAGCTATGGAGCCTAACATAGGTTTCCTGGATTCTCAGAAAATCGAGGTCTACTGGGAAAATGAATAATTATGTTAGTAATAGCAGAATTAGTGGTAGAGATGGCTATAATGTACATTTATTTGGTACTTATGTAAAAAAAAAATCTTTCTGTGTTTTACTTTTTTAAAATTCTAATATTTATAGTGCAAAGGTATGTTGATAATCTTTCTTTTCGAGGAGAAGGAATGAAACTTAGGCTAAATAAATGAATGAATCAATACTCAGTGAAAAGCATATAAGGAACGGGACCCAAGTTCAAGGGCTGGCTGGCCCTAAAAAAGAGGTCCAGGCCATACTGTCCTAAAGGTGTCACACGTTTCTGTATGACTCAGGTGGTCATCGCACCTGCAGTCACTTCCCTTGGGGAGGTGCCGTTTTACATGTATTTGTGGAGATTACAGCCTGAAGGAAGTCTAATTTAATTATCAAAGCAAGGCTTTCTCTTGGATTCTGGTTTCCTAATCAGATGCATCCATGTCGGTGGCAGTATTTTGGAGGGTTTCAGTTCTGGTCAGTCTTAGGAAGGGGTAAACGTGTTTTTGCTCTTCCACTCTCATTTGATATTTTGGATTTACAGCAGCATCCTGTCAGAGTTTGTATTTCTGATATATGTACCACCCTTTGCAGGAATATTGCAACCCTCAAGGGTTTGCATGGTGGTGCCCTGGCAAAAGTTTAACAGTCGGCTCTCTAGGAAAAAAAAAAAAAAATGTACACATGTATGCCTACGTAAGTTTATTACAAATTTTATCATGTGTAGGACATGATTTATCAAAAAAAAAAAAGAGAAAGAAATATGCAGTACTCTTGATTGTAAATTCCACATGGCCAACTGATTTTTGAGGAATTTTTCTTTGTTTTTTCCCTTAATTTTTGCCAAATTGATATCTGTAGCCAACTTGTGGTTGCAGTGGGTTGATTTATGTCGCAATTCTGACATGAATACTGGTTTTTATTCTAATTTACACTAGGGAAGAAAACAAAAGACACATCTGTTGGAGCTTCACTCAAATTCCATCAATGACTTGGGTAATTTCTTTGTCGACTTGAATGATAACCTCCAAATATGTCCTCACTTTTTTGTGTTGTTAACAAGGTAACAGCTACAAATGTGACACATTTTGAAATTTGTCTGCCTTAGTAACATTCTCTGCATTACTTTCTTAAGTCTAGACTAGGGGTCAGCCCACTCTCACCCACAGGGTAAATATGGTCCACTCCCTTTTTTGGTAAATAAGGTTTGATTGGAACATAACCTTGAAAACATTGCCTACGGCTGTTTTCACAGTATAACCGCAGAGTTAAGTAGTTGCCACAGAGAAATCTATAGTGCAAAAGCCTAAAAATTTTACTCTCTGCCCCTGTAGAGAAAATATTTGCAGTCGGTAAAATGGTAAATCAAGTACTGAGTTGTGTAGTGTTTGCCAATTTTTGTAGTATTTGCTATAGTGTAAGTATATCCACTGTAAGCCCAAGAATGTAACACAATAGTTAAAATGTAGTAAAGTAATTAGGAAGTTGTGGGTTGAATTGTGTCTCCAAGCAAAGATGTGATGAAGCTGTAAAGTCCCTGGTACCTGTGAATGTAACGGTATTTGGAAATAGGGTCTTCGGAGGTAGAATCAGTGTCAGATGAGGTCATACTGGATTAGGGTGGGCCCTCAGTCCAATGACTGGCGTTCTTCTAAGAAGCAACAGTGGAAGAAGTTCACGTGAAGACCGAGGCAGAGATTAGAGTGATGTTGCCACCAACCAAGGAACACAAAAGATTACCAGCAACCACCAGAAATTAGGAAAAGCAAGACAAGATTCTCCCCTGAAGCTTCTAGAGTGTGAGCCTGGGAACTACTTGACTTGAGATTTCTAGCCTCCAGCACGTGTGGTAATCCTGTGTTAATTTGTTATGGCAGCCCTCAACACCAGGACAGAAGTACTGGGTTTGGAGTATTTACTTTTTATTTCTCACATAATCAGTTTAATTGTAATTTTATAGAATTAAATTTGTAATGATAGCTTTGTTGAACAAGAAGTTCGCAAAATTCCTGAACATGTAATGAAATCCAGAGCCAGTTTGGGTCTGTTCCCGCACATCATTCTTAGGACAATTGTTAATGACGTGGCTGCATCCTTCCCCAGGGGAGGGACCACATTCAGAGCCCAAGTTTGTCTGCAGCCTTTCTCATGTTTCCAGAGCCAGTTCTGTAAATCTGGGACACAGCAATGGGAGATTTCAGGCAACAAACAAGTGCTCAGTTTTGCTGCGAAGCTTTAACTTTTGGGTCTGATTTATTCCTGAAGGGAACTTAAGTGTGAGCCCAAATCATGGTCCTGAGGAATGAGATTCGGTTTTGGAATCCACTTGATAGAGCTGCTTCCATTTCTGATGTGGTCCCTGTTTCAGTCAAGATTGGCTCAGGTACTTTATAAGATTAAACCAGAGGGGTGAGCATCAGTTGGTTCAGCCTTGAACTGTAAAATGGAGAAGCCAAATAAGCTGCTACTGACTTTAATTTAGAAATAAAAACAGTTTAGAAATTTCTAGTGTGAATTATCCATTCCCTTATTTGTCTTTTGTATTTCCAAAGTGTATTTTTCTGCAACTGTGGATACGCAGTAAAACTTAGTGGCATATATCTCACAAATACATACATAACATTTAGTTTTAGTAGCACTTTGTTCCCTCTGTCGGAGGAATACACATTCTGTGTCTCATTATATTAAGCTTGAAGAGTAAACTGCTAAACATTTAGTAATGGGAAGACCTGTTTACTGAGAATCCCATTAACCATAAAAATGCATTGAATATGAAAGCTGAGTAAAATTAAAGTTCTTTATTATTAATGAGAGATGCAAAGCCTTTCTCACTTTTTAATTATTTGTCCTTTTCATATTCTTTTTCATTTAGATTATTACAAGAAGTTGAATATAGTTCCCTGTGCTATACAGTAGGACCTTGTTGTTTATCTGTTTTATATTCAGTGGTTTGTATCGGCTAATCCCGAACTCCCAATTTATCCCTCCCCTCTGCTTTCCCTCCAGGCAACCATAAGTTTGTTTTCAATGTTTGTGAGTCTGTTTCTCTTTTGTAAATAAGTTCACCTGTGTCTTTTTTTTTTTTTTAAGATTCCACATTTACTTGATATCATATGGTATTTTTCTTTCTCTTTCTGGCTTACTTAGTATGATCATTTCTAGGTCCATCCATGATGTTACAAAAGGCATCATGTCATTCTTTTTTATGTCTGAGTAGTACTCCATGGCATATACATACCACATCTCACTTTTTTAGAGTGGTGAGAGAAGTTGATGTTTGCTCATGCTGTGGTCACCTGACAGGTTTCTGGCTTCCTGTTGACTGACCAGCTTCTAACTTCAGAAGGTCAAGAGCATTATTTCATATTCTGTCAATAACCATGGGGGATTCTGATCTATAGGTTATTTTCTTCCAGGAAGGTCCTTTGGAATACTGAGTGATGGGACCCTGGTCCTTTTTCTCTGCTCCTGGGTGAAGTGATATCATGAATTCATCACCTTCATTATCTCTCAGGTGGTTATCCCAGCTTAGTTTGGACATATATTGATACACTACTTGAGTTGCATAAACCTTGCCTATAACAGAGCCTGCACTGATTTCATAATGAGAGACTCCTGTCTTATATTTAATAGTGTATATTTCTTCTCCTCTTTTTCACTAGTAGCAATCTTATAGCCCTAGACTCCAAGCCCAAGTTAGTCACAATTATTACGTGTGAAGTTGTATCGTGTAAATATTTTGATGCATAGAATGATAATGTTCCATCTCGTGGAGTGAATAAAAGTATATAACACTTAACATTTGACATTTTAAAGTTAACTTGCAAATTAACAGGAAAAGTGCTTCTTGAAAAAACAAACATAATGTACTCTGCCTTCAAGTTGCACAGCCAAACTCCTGATACGGAAAATGAGGCTGAGAAAGATTTTTTTTCCAGAATTATTATCTAGTAATGGCACAGATGATTTCAAAGGTTGTTGAATCAAATGATCAGAGGAAAGTCTGATTGAATATTTCTTTCAGTTTTTCAACCAAAATAGGAATCAAAATTCTGATACTTTTTAGTGTCCTGGATAACTTGTGGTATTATGTTTTTACGGACTGAAATTTAATGATGATATTCATATGGGAGCATCGAATTGGTTTTCATATTTTAATTTACATTGATACATTTATTTCAGGACCATTAGGAATAAATAAGTGAGAAATTATGCACACACACACACACACACACACACACACACACATTTCCACCCTTGGCCCAAAGATACATATTTTTATCAGTTCTGTCATCTGCTCATATATTACCCATTTAATGTGCTGGACATGACTTCCAAGTCCTTTCCCATCATTTTCTTCTTCAAGGACAGAGAGCAGAGGAAGGAAAGCTACTTCTTGGTGAAACGTGTGTCCTTCGGTAAGACAGGTTCCCCTTCGGTAGAACAGGCCATCTTCAATGTGGAATGTGGATTCTTAGAAAACAATAGTTAAATTCATCTAGGTTAGATATTAAAATAACCATGATGCTTAGAGTTTATGTTCAGAGTAAATTCTTGTAAAGTAGCACAGTGCTCCTAGGACTTTATCCAAGAGAAGTGAAAACACTTGTCAACAGAAGTCTTGTACCAGGGTGTTCACAGCGGACTTACTCATAAGCACTAACAACCTGGGAGCAGTCTTTCTGTTGTTCTAACAGGAAAATTACAAAAGATACAATTTTTATGCAATGGAGTGCTCCTTCGGAATAAAAACAGGGAACAAGCTTTGTGGGTTCATCTCAGCTATATACTATGCTTCCATTTCTGTGGAGTTACAGAACAGGCAGAGCAAATCTATGGTGAGGGAAACTTCCAGAAGAGCAGTTGCTTTGATCAAGTTGTTTGTTTTTTTCGCTGTTGAGTGGTGGGAGTTCTTTACATATTTTGAATATTAACTTCTTATCAGATGCCTGTTTAGCAGATATTCTTTCCTGTTTCACCGGTTGCCTTTTCGCCGGTGATTGCTTCCTTCGCTATGCAAATTCTGTTTAGTTAGATATAGTTCTGCTTGTCTGTCTGTATTTCTGTTGCCTGTGTTTTTGGTGTCATATCCAAGAAATCATTGTAAAGACTGGTACTAAGAAGCTTTTTTCCCTATGTTTTATTTAGGAATTTCAGAGTTTCAAGGCATACATTTTAAGTCTTTCATCCATTTTGGATTGATTTTTGTGAATGGTGTAGGGTAAAAGTTTCTAATTTCATTGAATGTGCGTGGATATCCAGTTTTTGCAAAACCATTTGTTGAAGAGACCACCCTTTCTCTTTTGTGTGTTATTGGCATCCTTGCCAAAGATGAGTTGACCATTTATACATAGAATCATTCTTGGGCTCTCAATTCTGTTCCATTTGTGTGTGTGTGTGTGTGTGTGTGTGTGTGTGTGTGTCCTGTGGAAAACAATGTGTAGGTTTATCAACAAATTAAAAATAGCACTACGCTATGATTCAGCATATGTAATCAGGATGGTGAAGAAGTATCTGCCCTATTCACTGTAGCATTAGTCACAAAGGCGAAGACATAGAAACCACTGAAGTGTCTATCCACAGATGAGTGGATAAGGAAAATGCAGTATATACATAAAATGGAATGTTATTCAGCCTTAATAAAGAAGGAAATCCTGTCACTTGCAACAACATGCCACAGAGGACAAATACTGCGTGGTTCTACCTCTATGAGGTACCAGAAAGAATCAAACTCATGGAATCAGACAGTGCAGTAGCGCTTGCCAGGGACTGGCATTGGAGGAAGTTGGGTGGTGTTCCACAGGTATAAAGTTTCAATTATGATAGCTGAGTAAATAAATTCTAGAGATCTGCTATACAGCACAGTGACTGCAGCCAACAGTGTAGTATTCTGCACTTTAAAATTTGTTGGGAGAGTAGATCTCATGTTAAGTGCTCTTACTAAAAGAAATGACAGCAACAGTAAAGACATACAAGCAACCTCAGGAAGTTTAGGATACGTCTGCTGCCTTGATTGCAGTGTTGGTGTCACCAGTGTTGGCATATGTTCAGACTCATCATATCGTGCACATTAAGTATGAGCACTTTTTTGTGCATCAATTATACATCAATAAAGCTGTTTTAAAAATTGGTTGCTTTGCATGAGTACAGGAGACTGGCTGGGAGGGGTATGAGGGATCTTAGTGGGATGATGTAAGTACTGTGGATCTTGATTGGCATGTAGGTTACTGAATGTATATGTTTGTTAGAACTGATCAATCTGCATTCTTAAGATTTATGCGTTCACACTCCAAAAATCATACCTCAATAAAAAGTAGCCAGGTGCTTTGGAGAAAATAATAACTTATTAACAGTTACTTTTCTCCTCATAATAATTTGCCTTCTTCTAATTCTCTTAATTTTTTTAAATTGAAGTACAGTCAGTTACAGTGTGTCAGTTTCTGACATACAGCACAATGTCCCAGTCATGCGCATATATATATATATATATATATATATATATATATATATATATATATACATATACACATATATTCCATGTATTCATTTAATTCTCTTAATTTTTCATAACTCAATCCCATCTACCATGTCATTATATCCTGTGGTTAAAAAATCTTGGATATTATCTCTAAATTTATGAAAGGAACTAAGTCTTTGAGGGGCCAGGTGAATTGCTTAGGTCATACAGTTTTGGCAGAACTAAGGATCAAGTTGTTAATTCCTAGATGTCTGTCTTTCACTTTAATCTAGACTGAATCTGCTAAAATGAATATATCTTGGGTACAAGTACAAGGTAGGAACATCCAGAAGTACTCTTTCTGTCTGACTCCACCTGCACCTCTTTTTAGTTAAAACCTTGAGAACAAAGGCAGCAGCATCCAAAAAAAAAAAAAAAAAAAAAGGTTAATTTAATAGATATTCTGCTCAGGGTCTGTACGTTAATTTAATGACTGCAGAGGTTTTGTTGAGTGAAAGTATGCGCAAATCCCTGAGCTAAGCTACTGAGTGATTGTAGCAACCAACTTCAGTGGATTAGTGGTGACTAATAATTTATTTCCTGCCTTTTGGGTAGAGTAGCATTCTTTTAAATTACTTGAATCAAAATCCCATATATGTACAGGTTTTTTGTTGTTGTTTACTTTTCTCTCTCTCTGTTTTTAAGTTATAGTTTTCTATTTAAAATTTAAATGGAGCATTTTCCCTGAGTTGAAATGCAATTCCTTGCCAAGTACATACAGAAGCTGCCCAAGGTATCCATTCTCAAATAAAATTCTTGAATCTATGCTTTGATGCATAGCAGAGGAACCTTACAAATGTCTGTTCTTAAAACGTAAAAACATAGTACCCTACGCAAGGATGAGCATCTGTAAATGCAGTCTTTTTTTTTCCATATAAAAACTTAACATTAGAAATGTTGATCCAATATTTGGTTAAAAAGTTAAAAATATACATACATCTCACTAGCTGTTTGTTCTGTGTACCATAAAGTGTCATTTCTTAGTTAAGATGTGCTGACTCCAACCATTAAATGATTGTCTTGTTTCTATATGTGATTTTAAAAATTTATTAAACTAACATGTTGAATATTCTGTGTAAATTAGGAAGTCGGCTAAGTACTTTCTGTTTATTATCTCATTTTGTTCTTAAAACTGCCTAACAAGTTTGGTACAGTTACCATCCCAATACTTCATGTAAGAATATTGAGTCTTTAAAAGGTTGCCTCTTACTGCAAGTTAAACAGATGGTAGGCTGAAGCACAAGGATTTATACCTAAGCTGTTTGATCTCAGAGCCCTCACCCTGAAAGACTATTTCATACTATCCCCTGGACAGAAACCTTGTACATAAATAGAAAAATTGGAGGCATTTCCTGGGAGAATCTCCTTCCATCACTCCTTTTTTTTAAAAGGAGGGAAAGTCACCCTTTAGCATATTTCATCCTGATTACTAACACAGCCTTGATATTCTCCTGGTCAGGATTTGTTGCAGTGCATGTCTGTAGTGAGAGACACCAACTTAAATGCTGACCAGAGCCCAGTAAGTAACTCATAGGAATTAAGCAGGACAGGGCACGTGGATGGAGAGGTGCTGTGATGCACAAGTGGGATCCACTCACTGAGTCACTTTTGTTCATTAAGAGACAGGCAGCAACCTTACGGTTCCTGGGGAAAACGAGGTGGGAAGGGATAAATTGGGAGTTAGAGATTTGCAGATACTAACTACTATAGATAAAATAGGTAAACAACAAGGTTGTACTGTATAGCACAGGCAACTCTATTCGATATCTTACAGTAACCTAGAATGAAAAAGAATCTGAAAACAAATACATGTATGTCCGTGTATGACTGAAACATTGTGCTGTACACCAGAGTGACACGTAATTGTAAACTGACTATGTTTCAATAAAAAAAAATGCATAAAAAAAACAGACAGGCAATAACCACCTCATTCAAAATGGATAAAGTGAAGGAGTGACTGGCTTACACACAGTGAATCAGTCCAGAAGTCTTGTGGGCTTTTGAATGCCTCTTTCTCTGTGTCCCTGAAATCCCCCGGGTTCTGTCTGCCATCGTGCTTAGGGTTTTGTCTTCAAGAAGCAGTTCAAGAAGTGTCATCCTCTTATGACTAACAGTGTCCAAAAGAAAAGAGAGGGTCAGTTTAGGACGTTCCTCAGGAGGTTTAGGAGGAAGGAACTTCTCTAGAAATCCCCAGAAAAGATCCCCTAACATTCCATGAGTCCCTGTTTTGGTCACAAGTCCTTGAAGAAACAAATGCCGGGCCAAAAGGAAGATTCAGAAACTGAGGGAGTCACTTTTCCTGGAGTCACAAAGTCTCCGTGTAGTTGTGCCTCTGAACCAATACAGTCGTGTGAGGGAAGGGAGAGGTGTGGGTGGACGCTGGTCAGTGGTGTCTTCTCCAGCCCTGCTTAGCTCCAGCCAGTTCTTGTTCTCAGGGACTCAAAGAGTCAGCTCTTTTGGCATTCTTGTGCACGGAAAACTGGAAACTTGAATATTCATGAGAATGACTCCTGTGTTTAAAAAATAAGTGCATAGCTGAAGAAACTGCATTTTTCAGATCAAGCACAGTCTGGAGGCCATGGCAACAGCTTCTCTAGGTGGTGATCTGAAATTGGGTGTTGAGAACAACCCAGGGTTGTTGAGAACCAGAAAGCTATGGAGAAGTATATCATTCCATGTTAGATTCATGAGGTTGCTCAGGGAAAGGTTCTCAGTAAGGCCAGAAATGGAGCTGAGATCTATACCCAGCGAGAAAAAAAAAACAAAACAGAAAGACGAGAAGGAATGATGTAACTTGGGGCAAACTGACAATATCAACCGTGATGGTTTTCTTTCTAGGGTATTTTTCAGTGGGCTGTTTTTTTCCTCTCACCAAAGGCATCACTCTGAAACTCAGCACACAGTCTCTAAAAAGTTCTGTAGAAACTGACATCAGTTCTCACATCATCAGTCATCACCCCAAGTCACTTTAACAGTCCACTCTTCCGATGACCCTTATGATCCCCACGCATGTTCTACTTTCCATCATCATTTTCTGAGCTCCTCCTACCCACCAGACCCTGTCCTACATTTAACACGTATGAATTCATCAATCTTGCGCGAGGATGATGATTCTCGCTTTATACATGACAGCACATGGGTTTAGGAAAATCAAATGACTGTCTAAGGTCAGAGGCCTGGAGAGTAAAAGAGCCAGAGTTTAGTTCCAAATTTGCTGGACTTCACAGCATGGATATTTCATTACAGAGCTGTTTTGTCTTCGCTGCCCTTATTCCCACAAAAAGTGCCATGTAGAAAATGAGCAGGACCCTGCCAAACTATTAGTTATTAGCACCACCATGGAGTCCACCTTCTAGAGAAAGGGAACGTGTATCTTTTTTTAAAAAAAATTCACAGCTAGTTAAACCACATTGTTTACTTCAACTAGGACATTCACCAAGCGTGTGTTACCTGCTTTGTACTTCGCCTGTCTTTTTTCTCTTTGCTTATCTTTGCCTTAATCTGCAGTGTTAACGTGTTAACTAAGCAGTTGAACAGACATTTGTTGAAGGTCCAGTCCTAAGACTAAGTTATGATCTTCCAGTCCTCGTTTAGATCTTTCTGTTATCTCCGCTTCTGAGTGCCCAGAAATCTTGGACGTCTTCCTCCTCATTTTTTTTTTCCTTACCTACCTTCGAATTAAGGTATACATGTGAAATTAACTAAAAAGCAAAAGTATCAAGAGTTTAGAACATTCTCTTCCAGGAGATTTGGGATTAATGGTGAAACGTAGATTAAATACCTGCTCTTGGTTTCTGTTCGTTCGTTTGTTTTTATATTGACTCCCACTTGGTCGTTTGGGCAATATTTTGGTTGAAGTGTGGGAAACAGTCTGCTCTCTTTTTCACTTTCTGTGTGTTTGCGTAGATATGGGGGAGGGACCTCACTTTCGTGGGTCCTCCTTGAAGTGAGAGCATCCCCCTCCTCTGTCCGTCCTCCCAGCCCTCAGCACAGTGTCTTGGCCTTTGTAGATTCTGAACAAACATTTGTGGGATGGTGGGATCTGTTGTATTCCAAAATATGTGAGCTGATTATTAAAAATATCGACTGCGGGATATGATTCCTCACTACACATTTTCAGAAATTTATTCCCAAAGCATACAAATTCTTCTTTTTTCCCCGTTGGTGTTTTTTGGGGTGAAAGAGGACAATGGGAAGTCTGAGTCATTTTTGATGTGGAAATGAAAGCCTCACCCTGCAAGGAAGCCATCCAGAGAATCTGTAATGAGAAGAGAATAAACCAGCTCATCCTGGGCTCTCAGCACCGCGGCTCTGATGACTTAGGGCTCCTTCACAATTCAGTACAAATGAGTCTGCGTCTTTAAAAAATAAAGCCCATCTTTTATATGAGACAGTTTATAGTTTATCAAAAAGCTGCATTAAGGTGTTTAATAAATCATGCTGCATGAAACCTAGGGACAAGAAAGCACAACTGTCTAAAATAAAATACATTAGGAGTACAAGAAGAACACAGATTCTTCGTGTGATACTCAGAGTCCTTATGAATTAATCAGAAAAAAATTTATTAATTGTCTACCAAGTTTAAAGCAGTGAAGGAATAAAAAGGAAACAGATGCAGTCTTTTTTTTTTTTTTTTTTTTTTCCCTGAGTGAAGGTACAAGACCTGACTGCGAGGAGATTGAGTGAAAATCTTAGCGTTTGTGTTTGACCAATTTTAATATATTTTTTGGTTATGCATTAGTAAGAGGTGAGTGAACACTCCCAACTACAAAAGCAAAGGCACTTGTCTTAAGGGAAAGGATCCTCTTTGTATGAGAAATGCTGTAAAATCAGCGGGGACAAGTCCCAGCTTATACTGCCTTCAGCAGGTGGCCAGTGTTCCATCTGACACCACTCTGGCCGGGCCACTTCCTTCCCGTCTCCGTCAGACTTCCAGAAGGCAGGTCTACAAAGTGTTTTCGAGGCTAGTACTCTGATAGTGAGGTGACAAGGGCCTTCGTACCCCTGACCTAAGGACTCTAATTGATTCATGGATTAGGTCAGACACAGAGTTTCTTTAGAACTAGAAGACACGCAGAATGACCCCCTGGCTCCTTGCCTGCTCTAGATGAATCCAGGCATGCTTTACAATTGCTCCTACTGCTGCAAGCAAGGAGGAGATGCAGAAGTCAGCAGTTAGGTGGACTTCAGTCAGCCATGAAAGGAAAGTCTGGTAGCGGCTGCTTCCTTTAGAACACTGTTGGTGTCACCAGAGGGCAGGGGGGCAAGGGAGTGAAGGGGACAGGGGAGTTCGCAGAACAATGCGTTCCTGTTTTTATCTTTCGCTGGGAGAACATCTTTAAGTCTCTCTTCAGACTGGGAAACAGAGCCACTTTGATTTAGAAGGCATTTTGAGTGTCAGCTGCCAGACACGCACCCGTGTGTGTGTTTGTATATAGGTGTCTGTGTGTGTGTGTGCGTGCGCACACTAAGCATGTGAAATGGCCTTGTGGACTACTCCAGAGAACAAGCATGAGATGGAAGAATTTGTTTTGGCTTTGGAGTTAAACAGAACAGACCCAGCTTACCCATCTATTAGCTCTGTGATTCGAGACAGGTCACCACTAAGAAGACTGGTTTCCCGAGCGTGTAAAATGAGAATAAAAACATCTGTGTCTCTGTGTTGCTACCCGTTGCCACAGTATGGGGCACAGAAATCGAAACTCAGTGAATGGTTTCTCTCTCTCTCTTTTTTTTTTTCTTTCCCTTCAAAAAACTTCTGCTCATGCAGTGTCCTGCCTGCAATTCCATATCTTGGGCCCTCTGGAGGCCCTGTGGGTTTAGATCTGCAGACCTCGGGACTCAGTCTGTTCCTGGAAAGATATAAGGAGCCACATGCAAGAGTTTGTCAGCTCGCTGAGAAATCCACAACGCTGATGATTCTGCTCTGACTTTCTGCCCAATAACTAGGTTTCTTCTTCTTCCTTGTGATCCAGACACAGCCTTGCACCATACCTGCCTTCTTTCTCCATTCCTGTCTTTGATTCTCTAACTCAGGGTTCATATTTTAACTAAGACATTGAGCAGACATTTGTGAGGGTCCTGTACTCCCTAAGACTGAATAGGGTCCCTAAGGCTCATTTGTATATTTCCCATATCCCTGCCTCTTGTGGCTCAGATGTCCTAGACATCTTTTATGTATATATGCTTATTTTTTTTAATTGAAGTATAATCAGTTTACAGTGTTGTGTCAATTTCTGGTGTACAGCACAATGCTTCCGTCATACAGGAACATACATATATTCATTTTCATATTCCTGTTTACCGTTATTATAAGATATTGAATATGGTTCCCTGTGCTTTACAGTACAAACTTTCTGTGTGTCTGTTTTATGTATATGAGTTAGTATCTGCAAATCTCGAACTCCCTGTTTAACTGCTTCTTGCCTCCTTTTACTCCACTTTCTGTTGTCACCTCCCTTTGTCAGCTGTCTCTAGGTCCTGCCCATCTACCATTTGATCCATCCCGAGTTTAATCAAGAACCTCTTAGTACACGCTGTTTGGGAAGACAGATCATCTACGCCTTACACACGTTATCATACAAGACAGGTCATGACAAGAGCACAGAGTCAAACCTCAGAATAGTCTGACTCCGTCCTATCTCTCACCTCTCGAGCGCACCCTCTTCCCTGTGCAGCCGTGCTGTTGCTACGTGGGATTCTTTTAAATTCACTGTCCTCTTTCCATTGTTGCTGTTACTTTATTTCTGGCTCCTTTTCCCCCCCTCACACCTGGACTATCACAAAACCTGCTCCCTAGGATGTCTGCCGACAGTCACTCCTCTTCATTTCCACTAGATTTACCTTTTTAAAAAAATCCAGATACCATCACATTATCCTTCTGGACATCACTTGTAAAACAAAAGAGTTTCTAAGCATGGGAGATGGGAGTGGGGGAGCCCTCTACAATCTCCCCTAAGCAACCGTTCGGGTCTCCGTCTCTGCCTGTCTCACTTTCCATTACTCATTTTCCTTTAAACACGCCATATGGTCTCATTCTGCTGTGCCTTCTCCCTGCCCTGGTGCTTTGAAAAATCCTACGTGTTCTCTGTGCTCCTGCCCTAGTTAAAATCACACATCTGGTTGCTTGACTCTCCAGGATTAATTTCACAGTGGCTCCACATACCTAATAAGGTAACATTTTATAGTGCTTAGTAGAAAGGACTATAAAGGGTAACACGTTAGACTTCTTCCCCAAAAGCTACATGCATCCTACCCCGGCCTGACGAAACCCAAGAGACTCTTCCCCACTTCCGTTGCAGCCTCAGCATTGACATACCCACATATACAATGAGATTTCAAGCCTCCGTGCCTCTCCTCATGCTGAGCCACAAATGAACTTAACTCTGGCCATCTGGCAGTTTCACCTTGTTCTTCAAGTCTCAGTAAGACTTGTCTTTTCCTTGTGAAGCCATTCCTCACACACCCAAGCAGGTGCCCAACTCCCCATCGCCCCTATTCCATATGTCTATGGCTGCCCTTAACTCCCCATTAATTATTTTTTTAAGGCAGTCTTTCCTTCTAGACTGTGCACTTCTTTAAGGGGAGAGATTCTGTCTTATTCATGTGTAATCATCTAGCATTTAGCATCCGACCTGACTTATCATAGGTGTCTAATACATACTACCAAATGAATAGGAAAAAAAAATCCACTCTATGAAATCCTCCTTATCCCCTCATGTATAAGTTCATCGGTCACTTGCCCAAATCCCATGGTATCCAAGGGCTGAGGATTTCGAGTCAGACTTCTGGGTACAAGTTACTGATCTTTCTCTTGCTGCTAAGTAACTTTTTAAGTTGTGAATCCTCAATTTCCTCATCTCTAAACAATGTGTATCTATGATTTAGGTTATTTCTTCAATGAGATAATGCTACATAGGAATCAGTTAGCAAGCCTTAGACATTGTAACGAGATAATGCTACATAGGAGTCAGTTAGCAAGCCTTAGACGTTGTAGATTTTGCGAGTGGAAGTGGGGGAGGCAGTAGTTACTGTGTTATTACCCCGTGTTAATTCCATCTCCCTTGTCCTGCCAGCTCAAGGCTACTTGACGGCTGCAATCACTTATATTCATCTTTGTAGTCACCTAGTCTAGAGCACTGCCTGTTTACAGGCTATAAACAGATAACTAGAAATGAAATATGGGCATAAAATATAAGAATAAAATTAATTCTAAGTGTATGTAAAGCACAAAGAATGCTGCGTACTAAAGACCATGGGAAGACCTGATGAGATCTAGAAGACAAAACAACTTGACTTACGAAAATATTGACATTTTTCTGTGAATATATGTGGGACAGAAGTGTGATGAGGGGATGTGAGAGGTGAATAAAGAGAAATCAAATCGTTTGAAGTTCAGATACTTGAACGTGTACTGACCAAAGGAAGAATTTCATTGTGCCCAATTACGGTCAAGTGCAGAGTCAAAAATATGTTGACTAGCTTTAGAATTGTCAGAAATAACACTTACTTGAAACTAGGATCTTGGATCAAAATGCAAAATTTATCGGTGTATAGTTTTGACTGTGACAGTGAAGCAAAAAGAGCCTGCCTCGCTCTGCTCCTCCTCGGCTCAGAAGCACTCTTTTAAGCCCTCGGGATGAATTTGTACGTCTTTAGTCAGAAGACCTCTATCATCTGCCAAAACAAGATTTCCTAGGTTTACTTCTAAATATAGCTTTAGTTTGGGTAATTCGCTATAATCAATTTTGAAGAACATTTAAACTCAATTTAATGTTTATTTTCTTTGCCAGTTCTTGGCGCCTGCATATATGATGACTCTCATTCAAACTAGAAGATTACACACCTATTAAATATGTACATGCAATGAAATCACTGTACATCATATAAGCACAAATTTAACTCTAGATGTATTGCTTTCACTGATGCATTTATTCATTTGCTGAGAGGTTTTTTTTTTAAAGTATGCATGTATTAAATATAACATTTAGAGAGCTTCACTTTGAAAATCCCTTAATTTCTGAACAAAATAGTGCAATTATGAAAATTTCTCTAATGTTATATTTACCATTGCCGGTACATTTTATATTCAGCTTCGGGATTTGTGGTAGCTTTATGAAGGCCATATTTATTTATGAAATAGTTCACCAATTGTGTGTTTACAATATAGAACTGTCATTATTTTATGTTTGCCAATAGTCTTACAGTTAGTAAGCTTGACAAAGGTAACTTCCTGCCAAAGAATAGAAGTACCAGTTCAAAGCTTCTTTCCTAAGCACCTGCCATTGACAATGAGATGTTAAGACCAGGATTGCAAGGTGAGGCTAAGGGCGCCACTTTTGCAATGGGCAGGGACAAGACTTGCCATTAGCAGAGACCCAGAAGTGGATGGTCAAAGTGGAACTGGGAGATGGTGGGAGAATTTTCAGTCTCCAGAGATCAAGTTTAATGAATGGTATGGATAGAAGTCATGTTCACATGGACAGGGTCAAATTAGGGCACCCAAAGCAAACGAGGGACAAAGAGAACATTCAATTAGAAACACATACTGGGAGGAAGAACAAGGTATAAATGCACAGCCTTGTAGTATGATTACAAGCTGGAGGGCAGAGGGCAAGATCTGATGGACAGACACAGTTGGGTGGTGGGTTTCTTTTTTTTGCTTCAACTAAAAACTAAAAATTAAATGATCAACAACCAATGTTAAAAAATTAGCAGGTATACCATAAAATGCCCATCTCTGGCTTTTTTTTTTTTTTTTTCATGAATCACATGTTCTTAAAGATCCTACATGAGCAGTGGCCGAATTGGAGTATTCCTTATCTCTTAGGGTGACCGTATATTCCAGTGTGTCCCCTTTCACATCTGTTTCATCTGATACAATTGTTAATAGCACTCTTTTTCATTTCAAACTGTTCTGGCCTGAAAGATACATTCCTGACTCTCTTCTAAGGGGAGTCATGTACTATTTCATGCAGCACAATCTCTCTCTCTAGCCTTGTATGTCCAGCCCACTTGAAATATTAGCTCTAAATGCTTTGCTTCTGGAGGTGTTTGAGTTTGTGACTCTCGTCCTTGGCCAACAATTAAGAGTCACAAATGAGAAAGTTACTGAGAGACACAGCCATTTCGATGACTGAAAAGTTGCAGATTGAGAGAAGGAGGTTGAAGTTTAGAATAAAAAAAGCAGTGAGAACATAGCTTTTATTCCATTATTGGATGATTCACAAAGGTCAGTTGGAGGAACCAGGGAGCCCACAAGTCACATCTGGCCTACACACCTTTGTTACTTGCTTATATAATCTGTTTTCTTTTTAAGTTATTTAAATGGGGATATTTCACATTTACAACATGATTTCTAGCTTGTCTTGAAGAACTAGAAGATCTAGCAGTTTGAGACCCATATTTTCAAAATGGCAACCGAGGACAGGGCTTGTTAGTGTCTGTTCCCCACTTTAGATGGGGCCCACACGCTCCCGATTATCACAGTGCAAGTGGAATGATTCATTCATTTACTGTCCCTTCCTGGTTGCTGTAGGTCTGAGTTTTTGTCTTCTGATGAGAGGCAGGCATCCATCCTTATGTGTCACACTCAGACTCAAAATAATTGTTTAAAACCTGACTGAGCTGGAAGAGTGGGCTGGAGGCAAATAGGGGCTTTTATCAAGCCCACGTAGGCACCACGATGGATGCTCTCCTACTTCTGATAGTAGAGGTGGTATACCAAGCATCAAGAGGAAGCCCTCATTAGATGACTTGGAAAGAACTATTGCTTTTCTCTATTTGATCTTATAATATGCTGCAGCAGGTACATTACCATGTCTCTTACAGAGATGCTCAGGGGTCAGTTCTATTATTATTCCCCCTGACATAAAGATAAGGAGTTCTGTTGTTGATACCGACGCCAACTCCAAAACCCAAGCCATTCACCGTCATGCATAAGTAAAATATCTGAGTGATCCACACAGTCTGGAATTTCTTTCTTATGGATTCTTTCTTTTTCTCAAGCAGAACTTAGAGACAGCATTCTCTGCAATCCTCCGAGCAGTCCCATAGCACTGCGTGGTGGCACTGACAGCCACAAGGAAATTAAACCCTGGGTTTACCTGCATCCTCACGCCTAACACACTCCAGAGACTTCCCGTTGTTCCTTCTCTGGCCCAAGCCAAAGGCAGCAAAGTGAAATTCACGGGCTGTCCCTGACACAGTCCTTTTAAACTTAGAGTGACTCACCTCTGTGCAGTTTGTCATCAGTCCACTTCCTGCATGGATTTGACCATGATTTCCTTTAAACTGGCATCCTATGGTGCACGATAAGCTATACTATTTTCTACTCCCCTCATGCTCACTTTTACAGAATTAACAACATTGTTACCCACACTCTGGGTTATGTGATCATACACATGCTACCCACAGTATATCATTTACTATCCACTTGCCCTGCCACTCTGTGACACCCACAGTGAAATTAAATGGCCACTGTATTTGTTTTTCCTAAGTTCATGATTTCCTAAGTTCAAGATCATGTTCTTCTTGATTCATATAATTTGAAGAAAAGTTATTCAAGAGAAAGAATGGAAACATCTTGGCAAGGTTTAGAGTTAGTACTATATTCTAGCTTGGGGAAATGATTTCCATTTCTGTTTGCACCATTTTCTCCAGTTCTGCACATTGGGGTTATCTCCCCAGAATCTACTCCACCTCTGCTCTGTTGTGTAGTGGCATTATTTGTGGTGTGCTGGAACAACCCCCTTCCCAGCTCCAGGTGGACCCTAATTGGTGTAAGTTGGTCAATATTGTCCTATTTCTCTAGCTCAGATATTGGTTCCACAATGGATGTCTCATCTAAGTTGGTTGGAGTGGAGTGAAATACACAAATCTCGGTCACTTTAGTGGGTAAAAAGAAGTCATTTTCTGCATGGTGTGGTTTAAGAATATAGCATGTGAAACTGGTATGTATCTATTGCTGATGGAATTGAAAATCATTCTGAATGTCATGTTAACACATGAAGGAAGGCAGAATTAAGAGATACTGTAAACCTCTGGGTTGAACCATACCTAAAACCATTGTTACCACCATATTACTTCTTAAGTATATGAGCTAATAAATTCTTTTCTGAAAACTTGACTGATTTACTTTCTAAAAGCTAAGATATTGATCATTAGCATTAAAAAACACTGAGTGCCAACAGAGAATATAAGCACAAAATTAAGTCCAGCCCCAACTATAGGCTTTTAGCCAAGTATTTTCTGTTATTCTTTATCCACCTATTAATGTTTACATAATACATCAGTCTTCTAATATTTATGATGTTAAACAACAAAAGCAAGGCTGAAAATTGCATTTTGGACCATTAGCTGTCAGACTTTGTTGTAGATAAGGGTTATTTGGAGGTCTTTTTAAAAATACAGATGCCCAGGGTTTGCCCCACATCTACATAACCAGAAACGCGGAGGAAAGGCCCAGGCATTCGTTTTTCTCAAGGAACACCAGGTGATTCTGAGATGCATAGAAGTCGGTGCATCTCTGTCTTAAGTTTACCAGGACTTTATAGAAGGTACTGAGCTGTGTTTCATTGGAAGTTTGGAATCCTGATTGCTGTTTGTTGTCCTTATAACTTCATGAGGGAGGAGTCATGCTTATCTTTCCCTATATTACTCATGTGGAGATCTAGGCGAGTAAGTGCTCAGTGAATATATTTTAAGTAAATTAGCTTTTACATCAAGCGAGGATGTTCCATCTTTCATACTGTTGACCTGAGAAAAAATGTTCGTCAGAAAAATGTGTCTTAGTTATGGAATCCAGTTGACATGGAAGAATTTGATGACATTGCAATATATCCAATCTCAGTGATTTTATTTTCTTTTCTGAAAACAAATTTGAGTTAGCCCAAACACCTTTGCAAGAGAACGTCTGAAGAGCACTTAGAGATAAAACCTAGAATGCAGACGGTCAGCATATAACTCTTATCCAAGTGACTTTTGAATTGTTCTTCATAATCTTTGTTCTGTTTAAATGAAGTCTAAACCAGTTAACCAAAATGTGAGTGATTTCCTTAACTAAAGAGTTTAGATTTAATGATTAAAAGCACAGGTTAGAAAAATTGGTTTGTGATTTTGACCTCAGAGATGTATTGCTGCTGTCCATTTGTGATCCCAACATCACTCACATTTAGTATATATTTAAAATATTTGATAATATTTAAAATAGATGGCAGGGTTTTCTTGTACACATTTATTCAGTAGAAGGAAAATAGATAATTAAACTATCATGCAACTGTACCTACTATTTCTTAGGTAAATCATCCCTTTAGATGCAAGAGAAGAACAAAGACCTATTTTAGAGATACCTTCTCTTTAAAAAATCAGAAACATTTGAACCTATTTTTACAGTATAGATACTTTCGAATAATGGATAACTTTTCAGAAATGATTACACTGAAACCTTTTAAAAGAATCCTTCTTAGTGAATTTAACATGTAATACAGTGTCAGTGAGTTTGGATTACATATAGATTTGTACAACCACAAGATAACATACAGATAATGTGTGTGTGTGTATGTGTGTGTGTGTGTGTATGTATGTATACAGGTACACACACACACTCATACACATGTAAAACTGTATATAAAGCAAGAGAGTTGAATCTGTTCTGGTACTTAGGGAAACGTCTAAAAACTGACACCACAGCTCCTGAGACAGGTACAACCACAAAGCTAGAAACCTTTTATCTTTCTGTGGGAATGTCGGCACTGCATCCAAAGCATCCCTTTGTAAACATCCTCCAAGATAAGTTAGTAACACCAGATGAGACTTGAATACCCCTAGCAGGTCCACACAAGAGAAGGCGGCAATTTGTCTCTCCTTCTTTCTGCGGCTGAGATAAAGAAGAACTTAAATCAGTTCACTCAGGTGTATTAGGAGTGGAAAATTTAGTTTCACACCTAAAGCAATCAGATTATTATACTGCACCTTGTACCACACCACAGAAAACAAAGTTCTGTTTTTTGTTTTCAAACTAAAAAATTGCGAAAATGAAATTCTCCCCACCTCCTCTCTCCCGACACACACATACACACACACATATGGAATGGTTGCCCATGAAATTTCCATTGAAATTACTGTACACATTCACTCTCCAGCAGAATTTTGAAAGCAAATGGACCCAGACAATTGTCAGAAGCTTGAATCTGATTCCTAACCATGTTTCACATTTGAGGGGCCCAAGGCTCCCAAGATTTCTGCCTGGCATTTATGGTGAACTTGAATTACAACTGAGCTGAAATAGTATTTTTCTGGGCATCTTGTAATATATATTCCAAGTAGGAAAGATGGAAGAGGTCATTATTCAGAAGAATTTACTCCTAGATGATGGATCAAAGGAATTGCCGCTGAGCAATCACTCATTCCCAGCCAAGATGGGCAGCGTTTGGAATGTAGGTTGGCAAGAAAGTCCGAAGTGACATTTGTGCCCCGCCAATGCCACCATCATCATGGCATGCTCCTTTCTCATTTTCTTAGAGCGGTCATGGAGTCTGAGCACAAAGAATAAATGACTTGAGAGAAATGAAAGAATATGTTGTCACAGGACTGGAGCTGGAGCAAATGCGCTGGACAAATATTCATGTATTCATTCTGTTGGGGCAACAAAAAAAGGAAATAATGCAAAGACTTGGAATGTCGTCACAATATCAGGAGGCTGAAGACAACAGGATCGAAGGCAGCAGTGCTGAGAAACACATCAAAAAATGCAGATAATTTTGTGAAAGAAAAGACCTCATCCAAGCCGACCTTCCGTTCCCACTTTAGGTCAGCAACCAGCTAGAAGCCACGTGTTCAGATCCCCACTGGGTGGATGGTACACTCCCTTTCCGCCAAGTTAGAGAAATTGAGTTTGACGTGGTATATAAGCCTTTGGAGAAAGACCTTAAAAGCCCATCTGTTCTACTTATTTTCCTGCAGTTTGTAAAAGAACAGGCATTTGTTTGGAGGCAAGTTTGGGGTACCGTGTGAGGATGCACGGCTGCTGCCCTAGTCCTAGGGACACCTGCACTGTAACAGTGGCTGATACTATCCGCTGTCACCACTGCCACCACTGTCTTGGCATGCTTAAAAATTAAAGAAAAGAAAAGAAAAAAGCATCGAAAGCAAGCAGGTAAAAAAAAGAGGAGAGTAAGTCCTCTGAGATATGACAAGATAAGACCAAGAATAAAATCCAACTTAAAACAATGCAGATTGCTTAGTGTCTCATTTTCTTATCTGTATAAAATTGAACTTGTTAACCAGGCTTCGCAGGAGAGAAGCAAAGGAAACTTTAGAAGATGAAGTGAACCCACTGCTTGTGTGGTTTTCGTCATGCCCTCGCTTCCTCTGCCAGGGTGGATGGGATGGGTACATGTTTTAACCCAAGTGACGCGCCGAGGTGCAGTGGCCCTTCCAAGACACGGCTAATAACGGCTATGGCTTTTCATGACATCTCTTCAGTACGCTTCAGCATGACCTTGTCAAAGTTAAAAGCTCATAAAATTCCTATTTACTTTTTATGGCATTACGATTCTGCATAACAGTGCTTAAAACAAAAACACAGTATAATTATACTGTCAATCAAGCAGCTGAGAAAGGCATTTTCCACCAGCCTCTTACCTAGCAAACTGTAAATAATTTATAAAACCAGAAGTCATGACTAAGTGGCCGTGTTCAGGGGCTAGTTAAGCACTTTTCCTAGCGCCGTGGTTTGAGAGAGCTGGGCACAAAACACTGCTTGTTTACTTTGATCCTGTGAGTGTAAAAAATTGCCGTTTGTGCTTGGCATCTTTACATGTGGGCTCTAATAAAAATATCAAATTGTCAGTAGAAATTTGAACAGGTGTACAGTGAGAGTAATAATGATGTTTTATTCATATGCATTTCCAGCCCATTTAACTTCATCCAACAAACAACAAAAAATATTTTCTTCATTACCTCCAATTAATGTAAATGTCAAATGTGTTGAATATATTATCACACTGATAATTTGTTGTGTTGATTGATTTGTGGAATGTTTTGGATTCAAGTAACAATTTTTCTTACTTGACTCACAATTGCACGCTGTTATCCGTCACCTCTGGATTATGTAAATAACGAATTTGTTTCCATCAGATTGAGCACTAATTCTGGTAAACAAGATTTTCAAAGTGTCAGTGATTTCTGAGATTTCCAGCTCCTTCACTGTTTTCAGTTATTTTATTCATTGTTAACTAGAATTTATTAGCTCTGGAAAAAAAATAGGTACCTTCTTTATGTTAATGACCAGATAACGTTTTGCAAACCCTTTGTGTATCGTATTTCTAAAGCATTAGCGGTATAAAATCCAAATAATCAAATTCTAAGTTCTACATCCCTCTTTGTGTTTTAAATTCGATTTGCAAGCCAGAGTCCGGTATTTGTCGCTCATAACAGTCTTTCATAATAATCAAGATGTGTATTATGAACCATTTCTGGATTCACATTTTTTTTAACTCCTCTGACCATTATTTAATCTTCTTACTAAATACATTTATAATGAAAAACCTGTGATCCGTTTTCAAAGGCAAGATTTAATGATATGTTTAATAGATTTCTTAATATGATCATGGAGAATTTTTTTTTTAATTTAGATATCAGTATCTTTTATGTTCACATTTAAGGTTGAAGTTGTGGGAGATTTAGATTATTTTCTTCATGATTCAAGACAAAAATGTAGTGTGTGTATGTGTGTTTTTAGTATCCTTCCTTTATCTGGCTATTTCAACTAACCTTTCTTTGTTAGATGGGAAATTAAAAAAGGGTTTGAGGGGCTCTGAATGTATATGAACATAGCCCTGAAGCCTAGCTCGATACTTTTTTAATAACCTTGAGACGTGTTTTGACCTCTATGCCTTGGTTCTCATTATTCTGTGAAATGGCAATAATAGTATTTATCACACAGCTTTCATGAAAATGCTAAGTACTTGTGAAGCACCCTATAGCACACCGTATTACTTATATCAGAGAGACAACAATTTATGTTATAGGTCTTTTCTTTCCTTCTCTATTTTATTTTTATTTGTAAATGACATCTAAATAAAAAGGACCCTGCATCCTATAGAAAAGTGGTATTTTAAATAATATATTCTTGTATATATACACGTGTGTGTGTGTGTGTGTGTGTGTGTGTGTGTGTGTGTATCTGATATATCTGATAGGAATTACACCTAACTCTTCAGATGGGTGGCAAAAAATACGATTTAATTTTGAGAACCCCTCTTAATTTCAAATATGAGCTTTCATGTAGGCTTAAACTGTGTTGGTTCTTCATTTTCCTCCCCCTTCCCGCATGTATTTAGCTTACATAGATGCACGGAGAGGCCAGGCTTGTTCGGTGGTGGTGGGCGTTTCAGTGCTATGGGCAGGGGCTTCTCACTATGCCTGCCAGGCATCCAGTTTTCACATCACTCGTCCACGATGCATCAGCTTTCAGTTCCATCTTCAAGGAGCCTTCTGGTTCCGGTCCTTCAAAGCGCTCTGAACGCGGTTCTCTGACGCCATTGGCTCAGGGGAGTCAGCGAGGCTCTTTCAGGCCCCCATCTCAAACTCTGTGATGCCTGTCGTCTCATTAACTCCCCTGGGGTCCTGCCCAGAGGGTGAAGCTCCGATTCTCCCTAATACCCCCTTCGCAGGGATATCCCTCTCATATCCCTTCAGCTTGAGGCTTGGTCTACACAGCAGGGAACAAAGCTCTCTTTCCCAGGGACTCGTGTCCCTTGACTCTTAGCATCCTCTACTTCTTTCCTTTTCCTCCCAACTCCGGGAAATGTAGGTCACCGTTTCATGTTAAGTCGTGTCCTGAATGTGTTGCTCGTGCCCCACATTTCATTCTCATTTTTGGAGCCTGAAGCCTAAACTCAAAGACCATGGATGGCCTTTGAGCATTCCTCTCTTGTGCTGAGGTGGGAGGTGGCCTTCCTGAGCCCGCTCGGTCCCTTGAAGCCATGATATAAAATATCTAGCCGACAACCTGGGGGAAAAGCCACATGATAGAAGGAAATACTGAGGAAGACGTACCCAGCTAGCACCATCTTGCTGTATAATGCTTCAAAGACATTCTGACGTCAGGGAGGGTACAGCTCCGTGGTAGAGCGCATTCTCGGCACGCACCAGGTCTCTGGGTTCAATCCCCAGTACCTCCACTCGAAAGAAAGAAATGAACCTAACTCCCTCCCAAAATAAATAAATTAAATAAATTGTACAGAAACCGTAAATGTTCTAAAGAAAAAAATTATTTTAATTCTGACAACTAGAAGCGTATAAAGGAGAATTGCATGAGATGGAATGATGGCGTTTACTCTTTGGGAGTCCTTCATTCCAGCAGCTGTTCCTCATGTCTCCCTTATCTCAACCTGAGAACCAGAGGGTCGTAACCTGACTGGGGGCAAGATTGAGAGTTGTAAGAAGTGGGTAAGCAAAGAGACCAAGAGGAGGACCTGGAACAGCTGGGCAAATAAAAGGTAAGGGATTCAAAGAGAAATCTCTGTGCAGCAGTGCAGAAAAGAGTTCACCGAGGAAGCAGACACTGGTTTTCTTGCCAACGACGTCCTGGAGATGTGGCATCAAATATCACAGTATCACAGGGACAGATATGACACAGACAGATTTTTTTTTTTTTACATCATAAATTTTATTCCCGATGTAGGATAGATTCCTTCCATCTCCAAAGTGAGTCATGTGCTACCTTGGGGATATCTGGGAGATTCTCCCACTAGCTCCAGGGGAGAAAAGCAGAAGGTAGATGCTGGGGGCAGGGAAGGCTCGCAGTCCCCCCACTTATTTTCCATAAAACTGCCCAATTTGAAGGATGGTTTCTAAAGTTCTCAGAAAGTTTCTAGGCTCCACTAAATAAAAATATACATGTTTAAAATCATGTAAGTGCCTACTAGCCTTCACATCTCACATTGAGAGGCATATGTATTACAGCCTCTTTTTTCCAAGATGCAATGTGTCCATTAGGCTTAAATTTAAGAAAAGGCTATAAAAATAGCAAAACCCCATAACTGAGCTGGCAGAAAACTGCCAGTGGGCGTAGTGGCTCTCGTGACTGGGGGCAGCGTCAGGATTTCAGTCTAAATGCCTTTTGTCATCAGTGTGACTGGTAGAAATCTGGTCAGATTTTGTGTGTCACTGACTTAGTCAATCAGGAAAGCATTCTAAGCACTTAGAATCCTTGTGAACAGCATTCTTCAGGCAGTCTTCCTCCAAGGAGTTCTTGAAACGGAGGCCGAAGTTGTAACGGCTAGCAAGCAGTGTAACACAGGAGCATCAGAGAATGAGAAAGTTTGTTTTGCAGCCATTTCCAGTGATATAGAGGATGAACCAAGGAATTTAACCACATGTTTAAAAAAAAAGTGCACACACATGCATTTGTGCGCATAAGGACACATAAAAATACACTTAATGATGAGCGCACAGTTAAAACATAGTTAATACTGTATGGTCCTTAAAATGGCACCTTAATAGTACTTAGCAACACCTTATTTCTTTCCCCACAAAGCATGCCATCAGTCTTTTTGTTTGTTAATTCAGGCCAACATATGGATGCATCCAAATAAATGGATGGGCCACCATCCATCATGTCTGTCTTCTGTATTTAGAAAATCCTTTTGTTTACAAGAACCTGCTTACCATAAGAATTCTCAAAGTAGTCAACAATTCTGGAGAGACAAGTAATTCTTTGTCACCCTGCAGCAGAAGTGGTGTGAGTCATCAGTATAGGTTCAAAACAGCAACCAAAAGCAACTTGCCATTGTAAATAAGTAGAACAAAGAGGGCACAGTAAATGAAGAGGCAACACATGACTTCCAGTTACTGCCCAGGTTTGGGGAGAAACCGAAGGGTTATTTGGAAACTGACTATTACTTTAAGATTTTTTATCACCGCCAATCCAGTGGAAATATGCAAATGCTTAAGCTATGATATCAGTAAGCTGGCCTGGAGTTAAGACTTAGCATTATATAGTATTAGAGTTGAAGTGCAGTTAGAAGACACTCTGCAGTAATAAATATTATGTTCAAAGCTTTAAGCCAGCACTTCAGTAGGCTCTTGAGGCCCACTATAAGATTGGCAGGCCCTGGTGGCTCCTCACTGGAGGGCCATTCTGCCAGCTCCAGAAATGCTTTAGAACAAATCGAGAAATTCCTTTTATTTCACCTTCTACCTCCAGTTTAAAAATAGCCTTAGAGATTTGGAATAAGACAAAATGCCTTTAGAAGCCAGCGCTAGGTCACAACTTATTCATTAGGCCTGGTTTTATATAAGTCTCTGAAGGTTTATTATGAACTTTATTGTGGTCAAAATTTCCACGAAGGAAAATCAGATTAATTAAGAATTTGCCAGCACGACAACTGAAATAAAATGTATTTAAAGGTGATCAGAAATTGGATCTAATAAGAAATATGATGATAATAACTAAAGCCAGCTCTCTGAAAATTACATTTACTCGTGGAGAGATTTGGAAATTATTTTTCCTGACTAGCATGCCATGCTTAAGTATTTTAAGAAAAGAAATTGCATGCAAGTCCGAGAAATCAACCATGTACTGAAGAATTTCTGTAGCTTTTGAATAGCATGGCACTTAAAGATGAAAATGCTTAATTGCATATTGATCATTAGAATTTTTTATACCTATCCATCAGCATAAAGATATTAACCACACACTCTGCACTTAGCACTCTGCTAGAACGTGTGGTGGGACCCACATAAATTAAATTTAAACAGATCACTTCTTTTTAATGAGTAACAATAAGATTTAAAAGGTAAGAAGTCAATTCATGGGGAAAACATTAATATGTAACATGTAACAAAATAGTAGATTATGCAAGTATTTCAGGTGAGGAAATAATTTAGAGAAGTAAAGATTATAATGAGCTAAATGTGATCAATAAAATCTTCAGGAAGATTTGTGTTAAAGGAAATTAAAGAATTACATTTGTCAGAGAGTTAAATGGGAATAATTTAATACAAGGAGAACAACACAGGCCAACAATTTTTAAAACCACGTTTTATGGCAAATATGGTCAGGTAGCCCTTAGTACTAACTATTCTAGTATGTGTCTCCATAATTCGTTGCCACTGGAAGTGGGAAGATCAATGTGGAGTGGTGAAAATCTGCTGCTTCATGTGATTCCACATGGAAGAAAAGAAGAAATAAAAAGAAAAAAGAAAAAGCTGAAGAAATGTGTTCTGACAGACCTATTAATAAGGCTTGGCATTGATTTGTTATAAGGAGGTAAAGCAAACCAAATAGAGAAATCACCGCGTGGTTCCAAGTTTGGAGAACCAGGTCCTATGGACAAAATGGAATAAAGGCAAGTTAGTGGAGCCGTGACTCGTTGCGAGAACCATTTCCAAGAACCTGGTCTGGGTAGAGTTGAGTACCAGTAGAAGCCTTCTCTGGCAACAAGAGTGTGATCGATATTAACATTTGAACATTTTTTAAAAAGTCAAACCCTAGAAACTGAGTAGAAAGGCGGTTGCCAAGGGCTGGGTGTGGGAGCAACAGGAAGAGGTGGGTACAATGGTACAAACTTTCAGGTATAAGATGAATAAGCTCTGAAGATCTAATGTAAAAGGTGATGATTACAGTTGATAATACTGTGTTGTATAATTGGAAATTTTTTAAGAAAGTAAACTTAAATGCTCTCATACATGCAAAAGGTGAACATGTGAAGTGACAGATGTGTTGATTAACAGATGGAGTTTCCTTTCACAATACCTACATACATCAAGTCACCATGATGGACACCTTATTTATCTTACAATTTTATATGCCAGTTATACTACAATAAAAATGATAGAGCAAAATCAGAGTTGTGGTTGCTGAAATAAGAAGCCCAGAAGAGAGCAGGTAAGAAATGTCAGTGATGGGTTCTGGAGGGAAGGAGCAACACTTGAACCAAGACTGAAACATGAGTAAGAGTAATCTAGGCACAGCTGGAGACGGGGCTGGTCTACATCATGGGAACAGCTTTGTACTGTGTCTTGAGGATAGAACTGATGGTTTGAAGGAATCAGAATTGGGATTAAACGGGTAGAATATATGAGGTCCGTAATGGGAGACTGAAGCCTGGAGAAGAAAGTGGAGTATATAGATCGTGGAGAGCCTTGAGTTTAGCCTTGATCTTGAAATCAATGGAAAGTGATTAAATGACTTATCATTTATTAGATTTACATTTTGCAAAGATCACATGGAGGGTGGGTTTAAGGGATGAAAGCCTGGAGGGGTGGAGGCACAGATAAGAATGGGGGCTTCTTTCCTTATCCTGAACCTAGATGATTGTGGCCACGAGTGGGACAATGGCAGGAAAAGGAAGAAAAGGGAATAATTTTGAGAAACACTGAAGGAGCCGAACAGAAAGGACAAGGTGATTGATAGAATGCAGATAATTAAGAAGTGTTCAAGAGCTGCGCTCTGTGTTGGCCTGAGCCACTAGGGACCAGATGGATCTAACTCCTGGGGCTCAGCCCCGCTGAGGAAGGTGATGGGGATGGTGGAGTCAGCATTGGAAAGCAAACCTACAAGGCTGCCTCCTTATGGATTCTAAATCCCCACATTTGCCTGGTTTTCCTCTCAGTACTCATTCCTCCTTGTCATTTTCCTCGTGGGCGTCTTCCCATTCCTTGGACCTCTGTGTTTTGGAGAGGTCCAGGACTGAATCCCTGGACCTCGATTTTTTTTTCTGCCTATCTTAGCTATCAAGATAATCTACCTACTCTTACGGCTTCAAATACCAGTTATAAACTGATAACTCCTAACATCTTTCTTCCACCAAAACTTGTGAACTGAACTCCAGACACACTCATCCAGTTGCTGACTTGCATCTCTACCTGGACGTCTGATGTGTATCTCAAGTAGTTACGTGAGGTTTATCTAAAACTGAACTCCTGTTCCATCCGCATCTGCTCCTTTGCATCCCGTCAAGCAGCTTCCCCTGGGTTCTAGGTCCTGACTAGTTTCCCCACTCAGTCCCTTGCCCTCCACAGCCAAGGGGATCTCGGCGTTGGGTAAGTAAGACCAGGTGCGGGACTTTGCAGGAATTGAGGAGCGTGTTATTGTTCGTGGCTGGACCAGAGTGGTCGGAAAGTGCGTGGTGAATTGTGGTTGGATTTTGGGTATAGTTAGAACTTACTGAACATATTCCTGCTTCAAAGCCTAGGCATTGTTCTTTGATTTAATGCTTTCCCTGTAGGTGTTCCCAAGGCCAACCCCCTCACCTTCTTAGAAAGCCCTCTCCAGGTCTCCCTATGTAGCATTTCACCTTGCCCCAACATTTTATATTCCCCTTCCCTAGTGTATTTCCTTCTCTTATCATTAGTCACTCTTTAACCTTCTATACATTTTACTTACCTGTAATACGTTGGTTGCTTGCTCTCTCGAGTGTAATCTCAGAGAGGCAGGGATTTCTTTTCTCCTCTGCTCTTTACTCCTCAGTTGTGTGTAGAATAGTGTCTGGCACAAAGCAAAATGCTCAGTACATATTTGTGGAACAAATGAATGAACTGATGAATTCCAAAGCCTCTGAGTGAAGGAATAGCATCTCGAAATAATATATACGTTATCTCTGCCAGGTGCTCTTTCCCTACGTCTTGCTGGGCCATTTTGAGAGCTATATATACTAAGACATTCTCATACTAAGGAACTCTAGAGTGGGCCAACAGAATCTAGCAACCTTCAGTAATATTCACCATGTTAAAAGAGTTCTGGAATAAAAATAGGACCAAAATTAAAAAGCAGCTTTCTAGATAACATAATTATATTTTTTCCCGAACACAAGAGAATGGTTTATATATATATATCTTTAGAAAGAAAGTGTCAAAACTCTTGATCCCAAAGCAAAGTAACTGCTAAGAGAAACAAACTATTTCCAAACATCCGTGAAATGATACTGTTATTTTACTTTCATGAGACGTTATTTCTTTCTCTCTAGCAGTTCGGTTGCAAGTGCTGTGACAGAAGGACTGCCCTTGACCTAGGGTGTAGAGATATTTTGTATTCCAAGGACTTTGTTTAATGAAGCAGAGGTTTTACTGCTTACAAATGCTAAGAATTTAGATCTGGCCCAGAGAAAATGAAACCACTGACATGATGCTTCATTGAAAAACCCATCAAGGAAGAATCCAGATTTGGGTATTCACTTTCTTTTAGTAAAATTTCTTTTGTTTAAAAAAAAAAAAGTGAAAAGGGCAGAATATGTAGAAAATATTTTGAAATTTAAAAATCATAAAGTGTAGGACTATAAAAAAAACTAATTGCAAATTAAGTATATTTGGGCTCACAAGGGAAATATATTTGAGTGCTACTCAAATACTTTGCCTTTTCCATGTACACAGATAATGAGTCTCAGTTGTTTTCTGTTATACTCTCTCATTTTCCAGGGGTTCATAAATTATACAACACTCTGCTTAATCTTCCACACCTTCTTTTGCGTCTCTCTGTTTACACATTCGGAGGATATGTCAGCCAATATCAGCATTTTGATTATAAACAGAATGAAACTTCTTCCAAAGCCTGTTAGCATATAGAGCAACATATTTCATAATATTTTGTGTCTTTTTTTTTTTGCTCTACACAGATCCATAAGCAGTATAACATTTCTTTTTGCCATTGCATGAACTTGGCATTTTTTAACTCGCCTGGGATTAGCTTTTCTGTGTGTTCATGAAGCATTAAAGCTTTGCTGAACAAAACAGCTCCTTCTGACCTCTGCTAGAAAAATGGAGTATCTTTAAGCATGCTCTTTTTATTAATGGATTTTTCCATTTGTAACTCTTTTTCCCCCACATCTCTTCCCTGTGGCTCATGCTGTTGGTCTTGCTGGTGTGGCATTGTCAAGAAAAATTCTTGTTTGTGTCTTGGAAGATTTTTCACTCCAATAAAATTTGTATTCAAAATTAAATTATATTCATTTAATTAGGAAGTAGTTTGGTTAACTAGTTTATGAAATGTAAAATCATCAGGGCCTGGCCAGCTCAGAGTTAAAATGGAGTCCAGATGTATGTCTCATACTCCTCTCCAAGAGCAGGGAAACAGGAAGATTGCCGTTTACGTATGAAACTTTCTAAAATGGAACCAACAAAATAGTTCTCTAAATATTGTGAATAAAATAATAAAAGGAGAGAGGCTTAGACTGGTGGTTGAGTAAATAAAATATGGTATATCCATATAATAAAAAAGAACCAGCTACTTACATATAATGCAAACTTAATGAACCTCAAAAACATTATGCTGAGTGAAAGAAGCCAGACACAAAAGATTATATAACATATGAGTCCATTTATATGAAATCTCTAGAAAAGTCAAATCTGTGCAACAGGAAGTCAATTAGTGGCTGCCTGGGCTGGGTGTGGGCATGTGGATTAGCTGTAAAAAGGCTCAAGGATCTTACTGGGGTGAAAGTTAGATCATGATGATAGTTGCAAGACTCAGTAAGTTTACTAGAAGTTTCTGAATTGTACACTTAAAATGTATAATTTTATGCTATATAAATGATGACAGTAAAATTGTATAGAAATAGATGGCTAGGTCTATGTGCTATTAAATACTTACATATTGTCTTTTAAGGTCATTGTTCTTTCTCATGGCAATAACAATTCAAAATGTCAACCAAAAACTACCACCAAAAAGAGTAAGGCTATTAAAATATATGCACTCAAGAGAAAGTCAGAGACAATTTATCCACCCGAAAGGATGCGAAGTAGTAAAGAATACTAACAGTCCTCCCTGACCATTTAGTTTCAGAAATCTGTTACCCTGTTGCCTAAAAGCATACACGTTATCCTCATTTATTCTATGCCAACAAATGCTAGAAATAGCCCCATTAATACATTTTCGTATTATTTATCCAAAACTGGAGTTGAATAAATATGTATTATATCTTTAGAAACCACACTAGTCATTGCATCTCTCCTAAAATACCAAAGGAATGAATAAATGCATTTTGTACATTCAAATAAATGACACCAGTAAAATTTCCCTTCTGGTTTCAGATATCGTAGTGGAATTTGATGATTTCATAAAAATGAACTAGTTGAGGAAATTGTATTCAAGATTACAGATAAAGTCACATAAATATTCAAAAGACCTTTTTTTTTCCTTTCTGCACAATATGTTTCTGCACTTAGTATAAGGAACTGTCTTTTTATAGAGCTGTCTTTGTCATATCTTTGCCCATTTGGAACCCCTTTTTGTATTCATTTTAAAGTATGAGTTTTATTCAGGAGTTATCTTTATATTTTCTGTTCACTTTCTTTGTATTTGTGGAGAAATTTGAACATTAACATGTATAAACAACTTACTTGCTTTGGGTACTTCATTTTGAAATTTGTTTCCTACTGTAGATGATAGCTCAATGGTAATCCTTCATTTGTAATGATGGCTGTGGATCAAGTAAGCGAACTTCTGTCCAAGGAAATTGATCTTAGGACTTTGACCTCTTAGGTACTAATCAGTGATCAAGACAGATCCTCACATTCAAAATTCACCTTCTTGTTATCAGTAATTGACTTCCCCAATATAGGAAGTCTTTGGAAAATCTGTCATTTTGGTGTATCATCCACTGGCCAAGAATCTCAAGTTCTAAAGAGTTCAGTGCTGTTTAACATTAAAAGTAGACAAGTTCTAATACATGAACTGGCTTGGTCATAAATTTCAAAAGCCTAAAGGATTCAGATATGCGTCAATAGGAATTTGAATCTGGGAAACAGATAAGTCATTTAAAAGAGACAACCATCACAGAGTTCTAATTCAGCTTTGGTACGTGGAATGACAGACTCCGTATACAATGGTCTTTTAAATTTTCAAGAGAAGCTGAGAAGTTGAATATTCATATAAAATTCCCCAGTTTAAAAAAAAAATTTAAAAATTGTACATGGCACATTTTACTTGAGGTCAAGTCTTCAAGAGGTCAACTCCATACTTCAGCCTTACAATGCAAACTCCTTTTGCCAAAAAATATCTTTCTCTCTCCTACTTATTTAGCAAAATCTTCATTTTCTATTTTTCTGTGAAGTCTTTCCTTTGTATTCCTGGTATTATAGAAATTATTAATTTATTAATGTGTTCTTTATGTATAATCATTTCAGTGCCTGCCTAGTGGAAAAACAGTTCCTCAAGTTTCTGTGAAGGCAGGGTGTCATCTGTTCTCATTTTGTGTTGACGGCATAATGACTCCGGATGGTTGACACTCAAATGTCTGAAAGAATGACTTGAGTGAATGAATTCATGACTTAGATTTTTAAAAGATCAGTTTCACACCTTAGCTCTGCTACTGATTTGTTGTATGACCTTGGACAAGTCGCTTCCACGGCTGGGGCTGCAGTTTCATCATCTGTATAGAGAATACACTGGGCTGGTTTCTTCCTGGTGTCTTCAAGAATCTATTTTATTGATGGAAGATAGTGATAGTAATATCAGTGGTGGGTGAGTAATGGCCATTGAACCCTTACTCTGTACCAGCCACCATGATAAGTGCCTTCGAAACGGTATCTCATTTAACCTTCACGTGATATTATAAAGTAGATATTTTTGTCCCCATTATAGACATAATGAAAATGTACTTGGAGAAATGCATTTTGTTCTCAGTCATCAGACTAGAAATGTGGAGTTTATTGTCCAGTTCTTCGTTACTTCTTTCTTCTCGGGGGTTTGTGAATCATCATAACTGAAGTTCCTTTTGTTTAAGACTTTAATTGTCATAACTGACAAGGCTAATGATTCTCTATCCAGTCCTATGTAACACTGCATTTACCTTACTCTAAGTCACACAGAGCCAGCCTACTCAAAGTGTGGTCCTTGGGCAAGCAGTATCCCCATCACCCGGAAATGCAGAATCATTATCCCCAGCCCAGACCGACTGAATCAGAATCCGCAGTTTAAAATGACCCCTAGGGGATCTCCATGCACATTCAAGTTTCAGAGGCACTGATATAGAGAAAAATTGTTCCTGGTTTATCACCATAATCCTGTCAATAGGAATATAGATAAACAGGGAACGCCTTCAGAATGGAGGTCTCTGAAAGTGGAGAGTAAGAAAAGGTAAGAAGAAGGGTCATGACATGATCCTGAAGCCATGAGACTATATCTAAATAGTAGTCAGATTCACATTTGAGAGGATACTGAATATCCATCTGTGCCCATTTCTACTTTACATAGTAACATCTCTTGGTAAAGCAATGATTCATTTGCCAAGTGTAGCCTCCAATTGTTAGTCACTTTTTTTCTTTTGAGTCAGCACTTCTGTTTTACTGAAGGTTTCGCTTACTGTGATTTCATGCCATAGAAAGTTGTGAGTCACAATAATTGTAGTTGTGTTCCCTTCAGATACTTTAATTACAGATATTACAAAGAATCAGGCTATCCATTTTGAAACTAAATCTCTTGGAAGTTTTTTATTTAAAAAAAATTTTTTTTTTTGCTTTTTTTCCTATAGACATTTGTATATCACACATCAATTTTAAACCACATTTTTAAGAAAAGATCCTCGGTTGAAATCATTGCTAATAATTGCCATTATCAAGCCCAAATAGATTCTTTCCTGAGTGATAACAGGACAAGAAAAGGTTACGTGTCTCACTGTATTCAGTAAGTTAGAGCAACTGGTATAATGTAAACTGAAAAAAAATCTTTCTTTCCAGTGAGTAGAATTTTCTGTTTCTTATTTTGAAAAACCGGTGTCTAGCTAGGTAAGAGGGATAGAACAGTGGGGTGTGCATCACCCGAGTGTTACGCATTTTCAGAAGAAAGTGATTCTTTATTCTTTGTCTCTTCCTGGCTAATTAGGTAGGTAGATGGGGGACAAACCTCTCTTGTGTAACTCTGTAGGCTTTAAGAATGTTCTCACTGTTACAAAAGAACCTCTACCTCCTGGGGATCCTACTTCATGCTTATCATTGAATTCCTCCTGGAAACAATGGAAGGGAAGGGATTCATGCAAGGGAAATCACAGTCTTAGAGTAAGGTTGACCTGTTTGTAAATATGGATAGCTAGGCATTTCGGTTCTTTCTGCTTTAGCCATGAAAACTGTTAAAGGATAAATCGAAACCATGTGACATTGGAATTGGTAAGTAGTATCAAGATAAGTTGGACACAGTCTGGTATAAGAATAGTTCTAATTTTGGTGGATGCTAGTCAATAAAAATGACCAACAAGGATTTGCCTACAGCTGACCATTATCAGTTATTCCTTGAGTGGAGTCACTAGTGGGTGGTCAGAGGGTGTGGCGGTTATTATTAAGACATGTGACAACTGGGCAGGCAGATTCTGGGACAGGACATCGAGCTAAAACACCAGCAAAGCTGAGCTCATTCATCCCAAACATTTTCACTATAACTGAATTTGCCGATTTCTGAGCACCTTTGTGTGGTTGATATTATGAGAGTGAAGTTTCTATTCTGACTCCTTTTTCTTCAGTGATTTCTTGTTCTTCTCATCCAATAACAGTCTTTATAGGCAAACTCTGATGAGACTATTAATTTATTTGCTTACTTTATAGCCAGGCTCCTATGTTGTCTTCTTCAGCAGTGTAGCTGTTTCAGAGTCATGAATTTTCAAAAACTGATGTTTTAAAATAAGCCCTTGTTACAAACAAAAAAGCCTTTCTTACTCAGCAAGCTCAGCTGACTTTTCTGAAACATTCTTCAGCAATTCTTCGTGATATTTGCATATTTGCTGTCTTACGATGACTATACCAAGCTGATTCTTCCTGAAGAATAACATCATCCTTGTTTGTGTTGAAACATAGTTTTTCTTACTCTTTTTCTAACTCATGTTGCCTTGGGATCTAGCAGTGAAAAAAAAACATCAAGCAACAGTAGATAGTTCTGTTCAGATAGCTAGAGTATAATCAGAAGAAACTCTAAGTGTCTTTAAGTGTAGAAGACACCAAAGATACGTTTTTGGCATGTATAGTAACTTGGTAAAAATGAATATTGAAATTGTTAAATCTATAGTCAGATCTATAATCAAAACTGTTACCACTAGTGTGATTCAAAATTTAAGGTCACCTTGGAAATCATTAATTTCATATTAAAGGATAAAACAGAATGCTGTGTTGACTTCAGACCTGTTTCTTTGTTCCCGAAGAGATTGAGCAGTTAGGTTTAAATGTAAAGATCACTGATACAATTGCTTATTTTCTCTAATATTTCCATAAGTATTTACGCTATGCAACCAAATAATGATGGGTTGATACATACTGTTTGAAGTAATAAATTGTAGAAAAGTCTTTGTGATATAGATACATCGCTTATGTCTCACAGAGGGCTTTCCAAAGGCTTCCCCCTTACTCATGAGTTACGATCAGTGGTACTACCTCAACGTACTAATATAATTCTAATTTTCTTTACCATTGAGTTAGATAGACATGATAGTTTTCCTCTTCTGTATTTTGAGAGTGGTAATAAATAATAATAATACCAAGGTGATAATGATAACCATTCCTTTTAATCTGTAGGTGATCTTATTGAGCCTTTATTTTGTGACAAGTTCTGTACTCAGTGTGAACCTTTGGATGTAGGGGCTCATTTAGCCTTCAGATAACTCAGAGAAAAGTTTTCTTTCTTTCATTTCACAGACAGTGGCTCAGGGATGTTTAGTAAGTGGTTGATCATGTATAACTGAAAAATTGTGGTCTACACTGGAATTTGACACAACATTGTAAAATGATTATAAACCAATAAAAAAATACTAAAAAAAAAGGTATATACATTTTTTAGATAAATGTTATTTCACTCTTAATAGACTGCAATATTTTAAATATATAACTTTTACATGCCCTGGGAACGAACAACAAAAAAAATAGTAAGTGGTTGAAATCACTTAGTGGGTAAGTGGCAGGAAAAGGATAAAAACATAACTCTGTTTGTCTGACTTTTTTTAAAATCATGATATTCTTTTTATTGAAAAGCAATATAAAATAGCTTTAGAAACAAGAGGAAGGTAATATTTTACATTACTTTTTCTGTTACAAGTATTTTTATGCTTTCTGCCAAAATTTACTTTCTATTCTCATTTTATCTGGAACATTTTATATTGGGTTTCTAAATTATTGAATACCTATTAGTTTTTAATTCAGAAGAGCTTAATAAACCGCTAATCTGAGAATAATAGTCTTTCCCTGCTTTCTAGAACTTTTTCCTGAACATGGTTATTTATGTACAATGATTTAATTTTCATGTTAAGAGAAGTGTCTCAACCTTTCTCTAGAGAGTTTGCTTTATTGTTTTAATCATTCCTCATCTCACATGAAATACATCTAAGAGTTATAGACTACTTCAGCACTTCTGCTACATTTTTTGAACGGGTCTAACCCTTGTCCTACATGGTTTGTTTTTACCATTTGAGCCTCTATTCAACTCAACGTAAAGTTATCCAAACCACAGATTATTTTGGCAGTAGCTCAGCCTATTGTCGTGAATGGAATAAGAATGTATGTCTCTGTAATGTTGTATTTCAAATCATTTTAGGACGTAAAAGGTCTGTTATCTTAACACCACAACTTAATTCTTAGATTTACAAATCTATAACTCTGACACAAAAATTATTGATGTTTCTTTACATAGCAAAATTTAACTCTGGGTGACTTGGATGAACCATTTAGCTTTTAAAATGAGGGTAAGAAATTGTATGGACACCTTTGTCTTACATTCTAACCGTGAATACTATTCTGTGAGGAACCTAAAGTTGGACAAGGCAAGAGATATTTCAGAAACATTGCCTCAGCTTCTTTCCTCTTTTGTTTCTGAAATACACAGAAGATAACTTCATTCATTATTCGATAAAGTCAGCCCCATAAATCCTAACCAGGCACAAAATCATTTAAGGAGAAATTTGAAATAAATGCTTACGTGAAATTCATTACATATTCATGACATATCTACATATTCTGTTTATTCATAGTCATTTTAATAACCCCAAATACTACCAGTTACAACAATCATAAAATGCTTATCATTAAAAAAAAATCTGAACTCTTGCGGTTTATGTATACTTTTGATTTGGTTAATAATTCATTCAGCAAGTATTTGCTGAGATCTTACTAAATACTAGGCCCTGGGATAGACACTATGAATGAGTAAAGTATAAGACCCCTCCCCCCCAAAGTTGAAGTTTTATTATAAACAAGTAGAAAAGTGTGCCACTTGGTAACCGAATAAGAAATATAAAAGGTTTTTAAATAGGGAAGGGAGAGTAGGGGGTGGTCTGCTTCATGTAGAGGGATCAGGAGACAGTCATCACTGAGAGGCTGACTTTGAAGCTGAGAAGGAAGAAAGGGAAAGAGAATACAAAGACCAAGAGAAGAATGGTTTAGGTGACATGTTATCTGTCCCTGCGTAACAAAGTACTTCTCAACTTACTGCCTTGAAACAACACACATTTATGGCTTATGGTTTCTTCAGGTCATGAATCTAGACACGGCGTTGCTGGGGGACTCTGATCCAAAGTCTCTTAGGATTTGCTGTTATGCTGTTGGCCTTTGAAGGCTCGGCTAGGGCAGGATTTGCTCCAACATACAGTCCATGGATGTAGTCAAGAGTTCAGTTCCTCACCAGCGATTGGACTGAGGACCTCAGTTGTTTGGTGACTTCTGACCTCCCTCAGTGCCCTGCCACATTGCCCTTTCCACAGGGAAGCTCACAACCCTGCAGCTGGCTTTTCTCAGCGTAAGCAAGAAAGAGCACTTGGTCTTTCGTAACCTAATCACAGAAGGGACAGTCCATCACTTTGCTCTGTTCTGTTCATTAGAAACTGATCACTGGATCCATTCCTCTCAGGGGAGGAGATTAAAAAAGTGTTTGAATGTCAAAGAAGTAGGGCTCATGGCAGGGCAGGGGGCATTGTAGAGCCTGCCCATCACAGGTGGAGAGAACAGTTTGGTACCAAAAGTTTTGAGTCAGGAAAGATCTTGAAATGGTCTAGAAATTATCAAGAGACCAGTGTAGCCTAAAGGTGGAGGATGGAGACAGGAATATAATATTGGAGCATAAATAGAAACCAGATAATTCAGGGCTGGGTAGGTCATGGTGGGAAATTGGGAGTGTTAAGGTAAGAATACTCTTCCAGAAGTTCTTCCTTTTAATGAAAAATATGTGTATATATACATGTGTGTGTGTATATATATATATAATATACATATTCATGCCTATATAATACATACAAATATATATTCATAAATATATACATAAAATATATTTTATATGTATATATGCATAAAATATATTAATGTATATATATATATTTTTTTAATATGAGTAAAAAATGTTGAATATGTCCAGATTCACACTTTTAATGAACTAGGGTAGCTGTGTAACCCCGAGTCTTCACACACATCCATCCAGTGATGAGGGAACTATGAATTATGCATGTAACATTTCTCAGCTTCTCACAGTTTTCACTGGAGCCTGCATTTCAACACTGATTGCAGACGGTCCATGAATCCACCCAAAGACAGATATGCGGAACAAAAGCTGCTGTTGCCTGGGACAACCCTCGCCTTTCAGCATGCGAGGACATAAATTGTGTTTCTAGGAAATTTTACACAGGATTTTTTTTTTAAAACTTGTTCTTGCAAACCAAATGCTTCCCATAATTTGAAGTTTCTCGTGATTTTTTTTTTCCAAGAATGTTGTTTGTAGCACCACGACAGAAATGAATTTTAATGTACAATTGGAGCACGTGTTTGCTGAGATATTTGATCCTGTAATTTCTGGTATTGTTCTTTGTATAGTCGATTTTTCTGCCATGGAGACAGTTCTTTTGAAAATTGTTCTGCTTCCATAAAGTGAGTGATGGAACCTAAATATTTACCATATAGATAATAGCCCTAGATATTTATTAAATATAAAGATAAACTGGAGAGAAAAATGTGTCAAAAAATTGTTAGAATATTCATCTGTGGGGAACTGGAATAAAAAAGAACAATAACCTCCCCACCCCAAAATCAAATATTTTAGAAATAATTCTACTTAGAATCATTCTTTCAGGAAAGCCATTCTTTTTATGTAAGTTACAATATTTTATTAATAAATCAGTTGATGATAGAATTTTCTTATTTATCTGTTTATCCATGTATCCATTGATGAAAGAAGATGGAATTAGTATTTAAACTTCATTATATGCCCAAAGAAAGTTATAACTGGCAGTATTATTTTATTTTAGTTCACGGATCTTTATTTTGTTCAGTATTAGTGTTTCAAACATCAGTTAGTTACTTTTTACATGTCTTAGTAACCCATCAACAAAGAGCTAATTGAAGAACAGGAAATTTGTATCAAGTTATTCCCCTAAACCCCCTTTTTCAGTAATTGTTTCTCCTTTTAAGAGAACATTATCTTTCTCACAGATGGTTGAAGTGATGTATTGTGGGAAGTTAAACACACTTGGCTTTTTTCCTGAATTTTCTACTTAACAGCTAAGGCTGCTCACCCCAGAATTATTTACCTCTTCCCCAGACGCCCTCTTAATCAACAGCAGTAGGATTCACAGTTGGAAAACTCTTTTTTTATAGTCCCCAAACACTATTTTACTTCCATTTTATTTCTGTTTTAAGTATTTGTAACATTATAGGATAGCAAGTTATAAAGAATATTTATTTTGAAACCAAAGGTAGAATTCAGAACGGACTAACTTGTAATCATCTAAACGTTTAATGCTGCTAAGAGTTTGGAAAAATGTCCCTAGAGATGGCTGTATGAATTGATACAACCTTTCAGGTGAACCATCTAGTAATATGTCTCCACATTTTAAATGTGTAAGTCTTCTGATCTGTTAATTCAATTTCTGGAAATTAACCCTAAAGAAGGGGGAAGAAAAGACTCAAAGACAAAGATAAGAATATTCTAACATTTATACTGATGAAAAATTTACATATATTGATATAGAATTTATAAAATAATAATAATAATAATAATAATAGTAGATCATCTTTGTTGAGTTTTTACTGTGTCAGCAATATATTAAGCACTTTACATTTGTTATATCACTTAATTCTCTCCACATCCTAATAATATGTGTACCACAATTATCCCCATTTCTTGGATGAAGAAGCTGAGCTGTAGAGATGTTAAGTACCAGCTCAAAGTTAAACAGCTTGTAAGTAGCAGATCTGAACATATTATGAATTCATATTTTGAAGTCATGAAGAAAAAGATAGGTTTGACCTTTATGTACTGGCATCAAATGACAGTTAAGGATTAAAGTGGATAATAGAACAGTATTTTTAATATCATCACATTTATGTAAATTTTTTTGCGTATGGATTATAACAAAAATAACATCCAATCCGTCTCATGTAAGTTGTGGAGTATTTATCTGTTTAGTCACACTATTGCATATCTCCAGTGATGGCAGCCAATCCCAATCACCATTTGACACCCAGAAAGAAGCAGGAGTGGGGGTTGGTCTAAGAGACATTATTGGCAATATTCCTAGCATAGAGGAGGAAAAGTAAGTCTTCCTCTTCCCTTCTAGGTTCTTGGCTAAGACACCCCCACACCCTGTAATAAAAAAAATACATTAACAGAAGAACAAATAGAAGTTTAACAACATGTATTCCTCCTGTATACATGGGATGATGTGCAGGAAAACTGAGTAACTCTCTGAAAGGGCTCTAGCCATCATCTTAAATACCATCCTCAACTGAAGACAAAAAGAAAGATATTGGGGTGAGGGGTGGGAGAAAGGCCATTTATGGGAGGTTACCAGGAAAAGCACAGTATAAACAAGGGTTTGGTTGTAGTGCAGATTTAAATTGTAGCCTTCTCCATTGATGAGAGTTTCTCACCCTCCTTTTCCTGGTACAGAGATGGACACCCTTACAAATAGAGATTTTTGTTATGAATGTAAATGTCTCTCACAAAAGAGTAACTTCAGAATTTGTCCCGTGTCTGCAGCCTCTCAAAAATAATCAGCCTAAAATAAACTTTAAGCCAAAGAGGCGTATTTTAGGATGGCAAATTCTGCTCCCCACCCCTACCTACACCTCTGACTTTCCCAATGATTTCAATTTGTGAAACCAGATGTTTTTCTAAGCTACTTTGACCTGGAATTCTTTCGTTTGAAATACTCCTGCTTTTTGCTGTTCCAAAAATCATTATTTGTGCCTGGGATATTCCAGCTTATTCCACTGTGGGTTGATTTTCATTATGTGTAAACATGATTTTTTTCTTTTCATTTGTTTATTTGTTTATTCTGTATTATCATTTCGAGTGTGTGAATTTTAAACATTGGTATTCTAATTGGACTAATAAGGTTATTCAAAATGTAGTTCATCTCTAAATTTCATTTCTGCCTAACTGATCACAGCCGGCCAAAAAAGTAAAATTGGGTTCAGAAAAGGACGTAATAATGCTTTTGGATGGCTTATGAAACTTATTTGTTCCATCATTAATTTGTTGGCTGGTGACTGCCAATCATAGACCAGACTGGTAGTTTCTGTGTTGCTTCAATTGTGATCCCCATTGGCCAAGAGTGTTTTTGTTAGATTTGATTTATAAGTAATTTGTAATGAGAAGATAAGAGGCCTTTAAGCACTGTTTTAATATAAAATAGCCTTGTATTATTGAATACAGTTTCTCAGACTACATATTCATGTGCACAGACATATACACATGTATACAACATAGGTACACATGTGCAGACATATTCTTTTGCCTCCCAAACCCCAAGTCATTTTCCTCCTAAGCAAAACATTGGTTGGATGTCATACGTGGTAGATTATGAGTTTTCCAGCACCACCCAGAGACCATTAGATCTTATTTAAGTACATCAAAGCTTCAGTTCTTACTAAGTAACTCAAGTAGTCTTTACTAATCAGATTGTCGGAATACTTTTGGGAGCTCAGAACTCCATCATTTCTGCTTCATAAGATAACTATTTTAGGGGAGGTATCTAATTTGTGAAATATTGACTTGTTTACTAAAACAGAAATAGAAGAGCAGCAATAGTTAGACAAAGAATACTGCTCCACACATTCTGAAATCAATATCCAACATAGCCTCAGTGGACAAACAGAAGATAGCTGTGTTCCAGTCATCTAGGACATTTATATTTTTCTCTACCACTTTGGGTGTAAATTCCCTTGTTATTAAAGAAAAGAAACAAACAACAACAACAACAATAGCAACAACAACAACAACCACCACCCAGCGATGTCTAGGAGAGAAAGATGCAGCACACGCCCCAGTAAATTATTAACAAGGAAGGTAAATCAACATATCTTTCAGGCCCTACTAAAATATTTATAAATTGCTCACAATCCTGAAGGAGAATAAGACAATAATCCAGATCTTGGATTTTGAAAATCATATTTAAATATGTTTCTCAAAGTTTCAAGACAAATTTGTTTTTGCCTTTCAGGTGGCGCAAAAAATAATCATTGTCAAAATCCCATTTTCTTTGGTTAGTTCCTTCAAACAGTTTAGCATATTATGTACTTATCCTCTAAACACCTGTGTTTTTAATTTGCTTGAAAAACATTCTTCTTAAATGCTCTTTCTTAAAATTTCGGTAGAAAAAAATTTTTCCTTTTCATATTTCCTAATGTGGCATTTTAATTGAAGATGGCCTCTCTTGTGTGTCCTGGATTCATTTGTATATTCACTGATTTTTCTAAGTATTTAGTTAGATCCTATCTTTGCTCTATCTTGTACTGTACATTGCTGAGTGAACAATTAAGAAGTGAAGCTGGGAGGATGAGTTATGGTTTGTTCAAGAAAAAGAATATTTAAGATAATAATTCCACTAGAGGATGATAAGGGCTGTAATATTGTGATTTTAATGCTTCAAGGGAACATGTAGGAAATCAAATATGGGCAGCTTGGGAAAACTGACAAAAGAGATAGCATCTGATGTGGGTCTCAATGGATAAGTAGGAACTTCCTAGAGTTTTGCTACTCTGACTCTTACCACAGGGCCTTTGCACATGCTCTTTCATCTGCCTAGACAACTATTCCCTTCCATTTTACTCTCCTCTTTCCTTTACTGTATAAGGTATGACTCATCCTTCACTTATCAGCATTACCAGTACTTTCTCAGGGAGGTCTCTGGATCTGCAAACTGAATCAGTTGTTCATGCAAAGAAAAATTTTTTAGAGACAGTCTTCTTTTAGCAGGCTTCTCAGTTTGCTGTTTTATGGACTTTTGCTTGATTATTTTACCAAGGCCTTCTTTTTCTGTAGTATAAACCACCTTGTGGGGAAAGGCTCACTTTTGTATTTGAAGCATCTGGCAGAGACCCTGGCACATAGTAAATGTTCAATCAACATTAGTCAAACGAGTGACCGAATGAAATTTTCCAAAGTTCAGTCTTCTCATTCATCAATTGGATTAATGGATTTATAACTACCTTCTCTCTGATACATTATGAAATGTGAGATGTTTAAAAATATGATTGTGTTTTATACATATAATGCACTGTTGTCACTACTATCTAATATTAGCTCAATATTCAGTCCAATTTTGCCCATCTTAAAATTCACTAGTGTGAAGAATCTGTTTTATGTTCATGTCTCTTTAGGCTTGGTAAGTTAAAGTCACTGGCCCTCTTAGTTGTGGTTTATATACTTAGGATTACTTTATGATACTTTAAGAATCCTACTTCTTTATTAACCATCAGAGTACACAGAGGTAAATCATAGCTCATGGAAAATGTACTAGGATTTCCTGTAAGTATAAAAATCCACAGTATAATTGTGATATTAGTATCCACTTTTCTCTCAAATATCAGAAAATATCATTTATTGCTCTTACACAGTTACTGAAAATGAGTTAACACTATCTTTTATTATTCCTGGTCACTTTCAAATGTGGTTTAATATCCCTCCACTTCTTCAATAAATCATTATTGAGTGTTTACCACATGCAAGACAATGTTCAATGAATGTAGTAGATTATATTACACTTTTGTTTAATCACAAGTTAAAATATCCTAGAACTCTTCAAGTGGGAATTTCTATCCTTTTGACATAACACAGGTAGAGAATGATTTTCCTTGTGAACATTAACCTAGTTTATGACATTGTTAGCACTTCATCTCCTTTCTATTACCACCAATTCAGAACCCAGATATATTTACCTACATTTTCTGGTTTAAACCTTTTTTCCTCTTTATTGCAATAGGGAAACCAGCTTTCAGTTGAAACATTTCTAACTATCCTCATTTACATTTCAGAACTAGAATGTTCCGCCTTCACACATTTAGGGATTTTTCACCAGTCTGACAGTTTTTAATTTGATCTTGTTTTGCAGGTCATGAATTCAATTTCTAAATGCTTTACCATTTTTTGTTTTCTCAAATAGAATAATGTTCCATCCATCAATTGTTACCTCCTTATCTTCAGGTTCTTTTTTTTTTTTTTTTTTTTCATTTCCCCTGAACCAAGGTCAATGCTTATAAAATCTGCTTTTTACTAATTAAATCTGACATCATTTGATAATATCTGTGGTACTTAAGTAGCATATAAATTCATCTCCAAGTGAATCCACCCTGATGAATGGGAAGGTATTAGAGATTACATTTATAATAATAAACAAGTCATGTGCATTATTTTCAATGAAATTTTTTAGAAAGAAATTATTCAGACACTGTAGCATCTGTGAGCTGGTCAAATATGTTCTCTCGCTGGCACTTACCAGAGAGAAAAGATCTGATCGCCTTTTAAAATACTGTGTGCAAATTTTACTAATTATGCATCTCCTTAGACTAAAATGTGCTGAATACTGCTTCTTTGGAACAATTTCTGCTTTGTTATTCAGAAAACCTGAATTTTAAAGGGAAATAAAGAATAGCTTAAAAGCATGTCGATTAAGCTAGCATAAATTTTATTGGAAGACCTCACCTCACTTTATAAAAAAAAAAAATCAATCAGTATTGATGAAGATAGGTGTAATGAGTAAACATTATCATACAGTGAGACACACCTAGCTGTTTTCCCCCAGGCATCCAGGGAGGCACATCAGGGATTAAGGCCCATTTTCTGCTGGGCTTTTATGTGCTGAGAAAATAAAAAATGCAAATGGCAAGGAGACGTCCTTGACTGTGTAAGACTTCCATCAAACATAATGGATTTGAAGATACCAGAGAACAATTACGGTATTAATAATAAAGGGATGTGTCTCCACGTTTTATATTTAAATGGGAGAGTCTAGCACTAGTTAGCAGAACTGATAACCGAACCTCGTAGATATTAAATTGTGCTTAATATGCATCGTCTTGTGCATTCTTTCTTTCAGACAAATCTCAGTTTTAAATTCAAAGGGCTGCGTAATCAGACGACAACATTATTGCTCTGTGAAGATCATAATTCACTTAGAATTAAAGCCACAATTGTGCCCTCTGTCTCCATTTACTCAGTGACATACTCACTAGTTTCACATTCTCAGAAGAAAGCTTGGCCGGGGGCTGCGGGTCATTTGGTTTCAAAACAGGAGTGTGGCTGTGACCCAAGACCAACTTTGCTTGGTTGCAGTGCTCATCGTGGTTATTTTCCTGTATCTACTCCAGAGCTGCCTTGTAGTCTGTATCTCTGAGCGTGGGTGAGAATGCATGGCCAGGCTGAATGAATGCAAGGGAGCAATGTGACAATGATACGTCCTCCTCTTACCATGATGCTGTCTCTCCAGCTCCTTGGTTTGGCAACAAGGAAAGGAAGGTTTGAACTCCAGTTGCAAACAGAAGTAGAGGCATCTGACAACCCAGTAGGGTGTGGTTGAGGAAAACATTGATTTAAAAGTGGGAAGACCTGGTTTTCTCTCTGAATCTGATCTTGACTGGCTCTCTGGCCTTTAGTAATGCACTAAACGTTCTCAGAATTCTCATTCCTCATCTCAAGTGAAAGGTCATGAATTTTCTCCTGTTGACCACGTGTGGATTTCTATAAGAATCAAATGAAATTCCACATTTGAGGTGTCTTATTTGGAACTGCAGCTTTTCATCGGAATTGGAACCATTGCAGCAAGATGATGGTGAAGAGGGGGCCGTGAAAAACTGGGCTGTGATCCTGCCATGACCCCCAAGAGAAGACAGGCATGGAATCTAATCGCACCTCTGACCATGTTTCCAACCGTAACATTTAGAAAGCCTCAGATGTCTCATCTATAAACTGTAGCTGGAATAACATCTATTTCTGAAGAATGTTGGGCAGCTGAAATAATACAAGAGATGGAAGACGCTTAGCAGACTGCAGGGCACATGAGAGCGCACAGGAAACAGTTGCTGCTTCCACAGTTACCATTGTTATTAAACGTATTAAAAGGATTTCACCTCGTTCCACCTGAGGCACATTGCTCTCTCATTTGCCCCATGTCTGGCACGGAGCGTTGCAAGTTTACTTCCAGGAGAAGCAAGTATGAGAGCTGGGACATCTAGTGCTCACGAAAGCTGGGCCTTGACGGGATGTGTCTGTTAAACCATTGAGTGGGAAAGAGTGAGAACAGGAAAGCATAACTGTTAACGGGGTCTGCAGACCATAGCCTGTGTGCACATCCTACCCACCATCGGCCACCTGTTTTGGAAACAAAATCCTGTGGGAGCACAGCACATCTGTTCAGTTCCATCTTCTCTCTGGTACCTTCATGCTGCATCTGTAGAGCTGAGTGGTTGCAGCAGAAGACCTCTGGCCCACAAAATGGAAAGCATTCGCAGTTAGGGTCTTCACAGTTTGCCCAGCCCGGTATATCATTCAGGGGAGTATCTAGGAGGACACAGCACACGTCAAGGTCCAGGTCTTGGACAAAATAGCGAGCACTGAGGTAATCTGTCAGAAAACCAAAATCCATGTTACCAACATTAAGATTTTGAAATTGGTTTTTAAGCAGAATGTCTAAAAGCATCCTAGTATTACGTGACTGGCCCCCGTACAAGCCTGGCACACGATAAAGGGGCTGTGAGCACCTACCAAGCAGGGAGGCACAGACAGCAGGAAAAGCGTTGCGGGCTAGCGGGGGTCGGCCAGTCACTGACGTCCGTGATGCCTCTTTGGAAATGCGTTCAAAACCCAACACGTCGGACCATAGGTTCATAGGTTCTAAAGGAGGGTCTGGACCCTGGGAGTTACAGGAAGGTTTGTCATGCTACCATTGCACCTCAGCCTTGACATACAACCTATGATGACACATGTTTAGTATTTCGTAAAGGAACTTTTATTTTTTCTTTTGTTCTTTGCTGTCACAAGTGCATGTGGTCTCTACGCTCGGCATAAACTAATGATCGCCATCCTTCTCTTAATTGTACCACATCTAAGAGGCCTATCATGTTATCACTTTCAAGGGCCAAATTACAGTAATGCATTCAAATGATGACACAGATATTGTTACACAAACACAAATGGTGATCCTGTTGGAACTGAACCAATGGCTCGCCTTTTGGGGCATCCGTGAAATTGCTCGTAACTGTCAACTCATGTGTGCAAGAACAAATCCATTGTATGGAAGTATCAAGATGTGTTAATGTGTAATGAATGGAAGCATTTGTTTTTCAGGATTAAAATACGTTTTTGAAAGTTGAGGGGCACCTATGCAATCAATTTATTTGCCTTTTTTCAGGTTTTTGGAAGAATGTTGAATGCAAGCTAATAAGATGTAATAGATTAATCACTCTTAAGAATTACATTATCTTGAACGAGTATTACATGATAGGCACTTTTAAGAGTTAAATTTTAGCAAGTGGTAACAAAAATGAAGTCAAAGAGTAAATTATGTTTAAGGACACTGGTTTACTGAAATTATCAATGTATGGAAAACTGTAAAAATTTTAGTATTTGTAACAAATGTTGTATCAAGACCAATAAGCATGCACTTCATGTTTAATAATTGCATAAGAGGTCCTATATATTTGTTTGCAAATATCTCTGCGTATATGTGTGTGTGTGTGTGTGTGTGTGTATATATATATATATATATATATATAGTCTTTCCTAGAAGTGGGCAGAGAGATATGGGTGGATGTTGGAGGAACAAGTCTTTGAACCACAGTTATGCTTTCTTGTTCTCACTCTTTCCCACTGAACAAGTCTTTGAAGACATCTGAAGTAATTTTCATGGTTTTTCAGAAACTTTCTAACTGGAAGAAGCTTTTGCTTCCCGGACAGTGAGTCACTAAAAACATTACGCTTGCATTTTTAACTTTTCCTTTCTGAAATGGATTTATTTAACTGTATATAGTAATTATCTCATTTTTATGTTTAGAGGCATGCCTCATCATCCCCATCTCTCACTAACAAATTGGTTTAGAAATACGTGTTGTTTCTGAAGCATTCTGTTGTCGTGACATTGGTCTGGAGGGATACACTGTACCTTCCTTTGCATTGCTTTTCCTTACATTCATCAGCAAAACTCCAATTCTGACATTTTCATCAAGCTTTATCAGGGTGTATGGATGAAATTTGTACAATCTGCTTACTAGATTGATGGTTTACATCAGGAGCTGACGTAAATGCTGGTTTCTGGATCCCCCTGTGAGCCTGTTAAGGTCTTGGAAAGAGTTTTGGAGTTCAAAGAGGGTCAGATAGTTTTTTAAAAGCCTCATCTACCCATTATCGCTAGATAACATGCAGTGGGAAGGTAGGAGAGGCAAGCCAAGAATCAGCCCTGCAGGAATGTGGAATGACCCTCTCCCCACCTCCAGAATCAAAGGACACCTTGGGATCATCTCTGAACACCTGGCTGGGCTGGTATCCAATACCGTCAGCTTCTAGTGAGATGCAGCTTTCAGCATCTCCTCAAAAAGTTTTGTGCTGATAGTTTTTTTTTTTTTTTTGAGAAAATTAAACAAATCTAATTATATCCATTATGGGATATGATTGTTTTTTGAACAAATACCATGAGCAATGCTAGCTATGAAATCCTCAGGCAAGTTCAGTCTAACAAGATGTATGAGTGGGCTGGTGCCCGTGTGAGATGCAGACACCAGTCTGACTGTTAAAACGTCCCTGACCATTACAGTGGTCACCACAAGTCATCATCCAGCATGAGACTGCATAGAGGAGGAAGAGCGAGGGCTAATGATAAATTGAGGTTAATTAAATCTCTAGAGCGAAAGTGAGCAAGAAAGGGAAGAAAGATTTGTTGGCAGAGTTTAACTTAAATTTGACATCCATCCTGGACCCATAGTTTCAGACATGATTGCCTCATTTTGTTAGAAGGAACCTTAAGAGCAGAGAGTCCAAGGGGCTGGTCCCCCATTAAACAGCCAGAAGGAAGCAAAGTTGGGTTCTGAGCCCTGATCTGTCTATCTCTACAACTTCTCTCCATTAGACCATCCTGGGGCTGTGGTGTAGGTGGAGGTTGGAAAGCAAACTAAGGGGCCCACTGGCCTGGGTTTGAATCCCAGCTTCTCCCATGTAAGTGACTTTAGGCAGGTTACTTAGCCTCTCTGTGTTTCAACGCCCTCATCTGTAAAATGGGAGCAATACTAAACAATAGTATTAGAATTAAATTAGTGTATATAAATAACCTGGTACACATTTCTCATGTGTTTGCTGTTACCACTATGCCCTGTTTCCTTCCCAATTCTATCCCTTTTTTTCCCAGAAAAAAATGTTTAAAAGGAAAATTCTTTGCGTAAATTTCCTGAATAATCAAAATGTTCAGACTTACGGAGGTAGACACACACACACACACACACACACACACACACACACACACACGTGTTTATATCAGTTTATAAAATCAAGAATTAATTTTAGAAATAGGAACTCCACTAAGATATGCTGCATTTTCTTTCCCCAAATTAATGCAAAATCTACATTAGAATAGCTTTCTGTGTTTGAAGAAATGAAACTATTCAGAAGTTTACATAGGGAAGCAATTTGCTTGGATTGAATAAGGTAATACATAAGTATGTAAAACCCTTTCTCTGTAAATGCTGCTTTTAATTAGGAATGGAGCTCTGAAAGAAATCCTACTTATTAGACCCATGAATTGAACTCAGGCAACTATTTTAATTGGAACAGAAAGAACCAAAATGCAAAAGATTTATCAAGGAGGTTAAAAAAAGAAGAAGAAAAAAAAAAAACCCCTGGTTCGTGGAAAACAACATTTTGTAGTATTTTTCTTTACTCTGGCACAGTGACTGGAATAATCCCCTTGTCAGAGGAGATGGATTGCACACACCCGGGATTCTGCAGGGCATTAGGTGGTTGTTGCCACGTCAAACAACTCTCTCCTCCTGTTATTAATACTGAATGAAATCAACATCCTTCTCCTTATTTCCTTAGTTGAAGCAAATATGTATTATCAAGGATTTTCTTTTCAGCAGCTTCTCTAGATTTTTACACAGCAGCCAAAGACACCTTGACTTTTCATCTTTTTCCTTCCTTTGCCATTTTCCTGAGGGAAAGGACATGTTTCCGTCAGTCTCCCCAGAGTGGATTTATCCCATAGAAGCAGCCTGTGTTTTTGTGATAGCCAGCATCTGGATGAGAGAGAAAAAGAGCAGTGGCTTTGGGCAAATGATAAGTTCGCAGAAGGATGCACTGAGGATGACTTCAACTCCATTGAGCGCCCCCACCCCGCCCCGCCCCTCACCCCACCCCCACCCCGCCCCGCCCCTCACCCCACCCCACCCCGCCCCGCCCCTCACCCCACCCCACCCCGCCCCGCCCCTCACCCCACCCCACCCCGCCCCTCGCTCCACCCCACCCCGCCCCTCGCTCCACCCCACCCCGCCCCTCGCTCCACCCCACCCCGCCCCTCACTCCACCCCCCACCACACACACATACTTGACAAGACTGCAGAGCTAATCTCATTAACCTTCCTCTTGATCAGGCTCCCCTAGTGCAGGGGGACATTGGGGAGGAGGGTAACTAGCATGTGCCAAGAATAGAGCAATGGTCTTTCTACATGTTGAAGAATGTGGTCTAATAACCATTAAGCCAACTGCCCAGTCCTCTGTCTTGGTAGTATCTGGGGCCAGCAGAGTTACACCCTCCTCAGTAAGACCATCAGGAATTAAGCGAAATTACCCTAAAATACTCTGAGATGGTTTTGAGGTCAACAAAAAATAGTAGTAACAGTAAAAACAGCAGCAGCCATAGTAGTTAGTAGTAGTAATGCTAATAATGGTGGTTGTCGTGGTGAATAGTGAATTTTTATTCAGTGCCTAATATACGGCAGACATGGCTCTAAGTGCCTTATAAGAATTCTCACTGAATCCTGTAACTGCCCAATCAGAGGGGACTGTTACTACTCACACTTGATAGAGAAGAAACTGAAATTAATAATTTGCTTCAGGTCACATAGCTAGTATGTAGCCGAGGTGGGATTTAAATATGTCTCCTTGTCTCGGAAACTGAAATTCTTTTTCCTGATTCTTAATGTCTTGAATGGTGCTTTGTAAATTTGGTTAGAGTTTTGTGAAAACCCTGGGGAACTGAGATGCTTGGTCACTAAGTCTGTCTGACTTCAGAGTTCACACTTTGAATCACCATACAATGTAATGCTCCTTAAAACAATGTTTCGGAGCCCTGTACGAGAAGCAGATCTACTGGAGGGAAGGTGGCAAGATCTGTGTCTGCTCAGCGTCACACATTTGCGTGGCCAGTGTCACTGGGGTTGCACACAGGGAGGACACCTACTGTTGTTACCCTGTAGGGTGAGCTTCACAGTTCTTGCCTTTTCCTCATCTTACATATTTATAAAGCAAGTTTCTGATCTTTGTTTAGGTGGACCCCTCTCTTGGGAAAGAACATGCTGACCAGCTTTTTTGAATATCCATCTTCATAGCTGTTGTATCTTCCATTATCCGTTGTTTAATTGATTTGCTGGTTCCAATTAGTTTGGGGTTTGGGGTATTTTGAGACAGTTGGTTTTTCCTCTCCTGGGAATTAATCACCTCTGGATATATTGATGATTAAAAACAGATCTATACAAGACACACAGACATTGGACTTGTCTTTAATATCACACGTTTGTGGTATTACAGTTATCACCTTATGTATTAAGTGCTCTTACATATGTTGATTTTATTTTGATGATTTTCTGGTAATGTCTGTCTCACACAAAGCTATTAGCAGTACAAGAGCATGGACCATGTCTTTCTTTATTCATCAGTAAGCCCCTAGCAGTTGTCATTGAACCTGGCACATTGTAGTTTCTTGAATTCAACATTTGTTGAATGATTGGAGGCTCTGTCTGATCCTCACCAGAACTCTTTAATATAGGTAAAGAAGGTGACCTTATCCTCATTTTAAAGAGGAGAAAACTAGGGCAGAGGAAAGTTAACTTGATCATGGTGCAGTGTAAGTAGTCATTTACTAAAGCCATGGTGTTTTCGTTTTTATTTATATATTTTTTTGCACTGTAATAACCTAATGTTAATAGTATGTGAGTTCCCCTCATCCAATTTCAAGGATCTCTTTACCAAACAAGCAATCGAAACAATCCCGCAAGTACAAAATCAGGAACAGAGTTTGGGGGGGTTGTGTAAGTGCCTGGCCCTGAACCTTAAGCTGCATTTGTTTCATGTTTTGTCTGTTTCTGTTCATGCTAGCTTTTCTTCTGTTCTAATAACCTCCGCCAGACCCTGAGAGAAATGTGGTTTTTCCTTGTAGAATTCTTGCATGGATTCCCTTCTCAGAATATTGGTGCTTCTTCTGTCCTGACTCACCTCCAAGGTTCTCAGTGTGTGTGTTTGTGGGTGGGGGGAAGTTCACGTGGATCTTCTAAGTAACTTCAGTGATGTGTCTGATTTAGACACGTGGAAGTTGGAGAATGAGGGCAGGAAGAGGGGCTCTACGTGAGTGGAATCGTATTAATGAAGGTCCATGGATAGTAGAACTTAAAGCATTCACAGAGAACCATGAAGCATAGAGGTCAGCGTCGGGGGCTGCTGAAGGCCTAGAGAGGAGTAATGTGGGATGAGGCGGGAGGGTGGCTTTGCTCTTCATTATAGACAGCCTTAAGGACTGATTACAATGCCTACACTTTAGACAGTAGGCCCTGGGAAGTAGTAGACTTTTGGATGAGGTGATCTAGCAGGCACACCTGAAAGTATCTCTGAGATGCAGTGTGTTAGCTCTACGTTTCAATCGTGGAACCAAGGAAAGAGATTATCTTGGAAAAGCAAAAGCGCTGCCTCTGTTACTCCAGTGGGAGTAATCACACTGAAATTATCAGCCATAAATCTCACCCCTTGGTGCAGATCTGTGCACAGAGTCCCTTCTGCTTTACCTGAAGCTCCTTCTCTGCCTCTTTGGCTTTTCCTCACTGAGTTTCCTAAACATCTGTCTTAGATCATCTTTTCTCTAACTCTCCTCTCACCTAGTCTCCTTGCTTTCGCTGTCACCCATGGGTTGGTGACACTTCCTCTCCATATCTCCAGCCCTAATCTTTTACTTAAGCTCTAAAACTCATTTAACCAAGAACTCCACCTCCATGTCTGGCATATCTAAATAAGAACTATAAATTTGTCTCCAGGTGTCCCCTCTGCCCCCAACCTGTTACATCCCGTAGCCTTCCCTGTCAGAGAAAATACTTCTATATTCACCCAGATACTCAGATCAGAAACCTAACAGTCGGCGTACATTCATTGCTTTCCCTCAGACCTGACATTTGATTCATCAGTAATTCTCTATCTACAGAATATATCTTGACTCAAAAGTATTTATCCACCAAAGATTCTAGAAATAACCTTGGCAGCAGGAACAGCAGAGGTTTTGAATCTCATGAATCACCATGTGAAAACAGACAAGTGCCTAGAGGACAAAATCGCAAATCCTTGGACAACTTTTACAACAAATTTAGGTGACGAGGTGTCCCCTAATCTCCAGAATCTAAGGAACAGACTGTGATTTTTTAAATAGCATTTCCCACTGAAATAAACCAGGACTTTTTATAGGGCTCATTTTTGGTCTGGGGCAGGAAATACATAGGCTGAACCTAGGACACTTTGTGATTCCAGATGCCAAGGAACCAATCCAAGACAACTTGGGGGTCATGTGGAAAGAATACTGTAGCCAATAAATAGTCCTTGATCAAAGACAGATCTATTTGAGCTTTATTCAAGTAATAATTATAATAGGTCAAAAAATCAGTAAGTATTGTTTAAATGCATGAGTTGAAAATGGTATTTTTTCCAATCAATTGGTCCTACTTGTTTCTCCCCAGAAAGGAGTGGAGAACAAAGAATGGTCTCTTTTTACATACACTGACCTTCTCAAGGCTAATTGTTGACCCTACCAATGTCTTCTCTTTTTAACCTTTTATTAATTCATTTTAAATTTATATACAGTGAAACTCATTTTTTGGGGGGGTACATAGTTCTGTGAGTTTTGACAAATGCATAAAGTCATGACAGAACCACTATAGTGAAAATAAAAAATAGTTCCATCAACCCAAAATGTTTGCTTATTGTTGCTCTTTCTTGTCGTCAACCCCTGGCAACCATTTAGCTGTTCTCAATCCCTTTAATTTTGCCTTTTCTAGAATTCCATGTAAATGGCATCATATAATACATAGTCTTTTGAATCTGGATTCTTTCACATAGCAAAATTGATTTGAGATTGACCCACGTTGTGTGTATGAGTAGTTTGTACCTTATTGTTGCTAAGTAGTATTATGTTGTATAGATGTACCACAGTTGGCTTATCTGTTCACCAGTTATAGGATACTTGTTATTTTTAGTTTGAATTATTATGAAGAGAATCACTGTAAGTATCCATCTGCAGGTTTTTGTGTGAACAAAAGTTTTTCATTTCTCTTGAGTCAGTTACTAGGTTACATTGTAAACATATGCTTAGCTTCATGGGAAATTGCCAACCTGTTCCCCAAAGATTATAAGATGAAGATACTCAAGTAGCTTCAGCTTGGGTAAGAGAGGGAAGACGGAAGACATACGTTGGAGAGACTCACCGAGACATGGTGGGTAACAGAATGAGGTGAGCAGGGAAAGGGGAGGGCCGACATGTGACAGGTGAACAAAGGGATCTGAGACCCTGAGGAGTATCCCCCTTCACAAGGTAGGAGGACCAAGAATAGCGAGAGAAGGACCATGTAGAAGCATAGAGGGAAAGTCACACATGTTCAGTGCTGCCCTCAGGAAATATTTTCAAGAAGGGAGAGGCTACGCAAACTTTGGAAGTCTGCACAAATCTCTGGTCAGGTTGGGCTAAATAGGAAATTTCAACTTTGAAATTGTGGAAGACCTGGGTGACCTAAGGAGCCCATTTCCAGAGGGTAGGGAAGGCAAATTGAGAATAAAGATAAATGCAGCAAAGTATCTTTTGTTCATAATGTGTTCTAAGATTTGCTTTAGCATGCCTTTTAGAAAAAAATGGATATATTAGGTGTCAGACTAGAAATGCTAGGATCTTAGTTATTTGTTGAATGAATGGATGAATGAATGAATGAATGAATGAATGAAAAAGATGAAAGATATTTTGCAAGAACTTGAGGAAAAGACCCCAGGAATTATAACGCTGGCTAGCGCGTGCATCCATCCCTCCGTGAGCAGGATGTTGTGAGCCATGCAAGTCTTCCTCCCAGTTGCCCAAATCAAGCTTGTGAAAGTGATCAATATAAATTTGGGCAAAGCAGAAGCATCAGCTGATGCTCACATGAAAACTAATACTTTCTCAAAATTACTTCGGAATCTACTTTGTGCCTGTATTTCTAGCTCCAGCAATTAGTTGTTTTATTTGCAAATAAAGCACTTTCTATGAAGCACATTTCCATCTACATAACAAAGCTCAATAAACTGTTTTATTCCCTGCTGGCCACTATTACAGTTCTATTTTTTAATCAGCAGATGTTCACTTATTTCTAACTAGGTATAAACATGGCATTGAATGATATCATTGTGGTTCATAGATGTGCGCCTTACTTCTCTGAGGTTTAACACCCTTTCCTTTTCTCTTCTGAGAAGTAAATGGCATGCATAGTGCGGCAGTGCAGAACATTTGGTTGGAGATGGATACATTAGTTTGCATAATGGATTAAAACTCAGAAAAGAAAAAAGTGAAACGCACAACCCCACCATGCAAAATCTGCTCATTGTTGAGATGCCTACGAGGGACTTGCCATTTCTGTACCTCTTTGCTTCTTTGAAAATACGGATGTGGTCTAGTGAATTGAAAAGGGAAAAATTCTATAATGTCTACAGGAAAATCAAACACAAAATTTAGGATAAAAACATCAAAGAAAATAGATGCCTGCTTTTATCTCTTGTTACAAGAAAACACTTCAAAGAAAATCTGTCTTCTCACTTCATTGCATAAGATTTCCATGGATGACTCTTACATGCATCATTCCAGGCATGTTTGGATATGATACAACACATTTGATGGACATTTCATTCATGAAACCTCTTCTCCCAATACACGCTACAGAATGAGCTTCTTTGGAGATTAGGGTGTTTATTTCATCCTGCTGGCTTATTCATGTCTTCACAAATTACCTACATTACATAAACGTTCTGCACGTATTTCTCCCAAGTCAATATATTTCTGCATGAATTGATTCCTAGACAAAGAAGCTACGCCATCAGATGACAACCTCTATCTGAAGTCTGGATTCTTCCCCCTCCCTTTTAATGCAGTCTACACAAATGTAGTACCTTCTATTAGGCCATATTTATTCAATTTATTATAAACAAGGCATCGATTCAATTAGTATGATGTGTTTACTAGCATCAGCTTGGAAACTTGTGTCTTTTAGACTGATGATCTGAGGTCATGGCAGTAATTTTAAAGGTATTGCCATTTAGATCTGCGTTTCTTAAAGATAAGCGTATTTAATTAGTATTTAGTAAAATCCTATATAGTGCCAGGCACTATTCTAACAGTCTTAAACAGTTGTTTACTCCTTTAGCCTTCATGACCTTCAACCGTATGAGCTAGGTTCCATTAACATCTCCATCTGACAGACGAAGAAACTGACACACGTGTGCATGACAAATGGCTGGGTTGAGGACAGGAACCCTGGCAGATTGACCTCAGAATTTATAACCTCTATGCTACTCACTATCTGGAGATTCTTGTCTAAATGCAGATTCTGGGGACTCATCACCAGTAGTCTCTTCTCTTTGGCTAAGGTCTGAGAATGTGTATGACTTCTTGCATTTGTCAGCTTGCTTCCTAAGCCCCTTCAGTGTCACTCTCCTGATACAGCTGTTTCATAAGTTTCATTTTTAAAAAGGAAACACTGGCCTAAATAAATCCTCTAGTCCTGGGCTCTAAGTCTCACTCTCCACCTGCGTTTACTTTATCCATACGAAAAGGAAGGGACTGACTGCTTTGTAGGAGTTTTATGGGTGCCAGGAAGATCTCACATGCTTCACAAGCCCTTTGGTTTAATATGCAATTCCAATATTTTTCTTCACCTAGACTGGTTCCTTATGAAAATGCAACATCTCCTCTAGAAGTGTAATAACACTTGCAGTGTTAATCTATCATTTGTGCGCTCAGTGTAAATGAAGAAGTAGAAACAAGCTTTGGAGCAGAGAGTGTGAGCACAAGAAGAGAAAGGGGCCGGCAGATGCCGCCACAAAATACAGAGTGAGCAGCCCGGGAGGGTGCCGAGGACAGCTCTGGCTTCTTCGTTTTGCCTGGGGCTGGCTGGCTGTGTTGCTGATGATACAGGCAGGCGGTTTTAAAACCTTATCAGTCAGCTTCAGGTATCATCCCTCCTTAGAATCGGCATCTCTGGGTGACATACCCTCTTTGTCACTAACTCATTTATAGATTTTGCTGCTTGTGAATTTCATTATCTAAACTCTTTAGGCAAATAGGCTGTAAAATAGCCCAGATTGGAGATGCATTGTGGTATTGATCACGCTGGGGCTATGTATAGTCAAGAAGCTAAAAATCCTCACGTCAGATCAAATACTATTGAATCGGCCAGGAGAGGGGATTGAACACAAAGGTTGCTTTGCATTTAGCACCTCTATGAAATGGCAAGAGAAAGAATCAGAACCTTAGCTACTCAGGCATTTCTGTTTAAGCTGGTTCAAAGGCGGGGTGGAGGGTAAAGTTTGACAGCTAGCGTATTTCTCACCTAAAGTAATTAGTAGTAGCAGAACCTAAAAGCTAGACCTTTTGAAAAAGGGCCACCATGCTGCTCTGGGAGAAGCGACCTTCCGCCAGTTACAAACGAGTTCCATTTCAGCCCCGGTGAAATTTCCAGCACACTACTACAGAAGAAAGCGTCTAATTGTTCCAGTCACTATAATTTGAAATAATGGACTCGAGGGTTAACATCACGATTTTTGCAAAGCCAACAAGGAAGAGAAGGACATTTGTAGCATTACGGTAAATAAGGTGTTCCACCACCAACTTGAAAGCACTTCCTCCTCTCCTGAGAGTATTAATGTCTGGCTGTGGCTTTGAAAGGAAATGTTACCTCTGCTCCAGCATGTTTCCAAGTCATTTTCGCTGTAGTGAATAAAGGGAAGGAATTAAATAGCATTTAGTCATCCCAGAGGTCAAAAGGAATATTATAATTCCAGAAAACTTCGCTTTGTAGCTAAAACCCTTTATTGTTTCGGCTTGGCAGCTTTACCGGAGAGGACAATTTTCGAGACTGAATTACAGCACTGAACATGCATTAAACACAACGGGCTTGCTATTGTCGAATTATTTATGCCACTTACGAATTTTAGTCGTTTGACCATAAAGAACAAATATTCAAGTTTATATATATTCAGAAATACTGAAACTGTTCTTTGGCTTCTTGTAACTCAAATCCAAATTTTTGATTGAGTCAGAGAAGGCTTATTAATGACAGAGGATTAGAAAGACACGTTATACCTTGAACATTTTTATAAGGCTCTGTTTAAATTCCTGTGGCATAATGCAGAGCAGCATGGTATAGAGGGAAAACTGTTATCTTTTTCAATAGCACAGACCTAGGCTTGAAACCAGCATATCCTAACTGTAGGACTGTGATCAAATTCTAAGACCCTCTGTGGCTCACCTGTGAAACAGGGATAAAACTAATTACCTAGCTCATGTTTTATTGTATGAACCAGAGTGGAAACAGCCCATAAAGAGCTCAGCATAGGATCAGATGCGGATTTAGAACCCAATAAATGTCGTCTGTTACTGTTTCTAATATCATCATCATTATTGCCACAGTTTTTATGGTAATTCAATGACTTTAGCTTTTCTGAATACATCTGATAAACTGAACACTGTCACAGAGAATAAAACAGAGGTGACATTTCTCTTTCAAAGCCATAACCAGGGGCGTGTTTTCGATCTGATGAAATGTTACCTAATTTACTGTCATGCTACTGTGATGGAACCCCATAGCCAGTGATGTCAAATTATGGCAGCAAGAACAATTAGACTTTTCTTCAGCAGTGATGTACCCAGTGCAGAAGTTTCTATTTATGCCCAGGCAATCACTAGGCTATCATTGTAATATTAGTCATAGCCACTGGACCGAGTTCTGGCAAATGAAATGTGCTTGAAACGGACACATGCTACTTCGGCCTGACATATAAAAACACACAAAAACCTCTTCACCATACTCACTCTGTCTCTTTCCCCACCTGCTAGCTGGAAATGAACACCATTCACATACTGAAGAGAGGTCCTAGGTTCCTGGATGAGCAGAACTTCCCTTTAGGTGCTAACATAAGAAACCCATCAGTCGTAATTTATGTTAGAGAGAAAGAAATTGACATTGTGTTATGCTACCAATGGCTTATCTGCTAAAGCATCTGGTAGTAACGTAAGTGATACAAGCATTTATCTTTCCCCCTTCTGAAAACCACAGTAAAGATCACAATACAGGTATTTTTAATCGTATTATTGAAAAGGAGGAAGTTGAAGCTGATGGGTTTAGTAGATCAGAAAAAGCACAAAAATCCAGGGAAAATTATTGGCAATCTCTCATCCGTCCAAAATATCAAACAAGCGTGTAAAGTAGAACACACACATTTTCAGCTATGCAGGGTCTTAACGTAACAGCCTCCAAGCTGTGGAAGAATGTGATCTATTAAGACAGGGAAATAATCAAGAAAGATATCCATGAAACAGAGCATCCCATACAGGAGAGAGGCAGTGAGAATGCCCAGGATGCTACTGATGGAAGGTACCAGAAAGACGGAACAGCAGTCCCAGAAATCAGACAGGCCACAGTAGAGCAAGAAATAAGTGGAGTTATTAGTCACCTTAGTGTTTATGTAAGAAATAGGGATACGTTCTTGGGAAACTGGGTAGGTGAAAAAGTGAAACAGTATTAATTTCAGAGAAGTCAAAATACTGTATGAAAAAAATGTGTTTGTATCATGTAACATGTGTCTATTGTGGTTAGTATTTGCCTGACAGATGGGATATAATTTTTAAAAAATAATCCAATAAAAAATTATGACACAACTATATTAAAAGGCTGGGAGGAAGAGAGGTGGTGTGTGTGTGTGTGTGCTGAGAGAGTGGTTAAAAAAATGCATCTCTCCTTTCCAAGGGAGAGAGTGATTAGAAGACGCCTTAAAACTGAAAGAAAAAAAAAAATTACAGCTAAAAGCACAGTAGGAGCATGGTGTATAGAAATGGGAAGGTAAATGTCACTGCCTCCCCTGAAGAATAGGTTAAAGCTTAGAGAATTGTTGTCTTTTGGAAACAGGAATCAAGGGCAGGATGGGACAAAATGGAGAAGACTTGTAGAACTAGTGATTTTTTTTTTTTTTAACAGTATGTGCATATCAGTTTGACTTAAGAATTCCGTGTGTTTATAGCTGTCACGGCTTTTACCAACTCGTGGCCTCATTTCACTTTCCCTCCTTTAGGCCAGCGATTCTAGCTCTCCCTTCATTCCATGGGCTTTGTGTAGGCATTATCTGCGGGCCTTTCGGAATGCAGATTCTCAGGTCCACCCAGACTTACTGAATCTCTTGACGGCAGACCAGGGTATTAATGTGATTTGTGAAAATGTAGGCCATACCAACATTTAGCTCGGTTAGGAATTATTCAGCTGAATTGTGAGAGGAGCATTAATACGAATGTGAATATATTAGGAACCTCTTCCTCACTGAAATATGAAGTGTGTCCAATTCTTTTCATGTACAGACGAGGCTCAGAGGGGTTAAGTAAACCGCGCAAAGTTACAGAGGCCAAAGTGATCAAAGCACGATGCAAGTCCACTCTGTGACCGTGGATTTGAGCAATTTTATCATTACTCTATACTGTTGTGCGATGCTGGTCATGCAAAGCTCCCCTCAAACCTGAACCCCTTGTTCATTCCTCCATGGTCTAGCAAGGGCCTGGTTCGACTAGACTTTGAAGACTATTGCCGATGATTATCGTAAGTTAATTAACATCTCCTATTCTAATCGTGTTTGTATTCCTAACTGTCGAATGAGAAGTTATGATTCTTTTAATGGAATGTTCATGGAATTCCCATATTTAGTGAGTAGATGGATGAAGCTGTATCAGCATAAAGGAGACCTTCAGGAGTCCTGTGTTTCTAATGTGTAAGTTATCTCCTGGTCCAGAGATTTCTAAACTTGGCTGAGTGGAATTCCCCTGAAGGACTATACAAGAAAAAAAATAGAGACTTACTAAATCAAAATCACTGACAGTGTGTGACTTGGCAACTACAGTTTTAAGAATGCATCCCAGGATATTTGATCATCAACCAGATTTGGAATCATACCACCCATGTGGGGAGTCAGGCCAATCTCCTGTTCCTTTGTGATATTTCTTGTCAATAACAGGAATAACATTCTTGTGCTTCAAACAAGGAATTCTAACGAAAAATCATCAGTATACACTACAAAAGGGCTCAGTCCTAAATATGGGATTAACTGTAGCAGAAAGGACAGACGCATGGTGTGGCTTTGTTAGAAGGATTTCTTAATTCTTTTAAGGTTATCTGAGAAATTGTGTAAGTTTTGGTGGTTCTTAACAAGGAGAGGACCTAGTGACATTTATTTCCCTCTGTTTTTGTCTCACCACATATTGGCTGCCAAATTGAGAGCCACAAGCTGGAACTTCAATTAGGATGTCATTCTGCCTTGTTTTGGTTTTTTTTTGAGCCTGACCTTTTGCTTTATCCAAATACCATTTTGTCTGTAAATTTTAAAATGAGTTGCTGGCCACTCAGTGTTGTGAAATAGGTGAAACACTTGAAAGGATTTTCCGGCTGGCACAGGATCTCTTATTGTACAAAGTTAATCTCTCGAAAATGTTTTACTATTGACAGCATTGCTTGCCCTAATTAGGCGAGTAAGAGAGTCACTTATGAAGCGGTAACAATTGGATATTATGCTTTCATCTCAAATAATTTCAAATATTAAATGTTCATTGAGTAGGATTTAAAGAAGGTCTTTGCATCTTAAAGGCCACTTAGGATACAGTGGAATTGCCTGAGCCCAGCATGTGCCAAATGTTTTTGCATCCTTAGGTAATAAAATTGTGAACTCCTGTGGCTACAGGGGAGTTTGAGACATTATCCTGTCCCCAACTCCCTAGCCCAGCTTTTGGTGAGGAGGTCATTTACCCCATCCCAGACACTGAGGCATTATTACCTGCCTACTGTGGGGTTTAATAACCTCTCCATCAGGAAATGCTTTTACATACCTGAAATATACTATTTTTTTCCCCCTGGAATTCTGCTGGAGAAGGAAAAAAAAAAGATGTTTTAAAGTTGAGGGCTCAAGCTGCATAGTATATCTTGGAATTTGTTCTCCCATTTAGAATGTGGTAACTATATAATTTGGTCCTTCGCAGGTACCCAGAGCCATTGCACACAGTTATGCAATTTATGGGCTGCACAAAAGCACCAAATAAAATGACAGTGGGTCGGGGGGGCATTGAATTCATATGCATTCCTATCTCTAAACTTAACACTCTACCAACATGTTACATCCACCCTCAATAGGTATCTTTTTTCTAATCTCTACCAAGGAAGGGCCCCAAAAGAGATGGGTTTTTTTCCTAGCTTGCTCGAAGTTGCCCTAATAACAGCACAGAAGACAGTGACGAGAACAGTGAGTCTTAATGTTCAGAGAGCCTAGACTCAACTCAGATCTTCTGTTTTTTTTTTTTCCCCGTAAGAGAAACTGTGATAAAGCAGGTCTGAAATAGGGAAGGCCTGGCAATCTGTTTTTTTGTTAGTTTTTGCTTTTAAACAAACAGTCCAGGTTACTCAGATGCAGGTGGTCCCAAAATACTGCTTCCAGAAAACTATGTGGTAGTTCAGTGTCATTAGACTGTTAACCTGGTTGTCTCATCAAGCCTCCTTCCACTGGGATCATGGAGGCTTCGCCTGTCTGACTGGACCTCATTTGATTTGCAGTCAGAAGCCAGACGTCTTCAAGTTATCCATGAAGTTAACCAGCAACCAGCAACATCCACTTAACTCTTCTCACTACGTATTTCATTCTGCTCATTTTTTTAAATCCTCACATGAGGTATTTCCTGCGTGCTTTCTTTCCTTTATTCAAAAACGTTTATTAAGCACTTACTCTGTACAGTGCATGGTATTTAAAAGACCAGGATGATCTGGTCACGAGTCGTGGGCTGCTTCACATATGTACACAAATAACCTCAAATTAAGTTATAAAATGTATAAATTTCATACAAATCACAGTGCTTTAGAGTTTAGAAAAGATAAAATAGCATTAATTTTATTGTGACATGACACGTGATTTTATGTCATTTACAGAAACAAAGGCAGGATTCAGAGATACTAATAATTGGATATAGAAAACAAAAACTATATTGGTTGGTTCATATACTTTATCACTGTTGTGCCTTGGGGTGTTATAATAGGACTGATACTTAAGTCAATTGACTGTGGCATTTCCTGTGTGCTATATGCAATTATAAATTTGAAAGTTTTCAACTGAGATTTTTATCAGCTATAAACGTGTAGCATAGATTAAAATGACAATTCCTTACAGAGTATGTATTTCTATCTTTCAATTTAGATGTTTATTCCAATATTGATCTTTGTGTTGCAGCTCTAGAAATAAATTTTGATTTGTTTTTGAAAGCATAATGCTTTAAGTATGTTAGACTGTTTTAGCTCTGGCAGTTTATTTTTTAGTAATTTTGGTGGGTAACAGTATTTCTTAGGTTGTAATCTCTTTCGACTGCCGATATCCAAATGGGGAATGAAAAGCAGGCTGATTGTTGACCTCTAGGCAGCAAAGGGAGAAATCTCATCATCAGACTATTCTCTAGCTTGTGTCCACATAAGAGGCATCTACACGATGGCACCTACATTTCACATGAGGTAATATGAGTAAATTAACAGTCCTTTGAAGTTGTATACATACAGTAAATCGGGACGTATTCTAATTTGATCATAGGGTTAGACAAATAGATGCAATTGGTGAGGGTAAGAAAGGTGAGTTTGGAAGTTCTCAGAAGTAACTCTTTTCAAACTATCAGAACCTAACCTGAATTTCTCTTTCAAGAACTGGGGATAATAGTAGGATCTTGCTGATGGGTTTTTGTAAGGATAAAAGAGGAGGTGTGCACAGGCTTAGTACAGTGCCTGCCCAACACAGGTTAAAGGCTTAGACTTAACCCAGCACATGTTTATTGAACACATACTATGTGGCAAGCACACTGTTCTAGATGCTGGGAAACAGAGATGGGAAAAGAAAGTCCCTGACTCGTGGCCCTTACAGCAGGGGAGACGCAAACCTGAAGGCAACTGTAAATTCAGAAAGCAATCTGAAAGGACAACTTTTATCGTCTCATTTATTTCAGTTGGAACTTTTCAACCATGTTTCCTAATTCTTAGTCACTCAAGATTCAGTCACTCCATCTGTCACACACCCACTAGTATTTGTTACCTGTAAAACAATTTAAACAGTTTAAAATTAGGATGCCCTTTGTTCAACTCACCCTTTTTTACCCTTTTCTTTTTTCTTTTAAAGATTGAAATCAAAATGACACCATTATGTCTCAGCCTCTAGCATTGATTAGCTTTATAATTTTGAAGAAGTCATTTATTTTCTTTGGTCCTTGAATCTTCACATGTAATGAGAGAATTAAAGTGTATTATCTTATCAGAATTCTATGAGTAGGTATACACGCAAACAAAGTCTGAAAGAGATGTAGGTATGTGTGTGTGTGTGTGTTTATATGTGTGTTAATATATCCATGTTCACACCTAAGTATGCATCTTAGTTTCTCAAGAGAAAGCAGATTAGGAATAAGGGGGCCGGAGTAGGTGACAGGTAACATCCAGTTCTGTGCTGACATCATCATAGCTTTGCGTAAACTCTGTTAAAGGTATGATGCTAACAGAAAAAATACCAGTGAGACTCTCATAGGCACCTGTCACATTGCAGTTTAGATCACCTTTGGATGATGACTGGAGAAAACACTTAGCTTCTCTAGATGTCAGTTACCTCAACTGTTTCTCCTAGAGGTTACACTTACAGAAGTAAAAAGGAAGGAAGGAAGGAATTCTTTAACAATTACTTAATGCCTATGTTCTAGAAGTTAGGGAATCAATTGAAGTTGGTAAATAATTATTTATAATCTGTCAGAGGTCATATAAGAGTGCTTGGGAATAGAGCAAGAAAAGGGGATGGCGAGGAAGTAGTCGGGGGCAGGGGGGCCTGGGTGGGGCTGTGGGTTGTCTAGGAAGGCTTCCTTGGGAAGATGACAGGTGAATAGAGAAGGAAAGAAACCAGAAATTAAATGGTAGGAGAGCTTTCCAGGCTGAAGGAACAGGAAGTACAAAGGCCCTGAGGCCGGAGAGATGGAGATTGTCTTAAAACCCAATATAAGAACTTTGTATTTTTCTCTAAAGGGAAGGAGAAATCATCTGGAGAGATTTGAGCAGAGCAGTGAGGTGGGTGTTTACCAGTGTTGGAACACGGTGAACAGAGATGACAGAATTGGACTAGACATGTTTTTCTTAAGCATTTACCTACAGCATGGAACTCCTTGACCATCTGAATGATGTCACAGGTTTTCTTTCCAGGAACTAAAAAAAAAAATGCACATATATCTATATACAGAAAAGTTGTGTTGAGGCAGAGTGTTTCAAAATTTCTTTCTATTTTCTGATTTTTTCAACTGTAGTAGATCCCTCAAAGGAGAATATTTGATTGAGGCCATATATCCGACCTTAATGCTTCGGATCGCTTGGAAAGCCAAAAAATAAAAATAAAAACTACTCATCATCATTTTAAAGAACAGAGTCAACCTGGCGTTGCAATATAAATAGAGATCAATTTAGGCAAGAGACATAAGGAGAAGTCTGGAAATCTCTTTCAAGATATGGTAATTTATCCATGCGTGAATATCATTGCATGTAAAAAGCTTCACTGGGTGGAAAACTTAATGCAGTATGTCCAAGTTTAGAAACTATGGAATTGTATTAGATGAAGGTACTAATAGAGATACCCAGAAATCCTAAATAAAAGTATTATTGGTGAGGGCTTTAGGTATTTTGACTTTTCACTTTTGACCAGAGAATCTAAAGTATTCACTTTACTTTAGGATTTCTAATTTTTTTTTAAACTAATATCATCATTATTCTTACGGGGAGATTAAGCCTAGCCAGCAGTCATCTTGTTCTGAAAAAACTGCACTGTCTTTTTAAAAAGATTGACATGTTTTGTGAGTTGTGACTCTCTGCTTTGTTTTCAAAAACAAATGGATTCATTTCCCACTTAAATAGTGGTCTTCACTGTCTGCCCTTTGAATAAATGCTGGGAAAGTGTCTGATGTGCATGTATTTATCTTACAGCTTGACAAATGGAATTAATGCCAAAGTGTTAAGCCATTACTGTGTAGGGGAATAGAGGTCTTACAAAATACATTTGCTATTTCACTGTCCCTGCATGTTCTGTGCATTGAAGCCTGGGTTAATGATATCCTCGGAAATTGTATGGTCTGTTAAATGGTAGTGGGGATGAAATATGGTTGGCCCTGCTTCCAAAAGAATAGCTTTATTTGGTAATAAATCCACTGTGTCAGAAGGGTGAGGGTTGGTGTCAGAAGTGTGAGGCCGACACCCAGAAGGAAGAACCAATGAATAACCCCAACCTCTGGAAGCATACTCTGTCGTCCTGAACGTTCTTCCTCTGAGACTAAGAACCAGCGGGTACCCATGGCTGCTACCTTCTCAAGGGGGTTTCTCATGATAAAGGAAAACGCATGGGCCCCTTGTAGTCCTCACCTCTCAAGGTATCATCTGAAGCTGTGACTTAGTTCCATCCTCAGCAAGCATTAGAACCACCAGAGAGACAGAGCAGAGGTATACGGTGCCCTCACTCACGAGAATTCAAACTCTACCTTTTTTGGAAAAGACGAGAGAAGCAGGGATATTTCTCTTTAGCCCTCCCTTCCTTAAGCCCCATTTCCTGCCCCCCCATCCCCTTCTCTTTTTCTCATCTCCCCTCTCCTTCCCATTTTAAAGCAGACCCAGACCTCCATCACCCTCAGGAATAGGAAAGCCTCAGGGTAAAGTGAAATCAAAGTACTGTAGTTAATTCTTAGCTTTTTGAGCTTCCCAGAGCCAGGGGTCCTCCAGATTTAAAGAAGTGTCAAGGATAATTTTGAACAATCAGTGATGTTGGCCTTAATTGCCTTGCTGATTTGAGAACCTCGCTCTTGTATTTGAAGATACAGTTTCACTTCATTTGCAGTTGGCTTCTAAATTGGCTGGGTTTTTTTATTTGTTTGTTTGTTTTTTCAGTCAAAACATCTTGTCTCTTAAGGGATTCAGTCATATTCATCTCTAAAAACTCACAGTGCCTAGATCAGTGCCTTGGACAAGGTAGATGCATATTAAATGCTTCAGCTGAATTATATAAAAATCTCCTGCCATCTTTTAAAGAAATTTTACTCAGCTCTGCATCCCCTATACTGCCTAGCTGATCTAAGACTACAGATGAAAGGGTTTTTTGCATGCTTTTTATTTAAAATTACTGTTTTTCCTTGGTGAGCAGGATAGAGTTATCTCTGAACTTGTTTCTAAATTGGAACACTAGAATGATTAAAGTTGGGTATTATTTACCTATCAAAAGTTATTTTCTACGGCATATTCTTCCTTAAAAATATTCAAATTTTCTAAAGCCACTGTACCAGATAATCTAAATCCATAGGACACAAAGTAGCAATTTTATTTGAGGCTGACATATTCTCTTTAGGTTTTCCTTTAAAGCACATCATCGATGCGAAATCCACTGAGCATAAAAAAAGAACCTCTATCTCCAGTATCCACTGATGCCTTTTTGAGCTTCCCTTGGTTGGGAATTCAGCATTAACAAAGGAATTTGTGATATCGTATATACTCTGTAGTCTAATATTCGTCTGTGATATCATTCATAATTACTATATATTTAAATCTCAGTTTGGAATTCAGGTGTCAAAGGAGAAAGAGTACTGGGAAAGTCTTCATTATCAGTTAGGAGCTGCTGTAAAACTTACACTGTTAAAATATCCCTTGAAATAGACATTAGAGACCTGAAAAAGGGATAATATAAAATTGATCAAAACCTATATTTCAAAGCAGCTTTCCCCACCATCCGGGGAAAAGAAAAAAGAGGCCTTAGATAGAAGTGGTTTAGGGTTATTTCATATATGACCACTTAAAATCAGACAGACAGGTGTATCCTTTATTGGAAAACTTAGACAGATAGATAAATTGATACATAAATATATGGATAGATGGATACACTAGATCAGGGATAAGCTCCAGAAATGAACCAACTGAACCTCTTCTCTCTAGGGAAAAAAATCATAGAGGCTCATTGACTGCAAAAGTTAAATCAAAATTCGGTGGTGGGGGCACCTCCTGTGCAGCCACTGACAAACATTTCATTAGGGAAGCGGTCTGAAGCGTCAGTGAGATTCTGGAGAACAAACCCACCAGGAGCCAGATTGCTGGGAGGTGGAGAGATCAGAGCTGGATGGCGTGAATGGACTTGAATATTGACAGAGGCCCGCATCTCCTCCTGAAATGGTACCCATTCCACTGCCCCCAGAAACCTTTCTGCCCTGAACCACATAGCACTTAGCAGCGGCATTACCTGTCATGACGATTGTGGATTCCAGTACTTGAGGACTTAACAGATCATTAGTTTTCCCATCAGAAAATCCACACTTTAGAATTCTGTCTTAACCCTGTGCATAGGTTATATATGTCTATATGCAAATTGTGAATAATGCATTTCACTTTTATTCCCACTTTAGGGATTACACATTTGCTCTGGTAATATTTTATCATTGCATCCTATCCATTCCACTTGTTTGGGGGGGAAAAAAAACCTTAATATGATTATCTTGAAGGTTTTTTATTGTTGTTGTTTGGTTTTATTTGTTTGATGGTTGATTTTGACTTATCAGACTCAATCACTATGTTGAAACAGGTATACTTTCTTCCACTGATACTATTGGAAGTTGGAAACCAAATTAATTTGCTCCAAACAGACTGAAAATACCATGATTATTTTGGAGACCAAAAAGATGTAAAAGCTGCATTTGAACCATAGGAGATGAATTCACAGCTCAGTAACAAATTCTCATGGCAAGAATGATTTCTAATAATTATGGTCAGATTATTAATTGGAGGGAGAAATAGAGGCTTATGAGAGGAACTTTCAAGACACTTATTATAGAGAGAGAACCAGAATTATTTTTTGCTGGATTTTTGGCCCATCTTTGTGTCCCTGTGTTTATCTGTGAAACCCCCAAATAACAGAGTCTAGTAGTTTAAGTTGCTCCCTGAATCCTGGGTAGGCCAGTTGTAGTTACGAGTGTTAACGATAGTTTCCAGCTCTTTTCCTTTCCATTGCCTGATTTTCCCGGACTTCTTTCTGAAGGTAAATGCCCAGCGCATTAACACAGTCACGTAGCAAACGTCTTATGCTCTGCAAAGCCAGTCTCCGAGGTAAATAAACCACCACCCCAATCCACTTTGTCAGCAGCTTATCAAAAGACATGTATTTTTGGTTGGTCTCATTTTCCCTTTACCATGGGTTTGAAGGCAAGTTTTATATCTGAAAGACTAAATGAACACTGGGACAGCAAGTGATTGTCTCCCTCACATCACTGCTGGATCGGCAGACACTTCGTTTTCCAATAGGGCAGCAAGGGGCTCTGAATCTTCAGCCTTAGCGCAGATCCCCGAGGATTGGGTACGGCAGAAAAGCTGACAGACCTTTGTTACCCAGAGCCCTGGCCATCAAAGGCAGAGCCAGGGATGGGGCGGAGTCTGCGTCTCTTGCTGTTTCCCTGATCTTCCAGATAAATTGATTACTTCGATCCTTAAAGCAGTAAACCTGACACTTCTCAGCAACACTGAATTCACTGCCTCCCCATTTTGAAGAGAGGCACGTTTAGAGCCATTGTCCGACCCTCAGAGTCACAAATTCAGGGTTGACAGAGAGACTGTCACCCCTGGCCGTCCTGTCCGTATCGGTTGCCCAGTGTGGAGACATGTGCAGATGTAACAGGAGACCTTTTAGTGGTGAAAGCCACACGTCACAGCCGGACACATTTATTATAATGTTAAACGACTAAAACTGTTTATTCTGTGAGCATAATGGTTTTCTGTGTCTTCAGTTCATCTTAATCTGTTTTAGTGCCCAGTTTCTCTCAAAAACCTCTTTTGAATGCAGAGTTATTCATTTCAGAGAATAGCTGTAAGAGGAAGAAGAATAAAACAAAATTAGCAGTTGATCAAGGGTACTTTAGGCTGCCACCCTTTCCATTAACGATGTGATTTGATGTGAGTGCAATGCTTTTCCTGATACAGTATGATAGAAAAACCCTGACAGCAAGTAAAACCAAAGAAAACTAAAACTTGATCTAAGATACAGCCGCCTGCCTGCCACCCTCTCTATTAGCATTTTAATTTGATGGGAACCATATGGTACCTTAGTTTCAGTTTCGAGGAAGAGCTTTCTCATTTAAGAGCTCTCTTATCCCTATGAAGTTGATCTTGAGCCTTTTTTTTTTTTAAAGAACTTATTTATTTATTTATCTATTTATTTATAAAAGATTACCTGTGCTTTTCTGTTGGCAGTAGACAGTGTTTATCAGACACTGCTTCACAGCAGAAATCTAAGGCTGCCTCTTGACGACAGATTCTGTCTTCATCAGGACTAAAGTGTGCAGGTACAAAAAATAATAATAATAATTCCTCTGTTAGTATCTTTGTTGAAGTGGCTTCCTGCAAGAGAAATGAGTCAATCATCAAAGTTTCATTCTTTTTGCTTTAAATTATCCACTGCCTTAAAAAGGAATAGAATAGAAATAACTTCTTTTTTTTTTTTAAATCTTAAGGAGACCAATTCATTTGTCATTCATTGAAGTCACAGTACTGGGTTAAGGAAAAATTGAAAAAAAAAAAAAAGCATTAGATCTCCAAATGGATATTTGTTGCACACACAAGTGAATGAAGATGAGACATCTTTTTGATTCTAGCTCTGCCAGGTTCATTGCTCTCCCCTGGGGGCTTTCTAGACCTGGGCTTTGTGACCTGGTTTCTTGTGTCAAATGTGGGGTTTAAGAATCAGGGGGTTAGAGCCATCATAAAGGAATGTTTTTCCTTCTTCTAAAATCTTAAAACATTTTACTTTCATGCCTGATTGATCAATTATCAACCAGAAGCAAACTCCATCAGTCCAGTTTGACCCTCTTAAGCATGACAGTATCTTCTGTAACAATGGTTTCATCTCCTTTTTTAATTCACACCCCTCTCCACATCCACAAAGACTCAAAACATTTTCTATACCTCTGTATTTGGAGACAATAAGGATCTGAAAATTGGAGAACAAAAAAAGACATTTTTTTTAACTACTATCATTTTGATCCAGAGGGAAAAATCTTATTTTTTTGAATTCCTTCAGTTGCCACCCATTAGAGATAAGGTTCTGGCTGGCTGTATTTTTATATCTTTTTTTTTCTGAGGCTGTGTTAAAACTTTCCTTTTCAGAATCCTTTCTCATATGCATATTTCCTAACTAAGAGTCTTTTCACATCAAAGTTACACTTTGAAGCTTTCGAGCAAAGTAGCAGCTAGGCAGTCTATGACAACAGCAATCATTTATTTGTGTCGTTTTATCAGAGGAAAAAAAAAGTTTCATCCTCATTGAAATAGCAGTTTTAAAGCCTAATTAACTAAATTGATAGCTTTATGTATGTAAATTGCCATAACAGAAGAAGGGAATATGTAAGATGGGGTGGGGGGAATGGGGGCAGTCCACCTACATCCAGAAATGCCCTTTATTAAGCAGGGGTGTGCTCCCATGTATTCTGAAGCCTGTCTATGGGGTTATAATTTTTAACAGGGGGATCTGTATCAAAATGAATTTAAACGTTTAGAAGCCAATCTACCTGCAGTCTTAGGAGGATGAGATCTGTCCATTATTTGGAGATTTATATTCTTTTTGTGCCTTTATACATAAGGTACACTAATGGTTTTTGAAATTCAGATTCTGAAAAAGGAAGAATTTCATCCAGTCAGCCCAGAAACCAATGACAGGCTGTAATGCCGCCAGTGTTTTCATTACCCTGTACATTATTTTCATTTACGTAAAACTTAGTCAATATATACTTACTTATTTGTAAGTTTATGTAAAATGTTTCTTAGGTTGAACCAACTGAAACTTCTGGTCCTCAGCTGCATTTGACCTATGAAAATGGTCATTCTGCGGGGTTCAACGTACTAGACGTCAAAGCAAATATAATTACAGTTGATACATATTCACTAAAGGTTAAATTTGGGATGGTTTTTCTAGCAGTTCTTTACTTTTATCATGAAAAGGATGAAAGCTATGGATCCCACCGTAGAAAAATTCAGAGGGAGAGAAAATTCCACGTACAGTTTTAGGCCGTTCCCAGCCTTCTGATAAGCATCGTGTAATTTATCCACTGTCTCTTAAGCACCTTTTCCCATTGCCTGAGAACGTATAGGAAGGGCCAGGGGCAGGACCAAGTGCTACCCTGAGGATTCGTTGGCCTAATGGAGGGTTGATGTAGGGACAAACTACAGGCTGAGCACCCACAAGGGTTTATAAATGACCGCTTTGGGGAGAAAAACTACAAGCTGAGGACATTAGAGTTTGTTCTCTGGATAATGAACGGCCCCCATTTGGCCTCTTCTGGCTTCTTTCTCTGAGGCTTGGGTTTTCTGCTGGCGAGGAAGGCGAGGAGCCAATCGGTCTTTCAGAACCCTAAACGGTAAGACCTTAGACCGAGTTTCATCTCTGTCCTAGTCGGCCAGTTTTTCCCAGTGTGTTATTTAGTCCCCGAGACCGTTTCCCTGACAATCAAGGAAAACTGTGGGCATGAACCTAAGTAAGCGACTCTTAGGAAAAGCTTCAGAGAGGGCAAGGAGCGCCCCAGGCAGAAAAATCTTTGTTTTGAGGGTGTGTTTACCTTGGAAGAGTGAGTGATGTAGACGTAATGGGCTCCTTCAGCTTAAGCAGCTCTTAAAGACCTCCCATCTCCGTGCACCTCTTTGAAATGCATGGTGACAACACATTGCTATTGCTGAGGTTAATGACTGGCTGATTAACAACAGAGAGCACATTTGCAGGCAAATGAGCTGTAATAATTGTTGCGGGAACTTCCTTTGAAGAAAATGTTTCAAACAGGCTTATAAGGACTCTTGAAATGGCTTCTTCAGCAGGTCCGGACAAGCCCCTCCCTATTCCCTTCTTAACTCCTGGTGCTCTCTCCAGGGTGCTGAGAGAGGAAACTCCAGCATCCTTGTCCTCCATCATCTACAAAGCTCAAAAGCAGTGCGGGGTCGTCCAGTCTGAGGTCTTTGGGGTAGCAGTCTCTAACTGGGTGTAGCTTACACTTTTAGCTGCTTTGATCGGTAGTCTCGATGTGCTAATTTAGAAATGAGTGAGAACTTAAAATCCAGCATGACTGGATGGGCCTATCTTCCTGTGCTTTAGAAAAGGAGTTTGGCTTTATTCCAAACGGTGAGAGTGCCGATACTACGGAACCTTTTTCCAGGGTATCAGATGAATGGAGTTACGAAAAGGAGTGTTTCCCAGCTTCCTGTAAATCCGTGTACTGTTTTGATAACTAGAAGTACTTAATCTCTTTGGTTCCCAAATCATCAGATTTAGGTTGATTCTCTTCCTCTCCTTCAGATTCACAACTTTGACCAGTGCCAGTGTGATAGTGGCTTTCAAAATTTAGAATGCATTAAAATCACCTAGAGGTCTCTAAAAAAGAAGAAGAAGAAAAAAAAAAAAAAACCAGAAAAACAAAAAAGGCATTGAGGATCCACTCCCAAAGTTTCTGCTTTAGTAAGTGGGACCTGACCATGTGCATTTCTAACAAGTAGAAGTTGATGCAAATGCTGCTAGCCCTGGGACCGTGCTTTGAAAACATTGTTCTTGATAATATCATTGAAGTCGGATGCCTCACCAGGTAGAGAGACACCTACAGGTGGTCCTAGCTCCTCACATCCCCTAACCCACCGTCCTAAACCCCCACCCACCCACCCTCCCACAGGCAGACACAACCAGACTCAGCGGTCTTGGGGAAACCAGCCAGTCACTCTGCCATTTTGTTCTGGTCAAGGCTTCTTTTATTCTTGCTTTTCGTCAGTCACTTAGACAACATGCATTTTTTGACAACTTCCTAGGCCTGGGCATTAAGGTCCTGGAGTTAGAAGCGTGATTACTGACAGACAGCAGTCTGATTAAGGGCCTTACCGAATGCCCTGTCTTCTGGGGAAGGAGGGCAGTGCATTAAGGTGCCTCAGATGAATGGAGCTGTTACAGCACCAGGAGGATCTAACCCCACTCATCCACGTACTATTTCCGTAGTAGTTTTCTTTCAATTTCTTCCCTTAAAAATATATTTATTTTAAAAAGTAGTCATTGTATCGTTATCAAGAAAGTTAAAGCAGTATAGCTTGTCATGAATAGATGTTAACCAAAAATAAATAAACATATCTCCAACAAAACAAGCCCATTAAATTGTGGCCACTCCTGTTCACCATGGAAGGATCTGTGCCTGAGGTTTTCTTGGTGACAAAAGGGAGATGAACACATGTTAAAGGGGTATTAAAGACATTCTGGCAATGCGTGGAGATGCTGGTTTTGATGTTACCAGAATCGCTGAGAGAAAACGGGGAAGGGGAGGCTTTCTCATTGCGTGATTCACTCTTCGGTATTCCTATGTCAGTGGTGCTGTTGGTAACTGTATCAGGACCACCAATATCACTTGTCTCCCTTTTTAATAAAGAAAATAAATAAAACTCAGCTAGAAAGAGCAGGAAAGTGCAAGAGAAATGGGGTTGACTGACTGGAATGATAGTCTGTAACCACTAACAGAGACTGAGACAGGCAGGCTGAGGAGGGTGTGTCCAAATGTGGTGTGCACGACTGCAAGATGGACTTGTAGGATGGACCCGTGCCTTCTTGATGGCATCACCTCCCGTCGTCTGCGTTGCCCTCACTTGGAAGGGTGGTATGAGACATATATGTATATATCATATACAAATATCATATGTATATATATGCACACACACTGTGGAATGTTACTCAGTTATGAGAAAGAATCCTGTCATTTGCTATAACATGGATGGACTTTGAGGGCGTTATGTTATGTGAAGTAAGTGAGACCAAGAAAGATAGATACTGTCTGCTCTCACTTATAATGCAGAATCTTAAACAAACAAACAAACAAACAAACAAAACCCCTCATAAACAGAGAACAGACTGGTGGTTGACAGAAGCAAGGACTAGGGAGTGAGAAAAATGGGTAGAAGTGGTCAAAAGGTACAAATTTCCAATTTTAAGATTAATAAGTTCTGGGTTTGTACTATATAGCATGTTGACTACAATTAAGAATACTGTATTGTGTATTTGAAAACTGTTAAGAGAATAGATCTTCAAAGTTCTCATCATAAGGAAAAAATGTGTAACTATGATGGATGGATGATGGATGTTAATGTTTATCATGGTGATTATTTCATCATCTCTCTCTCTATATATATATATATCAATCATGTTGTACACCTTGAACTAATATAATATTACATGTCAATTATATCCCAATAAAACCGAAATAGAAGAAACAAGAAGAACATAAGATTCAAATTTACCCATTTAACCTTCCAAGTGAGGGCAATGCAGAGATGGGAGGTGATGCCATCAAGAATGCACGGTCCACGGAGGCATTAACTCCTCTCAATAAAAGAACTCCTACTAAAGGGTTAATAAGATACCATCATGATTTTGTACCATCATTTGCGGGCAGTATTTTGCACATAGGACTTTTGACTTCCTGATCCCAAAGCAAACAGCTTCCGGTAGTCCTGGTGGGGGACTTGCCCAATACTTCCTTGTCTGTCACATACTTGTCCACATATGCAAAGTTTTGTTTTTGTTTTTGTTTTTGTTTGTTTTGTGGGTGGGGGCGGTGGAGGATAAGGAAGGATGGGATTCCTGATCACAGGACATGCAAGTTTCAGTTTTCATGAGCTAGTGTCCACTTGCTTCTCTAATTGGTTATTCCAATATCTACTCCTACTAGCCATGTAATAGAGGACCCATTTGCACCACTCTCTGCAGCACCGGATATATTTAAACATCTCTTACTTTCTGGTGAATATTCTGAAGGGAGAGAGGGAAGGAGGAAGGAATAGCACAAGATTAACTAGACTAGTGATGCCCCTCAGTGCCTGTATCAGGGCTGTGACTCAGAAAGGGTGAGGCTCGGCTGGTCTGAAATATAACCCCTTTAACTTCATCATTCAGCATCTTCCAGGCTCTTCACCTCGGTTGCCACTTCAGAGCCTGTCTCATTTATCTCTGCTCTCTCTAACATTAGCACCCACAGTGAAAAAGACTCCACGAGGTGGAAGACCTGACAAGAAGACGCAGTTGAAATGCTAGGGACAGCATTCCGGATCGCTAAGGGAGGCGCACGGTGCTCCTGCATATTTAAAAGTTAGCTTTTTTTCTTTTCCTGGAAATACAGTCAAAATGAGTTGTGCGCACCCCACCCCCTGCACACACGCCCTCCCTTGTCCCCAACCCCAGGCAGCACCTAAGGAATGAATGACCAGCTGAAGTTAATAAGTCCCCACTTGGCTCTGCACCATCAACTCTCCCAGCTGGCCATTAATCCCCTAGAAATGCCCTACGCCTTCGTAGTTACTCCTTAATTATGGAAGGCATTCGAGATCAGGAGAGAATCCTAAGCGGAAAGAAAAGGCCATTTTTCACTGGTGCTCAGTGTGGGACATTTCAAGTCCAGGTGGCCCCAGGAAACACAACCACACTGCGATTAAACCAACTGCTTCCGTGGCGGAGTCATCCATCTCTATTTTCTCCTTTGATCATCCAAATTCAGGGAGGCTATTCAAAGCTACCCCAGGTCTAAGACCAAGCAAATAAGTTGTGTCCAATGAATTCCTGATTAAACTGTCTGAGGATCTATCCTTTGGACTCACTCAAGCCATAGATAACTTTTATCTTCATGTCTGGGAGGAGTAAGTAGTGTCTGTATGTCTTGATTTTTTTTATAGGCATCTAAGATTTCTCCCTTCTGTCCACCTATTTATCTCGACTTATCTCTACTTACTAGTGTCTAAAACTAATCTGTTAATTATTTCCTTGCATCAGAATAGTAGATTTTAAAATGGATTACTCAGAGAACTAGAATTTCTCTTCCCACGTAGCTTATTAAACTTTTTTTTTGCTGATGGGGTAAAAGGCACTAAGCCACCACCACTCTATTAACCAAAGCAGCAATATTTGTATCTCTTTTTAACATGGAGTTTTCAGTGCCTTTAAATATTGAAACTTGTTAGATGAAAGTATTAAATTTAAAGTTAAAATGCAAGTTTTTTGAGAAAGAAGGATGGTTCACAAACATTAACACTTTAGTCTGAATTAAGTTAGCACCCAAGCCAGTCCAAAAGAGAAGTATTAACTGAATGGACCCAGAGACTTACTCTTTGTCAAGGTCCACAGTTGTACTAAAACTGTTATGGCATGTGTTTGGTGTAAGTGCCAGGAGGGAGTATTTAGAGGGTGAGTGCTTGGGTGAGCAGTCAGAGTGAGCCCGAGGCTGTATTGCGTGAGTGACAGTTGGGCCAATAAAGCCTAAAGGCGACTTTACCTGCTTCAACATTTTATTCGAGGGCAAATCTTATCATTTTATCTAATGTGAAGCTAACATTAGATTAATACGAGGTTAATACTGTATCACACACGAAACCAACCTCTAAAAGAGACAAAGTGCAAAGAGAGGCAATTTTTCATAGCCCTGGAGAGGGCTTTTGAGACAAAGAAATGATCTGAATCCTGATGCTGCCCCTTCCGTAATGACAGGACTCGCAGCACTTACCGCAACTCCCCGGGGAAAAATAATGCCTCCTTCACGTTGTTTTGAGGCTAAAACAAAATAATGATGCTTATAAATAACTGTGCACAGTTCTTCATCGTTAACACTTCATATATGATATAGTTGATAGATAAATATAACCCAATATATTTAATAAAAAATTGCAGTCAGATTAAAGGGAAATCTTGGAGCCATCGTTGACTTTTTTCTTTTGTTTGCCTTCTAAATCTAATCTGTCATAAAGTTCACTCTGTATGTCTGTGCACATGTGTCCTCGCTGCCTGGCTTCTGCCAATGAACCTTCTCAAACTAATCACTCCTCCAGCCTCCTCTGTTTGGATCACTTAACCACCTGGTCCAAGCTCTTCTTGCTCATCATTATCCTCCAGTTTCTCATCTTTACCTGATCTTCTGGGTTTCAGTGTCTCTCTTCAAAGCTCTCTTCCAAATGCTGGGGTGGAGTTTTTAACTTGCCATGAGGAATCCAGAATTTTTGTTTCTTTACCACTTACCCACATCCTCCATGCCTTACGGGACTCGAACTTCATCTCTCTTGCACTTGGCCCGTAGCATCCTTCATCTTTGACTGAAATCATACGAGCTTCTATTATCTACATCACTTGTCTCATCCCTCATCTCACTTTCTCTTGGATTGTTATTCTGCTCTTTTGTTTGTATGTATATTGTACATTCAAGGCAATAGCTTATCATTTTAATTCACTGACTACTCTATGGGTATTCTTTTTTAGCACGTGTTTCATTTTCTAGGCAACATACAAGGCCCCAGGGATAAAATAGTTACAAAAGAAAGCCATGGTCCTTTTTTTCATGAAGTTTTTAGGTTGACAGGGAGATAGACAGAATAGATGTCAATCAAAGTATCACTCTAATGTTTGCACAATTACACTTTGCAAGAAGAACATGTAAGAAAGAAATCTGATCTAGTCTTGAGGGTCAAACAGCTTAGTCAAAGGAAAGATAGGAGAGGAGTTATCTGATTAGGAGTTAGCTATAGAAGGGACTGGTAAGAGTGTTCCATACAAATGGGACAGAGATGTCGAGGGCCAATGGCAAGAGGGAACATGAACCTCGGACAGTGGATAGGAGGAAGTGGAAAAGACAGTGGGGCTAGAACCAGGCAACAAAGGAGAAAAGGTGTGACATAAGGCTGGAAGAAGAGGAAGCCTTACTAAGGTGTCTGCAGTTTTTCCTAAGAGAAATGAAATACATTGACTGTTTCATGAGGGCTCCCTTCCTCTCACATACCTAGTGAATATATATTGAATGAATGTCTGAATGAACTTGTGACGTTTGTATAAATGCTCTTCATTCCTTGTGTATAACTGGAGAATGAATCGGAAATCTGTGGTGATTTATTGGCAGGATTCTTAAGGGCTTAGATTTCTGACCTAGCTTCTAGACTGATAAAAAAAAGACTATGAATTATGTGGAAAAGTAATAAAGTAAAAAAGATAAAGCCAAGGGAATGTATTCGACTTACAAAGAATTATTGAATGTTTAGTTCCAGAAATGAATGATTTAAAAGAGATTTACTTTGCTCTTATTTTTTTTAACTGTGCCAAATAAAATATCTCAAAATCTAAATAAATTCCCACTCAGACTTCTGCGGTGACTTTATACAGTGTCTCTATAATGGTCCAACATAAATCTTCATGACTTTGCTGTGTTCTGCACTTGGAGCTTAACTTCACCAGTAATGAAAACAAAGTTTAGTTAAGACTTGTCAAGAGGTCCTCCTTTACTAAAGACTAGTACTTTTTGTGATGAAGGTAAAAAATACTGAAGGATATAAGTGTATCATCTTCAGATAGGCGAGATGAGAAGAGAATCTCAAGAATAATTCAACCCTAACATGATTTTTTGGTTAAGTCAAGACAGAATATCTATACAGTAGTCTCTCTGTATCTACAGGAGATGTGTTCCAAGACCTACAGTGGATGCCTGAAACCACAGATCGTCTGAACCCTACATATATCACTTTTTTTTTCCTATAGGTGCATACCTATGGTAAAGTTTGGTTTTATAAATTAGTCACAGTAAGAGATTAATAACACAAACTAATAAAAGAGAACCATTATAACAATATACTGTGATAGAAGTGATGTGAATACGGTTTCTCTCTCTTAAAATATCTTACTGTACTCTACTCACCCTTCTTCCTGTGATGATACGATATGATAAAATTCCTATGTGACAAGATGAAGTCAGGTAAATCATTAGGCATGGCAACGGAGAATTAGGCTACTGTTGACCTTCTGACGTACATCAGATCATCCGCTTTGGGTGATCCTGGATCATTGAGCCCTGATGATGTTGATGATCTGATGCCAGGAGCAGAAGATGTTGATGGTGGGGAATCCCAGGCAGGATGGAGCAGGATGGTGCAGGGTAGCAGGAGGTTTCATCTTGCTACTCAGAAGGGCATACAATTTAAAACTTATGAATGATTTATTTCTGGAATTTACCATTTAATATTTTCAGACTGCAGTTTACCACAGGTAACTGAAACCATGGAAAGTAAAACTGTGGCCAGTGGGGACTGCTGTCCCCTATCCCGTGGTGCTGGATTACACAGAATGGATATTTCCCCATGTCCCCCTTTCCTTCTCCTAAGACATCATCTGGTCTCTGTCAAAGATTAAACTCAGTCCAAGGTGACATATCTATTTAAAAGCATTAATGGATAATCAGACTCCTTAGGGAAAATTAATGTGGTTAAATAGTAATAAAGGAACTTTCCAATAGAACATAAACAATACCATAATGAAGAATATTAAATCATATGTTTTGTCACTGAGCCCATTATGGAGCCAATTTAAAATTATAATAAATTTGCATTTGGCACTTGCTAGAGATTGGCAAATTTATTCATGTGAAAAATAGAGAATATAGATTAAATGTCTTTGATTTCCCTGTTAGAACTAAAAGAGAATCACTCCTATGTAAAGATAACTATCTGTCTGTCTGTTTATCTGTCTACATATATGTCTTTTATATGTACAAATTTGTTACACACTTGTATTCTTAATCCACTAAGTGCATTTTACTGACACAAAAAGATGTATTTTCATTGAGGCATTTTAAACACCTAAAGATTAATGACAAGCAACAGAAAAATTAGTGGTTTGATTTTAAATGCCTCTCTCCTCCCAGAAACTGGCTAGCATTTTGCTCCAACACATGATGTATGATTTATGAAGCAGACTGGACAAAGAGAGAAGCAACATGAGCCAGGAAGAGTGATTCAGAATTGGCTGGTGTGAGAGCCAAAACGCACCCAGACTGTCTCCTCAGCGGCAAACAGGAGACAATCTGGTCACCTTTAAATGACTGGCAACTACACCCTGCAACCAGTTGCTGGCATTAGTAGAGCTGGTTTTTATATGTTTCCCTCCATTTCCTGAAAGGTCTCCTGATTTTTTTCCAAGACAACCAGCAATAATCTTGGACACCATGCCCTACTTGTGACTTAGAGTTTTTTTTGCCTTCTAAGAAGAAGACATTACCAAAAGTCATTAGCTTGTTTCAAATCACTTAGTGATGACATACTAAAGGCTCAGAAGTGTAGTATGATTTGGCATTTTTCACCAATATTTTCACCCAGAAATTCCATCCCCAAGAACTTGCTTGATACATCCTGTGATGTCTCTTTTTGTGTTGACTATTAAATAGAAGCTTAGAAGCACCTTAAATGTTGAACAATAGAAAACTGGTGTGTAGTTAATGGAAATGATGTAGAAGTATGTTTATTGAAATGAGGGATGCTCAGATTTTATCGTTAATAATAAAGGCAGGATATAAAATTGGGTAAACACACATATATATATAAATAGTATATTCGATATACAAGAAAGGCAATTTTTAGACATTTCTGTTTTTTGTATGCTGTGTTGTTTTTACAATGAGCAGACCTTACTTTATACTCCTGAATGATAGTGGCAATAGCTTCTTTTTTTTCTCTTCCAATGATCACAGAAGGTATGTCTTCCTTACGCAGGGATTTGGTCAGTGTTCTCCGGAGAAACAGACCCAGTAGGATGTATGTTATCTATTATAACAAATTGGCTCATACAGTTTTGAAGGCTGCTAATAAGTCCCCAAGATCTGTAGTCATCAGGCTGGAGACCCAGGACAGCTCGTGGTGTACTTTCAGTCTAAGTCTGAAGGCCTGAGAACCAGAGGGCTGAAGGTGTAATTTCCTGTCTAAAGTCTGGCAACTCAGGCTCAGTAAGAAATGATGCTTCAGATTGAGTCCCAAGGCAGAAAAAAACTGATATCCTAGCTTGAAGATAGGCAGGAGGAATTTCTCCTTACTCATGGAAGGTCAGCCTTTTGTTCTACTCATACCTTCAACTGATTGAGTGAGGCCCACCAACATAATGGAGAACAATCTGCTTTAGTCTGTCTATTGATTTAAATGGTAAACTCATTCAAAAACACCCTTCCAGAAACCCAAAGTAATGTTTAGCCAAACGTCTATCACATCATGGCCAAGTCAAGTTAACACATAAAATTAACCATCACACACAGGATTTCTTGGACCATATCTGTTTTTCATAGACCTGGACCTGTGAAACATTGTAGAGTACAGAATGCTTCTAATCGAACAATGGAAAATGACAAAGTCCTAATAAAAGGCAGTCTTTCTGTCACCCATATTCATTCTGTGCAGAAAAATGTTCTGAATTATTTGGTTCTGAGAGAAGGTGAAGCATTGAGGAATTTTGTGAAACAGTTCAAAGTCTTTCTATTTAGTCTGTTTTCTTTGGGATTGATAGGTGATTCTCCATTACTTTGATTGACTTGTCACATGAATCCTAGACAGTGGTATTTGTGTGTGTCATCTTTATGGTTTCCAAGTAGAAAAATAGTGTAAACATAAAAAATGTAATACAAAGTCAGAAATTTTGTTATTTATCTCGTTTTGATTTGGTGGAACGGATGCTATTATATACGTAGAAAGAGATTTTGATTTTTTGTTCTTTCAACCATCAGCAAATATTTATTACAGATTTTCATGGTCTTTTTTTCTTATAGGTAATTATAGGTAATTTTCTACTGCTGATTTAACAGATTACTGCAAATTTAGTGGCTTAAATGATACAGATTTGTTACCTCTCAGTTCTGGAGATCGTAAGTCCAAAATATGTCTCAGCGAGTAAAAATCTAGACATTGGCAGGGCTGCCCTCCTATTTGAGGCTTTAGAAGGAGAATGTGTTCCTTTGTCCTTGCCAGCTTCCAGAAGCCACCCCTCTTCCTTGGTTCCCAGTCCCCTTTTTCCAGCTTCCCAGCCAGCAGTGCTTCATTTCCCTGTATCTTTCTCTCAGAGGCACTTGTTCCTCTGACTGACTCTCCCCTTTCGCCTCCTTCTACTTTTAAGGACTCTTCTTATTACTTTGGGCCCATAGAGATAGTTCAGGAGACTCTCCCTATTTGAAGGTCGGCAATTAGCAAAATTAACTTCATCTGCAGTCCTCATTCCTCTTTGTCATGTAATCTAACACACTGAGGTTCCTGGGATGAGGGCATGGAAGTCTTTGAAGAGCCATTATTCTGTCTTCGTAACAAGTGAAACTCTTGCACTGGGTGCAGCCTCACAGGGGCTTTAATCGACATACCCTGTCCTCCCTAGTCTAAGGCCTGTCCTGTTCCCCGGGCAAAGCCAATTGTGCTTCATTCTGCAAACTGACACCTGAGAAAAATGACCCAAAGATTGAGAAAGTTTGAGAATTATTTATTTCAGCAGCAGAATCTGAACGAGACTGTCACAGAACTCCTGTTACAAAAATTCTCTGAAGTTTCATTAGTTTCTTTGCCTTATTCTTTATTCATTTACTTCTGTGAACTCCCATATCTTGCCAATGGATTCTGTGGGTTTTTTTGTTTTTTTAATTTAGCTAGGGTGAATTTCCTTGGCTTACTACAGAATAATCCTAATGATAAAGAAGGAAAATAAGAGAGACTGGAGGGTGATTAGAACCACTCTCCAAGCAAATAAATACAATTTATTCTCCATCACTGGGCTTAAGTATCATAAAGACCCTAGATAGTTAGTGGGAACTTTTGCTTTTCAGACAGTGCACAGGTAGAGTTACAAACCTGCATCGCTGTTCCGTGGGACTAATCATAGAGATGAATTAGGGGAAAACGTGGTTATTTATGTATTATTTCTATTTGTTTAAATAAACCCGTCACCTTAAGGCCTATGGGCATGTGTACAAAAATTAATAAACACAAGACTAACTTTTCACAGCGGTCTCTGGAAACCTCCCTGGCTTTTGAGATTCTCCTCTGAGTAGAAATAAGAAAACAACTATAGAATTCTAGGGTGCCTGGAGGGCTTGGAATCCATGCAAAACAGACTTTATTAAAAAATAAAATGGAAGTTGGCCTTTTTTTCTTTCACGTGTGTGTTTTTTTTTTTCCCTGAAGTAAACCATAATGATTTTTTTTTTAAATGCTACACAAAGGATTCAAACAAGTTAAATGGCTGACAGGGTAATTTCATAATGAGTTTGAGGATGAGAAAGAAGAGGAAATAAAAAGGAAGAAGAGAAAAGTAAAAACGAGAGGTTCAGAAGGGCAGGGAGATCCTGCAACTCGAAACCTTCAGTGAGTTGACTGTTATACGTACGTGATGGCAAGGCTGACCCCAGTTTGTGATGGGGACCCAGCTACGTGAGTGGTTCTTAACCAGAAGAGATTTTGCCCCCCCACCCCAATCCAACAGTTGGCAATGTCTGGAGACATGTGCATGGTTGTCACAACTTGGGGACGGGGGTGTTGCTACTGGCATCTAGTGCATAGAGGGCAGGGATGCACTGTCAGCGCCCTATTGCTAAGGACCACGGGGAGCTCACCTTAGTGATTTACTCTGATGGATGCTGCCAGAAGGTAAGGGCAATTCTATAATCCGTTATCTCAGTAACTCTCATCTAGATGGAGAGGAGACTACAGGAGGATAAGTCTGCAGCTGCTGAAGAAGTAGCAGTCATTCACTTTGGCCAAGAGCACGGAGTTTGGTATTTGTAGATGGTAGCGTGACCTTGTTTTTGTCTGTGCTTGGACCAAATTAGGAATGGCCTAACTTTGTCTCACTTTATCATGGTCTCAGAATAACCTGGTCTGAGGTTGGTATTCTGTAAGAATTTTGTATCTAATGTAAGAATAACATGGTCTAGCTCTAAGTATCAGGCTAGGCTCCCAATGTCCAGGGTTGCTGGTTCCTTCTTTCTTTCTTTCTTCCCTCTTTCGCTCCATTCCTTCCCTCCTTCCCTTCCTCCCCTTCCCTTCCTTCCTTCCTTTCTTCCTTCCTTCTTTCACTCCATTCCTTCTTTCCTTTCCTTTTCTTTCCTTTCCTTTCCCTTCCCTCCCCTTCCCTTTCCTTCCTTCCTCCCTCCTTTCCTTTCATTCTTTCTTTCATTTTCTTTCTTTCTTCACTCCTAAACATCCTACAAAGTAAGGATAACCCCCCCACAAAAAAACAACCATCCCACCCAGACTGTCAATAGTGCTGAGGTTGAGAAACACTTTCCTAACTGAAAGAAGTAAAAAAGAAGAAAAAAAAAAGAGAGAGTTTGAGAATCCCTCAGCTACACAGTCCAACTCATCTAGAGATACCCCTCTCATTATGTTAAATCTGTGGATTGTATTTTGTGAGGGGATTTTTCTGAGGTTACAAAAAAGAAAAAGGCAGAAGGAAGCACCACATTTCCCAAATGACTCCCTCTGCCAACTGCTCCTGGCCTTGAGTGGGAGTGAGTCAACACTTCTCACTGGGGTACCACAGAGAAGTTCCCAGGTTGGATGTGCCTGAGACCGGGGACACCTAGAAGACAGGGTGGTCCACTCAGAGGGAGTCCAACAAGGATGTTCTTAAATGGCTGTAAAGATGGGGACTATTTCGTTTTTGTAAAGGCAAGTTGAACTCTGAACCAAAGTCCCACAACACATCCGTCCTCATCCTCTTCAAGGCTTTGCACACGCTGCTTTCTATTGCTTGACATGCTCTTATATCATTTTCAGACAGCCAGCTCCTTCCTATCAGGGGAGTTGCCGCTCAGATGCATTTGATCATATACACTCCACCTCCACCCACTAGTGTTACTCTGAGTTATTTCATAGTGATTACAACTAAGTGAAATCGTGTTGTTTATCACATACATTTGCCTGTATTTTTCACCAGAAGATAAACTCCGTGAAGGCAGGAGCCTTGTCCATTTTACAACAGTACCCACTGCACCTATGTCTGTGCCTGGCATGTGCCAAGATGTGCTCAGTGATGACTGCTGAGAAAATGAATGAATGAATGAATGAAGTCTTGGTACCACCCCCGTGCCTGTAGAGCAAAATGGTCAGCATCGTAACCAAATAGCTGCCACGGGAGAAAGAGTAGCAATGCTCAGACTGTTTGTTCTTTAGTAATGGGAGGTGAGACTCTCCACAATGAGGAGTAATTTTTTTTTTAATGTAGAAGCGATAACAAAGAAGGATTTTGCAGTTCTACAAAGCAAAACAGAATCAAGCAAAATGTCAGGCGCTGGTAGGAAGGGAGAGAAATCCAATGACAAATGAGGAAAAAAAAAAAAAACAAGAGATTTCATGATTTTGTTTTGGATTTTGACTTCTGTCTTTAAGAAAAAAGTTTATCTTGGACAGAAAATCAGAAGGAGTGCTGCCTGGAAAGTCAAGATGAGAAAAAAAGGAAGAAGCTGAAGGATGAAAAGGCAGAAAATATTTGAAGATACTTTACAAATCATTGCCTATTTCAGATCAGCAGTGTCTGGTAATACGCATTCTGCATACTCAGAGACTGGTACAAGATTTTGCAGGATACCCTATTATTAATTGCTAGAACTTTTAAACGACAAAGAGAAGTTCCAAAGGAAAAGAGCACATTTAGACCTTGCCTTAAAAACATAGGTGTTTGGAAAGGCACTACCCAGCTAACTACACTTTGGTCAGCTTAGCGATAACCTTCAAGAAGATACTAGAAAAAATTATCCAAAAAAAAAAAAAAAAGTCGCATTACAATCCTCTGGAGAGGGACAGAGTTCTGAGTAGCAAACAAGGTTTTGTGAAGAGTGAATCATGCCAGACCAACTTAATTTCCTTCTATGACGGAGTGGCAGGCCAAGAGATAAAGGGGAAGTGATAGATGTAATCTACCTCGATTTCACTGAGGCTTCTGATGGTGTCCTACATAGTGTTCCCATCAGTGGGCTAGAAAGACTGGGCAATGCCGTACTACTATTAGGTAGAAGCATAAATGCCAAAACACAGCCCCAGAAGGATGGTTATCAATGTCTCAGGATAGAAGCACGTTTTAAGGGATGGTAGAGCCGCATAGCCCACAGTGTATTGTAAAAGAGCCATCAGTGGCTTCACAGTGAGGACACAAGAGATTTCTTGATCACCTTTCATGCCTGTATCACTGGATCTGAGTAATTATCTCTGGGGCTCAGTTTCACATTCTGTAAAATGGGTGGTTTTAGAGTATTTATTTCTAAGGTCGTGTCTTGCTTTAAAATTGTATGATCCTTAGGCTAATACTATTTTAGGGATTCTTCATGATCTGGATAATGAAGTTGAAGGTTCTCATAGGCATTAGGGGCTTTTCAATCATTTACAACTTCCATTTACCAAACAAAAATTCCACAGGAGAGGTTTCCCTTTTTCCTCTCTTGATGGTAAGTCTCATATTTTTACAGTGGTTCATTTGCATAGCACTTATGTTGAGTGTTTTTGAATGCTTAATAGGTACAATGAGAAGAAATAAAAGATGAATTTGCCAAAGGCAGCAACTCCCACCTTTCATGTATCATACACAGTATCTATATCAAAATTCTCTAAAAAGCAGTAATTATAGAAAAATGTTAAAATGGAATCTTTGCTAATAGATAAAAACCAAGGACTACTATAAACCCTAAGTTTAAAAAGTTACATTTTGAGTCTTGCAAATTAATTATGTTTGCTCCTTAAATTATAGCTAAACAGTTGACTGTATTGCAGTGAGTGAAAACTCAAACGCATAAAATCCAGACCTCACTTTCATTGACTTGAAAGCTACTTGCTTATTAAAAGCCTATGAGATTTTCTTTTCCATTAAATAGTGTATTCAGAAAGCTAACCAACCTTGGTCAGCTGCAAACTATTCTTAATCCCTAAGAGCTGATTGATTTCTCACAACTTCAGCCAGTTTACACAGAAAGCATATCTTTAAACTTTGCGTAAAAAGACCCAGATGGAATAACATCGTGAGGTGGTAATATGCTTATTGTTCATTACTTCACTTTTTAAGTTGGCATTTCAGATTAATTAAGCATTTGATAAAGCTCATGTTTATGCAAGTGTTTACAAATTAGAAAAGCTGTTAGCAGCATTTAATTTGTTTGAATATATATATTTAATTTACTGCTTCTAATGGAAAGAAGCTTAAGGGAATTTAAGAGCCATAGCCTTATTGATAGACATTAAGCATATGCAGAGTGTAATTATTATTGCTAATATTGCTAATATTATTGCTAACACACATTTGCTGTGTGCCGACAGTTAGGTGCGAGAAGACTGCGTAATTTGAAGGCAAGGATGTGTGCTGTACATGCAGGATGTCTGTATCACTGTACATATTTATCTTTCCATGGGTTTTTTTTTCCCACGCTCTAAATGAAATGTGTTTTCCTCCCACTAATTTCCTCAAACTAGTGCTATAACAAGAATGAAATGCGCCTCTAATCCTTTGGCATAGGATTTGTCCAATCACACAGAAAATCTGGACCCAGCTCAACTCCTGTCATGACAAATATCATTCCAAGCCTTAGCCAATGGCCAGTTTATCTCTAGGACTATGCGATTAAAATGAATCGTTTCGAGCAAGATACCATCTAGCTGCCTTTCTGAAACCCATGCAAGGGGTTTACGTCGATCAGGATTCCTGCTGATCCGTCTGTAGAAACACTGCTTCTGGCTAGAGATCTCTGACGAATGATGACTTCATCTGTATCAGCTTTGGAAATTATCTGACTTCAAGCTATACAGAATCACTTCTTCAGACATGATTGAGGCACCTACTGGGTGCCAGGTTCTGAACTGAAGTGCTGGGAGCACAAAAATAAAGAGGAAAAAGCTGTTCTCATCATCATTTCTAAACTAGGCTATCAAAGCGGTCTTCTGTCTAATTTCTCTGACCCGTATCTTACCAGTCTCTTCTGATTTATCCTTCACCCAGCCATTAAAAGCAACCCACCTCAAAAATAAATCTGACCACATTGAACCTTGCATTTAAACCCTCCGATGACTTGCCCCGTCCACCACAAGATAAAATCTGGGCTTCCAAACATAGCATCAAACTCTCTCCAGTCCCATTTGTTATCCCCTCTACTCACACTTTTTGCTCCAGTAGCACTGAACTGCTTGTAGTTCCTCTATATGCTGTTTCTTGCCTTTCTTATTCCATCTCTGATGGACACCATTTGTTTCTCTGCTAACTTCTGTTCTTCCTTCAGGACTGTTCACCCTCCTCCCCTTTCTCTGATTTCTTTTTCCTCCAAGAATCAGGGCCAACAGGGTTAAGACCTTTGTGGTGCCATTTGCTTATCATCATTACTGCATTCACCTCGTAATTCTATTATTACCTGTTTGTTGTTCCAGCTCCCCTACTAGATAGATGTTTTCGGGTTTGTTTTAAATCAGTGACTACATTTTTCATTTCCATAATACTACCTGGTTCTTTTTAAAATCCCCACCTGTTTTTATTTCTTATTTGCATGAAATTTTTTTTGATAATTTCTGTTCCATATTTTGGGCTTAATTTCTTCATTTATCTTGGAAGATCCTAAACATATTCAATATAAAGTCATTGGGGGGGGGTGTTTCATCATTTCCATATATATTGGAGTGAGTTAATCACCTGCTTGTCAATTTTGTGATCCTGCATGTTGTAACTTTTCCCAACCAGTTTTGAAATTTCAGCTGCAAGTTTCATCTTCAATGGAAACCTCTTCACAATATTCAACCCTTGAAGAGGCCCCTTGGGACTCCTTGTCCAAAACCAAGTTCTCATGGTCTTATAGCTGCAGCTCAGGATTCCTGTCTTGTGGGGTTCAGATCCAGTCACCAAACTGATGGGCAGCCTGGCCCAGGCTTGACTGAGAGACTAGACCTGTTTTTACCCTTTCATTTAGCTTCATAGAAGCTTTAACTGCAGGAATCACTCAGTTACATTCTGTTTCCCAGGCAGAGAAAGGATGCTCCACCCTGTAGTTGTAAAAAATGAACCCAGGATCCAGTCTCCATGAGATATGGGACCATTTTAACTCCCATTACCTCACCATGTACCTATTTCTTTCTGTTCTGAAGGCCCAGGAAGCACTGGGAGAAATCCGTCTCAGGTAGCGCTTTGGGTTCCTGTTCCATTTCTGCTCTTCCAAATGTTCATCCCTAGCGACATGATTACGCCTTTTTACTTGTTTCTGGTTATATTTTATATAGTCTCATGTGCTTGATGAAAGGAAGAGTCGAGGAATGAACAGAAATGTTCATCTGTCTTCTTCATTTCCCTCTGAGGATACAAGCAGAAGAAGTGAGAAGTGGGGGCGGACGGGGCAGAAGGAAGGGAGTCAGTCAATTCAGCAAATAAAGATGTACAAGAAACACTGCTAAAACCCAAGAGGATGGGAACACTCGGAATTTAGAGCCCTTGATCTTCAGGTGTTGGAAATAATACAGAGTTTACCTCATTCATTCATAGCATAAATACTTATGTGATCCTAGTATATGGCAAGCCTTGGTTAAACGCTGGGGATACAGTAAAAAAAAACCGACAAGATCTTTGAGCCTAACTAGCAATTGTTGGAAAAGATAGAGACACAAAATAAAATGATTTGAATAATGTAGAAATGTGGGCTGTTTGGGAGCGGGAGTGGAATCTAACCTGTCTGAAACATCTACCGTGTAATTAAGCTGACACCAAATGATGAGTTGAAATTAGCCATTCAGCAAATTGCAAGGGGGCAAGGAGAAGTGGGTGGATAGAGCTCATGCTTAGCATGCACAAGGTCCTGAATTCAATCCCCAGTACCTTCAAAAAAAAAAAAAAAAAACAACCAACCAACAAACAAGGTGGGGTATTCTCAGAGACAGCATGCAGGAGGTGCTGGGGATGAGAGAGAGAATAGTACTTTCCAGGTACAAAACGAGTTCAGGGCAGCTAGAGCAGAGACGGCAAATCTCAGGTCATCCAACCCTGCTGCTGTTTCCAGTGCCCTCTACTAAGAGATTATCTCCAGCGATGCAGAATGCATTGGCTCCGTGGACACTGGAAGTCTCTTTGGCCACCAAACCGTTTTCTAAGTACCCACCGTGATTTCCAGGTGCCCCTTACTTTCCGTTCTCCTTTAGATCGTATTGTGTTGCGCAACTAAAACTGAATTTTCGAGAGCTGATGTAAGTTTGCCTCCCAAAGATCTCATGCCAAGTCGTGTTTAAACTGTTTGGAATTCAGCTGAATGCATTATAATATATGGGACTATCTTTTCCCTGCCAGCCTATCCTAAACTCTGAAATGATACAATGGCTCCCACCTAAATTACTCAGCACTGTTGAAATGCCAACTGACTCTTCTGGTTGGCCAGAAATGAGTACAGGATGATAGTTCCCCTGGGAAACGTTGTCCTCCAGGGAGAAGAAGCTGTTAGCAAAGCAAGTCAAGGACCTGTGAGGTGTTCTGCTGTGAACCAAATGAGACTTCGAGCAGATGTCTGGAGAGCTGAAATCCCCATCACTACTCTGTCTTTTCTCTGCACGGATCTTACAGTCTGTGTTAGTAACACACCATCCATTTCCTCCATGTATCCCAGGGTACTCTCGTAACGATCGCACTTCTGTGCTCTTCCGTCCTAACCCATATGCTCCCACCCTCAGGTCTGGACATTTCCATATGAATGTACATCTTCATGACACTCACCTCTGCTCTGCCTCCTGTCTAAGCAGCCTGTTTCTTTGGGGCCCTTCCCTTACAATGTTATAACACCCTTCCATTGAATTATAATACAGAGGTCCAGCCCACAAAATCCAGGTAAGAGTAACCAATTCAGCTTACTCTTGCAGGCCTGTCTCCAATGCGCTGCATCCAAGGATCCTCTCTCCACAGCTTCTTAGTGAGAATTACCAGTAATCCATTCTTTAACTTTCTGTGTTCCTTGCTATTCTGGACCAGCCATGGGACCTCTCCTGAGAAATACAGAATTTCGGGCCTCATCCCAGATCTACTAAATCGAATGTTGCATATTAATCAACAAGATCACAGGAGGTTGAGGAGCACGCTGAATTTTCAGAGCACTCCTCTGCAGAACCCGGTTTCTCTGGTGTAGGCAAACCCTCTTCCCATTTGTGCGTGTGACCACGTTTTCTGGGTTGGCTTCAGCTGGCCTCTCTGGAAACTCACAAAAGGCAATCGGTGTCTGTCCACATCCTTCATTGCAATCTAAGGAAGACAGTTGGTTCATCTGGCCTTTAAATGTGTGGCTCTTCTTGCACCATGTCCTCTCCAAAGAGCTGTCGCCAGTGTACCACTTTCTTGACTGCAGTATACCTGGGTTCCATCACATACAGCCTTCAGAATGGACTACATCACACGGCCTGCTGCCTAATTCTATGTCTGAATGGCATTCTTAAATTGACATTAATTTTTAAATGCACTGCAAAAACAAACCTTTTTTTTAAATTCTAAAATACCTATACCGGTTGTTATAAATAGAAGATAACCTTAAATATACCCCACCTCCAGAAAAAAAAAATTAAAAGAACCAATAATATTCAGTCTAGTTAGATCCTGTTATCTGTCAAAAACTCTGAGCCCAAGGCCTTTTCATTATTAAACAGAGAGATTGGGAAGTATTAAAGAGATGTTAAAGACATAGAGCAGCAGAGTTTTTCTCTTTGATGTAGCAGGAAGCATTGAAAGACTCGAAAAGGAAACTTTTTGCACGCTGTGTGTTTGAAGTGTTACCACCAACTAAAATTAATCTTGCAATCGAGCCTTTGGAAAACTCTGTGCTCTCCAACTCAGACAACCTGTCACTTAAGGCCTGCAGTAAATTACTAATAGAGTTAAGGTTATAAGTCCAGAGGGAAATATTTCTACTTTAATTAATTGCATCAGAGGGACATTTTTAGCAACTTCTTGGAGATGATGCTTCCTTGACGGATACATGGTTTCCCTAAGTAACGAGTGGTCTTGAGTGACAAGTGACTTGTACCGGTTTGTTTTGCGTCCATAAAATAGGGAGCCTCCTTATCAAAATGAGACCTTATAGCTTGAAATTCAGTGTGAAATCTTTCTTTGTGCCAGGCACACATTTGGAAGCAACCTCTCTATTCTGCTAAGATCCTCAGTGTTTATACTGGTACATTTTCCACAGTGACAAGTAATGTACAAGGGCAGAACAAAACATCACCACAGCCTTGCAAAAGCTTTATAATAACATTGTATTGCTTTGAACCATTCAATCAATTGGAGACATGGTTTAAATGTACAGAAAAACTAAATACAATGCCATGGGAAAAAAATGAAAAGTATTGTGCAACCTAACTTCAGCATGAAGATTTGGAGAGCATTATTTTTCAAGAGAAAAAGAAGTTTTACCTAGACTCCCCAGATTATTATATTTCTCGTATGGCTATAAAGTTCTCTTTAAACATTCAGAGACCCAGTATTTCACTCAACAAAGCATGTTTTATGCTAATTAAAAGTGGCCAAGAAGTCATGAATTCCCTATGATCTGTATGGAGAGAAATCAATACCTGTATCTATTTCTGTAAAACTCCAGGGTTTTGCTGGTGGATATTACAATCCAGAAAGGCAGGCTTTTGTGTTGTGTTTCCTGTAATAATGAACAATCCAGGGTCAAATAGAAGTCTCATGCAGAGTACATAATAAAAGAGTAACTATGAACAATTGAAAAATAAATGCAGAATCAGATATTTGTAATGCTGCTTAAAGCAAGGCTAATCTTTATTCAACATTTTTTACTCACATATAAGACTCCCATTGTGTGGTGTCTTAGCAATGGATATATTACCGTGGTTCTAAAACCTCAGTATTAATGCGAAGAATTACGGTTTTATAACTCAGTGGGGGAATGCATCTACGCGCACAGACACAGATGCACATACCCTAATAATTGCTATTTCTAGCAGCCTTTCTTGTAATAGGAGCCCCTAGGAATCTTGATATTACTGCGATTCAGAATTGTTGAAATGCGTTATGGAGGAGTGTTGGCTGATATGTACACCTCACCCTCGAGTCAATGACATGGACAGCTTTAAACAGTGCTAGGGTATCTTACTGAACAGCCATTGTAAACACCATTCACATTGGCCACACTCATAATTCTAATCATCATTACCCCAAATCCAAAAGTCTTGTCTCATCAGATTAGATTTTGTGTCCAATAAAATTATGACGTGATAGTCTATCTGCAGCAATGACGGATACCACAAAGGAATGAGTTTTATTGCTGTAAATTCTTAATGTGTTTTCAGCAGATTTTTCTGAGGAGTGGGAAGAGGCAAGATTCAATGAATGAATGTGTTCCAGGAGAGCTTCCCTCTTTTTTTTTTTATTTATTTGAATATTAAGTTTAGTATTACAACTGCTGTTCTTCCTCAAATGATGTGAGTTTTTTTTTTTTCCCTCATAGTAAGAGTTTCAAGACAACAATGATGAAATTATTTCAGAATCCCACTTGCAATCACTTACGCAGACCAACTGGCTGATTAAAACAGTGGTTCTATAGGAAAATGTGAGGCCATATGAAACGTGTACATATAAGCAATGTCAAAACTAGAGCGAAATGATAAAAGTTTCATAGTGCATTCATGAAATTAAAAGAAACTCATTGACAGTTGTGTAACTGAAGATTATATTCTCTCCCACGTAGCTGCCTTTATTTTCCATTGCCGACAAGCTAACATAACTCGTATTAATCAAAGAGGAAGGCAGGACTCAGGATATTTTTTTTTTTTCTAATTGCTGTCTGAAGTTTACCCAACAGGGACTTTTGTTGGTCCCTTTGTGCTTTAGAATTTATTCACAGTGCTGGGATGTGTTCTCAGGTCCTCTAGGGAAAATGGCTTTAGAACGTACTTTCCCTGGCCCTCTACGCTTCTATTCTTGCTAGCCAGTAGGAAGTAGCATCAACAAATCTGAGCTCTTTGATACCTGGCCCATACAAGATCCCTGTGCATTCTGGTCCCTGCTGACTCAGGAGAAAGGAGATGACAGGGGCTGGTGTCTTGGGTGGACCCTTTGTGCTCAGGCTAAGTGCTGCACACCACTCCTGGACTGCCATTGTTCACAGACAAACTTTTCATTAGAAAGTAGGTTTTCACCTTTAGCAGGTAGCTTTAAGCAGCTCACAGATCTTATGGAGAAAACCACAAACTTCCTTTGAACGGTTGTGTTCTGCATTCATAGGTGCTGTGCAGAAAACCTGCAGGAGAGCAGTCATCCCTCTGTTGAGTGCTCTATTTAGAGGCGGTGGCGTGTCCTGAAAATCTTGCATGGAGAGACCGTGTCTGGCCCCTAAAGCCACCCGTCACAGGTCTGACGGAGCACAACAGTAGTCCTCATAATGAAATGCTTGGCGGTTTTCTCTCTCAGCTTTCTAATTATGAAGCTTATATTTTACAACCATTTGAAGTCTCTTTTTAAAGAATCATTATTTCTCTCAGCATGAAGGCCTGCCATGTGGGTAGTTTACATAGTCGTGGGAGGTAAGGTTTTAGTTTTATCTTATTTTAAAGTTAGATATCATTCAGGTCCAGCTTTACCAGCAGGCTTTGGTCCAAGATGTGATAAATGAAATGCCTCAGAATCCCCTCCCTCAAAATACCTCTCCTTCAGAGCCTTTGAAATCCACAATTAGAGGTTGTCTCTCAGTAAGTAAAGACGTTTACACCCTCAAGATTCATTTGTTAGAATAACAAGGTACCAGAAACTGGTAGAAGATAAAGTTGTTTCTTAGCTCAGTTCAGGAAACATATACTGAGCACTTCTTAGGTATCAGAAGGTCTACTGGGCTCTAGGAATCAAGAATGGACATATAGTCCCTTCTCTTTCAAGGAGTTGATAAGAAGTTTTTGTTGGATCTTGGGCTAAGTTGAGAACTAGATCCAATCTGAGCTTGGCAAGAAGAGTGCAGAATGAATAGGCTTGACTTTTCTTGCAATTTCAGCAAGAAATAGACTCAGTTACATGTGTGATTAATCTGTGCACTTGACAATCGCTTGTCATAATATGTCATTTGATTTCTAATATGCTTTGTGTACATTCAGCAGGAAGCTTAGACATAAAGAAAAGAATAAGGAGATGAGAAAAAAAAAGTTGCAACTCTCTAGAATTATAGAGCAGTTATTAAATGTTTAGAGGGCCGATGGGAATGTATAAGATGGCTAACGTTTAAGGATGACCCCGCTATCAAGCCATATTGCCCGATACCGTCAACACATAGAAATTGTCAGTGCAGCAGAAGTACACAGTGACCCTGTGTTCGGCTAAGCACAGCATTCACTACAGTAGTTAACCTTTGACTGTGGTAGTAAATTAATGCAGAGCTCCAAAAAAATACTCCTATGCAAAAATCACTCTGGAAACACTGATGCATAATAATAAACAGGAACTTGACCTCCACAGCTTATAACTAGGGAGGTATCATGTAGTGTCGGACTAGGGAGGAGCATATGTTCATTAAGAAGGTTATTGAAACACTAGACATCGTATATTTCATGGTTAAATTCTGCCACAGCCAAAGAGCAGCAACTTGTGTTACAAAGACAACAATGTCAGGTGTTCTAACCTGTTTTAGTAACACCCCTTTATTACTGAAAGGGCCTCCGGTAAATGCCCAGATTGCCTATTTGCACTAAATAAAATGTCACTTTGTGAATAAATTAGGCATTTTATGCTACCTTCTGTACGTCTAATGACATCCGTTGTAATATGTTTGTGTGTCTCTAGAGGCCGGCTCTGGAAATCAGCTTGCACCTGTGGCTTTGGGGAGAGATTAAGTCGAGCATTTTTGTACTCACTTCCTCTGGCAGATTATCACTGATAATGCAAGGAAAGACTTGAAAAATATGACCAGAGTATTTCTCAATGCACCTCCAGGGCTTAAAGTTTTGAATTTACACGGACCTTTTGGCATGTCGCGGTCCCTGTCCAATGGGAGTTACTAGCAGCCTGTAGTTCATGCTCTTCTCCTTGATTCTGCCTGTGAGCACCTGGAATCAGATTGATTCTGAGGGCTTGGCCTACGTGTGATGAATTTGGCCATTCATTTTTTCAGAGTGGTCTGGCTTAGCATTTATCGGGTGCTGTCTCTATCCTTGAAACAACTCAATTTCTACTTTCCTTATCTGTGCACCTTGATTCCAAACAAAAAACTAAATTTAGCATGATCACCAGAGTGGGAGGATGTGTCTGTCGTGTACAGTGATCCAAATAAGTCTGGAAAAGTTGCAAAACTCATCCAAATCTCGTATCACTATGTTGACACCTAAAAAAGTTTCTTCTGGTGGCTTTCTTGACTCTAGATAGACCAAAGCACCAGAGTTGTGAGCTGAACTTCTGAAAGATGTTTTCTTAAAAAATGGTCCAGATAAAACTTTTACACAAAGGTCTAAGGTATAAAGCATTTTCACTTAGCATTTCTTATTTTTCTCTTTTGTTTGATTTTGATAAGAACTGGTAAAACTGAAGTCCCAAGTAAACAATACCCTCATGATTCTTATCATCTAAAAGAAAGGAAAATTTTGAAAATAGTTCTTCTCTGGCACACTCGACTATAAGAATTATGAATGACTCCAACAACTGCTCACATAAATATTTAGCATGTGCCTGTAATTATTCAAGGCATTTTACATGAATTATCTCTTGAGTATTTACAACAACCCAATGAGATAGATAATGTTATCATCCTGGATTTTCAAAAGAGGAAAAAAAAATTGACACTATAACAAGCCAAACCAAGATTAGGGCATTTTTAAGTCATATTATTTGCATTATAAATTCTCCTTTAAGTTGGGGAGCTGTACAGTTTGTTATTTATAACTGGTAGAGTCAGAGAATCTTCATTAAAATGTGCTTTTTACCGCTAGCTCCTTAGTTGACTTTATGTAACAGGATTTTTTTCTGCTGCCATTAGAGAATAATACTGGCTTACATGCACACAAATATTGGCAGAAAAAGTTATTTCTTATATAACTGAAATTGCCAGAGTAATGTAGTTTTCAGGCAGGGTTAGCTTCAAGATTTTGACAATGTCACCAAGACCCGATCTCTGTCTGTAATCCAACTCTCTTCTTTCCATCGACTTCATTCTTAGGCTCCACTTGATGACATCATCCAATCCTAAATGCTTCCAGGTTCAAGCTCAGTGGAAAAGGGAGCTCTCTTGGTCTAATAATTCAAACAAAAGTCTTGTAAGTCTAAGAGGTGCATTCCTGAGGCCAGAGGAACAGGACACACTGACTGGACAGCGTAAGTCTGGGTCACGTGCTGTCTCCTGGAGCTCCAACTCAAGCACATGGAACAAGGCTGGATGATAAGTGGCTCAGGAGTGAAAAATTGGAATCCTCTCTTAGGGAAAAAAGTGGGATGGGGAAACTAATTCTGAGCATTGGAAACAGCACATGTCCAGTACAGCTTGGGAGAGTCTCTTCATCTCTCTGAACCTGACTTTTGCATCTGTAAAATGGGGGAAAGAATAACTACCTCACAGAGTTAGGAAAATTCAGAGAGCTCGTGTATGTGAAGTACAAGGTGCAGCATTTGGTTATTTGGCTTTGCTCCTTTTTTTTTTTCTTTCTCATTTTCCTCCTTTTCTCTTCCTTTGTCTCCTCTTATCATTCATTTTTATTTCAACTTTCCATTGCCATTTTCTTTTATCATCATCGCCGTCATCATCATTATCTTCATAAATTATGTACCACTGGATCTAGAGGATGGTAAGAACTCCATTATAGAAGATGACTCTTCCAAAAGGACTTGAGTAGGGGAAACCTGATGTTAGTTGAGCATGTGATTCCTGGAAGTCAGGCCCCTCCAAAGAGGCACCCTGGGTCCCAGCTGAATGTCACTTCTCAGTCTGTTTTCAGATTGCCTAAACAACACCGCACATGTTACCGCTGGATTTGGAGGTCACGCGGTTCTCTATGAAATCCAGGTTCTGAAGTTAATGATTATTTCTTTCCACTGTCGAGGCTTCCTGTTTTTGAGCAGCAACCAGATAAAAATGCTTCATTGCTCCTTTTAAGCTGTCTCCTAGGAAAAAAAGCCAACTATGGCAAACCACGTGTCTCTCTTAAGCTTTCATTACATATTAGGATGAAAATTACACATTTTGTGATTGATAACAAAATTATAGAAGACAATCATATTCCCTGTTTTTATCTCTGATTGGATACATCATACAAGCCATGCTCTATTACCCTTCCTCAAATGATGTGATTGGATTATAAGTGCTAAAATTCACAACTTCATCCTTGCAAAATAGCAACCTGATTAGAAAAATATACTTAAACCCAGTCTGCCTTTCCTAAAAATTAAAGTTCAACACGTACAGTTCAGTTCAAATTGGCAAGAGTACAGTGAGTACCTGCTTAACTTTCCATAATTTCCAAAATAAAATTTGGGCAGGGATTTACTGGTCCAGGATGAATCAGTTGCATATCCTAGGACAAATGAATATAGTCCCAGAGAGATGGAAAAGTAGCATTGTGTTAATTCATTCTTCCCATGGTACTCATGGAGATAGGATGGAGATACTCATTGAAAACAGTTCCTCCGAAAAAGGGAGGCGGGTACTGAAAAAACAGAGCTGTGTTTCATATCTACTCCTAGTACAAACCTCTCAGATCAACTAAACTATATATGTATACTTTTCAACTCTGTTGAAGTAAACTGGCAAATAAAGTCATAAGATATTTAAAATGTACATCATGATAATTTGATAAATATATACATTGTGAAAGGACTCCTCCCATCTAACACCTCCATCACTCATTTTATAGATATATACATAGATATGAACAATTAAGTCTACTCTCTTAGCAAATTTCAATTGTACAGTATAGTGTTATCAACTATCTAAGGTATATATTAGATCCTCAGACCTTACTCATTTTATAGCTGAAAGTTTGTATCCTTTTACTGGCCTCTTCCTGTTTCCCTCATCCCCCATCCCTTGGTAACCATTTTTCTACTCTTTGTTTGTAGAGTTTGACTTTGTTTTAGATACTACATTTACATGATACCACCAAGTATTTGTTTTTCTGTCTTTTTTCACTTAGCATAATACACCTCAAGTTCCATCCATGGTACAAATGACAGGATTTCTTTCTTTCTCGTGGTGGAATAATATTCCATTGTGTGTGTGTGTATACCACATTTTCTTTGTCAGTTAATCTGTTGATGAACACTTAGCTTGTTTCTGTATTTTGGCTCTTGTGAATAATGCTGCAATGGACATGGAAGTGCAGATATCTCTTCAATATCTTGTCTTCATTTCTTTGGATATATACCCAGGAGTGAAATTGCTAAATCATATGGTAGTTCTGTTTTTTAATTTTTTCAGGAACCTCACATCATACAGAGTTGTTTTTTCCATAGTGGCTGCACCAGTTTACATGCTCACCAACAATGCACAAAGGTTGCTTTTGCTTCACATCCCCAGCAACAGTTTTTATCTTTTGTCTTTTTGATGATAGCCATTCTAACAGGTGTGAGGTGATACAGCACTGTGATTTTGATTTGCATTTCTCTGATGATAAGTGATGTTGAGCACATTTGCATGTATCTGTTGGCCAGGTGCATCTTTTTTGTATGTGTATATTTGGAAAAATATCTATTCAGTTCCCCTGCCCATTTTTTTATTGAACTATTTGGGTTTTTTGCCATCCATCCAACCATAAATATAACAATGAATGAAGAAGAAGTTAGATTTGTAGAGATTTATCTACAGAGCATCATCTAATTTAGCTTGGGTAAATAATAACAAAAAAATATATTTTCTAGACTTGCCATTTTTGGCTTTTGTAGAATGCTCCACAAAACACTCTCTAGGGCTAAATGCCAACATATTGCTCCCATTGCAGGGCAAAAAATTCCTTGTCTTGTGTAATACCTTGTTATTAATTCTGCCTCAAATGTGGCCTTATATACCAGAATCTTACATTTTGCTAGTAGCCATGAATATTTTGATGTGACATAAAAAAGTTTGAATATTTAAGCAAGTAACAGAATACCCAACAGAGAAGTGTGACCACCGTTTCTAAAGCAGGGGTCAAACCAACCTCTTTAGAACATTGATTTCGTAGATTAAACTCAGCTAGAGTTGTCTGAGTTTGCACTCACACCCTTCCTCAATAAGCATCTGGAACTTCCCGTGTTGCCAACAGTGCGGGACCATGTAATGCAGGAAAGATCAGATAACTTGTAGAGATCACTCCAGACCACTAATCGACTCGTGTCTGCCGTGCAGATTGGAGAAGATCCATTGTGGTCCTTCTAAACTCTTTAAAGTGGCTTCCTCCTAATATTTGTTAAGCTCTGTTTTACTGACTACAGTCCTAAAAATCTGAAATGCAACTGAAAATGGCGTTGTTGACTTGGTTAGTTTTTCAGTCTCTTCTTTGACAATCATTTTTCTCAGTAACAGCGATTGAATGTATCTGATAAAAGCAAAGGGTAAGCCACCTCACCCTATCTTACTACATGGAAGATCCATTTATTTATATTTGCACATTTGCCTTCTCTTTGCTTAGTATGGAATTACCATAATCTAGGCCAAGGTCTAAAATGTTTCATATTATTCAAGAGAACGTTTGAATAATCACATGAGTTAGTAAGTGTGGCCCCCTATTGTCATGCATAAAATAAGGGTGCGATTTTTCTTACCACTTTATATGTGTGTATTTATGTATGAAGACTTAACATATCCCACTGACCCTTGAACAACATGAATTTAAACTGCACAGGTCCATTTATATGCAAATTTTTCAGTAGTAAATGCTACAGTGCTACACAGTCCACATGGTTGAATCCACATATCCAGAAGCTCGGATACAGAGGAACTGCACATACAGAGGAACCACTTATACAAAGGACTGATTATAAGTTATTCATGGATTTTTGACTGTGCAAATGGTTGGTGCCCCAACCACCTAGTTGTTCAGAGGTCAACTGTATTTATAAAATAACTGTTGCCTAGTTATGCATAATGCAAAATTTATGTCATGCTATATAGTTCATCTCTACATATCTGACCTCTAAGTAGGGAGAAGAAAAAAATTTTATTGAGCAATAGTGCAATATAATTGAACAATATATATTATTAACATACCATCATTATTAGATAATAAAACTTATATTTACCCTCATCACCCAACCTAGACTAATATGTGTTCATAAAAAATAAAAAATAAGTATAATGTGACCCTTATATTTCTTAATGCTGCCTCCTCCTCCTTCTCCAGCTCATCCTCCTCCATCTCTCCCTCTTCTTCTCTCTCTCCTCTTTCTCTCTCTCTCTCTGTCTCTCACACACACACACACACACACGTTTGCTTATATAGAGTTTGTTGGCAGTCTGATTCAACCTAAAGCAGAGTTTGTATAAATCAATATTGTCTTGAAATTAAAAATGTTTGAATACTTAGCCACAAAGAAATATTAAAAAATCTATTGGCTGTACTGTAAGTCTTTGTTGCTATCATCTTATAATCACAGCCAGACCTTCATTAGGGAATTAGCTCAATGTTCATTTGGCAGTGACTTCCTGTTTGATGAGTAAGACTTTCAGGATGTTGTGATTTCTATCCTTTGGCTGATAAATATTCTTCCTGTCTTTATAATTGGTTTATCCCAGTAGAGAGTTTCCTCAGAGACCACGCAGTCACGGGCAATATCACCCAATTTCCTTCCAAGAACCGTGGGAAGGTCTAATCAAGAAATGTTTGTGAGGTGCATTGAGGAGGGAAGTGCTCTCCAGTGACAGAGAGGAATGATTATTACTGGAATTAGTATTCACAAAAATCTCTAATCACCACCCAAACAAGATGACAAGATGATGGGAAAAATCCTGGGTGAATTAGGAAAACGTGAAATTGGACGAAAATTTCCAAATACATTTTGTCTTTAAATGGAGGAAAAAAATTTTTTTCCCTCCCTCTTAATGTTAGTTGCCACTGAGGATCTAATATTTTAAATGAGTTTTTAGAACAAAAAGAGCATTCAAATTAGGAGTTTGGACTTCATTCACTCTATGCTTCTACAATTCTAAATTGCCTCTAATTTCCTTCTTTACACATGCAGTGTAGGAATGGTTGTTTTTCACAGACCTTGATTTTTCACTAATTAGTTACCAGAATAAAGTTTGCAATTACCCAATTGAAATATTTTAAGAAAATGTGTCATGTATCAGAAAAATAATTGAAATGCATAATTGAAGGGAAACTTGGACCCTGTCTAGTATATTGTAATAATTAGGCCTTTGTTGCAAGTGAGAGATCTCCAACTGAAACGGACTTAAGCAAAGGTATAGATTTATTGTAAGGATACTTAAGGTCACTCATGAAACCCAAGAACAAGAATATGGCTGGACCTCACGAATTACTGAAACAAGGAACTCAAACATGTTTAAAATGTGCATTCCGTATTTTGTCTCTTTTCTCCAGTTATCAGAGCTAGTCTTCTCTTTCTCTCTGTAAAGGATTTTCTGTGCTTCCTTGGTCCTTGTGGGAAGAAATCTAGTTGGCCAAAATCACGTGTCCTATTTTAGGCTCTCCAAAAGAGACAGCCACATATTCTGTTTCAGCTGCAGAATTCCTAGGGAGGGACTCATATTTTTCTCAGGTTAAATGCCTGAATTTAAGTACTCAACTGTAGTTATATGATGGGGCTTTCACAACAGCCAACCTAACAGTTCTTAAAATAACCATGTCGATGGATGGAATGAAGGTTGTGGGGTAATCTCCAGACCAAAGTGCTTCGTAGACAATGCTGTAAGAACCTACTATGTACATTTAAATGCCAGTATTTCTTGAACATTCCATGAGTTGCTCTTTTAAATGTGTAATTAAATTGTGTAATAAAATAATATCATATTTAACCTTATAAAAATAACTTGATCTAATTAAATTCCAAAAATATGAGTGAGAGTTCAATAAATAATCAACTGCATAAAACATGATCACCACACAAGGGTCATTTACCTAAAGAAAAACTCAAAGCTATTCGTGGGTATTACTCTCCTTAGCTCAAGTAAATACTGAATATTGAATCTATGGAAGCCTTTGTGCTGGGGATTGAGGACACAATGATAAGCAGGCTAGTCTAGGGGAGCAAGTGACACATTAACAGGTAATACACAGCAATGCAGAAAATACAGTGATGGAAACGTCTGTAGGTTTTGATGGGAATACTAAGAAAGAACAAAGCCCCGTGGGGAGTGAGGAGCATTCATAAATGTCTTCCCAAAGGAGTCAACCTCTGAACCACATCTCCAAAGAGAAGTGAAACTAATTCAGATAAAGAAATGGAAAAAAGGAGCAAGGAGAGGTCACCAGGGGTCAGATGATGGAGGAGCTTGAAAACCCAGCTAAAGAGCTTGGGTTTTTCTGAAGTTCCCTTAAAAAGAGCATGGGAGTAGCATGATCCTGTTTGCTCAGAACTACATCTGAGTTACTGTTCCTATGAACGCGGAGTTGGTTTCTAAGTAACTTCTCAAGTAATTAAGTGATCTAGAGTAATTTTTCATTTTTTTTCAAAAAGTAGTCTAGCGCATTAGGTCCTGTTCTAATTATGAAGCACCCCGTCTCACACTCTCAAACCTCTGCAGTGTAGAAAAGATCTACTGGTTGCAAGAAACAATTGAGTTCAACCAAAAATATCAACAGAGTTAACTTTGGGGGCACGTTTTTCTTCCTTGCTCCAGGAATTCAGGACACTACCACCACATCCTCTTCCTTCGTATTGTTCACCCCCAGCAGACCCAGCCTCTCAATTATAGCCAGGTTAAGTTGCATGCTTCCCCCTGCCTTAACTCCTCATAAAGTCATTTGAATTTGCTCAAAAACATTTTCATGCCCAGGACCGACTCTCTCTCCCTGTCTGCTAGAATCGATGGTTCTCATTATTAAAAACTCAGTTTGTGGCCATTCCTCCTGGGGCTGCTCATTCCATTAGATAGAGGAAGCGTGGAACTCTCCTTTCTGTCAACCCCAACCATCTCTCCTACAGCATTCATGATACGGGCATGCACTTTTGTCCTTAACATTTGTGTGTATGCTTTCTTCCTAAAATACCCAAACCTCAAGCCTCGCAGCACTATGATATGTCCCCTCAAAAATGTTGATTAAGTTGAATGATACTAAACTTTAATCACAGGAATAGCACATGGACATGGTCTGCGTTCATATATGCATTTTTTATGAGTTTCAGAAACATTCCACACAAGAAACGTATTTCTAGTGCCACCTTGCAAAACGAGGTTGTGTCTCATAATAATACCAAAATCACAATCCCAGGAAACTCATCATTTCCCAGTTATACACTATATTGGCTTAAGTCTATAGTATGTCACGAGAAATCAGTCCATAAAGTCAAAGCATAATCATTCAATGAAAGTCTATCTAAGAATTTTAAAATGTATGTAAATACTAATTATCTGTTACTTGTTCTCAGTGGTTGATTTGCTCTCACTAGCACCTGGGCCTCTTCTTTGGCAGAGAAAGAACTAAAATGCCAATTAAAAAAAAGGTTTTATCATTCTATGTTTTAAATTTAATTCTGCTAACTCTAGAAATGGTTTCTGTTTATGTATGTTATGCTTGTTCTGTCTCTTTCTTAATACAACAGAGGGACATCTGTTCACTGAAAAATTCAAGTATCTCATTTAACAAAGAAATACTTGTTACATGAGAAGTCTATCACTATTTAACTGTTTATTATGTTCTTGTTATAAGATAGGTCCCAATAAATTTGTTTATTCATTTACTGCTATTAAGAATATCTGTGGGACTTCTGCCCTAGGTTATGTGTGTGTGTCTGTGTACCCTCCATCCTTGCAGGGTCTTCTGATACTCCCAGTCTGCGAAACTCCTTCTCAAACCTGTGTCACCCTCTCCAGACATACCTGTTCCTACTGCTGTTCTCCCAACCCTTACTCATGCTTTATTCTCTTCTCCCCTTTTCAACTCTATGCGTTGTCAACTGGGGAAAAAAAAAAAAAAGTCAACGGGAGAGCTGAGTTCAGTTTTATTTGAGGATGATAGCCTGGGAGACAGCCTCTCAGAGAGCTCTGAGGAACTGCTCTGGAGAGGTAGAGGGGAGGTCACTGTATCTGTGATTTTGCAGAAGGGTGTACATGCAGTCAGGCACACATCTTGCTAGCAGGTTGCTGCTAGTCACGAGGAACAGACATCTTAGTGAATGGTCTCAGTGCTTTTTGAAGTATGGGAAAATGCCAGAGTTTGGGTTTATAAAAAATGTTCTCCTGAAAATATCTAACTATTTGAAAGCCTGTTCTGCCAATTTTCCCAGAGCACGGCGGGCCCCATTCCCAGTCCCTACCCTGAACTCCTTTCTGGATGTGTGAAAGGTCAGTGGCTGCAGTGGCTACTGACTTAATACTTGTGGAAGCAGATGGTAAACACCATTTTTAGGTGTCAGTGTGCTCAGATTTACCATATAAGTAATGTTTTACTCCAACTATATAACATATTTGCAATTTAATAAGACTCTCCTGAAAGTTGAGTTTCAACCTTAAGGCTTGACTGTTTGCGTGACAATAAGGCACTATGGAAGAAACACTCAAGGAGCAGGAGGAAGGAGGCTCATTTCCTGTGTGCATGTTTGGTGTGAGATTTAGAAGCCTTTCACACAATGGAAAGATCATTGCCTTTGCCATCTTGTAAAATGAAGTTGTGCTTTAGAATAGTATTGAAATCACAATCTCAGGAAGCTCATAGGTTATGACACTTATGAGCAGAATGACCAGAGGCAAGGCATTCATCCTCTCTAGGATTATTTCTTCCTTTAGACCAGATCAGTGGTTTTACAGATGGGTTTCTTTCTCCCTTCCTTCCTTCCTTCCTTCCTTCCTTCCTTCCTTCCTTCCTTCCTTCTTTTCCTTCCTTCTTTCTTTTCCTTCTTTCTTTCTTTCTTTCTTTCTTTCTTTCTTTCTTTCTTTCTTTCTTTCTTTCTTTCTTTCTTTCTTTCTTTCTTTCTTTCTTTCTTTCTTTCTTTTTCTTTTCTTTCTTTCTTTCTTTTCTTTCTTTCTTTTCTCCCTTCCTTCCTTCCTTTTCTTTCTTCCTTCCTTCCTTCCTTTCTGTCTTTCTTTCTTTTTTAATAGACTTTATTTTTTAGAGCATTTTTAGGTTTACAGCAAAGTCGAAGGTACAGAGACTTCTCTTTTACCTACTGTTCCCACGTGTGTGTAGCCTCCCCTGTTGTCAGTGTCCCCACCAGAGTGGTACTTTTGTTACAGTTGATGAATGTACATTAACACATCATTACCACCCAAAGCCCACAGCTCACACAAGGGTTCATTCTTGGTGTTGTGCGTTCTATGGATTTGGACTAACGTATAATGACATGTATCCACCATTATAGTATCATTCAGAGTAGTTTCATTGCCCTAAATAATCTTGTTAGAACTGTCTCTGTTGTCTTAGTTTCTTCCTTGTTACTGTTTTTGTTGCAGTTGGTTTTTAGCAAAAAAAAAAAAAAAAAAAAAAAAAAATTCTTTCTTTGCCTTTGTTTTAAACTTTTTTTCTTCTGTCCAATCTGAATGTTTAAAGCAAAGTATAAGAAAATGACTCTAACTAATGAAGAGGTTGAGTGCTTAAAAGTCTATCTCACCACATTACTCCAAACTTCTTCTTCATGCCAGTCAAGGAGACCACTGTGAGTTCATAGAAATAGCCTGAAAATTACTGCTAACTCTTGCTTTATGTGATTTCCACTCATGAGGCATAACTGGCATGGAGTAGGGGAAGCGATCACTTCTTCAAAACGGTACCTCTTCAACGTATTTTCACAGTAGCAGTTAAGATGATGATAGAAAGCCTTTGGTGTTAACAGGGTAAAAGCCAATGCTAGGCTGCTCGAAAGACCATTGGATCCATACTCAAATGTTAATAGTATGTGTGTGCTGGTTAGTTGCCCCATGGTCAACCAACAAGTGGCACGGCTCTCCCAACTTAGGCTCTGGACCTGGTTCCCTGCACCCCCCCCCCCACGCAGTGTTACAACCTGTCCTACCGTTTGTTCGTTCTAGTCCAACCCTTCTTAGTTTCCAAAGTTGGGGGTTTCAGGTGAGATGCATATGCTATTTGGAGACCTGACTCCACCTACATGATCCAGACTTTGAAGTAGCAGAAACTGCATCTTGCCCATTATGAAAATAGAAGGACTCAGAATGCCAAAAGATAGTCATACAGTAAAGAGTTACTAACAGACATTCAACAGCTATATGTCTATATGGATTTTACTAGTCTTATTTGGTAAATATAATCTGTGATTCATTCTTAAACATATTAGCCTAGACCCCCATGGCTTTTGGAAATTCAAGCTTGGTGACAGATGCTAAGTACTTATGTATTCCTTTCACAGATTTGCTAAGAAACTGGTCTTTATGATATCATGCATTTTGATACAGTAATTAACCACACAAACACACGAGAGAATTTATGAACAGCCAGGATGAACATGTGACACATGGAATGGATAATGGCAAAGGTTCCATTATAACACGTACAGTCATTCTCATTTCAAGTAAACTAACTGATTCTCATTATGTGTAGCATTTGAGGTAGGGGATGGTTGTGGCAGATAAACCTACTTTGATTTGATGGACAGGCACAGACAAGTATTGAAATTCAGAGATCTGGAGGGGAGAGCCTTACTGTCAAGCCCCAGCGCAAGGCTTAACACTTGTCTCTTTCCTATAAACCTTCATTACCCCCCTTCCTTACACATAGATCTAGACTCAGTCTGACTTTCAGGCCATCAGTGATTGGGCCAAAAAGATGTCCCTATGTTCTTCATTTTGGTCAGGACAGTTATCTCACTGTACTTCCTCTCTTCCAAAATCCTCTAATACCAGTGGTTGATGTTATACAACTCACCCATGAACCTCGGAGTATCTTGCGAAGCTTGGTAATCACTTAATATCTTATTTTCCTTTTCTCATAGCCTTTGGACAGAGCAAATGAGCACACGGATATGACCTCTTAGAAGGATTCTGGGGAATGGGTCACTGGGAGACAGTCATTCAGTGGGTCCCTTACAACCTTGCAAGGATCTTGAAAGGAAATAGAAATGATGATAAGGTCCAAGAAAACAAAATAAGGAATGTATAATCAAGTGATAGAAGTCATACTGAAAGAAGTTACCTCATTTTAGACGATATACATCTATTCTGGTCCTGGGATGTCACAGAGTTCACGGTAGGACTCGAACGTCGTGTGTAAGCATGTAATAAGAGTTCTGTTAATGGCAGCTACTATTATCCTGTTGCTATTATCAATGTCCTTATATTTGTTATGGAGCTGGTAACATTATTATTATCATCATTATCCTTATTATTATTATTTAATTATTGACCACAGGACACAAATCCAGAATGATTAACTGATTTACTTTCCATCTAGTGTCTGTTTGCCAGGGAGAAGGATGAAAGTTCTAATTTTATCAATGCAGAGTTTCTGAACAGTGAGCTGGCCCCATCTCAGCAGCCCTGAGTTTTGAGCATTTGATTTCATTAATAAATACTGTTTTTTGAGATTTCACTTGATGAAATATTCTCTTAAATTGTATTTGTACTATCTCCTTAGATCAACTGTTTTAAGGTAGAAATACTTGTGGGTCTTTGTATACGTGTGTGTTTTAATACTTTTTTTTTTTCGGTTTAAAGAAATAGAGACAACAGTGGTTTTTATGTGGTGAGCTTGAATTGTGATCCAAAAAGCATTCCTTTTGCCTTATAAATGAAATAATTGGTCTTGTATTTGCATTGTCTCCCCCCCAGTGAAATGAACAGCCACTGTGATAATTACCGAATGTCTATGTTTACATAAAACGTCCCAAATATAGACAACATATATGCCGGCTTTTATAAATGCACTTGGCGTGTTTAGCAATTATCACTGAAAGTATTTCCATGAACTTGAAGGTAGATGTTGAAAATTCTATTTAACTAAGAAAATAAAAATACCATCTTGTCATCATTAACGGCTAGGAAAGGAGCTTGCAATTCAGTGAATTCAGAGTGAAGGTAGGTTTTGCCTAGAATGCTTTATTGATCTTATCTTTGATTTTTATCTTGTTTAAATTCTGCCTTAGCCTGTTTTGATCACCAAATATACTGGGTCTTATTTCATTTTGTCATCTTCTTAACTGTTAAGCTCAAAACACCAGTGGGTATCTATCACATGATCAGCGAGTATTTTTGTCTCTAGGCTGTCTGTGCAACATGCTTCTTCTGTGCTCCCTGACATGCAGAAGGGTGGAGATTGAAAGCCTTTCTCTCCACTCCAAGTGATCTTGAGTCACAGTAAATCTGACATGTATAGTAACTTTCTTAATGAGCTGGAGGAGTTGACTATTATTCCTCTTTGGCTGACCTTCTTATCAACTTATCCTTTAGGGGAGACGCCACATACATCTTCTTCCCTGCCGCCCTCTTGGTGTTCGCCACAAAGCCGTACCTTAACAGATGTGTTAGGTGAATGAGCTTGGTGTTTCTCTCACTTTGTGTCGGGTCCAGCCTGGCTTCCTCACGTTGTAAAATCAGACTCTTCACACAATAACTTTCTTTTTTAAAATTGTGCCATCTGTTTATTGTAAGCTCACTGGTACCTGATTTGCCAACACAGTGACCACGTTTCATTCCTCCATTAGCCAGAGCCACCCTCCGAGGTCCTCATCGTTCACTGATGATTTATTGAGCTTTCTGTTAGCACGTGGCTTTGCTCTGGCCCCTCTGTTTAACATATTCCTCCTGAAATCTAAGAGTTCATTCCTTCACATTACACCCATGCCTAGAAGTTTCGAAACCAGCATTGACTGGCCCCGTCATGAATCAATACCACACGTTGCTGCTTGTCGATTTGGGCTGGGTGCCCTCTCAGCCCTGACGGGAAGGCCCGGAGGGGCGTTGATTGTAAGATGCTCTGACTACCGCGACGTATGCCGCTTAATAGCCATCACGCGAAATTTACGATCCTCTGTCGCACTTGAGGGAAGCGTCTGCAACTTGCCAGCTCACTTTGTTTGCAAGAGTCAAAGCCCGGGAGGCATCAGCATTTAGCTGTGATTTGAAATTGCTGAAGTGAGCCGTTCCACCAGGCTGGGTGGCCTACACAGCAAGTCTAATAACAGAAGGCATCTGTGTGGGGGAAGTGGCTAGACAGGCTGCAGTCAGACGATCCCCCGTGAGAGGCCTCATTGCCTGAAGAAACGGCTTTTCTCCCTCACCCCCACCCCACCCCTTTTTCTGTTTGGGGATGGAGCTCATGCATAACCTGTGCTGACCTTGGGCTCAGTGTTTTTCTTCATGGTTTGTCGAACCCTTGGTCAAGCTTCTGTCACTGTGATTAATCATTCAGATTCCAGTTGTCAAACACACAATTGGAACCCTTGTGCACAAAAGCTGAGTAAACAGGGTGCCGTTAGAGGGAAGAGAAAGAGAATGAAAATGGAGGATTAAGGCACATAAAATGGATTAATCCTTGACATGATCATTTATACCAGGACTGCGAGCCCCACAGAAGAGCTGTTGTAGATTATGTGTGTGATTAATCGCAGCTCTAGTTTCGGGGGTGACAAAACGATGAATCAAGTTGAGGACAAAAGCAAATCCTTTCGGATCTGCACCTAGTGTGCAAAATCAAAGCGAGGGCTTCTCGTTCAGAACTTGGTTCTGTTGCAGGATGGGCAAACGTCTAATTCGGATTTCTAAAGCCCTAATTAGATGAGAGCCCCATCTTTACAACAGAAGCGCCCTTCCTTTGCTTGCAAAATAGGAGGGGGTCAGGAAGAGGAATCCATTTCTGAAAAGACTTCCCAGCACGAAGTTTATTTGTGTTCAGCTACCACGGAGCACACCCACTGCTAGCCTGGGAATTAAGCAGTACTCCCTCTAGTCCTTCCTTGCCCAAGTAAGCAATTGTGAATTTCCACCCGAAATAGAACATGAGCATCAGAGAAGGCACGGGAGAAGGGGTGGATGCAAAAAGGGAGTTAAGCAATATAGCATCTTATTTTTGGTTTTCCAATCTGTTTTAATAGGACATGTGTCAGTTTGTAGCATGCTTTCATATACGTCATATCCTTCAACTTCTTAGGACTGAAGATAACTAAAATTTTACTGTGTACAAAATTCACTTGAAACACTTGGTAAATATGCAGATTCCTGAGTCCCTCCCTCAGAGAATAAATGTCAGCCAGTGAGAAGGGGAGAGGGAGAATGATGAGATCTCTGTCAAGGACGGGGAGTACTCTGTATGTTAAAAAAAACGTCTGCTGGTCAGTCTGATGCAGGCAGATCTCAAGGAGGCTTTAAGAAATGCTACTTTAAGACAAAATTTGTTTTCTTTTTTAAATTGGTGAAGAAACTAAGAATCAGAGAAACTAAATTAAGATGAGAAAACTAGAAAACTTGGATGTTTTGACCGCTGTCCACTTTTTGTGGGAAGAGTCCCAACGTAGTCACAGTAAACAGCCACAGAGGAAGTTGGTTTAAATAATTTGAACCACTGCTTTCCCAACTTGGCTGCATATGGAAGTTACCTGGGAAACTTCAAAAATATGGATGCCCTGTGTCCCACTCCATACATTGTGAATTTATTAGTCTTGACAATGGCTTGAGGTTGGGACTTTAAAAATCCCCTCGTAATTGAAAGTGCAGATGAGTTTGGGAACCCCTGGTATGAATCTTTGAAGTAAGACAGTATTTTCCACATTGACGCATGCATATCATATGATATATGAGATGGCTTTCTGTGGTAGAGGAACATCTTTCATCTTAGCAGTTGTATATTTCTTTTAATATGTATTTTTAAAAATGTGGTAACAAGCCAAACCCTTTGTCTGATAAGTATTCCTTAAGGAAAAGGTAAAATAGGCACTTCTAGCTTTTAAAATAGTGAATTAATTAAAACTCTATTAAGAAATTAAAACATAACTGTATGTCGAAGTAGCAAAAACTATGAAAGTGCTGTGTAAGGAATTGAAATTTAGCAGAAACTGAGTTAAATGATTATGTTTCTAGAAGCGGCCTATTTCATAAACACAGGTAGGTTCTTGAGACAATGTCTACCCCCTTGATTATTTGATTGGTATATTAACGTCCTGATAAATTAACATTACGTTGTCAGCTACATAGAGAGGTCAGATCCCAGGTAGGCAACACCATGAAACATCTGGGGCAACAGAAGGTGGCAGACATGAATGGCAGGGAATGACAGGAAATAGTTTTCCTTACTTTAAAGAGATGGGTCAGCTGGTCCTAGGCTTAGCAGACAGAGGTGAGGGAGGAGTGCAAAGGAGGCAGCATATTCTTCCAGCTGACTCAGGACTTTAAGAATAGAACCAAGATATTATTGAAAATTATACTGGAAATTATCTGAACTCTAAATACAAGAAGTTAGCAAAGAAAATCGTAAGGGCCTAATGGATGAGAATTTGCCTTGCCTGATACTATGACATAAATGACACAACCATGACAATAATAATAACAATGATATGACATAGTACCAAGGAAGGAATATCTAAGAAACATCAATGTCCCACAATATAATATCTAACACTCTAACATACTAGTATTTAATATGTGGTAAAGAGAAGGAAGCAATGGATGCCTCAGTAAATGGCATTAGAACAGGGAGCTCATAATTGCAAAAAATAATAAAGTTATATACCTAACTTGTGACTTAAATGTATCTATTTTATCTAAAAATTAGTTTATGTTAGAAAAGTAAAATTATTTTAAAAAATATAGTCAAATATAATTATATATATTATATTTGAATAGAGAAAATTTACTTTCATGAAATCAAAGAAGCCATAAAGGAATGCATTTATAGATACAACCACATTATAATTACTTTCTCATATAACAAAATTAATCACAAATCAAAAACGGATAAAAATATTTGCAATTTATTCTGCAAAATGTTAATATCCATGACATATAAACAGGTCCTATAAATCATTAAGCAAAAGACATATAGGCAAGTAGAGGAATGGTCAGTAGACATTAATATGCCATTTTCAAAGATAAAAATGTACACATATTTATTGAACATGGAAAAATGCAAGTAATAAAACTAATAATAAAATATACTTTATCAGCTTGGTGAAAATATTAAATTATAAATAGGTTACAAATAGTTGTATTAATTTTGGAGGGCTGTTGAGCAATAAATTTGGGCAAAAGCATAATTTCGCAAGCCCTTTAATCTAATGGTTGTGCTTTTAAGAATTAATCTGAGGAAGAAATAAATATTGACAGGAACCAAGTTTTGGCTATAGTATTATGCACTTCCACATTGAATGGAAGGTGGAAGTGTAAGATTAGGGAGGCAGCTTGATCAGATTCTGGTGAGACCTCTCTTCTTCCTGGCTTCCAGATGGCCGCCTCCTCGCTGTGTCCTTACAATGGGGAGAGAGAGAGATGGAGACACTGTTGTGTCTTCCTTTTATAAGGGTATTAATACCATCATGGGGACTCTACCTTCATGACCTCATCTAAACCTGAGTACTTCCCAAAGGCCCCTCCTAAGACCATCACACTGGAGGTTAGGCCTTCAAATATATGAACTGGGGGAAGAAAGACACAAATATTCAGTCCATAGCAATGTCGTAAAAGATATCAATGTAAGGGACTCAGGGAAACAAGAATGGCAAGACATCAGTATTACTGAACTCAAGCATTAGGTACAGTTGGGCTCATTGTATTAATTTTTCTACTTTATGTTTATTTTTTTATATAAAATCATTTTTAATTGCTGCAGTAGGGTCATATGTAATGATACAGAAAAGATTTTCCAATACATTTAACTCAAGAAACAGGCTAATGAAACTTAACACCAATATAATCAGAAATTTTACAGTTCGAAAAAAACATGCCTCTGTAACCTGCATGGGGGAAAAAAACTTGAAGGCTAAAATATCAGGTTTAAAAATCACAGCAGCAATGTTGGGCTTATGTATAATTTCTCTGTTTTAATAATCTATAGTTTCATCAAAAACATATGTTGTATTTTAATAAGAAAAAATGTTACAAAAACAATGCTTGGTATAAATATTTCACCTAGACATTTGATAAATATAAATTCTCTTTAAGTAGTCAGTTATTTTTTGACATTTATTAAGCACCTGATGTGTATCAGGCCTTGTAGATAAAAATATAAATATGACACAGCCTCTTGTCCTCGTCATGCAGGGAAATTAGGTATATAAATTAGATAATTGAAAATATCAGTGTAAAGGTTACCACAGCACAGCACGCGGAGAGCTATGGAAACTCACGGAGAAAAAGAACACATTATTTTGTTTTCACTGTAGGTTTCTTAAAAAGCAAATAAGAAAATGTTTTAAACTACTGCCAGCAAACTACAAGCCTGCTTGTCATGACGAGACTTGAGTTTTAAGTTGACATTTCTGTAGCTACTCCTTGTGAACTGGCACTTTCCCTAGAACCATTCTAGCCCTGGGCAACTCCATTGCTTCGACACTATTTCTTGGTTTCTAGGCAGGTTCCACTAAGCCTGGAGACCAACCAGTGGTCTTGGGCAAATGGAGATACTTCCAAGTGTACAAGAATTGGTTTGGGAATTGATTAAGCCCTTGTATTACTAGAAGATCTGTACTGACACTGAACTCTTATCTTTATTGCTGGAGAGAAATGAAATTAATTTGGTTTCAATATACCTTCCCTTTTGGCAGAGTCCTCACTCAAGGCTCAGAGATACGTTGTCCATTACAGATCCACTAGCCGCACATGGCTACCGAGCACAAGAAATGCGACTAGTGCAAATTGCAGTGTGCTGTAACTGTAAAATATATTCCAAATTTCAAAGGCTGATTTTAAAAATTTAGTTTGTTTTTGTTTTAACTTGGTGTTATTTTGGTTTTGGTTGTTTTTGTTTTTCACTTATTACCTGGGGTGACTAGAAAATTTTAAATTCCACGTGTGGCTCACATTTGTGGCTTCTTATTCTAGTTCTATTAAAGAGCATTGGATTCAAAGCTTTAGTAGATGAGCACCAAGGTACATCTAGATGTTGAAATGTTATGAGCGTTTATTACATCTCCTTAACAATTCCATGTTGTGGGGATGGAGTTTACAGATGAGAAAAACCTAGTCCATCAGCTCACTTGCCAAGTTCACGGAAAATCATTGGATAACTTTGTTCATTCAGTTAAATACCTCTTTGAGTACTTAAGCACCTTAAGTAACTGGACAAAACACACCCTTCCCTTGGTATGTTATTTTGACCTGCCTATTTCCCATGAGGTAAGAAATATGCATATAAACAAGGACAAGTTATCAATTCTATTTCTCAGTCTCTCGGACTTTCTCTCTCTCTTCCTCTCGGACTTTCTCTCCTCACACACACACAGGCAAGTATCTAAAGACTTTTCTGTCAACTAAAATAGTCATTTAAAAATGTACAGCTCTAAAAAAAAATTTGATAGCTCAAGGGAAAATTGAAGTTGTGTCGTCCAGGAGATTCTTGTCTGATGCCACTGCCCGCCCATCCTGCCACCTTTCCCAGCTGTTGGAAATAGGCCTCCTTCAGACTAGCTTTTGGCCAGAGTGCTGATACCAAGCACAGATTAAAATCAACTGCTCCGCTGGGTGTTAAGGGGAAGGGAGCTTCTGGAACTCTGCTCCTCTCACCGCCCTCTTCACCTTCCAAGGCAGCCCTGCGTTTCCTCAGAACCCAGCTTAAAAAGGACAGTGAGGTCCAGAGAAGTGAATTTCAGGAACAGGACCCGGTTTTGCAGCATTAAAGGTCATCTTTCCCATATCATCAGGTGCACTTCTAGAAATAACCCAAGGCTTGATTCAGAAGAGCAAAGATACACCTTCATCCTAAGAAAAGAATCGAGGAAGGCTCTCCCTTGGCTCTGTAGCCTGAGGAGCTAGGGTAGATAAAATACCTTAGAAAGAAACCAACCAAAACAAGTCACACTAGCAGTGCCTTTATCCACTTAACTTCAAAATGTCACAATAATAGAGTCTTGGTTTCCAGAATTAAACTTTTACATTTTAAGGAAAGGGCCAGAGGCTTTTTTGTTACGAGTTTAAGACACATTTTCCTTTCAGAGCTAAGTGGACACTGTGCCTCCTTCTTTCCTTTTCTTTACTACAGTTTCTTCTGTTGGCAAAAAGTTAATCAGTCTATCTGAGAAAGAAATGGGAAATCTGAATTGATCTAAATTTGAAGATTATAACCCGGGAAGGGCATCTCAGAAAGCTCTGGGAACTGTTCCGTCCATGAGAAGTCAACGCACAGTTACGTAAGTTTTTTGGGACAGAGGGCTGTGCATCAAATGATGCATTATTGACAGTTTACATCATCCAGATCTAAGTGCCATGTGACCCCTTATCAAGAAGGAATATTAGTACAGAATCCAAAAGCAAGGTCAAAGGTAACTGACCAGAAAGGGGAGCTTTAAGAATTATCATCATCAGTTACATGAAAGAAATAATTGTTCTTCTCATGCTGCTTAAGTCCTACATTTTGAAACACCTTTTAATTCTCAGTTCAATAACTCAGCATGACGTTTTCCTCTGAAAATATCCCAAGACTCATAGAGATCTCTCTCTCTCTTCTGTCTTCCTTTCTCAAAATTATTCCAAATAATAAAAGAAGAAAACAAACCAAAAAAAAAAAAAAAAAAGAATGTTACCTTTGAGGAGTGGTCTTACTGATGCCAGGAGAACGTTGCTCTTTATGGTTGAGCAGGTGTTTCTGCCGACGGGGAGATTTTGGTCAGTGCACAACGCGGATACACGATGCACAAGCTGGTGGGGAGAAAGGAGACTAAAGGGCAGAGAAATTTTTGTTTGTTTGTTTGAATTTGTCTTTTCTTGCCGTACAATACGAACTTTATTCACACTTCTTAAGGAAAACACACCGTCACCAGCCTGCTTTCATGCAACCCTTAAACTCTTGAAAGCAAGGATGGTCACATCTGGTAAACACAGATGGCTACCACCGAAGGCATAAAGAAAGTGGAGACCTCCTTAGGTTTTTGGTCCCTCTGTGTGGATGGACTGAGAGTCAAAGTTTGTTGTTTTACCCTCATAAGTTGTCTTCTTTAGATGCAAATAAAGCTCAGCCTCCTAACCTTTCCAGAGCACTTACTCTCATTCTTCAGAAACCAATGATGGGGAGGATCTCAGGGCTTGGTGCTGAATGAGTGAGTGGATGTCACTCTGCTCTGAAGAAAACCCAATGTTTACATTTTTATCTGTTGATATTTTAATTAACAATTTAAGTGCAGTGTTTGCCCTGTGAGTTCAATGGGAAAAACTCTGCAAATAAACAGCAGTTCCCTCTTGGACAATCACTCTGTAAATTAGCTTACTTTGTCAATAAAGTGCATGCCTATCAGGCTCTTCAAAGCAGCAGGGGTGAGGATGTTCATTTACTTAAGCAGTAGGTTCTACCATTAGCGTTTGTGATTGGTGTTAATTACAACTGTATGTGCGTGTCTCTCTGCCATGGAGCCCACATTTTCAAAATCCTAGGAACAATCAAGCTATTAATAAATTAAGTACCCCTATTTGTTTGTGTTCTTTTTTAATCTAATTGAAACTTTTGGAGCAAAACCATCTTGATAAGCGTTTGAGGACTGGTTTCTTAGTACTATGAGGGTTCAACTCATGCTTGATCTCTGTTTAAAAGAACTTAATATAAATACTTAAGATATTAGTTGAATTTTTTAAACTATGGGTGCAGTTGGGAAACCCATGTATTTTAGGTATTTAAGACAAAAGCTTTTTTTTTTTAACCTTTTTTTTTTTTTTGGCATTAAATGGGATTTGATGAAGTACATGGTTTATTTTCCCACAACCAAGCAGTGAAAGCATGTAAATTGGATTTACTGGTGTCCAAGAGAATTTAGAGAGTATTATGAGGTATCTAAGTGGATATTAAGGTTGTGTTAACAGGTAGTTAGAACAGCTATGTAGATAATTGAGGTGATAGAGGTGGAGACACGGGAGTCTTGGGTTTAGAGAGCTCTGCCTTCCAATGTGGAATATAATTTCCCTTTGCCCTAAAACATCCAAACTGGTGAGATTATTTTTAGCTCTCTAACCCACTTTGCCTTGGGAGATAATCTAAATGTTTCTCAGTCACCCGGAAACTGGGCACTGAGGAAACCAGTGTAACTCAAAGCTATGTTCAATAGAGGGAAAGAAAGAAAAATGGTTTATAGATTACTCTGTTGGGAAAAAGGTATATTTAAATGCTACATTTTATCAGCAAACATTCTTCTCTTGAGAAATTCAGAAACATCTCGCTCCAACTTTCGGCTTCATTATTTGTCTGTACCTTACAGAAAATTTTTAAAACTCAAAACGTGTTGTACTCTTTGAGAAACTGCTCACAGATCAGGTAGAGATCACAATTGCTGTTTTGCTGTCGTTCATTTTTTTTTGCTTAAATATCACCAATCAACCAGTGGAACAGTCTATTCAATTCTTAGTTTATTTTCTTAATCCTGGTGATTTGATTCTCGGATTATGAAAGAAGCAGTTGCAACCATGACTGCAGGTTCTTACATCTTTATGGATATAAAGAGCTAAGGGTATCTTTTTAGTGATTAGAAAAACCAAAAGAAATCTTACAGAAACACTCAGAAACAATTATACTTCAGTATCTAATTTTCTTAAAAAATATTTATGGCTTTGGCTTTAGAAGATGAAATTTGTCACATTAATGGATTCTGGCCTCATTAGCTCCTAATTCTTACGTACTCCTGAATTCATGCTTCTCTGCTGACAGCATCCCCATCATTCTGTGGTAACCATGAGGCATGCCGTGAAAAGATTTTTACCATAGGTAGAAGAATAATTAAAAGATGAAGTCACTTTCAATAATATGAAAAAAAAGAAGCTAGAAATGCCCAAAATGCATGGAAGTCTTATTTGTTTCTAGACGATGTGCTTTGGCAGGAAGGGGGAAACATATTTCTAGAAATTAACAAATATCTTTCCATCTGTGTATTCTTTGGATGTGGCAATTCTATATTTAAGGAGGTTTTATTTTGTTCCTCAATGAAGTCTGTGTTTGTAGACTCTTAGGGGGAGGAGGGAAGGAATATATTGCCCATCCTACACTGCATTTTCCTCCTTTCCTAGATTTTAAATAATATCTTACTGCAAGGGAGACATTTCTCATAGGGACACAACATAAACTCTTCTTAACTGGTAGACAAATCAACACATTCAGTGAATTAAATTCCTAATGAAAATGATTTGTGTTGTGAGAAGACAACCCAATCATGTTTTCTGTTGCTAGATGCTTGGAATTTACAGGCTATATCTGCTTTCTTAAAATAATAAGAACAGAAAGTAATTAAAGGAAAGTGTTTAAAAAGGAAACCAGGAAATTGTTTAAAAAGGAAACCAGATAGTTATTCATATATATAAATAAAATTTATGCATATGTAATTTTATATGAGAAATTTTCATCACCTAAGAGCACTCTTGCAAGTTATATCTGTACCTACATATACAACAATTATTATTTCCATCAGCAGTGGTTATATGTGTTTATGTGTTTTATATGCTTGCTTTTCTTAAAAGAAAATAGAACTTTATATAATGTGCAAGCTTTAAGACTGAAGTTTTTTGGAGCAGATCTTTCTTATAGTTGATAACCTGGCTTCAAAAATTAAGAGAAAAATATTTGGACTGTATCTGAAATAGAAAAAAAAATGGACCAAGCAGATACACTTTTATTGGGGTTTTTTTGAGTGTCTTATTCTAAATAAGATTTCAGGTCACAGTTTTATCACTGATGAGAATTAATCTACTGAATGCATTTGGACATTTTTTTTTAGAACCATTAAGTCCAGACTCTCAAAATTATGATTTCCTTTTCTTGAAAAGACCAGTCCTTTTTAAAACAATAAGCACTTTCATGAATGGCCTACTTCAGGTGACACTAAAGGAGATTCAATAAATTTATACAATATTTTCTTTAAAGATTTCATGAAAAGAGAGAGAGAGATAGACTGTATAGGTCCACTGAGAATAGGTGTACTTCTATATAATATCAGAGATTTGCAGGCTTTGCCTGGCCTGAGGCATTGGAAATATAAAGGCATTGATTTGGTTTTAAAGGATTTTGTAAGCAAATGTATACAAAGTGTTTGTAAAGGCCCTTGGAGTATGTTGGGGAAAACATACTGATAAGATGCTGGGGAATGTATAAATGCAGCCATTAATAGTAGTCAGGGTCACATGTTCCTACTTACTGTGAAATGATACGGTCTATTTTTTATGTTATAAAAAAAAGTGAGTTTAACCCCATTGACACTGCATGAATCTAACTGTTGCTAATATTGCAAATATTAGGGCATGTTCCTTCATCACAATAAAGCTACATCTGACTCACGTGACCTTTGGAATAAGGGAAAATCTGACTTCACTTTAAATTTTGCATTCACTGAATATGCAAATATGTCTTTCCTCAATTGAAAACAAAGTAGGTCTTTTTTTGAATTGAGGCACTGTGAGTGCTTCCCTCCTACCCTCCCACCCCATCCCCAGCTGACGGTTTTGGAGCGTAACTGAACTTCACCACTGCTGGCAGAGGGGACTCTTGGCCGAAGGATCTCTGTGCCCTGGAGTCCAGTTCTGCCTAGGCACGAGGCAGGCTGGAATTGCCAGGGTGTTAATAATGCCCTTGGGAAGCAACGCTCAATTAGTGACCGAAAGGAATTGATTGACACGTACCTCACCTCACTTGTCCCTCAAGAGAAGGATCTCTAAGGCATGTGCTCTACGCTGGTTCCCAGAGTCCCCCAGGATTGTGCTCATCTGTCCCCAGTGGCTGTCAGTGCACACTTTGTTAGCTTTCTTCCCTCTTCTGTCTTACTGACCTACTTCTCCATCAGTGTTTCCTGAGATCACTCCTCAATAAACTATATAAAAATTATTCTTGATTTAGCATCTGCCTCTAGAAAAATCCAGGTGTACGTTTTGATTTGGTTATGTATTTATGTGGTTAAAAAAATCCATAAGATGGAGTATGTAAAGAAAAGTAATTCTCTTTCCTGCCCTTGCCCGCAGTAAACACTTCTAGGTGGGCAAGAGAGGTCCTCGCCTTATCCCATCATGTTTTGGAATTTTGTGTGTCTCAAAAACACAAAGAAACAAGCTTATTAGAAAAGACGAGATGCTTTTACTGTCAGGTTCTGGCATGTAAAGCAGGCTCAGGTATGTTCCTCACCCTTTGCATCACACTTCAGGCCCCAGGAAAGTACTTCTTCATGCCTCTTGCCTGATGTCTTAAAATAAAAGGCAGGTGAGTTCAGATGCTCTGGAGGTTCTGGGTTTTGTCACAGCCACCGTTGAAGATGGACACTGCTTCAGAGTACAGGCAGGTTTTGAGCAGGGAAGCACTTAAATAAGAGAAAAGACAAATTAATTAACTTGTCAAGTCCTCTCTGTCTTGGCATACGTGTAATAGATTCCTGAATGATGGAACTGTACACCCCAGCAGTGCTAACTAGCCATTTCTTGTTCTCGTCCTGTTCCAATTTGTGTGGTCCTGAGGTATTTATGAATTAGTGTAGTGTTCGCCACAGTCGTGCATGGAAACTGAAGAATTTTAAAATGATTAAATAATATGTACTCATCTAAAATTTGTTTAAATTACACAAATCTATACAAATATATTTGAAGTATAAAGAAGTGATTTTTTACATTATCCACTAGAGAGACAATGGATACTAAAATTATATTTTCTTTTTATAAAACTATTTTAAAACATCAAGTTAAATTTCAAAAAGGAAAATAAAGCATTTCAGTTTTATCTGAATACTTTTGTTTAAAATTATGGAATTAATTTTTTATTTAATAAATCATTTTATAATTATTAATTCTGATTTTTCTTTTTCTTTTTAATTTTAATGAATAATTCAGTTATTTTAAAATATTTTAAAATTTTGGTATACATTTTATTTAGCTTGCATTTTTAATAAAATTATACTCTAATTTTTTAAACATTGAATTTAATGACTTTTTTAATACAGTCGTAACTGTGTACAAGTCAAAACTGGAATAGAAATAAAAAACATCAAATGGGAGTTCAAGGAAAAAAAACCAGAAAGTTAAAAGAAAAGGCAAGTCTTCAAAGAGGTGGTCTAGTTAAATTTTTAAAATATTAAAAAATGAAAATGAGAAGACTTCTATCAGACCCAAGAATTCATGAAAAGGACATTATACATTCTTTATTTAATGAGAGAGAAAGGGAGGGAGGCACATGAAGTTACCTTGACTCTTCTAGGTTGCCGTTAATACCATCCTGAAAGAATCATAGCTTCTCTCTCATCTTCTTCCCTCCTGAGAGTGACAGAGCCCCAGAGGTGGTGATGCCAATGGGAACTGCAGATGCTGGCGGTGCAGGTGTCTGAACTGTGTTCACCTGTGCCCTGCCAGGTAAATGAGAGGGAAATTAAGTTCTCTCCCTGGCGCTCATGCTGTTTTATCTATATCTGTCTTAGAAAATAGGTATGTATTTATTTTCATCAGAATTATTTGTCCTTGTGTAACTAACTCATATGGCTCTAAGGGATGATAGATGCTCCTTCATTGTCTGGAGCACAGTGATGAGTATGTGTGCGTTAAGTCTGGTGGGAGAAGCCACGAGAGGGATGAATTGGTTTGTGCAACGAGTGAAGAGAGGTGGGAATCAGTGAAAGTGCACAGATTCAGGGCAGACAGAACCAGAGGATCTCATGCCTGGAAGAATGGCAGGGAAAGCCTGACTGGCCTTTGCCCCCAGTGCCCCTCTGCCACCTACTGGGAAAGAGGCAGTTAGGATTACATGATACCTGATGGAGATCTTTCTGCCTTTGGGAGTAGGGTATAAGATATGAACCCCTCCTCCATTTCTACCACCTAGTTTGAAGAAAAAACAAAACAAAACAAAACAAAACTACAGCTTTTCCTTATATTTGGTGTGAGAGAACCTTTCTGGAGTATACCAGGAGATGTTTTAGTACTACATGGAATTTGAAATGATGCATTGGACACGGCATGTGCGAACAGCTGACATCTGGATTCCATATTTTATATGTCCGTTTCTCTTTCCATAGCTTGTGGTTTCAGACCACAGGGGAATATCTCTCACTCTTCCATATTTCTCCAATTCTAGAAAGGTACTTTGGATGCAGTTATGCAGCCATTAATTTTTTTGGGAAATTTTGTTAGATGAACCAGGTTCTAAGCTCCAGAAGGTGTAACTGGTGAAGCTGACTTTACATACTTACTAAAGTAAAGAAATCTGAATTTGGGGTAGGATATTAGTCAGGCACCATGTCCCCTTAGTTAAAATAGAGTCACATGTATCAGTCATTCTCTAATTTAGTGCAATCCTAATGTTAAAGATTCCATTGTGACAAGAGAGTTCCCTAAACATCTAATTCCCCATTTTTTAAAAAATTACATAACTGAAAAGACTCTCCCTATTTCCTGTTCCTTTACAATATACTAATAAGTACCACTTTGGAAGAATCATACGCAATTTATTTTAGTCTTTGCAGTGAATTGAAATTGAGACATTATGGAGTCCTTGCAAGGATTCCTCATTTTTGAATTTGATGCTCTCAGCATTTAAATGGCACTCCTTGAAAAGATTCATACCTTGAAAAAAAAAATCAATTTCAGCTCTGTGAAGAGAATATGGGGAAATTAATGCCTCCGAAAAAGTCTTGAAGTGCAAGATGGGTTTATAGAAACAGATTCTCCCATGCAATCTTGTTTCTATTCTCCTACCCTTTTATTTTTCCCCCCATATCTTGGATTGTTTCTGATAGAACACGATTGATGGAAATGCAAACATCTAAGAAAAAAATAGATTTTTTTTAATGAGCAGAAGGAACAGCTTTTCCATAGAATAAGGGGTTCACTGAATTTCCAGGCGCACAGAATTTTTTACTCTATGTGAATTTTTTTATGAACTAACATTCAGAAAAGAGGTACCATGGGCCTAAAGGGAATACAGTGTGTCAGATTATATCGATTGAGTGCGAGATACTAGTGCTAATAATAATAGCTAAAATTTATCCCGGATTTTTCTCCTAAAGAGCTCAGAGTATTTTTTTATACATGGAGCTTTATTTTTCACCCTGTAGGAAGAGTGTTTTCAGGATGATGCTCACCCACCAGGAGGCCATAACGAAATAGTTTCATTATCCCTTGGTGCCTGGCTGGGTGAGGAGAATATTTATCTTTCCAGGGCCTGAGATGAAGTGAAACATACATAGTCATTCTGATCATACAGCCTTAAAGTCCCTGGGGCCCCATTTCATGATCTGCAAGTGATTTAAGTAAAAACACTGAGAGTATATAAATATGGAAATTCTGCTAAGATATTCCCTCCTTTTACAGAATTCTCAAGATTCACTTTTCTTAGTCCTAACTGTCTTCGTAATGTGTGTGTTTTTGTTTTTTGTTTTTTTGGGGGGCGGGAGGGGAGGTGTGGTACTGAAGTAGACACAGGTGTGCTCGCGATTTTCCAAGATTGGCCTCACGCTAGGCAATTGGAAGAAGACAGGTTCTCTTAACTGAAGTATTTAAAGTGGACAGTATGCTGTTTCTCAAATAATCAGCCATTGGGATGAGAACACAGACTAAACAAAGGGAAGCCACTTACTTAATACCACTCACATCCCCAGTGTCCACAAGAGAATGAGCTTCCTCTTCCCTTGATGAGTTGAGAAGGAAGGGCTTTAACGGAAAATCACTAACTTATGAGCTTGAATTCCGCTTGAGCTGAACCACTGATAAGGCATGCATTCAAGTCCTTTCCATTTTACAGAGTGAAGCATAAAAGAGGCTAGGAGCTTTGTCCCCATGCCTCCAATTCTTCCCACATTCGGCCTGCCACATTCTGTAACTGTAACAGTCTGCTGTAACTTTCTTTTTATTACTCTTTTTTTAATGAAGTCTAGTCGGTTTACCATGTTGTGCCAATTTCTGGTGTGCGACATAATGTTTCAGTCATGCATGTACGTACATATATTGTTTTCATATTCTTTGTCATTACTGCCACATTTTATTGACACACCATTCCAAGAGGGCTGCTCCTTTACATTCCCAGCGGGAGGAGTTATTAACGACATTAATTTATTTGTCATCATTTCTTTCAACCCTAAATGAGTAAATAAAGAATTTTTCTTTAATAATGAAATAATGTTATATAAACTTAGTGTATAATCTCCAGAATAACCCTGTCATCTATTTCCCTTGCCTGTGAATGAACACCTCCAGGGGTTAGCATTCTCTCCACTACTGGGAAGTCATATTAATTCCTAGACCATTTTTAGTGTTAATGTTTCAACATTTTTTATTATAGTGAACTACCATCTGCCTTCCTCTTTTGTGTAACCACGGGCCCAAGTTTTGCCCTCTAGGGCAACACAGATTAAAATGAATTCTTCCTGGTGACAGTTATTTTTATATTTAAGGGAGCAACCTCGCCATTCTCTTAATTCATCTCTTCTCCAAGATAATGTGCTGTCAGAGAACAAAAACAAGATGGCCCCCTTTAATTTTGAATTTAAGTTAGGAAAAGATAACTAAGCGATACATATATCTGAAATCGTTTTAAGGAAAATAGTAGGTGGTCTTAAGTCTTCCATCTTGAAGCATGCTGAAGAAGACATCCAGTATCTAATCATCTAGTGTTGCCATGAATACTTCTTTTTTTTCTTTACGAATTACCTCTTGTGTAGTATTTGCAAACTAAGAAGACTGGATTAGATGATGATTATTTCTCCCAAATCTAAATGTCTTGTCCTCACCGTATATTTTGGAGAAAGCAGCGTCAGGCTTCTGCTCCCTTGATACTCTATTTGTGGTTGGTAGCTTTAATCCCCACTTTCTGGGTATATTCTAAAGCATACGGTAAGCTGCAGATGACTGCTCTGAGCAAAATATACTAGGCTAGTTAGAGCCCCTTTAAGTGCAAAAATTAATAACGGAAAACACCTCAGTTGTGTACATTTCCCAGAATTTTAAGTGAATCTTCGATAAAACTACTAAAACAGATTTTGGGACCTGTGAAGACTGTAAGATCCTAGTCTAGTTTGCCCAAGATTACATACCTTATTATGTTAATGAAAACAGTCTATGTTATTTGTGTTATGGGGGAAGAGGAAGACAAACTAGTTTTTAATATTATTTCATGTAAGTATTGGATCTGAGTTATTTGTAGATTGAAGGTTTAGCGTAGTTTATGGGAGTGTCATGGTTTGAGTGAGGCCAGATTGGATCTGCACTTCTCCTTTTATAGAGGAAACGTTGATGAAGATACAAGGCACAGACTTATTTTCAATTTAATAAAATTCAGTAAAACAAATAAAAATTAAAATATTTCATTTCAAAACAGCCAATTTTAGTTGCAAATCCAGATACAGAACTCAAGTCTTCTAATGCTAATTTCGCTTTTTCTATTACAGCAATAGGCAGCTGCCTGGAATCTGCATATAATTCATTATTCTTAATTATGAGATTATTTGTATCATTTGAGATAAAATGTTGGCAATTTTAAACTTACAGCTCATTTGGACTAATCAGCTGAAGTTACAACTGTGAATGTTTTTGATTCAGGAATACAAACTGATGGGCGAAATATCTGTTTTCCTCCTTCTGAAAAAAAAACCTGAGGCAGAAAGTTGAGGCAAAATAAAGTAGTACCGTGGTCTCCAACTGGAGGGTCCACTAGTTCTTGCTGAGGCTTATTTCCAGATTTTGGGGGGTGTATGGGTGTGTGTGTGTGTGCATGTGTGTTTTCCCTCGGCTACTTTCCTACAGCACTGCTAATAATCTCATGAACACTGCACAGATGTTTTCCCCATTCTGTGGCATACTTATTTTTCAAGTGGCTTCTGAGAGCAGATGTTCCCATGTGTCTTTGTAACTTCTTTTCAGTTGATGTTTTTGCAACATTAAAAAAAAAAAAAAAAGTAGAGGAGTGGAGGGAAGGGAATACTAAAGAAGACCAAATACAGAAGAGCAGTCAAGACCAGTGGATGTTTAACTTTTTTATTATGAGTCCATAAAAGAACCTCCATTCAATTCAGTTGAATTGAATATGTATTTATTGAAAACCGATGTGGAAGGCCCTTGGCTCAGTTCTGGGAGAGTTCAAAGTAGACAGATGTCACATAGGTTAGAGGAAGGATATTTGCAAAACAAGAACACATTCACAAGGCATATATGCGAGTTAGCATCTCGAGCAGAAGGCAAGAGTAAAGTATGAAAGTTTATTACATATGCAAAGAAAAGTGAAATTATCAGCAGAGTCTGGCTATTGCCTCATGTGGTGGAATAATTGGGAATTTAGATTCAGAAGGCGATTTAAGACCAGAGTATAAAGAACCATGATCAAGAGACTGAGGAGTTTGTGATTCAGTGGATTCGTACTGGCAGATGTTTTTTGAGTTGAGCAGTGGCACAATGAGGGCCATATATTTTGGAACATTATTGTGGCAGTCGTGTATAAGAAGGACTGGGGAAGAGTAAGACAATAGGGGTAGAGTCACAGGTATCATCCTGCTGGTGATGAAATGATAAGGTGGGATGTTGTGTAAAAATGAGAGTGTTGCAGGTGCAAAGATATTAAGGTAACAGAATCATTGTTTACAGTATATTACTTTTGTTTCTTTCCCCCCTGAAGTTGTGAGTTAATAGGCAAGGAGAATATTGCATCCATTAATAGAAACTGAGATATCAAAAAAATGATAATGTACGGTGAGAGATTATGAGTTTGATTTGGTTGCAATACACACAGTTGTTAGTGTCCAAAAGGCCATGAACCTCTAGTGTCAGGAGAAGAATTTCAAGCTAGAGATAAATGTACCCTGAGGCTCTTTGTATAGAATTGCACAGTTACCAAGAAAGAGGCTGAGGCTGGGTAAGAAGAACAAGAATAACGGCCTGGTAATTAGGGTGGTGCTGATGAAGGGGACAGACAAAGAAGAGGAGACCCCATGGTGACTGAGACAGCAAGTTCAGTGTGGTAGCAAGAAAAATCTTCCTAATTAGAGTAGAAGAGTGGTCCCCAAAGATGTTGCATCTACCTGAATTCCCAACAGCAGAGATAGTTTGAGGAATAAGGAAAGATGAAAGGATTTGGCAATGGGAAAATTTTGATGACAAATACTGACAACATTTTGGTTGATGGTTGGAGTTAGAAATGAAAATCTCAATATATGCTTTAGTTAGCTACTGTTTTTTAGATAAGGAAGTTTCATATGTTTTAAATAAAAAAGATTGGACCTGAGCTCAAAGTACTGAAAATATAAAAAAAATTGAGGACAATCTACATTACACTGAATTAATTTCTGATTTTTCACTAATCGTTCCAGTGAGGGCGGCTGAGAGCCTGGACCTTGACCAGAGAGACCTCAGCTCTCAAGTTTGATGCCAAAAACTGTATAATCTCCCATTTCCCCCCTGCAGGATGCCCTCTTTGCAAAGTTTCTTCTCTATGGCTCTATTTTTCACTTATCTCTGCTAGAAGATGATCTGTCTCTGTTTCCTACTATCTAATTTTGCCTAATTATAGCAGTATTAAACCATGACAGGACATCATTTCCCAGAATCCATAAGTTGGCTTTCTAGGGTAAGCTTCTTGTAAGGATTCCTTGTCTTCTTCAATTTGGTTCTGAGTTTATTGCTTTCAAAGCTTGTGATGGCCTAACTTGGTTTCCCAGGGTGAGATCTTTAAGATCTCATTTGGTTCTAATTGTTGAAGATCATTATTTCTAATATAATAAAGAAGTTAAGTCTATTTGTGTCCATTTTCTAATTCTTAGAAATCCAGTCTTTATATTCTACCCAAGTCTTCTTCCCCCAAACTTAAAATTCTGGTGCTTTTTTCCCCTCTGGAGAGGGTATAATTAGCCTCAAGTAAATCACTGAATGTGTATAATTGATACTTTTTCTCATACGATTGATATGATTATATGTGAAAATGGAGATGAGAGAGTTTCATGAAACTATAAAGCATTCGTGGGTTTTTAATTGTGTTATTAATTTTAAGTTGGAAAACAAGCACTTAGAATAAACAACCATGGGATGTGACAGCTGGCTGTAAAAAAAAAAGACAAATATATAATAATTATAAAATATAAAAACAAATGCTGTGGTACCATATAGTGAAGGAAAAAGTGATGTGTACACAGTCATCCCCATTAATGTTAATAAGTACTTTAGAGAACCTCAGTTGGGCATGAATTGGTTAATTAGTATGTCTATTATTAGTGTACTGCGATACTATTTATAAGATAAACATGATCTTTGCATTAGTGATCCAATATTCAGCATATCCTGTAACACAGCAGGGAAGAATAAAATACGTTCAGAAACATTTTTAGCCGAAATATTTGAACGCTTTAAAAAGTCTTAGACTCTACATTTCAGCCTCAGTTATATGTAAAAATACTTCTTTAGGACACTGATTACTGTGTGATGCTGGGTAAACCCAACCAGTCAGTGTGTTCACTGAACTTGGCCATGCTCAAGCCCCTTCTACTGCAAGAGTAGAATCAGAAGAAGCCTCTAAAACACAGAACATTTCTTTCAACACTCTTCATTCTTCTTTTTACAGTCTTTTTTATCCTAGCATTTCCATATTCCTGCGATTCCTGAAAGCTACTACATCTCAAATGTTTGACCCCTGCAGACAACTTCAAAAATCAATGAATTAAAAAATGAATTTTACTCTCCTGGTGAATGAGGAACAGTATTGCAGCAAAAAGCTACCTAACCTTGCTTGAATCTTTACATTTTTTAAAATAATTGAGAATTAGTAGAATGTATCTGGAGTTCTCCTTCATTGAATGCATACAAGGGATGCCTTCGGGGAACAGAAAAATCTTTTTAGTGAAGGAAGAAATAGGTGATATAGAAAAACAAATACTTTTTTGTTCCTATGATAGTGCCTACTACAAAGTTATGTGCCAGTGGATGCCTAATGAGGAATGTCAAGTTACCTTTAACAAGTTTCTGCTCAACATTGTTCTCAAATGAGAAATTTGAATGGCTACCATGGAAAAGAATAGCTAAGAGTTCTTTCTAAACAAAAAGTTGTATCAAGAGAGAATTACATCTTGTATTTAACTTCTGCTTTCTTTAACAGTGAGGTGTGGTGCACTTACAAAAACCTAATTTTGAGCTTGTAAATCACCTAGAAGGGCACTTTCATTCTTTCCAAGAGAATAGGCGAAATCTGCTTTGTGCCCAGGCGGAGGTGCGGGGTTAAGGACAGTCTCCAATTGGAAAGGAGTCAACCCCAAGGCTACCATTGAGGGAAAAAATCAAATAGGGCCTACACACTCAGCTCATTGTTTATTACTTCTGGATACACAGAGGAATACATGCATTATCAATCCTGAATACTTGATCAAAGTAGTTCTGAACTGATTCATATATACTTCTTAGACCGTGAGATCATACATACAAGCAAGTCCCACCCCCTAACAGTCTACTAAATGAGCAGGCAAAATCTAGTGTTGCATACAGTCACCTCTACAAAGAGTACAATGTCAGGCATGGAAAGTTCCCTTTGTCCTGAAAGATATATCCTTTAAAAGTGGGAAGAATTCAGCTTCAGTTCAACTTTCCTCTTGTGATTTAGATCACATGTTTATAATAATCTGTCTCCTCTCAGTGTTCCCTCGGTGTTTTGCTATGTGGTCATCTGAATAGATGGCAGATTCAACAAGGGCAAGAGCATTTCTTGTTTTATTCTCAGATCTGTCCCAAGACTGTAGAGGTATTCTTGGCAAAAAGTGGGCACTCCATAAATATTTGTTTAGTGAACCAATTATGTCCTATTAAGAACAATAAGAATTACTGTTAGGTGCTTGTTTTGAAGCTGTGTGAGTGCTTCTTATGAACCAGTGCCAGCCCGTATACCTTCAGTGTAGGGAGATTCTGTATGATTTTTCACTTTGCAAAGTGGAATGAGGACAAGCATTGCTGGTGGAATCTCCTTATAAGCGCATAGCTACCCCTACTAGGTGGTAGGCGCTATGCTAAGTGCTTTGCAAATATTCTCTCAAAGCTCACAAAATCTCAAAAGGCATGTTCTGCAATATTTTACTATTCTACATGCTCACTGAGGAAAGAAGGCCTTTGTCCAAAAGCGCACAGCCAAGAAGCTTAGCTGAAACTAAACAATACGCCTCATGGTCTATACTCTGACCCCACTCGGATACACTTTTTGCATGCAATATGTTAATAAGTCTTTTTCAAGTCTTTGAAACAAAAGAATATGTAATTTTAGGACTCCACCCATTTTTAAGGGTCAAGTATCATATTCCTTTTTTTTTTTTTTTTTTAGAAAAAAGAGAGAGAGAGAACTGTCTTCAGCTATCCCAGGTGAAGCCTTTGTAATACTCATATAAGTCAGTAATTCCTTCACTTACCGTGGCAGTTAACAACCACAGAAATAAAACCAGTCAGTGCCCTCAGTGACCCTATTCCTTCATTCAAGTGAAGCTTTTGCCATAAACTGTCTGTCTTTTGAAAGTAATCTTTGAGGTTCAGATGACGCTGAGTCCCCTTGGATTATCTGTGTCCTGGACTGCAGAGGAGCTGCTGGTGACAACCCCGTCGTTACCTGCCATGTGTGGATTTCTAGATAAGAGCAAGGATTCCAAATGAGGGAGACAGTGGCTTCTTTCATGGTCTACCTTTTTTTCCCTAATAGGTAATCTGAGTATTACAGAGAAACTTCACCACTTCTCCTCATCACCAGACAAAATAAATGCCACTGTATCTGGGAGGTGGTAGAGCTTTAAACATACGGGTGAAACTTACCATTGATTGTAACAGAGGGAGCGCTTGCTTACATGACTCACAGCTAAAAATGATGGAAATCACCTGAATGATGACAAATGCAGGGTCAGAGAAGGACAACATGGGGTTTATTATGGACAAGTACAAAGTAATCTATTTGCATGCAGCAAAAAGCCATCAGATATTCAGTGCATACAGGGGAGCTGGCCAGTCTGTGTTTCCAAGGGGGCTGAGAACAGTCATTGTTCATGGTCTGGTTTAAAGAGACATTGAGCCACAGAGAATGCACAATCTGGCCTGGATATTACTTAGAAAACATGGTCTGTGGCAGAAAGTTGTGCTCAGCTTCAAGATTTCATCATAGTTGTGACTCCAACTGGCTGTGTGGCTTTGGGCGAAGTACTTAGTCTCTCTTCACTGTGATTCCTCTGGTTCTAAAATGAATGAGGGGAGAAACGTGTCCCCCGCTTATCTTACAGAATTAACATTGATATGAAATAAGATGTCTTTCCATGTATCTGTTGACTTGGAAAGAGGTCCATTGTTAAATCGTTTAAAATTAGGACACAACAGAAAAAAATACCATAATCCCATGTTAGTCCCCCACCCTACCCACCCACCCACGCACACAGACAAACTGGCTGTGATCATATATAAGATGGCAATTTTCTGTTTCTTCTTTATATTTTTCCTTGTTCTCTGGTTTCTTTTTATGGCAAACATCTTTTATTTCAATAATTTCTATCTTTGTGGGAGAGGAAAAAAAAGAGAGGAATAGAGTGAGACAGACAAGAATGTAAGAAATAAAAATCATAAATACTATAAAAGAAAGATATGAAGAGGGTCCAAAATTAGCTTTTTAAAAGCATGATGTTTTACATTAAATCTTGAGAATGAATAGAAAGAATAGAAGGAATTTGCCTTATTGTGAACAGAGCCCACTTGTTAGGTTTGGGGCAAATACTGACTAAATGAGTATATTGCGTGGCTTTAGGCCCTGACTTTGGAATTAATGGAATAAGGAAAAGGCAGCTCAGGGACTAAGAACTCCATGTGAGTGAAACCATGTGAGTGAGGTTTGTAAAAGTTTATACAGGCTTATGTAAGAATAGAAGAGGAGTTAGAACTTTTAAGTGTTCATATTCTGTCTCTCCTCTGACATTTGGCATTTTCAAAGATGCAAAACAATATTTTGGAGAAGTCAATATCCATAAATCATGAGCTGTTGTTATTTTTGACAATAATGTAACACATCTCTCTTTAGACCCAAGTGCACGCTCTCCTCAGACTTCCCTTACAGTCAAAAAGCATACACCAAAGAGAAAGAAAAATACCGTATATCACTTATATCTGGAACCATAAAAAAAAAGACACAAATGAACTTACTTACAAAACAGAAGCAGACTCACAGACATAGAAAACAAATTTATAAACACCAGTGGGAAAAAGGGGTCGGAAGTGATAAATTGGGAGTTCAAGATTTGCAATACTAACTGCTATATATAAAATAGATAAACACCAAATTTATACTGTACAGCACAGGGAACTATATTCAATATCTTATAGTAACTTATGGTGAAAAAGAATATGCAAACAAATACTACATATGTTCATGTATGACTAAAGCATTGTGCTGTACACCAGAAATTGACACTATAAACTGACTATACTTTAATGAAAATATATATATACAAAAAAAAAAAAAAAGACACACCACTCATCGAGGCATGCTAGTCAGAGCTTAATTTCTCAGTGCAATTCTTGCTTTTTGGCGGGTGGGGTGGATTGGGATGGGAGGAAACTCTTTTGAAGTCAAAAAGAAACTTTCCTTCTCCATTTGTCCTAAATGCCTCTGTAAATGGTACAGTCCCTTTGTTTATACACCTTGGAGGGGTATGCCTTTCACTTGTCTGCAAAAAGCCAAGTCAACATCAGTCTTTGTGACTTTCTTAGTTCAGCAAAAAAAAAAATAATAATAAAATAAATAAATAATAGGAATCATTCTAAATGTTCAAGACCCAAGTTATAAAAATAAAAAAGTATATATATATGTATACTTCCTCTCCACTTAAAAAAAAGCAGCTATCTCCCTTGGTGCCTTTAAATGTTTATTACCGAACTGTAACTGTTTTCCAGGAAGGCAGGAAGGGAGGAGACACGGGATCTAGAGGAAGCAGAGAGGTGCTCTTGGCGGTAGTTGTTCAATCATAAGTGAAAATAAATCACCTTAGAGACAGTAATGTGAGTCAACAGTCGACATTGAATGGGATTCTATTTGCCAAAACAGTAATTAAAAACAACCAAAACAAAATGCCCCTGCAACTTTTCTGGAAACCAACGATAGTGCAGTGGGATATGTTATTGCCCATACCCCCTTGGATACAAATTTTCTGATTGAAAAAAAAAAAGAGTAGGACTTGTGCCTGCAAGAAAGAAAATGATGTGGAAAACAAAGTGATCCCTGGATCATTCAGATCCACGGAGGGTTACTGGGAGAAAACACACGTGCCCGAGGTGCCTACACACCCCCCCCCCAAAAGTGTTAGGTGAAGAAAGTCACGTTGCTACCCTGTTTACCCCCTTTTCCTTTGTTCTTAGGTATTATATTAATAGCCTGTTCTTTCTCTTCCTGAATGAGAGAAGAAGAGAGTAAGCCAAACAAAGAATTGCAGCCATTGTTAGTGAGTGATATCTTTTGTGGTTGCTTCTGTAGAACAACTGAAAAAAATAGAGAAATGGATTTTTTTTTTAAATTTAATTTACATGCTTACGCCGGAATTCCCCTGAGAGAGAACATTGTGGTTAGGGGGAAATCTTGAGAAGCCATTTAAAGTGGTAGGTGAGGCTCTTCCAGCAACCGGTTAGCAGGAGGCAAGATAATAAAATCACAACTGAGTGTCTCTGTGTTATAACTGACCTAGGAGAGGGGAGAAGGGGGTAAGGATGGGGCTAAGGAATGTATCCAAAGACATCTGTTGTGTTGATGGAGGTATAATTGACATACAGCATTATACTAGTTTCCAGGTGCACAACATAATGATTCAGTACTTTTGTATATTGTGAAATGATCACAGTAAGTCAAGATCCATCAATGTACAGAGTTACAGATAGTTTCCCCTTGTGATGAGAACTTTTAAAATGTACTGTCTTAGCAACTTTCAAGTATACAATGCAGTATTATCAACTATGGCCGTCATGCTTACATCACATCCCCATGACTTATTTATTTTATAACTAGAAGTTTGTACCTTTTGATTCCGTTTGCCCCACCGACTCCCCTGCCTCTAGCAACCAACAATCTGTTCTCTGTATCTTTGAGCTTGTTCCTCCAGTTTTATTGAGAAATAATTTATATGCATCACTGTGTAAGTTTAAAGCGTACAGCATGATGGTTTAATTTCCATATATTGTAAAGTGATTACCATAATAGGTTTGGTTAACATTCATCATCTCACACAGATAAGGTAAAAAGGAAAGGAAAAAAATTCCCCTTGGGATGAGAACTGTTAGGATCTACTCTCCTAATGACTTTCCTGTTCATGGATCATACGCCAGCGTTAACTGCAGTCATCATGTCGCGCTCACATCCCTAGTACTTATTTAGAAGTTGAAGTTTCTACCTTTTGACCATCTTCCTTCAGTTTCCCATCCCTCCACCCCCTGACTCTGGTAACTACAAATCTGATCTCTTTTCATGAATTTGGTGGGTTTTGGTTTGGAGTTTTTTTGTTTTTTTTTTTTTAGATTCCACATATATATGAGATTGTACAGTAATTGTCTTTCTCTGATTTACTTAGCATAATGTCTTCAAGTTTCATCCATGTTATTGCAAATGGTAGGATTTCCTTGTTTTTTTATGGCTGAGTTATATTAAATTGTGTATAATATATACCACATTTTCTTTATCCATTTATCTATTGATAGACACTTCGGCTGATTCCATATCTTGACTTTAATGCAGTTAACATGGGAGTGCATATATCTTTTTGAGTTAGTGTTTTTATTTTCCTTGGTTAAATACCCAGAAGTGAAATTGTTAGATCATATGGTACTTTATTTTTATATAGACATTTAAAAAAAATCACTGTCTATGATTTACAGTTGTTGCTATAATGTGCTATACTTTGCCTATCCTATTTAATCCCTCAGTGAAGCTGCCATAGAGAGAAATCTTGTGCAAAAAATGTTGTTTTGTTGACAGTTCAGAAGACAGCTGCATTCCACACCTGGGTCAGTGTCTTAGAGTAAAGGCAGCATGTGCGTGACATTGGGATTACCCATAAACTGAACTTAGAGAGGGGAGCTGGAAGGAGTTGAGAATAGTGGCCCTGCAGGAATATGCAGAAATCTGGGGAAAGTGGATTTCCTCCCCCCCCCCCATATATATATGATACATAATTGAGAAGCTAAACCTAGCTGACCTCTAGGTAATACAGAATTCTAGGTTTATACAGAAACAGCTTTTATCCAAAAAGTTATTTATTTTTGATGTGCACACTAAAATTTAGCCATCGGTACACAGCGGACGGTGGCACGTCTCAGACTCGTGGAGTTCTAGCACCTGGTCTTTGAGAAGATCTCACTTAAATAATTCATTTTGCAATGAGGAAAAAGCCAGGCTCTAGTTACTGGCAGGACCTAAAGCAGAACAGAACTGACCTGACTGTCTAATGCAGAGCATTGTCCCATCTATCGGGTTGCTTTGATTTCAAATGCCAATGACTTTTTTCTTAAGTATTTGTTAATCATTTTTGATGAGTTTTATGTGTTTAAGCATTGGATATATGTTAATTCATAATACTAATAACCTATAAATGTTGTGGAAATAAAAACAGAGAGAGATAGTTGAATTTGAATCGGGGGTGGGGGGATGGGACAAGACAAATTCCAAAATTAAGTAAACAAGGCATGTGTCACATTCTAAACTCTCAAGGGCAACAAGTTGATCGCCATACAGAAAACTGCGTGAGAATGTCTGAGAACAGTCCAGACTTTTCAAGCTCCATAGGGATATACATTTGAGCTGAAAATATGAGAAATTGAAATAGACTCTAACTCAAAATCGAAGTCAGTGGCTTGAGTTCAGGAATGTTTCACAGGGTTTGACATCTTCTCATGCCTCTACAGTGGATGTGGTAGAAAAAGCATTTTTCCTAAACATGCACAAAATTAAATTTAAAAACAGCAACACCAACAATGAAAACAATCCCTTTTATGTCCTAGAAAATCATGCCAGGACCTCCTGATACAGGAATTCAAATAGCATTGACTGTCCCTTAACTTCAAAGAAAAATAGCTGTATTCTGCGAAGTCAGTAATTACTGAGTGTTAAACATTTTACATATGATCTCTCATTTAATAGTTATGTCTCCTGAGGGATACTGGATACTTCACAGGGACAGAAAGTCCACCCAAAGCCAAGAGGATGACACTACAGTAAAATAAGTCATGTATCAGAATTGGACTCACTAGTCCGTTTCTCTGCTTTCATACACATCTCTTTCTGCAAAGATTGCAAACAGCACCAAGAGACATGAGCATTTGGCAGAAAAAGCTTTTATGGCCCTGATTTCCTCTCATGTCATCTGAATTAGGGGACATTTCAAAGATTGTAGGTCGCTGTGACAGGGGAAGTGCATTGTAACTGGATTTGACATACATTTGGGTGGTCTCTCATGGCAACGTTATGACTTTAGCAACTGGCAATAATAACGGTCAGGAATTTGGGGGAACTCAAAGTTGTAAAATCACATCAGTGCCCGGCCACTGAGAATGCTTAGAACATTGTAAAGCAAGGAGCAGAGGCACTGCTTTGGGGTTTTAATCCTGCATTTCCTCTAAATCAATAGTTTATAATGTATTTTAATACATTCCTCGAAGGCTCCAAGCTTTGACCTTTGGCTCCGTCTTCTCTCTGGAGGCTGTGTACAAAGCAGTCTGAGAGTAGAATTTGGCACCATTTGTTGCTAGTCTTAGGGAAACCAAGTCCAAAGCCAGAGATAAACATTTTTCTCCTGTAGCATGTTGAAAGCAATAATGCTTATCTCACTCTGTTTGATAAGCAATGCAAATTCAAGTGTATCTCATTTTATCCACGTTTGCTTCAATTCAGAGGGTTCTCAATAGCATATATGTGAAAATTACATTGTGTATTTAAGAGAACATGATATTTAAATGGACTTGAATACATTTTTGAAATCCATTCCTGTCCAATCCCTGTACTTTTTACTTTAGAATATTAAAAATCACTTTCATTTCCTTTTCTTTCACAGAGAGTTTTTCCTAGTCACAGCCCCTCTTTACAACAGGAACACAGCTCTGTTGAATGGAACCATGACTGCTCATGACAAACGTCTTTTCTGAATTGGGCAGTGAAAACACATACTGAGATAAACTGTCAAAACATTATCTCTGACATCACTGTATAGGACCTGGCCACTGCACATATTATTTGACAGATATGAAATTTTGATGGAAAGGTGGATCAGTCCAGAGCAAATCCTGACATACTGTAGCGTCAGCCTCCTCCCTCCTCCCACCAAGTTCTTCCTTGCAGCTGCCCACATGGAAATTCCTTTTGGAAATCAGCGAAGTTCCTCCTCTGCTGAGATCCATCCTAACCTAGACCAGCACGTGTCCTCTCTTCCCCTCAAGGCAACCTGATGCCCAGGTGAGATGGTCCCAATCAATTTGCTGTCTTTGCCTGGATTTCCCTGGTACGTACACTCAGTCCTTGATGGACTATATCCTTCCCACCTGTGGCTTTGGACTTTTCACTCAATTTTCAGGAAAGTGAAAGCTTTCGCTGGGATGCCTCCTTGGAGGTTATTTCTCCTTGGCATACTTCATATAACTACTTCTGTAATTTGTTTCTGGTTTTCTTCCCTAAGAAAAAAGAAGGTGTTAGCATTTTTAAAGTCTGTCTCTCTGCATTTCATTATATAAATCAGCTTTCTTGCTGAAGTCAAAGGTCACTCCTCCTGCTGCATAACAATACTTTTCTGCCTAATATTAAAAGCTGGCTTCATTTTACTTTGTAATATAAAGCTTCACTTTGACATTAATATCATTCAAAAGGCAGCTGCCCACATAATAGGTTTCCTTTTAAGCAAAATAGGAAAACACACATTTATCATACAGTTTTTTGGTTTTTTTTTTAGTATAGAGGCTACCGTTTTGATTGCATCAAACCCTCAGCCAATCAGGCTATTAACTTATGAAAGAGGCCAGATCTGTGCATCTGACAGGATATTGAACAGCCAATGAGTTTATTCCTGCGAACATATTTATAGAACCCTTTTACTGTATAGAGGAGAGGGGGAAAATGTCTTTTTTATGTTTTCTAAGCCCATGGAAAAAAGCCCATGTCAAAACTGAGAAATACTTTTGTAAAGAAAATAGCATACTTTCCTGGATGCGCTAACGTGATGAATGGCAAAAGCAAAATTGAATTTGTCTCTCTGTTAGTGCCATGTTCTTGTGCAGATTTTATGTCAGTGATGACATGAGAGTTGGAAGCTTTCTGTTTTGCTTTGTGTGTATGATTCTAGTGAAATCTCTGGCACTTGTACCTAACTGAGCCTGGGTCCAGCCTGGGCATGAACTGTTCCACCAGAGCTGACATGAGTTTTAGCCATGGGGAGAGCAATCTTTGCTGTGTATCGCATTTCACCTTGCATGAACAATGTTAGAATATAGTTTGGTTTACAAAGTTCTGTAAAACTTCCTTCCAGGATGTGTATAGATATTTTTCTTTTCCCTTCTCTAATATACCTTTCCAGAGCATACACTGCAATCCCTTAGTTTATGATTCTTGAGGGCATCATTGTCAAATAATTTATTAAAGTAGAAAAATAATATAGTGGTCAGTCCATCTACATGCCTACTTGCAATTTCTTTTTTTGTTTGTTTTTGGGTTTTTTTGGGTTTTTTTTTAACATTTTTTATTGATTTATAATCATTTTACAATGTGTCAAATTCCAGTGTTCAGCACAATTTTTCAGTCATACATGGACATATACACACTCATTGTCACATTTGCAATTTCTTTTTCCTATCGCGTTGGACATTTAATTGCCAAGTAATGAGATGAAACTGACCCAGAGAAGTGTTGCCAAACTAACCCCCTAACAAAAGCCATAGTCAGTTCATTCCCTCACTATGACTGAGAAGGAAACCAGTTCCTTAATTTCTCCGGTGATTTTCATTTCATCCTGATAAACTTGCTAGTCAGGAGACAAACTGGAGAAGAAAAATATTTCAAAAGAAGGAACCACAGTGGCTGAAGGCTGTTGCTGCTCTTGCTTCTACCTTCGGTTTTTTTTTTTTTTTTTTCCTTATCTGTTCTTCCCTCTTCCTCTTCTCCTTCTTTTCTTCTATATTTGCTAAGATCTCTGACTCTTGGAAATCTCCAACCTATGGCAAACGATCCACAATTGTCACTTACATCCCACAAGTGTCTCCGCCAGGCTGTGAATCTCAGACCTCTCAGACTTTCTGGTTTCAGTGTGGTTTTTATAACTTTTTAGCCTCAGTCCCTCTGACATACAAGTCTTGTGGTCCTCCATCACGTCACAACATGATGTTCTGGAACAATTTGTGTTTAGATTGCTGTGTGTGATGGAAGCTAGAAACATGGCATACATTTCCAGGAAGCCGCACCATCCACCTCTGGCATTTTCCCCTTAAAGAGTAAATGCAAACGCACAGGTGTGTGCTTAGGCACACAGTTCCAAATGGAATTCAGAAGACACAGTACTGGAGACAGTGCTCATCTCAGAAATTCCTGAGAGCTAGAGCTGTATCCTCCCCCACCATCAGAGATTCAGTCAGCCTCCAGTGGAAACAACAACAAAAACGTGGCTACGGTGGTGAGAGACAGCCTGATCTGGTTGATCGCAGCCCCTCAGGGAGGCTGTTCCTCACTTAATTAAGAGCGCAGCCACCTGCTTGGTGTACTGGATGTCTAATTCATCTGAGCAGGTCCATTGCGGATCAGGGCACCAGCTTTTACTGACGCGTGGTACTGAAATACTAGCCTGCCTATTAAGCTCTAAAGCTGGTTCTTAAACTGTCATAATGCTGGCTGAATTATAGCTGATTGGAATACCGTACACGAGGATGCTGATTGGCTGAAAGTAAATCAAATCTGAGCGAAACCACACAGCACTAATAGAATAATAAGACAGAATGCTTGAGAGCACTTATTTGTACGTTGCTTTGCAAAGGTCCTGATCATTCATTTGGTTCATCTTCTCCAGCAACTTTCCTCTCTAAGATGTTTAGTTAAAACCAACTTTAGCTGTTATATTTACTTTGGCTTGGAATTGGGACACTCTTGCCCAATTAAAAAAAAATTCATATTTTATGAAAAAACAGCAGCTCTTTTTAGCCTTGTACCACATTTGTGTTAATTCACAGAGGTAAAGCTGTTTATGGAAACAGGTAAAACTTGGCAGTTACAGATTTGTAAAGATTCAAAACATGGCCAATTTCTAGACGAGTTTTAAGGATTCCTTGAATGTTTGGTTAGCAAACAAAAGCCCCAGATGAATACAGTTTATTATTTAAAGAAAACTAAGGATGCTAATTATTGACATGGTGGAGAAATGATAAATTTACTCAAATGCTAATCAGAACTACTGATCATATGAAGTTAAAGGGCACCAGCAAACAGGCTTAAACCAAACTTGCATTTGTTTTACATACTTTAACTGTTCCACATTTTTCTTTCTGCTCCTTATTATAACTTAGGTTCTATGTAGCGGCGTCAACAGTTAGTAATGCCAAGAGTTCATTGTATAGCAGACCTAAGATAGAAATGCACAACATTCTTTAGGTTTGAGAAAATTGAAAATATTTTTGATCAAGTGTGTGAAGTTCCTACCCTTTCAACTCAAAAGTATATTCTCTTTATGTAGTTGTTCATTACCCGTAAAAGTTCCAAGCCCTTTTACATTAACAGTACTGTGGGTATGTAGAACGATATTTTTTATGTTTTGTTTAATCACACGTATGTTGGTAACAATATTTACATGGTAAGGATAATTAATATATATTTATGTGTAAACATTTTTTAAAAAATACTTTGTCTTAATTAAGAAGTTACACAAGGAATGTTATCAGTTACATGTGTTTAGGCAGGGTCCTTTTTGGTTTTCATAATTTTTTAGAAAAATTAATAAATGGATTTTTAAACTATATTTCAAGTTTCAAAAAACACAGAAGAAAGAAAACACTCATCCAGAGAGATGATTACTTTTATCAATTTTGTAAATATCTAAGACTCTTAAAATATATATGAGTATATATGTATATAGTGTTTATGTATCTGTTCTTTTATTTAAGTAAATTTTAGTATGAATCAAATCAAATTCTAAACATTTTTCTATAACTGAGTTTTTCAGAAAGCAATGTTTTTGGAGATCTTTCCATGCAAATTCATATAGATTTGCTAATTGTTTTACGTTGGTTTTTTTTTTTAATAGGATGGATGAGTCATAATTTAAACATCCTTATGTTGATGCAGATTTAGGTTGTTTTTAACATTCATTCTTTATGTTGCAATTAAAATGCATGCAAATACAAGTATGTCACCCATATTAAATACCTAGAAGTGAGACAGCTGTGTCCAAGCGTAACACAGTTTATATTGAACAGAGATGTGGGTCCTTTAATATAAGAAAAACAGTGCGTCAGTTCTTCACTGTTCCTTCTGCCTGATGAACTTTACCCCTTACATAGTCCTTGGCTTGCTTTCTCACTCAGCTAAACCTTCTGAATCTTCCTTCACTTACTTCCTATAGTAGGACTACCCTTTCTCTATCACCTACCTTTTACTTAGTTTTTGTGATTTCCCTTACAACCATCTGATCCAGAGTGCATTCATTTGTTTAATGATTTATTGTCTGGGTTTATCTGTTCTGCTCTCTGTTATATTTCTGGTACCCAGATCTGTGCCACTTAGTGCTTAAAATTTGTTGAATAAGTGGAAAAAAATGAGTGAGCAGATGAACTATAATTTTTACCTGTACAAACTACTTATCGTGGCATTTGGTTTTCCGTCTTGAAAGCATAAAAACATGGGATGTAAAGTTTAAAATGTAAAGTCTTACAAAGTGTGAAAATTACATGCTTTCTTTTAGTCTTGCTTAAAGCTTTTAGTAAAGTTTTTTGTTGTTAAAAATATACATGTGCTAGGTGAAACATGAGAAGGAACATGTCATCATTTATGAACCCCGTGAAATGAGAAAGGCGTGGTTACAAGGTTCTGTGCTCATCTCAGATATAATCCACCTAAGGCACTGGATGGTTTAACCCTAAGCGATGTGTCTCCCTCTTACATCACTTGAGGATGGAGTCATCTGCTAGGACTGCTTAGAACACACTTGGTGCTGGAACACCAGGAATCTTGTTGACTTGTATTCACATTGTGACCTCAAGATCTACTTCTTGGCATTCCCCAGGAGCTCTGCCCTGAGAAACTTCCTTCCATTCACCACCATGAGTTGTCTTTTCTTTTGTGTGTTGCTGGATTTTCAAGTAGGAAAGTTAACATAGCCCATATTGCATACCATTTATAACCAAGTAGAAAATAAGAACTTAGAACGCTGTTGTCAGGCTGCCTTCAATCTCTTAATTGAATTTTACCTCTTTAGCGCTGCAGAATGGAAGGTTTAGAGGATTTAATTCTCAAAAGCTAATATTCCTTTTCTGATCGTGTTTAATACTTTAACTCCCTAAATATAATTTCGTGGACGGAACAACTAATCAACCCACAGATACTTTAAGTAAATGTAATTCAGCAATTTCAACACATTAAAGGTCAGAGGACATAAAATTACAGAGTAAAACTAGCTTAAGAGAAGCAAAAATAAATCCAGGATTGATTCCTGAGGTAGGATTTATTATCTTATATCATAAATCTGTAAAACAATTTAAATTTTCCAAAAACAGTAAAAATGTTAGTGCTTTTATTAAATATACACCCACCCATACATTCATCATCTAAAATAAGCCAGGAAAAAAACAAAAACAAAAACAAAACTAATGGAAGCTAGGGCTGAAATAGCTGATGAGAGTTTAAATATTTTGGTCTCTTCTTTTTTCACCTCTAATACATTGTGGTTTTCATTGACATTACTGTTTGTAAGAAATTATAAATGACAAACTTTAGGTAATGATTAGTGTGGGTGGAGATCCTAGGGTTATGTAAAGGTTCCATTTCTACAGTCAGAAAGCATTCTGAAAACTTAAATTTGAGTAATAAATCGTCATACCTTAGAATACGGAAAAATGCTGTGTACTTCAAATGCTTAGGTTGTCACTAGCTAGTAGGGAAAAAAAAAAACCATTTGTGCCAACTTCATGCATATTAAACAGATACATGCCATGTGGCCAAAAAGAAAAGAAAAGAAAATTGGTTGGAGTGTAAAAGTAACTTTTTTAAAGGCTTCTCATGAATGTCTGCTCTTCCTTTTAATCTCTTTGGCATTTTATAGTTGGCATTTTTCTTTGGGCTTTAAAAAAAAAAATCAAATGCTTTTCTCTGAATAAGAATGAATCACCAACTTATTTCCATGTTTACCAAGAGTGGCTCAAACGTTAGTGGAGTTTTTCTTGATAGCAGTCGCTTCAAAGGATTTTGTCTCTTATGAAAGTCATTATGTTACAAGATGTGAAGTTTTTAGTTGGGTTTACAGTCAAAGATGTTAATTGGTTGCTCAGTCCACTCCGTAACACTTTTATACATTTTATGATGCCTTGGCTTGATGTTGTTGAATTAGGGAAAAAACGGAAACTTCGTGTTTTGAGTCAGGCAAAAAGGGAAAAAAACTAGAGTCAAAGAAAACTATTCCTAAACTCTTTGGAGTTGAGCCATTTTTCTGGACTGAAAAGTCCAGGCTATTCTGAAGGTGACCTTTAGATTGGATCCCAAGACAAACTTTTGTCATTTCAAAGATCATACTTAATGTAGGAATTTGCCAATCTTAAGTCAAATTTCTCAGACGTTAAAAAAAAAAAAAACAAGATTGTGTAAACATACTTTATTTTATTCACTTATTCAAATTAATCTGTTCACATATTCAACAGATACTTACTGAGTGCCTCCTAAGTGCTCAGCCTTGTGCCAAATTCCTGGAGAGGTTATGGCGAGCTACAACAGACAAAATTCTTTCCCTTGTGCCTTAGGAATCAGATAGAATCATTTTCAAACAGAGGAGAAATCACTCCACAAGAAGGATGCTTCCTCATCTTCAGTACTGGAGAAGGTTATGAAACAGCCTGTGTTTCTGTTACAGAAACAATGGCTTGATTCCATCCAGGTAGATCTTTGAAAAGTAGAGAGAATTCCATCGTTTCCGTGTTTACAGGACACTGCCAATCACAGATCAATACAGGAGTTCAGGATAAATCCTGGGATACTTTTCAGTCTAAATTTGTGCCAAACAAGGAGTGTCTGAGGCTTGCAGGGGAATTTCTTCCCTCTAGAACTTGAGTTTGGTTGCTAGAAAGCTCTGGCCACAAAGACTGCCAGTTAATTCAAGATGGGAAATAATCAGAAAAATATGAAAAAAAAAATCTCAAGGTATACTCAAGGTTGTATTGACAAGCAGGTGAGCATCAGATGAAATATGGTAATTATGTTAACCATAAAAGAATGAGAATGTTGGGAGGACGATAGGAAGAGAGATTTCAAATGAAAATAAAATTCTAACTCAAACAAGGCCAAAAAAATAAATAATGTCTTTTAATTAAAAAAAAAAAGACTGACTATTTTGGGTGGTAAATAAGTCATAAGGTTATTTTATGATGTACAAAGTAACCTGAGATGAAATGTGGGAGATCCACGTCTTCTTGTGTTCATCTTCATGTTTAAATCAATTGAGGATCAAAGCCCTCAAATTAATCTCTGACTACACCCTGTTCATCCAAGACTGTAGTTTTTTCCTTTGAGGAAGATCGAAGTAGCAGGAGAAAACACAAGGTTTATAAAAAGGTTGAGGAGTAACCATTTCATTCTCACCGTACTCGGTTTTCCCAGGAACAATTATGTGCTTCTTATGAATGTGACATTGAAAATCTGTACTTTTTATAGTACACAGTGGGAAAAAATGTAAGCTGTAAAATGTTGCTTTAAAAACGTGTTTAAAAACAGTGTTCTGACACTTTATTGCACAATGAGCTCTTACATTAAGCATTTATGGCAGCTACAAATTCACAGCATGGTTTTGATGCAGTAATAAAAAGCACCAAAATGGGTCCAACTGACGTTTTACAGCCAGAACAAAGGGTTGAAAGTTTAAACTTATCTGTAGCTACTACATGTTACATATTAGCTATGTTATCACTGACAAGATTGCATGTTACCCACCCTAAAGATCTTTCTAACAGTAAATTATTAGTAAATTCGATACTTCAACCATTTTGCAGGACAAAGAACATGAATTTGTATGGTCAAACAAATTAGTAGGACTCTAGTGTTTATTTTTGACCACTGAGTACATATAAAGTTCATCTAAAATCCATGCCTGCCCAAGGGAATGGATCAGTCCCATTTATACTCTTCTCTGAACTTCCAGCCAGTCCCTAGTCATTTTGTACCCATTAAGGATACTGAGTCAAAAATTCTCTCAGAAATTCTGTACATTTTCTGCTTGGGTTTTGGCAAAATATTGAGAAATTTGATATCCTCAATCAGCCAACACAATCACAAACCTGTATTTGGGTTCAATCTTTCAACCCCTCGAATTCCACCACTACCACCACCAGGACTGTGACTTTTTATCAATATGAGATCAGAATGTTGGCTAACTGGTTATTTTACCTAGAGCTTATTCAAAATAAATGACAATCTCTAAGTTACTGGTTTGAAACCGTGAGAGTAGGTATTTGAAAGCAGGTGTTCTATATAATTCTGGCAGTTCATATACAAGTTTTCTTACATGTTTTTAAGTCTTAAAAGATACATAGTTAACTAGATAGCTAGCTAGATAGCATTTCCAATGGGAGTTAACAATCAGAGGCTTAGTTCATGAATTTATCTATGGACAAAGAACTAGAATTCTTTTCCCAAGTCAACATTTTGTGAAATTGCCACTGCCAGAAGACTCATGACTTGGACATAGCGTGGTCCAGTTTCTCAGCATTGCAGCAGAAGCCAAGATACACTCTTCCCCAAGGGCTGGTAGCATTTGCCTGAATGCCACATTCATCAATTTTAATGTTGGACAGATATTTTGGGATTGAATTATATAAAGATATTTACCAACCAATCTATTTTCAATAGTCTGGACAAATTAAGTATATGCCATCAGTGATCAAACAATTTAGATGTTTAAAAAGTCAGTGGATCAAAAAACCATAATATAAATTTAGGAATATTTTTATCAGGTTTTATTCTTTTTTGGAAGATTTTAATATATACTGCTTTCTTTGATTTATGTCTTTGCTCCTTGAAAGCACAGGTAACATTTAGATATATGACAATATATATCTAGAGTCAGAAATCTTTGATTCTTCAAAAAATGTCTTTCAATGACATCCTAATGTCAGTGTAATTAAAAACCTGCATTTAAAATCCTGGGATGATTACTGAAGTTCTTTTTGTTACTTTTTGAGGCTACTTTGGATTCATTAAATCTCATGGTCCGTAATGCTGTCTTGCACATATAAAGTTGGTGCCAACCTTGAAAATACTGTATTGTAGTTGACAGTCTGTAGCATATAACTCTCTACTTCAAAGATATCTCAAGATTTCTTATTGGGTTCCATTATATATTTTATTCATTTTATAATCTCATAAAGGCACAGTTCTCACTTTTATGTGCAAACATGAGAAGCATTGCATTGAAATTTAAAATATATTTGGAAAATTTTTATAGCTTTGTAAAATCGAACAGAAGTCGTGACAAAGGAGTAACCTCTACTCCTTTTTTATTGTTACCAGCTTTTACTAAATTACAAGTGTTGTTACTACTATTGTAACAAATTCAAACAATGTAGGAATGAATGTATCACGTGCATTACAAATGTCTGCCATGACCCATGTCAACCCTCATCTCACTCCTAAGAGTCTGACATTATTCTCTCCATACTTTTTCTTCTACTTATTTAAATGTATTATTTTAATAAGATTATACAGCTTGCTTTTCACAAGTAACAATATAACATAGGCCTTAAGTTTGGAAAGGTCATCTCTCCCCGCCTCAAAGAACATTTTAAAAATTCTTATATTTTATTTTATGAATTTATTTTCTTCAGTTAGAATTTTCATTCCACCCAGAACTTGGGGGATTTGTATCGTGCCAGTATAACAATTGTTTTTTTATTGGCATGTGCTTAGCCAATAGTCACAATGACATGTAATAAGTTATTATAAATTTTTAAATCTGAGTTTCAAGTAAAATCAAAATAGTATCTACAATGGAAAGAAGGGCAGAGCTTTATGAAAGCAATCTTAAACTGGACCAACAACAAAGCTAGGTAGGTTGGTTGTTTTAAACTGGAATCTAGTAGGAGATGAAGTATAGAAATGTCTAATGAGAATTCTTAGTCAGGTTCCCAAATTACATTAAAAAAGCTATCAAACTATATATTCTGTCAGTGCAAGAAGTATCTGATTCTATTAATGCTTTAAAATGTCAGTTCACTGGAGTGAGAAGGACCAGGTATCAGGGTGGTTGTATGTAGGGCTAGGAAACAGAGAAAGGAGGAGAAACAGTTAAAGATGTGATCTGTTTTCATGCAGAGGTAAACTCACAGATATTTTTTAGTAATCATCTATAAAAATATTTCCCTGATAAGACTGGAAAACAATGTTTGAGTCACTGAAATGTTAAATCAACTAATTGAAGCCTCTAAATCTCGATGTTTATTTCAAAATGCTTGCAGATGATTTGGTGGCAGTAATAATAATAACAGAAATAAGAATTAAACATCCATCTTAACATCCAACAGAGGAAGTTAATATATTAGTATTGAAACTAATATTGATAGTAAATATTAATAATAAATTTAAAATTAAATTCAATAACTTAATTGCAGTAGTTATTTTTTAAAGTATAAAGTTTTTACTGAGTAATACAAAAGAAAAAGAAAATTGGATGTGATCAGGTACCCAAAAAATGAGAAAAAGGAAGTTGAATAAAGAGTTGTGCTGACTTTTCAGAAGATTCCTCCCTATATTTCAAAATAACAGTCTCTTATGTTATAGACCTAGGGTTCTTAACTTAAGAGTCTGTGGAACCTCCAGTTATTTATAGGAGGTCCACAAATCCCTTGAAATTATATGCAAAATTCTGTACTGCTTGTGGTGATGATATGTAACATGTGCATCCTTCTCATGTAAATAATTTGTGACTTTCATCACAATCACAAAGGAATTCTTGGCCCCCAAAGGTTAACACTCAGTGATGTAGACTTCAGAGTGTACAAGACACTTTGAGTTATTAGCCAGTTAGATTCTTTCAGTATAGGAGCAGACCTGGCACTGGGCCCAGGATGCTTATATTCCCATGTCTCTGTGGTCCAGAGAAAAGTAGGCTGGTAAAACTATCCTCACTAAACTACACTTACTAAATGGATACACCTCTCCTATAGTATTTGCATTTGACACTGAAGGAAAAAGACATGATCCCTTGGATGAGGAGAAATACTTTTTGTGGGGCAAGGCGTCTGGGTGGGAGCCTTCCCAGTTTTTCGTACATGTTACCTATCAGCTGAACCCACCACCAATAAGTGAAGAAACAAGTATCTCATAAGTGATAAACATTTCACTTCAGTGGGGTCACTTGAGGGGGAAAAGCTTCCTTTCCATAGTGTAAGCTGCATGCACTTATTTGTATCCCGACGTTGAAATGCTTACCCTGAAATGCTTTACCCTGGAGTTCTTACCCCGAAATTCTAGTTCAGCTGCTGTTCTTCCAATTAGTTATTTACACACAGCAGGGAGAAAACCTACCTTAAAAAAAAAAAAAAAAAAAAAAGAACAATAACAGCAGGAAACTCAAATTCCACCTTTATAAGCATCCATTCTTTCCTAGAATGATTTTATTCATTTTCCTGTCCTGAAACACACAGACCTGAACTTTGGTCAAACTAAAGCAGAATAAATAGAAGCGAAAAAAATTTGAATGTCTAAATTTTAGCTATTCAGAACTTTGACTTTCTTCCTACCCAAGTCCTACTCATTGCTGGTGGGCCGATTTAAGTACTTTTCAATTATTGTGCCACTTTTAGGTTTTAACTCATATTAATCTCCTTCTTTAAGATCATGAAACATATACCAAATCATTTTGATAAGTATGCACTTTTTATGTGTGCTCTTATTTTTATAATATTATTAATAATTATTATTAAAATTTCTGTAGAATGGCAAAAAATATTGTTATGTAGCATTGCAATGAAGAACACAGACTGTGGAGTCAGATGGCTTGAGTTTGATTTCCAGGTCTGCCACTTCTTACAGTGTGATTTTGAGCAAGTTACGTAATGTTTTTTGAGGCTCAGTTTTCTCATCTGTAAAATGGGGATTATGAGGTAGTTGTGATGATTAAATGAGCGAATACTGGTAAAAACTTAGACCAGTAAATGACCAACTTGTGTACAGGCATGCCTCATTTGATTGCGTTTCCCTTCACTGTGCTTTGCATGTGTTGTGTTTTTTTTTTTAAGTTGAAGGTTTATGGCAATCCTGACCCAAGCAATTCGATCAACACCATTTTTTCTGTACCTTCAGGCTTTAAATTTTTGATAAATTTAGCTGCTTTTTACCCATCTCTGTGGAATTTTCCACCTCTTTCTGGTATTCTGTCAAGCAGGAAAGCAGCATTTAATTTTTAAAAAATTTTTGTTAAGTTTCTTTATGACTTCTGCTTTTTAATAAGCTCTAGTAAACTGGGATTTTGTATGTTTTGTTTGTATTTAGTTTGTTTTTATTTTGTGGGAGGGAAGAATATTCCCTTGTGACTTTCTGTATCCTACGTGGAAGGATAATGCTGGTATATTAGACTTTCCACAAAACTTTGCTTTAGCTACTAATTTCATCTAGTATGTCTCATAAAAGATAATTACTCATAGCAAGTATATATTTAGTAATAATATACCAATTGGTTCTTAGTCTATGCCAGGCAATATTTTAAACATTTAAAAATTTATTAGCTCATGTATGTGTCACAACAACCAACAAAATCCTCATATTATCCTCATTTTAATGGAAAGAAATGGAGCATCTAGAAGTTTGAGTAAATTACACAATATGTAAAGAGCTCAAATAATTTAATCTATAAAGAAACAGAAAGATTCAATAAAACAATACAAGCAACGAAATAGAAAAGTATGGAGGAAATGAGTGATAATACACAAGAAAAGGAAGCACAAATGGCCCATAGACATGAAGAGGTGTTTAACAACATTAATCACATTACATAAAAATCATCCTTTCTTTTAAATGAGCATAAGTCAAAAAGTCAGGCAATGTCAAGGGTTGTGAAAACTATGGGACAATGGGTACTCTCATCAATAATGCTGGCTACAGCTGCTGGTTCAACCACTCTGGAAATTAGTATGATATCATCAGTTAGTTGAGTTAAACATTTGTATATCCTCAGTCAGTCATAATGCTCTTCGATATGTACGTTTGAGAAACTCTTGCATAAATGCACTAGAGACTTGTGCATGAAGACTTCTGCATAAACAGGATTCAGATCTAGGTACTCTATCTTTTGAACTCTTGCTCAGGTACTACCTTATGCCAAAAGAAATCAGAAGTTCAGCTGTACTCACACAAGTAAGATTCTTGCCATATAGCGAGCGAGCTCCAGTTAACTTCCTGAGAGGCCTTAGAGGGAACAGAAATGTGGAGAGCAGATGGTATGTGCAGAGACAGTGAGGCATCCAAGTAGACTCCAGTCACCAACCGTGAGTCCCTTTCCAACTGGGTAAAGATGCGTGGATTCCTACAGCAGCAGAGCACTCCTGTTAAGAAATAAGTATTTATAATGAGCTCTAATGTATCTATTTAAGGTTCTGATTAAAGCCAAATATTCTCTTCTTTTATGGCAAGTTGTTGCTTTTTGGGTGCTAACAAAGTTCTTACTTAGAGACAAATGCCGCATCTAGGAATTAGAGAAAAGGTATCAAGTTTTTACCTGGCTGAAACACACGGCCAATTCAGTTCAACTCATTTCAACGTAGAAATCCTTCCTGTTTGTATATACTTACAAACAGCAATCTCAGCATCTATAGTTAACAGATCATTCAGGTTTTTCAAAGAGTTTCTATCTCAGGGACCACCTGCCACCACGCTGGGCCCTAAGCTCCACAAAGACAGAAGCTTCTTTGTTAGGGACCTCACCCTATGTATCTCTTTATCTGGCTGTTGACTCGTATCCTTCATGTCCTTTTATAATAAATTGATAATCTAATGAGTTTATGAAAGATAATCAAATAGGAAATACTCTTGAAACTAAACTCAATATGTTTGAATATTCAAACCATTCCAGCCAATACACCATTCAAAATACTTCTTTTAAACAATTTATTTCAATTATTAAGCCTATTAATGGGTTCTAGAAATCATGTCTTGAGAAAATATTGGCAGGTTTTCTGCCAGAGGAATGCCTAGCTAAGTATTTTCCAATAATGTCCCAACATACTGGAGGTTTTTCTTTTTTAAGTATTGTGTTTAATTATAGGGATTATAAACCCTACAGCCTAAGAATATTGTTTTCTTTTCCTAAAATCTCTATGAACTATACCTAAAATAAGTGACAACAAATTGAATTTCATAATATCAAAGGAAACATTCTGGACTTAATATTGAATAATTGATTAGTTTTTAATAGAAGACATTCAGCAATAGCCCTATTGCGTTCGTGGACAGAGGTCAGTGTTTTTAATAAAGATCAGCTCTGAAATGATGCTTTTTGGTATTGCATCTAAGTGTGTAAAAAAAATGTACTGAGTGGTGGTTTCATGTCAGAACCACCGTCTTCGATGTTACCACCAGCCATCTAACCATGTGCCTTGGGTTCTCCAGTACAGGTTGGGAGGGTGGGGTGTGGGAATTGTACTTAGTTGTGTTCTGCTCTGCTAAGCCCATTCAAGATGGCTTTTTTTGTCTCACTCCAGTGGTTTCAGTGGGGAAGTGGGAATTGATCTGTGAATCTCTTGCATGATATGTTTGAAATTTTTGTAGGAGTGTGAGGTACCAAGTGGTGTCAGAGCCTCTCATTACCAGGCAGCAGAGGGAAGCTGGGTTGACAAGGAGTTAGCATTTTCGTCAGATATGGCTCTGCTTTGATTTTTATGGTTAGCATATTCTATGCTTTGTTGTGTGATGCACTCAAAGAAGCTAGTGTTGAGTGCTTGATTTAAGTATAAATGGTAAATAAAAGCTAATTCTATTACATGCCATCTCTCTTAAAAGCACTTAATTCGTTGAACTTTTCCTGATTTATTTTCTTTTCTATGTGTTTGAATAAAACCTTCCAGATTCCACTTTTCTTAATAAAACATAAAGGACGTGTCTAGCACTTGTCTGTTCAATGGGCTGTACTCTCTCCTCACCACAAGCAAAGTCAGTTTGTTCTCCTCCAACACTTAAGTATGCATTTCAAACAGTGTTGGTCCATGAGCCCAGAGTGGGAGAAATGCTTCATGATGCTACCATGTATGGGAGTTCATTTCAAAGTCCCCTTTCTCCCTTTTTTTAAAAAAAATTTCTGAACATATATATTTATTTATTTAAAAAAATTAATTTTGTATACAAATTTTAAAGATTACCTTCCATTACAGTTATTACAAAATATTGGCTCTATCCCTCATGTTGTACAACACATCCTTAAGCCTATCTTATACCTAGTAGTTTGTACCTTCCACTCTCCCATCCCTATATTGCCCTTCCCCCTCCACTGGTAACCACCACTTTGTTCTCTGTATCTATGAGTCTGCTTCTTTTTTTGGTCATATTCACTAGTTTGTTGTATGCTTAAGATTCTACATGTAAGTGATGTCATACGCTATTTGTCTTTCTCTGTCTGACTTATTTCACTTAGCATAATGCTCTCCAAGTCCATCCATGTTGCAGCAAATGACAAAATTTCATTTTTTATGGGTGAGTAGTATTCCATTGTATACATAGACCATAGCTTCTTTATCCATTCAGTTCATTCATCTGTTGATGGACATTTAGGTTGCCTCCATATCTTGGCAGTTGTAAATAATGGTGCTGTGAACACTGGGGTACATGTATCTTTTCAAATTGGTGTTTTAGGGTTTTTTTTCCCCCTGAATATATACTCAGGAGTGGAATTTCTAGGTCATTATGGTAGTTCTATTTTTAGTTTTTTGAGAAACCTCCATACTGATTTCCACAGTGCCTGCATTATTAATTTTATATTCTCACCAACAGTGCACAAGAGTGCCCTTGTCACCACATCCTTGCCAGCATTTGTTATTTCTGTTGTTTTTGGATGGTAGCCATTCTGACAGGTGTGAGGTGATATATTATTATGGTTTTGATTTGCAGTTCCCTGATGATTGGCAAAGTTGAGCACCTTTTCATGTGCCTGTTGGCCATCAGCATTTCCTCTTTGGAAAAATGTCTATTTTTAAATTAGGTTTTTTTTTTCATGTTGAGTTATAAGAGGTATTTATATATGTGAGATACTAATCCATTTTCACTCATGTCATTTGAAAATACCTTCTCTTATTCAGTAGGTTATCTTTTAATTTTGTTGATGGTTTCCTTTTCTGTGCAAAAGCTTTTAAGTTTCATTAGGTGTCCCATCTGTTTGTTTTTATTTTTATTTTCTTTACTTTAGGAAATGGGCCCAAAACGATTTTGGTGTGATTTAGGTTAAAGAGTGTTCTGCATATATTTTCCTCTTAGAGTTTTATAGTTTCCTGTCTTACATTTATGTCTTTAATCCATTTTGAGTTTATTTTTGTATATGGTGTGAGAGAATGTTCTAACTTTATTCCTTTACAAGTAGCTGTCCAGTTTTCTCAGCACCACTTATTGAAGAGACTATCTTTTCTCCATTATATATCCTTGGCTCCTTTGTCATAGATTAATTGACCATAATTATGTGGGTTTATTTCTAGGCTCTCTATGCTGTTCCATTGATCTATGTGTCTGTTTTTGTGCCAGTAGCATACTGGTTTGATGACTATAGCTCTGTAGTATAGTCTGAAATCATGAAGCATGATTCCTTCAGCTCTATTCTTTTTTCTCAAGATTATTTTGGCTATTCGGGGTCTTCTAGGTTTCCATTACAAATTTTAAACTTATTTATTCTAGTTCTGTGAAAAATGCCATTAGTATTTTGATACAGATTGCATTCAGTCTGTAGATTGCCTTGGGTAGTACGGCCATTTTAACAATATTGATCCTTCCAATCCAAGAACACAGTATATCTTTCCATTTGTTTGTGTCATCTTCACTTTCTTTAATCAATGTCTTATAGATTCTGGAGTAGAGATCTTTTGCCTCCTTAGGTAATTTTATTCTTAGATATTTTATTCTTTTTGATTCAATGGTAAATGAAATTATTCTCTTAATTTCTCTTTTACATATTTCATTGTTAGTGTATAGAAATGCAACAGATTCCTGTATATTAATTTTGTATCTTTCAGCTTTACCAAATTCACTAATGCGCTCTAGTAGTTTTCTGGTGGAGTCTTTAGGATTTTATATGTATATTATCATGTCATCTGCAAACACTGACAGTTTTACTTCTTCCTTTCCAATTTAGATTCCTTTTGTTTCTTTTTATTCTCTAATTACTGTGACTAGGACTTCCAAAATTATGTTGAATAAAATTGTTGAGAGTAGGCATCCTTGCCTTGATCCTGATCTTAAAGGAAATGCTTTCAGCTTTTCACCAATGAGTATCATATTAGCTGTAGATTTATCATATTTGGACTTTATTATGTTGAGATATGTTCCCTCTATGGCAATAAGAATATACACATGGATAATTACCTTAAATGTAAATGGACTTAATGCACCAACAAAAAGATGAAGGGTGACTGAATGGATATAAAAAACAAGACCCCTATATATGCTGTCTATAAGGGACTCACTTCAGATCTAGTGACATATACAGACTGAAAGTGAGGGGATGGCAAAAAGTTATTCCATGCAAATGGAGATAAAAAAAATCCAGAGTAGCAATACTTATATCAGACAAAATAGACTTTAGAATAAATACTGTTACAAGAGACAAAGAAGGACACTACATAATACTCAAGGGATCAATCCAAGAAGATGTAACAGATACAACTATCATAAATATATATGTACCCAATGTAGGAGCACCTAAATGTGTAAGGCAGATATTAACAGACATACAAGGAGAAATTGACAGTAACACAATAACAGCAGAGCACTTTAACACCCCCACTTACGTCAATGAACTGAACATCTGTACAGAAAATTAATAAGGAAATACAAATCTTAAATGACAAAGTAGACCAAATGGACTTAATAGATAAACAGAGAGAGAACATTCTATCCAAAAGCAGCAGGATACACATTCTTTTCAAGTACACATCCTATTCTCACATGCTAAGGCACAAAACAATCCTTGGTAAATTTAATAAAATGGAAAACATATAAAGCTTTTTTTTTTCTGATCACAATGCTATGAGACTAGAAATCAACTACAAGAAAAAAAAACCACATAAAACACAAACACACGGAGGCTAAACAATATGCTACTAAACAACCAATGGATCACTGAAGAAATCAGAGTGGAAATTAAAAAATAGCTGGAGGCAAATGAAAACAAAACCACGATGACCCACAGCCTATGGGATGCAGCAAAAGCAATTCTAAGAGGGACTTTTATAGGAGTACAAGCTTACCTCAGAAAACAAGAAAAATCTCAAATAAACAACCTAACCTTACAGCTGAAGCAACTAGAGAAAGAAGAACAAGCAAAACCTAAAGTTAGTAGAAGGAAAGAAATCATAAAGATCAGAGCAGATATAAGTGAAGCAGAGACTAAAAACCAATAAAAAAAAAATCAGTGAAAGTAAAAGCTGATTCTTTGAAAAGATAAACAAAATCAATAAACCTTTAGCCAGATTCATCAAGAAAAAAAAAAGAGGGCTCACAATCAATAAAATTAGAAATGAAAAAGGATAAGTTACAATTGACACCACAGAAATAGAAAAGATCATAAGAGATTACTATGACAACAATATACTAGTAAAATGGACAACCTAGAAGAAAGAGAATTTTCTTAGGAAGACACAATCTGTCAAGACTGAACCAGAAAGAAGTAGAAAATGTGAACAGACCAATTACCAGAAATGACTTTGAATCAGTCATTTAAAAGCTCCCAACAAACAAAAACCCAGGACCAGATGACTTCACAGGTGCATTCTCCCAAACATTGAGAGAAGACTTAACACCTATCCTTCTCAAACTATTCCAAAAAATTGCAAAGGAAAGGACATTTCCAAACTCATTGTATGAGGGCACCATCACTCTGATAACAAAAGCAAAGATACTACAAAAAAAGAAAATTACAGTCGAAAAACACTGATGAACTTAGATGCAAAAATCCTCAACAAAATACTAGCAAACCAAATCCAGTGGGATGTATTCCAGGTATGTAGGATTTTTCAATATCCTCACACAAATCAGTGTGATACACTACATTAACAAATTGAAGAACAAAAAACATACGATCATCTCAGTATGCAGGAAAAGGGTTTGATAAAGTTCACCATCCATTTATAATAAGCCCCTTTTCTCTTAAGCTCAGTAATGCCACAAGTTACTTGAGATATGAAGTGCCAAGTACAATGAGATTCCTTGATCTCCTCCATTTTTTTAATTTTTAATTTTTTAATTTGGGGGGGTGGGTGTTACCCTTATTATCATAGTCCGTTTGGTGAGAGCTCACACTAACACTGCTAAGCCCATGGATTTCTGTATCTTGTTACACTGGAACTTGACATTTTTACATTATAGAATCTCCTCCACATTGTGCTTCTTAAATGTTTTCATTACCTGAAACTCACATCTGATAGCTGTGAGCGTAGGAATGTAATCTTTAGTTCAGATTACTGTGGTGAAGCAAGGACCAATTTCTAGTTCAATGCAAATTCTGTTTTTGGGTTCTGTATGAAATACCCATTGCCTTCAAGGTGTTTATTTCCATTTATTAAAGAAATGCTGATTACAAGTTATGATATGCTATTAAATTGAAACAGCTTTATTATTTAAAGGCATTTCTACTTGTATGATGTTACATGAAGATAAGAGGTTTAAATTGTGAGACTTGTTGATAATCATATCATACCTCCTTTCCATACTGCAGATAGATAACTTCCTTTGCACAACATTAAAAAAAGCATTGGCATGTTATATTGTAATTATCTTTAATTTTCCATGATACCATAAAATAACCAGGGCATTATAAAAACGTTACTCTTAATTCATCAAAATGTGCTTAAGTCATTTCCTATTAATTATTGTCCCCATTATGATACTAGAACTCATCTTCTGAGGTAGGGAATATGAGAGTTTGGAAGGTCTTTCCACTTACTCATGAGTTTAATTTGTCCAATTAATCACGTAATAGGTGGCATTTGTTCATTCTGTAACCTCCAAGTTCATTTGCCATTATTCTGTAAGAGATTTAGACAACTTTTGAGAGTTACTTCAGATAAAATCAGACAGATAATAATTAGAAACCTGATCCAGAGATTTGTGGAGAAGTTGCCTAAATCTGTTGAATAATTTTTCTATCTGTGATGGCAAAAAGCCATTTTGGTGTGGCCGTCTCATATTTTATTACTTCTCTCCCTGTTACTGTAAAGACGGATTTTTCACTGTTGTTCTTCTTAGAATAAAAAGTAAGAGTCCTCCTTTGGTATCTACCCAAAGCACAAGAATCCTTTCCCCAGTTTTGCTCCCTTAAGACTAGCCCAAACCCATGTGTTTATATGTCCACAAAATCAGAATAAAAAAATTGAGAAGGATTTGAAGAACCCTTTGTCTTTAAGCAGTAGTCTTTTTCTTCAAAGTGAGTATGGATTAAGGATATACACCAGAAGCAAGGAAGTCCTTGAAGTGTTTCTGGAGATCTTCATTTTTAAGCTCCTTAAAGTTCTTTAGGAGTACCTACTTACCTACACATAATTGATATGCTAATTACAAACCTTTCTTGTCTGGCTGCTTTCCTCCTTTCTCAACCCTGAAGTTTCATTAGTGAAGTTCTACTACAGATTTTGATGTTATTACAGCTTCAGAAAACCCAAAGTAAATGTCATGTGTCTTTTTCAAAAGAAACACCATATGCCTCCTAGTGAACCGGACTTCTGACTTTTCGTGATTTCTCTGATGGAATTTATGTCAAGATCAAGGTCAGGAACAAATGATTTTGCTTCATTCTATGTGCAAAAAAAAAAAAAAAAGTTTACTAGTCTATTTATGCTTTGATCTCTCCCATAAAAAGGGAATTTAAAATTACAGAATCACGACATTTTAGAACTGGAAAGGTCCTCAGAGATGATCAAGCCCATCCCATTTGTTTCAGACAGATTTGATCTAGGGGAAATTGAACCCTAGAGGAATCAAGTGAGCTGATAAAGGCTATGCATATTATTAATGGCAGGCTTTAGAATAGCCACTGAATCCTCTACTGCAACACCCAGGCCAGAGTTCTGTCTACTATGATTTAAATATTTTTCTTTGTCCACTTACTAACTTTGATTTTATTTCTGTTAGCTAAAATTTCAAACCAATTGGTTATGTTGTCTAGTAAGAGATAGATATGTGCCTCTCTCTATAAAACATTTTTACAAACCAATTTTGAAAACTAGTTTTGAAAAATAATTCTTCTATTATACATGTGAAATGCAAAGGAAGGTAAAATAACATATTCAGGGAATCTGGGATTAAAATCTATCTATCTCAGCAATATAATACTTATATTAGATGAGTTAAAGAAATGAAGTTGAGTTATCTGAAGTACCCAAATTCACTTTACTTAGACACCACCATTTCAGCGGCACAGGAAAGTTCTCTGACATCTTTTATCTTGTTTTTCCTTCCTTATTCCATTTTGCAAAAACACGGTTGATAATTATTCTTCTGACTATAAAATTGATCCCTATTCTGGCTTGGAATGTATCTCACATTTCTTTAGGGCCTACTGTGTGTCAGACATAGTTTAAATGTTTTCCAAAAATATTCTCATTTAGAATACTCTAGAACCCCACAAAGTAGGGTTTGTTATCATCCTTTCTCAGAAGGGATATCTGAAGCTTAGAGAAGTTGCATATCTTGTCCAGGTTAACAAAGCTAGTAGGAATTAAGGAAGAGGTTCAAACCTAGGAAGTCTAACAACAGAACCCCTGATGTCATGTTTAAAATATGATCTTATGCAAGATCCCCAAAGCCAATTTTTTTTCCTCTAGGGATGTTATGTCAGTAAATGACACTTTTATTCGTTTCTCCATATTTTTTTTTACATTGTAGAACCTAACAATAATCAGTAGGTCACTCAAAGTGTTCAAACAGAAGTGAGAGTCATCTTTCAAAGATATATACAAATGTTGACCAGTATGGATATGACTTCTAAGATTCGATGAATTTTAGGTTCTTTGTGAAATGAGTGTAGAAAATCATTCTTGCAGTGTTTTTAGTTAGAACCAGGTCTGCATCGCCAGTAACATTTTAAAATTAAAGTCCTTGTTGTTGTTGTTGTTGTTGTTGTTGTTGTTGTTGAAATAGTGTTTCATATGCTCATATTTCCCAGTTTCTTCCTTTTGTTTAGCATTTATTGATTGCAGCGTGGCAGAGTAGTTATAAGAATGCTGTCGGTTAGAAACCGGACATCAGGATACTGGTGTCTTTAGATGCCTTCTAAGGGGAAAGAATATTGTTAGTACTGCTTAGCCTGGGTTCTCCCCATCTTCCAAAGCAGAACATAAGACAAAGGTTTATGTGTAGGTAGTTTATTTGGAAGGAAGACAGAAGTGAAGAATAGAGTGCTGGAACACAGAAAGAAACAAACAACATACTAGGATGCTTGTCAACTTGACCAGAGAGGTCACTGGCTATGGGGATAGAATTTAATCTCCCCTCTGACCTTCTGAACAGCCATACAAACTGCTTCTCAGAACGATCCACCTGAGGCAAGAAGGGGGAAGCATGTGTTCCCCTATATTTGTGTCTCATTGTCGAGTTCCCTACACTTTCTGTTTGCATGAGCGTGAACACTGAGATGGTTCCCATGGGCAGATCACTTTGTGTTCAGAGGAGCCCCAGGACAAGAAGCAAGAGGAATAGCAATGTGAGCTCAGGACAAAGCACCTGCCCCAGATGGTCGAAGTGTGCTCAGATGGACACTGGGGAGCAAGAGACAGGTTCAAGAGGATGTGTAGTGGAATATGAGAGGTCCATTTTAAGGGCTTATTGCACTTTCCAATTTTATTCTTCATTCTGTATTTCTGATGGAGAAGCACATGCAACATAACAGGAAGAAAATTAACAATTTTGGAATAACAGGAACCCCCTGACTTACCTAAATTCAGAACTGACTGGTCATGTGTTAACATTAGTTAGAAATGTTGTGGGAAAAGGAAGAGAGTCTTATAGACCCATAAGATTTGTAGAGATAGAAGAGATCATGAAATGTCACTTAATCCATATGCTACCCTGAAGCATTAATTCACAAGTTTATTGGCAATATAATCAATTATACCTATCAATTATAATCAATCAATATAATCAAAATATAGTCAGTTGGCATAATGAATTTTCAGAGCAAAGGTTTACTTACCTTCTTGGATAGGATATCAGCACTGGCTGTTGGAGCCACAGAATGAATTCAGAAAGTTATTCTTGTCTCTGCCAAAGGTAACTTAGCAGCTCTGAGCTCATCGAATTCTTACTTATGTATAAGGTTATTTAATGACTAAGAAATCTATAAATAGGAAGCAGGCATCCATGAACAGGAACATCGCATACACATATTCCAACAAAAAAAATTTATATGATCTTTAGTTTAAACTTGAACTCATGGTAAAACTGGTTCTTAGATTTTTGGTTTTTAAAGCTTGATCTCTAGACTTAAATGAAATCAACATCTCCAAGTGTGCTTTTGGTAGGTTATAAACATTTCATCTGAAATCTCTTCCAGAAATCTTTTAGTGCCTTCTCTTTCAGTGCACGCTTTTAGAAATTTTTGTTTGTAGTCTATGAGTTCCAGTTCAAACTACATCAAATAAAGCACATACAGACAGACAGACATGTAAACAAACATGCCTATATAAAAACAGGCATTAACTGCCCTAATAAATGTTCATAGACTTTATGGTTTAGTTCTAGCTAGATCCAAACGTTCAAGAGATCTCATGAGGATTCTCTCTAGCTCTTAACTTTGCCTTTGCCATGTTGGTTTAATTTCCAAATGTGGGCACCAAGAACTTCAGATTGATCTTCTATTAGACTAGCAAACTTGGTAGAAAGGGCATGCTGTTTCTCTCTGGCTCTAGAATAATTCCCAGGAAACACTGATTGTTTTTTGTAATATTTATCCATTCTTGTGGCTAGGAGAATGGAATGATCCAATTGGCCAGGACAGGGACACATACTGACTCTTAGAAGAAGCAGGCAGAGTCAGCTCCTCCCTAGCTACATAGTTTGGCATTGGAGGATCCTGTGAGTCTTTAAAAGTAAATCTGAGTGTTGTATCAAAAGAAGAGCTGTTGAGACTACAAAAATAGCAGGTGTGTCATCCCTGTTTCTCTCATGACATTTGTGAGTTCAGAAAGCCTTTCTCCCCACTGGTCCAGAAACCTCTTGAGGGCAGAGGCTGTTTCTTGTTCATGTTATTGAAACTGTGATCCATCAGAGCACTTGGCACTCATTACTGATTAAAAATTGAACTGATCACAGGTCCTCTGATTAAAGATACTATACCAGTGTCATTCAGTTCAGCTGATTTAGAGAACAAACCAAACACTTTAAAACTATATATTGACAGAGAGCAACCATCATCTGATTCAGGTTACACTCTCCAAAATAGATCAATAATCAAGGTATCTACCCAATAGAGAGGATCCAATGCCTGAAGAAAAATAATGTAGACAGCACCATTGAAATCTGCTTCCGTCTGTATCCTTAAAATATTCGGTGATCAGTAGTAATTCTGCAGATTTCTACACATGTAAATAAAGATTCGCTGCATTTTAAGCATTTCAACAAAAACAGAAATGGAAATCCATTCATGTGTAGTCTAGGTGTTTTCCTTTGTGTTTAATCTGTTATAGAAAACAAACAGTAATCTTGTTAGGTAAAATGAAGGCAGGTGAGTTCATATGCAGATTTGGACATTCTCTTACCGTCACATCTTATCTGTCACTCACATGGCGATAAAATAATTCCTTCTGCTTTAAAAGAAGAATTTCAAAGTGCTGAAACAATCTTACACAATTCATGGCGAATGTAAAAATAACCTACAATAGGGTCTGATGCCAAATTAGGCAGCACTTTAGAGAAGCAGGGAATAAAGGCTCAAAGTGAGAGGGAGCTAGGAAGGGAGCATTCTCCTCCTTGTCAGAATAATTGGTTCATTAAATGGAAGGAGAAAAGGGGAAAAGATAAAATGGGAAGAGAGTTCCCACTATTAAATATGTATTGCACAAGGTTTCTCTCAACTGCCTCTGCAGCATCACGGCTGATGTACACAGACCCTAATAAGCAACAAAGTGAATCAGGAGCTAGACTCCCAATTGTTCAATTCTGGTTTGTTTTTTTTTTTTTTCTTTTTTTTTTTTTCCCAATGACAAAGAGGAGGGTGCACTCGTTCCCCTAATCCCAGGGATCAGACCCTGAAGCTAAGCAAAAGGAAGAAAGGGCTGATTAAAGCCACAGCAGTCAAGACCTTTGTGCAGTAGTGGTATGCGGGTGTATAGAGACACATGGCCATTACAAAGAGCACACATGTGGTCAGTGGAGTGCTGGGAGCCAGCCTCTGGGATGAATAGTGCCATTATAAACACAAGTCATTATTAGTAGCCAGCATAAATAGGTTGGCCTGTCATGGGGTTAAGATCTGTGATCCACTGGGACTTGCTCCTCTTCAGAGCAAGGGGGATACAGCTGCTGGGTTACAGAAAAATCTGTCTTGAGAACACATCCAAGGGCCCATGGAAAAGTGGTTGCTCGTAGATGCGGTCTTTAATTAAAGTGGTTGTTGGAGAGAGAAGGTCGTCAATTGGAGGTGACCCTTGGATCAAGTTTTGATCTCCAACTAACTGTTCAGTTTTATTCAAGGGACAAAGAGTCAGGAGGGAACCAGAGGGAATCATATCAAGGCAGGAGACACATTTACTTGTGATGTGTCAAACCATAAAGGGTTCAAAGTTTGGGTTTTAGTTCAAATAAAATCCCAAGAGTTCAGATAGTTTTCTAAACCCTCTGAACCTCATCAATGCGGAGAACCAGCTGAAAGGAATCTTGCAAGAGCAAAACGGTCCTTGGAATGTTTGGCCGCTTCATGAACAAATCTGGCCAGAAAAATATCACGAGCAATTTAGGCGAGTTCGGCCAAATGGCACAGAAGAGTGTGCCCTTAAATGCCCTTCAAGGCAGTTTTCCCAGATTTTAGCTACTATTTGCTCAAAGAAAATGGGATTATGAATAGAGGTACAAATGATATACATAAATGTCTGGTTAAGAAACAAAAACTAGAAGCGCTTACAGATGATTGAGGTTAGGAAACCAACTATAGGACCACAGAACACTCAAGACGTGGTGTAGCAACACTGTCACCCACGGGGTATTCTGTCTTCCATGTTGCCGGACTTTTCCACTCCTAGAATAGATGCTTATAATAAGAGTATTGCTGTAAAAACTCAGTCAGAAGAAAGAATGAATCTGTCTTTACAACAGCCTACTCCTTTTTTTGTCTCTTCACCCTCCTTCCCATTACCGTGCCATCAAGGCATAGCACTGAACATGGGCAAATCTGAGTAGCCAGTGTTTCTTCTCTTCTCATCATCCTCTTGTTGTCCGGTGTCACCTGTGATATGAGGCTCTTCTAGGTTCTTGGTTACTCTTTCTCTACTGTGACTACCCAGGGTTTCTCAGCCAAGGATTTCTCTCACCCTCCGTAACCTGGTCTCTTCTCCTTATTCGCCATAAATATGCTCTTAGTACTGTAGTTGGAAAGGATGTGATAAAGCAATTCATTGTTAGGTAACCTATAAATGTTAGAGAATAGTTTTACGTGTTTTCTCTTCTGAGGTAAAGGCCATTTACTGAGAGCAATTTATTGATAAAAAGGAAGTAATAATGTCCAGCTGATGAGAGGTAATCCTGGGGGGGGGCAGTGTCCTTACATCCTGTCACGTATGCAAGTGTAGTGGACACTGTGGTACCACCTGGAGCCTCTCACCCATCCCCCAACTTCTGGGCGATCACAGTTGCACATCTCACTGGGAAAGGCCCTTGACCTCAGAGGTTGTCTTTACCAAGAATACCCTCTCCCAGAGACAGTGGTAACCAAAGTTGGCAGATACAGGAAGACAAAGCACTCCTCTCTCTCCCTCTCTCATTCTCTCTCCCCCTCCTCCCACTTACTTCAATTTGTGTCAGTTCTGAAGAGACATCCCAGCTCCGGATCACCCACCTCCACTTTGTTTTAGGATTGGCTGAGGATTCAGTCACAGCCACACTGTCCATCGTCTTCTCCCTCTGCCCCCATCCTGCCATCCTCACTTGCTTCTATGGTGTCTGCTGAGATCACTTGCTATTAAACTCTCCGCATAGAATTTTCTGTTTCCCCAAACGCAGTGCAAAGCGGTACTTGCTCTTAGATACTCAAATTGGCCAGTCAGCTTCCCATAAATACTGCTGTTTGGCAGAACACTGCTGCCGAGAGCAGAGTAGCTTATGCTTTCCATTAGGGGGAGGGGGGTGTTGTAGAGAGAGCGGAACCCAAGACTGCGTGGGGAAGAGTGAATAGAGGTCATCAGGGGCCGTGGCAATTACGGCTGCATAATGATGGGTCTTAGGGAACTGGAGGAAAGTCCTCTCCTCTGTCAGACAAGGTATCATTCCATTTTCACCTGCAACCTGCAAATTTCAAAATCGATCCTTACTTCTTTATAGCTGCCCTCCATGTTGCAGGCACAAAATCATTTCAGAACAAATGTGATCTGATCATTTTCCTATAAATAGAGATCTTAATTATCACATTTATCCATTTTACTTCTCTTGAAAGGTTTTGTAGAGGTTGTATATCAATGACATCCCTTCTGAGGGATTTGCATTTGAAAGGCTGTTGTTCAAATTTAATTCACATTTGACACAATGTTTTCTCTGGCGGAACATGACTGAGTATCTGAAAATCACTTTTCAGCAGGCTCTACTCCACACCCCTCTGATCATTTCTCTTTTTACTATGGGTATATTCTAAGTAAATCTCGTGTGTTGTGAAAGTGAAAACAAAATCAGAAAATGTCCCTGTCCTTTATTCAGTCCCAGTTTGATTTTTAACATCCACTTCCTGTCTTGTCTTCCCCATGGGGAGAGCTGCCAACAGGAGCCTGTGGGACAGTGTCTCTGGGCTTGCTGGGGTGTCCGGGGGCCCGTACGGCATTAACCTGAGGGAACACAGTGCCTTATTGATGGAGAGTTATGATTAATTTCTATCTCCGGCTCTTTGCTCTTCTGTGAGAGTAAGCCTGTAGGAAATCACTCCACATGCTCTGATGGATTGTTTCTCACATCGGACTCCAGCAGTTCTCAGTGAAAGCTAAGGTGGCCTCCTCAAAACCCAGGCTAGAGCGAGGGCTCTCTTTAAGGGTAGCAAGATGTGCAGCTTTACTCCTGGCTAATCCCAGTATCTCAGGGAAAAAAAAAAAACACAACAACTAATTTTGGGGATTGAGAGGAGTCCCCTTTCTTGAGGAGAGCTGTCCAGCCAGGAGATGAGAGGCAATGGAATTAGCAGCTTTTTGTTTTGTTACGTTATTCTCATATTAGGAAATCTTTGGTCCCAGGAGTGAGACTCTCCCCCTACCCTGCAAGTAGATACACCAAAATTTGATGCAAATGCAGGATACGGAGTAAACTGCAGCGTGGTAGGCTGTCTTCAGATCATTGTTCATTTTACAGGTTTTGTTAGTTTCCGAAAAACGGTGGAGGATAATTGGCCTGAGATGTAAAGCCACACTCCGCGGTTCTAAGGAACAAAGAAAGACAGCTTCAGCCCACAAGGCCATATTTTGTGAAACACCTTCTTCCTTTTTAATAATGAGCAGATACACAGTGCTCCTTCTTGGCTCTGAAAAACCTGTAGATTTCCCCCTGCAATGTCGTACAAGGCGTTTAAGCTGGTGCCATTTGCAATGCTGCGGTCGGCCGCGCTGAACAGGGAGCACCTATCCTTGTTATCTCGAGGAAAGGCGGTGACTCCCGTACTCCGGCGTGGCCGGGCGAGGGCTGCAATATCCTTCCAGCATATTTGACCTGATGGCGATAGCATCAGAAGGAATGATAGCAAATAATCAGGACCCAGAAGCTGTCATCCCAGCCGCTATCGTGATCTTTCTGGATGTATTCAATGTTTCCTGTTGAGAAGTGGGCAAATATTTGTCAAGAAATATAAATATGAAAATCTGACTGGGGAATTCAGATCACGTGGAGGAGACAGAATAAGTAGACAGTACTCCCCCTGGAGAATCATAAACAGGTTGTCATACGGAAAATACCTTCCTCATCCAGACTTGGTCACCCTGTTATGCCGTTGGCATTGCCAAAGGTGACTACGGTCACAGTGCTTTTGGTTCTTACTGCCTTCTCTGAGCTCTGCCACCATTCTAATTTCTCTTCCAAATCATACCCTCACTACGTGTTATTTTCCCTGTAATTGAGTTAGTTCCCTCCAATCCACTCTAGAGACAACAGGGATCTTCTTAAAAGTAACTGTGATTATGGTAGCTCCTCAATAAAAATGTCCAATGGCTCTTGTAGCACTTGGAATAAAAATCAGAACTCTTCTGAATGGCCCCAAGACTCGACAAGATCTGTGCTCGCCTCTTGTTCACTTATCTCCTTTCACACTGCTCTTCCCCTCACTCATGACACCCCAGGCTTTCTGTCTTCACCTCGGACACACAATGTTTTTTTCTTCCTCCAAACCTTTGGTCATGTTTCCCCTCTCCCTGCTCTTACCATAAACTAATTGTTTACTGGGCTGTTTCTCACCACGCAGGTGTCAGCCTAAATGTTACTGCCCAGTTGAAGTCTTCTTTAAAATTTTTAAAAAGGTATTTATTAAATTTTTACTTCCAGTTTTATTGAGATGTAACTGACATATAGCACTGTCTGTGTGTAAGGTGTACAGCATAATGACTTGACTTACATATGTCATGAAATGATGACCACCATAAGCTTAATGAACATCCATCATCTCACGGAGATCGTCTTTCTTAACCAACTTTTTCTTCACATATTGTTCCCCACTCCCAATTATTCCATATCTACGCCTCAATATTTTACCTTACATAGCAATGTTCAGTTGTTTATAACTATTTTGTGTCTTTGTTTTCTGCCTCTTTAACTTACAAACTCCTTGAAGTCAAGAATGAAGCCTTTTCTCCCCGACTCCCTTTTCCCCTAGTTATCTCCAGAGCCTACTACAGTACCTGCCACACCTCACATATTTGGTAAATGTTTATTGAATAAATAAATAAATGTTTCCATGTGGCCTGCTGTGTTGTGGACCATATCCTAATTTGGCCCTTCTACATCCTCCCCCCCCCCCCAAAAAAAGTGGAGCTTAACTTCCCATCCTTTCCTCATCCTCAACATGCTTGTACGCTTGGGGATCCCCTTCCTTCGCCTTCCTTCATCTTGTACACTTTAGTAGGGAAGGGCAAAGCCGAAGTAGTGTCATTGAGCATGGAGAGGGTGGGCATCGCAGACGGGAAGGAGAGAGAACATACGACGGAGGGCATCAGCATGGTTTCATGTCTTCTCAGAAGGCTCCTGGCAAAATGAGAGGCGAAACAAGCTAAGCAGATGGTGGGAGTCACCTGCTTTCACAGTTCACTTGTTTATATTTTGCCTGCCTTTCTGTCAGTTTCAGACCTTGAGCCCTATAGGCCGGGTCCTGTCCGTGGTTATTACTGAAGGTGTCACCTAAGGAAGGTTGGGTATTTTATAAATGTTGGCCGTTTCGTAGTAAATTTTGTTAGGCGGTGCAGAGACCTTCAGGAGTTACATAGGATGTTTGACTTGAACCAGTGATGTTTCAAATTAGTTAGATGACCTTGAATAGAATTGGCCAGAGTTTTCCTCTGTACATTTTTCTCAAACAGCTTTTACAGTACTAATTACTCTGGCAGTATCAGGTGGACTCGCCATCTGAATGTGAAAACCCAAGTCATTTTTTTTTTAGTAGTTCAATATTCTTAAAGCGTAGCAACAGTAGGAGCTTTTAACATAACTGTACATTCATTCAGTTAACGTTTATTATCGTGGACACTGTTTGTTGGTGGTGTAGAACACAAGGAGGAATAGTCCTTGCCTTCCTAGCTTATTCGATTTGAACTAGAAAGGTGAACAAAAAAGGGGAAAAATGCGTAACAACTACTTAATTTTGTAACACAGATTTATTTGGTGAAAAGTATGTCTGATACTATGCTAGCATAGTCAGTGTTTTTTGGTTTTTTTTTTTAGATGACTATTTTTGGATTAAGGCTTAAGCTGACAAAAGTATATTGTCCATGGGTTTTAGCTAACACAAAAGCTTTAAATTTGACAATCATAGTGAGTCCAAAAAACCATTAGTAAAAGCATTTACACCTATGATGTTGTACTTGGGTTTCTGTTTAATTTATCTCTGATAATAAACTCTGAGAGTATATATGTAAAGTTTAACAGAAAAATATAATTGCAATTTTAGTATGCTGAAACTAATTTTTTTTTAACAAAAAAATAGAACGTATGTAAGAAAACTCCATGATTTACAAATGAACGTGTGAAATAATGACCATGGATGATCAAGGTGCACGTTTCATTATACGGATCTGTTATGATCATTATCATAGCCATTAGACATGTGGATTTGGCGATGTATTTTTTATCAATGTTTGCATATTATGTTAAGAATATCCACATTGTGTGAGTCTGTGTTGAGAAAGTTATAGCTGTCAGTAACTGTGAAGGGTTTGAGATTTTTTTCTAGTTACAATCTAACAAGATAGCTTGCCACAGTATCCTGGATGCTGGCAGAAACATGAGACTTCTGGGTTCAACACCCATGACTATCACTCCTAGCACCGCAGGCAGCGAAACTTCATGTTTGCATTAGTTCCTCTTGACCTCCAAGTCCCAGAGGGCAATGATGAGATGGACCTAGGTGGATGCTATGTGCACAGTGTATCTGTGTCGTTCTGAGGAACATGGATCTTAGGAAACCCTAATCTTTTAAAGGCTCTGCTAGCAAAGGTATTGAGTCCTTGCCCAAGAGGGGGAAGTTATTTTTATTATATTCTTCAGGGAAAAAAATATGCCCTTTGCCCCAGAGGGAGATACTATCTCTATTTTCCAAGGTCATTCGGATATATAAACATTTTTGAAAAGACAGCCTGGGACAAAAAGCTGCTACAGGACGTATTTAATGTGAAGAACTGCCCTGCGGAAATATCACACACTACTAAATAAGCATGCTAAATAAATTCTCAATTTTGAATAAAACACTTTAAGCAATAAGCTAAAAGACATAATCAAGACAGTTTATATTTACAATCTGAATCAAGATTTTTGCATAAAAGTTGATATTATTTGAACACCAAGCTTGAAAAGTCACATTCTCACAATTTTTAAAGAATGTGAACACAGCTTTGGTATACAATAAGCAATCATCCTTCTGACAGAGAGAGACTAAAACTCTTATTAGAATGTTTATGCCGGAAATTTTGAAATGAAACATATCATTTCTGAGAAAGAAAGACATTGCTTCTTTTAGAAAATGTTAAAAAAAATCTCAGAATATTAGAACTTAAAAATTCTTCTAGAATTTGTCATGTCAGAAATTTATTTAATGCTCATTGGAATGATTTCACTTATACAATCCCTCTATACCGCACTGTTATAATTAATTTCATCGTGTATATTTTGCTTAGAAGCAGGTTCAGAAACTTAAGTCCACGTGTTGCAATGCAATGACCTGTGAATTTGTCCACCCTTAAAAACAGCAGTTAAATTCCTTAATGAAAATGAAAAATGACTTGATGTAAATGTAGAATATGGCAAATTCTGCTTTTTTGAGCTTTTATTTGTGACCTTGGTCAAATTAATAAACTTCTGTTTGCCTCAATTTTTTCATCTGATGATGGAGATAATATCCCTCTAATTTTATTCCATTGATCGACATGTCCGTTCCTATTCCAATATCACATTGACCCTGATTGCAGTAGCTCTGTAGTAAGTTTTGAAGAAGGAAAGGTGTGCCCTCCAATGTTGTTATTTTTCAGTACTGTTTTGGCTGTTCTGGGTCTCTTACACTTCCATAAAAAATTTAGGATCAGCCTCATATTTTCTGTGAGAGATGCTGGCTGGAATTTGGACATGGATCATTTTGAATCCATTAATCATTTGGGGAATTATTACTATCTTAACAATATCGTTTATCCATCTACAAAATGGGATACATTTTCATGTATTTATATCTATTTATATTTCTTTCAATGTAGTTGCATCATTGCACCTCTTTTGTTAAATTTATTCCTAGATTCCTAGTTATTTCATCATTTTGACACTGTATTACGTGGAAGTGTTTAATTGAATTCATGTTCACATTGTCCATTGCAAGTATGTAGAAATCAGATTTTAAACAATCATCCTGCACACTGCAAACTTGCCCACTTGTTCATTAGTTCTGATAGCTTTTTAGAGTATGTCTCAGAATTTTCTTTATTCAGGATCATATCCTTTGTAAATACAGATAGTTTGAACTCCCTATTTCCAATCTGGATACTATTTATTTCATTTTCTTACCTAATTGCTTTGGTGAAAGTGAACATCCTTGTCTTGATCTCAGTCTTAGGGGAAAACATTCAGTCCTTTATCACTAACTTTATTTGTGTGTGTGTGTTTTTTTAATTGATACCATTTGTCAGATTGAAGAATTTTCCTGCTATTTCTAGTTTGTTGTTGTTTTTGATCATGAAAGTGTGTTAGATTTTGTCAAATGCCTTTTATGTATGTATTGAAATTACCACATAGTTTTTGTCATTTATTCCATTGATATGGTGTGTGACACTGGTTGATTTTCAGAAGCCAAACTACCCACAAATTGTAGAATAAATCTCCTTTGGTTGTGTTGTATAATTACATTTATATATTGATGATTTGGTTTGCTAGTGTTTTGTTGTGGAGTTTGGTATCTATATTCATAAGAGATATTTATCTGTAGTTTTATTTTTCTGTAATGTTTTTGTCCATTTTGGCATGAAGATAATACTGATCTCATAGAATAAGCTGAGGTGTGTTACTTTCTCTTATATTTTTTGAAAGAGTCCCTAAATTTTGGTTGTTTTTTATTTTTTTAAGGTTTGATAGAATTCACCACTGAAGTCATCTAGGTCTTGGCTTTTTAATTTTTTGTGTGTGAGAAATTTTGAATTACTAATTCATTCTCTTTACTTTTTTTTTTTCATAGCTCTTTTCAGGGTTATATAATCTGTTGGCACAGTCGTTGTTCATATTCCCTTATGATACCCTTTTTTCTGGAAGCTTGGTAGTGATAACCCAAATTTTATTTTTTATTTTATTAATTTGAACCTTCTGTCTTTTTTTTCTTATTGACTGTATTTCAACTTATTTGATTTTTTCAAAGAAGCTACTTTTGGTTTCATCTGTTTTCTTTCTTATTTTTCTACTCTCTGTTTTATTAATTCCTACTCTAATCTTTATTATTTCCTCTATCTGCTTGCTTTAGATTTAGTATGCCTTTTTTTTTTCCCTCGGTCTTAGGGTAGAACGTAGACAACTGACTTAAGATCTTTCCTATTTGTCATTATAAGTGTTACAGCTATACATTTATTTATAAAGACTGATTTCATAGCATCTCATTCATTTTGGTATGTTGTGTCTTCATTTTCATTCATTTTAAAGTATTTTCTAACTTCCTTTGTGATTTCTTCTTTGACCCATTGGCTCATGTTGGAGTGTGTTGTTTAATTTCATCATATTGGGGGATGTCTCAAAATTATTTATTATTGATTGCTAATTTAATTCCATTTTGGTTGGAAACATACTTTGCATGACTTAAATAATTTAAAAATGTACTGAGACTTGTTTTGTAGTGTAGCATATGGCCTATCCTAGAGAAGACTCCGTGTACACTTGAGAAAATACATACTCTGCTGTAGTTCGGTTGAGTATTCTAACTATAGATGTCTGTTAGGTCTAATTGGTTTATAAAGTTGCTCTAGTCTTTTATTTCTTTGTTGATTTTCTGACTAGACCAGTTGTTCTGATCATTATCAAAAGTGGGGTATCAAAAGTGTCCAACTAGTATTGTTAAGTCCCTATTTCTCTTAAAATATGTTTGACCAATATTACTATAGTTACTTCAGGACTCTTATTGTGTTGTTTGAATAATTTCCTTTCAACCAATTTTTATCTTTGTTTGAATGTAAAGTATATCCCCTGTAGACTGCATAGGGTTAAATCTTGTTTCATCTTGCCTCCTCTCCCCTTCCCATTCCTTCCTTCCCCCTCCCTTCCCCTTTTCTTTTTCCTCTCCTTTCCTTTCATTTTCCTTTCTTTTCTTTCCTCCAATCTGGCAATCTCTGCCTTTAGTTTTAATTATTGAATCCACTCACATTTAATGTTATTATTCATATATTAGATTTATAGATGCCATTTCACTTTCTGTTTTCTATATGTCTCTTGTATTTTATTATCTCTTCCTTTATTACTTTTTAAAAATTAATTTAATATTTTCTAGTGCAACACTTTAATATGTTATAACTTTTAGTTAATTTTTGAGTTATTTTCCGTGTTTACACTAAGGCTTACCACATACACATCTTAACTTATGAATATGTAGTTTGGATTTATACTAGGTTAATTCTAATGAAATACTGAAATGTTGCTCCTCTATAACTCTATTCTTTCTTCCCAGTTTTGCTATTGTTATATACATGCCACATCTATGTAGGTTATAACAGCAGTAGTACATTGTTTCAATTATTACTTTATGTAATTGTATGTCTCTTATATAAGCTTAGAGGAGAAAAGAGATCAAGTATATATTTATAGAGTTTGTCATGTTAATTTTATTATTTACCATTGTCTACTCTTAATTTGTTCCTGTCGATTTGAGTTCCCACCTGGTATCATTTCCTTACTTCAGTACAGCTTTTCTCCCACCTGCCTCCTGCTATTATTATCAAATGTATTATATGTCTATATTTTACAGACCCAACAATAAAATTATATGCATATTGTTTTATACACTTACTTTCTAGATGAGTTAAAAGATGCAAGAAAAAGAAATATGCACTTAAACTGTCTTTCATAATTACATAATTATCTTTACCAGCACACTTTATTTTTTCATGTGGATTCAAATTACTGCCTGGGTTGATTTCCTTTCTGCCTAAAGAAATCTCTTTAGTATTTCTTGTAAGTCAGATACGCCATAAACTATTCTGTCAGTTTTTGCTCACGTGGGAATGTCTTTATTTCACTCTCATTTTTGAAACATAGTTTTCCTGTGTCAATGATTTCTTGGTTGACAGTTTTTACTTTAAATATGTTATCTCATTGCCTTTCAGATTTTATTGTCTTTGCTAGAAAGTCCACTGTTAATCTCATTCAGATTTCTTAGTACCTGATAATTTATTTCTCTTGCAGGTTTAAGATGTTCTCTGCCTTTGGCTTTCAACATTTTTGCTCTGATGCGTCTGAGTCTCTTTGATTTATCTTCTTTGGGGTTTGTTGAGGTTCTTGAACGTGTGGATAACTGTTTGTCATCAAATTTGAAAAGTTTTAAGCCATTATTTTTTCAAATACATTTTTTTCTTTTTCTATCTCTTATCTTTTAGTACTCTCATTACACATACAGTTCTCTGAGGCTCTGCTCATTATTTCTCATTCTTTTTTTTTCTTTGTTCTTCAGATTGCATAAGCTTTATCTACCTATCCTTCATTTCACTATTTCTATCTTCTGCTAGCTCAACTCTAGTCTTGAACCTTTCTAGTGTAACTTTCATTTAAGTTTTTTTACTTTTCAAATCCAGAATTTCCCATTAGTTTATTGTTAGAATTTCCGTATCTTTATCAATATTCTTTGTTTAGTGAGGTATTATCATTATATCTTGCTTTACCTCTTTAATCAGGATTTCCTTTTGTTCCTGAAACAAATTTATAATAGTTCTTTGAAGTCTCTGTCTGCTGAGTCTACCTTCTGAGCCCTATCAATGGCAGTTTCTTGTATCTGCTTTTTTCTTGTGTATGAGACTAATATTCCTGTTTCTTTGTCTATCTAGTATTTTCTTTTCTTTTCTTGGTAAAAACTGTACATGTTAGAAAATATATTGTAGAAACTCTGGATTTTGATCCCCACCTTTGGAGTCTTGTTTTTTGTTGTTGTTTGCTTTTCTGTTTCTTTAGTGAGTTGGCTGGATCATTTTAGTGAAGTTTATTTCCCCTACAATGCACAGCCTCTGCGGTTACTTCTCACACATTCTCTCTAGGATGACAGTGTTTTGGCTGGATTCTCCATCAGTTGCCAGCTGATTGTTCTATAATTTTCAACAACACCACAGAGCATAAACCACTCCGGTGTCTGATCCAATCAACTCAATCCTCTTGTAGGAGTAGACTTTGGGTCAGATTCTGAGTCTTGCTTCAACTGCAAGGGAAATCTTCTTAGACTCTTTTCCTGGTTCTCCCTGGGAAACTTCTATTTTATCAACAATTTAACTTGCTGTTCTCCAGGAGCACCAGCCTCCTCTTAATTGCTTTGTCACCAAAATATCCTTAGGTTTGAAGGACACCACTCAGCTTAAACTTCCCTATGGACTATACTAAATGCAGTTTTCTTGGGGAGAACTTTGAAGGTCTCTGTTCTTAAAGCCTGCCTCTCCTCTAGGCAAAATCTCTGTACCACTGCTCTTAGCAGTGAAAGGGAAATAGTGGCCTTCTCTCAGAGTGACACCCCTGCTTTAGGAGGAAGAAACTAAGTGGGGTTGGTAGTCACTGGTCTTCTCAGCTTGCCTTTCCTGGCATAAAACCTTTACCCGACTAGTGAGCTGTGGTTAGGGCAACTGGTGCCCCAGGGTTCTCAGTCTGCCACTCTAGTAGTAGAGTTTCTGCCCTATGAATGGGAGCTGGGTGGAAGAAGAAAGCCCCAGACTTCTCAGCTGTTAATTGCCTGAATAGCTTCTGCAACACAGAGCTGGGGAGAATTAAAAATGTTGGGGACCTAACCCTCCCACAGGGAAAACAACTAGGCTAGAACTAGTAGGTGCTGAGGAGAAAGGATGTCTTATCGCTATATTCTTGGCTGCACCTCCTCTGGGTAGAGCTTCCATCAAGCTGAGCTGGGGTGGGAGCGAGAGTCTTGGTTCAAGTACCATAGACTCTTGCTATTCTTAATAAGATTAGTTTAGTTTAGTTTTGTTTTAATTTTCTGTATGCCCTTAGACAGTTTCCAGGCTTTATATATATGATGGTGGTGGTGATTGTTTTTAGTGGGTTTTACTAGTATGGTTGTGATGCTAGGAAGATGGTCCACAGAACTTCATGCTCCTTCATTCTTAAAGTCATTCTTTGATTTACTTTTCAATAATACATTTTAGCAATGTTTAAAATAATCTTAAGGCTATATATTTTGGGAGAAAGCAACTAGCTATTGTGCAATCTGCCTTACTTATTACAGCAGGAATTTTTTTTTTTTGTTACGCTTTCCGCAAATAAAGGTAGAAATATATTCTTACTGGTTTCCCAAGTTTTGTGGACTTTAGCCTGACCTGGAATAACTCTGGGACTTTGATGGGAATAATAGTAAGACTTATGGCACTTTATAAGGTCATTTTTAGAAAAGACTCTTGAATTTTCCCATAAATATTTCTCAAATACTGTTTCTAGGCAAAGCTCCTCAGAATAGGGGTCTCTACTCCATCCCATCAGGCAATTTCATCTTTACTTCTGTCCAATAGTAAAGGAGAGCAGACGGTGCCTTTTCCAATTCAAAAAGTCCAAATCATTAGAAGGTTTAGACTGCAGGCATTCCATTGTTGAAGGCTGGCTTGACATAAAATTTTGTTTTTGTTTTTATCTGAATGAGTTCCCTGCCCTGTATTTTGAGTTGAATTAGAGAGAAATTCTATTTTCATGACAAGCACTGACTTTTGAGGAGGTGGGTTAATCACAAGATTTCACCAAAGCCAGATTTTTATATTAACATAGTTTTTTCAAAGCTTTAACCAAAAGGGTTTTTTGTTTTTTTTTTACTAGCCAAAAACAGTTCTCAAACTAATTTTTCTCATCTAAGGGTGTTTTTGTCCCCCAGCCCAGTGGGGATGATGTCTAGCATCAGATTGTTTTCACAATGATAGGAAGGTGCCACTGGCATTTAGTGAGTATAGAGGCAAAGGATGCTGGTAAATACTGTGCAATAAAGAGGCATGTACCCATAACAACAACAGAAAAATAATAATAATCCAGCCTGATGTGCAATAGCACAACGTGTTAAAAAGCTAAAATCGGCAGTTCTCATATCCTACCAACCTTAAACTTGTTCTCCAGTGCTAAAAACTACTGATCAATTCTCAGTTCCTACACCTTTCGTCTATCTTAGAGATACAGACAGTCTAGTTTCATTAAATTGTTGAAATAGTTTCGTAACAGTCCCCAGGACCTTTTCCTTACCTTTCTCCAGGAGATGTTACCAGTTAACCACCTCACTGTGCTCTAACAAATTGGACCAGTGACTTTCCCTAGAGGCATAACAGTCACCATCTATACTTATTAACAAATACTCAGCAGGAAAGTGCAAACGCAAAACACTTCTAAACAAAAGCAGTGATACTGTCAGAAGCCAGACTCTGAGTTTCATATTTAATTTCCTCATTCTTTCTTGTATCCAAACTGCCAATAAACAAGTATCTTTGCTTCTTCCTTTGTCATAGCCAGCCTTCAAGATGTCCCCCAATGATTTCTGTTTCCTGGTATTCCTACCTCTGTGTAGTCTCCCTCACACAGAAAAGGGTGGCCTCTGAGACCCCTAGGTATTGCAGAAGTGGTGTGACTTCCATGGCTAGGTCCCCTTCAGTCTCTTGGATCACTTGCTCTGGGGAGAACTAACTACACTGTCGTGAGGACACTCAAATAAACTTAAATAGCGAGGTCTAAAAGGTGAGGAATTCTGAGGCCTTCTGCCAACAACCAGCACTAAATTGCAAGGAATGTGAGTGAGCCTCTGTGGGGAAAAAAAAAATATACAGCTTTATTCAAGCCCTCAGATTGACTACATTTCTGGTCAATGTCATCATTGCAACATCTTGAGAGACCCTAAACCAGAACCATTCAGCTCAGGTGATTCTAGATTCCTGTAAACTGTGCGAGATAATGGAGATGTGTGAGATAATAAATGTTGACTTAATGTTTGGGGTAAGTTGTTACGCAGCAGTAGATAACTAGTCCAACACCTTTTAGCATCTCTGAAAGCCATGTATTTTTCCCCATCCTTACAGCCACTGTGGTTCAGACCACAATCCTCTGCAGTGAGAAAAACCTGTGAAGATCAGTGTTGCTGGTCCAGCTACCTGCCCCTCTGAGGCCTCAGCCTGGGCCTCTGCAGTTTGCCCAGGTAGCAGTATCCCTAAGAAGTAAATGTTCCTCAATAAATTTACGTGGCTCCTGAGTATTACACCTCTTAGTAGTACACTCACACACACACACACACCTACACATCCCTTACACACACACACACACACCCCACAGTCATTTTCTTCATCATAAGAAAGGAACCAACAGGAAAAAGCTAAGGTACATTCAATAGTCTCCACATTGTGCCAAGAGTCACCATGGATCTGTGAGATCTCGGTGTTCCAATGAGAGAAAATATTTAGATCCTAATTTCCTTTATATTCTGTTCCCCTTCTTGTCCTATCTTGCAGCGTTTTCCATCAGAAATGTTTTAGATCTTCATGTCTGTCCCTCTCCTCTCTATTTTTAATGGCTAAATTACATAAGAGATGAAGTTCATCCCAGTGAAGACATATACGAGTAAAGGGGGCCACCTTTACTCCCAGCAGTACCGTAGCCCTGCATGCAGTTGTGTAAGTTAAAATTAGTTTCATTTGGCTCCCTTCAGCAGCATAATTGAACCCCGTTTTCTGCTTAAACCAAAAGTGCCCTTAACTTGGCACTTGAATCACTACATTGTAGTCGTGTACTTGCTTATGTGTCCTTCTCATTCCACTTTAAGGTCCCTGAGTCTCTGTGCACCATTGTATCTTACGCTGCCTAACTGAGATTTTGGCACATGCTAGATGATTAGTACTTATATGATTGCATGAACAAATTAATGAACTCCTTAGTCAACTACATGGCTAAGAACAGAATGATTGACCTTGTTTAAGAAAAATCTTACTATCTTCTTTTTTTTTTCTCTTTCCTTTTTCATAGGTTCAGATTCTAAAGTAGTGACTGACAGTTGTGCCATTTTTGTTGAAATTAAGTTGTTGCTCGGTGTCCTGTCTGCAAACATTTACCTACATCAGAGCCTTCTAATGATACTCACGGAGGCTCCACCAGAATCATACTGCAGCTTAGATTTCTCAGGAAAGTGAAATGAGAGCCCAGTTTTTCTGGAACTGACCCCATCTGTAGAATGTGTGGAAATACAGCATCAATCTAGACTGAAACAATGTTTTTTTAACTTTTCATAAAATAAACTGCAAGAGTTTTCTTAAGGATCAAACTGCTTTTTTAAAGATAAAGAGAATATAGGTGTTAGCACATTGCCAGCTCAAAGTAATACTTTATCTATTAGGTAACTTATTTATGACCACATGATGTTAGAAATTTCAGTATTACAGAATTCCCTTGTCTGAGCCTTTATTTCATGCTCCTGGCAAAGAGCAGACATTATGTACTACTCCAGAGGGATTTTTTTTTAAATAAAATTGGTAAATTATATTAACAATATATTATTCTGTTGTAGTTTCAGGTGTACAACATAATAATTCAAGTGTTATGTACACTATGAAGTAAGAACCATAGTAAGTCTAGTTACCATCCTTCACCGTACAATTGACCGTCTTCACCCATTTCGCCCACTCCCTAGTGCCCTTCCCTTCTCATAAGCACCAATCTGTTCTCTGTTATCTATAAGTTTTGCTTTGTTTGTTCATTTCTTTTGTTTTTCATATTTCACATGTAAATAAAATTGTGTGGTATTTGTCTGTCTTTCTGATTTATTTCACTTAGCATAATACCATCATGTTCCACCCATGTTTTTGGATAAATTTTTTTTTTTATAACTGAGTAGCTTTCCCTTGTGTGTGTGTGTCTGTGTGTGTATGGTAACTTCATTTTTTATTTTTTGAGGACCCTCTGTACTGTTTTCCATAGAGGCTGCATCAATTTACATTCCCATCAACAGTGTAGGAGGGTTCCCTTTTCTCTACATCCTTGCCAACACTTCTTATTTCTTGTCTTTTTGATGATATAGTCATTCTAACAGGTATGAGGTGATACATTATTGTGATTTTGATTTGCATTTCCCTAATAGAGATGTTGAACATTTATTCATGTGCCTGCTGACCATCTGTATGTCTTCTTTGGAAAAATGTCTGTCTAGATCCTCTGCCCATTTTTTAATCATATATTTTTTGCTATTGAGTTGTTTGAATTCTTTATGTATTTGGAATGTTAACCCTTATCGGATATATGATTTGCAAATATTTTCTCCCATTCAGTACGTTGCGTTATCATTTTGTTGACATGTTCCTTTGCTATACAGAAGCTTTTCATTCGATATAGTTCCACTTTGTATTTTACTTTTGTTGCCTTTGTATTCGGGATCAGATCCAAAAACTCCACACCGAGACTGATGTCAAGAAACTTACCAGTTCTATGTTTTTTTCTAGGTCTATGTTTTCTTCTAGTTTTATGGTCTCAGGTCTTACATTAAGTTTTTGATCAATTTTAAGTTAACTTTGGTGTATGTTGTAAGATAGTGGTTTAACTTCATTATTTTGTATGTGTCTGTCCAGTTTTTCAGTGCCATTTATTGAAGAGACTGTCCTTTCCCCATAGAATATTCTTGGCTTCTTCGTCGTAAATTAATTGACCACATGAAGTGTTGGTTTATTTCTAGGCTCTCAGTTATGCTCCATTGGTCTGTATGTCTGTTTTTAATGCCAGTATCATATTCTTTTGATTACTATAGCTTTGTAGTATAGTTCAAAATCAGGGCATGTGTTATCTCCAGCTTTGTTACTCTTTCTCAAGATTGCTTTGGTCTCAGAATAGACTGTTTATAGATTTTTTTAAATTCAATTAACAACTTTTAGAAGTGACTTACCTGTGAGTTTTTCTAAGCCAATGATTCTGTTCTTCCTGTATTCTAAGCTAGAAGAATACCATGGTTATAGTTAAAATTATTGAGTTATCAATTGACCTTCCATTGTCAATCTAATAAAGAGTTAATGGGCAAATTGTCCATTTCTCTTTCATACTAAACTGAGTCTATTTCCCTCTGTACCTGGGCCCTCTGAAAAATCTGCATATTTTTCAGGTTATCATGATATCCAACAGTCCCTTCAGTAAAATAAAACTAGAGTTAATTTTGCAGTGAATATATCTTATTCTTGTGGGGGAAAAAATAGAATGTCTGTGTTGTTGCCTAGGAAAAACAAAACTGCTTAAGTAGTGGAGTGCTTTAGCATGTTGAGTACATATTTGAGTGAATGAATGAATGAATGAATGAAATAATGGGCTTCTCTCTTTAGATATTTTACTGATTGTCTTCATGGTTGTTTGATATGATCATTACAGTTTCAAAAATAAAAGGTAATAGTTGGTTCTTTAGAAAACATGGATTGCCATTCAGAATTTAAACCCCTAAACTATCCTATAAATTAGATATAAGGAAAAAGTATTAATCTGGGTTCCCGTTCCTTCATTTGCATGCTCATTGATTATGAGGGAGACATTTACTATCAGACCAAATGAGTCTGTCTCCCATATTTGTAACTGTGAGAAGCTGGGCATGTTACTGTATCCCCCGAACTTCAGTTATTTCAGTTATTAAATGGAAATAATTGTACCCAATTTAGAGAGTCAATGTGAGAGTTAAATATAATTAAATTAATAATGTATTCATGTAAATAGCATGAATATTATTATCATTATTATTATTAATAACTAATATTATTAACTAATATTATCAACAACTTTAAATTTTAAATAATCTTGCTTAGAAATAGATTAGTTCTAGATAATTAGGTTTCTTATAATCTCTGTAGTTCTTTAATAGAGAATGAAGCTTTTCAGAAGCTTAGGTAATTCTAAAAATGTTTTAACCTCAAATCCTCAATTTCCCCCTCCTACCCACCTTAAATCATTATTAAAAAAGGATATTATTTTGTTTGTACGTGTTCTTGCAAAAGGATTATTCTGTGTATATATAGTTTTAATTTATACAAATAATAATGTTATACCTCACTGTTTCTTAGTGTTTTCATTCAATACTTTGCCTATTTGCTCATCCAATCTTGAAAATGTTTGAAAATGTTTCTCTAGGAGACTACCCCAATTACAATAGATTTATGGATTGCCAGTGTGTACAGCTTGCATGGCGCACCTTGGCTTTGCTGATTGGCTCCATTCTGGGTTAGTGTCCTTTCTTCTGACCAGGGGAATTAGTGAAATGGATTTGGTGCCCACTGAGTAGTGGTTCATCCTGTGCCCATCAATATCGTGTTAGGAGCTTTGTGTATATTTTCCATAAAGAGTGCTTTCAACTGGTAATTCAGCCAATAGTTCTTTCCACTCTGATAGTTTCTGTTTGTGGCTTAAATTACCCCCATCCAAATGCTGGCTTCAGATGCTATGCTTATCTCCCAGACCAACATCATTGTTTAGTTCAGTCTCCTAACAAAGTAAAGGAGAAACTCAGTATAGAATTTTTCATCTCATGCTTCCTGAGTCTCTCTCTCTCTCATCACTGAGGTACTGAGTGTGACAATTACATGTCTTTTGCATGAAGAATATTTTTTTAATTGAAGTATAGTCAGTTTACAATGTTGTGTCAATTTCTGGTGTACAGCATAACGTTTCAGTCATATATATGCATACGTATGTTCCTTTTCATGTTCTTTTTCATTATAGGTTACTGTAAGATATTGCATGGAGTTCCCTGTGCTGTATAATATGAACTTGTTTATCTATCCCATATATAGTTGTTAGTGTCTGCAAATCTCCAACTCCCAATTTATCTCTTACCATCTTCTTTCTCTGCTGGTAACCACAGTTTGTTTTCTATGTCTGTGAGTCTCTGTCTATTTTGTAAATAAGTTCATTTGTGTCTTATTTGGGGGGGGCACATATAAGTGATATCATATGGTATTTTTCCTTCTCTTTCTGGCTTACTTCACTTAGAATGATGATCTCCAGGTCCATCCATGTTGCTGCAAATGACATTATTTTATTATGTTTATGGCTGAGTAGTACTCCATTGTGTGTGTGTGTATCTCACAAATTCTTTATCCAATCATCTGTTGGTAGAGGTTTAGGTTGTTTCCATGTCTTGGCTATTGTAAATAGTGCTGCTATGAACATGGGAGTGCTTGTATCTTTTCGACTTAGAATTCCCTCTGGATATATACCCAGAAGTGGGATTGCTGGATCATATGGTAAATCTATTTTTAGTTTTGAAAGGAATCTCCATACTGTTTTCCATAGTGGCTGCACCAAACTGCATTCCCACCAATAGTGTTAGGGTGGTTCCCTTTGGAGAAAAATTTTTAAAAATCTTCCAAATCTTAGGTGTAATTTCAAAGATATTATTTCATTTTATGTAGCACAACCCCACTTATGTGGATTTAGTTATCCTTACGAGGAGAAATAACTCCTGATTGCTTTATTGCTTTAAAACATAATGAAGAGTATGGTCGTTGAAGCCACAGAATTCTGGGATTCACATTAGTTCTCCACTACAGAATAGAGTACACAAAAACAAAGCACGTTTAGAATCTATTAATTCCTAGCCACTTGAGGATTGACCAGTGCATGCGAGTTAGGTTATCAATCAAAACCAGCACAGATATCTACCTCATACCTTTTACTTTAATATGAAGTCAAGACATAAATAAGAACTACGCTTCTCTGTTCTCAGAAGTACCACAGAGAGTGATACCAGCAATTTGAAGTGTAAAGAATGTTTCAGCTGTATCCTACACCCAGGTTGGTTGTCCAATGGCCAGCAGACAACTCAGGAATAAAACGCATATGGAGAGGATTTAGACATTCTTGTGATGCTTTGTTTCTCTTGGCAATTGATTTGTCTCAAGATAGACATGTTACTGGAGTTTGTACCTAGATGTAATAATCATTTCTCCTCCTCTTTTTTAACTTTTGTGGAATAAGACTTAGGTAGCAATGCAGTCCGTCAAAGGAGAGTAGGCATTCAGAAACTGAGACTCACAGTTTTTGAGTAAAGGCTTGGTCTGAATAGAAAAGTGGACTTAAAGAGTGATTAACCAAAGCCATAAATGAGAAGGCAGGTCCATAATTACAAGAGCTTTCTAAAAGGACAAACAGGATGCCAGTATTTTTAATGAAGGGTTCAATTAAGAGTTATTTCTGTATTGAATGGGGCGGGGAGGAGGGTCTAGAGTGCAAAGAGATCCAAGGAGAGAATTTCAAATTCAGCAAAGCCAGAGAGCAGGCAGCAGGCATTGAATTCCTCAACTCAAATGGAGAATAATAATAGCCATATTGTAAGAGTTTTATTGGTGTAAAAATTATACAACTACACGATCACACCCCTGCATAATGCAATAAGATCCTAATACCTATCAGCCTGTAAAGACATACAAATATATGTAGTATTGATGTGTGTGAGTGTGTGTGTGTGTGTTTGTATATTTCCTTATCTGCAAATTACTTAAATTTGGCTGGAAAGGCGATATGTATACTTTGCATCTGTCCTTGAGGGTAGAGGTCCTGGTACATTATAATATTCTTCTTCTAAATCTAGACCCCACTTGTCTATAGTCCCAGATGGAAAATAGCATGCTAAATGCCTCTGCTCCAGGGTGCAATAAACAAAATGTGATATACCTAGAAATAAAGATGTCTTTGCTTATTCTAAGCTTCATTTAGTATGGGGGATGGCATTGTTAGAAAAGAACTAATGAGCTTCATTTTTTTAATCCCTTGTTTTTAACCCTTATTTTTATTCCTTCTTCTCTGACCAAGATTTCCAAGGGGATCCATCTCCATCACCAAACTGGGGCACCACATTGGTGCTGTAGAGATGACTCAGTCCTCAATCTTTGTGTATTTAATCATTGTGGGGTTTCCTACCCCACTCCAAGCTCCTGAAAACCCAGATAGTATTTTTCGGAGAAATTATTGCTGAAAAACTAAGGGTGGATTAAAAATCTATTATCTGATAAAATATATAGTTTTATGGGGCCCAGAGTCCTCTCTCTAATTTCCCAAATGCCTCATCACAGAGCACTTTGCTTGCTTCCATGTATAGAGTTTCTAGCTTTTAGTTACTTTCCATCATTTTATCCAAATGTGACACGGTTTGCTAAATGATGAAAATTGCTATGTTAGCCTGAAGGAAATTTCACTTGTACCACCTTTCAGAACTGGAGAGCTGGTGTGGACTCCTTCCTATTTTCCAGTATCTGCATTTTAGAAATGATCCCAGAAGAACTCAGCTGGCTTGTGTTAGTCCATACTTCCAACTTCCTGGTAAAAAATTTGATCGTTCTGCAGAATAGCATCCTGGATAGATCCTAAGCACCTGATGAATCTAACTTTTTAGCTCCCGATATTAACCCCCGGCCACCAATCTCTCAGATTCCCCGTGGTGATGAGTTGTTTCTCTGGTGTGCTCCTGAAGAATTGGCCCTCTCATCCATATCTCTTTAATAATTTCCTTTATTGTATGACACTTCCATTCCCAAACCTATGTAACAAGTGATTTCTAACATTTTTCCTAAGTCTTTAAACAGCAAGTTTCTTCAGTCTAGCCCAGGGAACTCTATTCAATATCTTGTAGTAACCTATAATGAAAAAGAATATGAAAAGGAATATATGTATATAATGTATATATGTATTATAATATGTATATAATATATAATATTATAATATATGTATAATACATGTGTGACTGAAACATCATGCTGTACACCAGAAATTAGCACAACATTGTAAAGTGATTATACTTCAATTTAAAACAAAAATTAAAAATTAAGTCTTCTGAAGCCAGTCCTTGACCGTATTTCTCAATGAAAACTTGTTCAGCCTGAATTCATAGTTTTCACTATAGAAAAAATGTTTTTTCAAAGCTTTCCTGTTTTCTGCACTCTACATAACAGTTTACCTGTTCAGGTGTGTTCTACTGGGCTGCTTCATTTTCTTTCTCCCTGTGGATTTGTTCTCATCTAATCAGAAAAATCTTGAAGATAAAGTTTGGAACTCTGTGTTCTTATAAGGAAACTGCTAAATGAATTCTTTGCACCAAGGTTGACTGTTCCCAAAGAACAAATTGTTTTTAAAATATTTTATGTATTTGAAATAGTTCTTTCTTTTATTATTTTGTTCATTTGTTTTGATTCTGTGTGCATGTGGGTTTTTTTTTTTTTTTTTTAGTGTTTATTATTTGGGAGATTACAGGGAAAAAAAAATAGCTGATGGTTTCAAAGGGCTAATCTCCTAGCAGTTCTGAAGAGATATATGCAGAAATCAGAGTATCTATGTGGAACTTTAAAAGGGATACATTTGAGTTGAAGCTATTAATTCCTTAAGTTGTCATAGGAAAAAAACAATCTGTCAAATTATTTTTGACATCCTTTACAGTTTACTTTTATAATTAGTGCTGCTATAATCAGGTTGCTGAATTAGGTCCATTTCTGAGTATTTTATTCTTACAGAACATGAGTGATTACAGTGGAAACCAGCTAGGAAGAAGGATTATAATTGGATAAAAAATTTAAAAGAGTGAATTAATTATTGGGAACTATAATTAATCAGAGTTATTCTTCTCAAGGTTAGCACTTTAAAATGTATTTTACAGGTAATATAAAATGCCTCACTTAGTTAAAACCTTTTATAACAATGATAATACACCTTATCACAAAGGCAAGGATAAATCCCTTTTACATGAAAATCCCTGTTTTGTTTAATTTTGTTACCTTTGCTCTATCATCAATCCAGTGGTCAGCCAGCAGAACAGAAGGCAGGGTAATTGGGTTTGGAGTATCACCACTCGTTTATGGAAATTGGAGAGCTGCGGTCACAAGAGATACTGGTTTCAGCACTGTTACACCAATTCCTAATGGACATCTGTCCACTTTCTCAAAGCCTTCAGCTTATATTTTAGCCGCCTGTCCAGCATGTGTTCAAGGAATACTCTTAGCATATGAAGGAAACATATTTATTACAAAAATCTTTTAAAAGATAAGCTCAAATATAAATTACTCAGTGCTGGAACAACCAGAGGTGACTACTGTCAACTTTTGGGCATATGTCCATGCAGTTACTTTCTATGCATATGTGTGATTTTTTTTGTGGATTACATTGTAGCATAGTGTACATCTTATACATTTTAGGTGGTTTCATTAAATATATGATGCCACGTTAAAATGGTTCACAATATCATAAATATTGCATATCACAATATTATGCAAAACATTTTAGTGCCTGAATTGTGTACAATTTGATAATAATTTAATCATTTCTCCTTTTTATTGAGCATTTTTGTTGGTTCAGTAATTCCAACAGATGTAGGCAATATAGTGTTGAACATCACTACAAGTACATATTATATTCACTTTTGTTTCCTTTAGAGAAACTGCTAGGTATAAAATTACTATGTCAGAATGTATGTACTTATAGACTTTTGATATCTGATTTATCTTCCAGACTATATAGCCGTGTACACTTCCACGAGAAATGCACAAGAGCATCCCTTATCTTAGAAACTTTGTATGTTAACTAGGAAATTGTGTGTGGCTGCTAGTAATTGATCTAAAATTACAGTGGTTTCTTTATTAACAAAAAATTCAGACAGGCAGTTTAGGGATGTATGGGGAAGCGCCTCATGCTATCAGTGGCCCATGATCTTTTTGTCAGTCTGCTTTGTTGATTTAGAATATGCCTCCATTCCTTAAATTTGCCTATCATCCACATTATGGAGACTGTAGCTCCAGCCATCATATCTCCATCCATATCAGTGAGTCAGAATGAAAGAAGGGGGAAAACAGATTTGTAAAATTGTAAAAACCTGCCACCTGAGTAAGCTCTCCTAAAAGAGGTGATTTTAGGAAGCACCAACAAATGGTTGTTTAGACATCATTAGTCACCCTTATCTGTACACGAGTGTTGACAATACAATCTGTAACTGGGTATTTGCTGAATCCAGCATTATAGGTGCTCCCTAGTATGGAGGGGCAGTGGGAAATTGATGTTGAGTAGGCAATTAGCAGTTTCTGCCAAAACATTGTATATGCATATACATAAAGACATATACATTTAAGTTTCATCAATAGGTCAAAGTTATATGCTTTATTTTAGTTACTTCTTTCTGAAGAATTGTCAATAGTTTATAACTGTTTTTTGAACAAGTTTACAAGCACCAAGAGATCAAGTAAATTCAATCCATGGGAATAGATTTCTAAAGTAAGACTTGAGTATCCAGTAACTCCTTAGAAATAAATTTTTAAAATGCTGTTGTAAATCCAAGTAGTATCTGTATAACTAGATTAATTACCAAACGTGCCTTTATTTTCTCTGCTTAAAAAGAAGCACAATTTATCTATTTAGCAATAAAAAAAAGAAAAAAATTAGGGTATTTTGAAAAATCACCCAGAGAAATATGAACTAAAAGTCATGATTGAAAATGATAAATGATCTTTCAAATTGCAAAGTCACTTGTGGCAGGTTCCCTAATAGTTTAATCTACTCTTATAGTACCTCTCATTATACCTTTTAATAATAAAATATCCCTGAAGGTAATTATACCTTCCAGTTGGTTTTTTAGAGCCCCATCCCTGGTAAACCTTGTGTTAAATGTGGCAAAAATACCTAAGGCACACAATAAGTGTGATAAAGTTTTTTTTTTTCCCCAACATTGTTGATTTTAAGATTTTCAGCCTAGTTGGGCCATCAGGAGAGTCCCATGTTTGACTACATACTTTCTATGGAACAGTCAAGTCAACAGTAATGGAGTAAAAGAAAGTAGTACCTGGATAGAAAGTTCTGAGATTTAAGTGTGAGAACAGATGCCACCTCGTACTCTAGAGACGTGGTAAATTTTTGAATTCTTCTGAGTTTAAGATTCTTTGAAGGAAAATATAGGGAATATCTGATTGATAGCCTTGGATAAGAATATGAGTAGTAAGAGATACAGAAGTAAGTTTGTGCATAATCAAAGTCTATTCAAAGATACAGTGATATTGTAAGTATCATAGTAGCAAAACACATAAAAAGGAGGGTCATTTGCCATATGTCATTTGTTTTCCTGGAGGTAAAGGGCAAACCAAAACAGTTTTAACTGTTACTGAATGTATGAGTAAATTTCCAGAAAGCTTCATATATTATTGGTCCTCCACAAGGAGCAGAAATATGAAGAAATAATTTACCTTAAATTTCTCTCTTTGGATTCACTGGGACTCAATTTAGGAATGTATAAATGTTATAAGGTTTTGCGTAAAATTTGATGTATTTCAAGAACATGTAATTGTTTAATAAACAACAGTACCATATTATCTTTTAAAAACACTCTTAAGTATAAAAATATATAAGGAATAGAGATTTTCATTTAAACTGCCTTCAAAAAAATTTAAATAAAATATTTTTAAAAATTTAAACTGCCTTCATCTGAACTCAGAACTGGGTAACTGCTTTCAACAGTAATTTTCAAGATTCTGCATTGAATTTCAAATCAGAACAGTGTTTCTCCTCCACCTAGAGTGTGAAACTTTTTGAGTTACCTTCCAGTGGTTTACAATTTAGCATCGTCCAGCCCTGCTTCAATCCAGCCCCAATGAGGAAACCAGAAACCACACCAGGTATTTCTATAGGGGAATTGAACATGAGGAATCAGTTATGTAGATGTTAAAGGAATAAATCAACACAGAAGGACCATTGAGGCAATCTGGACATAGTAACTACAGGACACAGCCATCACCTTGTGAGCTGGGGGAGCAAAGCAAGCAGCTGGGGTGTCACAACCAGGAAAATTTGACAAAGGACTCCCCAGAAGTGGGACTCAGATATGTGAGAGATAGTCTGCCCACCTGGCATAATTGCCTTGGGTCCCCTAGATGTGAGTCAGACTTTCGAATAGGAGTGGTGTTGCCCAGATGGTGCTGGTTACTCTGGGGGACACACCGGGGTTGGTTCAGAGAGCTTCAAAGAAAGCTGGAGGCTGGGAACTAATTATGACGGCAAGACACAGAAACTTAACAGGAAAGTTTGGGACTCCTGCCCTTACTAATGGCACATTGAATTAGGATGCATTATTGTCTGAGTAGTAACTATCTTCCCCTCTCTTCTTTGTGCTCCTACCTCCCAGTAAAGCAAAGTGTTTGTCAGCATGGTTCCAGAATGCTTTATGATTCAAAATTAAGAGAATGGGGGAAGGTAGGAAGATCTTTCAGAATGTGAAGAGAGAAGGGGGATGATGCATCTAGAAAGATTAATTCTAACTACAAAGGAGAGAAAAGAGAGGGGCTGAGAGACGATCGGAGAGAAGAAGGTTTGAGATTTCAGGGTTTGAAGGACTTTAGAATAGACAAGAGGTAAGAAAACATTAGGCATTGGAGGGATGGGTTTCTAGAAGGACCAGTGAGGGAACTTCAGTGATCCCAGAAATGAATACAAAAGCTGGAGTTTCATTTTAGTGTCCATCTGGTGGACAGAGTCTGGTCTATGCAGAAATTGAACCATGTAGGTTTCAGCACTTGTTAAGCTCTCATAGAATAGAAGCCTAGTACCTGTTAGAATTCTGTTAAAAAAAAAAAAAAGAAAGAAAGAAAACCTTTGTATAATCCCCCCGAAGTAATATTTACAAAATGGTTCGCATTTACAAAACCACAGTCAGAAGACCACCCAGATGAAACCACTTCTTCATGGTAGGAAAAAGAAAATAAAATCATGGAACGAAGAGAATGATATTCACTAATCAAACATAAAACATTATTAGGGTTCTGTGACAATTACGCTTATGTGTATCCTTTAATAAAATGTTAGCACAGTTTAAAAGAATAAATGATAATATCTTACTGTTAGTGAATGTCATAATGACTAATTATATTATCTCCTACTGCCATCTTAAAAAAAAAAAAAACACATTTTTTTCTGTTGACATCTTAATAAAACACCCAACTCCATCCTGTTACTCAGAAATAACAAATACCTTAAAATCTTACATTAAAAAAAAAAACAGAGTTAACAAGCAGCTTTCAAACTTTTGAAAAGCAATTGAATGGAAAATAGACATTTGTGGCTCGCTCACGTTGCCACTGTAGAATCTTTTTTCAAACTCTTTTTGCTTTTGGATTGATTTCAAAAGTATACCCGTGACTGACAAGACTTTCATCTCTGCACTCTCGCAAAAATGTACATTAAAAGTAAAAGTGAGCAGGCAAACAATGGTTGTAATTTACCTTCAATCACAGAGTTCGCCTGGCTTAAACCATTCTAGAGTTTTTTTGGCACCTCGAGCAAGACCTTCTCCTCGGAAGAAGCTTGCCACGTCTAGACAGCAAAGCCTATGACAAACGATAGTAAATTTGGCAAGTGTTTAAACTTTGTACGAAAGACATCACTCAAGTGCGCTAGCTTTACTTCGCTGAATGTATGACCTTGGGGTTGACATTGACCTTTCCTAAGGCTATGTTTCTTCACCTGCTTAATGGGGAAACTCAAGTGCCTATGTCATGGATTTGCTAAAAGAATTAAGTGAAATAATGCTTATATATCGCTGACACATAGTTACCAGTAGTTAATAGTTTTATTATTGGCAATTTTACATGGCACCCAGTCTGTGTATATATCAAGATAGTTGCTAGGATTCCACAAATTTTGGAGTTATTTTACCCATTGATCATCTCTGGTTTTAAGAACCATCTTCCTAACAAAGATTAATTGATGACATTTATTTCTTTGGAACGTTTAAAATGAGTTTGAACAGGTCTGTTTTTATATTTGGTGATGCTTCCTGAAGAATAAATGATCTGCTCATGATATTACGGTTAGAAATTTCTTATATGTCTCCAAAACAATACTTCTTGGCCTAAATATTTTTGAGTATCATTATAATTAGGAGATAACCATATGCTCAAAATAATGTTACGAATAATAATTTAAAAGCTGTTAAATACGAAAGTGTTCCATATTCCTACTCCATTAAAAAAAAAAAAAAAACAGTTTCACAAACTCCCCCATCATATTTTCCTCTTATTCAGCTCTCTTTATTGCAGGCCTTTATTCCCTCACCCAACCAAGTCAAATATTTCACCTACACTATTTCATTTTGCCTTGGGTCTTCTGCCCCTTCAGCCTACAATACATTCTTCATTTTAAAAATGCACAGCTTGCTAGTTTCTGAATTGGCCTCTTCAGAAACACACAGAGATGCACACATGCAAGCGTGAACATCTGTGTAGACTTCCAGATAAACATCCGGGCTGGAATCTGAAAACGCAACTGAAAGAGATCCTAGTGAATATCAACTCCCACCTCCTTGTTTCGAAGGCACTGAAACCCCAGGGTGGTTCATAACAAACCCACTGTCACTCAAGGAGTAGGCAGGAGCCCATTTGGCTTCCTCATGCTTGGTCTACTTAGATTTTCAAGGTAGTGTGGTCAACACTAAACCAGTAAAGATTGACTGAACCCCTTCTCTTTACCTGGCACCATCGCAGGCATTAGGGATAAAGCTGGAAAAAAGAAAAAAAGAAAAGTCCACCTTCACATTGTTTACTGGTGGAGAACAAAGAAGCAAATAATATTGAATATCATGTCAATGAAAAACAACTTCTATCAGGAAGAGTAAAGCATGTAAGATGACACAGAAGGTCATTGTTAGACCCCCTCCATCTGCTCTGCGCTTCCGTTAGGTTCTGTCTTCCTTGTTCCTTTAGAGCAATCCTCTAGGTCGTCCTTTCATTGGGTCACTGATCTGGCCCATTCCTGGTTTCCCACCCCCACCCCGCAACATGCACACACTTTTTGCTCTCCTGGCCTGTTGGCCTGCTTTGGTTTCATCATTAACATGTCATTCCCCAATCTTTAGTGGCCTGGCCTTTAAATCGCAGCACAAGCAGATTGTCTAGAAATTGCATCGGCATGGATAGCTTTACAGCAATTCATTTCCTTAACGGTTCTCCTTTCCACAGTCGGCTTTTTCAGTACCTGTCTGTCTGCGGTCTTCCACTTCCTTCCTTGCTCCCTTTGCATGGTGTTCTTCTCTTGCTGCACTAAAAAAGTCAACTGTTTCTCAGCCGAAATCTCAGTATGTTGTATCGCCCCAGTTTTTAAAGACTCCCAGGGATAACTTAAGAATGCAAAGGCTCAGTGAGGAGACTGACAGGTTTTATTTCATACTGGCTATAATTTGTGGGAGAGCTCTGTGCCTCTGTCTATCAATCAATCAATTGATCAGTCTTTGTTTTTAATCTATCTATCTGTCTATCTATTTGTCTTTCCATTGATTTGGTCGATTTATCTTCTTTCCATATATTGATCTTTTTATCTTTATCAATTATCTTTATCAATTTATCTTCAATTTATCTGTTGATCTATTGATCTACCAGTTTATCTTCTTTCTGTCTTTTGATCTATCTTTCTATCTACCTTTTTTATCTGTCTATATACTAATCTATTTATCTTCTTTCTATTTATCTATCAATTTATCTTATATCAATCTACTTTCTGTCCATCTGTCTTTCTTTCTGTCTACCTATCATCTTTTCTTCCATTAAGTATTAAATTATAAAGCATTTTAAAAACTGATACAGCATCTACAATGTGCTACTGTTCAGAGAATGTATTATAACCAACAGTAAAAAAATGTTTGCCCTTTTGGTGCTTACACTGTAGTGGCACACTAACTTCCTTCCTTCGTCTCATTCTTCTTTCCTTCCTTCCTGTCCTTTTCTCATCTGTCTTAAATAAGAATTAATAAATGAGGAAAGTTGTCACAAGGAGGTACATTATCATTTTTTTAAAATAAAAACTAAAATCAGACGTTTTTCTGATTGACGTTACATTTGATGTGAAGGGCTGGTTTGACAATGAGGGTGGGTTTTGCCAATTAGCTTGTTCAGTTGAGTGAACTAAATCTGCAGCTCTAAACTGTTGACACGTGTGTGTTTAAGACATATGTAATCTGCCTCACTTCTGGAAAATGCATAAGTTGCAATTCTACACAAATGATAATTTGAAATTTAGATATCAGTTTAAAAATGTGTGAAGACATATATGGTTTTTGAAAAGTCTTTTGGAGAACACCCAGTCTTGCGTTTTGAAGCTCACTGTGCTGGGTTTCTTCCACTTTAAAGCTGATTCGAGGGAGGAGTAGGGAGTCCTCGAGAGTCCCTTGAATTTCTTTTCCTCACTTACCAGGAGATCAGTACACACTCTACAATGTCCCTTCCTCATGGAATAAGTGGAAGAAAGGAAGCTGGTTAAAAGGTGTAAAAATTACAAAAAGTTTTCTATTCATTACCCTTGTTGACAGTTTATGGTATTCCTCCTCGTTTGGAGCTGGGCTTCCTACCCTCAACACTGCTGACATTTCAGACGAGATCCTTCTTTGTTGTGGGAGCTGTCTTGTGCACTGGAGTGTATTTAGCAGCACCTTTGGCCTCTACCCACAAAGTACCAGCAGCACACCTGCCCCCTTACAGCTATGATGGTCAAAAGTGTCTCCAGATAGTGCCAGATAGTCCCCTAGGGGATACAGTCATCCCTGATTCACAGCCACTGTGCCATTGTCACCAGGGGTGTTAACTTTCTTCCTCGTATAGTAAGTACGTGTCCTCTTGGATTTGCTTATCTTTGAAACTAAAATCTCAGCAAACTTCTCTGCTTATATCTAGTCAGTAGGGAAAAGGAAAAAAAAAAAAACAAAATAAAACAAAACAAAACAAAAACCTTTACCAGACCTATTCTTTTTATCTGCCTATATATTTGTCTATTTATCTTCTTTCTATCTATTTATCTTTCTATCTGTCATTCCATCTATCGATTTATCTTCTATCAATCTATCTACTTTCTGTTAAGGGTTAGTGGCAGAGTGCCTCCTCCCGGGAAATGCCTATTTCTTGAAACTGTCTCTTTAGAAAATCTCCTCACATTCTACAACTAGTTAGTACATTTATTCTTTCTTTTTTCTTTCTTTCTTTTTATTGAAGTATAGTTGATTTACAATGTTGTGTTAATTTCTGGTGTACAGCATAGTAATTCATTTATATTTATATAAATATATTCCTTTTCATATTCTTGTTCATTATAGGCCATCAAAAGGTATTGAATATAGTCCTCTATGTTACACAGTAGGACCTTGTTCTTTATCTATTTTATATAGTGCATTTATTCTTTAAGAGATATGTAACTCTATTCAGCATGCGGCTGTCAAGCAGATTAGTTAACTGAAAATTAAATCTAAATGTTAACTGTATATCAGCAAGATAAAAATAGTTCCTTAGTTATCCCTAACTAGCATATGTGTAGACAACTGTAGATTGACTTAGCTATAGAATATGATTTTTAAAATGAAAATGTTGTGACATTTGGTGCAACTTCTTTGAGTGGAAAGGATTCACATCAGTGAGCTATTTAATGTGACTCAGATCTAACCAGAGCTCTAATAAAGCAGGTGCCAACTGGGAGGGGCTAGACTACCCAAGCAGGACTTACAGAGAGAGAGAGAGAGAGAGAGAGAGAGAGAGAGAGAGAGAGGTGGCTTCAAACCAGTTTTGCCAATCTTATAAAAAGTTTTAGCTTAGAGGGGTCAACAGTTTGAAAATAAAAGAATTTCTTGAAAGAGTTATTCATGGCAGAGGATGGACTGATGGTTTTCACTTCCCCTCAAACCTGGTTGAAAAGTTTCCCCACGAACATCCTGGAGGTATGAATCTTGAAGGTGAGTAGACATGGCGCCTGGTGTCTGATTCACTCCTGAACTAAAAGGCTGCAGCAGAGGCTGCCCAAAGGTCATGGCAGCGGAGAACAGAGCTGCATTTGGGGAGAAACCATCTTCTCCCTAAATGCAAGTCAAGATAACTCCATGACATTCCCCCAGTGGGAATGATGGCACTAGGCTGCTTCCCCAGAGAGCGTCTGCCCAATGACAAGTGACCTCAGCAGAAGAGGTGGGAAGCACACAGCGAGGTACAGAACTGAGGAGGGGCGGTAAATGGCCCACTGAAGGAGAGCCAGCTACCCAAGTAAAAGGAACTCTGGGGACATCTCCCAGGAGGAAAATGGAGCACGTGTGCGAAAAAGGATCACCTTTAAACATCTGCCACCTCCAGAGAAAACCAGCACCCCATCACCCAGTGTCAACCCAGGAAGACCCTTCCTGTCAGCATCCTCTCTTCCCTCCTCTGTTTCAGCCCTGGAGAAGCCACAGGCAGCCTAGTCAACGAGGGAGGAGGAGCAGCAGTCAAGGGGGAAAAACAACGACACCAACCCCGCGCCCCCTTCCTGCTACTGGAGGAGAGTGGGGCTGCTGGAAGGAGGGTCCATTGGGAGAAACCTTTAACTTTGAATCACCTTCTGGGTTTGTGATCAATACAACACAGTGGACAAAGTAATTACTAAAAGGAGATGATTTTTTTTCATGGCTGAGGTTAACTGAAGCGGTTTATTGGGTAAAGGGAAGAAGCTCCATCATGAGACTTGCCCACGATTTCTTCTCGGTGCAGAACTGTTTGCATAAAGCGGATTTGAAGAAGCAATGAGGGGGAAAAATAAAGTTGTTTTCTGATTGCATTCTACCAGTTCTGCTTGTTCAACATATCAGTTGCATACAAGTAAACACTGAACAGCTTATTCGGTGATAATCCAATTGACAGCTTTATAGTATAATACAGTATCACTTTTATTTTGCTATAAATTACCTAGTGCCTGCCTTTTCATCACTCAGACAAAAATGTTCTCACTTCCTTTTCATCAAAATATAGTGAATTCCTGCCACAGTACTGTACAGGGTTTATCAGTCTCTTGTTTGAAAGAACATAGGAAGAAAACCCCACACAGAAACAATTCAGAAATGCTTGTTTTTGCTTGTAAATCTTCCCTAAACATAATAAAAATAATTGATCAAGGGAGACATTGATGACTGATGTTATAATTCAATCTCTGGGCTTTGATTATAGCATAAACCAACTGGATTTCTTCAGCAGAAAAATATCACTCAAATCAATCTTGCCTTCTTGGTGTCCTTTATGCTACATATGCAATTACACAGCTTAGAAAAATGTCATATTCCACACGCATTTATTCTTCCAGTGGATATTCAAGAAAGAAAAGCCTCTAGAGAAGCAAAAGTGGAATGAATGTTTGGATTTAAAGTGTATCTCCATAAAAGAGGAAACAAGTACCATCTTCTAAAGAGGTAGCTTGCCTGGGAAATAAGTCGCCTATGCTGTGTATCAGTAAACCAAAGTCCCAGACTTGCAGTTAAGACTTGGAAACTTGGATGGGTATGATTATTCAGTATTATTATTATTAAGCTTTGGACAGCAAAGCTTAGTTAGAGGTGAGGAAAGGATGGAAGGGGAGGAAAGGGAAGTAGGAGGGATGGAGATAGATGCAGGAAGAGAGAATCAATTTTAAATGTAACTGAAAAACTCTAAGGTTGTTGCCTTCCAGTATAGCTGGGGCCAGGTATTTAAGTAACATGAAGCTATTATTCTGCGTACCCCCTTTCCTTACTTCTGTGTGGACTTCAAGCTCATTCTTCACTGTGTATTGACCTATACGACTAGAAGCTTACATTCTTTTAGCTCCAAATTCAGGGGAAGTGGATGCTTCCTTCATGGTCTTCCTTCTAAGCTTAGCCCTGAATACACTGACATGAATCGCAGGTCTGTGCTGAACAGATCATTGTAATTGGGTGCCTGATGCATCATGACTTCCCAGGGCAGTGTAATATCCCCTCCGCTAGTCATGATGGTAGAACCAGCCCAGGGCAGACGACAGGAACTGAAAATTGTGTGGGAAGGGGAATCTTCGAGCAAAATCTGTTCTTATAAAGTAAAAGGAGAAAGGAAACTAACTAGATAAAACCAGCAGATTCCACTTAAGATGATTTATGTGGTCTCTTAGGATTTAATCTGTACGTCTGTAGAGCAAACGCAGGTAACACAAGTTCTATAGATTGCCTTGGTTCGTTATTGTAAAGTTTAAATGAGAGCATAGATGTAGAAGTCCATCAAAAGAGTGTTAAGAAAAAAAGTTTTTTAACAGTTTGAAAAGGTCTGCAGGTCAAAAAAAATAAAAAGCTAAGTAAAAGTGTCTATATGTTGAGATAACTGAATAGCTCTTTATTGAAGGGTAATGTGATGTTTCTCACTGTGCACATCAGCAGTTACTGTCATTTTATTTTCTAGGACACAAGGACTTCATAAAGTTGTTAATATGTATCCAGTCGTTATTGTTCTTCAAATATATAACTCTATGATATGAATAAGCAAGAATGGAATATTGAGATTTGATAAATTTCTGGGCAGTCACAAAGCATATTTCCTCTGAAGCTTGAGATGGCTACTTCTTTTTTCCTAAGATGACACCTTGGTGCATTAAAAAAAATGAACTTGAAAGAAATATGAACTTGAAAGTTGCATAGAACTGCTTTTGAGTTTCTGCTTTACCATCACATGTGTGGGAGATGTTGGACAAGTGACTTAACCTCTCTGACTCTCAGTTTCTCATCTGTGAGAATTAGGATGATAACTAGCTTGTGGGGTATTAGTGAGTTTTAGAGGTAATGTGTGTCACAGGGTTCTTCACATAGTAGGCGCTCAACAAATGGTGATTTCATTCATTTTTATTATTATGCACTTCTCAGTACACTCTCCTGGCAGTTCGAGGTAATGAGATGCTTTCAAAGGATAAAGTAATGAAGTGAGACTTGAGTTGAGATGAACAGGTCAAGTGCTTGCTAAATGACCTTTGCTGTATTTCTGGGAGCCAAGGCTATGAGTCAGAGTTTGATTGGAGGAGCAGAACCACTATTAGTGATACAGAATAAGGGATTTTTCTATAAAATAGGAATTAGACCTTATGCTACGCGGGGAGCTGGTGGAGAGAGTCACAGGGGAGATCCGGGTGTGGAGGAGAGAAAGGCACACTGGAGTCCAAGCCTGTCTCAACCCCTGCAACTGCTACCAGAGTTAGAAGGGCTTTCATCCTATTTTTCTTTAATATTTTACTTTTAAATATGAAAATGAATATGTGTATGTATATGCATAACTAGGGCATTGTGCTGTACACCAGAAATTGACACATTGTAATTGACTGTACTTCAATAAAAAAAATAATGTTTTACTTCTAAATAATTTCAGACTTACAGAAAAGTTGTGCTGTATAAACAACTCCATTATATCATTTACCCAGATTTTCCCATTTTGCCAAAATTGCATATTTTTCTCCATCTCAATAGATAGATAGAAGGACAGGTAGATAGATGGATGGATACACATACATTTACACAGTATTTTTCCTGAAACATTTGAGAATAAATGGGACACTAGTACAGCAGCCTTTTTATCTCCAAATACTTCCCTGTGTATCTCCTAAGAGCGAGAACCTCCTCTTACATGACCACAGTGATCAAAAACAGAGAACTAGCTTTGATTCAGTACTATTATCTAATCTTCAAAGCTTACTTAAATTTTATTCTGTTATTACAATGATGTCCTCTGTGGCCAAATATTTAAAAAGTAAAAAAAATCTGGTCCACATTCCAATCCCGGGTCACATGTTGAATTTGGTTGTGACGTGTCTCTAGTCTCCTTTATCCTGGATCCATTCTTTGGTCTGTCTTTGTCTTTCACAACCTTGTCATTTTTAAAAAAGTCTAATATTGTATATAAAAGTATATAATATGCTTTTGAATAATGTCTATTTTGGTTGTCTGCTTTTTTTTTTCCTCGAAATTTGACAGGAATTTGGCAGGAAGAGCAAGAAGTGATGTATTCTTTCTAGCGCATCACATGAGATGGGATCTGCTTTCTTCTCTAATTTTTAAGATCCATTCTTGTACCCTGTACTCACTGATCCTCACATAGCAGGGGATTTTTATTTCCTAGAGACTAGAGTTGGCCAATTTTTTTTCTGTGAAGAGCCAGAAAGTAAATATTTTTGACTTTGCGGGCCAAGCCTGTGTCATAACTACTCAACCTGCTGTTGTAGCATGGAAGTTACCGCGGGCAATGTGTAACGAACACGGGTGACTCTGTTCCAGCCTTACTGATGGACGTTGAAATTTGAATTTCATGCGATTCTCACGTCACGAAATGCTACTCTTCTTTTGGTTTCTTTCTACCGTTTAAAAATGTAAAAACAATGGTTTGCTCTTCAGTCGCACAAAAATGGATTGCAGTCTGTGGTTTGCTCACCCCTTCGACAGCCCTGCAGGTATCACTACTCAAAGCCGCTTTCTTCCTCATTATAACATCTCTATCACACAGCCATTTCCGCTGTAAAAGCCGTCTTTGAATGTTCTCTCTGCCACTGAATGGCCTCAGACGTGTGGCGGGAAAGCTGAGCTGTTTAGCTTACATTTCTAGAAACTGATTTTTCTTTATTACTCCATATTTTTTCCTCCAGTTCTCTTCTTGGATGTGCGTGTTTTGCTGAGAACTAATTTTCATCTATTGCACATTATACAATACTATTAGTTTGATTAATTAATGCATAATCTATCCCGGAGACTAATTTGTTTACTCCTGGTGGACTCATTAAGCCTTGCTATATGAATGTGAGATTAGGTTTAAAAAGGGAATCACCTTAGAATGACTGACTCCCATATCTGTTTAAAAAGAAAAAAAATCTGACAAATGAAAAATCAAGTAATCTGTATCCCTCTCTTTAACCATAAAAGAGCATTAAAGGACTTCTAAAACTACCCGCATATAACTTCCTATGGTGACATTCTAGAGTTGCATGATTTATTTTCAAAAATTGATCATAGAAGAAGCCAATTAAAGCAGTGTGCTAATATTTTGCTCCATAGGTGAACAGAGCAACGAGGACTTGCATCTCTGCTTTAATTCTGCATGCCAGTGCATATTTTAAGTTTAATATCATGTCACCCGTGTTAACATTATTGCCCCTCATGCAGGAATAAAACAGCTTCTAGTCAACAAGACCGCTGTTAGGTGAGCCCCAATAAGCAAGCATTGTCAAAGGCGGGAGAATACATTTCTTGATGGTAAATTTTTGGGCTGCATTCTGTCCATTAGGGAGAGTTTGTGCACCTTGGTTGGATGAGATGCTGGACATAAGACATCATAATCGTCCCTCATTTCTGTTTCTGATACATTATTTTTGGCTGAGTGCTTAGATGTTCAGACAGAGCTGCCATTCGAAAATTCAGAAGCCCTAGATGTATGCACCTGTCCTCTGCATGTTTCTCCAAACCCTTATCTGTCACTCAGTGCCTTTTCCAAGGTCTTGCCCTTTGAAAAGAGCTGAAATCCAGTTATCAGTGGGGGTTTCTGCTGCAGATGTGTGCCTGGGGGCTTTTTTAGAAAGAACAGGTTTGTAATTAGAAATCTTGGTGCTCTGAGTGTACTGCAGGGCAAACGATGCAGATGCTTCCCTTTTCATTGAGAAATCTCTGTAGAAGGTTTGAGGCAGATTCACAGCTTAATTTTCAAGACAGCAAGTATATTGTGTTTCCATCGCTTGTGCAGCTCCGGGTCATCTCAGAGAGTGGCAGTGGCGGAGTTTATAAAGAGCTGTCATTATTGCCTGGCTTTGGGTATTTACACTTTCAGGAATGTGAAGTAAACAGTTTGTGATAAATTCTCTCTGGGCCAAGGTCATTGGAACTCCTTGACCGGAGATATTTAGGTATTGGATAGGAACCCACTGTCCTGTGCGGTTTCCGATGCAATCAAGTCTGCAGACCTGAGGTTGAAGATGACCTCCAGAGATAGGCTGGCCTTGGGCGAAGTTGTTAAGTAGGCAGAGTTCCCAGTTCCATTTGTCATTTCACCAGAATGCCCTCAGGCTGCTCCTGCCTCCCCAGGGTTAGTCCACCCCTCACTTCATCAGGCAGAGTCTCTCCAGTGTGAACACTCAAAATTTAGCAGGTCGTTGCCCTGTTCCCCTAGGATATCCATAACTGTGTGATGCAGTGATTTAAGTAAAATCATTTTAAACATTTAATAAGTGATTCCAGCTTATTCTCCTATTCCTCTACACCCTGTTTCCTCACCCTTCGTTCACTCAACCTACATGCATTTTAGAAGGCACCTCAGTGTCATCGGGCAAAGAGTGAGTCCAATAGCACATATTTCAGATGTCCTGGCAGAAAAATGAGAGAGGTATTTTTGGAGGCCTTTTCAGTCTTTCAAAATTATTTCATGAGAAAACAGCCCCTGTGTGGAACCAGTGCCTTCTCTAATAATATGAGCCTTCCTTTGCAGAAAAGGTTAACAATTATTAAAGCTGACTCTTGGAATAATTGTTTGGCAGGCCTCCTTAACTCTCCAAATCAGTGACCAGTAAAGGAGCAGAAATGGTAAAAAAGAAATGAAGAAGCAGCTTATTAAAAAAAAAAAAAAAAAAGGCAAAGTTGGGAAGGAAAAAGAGTGACAAGAAAGAAAAGCTAGAATAGTGTCTGCTGGATTTAGTTCAGAGCAGCTGCTTTTATCAGCCAGAAAGGATAAGATTAGCAGGTTGGGTTTGTTGTTGTAGTAATTCCTTTATGTGAAATGCTTTCAATGAGCTATAGACTAAAGAAGAACTTGTAGACCTGCAAAGCTTCCGTGCTAGAAGGGAGCTTCAAAATCGACCAAGCCAGGTATTTGGCCAAGACAAGAATTTAAGAGGAATTTGAAATACGCAATATAAAACTGATTCATTCAAACTCAAGATAAAAAAGGCATTGACTATAAAACAGAATATTGGAGCCCCCCAAATATGGAAGAAAACAGTTTTTCAACCTGAAACCAGGCAACCATAGCAGCATAATGCACAGCATTTGGTGTCAGATGTATTTGGAATTCTGTGTTACTGGTTGATGTGACCTTGGACACGGGATATTATTTCGCTAAGCCAAGCTTGGTAGCCTCATCTGTGAAATTCAGATTATTAAGACAAATGAGGACCGAACAATATCATCGCAGTACAACGTCTGATATAATGTGGGCAATCAATAAATACGTCTTGTTAACATTGCTATTATTTAAGGAGCAATGTTTCTTTTGCCACAGGTAATAAATAAGATAGCATTAGAATAACAAGCTAAGTGAAATTATGAAAACTTGGTCACTGTATGGAATATCTGTAATTTGTTCACATGTGAGTATTCTCCAGATTTTTTTTTGTGCAAGTGAGGCTTATTTTTGTTTAATTATGAATAGCCATATTCTAGAGAGGAATAACAGCTGAAGGGAGGGAAGAGGAAAGATACCAGGGAAGGAGGATGCCAGCGATTCAATTTCATTTGGGTGATCTTAGGGCAGGAGTCTTCAACCTGGGTACGTGAATGCCTGGGTCTGCCTAAGGGTTGTCCAAAGGGTCTTCAAGCATCAAGCATGGAAAGTTGAAAGGGATTTGATTCCCAAATCCCAACTATTCTGTGGATCCTTTCTTAAAATTGATCTGTCCTAGAACCCTGCAGTGACCCCTCTCTGTCATAATTGCCTTATCCTGAAGCCACAAAAGAAAGCCAGGTATTTTATCCAGCCCAGACCTAAATCTTCTAATTCTTCCACTCCAAACAAAACAAAACAAAACAAACCTCTGGAGTGACAAACAAAGGATATCTCAAAATGTGCTTGTAACTGATGTTACGAATCAAGATGACAGACTACCCTGACTGTTTATCGCATTGAGAAAATGACTTTCAATAAAAGTTCACTCTCTTTAATAGCTATTTTTCAATAATTCATAATGTGTGTGTTTTAAATAATTACATACAAATGATAATGAGATGCTAACTAAATCCTGAAGAATGTGTTTAACCCTTTAAGCTGTATATTCATGACTATATATGATATTCCTAATATAAATTTAATATTGTAGGATTTCTTTCTTAACTTCTTTAATTTTATATTTGGTTCTTTTTTCTCTCTTATATTGAAATGCTTGGTTCCTAATACTACCCTATATAATTATTTGATTTATTCCACATTTCATAATTATACCAAAAATACACTAAAAATAAAACCACTAAATGATGTTTAAGACTTTTTTGTAGTTCTTTTTGTCCTACAATATATACTGTTATGGGTATATCATATGAATAATATACTTATTATATACTTAAACTCTATATAATGATGAAATCAAATTTTATATAACAGTTTATCCACATGTTTTTACTTTGTTTCTAATTTTAGGGTCATTTCTCATGATTCATTTATGTTTTAGTATATAAATAAAATATATACGATTGATGGTTTTTTGGGGGGAAGGTAATTAGGTTTATTTTTTAATGCATATATATGATTTAAAAGGGAAAATATTTTAAATTCTTCTCAGAGAAATCTTGCTTTCATTCTAATTTTTATTCTCTTTATAAGTAAACCTTTTTTTTTATTATTTCTTATTTCTTATCCAGTGTTTTTTTTTTATGAAAATAAGCAAGTACATGCATATGTGTATTCTTATTCCCATTTCTTCAAAAAGGTAATTTAGTATAATCTGGAGATGCTTTACTACCAGTGTATAAATACTGATATTTGCTCCTCTTTACAGAACATAATGCACTCTGGACTACTGTAGAGACACAGTAGCTCATTAAAACTGTCCTCTAGTGCTGTACAGTTGAATTTTTTCCAACTGTGATTTTAAATAATTCTGCTATGAATAACTATTGCCTTGATATTTTATACCTGGGATGGCTTTCTTTCTCCCCTAGATAAAATTATTATAGTCAGATTGCCAAACCAAGGGGTAAATGATACACAGTTCTGTTTGATAATGCCAACTTCTCTTTAGGAATTATACCATTTTGCAGTCACTCTGACAACATTAATGGGTTCCTTTCTCCCTTCTCCCAAGCATTGCCAACAGACTACATTGTAAAACTTTCGCATCTGTGTCGACTTAATAGGTGAGAAATGGTATCTCTTTGTAGTTTAATTTGTTTGTATCTTACCAAGGATGAGAACAATCACTTTTTTTTTAAATACTTAAGTATCACTTGCTTAGCTTTTCCTGGAACCCTCTTCACAATATATGCTCAATTTTGTATTGGATTTTTGACCGTTTTCTTCTTGATTTTTTTAGGCCCTTTTTATATGCTAGGATATTAAACCATCTGCCTGTAATATAATTGACTTATGATGTTTAGTTTTTCTTTTTAAGTGTAATGTCCTATCTTTTGTACCTTCTGAATTTTGAATGCTGGAATACCTATCTTTAGTACTTGATTATAAACTAATCCATTCATGTTCTTATTTACTACTTCTAGTTTTGAAAATCTCTAATCCACTTGGAAATAGTCTTGTGTAACATGTGGGATCTAGTCCAGTTTTATCGACTTATAAATGACTATCCATTTGTCCCATCATTAGTTTAAAAATTTGCTCCCCTCAGTGATTACAGATGTCACTGAAAACATACATCAAGATTCTGGAATTCTCTATTCTAAAGAATTCCTATCTCAAGATTCTGGACTTTTCTTTTCCTAAATATTGCTATCTGTCTATTCATATGCCAACACCTACACATTTTGAAAACCAGTACATTATAGATTTTTACTATGTTTCAATTTCTGGTAGGTCTACCCTCTCCCTACTTCCATCCACCCCCACCTAATTGCTTGTCTTTTTGAACTTTTTTTTCCTCTGTAATTTTTAGTTAGTATATATATATTTTTAACAAAGACATTTTAGTAAACTTGTCTAGCTCCGGATAATAAATTGCAAATTTTATCATGATTATTTTAAATTTACTACCTTGGAGATCATTGACATTTTTATGATATCATTATCCCATCTAAGAATATGGTTTGTCCTTCCATTTGTCTAATTCCACTTTTGATCTTTAAAGAAATTTAAAAATTGTCTTTATGTAGACTTTGCTCATTTTTATTACCTTTAGAATCTAGCTATTTAATCTTTAAATTTGCTACTTGAAATGGGATTTTTCTCTTTTATTATCTCTTCTAATTCATCATTTTTTGAAGATATATAAAATCTATTGGTACTTTATGTTATTTATAGATTCTGCTATTTTAGTGAATTTTTATTGTATTATGTAGTATTTTAAAATCAATTCTTTTGGATTTTTTAGGTATATCATCTTACGATTTATACATAGAGATAGTTTTACATCTTTCCAGGTTTATGCCTCTAATCATTTTCTCTGGCCTGGTTACACTGGTAACATCTCCGGTATTAAGTATTAAACAAGGTAAAGATCGCAGGCACTTTTGCAGTATTCTTGTCTTTGGTGGGAAATCAGTTATTGTCTTTTCATTAAGTAAGATGCTTATGTTTGACTAAAGTAACTGTTGATCTCTGTATCCATACAGATCGATAATAGATAATTGATTAATAGAGATATATAGGTTTACATAAATAATATAGATATTATGTTAATGAGGCATCCATAAATTCCTGCTCTATTACATAATTTTGAGAATTTGTCCTTTTGGAGTATTCAGAAATAATATGATTTATCTCTTCAGACCCACTGACATGGTTTGGGGGTATTTTCTCCCCATTTATATGCAAATCGAAGATAGTCAGCTGTGTTCATGGGCAGTGGATGATTCCCTTTACTCTTGTTGTTTACTGTTACTTTTGTTTCTTCTTTTGAAGGTCATAGAATTAAATTTAGGTAGCAATCATTATCCTATGGGTTACCTGGAACTCTTAATAGACTTCTTTTTGTTAAGTTTTTTGCATATATATATATATATATTTATTTTTAAGAAAAGACCTCTTTCAGTTTATTCTCTAGCATTTAAACTTATAAGGAGATAAATCACCCAAGCAGGCCAATGTATAAGAATATTGTAATGTTGTCTTCCTAGAAATTATGGAGGCATGGTCTTCCCATGGTGAGTCCCAAACAACTTACATTTGCCTTTGAGATATCTTCTGCCTTGCAGTATCTCTAAAGGGTTTTCAACTCAAAGTCCCAAAAGGAGTAGGTTATCTCCTCCAGGAGAAATCTCTAAGCTTCCTTAGTGACTATCTCTCTCCTGTGTATTTACAGTATCTTAGAATTTTTTTTTAGTTCCAATAGATAAATATCCCTTTGAGAGATACACTGAAAACTTTTTATAAAGGTCAGAGTCAAAAGATTAATTTATTTTTTACCTAATGGCTGTGTCCTAAAACTTATACACATACTATATATGTGTAATTATTAATCATGTTTTTTTCAATAAAAAAGCTAGCTCTCTTCCTTCTTTTAAAGTGTTTTGCAAGCAAGTATTTGGTTAAATATAAAATAAAAGTTTCAAGAAATTTACATACTATATGCAAGGAATCATTTAAAACTATGCAAATATCCCTCTATTGAAATGATTGCTGTTTTAATCAATTACTACATGATATTAAGCCGAATAATTCCATATTCCCGTAAAAATCAACTTTTCACTTTTTCAGACAATTCAGAAGTGTATTTAAATTTTAGAACCATTGAATTACATCTCTTATAAAAATTTATCACTGATGATTATTGAAAAATTGCTAGAAAACTATTCATTTTTACTGGAATATTGCTTTATTCTCACTGATAGTCAGATTTTGGGGGGGGGTTTGTTTGTTTTTTCTGGAAAAGGCAACTTGTTTTTCATTTCTTTAAGAAGTTAACCTCTTGTGACCTATCTTCTAAATAACCATTGGAAAATAAGAGTGGCAATTCCCATCTTTCAAAGAAACAAAACATCTTAGAACAGATTTTAAAAGATTTTTTGAAGCTGGTGGGCTTTTTTCCTTCAAAATATGAATCCAGAAATCTTCCGAGAATAAATCCTGTTTTCAAGGACTAATAGAGGTCATCTGTGGGGTTGAAAAAGAATAGGTGGGAATGGGGAGAAAGGAAAATATTTGTGGACCTGAACATACCCCTAAACATCACTGACTATGTTTATTATTTTATCAGATGAATGTAGGGGAAGAAAAAGAACTAAAACTTAATAGCTACCTATTAGGGCTCCATCACATAGGTATGTTGTTAGTACTCATAAGTGCACTTTGAGAAAGTGATTCTATATTTTTGGATTAGGAAACTGAGGAAGGGCTCAGGAATTAAAAGTAATTTTGTCCATGGTGACCCAGTTGGTGAGTCTTCTCACTCCAAAGTCTGCATGTGCATATTTCTTTCCTGTTTTTAGTGAGTGTCTTAATCTTTTAAGACAATACTTTGCAGACTTCTTTCATTCAGTTAGTACCATCATGTAGTTTGCCATTACTAGGTACCACTTACATAATTATTTAGTGACATTTTTTTTCCCTTTCAATCGACTTTAGTTCTACTCACTTTAACTTTGCCTTGTTCTAAGAAGTAATAACCCAATGCATGTATGCTAGACCAGTTATGTTTTTTGAGCTCTATTTTATAATTAATGCACAATTTTTAATTTGTGTGGTGCTCATCCATGCATTACCTAAAATACTGTCAGTGATTTTGTGCTTACCACCATTTTGGAAATAATGTACTGGAGAGAAATGTACTCACTAAGATGCATTTTTCTATAGCCCATTTTCAAGAAGCTGATCTGTCCTTGGTTTGGGGCCACCAGCCTCCCTTGGGCTCTTCATCCCCCAAAGAATCTGTTAAGCAAAATAAAGTAAGAGCAGGCTTATCGGTAATTTAGTAGAACAAGAGAGTAGAGTTACAAGGGTAAAATTTAGGAAGATGAAATAAAACAAGCCTAAGGCTGTAGCTAACTCAACTGTGGACAGTTCCTGAGGTCCTAACAGAAGGAGAACTGACCTCTGGCTTCCCTGAAGCAAGGGAAATGTGCCGACCATGCAGTTCTCTCCCAGATTTAAGTGAGTAAAAGAGTAGAGATTCCAAGGCTTGCTATGGGGATCCTAAAACAGTGCTCTGGCTTTGAGCATTCCACATATTTTAATAATCAGATCTTCCAAGGATGAAAAAATAAGCAAAACTTTTTCAAAAAGAAATGAATCTAACTCTCTTCAAGTTAAACTAGGCTCTGACCGTTCCAGCTCTGGGAAGCCAGTTCAAGCAATCCTCTAAGTTAAATGATTTGTAGATATTGTTTAAGGTTTCTATGAAGAAAAATCCAGAAAAAAATGGATGAGCATCATGAAATCTTGTAAATTCCCTATGTTTGTCACTATTCTGTTTCTCCATCTGAGAATAGCAACAAAATCCTGACAATGAAAAAATATACTCCTGTGTTTTTCATTTAGATGATATTATGGGCTGAGTATATGCATATCCCCCAAATGCATACGTTGAAGCCTTAATCCCCACATGATGGTGTTAGGAGGGGGAGCCTTTGGGAGATAATTAGGTTTAGATGAGGTCATGAGGGTGGGGACCCCATGGTAAAATTAGTCTCCTTATATAAGAAGAGGGAGAGACACCAGAGCTTCCATTGTCTGCTGTGCGAGAATGCACCAAGATGGCGGCTGTCTTAAAGCCAGGAAGAGAGCCCTCACCGAGAACTGAATTTGCCTACACCTTCATCTTAGGCTTTCCATCCTCCAAAACTGTGAGAAATAATGTCTGTTTTTTAAGCCACCTAGTCTATGGCATTATGTAACAGCAGCCTGAGCTAAGACCAGTAAGGAAATAGCTTGGAGGGGGGGGCAGGGGGACTTGGAGACTGTTGATTAAGAAACTAGAACTGGATACAAGACTAGAGTCCTGGCAGAGAGATAGCAGAGGGTAGCTGGCTTTAAAAGAAAAACAAATCTAGCAGAATAATTGGAGATAAAGTAGCATGACAAAAGGCCAAGGGCATAGAAGCCCTCTCTCTGGGGTTTAAGATGAGAGAAGTTCCTGGAGATTCCTGGCAGTTTGTATGCAAATTTGAAATTTAAGAGATTTTTGAGATGAAGTGTGGCATAATGGTAAAGTACGTGGACTCAGATTATTTGGTTTTGTGTCTCAGGTCCTTCACTTATGAGGTTTGTGATCTTGGAGAGTTCAGTTCATTTCCTTCCCTTCAATTTTCTTATCCTCAGAATGAGGAGAATTAAAGTTCCTGCTTCAGTAGGGTTTTTTTTTTTTTTTCCTATCAAGTGAAGTAATACATGTAAAATGTTTAGTGTTTGTGTCAGCTCTTTATAGTCAGTGTATTTCTGGCAGATAATGCAACTTGTGTGGAAATAACTCTTACCGCTATACTTGAACTGCAGAATCAAAAGGTCGTGAATAGAAAATCACCTGGAAAAAAAAAAAACAGATATTTTTGACCTTTCTTAATAGAAGACTACAGAATTTCTTTAGGAGTATCAATGGTTTCTATCTATTCTAAAAGGCAATAATTAATGGGAAGTGAAAAAGAAAACATAGTTTACAGATGGTCCTGGTTACTTGGAGATGATGTTTATAGAGGCAACTTCAGTTCACCCATCTGTAAAAGATGTTGTTGTATTAATTTTTCAGTTAGTAGTGATAGGTTTGGATTTATTTATTTTCCACTCTTTCTAAGGGTTGGCATTTTGTCTGTAGCTGCCCAGAGTCTTAGGGTATTGTGAAATATGGCAGGCAGTTTGGGTTTCCAACATCACCCTCTCTAACTTACCCGAGTTGACTAGCACCAGATATTGTAATGATAGCCCTCTTTGACTTGTAGGCAGACCCTCAGATAACCAGACCAATTAAATAATTCTATTTTTTCCCATCCATATATAAGAATTCATGGAGAATCAAAATACACGAGTGCTTCTTTTTTCTTTCCTTTAGTTAGTAAAGAGATACAAAGAATAAGGAAGGCTGTTTTTAGAATCACAGCATTGGAAACTATAGTTGGTTGAATACCTCTGAAGTATATATCCACCCAAATAACCAGTTTATTTCAAAATAGGGTCTTTGCAGTTGTAATTAGTTAAGATGCGGCCACACTGGATTAGGGTGGGTTCTCTATCCGTTGGTGCCTTTATAAGAAGAGGAGAGGACACACAGAAAGACCCACCGACTCAGAGGGGACAGGGACATAGAGAAGAAAGTAATAGAAGCAAGGATTAGGGTCATGTGTGTACAAGCTGGGGACCAGCAAAGATTGCCAGGAGTCACCAGAAGCTAGGAAGAGGCCAGGAAGTGTTCTTCCTTAGAACCTTCAGAACCACCACAGCGGAGCTCATATGTTGATTTTGGACGTCTAGCTGCCAGAGCTGTGAGAGAACAAATTCCTGTTGCTTTAATCCAATAAATTTATCGTAACTTTGTATGTTAGCCCTGGGAGACTAACGCAGAAACCATTTTCCTTCAGTCCTGCATTTTCTAGGTAAGGAACGAAAGGTACAGCAAAGTAACGCTGTTAACAGCGAAGAGTTAAACTGTATCCATAGTAGACTTGTTACCGAGGTCTTGTGACTTCCTGTATGACTTACCAATGGACAGATATCTATTAAGTGCCATTAATGTCTGTGAGAAATGCTGAAGTTCTGTTCTTTTCTTTCAACACGTTTTTGTTTCATTGCATTAAAGTTATTTCTTACATCTAAATTATGGTTTTCACTGTTCTGCACCTATTATTATTTTAAAACAATTTCTGTTCATTTTCCTTTATGCACGTGTCATTAGAGCAGGTGAAAGAAAACTTCAAAATATTTGTTAACATTGAAATTTTTTTCTTTATCCCAGCTATCCCCAATCAGCTGTAATCCTCTGATATTTTGTCATTGTGAGTCTCTCACAAGGACAACTTCACAAGATAAGGAATAGTCTTAAAAGAGAAGGGCTTCAATCTTAACACATAACCCTGTTTAAAAATTCTGTTTGATGCATTAAAGGGATTCATAGAGCATTATCTTTAGTAATCTTATTTTTAAGAGATTGAAGTTGTCTGTTACTACCTTTGGAAATTAGGAATAATTTTTTTTTTTAATTTGCTCCACAGTTTTATTTAAGGAACAAAATAATAAATCTTTAAGCTATAAAAGATAAATATAAAAACTGCTGTCGGGGTAATTGAGTTATGCTGAGCCGTAAGTATGCATTTTGACAATAATTTAGTGGTATCCTTTCAAAGAGGCCCTAGGAAGTAGTAACATATGTTATTTGGATGGTAGGAGCTTGCCTTAGGAAAGTTATCAGACACTATGGTGACACTAATCAGGGAAATACAAAAGCAAGCTGATTTCATGTGTAAATGTACATTGTCTTCCGGGAAAATGTGTTGTGTTTCCATAATCAAAGTAAGCCACTGTGCTCAGGTATCCACGGCAGAATGTTTGTACCTCCAGTGTCGCTCTGGTGTCTATGAAATGCAGTGACATCTTTACACTTACATCATGTTGTCCATAGACTCTCTCAAGATTCTGCAGAAAATACTCTCATGAATTTTCTGAAATCTTTCATTTCATGGCCCTCAAAAAGCAATTCCTTTGGTTTCTAAGCAGTCTCTCTAACATATCTTGCCAAAGGAAGGGAAGCAGTGAAGGAGTCAAAAATGTGAAATATAAGGGAGGAGGGTGAAGGCATTTAATTCTACCAGCAGCCAGTGTCTTTTGAACACTAACAAATCTCTTTCCTAAGCTCTCAGGAAGATTCTCAAGAAATTTCAATTAATAGTAAGCATCCCTGTAGCGTTTTTTTAGAGCTGTAACAGATGACCACAAACTGAGGTTGGAGGTAGCGGGGAAGGGACTTAAGACAACAGAAATGCATTCTTTTAAAGATCTGGAGGTCAGAAGCCCATGGGATCTCCAGGGTGGTTTCTTTCAGAGGCAGTGTAGGTGAGTCTGGTCCGTGTCTCTTCCTAGCTTCTGATGGCGGCCAACAGTGTCTGGCATTCTTTGGCTTGTAGATGCATGAGTCTCACCTCTGCTCTCATCTCCATATGCCTCAAATATCAGGGGTTAGAACACAGATATACATTTTGGAGAAATAACTTTCAGTCCACACTGACCTTCTGTATAACAAGGCAGTCATTCCTCTATGGCCAGATGTGTTTTATAAAACATCACTGGTTTATTCTAGGTTCCCAGACAGTCTAAGTGACTTGATGTGATGCATTGTATTCAATAGAGCACAATTTTCAATCGAGTACAGTAAAACAAATTAAATTAGAGTTACCTTATTTTATTTAGCGTATTACAGTATTAGAAACCAGAATGCACAGCTTTCTTTTTATTTTATATTAAACAGTCCACCTGTCTTTATCTTTTTATCACTAACCTAAACTGAGTACCTTACCAAACCAAACTTGGATCCACTTGCCCACGTGCAATAAAGCCAATGTACTGATACCAGTTTGTGCTCAAGGAAACATTTATTGCAGAGCACCAAGCAAGGAGTTCAGGACAGCTAGTGCTGAAAAAACCTGAACCCCGCCAAAGGGCTTCAGCAAAGCATTTGGGCAGGCCAGGTGAGGGAGGGGGTCACAAGGGTATGTGATCAGCCTGTGCACACTTCTCTGATTGGTTGATGGTGAGGTAGCAGGGAGATGTCACAGGGGTTAATGTCATCAATCCTTAGGCTATGTGCTCATGAGCATCAATCAGGTAGTTAATTTCTTCCATTTGGTGATGGTTTTAGCATCTATAAAACACCTCAGGAGATAAGCTGAGATATTATTATCTAGGTACTTCAGAGAGGAACTACTACAGGGGATATGGGGAGAGGGGTCTGCCCCAGGAAGGCCCCATAGGGTCCTGCTCAGTTACAAGGATCTACATGGCAAGACAAGTAGGTTTAAGAGTTGTGTAGTGTCTAATCTTCGAAGACTCATCTGAGCACCCAACTGGAAGTTCTTCTATATCCTGCCTGAATAGAGATCTCAAGTTAGATAATAGTATTTTCTCCCATTCAGTTGGCTTTCTAGCGTTGAAGAAGGAGCCTGCACCATCCATTCTGCTACTCATTAAAAATACACGGTTCCTGTAAAGAATATTAATCATAATAAACTTTAAAACTCAATCTTTCGAAAAGGGACTTCGGAGAAAGTGGAGAGTGGGGGTGAAGGGCATGTTGAGTGAGCAGCCTGTAACTCCAGTGCTTCATGGAGAGCAGATGGTGTTCAGGATCAGCCCACTTATGATTAGTCCATAATAATAAAGATTAAAGTTGCACGTCTCCTTCCAGAGGTATGCTCGGCAGGCTGCCAGTGTTCTGAACAAGTTCTTGGCCCTCCTTGTTTCATGTCAGAATTTTTCTTTCCATTTATCTAAATCACTTCATATTTCCACGAATAAATCTATCCACTTAAAAGTTAAGAATTTTTTTAAATGCTAATTTTATGTCATCATTATTTTTCTGTTACACGAGCCCATGAACAGTGGCTGGAATTTTTTTTTTCCTATTGTTCCAGATCATAGTCTTATAGTAGTGTTTTGAATCATACATATGTTTGAGCTATAGTCTGCTTCCAAGGTATGTGAAATTGATAATTGGACAATGAATACAGGGCATTTTTTTTCTGTGAAGCTGGCCTTGTGATTGAAGAAATGTGATGTTATAACAAGCTAACGGCTGTAACTGAAATTCTAATGCACAGCAGGGAATCTGATACGAGGTCATTTCCTTCTTCTCATGAGTTGGATGGACGCCATTAATTCCAGGGGATAAAGTAGTGTATTGTTCCAATCCATGACCACTTGTGGAGTTTCCGTGGACAGCCCACACAAGGCCTCGGAATGGCTATATACACACAAAGCACAACCAGTGGACAATTTTTGGATGCCATTTGCAAAAGCCTGAACTCTTGGAAGTGTATAAGTGCCATCCAAGTCAAAGGAATACACATTGGAGGAATCACTTGAAAACAACGAGGCAGTGAACCCTAAGTGAGGCTGATTTGTCTCTTTGTCTTAGTATGTAAGGCCATAGGTAGATGTTAAGAGTCAGTCTGAGAGGTCTAATTGTATTTGCCCAGTAACAACCCATTTCTTCATGTCTATTTACTCTCTCCTTCACTAATTATAATTTTTGAAACTCTTTTTTTTTAACTACAATATAAATACAGAAAAGTAAACCACATAATCATAAAGGGACAGCCAGATGAGTTGTCTCAAACTGACCACACTCGGGTGACAGATGGAACATTCCCAGAACCCCCCAATTCTTCTCCTTGTCTCCTGGTCACTGTCCTCCCCCGAAGAACGACTGCCGAGTTATAGCACCATAATTTGTTTTACTTTATATTCGTAGCATCCATATAGCATAGACTATTTTGTCCCTGACTTCTTTCGTTCAGCACTATGTTTATGAGATTTACTTGTATTTTTCTGTGAGATTGTGATTTGTTTATTCTTACTGTATTGCACTGTGAGAATATACCACCCTTTATGGTCAGCTCTACTGATGATGTGTTTTTGGTGGCTTTTATTTTGAGGCTATTATGAATAGAGTTTCTAAAAATAGTCTACATGTGTTTTGCTGACTACACAGTTTTGCAGGGTGTGTATATCTTAAAGTGAAATTTCAGGAGCACAGGCAATGCTCTGTTCAACTTTTGAAGAAATTAGGTATACTTTTAATATGGTTTCTTCTCCTGCCTGTATTGCTCTGAATGTATGTTTTTTGTTCTTACTGATTCTTACATGTACTTGGAAAAATTATATTTTTTATGGTGGCATTTAAAATTATCATTCACAAGGATGATTGCCCCAAGAATTATTGGGTAAATGAATTTTTATGTTTCCATTGAATATTAACTATTACAGTTATGATTACTAGTTTTATTTTCTTAATTACAAACCTTTCCTTCTCTGTTACCCCATGCCATGCCTTTAGTTCAGACTCTTATCCCTCACCTATGATGGACATTAGTCACTTGGCTAGTTCAGCTGCTTTTAGCTACTGACACCATCATCAGAACTCCACTGACACACTCTAATCATGGATTTGATGACAAATACTGAATAATCTGCCTCACTTCTGTAAGAGTTAGGCTTATTAAAATTGAATTATAATTTTATTGTTTTAAATCCTTCATTGTTACATCAGATCTAAGATTTTTTTTTCCATTAAGCTTCTGCTTCCGTATGTAGTCCATAACCTATATCTTTTTCCCAACACAGGTGTGCTTTCTAGGCTCTTGTTTGAGCACTCTTCCTTATCTCATAGGTTGGGTACAACAGATACTAATCATTCTTTCCTCTCTTGATACTTTTTAAAAAGTGTATATATTATTATATTACTATGTAAGATACCATAAATTTGATTTGTTTCCCTGTGAGACCAGAAAAATACACTGAGGGCAAGGGCTATCTTTGTTTTAGACCCCAAGTACATTGCAAAAGGTACACACGCATGGATAAAGCTGAAAATGGTGTTGCCTGATACTTGCATTTTTGTGTGCTGCTATTCCCAAATATATGGACACCTGAGTTGGTTATTTCTTATTTTTCCTTACTATCAATGTTATGTATGTTCAACTCAGTTGCTGATATTCAAAATAAAATTCTTAACCAAGATAGATTTTTTGATCACTTCTCATGCTATCTTGCATTTAGTATGGTTTGCTTTTGCTTGTAAAATTAACTAAGCTAGAAATACTGTTCTGAGCCAGGAATATGAGATGTTAGCCAGTTTTTCAGAGGGCACAAAGTTATATTTATCTCATATTCTAATCCTCTCAACGTTAAAATTTAGTCAAGGTAAAAAAACACCATCTTTATATTACTGATCAAAATCTGTACAAAAATGCAAGGTCTCCCTGCTACAAGCTGGTCAGTGACCTCACATTCCTCCAGGCTGATTGCCAGTGCATGGCACTTTGCTGACTCTGCATAGAGGCCTCTAGAATGCTGGTGTAACTGCAAGATAAATTATGTTCCAATTCTAAATGTGCATTTTCAAAATGCTTAGCATCCAGTCATATGCCATGTTCATTTCCTTCAGCTTTCCTTTTACTTTTTGAAAACTGAACAGCACATGTATCAAATGTGTTAAATTGATGATTTCACTTGCTGTTATAAAGTACCTGTAGTTCTTATTCCATCGAGCCCCAGGGCCTGAATTTACTTCACAGGGTTGTAAGTGCTGGAGGTTTAACTGGTGCATGTGCAAAGTGTTTGTCTTAAACTCGAAAAATCCTGAACGCTTGTTCTTTTTTGTAGCTATCAATCCTAAATTACAACTTCAGTTTTATGACCCTGGGAAAGGGCTGTTGTAAAATACAATTGTTGTACAGGTTTTATCCTTTCTACAATGAAAAGGAAAAATGTGTGTACTAACCTTCAATAAACATTTAGAAAATTATATTGAAGGCTCTCCAGATCTGATAGAAATCTGTCAGAAGTATTGCTGAGTCCACAACCTACAGGAGAGAACTAATATGACTGGCACACTTTGTTTCTTAGTTTCTAAATCCAGGTAAAGATATCTTGAAAAAGACAAATACACTACTGCAAATGCAAAGGAAACCCAGGGATTTTTGACTTACAGTGGGAAGACGTAAGAAGTAAAATAAGAGATTCTATCATCATGTTATTTTTTAAAAAATTTTGTATTGACGTCAGTTTACAATGTTGTGTTAATTTCTGGTGTACAGCATAGTGATTCATATATATGTATACATACATGTATATACATTATATGTATAGATATGGTTTTGATATCATCACATTATGATTAAGACTATGTATAGCATCTCTACTCAGGCATTTAAAGCACAAAGCTTCAGAAAAGCTACTTGACTCTGCTCTAGGGTGCCATGAGATTTTCATTGACCAAGTGATGTTTGTTTGCCAAGACTACATTTTGTTGGTCAAGTCTCGCTTTCCCTTTGCAGTTCACAGAGCAAGTTCTTTTGTCATTTATTTGAAAGTCTCATGTTCTTTCTTAGAAGTGATTAAGAAACCCTCAACAGCAAAACAAGGACTAAGGTTCAGCCAAAACTGGCAAATAAATTACTGAGTGTGGATCTTGAGGAATCTTACTGGTGGGCCTAAAATAGTAAAATGCTACAAAGCTTTATCCCAGGCCGAATTGCTGAGTTGCTGTCCATGGTGCTGAACCATCATTTTTACTGTCCATACAGTTTTTATTCTTCTAACTTTGGCCCATGAGAGCTGTCTGCCCAACATCTCCAGAGTTCTGAAACTAATAAATCAAGAAGTGGTAGAAATATGGGAGAGAGAAAGTTAGAGAAAAAAAAAGAGACAAATGTATGTGGCCACTGGAAAGGCATAACTTCTGAGATAAGAAAAGGATAAAAACATTTTTCCTTTGAGGTGGTATTTAAGCATTCAGTCTCCAGGAAGCAAGCTACCATGGCTTTGGTCAAACTGAGGTGGCTCCAGAAAGGAAATAAAAGGATATAATAAGTAATACCATTAACAATATATCATTAGGGGTAAAAAGTTCTAGAGTACAGAGAAAGGACATTTTCTCTACTCGTAAAGATAGCATTTATTGAAGTATCAGTTGAATGCTCCTATTTTTTTTCTATCTTTCATATAATGAAAACATATTTTCAGTTATCACACTGTAGTAAAGAATTATTTTTGTCCCAAAACTGGGCACAGTTAATTTCATGTACCTTTTGGCATTTCTATCTTATTCTGATTGTTACAGGTGTTTTTTTTTTTTTTCTCCCTCTGATAACTTAATGAGCGCTAACAACATATTTATGCTTGTGGAGCTTATCAACCTGACTAATATTTAGAATGAATTACCATTACAGTTCAAGGTGGGATTGGGTACAATTTCCCTTTCCAAAGGGAACGTAGAGAAATTAGAATAAAAATATTTATAGTTGGAAATTTCTGGAGGTTTTAGATGTTTTAAGATATGGTGTGGGTAGCTAGAGGATTATTTGATATGGATTTCTTCTATGTGAAGAGTCAATTCATTCTTTTTCACTTAAAATCTAGTCTCTTTAGGCCCAGGTGGAGCACACCATATGTTTTAGAGTTTTGGAAAAGATGGCAGTATCTCATTGTTTGAAGCAGCTGCTTCTGAAATACCACTCATTTTACATGTTGAAAAACAGCTCTCGTAACATGGCTTGGCTTGATGTTGCACTGTGTACTTTTAACTGTTACCACGTACATTATCTCATGGACTGTCCCCAACACGATTACAAATCAAGTAAATTAACTGACTTATCACTGAAAAGATAAAGACACTGGATTTCAGAAAGTTCCTGGTTTAGGGTCACTAAGCTAATTCTTGACAGATATGAAATTATAAATTAACTCAACTGGATACCGTGTTTGTTTTACAATTCCAGAGGAACAAAGCTTTCTTGTTCTACATCAGCTTGTTGACAAGTGGGATGAACTCCCATGTGTCACTTACTGCATAGAGACTAACAACTTTTAGGTGATCAAAAAACTCTATTAAAGTTACCTAATTTTCTTGCATGACAGTTTTGTTTTTGTTTTGTGTTAACTGAAATATAGTTGATTTACAATAGTATGTCAGTTTTAGGTATACAACATAGTGATTCAGAATTTGTATAGATTATACTCCACTCAAACTTACTATAAAATATTTGCTGTATTCTCTGTGTTGTATAATATATCCTTGTAGCTTATTTATTTTATACATAGTATTTGTACCTCTTTATCCCCTACCTCTTTCTTGTCCTTCCCCTCTTCCGTATCCCCGATGGTAACCCCTAGTTTGTTCTCTATATCTGTGAGTCTGATTCTGTTTTGTTAACAAACTCATTCATGTTATTTTTTAGATTCCACATATAAGTGATACCATACAGTATTTGTCTTTCTCTGTCTGACTTATTTCACTAAGCATAATACCCTCCAGATGGTTGCAAATGGTAAAATATAATTCTTTTTATGACTGAGTAATATTCTACTATATTTTTCTGTCTGTCTGTCTATCTATCTGTCTGTCTATCTATCTATCTTATCTATCTATCTATAGAGAGAGAGATATACACCATCTCCTTTATCCATTCCTTCGTTGATGAGCACTTACATTTGCCTGGCAGTTTTAAGCAGTCTCCTCAGTTGTTATGAGTTAGCACTCCCATATCTATGATTTCTGGTATTTTCAGGAACCAGGAATATTTTTTTAAATGATTTAAATTTCTGTTTCCCGATTAAAAAATTTTTTTCCCCACAAATGAGTAATAATAATGTCTCCCTTTATGTTGAATAGAGCTTTTACGGATCTACATTAATTCCACATCAGTTCTCACATTTATTTGGAGATATTCTAATTATTATAGTTTTCTCAGTTTTTTTTTTTTAGATGAGATCTCTAAGTCTCAGATAAAGTCAAGAATTTCTGAAATTCACAGAAGTAACAAGCGATTGAAGCAGGACTGCAGTATGAGTGTCGTGAGTCCAGGCTCCTGTAGAGCAGTGGTTCTCAAAGTGGAAGAGGTGGGGTCGTTGGCTTTGCAAAGGGGGACACTTGGCAATGTCTGGAGACTTGAGTGGCTGTCAAAATTGAGGGTGTGGTGCAACAGTCATCTAGTCAGTAGAGGCCAGGAATGCTGCAGAGCATCTACAGTGTGCAAGACGGTCTCCCCTACAAAGAATGATCCTACCTGAAATGTCAGTTAGTGGCCGATGTTGAAAACCCTGCCTTAAAGAAATCTCTTTCAATATTCCCTCTCTTTCCTATTTTCCTACCTATACTGAAGGATACCAAACTGAATATTTAAACCTAATCAAATATAAACCAAAAATTATCTGTGCAAAATGAAAAGCACCCAGACTTTGAATAAAGGTAAAACTGCTATAAAATTTGAATTCTTCTACTGAATAATATGTTCCCCTTGGTAGGCCTTTAACCTCTCTGTGCATTAGTTTCCTTTGGGATAAAATAAGGATAATAATTTTGACTTTGTAGAATTTTGACAGGGTTAGAAATTTATTATTATTATTATTGTTGTTGTTGTTGTTATTATTATTATTATTATTATTATTATTATTATTATTATTATTACTACTACTACTACTACTACTACTACTACTACTACTACTACTACTACTACTACTACTACTACTACTACTACTACTACTACCACTACTATTACTACTACTACTATTACTTATCTTTATTATTCTTTTCCTTCCCTGCCTTCTAAGGCTTTATCTCACTTCTGTCTTTTGTAGCATAATGCCTGTAAGGTGTGTCCTCTATGCTCAAGGTCCATCACTTTGGTGTCTTATAGATTTGACCCCTTCCCTGGACACTGGTACCATCAACATGACTTATCTAATAATATATCTCTTACTGATAGATATATATATATCCAGTAGGAGCCTGCCTCTTTCAGTCATTGCCTAGCTTTCAGAGTTTCATAAGGATCCCTTTGGATAAGTAGCATAATTGACAGAAATTATGATTTATTGATTTATGTCACCCTTATTTGTCTCGCTCAGAATTAGAATGAGCTCAGAGTATGTTATGTGGTCTTTACTAAAGTCCCCAAAGGAGAGAGAAAAACTCACAGGGAAGAGAATAGATGTTACAATTAGTTGGATTTGAGTTCAATCCCATTTGCATCTCTTCCAGATTTTTATTTCTGTAACTCATTAGTGTTCCTGAGTCTCAGTTACCTTTTCCATAAAATAAGGCTGTCCTAGGAATGATAGCGGACAATACATGTTACACCTTGCTACCTAACAAATGATAGCTACTTTATTGAAACTTGAGTATCATGTAGATGTTTCAATTATGAATTCTAACTGTGTATCATGAAGTGCAATCAAGAGTTATCCCCATTAAAAAAAAAAATAAGCACATTTTTCCAAGACATTTTTGTACTTACTTTTGTGTGTTCAACCTCTTTTCTTTTTCCTGGAGCCTCTAAATTAACATGATCATATCATTTGTTAAAATGTTAGTTCTGGGTTTTTGTTTGTTTGTTTGTTTTTAATCTTAACTTCTATCTGCCTGTTACAATCTAAAATTCAGTCGTTTTCTTAAATGCCAACACAGCACTTTTCCTTTTAGTAGTTCTAGTCCTTGGAGGGGGTTTGAAGTGATGAACCTTCAGCAGATTTTAGTGATGTGACTATCAAAGTAAACTAGGACTATTCTGAAAAGGGAGACACAAGAAACAACAAACAAAAATTCCTTCTCTCATTCCAAAGGCTCCTTCTAGTTGCATCCTCTCCCAAATTCATCAAAGCTTGTTTTCTGTGTAACAGTGTGGAGGAAAACATGAGTAGAAATGAGAAAAGTGAGTTTGCCTCTGAGATCTTTATTCTTAATTCAGTGACATGTGTCCTGAGGGACTCCATTTTCTCAACATAGAGACATTTAGTTGAGCACCTACACGGCTGGAATCGCTTTTTTCAGGTATGGACATGTTTGTATAATCAATATGTATCCACTTTTATTTTATAAAAATATATTTTTCCCACAAATCTTCAAGTAAAACTGACTTTCTAGGAATATGCAATATCTTCTTCCATAGCCTCCCACACTCTCTGGCACCCTGACTCACCCCACATCCTTTCTAGTACTTTGAGGAACTGTGCACCCAAATGCAAGTACATGTGTACACTTTTGCTAGAAGGAGGATATCTCGCAAGTTCAAGTTCTTTCCTAGAAAATACAATGGAAAAGAAAGAAGACGTATGGTGAGGGCATGAACCAGTAAAAGAATGCAAATGTGGGGAACTAAAACTATACAACCATATTGTCCTTCATAGGCTTTCTCTTCTGTCCAGAAGCTTCCAGATATTTCCAGGTGTTTGCACTTGGACAGGATGTTTTCTCCAAGTGCTGAAATGCAGCAGACATTAAGAATATTACCCGTGAAGGCTATTTTTCATAGGTTTTGATTGCTGTAGAAGAACACACCAGCCTACAGTTGAGATTCATTGAAGCACTGTTCCCTTCCTCAGGGAGCTGTTATTTCAATAAAAACAATGGAATCAGTTAGCATAGGTAATAAAATAATTATAGTAATTTATTTTGGCTATTAAATGTTGCATCCCCTTAGCTAATCATCCACTTCAAGCTATTATTCAAAGTGTTCTGCTCTTTTTGCCTTTAAGTTAAACATCATGAATTTCTACGCACTGATAAATCCAAATCTAATAAATTCCTGATGTGTTTCCTTGCACTGTGACTACCGACAACTCTCTCTATCTTGTTGATTCAGTGTTACTCAACACCAGTAAAAGATGTTTTCTAATATGATATAAAAGCAAAGAATTGCTTGTTACCTAACTCTGTACCAAGTCACAAATATATTTAACCTTCTTTTTTCTATGACTATAGAGCACTGTGTTATAAACAAAGGGAGTATCTGAAAAGATTTTAAGGACCTTAGAGAACTGTACTTTCTAAAAACAACCCCAAACATTTCCTAACAATATTTAGTCCATGAAAGAATATCTTTCAGGATTCAGAGAGCTGAATGCCTGTTTCACCTTGTGACAGAGTTAGCTTTCTTACTAATTTCAGTTCTTTTCAGTTTCACATCCATTTCATTTTGCTAAGGTCTAAACCAGGCATATCAAATAATCTGAAAGTACAGAGTTGTTTTCCTGTTTTGCAGGCATGTTATGTGAATTGTTCAGAGAGAAACCAAACTAGCATTCCTTATTCTTATTTTTTAGATTTCAGATCATTAAACAAACGAAGCTCCAGAAATTATTTCAAATGATTCCTGTAGAGATTACATATTCAGAGTTTAAAACTCAATCTATCTTTATACTATTATCAGTGCACTTTAAAGGAAACAATTCATTCTTTAACCTTCCTGGTCTTTTTCATGCTTCTGAACTCACCAAATAAATCAATACAGGTTTTTACTTTAATTTTAAAAAGAATTGCTGGAAAACCTTGTCTTCTAATATGAGTTCTAAGAATACTTTCTAAACTGAAAATATAACATACCTGAGAATATTTTTATTAATCGTATTTACATTTTCAAAACTGTTTAAAGTTGAGGACTATCAGGTAGTTGAAAAGAACGTTGAAAACTGATGACATTTTTTATCATAAAGATGTAAAATTAGAAATTTCAAGCAACTTGTTTTGAGGTGGGTGATTTTTCTATCATATGCTACTTCCAAAAATGTTTCTAAAGACATTGATTTTAAAAAAAAACACCTTCTATTGAACAATATAGTTTGCAGTTGAAACTGAAGACATGTTCATTGGTTTTTACTCCAGTTAACATCTCAATTATGCACCAACAATTGTCAACATCTAAAACGTTATTTAGGTAAGAGAGAGAAACCTCTACCAGGAGGTAGGATTTCTCTAATAATGTTGGCGTAGCCCTCTTGAATTCATAGGGCTTTTCAATAAAGTCACATACACACACTTCACAAAATACCCACTGAAGTGGATTGATTATACTTCCTGAATTGTCTCGGTATTTACAGTACATTAGGATGCCTTGCACGTATATTACCTGTAGCAGGAAGAAAGTGGCAAATGTTGAATAACTACTTCCTCAGTCAACTTACAACGGAGTCACAGTATCCTATTTAGCTATGAACCCTCTTTTTTCCTTATAAGGAACATCACTCATGGTCATGAAAAATCAGAACCTATAAAATGTTCTGCAGGGCCTTTTGAAAACGATTCTCATTTATGGGTTCATTTTAAATCATATTTAATAAAATTCTGTCTTAAAAATAGATGGGCTTTGTTTGATAACCAGAATTATCTTTATTGAAATATGATTTGATGTATTTCAATAAATGAGGTTTACACTATTGCAAGTGAGACAACTGAGTATCCATTCAGAAAGGCTGCCGATGTGAGGAATGAGGTACAAGATGGAAATTAAGAAAGGTCATTCTGCCAGCCACAGGGGAGGGAATGAGAGGGGGAGAAAAGTTTGTATACATACATCCAACCATAGGACATAAGAGACCATTTCTCCGAATCAGCACCAGAGTTAAGGGTGAGAATTTTTTGTAGGCACTACTAATTTCATACCCATCTTCTTTCCTCCTTTTTAAAAAAATCATGTCAACTTGTTCTGTTGGATTTTTCTCAGGCCCCTAAGCCTGTTATAAATAGCATTTGGTGTTAGCTATTAACCATGCTGGAAAATATGAATTACTATGTTGATAGTGATCTTGAGTAAGTGATCTTTCCCAATCCATGAATATATTCTGCTAGATAGAAGTATTTCTTTAAGGTTTTATGGACCCAGTTGCTGAATTAGAGTTGGTTTATTGGAAAAACCATTTAAATTAGCTTCTTTTGTTTAAAAAGTTATGTGTTGAATAGCTGGGAGCCAGGAAGTGATTTCACAAAGGAAATATAAATGTATTGTGATTAATTTAAGCAGTACAAAGAATACAAAAAGCTTTGCATGTAAATTGACTTTATAAATTAGATACCATAAGCTGGTAATAGAACATAGTAATACCCATGGACAAATTCCAGTCAACATAAAATTTGAGCTCTTTGAAGATACAGCCAAATCTGCTCTTTTAGAAGTAATAGAAAATTTCTGTCAGTGATGGACTTAACACAGTGGATAACCTTTTCATTAGGCAATTATGTGTTTCAGTCCACAGGACATTCAGTATATATTTTTGTTGTACTTTTTCAGGTGTCAGTGACCCCCATTTCATAAAATTTAAGTCACACTGAGGTTTTAAACATCTGAAGAAAATCAATAGATGAGGCATTGAAGACTATTATGTCTCCTCTGAAATATTTTTTATTCTCTCTTTAAAAAAAATTTTTTTATTGCTCAAAGTTCCACCTCAACATCAAAAAACTCATTGAAAACCTGGGTGATAATTACCCATGTCTTGGATTTTACAGTAAAGCGCTTTTGTATCTTTGTAGCATTTGAAGTTCTAATCCACTTGGTACAATACCCTAGGAAAGAAAGCAAGGAATGTAAAACCACACCAGTCCATTGAGAAATGTTTTTAAAAAGGGGGGAAAAAAGGTATTACTCTAAGTTGAGCTTTATTACCATCACAATCAATAGAAACAAATTTGTAGTCACAGTTCACCTTAAGTGACACTAATTAAAAAGAAAATGGAGAGTAATTAATGTGTAATTAAATTGCAATTTCTAATTACTTTATTTGGGCTATTAGGAACTTACTATTTAGGCTTTCAAGACAAGCTAGTAGATTTTGTCCAAATCTAACTTAAAATATGTTTAAACAGTACAGAGAGTTTGGTATTGCTTTAGAGAGTAGGTCCAAAACCAGTGAGTAAAAATTATAAAGGGCTTATGCATTAAATCAGAACATTAAAAAAAAAAAATGGACCCATCTGAAAGTGAAATGAACTGCCCGCTGTAGACAGAGAGGGTCCTCACCACTGGAGATAAGCAGGGAAAAGTGTGATGACTGATAACACTCACCTGACCTGTGATAACAGGCAAGCTCTAAGATTGCACAGGTGGAAATTTGGACCAGGAGGCTTAAGACTGTGTAAACATAAGTTGCTATAATTGTATGGTTCTCATAACTATACAATTACATATTGGACCGAGAGTTTTCCAGGCGTGTTCTGTATTGTCTGAACTCGCTCTCACAGTACTTGCTAAAGTTATAAATGAAGATGTTTCTGTGTCCACCTAGTCCTTAAAGTAACTCATGTGTCTCTTACCACTATCCTCACGGAAAAGCAAGAGCAAAAAGAAAACAAACGATTTTAAGGAAAACCGTTTGTGCCTCATTATATAAACAGATCCAGATCCAGAACTCATTCCCCTTCTTTGGAAACTTCCAGCAGCAGATTGGGACAGAGGGTTGTTATACGAGATGCTTAAGCAGGTGTCTCTGACCTGGTTCTAGATCTTAGCCACAGGGTTTAGCAGTTTCCCAGAATCATCCTGTAACTCACAGAAAGCCGTGCAGTGTCTTCATAAATTATCAGAGTTTTATTTCAGTGAGTTAATTGAAGATGTCTGCACTGTGGGTACTCAGTAACAGAATAGCTGAGTTATAGAGAGGGAGAGATGAGAACATACCAGCCAACCCCAGATCTCCTAAGGGAGATTGACCCTCTGGTCTTGGGAAGGATGATTGCAATAACAGCTTTCCCCAAGTGAGGAAAGTGTAGAACTCTGGCTTGAATGGTGAAGCACGGCCATCACACATTGTCACCATCAGTCTGCGAGATATTTCAAATAGCTCTTCTTCAAAAGTACATCTGTTAGCCTTTGTTTGTTTGCAAGGAAATTGAGAATAAAAAAAAAAAAAAAAAAAAAGAGGTTTTTTTGTTGTTCTTCTGTTTTGTTCGTAACCATGGGGTAGAATTCAAAGAAGAGCTGGAAAATGCCAAGCAATTGAGCACTGGGAAATACAGGAACCAGGATGTCTCTGATGGATCTAGAAAACAGGATTGCATGGATTGCCACACAGGGCAACAGCACGAGAGAATTAGCTCCTCCAATTGTCCTCTTTTGTGTTACCCCGCTTGGAATTCAGATGTCTAGGAGACACAGTGCGTGTCTGGCCTTGGGTTGCGTGTTTCTCCTCTGGCCCGGCAAGGTCAGGGCTCTTCAGTGTCAAGGCCAGCACCACCCTGTGAAGGCAGTTCCCTCGAAAATCTGTATCCTCTTATTAAAAGAGGAGGAATTGGATGTCGGGCAGGGAAAATAAACAGCTACCAAATAAACAGAGAACAAAAGAAAAACAAGAACACTTGTCTACAAATAGGAGCAGAAAAATAGGCTTTCGGCATTCATTCCACAGAGTGTCTGAGGAGTGTGAGACACTCTGCTCACATGAAAACAAGCTTGTCTTTCACACAGCTGCCTGCCAGTGAGGGACCCATTCTGAAAAGAGACCTTTCACTTTTGGTGGTCATTTCACATTAAGACTAGACGTCCGTATCTATGTCCACTGTGTTACTTTTCTCTGGTTGAGGATCTTCCTTTTCTCATTTGAAATTTCTTTTTTTTTTAAAAGAAATGTTCATGTTCAAATGACTGTAAATTGCAGGAGACAGAAGGCTTCAGTCTCACCCTCAGCTTCAGGCTGTTTTCTCAGTGACCAGTATCAGGATACACAGTATATTCAAACACACACACACACACACACACACACACAGCATCAGCATCATGATAACATCATGGAAGATATTAGAACATCTACAATCCAGTTTTCTAGTCTTGATTACCATTCTTCTTTAGTAAGAAATGAAAGAAGAGGCTAGGTTATGATGCCAGAAACAAAGCTGATTCAAATTAGGCTGAGCACAAGGAGAGAAATTTGGAGGAGACAGCAAGGTATCTTATAGCAACTAGAGTCAAGAACTCAACTGAGTCTCTTGATGGACAGCTGAGGACTGGGAAGCAAAACTCACATCACCACCACCTAACACTCAAGGATCTCCTTCCCTCATCTTCTCTGAGTCCTAGATGAGATGACACTTCAGTGAGGGCTCCCCTGATTTTTCCAGTAAAACTGAAGTACCGCCCTCTCTCCCACTGCAGTGCTCTCTAACTCTCTTGTCTGCTTTCCTTTTCTTCCAAAGCACTCAACATCTGTATCACCCAATACAGACTAGGCTTTGCTGCTCTAAGAAGTGAGCTCAAGTATCTTAATGGCTTGTAACAACAATAGTTTGTTTCTCATATCACATGTCCGTCATAGCCCACTACACTTTTGCTCTGTGTGGATACACACACAAACGTGTACACATAAGTACATGTGTATATGAGTGTGAATAGTAAATTAATTTAGTTTTAATTTAATTAATTTGAAATAAAAAATTTCAGCATTTGTAGCAGAATATTGGCTAGGACTCTTCTGGTTTTCCAGGGATTGTGGTAGAGGACAGAGTCTCAGTGGGAATTCAAAGAATTGTGCATTTCATGTACTAAAAAGAGCTGCTAAGGAGCTCCTAGCTTGTGGGGCCAGAAAACCCAAGGTTAACCACCTATAAACCTATATTGGAAGGGAGTGTATAGCTCAAGTGGTAAAGTGCATGCTTAGCATGAGGTCCTGGGTTCAATTCCTAATAACTCCATTAAAAAAAGCAAACAAACAAACCCAATTACCTCCCTTCTCCCTCCCCACCTCCCCAAAATTCCTAATTAACATAAATTGTACTTTTCCTATCACTAACCCATCCCAGCCCCTTTCTTACTCTCAGTGAACATAAAAAGTGGGTAGGATAAAAGAAAGGGAGAATCAGGGTCACAGGCCCTGTTGGAAGTGGAGGATTGGTGGTACAATGATTCCTTCTCTCCACGGGGTGTTTCTTAAAAAGTCAAGTAGGTGTGTGCTTGAGATGGGGAAAGGTGACGTCAGGTGAGCAAATAAGAAGAGTGTCGGTGAGAAGGAGAAACTAGCATGGCTTCTGTTCCCTGGTGAGACCTCTTCTTAGATAATAAGCTTACTGGTCTGTGCCCATGACCATCCGAATGGAGGAAAGATAATTGGGAAGACATTTCAGGTGAAATACACTTGAACAGCCTGAATGCCTGCTGTCTTAGCAAAGATGCGAATTTCCAGTGGTCAGGCAGGCACCAGGGAAGTAGCTGACTTAAGCCCCCCTGCTGGTTCCTCACCCTGAAGGGCCACAGCAACTTGCCTGGTGTTGGGAGATGGAGAAAAGAGATGGCTTGGAGCCAAAGCTGCCATGTCAAGGGATCAGGCAAACGCTGAGACTGTGTGGGTCCTTCGGAAGAATCTATACTTAGGAGAGCCAGGTTAAGGACGCCTGCCACACAGTGGTGCTGATGGTCAGTGTTAGCCAATAACATGATACAGCTACAGCTTCAGGGAATTAAAAAAAAAAAAAGAGTTGACCTTTTCTCTCTTCTTCCCACCCTCACACACTAAATTCATTGAAGCCTACAGGGAGGAGGAGGGAACATCAAGTTTTGAATCAGTTAAGAGATTAGAATTTTAAAATTGGACAGCCCCAAATTGTGATGTCAAAACTCATCCAGAATGTTACAGAACCCACCCAAGATACTGATAAATAGCCAGGTAGATGGGCTGTCTGACAGTTAAGGGTGAAGTCAACAACTGGAGAAAAATTAAATCATTTCATTTTTATACATGAGTGATTTGAAGATTTCTCAAACTTGTTATATATGAAACCAAATAAACATGCCACTCCAGCAATCCCAATCCTGGGCATATATCCAGAGGGAAGTCTAATTTTTAAAAATATGTGCACCCCAATGTTCATAGCAGCTCTATTTACAATAGCCAAGACATGGAAGCAACCTAAATGTCCATTGACAGATGATTGGATAAAGAAGTTGTGGTTTATTTATACAATGGAATACTACTCAGCCATAAAAATGAATGAAATAATACCATTGCCAGCCATATGGATGGACCTAGAGATTGTCATACCAAGTGGAATAAGCCAGAAAGAGGAAGAAAAATATCATACATCATCACTTATATGTAGAATCTAAAAAAAACAAACAAACACACATGAACTTATTTACAAAAACAGAAACAAAACTCACAGATGTAGAAAACAAACTAGGTCAGGGGGTTACCAGGGGGAAAGGGAGTGAGGAGGGATAAATTTGAAGTTTGCAATTTACAGATACTAACTACTATATATAAAATAAACAACAAGGTCCTACTGTATAGCACAGGGAACTATATTCAATACCTTGTAATAGCTATAATGAAAAAGAATATGAAAAGGAATACATATATATATATATATATATATATATATATATATATAAAACTGAATCACTGTGCTGTCCACCAGAAATTAACACAACATTGTAAATCAGTTATACTCTATTTAAAAAAAAAAAAGGAAAAATGTACTTTTGACACCTAAAGTAAATAAATAAATAAATAAGTGCCACTATTATGCTCAAAGTCTCTTAAAACTTTTCCATTGTCTATGGAAAATTATTTTCTAAATTATTTTTCTAAGTGGGTGTATCACAAGAAAATGTTGTGTGGTCTGTTAAAACAAGTCATTGTGTGCCATCCTCAATCCAGTGCAGGGTGGCCTTTTAAAAGCTACAAAAAGTCCTACAGCTAAGACGTCTGTTGACTTTGTTTAATTCACTCTTTCCCCCATTACCATAGGTGCTGTTTTAGCAGTATTGATATTAACATCCTGGAAAAAAGTCTACTCTACAAACATCAACTACTTTAAGAAATAATTCAGTGTTTAGTGTCTGTATGTATGGTCCTCCACAAGTTGGTCAGTACCTAAATTCACAGCCTTGCCCACATTCCCCTGCCTTGTTCAGATTATAGCCTATTTCATTGTTCTCTGAATATGTCCTTTATTTCTACTTCCATGACTTCTTCCGTTTGACATTTTCATTGTCAATATTATTTATTTCTATTCAAACCCTTCCCACCCTTGTAGTCTTATTTCAAGTGCTACCCTCTAATCTGTAGCCTTCCCTAATCTAATTAAAGAATTACTTCTTGGTCTTCTCTTCACTCAGAGCACCTTACAGTGCCTTCACTTAACCTACTTCACCCAAGCTACCTTTTATTATTATTACTGATGTTACTTCTAACACTATAATTACAAGATTACAGAGTGATTATGTGAATCAGACACAACGCTCATTCCTTTGTCAAAACAACCCTGTAAGTAATATTATTATCATCACCTTACAGAAAAGGAAACTGACACTTAGGGAGAATAAACAACTTGACCAAGGTCTCAGAGCTAATAAAAGACAGAGCCGGCAGACTACTCCCAGCCTATCAGAACCAAATCCATGCTCTGAACCACTGTTTCACAATTATTGTTCCTCTTCGTGTGCATGTCTTTCTCTTCCACTTGATTATCAGCCCTCAGGGGCCAAAGATCATGTTGAGTTCATCTTTATAAACACACTCTGTGCTTAATAAAGCACCTTCTAGATATCCAGGAAACGTGTCTGGAATTAAATGAAACCCGTATGCTCTCAGCATCACCAAGTAAGGGGGAGGCATCTTCATGAGAATCACTTGTCTATCATTTCAAGGTGCTGGGTTCTTCGTACTCCACCTGTCACTTCCTCCTTTCGAATTCTTCTCCCAGGGTTTCTCATTATGATGCATCACCTAAGTTCCTTTTAGTTACAACATCTAATGCAACATGACTAGAGCAACACGAGCACATAAGCCCCAGAGAACTGAAGAGCAGGGAGGTTGTTTTCTCCACACGGTGGATTTAAGGGAAGTTATAAAAAATATATGGTAAAGGTCAGCAGTGAACCTCCAAGTTAAGAGCCCTGCTGTGGAAGGGTTCCATCCTTCTTCGTAGGGCACCAAACTGCCGTATTCCCATGGAAATTGGGTTGAATAAGCCATGCAAGTAGCCCTGATGATTTTTCCAAGAAAATTGCCTTATTAATCTGCATTATGGAAATAGCGCTCCAAGTCAGACCTAACACGAAGAATTTGTGCTGCATGTGTACGTGGAAAATTGCCTCCTGCGCTTCGCCTCCCAGTGGATCTCGGGGAATTTTCTCAAACTCATTTTCAGGTTCTGCCTGCTCCTTCAACAATCCCTTCCTCTGAAAACAATCCCCTCTCAAATGACCTCCTTCTAAAACACCCCAGATGCTAACCAGACATGGCAACCAGCTCAGCAGTTCAGTGACCCCAAATAAATGTTTCGTGGGGACTAGGTCTCCAGGCCAGGGAGAAATCAACCTAAAAAAAAACCCCAGAAAAGTCAGTACAATGTAGTGGTTAGCTTAGCCACGTGCATCGTGGAACCCTGCAGACCTGGGCTCAGATTCTGGCTCTGTCCCTTAGTAACTGTGACGTGGGGGACTGAAATGTGCTCTCTGAGCCTCACTGTGTGAGTACGTAGAAAAGTTAATAGTAAAATTCTCCCTTCCTCTCCTTAGAGTTACTGTGAAATTAAATTAGGTATTTGTGAGTGTGTGTCTTAACACAAAATAAACCTCAGTAAATAATAGCTAATAGATTTTGTAATAATGTTTTACATTAAAGTGTACGATACTTTCTGTATTACCTGTAGAATGTCTTCTTTCAAAAAAAAAGTCAGTGGGTGAAGTCAGCTTAAAGAAGAAGCCTAACAAAAACACCAAAAATCATACATTAGGGACACCACCCCAATTTTTACCTTGAGGGAAGGAGTGATTTTTCAGATTACAGAAAGCAGACTATGAACTCCCTCTTCATTCACTTCTATATCTTAGTTCCCTTGTCAGTTTCTAAGGCTACAGTGGATCAGAATTAAAGACTGATTTGATGTTGCAAAGTGAAGGAAACGTTTCTCCAACAAAAACACTTTATTACTACCTTTCGCGTCCTAAGGGCAGGCAGGCAGAAACAGCCTCGTAAGTTCCAAATTCCACTGGCTGTAGGTTTTTGCTCTCTTTCTTAGCAAATCTTCTTTGACTCTTTCTTATATGAAAGCAAGAAGGTCATTAATCACGCTTTTATTTAAAAAAGACAGTATCATAAACATCTTTTGAATATGCCAATTTTATACTCAGCTTTAAACATCTGCATTTGTGGGCTTTGTCCCAGATAGAATAGATTCTGTGTATCATTGTTTTAAATGTGTTTACTGATGTGCTTGGAAATTGTGAAACTGATATACCCCAGAATAGTGGTGATCTATGATTCTAGGCTGTCCACCTTATATTTAAAATTTAATGGTAGATCTTGGAGGAAACGTTCAGGATATTTTCAAAATCACTTACACTGTGAACTATTGTACCTTCTGCATTCTTCCCATTTTCTTATCGGTTTACTGCTGAAAAAATAATGAAGGGAGAGAGAGGCCAGTAGATCTAAGAACATAAAGATGATATAACTGGGGGGGGGGATAAAGAAAAGGGGAACAATGCAAAGATTTTAAAAAGAAAAAGAAATAAACTGAATCAAAGTATATGGAATATAAAAAGGAGAAAAAACATGGGGAAAGATAATTGTGCTAAATAAATTGCCACTTAAATTTCTGGTTCCTGAAAATAAAGAGGCTTTACGTGGTCCTGGGAAGAAGTTTCTTCAGCCCCCTTTCCTCAAAGATTTTGCTTGTGCTTATTCAGTGGCTCTAACAAAATAAGGATGCTTTTGAGTTGTTGATCGATGCAAATGTGGCTTAATAACAGAATCATTACTTTTTAAACCTTGGATCTGCCAGTCCCCACTGTTTTCAGCAGAACATCAAGTTGTTCGATTACAGGCTGCCATTCCTAATTGTTTTTTAAATTTCGTGGGACATATCTCGTTCGGGGAGTTTTGTTCTTCGGCAATAGATTTTTGTTAAGTCCCCACTTTTTAGAGCTTTATGTGGTTAAACTTACGGGCATCTCATTTTGGATGTCTTAATCTTGAAACAGACTGAACTCGGTGGATCACAGAAAAATGTGGTCTCGTTGACTCCTGAATAAAATATAATTTGGGTCATCATTCCCACTTGCCCAGCAGCATTAAAATGACGCATTCCTGTAGGTTTCCAGGGGCTGGTATCCCTGTCTGTCCTACAGTTCTTTACTGGAATTGAGCAGAAAAGGTCAAATGGGGGGTAATATGTCAAAAGGCTGTAATTAAGATTTAGAAAGATTAATACCGATGGTATTTAATGAAATTGGCTTTTGGAGAAATGCTCATCTATTACTTTGATATTTAACTTTTTTTTTTTTTATTAAAATGTTAGTGCTGAATAGACGCACACAATCAGTGGTGAGAATGTGGGTTTATACAGACATCAAGGCATCAGTGAAGGGGGAGGTCACAACTAGTAAACAAAGAATTTTGTGTATGTGGTACTGGTGGTAAAATTACTTAGCTTTTCTACTTGAGACATAATTTTTTTTTTTTCCCCAGAGTTTGGGGAAAAAAATAACTTTTATTATCATACGCAGCAACTGACAAAGCTATATCACTTCACTGCACTGATGCAGTTTTTTTTTTAATTACTCAATTCAGATGCTTATAGCAATCTCAGCTACACATAAAAAAAAATCTATCAATTTTTTACAGACAGGGGTAAATTTTGCCTCTAAAAGGAATACCACGGTTAAATCCAGCATATCACATTGAAAAAAGGCTGTAGTCTAAAGTAGCCGCTGATGCCTTTTGGTGTTTTGAAGAAGGAGCTGTTTCGAATTGTAAAGAAATTTCCATTTCAAAAATAGCTACTGAACTGTCACAATGACTGCTTTGCATATATTTTTGGTCACAAAAATGCCATTGTTATTTTTTTACTATGGATATGCAAATGAGGTGTTGATAGGATTAAGTTCTGTCACCTTCTGAGACAGTCCTCTGCTTGCACTATTGAAGTTTGTGCACCCCACCTCCCCACTATTTCCTTTACATTGAATTAAAGCCATCAAACTTATTTCGCTTTCCATTCTGTATAGGGTTTCCCTCTCCCTTCTCTTTTTGGCTTTTTCCCTAGTGATTTTTCCCTGAAATCCCATTCAGTCCTCTTCATATTTGCTCCTGGTGGTAACATTTCATCGCATGAAATCTTCCTCTATTTTCAGTTAAGAAAACGATTTTTTTTCCACCTTATATTCAAAAATACAAGAAAAAGGGAATCGTTTAACATTATAGGCCTATTTTGACTGATTATTTCCCTGTTAGATTTGCTAGGTGCTTTGATATCACATAAACTATTGCATGTTTATGGATGGAAACTAAAACCTGCATTTGGGAAAGCTCATGATGGTATCAAACATGTGTGTGTGTGTGTGTGTGTGCACGCACGCGCGATTGAAAACCAACCAATTCTTAAAGTTGTTACAGCTGTTTCTGTTTTTAAATCCTACCAACCATCCAACTTTTACAAAACACACACACACACACACACACACACTCTCTCATACACACTGGCTCCAATAATCAGTGTTCAGATATAAAGTTTTGCATACTATGTTCCACTTTTGTAAGCTAGCTAAACATATATTTACAATAAAGGCTTGAATACCCAGCATTTTTAAAAATGTGTTGTTTTTGGTGTTTTTTAAGAAAACCGATTTGAGTGTGAATGGAATTAGACTCACTGAACTAGAGAGAATGAGAATGACTTCCTTTACAGTGGGAGGAGCTTCACAGCTGAGGCATTTCAGAAGGAATTTCCTCGTGGGGCAAAGAGAGGGATAACCTGTGTCCTGGAAATACCATCCTACTTCCTGTGTGGGTTATCCTCCTGCCGTAAATTGATGATAATTACATGAGTTGCTACATTTCACATTCTTTGTATGCATGCGTGTGTCCACACACATGTACATGTATTACTGTAGTCCAGTCCATGCAAATATGTATTTTTATGTCAAAAGCTATTTCATACACCTTGTTAAAACCATGCCATAAACATCCTTATCCTCAAATTTTTTTTTTTACTTAATCCAATAAACATCAAAATTGTCATTAGAATAGATCTCCATATTCCAATGTTACGTGAATGTAATTTGATTAAATCCTTCACTGTTGAAATTTCACTGATCCTAGCATACTGATAAGTACACATTCATTTTTCCATTCATATTCTTTCTTTGGAAAGGGAATTTGGTAGGCGCCTCTAAAATTAATTTGCTTTTGAAACCTCTCATCTGCTCCCAAAGCTAGAAATTATCTGTAGATTTTTTTAAAGTTAAAATACATACATATGCAATATTTAAATATTAAAATATCTGTATTCAACTAGAATATTGTGACCATTGGGAAGAGATGTTCTTAAACTAAAGAATGAATAAGAGTGCTTGTAAAAACTTGCCGATTCTGTCTGGAGATTAAGAAATTGTGAGCACTAATTCTCAATTAGCATTTTTCCAATTTTAAATACGCAAGGACTATCAAATCATCTTCTATTTAAAATGTAAAGTTAAAGTGCAGATAGGTTGACAAAGTTGCTTTCAATACTCTGAACTTTTACCATCAAGCATTTTATTGTGAGATCTACAGACTTCTTGGAATTTTCTCCTTGACTGTTCAATACCCATTATCAAGTTTTTTGTTGTACTTGTGGAGACAGCATAGGGAAGTTTCTCTCTTTTGATTTAGTTGTTTCTGGAGATAGAGAAACTGTGTTGTAGAAAAGGTATGATTTCAGAGCATTGCAAGACAAGGTAAGAAAATGCTTTAAAATTAGAATTTAGTCAAAAGAACTGTTTTAAGAATTACTGAATTGTGAAATCTGTGCTATTTACATGTTATTCACCTAACCCACCCTTCCTTCCTCCCTCCCTTCCTCCCTTTTCCTTCCTATCTTCCTTTTCTCTCTCCCTCCTCACCCTTTCCCTATCTCTCTATTGCTTTAAAGTTTTTATATGTGGCTGTGGCATAGTATAGGCCAGTGGTCTAACCTGGAGCAAAGACAACTGGCAATTTAAGCTGTTGTCACTGAATGGAACTCAGATCTGCTCACCCAAAGCACAGCAAAGCCAGTCTCCTGACACCAGGTTGTGGTGAAGGAAAGTACAGTGTTTATTGTAGGGTGTCAAGCAAGGAGGTGGAAGACAAGCTTCAGATCAACTCCAACCAGGTCTTCAAGTTAGGGAATTTTTTAAAGGGGAAGAACAGAGGCTGAGATTAATCATCATCTTGCAGTTCTGGGACATTTCTTAATCGTAGTTTCAGGAGTTGGGATTTCTCTGATTTTCAGTCCTCTGGCCAGGTCGTCATGGCTCGGCAGTCTGTTAGCTTATCTTGACCTGGAGAAGCAACCTGAGTTTGTATGTTAATGATAATATCTGTAATAGCAATTTTAGTACAGTAACCATGTTATCGACAACAGCAATTTTGGTCATGTGACTCTGGTTGGTTAGTATTCAGTTAGCACAGGACTGAAGCCAGAGAGGACAAGAAAAAGAATAAAGTTTTGGATACAGAGATTAATCAAAAACTTGGTAAGGGAACTCAGTTTTAGGGGAACTTGGTTTCACTGATGTATGAGCACTATTAATTTTAAATTGAGCTTATAAAGTATTCAATCACACATGAATATGTAAAGAATCAGGTCACAAAACAGTATATATAGCATAATCACTTTTATTATAAAATATAGAGTTAAAATTATATAGAATATATGTGTGCACACATGTATATCTTAAAAAGATGAAAAGAGATAAAGGAAAACAATACATTATCTATGGTTGGTTGCATTATTGATTTTTATCTTCTCTGTGCTTTTTCTTATTTTTTAAAATTTCTACAATGAATGTGTGTAATTTTTGTATTAAGAGACTTAACACATTTAAAAAATGAAGAAGGTAGAAAGGAAGGTAGAGAGGGAAGTAGGGAGAGGGGAGAGAGAAGAAGAAAGGAAAGAAAGAAGAAAGTCTAATCTAGCAAGAACGCCTTTGCCTTTGTGATGCTGAGCAGGGCACTGTTTACTTCCCTGCTTATCAGCTGTCCTCTTTGGTATCTAGAGATCGTAAAGAACTAGGAATTATTGTTTATGAAATTATATGTGCTAGAAAGGAGAAGTCATTATCAGCACAGAACTATCAAAGGAGAGAATAACTAACTATAAGAGTATATGCGTAAGTGCATGTGTTCACATGGGGCTTTATGACATATATTATTCTAATTTTGTCTAGTTTAGCTTTAACTAAAGTTTGCTTCCTCTAATTCTCTGCATAACTCTTACTGGCAAGAAAAAAACAACAACACATCTTGAACCATGATCTGACTGTGTGAAAAGATAGCACATGATTGCCTTTTGGCCCAAGACTAAGTTTCAGCAAGTAAATAGTTAGAACTCAGATAAAAAGGCCTGAAAGAGATTTCCTTGCACATTTGTGGGGACAGGGACCATGTATTACACATGATGTATGGTTTTGCACTCACAGTGTTTGGTGCATAGGAGATTTATGTAAATCTTTGCATTATTAAAAAAAAATGGACAAAATTTTTTTCTAATCAATTAGAACCTTACCAAGTCTTACCCCATGATTTAAGAAGTATAGCTATGCAAACATTGTTGTCAGAACTAGAGAAATGCTCAGGTCTGTGCAGAGGCAGCCACCTCCAGCACAAGGATTTCAAGGTTGCCAGATGAAGGACTTCCGTTGTCAAAGCCCGCCCGCCTTGTGTCTCTGGGCCACAGTGCCTGAGCCATCCATGGTGAATATTCACTTTCCCATTTAGAGTCAGTATCTCTGGAAGTGTAACCTATATATAGATTACATCATAATCATCCAAAATGTTTGTAAATATGCACATTCTTGGAACTCACTCCAAACCTATTATTTACACTAAAGTTTGAGAAAATTGGGTAATGACAATATTCCCAAATTGAGACTCTGAAACAGAATCGTAGCAAAATCTCAGAGTAAGAATTGTATCAGCTCCCTTACCTTTTGCCTCACAAAATCTGTTCTTCATAGAGATTTTCGTATGTGGCAAAGAGCGTTTGCACTCTGCAGTGGAAGCCTGGTCCAGAGCAGCTGGGGTAAACCTGGAAGAAATTTAATAGTTAGGTATGTTTATTGATCAGCAAAACTACAAGGGAAGTTTTTTTTTTCCCCCTTTTTTACGCTTATTGTAATTTAACAAATAAAGAGAAGTACACAAATTATATCCATACAGCTTAGTGAATTTTCACAAACCTAACCTATCGTTCCACTCAGTAGGCAAATACGGGATCAGAGCATTTCCAGCATCCAGGAAGCCCCTGTGTCCCCCTTCCTTTTGTCTCCCTCCTCCTGACCCAGGGTAACCACTACCCTGACTTCCAACACCGTAGATTGTGCATTTTTTCAAAACATGATAAAAATGTAATCAAACAATGTATTTTTTTGTAGTTGGCTTATTTCACTCCACATTATGTTTGACTCACCCATATTGTTGGTGTAGTAATAGCTCTTTCATTGTCATTAAGGTATGCTGTCTTTTTGGTTAAATATGCCATGATGGATTTGACCGTGGATGGATAGGGATGGGTATTTTACTAAATTTCCATTTAAGGCTATTACAGAAAGTGCCACTGTGAACATCCTGGTACCTGTCTTTTAGTAAACATACGCACACATTTCCTCTGAATAAGCACCCAGGAGTGGAATTACTGGGTCACAGGGTATGTGCATAACATGAGCTTCAGCAGACTCAGTCAAATAGTTTTCCAAAGCGATAGTATCAGATTCCTTGTTGCAGCACACGAGTGTTCTGTTTGCTCCACATCCTTGCCGGCACTTGTCATGTCTCTAGCTGTATCATTTAAGCCACGCTGGTGAGTGTACACACATCATATACTGATTTTAACTTGTATTCTCCATGGGCTGTTGCTGTTGTTTTTGTTTGCTTGTTTCTTTGTTCTAAATATCTTCTGTACTTCAACTTCTGAGTTCTCATTCAAAGGGATTAAACAAGTTTGGGGACTCAATATATTTTAAAACTCTCTGAAGTGATACTGGTGCCCATTCAAGTATTGGAACAACTGGCTTAAGATACTGACTTTTAAGGATAGGGAAGGGGTGGGGTTCCTCAATGGATTCATTCAAAATATTCCCACTGGCATGTGAACATTAAAACAAACAAACAAAACTCCTGGATAATTGCCTTAATGAGGGAAGATTGTTTTTGAATTTGTATCAACCATTCTGATGGTCAGAGGTTTTTGGATGTTCTACCAAGATATCCATCAAAGCAGATTTGTACCCGAAGTGTACATTCAGGTTTTCAAAGGTAATTTAAATGTGGCATAGTGCTCTGTATTAGAGAAACAAACCAATAGGAGAGAGAGAGAAAGGGAGAGTCTGGGAGAGAGGGAGAGGGAGAGGTGGGGGGAGAAACAGAAACAGAGATGGAGACAGATTTATTGGAGGAGCTGGCTCACCCAGCTACAGAGGCTGAGGAGTCCCACCGTCTACCATCTGCAAGGCGGGGAACCAGGAAACTAATTCAGTCCCAGTCTGAATGCCCGAGACCTAGAGCACTGATGTCTAAGTGCAGGAGAGGAGAAATGTCCCAGCCCCAGCAAAAAGAGCACATTTTCCCTTTCTCCATCTTTTTGTTCTTTTCAGGTCCTCACCTAGTGGATCGTGCCTACCAGCACTGCTGAGGGCCAGCTGTGCTCAATCTCCTGCTCTAAGTACTAATCTCTTCTCCTCAGACCCTCACAGACATACCCAGAAATAATGCTTTATCTTAGCCCAGGAAAGTTAACACATAGAATTCACCATCACAGAGTTTGAATATAATATTTTAATTTTGTCTTTGTAACTCTGAGGACAGAATCTTATAAATTATCTCAAGTACCATTACCTTTAGTGAGTTCTTACCAAGCTTCACAGGATCCACCAGGATTTAGTTGGACAAAGAAAGGAAAATAACCACGCCCAGAAGCTTTTTTATTGTCTGCATGGTACCTGTACCTTAATAACCAATTAATTGGTTGGGGATTAGGCGTTAAGAATTTAAGCTTAGATTCCAGAAGCTACTGCCAAATCCCTGGAATGGGCAGTGGATGATTTTAGCTTTCTGGTTTTAGAACTCAAGAGAGCATTGTTAGGGATATCAAATTATCTTTGCGTATGTTATCAGATCACAGGGTTTTACCTGACAAGGCATCAATTTTAAATCTCATCCAGGGAGTGAATGAGAGTATTAAAGTTGCCCTAAGATTTTCCTCTGTATCATTCTTTGATACATGCTGAGTAAAGCCAGTGGGCTTTACTGGAGATGCTTTAGCTTTGGTTTAAGGCACTTTAATGTGTATATTTCTTCTATTAAAGCCCACCACATTATGTGAGTCTAATAAGACGGCGGAGTTTGGCACCATCCATCTTTTGTTATGGATTGCTGAAATGATACTGGAGAGTGTATTTATAAGTAGTGCATACGACTGTTGCCAGATATTGACTTTGCTTGCTAACTCCATCGTATAAAACTTCTGATGGCAACCTGAGTAAAGTTCAGTTGAAGATAAAATATTGCAAAATAAATGCCAAAAATGGAAACCATTTTTCAAAACACTAAATTAGGAAGTTAAGGAGTTGAGGCAATTAATCAATATTTCAAAATGATGAATATATTTTACAAAACACCACTTAAAATGAAAAGCTCAAAATGGAGGGCTTTTGGGGTGTTTTTTTTTTTTTTCTGTATGTTTATAACAGTGTTTATTGTAGTCTTTTGTGGTAGATTTCACATGAGGCTTTGGAAAAACACTGTACCTAAAATTTTCTCTTCAATTAGATTCTTCATCAAAGTGATCTGGAGGAAGACATGTGAATCATTTAGTTTTCGGTGCAAATACTTGTGCTTGTCATTTATTGAGAACCTGTGTTTCCGGCGCTTTACCTATGTGTATTAAATTCTCTTTACGAGCCTATATTATTACTCTTTTGATCTTACCAAATACACTAATGTTAAAAACAATGTTCATACAGTCAGTCATTCCAGTAATTTTTGTTTTGTGCTGGACAGTTTCAGAATTTAACAGGGAATCAAAGTCCCCCAGCCTTGTGGGTTTACATTCCTTTAGGGTAGAGGAGGTGTGGGAGAGGCAATAAACAAATAAGGAAGTAAATAAAAAATAAAACGTGTTATGATGAATCAAGGATAAGATGGGGAAGGTGTGGTTGTGTAGCAGGCGGGCGTGGCAAGGAAGGGAGGAGGTGAGGCCAGGATCACTGCTTGCATGCAGAGATTCACGTACAGGCAAACTTGGCATATCTAAAATTACCAAAGAAAGGAAATGTGTGGCCACAGCTGAATTTAATATTTAGTTGGGGAGATATGTTCATATAAAATATTAAATAAGATTTCAATAGTAGCTTTAAATACCATCTGTAGGCTGATGACTCCTGTCTGTCTCCCTTTCAGTCTGATTCTTAGATTTAATAAATCCAAGTGCCTATGTGATATTTTGACTTAGATGCCACCTAGCCATCTCAACCTTTGATGTGCCAGTTTATATATCTGTATCTTGTAAGTTTAGTTAATGTGAATCAATCCCAGTATGGCCCCCTTCAGAGGACTGAATTTCTGGACTTGCCAAAGGACAGTGACTGATCTGATCATTTGATAACCTAAAACAAGTACTACTAGTAATTGTTCAGGAGACTTACAGGGAATGCCCTGATTTCCTTGCTAAGGCACCAAATCATTGAGGCACTGTTAAGAGACAGTCCTGACACTACAGTGGGAGAAAAGAAACCTTATCTCTGCCTTCTAGAAGCTTCTGTTTTAATGCAAAGTATAGCTGAATAAAGATCATGAAACACAAAAACAGAAACCTACACATACATATTTAACATCATGCCAAGTAGTGATGAGGGCCATAAGAGACCAAAAAAAAAAAACAAAAAGAAAAGCAAGGTACAGCATATACTTACCCCAGCCCAGGGAAAGAACACTGTAACTTGTAGTCAGGAAGGACTTCATAAAGAATGTTTGATGGGGGGGGGGGGGGAAGCATTAACTCTATTGTTTAGTAGATCAGGAGCTAAAATTACATTTTTAGAAGACCTAAAATCACAAATTAAACTTAACGTAAGCCATCACCTCTTACTGTCTTTCAAGCTTTATGCTACAACAGGTGGCTTTTACCCACTTCCAATTCTGCCATGGGGAGTTTTGTGCTGCAGACTAAGATGTAACAAGGTATCAGTACATTGTCTTTAACATTTCATTCATCTCTTTAATCGGCCAGCAGTAAACTGGCCAAGATGGTTACTAATTTAGATATTAAACCCATCACTGTCATCTCATTCTTCCCCTTCTAGTAATCATCCATGTATTTTTTAATGGTAATTAGCCAACTTTTATTGTTTAGCACTTTGTAATTACAAAATTGCTTGCAGTCATCATTTCGTTATTGTTAACAGCATTCCAATTAAGTTATTGGAAATTGATGCCCTGCATGCTATCTGGGAAAATTTTAAAGTTCTTCCATACTGTTTTGTCATTTGCAATGAATACCTTCAATTGTGCCTCATTTGTTTTGTACCTAACATCTCCTTCTTTGTGCAAATCTTGCTGTAAAAATCCCAGGGTTGAGGCTCAAGGCAGGCCACCTCAAAATATGCCAAAGTAGCATATTGATTATTTTGAATTGAAGTTACTTAAGAAACAGCTGGTGCAAGAAGGGCTCTCTGACTCTCTCCTCTGTCTCCCTGAAAACAGGAAATAAATCTCCCATATGAAAGGTACATAGAAAGACATCCTTATCACCAGAGACAGGAGATTCAGGGCTGAGAAGCCGATGTAAACAAATCTTGCTATTCCTTTACTAATTCACTACCCCAAGCCCAAACTCTGTTTAGATGCTTCACCAATTACACGCCCAAACCTGAGTTTCTTTGTTCTGTTAATTCCTCACAAATTCAGTACTTCTTTGTCTAGAAAGTATAAAAGCTGCCTGCCTTGATCACTTCTTAGGTCCTATTTCCATGAGACCCCTGTATACATAAGTTAGATTTGTTTTTTTGTTTTTGTTTTTGTTTTCCTGTGTTGTTCATCTGTTTTCTGTCAATTTAATTATCTGACCAGCCAAAAGAACTCAAGGGATGGGGGGGAGGGGATTTCTCCCTCCCCATTACCAATTTGTAGCTTGATCTCTGATTAGAGAAACAGAACTTTTAAAAAATATTTAAATAATTCATTTTGATGGCATTCAACATTTAGATACTCATGTGATTACACAAGCTGATTTTCTGGTACAAAATTTTGGGGAAATAAATAGCAGTTTCCTATTCCTTAATTTTTGCTTTCACTTCGAGTTATACCATTTCAAAATAAATGATTTATCATGATTTAATTGAAATCAAGAAACTCAGCTATAAAGTGACATCAATTGATGTCCTTCCAGTTCAGGGGAAATAATTCTAGTTAAAAATTGGACCAAGAAAAAATTTGATACAAATGGAATAATTAGAGACTTATTTTGTGTTACTTTGGATGCATGTTTGATTAAGTTCTTGTGATTTGGAATCAGCTTATCTGAATCCCACCTTACCAAGTGCCAGTTGACTCTGCCTGTGCCTTTTGTAAGCCTCAGGGTCAGGATCTGTACAGTGGAATTAAATAGAGTAGTTAATGCAAAGGCCTGCCATGAGGATGTGCGTGACTGCTCAATGAATGTCCCTTTTCTGCCTGCAGAAGTAAAATTCCCCAGAAACCGGGAAGGCCTTCTTTCTGTTACAGGATTACACATACAGACCAGATCTGAGGAGTGTATACCCACCATGAGGCTGTTACTTGGAGAAATACACCAGTAATTATTTAGATACTATGAGATTCATAACCCAAGAAAGCCAGTGCTCTGCCCTTCAACAAGTCACCAAATTCCCAATGCAGTGACGCACACTCTGTGTGACACTTATTATCGGAGAAGAGGATTTTAAAAGCAGACTCCACCAGTTCAGTGGATCAGTGAAGTCTTTATTGTAGCCACAGACCCTGGAAGCTCTCTTTGTAATCAGCCAGTTCTATCATTTAACAGCCTTGTTTTGTGTTTTGGCAACAGACCCCAAGTGAATGGGCCTATCTGGGGAAGAGAAGAAAGGAAGCCACCCAAAGGCCCTTTTTTGCCTCTGCAAACTGATGGTTTCCAAGCAGTTTTCTGGTGTTTGGAAACACTGCGTCGTAGCTGGGGGAAGAGGCAGCTGTGCTTTGGCCAACATGAGGTAATTTGCAGACACATTTTAATTGCCTTTTAGGGAGCATGAAGGAGTTCCAAATAGTCTAATGAGTTCCAGCAAACACCTGTGAAATGCTTTTAGACGGCCGTGTAATACTGAAATTAAGAATGTAATGCAGCAATTGGAGGCATGGTGGGTTTTTTTATCCCCCCTCCACTGCAAAGGATAGCTAGAGATATTTTCAAGACCTCTTGCCTATATATAGTCGCTTTCCCATTCACCAAATGACTTCTTGGACTAACCTAATGAATTCAGTAATGTTTGATAGAGTCTTCACGTCCACCTTTATATTTAAAAAGAAGGGAAGAATTCTTGATCAGGCAATAAAATTCAAACGAGAGGGATATCAGATAGTTCTAAATCTAAAACTACATACCCGTTAGTCAGTAAACAATATTAAATGCATAGATCTGAAAAGCACACCCCCAAAATCATACTAATGTGATGACAGATGGAGATTGTGGAAGTTTCTTTATAGTTTCTGTCTCCCCATCCTTCCTTCCTACATTTTTTTTTAAATGGTTTAAATAGGGATACCTTTGAGAAATGAGGGACATTTGAATCTTCCTGGTATGCATTTGGGAGCTGCAACAGAGGAAACATTAGTAAAATTTGGAGATTAAAAAGGCAGAACTCAGAAATTATATCCTCATCTTCCTCCAGTAGTATTTTGTGAGTGTATTTGTGTGTGCACTGTTAGGTAAGTGCGTAATTCTTCCTTCTCCTGAGAAGCAGCAACTGTCCTGAAATGTGTGCTCACATTCCAAAAAGGTCTCTTTATACTTTTAATATATATGATACAGAATTTTATATGTACATACGTACACACACATGCACTCCGGCAAAATAAAGTAAAGCGCTCTGAAATCAGATCACACTGCACTGTTCCTCTGCAGGGCTCTTCTCTCTTAACACAGTTGCAGGATGCATTAATAGATACAGCTATAACTCATTTATTTTCATGATTGTATAATGTGCCACTATAAGAATATTAACACTTTATTCTTCTACTGTGGACATTTAGGTTGTTTTCCTCTTTTTTACTGACAGACAGTGTTTCCCTGATCTATGGCTGTGAAACTATTTCTTTAGACTTCCTAGGAATGGAATTGGTAGGTGAAAAAATCATAAGCATTTTCAACTTGACTAGATTTTGCCACCTTTCTCTCAAAAGCACTTATAATAATTTACTTTCTCACTATTGTTGCATAAGAATTCTTACAAATTTGTATGTCTGCCGGTTCCTGAAACTGTCGGTCAGATTTAAGTTTGTCCATTTGATAGGCAAATCCAGTTTAGTTTATCTTGTGTTTCCTAATGCTTAGCAAGATTCTGTATCATTTATATACATATTCACATTTCACATGAATCTTCTGTGAATTGCCTTTATGTATTTTATTATGTTTTTAAAGTTTTAAATGGATTTTATGAGTCTTTATTTGGGGCACAGAATATGCCTGACAGGTACTGTCTCTCTGTCTAGTTTACCTTTTGTCATTTAAGTTATGGTAACTTTTGACACACCCAAATTAAATTTAAAATTTAATTCAGCATGGTTCATCTTTCTATCTCTTATTTTAGAAAGCCTTCCCTGTTCTGGGGAAATGACCAAGTCACTGTCTTAGAGTTAATTCTCTAGATGATAAAGTTTTGTTTTTGCTATTTTTAAATTTAATACATGTGAAATTTGGGCTCTATTTTGTGAGGTTGGGACCCACGTTCTAGCACCAATCCTGTTCATCTGCAATGACCTGTTAGACACTATTTCCAGACTTATTTCTAAAGCTGCACTGCCTCATGTGGGAGCCAGCAGTTACAGTAGCAGTGCACATTTAAGTTTAATTACAATTAAGCTACATTTAAAAATTCGGGTTCTCAGTCACACTAGCCGCATTTCAGGTACTCACTAGCCGTATGTGGTGAGTCACTACTGTATCGGACATTGCAGATGTGCAACAGTTTCATTGTCACAGGAAGAGCTATTGGACAGTGCAACTGAGGCTTTCAACTCTCTTAGCCTTAACTCACCCCTGCCTGCGCCTGGCCCTGCCACTGCTCCAGCACCGCAGTGTTCCTATAAGCTTAATATTTCACAGCACAACTCATCCTCCCTTATTCTTATTTTTCAGAGATATCTTCTCTATTCTTGACTGTTCCTCTATACATTTACGGTATCATCTTTAGGGAACTTGATTGAAATTTTATGTGCTTATGCAGATATCTGGGCATAATTTATACCTTTATATCATTGCATTTCTAACCCTTGGTCAGGGGACACCTTCTTGTTAATTTAGAATTTATTTTTTTAGTTTTTATAATTTTCTCAACTCATGTATGCTTTGAATAGCGTTAATCATAAGTATATCGAAGTTTTTGTTACTGTTGTAAATTGTATTTTTCTTCTGTATCACCTGTTTATTGTTAATGTGTGGTAATACCATTAATTTTTATGTATTGATCTTAAATCTAGCCACCTCGCTGAATTCTTACTAAACTTATTTTTTTCTATCAAATCCCTTAAGTTTGCAATGTAGACAAACTTAGTACTTGTCAGTAAGGTTGATTTTGTGTCCTCCATTTCAATTCTTATGACCTCTCTGTTTTATTGCTTCACCAGAGATTTCTAGTACCAGGTGGGCTAGATTTTTTTAGAAAATGATGGTGCTAAAATTGAATATAGTTTTTGGGGATTTTTTAGTAGATGGCTTTTTATAAAGTTCAGAATATTTTTTATATTCCTGGTTTTCCTGAGTCTTTTATTTATCAATTGCTATTAAGTTTTGCCAAATTACTTTTTAATGCCTATGTTGTAATATTTTTCATTGTATCAATTGATATGTTAAGTTAAATTAATACTGCGCATTCTGATGTTAAAATGCTTTTGCATATCTGAAGAATGTCTAACTGATCATGAAGTAGTATTATTACTACTACTATTATTATTATTATATTGCTGGATCTGGATTCCTAACATTTTGCTTAGAGTTTTTTTCTGTATCTGAAAATAAGATTGGCCTGTATTTATCCTTTATCAGACACCCTTTGGTCTTACCTTTAAAAGCTGTGCTAACTTGGATGCATTCGCTTGATATATGTATGACTGAGCTTGGAAAACATCTGTTCCCTTCGCTGAAAGACTTTGTGCTTAAGTTGTGAGTCATTCCTTGTGTATTTGTTAGAAATTATCATCCGTGCCCTGTGTGTTACTTTTCTGGGTATGTTTTTAATTTACTGATTAAATTTCTTCGGTAGTTAAAGGTCTTTTGATACTTTCTATTTCTTCTTAGTTACATTTGGTAAGTTACATTATTACAGGAAAATTATATTTTTGTTTGTTTCCCAAAGTATAATTCTCTTATCGTTTGAATTTCTGCTGGGCTTTTATCCCTAATCTTAACTTACTTTGCCCTTAAAAAATTATTTGACTAACCCTCTAAGAAGTGTGTTTATTTTTTAAGTCTTTATTGAGAACTACCTTTTGGTTTGGTTGATCATTACTAGTCCATCTTTCTATTTTCTTGTATTATTATTCTTTTTTTTTAATGTTTTCTGTAGAATTGTCTTTATTTTCCTTTGAATTTTTTCTGTTTGTTTTCTAATTTCTTGAGTTGGATAAATGCTTAGACCATGATTTTTCAGCATTTCCTCACTCTTAACATAAAGGCTCTGTTTTTTTTTTTTTTTTTTTTGGTAATAATAGCTACCTACCTTTATCCCATAATTATTTATAATATTATTCATTTCTAACTATTTATGATTCTCATTTTGATTTCCCTCTTAATGCACAATGTATTTAGAATAATGTGTTAAAGTTTCCAAAACATAGTTCTTTTTTTTCAGCCTTGATTTTATGCAATGATAGAATGTTGTCCGTGTGATTCTGATGCTTTTAAATGAGCTGAGATTTGTATTATAGCTTAGAATGCTTTTGCTTTTCTATGTATGTTTGAGCGGAGTCTGTGGTATCACTATTGAGGACAGTGTCCTAGTATACATCCATTTGATTGAGCTGAATATATAGGCCATTAAAGTGTATCTGTCCTTACTAGATTTTTTTTGATTTCTTAATTTTTTGTTCTGTTTGATAAAGAAATTAATAATAGAGATGTGTGAAAATCCCCCTTTATGATTGTGGGTTTGTCAAATTCTGTACATTTTTCATTACATTTTGAATGTGTTATTAGGTTTATACAATTTGGAATTCTTTTACCTTTCTAGCGAATGGAATCTTTTGTCATTAGACAGTACCCCCTCTTTATTTATAAGGATGTTTTTAACCTTATAATTTATTGGTCTGTTGCTAAAATAGTTACAAAGTTTCTTGTAACTAGTATGGGGATGAACTTTCCTCATTTATCTTCAATCTTTCCATATCCCTGCTTAGCTGATAAAAATTGGGAAGTACATAGAATTTGTGTGTGTGTGTGTGTATTTTAGTTCATTTCGTCAATCTCTGTATATTTTACTGTGATTTAAATTCAGTTTATAGTTACTCTGATTGCTTATAATGGTTAACTCATTTTACCATCGTATTTTATGCTATTTTTCTCCTTTTTAATTCTCTTTTCCTATATTTTATTTAATGGATCCATTCTTTCATTCGTTCATTCATCCAAAATAATTTATTAAGTGCCAAGTGAATGCCGGACACTACCTTAGCTGTTTAGAAAGTAGCAGTGAAAACTCCTGCCTTCATGGAGCTTACAATGGGATGGTGACAGACAATAAACATGTAAGTAATTATAGGATATTATTTGTCAAATGTGATAAGCAGTAAGGAGAAAAATAAAGCAAGAAGTTGTCAGTATGTAGGATGATGATTAGCCACGTAATTCAAGATCTTAAGAGGAAAAAGGGGCAGTGATTCAACGACAAAGTTTCAGGCTAATGCATAGACATAGACTTGGCAATTTACTTTGACGTAACATGAGGGGAAAAAAAAGATCTCTTGTTCTGATCTCCATTTACCTAGTCTCCCTCATTTTAATAATAACATGATAAAGTCCATCCATTCAGTCCTTGTATTGTCTTGAGCATTTCACATGGGGAGGTGATGACTGGCCCCTCTGTCAGTTCTTTAAGAATAATTATGAATTTTCCTGGATATCACTATCTATCCTTTGGTCAGGGTCTATAATTTCAGAAATTAGAAATAAGATTTCATAAAATATGCCCCAGATCTGTATCATAGGAAAACTACAAGTGTTACTGGCATTCTGCTAATAATTATGATGAATCACCTGAAATGCTGTTAACTCAGTCATTTCACCTTTAAATCATGGACCTTTCTTAGAGGCTGGCCTTATTCAAGTCCTAATAATGTACTTGTAATGTTCAGGTCTATTGCTTACTGTGATTATTCCACATATTGTTTAAAAACATTTTAGCTTGGTTTTCTGAAAAGTGATAATGCCTTATGTCTTAAAATGTCTTTTCTTCTTTATTTGTGCAATGTGATTTTCCCCCTGTCAAGCATCAAGCAGTGTTACTTACTGGTAGGTTAGAAAAAATAAATAGGTGCATTAAATACACAGGGAATACTATCATTTTAACAGACAGAAGTATGTATTTGACATTTTATATTTTGTCACTTGATCTTCCCAGATTGATTTATGACAGACAATAAAGTTGTCAGAGGCCTTTTGTAGTTGGCAATGTTTTAGTTCTCAAATTATGAGAGCAGAGCGTTTAGCTGTACAAGGAGAAGAAAGTAGTTCTTTGATTTGAGTGAAATGACAGTTTTTTTCCTAAGAATAAGGCTTAGTACCACGAGACGAGGGTATTGCTACCTTCTTAGCGATGAAAAATCTTATTAAAAGATCATCTCTGTCACATAGAATGTGGCCATAATGTGTGGTCACCTTGGCTACCAGAGTTGAATCTGTTTAGAAAAATGGAAAAAGAGGAAAGGAGAAGTTCAACATAGTTTCCACATAATAAAAAGTATTTGCCCTTGGAAAATTGTAAATATCTTATTTCTCTGGTCTGAATTATCTAGAACATTGTGTTACCCTATCTCAGGTGTCCTGAACACACTCAGAACCGCAGTCATTTCATTTTCTTTCTCTGAAATTATTTTGTTTTTGAGCAAGGTAGATATTTTATGTCTGCTACATTTACAAATAGGAAGGAAGGAAGGAAGGAAGAAAGAAAGAAAGGGAAAATCTCCCATGAGATCCTTTTTTGCCAGATTTTATCAGAATGAGAATATTCTAATACAAGTAGTGAGGACCTGATCTAGGAAAATCAGAACACGCTGAGGGTCCACAGAATGCTTGCACTAACACCAATTTATTAGAAGCTGTCAGATTGCTTCGCAGAAGTAACAGAAATGCTGAGGCATTAACAGACAACACTTGGCATATGAGAAAATGATCCTTTAATTCTTCAGGATGAAAAAGAGGAGGGTCAGAGGCCATCATCATGGAAAATCTGAAGGCAATTAAATTTTTCTTATTATGAAGGTTAACAATACGCTAAAAATTTCTTCTGTATCTCATTTTACTAAAATTATCTTCCTCTCAGGCTGCAGTCACATTAGAAAATTTCTCCAACCCCATCCTCAAAAAAAAAAAAAAAAAAAAAACAAAAACTAGAGTGGGGATTAAGGAGATGAAAGGGGAGGTTACTTTTGTTTTTATATGCAAGGAACATAATAAGTAATTATGAAGAAAAAGAAATTTAGTTGTTTTACCAACTCCAGAGGAAACTGGATCTTGGCAGTCATGGAACAGTCCCATGATACCTTATAAATTAACCAAAATTGAGAATATCAGTGAATATATCCTGGCTAGTTCTTACTCAATTATTATATTCTGCCCTTATAAATTTCTGTTAAGGATTTTCAAACATACGATGTTTTCCCTCACTTAAATCAAGCTTTCTCCTGTGATTCTTCCACCAGAAAAGACTGAATTTTAATGGTCGCAGGTATCATTTGCTTCTCACAGTTGTCTTGTGTAGCACATGTGTTAGAACACTCATCGTGACAGTGTCTGAACACCCTCACCACGCTAGTATAAATGTGCTATTGTCTTCTAACAGCATAGAATATTTACCTTTACCAGAAGAAGTTAATACTCATATTATCCCAAAACTCCGAGCATGTAAGATGAAGTTGAGAACATTTGTTCCTTGCCTGTTGACATGTCATATAACAACCATTTCCTGCTACAGTTCAACGTAGACCTAGACAGGAGGGTTGTCTTACTCATTCTGCACACAGTATTAAGTGTATTGTAAACTCCATCCCAGGTGGTTACAATCTTGCTTTTTAACTGACATATATTTTTTCATTTATATTTAGTGTCCTTGTTGATATATTTGTATTTAAATATAATATTTTGTTACTTGTTGTCTAGTTTTCCCAACTCTTCTTTTTTTTTTTTCTCTTATCTTTCTCTTGGAATAATCAAACATTTTTTTAATAATTCATTTTATTTTAAAGCCTTTCAGTGATTACCCTAGAAATTACAACATGCATTTTTTTAATTACTAGCATCCACCTTAAAGTAATGCTTTTATAATTTTCTGTATTTTTAGAACCTTATAATACCTTAACTCCATTTTTAACCCTGCTCCTTTTTGTGCTATTTTATTCATGTATTTTAATATGTTTTAAACACACAAGAACTACTTAATTGTTTTAAGAATTCAATATTCATTTAGATTTAACACATATATACCCTTTTAGTTTTCTTTATTTCTTCCTGAATTACTGTTTGCATCTGGGATTGTGTTTCTTTTGCCAGTGTAAATAACTTCAGTATTTTTTGAATATGGTTCTGTTGGTGACAAATTCCGATTTTTGTTTGAATGAAAATACTTATATTTTAGCATAATTATTGACTTTTTTGTTATAGAGTACTAACATGACAGAATGTTTTTTAGCATTCTTATATAGTTATTCTATTGTCACTTTTCATAGTTTCTTTTGATAAATCACCCAGAGGCTTATTTCTTCTTTGAAAACAATGGATCTTTTTCCCCCTATGGCTGCTTTAAATATTTCTTCTTTGTATTAGATTTCAAAATAAAAAAAAATTTGCTTGGGATTTATTGCACTTCTTCAAACTATGACTTTATATATGTCAATGTTGGAATAATTTTAGCCAGTATCTAGTTCTCACAAAAAGCAAACACCAAGACAAAATTACGTGCAAGAAATGTATTAGAGAAAAGGTCTGTGAGAGAAAATAGTAAGGATCCAGAAGAAGGTAGATGATCTATCGGACAATTCATGTCTGATCCTGAGTAACGGAGAAAGAGGAGGAAGTTTGAGTGACAGCATCTTAGACTGCAATATAGTCCTAAGAACAGCTTGCCAAGGTCATTGGACAGTCCTTGAGCCACAGTCACCCAGAACAGACTTGTGTCTTCCAGGAACATGCCTGTCTTAGTATTCATACAGGATATACTCTTTGTCTGGGAGCAGCCTATAGGACTTGTGGTCTTGGCACCAACAGGGTGATGTTTTCAGATGAGTTGTATGCCTGTTATGTTCCCTGCAGTCATAGATCTGAGAGGGATTTTCTCATGTCACCACAGTATCTTTTCAAACACTACTTATGCTCTATTCTCTCTGTGGTGAGTAGCCTCTAAGATGGTTTCCAGTGATACTTTTCTTGGTTGATTATGATGTTACATATTTCCCTCCCTTTGAGTGTGGGAAGGACATAGTGATCTGTTTCTAACGAATAGAATATTGTCAAAATAATGGCAGGTCACTTTGCAGATGAGACTATAAATAGACTATGGCTTTGGGCTTCCTCTGTCTCTGTCTTACTTCCTCTTTTAGAAGTCAGCTGCCACGGTATGGGGTGTGAGTTTCCCTATGGAGAGACCCACGTGGCAAGGAACTGAGTCATTTCCAGCCAATACCTGGAAAAGAACTATATCTTTTAGTCTAAAAGCCCAGAAGGAATGGAATTCTGCCAGCAAACATACTTGCAAGCAGACTCTCTCTCAGTCAAATTTTCAGATGAAACTGCAGCTCTGGTTGTTAGTGTGACTGAAATCTAACTACGGACATTAAAATAAGGGCCTCCAGCTAATTCTTGCCCAGATTCCTGATCCATAGAAATTTTGAGATAAATACTTGTTGTCATTAAGCCACTAAGTATTGCAGTAATTTATTACACAACAGTAGGGAACTAACACATCCTCTTTCTTCTCCTCTGGAATGTAACTTATGCATAGACTAGACCTTTCAAGCATGTCTTAGGTGTTTCCTACTCTGTTTAAAAAATGTCCTTCAGTGTGCCTCAATATAAATATCTTCTATTGATTTATATTTTATTTTACAAATCCTCTCTTCTGCTATATCTAATCTGATGTTGGATAATTCACACTTGAATTCTACAGTTTCTTTTTGACTTTTATATTGATTCTGTTCATCCTGTTAAAAATCTACATTTTTTAACCTATTTTTGATATATATTAATCTTTGCAGTTTAAATCCCTGTATCTGATACTCCAATATCTGGGTCACTTGTGGTTTCATTTCTGTTATCTCCTCCCACCCCCACTTCATCACTTGGTTTGGTACATGATATTCTTCATAATTTTTTAATTGAATTCTGATCTCTCATGCTCATGGACAAAATGTTTCTTCAGACTGTCATTACACGTATGTTTAAATATTCAATGAACCTTTTTGGTATGAACAATGCACACTATTTTGTAGAAGCTTATCCTCCTGTTTTAAATAACCAAAATCACAGTCTATCTAGATTGGCATAAATGTATCAATCACTACCTAGGTAAATAGAATCAAATGATGTAATGCTTATACACAAGATGGAATAAAATTGGGGTTTATGTAAACGATAGTGGGTGACATTTAGTTATTACTAGTAATGGTAAAAATAAAATGTACAGCATTTTAGATGCTCTGTGTTATTTTATCAGATTTCCCAGTGTACCACAAAGAATGCCGTGCAGCAAAAGATCTCCATCCTTATTATATCTCTAGCACTATTTGGTTTGTGTCCTTGAACATTATATATAACTTAGTCTTCTTATTTTTTATCTGTAACATTGCACATTCTCTAGCATAACCTTCATAAATGTTAGAGTGAGAAACTGACTTTACAAGAGAAAATGGGATTAAAAACAATACATCACTGGATTTCAGCCAGACTGAGAAGATATTAAGGCAGCATAGTTATAAGTATGGATTTTGAAGTCACGCAGCCAATTTTGAGTGTTGATTTAGTCATTTACTACATCATGGTCTTTACAAGTCATTAGAATAATGTGTGCTTTGGTTTGCAAATCTGTATAATGGGGATGATGATAATAACAATAAAAACAACAACAACAACAATAATAATATCTATCTACCAGGGTTATTTTGAATAAATAAGATAATTCATATGAAGTAATTAGAACACAACATTGTAAAATGATTATAAATCAATAAAAATGTTTTTAAAAAGTAATTAGAAAATGCTGAAACTTCAAAAATGTAATCATTTGATATAATGATATAGCTATTATTATCAACATCATTATTATTATTATTATTATGTGCTTAACTATTTCTTGGGGCTGAAAAAAATTCTTGAATATAGTTAATTATAAAAGAAAAGGAGATTGTTCTAAGTGGAAGAATGGCATAAGAGTATGTCTGTACTTCTTCACTGATTTCATTGTTCTAAAGCAAGAAAAAGGACCCCGCCCAGGCTATGATGTAAAAGGTCATAAGAGCCGTTCTAGATATCTCAGTAAAACCTAACTAGGCTCATGTCTGCATTTTTGCCTTTCTGTCTCAAGACATCTGCACGTCACAGGTTATGCAATAACTATATGCTCCATCCCAAGCTGCATCTGGTTTTTCTGAACTATATTGAATGAACGGTGACAGGTTCACTCATACACCCTTTCCATTTGCAGAGCGAGATGCCCGCAAATAGTGCACTACCCATCATTGATTACCTAATTACACAATCAGCCCATCAGTAAATCAGTGCAACATCTGTGACCCTGTATGTCACCACCACAAGCCTCTCTGTCTATTCCCCTGGAGCCTCACTGAGGCGGTTCTGCTGACATAATATATTCATTATCCATTAGATCTGGCACACGCTCTGCAGTGCTCAATTACAATACAATCGAGCGAAGGGTCTGGTGTCAGCCAATGTAATGACTTTCTGATTATCTGTCTTTAAATGATGAATGAAACGAAAATGTACTGCTCAAACCAAATATAAGATTGTTAGGATGCCAAATGAAAGTTGTATGTAGCCTTTTTTATGGGAAAATGGCAGAGGCTTGCTTTTATTCAGCAGTCGCTCCCTAAAGATGGTTTTCCAAGTCGTTCCCACGTCTCAGTTATAAGATTACTATGAACCCACAGAATTTGTCTTAAATTGACGTTTTGGGGCCATCACAACACCCTTTGACCAAGGATTTAATTCACAAGAACTTTCAAATGCTTTTGCACTTGCCTAGTTTTTCGGCTTTCCTTGCATAAACTGACCTCTCAGTAATATTCTTACTGCTTCTAGTTTGTCAACTGGATCGGATTATTTTTTTGAGCTGTTTTTGTCTCATGGAGAGCTGTAAAATAATTAAGCAGATTGATACATAGACAGACGTTTAAAAAAACATGCCAGGATTATAAATAAGTGGGAGACTCAAAAACATTTTGTTGTTCAAATAATTATGAAGCAGGTGTTTGATAGTACAGTCATTTCTGTTTCTGTTTATGTCTTTAGTTATTATTCTGTTAATTATAATTGAAAATCCAATAAAGCTTCATATTGGAGCGCTCACAAATCTGACTGATATTACAGCTTCTTAGTTTATTCCTTTAAATAGAACACATTGGACTTTGGTTATAAAATAGTTTTTAAAATCCAATCCCCTTCCCAATTCTTCAAATCTTATATAATAATTGAGCCTTTTGAAATATACCAGACAAGAAAGAAACATAAATGTATTAATTTCCCATGTCACAAATAGGCTTACAGAATTTTTTTTTTTAGTTATCCGGAAAGTTCCCAAAGGGACCCCACCATTTATATAGCTATTTAAGCTGGGGGCAAATCCCTTCCACATTCTGTGCTTCAGTTATGTAAAGACTTTAAAGAAAATATGAGCCATTCAGAATTAGAATGTCTAACATAAACTTGAAATTTATCTTCTTACTTTAGTATCCCTATTTGAGAAGCTGATCTGAAATTCAGCCTCAAGATTAAAATAGAGTTTGTTTTGGATCACATTTAATTAGAGCAAAGAGATAGACTTTGTGCTTGTGGGAGACTGATAACTCCGGACATAAGGGATTGACAGCTCAGTGACCAGTGAGAATAATTTGAGAGGTGATGTCCTCCCTATTTGTTTTTATTTGCAATGGAATTAAATCTACTCTAGAGTGAAGAAATGTGCGTGTGTCTACAAGACGTTCCCAGTCCTAGTATCGTAACTGCCTTCTTATCTTTTACTGTAAAGAATGACTACACTAGGTATTGGTTAAATGTCTTGAGGCCGCTTAGGTAAAGTGAAAAAACAAGAAACAATGGTCTCTAAGTGCACTGTTCAAATGAGCTCACTGACTGATTAAGTACATCTCAGCATTCCTGACGTGGAAACTTTAACAAGAATCTTATGAGCTTATGGTTTGTAGAGATAGGGTAGGTAAATACTGTTTTTTCATTTTGTTTCCAGCCACAGTGGAAGATATTTAAGTGGAGACATATTAGAATCCCTAGAGAAATGTGACTTAATTTTAAGGTCATTGACTACTTTATTTTTATTTCATTTGTTTATTTATTCAAAACAATAATACTAATTTGAAGGATATGCTGATTTTTATTTACATAATGAATGTAGTGGCAAGAAGGTCAAAACGTCCTCTTTGTAGACAGAATTTTCTTGGCATATGTTTTTTTAAAGAGTGGAGGTTTAATATAGCATCCTCGTCAGTGCCTCTCAACATACTGGCTAGGAAATAAATACAAAGCATACAAAAATCGGAATCATGAATATGTTTTTCTTTTAATCACAGACATAAATACATGGGAAGGAGATAATTTAATTATATCGATAAAATGTCCAAGGTCATGTGAACTCTCACTTTCTGTCTCTAGGCTAGACGGAACACAAATTATTCTAGAAAGATATCTGCCTATTGTCAATAACTGTCAATTTAGGCTCCATGTAAAACTGCATCAGAGAAAAATATTTGTATTTTTCATAGGAAAAGCAGTAGCGAGAGTATCTGCATCTTTCATGTCAGTTATTAGAGCTCCAGTTTCCACAGGATAATGCCAAGTGCTACCTGCATACACAGGGGTTTGTTATAGGGGAGGAACCCTGATCGTAGGGAACCCAAATCTTTTATAATGGAAAGTAAGCATGCCTATCCATCATTCCAAAGGGAGATGCTCTCTCTCTCTCTCCTAAGGTCCTGAGGAATTCTCCCCTTTATCCAGAAGAAAATATTGTTTCTGCATTCCAAGGCTAATTGCTATACAAACACCTTTGAGAAGATACCCCAGAACAATAGCTTGTTCCCAGTCAGAACCATGAAGAATTGTCTCCAAATGCCTATATTTTCTAGAAAATAATAGTATTGCCTTTATTTTTGGCTTAAGAATTCATGATTTAAAGAGCACATTTACAAGCATTTTACATTTCTTGGACAGCACACCTCTGGGCCAGGTTTTACTAGACCCATTTTACAGATGAACACACAGATATTTAAATTTTCTAGCACCTCATAGTTTGTGGGTATATATTAATAGTTTGTATTAATAAAGCTGTTCATTTAAAAAGAAAAAAAAAGGTTATGTAAATTTCTCCAGGTCCCATAGTAATAGCTACTGAAGCAGAGACCTCAATCCATGTCTTCTGCCTTCAAATGCATTATTATTTCCACAAGACCAAAGCACTCCCTTCATCTACCATACTTTTTGGCAGCTATATATATGATTACATATATTTAATATATATACATTTCATTTTAATCACAAGTCCAATATATTAGAAGGAGGTAATTCAATAACACCAATAAAATATCCAAGGTCAGATATATAACATCTGATACTTTATTTTACTATATGTAGACACTTAAGATCTTTTCTGTGTTTTTTTTTAAAAACTCTAACGGACCTGGGGAAGTCCCTATAAATGTTTTTTGCTACTCAGAAATTAAAGTGTAGAATTATCTTATAAATTCTTATGCTACCTTTAAAACAGACTTTGGAGGTCTCAGCACTCTATCCTTAGGTATAATTTCCATGTGTACACTGATCTGATCTTGTTATAATGCAAAATATTCATTTAAATATTTTAATTAAGTTTCACTTCCAGCCATGATGGACTATTACTGGACTAACCCTCATGCCAACTATAAAAATGAAAAAAAAATTTATATAGCAAGTGTTTTCAAATTTAAACAGCAGGAACACAGGACTGTAATCCCTCAGAGCAGAGCAAAATGAGGTGAGCCCTGAGTGGTCCCAGATTTCTGCCTGGGGTCAGTTTCCACAGTGCAGCATAAGCAGATAAAGTCCATGACAGTTCTCACTGAGCTGAGGAGGTAGAGATGAGTTCAAGACTGCTGAAATAATTGGAAATTATGGAACAGTATAAGAGAGACTGAAACTGTGCAGAGAACGAGCCCCAAATATCTGCATTTGTACTTCTTAGTGTCTTTGCCCAAATATTAAATGATACATCCTCAGGCAAGACACCAAGAGGTTGGTCAGATAAGGAAGACTGAAGAGTTTTGAGCCGAACAAATATTCCAGGAACTGCACAGTGCTTGGGCACTTTGGAGGGCTAATGAAATGGTTTGGGGCTCCTAACCAAAAGGAGGAGATTTTGCTCGTTATCCTGTTCAGTCAAACCAGGTCATTCACCTGGTCACCCAGCATGCTCAAATGGACATGCCTTAGTTGTGGTGCAACTCTAGATAATATAAAACTGAGCCTCAGCAGAATCAGGCACAGTCATCAGTAAATTAGCTGGCTATCTGAATAAGGCTCAAAACTATTTAAAGAAATACTGCTCAATCCAGACTCTTAATAATATAGCATCCAACCATCTAGCAGTTCATAAAAAATTACCAAACATACAAAAAGGCAAGACTATGTGACCCATAAGAGAGAAGTGGGGGCAGGGGAGAAACAGGAGAGAAAATTCAGAATGGTAAAACAGTCTGTGGAAGTAGGCCCAGTGATAACAGATGTTTGAACTGCAAGACAGGAACTTCAAATGGTCTTTATAAATATGTTCAAGAATTTAAAGAAAAAAAAATGATGGGTACAATGGGGTGTAACAACTGAATGGATGAGGAGGGGGAGGGAATATAGCTCAGGGGCAGAGTGCATACCTAACATTCATGTGGTCTTGGGTTCAATCCCCAGTACCTCAATTAAAAAACTTAATAAATAAATAAATAAACCTAATTACCCCCCCAAAAAAGTATAAAAAATTTTAAAAAGACAAATGAGCAGATGAGGAGCCTTAGTGTATAAAAAGACAGGACAATAGAAACTAGCTGGAAGTACAGAAAGAGAAAAGGTTGGGGAAAGAAAGATGAACAGTTATCTTCAATATGGTGTGATAAAATGTCAAGCAACATTCCTGAATTAAAGGAGAGAGAAACTTAGGGACACACATTAAAAAAAAAAGAAGAAGAAGAAGAAAGAAAGAAAAGAAAAAGAAATATTGGTTGAAATATTTCCTAAATCTTAAGAAAAACATCAATGTAAGATGCCAGAAGTTCAAAAAAAATTCCAAAAAGAGTTAAGTGGAAAGAAAACCACCCATGTCAACCATAATCAAATTTTTGAAAAACAGTGATAAAGAAAAAGAAATAGTAAAAGTATCCAGACTGGAGGTGGGGTGACTTCAGTACATACGGGGGGAAGTATCAGCTGGAAGATGATGGAATGACTTTAAGTGCTGTCAACCTTGAATTCTATGTCCAACAACAATATCCTTCAAAAATGAGGGCAAGTTTAAGACATTTTCAAATAAGTAAAAACTAAGATTGTTTATCACCCCAGAAGTGTCCCACATGAAATGTTTAAAGTTCTTTCGGCTGAAGGGAAAAGATTTACCCCTAGGAATGAAGAGCTGTGAAATTATAAATATGTGGATGCATGCAAGATTTTTTAACCCCTCATTTTTGTACATACATGAGTGATAAGTGGTTGTCTTCAAAACGTAAATAACAGCAGTGTGTTCTGTGGTTTATAATCATGTATCAATAAAATGTACTACAATAAAGTTAAAAACATGGGAGGGTGTAAATGGAATTACACGATTGTGAGGCGTTTACATTACTCATACAAGTGCTGTATTATACAGATGGCATTATATTAATATAAGTTAAGGATGAGCACTGTAGTCCCTAGAGCAACTACTAAAAAGAAAATCATGGGGTGTAGCTAAAAAGCCAATAGAAAAGATAAAAATCCTCTCTAGGGGAACATTAAATATAGCAACAGCAACATAGATATCTCAGACTGCATTCTTGGTTTATATATAAATTTGTTGTTGTTTTTTATTTTAGAGCCAGGGAGTGGTTGAGGTTAGGGGAGTTTTGGTTGTTTTGTTATTTAACCTTATTCTCTTTTTATTTTCTGTGAAATGCATTTTATAGAGCTCACCTAATCGTAATCCTGGAACCTACCCTTAGTAATGAACCAATCATCCATCAATCAAGTTGAGTATAAAGGGAAAGTCTGAGGACAAATGGACACAATTTACAGAAAGATACAGGCTTCACATCTTAACCACCTATTCCAACTTTCAACAGCCCATTGTGCTGAATGCAACTTAATTGCTATTATTTTAATTTTGTTAGAACAAATAACACTAACACATTTTCTTTCTTTAGATGATTAATGTGATCAGATGTCTCAAACATTTTGTTTGTTCGGTTGAAGGACTGGGATTGTTAATTTTTTGCCATTGCATCAAACACACACAGTCACATGAGTCACCCATGTGTAATGTTTATTTTGTTGTGACTCCCCAGATGTGGAAATTGGCTATCTTTGCTGTTTAATCTCCTGAATAACATTTTCATTCCGTGCTTTCTTTATCACTACCATTCTTTTCTTTCCCACCCACCCCTTCCACAGGCTCTATTCATTATTATTATTTTATATTTGTTGGGCATAAAATCACTGTCAATTTGCTATATGTCTGTACACCTTTACTCTCAGTCTCTTTACTTATTTTACTGTGGATCAGGGCAAACATCTGTGGACTGGCACTAGCTCATGTATATACTTGGAGTAGAAATGGTGCAGGCTTCATCAGATGACAAGATACAGTGTTTCTAAAGAAAAAACTGATCAGCTGTAGGATATTAACTTCTACTTGCTGTAGGTACTAACTCAGTGTGCCAGCATCATTTTTTTCCCCTAAATTTCAATACTGGCACAAATAGTCACTTTGGAGGCCCATGATTAATAAAAATTAATTGATATATCAGCAGCAGCATATTCTTTAGTTTGAAACTACAAAGAAAGTGTAAAAAGGAGGATGGTTTACAGGTGTGAAAGTAAACATAAATGAAGAGTGTCATCCTGTAGAGTCCTGTAGGTCTGAATGACAAGCATTCCTCTTTTCCCTAGAGGATGACGCCTTTGAATACCATAGATTCGTACAAGACGACACCACTATTTTCTCTGTAAATCAAGTTCATCTATCTTCTTAGCACCAGCATATAGTATCAGGGAATAGTGTTGAAATAATAGGAGCAGGAACAATACAAAGGCCATTCCTGAGAGAAGACAGTGACCGAGAAGCCCATCTGTAGGGAAAGCTTGCACTGACACGAGGTTAAGCTCACATCCCTTGGCGTTAGTGGCTTGACAATTTTCACATTAAAAAGAAACTGGGGTCCAAAAGAGATTTCAGAGGTGATGGACTGGGACGAGAGAAGCTTCATGAGATGCTGTCCATTTCTGGAAAGAGAGCTTTTTGCAGAGTTGCACGGCCAGAGCCATCAAGGAAAGATTAACTAACATAACAGCGAAAACCTTAGAAAATTTCTAATTGCAGGATCACTTGATTAGTGTAGGATGAATTACATAATTGCACAGTGAGACTTGACATTTCAAGACAGAGCACGCCATTCCAAAAAGGAAGTGGGGAGGGGGATGGAGATGGAGTTAACAGGGAGACATCACTTCCTGGCCAAATACCGCATACCAGGGCAAGCTGCTAATAAACACGATCAGAGTTTTCATCCCAGTTTCTGACTCCCTCCTTTGCCAAGTGAACGCTTCACCAAGGCAAGATGTTTCTCCACTTGGTCAATTTCAGAAACGTCAACTTTACTTTGGGTCTGGGGGAGGTCTGTGTTGTTACAGAAAGAGCAAATACCTATCTTTGTCTGTCTGTCTACCTATCTATTTATCTGTCATTAATATAGGTTTTCTTGCCACAGCTTAACTTCTTGGTTGTGTGGAATATAATTGATAAGGTACTTCACACACTTTAGAAAATAAGCTTATTTGTGTTCTTTCCTTTTTGTTTACCTTCTCTCTCTTCACTTTCTTTTTTTTCTGTCTTCCTAATGCCTCTTCTGACTCCAACTCCAACTTGCATACGTTAAAATGAGTCACAGTATGTGAATATTTGAGATCTTAGAGTCATGTTTGCCCTTATATAGGGTCTGATATTTTTAATAGTTTTTCACCTTTTTACTCCATGAATATTTTTTTACCACATTATATAAAATGTTTTAATTATTTGACTTTCTTCCAACAAGATATTATGATTCTTAAAGATACAAATTATTAGTCCCCAAGAGAGAATTCAATAAAATTTACTACTTTTCCTTTCTTATTAATACCGAAACACAACTCTTCTTAATTTATTCTTACTCCCAGTAGAAGAACCCTGAACGAGAATTTGCATCTATGATTGCTGACTTATCCTGTACAATATGTTTTTCTCCTCCATTTCTGTGTTTTATGGGATTCAGGTTTTTAGATTTTTTCATAACCGTATTTTTATAACCAATAAATGATTAGTTGAGCAAAGCTCGTATTTTATCAGGAACTCATAGTTATTGCCTTTTAAAAGAGAAATCTTTGGAGTCAACTTTAAGTCACTCATCTGGGAATCTCACCTGCTTTCAGGTATTTGTGGGCCGCGCATGCTCAAACATGCACATATGCACCCCTCAAGCATCACAGGTATGTCAGGATGCCTTTCCTTGCAGAAGAAAATATCAGCTCAGACTTCCTTAAACAATAAGGTGTTTATAGCCTGATTATATGGAAGGAGAGAGGCAGTGCTGTATACAGACATAGGTCCTCGGGCTTGAAACTCTCCTTCTGTGTTACTTCTTGGCTTTATCTCCTTGTGATGACATCATGCTTAAGTCATTAGTTGGATGACTACCTCCATAGTACTAATCACATTCAGGCGTGAGAATGTCCAGAGGGGGAAAAAAGTGGTCCTTTCTTCTTGTTTTCATTTCTTAGTCGCAGGAAGCCTTTTCTAGGATCTCATTTCTATGCCCACCCGGATGACTACACTTCATGCTTCACTGGCCAAAGTTAGTTCCCCTGCACATTCCTCAGTACCACAAGGGATGAGATTATGAGATTTGACCCAGACAAGTTAGGAATCACCCCAGGCCAAGAATAGGATCACCATCCCCTGAATTACCTGTAGGAATAAATATTTTAACAAATTCAAGGTTTGGCTAAGAGTTGGGCAGAGGAAAGGAATACATTGTAGTTAGATAACTGAAAGTACTCTACAAACAAGGTAAGAAAAATTAATAAGAAGTGAATTTCATTCCATACTACAAATCAGTGATGAACTCTGGCCCAAAATGTTCCAAATGAAAGTCAATCAAGGGTTTTTAGTGGGAAACATTTAGATGTATAAATTCTCTACCTAAGCCTATTATGGACAAAATATCAGACAATACAGGAAGATAAAGAGAAGGGAAAAGTCATATTTACATTACACGAGCTCTAAATACATCCAGGCTTGAAGCCAGCTTTACATCTGGACTTCTGGATATTAGAAACAATAAATTATCTTTTGTTCGTCCCTGTTTGAATTGGATTTCTGTCATCTGTAGCCCCTTCCCACCCAAATGATTTCTAATACATGCAAGGTTTCAAAAAAGGAAGGAAGGAAGGAAAGAAAGAAAGAGAAAGAAAGAAAAAGAAAAAAAGAAAGAAAGAAAAGAAAGGAAAAGAAAGAAAGAAAGAAAAAGAGAGGGAGAAAGAAAAAGAAAGAAAGAAAAAGAGAGGGAGAAAGAAAAAGAAGGAAAGAAAGAAAAATTATATCCTCCTTCAGACTGAGTCTTTGCACCTTGAAATCTTCATGTGGGAACTGTATCATGGCAAAGTTGAAGCTTCTGCTATAACATTGAGAGCCTAGTTGTAATTTTCTAGAACTAGAGGAGACACAAGGCCTCTCTGTACTATTGTGTGAGAGAGCAACTGGGAAAATTCCAGTTTAGAATCGAAACTCAGATGGGGATAAATGATGATGGTGGACCCAAGACAGAAAGCCAAAAAAGATGAGTCCTGACAGGGAAAAAAAAAGTTTTTTTTTTTAAATTTCATTTTAAAGGACACATTGAGAATAAACCAAAAGAAGACAAGGCCTGGAAGAATTCTAAGCCAGAATTCTCCGGCTGACTTGTTAGGAAGTTGGAGAGTGACAGCTTTGAATGCAGACATCATAGAAACATTTAAAGCATCCTGGACTAATTGGACAATGGAGAGTTGCCAACATGATCCAAGTTGGGTTTAAGAAAAATCACTCTACAAAGTTGCTTAAGATTAATTACAGTAGGAAGAGACTAGAGGTAGGGAAACAAATGAGGACAACATGCATTCTTCTAGCTAAGAATAATAAAGGCTGACCTACATACCAAGAAAAAGAAGGAGAAAATGTTACAAGGGTAAAATTTATTGAATTTGTTGTAATAGGAAAAACATTACAGTCATTGCCAGATGATTTGTGTTTTTACTTCTGGTTCTAACCAAAGTTGTACGATCATGATCAGATGTATAAGAACAAGAAATAGTTTGGAAGTAGCCACTAAGCTACCAAATTTATGAATTCATACACTGTGTTTTTATCTGCTTATTATGGTCTTCCAGTTAAAGAGCAATTGTTATATTTCTTGCAGGGTACTAAGAGTGAATGTTGCCGAAATAAAATTACTCAAAAGAAAAATATGTCCCTAGATGAGTGCATTGGTACTACTATGTTAATTTACATCAGTCATATCTACAATCAGACGCATGGCGCAGAAGCCAAATATAATGTGACTCTGTGGAGGCTGTTATTTTTTAAAAAATATTTTTTGTTTTCTTTTTTGTTCACATGTTAAAGTCAGTAAACTGACAAAAAGCAATCTTGCCAAAATTAATTTAATAAAAATATGAGAATGTTCCTCTTCTTGGCTTCTCATAAACTAAAAGCTGCCATCTGCTCTCTAGAAACTTACATATAATCCTATCAGATAGGTGATAGGAAATCAGGAGGGTTCTCCCATACAAACTGGAAAGCCATAGAATACAGTGAAGAGATAGGGCAATAATTAAAACTTATGAAAAAACAAACAAAAATCTAAGCCAAGAGTGAAAGCACCTCATTGATACACTGCCCATTAAATGAAGACCATTTGTGTAAAGTAATTTTACCTATTTAAATTAACTTATTAATGTATCACTATTGTCTTATTTAAAATAGTCATGTTTATTCCAGTGAAGTTGCTGTTCTTCACATATATCAGAAATTCTTTTTTTGTGTATATGTATTTTTTATTGAAGTCAGTTTACAATGTTGTGTCCATTTCTGGTATACAGCATAATGCTTTAGTCATACATGAACATACATATAATCATTTTCATATTCTTTTTCACCATAGGTTACTACAAGATAGTGACTATAGTTCCCTGTGCTATACAATATGAACTTCTTATTTATCTACTTTATATATATTATTTAGTATCTTCAAATATCAAACTCCCAATTTATCCCTTCCCACCCTCTTCCCTCTCTGGTAAACATAAGATTGTTTTCTATGTCTGTGAATCTGTTCTGTTTTATAAATAAGTTCATTTGTCTTTTTTCTTTTTTTTTTTTCTTTTTGAGATTCCACACAGAAGTAATTTCATATAGTATTTTTCTTTCTCTTTCTGGCTTACTTCACTTAGAATGACAATCTCCAAGTCCATCCATGTTGCTGCAAATGGCATTATTTTATTCTTTTTTATGGCTGAGTAGTACTCCATTGTATAAATATACCACAGCTTCTTTATCCAGTCATCTGTCAATAGACATTTAGGTTGTTTCCATATCTTAGCTATTGTATATAGTGCTGCTATGAACATTGGGGTGCATGTATCTTTTTGAATTAAGGTTCCCTCTGGATATATGCCCAGGAGTGGAATTGGTGGATCATATGGTAACTCTATTTTTAGTTTTTTGAGGAATCTCCATACTGTTTTCCATAATGGTTGCACCAAACTACATTCCCACCAACAGTAGAGGAGGGTTCCCTTTTCTCCACATCCTCTCCAGCATTTATCGTTTGTGGACTTTTGAATGATGGCCATTCTGACTGGTGTGAGGTGATTCCTCACTGTAGTTTGGATTTGCATTTCTCTGATAATTAGCAATACTGAGCATTTTTTCATGTGCCTATTGGCCATTTGTATTTCTTCATTGGAAAATTGCTTGTTTAGGTCTTCTGCCCATTTTGGATTGGGTTGTTTGTTTTTTTGTTAAGTTGTATGAGCTGTTTATATATTCTGGAAATTAAGCCCTTATCAGTCTCATCTTTTGCAAATATTTTCTCCCATTCTGTAGCTTGTCTTTTTGTTTTGCTAATGGTTTCCTTTGCTGTGCAAAAGCTTGTTTAAGTTTAATTAGGTTCCATTTGTTTATTTTTGCTTTTATTTCTATTGCCTGGATAGACTGCCCTAGGAGAACATTATTTTTAAATTTTTTCAAAGGCCTTTGTCATATCCTTCTGAACATCCACAAGAATGGTAAATCAACTAAATATCTTATTTAAACAAAAGGGTTACCAGAAGGATAAAGCAAAGCCCAGCCATATGCTGTCTATAATATGTGCATTTTAAATATAAAGATATAGGTAGATTGAAAGTTTAATAATGGAAAAATTATACTGTGCAAGCCATGAGCATAAGAAAGCTGGCACAGCTAAATTAATATCTAATAAAATAAATTTCAAAAATAGAATATCACAAGATACAAAAGGGGATATTAACTAATGATAAAAGAAATGTTTCATCTGAAAGACATAACAATCTTCAATATATATGCATCTAATAAGTTAGTATTAAAATTCAAGAAAGAAAACTGATAGAGCCAATAAAAGGAATAGGGAACTTTAGTCAGATTATAGCATACATTTCTCAGTAATTAATAATAAGCAGACCAAAATATCAGTGGAATATAGATGTAAACAATACTGTCAATCAGCTGGACCTAATTGACATTTAATTTAACCCTCCCCCTCAAACCTATATTAACCTATATTAAGCCACAAAACCACAGAATATACTTTATTTTCAAAAGACTTCATATGGAGACTTCACAAAGATTGACAACATACTTGATTATAAAATAAGTCTCAGTAAATAATCCCATTTACCATCACATGAAAAAGAGTAAAATACCCAGGAATAACCCTACCTAAGGAGGCAAAAGACCTGTACTTGGAAAACTGTAAGACACTGATAGAAGAAATTGAAGACAACACAAACAGATGGAAAGACAGATTCTGTTCTTATATTGGAAGAATCAATATTTTCTACAGTATTCTCAAAACACTTTCTTTCGGTCCTGTAACCTTAAAATTCTCATTCTGCTCTCCATTGCATCATGGACATAGAGAATTAGCGATGACAGACTTACTCGTTGACAAATGATGTGCATTCATGGACTGCAGACGTGTTTTCCTTTGCCATTCTAGTAATTAAAAAAAAAAAAAGAAATGGAATGTCTTTAGGGAGCATGGCATCTTCTGCTTGTTAGAGTCTTCACCACTTGTTCTTATCTTTCATCCAGTACTTCACATACTTTGGTTTACTGTCTGTATTTAAATTTAAATATGCTTCTTCTCTCACCACTATACTGAAACTGGTCCCTCAGCGATCACTAATCAGCATCTAATTATCAACTAAAATAGGATTTGCCCAGTCTTTACACTCAAGGATATCTTGACGGCATTTAGGCTGTTGACCATTCCCATCCATCATTTTGAAACAGTCTGGTCCTCTGTGTGTGTGTGTGTGTGTGTGTGTGTGTGTGTGTGTGTGTGTGTGTGTATGTATGTATGTGTGTGTGTTGTGTGTATACATGTGTGTGTCCCAATAGAATCTCTTGGTTTGCCTTCTGTACTACTTTTCTAGGACTGTTATAATAAAATACCAAAAATTAGGTAGCTAAAAACAACAGAAATTTGTTCTCACATTTCTGGAGGCTTAGAAGTAGAAATCAAGGTCCCGGCTGGACCATTCTCTCTCTGACAGTTCTAGGGGAGAATCCTTCCTTAGCTCTTCTAGTTTCTGATATTTGCTGGCAAGCTTTGGCATTTTTGGCCTATAGATGCTTCACATTCAGTTATGAGACGGTCTTTTTCCTGTGTCTTCTAATCGTCTTCCCTCTGTGTCTGTCTGTGTCCATACCTTACCTTTTTATAATGACATCATTCATATTAGATTAAGTCCCACCCTAATCTTAATCTGGTTAAATCTGTAAAGACCCATTTCCAAATAAAGTTACATTCTGAGGTACTAGGATTTAGGATTTTAATATCTTTTTATGGGGACACAATTCAACTCTGTCTCTCTCGATACTCCTTAGTTTCATTCTGTTTGCCATTTCTCCTCCAAGCCAGTGAAGCATCCTCAGAGGATTGGACCTTCGCTTTCTGTTCTGGTTTCCTATACTCCTTATCACAGCAATAGTGTGATTTCAAATATGTCCCCTGCACTAACACATTTAAATCTCCATTCCCTGACCATGTTTTGAACTTTCATCTTACAGTTCAAGTTGCCTGCTAGAACTCTCCATTGGATAACCCTGGGGGCACCAAAAGCCCAATGTATCCTAACCATAAATACACGCTTCCCTCCTATGAGTATTATCAATTTGAGATCTTACAGGTTAAATAGGAAGACCCCCCACCTCTTTTGACTCCACACCTAGAGAATTACTCAAGACTATTGATTTAACTTCTGCATAACTTAAGAGTTGCTTTGAGCTTAGGTTCAGGTGTCGTTATCTGGGTTCAAGTTCTGGCTCTGCCAATTGCAAGGTATGCTGTGGGTGTTTCATGTTCTCATGTGCAAAACAGGGTTAATGTTATACACCTGACCACGCTGCTTTGTGGAAACAAAAGAATGCAACCATGCTCTTATAATAAATAGGAAAAAGTGCCAGAATAATAAATGATTGCTGTGGCTGTAATAATTGTTAACAGTAATAATAATTACCATACGTCACTGTATCTCTATCCTCACTTCCTTTTCTCTGTTTTCAGACTTCATTGTTATTCGCTTGTAATTTATAGCTAACTTGTCGCCTTCCCTCCAATCTCTCCACATTCTAATCCAGTCTGCAGACATCTCCAGATTAATCATCCTGTACCATAGCTCTGCTCATTCCTCAGGGCACCATCCTTCACTGACTCCCATTGTCTACAAAATAAAAGTAAAACTTCTCAGATTGAAATAAAAGGCCCTCTGGTCCCAAACCTCCTTTCCAACCTTATTTTCCATAACTCAGCTTCATATATCAAATACTTCAACCAAACTGTGCTTTTTTGACATTCTTCATACGTGCTGCATGTTTTGGTACCTATGTTCTCTTGTTTATAAGGCTCTCTGCTTCAAACCCAATCTCATTCAAACCCTGACCAGGCTTACAGGCCCAGGTAGAATGCTGTCTGCTATTTAAAAAAAAGAAACAAACAAACAAACAAAACACCAAAACCCTTCCCAGCTAGAAGTGCCTCTCATTTATGCATTCGCCTCTCAATATATCATTCAAGTAGGGACTTGGAAACAGTGGTAAAGAAAATGAACATGGACCCTATCTTTATGAAGCTTATGATCAGAGACATACACTAAACACAGGTAGACATGAAAAAAATAATTTCAGTCTGTGACAACTGCTATGAGACACTGTTTATTATTTATTGTATTAATTCATGTATCTTATTTCCCTAAACTGGACTATAACTCACTTGAGGATGGGCACATATACTACTAGTATTTAGATTAAAGGAAACATTTTACCCCTCTTTGGCTGAAATCAAATGAGTGAAGGCAACATAGAAGTTTAGTATTAGAACCATGTTTTGGTCATTTCTACCTAAGGAAATATTTTGTTTTGTTCAGAATTTAAATCACTAAGTCATTATTGTCAGACTAACTTCTGGTGTATTTTCAGTGACTGCAAATAGAGATACAAAACAGAGTCACATTGGAACTTTATAATCAACAAAAGGATAATGCAGGCAAATTATTTATGAGCAGATACATTTGGTAGAGCAAACAGAGAACAAAATTCCCAGATCAACTAATGAAACATATATTTTTAGTATTCTGGCACAATTCATGTAATCTAGGTCATGTTGTAGGGGAAGTTGCTATTTCAGGTGATTGTATAAAGTTTCAAGATGTGACCAACTCATTCTAACAGTGATAATTATCCGGATAAGCTACCAAATCACAGAGTTTTAAAAGAGCATCTGAAAGCAGAGGACATAACGATGCTTAAATGACCTACTGTCTGAACAATACCAAGTCATTCCTAAGAGGGAAGGACTTACAACCAAAAGAGACCCCCCTGAGCAGCACAGATCTTTTTGGGGTGCAAGACAGTGACTGACTAAAAGCTAAGTGGGGCCCAAGAGCAAAGAGGAAACTTCTTAGGACCTTCAGGTTCTTACTGAATGTGATCCAATCGCTTCAAAGACTGGGGATGAGACAAGAGAACTGACTGAGTGCAACCCCACTGAGGTACTCGAGGCCTTCGTCAGAGTACTCTGGAGATTATTCAAAGATTGGAGAAGGGAGAAGGGTAAAGAGAGGTTTCCCCAGGCACAGAAGTCTGGGTGTACTGGAGAGAAGAACAGTTCTAACTCCCCAGGGATCCTCAAAACATTTGAAACCAGTAGTGCCCCGAATCTATTTAAAGCTGTAACCAAACCTAGACCCAGTCCCACTGATGTTAAGTCCCCCTTAACCTTCCTCCTCCCCAGCACTGCTGCCTGGCAGAAGAAGAGACATGCTATGTTCTAGGGGTAAATACGATTTACTTTAGTCTCTGCTGTCTGCATATACACAACATATAGCTTACAAGTCAAAAAGTATGAAATGTGCAGAGAAGAAAGAAAACATTGACTGATTATCAAAAGAGGAAACACTCAATAGAAGCAGATCTAGGAAGAGCACAGATGGGGGAATTATCCAGCAAAGATTTTACAATGAGGATGATAAATATGTTAAAGGATGTAGTGAGAAAAGCTGACAACATGTATTAGCAAATGGAGAATTTCGGCAGAAAGATGAAAACTGTCAGGAAGAACAATATGGACATTCTACAAAATGAGAAAGACTACGGGAAAGAGAATGTTTCGATAGCAGATGGTGCCCAGAATAGAGATGATTCAGTGAACTCAGAGATCAATGTAAATCATTCAAACTGAAAACACAGAGAGGCATTATATTAGTTTTCTAGGACTATCATAACAAAGTTCCACAGACTGTGTGGCTTAAACAACAGAAATTTATTTTCACAGGGTTCTGGAGGCTAGAAGCCCTTGTCGGCACAATTGGTTTCTTTCCCATCTCTCTCCTTGGCTTGCCATGGTCGTCTTCTCCCTGTGTCTTCACATGATCTTCCTTCTCTGCATGTCTATGTGCAGATTTCCTCTTCTTCCAAGAATACTGGGTCATTGGATTAGGACCTACCCTAACGACTTCATTTTAATTTAATTGTCTCTTTAAAACCCTATCTACAGATTTAGTTCCATTCTGAGGTACTGTGTTGGGACTTCACCGTATGAATTTTTGCAGGAACACAATTTACTCATAACAAGCACATCAGAAGAGTACCAAATGGTCTAATATACATATAACTACAATCTTAGTAGGAGTGGAGACAGCTAGTGGTGCTGAAAAATATCGAAAGAGATTACAGGGGACAATTTTCCACAGTTGATGAAAGACATCAACATGAAAACCCAAGTTCACAGCATCCCCAAGTTAGATAAACACCCCCATACACATTGTAGTCAAACTATTGAAAACCAAATATAAAAAGAAAATCTTGAAAGCATCCATAAGGTGAGGAGAGATGCATTGCATAAAGGGGAACATTTATAAGAGCATGAAATGCTGGCTAAATTCTCATCATAGCGGAAGACCGGGGACAATGAAGCAGTATCTTTTAAGGGGCAAGATGTGTATGCAGAGGATGGCGAGTGTCAACTGGGCATCCCATATTCAGCAAAATTATCTTTCAGAAAGGAAGGTGAAATCAAATATTTTTAGACATCAAAAGATGAGGCAGTTTGTCTTTACAAACCTGTACTATGAGAAATACTAAAATAAATTATTCAGGCTGAAGTGAAACAATAGCACTTGGAGCCCCAGATCTGCAGAAATGAATGAAGATCATCAGAAATAGTAAGTATGTGGGTAGGTCTAGAAGATGACTATTAAAAGCAAAAATGATAGCAGTACTTTGTGGGGCTTATAACACACATAGAAACAAGCAAAAAAAAAAAAAAGAAGGAGGGAGTTTTCTAACATTAAGGTGGTTAATGTCTTAAACACCTAACCATCATATTTTGTATGAGGACATTTTTATTCCAAACTCTGAAGTGCTACTGAGCACATATCAAGAGGGAATTTCTTCTTCCACAATAATAAGACAAAAAAAGGTATTCATCTTTCACTTCTTTATTGTATTTCCTTTTTTTGAAATGTCTCTTTCTTTTTAAGCTCTCTAATATATAACCATATATATTATATATTAGAGTATTATGTATATTATATATTATGTATATGTGGTGAGTTTACATGTATATGTATTTTATGAGTTGACACCAACCAATACTGTACCAAATTCTCTGGTCAGTAGGAATTTGGAAAAAAAAAAAGAAATAAACTATGGAAGCTATCTCAACGCCAGCTAGAGAGCAGAATTTGAGCACACACAATTCGCTATGGAAATCTTCAGTGGAAGCGCTAAATTTCTTTGGATCAATTATCTCTCTCCAAGCCACAGGCTTTGCCTCGCCGTGGCACAACAGAGGCCCCATCCTCCTTCCTCTTACACTGGGCACTGATTATCAAACATCCTCTGTTGTGCTGCTTGAACTACCATCCAATTCCCCTGCAGTCAATCTCAAGCAAAACTGAAAGGCTATGTTAAAAGAGCACCAGCCTTCAAAGATGCATGTGGAAAATATTCATTTTCGCACTCTGTGATTGAAGTCAGAGATGTCTTACTGCCAGAATTCTCAAATGTCACTCCTTCTAGGAGAGCGTCGAGGCCGCTGGAAGTGTATGAAACTTTCCTTTTAAAAGAACTCCAAGTGAATACTTAGTGGCAACAGAAGGTGCTGGGTTGAGAAATGAAAGCAACAGGGTCCTGTGGAAAAAAACACAGAACACTAGCACCTCAGCTGGCTGGGTGCTGATAATGGTGATATCACTGTATAATGCAGCATCAATTTCCTGATCTTCATTTCAAAATTGGAGGTTAAAATGATGACCTGGCTCAGGGGTCAAATGCTGAAAGACTTGATGGGTTAAGCGCTATGAATTAGAGATGATGACTGGCGCTGGTACCCAGGAGACTTGGCTGTCTCCTTTCTTTTATGATCCTTCTCTGTGCCCACAGGTATTTTACATCTCTGAGCTTCCATTCCCTTGTCACAAAATGAGGCGTTGGAATTGAAGGACTGAGATTCTTTTCAAGGCTGAAATTTTATGAGTGAATGTCCTGAATTTTCTACATTGAGCGTTACTGTTACATGGGGGGTTTTGTGTCAGGCAAGAAATGGCTTGTAGTCAAACTTAACCTTGAAAATTCCATGTTGGAGACTAATTTGACATCTATCATTTTTATATAATTTCAGCACAGCTTCCACATTAGATGTTTTTGGGGAAAGTCTATGGCTTGTGTTTAAGATCTTTATGTGAAAAATACTAGTCCTTATATATGTAGTCCAGAACTGTCAGTTTTTTCATTGTCTACTGTGCAGCTTTGGACGACACAAAGGAGATTCAGGTGTTTATTTAAATTAAAATTCAGTACACTAAAAACAAATTCATAAACCTGGTTCTTAATCTATTCGATTCAGTGTACGAAAGTTACTATTCTATTTATAAGTATAACAAATTTTAGCAATTACCTTTAAGGATGCTTTTGATTACTGTTGGAACCCATTTACAAGTTAAGTTAGTTAAACAACTTCAAACTTTTAAAGTGCATGTGTAAATTTAATATACTTGATTTCCTTTTAATTACTTCAGTTGTTTGATGAGTCTTAACAAGAAGCTAAATAACACAAGTATTTTATAAATAAAACTTATAATGATTTTTAAGTTCCCTGGTATGTTCCAACTCTGCATATAAGAACAGTAGGATTTCAGCCTAAAACATGTTTAAATTAATTGCTCAATTTCAAATTCTACATTGGAATTGCAAGACTGTCCAGTTACTTTATAAGGTAAAAATCTTGTATATATTGTAAGTACATGAAAAAATCAAATAGACATAGTTTCCTTAATACAAAAATATTAACGTTATAGTTTTAGTCTCTTAAGTACTTCTTCTATATTTCATTGTAAATATTACCCAGGTTTAAAAATATTACCCACTAAAAAGATAATTATGTCACCTTAGGCAGTTTAGGGGACGTCTTCATAGCCAGTTGAAATCAAATAATGAAAAAGATATTAAGTAATGGAGATACCTAAGGTAATTTCTAAGACGTCCAGGGTAATTTCCTTTGACCTCAATTGCCAGACTGAGTCCATTCCTACATTCACTATAGCTTCAACTTTACAACTTAGAAAAGAAGATGGTCAGAGACTCGTCTCCCTTCAGTTTGAGACATATTACTACCTAATTAACCTAATCATCTCATAGAAATCTGCTATTCCACTCAGATGACCATACTACCTGATTGAATTTGCACCTTTATGCCTCTTAAGATTTTGAAATATGTTCCTTTATGGCTCCAAAAATACATTTGGAATGATGGAATGTTGCACAGAAATATTCTTCCTGTCTGGGGGGACTACATAACTTTTAAAGCTATTACAAAAACTTCCGACTGATTCTGTGGTTGCACATCTTTATAATCTTACCGAAGACAGGGAAGGCATTCTCACCATGAAAGTCTTATAGAAACTAAGACTGACCAAAGAAACATCCAATTCTTATCATACTTTCTCTGGGTACTGGGATACAGATTCATTGAAGAGAATGAGAACAAAATTACCTGCTTTATTTATTCATTTTTATTTTCTCTTTTTTGTCTCCTCCTCCCTTATTCACATAAAGTTGAATTTTCATTAAAAAAAAAAAAAAGCACCGTGACGCAATCCCTCTGTATTAGAGACAGTGCTGTAGTTCCCAAATGTTGCTCTAGGGATGATGTAGGCTTTTAGTAAAAGACATTTCCCTGGGATATTTCCCTAGAGATTCAGCTTTATGAGATCTCAGTTCTACCAGAGATTCTGTACACTTTTAAACAATATTTAAGAGCAATTAAGAAATAAATTTAGTATCTCTAGCCTATTGGGCCAGCAGCCAGGAATTCTTAATACTCATGTTTGCCAAGTATCTAGATATATGACCTTGAGCAACTCACTCGGTCTCTCCAGGTATAACGTCTTCATATTACACATGAGGAAACTGAGCAGAAGGTCCCATGATGGTCCGAGCCTGTTACCTTCTCCCAGTGTCTGAGCAACAAGATGATTGTAAGCAGGTATATCAGGAGTATATTTCAAGCAGAGGGAAATTAAAAGCAAGGGATTAAATGCAAAGGTATAGAATGAGCAGCAAGAGTAAAGGACTAAGTCAAAAGGTTTAAAGGGAGCAAAGAGGTGAGGAAGGTTGTTAAAGCAGAGCTAGGAAGCTGCAGGGCCAAAGATAACACACTCCCTCCAGGAGTCAGAGAGTCAAAGTTAGGGGCTCTAGAAGTTACTCTAGATGTCTGTTCCAACGGGAATTCAAGAACTGGGTAAACGATAGCAGGGTGGTCTCTGGCCTCCCTATGCTAACTGCAAGATGGAAACGTGCCAGATTCCATTGATCGTCTCACCTCCCATCTTACCAACGACCACAGCATTCGGGTCCCCAGGGACAGCATCAACCTAGAGCCTGTATCTGGTAACTCGCCAAAGATCTCGGTTTCATTTTCTTGGGTGCACAGGTATCTGGCCAGACACAGCCCACTTTATGGAAGGTCTAGGGGAATATTTTCAGTAAATACAGCAGGGTCACTTGGAGTGTGTGTTTGAAGGGGGAGGTCCTTCTGCAAAAACCCAGACTCCCTTCATTCAAAGGGTTACAGATCTGCTGACCTGTTCAGGTGTAGGAATTGGTTAAGAGGCCATTATCTGTATCATAGTGACCCAAGTCAAGTCTCTGTATACCAGACCTAGGTGTTTGACTGATTATACATAACAATCAATACAACAATCGGTTAACCATCTAATCTAGAGTCAGCAAATACTTTTTCTATAATGGGCTAGATAGTAATTATCTTAGGCATTGCAGGCCATATGCTTGCTGTTGCCACTGTGGTGTGAAAGCAGCCTTAGAAATATGTACATATATGTAAATGGGCAAGACAGATTTCCAGTAAAACTGTTTACAAAATGGCTAACATGCTGGATTTGGTCCACGGTCCATAGTTTTTCAACCTCTAATCTAATTCCTTTCAAAGGACCTTTGACTTATTAGCCACTACCAAAAATCCCTTCTTAAAAAAAAAAATATATATATATATATAGTCTAACAGCCACTCCAACCCTGGTATCCCTTTGACCCCTGCACTCTCCTTGCTATTTGACCTCTCCTACCTAATTATTCTCAAATCAGAAAGCTCCTTCAATGACATCACTTCTCATAATAATCAACTGAAGAGGACAGACAATTAAATGCTTTTCAAGGATCACTGTAGTCCTGGCATACAGACTTTCTCAGTGCTGTGGTGGATGTGAAGAATTGTCTGGACTCTGTCAGGGGACATGAAAGGCAGTGGGTGAGGCAGTCAGTAGCATTTGATAAATATACGGCAGCATTCCTAAATCACTGGATTCCTCCTAAACATTATTTTAGGGAAGGCCTGTCATCACAACCTTATTAAATATCTATCACTATTGACTCAGTGTTTCAATCAACCAGCCAAGCAAACCGTTACAGCCACGTCCACCTGATCAGTCTAACACACATGAATCCATTGTTGTGTCCTGTCCTTGGCTTGACAATCTCAGAATCCTTTCCTGTACATATTACCCCGGTTCTGCCAATATAAATTAGCTGAGGTTTACAATTCCTTCAGTGTATAAGCTATCTTCTTCTAGGCCGTGCTTTACTCTCGTAATCCTGAACCTATTGGGATATGACTTGGGGTTTGAGCATGGAGGCCATGATCAGGGTGTAGGTGGATCCTGAAAATAACTGGCACCATCTTGCAAAGTGACTGCCTCACTTGAGCTTATCATAGGTTCCTAGAGCAGGGGAAGGCTTGCTTTCCTCCTCCTTGGGAAATAAGAACTGCCTCCTCAGAAAAGGAGGCTCAGAGGGACGTGGAATTTCAGAGTCAGATTAATCTGAATCCACTGACAGCTCCTCATTACAATTTTCAGAGTTCACCTCCTTGTTAACCAATGTCCTGACATGTATGTAAGACACAGGCTGAAGCTGTGAATTCAAGCTGTGTTCTTATTCTACAACTTACAGGATCAAATTCTGGGTCTGATTTTCACTTCTCTGACTTTATAAGAGACTCTGTTAGGGCCATCACAGAACCTCTCTGTCCCTATTTTGAGCCGGGCATTTAAAGCCAGGAGATGGTCATTTCCTTTCTTTAAGCTCTGCAATATAGTCAGAAGCTACCTAACTGCCCCTCAGTCCTATAATCATGTCCACCAAGAAGTAGTCACCTGGAATTTTCAAGGTCAGCATTTATAGGCGCATCATCCCAGGTGGTGACAGGAGACAATTCCAGTTACTGCATTATGACTGCATGGCGTGAACTACTAGTTTCCCATTTTCTACTGACAGTAAAATCATGACTCTATTTAGCCCCAATCAGATGACATAACCAATTCTAGATTTTTTTTCATCTGTTTGTTTGTGAGAACATTCCTGGTATAATGCTGCATCGATTAGCATCCAGTCAGGAGAACAGAAGTGATTTTAGACATTTCAGGAAGAGAGAGGTTTAACACAAAGGATCGGAGATGCTGAGGAGCTAAAAAAGCAACAGAGTGAAAAAAAGGAGGGCTGGGGGGCAAAGGGGGAGGTCATTACTGCTCAGAATTCAAGGAGTTGCTCCACATCTGACTGCAGTTGCTGCTGAGGTGCTGGAGTTGCTGCTGATGGTGCTTTTGGAGTCCTACCATTGTTGCTAAGAGAGCCCACACTGCATGATGCTGCAGAACCTGTCACCTGTTGCTGCCTGTGGTCACGCTCCTTGGCTCTCTGCTTCCGCTCGTCTGCCAGAGGCACTGAAATAAGCAGCGAAAAAGAAAGAAGTAAACAAAACCTTCTCTTCTCTCTCTCTCTCTTTTTTTTTTTTTCCTCTAACCTTCTAATCTTCAACTGGTATCTCCCATTGGCAAAACCTAGCAAGAAACCAGTTGGCAAGGGTATCTGAAAACAGAGTTTTTGGGCTTCCAGCCCCAGGGATCGAAAGGATAGTGTGAAAAGGTTAAGTGTGAAGCCAAAGGACAACAGACAATGCCTAGAATTACAAAGAATCTGCAGGAGTTGTACGACTTATCTCTGGCTGCCTAAGATGCTGGAACAGCCTGTTCTATTGCACATGCATAACTATGGGCTCAGTTGTCTCAACATTTTTGCCTTTCACATAATATTACTAGTGATTTCTGTTTTATATTTGGGAGCTAAACTTTTTGGTATTTCGTCTTTGTGGTAACTGAAGCAATGAATTCATTATACATACTCTAGTTGGCTCTGTGGAATTCATTTTCTTATTGTAACCAATCACTACAAATCTTCAAATGACAGAGTCTTTCACCATTTCAATCCCCTGAGTCATTTATTAGGGCTGCAAATGAATAAATTGCTTGGGGCCCAATTCTGCTGGTGATATGTGAGAGCATTAAACTAGTGAATATAAATCCCTCACATATTGACTTTAAAAAAAAAAAAAAAGCAAAGAAAAGAAAAAAGAAAGAAATAGATCCTGTGTTCCTTTAGCTCTTTGCACTGTTCATCAAAGCTAATTAAAATGCAGTGGATTAAAAAAAAAAGTAGCACCCAGTTGGTCTTTTGTCATGAAGAGTTTATAGCTGCCTATTCAAAAGACATCCATGCGTATGACCCAAAAATACAATTTTGCACCACACTGCTATTTTAACTTGACTCTGAATTCATCACTTACCTACTGTGTGTGATGAAATTTCTATTTTTGAGAGGATTTTCCAAACTGCAGAGCATATTCTATGACCGCAGAAACCTGTAATTTGTGGAGGCAAAAATGTACAAAAGGAAGTAATTATACAAAGAAAATTTCAAAATAGGTGATATTTTATTACCAGCTGTAGGAAACTTAATGTGTTACCATCCTTCAACTCCTGCTCCTCCATAAACTCTACTTCTATAGGGATGACTTCTTGAGGCCTTAAGATATTATTGAGCAAAAAGAAACCCATGTAGCGCCTAGAATCTTAGGACTTTTTACTGAATATATGTTGTGCTTCCCCTGACCCTACTCAAGAAGTAAACTTTTCCCCCAATTTATGTAAGCTTGACTCTTTCTCCAAAATTGTTATATAGTCTCTGAAACTCACTTTCAACTCGTGTTCTTGCAACGACCCAACAACCCACTGTATTCGATTGCTAGGGCTGCCATGACAAAATGCCATAAAGGGGGATTGCTCAAAATAGTGGAAATTTATTCTTTCCCATTTTTGGAAGCTGAATGTTTGAAATCAGTGTGTCTGCAGGGATCTGTTCTCTTTGAAGTTTCCAGCAGAGAGTCCTTCTCTGCCTTTTCTAGTTTCTGGTCTTTGCTGGCCATCCTTGCTATTTCCTGGCTTACTGATACATCGCCAATCATGTGGACCATCTTCTCCCAAGTGTCTTTACTTTGCATTCTCCCCTTGTGCGAGAATGTCCAGATTTCCGTCTCTGTGTCCAAATTTCCCCTTGGTATAGGGTGCTAGTCCTATTGGATTAGGCCCACCCTAATGAGCTCATTTTAACTTGATCACCACTGTAAAGAACATCTGTGGCCAAATAAGGCCACATTTTGAGGTAATGGAGGTAAGGGCTTCAACATATTATTTTGGGAGGGATACAGCCCAACACATAATATCCATCTTCCAAAGTAAATATTCAGAGCCATAATTTTCTCATGGTCTTTGGCGTATTTGATTTACTGTACCACCAGTTAGGCTGAAAACATTCTAGATTCCTCTAGGTGCTACTTTTTTTTGGCATTTGCTATGTCACTGAAACTCAAGGCATCCTTGCCCCTGAACCAGGTTGCATTAAAAATATTAAATTACATAAAGCATACCTAACAAGTAAGAGAGGAAAATATAACACAATTATATGTACTTTACATGTATCTTAATCATAAAATAGTCCATAAAAACTCTAAAAGCCAAATGGCTTGAATGTTTTTTGAGATACTGTCATCATAAAATGATGCACATGAAAAACTAGAGCTGTTACAGAGAAGGCATCTGATCATGGAGGACTGTGGCAGGAACATAAAGAGGAGAATCCAGGCAGATTTTATAATTTTCTTTCTATAAGCTGGATGCTCCAAAAGGTTACCCAAATTCTGATCATTCCCTCTGTAAGTACCCTTATCCACCAAGTGAGTGGTATTAATATTAAACAGAGGGAAAGTCAAAAGATAAGGGAGTGATTCCTGTTTCCCATCTAGTCTACCTGTTCCAGCTGCGTCAGTTACTAGCATCCAACTGCAACTTACAGAAGTGTCTTTGAGAAGCAGCACCACCAGCTTCTAGTTTACAGTCCTCTCCATGGAACAGTGACAACAAGTAGGAAAGGTGAAGTAAAACAAGTCTATAGATATGAATGAAATCAGTTCAGTGAAAAAATAAAAAACTGGATTTGTTATCAGAGCAATTTTATTTCTTAATCCTCATGCTCTCTGTACATCTGCTTCTTCATGAGTTTACTTCTTCCCCTGCTCTCTGAAAACTTAAGCAGGCATCATAACTTTTCTGCTCATTCTGGGTTAATAAATACATAAATTTATACATGAAAAACTTTGGGGGTACTTCAGGGTCACTAAATTGCAAATGCAGAGTTTTTATTCGGAAATAAGAATGTGTATCCTACAATAACAAAATCACTACACCTGATTAAAGTTCAATCTTCTCTCTCCTCCTCTAGGTTGTGTCTTTTTTGGCTGGAAAATGCCTTTAGTAAGGGGTGTTGGCAGAGAGGAGAGGGGGAAGGAGAGAAGATAACAGACAAGAAGATTCTCACTTTCTTGATAAATTTGGGAGGTGGTTTCACATTCCCTGGTTCTGGCAGGAACTTAAAAGCGTCTTTTTCTCTTATGAGGTGCCTTTGTGAACTTTTCATAGAAACCCTCCTCTCCCCCACCACTGTCCTCTGTCTCCACCCTATCTCTTGATCCTGACAACGTCCTCTTATCCACTCTGTCTTTTATAGATTCTTCTTACAGCTTCCATCAACTAAGCAACACTTTCCTCTCTAGATGGTCCCCTGGACAAGACATAAAAACATGCCTGAGGATTCTCTCTCACACATGTGAATCATCTGTAGGACAAACCACACAGCTTTCACAGACTGAGAAGGCTGTACCACGCCATTACCTCTTCCTGATGCATCATTTGGCAGCAGCCATCCCATTTCCCGACTTTTAAATTTCTCAGGTGCGAGTCCGACCCCAGCCCTCACAGAGCCTAAGCAAAGAGGGTGCATATCAGGTTTCCTGACATTATCTCCTTGAAGTAGCTCCCAATCAAGCTTGAAGTGAGAGTCATTGCACCCAGTCCCTCTCGTTGTTATAAACGGACTCACAACAAACAATAACTCAAGTCACAAAAGCTCTCTTTTCCAGGCACTGTTAGATCCTTTACACAGATAAGGGTGTTTAGGCTGGCCTCATAGATTCACACCAATTTGCTTAGAAAAATATGCATCTTTATTTAGCATCTCATTTGGGAATTTGCAATTGATTTTCTTCACTTTGTGGCTGAAACTTCCATCTTAATATCCTGTTGTAGATTCTGTGCTCTAGAGACTATCCCTAGATAGATGGGGGAAGGAGCACACAACATCAGTCGCCAAGCAGTTCTGGAGCGCGTAGTCTCCGTATTTCCATTTTATTTACCGTCTTGACTGAGAACTTAAAAAGTCCTCCCAGGCTCTCCTCTGTCCCGCCCACAAGGGGAAGGTCTCAAGAGCGCATGTCTCTCCTCTGTCCCGCCCACAAGGGGAAGGTCTCAAGAGCGCATGTCTCTCCCAGCAGGCCGCCAGGGCAAAGGCGAGGATGGGGCTGTGGGTCTCCATCCCGGACAACGCCCAGCCAGCCCCCCAAAAGTGGGTCATATCTCATGCCTTTGTCTCTGGCTGACGCTCCAAGACAAGCAAACGAATCTCCCAGAGTCGGGGAGCCCTTGGGTTGGGCCGCTTCTGGGCTGGGCCCTGACGCAGGTGAGTCTGTGCTCGTGAGCTCTTTACTGGGACGGTCTCGTGGATGCGAGTCCTGTTGGTTTTCAAAGCTAGGTGTTTGAGGGGCTCGTCTTTGAGGTGAAAGTTTTAAAAGTCACAGGAGCTCCCTGTGGGGTTCAACCCCTTCGCACCTCAGGGAGAAGTGCCAGGTTTTGACCGTGAGTTACTGCCAGGGCTGGGGTTTACGGCGAGGCTGGGTCCCAGCCTCTGCTACCAGGTTCCACCTGGGCTTTCTCTCCTCCTCCCACGTGTAGGAGTCATTCAGCTGTTTTTTTAAGGTTTCCTTCAGAGGACGTTGTTCTGTATGTAGCTGTAGCTTCACTGTGTTAATGGGAGGCGGTGAGTTTTGGATGCTTTGACATTGCCATCTCGAACCAGAACTTACTGCGATTTATTTGAATGTGGACATGCGCCTTCTATCAGCAGCAGAACGGAGGAGGAGTCCTTTCAGCAGAGACAGGGAGGTTCTCTTGTTTCTTAGTTGAAACTTCTACCACTCTGTTCTTGGCTGAGTCTATTCTTGTGACCACGAGAATTTAATTTCTTTACAGGTTTCCTCTTCACACAATTCCTGTGTCTTAATACGCCTTTGACCTGAAAGGCAGTGGGTATCAGGAGAGGGCGGTGAGCGTGATTGTTCCCAGGTGTACGCAATAAAGGGGAGTTTTTTTCTGTATGGAATTTAAAGCCAGTTTTAAGACCAAATAAAAGTCAATTTGTTTTTATTATTGCCATGTGCCAACAATTCTAAACAATGCTGTTACAAATTGAATTGTAACCCCCTCCAAAAAAGATATTTTAAAGTCCTAATCTTGAGTACCTCAGAATGCGACCTTAATTGGACCTCGGATTGTTAACAGATGTGGTTAATCGTGTGAAAATGAGGCCGTCCCGGAGGGGCATGGGCCCCCATCTGATATGACGGAGTCCTTACAAGAGGACAGCCATGTGAAGACATGAGGACACAGGGAGAGTGACGCCCTGTGAATGTGTAGCCGGAGATTGGGGTGATGCATTAACTGGTTGGGAAACACCAAAGGTGGTGTTGCTTCACCAGAAGCTGGGAGAGAGTCATGGAACTGACTTTCCCTTCAGAGGACTCAGAAGGAACCAAGCCTGACAGCCCTTGATTTCAGGCTTCTGGCCTCCAGAACTGTGAAAAAATAAATTACTGTTGTTTAATCCACCCAATTTATGGTACTTCGTTACGGGAGCCCCAGGAAGCTCACACAAATGCTGATGAGAAAGCACTCCTCCTTCTGTCTTTTAAAATCACTAAGTTAGTTACTAAGGTAACAAAAATAAAATAATATTAGTAAATATTTGCACATTCTTCAGCCAAATACATTTCATTCCTAAACTTATTTCTCTACTGCAATGTAATAGATTTCCTTTCTGATTGAATATTCACCTTGGATTTGGACGGGAAGTTTAAAGGTAGTAGGAGGAACTTGACAAGCAGGGAACAGTGAGTAGACACGTGGAAAGCCATGTCTGCCATGTGTTGGCAATGCTTAAAAGGAGTAGGTGTGCCGACAATACCTGTTAGTCATGATGTAAATGCCAGAGTCATACACATCCTGCCATTTGTATTATGATGTCCTGCCCTCACCAACCACAACCATAATAAAAATATCTGAAGTGTCTTGTTACCTGGTTTTTTCTCTGCCTTAGCATCTACTTCTGTACTCTGTACCTCCCCAACCCAGTTCTCTACGTCACAAAATCCTGGATAAATCCATTTTCTGCCTTAAATGACCACCTTTACGTCTAAGAGTCTATGAACAGCCAGTCTCCAGCAACAGTGAAGGATGCCAGCGTGACCCTCCTCCTCCCTTTTAGATTTCTTGTCCAAATCCAAGGTGAAATTTCAATCAGAAGGAATATTTATTATACTGCAGTAGAGAACTGTGTTTGGAAATGAAATGTATTTGGCCAAAGAATTTGCAAACATTTACTAATACTATTTTATTTCTGTTACCTTAGTAACTAACTTAATGACTTTAAGAGACAGAGGGACGAGTATTTTCTCTTTAGCATTTGTGTTAGCTTCCTTGTGCTCTTGTAACAAGGGTGCCAGAAATTGGGTGGATGAAAATGACAAGAATTTATTTTTTGTTGTTGGTTTTTTTTAGGTAATCTCCTTTATCCCAGTGGCCTGTTTTAACCAGCAAATACTCTGCCCCATACTTTACCCCCACATTCAAAATACCTAGGATGGCTATTGTGCATTCCCGGCCTGTCAGCTCTGGCCGAGTTACAGACTTCTCAATTATGCTCTAATCGAATAGCTGCCCAATGCAGGCCACGTAATGACTTCCTGATTATCTGCCTTTAAATGATGAATGAAATGAATATGTAACATTCTGTTCAAATATAGCATACTTAGCATGCCAAATGAAAACTGATTTTGTGTTCCTCTCTCTGAAAAACGTATATTTTATTGTAATTCAGTTCAGTAGCTGTTCTGCGGCTTGTTTTCTAGTCATCAAGATAAACATTGAATGAGCTATCTAGGAGAACATTAGTCTTCAGTTTTGCTTTCCAACAGATGCTAAAGGTGTTAAACATTGTTTAGATTATTTGGGTTCCTCTCTTTACATCATCTTTTTGGGAAGAAAATGTGGAAGGTCGTATTTTTACGAACAGCTCTTGTTGGCGATGCTCCAGTACACATTGGCAACAAAACAAATCTGTTACGATGAATGTGTTGCAAAGACAACAACATTAAGATACGGATACATTATTTATTGGTAAGGGTACTTTTTATAAAGCAGCAATTTACAGTATTAGCACCAAAAAAAGAGAACATGAGTTGAAGCCAGATTGTATGCCTGGCCTAGCATAAGAGTAGTTTACAGGACTGCAGTCATCATTTCATGATCTTGTAAATGATTTGTCATTGGTAAAAAATTTTAAATGTGCTCCTTCGTAAGAGTTTACAAGTACAACGGGAAAACTTTGCACATAAGTGGTAGATTAGATTATCTTATAAATAGATCTTCAGTATACTAATTTCCAAAAACCAACTCAAGAAACCACATGGGGGAACTCACTGAAGGAATAAAAACTTTTAAGAAACAAACTTTCCCACTCACTATAAAGAGAGAGAGGACACTCAGGCAAGTAAGGAGAGAGAGAACTATGGAAAGAAGAAATGAAGGGAGGAGGGTGGGAGGAATTTTGTTACTGTTATGTCTAATATACAGTTAATATTTCACAATTGAATTGGTGCTTACATGGCACTCTTAGAAAAGATTTTGCATCATCTGGGTCAGCTCTGAATAAAATGCCATCAGAGATAAAGAAGAGAACCTCCTGTGACAGCCTTTGGAAATTTTCTCTTAGTTTTATTTGTATAAGGGAATTTTTTACATTAAAATGGAAGAAGTACCTTTTACATGTGACGTTTATTTCAAAACGTTTAAATAATTGATTTAGAGCTCTCAGATTATATTCTTCTTGTTCCCCCTCCTCCTTGTTCTCCTTTTTCATGTTTTTTTGCTCTTTAAATTTTATTTCTATATATCCTCTTATTTCCATTTGTAAAAAGTGAATTGGAAGACCCATGGATAAATCCAGCCTACAAATGCTTTTGGTCCACTAAAATTTTATAAAAACTTTTTACCTCTTTTTAGCATTTCCAACTGGATATAGTTCATAAAAATATGTGGCTATCCCGTTTCTCACTAAAACTCAGATCTAGGAATACCAGGCCTATAGAAGTTGCTTCTTTAGATGAGCCATGCATCGTCTAATTTGCCAAATCCAGCCCATTTTTCCCTTTTGCATTGCAAAACTGGCACCCATGGATTTTTGAGTCTGCAACTTGTAAGACTCATTTCAAAATCCAGTGTTGGTCCAGTGGCATCCGATAAAAGATGTGCCCAGCCCAATGACGCACAGGGCCGTTCGCTAAGTTCCATAAGGCAATATTAGAGCTTCTGCTTACAATTATTTTTAGATTAAAATGAAAAAGAAATTGTGTTTTGCTAAGATTTAATACACCTAATGACATGGTACCCGCAGTCATTGCATCACTTGGTAATGTGTCTTATGTGGCTCATGGGCTATTTTGAGAATAGTAAGTTTTCCCCGTTGTGGAGGAGTTGACAGTGCACTATCATTTTTTGGGTCACTTTCAACATGATATGATGGTAAAGTTTAATTAAAAGTAAAAATTATATGATAAACTCTCAGAGTCGACAGCTGACATTAAAAGATACCTGTAAAGAAATAGAAATAATAAATAACATTGATAGTCTGAAACAAGTGAACATGACAGAGTTGCCTGCATTCCTAATATAGTCTTCATCAGCCACATTATGAGCAAAACCCATTATGATCTGTTAAGGCCTGATAAGTTATCCACTAAAAATGATTTTTTTTCAAGGTAAAGGTGACATTTCAACATTGAACATGAAAATTCCTGTTTTTGAACCGTGAAGAAAATATTTTTAAAAAGATGCTTAGAAATACTTCCATTGTTCCATTCTGAAAGCTGTAAGGGTGTCAGCTAAAAGAAGAGAAATGTCTAAGATTTATCTCTCTTACACACTCACACACTTACACACCTAGATACAGAATCATTGAACCTGTTTTAAAATCTTCAAAATATAAAGCTGATTTTTAAATCAGTTTAAAAAATTTAAATCAGTTTAAAAAAATTTAAATGCAGTCTTCCCTGAGAATTTACAAGCACAACAGTCAAACTTTTCACATAAATGGTAGATTGGATTTAAAAGTTTTTATTATTGAAAAATGATCCAGTGTTTTCTTATATTTGGATCCATAAATATATTTTTGAGATATCTTTTTCCTTGCTATGACAGTCATGAAACCTAAAATTAGCATTCACATAAATCTTTTTTTAATTCTTATTTTTTATTGAAGTGTAGTCGAATTACAATGTTAGTTTCAGGTGTATGATAAAGTGATTCAGTTATACATTTACATACATACATTTATTTATTTTCAGGTTCTTTTCCATTATCGAATATAGTTCCCTGTGCTATACAGTAGGTCCTTGTTGATTATTTTATATATAGTAACGTATATAACCAGAAAGTATAAGTGTTGTATCATAGTTTTAAAACATAATCTTCAAAACTAATGAACTATATTTACTTGGGTTTTCCCTTTAAAAAGTTACTGCATTTCGTCGGTTATAAGGTATGTATTTTAAAATCTCTAAAATTAGAGGTGTACCTTAGGATTGATGGGTAACATATGATAGTTAAATTGGCAGTATTCTTCCTTCCTTAGTGGCGCATGAAATAATAGTGTATCTAACATTTAATGGGAGATAGCACTAATAATGTTAATGGTAATACCCTTAATGAGAAAAAAATCAATTTTGTACAATTAATTTATCAATAAATACAATTTATTAAATATTTCAGTTTTATATTTTTCTAAAAGCATACTTTGTTTCATTATCTTATAGCTTTTATAATGTATAAATACATATAGTTCATAAATATGTATTTTCATAATGAATGCATATCACAAAAAAGACTTATACGTGGGGCATATAATTGAAAAATTTGGATCCATGGCTCTAGCCAGTATACCACATTGTTCAATACTTTCTCTCTTTTGAAAATCTGGTCAATGAAGATAGCAGCAAAGAAAGGAAAGAGCACAGTGTGTGAAGAGGATCTATGTCCCTTTTATGGACTGGGTCTGCTTTTGTGGAAGAGAGCTTCAAAGATAACAGTAGTGTTCTGTTTCTTAAGCCAGTTGTAGCCATGTGGGTTTTCATTTTAGTTATTATTCAACCCACATATGTACATTATGTAGCCTTTTGATGTGCAATGTATTAAAATTTACATTTATTAATATATAGTTATTTAATATATAATGTAGTGGATATTTTATTGACATTTGCCATACCATTTAGTATATAGTTTGTATATTGTTTATAAAGTTTTGCCTATTGCTTAATAGTGCCAAGCACTGTTCTTTGAAACTAAGACGTTAGGGGTGGAAGATCCAGAATTCTCTTGTTGTTGAGAGACAACAAAAAAATAAGCAAGATACTTTTATAATTGATCAAGGCTAAGGGGGGAAGATAAGAATCAGGGTAATATAATAGAGTTGATTGATTTCAAGCTGCATTAAATATTAGTTAGGGTGATTGTAGAAGACCAAAGGTTGCAGAGATTTCTAAAGTGAGATTGACTGGTTCTCTAAGATACATCCCCAATCTGTCTACTCGTATTCCTCTCCCAAGCAACTTAATCTGTGTCTTCAAGGTCAACAGCAGCTTCCTCCCTGGCAGCCTTGCTACCAATGCGTCTATATGCATGATCTGTCCTCCTCCACCCAGAGCCTTTGAGTCAGGAGATTTCAGGCTTCCTGGGACTTTATCCCCTCATTGTTTTCAGATTCATAACCATCTGCCTTCTCAGATGTGGTTAGTGAGGTTCAGGTATAACATGTTGTATTAAACCAAAGGAAGCCTGTCCCATACACGTTCTCATTACATAGAACAAGAAAGGACAGCACCTTCCCCCAAGGATCCAGGACCAGCAGTTGTGAGAATCCCTCTCTTCAAAGCCAAATCTCCCCGACCTATTAAAAATCTGTTAAGTCCTTTAGTCTACACTCCACCTTTAGAATTTTCTAACACAATAAAACCTACATACTGGGAACAAGAATGGAGTCATTTTATATTTGTTCTGGCATTTTGGCTTTAGTTATGTTATTTGCTTTTTTTTAAACGATTGCTAATGAAAGATATATATACATAATTTTCTTTTAATCAACTAGTTTCCTTTGACATCCTGCTTCCTGATGTGAGCCAGTACAGTAAACGGTGGTGGGTTTTCTCCAGTGTATTTTTGGAAAGAGAGGGCAAGCCAGATTGCTCAGCCATAGTATTTCCTATTTCAAGCTATGTTTTGTTTGTTTGCTTGTTTGTTTTAAAGTCCTCAGTGCTCCTGGCCCCTGTGTGTAGGTAATAGACCTTGTGGCTCGAAGCTTTTCTCTTGAGTTGACAAATCATCACCCTTTGTTTAACAAAGCTAAATGGAAGGGGGAAAAAAAGAAGGCAAAACATTTCCTAGAGATATTTAGCTGTACACTTATAGCTGAAACCTGAAACTCCTAGGTTGTAAAAGTATTAATTGCAGGCTAGGATATCTGTGTTGTCCAGCTAGTAACGGTGTTTGGGGAACTCTGTTTCTCTTAGTCAACTCCCAACCTCCTAAGAGATTCGTTGGTGCCGACAAAGAAGGTTGTCTAGCCCAAGACTATCCCAGTGTCCATCCTAACTCCTCATTCCGTTTTCTAATCTTGTCCCCAGAATCTGGATTTGCTCCAGCAGGAGCAGAAGCCTTGGCTCTGTCCGTGTGAGAGCTCCTATCCACACTGAAGCTTCTCAGCATTTCATTTGTATTGTTATGAAAATCCACAGACTCCAAATTCCCCCCTCCTCACCCTTTGTCTCTATGACTCTGATGATGGTCTGTTTTCATAAGTATCAAAGAATTCACTGGGGTTTCCAAAGCTCCAATTCTAGTGAAGCCTTTTGGGGGAAGTTGGTGACAGTACATATGGACACCTTTTTTATTTGCTGCTTTTTTTCCACATTCATGGAAGAATATCTGGAAGAAGATAAACTAATAAATTTAGATGGTCCACATGAGAAATTTTAAAAACTTTTGATTATATTAAAATAGCATTCGGTAAATAGGCTTTTAATTTACTATAATCATAGCTACACTTTCTTGAGCTTCCACATGATGCCTCTCTAAGAGCTTTATATATACACACACACATATAAATATACATATGTATAAATACATACATATACATCTATACGTATATACAAATGCATATATATATATAACAAAAAAACTTAATGTATTATCATTATACTATATGTGTATGTGTCTGTATGATGTAATGCATTATGTTATAAGAATTTCCTTTTCAGTAAAATGGGAACAAGCCTGTCTCCCAGGGCTTTGTCACAAACTGAGGTGACGCTTGTTCCAGGTGCTGGGTACACGGGGAGTACTGCAGTAAGACCGCTATTGCTTTGATGTTGGTTTACTGTTGTTTCTATCATTCTTACTTGATAGATGAGGAACCTATTTCACAGACATTAACTTCCTTCAGAAAGTTCTCCTAACACGACAAGGTTCAGATTTGAACCAAGGAGTGAAGTCCTGGTTTCTGTGACCATTTTCTTTCCGCCTCCCGCCTAAGCATGCGGAGTGTTTCACTTTTCCTTTCGTTTCAGTGAGTCATGTGCCTTCTCAAGTTCTTTGCCTTATGCACGCTATGTTTCTTTCCTTTTTACGTTTTCCCTGGTGCACCTGACTTCTTCGGTCCAGCGCACGTCCTGGGGGGAAATGAGATTAGGAAATGACCTGCAAAGCTTTCCCTTGTCACATTTCACCTCGTTTCTTACCTCTTCTGCCCACTGTAGATGTCTGCACTGATTTTCTCTATTATATACATCAAAAAGTATGTTGTCTTAAGTTGCAGTTGTGGAGAACATACTGTCTTACAATTCTATCAGATACATGAAACATTGTTTATTGTTGTTTCCATGTTTTTCAATAAAACTTTAAAATTAAATACTTTGATTACAAGTGCCAGGGGGCTTAGAACCAGGACTGGAGTGAGGTAAATGAGTTATCTAGGGTGCAAAATTTAAGGAGACCCTTCCTATGAGCGTGATGCAAGCATTGAATCTCAGCAACTCTGAAGGAAGCCCCCTTGAATATTTGTACCGTTAGTAGCTTCACCTAAGCCCAGGGTGTAGGAGTATCTAGGTATTTTGTTGTGGAATCAGTTTCCCTATATCATTCCTGGATGGAGAAGGAGGGCACTTTGTTATCTTGGCTTTCTCATAATAATGGGCTTAATTTACAGCCCTCTTGGAATTTGCTGTGGCATGATAACAAGTTTAAAACCAGACCACGTGCTACTAAAGGCCAGGTGTTCAAAGTATAATAAACACCTCCCTAAAGATTAGAAAATGAATATTTAACTAGATGACTACCTTTGATTTCCTTCATTCATTTTTTATTATTTCAGTGAAAACCTTCTTGATAGAAATCACATTGTGACAGGATTTTAATATCTTCTGGTAAATGAAACCTGTCATTCTAATGGGCTTGTTTCTTCACAGTACCTTTTGGTAAACTCTGGTGGCCAGTGTTGTTAAGACTAAAGGGATTTCGTGCACATGGAACATCAAGAATACAGAATTTGTCCTGAGATTTTGATAATTATGATGAAACTAGTTGCATTAATTAGGTCCTGTTTGCAAAGAGTCTGATGATTTTATTTTTTAAATAATAAAAAACAATTAACCTCATCCATGGGCTCTTTGAGTGTTTAATTATTGTTGTTTCCCTTTCAAAGGCAAAGAAAACTATCATGCCCGTCAAAACAGTTTTATGCAGAGATGTTTAGGTTCCTTCTTGAAAAACTGGGCCCAAGAAGTGAAGCTGTCTAGGGCGACATTCATTAAAAGTTAGTGGTTAGTGCCGTTCCCTTGGAAATAGGGGTCAAAATAGCTGCCTTTCCAACTCCACTGTCTTTATCTCAGGATTATGATTCCAGAAATTCTAAGGTAGTGAGAAACATTTCAGAGCTGTAATGTCAGATTTTGCTAGGTATTTCCCAATGATCACAATTGACAATTTTCATCTGATTGCCCATGAGAAATCAGAGCGAAGTCCCAAAGGAATGCAAAAACCCGATAAAATCATCAGGTTTCTCTCCACTGAATGCTGTCCTGTCACCTTCATTCTCGTGCTTCTGCTTGGAGAGGACCCAAGTGTCATTTTGTCCTTGCTGCTGCTTTTAATTTGTGCTGCTAACAGTAAGGGAGATTTCACGTGTGTTACTGTTGTTTGTTGTAAGTTGTCTAAGATCCCGCTGGAAGATCGAACCCAATATAAAGGCTTACCTGTGGAATGTCAAAGTAAGGTGTCCTGTTTTGCAGCTTTCATAATACTTGTTTCATTGCCTTCCTTTGCACTGAATTAAGTGTACGCTGAAGACAAGTAATGACTTTCTGATTATCTTTCTATAAATGATGAAATGAAATGTGTACAGTCACCCAAAAGAGAGACAAATAAATAGCTTGTGTGACCTTGGGAGGAGGGTCTTTAAAAAGGGGGTTTAAAATAAATGGTTTTAGTTTGCTTTTTTTTTTTAACATTTTTTCTTTGCTTTCCATATCATGTTTCTTAACGGTTCTAGTGACAGGCATTGCCTTTCAGAATCTGCTCAAATCCGCATGGAAGCAGCAACTGAGACTGAAGAAAAACTGGCTCTATCGGGTTAATCTAGGATTTCCAAACTGAGTTGAGATCAAAAAAGAAGCCCAAGATTTCCCAGTGAGTGGGGGTCCTGGTTTGAGTCATACAAAGCTCTTCCCTCACCCAGCCCAGCCTGACGCCTCTGAAATGCAGACAGCTGTCACTTCGGAGATAAACCCCTAATCCACCTGTGTCCTTGGCCTTCTCTGTGTTCCGTGGGCAGGTCTTTTTGGTGTGGATATTTCCTATCACTTATTCTCCACGCTACCTTTGTGTCCTAAGCTGATAGCTTTAACCGATGCATTTCTTGTCTTCCAGGTTCGACGAAGACGTTCAGACGGCTCTGCTCCGCGCTGTGCTTTGAGAGCAGCCCCTGTTGAAGCTCCTCTCCAGGTAATCCCCAGGAACGACAGCACACGTGTGTCATAAACCAGAACCGTTGCGACTGTGTTCACCCACTCAAAGCGTCTGTGAATGCTTGTTCCTAGTCAGCAGTAACCTCATTTGGTATTTTTCTTGTTCTTAGGACCCTTTCTTGCTCTTGCTGCTCATGTACATGGGGTGGGGTGGGGTAGCGGGGAAGGCATGTGTTTATCAGAAAAAAAAAAAAAAAAAAGGAGCTGCTCTTCCCTCGTCCCAGGCTTAGTTATGCAGAACCCCCTTTACCCTCTCAATTTACCACTTACTGTAATTCTCCTACTCCCTGTTTCACCTCTAAGCCAGGAGCTTCTTGCTGGTAAAGATGGTGCCTTAATCATTTTTTTAACCCCCAGCGTCAGACATGGTGCTTAAAGTTGTTGAAATGCTTGAATGAACTGATGATAACAGAAAACTTTGAACAATTATATTGCTGTCTATATATAAAATCATAAAGTCCACCCTCTAGGACTCCATTGAGTTTCGATTTTGCATGGTTGTATTTTTCACTAGTGTGATCTTGCTTTCCAAGCAAGCTACCATCTTGACTTGGCTATTCTGATAAATGAGCGCATGACCATGTGTCCTTTCCGTTGGTTGTATACACATTGTACCTTCGCCCTGGAGAGAGAGGAGCCACGTTGGAGGGAGACTGGGCGTGTTCTGATGAGGCTGACTGTCTCAGAGCTGGTGGTGGTTCTCACCCTGAGAGCTCTTCCCGTCACCCACCCCATGTGTTTCAGTCTAAGCGCTAGCCAGTTGGTGAATGAGATTTTGGAAAAGTTCCAAGCTATGGTTAATTATGTGCTTTTTCGAAGTTCTGCTGTCTTTGCTCTCTTCACGGATGCCTTTTCTCTGTTTAGTAAATGGTTCGTTTTGCTTTTTTTGCACGTCTACCCTTATTTACAGTTTTCTTTCATAAAATAGATGCGTAATATAGTATCAAGACAAATTGCATGCTGCATTAGATTTGCTCGAAGGTTTTAAAAAGGCAGTGAGATAACATATGTAACAGCACTCTGAAAACTATAAAGAATCCTACATTCTTTATGAAGGAATCTATCATTTATTATTACTCATTTTGCTTCTTAAGAAACACACGGGAATGTCTGACTCTTGAACCTGTGGCATGAATCAACTCTGCATTTTTTTTTTGTGGCGTTTTCATGGGCTCTTTTTGTCTTTTTATGCTGTGTACAAGAGGGCTGGTCTGTCTGTATGTATATATGTGTGCTTTCTAGAGATTTCAAGGGTTTTTTTTTTTCCCCCTTTTCAATTCATTTCTTTCACTTCGGTTTTGCTTGTTCATGACTACAGAGAATAAACTTTATGATAAAGCTGATACTTCAACTCTAAAAATGACATGTCTGTGGGATCTGGGGAGGGGGCTCAGGAAAAAGAACAAGTAGAGGAAAAAATTAAATAGTTCCCAAAGAGCATTTTACTTACTGAAATATAATCCCAACGGAAATTGCCATAATGTAAAAGGCTTGGAAAAGGAACTCTTGGTGTTAGATACATGTAAGCCACGGTCAGAGGAGCAAAGAAATCGAAGAGTTGTGGATCATATAAATTGCTGTGTTTGGAGACACTTCATGGGTGAATTCTGAAATTGAGCCCTCTGTTGGATAGACACTTTGGCAGCCTCAGTATGATTGATCCATTGAAGACAAAGAGGAAAATGCTGTGATGGGTATGCTAAGAGTTTGCTTCCTGGGGGAAGTAGGCAGCCTCGTGCTTCCTAACTTTTCGTTGCAATTGCGAAGCCCACCTAGGAAGACAGAGGTTTGAATTATTAAAGAAACTGCGTTTCCTAGTCTTGAAGCAGAATTCTCAATATTCTGCAAGTTTTACATCGTCTTGTTTAGAAATGCACATTTTTCAGTCCTATTTGGAGACAGAAAGAAAGATAATTAGCCCAGGAATGAGGATAGTCAGCCATGACACTAAAACTCAGTTGAATGTATTAAGGTGTAACTTAAGAATTGGTGATTTGTACTTTGAACAGCTGGCCTGCTCTTTGACATTATGTCAGTCCTAAGATAACCTGTGGAAGAAACTTAGTTGTGGTTAATATTTTAAATCTTTTTGTCTAGATAAGCTGGTATAATGATAATTAAATTTTCATACTCACACGTGAAACTTTTTCTTTTCTCAAAATACCCTATTTTTATATTATGACATGAATTAAATCTTTTTTTAAACATAAGAATAAAGCATGTGATACAGCGTGGAGGAGTAAGTGTTCCACTTTATTCTTTCCTGGATGACACTCTCGCTGATGGCCAAGGGGGAGTGCTTTAGAACAACACAGATTGGAGATAAGTGGTGTCTTCGCCATTTTTCTAGCTGTGAAATCTTGGCAAGCTATTTAGCATCTTCAAGTTACAAGTTTCCCAACCTGTAAAGGGGGAATTACAATACAGCCCATCTTTTGAGCTTGTTATCCTGATGAAATCAGGAAATAGACAGTATATGGAGTAGTGTCAGGAACACAATAGATACCTTAAAAAGTTTGGTTATTCCTGTTTTTTATATATATATATATCCTCCCCCCCCCCCCAATAACCAGCAACTCTGTAGAGGATACCATGCAAAAAGGTAGTAATTTGGCTCAAATGCTGTCGGCTTTTGCCAAAGTTGGTAAGATACATCCAAAGTAGAACCTTTTATTTGTGTGATGATAAATCTGTGAGTATATTTTGACCCCAATTTTCTCTGGATTGGCAGTGAGGCCTAGCAGTACATAAATTCCAAGAGGAGTACAAGTGTGACAAGGGTCTTCCTTCTTCTTTGACTGAAGTGCTCAGTAGTGCCTGCTAATGAGAGAAGCTGAGGTCAGAAGCCAAAAGAGGACACTCTCAGGGTAAGAAATGGGAAGGGTCAAAAAGCCAAGGTCAAAAATCAGGGATCCAGGTCAGATCGTGACAGTGGACTACCCAGGGTCGAGAATCGGGGGGCCACAAGCAGAAGGCACATTTGCTCACATAGAAGAGAAATGAGCACAAATTGTCACAGTTGGGAATGAATTAAAACAGTGTGTTCCTGGGGAGGGTATAGCTTAGTGGTAGAGTGTGTGCCTAGCATGCATGAAGTCCTGGGTTCAATTCCCAGTACCTCCATTAAATAAATGAATAAGCAAACCTAATTATCCTCCCCCCCCCCCCCCAAATAACCAAAAGACAAACAAGCAAAACCCAGTGTGTCCGTTGACATCCATCAAAATACCATCAGAAGAGTTTCCTTTGGAGTGCAGGCAAAAAATTAATCTGAATCCTAAATTTTTTTTGATACCAGATAATAGAAAAATACTGCTTTCAAAGCAATATGCCTATATAATAGGAATATATTTGCCTGATGGGATGGGAACTAGGGATAAGATCCTGCTACAAGTCATAGTTAAAGTCAAGGGGTCCTTTGTCAAGATAGGGAGTCCTTGGTCGATTGATGATGCTTGTTGGCCTCGTGTGAACAAATGGCACAGTTCAGGTTCGGGTCTGAGTCACTCATTTATTCACTCACTTGTATATTCATCCATCTGTTACTTACTTTGAGTCTGTTGGAGCCTGTGAGCACGCCCTGATCTTTTCCTGGCCAGTGTTTCATGTTCACTGCAGTACGTTGACATGTTTGTCCTGCTTTGTTTCATTTATTTTGTTTGCCACCAAAACAGAGAGGCTTTCTCTGTCTACACAGCCACGGGACCCCTGGTGGTCAGCGTGTGATTTTCCTGCTATCCTCTGTGATGTAGATCTTCTCCACCAAACATTCAGAAGGATCTTTGTGACATAGGCACCACAGGTGCCTAAAACTCTTGGTTCACTTCCCCTTGGTCTCCGGAGACACTCTGACCTCTTCTCTTGGACTTAAAACAGTCCTGCACAATTTTACTCTTTCTTATCTGTCCAGCCCCATGAGACACCTCGCTCCTGCTCGCTCCCCACTCTCTGGTCAGCACGAGCTTCTTTTTTTTCCTGGGATATCCCAGCCTGTCTTCCACCTGAGAGTCTGTGTCTTGTGGCTCTTTGTGTCTCACAAAGGGGACCTGTTCTCATCCCTCATGTCTCAGCTCAGATATTACCCAATTAGAGAGGGCTTTTTGACCAACCTACATTACTCTGTCATCACCGCATGTACTGTCTTTGTGGCACTCATCAGAATCTACTCTGTGTTTATTGATTCATTTACATGAATGTGACCTCTTTTGACCCTGTTAGCTTGTATACTGCGTAAGATAAAAGAGTTTTTCTGTCTTGATTGTGAGTCTATTCCTTGGAATCAGAAAAAAAGAAAAGTGATTAATAGTTGGTAGGTGCTCAATAATGTTTTTTTAACAAATAATCATAGCCTGATTTTAACGTATCCATCATCACCTTATTATCGTTGCACTGTCAAAGTCCGTGATCTTCCTTCATGCTTTGACTTCCTCAGTGTTTACTGAGGACTTACAATGTGACAGGAACTTAGACCACGGGGACATACAGATGAATACAGACTTGTTTCCTTCCCTTTGTGGTAAGACTAACAAGTATGTTGCCACTTGCCTTGGTGAATTCCTAGATTGCTGTGTGTAGAAGGATTCCAAGGCTGTGTCTCAACACAGTAAAGGATGCCAGCAGCACAGAAGAGAGAAGAGGAAAGACTCTGGTCATAGATGAGCCATTCTTGATTGACTAACAGAACCAGCACATTTTCCAAATACCTTTCTTGTGGGGGGAAAAAAATGGCTTTTGGTAAATCCCTCTATGTGCCATGTCACCTTGAGCCATGGACTGTTTTTGCACAGGCAGAAATCACTCTGCTCCTTCCCCACCCTTGTCCCCATCCCGCTACTGCACGTGGCCCCTGCACCTTGTGATCATTCTTCCTATCGCAGCGAAGGGCTCTCCCTCAGGGGTTCATCCTCTGACTACCTCCCCACCTTCCCCTGACTAGGCTAATGCTGTCCTACACTTTCCTGGCCCCCTGGACGTCCCTTTATAGCACTTAGCATTGTTGTCATTGTACGCGGATCTGTGTCCTTAGTGGCTTCATGTCTTTCTCCCACACTGGGCTGTGAACTCCATGAGGACAAATCTGTCTTTGTTTTGCTATTTCTAATACCTGCTACCTGAGATCACATCGCATTTCCCCTGGAAACCCCTTGTTAATATAATATTAGGTTGATTCCAAAGCACTGAACCTAAAAGGACACATGTGTTTTTTTTGTTTTGTTTTGTTTTTAAACATTGGCCTTAATGGTTTTGATACCTTCTCACTGCTATGGTTTTGGGCTTGTACCTAGAGATGATGATTTCATCAAGTAAACAAAATTTAAATTTACAACAGTAAATGACTATGAAATTGTGAGAGTATTACTGAGTCCAAACTTGTTCTGCTTGCTGAATGACAGACCAACAAATCGGGAAACAAGGGTCAAGGCAAGGAATAATGACTTTTTTCGGAAAGATGGCAGACTGAGAGGATGGCAGACTGAGGTCCTGGAGAACCATCTTTGTCAGGTCAGAATTCAGGCTCCTTTTGTTCTTGCTGCTGTCCATGTAGGTCAGGTCACGATGTTCCTGTTCCAGGGAGACAAATGTGATTCTCTGTTCCACAACTTTCTGTCTCTCTATGAATGGAAAAGTGTTATACTTTTAAAAGTCAGAGCCTTCAGAATGGGCTCTCCTGTATATTTCCGGCTGTAGGCAGCATTCTTTTACAAAAGGTGCTGGAGCAGCATGACTAAGCTCAGGAAGCAGAGCACAGGTTAGAGCCAAAGGAACGGATCTAATACGGAGTCAGATCGGTTCTTCCCTGTTGCAGGAGGAACGCAACCATCAGTATTCGCACCGCACAGAGCCAGGTAGAAACTTTCTTGGCCTAAACCTCGTCTGTTCAGTGTCATCCAACAACTTTTGCCTACAGTATTTGACACCATTTCCAGATTTCTTTCACCTCTTACATTGTGGAAATTAGCGATTAAAACATTCCCTATCCAGAGGGAAAACGCAGTGCAAACGGACCTTCTTCCCCCCTTGAGGCTGCCTTGTGTTCTTTCTCCCACAGATGTTTCAGGGAAAAAGAAAAGTATCCACTGAGTGATTTGCTTCACTTACTAGCTGATTTTGCTCAGTTGTGTGTGTGTGTGTGTTTTTTAAACAGGCTCCAAAAGCCCTTTACCACTTTTTTTTTTTAAATATAAAGATGTGGAATGAACAAGATACTTGCACTTTCAGAGCCAGAGACTTAGATTTATAACCTTGAGGTTGCCTTTGATTTTAAATCAGCTTTTAATTACCAATGTAGTTACACTGGTGGAAAAAAAAACAAAAAACTATTGTATTATTTCCAAAACACAGCAAGGATATGACCAGTACTATCTCATGAGTACAGTTATTTTCAGGCCTTTATTACTAATTATAGTTGGTTTATTATAATTCATTGTTCACTGGCCTTCTAGGCTATTTACTTAAGGTTCTATTCAGCATTCCAGCTGCTGCTCCAGCTGCTGCTCCTCTGAGATTCCACCACTTTGTGAGAGTCGCGGGGTTCCTGTTTGGAAGAGGGTGTGTAATTGGGCTCAAGGGAGATATTTAACTTGGTGTCCCCCTGGAATCTGTTACAAGAAGGTACATTATTCCCAGCTCCAAGAAGAGGGCTAAGAACGTAAAGAGAATGGTGGATGAATTCTTCAACCGTTACAGACTAACATAAGCAACGGTGAAACCCGTTCAGCTGTCTCCTTATTCAGCTAGCTAGCTACCCACAGCCAGTTTCCCCTTTGTGCTCCAGTCCCACTTTATTAGTAAATTTTCCTGATTGCTCAAGACCCAGTCCAGCCTCATTTCCTCTTTGGCAAATAAAAAATAGTTTGGTTTTTTTTTTGTATATTCCTCTGCATTCATGTGTTCAACAAACATGACTGAGCACCTGCTATGTGCTTGGAACAAATTTTGTGACTCATACAAACTTTATTAGCAAGCAGAGGAAGATAGTCATTCATCTTCTTTCTGTGGGCTTGAGGAATTCCCACTCTGGCCCTTATGCACTTTGACAAGTGGTTGCATGCAGTTTTACAATATTCTGATGGTATGATCACCTTGTTTTCTAACTGAATCAAGTAACATAATCCTTCAATTAAGTTTGAAATGGGGAAAGGGCAGGTGAGAGGGGAAAGGGCATGGACTGAAGGTATTTCTCTAAGTGGGTTAGGCTGTGAGTGAGGCTAGCCATATTCCTGCTGTTACCCTGTTCAGGCAAGGACAGTCATTTTAGCCACTGCCACAGTTAAAACTTCACTCTTTCCATAAATGAAACATTATTCTCATATACTTTATCCTAGTTTAAAAAAAAAACCCTCTAATCAAGATTTACATATGGATATTTAAAATTCTTGTCTTAGCCATCTTTAGATCCCTGAGTGAAGTCTTCAGAAGCTAGTGAGCCTTCCTTGGACTATTCATTTCTGATCAGAGTGAATAAAATGTAAACTAAATGTTTCCAAGACAGTAAATTCAGTGCACAGGCTGCCACATCCCACTGTCTATACCCAAGTTTTTAAAGTAAATAACAGGCAACGTTAACGAGAGGTTGGCATCTCACTCTGTGCCTGGAGACGTGCTGAGCTACAGAATCAGCAGTCTTGCTACCGGGTGCAGTGGGAGCAGAGCCAGGCAGAGTGAGAGACATCTTGGGAGAGCCCAGCACACATGGAAACAGGAAACCAGCAGAGACCACAGCAGCCATCAGACCAGACCAAGCCAGAACGAGACCTGGACCATCCCTGCCAGAGTCGACTGGCTTATTCCATTAAAATCAGCCTTTATGTCTTTCTCCTACCTTCTAGACTTTAACCCTGGATGGGAGGAACTAGAAGAGGGTAGGAGGAGACCAAAAACAAAAGCAGTCAATCAACAAACAAGCACAACTTGCCTTTTTCACCCAGTGCACCCCCAGGCTAGGACCCTAAGTTTGAGGTTTACTTAGTGACTGTGAGAAGGAGATCATTGTTCAAATGGATAATTTAAACTGGTCTGGAATCAGTTGTTTGCTTATAAGTTTGTGTGTTGTTTTGCTTATTTTATGGTAAAATACACATAACATGAAATTTACCATTTTAACCATGTGCTGGTGGCCAGTGGTGGAATTTCCATCGCTGTATAGCCATCACCACCATCCATCTCCATAACTTTTCCATATTCCTAAACTGAAACTTTTGTATTCTTTAAATATTAACTCTCCATCATCCTCCTCTTCAGTCCCTGGCAGCCACCATTCTACTTTCTGTCTCTATGAATTTGACTACTCTAGGTGTTTCATGTAAGTGGAATCATACAATATTTCTCCCTTTGTGACTGTTATATTTCACTTAGCACCATGTCATCAATGTTCATCTGTTACAGTTTTTTTGTGTGTCAGAATTTCCTTCCTTTTGAATTACATTCCATTGTGTGTGTGTACCACATTTTGCTTATCCACTCATCAATTAGTGTATACTTTGTTTCCACATTTTGACTATTGTGAGTAATGTTGCTATAAACAGAGATGTGTGGATAGCTAATGTTTCCACCTTCTCACCAACACTCCTGTTTTTTTGTGTGGTTTTTTTTTTTTTTTGTAGTGGCCATCCCCCTAGTGGAATAACGTGGGTCTCCTTGTGGTACCTCTTTGTAGTTTTGATTTTTGTTTCCCTAATAATTGGTGATGCTGATCATCTTTTCATGGTTTTATTAGCCATCTGCATATCTTCTTTGGAGACATGACTTTTTAAGTCCTTTGCCCATTCTTAAAAAAAATTTGTTTTTGTTGTTATTAAGTTCTAAGAATTCTATATATATTCTGAATATTAATCCTTTATCTGATGCATGATTTGCAAATATTTTCTCCCATTCTCTGGGTTGCCTTTCACTTTGTTAATAGTGTACTTTATACACAGAGGCTTTAAATTTAATGAAGTATAATTTGTCTGATTTGTTCCTTTGTTACTTTTGTTTTTGGTGTTTTATCTAAGAAACCTTTACCAAATTCAGTGTCATGGACTTTTCCCCTTGTGTTTCTTTCTTTCTTTCTTTCTTTTCTCCAAGAGATGTTTAATTTCACTCTTACATTTAGGTCTTTGATCCATTTTGAGTTAATATTTGTGTATGGTGTAAGGTAAGGGTCCCACTTCATTCTTTTTTATGTAGATACTTAGTTTCCCATTTTTTGTAAAAAAGACTGTCCTTCCCTATTGAATGGTCTCGGTCAAAAAATCACTTTACCATATATTTGGTAGTTTATTGCTGGGTACTCTATTCTATTCTGTTGGTCTGTATATCTGTCATTATGTCAGGATCCCTATTTGGCCATTGATTTGTTTTTTAGTACATGACTGAAGAGACCAGTTACAGAATTTGCCCAAGATACCTGATTGGTAATGGACTAACGCAATGAAGACATTGAGCAGTGTGGTTAGACATGGTGACTTGAAAAAATAAATTTATTTTTAAAGGTAAAAATTCATTTTAATACCCCGACCTGTTGGAACTGTTTGTGTTGGGCAGCTTTTCTATGCTGAAACTGCAAATGAAGCCAATAGAAACCTCAGTGACACATACCATTAAGCACATGGCATTAGTTGGCACATGACTCTTTTGGATGGATGCAGGTGGTCCCAGGTTGGGCTGGGCTGGCCCAGCAGTGGTGAGACTGCTCCATGTATGTCTTGCTTCTTTTAAGGTCAGAAGGTTAAACATGATCCTCTCATGGAGAAGGCAGAACTACAAGTGGGTGAATAGAACAAAGGAGCCTCTCAGTGCCTCAGGCTTGGAACCGCCACACTACCTTTTCTTGCTTGCTTGCTTGCTTTTTTCTTCTTCTTTTTTTTTTTTTTGTGTATATATTTTTTATTGAAGTATAGTCAGTTTACAGTGTTGTGTCAGTTTCTGCTGTACAGCATCACGCTAGCATTTCTATCTCATTCTGTTATCTAAAGCAAATCCTATGGCTGGACCCATTGCTGGAGATAAAGACATGGTCCATCCCTTTAGTGAAAACGTGGAAAGTCACATAGCAAAGGGGGCAAGCTTAAGTCACCCAGACCAAGACCCTGGATAATTTTAAAGTCAAAAATTAACTTCTCTTGTTACTCTTTATGTTTTATCTGTGATGTCCTTTAGGGGAGAATGGAAACTGAAGTCTCATTTAAAGGAGGAAAGGGAAGTTAAGGAAGGGAAGTGGAGTTAAGGAAGAAAGATGTCTCTATTTTGGGATATGCTTGAATTTATTTTTATTAAACGTCCAAGTGTTGCACTGCACACATGTCTGGTTTCCTTACAAATTGTGAACTACTTGAGGCCAAATGCCTTATTGTCATAAAAATGCCATTGCTAATGAAGAGTGTTATAAAGCACTTACTCTGTGCCAGACTCTGTGCTATATGCAGTACAAAGATGGTTCTATTTAATCCTTCAAACAACACTCTAACAACAGAATCCTCATTTCACAGGTAGAAAATGAAGGCATAGAGAAATTTAATTACTGGGCAAATGATACAGCTTCTTAGTCTGGAAGTTACTTCTGAGTAGTAAGTACACAGCGAGGGCAGAGCTGTCACCACGCAGGGCAGTGGGATACTATTTTTTTACAACTGTCCCAAAGCAAATTTTCCGAAAGGGAAAAAAATTTGTCAGAAATGCTATCAAGTCAGAAAGTACATCAAAGCAGTCATAAACAAAGTGAAATACATAGTCCATTCTGTTTGATGCTCAACATTGTAAATAATTCACAAATTATCCATTGGTATAAAAGTAATGCATTGGTATGCAGATAAAATACAGGCAGGCTATACACTCGGAGACCAACTGCTACAATAAATCAATCAACAAATAAATAAATACCTACTTCTCAGGTTTTCTTTGGCGAGTATCTTGTTTTGTGTGTTCTTTTCATCTAAGCTTTGGGTGCTTAGTAAATTTGAATGGATAAATGTCACATATAATTTAAATGACTAAGACACGCTTTTATATTAAGATATATATGAAACATCTCTTATGAGCTGAAGTCCTGACATTATCTTTCAGTGAAACAAAGTTACAATAGCTTCATACCAAATTATAATTAAATCTTTGGATCCAGACATAATCCTGTTTTGCCTTGATCCATTAACTTAACGCTTAAAGACTTTAAAAAGGAATGGTTCTGTGGCCATTTTTACACAGCCTACACTTGTTTGGATTCAGAATAAGATATGAGAATTTTAACATTTTATCATGAAAATAATACGGTGGAATAGAATAAGATGGTCTGAATGATTAATTTTGTATGGGCAGAATACTGTGCAAATTTAAATGATATTAATGCTTTCATTTTTTCATAGTCAATATTTGCATTTCTTAATAGTGAAAACCTGATTAAAAAAAAATCGAATGACTCATGATCCTGAGGTCATGAGCAACAGGGGATTATTTTAAAAGAATTTCAGGCTTAGCTACACATCTCTTGATCGAGGTCAAAGTTCTGAATATTGGGGTGTCACAGGTCTAATTCAGCTGTTCATGCTTTCTAACACGTTTGAATGTTAGCAATCATTATACCTGGAACCAGTAAGCATCTACAGCTGGTCTTTTTGTTGTTGTTGTTTAGAATTGCCTTTGGTCCCCAGAGGAGAAATAGCCTCAACCAAGATTTTACCAGGGCTATTTTTGTGATGTGAAATTATATGTACACTGTGATTCTTTCCATCCGGTATTCTTCCCCCTAAAAACATAGTTCCTGTTTTTAAAAAAAATTCAATAAGATAGAAATAGAAACCCTGATAAACATTATTAAATTTCAAATAAAAGCATTTTGGTATCATCAAATTTGGGAGGTGATCATATTCAGAATTTCTTTATGAGACCCTATTTTTCTGTTGCAAAGGAGCAGAGTACCACCAGAAAACAGTCCCCTGGGCCAAATACAAACCCACTAGTTAGTATTTTTCTATACATTGAAAATAAAATTAATTTATTCTAAAAGAAACATTAATTTTTTTTTTCTTTTAACAGTTTTTCTCTGGAGCATAGATAAAGCTAACTTCTCTGCACATCAAAGTTTTTTTTTTTTTTAACATTTTTGTTGGGGGGAGGCAATTAGGTTTGTTTGTTTGTTTATTATTTTTTAATGGAAGTACTGGGGATTGAACCCAGGACCTTATGTGTGCCAAGTACACACCCTACCACTGAACTATCCAATCAAAGATTTTTGAAAATTCTTCTTTATAGAATAAATGCAAAACTTTTGAAAACCAACAGTAGCATTGTTTGAAAGGCACAGTGTGGTACTTCTCACTTGCCCTAGGTTAGGAAGACAAGAAGGTTTGTTAGACTTGTGTCTAAAACAATGATAAACCGGGGCGGAAGGAAACCTAAAAAACAGACCTCGTAAATAGACACAGAATAAACTGTGTGATATTTATTTTGACTTTGTTTCTGTAGTTATTCTCCATTTCCCAACCTTTGCTGTGTTATAAACACAGCAGGGGAGTGAAAGAAAAGGATGTGACTCTTTTAACAGTGATGTATATGCATGACTGGGACATTGTGCTGTGCACCAGAAATTGACACATTGTAACTGACTGTACTTCAATTAAAAACAGCACCTCACCCCCAAAACCCCAAAACAATAATGGAACCTTCCAGACTGTGCTCCGGAGCAGTATGGTTTGTAAATTTGTGTGTGTTAGGGCTTGATTTAGGACAGTTCTTTGAAAAGTAAATAAAGCCCTGCTTGGACTCCTCCCACCTAGGTAATTATTATCATTTCAGCTAATTCAGTTAGCTTGCGTGTGCTACTTCTGTCCCTACCTTAGAAAGTAACCAGAAGACTCATTCTTCATCTCTCCCTGCCTTATTCCTGCAGAACTTCACTAACTTGTCACTGATCCATGTTCTGTTGGTGCTGCTACTGCTAATTTCACATAATTAAGTTTGTGTTTCAGGGATAAAACTTTATGCTACAGTCCCATTTAAAACCAACCAACCAAAAAAAAAAAAAAAAAAAAACAAACTTCAATAATGTGCATTGTCTCAAAGCCCAAATTCCTCAACAAGACTTAAAAAAAAAGTGTCACAACAGACATAGAATATAAACGTTGCCAAGGGGGTGGGAGGTGAGAAGAGATAGACTGGGATTTCAAAATTGTAGAATAGATAAACAAGATTATGCTGTATAGCACAGGGAAGTATATACAAGATCTTATGGTAGCTCACAGAGAAAAAAATGTGACAATGAATATATATATGTTCATGTATAACTGAAAAATTGTGCTCTACACTGGAATTTGACACAGCATTGTAAAATGATTATAAATCAATAAAAAATGTTAAAAAAAAAATGTGTCACAAGGTACATGGGAGCCTCTTCCCCACTAGAGATACTTTGCAGATCCATTTTTACCCACAGGTTCCACCGAAGATGTCACCTCTTCCCTGAAGCCCTCCATCAGTTCCCTGGGTAGAGTTTGTTATTCTGTGCTGCTATAGCTTAAGTTTTCTTAACACTAAGTACAAAATTCTCATGGAAAACTTATTTACCAATTTTATAGTTCCCAGTAGGTATTGTAGCCCTTCAAAATACAGACTATTTAATGGTTCTATTTATTTGTCATGATTAACCTCCCCAAAAATGCACGTTCAGTGTTTGAAAAAGTCCTGAGTAAATATTTATTGAATGACTATAATTATATATCTGGTTTTGTTTTTATGTTCCTTCACAACCTTCAGACTTGAAGTTCTAAGGGATGAGTATTCATATATATTTTGTTCACCACTGGGAACCAGTGCCAAGTAGAGTGCCCGGTGTATAGTTGGCATGCAACAAATGTTTAGAAAATGAGCAAATGCATTGATAACTAAGGATGTCAATGGCTGATAAAGCCTTTTAATGTTTAAGAGAATTTTGTCTACAGAATTATTTAACTCAAAAGAATGAACCTCCATTGATAAATATTTTGGCGTCATGGAAAAGACGGCTTTAAGATACAGCTGTGATTTTTCAGAATGTGGGTTGTGGCCTCCTTATTTGACATGCTGTCAATTTAGTTGACTGTGACCAGCATTAAAAAAAAAAAAGGAAGTTGGATTGTATTACTTTTCCAGTGCTGTATAACAAATTATCACAAACTTAGCAGCTTAAGAGAACACGGTCACCTCACAGTTTCCGTTGGTTGGGTGTTGGGGCACAACTGAGCTGGATCCTCTGCTCAGGGTCTCACAGTCTGCAGTAAAGGTGTGCATAGGGCTGTCTGGGTCTTACTGTAGTCTCAGGAATCTCATTTGTGTTAAGATTTAAAATAAGAAATATTTGTTTGCTCTTCATCTCAATTTCTGGCAGGATCTATAAAAACTCTTTGAATTTTCTAAGTGATGACAAGAAGTGTCTTTTGTTCTGTTAATGGTGACTGCTGGACCACCTAAGGGTGGGGGCCGGTTGCCAGGAGAACCAACTGTGTGATTAGAGGGTTAGAACTTTCAGTCCCTGCTTTTGATCTTTGGGGGTGGGAGATGGGCTGGATGTGAATCAGTCACCAGTGGTCAGTGACTTAATCAATCATGCCTATGTAATGAAGCCTCCATAAAACCCCCAAAATGCTGGGTATGGAAAACTTACTAGTTGGTGAACATGCAGCAGTTTCAGGAGTGCGGCACACTTGGAGAGAATTGTGCCTTTTCCTCATACCTTGCCCTATGCATCTCTTCCATCTGGCTGTTCCTGAGTTGTATCCTTTTACAATAACCAGCAGTCTAGTGAGTAAATAGGGTTCTTGACTTATGTGAGCCATTCTGGAAAGTTAATTGAAACCAAGGACTTTGGGAACCTCTGATTTATAGCCACTGGGTCAGAAATGTGGATAACAACCTTAGCTGGTGATTGGCATCTCAGATGAATGTGTGTGTGGGGGTGGGTGGGGGGGGTGGAGTATAGTCTTGCAGGGCTGAACCATTAACCTGTAGAATCTCTTGCTGTCTCCTGAAAGACAGTGTTAGGATTGTGTAGAATTGTAGGACATGAAGCTGGTGTTTACAGCATTGCCTGGTAGTGTGAGGGAGCCCCCTGTGTTGGAATTGGTATCAGAACCCCTTTATGTTCCAGCGTCATGCAGTTGGTGGAAGAATTCATTTCCTTGCAGTTACAGAACATCTGGCTTCTTTAAGCCACGAGAGGGATTCCAACCTCAAGTCTCTGATCTCTGTACTCTGTTTTAAAGAGATCTCCTGATTAGGTAAGGCCCACCAAGGGTAATCTTTCTTTGGTTAACTTATATTTAACTGATTAGGGGTTAGAGATGTTAATTACATTTGAAAATTTTCTTTCCCTCTCTATATAATATCACCTAAGGGGTAGCATCTTGTCTTCCACAGGCATTGTCCTTACTAAGGGGAGTAAGGATTATACAAAAGCATGATTCATTGGGATTCATTGTCAAGTTTTGCCTATCATGTGGTTTTAATATGTGTGAATGTACAGTTACAGGCTCATGTGCTGAAGTAAGTGTGTATAGCTGTGTAAGTAGTGGGTCATCATGCGAAATCTATTTTGCACTGTGGGTCACATTAAAAAATAGAAAATTACTGGGTATAGGGCAAATTTACAAGGCTTCTCAATATTTCCAAAAAGTGAGCAAATGCTTATTCCAATCATGCACAATGCTAGGCATCTTTAGAAATTCATTTCCTGATATTTATTACTTCCTGTTGCAATTTTTGCATCCGTTTTATTCCATCAGTCAATGATTATTGAATGCATACTGTGTGCAGGGCCCTGCATTAAGCAAAAAGGACCATGACTTCCTTGAGATCAGCAGTCATGATGGAAGATACCGTGTGTACCTAAATAAAGCCAGTATAATCCCAGAGTGGAAATGGGAGAGAAGTGGTAGAGAATTTGGGGGAAAAAAACCCCCAAAAAGCAAAGATAAAGTTTATATTTTGAAAGAGATTTTAAGATGACTGTGCTTGCTAAAGGACCACATTTCTTTTCCAGTTTTCTAAAACTCAACTTCATAGTTCAATAATAGCAGAAATAAGACAAGTAATTAAAACGAGAAGAAAGAAAAAGATTAAAGAAGAACTTACAAAGGAGCTAATGTCTAGAATATGCTTCTCACACATTTTAAAGAAATAATATCATTCTACTCAGCAATTAAAATAGAGAAATTAAAGTGCATTTCTAATATCATACCTTTTTATTTTTTATAGTTTTATGACTCGCCTCGAGTCACTTCAAGTCTCAGGGATGGGTGTGAGCACCCACTCAAGTTGCAATCAGTGAGGCTTATGAGCCTTTGCATTTGCTGAGCTGGCAACTGGTTTGGCACAAGCTGTGAACCCCACCCCCACCCCCCAATCAAGCACAAACCCTGCTCTCATCTGTCTCTGCCACCCAGCGGAAGCCAGTGGCAATGAGGAGATCATACACATTATACTTTGATTGCTGTTTGGACGTGCAGGCTCCCCAAATTGCTCATAAATGAATGTCAGTTTCCCTAAACCAAAGCATATTTTGATTAGCTAATTTTATTGTGATTAACAGTACCCATTGTTAATGTACTGTAATACCACTGTACTACAAAGCTTAGGTCCAAATTTTCAAGCCTCTTGTCTTGTCTTCTAATATATCATCTATGGAAAGGGCGGCTTTGTCTTGAACACTGAGGTATTTATTGTGTGCTGGGCAAAGAAATGTTTTTTCCTTAGTGTCTTGAGACTTTGTTTTCAAATGAACTCAGATTCAAGGTTAACGCACAACCATTTTCCTGGGCAGTTAGATGAGGATACTTTCAGTTTAATGATTGTGAACCAGTTGTCAGAGGACTGGCTGTCTGCAATTGTCATAAAGTGCCCTTTATGTACTTACTGCCTTAAATTTCCATTGGAGCCATTTTCTTCCACAATCCGTTGATATTTCTCCCATAATATCACCAGTAGTTTTCCTTGATAGATCTCAAAGCACTTAATGAATGTGTCACAGACTCTTTTATTAATATTGTTGATTAGCCTTATGAATTTATGGATTTACAATTCAGGTTTATGAAAGCCCAAGAGATTAATGAACTCCTCCCCAGTCTCATTCTTCCATCACCTTCTACCTCTATTGGAAAAAATAAGCATGGAATGCAAAGCAAAAGAAAGAATTACAGTTGACACTAATTGATTGTTTTTCGGCATTCATGTGCAGTGTACAATTATCCAAAATTACGTGAAAATCCATAATTTTACACAAAATTGAAAAATGAAATAGTAGCTCCATCTCGAAGGTAGCCTAACTATTACAAACTTTATTACAGCTAACAAAGTACCTCGAATGACAACCTTGAAATACTAGAGTCAAAGCTTTTATCTCCTGCCCATGAGTTCTGTAAAGATAGCTAAAAATAAATTGTTTACTCATTTTCCAGTAAGAGAGATTTCAGTTCTCTCTTTGCACAGCTTTTCTTCGTGACATGGCAGCTATTTCCTCTTCTGTGTGTATTAATGCAAAAAGAGTTCAAGGGTAGATGTCCTTCAGATAATTCAAAACACACGTTGCAGTTGTGAAAGTTCAGTTTCAAATGAATAACCTGCACTTAGTACCGAGTGACATTTAATTTAGATGCTTAGTAGTATAGATTATTGGTTCTGAGGGGTTATACCTTGGCCGGTAATGAGTGCAAAAGTGACATATGACCCATGTTATTGTTTGCAAATTATTGTACTGCCAGGGAAGGTAACTATTAAAGACAATCAAACATAGCCCAGCTGTATAGTCAAATCATTACTTTCTGCAAATATCTTGTGATTTATTCAAAAGCTCTTGCATTATGAAGCCCCAAAGAATTTGAGAGACTACTCACCGTAATCCACGGAGGTTGTGACCTCATAGATTAAATGGAGTGATGAGTTTCTGTTGTCACAGTGACACAGCCTTAAAGACACAGCCTTGGCAGTATAAGGTTAACTTGATGGGATTAAAGCAATGAATGGATTTACATAACATTTGAAATGCTGGTAGATGGTTTTCTTTGTCAAATAAAATACTGACTTATCAGAGATTGATTTGCTGTTAAAAACATTCATTTCTGCTGTAGAATAAAATTCTGAAAAACATTTATCTTATTAATAGCTCTTACTCTCCAAATATTATTTTAAGGGACGTTTCTATTTGGCTGGACTATAGCTCCATCAATCTCTGGGCTCCTACTATATTCAGATTTCTTACCATGATAATATCATCTTACCAGTGCCCCTTTTCTCCCCCTGAGATCCACAGAATAACTTAGTGGTGATTGGCAACTTTAAAAATGATCTCAGGTTTTCACATATTTGTTTTACCAGGTGTCACTGAGCTCTTATTTGGGGTTCATCACGACCGAGAAGCTTGACTTATCAAACGAAGCCAAAAAAAAAAAAAACAAAAAAACCCAAACAAACCAAAAAACCCAAATGCCTAACCACCTTCAGTTCTTCAGTCCACCATTTCACTAGCAGGATTAATGCCATATTTAAATTTTTGGTTTTTCCAAAGAAGCTCTTTCATTGCTCTCCATCCTGCCGCAGCACTGAGTTAGTATTTAAGTATTTCACTTTGTGCATTGCAAACTGTCAGGCTGAAGAAATACCAATAATGTTGGGTTTAGATAATCGAAAATTCCCTTTACTCAGCTTCTTAGTCTGTATTTATCTGTCTGGCTGTGAAATCTATTCCAGGAGTATTCATCTACCACCCAAATCTATTCACCAAGCATCAGGACTCATCAGTGAGATGGAATAATGCCATTTAATTAGTCTTTGATATACAGCTTAATTAGGTCTTAATAAGGGGTAGTGCATCCTAAAATCAATTATCTTGCTCTTTTTAATAAGAGCAACTAATTAGTAGGAAAATCACCACAGTTCTCTTTTTATCCTGAAGCTTTCCATGGTGCTAGGAAGAAGGTTATGCAGAAGAAAAAAAAAATTCTCCAAAATATTTGGAAGAAATGTCATATTGAACCTAAAAGAATATATTCAAAACAGTTGCAGTAGGTTAGAAATGTTTTACAGAAAATGCAGTGCCACCAATTCAGCATCTTTGCCTATTTCCTAGATTTTTAGCTCGTGTAACAAAAAAAAAAAAGTCAAGTGCTTTTCTACCTGTGTGTCTAGCTTTTCCCTTTGCATGGTTGTCCAAGATGTAGATCCACTGCAGCTGCGTCTACAGTGATTAGGGTACCACATTGACAATAAGTAGTCTTCCTTAACTGGTACCTCTTTCTGTGCCAGCCTGGGAAATACCCCTAGTAATGCTGGAGACAGTTAACTTCATGAATGCCTATGTATTCCAGGTCTTAGGGTTCTTCTGTTTGTATTTTGTTTGTTTGATTTCCCCAAAGCAGTGTGCTTAGTGATGCAGAAGGAGTATTGGCTTTTAATGATACTCCAAAATATTCACTCTCACCTCTCACCAGTCACAATGGCCATCATTAAAATGTCTGCAAACAATAGGTGCTGGGGAGGGTGTGGAGAGAAGGGAACTCTCCTACACTGTTGGTGGGAACATAGTTTGGTGCAGCTGTTATGGAAAACAGTATGGAGATTCCTCAAAAAACTAAAAACAGACTTACCATATGATCCAGCAATCCCACTCCTGGGTATATATATTCAGAGGAAACTTTAATTAGAAAAGATGCACCCCAATGTTCATAGCAGCACTATTTATAATAGCCAAGACATGGAAACAACCTAAATGTCCATCAACAGATGACTAGATAAAGAAGTTGTGGTATATTTATGCAATGGAATACTACTCAGCCATAAAAAAGAATAACATAATGCCATTTGCAGCAACATGGATGGACCTGGAGATTGTCCTTCCAAGTGAACTAAGCCAGAAAGAGAAAGAAAAATACTATCTGTATCCCTTATATGTGGAACCTAAAAAAAAAAAAAAAAAAAAAAAAAAAGACAAATGAACTTATTTACAAAATAGAAATAGGCTCACAGACATAGAAAACAACTTATGGTTACCAGGAGGGGAAGAGGGTGGGAAGAAATAAATAGGGAGTTTGAGATTTGCAGATACTAACTACTATATGTAAAACAGATGAACAACAAATTTATACTGTATAGCACAGGGAGCTCTATTCAATATCTATAAACCTATAGTTTAAAAAATATGAAAATGAATGTGTGTGTGTTATGTATATGTATACATATATATGTGTATGACTGAACTATTATGCTGTACACCAGAAACGGGCACAACATTGTAAACTGACTATACTGTAATAAAAAAACTCACTCCACATATATTGATTCAACTTCTGCTATGAATTATGTCCTTCTCAAGCCACTGAGGTTTGGTTGTTAATAAAAGAGCCAATGACCTTGCTCTTGTAGAGCTCACATTTTAATGAAATGAGATAGAGAAGACATGAACACAAAAACGAGAATTTCCGAGAGTGAGTGGTAGGTGCTCTCAGTGCCATCAAGTGTGGTGGTGTTTTGAGAGTAACTGGGAGCAGAAGATGTGCTCAGGTGCAAGGGTCAAGGAAAGGGTCTCCTGGTAGATGTGTTTCAGCTGAGACCAGAAGGAAGAGAAAGAGCTGGTCACGGGAAGATCCAGTAGAAGAGCCAAAGTAAAGACCCCCAAGTCAGGGGAAAACTCGATGGATTTGGAGAATATAAAGGATGGCAGTGTTTCTGGATACCAGTATTGGAGGGGAGGAGGAATAAGAAGTGAGGTCATGGAGAAGCTAGAAGTCAGATCAACTTGAGCCTGGTAGACTGTGGCAAAGAATTTGGATGTTATCCTGCGTACGATAAGAACTTGCTCCTTTAGGGAATGGTGTGATTGTTCTAACTTATAGATACTCGAAATCAATATAAATATTGATTGTAAGATCTAAGTGGTGGTTATTTAGGTTTTTACAGTACAGTTGTTTCACTATTTCTGTATGTTTGAGAATTTTCATAATAAAATGCTGGCGGGGAAGAATCACTATGGCTATTGAAAAAGAAAGAAGTAGAAGGGTGGAGTGGTCCAAGCATTAGATGATGTTCGTTCCAGTTAGGATTCTAGTAGGAGAAATGGAGAGAGATCCCCGCCTCCCCCAGTCTAGGAAGCGCGGTGATTGTATTAAAAACTGAAGTCAGATTCTGTTGCTTCTCTGGGGGAAGAAAAAAAAACCCTCTAGTGATGATTGTATTTCACTTAGAGTAAAATACAAAGTTGTTCCCATGGTTTAGGGTCACCCAGCAGAAGAGAAATCCATGAACAGTCAGAAATGCCTGCTTTGTCAAGTTTGTCAAGAGATAGGAGAGTGCTTGACGGGGATCAGGCTGAGCCTGTGGCATGGACTCTGAGTTATGCTCCATCACTTACGGAATGAAGCAGCGCTGTGCTCTCTGCCCAGGTGTCTGGGACTCGTTTTAGTTCAGGCATGCTTAAGGGTGCAATAAGGAACTTGGAAGCCAGGTTCAGGCTTAGCCTAGTTCCCTTTGGGAAAGTCACTCCCCTCAGCAGGCGGCCAGCTTCCAGGAAAGTCCTTCAGAGAATCCATTAATTACAGTTGCTTGCGGCTAACTACTTCCTGGGAACACATATTTCACAGAAGAGACAGCAAATGAGGGACTTTTTGGAGGAGCCTAGTAATCAGGCTCAAGAAGGTACAGGTCGTGAACTTCCTGCCTGGCCCCACACACAGTTGTGTATAATCAGTGCTCGGCTAAAACAACTCTGTGATGACAAGGGCACCTGTCCTGGGGAGAGCGAGCACGGTGAAAGGTTTCTGTGGGACCCAGAGCGGTGAGCATCCTCTCACCCTTGCTGACCTTGCACTACAGCATCAAAAGATGCACAAAACCCCACACAGTGTGGGCGTACATTACATTCAAGGAGTCCTTACTAGACTAATTCCTTCAATAAATTTAACCTGCGTTTTCACTTGAAACAATTTCAGAGAACATAGTGATTTCTCTCACAGAATTCGTTAGGTCTTACCTGGGAGACTTAAGAAGGCAAAAAGCCTAGAAGAGTCAAGTTTGGCCGCCAGGGAAGTGCCGTAGTTTTCGTTGGTTACTTGGAGTTCAAGAGTCGGTATATTAATGACAGACATACGGGTTCCCGCTCCTGTGTCTATCCCACAAATGCTGCACCTTTTGGCTTCTCTCTTCCCGTTACAGTTATTGATCACAGCACACCACTGTGATTTAACAAGTGTAGCCTGCGCCATCCATCTTTGTTGCTCCCCTTCAGTGTGTTAGTCATGCTTTTCCGAGGGAAGAGTTGTTCAGAAAAGCCAGGCTCCCTCATGAAACCTGGTAAATGGCTGGGTTCCACTGATAGCCAATCCTGATTCAAATGTTGATCCTGTCTTGGCTTCATATCCCTGGGAGTAGTACCTGCTGAATGGGAGAAGCACCTGAGCCTACTGTGAGGCAGACTACATCAGAGGTGCCCAGAACCCAAGATCAGATGCTCTGGCCTCCTGTAGTCCAAACACAATGGGATCAGGGGAGGGAAAGTGCGTAGGGAGGAGGGGAGAGCCTGCTGTTGGAATAACAGCTCTGTCTTTCCAAAGCAAGGATTGGGTTGAACATGGCATTTACACTTTCAGAAGGAACTAGGTATCTAACCTAAGGAAGAACAAAGAGTTTAGGGAGAATTCTTGATGTGGTTTAAGAATTAGAAGACTACCAGGAGGTTTACAACTAACAAGCTTGGATTTATCAGTATTCTGCCTACACACACTCACACACACAAGTCACACTCAAGTTTAGGGCCTCAGTACAGAGCTCAGCTCCATAAAGTATTAACGATTGAGAGGATAAATGGATTGATTGAAAAACAAAGGGGAAGGGAGGCCTTCATTATAGAATGAGTGACCATGATTTCTGACCTTAAAATGCCATTATTGGTACATTTTAGAGAGGCAAGTCAGAATTTCACTTCATTTATTTTAGCCATATGCAGGATTTATGCCAAAAGTCTCCAGCCTCATCCCTTCCCAGGCAACTTAGTTAAATGTCACGTTTGCTTTGTCCAGAGTAGGCCAAGGAACTGCTAATACTGGGGACTCTGGATAATTAACACGGATCAGCCGCCTAGAGGAACTTGGCTCTGACTGTAAGCTGGGGGAGGCCTGCAGTTGACTAAGGCCTTAACTGTTGGCTCTGGCTCACTGGGGCTTCTGTTTCTAAAGTGCCACCACTCACTCTCCACTGAAGCCTCCTTAATTGTGGTTCCACTCCAGTTACCACATTATTATAAGCGTTCATACTCACTGTTTGTACCGTGGACTGTTGTGACTGCATGTCTTATCTTTGGTAATAGTTGGATAGAAGGTAAAGTTAAATATCAAGATGTTGCTGAGTCCAAACTCATTCCGCTTGCCACACAACAGGCCAGTAAATCGGGGGATAAGGTGTTGGGGCAAGGAACAGCAACTTTGTTCAGAAAGCGGGCAGCCTAAGAAGATGGCTGACTAATGTCCTGGAGAACCATCTTCCCTAAGTCAGAATTTAGGCTCCTTTTATACCAAAAAGGTATAGGTGTTGTTGGTTGTTGCAACCAAAGGGCAAGGTGGTGTTGGTTGTTGCCAACTTCTTGCTGTCGGAATCCTTTATCCTTACAGCTGTCCACATGGGTCAGGTCATGGTGTTCCTGTCAGCCTCCAACCAGACAAATGCTATTTTCTGTTCTGCAACTTTTTATCTTTATATGAATGGGAAAGTGCTATACTCTTAAAGGCCAGAGCCCTGAGAATGGGCTCTCCTGTATATTTCAGGCTCTAGGCAACGTTCTTTTACAAAAGGTGCAGAACCAGAATGACTAAGCACAGGAAATCGAGCGCAGGGTTAGAGCCAAAGGAACGGATCTAACGTGGAGTCAGCTGTGTTCTTCCCTATTACACAGAGTTGGCCACAACGTTTCAGCTTCAAGCTCTTTGCTTCGTGACCCTGAGTGAGGAAGGTAAGATCTCACGGATTGTGGCGAGGAATGACAAGAGGCTTCTACAGCTCTTAGCATAACACTTGGCCGTAGTAAGCCCTCAGATGGCTGTTACTGTTCTCAGGTTCTAAAGGCTGTTTTCCCTGTTTCCTTGTGAGCCTATTATATAACTGAGCGGAATGTTAAGGACTGAGGTACTCTGGCCCTTTTTTGTATTTCCTATAGAAAGCATTTTTTCCTTTTCCTATTATCTTTCTTTATACATTGTGCTCTTTTGATACATATTTTTCCAGTGCCCACACATAAACCTTGAAAGTTAACACACAGCAGCACATTCACTCCAACCTTCCCTTCCCACCCCCTCACCAGCTGGTTACAGGCAAACTTATTAGTGTTGTTCCCTTACAGATCCGTGACTTAACGCATCGTGATAGCATTCCAGTCCAACGAACTTTGCCATAGGACCAGTAACGGAAGATTTTTAGGTATCTGACCTCTGTGGTTCTCAAATAACACAGTGTGATGCTGATGCAAGAGTGAAATAAGGTATTGACTACACTGATGATAGGAAGCGTGAGGATGCTTCTGTCCTTGTTTTGTCTCCTTCTGTTTAGGGATCTAGGAGGAGCTGAAGCAGAGGGGAGCCTGTTTCTCTACATGGCTCGCTTCTGTGTAGTTCATGAAGCCATTTATGCCTTCTTCTGCTATTCCCTTTAATTGATTCCTTATTCAGCAAATAGAAGCAGGATACAATTAACCTTGTGAATAGTTCTTGAGGCGGGGTACATATTCAGATTTGATTGGGTCTCAGTTGGGTCGCTCTCATTGACCTGAAGGTCAAAAAAAGTATGCTGGCTGCTTTGGGGTAAGTAATATTGAATTAAATCTCTTCAGAGACTAGTTTAAAGCCTGGAAAAGTCTTCTGGCTTAAACAGAGAGAGATAATTGGAGTGTCTTGTGGCATCAAGCGTTTGAGTGCAAATTAATATTTCTGTGTGATTGCTTGCTGTATGTTTTTAAAGGACTCCCAGTGAAAGTGAGTTTAGTACACACACAAGCCTCACGGTTATCTGCTGAGAGCAGTCACAAGCAGCAGTTACAGCGCTAATTACCGGACCCCCATTCTTTTAGGATACGAAGATCAGGTCATGTTTTCAGGACACCTTTAAACAAGTATCTACATGAGTCAGGGTGTTTCAGAAGTTAAATGCCTTCTAAAGACAGATATTTAATTGAAATTCCATCGAGAAATATTTCTGGTTTTCTCTTGTTTTGAAATTAAGACTCCCTCCTCTGTCACTGAGGAATGAGCTGTGAAGTTTGGGGTTTGGAGGGAAGAAGAATTAAGGGCAGGAGGGATCCTTATGAAATCTTGGCATACAGATGTCTGTGAAACTACCCGAAAATGCAATGGCTTTCTTGAAGTTTTTAGGCCCCATGGAGACTCCTACCTTTTCTTTTTGGCACTCTAATTCCCTAACTTGATGAATGGTTTCAATTTAATAAAGCAGTTTCTCCATTCATTTTCTTGACCCTCGCATATATTTTGACTTTAAAATACTTCTGCTACTCAGGGTAACATTCCAGACACACAGCATTCAGAAAGGACCACCTCTAAAGCCATTTATTTTCTCATATCCCATATTAAAACCTCGAGGCTTAGTTCTTACATAGTTTCAGAGGTGGACTATTTGGTCTTCAGGTGTGCTTTATCCATTAAGTACTGGGCGCTTATGGCTTATGACCTTATTAAGGGACTTAAAAATGTGACATGAAAAAAGAAAAAAGTATTGTCTCAAATATGGGGAAAAAAACCAAAAACTTGAATTTGAAATAATGCATGTTTAATTCAGTGTCCATAAGATTATTAAGTTTAATAGAGGTAAATTATTAGTTACAAAATAAATTAATTACAGGTATTTAATGTACAGCATGGAGAAGTAGTCAGTATTATAATTTTGTATTGAATGAATCTATAAAAATATTGAATCACTATGTTGTATACCTGAAACTAGTATTTTAAGTTACATAGTAAACTTCTGGTTACCGGGGGGAAAGGTGGTTTGAAAACATAAATTAGGAGTTTGAGGTTTGCAAATATTAACTACTATATAAAAATAGGTAAGCAGTATGTTTCTCCTGTATAGCATAGGGAACTATATTCAATATCTTGTGATGACCTATAATGAAAATGAATATATGTATGTATATATACAACTGAAACATAATGCTATATACATCAGAAATTGACACACTGTAAACTGACTATACTTCAATAAAAAATATTGTAGGTCAGCTGCCTTCAATTAAAACAAAGATAATAATAAAAAAAATTGTTCAATATCATCAAAATTTCATAACATTTAAAAATAATTTGCAAGTTAAGTGGCCTTGTTTTATAAGAATTCCTGGGTATGAGTAATGACTGTTGAGGAATCACTGCGGATCATAAATTAAGTTAGTGACATATAGCCAAATAATTTCCCCAATAAAATTATAAAAAATAAGTCTTCACCAATTTCAAACCATTTTAATGTCAAACATGGGTGCATGTTAATATTTTCAATTTGATACCCAGTAGTGCCTGCAAAAATCAGAGTACCTGGAACATCTAAAGAATGGCCCTCAGCAAATGGAGGTGTTTTTTTACTTACCTCTTAACAAAAAATGTTTGTATTAAGAATTGAAAGCAGGATCTTGAAAAGATATTTGCACACTCATATTCATACTAGTATTATTCATAGTAAGCAAGAGGTGGAAACAACTCAGATGTCTACCATGGTTGAATGGATAGACAACGTGGGACATATCCACAGGATGGAATACTCTTCAGCCTTAAAAAGAAAGAAATCCTGTCTTATGCTACAGCGTGGGTGGATCTTGAGGACATTTTGCTAAGTGAAATGCTACAGGCACAGAAGGACAAATATTGTATGATTCTACTTACATGAGGTGTCTGAAGTGATCATCTTCATAGGAATAGAAAGCAAAGTGATGATTCCTAGGGACTGAGGGGAGGGAGAAGTGGGGAGTTATTGTTCTATGGGTTTAGGGTTTCAGTTTTGCAAGATGAAAAAGTTACGGAGATCTGTTTCACAGCAACGTGAATGTCTGACACTATTCAACTTTATACCTACAGATGGTTAAGATGATAAATTTTATGTTATATGGTTTTACCATAATTTAAAAACAATGTGTTACAATAAGCTATTGAATCTTTATCCCTGGGATTGTCCTATGTATAGAATACTTTGATAAGCACAAGGAGTTCTCTTATTCGTATCACTTTTCCCAAAATAGTGGAAAAGAAAACCACAAAAAAAAACTATAGTATTATTTCTCAGTCTTGAGTAATGTAAAATCCATTTTAAATTACAATGAAAAAGAAAAAGTATGACATAAATTAATTTTGTTATAAGGTTAATCCAATATGTACAGAAGTAAAACCTAAATGAACAAATAGCATTTCACTTTTGAACAATTATAAGGCAAACAAAAATTATAAATGACACTCTACTCCTGTTACCTTTGTTTCCTTTAAATATGTGAATTCTTCTGTGGATGGCAATGTAAATCCATTTATTAAGCCTTCACGTGGGAGAAATCATTTCTACATTGCTTCATTTCTACATTGCCTGCCTCATGTTCTTTTTCTTGTTAGCACAACAATAAAAATAGTATGATATCTTGAACACGATTAAAAATCAAATGCAAACTTTGGCATTTAAGGAGTACCACAGTACTTAGTTATAAATGCTCAACCCGATGATTTAAAAATGCTTATGTATGTATGTATTTATGTATACACACACACACACACACACACACACGTTGTTTTAGATTGTTAAAGGAATGAAAACACAAATTTTAACATTTTCAAAAAATTCCAAGATGCATTCCAAGAATACAAGTTTCCCAGTTTGGGAAAACTTAAGTTATAGTAAAATGTGAGAAGTATCATAGAGATATATACAAAGTGAAATTGGCATAGAAGCAAGAGCAGTTAATTCTGCTATAGGAATTGAAGGAAGGCTTAAGAGAGGAAGTGTCAATATTTAAATTGGACTTTGTTGACTAAGTATGAAATACCAATGGGGTAAGTGTTGGTGTGTTGCCAGAGCAGGAAATTCCAACAGAGGAAGTAATTTCAGCAGAAGCCAAGGCATGAGGGAGAGGGTGGTGAGTCTGAGAGAGCAAGATGTGGTTTGTTTGGGAGAGTAACTGAAAGTAGAAATAGAGAGGGATAGGGGACCAACCGATGAAGGATTCTCGTGACATACTTAAGAATTTTGAACTTTTATTTAATATTAATATGGCATCATCAAAGACTGCTCAGTTATAGAGAAATACTGATCATATTTGTGACTTAGGAATATACCGAAAAAGAACTGCGTAAGGACAGGTATTGTAGCAAAGAAAACAGTAACTGCCACCAAGAGTTCCAAAGAAACCTCAGAGATTTGTTGAGGCTGAAGATAAATTAATGACAATTCCTTCCTTTAATGTTGAGAAAATAATTAAAATGTTTTTTTTCTTAAGGAGCCAAAATTACAAAAGAAACTTCTGTATTGCTGTTACCTGGGTTTTGAAATGTACTAAGTATTCCATAAAACCTCTTTAAATAAATAAACTGAAGTCGCAGACTAAAAGGACTGAGAGGAAGTCTTCTTGTATTTATAAATATTTTTCAAGTGAGAGCAGGTCACTGAATTACAGATGTGAGAGAGATGCGGTACCTAGCATTTTTAAGACTCCCAATGCTGTGTTTTCACCACTGAGTATGATTCATGCTTCCTTCAAGAGCAGAAGTGAGAAGATCTCTCTCTTTGTGATAAGCCAAGTTGAGAGAAGCGCAGGTGTGGGAATTTAAGTAGGGGTCATAATAGATTGATTTTGGTTACAACTTGAATTGGAAAGAGAACAGATGAAAGAAAGATTCTCACTCATTCTTCGGTGTGAGAAGCAATCACTTAGTGAGAAGTTGAAGCCGTCATTAAAAACATGTTGCTAGCCTAACTTCCTGGATAGCCACACATGATTGAAATTCATTTTTTTCCCCCCAAAATTGAACTCATAAGCTTTCCCCTCTGAAACACTGCTTCTCTTTCTGTGTTTTCTGAACTTTCCTTTTTCTAAATGGGATGCCTACATCTCATGGACTTTCCTTCCTGATTGGTGAAAATACAACCGTGGAAGTCATTGTAGAGTCTTCCTTCTCCCAAATTTCCTTGCTTCTATGTTTATAGAATTTACTTGTTCTGTTCTTCACTCACCACAAGCAGCTCCCTCTGTTTAATTCTTTATGATCTCCAGTCTCTCTGTTCTTGGACTGTTTTTGTCTTTGGTCTTGCCTCCTCCTCAGTTCATTCTTCCCAATCCACCATAATAATATTTCTACCTAAAATACAGTCATCCCTATAATGGAACAATGTGGTTTCATTCTCCTGGAGGCATAGAATGGGTCAAAGTATCAGGCACAGCCCTTTCTGGCTAAGAATCATGAGACAATACAAATTAGTCTTTGTGTCTGAGTTTTCCTTGGAGTAGAGTTGTAAGGTTATTAAATAACACTTAAAACAATGCGTCATACATGGTAAATGCTCAGCAATGTTGGCATTCATCTCCGTGAAATTCCTTGTGGCTCCCTGTCTTCGCATCGAGAAAATCCAGCATGATGATCAAGGTCGTGTGTAATTTGGCCACCGCTTACCTTCTCCTGTGACATTAAGAACTATGGGCTCCAAACACAGGGAGACATTTTACGTGTTCCTGGATGAACCATGGCTTCTCTTCCCTCTGGGCCTTTGCACATGCTGTTCTCCTTGAGTTAAATGCCTTTTTCTCTGTCAAAATAATTTAATCTCTAGTTTGCTTCTTTGTTCCTATGAAGAGGAGGTCTCTTAGCAGTTCCTGAGCCCTATCAGAACGTAGTCCTAACACCACGCTTCTGCAGCACCTTATACCTACCTTTATCATGTGCCGTATTACACTGTGTGGTTTCTTACCTGTCGCATCAGCCAACCTCAACTCCCTAAGGATAGGATTCTAGGCTGTACTCATTTCTAGGCTCTGAAGATACAGGCCAATTGTATCTTACATGAAAGTGGCATAGATTTAAGTTAATGGAAGCCCAGAATTTCCAGAGATCCTCAGAATAAGGATCTCTGTGGAGAATAAACCCATGCCAATGATAGATTGTTTGTTATTCATTCACATAATTCAAAAATGTAAACTTGATAACATACATGAGCTATTAAAATTAGCCTCATTATCTTTCTGTTTTGCCTGTTTTTTCAATTTAATGCTCTAAATTGCTCACTGAATACAGTTTGAACAAGTGAAATATCATTGGCAAAGTGTATCTTTCTTAAACGAGAAAAGGCGGACATACATTTCAAAAGGATAGCAGCCCCAAAATCATCACAAAGGAAGCTTAGATCCGAGGTCTCTTGGAGGCCAGCTAAAGAAACCAAAATGATCTGGTAACTGGAACAACTGAGATTAGGTAAACTAATTCCACGGTTCTCCTTTCTGAAAATGGTCTATTATTGCTTTGGCTCAGTTTACAAAATAATTTTTCAGTTTCAAAGAAAGCACTGTATTGATATTGGCAGGGAGAACAGTTGGGAATTGTAATTAGATTGTGAAGAAGAAATTATGATGAGAATGCATCTCCTCGTCATCAGTACATTAGATTTCTATTTTCAGTTTTTTTTCTAATTCTTTTTGGATAATCGATTTTTTTCCTTAGCTCCCTTTTCATACACACACACACACACACATACATACATACATACACACACACACACACACACACATATATATATATATATATATTATATATATATATATTTTTTTAATTCCAGGGTTCGGTGAAATCTTCCAAATAGTCTATATTCAGATTAACTTATTTTCCTCTAGAAGAAGAGGTCTGAGGTTCAAATTGGAACACTGGCATTGCTCCACAGCCTCAAACTAATTCCCAAGTTAATACGGCAATTGTAGGTGACCTCCTAAAGAGTAATGGTAAGAAATGTGGACTCAGTCGTTACTCTAGGGGACAAGTTTAGCATGGAGCTCTATACATTTATTGTCCTAGGAATCTGCAGTCTCTCTTTGTCTTTGTGTGTGTATATACACATAGACAAAAAAGTATATCTATAATACAGTATATATGTACATATATGTGTATATATATGTGTGTGTGTGTATATATGTGTGTATATGCATATGTGTATATATGCATATGTATATATGTAGAGAGGGACAGAAAAAAAAATAAATTTCTCTCTCCCCGCTGGGCTAGGCAGGGGACTCAGGCTTGGCCTTGTAGAGCATCAAACCCCACTAAGTCCTTTGACTGCTTTAGAGCCAATGAGAGTAAATGAGCATGTGGATTTTTTTTTTTAACCACTCCTCTTAGTAAGAATGTGGTAAATCTTGAGACAGTTCATCCAGCTTGACACCACAGGGCAAGAGCTGGACTGAAAAAAGAGCAAGTTCAACACCAGGAGAGCTGAGACAGGCAGGCAGAAACCAGGATCTGTTTGAGACCCCCCCCCCCCCCCCCCCGCCATCCTGCAGCAGCCACAGCCTGAACTCCGAACTGAATTTTTTCAGTTAGATGAGCCAGTAGGTGCTGGGTTTCTGTTGCTTACAATGAGAGGAATCCGCACCTTTACATGAGGATTAGGTAGCTATTCATGGGTTCCAGAGTCTCTTGCAACATGTAAAAAGCCCTCAAGGAACTTGACTAAAAACACATTCTCAGTCTCCAACCATAGAGACTTTGATTGTAGTTGGCAGCAGAAAGAGATGGGGAAAGGAAAAAAAAACAAAACAAAACACTGGCTTCTACATTTTAAGAAGTATCTTCAGTTATTCTATTGCTGATAGTCTATACTCTACATATTGGAAAAACTGGTGTAGTGATGACCTGTTTCCTTTTTCGAAATTGTTAAGAAGCTCTGCTAAGGGAATGTTTTAGACTAATATTAAAACCAAAATGAAAAGTAACTTGTCCTTATGTCCTTTCATTATTTACTTTTCACATGGCCCCTTTAAGAGAGCATAACCCTACTCACAAGGGGCTTGGAAAAATTTTAAAAACATCAGTAGTTCTACCATAAAGTTATTAAACTCACCTGTACTTTAATTTAAATTAAAATAATCTAAGACTCAAGTGTTTTTTGTATATATATATATATATATATATACATATATGGCAATTTCAAAGAAGAGTTGATTAATTTACTCTTACAGTTAAACCCTCAAGTGAATTGCAATACTCAGGTCAGTTGACTAGCACATTTCCTGTTCAACCAACAGAGCAAAAGAATATTTTACTGCCCAAGGCTCAGATAAAAAGAGTTGAGAAAGCTTTTTTTTTTTTCCAAATTCAGAAAAGGAAAGATGAGAAACAGAAAGGAAGGCAGGAGGGAAGACATGAATTGAGGAAGAATTAAGACAACTCTTGAGCATTCATCATATTAACTATTGACTCTATCAAGAAGGGTAGATAACTATTTTTCTAGCAGTTACATTCTACTAATTTCATTTAATGTATTGATTTGGTCAGTGAATATTTATGGAGTGTTGCTTTGTTCCAGGCATTGCCCTAGGAATCAAGAGATAAACACACACTGTGCTGCCTTCAAAGAGTGGAGTCTAATAGAGAAGATCAGATATATTCGATGACTATCATACATGTATTTCACACTGTGCTTACACATGAGGGGGTTACAAAAAAAAGCTTTGCATTTATGGGAGAAATTGTACAATTCCTTATGAAGATGCTCAGAGATAAATAAGTGATTCAAATAGTTATTAATTGGGCAAATCTCCAAAAATGAAGGAATTAATTCATAAAAGGATAAATAACTACATGAATCCTGAATCGTCTCAAATACTGAAGTTGGCTCCCAGAAATGATTGTTTCAAAGGATGACAGCAGAGAAAGCAATTCCCCAATGTTGATTTCTAAAAGGAGGTCAGATGGAAACATGCTTAGCATAAGCCATTGACCCACCCATATATCTGGGAAACGCTGTGTGAATTCTAGTAGTGACACAGTTATTTACTGGTGATCACTGAATCTCAGTAAACCTCAGTTTCCTCATTTGTAAAAGAATTGTGAAGCTTATTGCACAGGGAATTTCAAATGTTCTTCATTCCTCTACATGGATCCATATTTTCATCTAGTTTTGTTTCCTTTTATTTATTTTTTGACATTTCTCTTGTAGTGCGGGTCTGCTGGTGGTGGGTTATTTCAGTATTAGCATGTGTAAAAGACTTCATTTCATCTTTGTCGTGGTGTATTTGCTGGGTATAGAATTATAGGTTGACATTTGTTTTTGAGTACTTTAATATCGTCCCACTGTTTTCTTGCTTGCTTTGTTTCCAACAAGAAATCTTCTGTCCTCTTTGTTCCTCTACTGTGGGGGGGGTGAGTGTGTGTGTGTGTTCTTTGCTGATTTTAAGAGTTCTCTTTATCACTGGACGTTGAATATTTTATATTAATTTTATTTTATTTTATTTTATTTTATTTTATTTTATTTTATTTTATTTTATTTTATTTTAATTTTATTTTATTTTATTATGACTTACCTTGATGTAATTCCTTCATTTTTTGTACTTGGAGCTTGTTGAGTGTCTTGAGTTTGTGGGGTCATAGTTTTTATCAAATTTGGACATTTTGGTAATTTTTTATTCAACTATTTGTCTTCCCTTTTCCGTTTCTTGGACACAGATCACATGTATATTAGTCTACTTAAGGTTGTTTTACAACTCACAGATTTTTAGTTCACTTTTAAAATTATTTTTACTCTGTATAGTTTTACATAGCCTCATTGCTCTCTGCTTTAAAGTTCACTAATCATTTTTTTCTCTATTATCCCGTTTGCTGTCAGTACCATCCAGTGTACGATTGATCTTAGACATTGTTATTTTCTGCTCTAGAATTTTGATGTAGGTCTATTTTTATATCTTTCACATCTCTAGTTAATTTCTTGGATGTAGAGTGTACAATAACATTATATTCCTCATCTGCTAATGTTAACATCTATGTAAGTTCTACATCAGTTTCAGTTGATTGATTTTTTTCTTCTCATGATGGCTCATATTTTCTGCTTTTTTTCAAACATTTTGAATTTTACCATGTTTAGTGCTGGGTACTTTTGTATTCCTATGCATATTTCTAAGTTTGTTCTGAGATGTAGCCGAGTTCCCCAAAAACAGCATGATCCTTCCAGGTCTTGTTTTTTAGATTTGTCAAGCAGACTAGCAAGGCTTTATCCTTGTTAGCCTAGAGCTAATTATTCTCCACTGTAGAAGCAAACTCCTCTGGGTATTTGACCTAATTCTTTGTGAATTTTGAGGTTTTTCCAGTTTGTGTCTTGGGAAGAGGTACTTTGCTGTCCCTGCCTGAGCACTGGGTATTGTTTCCTCTGATCCTTTTAGGCTGTTCATTTTCTGGCCACCATTGGTTTCCTTGCACGCGCACATTGATCATCACCTGCCGAATATTTAGGGGGTGCCTGCTACAGAGTTACGGAATTTTCTCTCTGTGTAGCTCTCTACTCTATAGTACTGTGACTTGCAGCCTCTGCCTTCCTTTGTCTTCCTCTCACTCTCAGCACAGTCCCCCTAACTCAGTGGTTCTTCACATTCTGGCCTGGTTTCCTCTCCCTGTGCTGCAGTCTGGAAAATTTCTCAAAGCAGTAATCTAGGTAATCGTCAGGCTTCCCTTCTTTCAGGAGGTGTTGCCCATCATTGCCTGGTGTCTTGAAAATCACTGTTTCATATATCTTGTCTGTGTTTTGGATGTTTTTAAAGGGAGGGTAATTTTGGTCTTCATTACTCAGTCTTAGCTAGAAGCAAACATTCTCTAAAGGTAATTTTTAAAAACCTAAGCATGTTTACTCTCATGGCAAAAGAGGATGCAGTTTCATGTTTCATACTCCTAGATGGGCAGAGAGTATCCCCCTGTTCATTTCTGTCAGGAACGGTACCCTCGCAGAAGGAGAGCTCATTGTCCTGATGGCCTCTGCAGAGGACGGTGGTAGCACAGTATTTGGTGACTTGCACGAGCTTTTGCTTCTCACCAAGAGGAGCACCCATTTTGGGAGTCGAGCCAAGACTTTAGTGTTGTTGTACACAGTGCTATGCTGATTGCTGGAGCTGGCTGAATTGTCTTCTGACTTCTCGTGATCCACTCAGCTTACACACAAGGAGTGTTTGCTTTGGTTTGCCATTGCTCTTCTAGGTACTGGCAGAATACTGAGAGAATGGCAATACTGGCTTTTGATTCCGGGAGGTGAAAGTATGGTGGGCAATAGAATGTATTTCAATGAAGAATAACAGAAAATTAAGATAAAGGCTACACGACAGTTAGCCAGAAGCTTCATTAAAAAAAAATTTAATAAAATACTTTATTTTTTATTAATGTCTTAACTTTGAATGTATTAACTTAAACTGCTAAGACTTAGGGTAAAATTGATTATGGTTTTAATGTTTTTGATTTATGTCTGAATGAATGAATATGTATGTATACACGTGTGTGTGTATAAATGGCTTATTATTAAGGTGACAAAAATATATGTGTATAAATTTTAGAGTCTGAGTACCTCCAAACATTCACCCCCACATTCCTGCATAGCACTGTATAGTCTAGTTGGCCCATAATATGTTTCCCAGTCCTCGTATTGATGACGTTCACATGTCTAATTTTTATCTTATACAGGTAATGCTTTGACACACTTCTTTGGTCATATATTTTACAAAATTGTGTGAATATTTCTACTGAATATTTCCATGAATTAGACTTTTAGAAGGCATAACATGCACACAACTTTTTCTGATTGTAACTGCCAGATTGCCTTCCCCAAATAATTGTTCTTGGTTTATATTATAATGCATGCAGTAATAATAATAACAATAATAATAATAACACTGGCTACTTGGATTTGGCAAGTATGGTATGAAAATATTTACGTGAGATACAATCAAATTGTACCACCTAATCCACTGTAATTTTTAGTTGTTTATTATTATTAATAAGTATAGAAGGATACAGTGTCAATTACTAATTTAGGACTACTCAGCTAAATTGGCAATCTAAATAATCACTATCCATTATGAACCCATGATTGTATATAATTAGTTTATTACAAATAGATGTACGAATCTTTCATGTCAATGTCTTAAGAGACCAGATGAGAACATTTACCTTGGTAAATAGATTCATGTGCCCGTAATGTATAGTTGGTACTCCACTGCTTCAAGTTTTGTGCTAAGAGCTAATGTTATAAACAATTCTCTCCACTTTGAGAGGTCTGGCCTATAAGTAGGTGGATTTCTGTATACAGCCCTTCCCAGATTTGTGTTGGGGGAAATTGTCAGAATTAGATAAAATTACATTGTGAACTCGCAAGAAAGGAAGCTTGTAGGAACAAAATGAGCAGTTGTAACATAATAAAAGCAGAGTTTCCAGGCTAGCCTTTTAGGATGCGTGAGAAGAATCCAGACCATATTCCTTTTCATTTTAAGTGTGAAGAACAAGACATCACTGACCGTAATGTGGACAAACATGCCAGGAAGGATCTGTAATATTGCTACAGATCCTTCTGGGATTGTTACCCAAGAAGTCTTTTTTCACTAGTGTTAGGATGAAATTATCTTACCTATTGTGTGGCCAGCACCCCCAGGGACCATGGCCTTATTTACATCTGTTATTCTTGTTGCTAACCACGGGAATAACAAATGGAGAGATGAGAAAAGACCCATTTGCTCTCTTTCTTTCAGAGTAATACAGATAATAATCTAAGAAAGATAGGGCTGCTGCAATTTATTGGACATGTTGCAATAATGCTTCCTATGGGCACAGAATGAAATAAACCGACAGCCTGCATTTTAAACATTGAGTTTTCCTAGTAATGGCAGATGTGGGTAAATAGATCATATCCTCTTAATGAGGATATATTAAACTTTAGCTCTTCTGCTTGATCTGCACACATTGTGAGGCCATATTTTTTTTAGCATTTCCAAGTGCTACTCATCATGAAACCAATTGTGAAGTCATCAAAAAGATCTTTTGTTTGGAAGCTGACTTGAGATACATAAACCCTGAGAATTAACATGGAAACTACAGGGAACCTACACTGTCTTATGTTAAAACTTACCTCTTTTGAACAATTTGTTATACTGGGACTGTCTGAGTAGAAGGTAACCTAAAATATTCAGGTTACTGGTTTTCCTTACTGCATGGACCTTTCAGGATTCTGTCTAAATTTCAGTAGGTAAGAATTTTGCTGAAGCTGAATCCCCAGCAGGAATATTCTGAAACCCAATTTTATATACATGTTCTAATCAGCATAACAGAAACTTGTGATGACAGTAGACTTTTGAAGCAAAAATCAGTTACACGCATTCAGCCATCATTGTAATACTTTTGTTGCTATTTATTCAGGGTACAAAAAAGCAAACGGCCCACCTATAATTCAATCAATGGTAAAAAATAGCCAATCCAGAAATTATCATGCAGGCCCACGCTTCCGGTAACAATTTGTGGTGTAAAATAATCTTTGCCTTCTCCTTTGGATAGCTTAAGAAAAAAAAAAAACTTTAACATACTTTATACCATCTAAGATACAGATATCATGGGATACCTGGAAATTTATCAACAGCACTAAATTTGGTTAAACGGAAGCTTTTAGATGCAGACTTGGGTGAGCTGATCCCACCATGCAGAATGAAATCATCCATTTACATTCAGTAATAATTAATGATTCCTCCACTGAATTTTTTTTTCCTAGGCTCTCCTTTGGCTTCTGCATTTTAGTGTTTTATAATGGTAATAAGCTATTGCATGTGTACATCTCTGGAACCATTTCAGACATCAGTGCACTTGGCTAGGAAGAAACCAAGAACTCATTGAACTGTGAGACTATGGGAGTTTTGTTGTAAGTGTTTTTCTTGGAATAATTAAAAACTTTTTTTTTTCATCAACTTTCACTTGGTGGTGAATTTTTTATCAAAAGTCTGACTTCGATTTTCTGAGATGTATGTTTGGACATAAGCACTTAGGAAAACATTCAACTGTTTCCCAGACATCCTGCACTACGTACTCTATTCAAGAAGCCTGAAGCCACGGGGGCCCAGGCATGATAAACTTGGAAGGGAAGTACATTGCAGCCTAAGAATGGAAAAATCAGCTCTCCAAAAGTTATGGACGCACTAGAGGACACGTTGATGAAGACAAACTATTCTGAAAGTCATTTTAAAACAAGAAGGGATCTGAACAACTTTAGAAATGTATGGCCATCAGCAAATCAGGGAGAAAATATTGATATCAACCAGGCAAAGATGACCACCATCATCCCAAGCTAGGAAAATGAAACTTGGCATTTATTTACGGCAAAATTAATCAAACTGTTGGAGACAGGTTGCACTTTCTTTTCATAAATGACTCCAGTTTAGATTCTGTGGTCTCTGGTCCTCTGAAAAATTTTGGGAGAAAAATTGACAGAAGCTAAGTGGAGTGTTGGATCATATGAATTTGCCTTTAGAAATAGGATCATATTTGTAAATCTTATGAAAGGCACTGAAAGCTTGGTTTTTACTTTCCAAGAGAAATTCAGGGGAACCTCCTCACTTAGGAGAGGGGAGGATTGTTGATTGACTTAAAATAGATCTTTGCCCATATAGGTTGACAGTATTTATGTTGCTGAAAATTAACTATATGATTGGATTGCTAAGATAAGAACTTGTGGGGTCTGTAGTCTTAAGAGTGAGGGTTGATGAGGTAGAGTCAGATGGAAAATGGGAAGCAGGTTTTAAAAACATTTTTAGGGGGATAGTAAGTTGCCTGTACTTTTTCATCTTTAAGTGTTCTATGTAAATATCTTCCTAAGAATGACTCCTATTTCCTTTAAAAACGGGCATTGTAAACATGTAAAAACGTGAACGTCAGACACTTAGAGGACACTCTCCATTCCTCCAGTGCCATTTTCATTTTCCGTCTAGACAGGGTTTTCTTTTCCCTAATTCTCATTTGTGATGGTAAGTAAATACCCCAAATAATTCTGACCTACCAAGACATGTCTTTGCAATATGCTGATGTTTCCATGAATATAAAAAGGCATTCTCCTACAGGCGATTGCATTGGTTTTAAAATGCTAGAACTATCCATTTTGAATGTAATTATGCAAAATAAATGAAAGAAATCCACCCTGCTGATATTTATGTAACAACTTCCAGAATAAATCTTCTGATTTACAAATATACTGGGACCATTAGCTAGAAGCCACACCGCATCATTATTTCACAGAAATTTAGGCCATTGTGATGATTTTTTTTTTTCAAATCAGCATTATTTTGCAAAGTAAAGTAAAATAGAGAAAACCAATTGACTTTTTCCCCAGCATTTTGGGAGAAGAAATAAAACTGCTCTTAAAAATCAATGAAGGTTGCACTTGCAGAAATATTTTTAGAAGTGCGTTTTTTGAAACTCTGATTCTTTTTTCCACAATTCATCTTATTTTTTAGAGCCACTTAATATTCTTGAACCATATTTAACTTCCCCGGGAAACTGTAAAGAGTGGGTTGAAATCCATAATTGTATTAAAGCTGTGAGTCCCGGTAACAATAGGTATTCCACAGGTGCTGGCGAATGCCTTGACATAGAATATAAAAGCAGAGAGAAAGAGATTTTTCTCTACTTACTTTTAAGTAGTGCTGATCCGGAAAAGGAAGTTGAAGGATTTGGGGAAAGAAGTAGATAGAAAGGAGGGGGTTCTCAGGAGTCCAGTCTATAGTCACAGGCCCCTTGACGTGAACACTCTTAAATATTGCCATACCAGCATTAATGCAGGGCTTTCGTGTTTTCCTCCCCACTGCAGGGGTATCTGATGCCCTGCCCAATTCACAAATGAAACCTCTTTTTTTTTTTTTTCCTTCCAAACCTATACAGGGATAGAAAGAATTTTGCCTTCTGAATAAAATAGCTATCTGTCTATCTATATTTATACCCCAGAGTTTCAAAATCTAAAAACCACAGCCAAAGAACAGTTACTGTCTAATGTAAAGAGGAATTTGAAGAAAATATTATTTACTTTTGAGTATCTAGGTTCTTCTTACTCATAACAAAGAATAGGTAGAAATAACAATGATTGTCTACTTGAGTCAAACGAATTCTCCAGGCTGCAAAGGTAATTTAGAAATTGGAGACTTAACTTCTTTGAGTAGGTGTTTTGTTACTACATTGTGCTTACTATATGCCAGGTTCTGTTTTGAGCACTTCACAAATACCACTTTATTTACTTTCTAAAATAACTTTCAGGGCAACCCTCATGACACATTGAGACAGGTACTATTACTGCTGCTGCTATTGTTTAACAAGTGAGTAATCTGAGGTACAGAGAGGTTAAGTAACTTGGCCAAAATCACACAGCTGATATGTAGTGGAGCTGGGATTCGATTCCAGGCAGTCTGGCTTCAGAGGTCTTGCTTTAAACCACCACAATATGCTGTCTAAGGTCTAAGGCAATAGTTCTCAAATTTTAGCATGCATAAGAATAGCTGAGGAAAGTTGTTAAAACACGAACTCTCCAGAGACTGTGATTCTGTGTGCCTGGCTGGGCCGGAAGGTTTATTTACAGGTCTGACAGGTTCTCAGGTGAGGCTGATTCTGCCCGCTTGCAGGACCACATTTTGGGTAGCGCTGACCTAAGAAACTAAGCAAATAAACAAGATAGAGTAGGCTTGCAAACAGGTTATAAAAGTCTAGCTTCAGAGTCTCTAGGGAGTCTTGTAGAGTTTTGGCTTTAGCTACGAAGTACAGCCACATTTCCCTTTATAACCACAAGTGATTGTGGCATGAGTTGCCACTGGTCTACTTCGTGCCATTTACCTCCTGCATTCCCTCCCTCAGATCTTAGCTATGACTGAATGCACTGTGTTCCACTAGGCCTGTTCACCTTGCTGCTAGGCCACTGGCTCTGTTGCTAAGAGCTTGGCTTCGTTGGATACAGCTAGCATCCTCAAGGAGCCTTCCTGGTCTCAGCCCTCAGGTTCCTGGGAAGCCCCCACAACTCTTTCCTGTCTCATTTGCTCAAAGTAGATGCTCAGCCCTTTTAACTACAACATATGCGGTCTCTGCCTGCTGGCTCCCAGACTCCCTTGCTGGCTTGGATACACAGGACAGGCTACAATTTTTCTCCAACCACAGGGATGGCTCCATGTACTTCCCTGGTATGGCTGGCCTAGTCCCCTGCAATTGTTTTCGGTCCAGTACCTTTTCATTGGTTTCAGTTTGGAGTTAAAGTTTTCCCAAGATGATTGATGGTGAGGAATCCTTCCTTTTCAAGAGAAAGCTTTCTCTCACCCTCAAGCATATTGTATGACCCCATGGCCTTAACAAGGCGACTTAAAATACTCTAATGTTTGTGTATCTCCCTTAATCTGAATTACTTAGCCATGTCCATGATAATTTTAGGAAAAAAACACACAGAACACCTCCTGAAAAATAGGACATGTTTCTTCCCCTCCCTCCAAATCTGGCAGAACTTTCTCAAGATTTGCTGTGATTTCTCATCTCTTACCTCTAGGATTCATTGATCAGTTTGGGAAGTAGAAATTAAAATTTACAAAGAAGAAGAAGAAGAAAACGACGACGAAAACCAAAAGATTTCCCTAATGTGAAGAAAGTAAATTCTTGAGCACAAAGAGGGGAAAAAAAAAAAAACTAATCAGTTTATTTCATGTGACATTTTTTAAAAAGAAAATATACAGATGCCACTGTTCAAAGGAATTTTAAAAATCACACTTTAAATCTTTGTAGCAACAAGCTTACAGATTAATTTACAGATTCTATTCCAGGGAGGGTTTATTTATTGTGTTTATTTCTGATATACAGCTGTAATAGTAAGTCATGCATTGTATTAGATTATTAAAATACCGCAGTGTTGGAGTAGCTAGTCCTGAAGCATTAGATAGACCCGTGGTACTGTCTCATTCACCCATTTCCTGATTAACTGCATAAAGACATGGTTATCATTTTCTCCTGAAAAATTCAGAATCTCATCTAAAAATCCCATGTTCTGTTTGTTTGTTTGTTTGTTTGTTTGTTTGGACTTATATAATCACTTGTATTTAAAGAAGATGCTTGCTTTTGGAATTGTCATAGTGTTACCGAGTCCAAACTCACTCTGCTCACTGCACAACAGGCCAATAAATCGGGAGACGAGGTGTTGAGGCAAAGAATAGTGACTTTATTTGGAAAGCCGGCAGACCGAGAGGATGGCAGACTAATGTCTTGGAGAGCCATCCTACTCCAGTCAGAATAGAGGCTCCTTTTATTCAAAAAAAACAGGGGAGGGGGTGTGGTTAGTTGTTGCAAACTTATTACTGCAGGAATTCTTTGTTCTTGCAGCAGTCCATGTGGGTCAGGCCATGGTGTCCCTGTAAATCTCCAGCAAAACAAAGGTTATTCTCTATTTTGCAACTTGCCATCTCTGCATAAGTGCATAAGTGCTAACATCCTTAAAGGTCAGAGCCCCGAGAATAGGCTCTCCTATGTATTTCAGGTTAAAGGCAACACTGTTTTTTACAAAAGGTGCAGGGCTAGCAAGACTAAGCCTAGAAAACAGGGCACAGTGGTCAAAACTAAAGGAACAGATCCAATGTAGAGTCAGATTTGTTCTCCTCTATTACAATCGTATTAAAAAACACAAAAGCAGAGAACAGATAAGCCCTCTACCAGTCCAAAGACCATATGGTCATGGAAGATACCTGTGGATTCTGTTAACATTGATTCTACCCAAACTCTTTTCTCTGAAGATTTTTTTTTTTAAACATGTTTTCTGTGTGGAAAAAAAAATGAGAATATCCAAAGGATCTGTTTTGTATGTGGAGGACATTCTTCATAGCTTCTCCATTAAAATACTTAGCATCACCTCTCCAGAACTGGTTCTTAGCCTTGGGAAGTAATACAAGGTTGGACAATTTGACTCACACCTAGTAAAAATGGCTGCTAAAAATTGCCATCAGAGTTCTTTGATTTGTCTACTTCTCAGGATGGTATCTGAGGATTACTGTAAATTTTGCAGTGGACCATCCTTAAAAATCCTGCATAGCATCATCATAACAAAGGGAAAAAAACCCTTAGGTTGTTTCTTTCTCCAGCTGCCCACTGAAATTCCCCATTTTGAATATCTTGACATGCCCATCTATTCATCCATCCACTTGGACAAGGAACATCGAGCATCTGCCATCTTACCTAACCAATTACAGGCCATATGTAGAACCCAAAGGAAATATGTGGCCCACATTTTCCAATTTCCTTATATTCTAGCTTCAGGCTCCATTATCTGAATCTTTAAACATCACGTTCCCTCTCCTATGCCAATCCAAATATAATTTTAAACTGTTTCTGTTAATGATGCCGCCATTCTGTGTGGGTGTACAAGACCTTGACCTACAACTGTCCTTGATGATCCCTAAATACAGTGCAAACATATGATGATAAAGCCTGTGTTCAAATGAGAAAAAAAGTATATATTTATGTATGTATCAAATTCTTCTCTAAGGAAAGCCTCCAAAATAGCTTCTGTGTACATTTAGCTCTCTAGAAATCCTCCAAATGTCCAGAGAGGTAATTTGGGAACCTCTTTTGCAAAATTACTAATATGGAGCAAGGCTTTCTTTTTACATCAAAATCTGCATTCTGTGCTAACTGATTAAACTACTTTTTCTTTTCACTTTGCATTTCTCTTCTACCAGTGGCTATACGGAAGGAAAAAAAAAACATATAAAACAAACTCAATATACAAGTACTAATGGACCCAGTAACATTTAGTGTTGGCAAATTGCTGAAAATTTGTCAGGTAATATGATTTTGTTTTCAATTTATGTCACAGAAAAGTAATGCAATGTCTAATGCCAAGAAGGGGGGAAAAAAAACCCTACATTCCATAAAACTGTGTTACTGTATATGGGTTTGACATTTGAGAAGCAAATGAGAGCAAGTTGTCCTTTTCTGTATTTCTTAAACAGTGTGTAAAGTTGTTAGATTATACTGTAACATTTTAAGAAATCCTTTGTGCTCTGAGAAAATTGCTTTCGAGAGCGTGGCAATGTGTACCAAATGTAAAGTGTGTGAGTGAGAACTCAAATGGTGCTGCAAAGAGGAAGGACCTGGAGCTGGGTGCAGAGGACAGGGGCACCAGTGTTCGGTCATTGGGTCTACCTGAGATCTATTTTCTTGACCAGGAAAATGAAAATGGTTCAACTTCAGATACCTCAATGCAATTCTTACTAATGCAAATTTAAATCAAGTACCTAGCTATTTTATATTCTTTTAAAAATAGTACAGATGCAAATCGTTCAGACTGAGATGTTAAATGTTTTCTTCAATAAGCCAGTATGCTGCATGGAGAGAGAGGAATGAGTAAATATTAGCAGTCTGTAATTTTAGGGTACTGTGTATGGAAGGTCCAGAAAAAAAATCTAGATTTTAATTTGTACTGCCATGTACTTTATTAACTTGAATAGTTGTCCGAATTCTTGAACTTCTTTCCTCTTTGGAGATACTGGGATGATAAGACCCTCTCTACATCTCTCAAAAGGTTGTTATAAGGATCAGATTCAATGTGTAAGTGAATGAATGCCTTAAAAATAAGGTATTGGAGTTCTATATCTCGAAAATCTCATTTCCGCATACACAGAGTTGTCTAGACTTAAGGCTTAAGGGGGGTGATCTTCACATTTGTTGCCTGACTTCGTATGAGTTAAAGCAGAGCAAGCCTGAAATGAGAGTGAAGCCACTTGGATTCTAGGCCCAACTCTTGTCTTAAGTTCATCATGCCAAAATGGCCTGATGGAGATTGAAAATAACTCTGATCAAATGATTGTGGAGATGCGGTTTGACTTCACTCCTCAGGCAAATTTTGGAAGGCAAATCCTGTGTTCGTGTAATAAAGATTTCATCAAGGCTTCTAAAATTCGAAGATGGCTTTTAGCAGTTTCTACCAGTTTCTTGGTCAAAGTGGTGACCTCATCCCACTGACAAACTCTAGACAGCCCAGAGAGACAAGGGAAAAGTGATTCCGCATGATGCTTTTGTACTTAGAGATAGCGCCCTGCACCATCTCAGGGGTGGTTTCAAACCATCCTCTTCTTACCTATTATCAGCCTTCCTTGTTATCAAACTAATGTATCACATTTCTTTTGATCTGCTTTTCTTTTTTTGTTTTTTTTTTTTTTTTCCTCTATTTCCTACCATGTGTGCTCTTTCCTTAGGCAGTTTTTTAATGATTGATTTCCAGGATCTTAAAAAGTTAACTTTCCAAACTGACCATAATATTCTCTAAGCTTACTCTGAAAGAAGTCTTGAATTCAACAATTTTGTTAAGTTTTGTCAAATTCGAAACTTGTTATCTTAACATAGTTTGATAGGTGTGCTTTCTCATTCAGCCTTTCTCCTATTTTTCTTGCATAATTATCTCTCAGGTGTATTTCCTCCTCTTATTTAGTCAGACTTTTTTTTTTTTTTTGGCGAATACTTCATCAAATAAAAGTAAACTATTTTTGTGTTGATGTCTTTAGTTTCCCAATTTTTTTTAGTGTTGTCCATTTTAGTTTATATAAATTTCCTTTATTTTACGATCTCTGTATCACCTCACACTTACGGCAGTAAAGGAGTTCAAAGTCCAGTCACGTATACAAGGGTGGTGTGGGGTTTTGTGAAATAGATGAGTGTGTTCCATCCCCAACGGTACCAGCAATTCATTTTATTTTTTATTTTAAATATCCAGTGTGTAGTACAAGCAGCAGGGATAGTGACTTGTTGGTCCAAATTTCTGTCTCAAGTTGTGGCAGTAATATTTCAGCTTTCTGTATACATAGAATTCTGCTGTCTTTGGCATCTGATTCTCTTTGCATTTGTTTATGGTTCATATTTTTTAAATTCTTATACTTTGTAATCATGTCTTGTATTGTTTCCTATTTAGTAGCATCCTTTGTAGCAATATCTCGTAACAACTTACTTCAGAAAGCCGATAAATAATTGAGAAAGGTGCCTTTCTCAGCAGTTCCTTCTCTTAGTAACCTTTTTTTTTTTTCCTAGTTCCTTTCAGCTTTCTGTTGGCCTTTTATCTTTTCAAAAACATTTCTGCAATTTCTCTCTTGCTCTTTGACCTCCCATTAAAGCAAGCATTTGTTTCCATGTGTTTCTTTTCAGGTTTTGAGCGAGATGTTTATCTCACCTTATTCAGCTTTAAAGTAAAATTAAAAAAAAATCTTCCTGAAGTCTTTCATTATTCATTTTCTTTGTAGAGTTCAATCATTGGTTCTCATTTGTATGTTTCAACTTATCCCAATGCATTGTTAACTTAATTCTTCAGAATCACCCAAAATCTTTTCATCTTTGCCTTGTTTTTTAACCATTTGAGGTTTTCTTTTGTCCTTTTGTCATTTGCCTTTTCAGAATTTCATATTATCAGTTTGCCATGTTTCAATTTCATGCTACACTGAAGTTGTGACTCTTCTCAAGTCCCTTTTCTTTTTGTCATTATTTACTTTCTTTTATCTATTCCTGTTCTATTTTCAGCTTTTCATCTCACACCATTCCAAAATTACATGGACATTTTCACCATTGTATAAGATTTTGTTACCTTTTCACCTTCTTCTTTGTTCTTGATAGGAGTTCTGCTGCCACTTACTTACTACAGTTATAATTTAGAGTTTTGATGGAATTATACTTAATACTTACTGGTTATGACTTCACTTACTTGCACTTTAAATTTCCACTTATATCTTAGAATCACATTTTATCACCCTATATTTTATTTCTATTGTAATTTAACATTTCATATTCTTTTTTATATTTTTTTCTGAGACTATTTTAAACTAATTTATCTGTTCTGATAATTTCCATTTCATTAATATCTCTTCTTTTGCTTAACATGGAACACTTAGCCCCCGATCTTAATGTAATTTTAAATATTTCTGCATTGATTCTGTTTCTGTCTTCTAAATGACACATGATATTAACAAGGATAAACATATTTACATAATTTAGGTTTGAATCTGTCTAGATCTTTTATATCTGCAATACAGAACAATAAAGACAAAAGAACTGTTTACATTACCAGTGTATGAAAAATGTTTCTACAAGACAGCCCCTCCCATTGCATGTTCCATTATGTTTTATATGTATTTCTGGTCCCTTTACCGATAACAAATAATTCTACTGAACACTTAGCATTCCTGTAACAAGCTCCAAGAGCAAACCTGTTGAAGAACTAACATTTGTAGCATCAATAGATATTTTCCTCACAAGCATCTTTTAATTAATTGTACTCCCCATGAATGTTTTAACAGGGAAGATCCCCTTTTCCTGAAACCTTGAGATAACAAGGTTGGTTTTCAGAACCACTTTATTGAGTGCATATTTCATGTCTGGGCTGTGATGTCATTTATGGAAGAGGAATCAAAAGTTTTAGAAATGCGGGTGGTTCCACATTTGTATCCTAAGTCTTAACTGTGGAGATGTTTCTTCTTTGAGTACCTTTCCTTCTCCTGCGATCTAATTACTATTTTCAGTGTTGTTTTTAATGGTCTTTCACTTTGATTTATAATTTTGCCGTCTAGCTATCCCTAAGAAAAGTATTGTTTGGTTTTGCCCATTTTTGAATTTTATTAAAAGATGAATCATCCTTTATGTAGTTTTCTGTGACTGGCTTTTTACCCTCAGAGTCGTATGTCCAAGAGTGGTCCATGGTCAGGTATGTCGCTGAGTTGGTTTGTCTTCATTGTAGTGCAGGATTCTCCTGGATGGAAATACATATCTGCCTGGGCACTTTTCTAATTTTTTTCTTTCGGATAAATTCCTAGACGTGAGTTTATTAGATCAAAGATCAACTTATTTTAAAGATTTTTGATAGGTATTAAAAGTCTGTCCTCTAAATATTGGACTCTGGGTAAAATCATTTGAGCTCCTTCCAAGAACCCCTATTTCTCTCCCACATCACCAACACTGTGATTTTGCAATCTTTCTAAATGTTTTCATTTTGAATTCCAAGGCTGTTCCCTTAAGAATTAGTTCATTACAATGTGAATGAAGTTTTATTCAGGAAAGCAGTGCACTCAGGCTTGAAGATACAATGCTAAGATTGTTTGATAATTTCTGCCTCTGGAGAATACTATTTAGATGTGACCAATAAAGGAGAAAAATAGACCTTTGGAAGGAAACTGTTTCCGCAAATCTAGTTTTGAGAGATACCAATTTTGTTCAACTTTAATTCTGTGCATATAAAACTCAATTGCACTGTGTGACTGGCACCCATTTTCTGGTTAGACCTGCCTTCTGCTCTCCCCTCCTACACTTTGACCCTTGTTAAGTAAGTGGCATCTTTTCAGAGAAAATTACTGTATCAAAAGGCTGCTTTGCAATCAGAATCATTCAGAATGAAACCTTAATATTCCTGTTACAAGCTAAAAGAAAGGGTACCAAAAAAAGACTATTGATGATGAACTAATGTTTTGAGGGACTTTTTTTTCTCAAAAACTTGGATTAAAAAAAAATCTACCAATATTATATTTCAAGTCTTAAATATGTTTCCTCTTCAATTCCCCTTCCTCCATGTAAGATTTAATTATATCCTAAATTTTGCTTTTATTAATCCTTTCCTTATAACTTTGAGCCTGATATTCAAAAGAGGATTCAAAAATAAACTCTCAGGAAGGAGAATTTGAGATGTTGATTTTTTTTTCTTGCCCTTCTTTGAAATCTTAGGGAAAAATGAGAAAGGAAGTGTTATAGCAGCAGTCAGCTTAGAACTTTCTCGAGGTAAAGATCAAAATGAAGTTATAGGTCTTGATCTGCTTTGACTATTAGATTGAAAATTGCCCTTAGTCTGTGGTTGACATGACTGGAACCAAAAAAACACCTCCGTGAATAATTCTATCATTTGACTCCATCTGGGAAGTAGGAAAAGAAAATGGCAGGTGATTCTACCCCTAACCTCTGTGAATTACTTCTCTCAAATCACTGTAAGGAAGTTTATGTAAAACTGATTTTAGTTTTTTGATACTTTTACTTTAGACAAATAAGAGGCTTCAAAAACTTACAAATTATATTCACATTTAAAGATTCTTGTTTATTAGCTTTTGATCTACTAGCATTTTATGTGTGGAGAAATCTCCAACAACACTATATTGACCCAATTATGTTGGAGAGTGTGTGTGTGTGTGTATGTATATACATACATATATAATATATTTATAATGTGTATGTGTGTGTGATATATCCAAGCACCTAGAATACAGCATGCCATGTAAAAGGCACTGAATAAATACTTGTTTAATAAATGAAAGGAGAACAGAAGTTAACTCTGTATTTTTCCTTTAGGGCAATTCCTTCAGGGAAATTAATCAGTTTCCTCCCTTCAACTTTTAGTTCTTTAAACCAGGCTCAGTCAAACAACAGAGGACTGCATAATACTAAACATGATTTCATGCTGATCTTCGAACTAAATAGACCAGTTCTGCCAGGTCTGGAATTTCTGTAGGATACGTCTGTGCCCGCTTAGTAATCTTACCCTGTTGTGGACTTTCTCATTCTGGCCTCTTCACTCACAAACGTTGTGATTTTAGGCGAGTTACTTGCCTTTCTGAGCCCCAGTTTCCTGATCTGTAAAACAAAGATAAGAATCCCAAGTCTGTGTTGAAAGTTAAGTGATGTAACTTACGAGTATGTAAAACCCTATAACATAGTGCTTAACACATAGTTGTCCAAACCATGTTAACTCCTCACTGTCAACAAGGAGGTAGGTCCGCTATTAATCCATTTTCCCCTACATATGCAGCCAAAACCAGTGGGATTATTGAATGTAAGGATGTACTAGGTTCACTGGTGAGACACAAAGCCCAGCATGGCGTCAGCTCTCCCTGTAAGTGACTGACTATCTGCAGGTGGGGAGCAAAAGGGAGATGGGAGGGTACAGACCATCGTATTTGTGGCATAATCCAAAAATTAATGAAAAGATTTGCACGTGGGGGTTTATTTGGGCTGGAATCGGAAGAACAAGTAGAATAAAAAAGGAAAGATTTTTTTTTTCCTTCCTCAATTTTTTATTTCAGTTGAAGTATACTTGATTAATAATGTTGTGTTAGTTTCAGGTGAGCAGCAAAAATATATATATACACACACATATGTATTCTTTTTCAGATTATAGGTTATTGCAAGTTATTGACGGTAGTTCCCTGTGCTATGTGGTAGGTCTTTGCTGTTTGTTTTATATATAGTAGTGTGTATCTGTTACTCCCAAACTCGTAATTTATCCCTCACCCCCCTTTTCCCTTTGATAACCATAAGGATAACCATTCTGTGTCTGTGAGGGAAGAGTTTTTGATGCAAGGATCTATTTCAGAACGCATTCAGATGTGGTTAATGTGTGGAAGGTCTTCGGGGAATGATAAATCAGCAAGTATAGCTGGACCATAATAATGTTTATGAAAAATCTAGTTGGATCTTACTCGAGAAAACTGTTTGGTGCACATTTGAGTTCACAGACTTTCCTAGTAGAAGTGTGCTCAAATCAACTGAAAAGTAAAGAAATGTCTTGGTTAAGTACACTCTATATAAGAGTTGGTCCACTGATTGAGCAACATCAACGACAAGAAGATGTCAGTTTCTCGATGTGTCTGTGGTCTGCCCTCTAGGGTATCAGCTGCCCATGAGGAACTCCTTTTTTCGTTCAAAGAATGACTGTCAAAAGCAACACAATTTCATGCTTTTTCATTTTTGCCTTCTGAGAGACAGAGAGGGAGGTCCTCTCAATTCATTGATGAAAGTTACATGTTTTACCTTGGTTTAGCCGACTTACATCACATGATCATCCTTGACACTAGCATGGTAGCTGGGGAGTTCCATTCTTGTTTATTGGTTTACGCTTGATTAACAGTCCCATCCCTAATCCAGAGCGGTGTTGAGGGAAGTAGAATTACACTGACCACCAGAGGCTTCCTCGCTGGCGTTAGGGGTGGAGTCAAGCCTGCTAAATGGCCAGGATGCTATACAGTTGGGAAGGTGGCCTACGATGATGCTGGAGGAAGCATCACATGCTTTCTGGTCTTAGCAGTGAGGGCCTTGAATGTCGTATTTAAGGGCTGACAATTTATTCCCTATATGGAGAGAAACTGTCATTTTAAGTGAGTCTTTTATCTCAGACTGTGTATAGCCTGTTGTGGTGGGCTGTAAGGGTAGAACCAGGCATATATCAGCTGTTGTCCTGGCTCTCAAGGAAACTACATTCTCATGTTTCTCGTAGGACCCAAAGTATGTTGTCTTATGTGATACTGAGTCTAAACTATAGACCAAATGTAGACATTCATCTCACTTTTAATATGTGGACATTAGTGAGATTTTTGCTTGGCATTTTTGTAAATGACAGGAATAATAAGCTATGTTCCAGATGTTAATTCTGTCCACAGATTATGTCACTTAATTTTTCTAACAATCTCATAGGCTGGTAGTTTCCCCCCACTTTGCAAACAAGGAAACTGGGGCTTAGGGAAGTTAAATAATTTGCCCAAACAGGTGGCAGACCCAGGATTCAAAGAGAAGCTTTCTGATGATCTAAAATCTATACACTTAACCTCTAAATATGGTGGCATTTGATGAAAAATAATGCATACTAGGTGCTGTAGATGATTATCAGACTCACATGTGGGGGGAAAAGATAAAATGAAACTCTCAATATGCTTCTGAAGGGTCATACATTAAAATGTATCTACAATCTATGAAAGTTTCAAAGGTGTAGATGAGTGGTGGTTAGATTAGTTCTCAAGCATGAAGAAATTTCTAATATTTTCTCCACATATTTAAAAACACAATTATTTGGATTGAGTCAGTCCTGGAGACGTGGGGGAGGAGACAGGAGGGGGACAGAGTTAGGAGACAGGACGTAGTTCTCTCTTCATTAGTCATTTCTTTCCTGAAAGAGACCAAGGGAAGCCGGCAAGTGACGCTGGCACACACTACTGAGTTACTGTGGTTGATGGAAACTTGGAATTCTGGAAAAACTCCCAAGTGGATGTAAGCACTTTAGGGAATTGGATACTACGTGAAATATAACCTAGAATAATGTGAAAAATAATGGATATTGGCCAAAATAGTCTTGAAACCCTTCTCGGCTCTGATAGGCTCTGATAGCTCCTTTGAGGAAAACAACTATTTAGGAGTCCTTCTGTCTATAGTGGGCTCTTTGGACTTTATGCCCAGTACATGTTAGCAGTTAAAGCCAGAATTAAAATGCCAGGTACATTAAGAAAGGAATAGAAAATACTTAAAATATTATAAATTAATGACATGATGGGACAAATGCAAACTGTAGTATCTGGACTAGGGTACTCCATTCCAGTCACTTTGGCTTATATAGTTGCCTAAGATTATATTTAGTTTTTATAAGCATGTAATATTTCAGACAAAAGAAAAACTTTAGAATTTGCCTCTGGCATTTAAAGTTAAGGCATAATATATTGGTCAAATTCTCTTAGCTTTTAGAAAGAGAGTGCTATTTCAAACAAAAGACCCATATGCGTATATTTAAAAAAAAAATAGATTTACATTTTCTGAAGCTTTGATTTTTCTGGCCAGAAAGCCCAAGCTTATATATAAAAGGGGTGTATTAATGTTCAACTGTGCTTCACTCTTCAGGCCAGAAATACTGTTAGAGTGATTACCCTTATTTTGTATAATGTGTATCTTAGTGGAAAGGTTATTTTCCTTTACTTCTTAGGGGTTGCCTTCTTTTTCTTTTCTTTAAAGATTTAAAATATTTCAGTCACCACTTTTTGGGTGATTCCAGCTCTACATTCCGAAATTTGAGTGTGTTCAGAGGCGTCGCCTCAAATAAAAATGCCCTTTGTCCAAATTAGAATCAAATTGAGCAATTTTCAGAGTCATTTAAAGGTTTTAGATTTCATTTAGAACACTTCCTAGTTTCCAATAGGTGTCTAAATGATGTGTAGGTATCAAGGCAAGATGGTAAAAGTTTATTGCATACCTGAAGGTTTTGTTGACATGCCATTGTGACATTTGGATCATTGAACGAATTTCTCTGACTTCATCTGCATACCTGGCTTTGAGCATCCTTGCTCTTTTACATAAAGAAAATGACTTTACCATTATCAGGTGTCAACCTGGTGCTTTTTCATGAGGAATAAATTATGTACTGTTGGAGGTCAGTATGATAAATTATGTTGCTTTATGTTTAATGAGAGTGTAATTCTAAGACTCCTAACGAATGGTAATCATGAAAGTTGATATAATGCTAAGTGTAATCAAATCTTACATTTATGGTGGATCATAGCACTGATGTCTCAGTTTATGTCCTTGCTCCCATGTACAGCTACTATGGCAACAGAAAACTAAAAATATCCAACTAAGTAACAGACCTATATTGTAGAGTTGGATTAGTTTTTCCGTGGAGTTTTTCAAATTCGTTAATGGATGCTGTCGTAGACTAGAAATAATGGTATCTGTTGGCAGTAGCTGTAAATACGTCTTTAAGACAGAGACCACAGCACCAGAGTTCATAAGCCCACTGAGTTAGCAATTACCCACTTTGGGCATTTACCCAGTTACTGATTTCTTAGCTGAAGGCGATAGAGGGTCCCAAAGGAGTCTTCAGCAAGGGAGTAATGTGTTCGGAATTTGTGTTACAAAGAGGAACGTAAGATACATTGTATTTATGATTTGGAAATTCGAGTGGCTAGTAGTGTACTCAGGCAAGAAAGACCAAACCTGTTAGAGAACAGATTTGGATGCAAATGATAAATGAGGAGTTTAATTCTGATCCTGTGAATTTGAGGTGCTTTTAGGCTGTGAGAAAGATCTGAGCAGTAGACTATTGGAAATGCCTGTGTACAGTGTAGGGGACCTCAGTGTGATGAAGGCCGGAGGCTTGTGAGTGAGATGACCCAGAAAGATCTAGATTGAGAAAGCAAAGCAGGGGACCAAAGGACTGAAGGGATTGAGAATGTATTACCCGACAAGAAACAGATTTACTATCATCTGGAATTTGCTGTCATATGGAAAGAGGATTTCATTGATTTCCTGAGTCTTCACTGGGTGAGTGAGGAATAACAAAAAGATACTGCAATCTGTGCCAGCCATCTACATTTTCTATATAAAAAGTAACACAAATTTAAGAGCTTAAGACAATAACAAACATTTGTTGTCAGTGATTTCTGTGAGTCAGGGAGTCAGGAGGAGCTTAGCGGGGTAGTTCTGGTTGGGAATCTCTCACAAAATTGCAGTCAAGTTGTTGGCCAAGGCCTAGTGATCCGAGGGCTTTAACTGAGGCAGGATGACCAGCCCCCAAAGCCATGAGCTCAGGTGACTGACAGGTGTGACTACTGGCTGTTGGCAGGAGCATGCATGGTCTCTTCCCATGTGCCTCTCCACACATGGCCCTCTCCTCAGAGCTGTCTGACTGTCCTCACTCCCTGGAAGCTGGCTTCCCAAAGAACCATCCATCCAAGAGGTAGCAAGTCAAGAACTGTACTGTCTTTGATGATGTGGTCTTGGAAGTCACATTCCATCACTTCTGCAAAATTTTGTCTGTTATATAGGTTAGCCCTCATCAGTGTTGGCAGGTGGAGACTCCTAGGCGCACATATACCCAGAATCAAAAATCTTTGGGGGCCATCCTGAAGGTCAGCCACCACGATGGAACTGTCCAGTGACAGAATAAGCTACTTGCTGAGATGATCCGTTTCTGGTTACTGGAGGAACACAAACAAAACCTGGGCCCAAACTGAGCAAATGGGGGTAGGAGGTTGTGGGGTGGGGGGTGGTTCTAGAACACGTAATGATGAAATTAGACAAGCTTCCTCCTTTCAGAATTCACTTTCCTCTTAGGTGTATTTAAACCAAATAGGACAGAGGAGAAAAGAGAAAGAAACCAAGTGAGTTGAAAACACCAAAACAGCTTTCATTATTAGAGTGAAAGTATTTGATAAATTCTTTGAGGGTTACATTTATTAAGTGAGCCTGGAGGTGAGGGCAAACCAGAGCTGTCCCCCAAGATGAGATGATTGGCAGTATACCCTGGAGAATGTAGCAAGAATTTAAACACTGAGAATTGTTTAATTAGCCTGACTTCACTCCAGATCTCTTAGCCTCATTTTCATTGTTTGTCTTACATACCATAACATCTTTTCGTATCAGCCCATCTTTTTGCAGCATCAAGCCCCAAGACTCCAAAACAGTGTTTTAGATAACCGACTAGGCATTTCATTCTCTAAAGAAACCAATTATATATGAAATTAATAATTAAAAATGATAAATAGAAAGAACAAGAAAACATGCATTCTCCATGTCCTGCGGGTAGATTTTTGCATGGTGTGTAGGGAATTAGGTGCAAAAAAATCCATTTATGCTAATGGGCATTGCATGTCTAATTTCTCATGCACCACACCACCGACTGCCCCCTGTGTCTTTGTCAGTACATGGGACCGATGGAGGGGGAAAGAAAAGTGAGTGATTCATTTGATGGTCTGTCAATCATAACGGCAACCAGAGAAATTCCAAAGCTGTTTTTAACCTCTATAGAAACAGTGAGTTAGACCATATGCTTTTTCCTTCTTACCAGATGCTGTCATTCATCAATTTCCTATTAAGAAAATGGGATTCTGCAAAAACCACTGAGATTCTTTCTCATTTGTAATAGATATTCCACAAAGTCAGATTGCAAACGTGAATTCTGCAGCTTCTGCAAAATAACTTCTGACACTTGTTAATCTCCATATTAATTTTGACTGACCTTTAATGATGTTTCTGATGTGTGGTCAGAACATGATCCAAAAATACAATCTTAAAATTACCTTTACCCCGAGTTTAAGCCTCAAAGCTCAGTAGATTTGTTTGTGAGTATCCAGTCTTTAAAAAAGATAGAAATTAAATGGCCATTTAAAAATATCAGTAACCACAGAAAATGATTTTCAGACAGTAAAAAGAGATAATAAAATGTCTGAGAATTAAAGTAAGCAGAATGCCAAACGCTGATTACCCAAAGATGTCAAAGAAAGCAAAAAAAAAAAAAAAAAACAAAACCAAAAAAAAAAAAAAAAAAATACTGTTTTGTCCCCTTGCACCCACACCAAGTAGAAAGATCATTTGGTTTAGAGCAAATGAATACTTAATTGCTATGAAATCCTGGGTGGATTTGTTTGTTTGCTTGTTTGTTTATTGTCAGGGATGAAGATGCCTGGAAAACCTCTGGGCTCCTTTTCTTAGGGACAATAAAATCCTTTTATCCTGCACATGGCAGCAGACTGTCTTTAGCCTTTGGCACGTGGTTCTAACAACAATAGTATTTTGGCTTTTACATCTGAGTGCTTTAGGTAGTTGGAATATATTGACACTTGCCATCATTTCTAACACAGCTCTTCTGGAAGTATTCTTATGATAACACTGGTGGCTGCCGACGTTTGCTTGTCATGCTGAATTCGCTTAGCAAGCCAACTTACATGGAAGTTTACGGGGAAAGAATATCGCCGCATAACTTTCAATCTGCAGCATTTTGCATTTCTTATTAATAGGAACTGACTCTTTGACAAACCCTGCAAATAGCTTATAGAAGAGAGGATCGCTCTGAAATTCAAGGCAAATTTCTTTCAATAGTTAAGCACTGATCAGAATTCTCCATTTACTCTGGCTGTCAGCCAGCAAGACACATGCAGGGTCTGCTTATTGTTTAAGATTTTGGTAGAAAGCCACTCAAGAAAAAAAAAAAAACCCAAACAAAAAAACTATGACTTTATAGCTGTCAGATTTTGTTGTATCCACTCCAGCCTAATATTCTCAAGCCTAATTTTTTTGTAAAGGTCACAAATGAGCTATAATATAGCTTTTTAAAAAATTCTTAGTTTTTATTGAAGACTAGTGGATTTACAATGTTAGTTTCATATGTACAGCAAAGTGATTCAGTTGTACATATACATACATATATTTTCAGATTCTTTTTCCATTACAGCGCATTACAAGAAATTGAATATAGTTCCCTGTGCTACACAGTAGGTCCTTGTTGTTTATCTATTGAATATATATTAGTGTGTATCTATTAATCCCAAAACCTTAATGTATCTCTGCTTTTTTTTTTTCTCTCCTGGTAACCACAGTTTATTTTCTACTTCTGGTTTATAAATAAAACTTGTTTTGTTTTGTTTTTTTAAATTCCACATATAAGCGACATCACATGATATTTGTTACAATGTAGTTTTTCACATTTTAATTTTCCCGTTTCTACCCCCCGTGGTTTATTTTTCCCGCTGCTGGGACGGCTCCACTCAGGAAGGTCAGGAGAATGAAAACACTGAGCTGGCTCGGTGTTTTCTATTCATAGCCCAGGTAGAGCATGTGCGTGTGGCCGTGAACACGCGCCTGCATCACGCTGTGTGGCTTCTGACCCCTGCCCTGAGCTGAAGATGGTACCTTCTCAGGGGGTAGCAAATGATTCACTTTGCAGGTAGGTAGAGGCCTGGAGCTGCCTCCTCCAAACACTGCCAATTTTCCTGACTGGTCTCTTGTGATTGGTTTTCTCATCTGAATAGACTATTTGTGAGTACTTTGGTGAACTCTTTATTTAGGACTGTGTCTCAGAGAAGAGCCGCTGTCCTAAAGTTGAGATGATTAGCACTTTATCGGCTACTGCAGGTTCCCATCCGGCTGTGGACAAAAGACAGGGTTTCATCCTGGGAAAAGAGTGCTGTCGCTTTTCGGCACCAAAACAAATTCTTGGTGTTTGATCCAGTTTGATCCAGCTCAATCCAGTTCGTTAAAAAAAAAAAATCCCTTTTAAGGTCACTGTCGTTTGACCTCTAACTGCCGACTAAGGTTCTGTACAGTGACCTAGAAAAATGAGCTAGCTCTACACACGTAAATAGTAGCCAGGATTCCTCTGTCTTACCAAGTCTCAATAGGGAGCATGGTTAAAATAAGGACAGAAGTGAGCCTTAGGAAAGGCAGCACCCTGATTCTGACCTCGGCTTAGGGAGAAAGGTCTTTGGCAGGTCCTTGGGGGTGGGGGGGGAGGGTATGTGGAGCCAGAGGCTCACAGCCAGAGGATTATTTAACCTGGAGCTAATGTTCTTTAAAACTTTATATTAACTTTAAGAGCATTATGTTATTTTCAAATGCAGTTGTACAAATACACTTACATTGCTAGATACAAATATATATAGTCTATTAAATATTAAAAAGCAACCATTACTTTTTGAAATACTGTTTTGTCATTTCTTTATTTTTTAATGTGCTTGGGTGCCTTAATTTTTTTTTTTTCTTTTTTCTTCTCATGGCCTCTACCTGAGCCCACTAGAAGACTTTCAGTCCTTAAGACTGGTTTAAGACAGAAATAATCCACCGAGAGAATAGCCCATAACAAATGTCACAAAGTGTCACAAACGGCATGGCTGCAAGCAACAGAAATACATTCTCTCACCACTCTGGAGACTAGCAGCCTAAAATCAGTGCTAGCAGGACCATGTTGTCCTTGAAGGCTCTGGGGAAGGATCCTTCCCCGCCTTTTCCTTTCCTCGGGTAGCTCCCAGCCGTCCTTGGCATTCCTTGGCTTGTAGACGTATCCTGTATCATTCTAATTTCTGCCTTTACACCTTCTTCTCTGCGGCTCTGTCTCCTCTGTGTCTGTGTGTCTCTCTCTGCATGGTCTCTGCTTTTTTTTATACATCAGTCATTGGATTTAGGGTCCGCCCTAACCCGTTACGGCCTCATCTGAACTAATAATGTCTCCAAAGATTCTGTTTTCAAATAAGGTTGTAATTCCGAGGTTCTGGGTAGACTTGAATGTTGGGAAAATCCTTCAGCCCAAAGATCTGTGTCTCCAAATGACCTCCTGGGACAACTAGTGTAGGAAGGAAAACAGCAGGAGCAGCCTGCCTTTTTCTGTTACAGGTATTTGATGACCTGACAGCTGTGGTGACCACAGCAAAGACACGTAGAATAAATAATGTGAAAATAAGACTGAGACACAGAGACAACGTGCTGCCCGCATGCCTTCCTGGTGGCACCCACGCATTTCCCCAGCCAAAGTCTCAGCTGCACTTCACGCTGGCCCCCGACGTGGAAACTGGCTTCACCGTGACCCGGGGCACTTGAAAGTGTGCCGTGCAGGCCCTGGAAGCCAGTGTGTCCCGTCTTCCTGGAGCATCAGTTGTACGTAATCGTAAATGACTGAAAACAATATTTTTAGGTTAAAATAGACATGATTGCTTTTTAAACATTTCTTTTCATTTTAATTTTTAATTACCAAGGCCTCACTTTTTTTTTTTTAATTATTCAACCTGCCTGTTCACTCTCTTCTGACGTGAGGATGAATTTATTGGGAAATACCCTACCCTCTCTGTATTGCTACCATCAAATTAATTGCCGTGTGATTGCCATGGAGTAAAACTTCAGTAAAGATTTGGTTAGATGAATAAACCACTCTAAGAAATGGCTCTGATTCTGCTAGTCTTAATCCAAGAAACTGTCCCAGAGCTTCTCATTTTTTATAGAGACCAAAGTCTTTCTTGACAGCTAAATCTACTTGCAACCTCATCTCTCAGCATTTGTCCCAAGCTCTTAACCATTATTCCACTGCCCAAACCAAGCAGGAATCAGGTGCTTTTCTGCTTGCAATAAATTCTGTTTACCCAGAACTTGAACACACTGCATTGTAGAGTCTGGGTAGAAGTTCCTTAGTGAACTACCAGATAAGAGTGACTTACCATTTACTGTTTGGTCCAAAATCTAGTAATTCCCCCTCCGCAAACTCAGACGATGAACAGAGTAAGTTTCACACAGTGATTTCCTAAGCAGTTCTCAGCCATGACCACCACCTCCACCCCTGTTCTTCCTATATTTTTTTCCTCTTCATTTCCTCCTCTTCTCTCTTCTCCCTCTTGCTTTTCTTCCTTCCAAGCCAGAAGTCCATTGGTCCTCCAGCCAGTTCATTTGTCCTTTTTCATAGTCTCTTATGGTATTGACTTTGTATCTCAGCTTGAATATTCCTTACTCCTGACATAAATGGCTTAATCATCCTATTAACTCCTTCTTCTTTCCTTATATAAATACACACCACGGAGCATGAACTGAGCACCTCATCCCCTCACAAACTTACCATTTATGGTACAGCCTAACTCCATGTAAACCAGAGGCGGCAAATGCAGTGGCTCCAGTAATAGAGAAGCTTTACCCCTCTCTCCTGTAGCAATCTGAAGATAGGTGAGTGGTTCAGGAAGTTGCATTGCTGTGAGATCCTTCATTCGGGGACCTGGGTCACTGCCATCTGGTGCTCCACCGCCTCCTAGAGGCGTTGTCTTTTTCTGCCTGGTCAGACTGGCTTATCCACACCACATCCACATCCCATCCTTGTGGATGGAGAAAGAAAGGAAGTGGAGGACAAACAACATCCTCTTAAAGTTCAATCTGGAAGTTGCACCAATCTTTTCTCAGTGACCAAAATAGAGTCACATAACTAGCCTTGAGGGAAATTCGATCTCTAACTAGGAGTTTTCTTTCTGAATGGAAAAGGGAGATCTTGGATCCAGGGAGCTGTTAGAATTGCCTCTCTCTTCCCTACTCACCTCGATGGTCACAATCTGGTCTCAGCTCCATCAAAGGTTCTCCTTGATGGTGTCTGCAGTAGTGTATACACGTCACTTGATATTGACTGTACAAAGCATTTAATTGCTGATTAAAATGTCTTTCCTAATTCTTAGCTAGAAATGAAATTTTAAAAATTAAGGCAAGAATTCTTATGCATTTCATACACTTGGCTGCGATCAGCACACAGTAGGCACTCAACACATACTTCCTGGTTCAAACCATGTACTGCAGTAGAATTGGGGATAGTATGCATCCTTGATTGCTTTTTATGATACCCTAATGTGTTTCAAACTTGATCTCCTTCATTAATATTCAAGGGAGAGGACTATTATCTTAAAGCAAACTAAAGTTTGCTGGCTTCAAAAGAAGAGATAATAAACTATGGAACACACTAAGGGCGGGTGTCTTTGAAGTGAGTCTATAGGAAAGGGGAATTAATCACCAGCATTAACTGTTTCTTGGAGGCTTAGAGAAAGCACTGTATTTGGGGAAAAGAATCATTCACTTAGGAGGATGATAGAGGGGTTGGTTAAGAGAACTGGATACTGAGGTTTAAGAGGGTGTGACCCAGAAGACCTGGAGGCTGGGAAACTGAAGGACCACTGCACAGGAAGTGAAGAATGTGAATCTAGAGGTTGTAAGCCTTCATCAGCATGAATGATGAGAGTTGGGCCATGTGGTAAAAGGCGCTTTTATTCAGACTCAATTAATTTTTTTCTCTGTAACACTTAAGACTTCTCGGGGGCAGCTTTATTCAACTTTCCCTGCAGTTGTACTGGTAGCACGTGGACGGTACCCCACGTTCTGGCCATCATAATGGCCGAGGTATCTAAAGACCGCATGTGCTTGCTGACCTGAACCATCAGGCGACTCTTTGTCTCTGACAAAGAAACTTCTGCAGAAGGGGAATAAACCAGAAAAGTAGTTTCTATGCGGTTGAAATTGTTTTGGGTTGACTTATTCACCAATAAACGGGAATAATGTTCTAAGAGCGCTGTTAGCTTCTATCACTTGGAAGATGCAAAGCCTTGTGCTGTAGCTGCCTTCTCCTTTCTGTGGTTTGGCGGGATTCTCAGCAAAAAAGGGAATCCAAGAAACGGCAGTGGTTCTCTCCCTGCTCCACTGTGGGAGGCAGTACAGTGCATAAGAACCAGGGCTCTGGAGTCAGACTGACGAGGCTCCGAGCAGAGTCCCCCAACCCCTAGCTAGGGACTTTGGGCAAATCCCTCTAAAGTCTGTTTTCTCTCTTATAGGTAAGACTAATAGAAGGATTTACTTTCAAGGTACTGTCCTAAAACAAGTCATCATCATCTCATGGAAATCCATCCTTTTGGGCTTCCTATTCTTCTTCATTCTCATTTTTACAGCCCTTTTTCCCCCTGCTCGGGGAACTATTGAACAGCGGGAATGATTTTTGGAAATGGTAGATCAGATAATGTCACTCACCTGCACAGGACTCTCTCGTGATCTCCTGTTTACTCAGAATAAACTAAACCCCTATCCAGATCTATAAGGCTGTAGAATGATTTGTCGCTGGTCGCCTCCCTGACCCAGCTTAAACTTATTCTTCCCTCAGGGCATTGTGCCAGAAACCCTCTTCTCTCTTCTTCCTGTGGCTGGCTCCTTATAATGTGTAGACTTTAGCTCAGATGTCACCACACCTTTCTCAGACCATCCATCTAAACAGTTCCCTCACGTTGACAGTCTGGCACACCATCTTTAATTTCTCCCAGAGCATATATCACTATCTTAAATAATCTGGTTTACTGACTTGTCTGCTTGTTTATTTCCCGTCTCCCCTGAGTGGAAGGAAAGCAAGAATCCTCTCTGTCTTGTTCACTCCTGTTTTGCCAGCACTGAGAGGAGTGCCTGGAACATAGTAGTCACCCAGCAAATACTTGTTCAGTTAAGGAATGAGTTAATAGGTGAGTTGACCTCTCATAGATCCGTATTACAAATTAATTGAAATAATACACAAGAAGCATTTTTATTGGTGTCACACACACAGCACGTGCTCAGGAAAATGCTAGTGACTATCGTATCATGGCCTGTCCGTGCTCTGCTACCTTCCTGGCTCCCATCTGCAGGCATTTAGCACCCATATTTCCTCATAGTTCCTTCCAGTTTTCCTGACAACTTTCTTTCCCTGATCCGAAGGATTCACAAAGTGAAACACAGTTTTAAGAATCCTGGCTTTTAGCAATTAAGTAGCAGTGATAGTTAGCCATGCTTATTAAACCATTTATGGTGCTGGGAGGTGAGAGGGGCAGGGGGAGGTGCATTTGTATACATAATTGCACTGTGGGTGAGGCATTGGTGTGAAGTAAGGAGAGATACCAGCTTTGGAATAACTTAGACATGGGTTCTAATCCCCACTGTCTCAATACTGGCGTTTTCCATCTGTTTTGCTCTAGAAATTTACTTACCTTCTTCCATCTTTGTAATGCTGTTTTTTAGGCTTGTTTTAACAGGATTAAATTAAAAGGGCTCTTACCTATAGATTACCAGTGGCGCACAGTAGGAATCCAATACCTAGGGCTATTAAGAATACTAAATAATGATGTTCAAGTGTATATGTCAAACTTCCAAACCTCAGTCATGGATATTGTTCCAGATACCTTTCCAGCTTCAAGGTCACTTTGCCCAGAGGGGGCACTGGGTGGAGATACGTGAAGGTGGAAAAGAAATTTTTTTGGTTTGTTTTTTTCCCCCCAGAAGAGTAATACTTGCCTTTGACAATCTTAGTGTGAGGCTAAACCACCTATGGTAAAGAATGAGAGTTCCAACCTGAATCAGAGAGTTCATACAGTCCAGCGTGATGGTTGCACACGTTTCTAAGTCGTGGGAGATAAAGTTGTTGCCATTTTCATTTTTTCATTTTAGAAAGCTGTAGCCCTAGCTGTGTGGGGAGGGTAGTAATTGAGAAAGTGCATACAATGAAATAATCCCCCTTTGAGGTCTCCTTTGTGCACAGTTGACTGCAGGCTGAGTTTTGGCTCAAAGATGTAGGATACACTGAATAAGGAATTAAAAGCAAAGATCCCCCTAGACCATGTTGTAGGGGGTGTGAGCTGACTTTAAACACTATTTCTTGGCTGTGCTGATGATACTGGGGAAAATTCTGAGGCCAGCTCTGGATTGAGGGAGCAGGTGTTGAGTTCAGACCAATATTTACTCACTCCAGGATTTAAAAAAAAAAAAAAAATCAACCTTACTCTTGAGGAAGAGAATTGGGACGTTAAAATCATTCTGTTTAAGGATCCATAAAGATTATTTTGAGTCTATGTATAGAATGTGAAGAATGGCCATGATGGAGAAGGAAAAAATTTCCACATACCCTTTCTAGGTGCTTCTGGCTGGTCTAAGAATAAAATTGATATGAGACAGATTAACAGGAGAAAATGAAATACAATTACATAGCAGGGCCTCCATAAAAATAAGAGACCTGAGGACGGGCTAGGCTTATATTGAGGCTTATAAACCACCTGAGAGGACAAAGTGGGTGGGATTTGGACTTCAAAAGCGTCATGGGAATTGTGTTAAGTAAGTTCTATGAAGAAAAAATAGGGCAGCTGTGAGGAATACGTGAGCCACGCAGTATTCGGCTGATGACCTTTCCTTCTGTCAGTAATGACAATGGAGCCAAGTAAAGACTGCTCATTCTTTTTATTTTGTTTTGTATTGGGGGAGAGGGTTAGATTTACTGATTGGTGGAGGTACTAGGAGTTGAACCCAGGACGTCATGCATGCTAAGCATGTGCTCTACCACTGAGCTGTACCCTTCCCCACAACCGTTCATTCTTTAGACAAAAGAAAAGAATTAGTGATGCTCTGGCTCAGACAGGAAAACCTACCTCCTACAAACGCTCTCTAGCCTCCTATTTTGCATAAGAAAGGCAGAATCTGCCCCAAGACAGATTTTTTTTCTCTTGATGCCAAAAATTGATAAGCTTTTTTTTTCTTTTTTCATAAAAATTCATGGTTAATACAATTAGGCACATTTATATTTTTAAAAGATTTTTAAAAAGGTATTCAGTATCACCTACATACCTATTCTCTAGCTATTCAATTTTAAATTTATCCTTTTTTTTTTTTCCAATTGAGTCTTTTCTTAGATAGGCAATTAAGGAATGGTTCAGAAGTGGCATTTGAAACCCACTGTACTTTTTTCAAAATGGAATTCATCGCTCCCTCAGCTAATGTGTACGAGACATTTAAATTTTAAAAGACGGCCTTCCTGGTTGTACATGACACTAAGAACAGGCTGGAGCTGAAGTCCTGAAAGGTAGCACACCATGTTATCAAATGCTCTTTTCCCTTCTGGGTAGTATTACTTACATTGTGCAAATGTGTTATGCAAAATAATCTTAAAACTGATTCTGCATCTTCGCCTCAGGTTCATACAATATTCATTGAAAGTTTTACAAAAAAAGAAATTAATTTAGTATAAAAATCAAGCATTTAAAAAATGCCCGCGTATATCAATGCAACAACATTCCAAATAGAAGCTTGGAAAAAGGAAGAACAGCTCAAATCAGCATTTTCTACATCTTATTTAACTACCTTTGCCTATCTGTCTATATTTCTATTTCTAGCACAGTATAGAACCACATGAAAACCTGAACATGAGAAATTCTGACTCTCGCTAGTTTTGCGGCTTTGGACATGTCATTGCACATCAGTCAAATTCATCTCTCTTAATCGTTTACATGGTGTTGCTAATGTTAATTGCCAGTTAGTTTTTTCAGGTTGTTTTAAATGAATGTGAAATCTAATTGTATAGAAATGAAACAGGCTCTACACACTGAGAAAGTGCTGTATAAATCTAACTCACCTAAATTATTATGAGTCAGCTTCTCTGACCTGTGGATGGAGATTTGGGGCATCTGATAAACATTTTTATGTCACTACATCTTAAGGCACAAGTAAGTCCTGGGGAATATTGGTCTCTCTGTATGCGCAGAGTGTTGACTTTTGTCATTTGGCTGGGCGAGGGAACTGAGTTAATATTTTCATCTGCTCATGTATATTTTCCAAAATTTCTGCAGCTTCAGGAGTTTTTCTTCTATAATTTGTTAGACCAATATACAGTAGGTCCCTGAATCTTTTATAATTTTAATATTTGAGACTCATAAGCTTCATATTTCCAAAATTGCAATTACATGGGTTGCAAAGGATTACATGATTGTGAATCACCTTATGTAAGCAAATTTTTAAATGAATTTTCATTGTGTATCATATCTTATAATCCTGAGATACAAAATTACATCAGATGCCTCATCTTTTGGAAAGATTTTTTTTAATTATTAATCCATGCAAATCATAAAATGAAATTTTCCTTTAAAAAAAATTTCACCTAAGCTGCTTTGATCATTGACTTCTGTGCTTTATGAGTTAGTTTCTATGCAACTTTGTTTTACCAGTTAGTGAATTCCTATTCTTTGTCTGGAGTATCACTGAGTGTTCATTCCTCTGGGAAGGAAGTCTTGCAAGCCCAATTCTTTCTGTCTTGTGACCTGATTTTATACCCTTTGGCAATTAGGCATGTTTTTGTCTGAAAGCAAAATTGTCACTAAGTAAGTAAATATCACTAATCAACCACTATTTATGTGGGGAGGAAAAAAAACCACTTTGCCCTTCTAGGTTCTTCTGGCTGCTCTAAGAATTAAATTGACATGAGATAGATTAAGAGGAGAAAATCAAATGTTATTAAGCACTTACGAGGATTCCATAAGACTGTGGATCCCCAAAACAAGTTAGGCACTTGAAGCTTAACTGGTATCTGAGAGAAGGAGAAGGAGAAGGGGATAGGGGTTTGCAGCTTCAAAGGGAAGGAAGCAGTTGACAGGCAGAAGAGCCAATGTTTGGTGAACAAGTGTTTGCTGGACTGAGCAGAGACAGGGGGATAGAGAAGACTTTCATCAAACAGGTCTTGCTGTTTCCCCCGGTCAACCACACCTAGTTCACATTATACTTCAGGGATTTATGGAGATAGTTCTTTTTACTGGAATAAGCCTTTTGTCTAAATTCTTTTAGGCAGTTAAGGGGAGGACATATAAGCACTTACTGAACCTTTTGTTTCTGAAAAACAATCAACCCCCAGAATCCTGATGCCAAAAAGAAACATTATGGCAGGGGGCAAGTTTTGTTCCCCTGCATTTGCATCGTTTTTTGGTGACAGCTGATGACTTTGCTAAGACAAGCATTTCACAATAGGTTTCTTGTTCTGACCTACATGAGCAGCAGAATGAAGCAGATTGAATTTATACAATGAGAATGAAGAGAAATTACCTGGGGAAAATTAAATATTTTAGATTTTTCATAAGTCTGCCAGAATCTTAAGTGAAAAAAATCATCCATCCATATAATTTGCTTTCTTGAAGACCACCCTTTTATATACGTTTATTTGTATCGTTAGTTGACACTCATATGCACACGATTCAGCAGTTGTACCGATCATTGGCAAAAGGAAATACAGTAATCCTTATGCCCCAGGTACCAAAGCACCTAATTGAAATGCACTACAAGGAAAAGTCAAGTTTATTACCCTTGCCTACAACTTGCAGTGTGACATTTTGCTTTATAGCATTTGGAATCTTTCACCTCCCAAGAACAATGAACTTCAAAAACATAATACAAGTGGGAAAATTGCCTTAAAAATGTAATTTTAGAAATGATTATCTGAAAATACTGTTAAATGAGAAAGTATGGTGAAAAGATGAAACTAATATTTCATTCATCTTCTGTTGATTCCTATTTAAACCCAATGTAAAGTTCAGATGTTTAGGGGAAAGAGAGAGGAAGGAAAAAAAAAAAAAAAAGCTGATTGAATAAAATAAGTCAGGTTGACTCCTTAAAAGTTTAACTCAGATTTTGTCATTTGAGAGTCTATGGTGTGTGGCTTATGATTTTTTTTTTCTTTGTTGATTTTGTTGTTGTTTCTCTGGGAACATAAAATAATTATTAAATACATCATTTCTATGGGGGGATTTCATTTTTATTTAATATGGACAATTTACCCATATAGAGTAAAATAATAATCAAATAAATCCTCTCGTGAAGGAGGGGTAACCTACTTGAGCACGAGCCGTGGTAATCCTAAATGTTAGCCTGTGGGTTGTCAATGGGTCTTCGATAATACAGTGCTTATATCAGATAACGATTCTTAACAGTGCCAGGCACTAAGACTTTACACACATTAAATCATTTCATCCTCACATCAATATTCGGAGATGGATATATTTATTATCGTCATTTCACACATGAAGAAATCGGTGTTTGCACCATGACTGTGCGCTGTGTTTCAGCACAGACTTCCTCCCATGGGGTCCAGCAATTCAGACCCCAGATAAGCTTCTAACAGACTACCTCAAATAAACATACAATCTAAATAAAATCAGCCTGCTCTCTAGGCAGGCACTATTTTCAAACTCTGACTCTCCTTGTGGCTCCCACCTACCCCCTCCTCCAACTTCCAGTCACCTTTCTTTTACTCCCTCCCCATATTCAAATTATGGAGCCAACCCTAAAGAGGAGTTGGTCTAAGGCTTCTCATTACCAAGGCGACCGACAAGTTCCCTAACTTCTGCAGGGTCAGCTTCCAAGGTTTTGTTTTTCTGTTTTTAATAACCTGTGAGAATTTTAGTCTTTCTTTTCTCTTCTACTGAGAACAAAAGAGAGAAATCAGAATTCTGAAGCTCACGTCTTAACACCGTGACGGAGGCTGACCTGAGCTGTGGCACTGGGGCTGAGTTCTAAGGAGCCCAGGGATTAAGAGTGCCGTGCCACCTTGCAACGCCAAAACCCCAGACAACTTTCATAAATTGATTATGTGAAAACAAAACAAAGCAAATAAATGCTCAGGGAATCTGTCAGATTACTTCAAACTGCACTTAAAGCTTCCTGCCTTCTCCTGCTACTTTATTTTTGTATGTGAGATCCAACACAATAAACTGAGTTCTGAAATGCCTATTACCAAAGATTCAAAATGGAGCTGATTCAGAGAGGCCACCCTCTCTTGCTGTTGAAGGAAATGGTTAATGGTGCTTCTGCTTTTTAGGAGAAGTCATCTAAAAGGTTTGTGAAATGCAAGGCCAAAGAAATACTATAAATAAACCAAGAAATCAAGACTGGATAATCTCACCATTTTACAGTCTCAAAAATGTGAACTGTGAGTCATCATCAAGTCCATAAAGCAGCTTAGGGATTATTGGGAAGTCATCCAGAATTGGAATTCGGTTGTTACACTGGTACCCAGGAGACAGAATTGCCCAGGACTACCTAATAATTAAAGGGACCCTTTACTTGTGTAAAGATCGGAAATACCAAGCTCTATAACTCTGAAGTAAATAATATCATTTCTGTACCCCCAGTCCAGCATTTTATTTATCCTTTATACAAAACCAGTGTCAGTATCTCTACAATTCATGGGGTACCTAGACACCGTTTCAGGAGGAGAAATGTTTTATCTGAATTATGTTTTGAGGAGAGTGGTGTATTGAGTTAAGCACTGGCACACATGAATCTGTGGGAATGTTAGAACTGAGATAAACAATGTCATCTGCGGGTTGTATTGCGCTCTCAGAACTTTGGTCGCCAATGCCAACGCTCCTTTCTCAGGAAGGATGGGCTCAAGTGGTCAGCGGGGAGCTCTTCTTTGAAAGTTAGAAGAGCTATAGAACTTTTTAATGAGTGCCATAAAAATGTACTCAGAGCCAGGCATGCATGTCTACGGAGAAACGAACTGTCCAAGTCATGTGGCCCAACACAAGCCCACTGCTTCAAGCTCCAGGTGCTGTGTTTCAAAGAGAAGAGAAATCACCTATTGAATTGGGTGCCTGGACCCGACTTGGACATGGCATGTTCCACAGCAAAGGACTGGTTCTGTTGAATAGTCTGCAGTCTTCGAAGTGCATGACATGGGCACATAGTTAAATACCAACCACTTCTCAGGTGTTGTATTAGACCGCAGGGGCAGAATGTTGTGGAAGGTAGCTGTGGTCTCTGTGCTCAAGGAGTTTAACCTCATAACGTGGGAGAGGAACAACAGCAAAATAATAATTCAGTAACTAAGTGTTATGCAGAGACTCAAATAAGGTGTATTCACTGAGGACCGACTTGAGATAAGAGGGGTGACTTTTTGAGAGGGAACCTGGGAGCTGAGACTTGGCTGACAGGAGTGAGAACGTGGACAGATCTGGGGAAGAGCCTGTCAGGCAGGGTGATCTGCAGTCAAAAATGTACACAGAAAGACCCTTTTGTTTAGAAACAGGAGGTAGAGACATCCTTCTCCCCGCCACTCCCATCTTTGACCAACGGCGAAATGGGGGTGTGTGTGTTGGGGAAAAAAGATAAGAAAGACCAGCTCCTGATTCAGCCTGGAAGGGGATTGCTTTCTTATGCTTTGGAAAAAAAACAAAAATAAAAACGTGGGTGAACAATGATAATGCCCTCCTCAACTTTCTGGAGCGTTGCTAGGGTGACACTGTAATTCAAAGGACAGAATATCAATAAAGCCAGGATGTACAGGAATGTAAACAAGCTTTACAAAAAAAAAAAAAATAGTCCAAGTGTTTGTTAAATAGACCACAACGGGACAGGTCCATTATCATTGCAGAAAGCTCTGTACTTAGTATGTCCAATTATCTAAATAGCTCCAAAACATAATCAATCCATCAGTAGTATTCAGCTTTCTCGCTCTGATATCTGATTGTGAATTCTCTGTGTTTATTCATATTTCTGCCAAATGTCGATCCAGAAATGTATTAGCATCTGCCAGTGATGAATAAACATAAGATTGTGCTCCTCCTGCAGTTCTTCGTCGGGCTGGTGAGCAAGGGCTGGTCCCATCCGTACCCCACGGATGTTTCTTCACATCGCAGAGCTGTGTTGTTTTCTTTAATAGAGTCCAGGATGGCTCTAACCTTGCATCCTTGGCCTTCAGTGGCAGCCCCCTCTCTCCCCTCGCGCAGCCTACTGAGTTATGCATTTTAAAAGACCAGCTCGGCTGCCTTTCTTGTCCTTCGGTTTTCTCAACAGGCAAATACTTACAGGATTCCAAAGATAGTGGGTCTGAAAACCCTGGGGAGCTGAGAGCATCCACCGGTGCTTGGGTGGAGAGGAGTAGGAAGGCAAAGGGTGATGCCAGCAGCAGTGCCCAGCCACCTGGGCTTCTGATTGTGGACGTGCTCAACAGAAAGCTCTGGAAGTCTGGAAGTCTTTCTTTGTGTGTGTGACGTGCAGTGTGGTGTGCTGAGTGCCTGTGGACTAGTTCCTTCTGTCGGTAAGTTGTGGGATCTGATTGTTCTGGTGACAGTGCACGAAGAGGCAGGCAACCATGGTGGAAATGAACGAGCCGTGCCCAGCCCTGGGTGGACATACCAGTGTCATTCATTCTCTTGAAGCCCGTCGCATAGTGAGTATCAGCAGGTCTTCACGTGGCCCCCCACCCCCTGCCATTGGCTGTGCTCAGCTGAGCCGTGCACCCTCCTTAATCTCAACAGTCCTTTATGCGGTGCATGTTCTGCAATCCAGATTAAAATGTAGCTGAGGAGGATTGAATCGGAATCTCCATCTCTCAGACTGTTGTTTTTTTTTTTTTTCTCTCTCATCTGAGTCAGCAAAGGGCTTGTCAAAATAAGTGTCAAAACAGGTGCTTAGTGCCGTGCGAGGGGCCCTGACCTTATAAACATCGAGGTCTCCAGTTGGTGTGGGAAGACCTGGCTAGTCATCGTGGTCATCCAGCATATTTGACAGAAGGGCACCCCCAGTGGCATTTCCTCATCCATGGGAGAGTGTGTGTGTGTGTGTAGAAAGGGGTTTTCACTTCACCAGTGCACCAACTTACCTGTCGTTACTTACCTACTACTGTCTGTTAAACTGAGCTGCCTGCTCCCACCTGGGTAAGAGAGTGTGAGAACCCCGCCTTGTTGTGATAGCCCTGTCTCTGTGGTCGTAAGTCAATGAAGAATTCTCACTATTTCCTGAGCATTCTGACTGTTTTTGTGTGTCTTCTCATTTGCTGTCTCATCTACTTCATTCCTGCTTTCCCAAACAGTGAACTTCTTCTTGTCTTTAAGGGCAGTTTAAATGTCACGACTGTAGAAAAGCCTTCCAGACAGAGCCCCGGACAAAGACCATCTCCTTTTCCTCGCCGTCCCTGGTAGTTGTCACATGCTGCTACTAAATCACCTAATACTGAACTTCGTAACTATTTGTTTACAAACCTGCCTCATTTATAGACTGCAAGCTGTAAAGTTAGCCATCAGGTAAGTTCGTGAAAGGATTAGGTAGTATCTCTCTAACATTTTATGCTGTTTAGCACGAAAGCCAGTTTCTAAAGATTTGGAAAATGTTGTTTGGCTAAATTGTTTTCCATTAGACTTTCACATCCTCCAGTGCAGACCTGGTGTCTTTTTTATCTCATGTACTCAGAAACCTAGCACCGTATCGGCATAGTGCTTAGTAACTGGTCAACAAATGAATGAATGGTTGTCACTTTCTAGCCAAAAATAATTCAGTGACGCTATGTTATGTGCCAGAAAATATTCAAACACGTTAGGCCCCTTATAATCAGAGGGTAAATAAAGACACTAAACGTGTTAACCTGGAATAGAGAGTATAATCTTTGCATTTTCACATATTTGCGGGGCTGTCTTCTCCTAAAAATGATAAAGGCTCCTCTTTCTCTAAGACCCAGCTCAGGATTCTCCTCTATGTACCCTCACTAAATTCCTGCAGGCAGAAGTGTTCATGCGTTGTCTGTCTGTCTGTCTCTCTCTCTGTCTCCCTTTCCCTCCCTCCCCCCCCCTTGCTCCTGTCAGCCTCTTCCCCTTCCCCCTTGCTCCCTCATTGTCACTTTCTTTCTCTCTCCATTGCGTTAATCACCATTTTAAAAATGTTTCTTAACTATCGAAATATTTACACTGTATTGCAAATATTTGGGAGCACATTTGTCTCCTCTGCTAAACCAGTGATTCTCAACCAGGGTCTTGTGTCTCCCAGGGACACTGAGCAGTGTTTGGAGACATTTTTGGCTGTTACATCTTGAAAGGAGGAAGGAGGGCTTTCATAATCTAGTTGAGTAGAGGTCAAGAATGCTGCTAAAACATCCTACAATGCATGAGACAGCCTCCCACAACCAAGAATTATCCGTCTCATAATGTCAGTAGTCCTGAGGTTGAAAAATTATGCACTAGACTACAAACTCTTTGAAGACAAGGAAATCACTGCTAAATTTTTTGATATCCAGGGTTTAACAAGGCTTAAACTATCTATGTTCAGATAATATTTAATAAATGAATAATTGAATAAATGAATGAATATCTGATTGGCTGGTGGATGGATGAGTGGGCAGGCAGATGGATGAATCAACCAATCAATCTAGGACCATTTTTCAGCCCTTTAAGTCCTTGGCAGCCTTTCCTTTCCAAGTCAGAATTGCTATTTATTATCTGAATTACCCAGTAATCAAGTCACCAGCCAAGATATTGACCTGACCAGCTCTCATTTTGAGCAAGTACTTGACCACAGATCTTGAGGCGTTCATTCTCAGCAAATGTTACTCGTCCTTTTCTGGTTGTTTGGTAACTGGGTCATTTGTATGCGCTCCCTTTGCACTGCTCATGTGTTTCCCCTGTTCTCTCATCTGTATTACTCTTGTCATGCTTCTTAGAACCGCATTATTCTCGAAAGCTGTTGAAGAATCTGATGTGACTTTCTCTTTATCTGCTCTCCGGGTTTCTCCTAGGCAGTAGGACTTGCTTATGATCTTCAAGGTAGAAAACAAATGCATTTTCTTTTTTCAGCGATGTATCTTTCAATCAACTGCCTTGTGTTTTTGCACGTGCATGTGTGCTATTTTTAAAATAATCAAACGTATCTAGAAACGAGAAAACAGTACTTAGACTGAGAAGGCCTCTCAAACAGAAGCTGTCCATAAATTATGATGTCTCTATGCCTTTTTTCCCCGACCCGCATTATTTCTGCATTTGCTACAGCTAGTCCCCTGTGGCTTTTAGGTGAAAGAGTGTGTGAACTGCATGTGATTTTTCTGTTGGGCTTCTGAAATGCCCGTCCATCTGTGCACGTCCTCACTGCACCACGAACAGGCTGCGGTCAATAAATCCAGTGGCATCATCCAATACTTGAGTTGCTACCCTTCCTTTCAGGTTGATTTTACTATTTAAAACGACAAAAAGGATCTTGATTTTTGGATTCAAACTTTAAAACATTACTACACATACACACACATACCTTCCCTGGAAATAAAGAAATCACCAGTAATTGTTTGGGTTTTGCTACTGAGTAAAAATGCTGGAGAAAATTCTCCTTCAAGAGAAGCTATGTCTAGATAGGCAAAACATGAATGAGTTACACTGAAGATAATTTTTTTTTTTTAAAAGATGAAGGAAAGATTGAAGTTTCGATATCTTGAATTATTTCTACTTCCTTTTTTCAGCATGCCTTACCTCATTTTTTTTTCCATTGTGAGATAGAATATACATGAACTGTTGCATGAACATGCAAGTGTGTTATTTAGAGGACAAAATTAAATGATCACTTGGTATGCACTACAAGGCTAAAAAGTAAGCATTATCATACTTGGAACATTATTATGGGCTTCTTCCTGAATTCGCATCTCTCTTCTCCCCTTTCTCTTGTAGTCACTACTGTCCTGAGTTTTGCGGCATTTCTTTCCTTAAGTTGGTAGTTTTTACCCCATGTACGTGTGCTTCAATAAATAGTATATTGTTTAGTTTTACCTGCTTTAAAAAAATATGTGGAACCGTGCAGTATATTTTCTTCTGTCTTAATTCCTTCATATAATATTGTATCTTTGAGGCTTATCATTGTCAAGGTGTAATGCTAGGTTATTATCCCATTGCATGAATATTCCACAACTTAACTGATTTCACTCTAGATGAAGATTTGAATTGATGATTCTTTTTTTTGTTTTCCTTTTATAGTGCAGCTGTAAATATTTTGAAAAATATATCCTAGTGTATCTTTGCAACATTTTCTCTAGGGTATATGTTTAGTAATAAAATGGTAGGGTTGTAGAGTATATACACGTATGTGTGAGTCAGAATATGTTGGATATGCTAGACGTGTAATCAGATAGCAACAGGTGTAGCAAATCTCAGAGGCTTTCCCTCACAGAGGCTTGTTTCTCTCTCCTGTTACACATGCATCATTTGTGGTCTGGGAGTCTGCTCTGTCTTCTGCAATCCAGGACTAGCCTGAAAGAGAAACCCCAAATGGTAAGATTGCCAGTGTTGTGCCAGAGAGGGAAAGACCACAGCACAGAACAACTGGCAAGTAAAAGCTTCTGCTCACAAGTCATACACATCATTCTCATTCATATTCTGTGTGCTAAAGTAACTCACGTGGCCTACTCTGAATTCCACAAGGTGGGATTTAAAATGCAGGGAGTGGCACTGCAGATAAATGTGCCAAGACATTTGGCGACAGCAATTCAGTCCACCACAGTGTGTACTTAACTTTATGAGTAACATCAAACTGTTTTCAGAGTGATTGCCTCAAATTGCACTTCCGACAACAGGAACAGAATTCTTTTGTCCATGCCTTCACCAATGCTCCTTGTTATCTGACTTTTACATTCTTATTAGTCTAACAGGAGTGAGTGATGTCTCATTGTTGTTTTAATTTGCATTTCTCTGAGTACTAATGAAGTTGAACATTGTTTCATATGTTATAGGCCTTTTAAAAACAAATTCTGTGAAGTTTCTGATTAATCATTTTGCCTGTTTGTTAAACTCATTAAATGTCTGTGTCACTCTTTTTCTTAGTAACTCATAGGAATGCCTTCTCTGGTTGATAATACTTTCTCAGTTTGTGGTGCCAATATCTTCTCCTAAAACACAGCTATAATTATGTCTTACGATAAGAGAAGAACTTAATGTTTTTCAAACATTTTGAAAGAAGTTTGAATTTAAACTTAAACATCGCAGAAAGTATATAGAAAGATGCAGTGTAGTCTTTGCTCAGAATTCATTTTTCTTTCTTCTGAAGCATTTGGGAGTAAGTTGGGACATGATGCCCCATTACCTCTCAATACATCAGTGTGTATTTCTTATGTAAAAGAATAATCACAGTACATCCATCAAGATCAAGAAGTTAGCATTGATCCAATATTACCGTTAATCTAGAGATACCATTCAGGTTTGGCTATTTGTCCTAATAATGTTCTTTATAGATCCAGGATCCAGTCCAGCAACACATTTAGTTCTTAAGCCTCTTTAGTCTTCTTCAATTTAGAACAGTTCCTCTACCTGTATTTCTCTTCGTACCTTGACATTTCTGAAGAGTGCAGGTCAGTTACTTTGTAGATGGTCCGTTAATTTGGATCCTGATGTTTTCTCACGGCTCACGCTTTTTGCTCGGCATTCCACTGAAGTCATGTTGTGCTATTCTCAGTGCGTCATGTCAAGTGTTACACCACCTGACTTGTCCCATTACTGATGGTGTTAACTTTTTATCATGTGCCTAGGATGTTGAATAACAGGACCCTCTACTCTTAAATTTGCATAAATGTTGAATGCAAATTGGTATGTAATTCATAAGTATGTTTTGAGGAGATTCCTTAAAATTATGCACATATCCTGTTCCCTGTTCACCCACCACATTTAAAGTCCGTTAATGATTCTTGCCTGACTTAATTATGACAAAAGTGCATGCCCAATGGGGACTTTCTAATTCCATCTAGATTACTTGTTGGTATTCTGTTGCAAGGTAGGGCTTTTCCCTCCCTTCCATTCAATTAATTAATTCATGTGTTTATTTACTTATATCAGTATAGACTTGTGCATTCCTATTTTACTCAAAGGTTTATAGTCCTTTACTATTCTTATTTATTTTCGTCATCAGATTCTCCAAGATGTGGCTAATGGAAACCCCTTCAACCTGGCTTCTGTGACTTTGGGCCTGCCCCTGATTCTTGGAGCACTTTCTTACTTCCTGGCTCAGCTAGCTGTAGGCTCATCTTATATTTCTCCCACTGAGTCAGCTATTTCTCTAGGGAGTCCAAGTTCTTTTAGTAGAAAATGGTATTTAGACATTAAGATTAAGTGGGCTCACTGCTACTGAGGTAACATTGCTTCTAGGTCCTCTTAGCAAACACAGGTAGGAGATTTTCTGTCTTACTCATGTGCACACATACACACACACCCCTACACCTGTATGTTCCTACATATCAATAGACAAGTTGACAACTATGGATTTACAATGATAATTTCTGAAGCTAATCAAATACCAGTTTATTGTAGTCTTTTCTATTCCATGTTTCTAACTCCCTTCTTTATTTTAGCAGTGAGAAATTTGGCTCCATTACCCTCCATATATTTACTTACTAGATAAATCTCCCCTGTATGTAAACAAAGTTGTGGGTGAGTCAGTCCAAAGGTGAGCCCTAACCCACTGGAAGTTCTCCTCCACTGGTCCCTACTCCTTCGGGCTTGCAAGCCACTAAAGAAGGGACAGAATAAGGAGGAAAACCTCATTGAAAGCTCTGCCCTGGACGTGAGCCCTGCCCATTTGGAGTGCAGCCCAAGCCCCGGCCCCAGAGATTCATAGGTACAGTTCAAAATCTCAGCTCTCCATGAAAGAGGAGGACGTGGAGAAGAAATAATTATAATGTAGCTAAATGAATCAAACTTTTCCTTTATAGTTTCTACTTTTTTTTTTTTTTTTTTTTTTTTTTTTACATTTTGTTGAAGAAATCATCTACTGCACCCAGGAACATTAAGATATTCTCAGATTTTGTCTTTGATATGTTATATGTTTTTGCCTTCACATTTGGGTCATTTTATGTCCCTAGAACTGATTTTTTTTTTTTTTTTTACTGCGGTGTGAATTTGGGTCCCAAATTATTTCCCTTTTTCCATATGGATAACCAACTGTCTCAGCAGCATCGATGGCAATGTCCATCCTTTCTCCACTGATCTGAAACACTATCTCTGCTGTATGTCTGGGCTCTCTGTACTGTTTTCTCAGGGTGCTCCCCAGCTTCTGTACTAGTACCAATACTGTCTTTATTGCTGGAGTGAGGACCAGCTATGTAATTTCCAGGCCCAGAGTGAAATGAAAGTGGAGGGACCTTGTTCAGAAATTATTAAGAATTTCACAACAGTGACAGCAGAGCGTTAGCCCAAGCACGGGGCCCTTCTGAGAACAGGCCTTGTGGTGGCTGCACGGGTCACACACCCCGTGATGCTGGTCCTCACTAGAGCTTTATGAATAACACTTTATTGTGTCCGTTAGGGAATTATGCTCCCAGAGTGTTTTTTTTTTCTTCCACATCGCTGCAAATTTATTTTCTTTCTGTAAGAATCCAGTAAATCTCAAATGTGAAGATTCCACCCCCTGAAATAAGCCTACCTCTTGTGCTCTTCCAGAAAATACAAATTTTTTTTTTTTGCCCTTTTCCAAGGGCTACCTTAACAAAGCATCACAAACTCAATGGCTTAAAATAATAGAAATGTACGGTCTCACAGTTCTGGGGGCTAGAAGTTCAAAACTTAAGATGTCAGCAGAGCCATGCTCCTCCTAAAATCTGCAGGGGAGAAAAATCACTTGCAGTTTCGAGCCTTCAGAGGTGGCTACATATTCCTGGCATTCCTTGGTCTACAGATGCGTCTGTCCAGCCTCAGCCTCCATCTCTGCATGGTGCTCTCTCCCTGCACGTCTCCTGTCTTCACAGAGCTGTCTGCTTAGAAGGACACCAGTCCTTCTCAGTTAGGAGCTCACCCTACTCCACTATGACGTCACCTTAACTAATTACATCTATAAAGACACTGGTTCCAAAGAAGCTCAAGTTCTGAATTACTGGGGAATTAGGATTTCAGCATATCTTTTGTGTGTGTGTGTGTGTGTGTGTGTATGTGTGTGAGACACAGTTCAGCCCATATCAGACACCATGAAGTTGAGAGTTAAATATTCAAGCTCAGTGACAACTTTGATTTCCATAGCTACGTTTTTTTTTTCTTCATCCTTATTTACTAGTTCTTAGTTATATTTTACCTGGACCTAATTATTTATATCCATTTCTATCTATCACATATCTTTGTAAGAATTCCCTTCCATCGTTTATGGAATGATGGAAGTAGTGAGTGGATGTTTCACATTTTACAGGCAAACCTTATGGTATTGTCCATTCACCACGCAAACCTGCCAGACTGTCCACAGGTTTCATTTTGAGGAGGGAGATTTGTGATGGTTACCTGGAGACCGCCCAGATTGATGTATGTGTTTAAACATTTTAAAATTTATAACCTTCTTAGTTCTCAGGTCTCCTAAACTTAAAAGGAGGATAAAAGTTGTAAGTGCTTTAACTGCCACCACAATATAAGTATTCAATGAACATCAGCCTTCATTTGATATTTTTTGTATATAAATAATTCTTGGAACCTAATTCTGCTCCAAGTGGCTTAAAAGGGAATCCCTTCTTTATTTATTCAACAGGTATTCACTGAATGTGTGGTGAGTGAAAGGCATTTCCCTAAGTAAACTCACCTGTCTTCTAACTCTAGAACAGTACCCAGCAAAAAGCACCATAGTGGGGGCTTGATGAATCACTGTTGAATAAACGAAAAGTCCCTAATATCACAGAATTTATATTTAGTTGCAGGAAAGATACATGAAATACATACATAATGTAAAGTCCTGTTATGTTCTAGAAAGAAAAATAAAGCGACATGAGGGAGGAGTCATGGAGTGGTGATAGAAAGCAATTTTAGAAAGTGTTGGGGAGGAAAAGTTTGTCCTCAGCTTACTGGGCTCTTCTGGAGAGTTAAATTGACATGAAATGGATTGAGAAAAGAAAATCAGATTTAATTTCACATGTTGGGAGGCCCATAAGAATATGAGGCCCGTGGGCAAGTCAGGAAGTTGAGGCTTACATGCCCTCCGGGGATATGGAGAAGGGGTTGGGGGCCTGGGTAGGTTTAGGGAACAGCAAGGGGTCATTCAGTGAGTAACATAGCAAGTTCTTTCCACCTGAGATACCTACTAATGCCAAATGCTGTTATATAAATGCAAAAAGAGCTCTGTTTGTAGTATAGAAGGTCAAAGAAGGGAGGGAAAATTTTTTGTGGCTGGAATGGTCAGTGAAAACCTTGCAAAGGAAGAAGGATTTAAACGTGGACAGAAGAGAGTCCCTTAGTGTCTTTTAAAGTGTGATCAGAGAAGAACGCTGTCATTCTAAGTGAAGGAAGCCAGAAAGGGAAAGAAAAATACTACATGACATCCCTTATATGTGGAATCTAAAAAAAAAAAAAAAAAAAGGACACAAATGAACTTATTTACAAAACAGAAATAGGCTTACAGACATAAAGAACAAACTTACAGTTACCAGTGGGTAAAGGGATAAAGTGGGAATTTGAAATTTGCACCTCTTGGGGAGTGATGGAAAGGTTAGCTATCTTGATTGTGGTGGTGGTGTATACATCCGTCAAAATTCATCAAATTGTACATCTGAAATATGTATAGTTTACTGTACAGGAATCTTGCTACACTAAAGATGTTAAAATATTTTTAAAAAGAGAGAATAGTGTCGATATCTTTTGGGAGCTTATTGGAAATGGAGACTCTCAGGCCCCACCCAGTCTTCTTCCTGGGAGTGGGACCCAGGAATTGGTACATCCACAGACTCTCAGGGTGATTCTTAAGCATGCCAAAGTTGAGAAGCCCTGCTCCAGCTTCTCATACCTGCACATCACCTGCGAATCAGTTAAAATGCAGATTCTCATTCAGTGGGTCTCAGTGGACCCTGAGATTCTCCATTTCTCACAAGCTCCCAGGTGAAGCAGGCACTATCAGTCCACAGAGCATATGCCTCTGAGAGTTAAATCTAAATAGAGTTGAATCTGAACTAGAAAATATTTTAGACTTTGCTGGCCACACATTTTCTGTTGCAACATGGAAGGAGGCATAGACAGTGCATGAAAGGATGGTCCTGTTCTTATAAAACTCTGTTTAAGGACACTGAAATTAGAATTTCATAAAATTATTATGTATGTCAAAAAAGTCTTTTTATTTTTATATTTTTCCAATCCATTGAAAAACTGGAAAACCATTCTTAGCTTACAGGCTGTCGTCTGCTGACCCCAGCCTAGAATAGTGTTACACAGGGCAGGGTGATTATGGTTTTCTTGTCCCCCAGTTCTACAATGAGAGCCTAGCATTTATACAGGAGAGAGTTCTGACAAAATACATTTTTCTAAATGAAAAAAAAGCCTTCAGGAAAAATATGTCCCTATTGTTAACGGCATCTAAGGGTCAGTAAATGCTAATGATTTATTAAAATACAATATACAGTCTGTACAACCATGTGAAATATACGGGCTTGAAGAAACTGGAAGAGTCTTAACCTGGATGTAACGAAAGATAAAATTAACAATTGGTTTCAAATATGTGAAAGGTTGGCTTGTAGTAGAAGCAGGCTGCATAGTCGGCTCTTCCGCAGAAGGTGAAACCAGAGTCAGTGGATGCTCGTTATGGGGAAGCAGATTCCAGTTCACACTAAAGAAAGGGCTTTCTTAAACTGTTGAAGTCTTGCAACAACTGAATCCGTTTTCCCAGGAGGTAACATTTTTTCCTGTCACTAGAGATATTTTAGTGAGACTCCCATCATCCAATGAGCATGATGGAGAAGGAAATTCTACGTCAGGTGTAGGACAGATTCCATGTCTTAAGATTTTTCTCAACCATAATGTGTGGCGGTCTCTTCGTTAAGGTCTTATGTCCACTCTACATAACTGTTTTAAAAAGCCTCCTAACTAGCCTTACCACCAGTCTTCCCAACTCAATCTAATTCAACAGTCGAGTGTCAAAGAAATCCTTTGAAATCTGAGCTCTGACTGTTATTTATTTGTCCCCACACCTTCAGTGGTTCCAGAGGAACTGTTTGATGGTTTTCTTGTTTCGGTATTCAGTTCCAGTCACGGCTCTTACAAGCTTTATATCCCCCATTTCTTGTTCACCCACTTACGATGGACCACTGGTTGGGCACAGAAATGCCGAATCGCTCTCACCTGTTTTCCCTTACACAGGCTGTTCCCGCCAACCACTCTTCCCTTTGACCACATCTATTCCTCTATTTGTCATCTGTCTAAATCTACCCATCTTTCAAAGCCCATCTCAAATATTACTCCTTCCGTGAAGATGGGTACACATGCACATGTACACATACTCCTTTATTTTCCCATAGCGTGTTGAACTATTCTCATAGTAATTAACAGCCACGAGTTTTCTGAGCTGTTTCCCTGGTGACCTTGTTGTGCTCTGGCTCCTTTCCATCTCAACAGGATCATCTCTTACAAGCCCCCCTTTCCTGTCCTGTTCTTTCCCTTCTGGCCTCTGTTGGTTCCTCAAATGCTCTCAGCTCACTTCTAACTCGGAGCCTCTCTTCCTGCAATGCTGTTCCTCAAGCCTTTTCTCAGTGTAGCCAATTCTTTTTATCACTCAGCTCTTTGTTGAGATTGCTACCTCCTTTGATGGTGCCTTTTGCTCTCTATACCATTATTCAGTTTTGATTTTCCTAAGAGCATTATTACTCTCTGACGCTATCTTACGTGTGTGTTTATGATCAGCTTTCCTGCAACATTACTAGAAAGAAGAGTACTTCTTCTAATGCACAACTGCAGAAAAGTGCTAGGAACATGGTAGACACTACATGAACGGATGGTTAAATCAATTAACGATTAGACGATATGTGCTTTAAGAGCAGATGTATTACTGGTGCGTCTTTCCCTTCCTACTCAGTATTAGCTGAGAGTGGGCCGGCTGGTGGGATGTCGTGAATAAACTCTCTGGAGTATTGCCATCAGAGTCTTTAACCTATCCAAGCAACGGACTTCCATGATAAGGAGCCCAGAAGCAACTGAGGTGAGAGATACTTAAAAACAAGTGGTCAAATTGTGTGAGTGAGTAAATAAAGCAAGGTGCAGAGCAGTGTGAAGAATGTGATGCTTTTCTTTTTCTAAAGTAGCAATCACTAACACTTCAGGGACAGTGGGGAATGTGGAAGAATGCATGTCAGGTTGCCTTGGCAGGGACAGGGGGTAGAACATGGTATGGAAAAAAAAAGAAAAAGAAAAAAGGACGAGTGACAACAATTTTTTAAAAAAACATGCAAACCAAAAGCACCATTGAACAGCACATACGGAAAAAGAAGTGTTTTTTGTTTTTTTTTTCTTCCCCCATAACACTTGGGTAAAGGTTAGGGGAATATGTGGGCTGGAAGGTTAATGGAGTGTAGGTCAAGCAGAGAGACTGGGTGGAAGAGGCTCTCATTTTTCCAGTCCTCATCTGATCTGATGTTTCCTCAATAATATATCAGTGACACTTGGGCAGAAATTACACAGCTGGACATCTGCTTCTGCTGAGCTTAAATGCCTTGGCAGGGAGAAGAGCTCTCTTCTGGTCGGTGCCTTCTGAAAAGTTACGATGAAAGTCATAGCAAGAGAATAAATAAGGAAAGCAAGTGGGCCACAGTTTCAAGAGTCACTTTCCTGGTGACTGTGGTGATTTTTAAGTACAGGGAAGACGTCCAAGACAAGGAGGAAGTATTGTCAGGAGGAGAACGAAAAACTAGATTTAAAATATAATAAAGCCACCTCCCTGGTAGATCTCCATTATGAGTCATTTGAGGGCGCGTACTGCTGCCAAAACCCTGAGGGCTCTCCAGCTTGAGAGGCCAGCGAAATGTCCACGTCGACCCCCGCCCCACACACATCAGGCGCTCTCAGCAGACGCCCCGGCGGATGGCACACGCCCCGCCGTCCACATTATCTCTAATTGCACGCCATGTGCTTTGAAACGCACCCACAAAAACATCGCCCTGGAATTACCAAGGCACAGTCCTCATTATCCTTATTATCTTCCTTTTATGGAATTAAAGAAATAACAGTGTGCATGGTAATTTACAATTTTTCTTAGTGTTATAAACACATCAAAACCACGCTCTGTCGAAGCAAGGCAAGTTCAGGAAGGAAAGGCAGGGTAGCCGAGCTCTCAGGTACTTACGTCTTAACTCTGCCTTCGTGTAGTTTGTGGTTAAGAGTGGGGGGCTGTGGACTTGGAGAACCTACGGGTGAAACGGTGTGATCTTGGGCAATAATATCAACCCTTTAAACGTCATAAAAGTCACTATTAAATATGCATAATGCCAGCAGACACATCAATGCATGATTGTTAGGTATTATGAAAAGTGGGTAGAAAGTCTTAGCATATGCTAGGTGCATGCCAAGCAGTAAGTGTGAGCTATTCCTCTTGCTTTCTCGTTGTACAGAACAGCACTCAGGTGCATCTTTGTTGGGTTGGCTTGGCAGTTGATGTTGTTCAGAAGAAATGAAATGCTAGTGCAGGGCAGTGTTGTTTTATGTTAAAGGTATTTTCCTAAAAAGGTTTCAGCATTCAGAACTGGCCTAATGCAGCATTAATTTTGCCATAGTAACCAATAGGATGTAATCGGAGTGCATTCACAAAGCCTTTAAATCTGTCTTGGCTATAGCTTAGGGGTTGATTTTTTTGTGGCCATTGTCCCCAGCCTTTCTTCCACCTTATTTGCCTGGTTATATGAGACAATTTTTACACACTCAAAGTGTAGCTAGACTGGAGTTGCTTTTTTATTTTGTCAGCATCCCATCTTCGATAATTCCCACAGCATCCTGGCCTAAATACACAACATTTTGTATTGATAGTAGTTCTTTGGCCTTCCCAGCTTTCATCCCAGGTAAAACTCTTTCTGAAGTTCCTACTTTTCAGCTGGAGCATGATGATGGCTAGAAAATGAACACTTGCTTGCCATTATTAAAGCAGTTTAAAGATACTGTAGGAGGAAATGCTAAAATAATAGTGCAGCAAGCTGCCAGATCATTCAGAAGTTCTGTTACTTGGCAATAACAGCTTGGCTCACCTGATGTTGAAAAAGGATAATAAACATTTCCCTTTATCAGCCACTGTGGAACCAACACACGTCAACAGCAGTAATGTCATTTACATAACCCACTGGATCTAAAATTTCTAAATGATATAATGATTGACAGGTTTTTTTTTAATTGGTAGAATATTCATTAATTTCAAAGTGTATCTGTGTATGACTTATTTCAAGTACATTTTTTACACAAATATTTCTAAAAAACTGACCAAACTCTAATAGCTCCACCAAGCCCAGTTAACACCACAACGGCTGCAACCTGCTACCTAATTGTAGGTCCATATGCTCTTAGTTGCCTGTATTTGATTCTAGTACAATCTCCCAACTAATGTTACGTGCCAGCAGCTCTTAGGGCTTGATTGTTGTACACTGGACGTAAACGTGCCTGTGGTCCTAGCCATGTTCAGAATAAAGGGATCGCTACATGAGGTTGCCAAGCCCATGAATCTTCATGAGGTAAAGCCATTGAACAGTCTCTGCTTCTTCAGTGATAACGTAGGTGAGTCAGGAAACCTTCCTTCTCGAGACTGAGCTGTAGAACTCTTCACCCTTGAGAACAGAGGCGCGTGTCCCTTGCTCTGTGCCCTTTCCGTACTCTCTCAGATGTTGACAGGACATCTCTTCACATAAGAGTCCTTTGGTGCCAAACTACTGTCTCAAAGTCTAACAGTGTAGGCTGCCTTCTCCTGAATGTCACTGGATATATAGATGGTTTGACATGAGGTGGAATTTCACATTTATAGCCACGTTTTTGATAAACTTGTAATGCATTCGTGGGAAGATGCTTGTTTTTTCTGACCGTTGACAAGGAAACATGTAGAACCTTTCAAATTTGTTGGCAAATTTCCATCTTAAATTGTAGCACCAAAAGGCAGAAAGCTAGCAAAGTGAACATTCCCACACTTGCCCCTCTTTTGCCCATGCTTTTTTCCTCTCTGAGTCCTTGGAGAGTCCAGTCTGTCTCAAAGGAACCCAGGTGGCTGTGCTTCCCTTCTCTCTCTCCTCACTCAAGATGAATTATTCTACAATGGTCTTCCCTCTGAACCTCAATTTCTGTTAGTTGACAATGGCTGTTCAAGTAATTATTCAGATGAAGTAGCATTCCCCCCCACCCGCAAGAAAATGTTCCCTGAACCCTAAGTCTACAGGATACTCTACAGAGAAAGGCAAAGGGGGGAAGAGAAGAAAGTTCTCTTTGTTTTTTCATCACTGTGGGCAATGCCTTGTACTGCATCCTCTCTCTTGGAAGTTAGCAACTGATATTCTCCTATTAAAAGTTCTAAACTGTTAAAGAAGCTGTCTTAACTTTGCTTAACCTAATATTCCCCTGAATTTCACCTTGCCACTACCCCGACCTGCCTCCTCCTTTTGCTAAATATGATGCCTTTAGAGACACTGAGATAATGTAATCCTTGCTGAGACCCTGGCTCAGGGAAGATGCAATACGCGAGGTGGCACTTGTGTGTAATGGGTAATTCATAACTGTCATTGTCTTTAGTCCCAAATTAACAATTATCAGATAAGCTCTTAAGTGTGTGCCTTTGTCGCCACACATATATATTTACCTAAGACAGGTGCCTCCCATTCTCTGCACACTAGGTTTTATTGTTTTAATTGCCTGGTCAGTGTTGAAGCATCATCTCGGTAGCAGCTAAAATTGCAGGTGTTTGTCTTTATTTTTTTTTACCTTCCCTGTCCTGCACTTATTTTTTGTTATCTTAATTTTCTGAAGACTTCTTTGTGGTTTTCATGGCTGGCTGCCAACATTCTGGGAAGTGTGTGTGTGGAAAATGATTTTTCAAGGTCCATGCACTAGAAACGCTCCCAGTAAGAAAAGCCATCTCCAAAGTTGGCACTCTTTTGTTTTGCAAGAACGAGTTTGAGTTGAAAGGAGCAGAGCTGTTTGTTTCTCATGGGCCTGTCCTTTGGCTCACTCTCTGGGAAAATCCTCATCCCTGCAGATCAAAAAAAGACAACCACTTCCCAGTGAATTAGAATACAGTCCACATTTGCCCGCAGTATCACACAGTGATTTCAGAAATCTGGGCTTGTTCACATCTGGGGGATGATGGCAGGATGCCCCTAGTTAGAAGGGCTTTCAGAATCCACGTGGGTGATTTTGATTCCCTATGCCTCATTTTTCGTATTTGCCTGACTTGATTTCTTGTTCTGTTTTGTGCTTCACTCTTGCAAAAATGTCCTTCCGCTCCACCCATCCCTTACTGATTCACATGCACACAAAGACACACATACACACAAATACACACTGACAAGTCACCAAGGCCAGGGGGGAAAAAGTGAAAGGTCACCTTCACAATGGGTTTTCCAGGATTATTTAGATGTAATGAATAAAATTGCAAATTCTATTGAGGCTTTTAGAACTAATGAAAATTATCAATGTGTTACACAGCTGCATTTCAGTTTTGTTTGTCTGAGCCTGGAACAGAATAGATTTTATAAATAGAACTTAAATGTGACCACAGAGCATGCATACTAATCAGTTCATTTTAAGATATTGTTTTTGCAATACTTTTAAGATGCACACATGCTGGGAAAAATTACTTGTCAGAGGAACAATGTGGAGCAATTTCTTACCAAAGTTGCTAATGGAACTACTTTTTTCTTTTTTATTTTTCTTTTCTTTTTTCTTTTTCTTTTTTTTTTTTTTTAATAAGAAGCATCTCTCCTTATCCATCTTTTCTTTTAGGTAAATGGTAAAATGGGGCAGATTTAGAGAGAAGGAAGGCTTTGTTCCAGGGAAATGTGACTTTTTTTTGCAGGAAAGCTTCCATTAATTGGGGAAGGTTAAGATAAAGGTAATCAGAACATATTGGGTGGCTCATGCTGAGTCGCATCGTCCATTATACACTTTGTTGGCTTATGTAAATGTAGAGGGACTTTTTTTCCCCTAACTGGCTCTAAAGAGATTAGGAGCACGTGGGATGGAGTGCTAAGTGGTCCCCCACTGAAAGTATTCTCCATCAGCCGCTGATTTCCTCTGAGGAGGCAATCCTACCTGAATCGTTCTGATATCGGGATCACTTTCCTCCTCTTTGACAGCACGCCCCCCTGCGGGAATGCATTTGTTTCACTTGTTTGAAGGTGGAAATCCCAGGGGGGAGTTTTGATGTGGGATGAGGCAGTAAGCCCAGAGCTTCCTGTAAAGGTGAAATGCAGACACTCTTTTCGAAAAGGAAAAAGTGACTCAAAGGAAAGCTTCACTTCCCCAGTCATTAACAGAAATGAATGTGAAATTGTTCAAACTCAAATATATTTTAAAAGCCAACCGTGGCCTCTGCAAAGGTGTGTCTCTTCCACTCCCACACTGGGCTTCACGAAGGGGTTCTGAACTTCTGGTCACTGACAGAGGCAACGAACCACAAAGAGTTTTGAGGGACTTGTTATACCAGTGGTGGGGTGAGGTGTTGGGGGGCAGAGAGAAATGATCTGGATAATTAAAATCCATGGAAAACTGAGGCATTCCGTGTTACCATTCTCCACCACCCAGACTCTCACTAAAGCTGTTGACTAAGAGAAGAACAGAGCTGTATGAATACTAATTCCTCTCCAGATCAAACCAACAAGTATCTCTTGCACACCTGCTATGCCCGAACTACCTGTATTTTTACCAAACTCTGCTGGATGCATCAAGGTACCATCCCAGGGGTCAGAGCTATGGCCGGTGGGTCACATCCAGTCCACGGCCTCTTTTCATGCAGCTTAGGAGCTGAGCATGGTTTTTACCTTTCTAGAACATTGTAGAAGACAAAGACTAAGATGAGACAAAGGAGGAGAAGGGGACCCCCAAAACCTAGAATATTTACTATCTGATCCTTGACTGAAAAAGTATTAGGCTGCCCCTGCATTGTGCAATATTCCATAGTCAAGAAAATCGTCTGGAAAACTGCGTCCAATGCTGAATCATCCAGTGCAACCTGAGGAACTGAGAAAGTAGACAAGTTCGGTTTGATAAAAAGCATCAGGGTGGTTAGTTTTTTCTTCCCGGAACTTGTAGAGTCTTGGGATTGAAAGGAATCTTGGGAGCCCTCTGATGAAAGTTCCTCCTCAATGCAGCTTCCGTGTGAGGTTGTGCAAAGTAACCACAGCGGTGCCTGAAAGGACGGGTATTTATTTTAATATCACTAGCATTTCAAACACATCACTTCCCAGATTTTATTGCTTGGGATGAAGCTAAAATATTAAGTAAACAATTGTACAAATGGCAGTCAAGATGTTAGGTGGTTTGTGGCTGATAAGAGCCCACGGAACACAGATTCCAGTCCCATCTCTTTCTGTTTTTGAATTGTGAGGTGTAGGAGAAGACAATATCTGAATCCTAAAGCAAAACCAAAACGCCCATCAGTCTAGGTTGATTATAAGGCAGTACGTGCTTTCTACTTGAGAAATCAAATATTGTCAAAATACATATAGGATAGAAGTTGAAAGTTTCCAGTAATCCCTTTGCCGCAATTCTCCACTATTAATAATTTGGTTTATATCTCTCCAGATCAAATTTTCTAGACATATAATCAGATACTTAATATTGATTATATCCAGAGCATGATTGTTTGCTTTCTGCTATTGCTGATCTATAAATTATGACTCTTATTGGCCCTAGAATCATGGTTAGATTTTTCAGGGGAGGTAGAAGAGTCTTTACGCAGAATACTGGTGGCAAGCAATGCAGGTGCGTATGGGGAAGCAGGTTGCAAGTGGGTAGGGATTTTATCCATTAATGCCGAGCACGGAGAAGGTTGGGAAGCTAAGTGAGTGATGGGGAGTGGCTCACGGAGGTCCTCCCTACATTCTCCACTTCTGCCTAAGCTGCAGGTTAACCGGAAAGGTTAATATAAGGCCAGGGGCTTGTCTGCCCCGGGTGATGATGAAATTTACCACCCCTTCCTCAGAGGATTTCCTGCCTATCTTGAAGGTCTCCTCACTTCACGAAATTCATACCAGCAATTCTCAAATTTTTTGGATCACGCTCCATTTTCAGAGGGGCAGAGAACATGGAGCACAGCTCTCTCCAGTCCCACCCAAGGGTGCTTTTCAGTGGAAAATAAGTCTGTCAATGAGCAATGAATTCAAAGGGACAAAACAACAAAGGAAGTAGAGTTTTTCCTACGATGTAGATGAATTGGGCATCATTTAGTTGATTAAAAAAAAAAAAACAAAAGCAAGCTTATTTACAAACTCAGTCCTATGAATATAAGCAGATGTCCTATAAACTTAAAATATGCACTCACTTCTCATAGTATTTCACAAGCTATTTAAGTGTCACGAAAGTGTCGCAAAGGCTGGAGTGGCACCTCACGGCCATAACACATCTTTAGCACTAGGAATGTCAGTGGTTCATCTTTGAACATATATATCTTTCTAAGTCTTATTATTAAAGAATTATAGGCCAAAAACACTGGTAGAGTAACCTGTAGACTTTGGGGTTACCCAGACAACGAATAAAAACTTAATCTATAATGAGTAAACTAATAGTAATCTATAATAATAATTGAAAAAAACAGAACAGCAGCAAGTGAAAACTACAACCAGATCCAATCAGTTCTGATAATAGATTGCAAATAAGATGACCTGCCTGAAAATTCCAGCTTTAAATAAATGTATTGACATGGGCACTCTGTCCTTTGTAGTACTGGCAAGGTCTGCGTGGCAACCGGCGTACCAGCAGGGTCTTCCCCTACTGTAGCTAGTCTGTTAACTTGCTAACTTCAGCTCCCAACACCAAGTTTTGGTAATTTGTTAGTTAATTTGTGATGCAAATTCACACTGCCTGCTGTCCCCAACCCCTCCTACTCCACCTGGGATTTGTGAGAAATGCGCGTTTCCTCCTGGGGGCAGAGTGGGAGCTCTTCCTTAAGATCTCTGAGATTCTGGAGGGCATTCTGTTCCTTAGTCTTCAGTGATAACCTCTGAGATACTTAGTCCTAAATTCCATGGGCCTCTTGGGACGCCTGGCCATTCACCCAGTCCACATTTGGCCCCCGCATCTTTTGCTCGGGACCCAAGATTGCAGGATTTATTTTTCAGTGCCTCACCTGGCCTTTCCGTCGACTGATCGGAGGTCTGGCCACTCTAGAAATAACTTAGCAGTTCCCTGGAGTCCGACTGGTTCTCCATAAATCAAGAGCCCTCTTTCTTGAAAATAATCCAAATGTTTCTTTATATTTTAGATCCTAGGCTTAAAAAGCAAAAGGAAAGTAAGAGGGAAACAAGCAAACAAAAAAACAAAAGGAAAGTAAGAGAAAAAAGGGGGGAAAAAAACCTCTCATTTTTTGTCTACAAATAAGAGAGCCTGTACCTATAAGACCCCAAGCTGAGGCTGCCCTGGGTAAATTGGGAGTAGGGAGATTTTATTCCTTTATAGTGAGTCTGTAACAAAGGAAAAAAAGAAAGGCGGGCACCAATAATTTCTTCATCTGCTACACTAGTAACCACCCTCTCTCTTATGGAGAAGACCTGATTATTTGATCACGTTACCCAGAACAGGTGACATGCAGATAATGTGTTGAATATTAATGACCTCGACAATTTCAGAAGCTGGCTGCTAGGTCTCCTCCCTAATACTGTCCCCTGCATCCGTCCAAATCACACTGTCATCCTTTGGATGAGAACTAGAGAATAGAGCATTCCCCTTGGCCCCCACAGCACGGCGTCACCCCTTTTTACGTGTTTAAAAACATGACTTGCAAATTTTTCAGACTTTCAGAGCTCCCTCAGCCAGGCCGAAATGCTTTTTCCCTCTCCTCCACCCACCCATCTCTAGCTTTGCCCAACTGGCTAATTCTTTGTTCCCTCATAGTCACCTCGGCCGCTTCTGCCTCTCGGAGTGCTGTCCTGATCTCACCTCTGCTGAGTTGACTTGTTCTATGTCCCCAGGATACGCTGGGCGTCCCTGACTTGGAGTACTTTCCAGACTGTATCTCAATTTTGAGTTTACTGATCTGCCTTTCTCCCAAGACCCTGAGCTCTTACATGTAGTGACTATATCTTGTTCATTGCTGTATCGTTCAAATTTAGCACAGCCCTGGCACTGAACAGATTAGCAGTAACCATTAAATATAACAAATGATTCTTCTTAAGTGGCAATTTAAAGGAACAGTAGTGCGAGAAGTAGTAGACAGAGCAATAGAAATCATCCTAATATATATTAAGTGTTATGCATACTATCTCAGTTAAACCTTCTAACCACATTTTTTTTAAGAAGCTGGTTTTGCTTAGAGATGAAATAATTGGTCAAAAGTCACACAGTAGTAAAAACAGAGCTGGATTTTATCCTCGGTTTATCTGACTCAGAAGCTGTATTCCAAACCTCTTAACTACTCCTCAGGCAAATGCCAGAGGCTACTCCTTCTCTGCAGATCCTTTTAACTATTCATTTTGCGCTCTCCACCCTGCAAAACAAATCTGCAGTGCCCAGTGGTATAGTGAAACAGATGCAGAGAACGAACACTTTGACAAGCATCTCTTCTGTGTGCAGTTTTTTGGTTGAAGGAGGGTAGACTCAGGTTGGGCCCTGAGCTCTTCAAAGCCCCCAAATAGGTGACTACTTTATCTAAGATGGACTCAAATTGTGGACTCAAATCTTGAACTCACGTGTTCAAGAGATGAGCTGGGTATTCTAGGGGAAAGGTGACCCTTGGTCAGTCTTCTTGGTGGCCAAATACTCATTGAAAGTAGAGCCTTTTCTGGGAGTTTTAGTCCAACTTCAAAGCCTGATTAAAACTTAAATTAGGATTGAGGAAGCACAATCGTTATTTTAGAACAGTAGAATCCTCACCACCCCCGGGTTGTTCAAAGCCATGACCTCACCCCTTAACTTCCAAATATATACAGGAGATTCATAAACAGAATAGAAATTTTATTTCACTTCTGTTTCTCTCAGATTGTTTCCGCAGAGACTACATCATGGCTGTCCATGTTATATAAAAATGATTCCATGTGTTCTTAATCATTTTTCTGTGAGGGAGGTGTTCCATGGTAAAATCCAACTTGGAAATGGGGGGAGGGGAGTTAAAAAGCTAAGTCGTTTTTGTTTGTTTTTTGTGTTTTTCTTTTTAACTGAAAAGCTTCTCAGACGTTTCATGTGCTACCCATTGCAACTTTCCAAATAGATAATGTGATTTGGGAAATCTTGTCTGACTGCGTCACTTTTATTTTCGGTTTCACTGGTGTTCACTAGAAGAGCATAGGAATTGTGGAATTAAATATTTCAGTTCGCAGAATAATTTCTATTCTTTCTCAGAACTCCCACAACACATATGGGTATATCACATAAGGATGATTCTGAATTGCTTAAAATGAAGTTCATAATTAACTCAATTAGAGACTCCTTAATGGCCATCTTCATCTATTTTCACACCAAGTTGGGGAGATTTTAACAGTCATATTTTATATGATTCTAAACCATCCATTTATGGTCGATCAATGTGGACTGTATGGTTGCGACAAAGGGAAGATCCCTTTGGTTGAGGACAGTCAGAGTCTCAGAAGAGTTAGGATGTGAGCTTGGGCCAGAAGTTACTTAATCAGGGGTTAGGAGTCCCCAGGTCCTGGAGCAAGTGTCAGGAATGTCTGGGTAAAGACAAAACCCGACTCTGATATGGCTGAAATGTTCCCTGGGGATTCAGGGACAACATAAGATAGGAAGGGTAGCTTGGAGAGGCATTCATATCAGAATACTCTAAATACCTTAAAGGCTGGGTGTGTCACTGAGAAGGAGTCAGACTTTTCGCTAAGTTTTTAGTGCCCGTGCGTAAAGGACTCCTAGTTTGCACTGCTGTTCTTAGCAGGGAAAAGCAATATAGACCACCAAAAGGTGATGGGAAGCCAAGCTAAATTTTTGTTTCTGAAGTGTCCCTCGGTAGGGGCGGGTCTTCTAAGCGGGAATCAAAAAATGTAGACACAGGACAATAAGGAAGAGGCTCAGCAAAGACAAGATTCTTAGTGCAGATTGGTTCACGGAGCAGATCATAATTATTTCTTTGCCATTCATCACCTTCCAGTTTTATGTCACCAGTGCTGAGGGGCCTGGTGTCAGCCACACTGCAGCCGGATTCAGCATGGGCTGCCGATGACGCCGGCAGACCTAGGTCACTCAGCAGACCCCCTGCCATGTGCTTGCTCAGTGCCTCGCAGGAGTTTCCTTTAACACCGAATAGTGCCGTGATCAAGGCTTTGACTGCTGAGCATGGGATCCTAGTTCCTCTGGGGCAGGTGTCATCCTCTTGGGCGAGTTATTTGCCCCCTTTCAGCCTCAGATCTCTCATCTGGAAAGTGGGCCATATGCCTGTTCTCGGATCATAGGGCTTCTGCAAGGATGAATGACACCCTTAGTGCGGCTCCTGGCGTAGGCTACAGGCTCAGGACATTTTACCTGTTGATTTTGTTTTTGCTGTTACCTGTTACTGCTTGAAATAATGCAAGAATCTTGTTCCTACTCTTAAAACCCCCAAAGGGAGACTCTTGCAGAAATATGAAAAATGAAATAAATGGAATTGTTTTATCTCAGGCAAATGAGTACATTTTTTACACATTTTGCCATGGCCAGAAGCCTTAAAAATAATCATAGTATCAGTACCTTCAAGTTCACTTTAAGAAAGTTATTATTTCCTTTCAATCTCATGTTGCATCAATCCTGTTAGCAGCCAGCACGTGTTTCACATGTTCAAACAAAATGCAATTAGTAAGTGTAGTAATATATGTTAGGGTAGTTTTTAGAACCTGAGCACAAAGTGACACTGATGCGGATTTTTACTTCTTATCAATGTATCTGTTTTCCTATTTGTGCTATATGACCGTAATAGTTACTAATATCAGTATTTCTAATGTTTCTTTTTTTTATTCTTGGCTACTTTACTGACATATTAGTTCTTAGCAAGAAAAAAAAAAATGACTCGGTAATAGTAGACATGAATTCCACTATCTCTTCACAGCTCACTACGTCCAGTAATAGATAATGGCGTAATTACTTTTTGAGTTTTAAAAAATCCAATTGGAATGCCTGCAGGTATATGTACATTTATGTGGTTTGGAACTTTTTTTTTTTCTAACATAATTCATTTACTGTATTTGGTATGACAGGTCCAAATGAAACCAAGCATCCAGAGGAAATAATTTTTTAATATAGACTCATAACCCATGTATTAATAATATTTCTTTTTTTCCTCACCCAAAGGCAGAAAGGCAGTTTTTCTCCTCCAATCCAGCATCACCATCCATCAGGAATGTTTATTCTTTTTCTTGGTTCCTATGGTGGTGGTCTGTGAGTTGAGGCAAGACAGAAGAAGGCTGTCTGTACCCATCATTCATTCAATCAGTGAAAACTGACTGTGTACCTGCTGTCTACCAGGTGTTGCTCTAGACACAGAGGATACAGCCATGAATATGAAACAGACGGAAACCCCCACCGCCATGGAGCTGTCATTCTGGTGGCATCCCATTCCAACATGACCACCACGTACAGGCTGAAGAGAGATACAGTGTCTCTCTCGCTAAGCTTAAAAAACAAAAACAAACAAACAAAAAAAAAACCCTGAAGCTGTGACGCATTACAGCTTGGCCAGACCTCTTCTGGCCATTCAGTCTAAAATGTGCTAACTTATTTCTTATGTGTGTTTAATCGGGAAGTATGAAGATTCTAAGAAACTAGGAGACCCCGGAATCAGAGACACAGACAGTTGATTACTCACAACAAAAGCAGCCATCAGTTATAGGAGCAGTTCCCTGAGACTCAGTCCCTCGGGGCAGTTTGGTGAGGACCAGATGGCACCTGTATCTGCAGTGGGGACATTACAAGAGAGGAGACTCTGACTGCACTTAGGAGACTCTACTCTTAGGTAAGGATCGCTTGCAGATCTGCCCATTCTCCCTCCAAAAGAGAGAGAAGATTGTTACTATCATGGAATGTGAGTACAGATCTTCAAGGAGAGAGGTCTTATGTCTCTAAATCTCTCAGGAAAAACTCACTCTGCTGACTTGACTTATCCAGGACTGTTTATACATGTGTTCCTCAGGCAGTCTTGTTTTCCTTCTTTCCGGAGATGCCTGCTTGTACAAGCGTTCCTAAAAAGTAGACCCGGAGCATACGGGCTTTTAATTACTGAGCGGGTAGGAATGCCACAGATGCATGGAGAAGTGTCTCCCAACAATGTTTTACTCCAATTAAATTGTCTGTCCCATGAGAACAGGGATGTGTTCTCGTCCGTATGCTTACAACACAATCAGACAGGTGGTAGGTACTCAATAAATATAAATATTTGTGTTGAATAAATGAATAGGATTCATTTTGAAGATGATGGTGATTACGATGGTCATAATTTTGTCCTATCTCATGTTTCAGAAGAAAATGATGCCTTTTGTGGCTAAGGCACAGACACCCCAGAGACACCTTAGACAGAATGAAATTGAAGTCTCCCAGGTGAACAAAATGAGCAGGCTAAATTATGTCATCTGTACGTCAGCAAAACAGTGGCTCCCAAATTTGTGGGGTTTTATCCTTATTGTTTTGTGGTTTTATTTTGTTTTTCTGATGAGTGCCTCACCTATAAAATGCTCAAGTTAAATATAGTAATATAATCAGAATAATTAGAAAACATTAAAAACTGCATCTTCCTATCGGAGATGTACAGTGTATGTTGACATGTTCAAAGTTCTGAGAACTTCTACAATAAAATAATCAATGAAATCAACAACAGTGTCAAAAATTGGAAAAAAAAATGAGCAGCCTGTTTAACTTTTTTACATCCACCCTTTCCCGATGTCCCTCTTTCAGTCCATTTAAAATTTAGTAACATTTTACAGGATATGTATGTGCTACAATACATTTTAAGAAATACAGCTACCTTATAGGTTCCTTGATACCTGCAGATATTTTACTGATCAGATTTCTAGTTCTACCTTAACCTTGGTCCTGGGAATTTGAACTTCCTAAGAGCTCTAAGGCAGGAAATATTTTCACTGTACTCTTGGACTTGATTGTGTGTACTAATGCAAAAGGCAGAAGGGAGATAAAGATGGCTTTCATCAAAAACCATAGCTTGTAATCTGGCCAGTTATGTGGTCTTGGAAGAAAATTGGAGAACTTTGTCACCATTGTAGGATTCCACAGCCCAGGGACAGTGGTGTCATTGCCACGGCTCCTCATTGCCTTCTGCCTGCTCTCTTCTTGTGCTTGCAAGATTTCTGTGCAGTCAGGTACCGTTTGCAGTTGAGAGTGGCTGGTTGCCAAAGGCGTGAAGTTTCTTCTTAAAGGTCTCTTTATAAGATGAAGGAAAACACTTCCGAGAAGCTCTGAGAAGATAACCCATCAGTCAACTGGAAGAGATGGTACATAATGTTTAAAGGAATTGGAAGCAAGGGAGGGAGGCCATGTGATTAGATCAGACCAATTACCAGTTATCCCCTGGGGCCAGGACTGCCTCCCTGCAGACATGGACCCCCAGGGATAAGGCAGAATAACAGGGGTCTGTTGACAGAACAAAGACCAAGAGGGGCTGTCGCTTGTGCTGCTGCTTTAGGTTGTATGAGTGGTGCCATGTGAAAAGGTTGTTGGGGTTGAAGTGTTGAGATACTCAATTTTGATTCACAAAAAAACGTTCAATATCCAAACATGGAAGCTCTCCTTGACAACCTGATACTTCATGTAGTGTTTACAAAGTAGATCAGGTAAATATTTTTTTATTTTTAATTTTTTTAATTAAAAAAAATTAGGGCGTAGATAATTAGGTTGGTTTGTTTGTTTATTTTGATGGAGGTACTTAGGAATGAACCCAGGACCCTGGGCATGCTAGGCACACACTCTACCACGGAGCTATACTCTCCCCCTCAAGTAAATATTTTTACTGATATTTGATAGGTGAGGAAACTGTGGCAATGCCTCCAATCCTTTATTCAAAATCCTGTAACTAGCTGATAGTATAGAATTGCTAAACGGCTTGAGTTCTAGATATCCTGACTTCATGCTTAACACTTCTCTGAGATTTGGAACTTTGGTTTTATCTTCTGGAGAAGAGGTGAGGTAGAAGGGTGGAGGTGGGGTAGGGGGTCTCTGGTCTCTTGTCTCTTTCTTGCATCTTTCTAGTAATCTTTCTAGTCTTTCCTAGTGTCTTTCTAGTAGAAATCACATTTATAAATAGGTACCTGTGTTTGCTCGTGGAACTACCCAGTGGTTTCAGCCAAAGAGTACAACTTGATGGCAGCCTGTGTTAGCAGGGTGTAGCACCTGGACCCACGCCAGCCCTTCCAGCTAGAAAGCCAGTGTGAAGTGAAAGCAGCTCCGTGTCGACAGCTTTGACAGAAGGTGCCACATACAAATTATAGTTAGTTCAAAAATTAGCTGCCAGATTATTAATTTGAAAGACATGTGCACAGCAGAGCCTCTCCCTTCTAGATCTCTGGCTGAGCTTTATCATCTGTTGATGCAGATCTTCCGGCTTCCTCCAGCTCCTGATCACAACACGGGAGACTCTGAAAGTCTTTGCCAGGAAGATTCAGGAGGCAGACGACAGCCACGCGGGCTTTTGCTCTTTTGAAGTTTCCAGTGGGCCTTGGCAATTGGTGTGGCTTTCTTAACAATTAACTCCCTTGTAGAATTCAGGCCATTCCATTCCTAGACCCCAGAATGCTCATCTATTGGGAAAAAAAAAAAAAAAAGATTAGAGTAAATAGGTTGACTGACAATCTCTAAGGATCCTTTACACTCTATTTTTTGTTTCCCGATGTTAAGAACAATGCATGATTGTTAAGTAAATTAGTACAAAAGTATACATTTGAGTATAAAAATTACCTCCACCTTACTCAAAAATAGCTTTTCTCAATATTTTACTGTGTATTCTTTGAGATCTTTCTTACTCACATGTGAATATTTTTACATATTATAGTTCATAGATACTGTTCTGCAACTTGCTTTTCTGTTTAGTAAGTAGGCATACTTTCGTAAAAACAAACTAGTTTTTCCTTTTTAATGGCTGTATAGTATTCCATTGTTGGATATTTCATAACTTATTCACCCGAACTTTTATCAATCTATATTTGTGTGTTTTCCAATTATTAACCAGTGCAAATAATACTGTAGCAAATACTCCTCTAGACACCATCTTTGCACTCTTGTCTGTGTAAGTCTATAGAATAAATTCTTTGAAAATGAAAACTGAGCCAAAAATCCTTTTCAGCACTGCCAAAAGTGCAGAGTCACCAAGGCAGCCACCTCAAATTACATCTTATCTTTGAATGAGAACTCCCTTTCTGTGTGATGACCTGAAAATTAGCAAATTTCTAGACCCACACTGATGGGCCTTTTCACTTTCTGTCCAGCGTGCAGGCCTAAAATGATTCCTTTCTTACTCATTTTTCTAAGTGATAATGTGTTCCTCCCACTCGGCACTTCTTTTTATTTCTCTACAGCTATAACAAGCACTTATAAAAGCAGCAATCTAGGTTACCTGAAAACCTTTTCCTTGTTAACTTGGCTCAAAAAACTAAGACTGGAGGCAGAATTGCAAGGCAGTAGCTCAGCTCTGGTTATGGAAAGCTGCTCTTGGGCGTGTCATTAACATTTCTCTTTAGTTGATCTGTTAAAAAAAATAGGGATACAGTTCATTTGTTAGGCTTTAGACGATGAACTCACAGACCTTGTTGGGGCAGACTCTGTTCCTCTCCCCTCACACGAATGCAAAGCAGTTTACTTTAGAAAAATGCAAAGTGAATGAGATGCTTAATAATAATGAACAAGTGTCTTACTACCCTGTGATTAGCTCTCCGTAATGACTAATGTTTAGACCTCCTTGTTTCTGTCAAAAATCCATTTTGTCAGACACAGAAATGGCCTAAATTATTTGATATGCATTAGGTACGAAAAAAGACCTCTAGCAGCAACAGATATTCAAGTCTGTGACCCTTCCGAGCTGGAGCAGCAATTAGGCGAGCTGTCTGTTCCATCAGACCCAAAAAACAAAGTATTCAATGCCAGCAACACAAAGCGCAGTGGTTTTAAACTGGAGATACTTTCATTTCAACACTGACTCCTTTACCCTCCCCCATTGCCCCCTGCCCCCAAATTGCTCTTATTACCCTCCAACTGTCTACTGTTTTTTCAAAGACCTCTCGGAACCCCCTGCAGAAAAATTGCCTGCTTGTTAATTGTATACCACTGGGCCCTATCCCACCCTAAAGAAAGGCTTGGAAATATGCAATCTCTAACAGGCTCCTCCCAGCAGCCTGGGTAACTTGGATGCACTCTAATACTGGAGGACGTCTCCCACGCGAGATCTTGCATCCGAAACATTCACGTGCAGAGGGGGCCCCTGGCATCTCGTTAAAATGTAACTGCTTCAGAAAATTTGGGCTGGGGGCTGAGACCCTGCATTTCTAACGTGATCTCAAATGACACTGACGCTGTTTGTCTGTGGACCACACTTGAAAGAGTGAGGCCCTACGCTGGGACATTTGAACAGCAGGGCTCTGTCATTCATCTTTATGACCTCAGTCTGTATAGCACAGGGCTTCAGCCTAATGCCTATTTCTTTGAATGAGGGTAGGACTGGGTACCACAATCAGTGGATGTGAGAATACTGGAAATGTTATCAAGTCTGTAATTAACACTGAAGAAAAATTCAGCACTGGCAGTGTGGTGTGTTTATTTGTGTTCCCTTGACTATAGGATGTGAGGTGGTTTGTTGCCCTAATCAGGTGTGTACATTCCACACAAAAGGCCACATTCCAGAGGCAGCTATTACAGGAAGCCGCTCTCTTTTTCTCTGAACAACACTGGAGTTTTGTTAAATAGCATAAGAACTGTTAGTAAGAAGAGGTCATTGGGAAATCTGTGACGCTGAAGACGAGTGCATTGATAAAATACTGTTGAGGGCTCTCTGATCTCACAGAAAATTCAGAATTGAGAGAAATATTAGACTGTATTCTCAGGTTACTGGGCTACTGATCAGTTAGGTCTTCTAACTCTCTGGTTGGCCAGATCCTTCTGAAAGCACCTGCCTTAATGATAACAGTGTATGCAAGGTGCTCTTGGAGCACCTGAAAAGATGGAGGCCTGGCGTTCAGATGTGTGATCCCCTGGGCCTGCTCATAAATGCCTGTTTGTGGGGCTAAATTTGCCCTGACACTTGCTTCCACTGTGACCTGTTATTGAGTGCATAAGACAGAGGTCTGGTCTGCAGCTGACATGTAACTCTCACAGCAGCGAATAACCAAATTGGCTCAGGTCCGTGGGCATCAGGAGGTAGCTGGGTTCATTCATATCCACTGCCATCTTTATATTGGATCTGTTCTTATACATTTAAAATAATTACAGTGACTCACAAAGAGTTACGTAAGTAACACTGGCATGTTAATTGGAATTCATGTAATGCTTTTTCTTTTGCAAATCCTTGACACAGAAAGGTAATGATTTGTAAAGCCTAAAAAATTGACATTTAGATTGTCCTTTCTCTGGATATTTCAGTTCCAGGCAGGTGGACGCAACAAAGTCCAAGAGCTGGCTCTGACCCAATTATAATAGTTATGTGTCCTCCTAGGGTTGGGAATTGACTGTGGGGCCAGGACCGTGATCCTCATCCTCGCCCTCAGAGAAGAAGGACAAAGATACGAGGCAGTGAGTTAATGTCGAGGAGTGAGCTTGGCTCTACCTTGTCCTGCTGTCTCCATCCAATTGACAAATAGTGAATGTGTTCTTTAATGAAACTTTTGTCTGGGAAAGTGCATATTCAGAATCCCTAAGACTACAGTAGCAGTGTATTCAAAGCAAACAAATAATAATAGTAATGGTACTTTAAATGCTAGAATACAAGGTGAAGTGTTACTAACACATTTCATTAAACATTGGATATTATGTATCCACTTATCTGATCAAACCGTGAGTGATACATGAGTGATATTTGGAACAGTATGTACAAAGGTAAAAAATGTGAAATAAATTTCAATTACGGTTAAGGGGACAAAGGTCTCACATACCAGTAAAATATTAGGAGGTTTTGCCTTGTGAGATGGGACAGGACATTTTGAATGACTGCTAAGAGTACAGCTGTCTAATTTAAGCAGAACTGGAGAGAGAGGTCCCATAGAGAATTTTTCTTTCCCTCTGGGGATTTAGAAGATTTGTCAGAACACAGGAGAAGGCAGAATGGTGAGGAGATGGGGGAATTTTAAGGTTAACAGAACAAGTTGCATGAATGCTTTTCCAAATTTACTCAATTACACATAGTTTAAACGAGAAGGGGGTGGAGAATGTGTTTTGATCATCAAAGTGTGACTTACACTTTGGTCCTACTCAAAATTGTATTACATGTTCTGTGAAAAGGAGTCAGGCTTGAAAGACCAGGAAGGAGACTCACTGCTGGTTACTTTTGCTTCTCCTGAAAGGCCTTTTCATTCCCCAAGTGAGTCCTGGCCCCTGTGCAATTTGGACCATTCTTGCTGAATTCACCAGCCCACGGAGGTCAACAGTGTTACCACGTATAAGCAAGCACAGAGGGCTTTAAGGACCCATACCCGAGCTTTGTGAGAGGAGAGGGCAAATTTTCTGTAAATGGCCAGATAGTACACATTTTAGTCATTGTGGGCCACCTCGTTTCTGTCACAACTGCCCAGTGTACCACTGTAGTGCAGAAGCAGCCGTAGACAATACATGAGCGTCAAAGTATGGCTGCCAATAAAACTTTATTTACAAAAGCGAATGCAGGGTTGTAATTTGCCACCCCCTGCTCTATATGTCTTGGCCTTGCTCTGTTTCCTGTGAGTAAAAGAATTATCTTTTGTAGTAGACTTGTCTCTATGGATTATCAAAAATTTAGCATACATTTCCTTAGCATCAAGTATGTGGTGGACACTGTGTCAGTATTAGGTACGAGGAGAGTCAGGGAGAAATCTGGGATGAGAAGAATGGAAAATGGATAAAACCAAGTCCATCCCCCTCCACCAAAGTGGCTTAAATCTTCGTAGGAAACACAGGTATGTAGGTAAACAGGACAAGTCAAGTCCTGGAAGTAAGGTTTAGTGTATAAGCATACAGGGGCAGGTTAGCAACTCTGTATTTTTTTGATATGTTCCATTGACCTAGTGGTATATGGATAGTAAAGAATTCTCCCACAGCCCAGGGGCTGCAGAGTTGACTGGAGGGATTGTGTGTTCATCTGTGAAGTTGAGCCCAAGGGGTTAGATGTTCTCTGCCCCATCCTCTTCCTTGGAAAGGCGTTACTGCCAAGGCTTTCAGCACTACGACACGTCACTTTCCAAATGTTAATGTTCCTGAGAATCATCACCAGGGGCTCTTGTTAAAATGCAGATTCTGGTTTATTAGGACCAGGATGGGGCCCAAGATTCTGCATTTCTGACAGTGTCACTGCTGCTATGTATATTAGTCATTGAACAATTGTTTGTTGATTGAATATGCATGAATACATAATCATATGCTTTCTATATATGGAGTGATATATATGTATAAATATAAAGTATATCATCTAAGTATACATAATTTATTTAGTGTATTTTTACAATTGATGCCTTACGTATAAGATCAAACTCATTAGGATGCAGTGTTCTTTTCCATTTTGGAAAAATTATTGATCAGGTTGGCTACTTTGCTCCAACAGCTACACCAATGGTTGTAAAATTTCAATGCTATCAAACTTTGAAAATGAATGTTGAGTACCAAATATTTTGCATATACATGCTATGTATCTATAAACACCAATTTATTCCTCCTACAAAGAAGACATACCCTATTATAGTAAGTGTTTTACATAAATTACTTCGTTTTTATCCTCACAACAACCTTATGAATTAGGAAATGGGTATTCCTGCCATTTTACAAATGAGAAAACTAAAGTAAGTTAGCTAAGGTCACAGAGTTACTCAATGGTGACAGCAAGGTATAAGCAGAGAGGACAAGCTCCAGAATCCATTCTTTCGGTCCCTAAGAAACGCTGCTGGGAAAGGTATCCTCCACGCCCCTCCAAGGTCAAGTCCCGCAACTGCCTGTTTTGTAGATAAAGTTCTGTCAGACCAGAGCCACGTCCATTGATGTATTGTCTGTGGCTACTTTAGAGCTGCAACAGCAAAGCTGAGTACTTGTAACAGACCGTATGGCCCTCTTTACTTAAAATATTTACTGTCTGATTCTTTACAGGGAAAAAAAAAGTCAGTCCTCTTGTGTTTATCATATGTATCATATGAATTAAGTGAATAGTTGTTTCCTATCATTTTGAAATGTACATTGTAATTAAACAGTATATGAAGTGTGCAGATGGACCTCCCAGTTTTTCCCATCATACTTCCAGTTAGTATATAGGTGAAAATCATCATATTTTGCTACATTTTCTAACATTTTGATAATTGATTTGTAAGACAAATTAGAACCATATTGTATAAACGCTTGCTAGATATTCTAAACATTCGGAATTTGGTATGGTTATTAGGATTAGCATTTTAAGATGCACTCTTTTTAAACAAGTTGCAAAATATTTATAGTTTTGAAATCTAGTGAAGGTTTGGTGGTATTCTTTTGGGGCAATAACTTCAAAATATGTTTATCTTTAATTATATTTTCTTATCAAGTTCCACTTTAGAAGCTACAGAAAAATACGCATTGTAAAATTGCTAATAAATTGTAGAGGGGTTGAGCAGCATATTTTTCGTACTAATTTTAAGGAGGAGTTTTTCAACATTGTGAATCATAATTATGTCATTATATGTTATAAATATATTACATGTATTTACACTACATAATTAGACCTAATTCTAATTATGTAGATTCATGGTAATCAGCTAAAATTTGCTTTAAAAAACCAAGATAATTCCTCTAACAGATGCTACCTTAATAGAATATTAAGTTTGAGAAAATCTCATGAAAATAGGAAAATTAATAAGTAATGATTAAGCCTCCAACGTACAAGCAGAGTGAGATACCATGCCACCACTCTCTGAAAGCTTCATTGTAAGAAAAAGTGTTTGTTCTGAGATACCCTCAAAAATTGTGTAAATAGTGTTTTGGAGAAATCATCTCTTAAACTGAAAACCAGAGCAATCCAATAAAAAAGCCTTCAAAGTTTTAAAGATTTGTTTTGGTTGTAACATAAATACTCTCTTTTCAAAGCTCTTTATATAATTTTTTTTTAAATTGTTCTAGTAACAAAAAGGTAAATAAAAACACGATTTCCCACTGGAATCTTGCTCTCTAGATGTTAAATCTAGCATCATTGCTGTAAATTGCTAGTTGTAGTTTTGATTGACATGTTTACCCAGATAATGTAACAGTTTTTGTGAAAGAAATCTACTTAGTGTCTGGATGACATGAAACATGTTTCTTGCAGAAGGAAAAGCCCCAAAGTGTTCTTTCAAATGGGAGTCTTCTCTCTCCAAATCTTTCACGCTGATAACAAATCGTGTAATTTGTTTTACTCCCTCACTTACTCAACATTAGTTCAGTTGCAGTGTGCATCTAAATATACTTTTAAAATCCCCTCAGTGGCTCTGTCCTTGACCTTATCTCAGATTAATTTTTGGCACCAAATTGCAGAGAAGCCAGTTCTGCAACACAGGATGTTTGACCAAGGAACCCGTGTGGTTGTCTTGAGTGTGCTCTGTGTTTTCTATTGGATTTTAACCCTAACTTTCTTTTCTGGAAACCCAAACAATTTGCCAGCGTGCTCCCAATGAATGAAATCATTCACTGTTACTAATATTTTCCCCTCTAAAGGTAAAGTATATTTTGTCCTTTCTCTGAGAAGTGTATTCTTTCTTTTGAAGCTGTTGCAGAAGTCTGGTTAACATGAGGGTGATAAAGGGTATTTCCAAAGCTACTTGAACTTGTGCAGTCAGACTTGATCTTGACATGACCTTGAGCATTAGGAGTGTAAAAATAGCAGCAGGTCAGCAAGGAAGGAGTGAAAAAAACTGCTTCTTAAAGAACTGGTCAGAGTGGGCGGAAAATGGCTCGATAGTGAACTTGGAACTACTCAACCAGTGGACTTGAGGCTCAGTAATGAGTCTGTGCTGAACTCCTCTATAACCATTCCACCTGGAACTGATAAAGCTATGACTTTAAAGTGGCCAGTCACATTTCCCAATGAACTTTTGTGGCCATTATCTTTAGAAGCCCAACTTACCTCTGATTTGGGGTCAAGGGTTTATTTTCACCCTTTTATCATCCATATGCAAGTCTATTCCCAAGACTTTAATCTACTTTGAGGTAGTATCCCAAAACCCACCCCATAAAGTCCAATCTCTGCACTGAGTCAGGTTTTCCTAGCCTTGCTCAGGTTCACAATCCCTGCAAGTCTTTATTTCACTTTTACCAGGGAAATTAAATCAACCCATGACACAAAGAAATCAGGTCAACACAGCTTTATGTCCACATTATCTATAGCAGACCCTTAGCAGTTAAGGATTTAATAGATGTGGTTTCACTTATTCCATGTTATTTGCACTTTTGGTGCCGAGATACAAATTTGATTGGGCCCTTCCAAGTTGGGTTACCTTACAGTCATTCCATGGGCAGGGAGCCCAGAACCCTTATCTCAGAAGAGCTTATTAATTTGGTTCTCACTATATGTACAACTGAGGAAAAACGAGGAAAACTTTTCTTTTTTTGTGAACACTGGCTACTAATCTAGTATCTGCTAGTCCTAGCCATAGAAATGGGAAAGTCAAGAAAGGGGATGGTTTATAACTAGAAAATCATTTTGTAAATTATTATTACGATTATTATGTACCCAGCATTAATCTAAAGGTGTTGTTTACAACTACTTGGTTATCCCTTATTTAATTTTATGGGAGAAATAATACATAACATACAGTGTTATTCGGAGGGGAACCTTCCAAAGGGTCATTGACATATCCTGTTTTATGCCTGACCACTTCCTGTTTACATTCCACAAGAATTATCATAAGTGTACCCATTATTATCCTTAAAGAAGCACAGAACTTTCTATATCCTGACACAGCATTCGTAAAGACTAAATTCATACCACCATCTCACTGTAAAGAGAAATTGGCCTGATATTTATTCTTTACAACTCAGAAATTAAGAGAAATACTGGAAAAATATGAAAAAAAACAAAAGCAAAAAAAAAAAAGAACTAGACAGATTTGAGAAGAAACTGTATGTTCCTGGGAAGTCAATACTCGGTGTGACTATTTTTAAAATAAAAGAATGGTTTGTTCCCCCACTTCCCTGTCCCCACTGGAGAGCATTCATTTTGATATAAAAGACTGTTTGTTTGTTTTTTTTAATTCAGTTGACTGTCTATTAGGCAAAAGTAGTGCCTAAGGAAGAGGAGATGCTTCATCAGTACTTAGAAGTGATCTTTATTTTCATCTTTTTTTTCTTTTATGTATTTACTTATGCAACACAAAAACAAGAGCATAACACAGTCTCCTAAGATGCTTAAAAAAAATCTAGAGAGCAAGTTGGTTAAAATGACTGGAAGGGAATGAGCCAGTTTGTGAAATATGTGCCATTGTTTCCTTTGCATTGTCCAAGGCAGACATTGCTAATCCATCACAGCCCTCTTTCCTGCTGATCCTGGACCCATCACCAGAATCGTTCTCCATACAGGCTCTCATCAGCCACTACCAGTCAGCTGGAGTTTTGGCACCTATTTCCACACTGTTTGCCATTGTTGGACTGTACTGTATTTTCCTGTTGAAACCTTAAACAGAAGGTAGCATCTTAGAATATGGCACTTTGTTGCCTTTCAAACTACCATTGTGATTAATTTTTACTACATGTTACTTAGAGGCAAGGCATCTCATGATTTTAAAATGTTAACCGAGTTGTAGGTGTTTTGTTAATATATTGTATTTAGACAGCAACTTCTCAGACTTCGGAGCCATAATGCAAAAGTCATTGTTCTGTTGATGAATTTTTACGGTGAAATGGAAATTTTCTAGAGAATAATTTAGGCTACGTCATTATCATCCTTCTACTAATCCAGGGATTCTCAGTCAGGAGCTATTTTTACCTACCAGGAAACATTCGGCCGTGTCAGGAGACTTTTGGTTGACTCAAGGGGAGGAAGTGCTTCTGCCATCTAGTGGGTAGAGGTCAGGGACACTGCTAAACATCCTGCAAGATACAAAACAGCCTCCTACAACGAAGCGTTATCCAGACCCAGAATGTCAGTAGTGGTGAAATTGACCTGTCCTTCGCTTGAGTAATTAAACACTTAATTCTAAAATAGATGTTGAAGGAGATAATTTTGTAACTGAAATCTTTCTGCTCTTCATTGTTGTATCAGAGACACTACTTACACACTCTTTTTAGAAAAATACAGTCATGCTCATATTTGAAATTTACCTTTGGGTCCAGTGTTACCAATTTGATGAGTAAGACATTCTCCAAAGACAGTGGGAACCATGGGACCTGCCTCAAGACTGCAATTGAAACTCAGCATCGTGTGGCTTTCTCATCATCCCTGAATGACCCAAGTGTGAGTTCTTCAGTGTTTCACACTATACTGAACCTCCCACTGAGAAACTGCTCTTGTAAGACAAGACAGATTTCAAGGGTTCTCCATTTTCTTTCAAGTGTTAAGTTTAGTCTAGCAAGATTTTTTTTTCCCCTTGTGAAAACTCAGTTCTGTTTCTCAAACAGACCTGTTGTTCATTTATGAAATATTCCCATTACCAGATGTGGTTAAGTTGTCCTAATGAAGTGATGGGAGCGAGAAGGTTTTTATTTAACACCCACCCCAAAACAAAACTTCACTTTCTGAGGATAAAATCCTATACCCTTCCTCCTCCCGTTGTCGACCAGAGACAGTGCAATCTTTCAGACTGAAAGATTCTCAAGGCACAGTGGCTGAGAACATTTCATATTAACTCAGATATATAAGCCTTAATAAGCCAATTTCCCATTCAGTTTAATCTATTTTCAGCAGATCAAAATAATTAAAAATGCTAACAGTTATGGTAATTTTCAATACACTGTGAGAGAAGCAATTGAGATAGCACCTTCCCGACGGTTCTATATTTGTATAAATGCTGATCAAGAATATTTGTTCAATTTTATACAAATCAAACATGAATAATTTCTTCCATATTACTCCTTCCATTGTTGTGTTTTCCCTCTGTCTAGTTATCCATTTGCCTCTGGCATGCTGCTCTAGGAAGATTTGATTAAAATCAATAAGTTATTGGGAAGATGGCAATTAGCAGTCTTTCACCTATAATAGCATTGTCTGTTAAGTTTCCTTTGTGTTAATCACAATATTTTAGCAAGACTCTCCTATCCAGCCATGCAGTTTAATGAAATGGAAGATTTAGAAAGCATCCTTAATTTGGGGCACTGGAAATGCGCTTCTCCATGTTTTCACTGTCTTGATAGGAATAGCCAGCATTTCTGCAGTGCATCAGAATCTTCATATCCTTTGAGAGTTTCCCAATTTTAAGATCTCAGAAATATCCACGCTCAGAAGTTAATACTGCATAAACCTCAAGTCGGTTCAATGTAGCATAAAAAGTTACCGGCAAATATCAATGTATAGATTTGTTTAACTATTTCAAAGTGACTTGATTGTTTATAATAGATAATTGACATGGAGAAGTTCTTCACTTTGGCTGTATGATATTGAATGCTAAATGCCTGGGCTAAAGACTGAACCCTGACTAATGCCCCTTGACAGCAAGTAATGATCGTCAAAGTCATTAATGAGAATGAAGTCATGGCACCCTTCTTTCTATGTTTGTTATTTGCTGCTTTATTCTGAAGGCCCCTTAGCTTCTTTTTAGTTTTTCTTTAGAAGAAATGCATGGGCGCAATGAATGTGTTTGCTGTTGAACCATGTTTATTAGAAGGGCCACTTTTATTCAGAATTTTTACATAATAGCAATTGCTTTGAAAACATAGATGCTTAAGCTAAGTGAGTAAGTGAGTGTTGTTCATTTTGGACCTGTAACTAAGATCTTAATTCAAAATTTTACTACTGTTCTCTATTTAGAGAATTAGTACCAAAAAAAAAAAAAGCATAAAATGGTGACATTCAGGTAGATAATGGCTATTTGGAAATATTTTAATTATATATATATATATATATAATTAAATATATATATAATTATATATAATATAATTAAATATATATATAAATATATATATATATATATTTCTTAGAGTGTGTATATATATATATATGTATTTTTTAACCTAATATTGTAAGTCTTGGTGTGCTTGCCAACTAGAACTTCTCAAAATGAACAGTGCCAAACTAGGATATGCATACTGTACTAAAGAAATGTGGAAATGAGTTTTACCCTCAAGGAATTGTTTATTTAAAAAGCCAAAAGAAGTAAAGGGATAATACAATTACATGGGTCATTCAAAGCAACTCATTTGGGGACGAAAATAGAAACTATAATAATTATTAATCAGATTTTTTACAATCTATAATGTTCAGGTTCTCTATAAATAACTGGGCAGTGCTCCGTTATGTTTGCCCTTGTAGACACGACTTAAAGTAAATGAAGTGATTAAAGACACTCAACATTGCCTTAGCTCCATTTTTTTTAAAAAATAATTTTATCTGCACATCAAGGAAGATTTCAGGTACTTGGTGTCATTTTTATGCACCTAATAAGTTTAAATGACTTTTTAATAATAATAAATCTCTTATTATACTCAGAAGAAAGAGAATTTTTTTTCTAGCTAACATCTGAAATTCTGATTGTGAGATCATTGCACCGGTGATGCTGAAAATGAAGTACCATTTGTTACGAGAGGAAAACTCTGCAAAAAGGTGTTGCAGGAAGACCATGGCAGTGGCTAGGTATCCAGAGAGGTGAGAGGACTTGAAATAAAATGTTTTGTTCATTTTGCATTTTTGCCTTGAGGATTAGCATTGCTCTCAAGTTCGCAAACAAGAGCAGCACCAAACCAGCTGGGAGTCCTGAGTCCTGTCTCTAGGGATTCGGACAAAGTCTTAATAGATGGGCCTAAGGAAGGTGTATTTTAAGAAACATGTTGTTGATTCAGATGCAGGCAGTCTGATGTCCACAGCTTGAGAAACACTGGCCTAGGGACCGAGAAAAATTCATGTTCTCCACCCTTGTTACAGTTACCCACCATCTGGTCAGTGTTACTGGTACTGAATCAGACGTAAGTGAGAAATTTGCTCATTGTGACTTGTTTTAACTCAAGGCTGTTTGTTCACTAGAAGTGGTGTAGGTTTTGCGCATTTCCTCCAAGCTCTTGAATACTTCGTAGGGTGCTTCTGATGGGAGCCTATTAGTGACCACTCAAGATACATCAGATCCAGGGTCGGCTACTTGGGCCGTTGTCCAGAGCATCTCTCTTTAAGGGACACTGGGATATCACAGCAAGTGTAATTAGATAGATAGATAGGGGAAATTGTATTTTCCAAAACTCTCCATTGGTTGAAAGGATTAACATGATTAAGTGCTTGGGGGCTTGACTGGTGGGGCAGGTGAGATCCTTAAAGTAAAAGCTTGAGTAATTTCAATTTGGTTCAAATAAAGGAAAGTCTGGGTAACTGAAGGGAGTTTATTTTGTTGAGTGGGTGATGGGAGTTTGGTGGGGACAGAGCTACGTCTTTGGGTACAAAAGAGAGGTCATTTCCTCTTTGTTACATACCCTATAATAGAGCAGAAGTCATTTCAGAATGCTTTGAGTTCCTCAGAGAGCAGTATATGTTAACTCCTTATCAGATATATTTTAGTCATCTCTGATATGTTGGTGAATTTGAAAATTAAAAGGCTGGTTTCTTGCTATCAAGGATGTACAATCTATTTGGGAAAAGGATATATGCCCACGTGCAAATTGTGACATGAGTGTTATTTTAAAGGCACAGAGTACAGCAGACGCCTAGAGAAACCAAAGCTTGTTGCGCCTGAGGGTATCAGGGAAGGTGTCCCACAACGATGTGTGAATTGACAGAGCATTGCAGCTTTGACAAGGGGAGGCAGGACCTTCTGAGTAGTAGAAACAGCATATGCAAAGGCCAGGAGGTAGAAAAAGAGAACACTCAGTTGATGAATAGAGTTTCAAAGGATAGAAAAGAATGTGAGGGAAGAGCCGAACAGCTGAGCAGTGGCCAGTCTAAATCCTAATCTTCATGAAGACACTGAAATGTTTATATATATGATGTACAGTGGAACATCCATCTGCATGTTACGTTTTTCAGGTGAGTTCTACTAAAATCAAAATACATTGGTTGATGCTTGTAAACACTTGATTAATTCTGAGGTGGGTGCTTGTATGGTTGCCATGGAGTGCGAGTTCCTTCTGAGATAGAGTAGAAGATAAACTGAAGGTGGCAGGACTGGAGGGAAAAAAGTTAAGACACTCCTGGGACAAGCTGGACAAGAGATGATAATGGTTCTTAGCTAGGCCAGTCGTAAAGAGGACTGAAAGAAAGGGGTGGAAAAGGAAACAGGTTGGAAAGAAACGAAAGTATGTCTTAAATGACTTGGCAACTGATGTGATGGGAGGGACTGAGAAGTAAAGAGGCTGAGGTAACACTCAGGTTGGCAGCTGTGTCAATTAAAGTGCCATTTGCTCAGATAAAGAGAAGCCACTTGTTTTCGGTTGGCAAGGGAGCTTTGGAAGAAGTAAGATAACATTATATCTGAGAACATTGGATAGAATAAGCATTTCTAAAATTGACTAGCTGTTATTAAAGCATTAAATGTATATCTAATAGCTTCTGGATGTTCAATTCTAAGTGAAAAAAAAAAGAAATGGTTTATCATCATCTGCTTTGATTCCGTCCACAAGAGTCACTAAGCAAGTAAAGGTACCTGATAAAAGACGGTTGAGGGAAGCTCTTTCTTGGATCACAGAAACAAGTAAGTTTAGAGACCACCATGCCTTGTGGATTACACGTCAGGTTCTCCTCATGAGGGCCAAGCAGGCTTCAGTAGCCCAAGAGCAGTCCTTTAAACAAGAGTTGCTGTTTTTGGAAACAAAGGTACACTGAAACCAGGGAGCATTTACAAAAGGGATGAATCAGGATCTAAGGGGATCTAAGTGGAATGGAACACACTCTTGGCTCCAAAATCCTTCTGAGAATCTCTCCAGAAGACCCCTGCTAAAAGGATCTCTTGCACTCTGAATTTTTGCTCACAGTTTCATAGATGTAATGCATTAATTGTGATGTAATATTTTGAAAATATATTCCTCCCTATCTGTAAGCTCCATTAGGACAGAAATTATGATGATCTTATTTATAGTTGTATCAGTCAGGGTTCCATCAGAGAAGCAGAACCAGGAGGAGATGAGTCCATATAATATGAAGGAATTTGCTGCTGGGGTTTGACCTCATGCAGTGCAGGGCTTGGTGAAGCCTTCTCTTTAAGGCTGTGTCTTCCTATATCGTGCTGAAGTTTTAAGGTACGTACGCAGGCAGTCAGGCACGGAAGATGGACATAGAGGAGGGGAGATCAGGAGTAGGCTGGAACCCACAAGCATGAGCTGGAACCCCTCAAGGATGGGCTGAACCCCACGTCAGGGCTTGTTTCCTCTGACGGTGGTGGTATATGGATGTCCTGCAGAAACTAGGACCTATTCTGATGGAAGGAACACATATTCCATAAGTCAAAGAAGCTTGAGGAAGATCCAGGGGAAGGTGCAGCATTAGAGGTCCAGCTAGTAACTCACGCCGACAAGGTGAGCCAGCAGCTCACCGACAGTGGGAGTGAAATAAGCAGTGGCTCTTGCTTCACTTTCATCCTCCGAATCTCCCGTAAGAAATGTTCCTTGTGGCCCAGTCTGACCAGACATACGCAGGAAACGGAATTCTGGGAAATGTCATTCAGCCGAGCCAGGCTGACCCATTACAAAGCCACCCCAATAGCTACATCTTCAGCACCTTCAGAGTGGGCACACGCAGAGTGGGCATGAAATTAACATTCATTGACTGAACAAATAAACAAATGGCCTATGGAAGGGGCAGGAGTTACCAAAGGCTGACGTGAGTTCAAAGAGCAAGACTGAAATAAATGTTTAATCAGTCCTTTATCATGTTGTAGAATGGAGTCCAATGCCAGTGAGAAAACACATACAGTTCTCCATCTCTCTGTCTGTCCCTCTCACACACACACGCACACGTGCACACACTCTTTTTCCTCTTTAAAATGTGTGAAGTGTAGGTAATGAATTAGTCAAAACAGCATTGTCCTACTTTCCAGGCTATAAACTCATCACTGTAATAACTACAAAGCCTTTACAGTAATGGCACATGAGTAGGAATTTGTGAAATGAATTTTTTTGGCAGTTCATTAGTAAATTTGGGTTTTGCCTCAGCCTTAGGGAACAGAAGGGATCCCAGAAGGTATAGCAATCAGCAGATGAAATAACCCTCCCCTCAATAATATGAAATGCTATTTTAAAAGAATTAGATGAGAAATAAAGCCTGGGAAATGAAATAATAGCTCATTAAAAATAATCTTTTTGAGTTACGTGGATGGGACAAAATACATTTTAATTGCCACTGTAATTCAAATAACTAATGCGGTAGTTGCAAAGGATTCTTATTGTGTGTTCCCCAAAAGTCCTTTTAGACTGGTTTTAGCTAAATGCTTCAAGGTCTGTATCATACTTTAATTCATTTTGTGTCCCTGGAACCTGTGAGAATGCCAGTATGTCTTAATGCTTAATAAAATTTGTTGGAAGAATATATCAGAGAATGAATTAAGGGCATTTAATAGGAACAGGCTGAAGTTGGTTAATAATATGGACTTGGGCTGTAGGCAAAATACAACTTAGAACACTAAATACTGGGTTCTTGTTGAGATGACAAACTGGCCTGGGATATTGGTTCTTTCCCCGAACTCAGCCCTAAGGAAGCTAAAGAAGCTGGAGAAAAGCATGGATTTGAGGAATGAAAAGGGGAGAACCACAGAACCCTTGAGGAGTCTGAGGTCTGCCTTGGATCTCTGAGAGTTTTGGTGAGTGATGGTTAAGGACCAAATTAGGAATGAAAGGAGGCAGCCATGAGGACATAGGTTGTAGGATCCTATGAAATTTTGCTCCTGCTCTTTTACAACAGAAATTGGACACAATATTCAAGGCCCCCGTGTTGGATAAGAGCAGGGCGAAGTTCAGGGCTATGTAAAAGGCATATTGGTGTGAGAGTGAAAACTTGAAGGCTGGCCAGACCTGCTCAGGTCTTCACATCTCCGTTCCTCTAAACTCAGCAATAAAAAATTGGGACCCAGAGACCCAACTCCTGTTAGGGCTGCTGCTTTCTTAGTGTTGATAGGTGAAATAATAATCAGAATATATTGGAAATAAATTAGAGTGCTTAGCAGACATCCGAGGGTTGCTGGAGTTCTGTGCTTGGGAGCTTTTTCCCTTTCTAACTCCTTCTATTCACCTGAAGGTATTCCAACCAAGTCTTTCAGCCCTTTCTATCGCAGATTCCACAGAGATCTTCATGTACCCTATGACATGAATTCACCGGCAAAAAACTAGACACTTGCAAAATAACTAACTACTAGCAAATAAAGGTCACAGAGGAACAACATAGACCATCTGAGGCAGAATAATTGAAACATACAAAGAAAGAACTTGAAATAAGCATGATAAGTGCACTGAAAGATGCAGGAAGATGTTTGCAATATCATGAAAAGGACCAAGTGGGAAAACACGAATAAAAGTGATAGAAATAAGGAACTCAGTAAGCATGATAAATAGCAGGACATAGAGATTAGGGAGAGAAAATCAGATGGATGGCCTTTGAAAAAAAAAAAGAGAAAGAAAAAATACCATATGATACCACTAATATGTGGAATCTAAATAAAAAAGAAAGAAAGAAAAAAAGGACACTAATGAACTTATCTACAAAATAGAAACAGATTCGCAGACACAGTAAACAGTCTTATGGTTACCAGGGAAAGGGGATGGGAAGGGATAAATTTGGAAGTTTGAGATTTGCAAATGTTAGCCACTATATATAAAAATAGATTAAAAACAAATTTCTTCTCTATAGCACAGGGAACCATATTCAATATCCTATAATAATCTTTAATGAAAAAGAATATGAAAACAAATATATGTACGAATATGCAAGACTGGGACGTTGTGCTGTATACCAGAAATTGACACATTGTAACTGACTATACTTTAACAGAAAATAAAAATTTTTAAAAAGTAAAAAAAATTTGCCTATGCCTGAAAAATAAAAATTAAAAAATTAAGTGTACAATGTGATAATTTAAAAAAAAGAGAGAGTCAGTGGATAAAAATGTTGAAACATAAAAATACTAACAGCTAAGCAACAGAAAGTACGGAATGAGGGAGAAAAAAGAAAACAGAAGAAAGGAAATATCTGAAGAAATCAGTAAGATAAATTTTCTAAATTTTCTAAAATTAAGTTGTAAATTGCCATATTAAAGGGTCTCAAATTAGAAGAGACAAGAACAAGGCAAACAGGAGGGTTAAGACATTGTCACATTCAAATATTTTAGTGAAATTTAAGAAAAAAGGAAAAAAAAAATCCAGAGAGAAAGAGCAAGCCACCTACACTGTCATTTATTCATTTATGTATTTAAGATATAATTGATGTGTAACATTGTATGAGTTTCAGGTGTAAACACAGTGACTTGGTTTTTGTATACGTTGTGAAAGCATCACCACAGTAAGTCCAACCAACATCTGTGACAGTACATAGTCCCAAATTTTTCCCTTGTGATAAGAACTTTTAAGTTTTACGATGGAGTATATTATTCACTATAGTCACCATTCTGTACATTACATCCTTGTGAGTTATTTATTTCACAACTGGAAGTTTGTGCCTTTTGATCCCCTTCACACATCTTGTAAACCGTCCCCTCCATATCCACTGCCTCTGGCAACCACCAGTCTGATCTCTGTATCTATGAGCTTTGTGGGGGCTTTTTTTGTTTTTGTTTTTGTTTTTGTTTTTTCTGTTTTTTAGATTGATGGATAAGTGAGAACACTTAGCATAATGCCCTGATGGTCCATCCATGTTGTCACAAGTAGCAAGATTTCTTTTTTTTTTAATGGCTAAATAATATCTGTGTGTGTGTAGACATTCCATTGTGTGTGTGTATCACATTTTCTCTGTTCACCCATCAGTGGACCCTTAGATTGCTTCCATATCTTGGCGGTTGTGAATATGCTGCAGTGAACACAGGGCTGTAAATACCTTTTTGAGCTACTGTTCGAGTTTTCTCCAGGTAAATACTCAGAAGTGGAACTACTGGATCACATGGTAGTTTTATTTTTGATTCTTTGAGGAACCTCCATACTGTTTCCCATGGTGGTTGAACCAGTTTACATTCCTACCAGCAATACACAAGGGTTCTCTTTTCTTCACATTCTTGGCAACACTTGTTATTTGTTGTCTTTTTAATATTAGCCATTCTGACAGATGTGAAGTGATATCTCAGTTCGGTTTTGAGTTGCCTTGTCTGATGATTAGTGAGGTTGAGCGTCTTTTCATGTACCTGTTGGCCATCTGTATGTCTTCTTTGGAAAAATATCTATTTAGATCCTCTGCCCATTTTTTTAAATCAAATCTTTTTTTGGAATTAATTTGTATGAGTTCTTCGTATATTTTGTGCATTAATCCCTTATCAGATACGTGATTTGCAAATATTTCCTCCCTTTTAGTAGATGGCCTTTTTATTTTACCGATAATTTCCTCTCCTGTGTGGAAGCTTTTTTGTTTGATGTGGTTTCAGCTGTTTATTTTTGCTTTTGTTGCCTTTGCTTTTGGTGTCAAATCCTAAAAAGCATTGCCAAAATCCATTTCAGGGAGCTTACTGCCTATGTTGTGTTCTAGGAATTTTATGGTTTCAGGTCTTACATTCAACTCCTTAATTCATTTTGTGTTGATTTTTGTGTATGGTGTAAGATAGTGGTCCAATTTCATTCTTTTGCGTGTGGCTGTCTGGTTTTCCCAACACCATTTATTGAAGAGATTGTTTTTCTCCATTGTATATTCTTAGCCCCTTTGTCATAAATTGATGATATATTCTTGGGTTTATTTCTTGGCTATCTATCCTGTAGTGTTGATCTGTGTGTTTTTATATCAATATCATACTGTTTTGATTACTATAATTTTGTAATATAGTTTGAAATTGGGACATAGTGTATCTCCAGCTTTGTTCTTCTTTCTCAAGATTGCTTTGGCTACTTGGGGTCTTTTGTGGTGCCATACAAATTTTAGGACATTTTAACAATATTAATTCTTCCAATCCATGAGCATGGAGTATCTTTCCATTTATGTGTGGCTTCTTCAACTTTCCTCTATATGGACAATATCTACAATGTCTTATAGACATATGTGTACAGGTTTTTTTATCCCCTTGGTTAAATTAATTCCTAGGCATTTTATTCTTTTTGATGCGATTGTAAGTGAGATTATTTGCTTGATTTCTCTTTCTGGTGGTTTGTTGTCAGTGTATAGAAACACAACAGATTTTTGCGTATTGCTTTTGTACCCTGCACATTTACTGAATTTGTTTATTAGTTCAAACAGTTTTTTGGTGGAGTCTTTAGCATTTTCTATATATAATACCATGCCATAGAAGAAGAAAACAATACCGGGAGGCTTTTGTAAGTAATATGGGAAATGGGGGAAATCAAGTAACTTGGTTAAGTTTAGGTTTAAAAAGCAAAAAAGAGCTATAAGTGTATTCTTAACAATTAAGAATGAAACTATATAGACAGTACAAGAGAAGACATGGATATTGGTAAGTTTAAGAATTTAATGACTGGATATACACAGCCTTGGTCTTAAAGGCAGAAGACATGAGTACTAATGTGTAACATATAATTTCAAATATGAAGAACAAAACTTGTTTATATAGAGGGAAGTAAGAAAGGAGAAAATGGAGAAAAAACGTACAGAAAATTAACAGATAAATCGAGTGAAACAGCAGAAATGTCCTGCGATAGTGGTAATTAAAATATTGATAATAAGTAAGTACCAGACAGTCTTAGGACTGGATCTTTAACAATATCAAAAATGATCCAATGAGACGCTCTTTACGAAAAGAGACATGTAATACAGAACAATTAAAAAATATTAAGAATAAAAGACGGAAAATACAGACCAGGCAAGTAGGAGTGACAACTAAAATGGAATGGTACTCTTAATATCAGACAAAATACAATTTGGATGGGGAAAAAAGTGGTTTAATGAGCACATTTGTTGAGGATTTTGCTCTGGGTTACCTAAGAAAAAGAACAAGCTGGATTCAGCCTCATTCTCCTCTTTCCTACCAGGGAGAAAGAATGCATTTGAACTCAGTTTGCCGTGAGATTAGTGGCCCTTCCCCTGCAACTGGAAGAGAGAGAATTACAGACAACGCTTGTAAAGAGCCATTATCTATATTCAAAACATCTGGCACCTGGGGGATTTTTCATTGATAAATTTTCTCCATTAAAGAACTCAGAAAGGGTTTCAGCTCTGCCCCCTGAAAAAATGGACCCATGCTGTGGGTGCATGGCCCTGCTCCACCTCTCTGTGGAGTGATGGGAGGATGCAGGGATCTTATCTCCTTTTTCTCTTTTGACTCTTGTCTTTTTAAGATGCCCCTTTGCCTTAGCGTGTGCAAGATAACATTGTAGAACTGTTCCTGAGCCCTGGTGTACTTCAGGGGAGCAGCCACTCAGGAATCTAACTTTTCCAAGAACATTGTAAGGGTCGGAAATGGAGGTTACTTGTAGAAAGAACATTAGAGCAAGATGATATTACATGCATCTAACGCATTAAAGATCAGTAAAAACAAAAATTGGTTCCTTGAAAAGATTTTCAGACTTTTACTAAAGACTGCTGACAGAGAGAGAGAGACACACAGAGACAGAGACAGAGACAGAGAGAGACAGAGGATTAATGTCTGGAATTCACAACGAACTCCTGCAAGTCAACAAAAAGAATACAACTCGAAAGAAAAATGGCAGAGGAAAAGCACAGACAGTTTCTATAAGTGGAATCTCCAAAGCTAACAAGTATTATCAGAAGTTTCTGAAATGTATTAGTAATTAAACTCAGACAAGAGTGAGCTATAACTTTATACCTCATAAATTAGCAAAAAAATTAAAATAGGGGAAAACACGAAATGGTGGTGGGAGTGGAGCTTATGGCCATTACTCTGGAGATCACTTGGCAGTTCTTACTCAAATTCAATGTATATGAGTATATATACACCGTACGTATATTAAATGCATATATATTTCTAATTTTATAATGTATAATAAATATATATAAAATATATACACATACATGCTGAACATAGAGACACATGCACATATACTATGATCATGCAGTCGTGCCCCTGAGTTTAGAGTCTAAAAATTATCTCACACAGATGATAAAGGGCGTGTGAGAGCATGCTGGTCACAGTATTGCTCCTGGTGATTGGAAATTAGGATCTATCCCAGCCTGAGTATCTCGCAGTGGGGTACTAGACGGGTCCCCAGTGATGGCTATGTCCATGAGGTACAAGGAAGCCCTCAGGATTCGCAGAAGCAGAAGTAATAATTGGATGCCATAAATGCAGATAGGTGGGTTGTGAAAATAGCATTCTTAGTATAAAAATGAGAGAGACAAGTATCCATTTATTTTTAAAATACACCAAGATACATGCAGCAAAATAAGAAACACATTGTACAGATGGCACCAAACTACGATGGTCTGAACTAGCAAATAAAAATGCAGGGTGCCGGGTTAAGTTTGAATTTAAGATAAAACGTAAAATTTCTTTAGTTATAAGTGTGTGTCAAACATTTAGTATAAGTATGTCCCATACAATGTTGGAGACGTACTCATATTAATAAATCATTTGTAGTTTATCTGAAATTCATATCTTACTGGGAGTCCTGTATTCTGTCTGTCAACCCTATGCCAAACCAATGCTGCATGGACACATTAAAATGGTTTCCTTGTGAGGGTAGGGAGGTGTAGGAAAATGCGGATAAAATGAAATGAAGCAGACAAACCCGAGGAATAAAAGGAATAAAGGCCAGTGCATTGATCACTGATGATAGAACGTCATGCTCTGAGCATAATGAACTAGCTGGTTCTAAGAATAAAAAGAAGAAAAGGAACTCTTTTGGAGGAAAAAGGAATCTTCTGCCATGATTTATAAGGGCTTGGTTATAAAGTGGAGATCCTGGTGTGGAACTGGCTTCTAAGTGAGATTCTCTAGTAAATTAAAAATGGTCCCTTGGTTCCATTGTATATTCTTGCCTCCTTTGTCGAAGATGAGTTGACCAAAAGTTTGTGGGTTCATTTCTGGGCTCTCTATTCTGTTCCATTGGTCTATATGTCTGTTTTGGTACCAATACCATGCTGTCTTGATAACTGTAGCTCTGTAGTATTGTCTGAAGTCTGGGAGATTTATTCCTCCAGCCTCTTTCTTTCTCTTCAGTAATGCTTTGGCAATTCTAGGTCTTTGATGGTTCCATATAAATTTTATTGTGATTTGTTCTAGTTCTGTGAAATATGTCCTGGGTAATTTGAGAAAAAAATGTGACAATGAATATATATATATATGTTCACTGAAAAATTGTGCTCTACACTGGAATTTGACACAACATTGTAAAATGATTATAAATCGATAAAAAATGTCCAAAAAAATGGTCCCTTGGGATTTGAGAATAGCTAATTATTTTTAGATAAGCGAAATGCCTATTTTCAGTCTTTCTGAAATGTTCATCTTTAGTGAATAAAAATGTTTATTGAAAGTTCAGCACATTAAAATGATAGGTTCAGGGTTATCATGTGATAGAAATGTATTTTGAAATACCACACTATATTTTAACACACACAGGTGAAATACACATATGAAATAATTACTGAAGCAGCGGAGAGAGTTGGTTCTAACATATTTTCGTCTTCTCCTGCAGCTGTCACTTAGAGAAAATGCCCTCAGTGACGATAAATAAGACTGTTGAGTCACGAAGCCCCAAACTTGTCGTAAGCCCATGTGTTTTAACAGCAGCAGCATCCTTCTTACGTCTTCTGTCCTGAGACAAACAGTTTTCTCAGGCCTAGCGTGGCAATCAGGCCACTAATGTTAGTACCTGGCAAATCTGAAACTGTGCAAATCAGAATGTTGGATTAATCAACTCTTAAAAGCAGCCGAATTCATACAAGTGAGTTCACTCCGGGGGATAATGCAGGTGAGCAAATTGCAGGGTTCCTTGCTGGATTCTTGTTTTCTTAATTAAAACAGTTTCTGGGTGTGGAAATTCTCTGCTCATTTGCAACCACTTGATATGTTGGCATCGGTTAGAAGTGAGAGACAAAAAATCCTAGACCTAAAAATCCAATCCCTCTAAATACCTTGTGCTCATGCCCAGGGAGTGCCAATTTCCATTCTCTTAGTTATTTATCTCCCTTTATGCTTTTTAAAATTTTTTAATATATGGAACATTTCATGGCTTTACTTCATGTGTCACTCAATAGTGATCTTTTTTTTTTTTTGATCTCTTTTCACCCATGTGAAAATGTAAAAGGTGTTCATATTTGGCATGCCTTGCAAAACAGGAAGCAGACTGGGTCTGGCCCCAAGCTCCCCGATGCAGACAAGCTTCTCAAACTTTAATATGTGTACAGACTGCTTGAGATCTTGTTAAGATGTGGACTTGGTTTTGTGGAGCTGCAATGGGACCTGAGACTCCTTGCTTCCAACAAGCTCCAAGAGAATGCTGATGTTAACAGATCTTGAGTGGCGAGAATATAGAGATTATTTTTGTGAACATTCAGAAAAAGTTCTGCAAGGTTACAGAGAACGTGCTGTAGAAGATGCCTCTGGATAGGAAGCAGGACAATGGGGAGTAAATAGAATATTTACTATTTTTACTTTAAACTTCTGTTTGCTTTTTTTTTTAAGCTGAGGTTTCACTTTGAAAATAATGTTTTTAAGAATGTGAAATTGAGGACAGGCAAAGGCAAACTTGGCAGAGTCGTAGGATGGAACTGTAAGGAGCCATTAATCTCATGGTGTCTAAGAATAGTAACAAACATGGAAAACACATTTAATACCATGCGATGAGAAAAAATACCAGGATACACATGGCACATATTGTACCGTACATGCCTGTGTATATGCGCGCAGTAGAAAGAAACACCTCAAAAGGTGGCCAGTGATTATATGTGGGGAGTGGCATAGGAGACAGCTTTTCTTTGTACTGTCCATATTTTCCAAATTCTCCGAAGGCAGACATGCATTATTCTAAAATCAGAAAAGAAATGAGATACTTTTTATAGAAGATGAAGAAACAAATGTAAAATTAGGCCAGACTCAAGTCATCGGTGATTCTTCACTTGTAGTCAAGCCTGGTCTAGTTTATTCAGCAAGTGCTCCCAGAGGACAGGCCTAAGATCTTGACAGACTAGGAGCAGTACTTTTGTTCCTCAAGTCTGGAAACTTCCCGTCAAGTCCGACAGGTCACATGTGGGCCAACCTACACTCCCACGGAGGCCTCTGAACCCAAGACCTAGGTTCCTTTTCCTCTTTACCGTCTCCCCCCAAGCAAAGATGGGGCCGTGCCAGGCAGCTCACTCTCCACTCAGACCTTCAGGCAGCAGCATCCTAGGAAGAACTTGTACGGTTACTAAGTGTTTGGCTTAGACAGTGCTGTAAACTAAGATGCATGTGAGGGGTACTTTAATTTTAACAGACAGAATTCAAAGGGGGTGAACTTCATGTGTTGAAATTTGGGAAGAAGAAAAATTTTCCATCTAAGAGCTGGGGTAAGTACACACAACAGAGGTTTCATTATTCTTTGGAGAACAGAAATATTTGCCACCTATTTGAATTCAGTCTGAGGGAGATGAAAGGAAATACGCATTTATGAAATAAATCTTAAAAAAATATGTCACGAGATCTCTGGATGGCTCCTTAGCACTTCCTTAGGTAGCCCAGGCTTTGTTTTGACAACATTTACTCTTACAGAGTTCTTACGTTGTGCTTAAATTAGAGAACTTCTGCCCTCTGGACTTCCCTGTCTTCCCTGGGACCATGTGGAGAAGTCATGAGATGTAGTCTGAGAGGCAAAAGAACCCCAGAATGTCACCGTCTTCCTGCTTAAGAAGCTGATGTCAGGATTTGGCCCTGTTCAGGACAGCACCCTACATTTGAGTCCAACTTTGTAAATTCGAAAGCCTCTGGTACACTTACATTATTTAATCCTAACAACATGACAACGCCATCTGATGTCGACTGGGAGGGTCTTAAAAGACACAGCTCAGAGTGTTTGCATGACTTGCCTAAGCACACACAGCGCGGAGATGGCAGGGCTTACAATAGATGTTGAAGTCTTCTGATTCTTGACCCAACTCCCTTTCCACTAAACCTCCCTATTGATTTTGCAGAGGGGAGAAACACAGAGCCAGAAGACAGACAACTAGATGTGTTAGGACATTTCACTTTGTTTCAAGTTAAAATTTCCAGTAGGTTTTTGGACCCTACACTGAATCCGGTAGAAGTAAAGCAGGAACTGAAGTAAACTAGGGCACATTCAGCCCTGATGTTATGTGTCAAAATACCATTTGGATCTGTCTATTTGAATCTACATTCCAGGATTTTTCACAACAAAGAATAAATAAATACATGCATTCTTGAGCACAATGCTTCATGAATTTGGGAGTTTCGTTTAGTTATTTTTTTTTTGATAGTCTGATTACTATTCCAAGCTTATCTTTTGATCTTCTAAGATAAATGCTTTTTTTTTTTGGAAAAAAAATTTCCATTGAAGTAGCTACTGTATTTTGGCTTTGATATGTTGCTTTATTCACATTTTCATGTTTTTCCAACTATATATTACATTTCAAGGTCTTTGAGAAACAACCTTTCCATTTGCAAAATTCTGATTATAGATTTTTAATAAAAAGCAGTATGGTTGGACTTATTTGTTATTGTAGATTGAGTTAAAATCCATTAGTAAATTAAACTAAAATTATTTCTTTTATAAAGGAAGAAATTTATACATCAAGAAATCCAAGGTTACCATAGCAATCTGTGGCATCTAAAGATTGAAAACAGAGGATTGCATTCTACTTTCTAGAAAACTATTAGAGGAAAGATATATGATATGTTATATTCAGGGTGGAATATAACAAGAAGAATAGATCATTGTTGAACAAAAATGAATCTGGTTTTGTCCCCAACTAAAAATAATGGAAGGTAATTTAGAACAATTTTTTTTTCAAAAGTGTGCATAATACTTCTGTCTTTGGCACCGTTTGTGTTGTTTATTCAGTGATAGGAATGGAGTAGGATTGGGCACTTAGTTGACTGTGTTTGTGGGAAATATCCTAGCAGTAGGAGATACGTTGTGTGGGAAACTGGGCAAAAGGAATGAGGTTGGAGAGAGGTAGACATTGTTCTGAAAAGCAAGAAGAGAATCAAAGTGGAATAAAGTCAGTCGACTCTGAGGCAGACTTGCTCTAGGAATCGACACAAAATTGAATTGTGTGTGGTGTGTATGTGATGCATGTGTCTTTGCACAGTTTCTGGTCTTTTGGCTCATCAAAGACAGACCGAACAGACCTGCTGCAATGGACATCTGTTGTTTTTGCCTGCCCAGCATCCATTCCCCCTTCTTTTGGAAACAGCATTTCAATCTCCCATTGAAAAACTGCCCTTTGCCCAACATGTATAGTCTTTGTGTGATACTCATTCAAGGTGTTTTGCTTTCCTCTGGCCAGAGGGTAGACGCCTGACCCCAGTAGGCCAGGTAGACTCTCCTTTGGGCATCTGAATCTTTTGTGAATGATATGTGGGCAGGACATGGTTGGCAGGTGTTGATCTCAACCATAGAACCATGAAGAGATTCTCCTTTGTTTCCTGAAATTTGATGCTTAGAGCCGCCCAATTATTATCTTTTCAGAGGCTTGATTGTTCAGTTTTTCTTGTATTTAGATTTTTTTAAATTAGCTTAAGATAGCTGGACTTACTTTCTGTTACTTATAACCAAACCCTAGCTGATATTCATGCCGAATGGGGCCTAAGACACCACAGATTGCTAGATTGCATAGTACAATTTTCTGTTCCACAGTTGAGTATCATTTAGGAGGCACAGTGATCCTAACAGCCTCATTTTCTAGGGGCTGAATTTGGTCCTTTCAACAGATCTTCATCCTTAAGGCAACTGCCAGTATCCTACTTAACTCATTGCATCTGAGACTCAGGATGCATGTGAGGAAGAAGCAGCACGATGCATTTTACAAGCCCGTGGTCCAGTGTGATCATCCCAGTGAAACAGCAAGGGGAAAAGGTGAAAATGAGTCAGCGTTCTGGATACCTTACACCCGTGGGTAGGACTTCATGTGCCAAACACAGCAAGACTTCAGCTGCACACCGAGGCTGCAGAGCATGAAGAGGCCCAGATGAGAAGGAAAACCACTCTGTTATCCAAGCATTTTATATAATAGGGTAATTCACAGAAGTAGTCTCAAAGGAGCCGACTAGAAGGAAATACTTCTGTGAAGGACATACACTGCCGTACTCTGTAACTCACAATTTTTTTTTTTTGTCCTTTATTTATTTTTCTTCTGACTCTATCTATGGGAATTGCTTTCATGAGTTAGAGAGGAGAGAGCCCATGTTTCAGATGAGAAAACTTAGTATCTTTGGCAAATGACTTACTCAAAATAACAAAGGCAATAAGCAGAAAGCCCTACCCAAGTCCTTGTTCTCAACAACATGAGAAATTTCATGAATACTACCCTGCCTTCCGTGCAGGGCATAGTGTGTGTGGTATTACATAGTGCAGATTTCTCTCAACAGTGAACACTTATTTCGGTCTCAGAAAGATTGTCAGTTCTCAGAGCCCCATGTTTTCTGAGGCTTATTGTTCCTCTAGAAACAGTTAATATAATGCTGCTAATAGTAACAGTTAAACATTACGGATCATCTGCTTTTTCTCAGTCTCTGTGTTTGCCTGAGCATATGCATTATTTCATTGAAACTTTACACAGTAGACATTATCAGTATTATTCTTATCGTCTCTTTATAGATGAAGAAACTGAAGCTTAGGGAGGTAAAAGTGAACTACCTGAAGTCTCCCGGTTACTGAGAGTTGGAGGCAGGACTCAAACACAGGAAGTTTGGCTCCAAAGACAAGCTCTCCTCGCCCCACGTTCCTGCCTTCTAAAACTGAACTCTGCTTTTGCTTGGCGGGTCGCATCTTTGAGTTCTCATTCCTTAAAGGGTTGTGCTGAAAATAGCTGAGAACAGTATACTTGTTTCTTTCACAACAATAAAGGAGAGGTCAAATTAAATTCTCCTTTCACAACAGGTTCTCTCTCTCTGTTTCTCCCTTTCTTTTGAATTAGCAGTGGTGTCTAATTCCAAAGGAGCTGTGGCAAGCCCCCCTCCCACCCTGTCTCCCAGGCACCTCACTCTTTTCCTATTTGTTCTATTTTAAGCTCCAGCTCGAGTCCTTCCTAGTTCACCTTCCTGGCAATTGGTTGCTGTCTCCTCTGTTCCCCCACAGGACTGATGACACTTAGAATCCCATTTTTTGGTTATATAGCTGGCTTCCTCATTAGACTGTACCGTCCTAAGCTGAGAACTCAGATTGCTCTACGTTATACTCCCAGTGTCTCACACAGTACTTGGCACATGGCAGCACTCCCAAGTGTCAGTGAGTAAATGATCTCATGAAGCCTTTATTTGAAATCCCAATTGACCTCTACCTGGAAAGTACATTTTTAAAAACAGAGCTCCCTACACTCGATGTCCTCCCCTCCCCTTGATTTAAATTATTTACAGCAGAATTACTTAATCATGTGGCAGATAATTAAGGAATCCATTATTTATGTTAAATAAATTAACGCAACATCCCCCCTCTTCTTCCCCTTGGCTGCGGAGCCCGAGTTTCAGTCGTCTCCCAGGGAACACTGGCATCTTACGGGCCCAGGTGGCACACGGTCATGGTTACCTGTTCTGCCAGGAGCCTCGACAAGCTTGCCTCCCGGCGTGTGCTCTCACTCCCCTTTCTCCATCCTGTTGCTGCTCTGCTCTGGTTTTTAGTCTCAGAAGCTGTGTGACCGTGGGCAGCCTCCTAACTTGTTTGAGCCTCAGTTTCCCCTTCTCTTACTGCCTCACAGAGTTGTGGTGAGGATTTAATGAGGTAATGCCTTGGACCTTTCAGGACACAGAATGTCAGCTTAAACAATTTTCTGCTCCAAGAAATGCATTAGTAACCTATTATATGTCTGTAGGAGGCATCTATATTTACCAGCAATAAATCGGAGTTACGAATCCGTGGAATGTGAGAGCTGGAAGCATTTTATCATAATAACCCACTCCAATTTCTCCCTCTACAGATGAGAAAATGGGCTCAGAGTGCATAAGTAATTTTCCCAAGATTTACTAAACTGTTAATAGTCATGATAAACATTTATTAATGGTAACTAACATTTAATGAGTCTCGGTCTGTACCAGGCATCATGCTAAAGGCTTAGCATGCTTTACTACATTTAATGATTCCAATAAGACCTTGGAAAAAACTCTTACTGTCCTCATCTGACTGATGAGGAAACTGAGGCAGAGGATTGATATCAGACGCCCAAGGCCATGGAAGTAGTAAGTTGCAGTGTTAGGGCTCAAGCACAGGCTCATCTTAGATCCAGAGTCCAAGTTCTTGCTCATTATCTAAGTTATTTCCCATAACAGTGGCCAGTTGGGAGTAGGACCCAGAGTAAACCCAAGCCTGACCTCTTGCTTCCAAGTCAGTGAGTCTTTGTGATGTTAGTTTTTGGGCTACCATATCCCCAGCCACACACCTCCTCTCCTAGGTACACATCCCCTCTCAGAAAGAATGGTTCTGTTGCAGAAATGGCTGCAAAAGCTCCCTGATGACCTCTTGATAAAGCTTTATGGCTGGGCTCTGAATCTCAGCCTTCATGTATACCTTTAGATAGCTTCTTTATGTCAGCCTTTGTGCACGTGGAGTTTTAACATTAGTAAGAGCGCTCTCCCCTTTACCACCAAATGGCAGATACGCTCTGAAATATTTGCAGGGTTTTCACACCTAATGGGTGCATCCAAGCACACTGGTTAACAGCATATATTTAATCTATAGGCGATGGCTATTTCCTGTGATTTAGAGGGGCACTTACTTGCGTGGTGTAAGACACTCGTGTGTTCTGTCAGCCCCCAAAGAGAGATTTCTTTTTATTTCAGATGTTGAATATAATTGTCGATTCTGGCTCAGCAGTGTTCCATTTTCTGTCCAGTGTTTATGTGGAAGCAGTTGAAGACTTGAGGGGATTTCTGTAGCATGCCGGTCCCTTAGTTCACGTGAAGGAAGAGGCTGTGGCCATATTTGCTGCATGGGCTATGTGTTTTATTAAATCTGCAATGTTAGTTGAACATGCTGTGTTGCACAGAAGACAGTGTTTTCCCCAGAGAAGAGATTCTGTATTTGATTGACAGGGCGGGTGACCACAGGTCAAGGTTGCTTGGTGGTATCGGCCATCTGTTATCTTGGCAAGTATTTGACTGGAGGGCATTAATGTGTTTGTAATTTCCCACTTGATCTGAGAATAAGGCTATAAAGCCGTTGTCACCATTGGGAGCTGCAGAGCAAACCAGCACCAGCAGTTGGTCTCCAGTTTCCTGCTCCGAGTGGCATGGTCTGTGCTCGACTTTTCTTTCTGGGTCCCCCTCCCGGACAAGTCATTGAGAAGGCAGCCTACTTTGTCACGCTGCTGACAGAGAAAAGTAAAAAGCAGATCTCAGCAGCAGGATTATATAAACAGGTTTGAATCACTCCAAAAGGTCTTGATCATTATAAAACCTTTCTACAGCAAGACAGCCAATTCTTCAGTTTTGCTAGAAAGCAGTGAAATCTCAGTATATGTTCATTTCTCATTGCCCCATTTGGCTGAGACGTCTGCGCTGAAACAGAGGATTTGGATTAAGCACTTAATATGCAAGGAGATATTTACCCATTGTTATGCCTGCTGTATGGGTGAGAACAGAAGTGGTCGCTGGGGAACTTTGGTGGTTAATGGTCAAGTCACTTCCTTGTACCTTCATCAAGGCAGAATTCTCAACAAGTAAAACATTCCAGAGAAAGATCAGCCCTTACAGTTGACATGAGAGCCCAGATGAGCCATATTAACAGGAAACAGGATTTTAACACCATAATGAATGCATTAGTGTATGCTGCTGTCTATCGATCTGCTGAGTTTAGGCAGCTCTTCCTTTTAAACTCAAACAAGGAATAAAAGCAGATGGGGAAGACACTCTTAAGCAGGCTGTAAATGAATCAAGAAAAATAACATATTTTCAGACATAGTGTGCTTTAAAAAATAATGTAGTCACCCAAAGAGAGAGGAGGATTATCAAGAGGACTATTATTGCTGAAACTTAGTTTTGGTTTGGAAACTTCAACTCGTGAGAAATGTTAGTCTAGCAGAGGACCAACAAGTGTAAGTTAAATTTTCAGAAGATATCTAAAAACATTAACATAGGATGGAGACAAATCCAGAACTCTCTTTCCTGTGATTTTTACCTTTATCAAAGTCATAGCTGAAGACACTCAAGTACATGTATAGACCTTAACGCTCACAACATCTCTGTGAGGAAATCGGGACAACCCAAAAGATAGATTCTCTAGATTTTCTAACCTCAGAGAGGTGAAGGGATCTGGGGGACTCTTGTGGGATTCAGAGCGGAGGAGTCCAGCTGTATTGGCTATTGTGGTAACACTGCCTTGCTTTTGATAAGTAACAAGAAAATTGTTCCCCCAAAGTACTGCTTTCTTTGTATTCCCCCCTGATGTAGTCAGATCGTTCTCTTGGAAAGATTCCAAAAATATCCCCTAATTTTGTTATTATAATAAGAAATTCAAAATTGAATATCTTAAAAAAAAAAAAGACCTTTCACTTTACATGCTTCTGCAAGAAGAAAAGAGTGAAGGCATGTTATCAGAGAAAACTTCCACCTGAGGAATAAATGCACATCCTTGTCCTTTACCATGTCAGGCTAGTGTTTACTGGGTTCCAGAGACGTGTATACATTGTTGTTATAGACACAGAACTGAGAACTTAGGAGAGAGAATCAGCAAGTGATCCAAAAGTTGCTTTGTCTTTCTGACATCTTTGCCTAACTTCAGAGCAGATTTGCTGGCAATGAATTCTCTTAGTTGTCCTTCATCTGATAATGTTTTGTGTTTTGTTTTGCTCTTCATTTCTGAAGGATATTTTCACTTATATTTCAATTATATTCAATATATTTAAATTTTAAGATAAAAATCTAGGTTCTTAGTATTTTCCTTTTAACACTTGAAAAATGCTATGACACTGTCTTTTGGCCCCATAATTTCTGAAAAGAAATTTGCTATCATTTAAATCATTATTTCCCCTATAGTTAACATGTTTTTCAAGGTTTTGTTTTGTTTTGTTTTGTTTTCCTTTGTCTTTTCTTTTTAGCAGTTTAATTATGTCTGGGGGCATTGCTTTTTTTTTTTTTTTTTCCTTTTTTGGGATTTATTGAGCCTTTTGAATCTTTAGGTTTATGTATTTCATCAGACTTGAGAAGTTTCTAGCCATTATTTCCTCCAAAACTGTTTAGTACTCTTCCTCTTCTCTCAGAGACAGTAGTAGACATTCTGTTATTGTTCCACAGTTGCCTGAGACTGTTCTTTTTTTTTTTCCTTTTTGTTGTTCAGGTTAGATTATTTCTATTGTTCTATCTTCAGATTCAATGACTATTTTTTCTGTTACCTCCATTCTGCTAATAAGCACATCCAGTGAGTTTACAGTTCCATTTATTATTTTTTTTCCATTCATTAGTTTAATTAATTCTTCTCGATATCATCTTTTTCTCTGATGGGACTTTCTGTTTTTCCATTTGCTTTAAGTATATTCACAATTGTTTGTTAAAGCATTTTTATGCTTTAATTTTTTTATTAAAAAATTCCAACATTTTTTTCTCATCAGAGCATCAACGTCCGTTAATTGTCATTTCCCATAAAGTTGAGATTTTCCTGGTTCTCTGTGTGTCTGGTAACTTTGGGTTAAATCCTGGACATTTTGAATATTATGTTATGAAATTTGAGACTGTTAAATTTCAAGGAGAATGTTTACGTTTTTGATTGAGAAGATCAGGTTCAAACTGTAAGCTATAATGTCCCTTCTTTGGGCTGTGACCTCTGTGTCAGTTCAGTGTTCAGATCCTTTGCAAAGCTATTCAGATCTGTTCCACATGTGTGCCGCCACATAGTGACCACTCTGGGATCCGGGCAGTGGTCTTTTTGTTCAGCTCTCAAATTATTCAACGTGCTGATTAGGATCAGATCCACATAGTCTATGAAAAAGTTCATGGGATTATTGTCCCAAACGATATCTCCTCTACAATCTCCCACGTATTTTCCATTTCTCTGAAGCACTCCTTTTCAGTTCTCCATCCAGAATGCTGGGTCTTTGGTAACCCATCACCCAACTTTGCTGTGCACTGTTGTGATTATATTTGCATCCACGGCCAAGTTGCAAGAGGACAGAAAGGAAAAAAAAGTTCTCCCCACTCTCTTGGACCCATAGTTTGATAAAACAGAGGGGAAGGTGTTCTTTTTGGCTCCTGCAGGCTCCTGTTTCTGCCGCTACTGCTGCCAACACAGGATTTCTAGGGGGCTGGATTGTGAGGAAATGGAGAAGTAATAAAATAAAAAGTGTGTGTGTGGGGGGGTGTCTGTCTGTCCTCTCTCTGTGGTTGGCAATTCTTCTTTCCACTCTTCCAGCCAAAATGAGGAGGAACTCTCTCTGCCTGTGCCTCAGTTACCACGTTTGTGTTTCAGATCATATTGCAATCCATCAGGTTGAGAGAAACAAGAGGGAAGATATTAGTAAGCTCCTTGCCGATTCAGTAGTGCTGTGGTTTTTTGTCTCTTCCCGAGTCTGATTGCTGCTGTTGATTTTTCAGAGTCCACATACAGTTCCTCCACGTGTCCTGTCAGGTTGTGTAGCAGTGTAGATGTTACGTAGATCTCTGGGGACTGTGTACAGAGCGAGGGGTGGGGTGGGGTGTGCTCACTCTCATCTGGAGCTGGAACCAGTTTGCTTAACATTAAAAGATTAGTAATAATAGGGCTAGTCTCACATAGCGCTTTTAAGATACTCAACACAGTTCTTGGAATTTATAATGTTGGTGTTCCTAATTTAGCTTTACTATTACCACCAAAAGGAAAGGGTATACTATATGCTAGTGAGCTCTCAGAAAGAGTAGGTTATTTTGACTGCTGTCCATTGCATGTGTAATAATCACAAAAGACGGTCTCTGCTTTAAACCTGCAAACAGTATTAGGTGAGACTTCACAGCTGCTACATTAAGTACTTTTAGCCAAGAACTATACTGTGAGTATGGCAGCTGCTTCTTCTTCTCCTTCCTCTTCTTCTCCTTCCTCTTCTTCCCCTTTCCCTTCTTCCCCTTCCCTTTCTTTCCCCCCTTCCCCTCCTTCTCCCCCTTCCCCTCCTCCCCCTTCTCCCCCTTCCCCTCCTCCCCCTTCCCCTCCTCCTCCCCCTTCCCCTCCTCCCCCTCCTCCTCCTCCCCCTCCTCCTCTTCCCCCCCTCCTCCTCCCCCTCCTCCTCCTCCTCCTCCTTCTTCTTCTTCTTCTTCTTCTTCTTCTTCCTCTTCTTCTTCTTCCTCTTCTTCTTCTTCTTATTATTATTTGTTATTAATTATTTGTGTGTGTGTGTGAACTGACAAGTGTTACTTTAAGAAAAAACTATACTAGGCTATCCACCTTGTTAAAAAAAAAAAAAGAGGGGAAAGTATCCTTCTCATCAGCATCTTCTCAGAATATCAATCCAACACAAAATAAATCATTTTGTAAAACAGTGTATTTACTGTTATTTTAATTCTACATACATGGATGCCCAATCCAATTTTCAGTTACTCTGTTCTAGGGAAGGCAGAGTGCCTCTGGGCCTCTGAGGACTATGGTCCACTTGAAGAGATGTTTTAGGTTGTATTTCTTCTTAGGAAGAAACTGAGTCAAAGGGTTTTGGGCACCAAGATCTAAGTCTTTACTGGCAGCCTTCTTCTATTTTCCTAAGTGGAAAGGTGGCTGCAACTAGCAATGTGTTCATTTGTGATACTGCTTGTCTTTTCTGCCACCTCTGTGCCACCCTTCTTCCCATTTCTATAAGGCCATGTTACCTTTTAGTCCAATAAAATGATAAGTTATTTCCTGTTTAAAGTTTTGGCTGAAAACTCTATTATGCCTCTTATGATGGTAAATTGTTGAAGAATGGAAAGGCTGAAATGATGAAATCCAGTGGTAGAATTCATGTGAACTGGCAAGAGAGACAAATTCTGGTTAAGGGCAGTCCCGTTCCTCTAAAGTAAAACTGTATGTGTAAAGGCTCGTTTATGTCCTTGTGTCCGTCCCCTGCCTCTTCGTTGTCTTTGAAGCACATTGTTTTCAGCACTGTCATCCATAGAGCTGGAAAATGTCAGTGCTATGTAGCATCACCAAATGAAAGAGGAATTTAACGAACTAACCATTGGTTAGTGTGTCAGTGAATGAGGGCAGCAGCTCCTGTGACAAACTGAACGGCAGCTTGGGTGTCCTTGTTTTCTCCAGTGGCCTGGTCCTTTTTGCTCTGTGATGACAATATTCTGCTTCCAAAGGGATGACTCCATCTGTAAAACAGCGTCTTCTTACATACAGGGTAAGATTGCTAATCTTGGAAGTCTGGAACCCTTCGCTCAGAGGTCTGCTGGCTCTCAGATGTCCAAGGGACAAAAAGTATTTCATGTTACTCATGAAGTAACAATACAGATAGCTGAAGTCCATCAAGTTCTTCTGTGTGTCAGGCATCGGGTTAAACACTACTATGTTAACTCATCACACACTTACCAGAGAACCTATGCGGGCAGGTGATTGTTTTTATTCCTATTTTATAGCTGTATTCAGCTGTCACTCAGAGGTGAAGTAACCGTATCAGGATAACTCAGGTAGTAGGTGGTGGAACTGGCACTGAAACCCAGCTTCGTCTAACAGTGAGGACAAAGTCTTATCCATTCTGCTGTACATAAGTAGCAAACTGCTGTTGCTCATAACCTTTTACTTTTTATTATTTTCTTTTCATCCCTACCCACTTTCGCTGTCTCGTTAGACTTCCCTTATCCCCCACCGAAGGTACTGCACGTGTTCTAGGAGTCCAAGGGCTCCTGAAACAGGTTTTGTTTTGTTTTGTTTTCCACAGCAATTACGTGGCATCCAAACTGTATCCTCCATTTGGTTTCCTTGGAGCTGCTCATTGCCCTCAGTACTGGGACACCTCTTGCCCCCTTCCTTGGATCCTGTCATTGGCCTCCAGAAGTTCCATTGTTCTAGCATTGGCATTTTAGAGAGATTGATAAAGACTCTCCCGCTTTCTCACTGTGATCTAACTGTACCAGCTGTTGGTTAGAGTCCTGTTTTTCCATCTCTTCCCAGTACTATCTTGTCATCTTTCAAGTCTCCTCAAAGACATCTTCTTTGCTCTCACCATCGAAATTATGTCTGTGCTCCCACTCGTGTTCATTTCCATCAGGTTACTTATTACAGTTTATCAGTCTACGCCTTTTAACTTAGTTGTCTTTTCATGCACCAGGCGGCAGGTTCCATGAAAACGGATCCTTTTCTGTTGAACTCTTTTGTGTTCCTCATGATTAGCATTATGCCTGGCATGTGGTAGGCACTGAATAAACACTTGCTGAATGTGGGAATGAACTTCAGTCTGGGTTTGAGCCCCTTCAACTAGGTCTAGAATAATATAACCAATATATAAAGGTGGCTGCATGTACCCCAGGTGATAGGAAGAAAATATGAGAATGAGATTTATATTTTCTATTTAGATGAACATAGAAGATGGAATTAACTTTAATAATATTTTATAGAAAAATTAACCTGACGTGTCCCTGGGGGGGTGTAGGAAACCCACATGATGGGGTGTCAACAGAGACCCCCTTTCTCCTTTATCTTCCTTGGACGCATTGAGACATATTGCACTTCACGTAGGCTTTGTTAAATGGATTTGCAGAATACACACAAGGTTTAACTAAATAGATTCTTGCAAAGAAACTATAGATTAGAGATGATAAAATACTAAAGACGGAAAAACATAAATGAACAACTGAAAATGAAAGAACTGACACTTCTGTTAGAATGAAGTCTTCAGAAGCCACAAAACCAAGTAAAAACCAACCAAATAATGATTATCTAATCACATTTGACTGAAAAGTTGGTGCCCATAAATTGAATTTATCAAGAATCACAGCTGATGTAAGGATTTAGACTTATTTGTGTGAAAGACCACAGAATTTTCGCTGAGTGTGGGTTGTGCCTTGAGAAAGAAACTAATGTTAGAAGAATGATGCCATCGCAATTAACAAGACATTTACAAGCTAGCCATGTGGAACTTGAAGGCACACCCTAGAGTTGCTTGAAGGCAAGGTCTAGACTTGTTTCAGGGATATTAAAATGCACACTGTGCTCTTTCCAGTACCTTACAAAATGTTAGTACACTTCGTGACTAATATGTAGAAGCCTATTTTGAGGTGTCTTAGCAAGAAATAAAAAGCCACATGTTCTTTCTGCTACAGCAAAAATAGCTGAAACAACATACAAAAATAATATAGAACACAAACTAAAGTACTTAATATTTGTCAATAAATACTGTCAAACGATGCATAGAAAATACCTAAGTGTTGGGCGATACAACCATCATTTAGAATTATGAAGAACTTATCTGTATAGTTTAATAAATATAATAAATGGAGTTTAATTCCTCCAATTTATGGTTATTTGCCATATTTTCATTCAACAACGTATTACAAAATAACTTTTTTTTTGAGTCACTAAAGAAAGGTGTTCCCATGAAGTAATTTTTCATTATTGCACAGTTTCTCTAATACAAACTATGTTTTGTGGAAAGGTGTGGGATTATTTCAGGAAGTGGAATGATTGATAGCATAGATGTTGACCAGAATAAGAAAGATTACAGGGTTAAGATTATGAGAAAGCCATCAGGTATGAAGTTCATTCACCACCTCCTTCAGGAGTCTACTAAAAGTCCATATTTTAATACAGGTTATCGACAGAGTGGCTAATTTTATAAAAGCAAGACTATTAAAATAAAGGTGAGTCATTATATAGTACATAGTGAAATGGAGATTGATAAGAAGGCTTTCGTCCCTCATAGAGATTCTCAGATTTTCTCTAGGTAAAGTTTTTAAAAGTGTTACTGAACTCAAGGGTTATGTGTGAGTTTGCTAATTAGCAAAGGTATTTTCTTTTCATTTTTCAGTTTTATTAGGTAGAACTGTTATAATTTGACTACACATATACATTATATTATATGTAAATACGTATATGCAATATACTGCACGTTTTTAGTTAACATATTGGTACTGATTGTTTCTGAGAACAGATTAGAGCTTTAGCTTTTCAAACTATGTAGTTCTCAACGGAAGAAAGCCACTCACAAATCAGAATCAACAGAAGGCAGTAATCCAGTCATAAAGGACAGTCAAATGTGCTTACACATATTCAAGAAATCAATTGTATAACTTATAAATAATAAGTAGTTCATTGATGTCCTTTTTTTTTTTTTTTTTTTTTTTTTTTTTTTTGATTCCACGTATAAGTGATATCATATGGCATTTCTCTTTTCTGGCGCACTTCACTTAGAATGACAATCTCCAGTTTCATCCATGTTGCTGCAAATGGCATTATTTTATTCTAGCAAAGATATCTTTTAAAAAGACACACTTAAACAATCTCTTTGGTAATATTTTCACAAACTGTGTAAGAAGTACATATTTTATAAAACTTACGCTCTGGGAAGGCATTTTGAAATACGATGTTTGGAAAAGCATACATTAAAAGGCAGTTTTGTTGCTGAAAACAATGCGTGTCACTTAAAAAATCTGCCTCACGTCTAAGTATTAAAAAATTTGGAAATAGCATTTTCAAACCTATTTTAAAATCTTCTAAGTAGTGTGTTTAAGGTTTTTTTTTTTTTAAGTTTTGGACTAATCTTTTACATTATAATAAAAATAACACATTATGTATAGTTTGCAAGAATAGCTGAATGACATTAAAGAAGATTGAAATTTATGAGCTACATTTAAGCAAGAAATACCCTTACCTAATTGGTGAATGAGATTGAAAAATGAATATTATCATTTAGTAAGCACAGTCAATGATTGGTGAGGTTTCCTTTTTTATCAATGACAATGATTAAAAACACATGTTCAGGGAAAAAAAAATTAAATTGAACTTGGAAGCAGACCTGCACGTTTCTGCAACACAACGTGTATGTTCAGTTACTTTGCCCTCACTATAAATATATTAAAGGTGAGGCTGATGGTGATGACAGTGATGTTCATGCATTTCTAGACTCTGAAATACAGGCACAAAGAACAATAGAATAGATATCAGATGAGTAAGTGCACAATATATGCCTTTGTTTTCCTGATATCCGAATAAAACCATTTCTTCATTCCTAAACTTCTAATCAAATATAAAAGCAATAAGATGCCTACTTGTCAAAATAATACTAATATATGCAACCTATATGACAGTAATGATAACTACTATTTATGTTCCAGAAAGAGCATGGTGTTTGGGGCCATTAATTAATAATATAATATTTCATGCTCATCTCGGCCTTTTGTGCTTTTCATGTGCTTCATACTCTGTATTCACTGGTACAGTGTTAAATGCATATTATATGCGTTTTAATAAGAACTGATTGAATTCCTGCCCAACAGATGTCTGTTGGGAAGAATGCTCAACTCAGGGAGGCCAGTGGAGCAAGTTTCCTATGCACGGTCAGCGGCAGAGGACGGTGGTGTAGGGTGGAGCTTCTGGAGTCAGGCAGCTCTGTGTTTGAAGACCACATCTGCTCTCTGCCTGCCTGTTGCTTCCATTCTCTGAGCCCCAGTTTCTGTTTCTGTAAAACAAAGATAAAATTACCTACCTCAGACTCCTATAACGAGAGGTATATAATGGAAAACACAGAGCCAGCAGAGCGGTCTTACCAAATAAAAGTGCAGTACATTTTAATTTTTTTTTTTTAAGGCACCATCATAGGTTATCGTGGAATATATGGGGAGGTGACAGCATGTGCTTTGGAACTATTTGTTTCAAGCAGATAAGAATTTGTCTTTAAACATGCACAAGAGTGATAACACCAGCATTACTTATAATTATGTGAAAAATGGAAACCATGACTTACAGTTGAAAAAAGTGGATAATTAAATTGTATTTTATTCATTTGAGTAGATAGTCTATGAAATGAAAAAACAAATGTACTAACATGAATAAAGCTCAAAAATACAATTTTGCGGGTTTTTTTTAAGAGCAAGTTACAGAATTTAAAAAATCGAGTTGTATAATATAACAATAAATTAAAAATTTGGAAACATAGACAATATTGTTTACAGATAGGTGCATAGAAGGAAGTTATAAAGAGATTCTTGGAAATGATATATACCAAATTCTGGGAACACTGCCTCTCAGTGTGTGGGAAAGGAATGAGATCAGGAGGTAAAAACGTGAACTTCAGTAGCATTTGTAGGATTTCATTCCTTAATCTTGGTGATGAAAACATGAAACTTCATTATATTCCTCTTTGTACCTTTTTATTGTAGAATTTTTCACTGTTTAAAGAAAGTTGAAGACAAAAATATTTGTACAAAAAGTAGTGAATGGCCAAAGATTTGAGACTGGTGTCTTAAAAGGAAGGAAGGGGGGAGGGTAGGGAGAAAGGAAAAACATTTTGAATAAAAATAAGTTGCTTGACATTTTCCTTCAAAGACATCTTGAACAAGCAAGCCAAAAAAAAAAAAAAAAAATCAACGTGTGGGGGAATCACATCTGGTTAATGGGCTGGTATTGAATGCTTAATTATTCCATTTTTGACACGAGGACATGTTTTTAACATCTTGAAAATCCAGGTAAATTTCCTTATGTGAAGTCTGAGTGAGAAAAAGAAATGCATTGTTAGTCTCTATACCTTTCTTCTTTTTATTTTAATAAGAAATGGTATCATCGTAGGCAGACAATTTGATGTCATATTTTTCTATGATATTTTCACAGTGCGCACCAGGGCGCCTGTACTCTGCAGCTCTATGACATGCAGCAATTTTTTTCCCCCTTCACATCAGAGCCTCAAAAACAAGCTCTAGGGCACCAGGCACAAAGACTATCGATAAACATTCCGTCTTTTTCATTTTCTCCTTTGTTACTTAATAAAGAAAAGGCAGAGCCATGATTTTTGACTGTCAAACAGCAATCATTTCAGAAATGATTTCTCTTCTCACAGGTCTTTGATGACCACGAGTCCTCCCACCTCCAGCCTCTCTGCTTGACCCCAGGGGATGGGCTGGTAGCCTCACTGGGGGAGGTGTAGTTGAGAAATTCGCTGGGCGCAGTCATGGACACCCCCCCCCCCCAGTCAGACTGCCTGCGACTTTGAGGGATACCTGGCACCTGTGCGTGGCCTCTCCCTGTCTGCACGCATTTGTATTCCCTCCACATCTTCGCCATCAGTGGGAGTGGCTTGCAGATACACCTGGCAGAGCGCTGGCCACTCATGTTAGCATACTGGCAAGGCAGCCCGGGTTGCTAGGGAGCTGCCCTCCAAGCATCCCTTGATCTATTTTTAAATTTCCATGCTTGTTTCCTCTCTGAAAAGAAGCAAAGAATAATACCGGCTTGGCTTTCTCCTCTCTTAAGAAACAAAGTAACCAACAAGGCTAGGACCTGTTGTGAAGTTAAAAAGCATTTGCTAATTAAGCTTCAGGATGTTACGGTATTTGTGCCCATCTAGTTTCTGCTTAATTAATTTCCAGATAAAGCTGCATCTCAGAAGAGGTAGAAGTGAGTGTCTGTAAGGAGTGTAGGTGAAATTTGCTGGTAGCTTTTTTTTTTTTTTAATCCATTATGAAGCTCTTGAAACACTATTCTTCCAAGTGCTTAACAATAACCTATTGTTAGGCACCCAGAATTCCCCCACCATGGGTAATAAATGAGAAACTGGAGGGCTACTGAACAGGGAGTTTTTCACAGCTGATACACAGAAAAGTATTTAGCACAGGTGTTTTGGTAACTGTGAAATGCTGAGGAAATTCAGTCTTCTGTGACACTTCGATTCACTGTCTTGTGTGGGATGGAGTCTTACGGAACTTGCAAAATATCTGTAATATAAATAAAAGAAGGAGGAGGACAAAATTAGCTTTGCACAGAACTCCAGAAATTGTTCCTTGTATGGAAAAGTCTTCCTTTTTGGCCATTGGTTATAGCAGTTTTCTTAGTATTTTTTCCCCCACATTAAAATGAATCCAATTTCAAATGTTGGTAGTGAATTTTTAAAATGATGTGTTATATGCATGCAGGTGTGGGGAAATCTGGTGGAATAACAAGTGTGCTAGTCTCCATGTGTCGGGATATTTTTTGGGAGCCTTTAAGAAGAGAGTTTTTTTTTTTTTTTTTTTCTCCTCCATGGCCAGTTTCAACCCTCAACAGCAGCTGATCAACAGGGTTAGGAGCTATTCGCTTTTCAAATTGCAATGCTAGAAGTAAGTTATACTTTTCTAGAATCTGTAGTAATATTCCAAGGCTACCCTTTGGGATGTCATGAACTTGGAAAGCACACGTTCTCTGTCCATCAGTGAGGGGTTCAGGAAGACAGATGCATTTTGAGGGAACATTTAGTCTATATAAATTTCTGTAAAGTTCTTGTCTTCCCTTTTAAAATCTTGAGTCTAATTTATTTTTTACCAGATGAGATATTGTTTCTAAAAAAAAAAAAAAAGTCAAAGGGGAGAGAGTATAGCTCAGTGGTAAAGTGTGTGCCTAGCATGCACAAGGTCCTGGATTCAATCACCAGTACCTCCATTTAAAAACAAATAAATAAACAAATAAACAAACCTAATTACTTCTCGTCCCCCCCAGGAAAAAAACCCCTAAAACTAAAATAAATAAATAAACAAACAAAACTTTAATTAAAACAAAAACTTTTTACAAATCTTCGAGAGTTTATATAGAAACCACTAGAATTACAAAGGATTTTCTTCATTTGAAACCCACAGGTTAATTTCTAACATCTGTTGATAACTTTCTGGGGGCCAATCCTTTTTCTAAATTCTTTATTGCCTTTTATTTATTTATTTTTAATTGAAGTATGCTCAGTTTGCAGTGTGTCAATTTCTGGTGTACAGCATAATGTTTCAGTCATACATGAACATATGTATATTCATTTTCATAATAAGTTACTACAAGATATTGAATATGGTTCCCTATGCTTTACAGAAGAAACTTCTTTTTCATTGCTTTTAATATTTATAAAAACTCTATAAAAGTAGATACTTTTGTTATTCCCATTTTAACAGCTGACATAACTCCAGTTTCCCAAGAGGAAGTTACTTGCTTTAGGTCATTTAAACTCAGGGCTGTCAGGTCACAGAACCCACACACCGACCTACTATCCTATGTGATCTCGTATCAGTGGACAAATAGTGCAAGTTATTGACGTTAGCTTGAATTTTTGAAACAGTTTCTCAGCTAAACAATTCAAGGCATTTCCCAATATGCACACCTGAGGAGTTGCACATGGATTGGATCACTCTTAAAACCTGAGCCAGGGAGAGGCAGTTTGGCCATGGGGGTAGCAAAATGCGGGTTTTAATCCTGGTCCCTCTACTGACTACCTTAACTTGGGCAAGTTATCAGAGCTCCATCTCCCCATCTGTAAAATGAGGGTAACATTCTCTCTCTCCCTTGAGTGTTGCGAGGATTAAATGAAATGCTACAGATAAAACACTTGGCGTGTAGTAACACTCAATAAATGGCAGCTAAAAATTAAGACTTACACTGTCAAAGTGTAATTTGGAAACTGTCATCACAGACTACTTGAGGACTTATGGTGGCTCAGTCTTCTCTTCAAGTTCCGGGACAAATGCTTAGTGTTATGCTTTGAGTACCAAGGCCAGTTCCATATTTTCAGTAACTTGTATAAGAGTGTAGCTCCGGCCTTAGTTGGAAGAAGCCAGAAGGGCAGAACATGTAATCAACACAGACTGTCAGGGGCATCTCAAAGGGTGCCCTCCTTTGTCCATCTCTTCAGTGTTTTGGTGGTTAATAATGTTCTTGGAGAGCTAAGAAGTGTTACTTGTTGCCATTTTTTTTTAATGACTATGAAATCCTTTGATATAAAATGAAACATCACTAGTGAGAGATTTTTCCTAATATTCGGACATGGCTTGGAAGCCAATGACTGTATGACATTCTGACATCTCATCCTGATGACTTGGCGCCTTTGGAAGACAAACACAGAACCACGTGCATGGAGTCTTCCTAGTTAGATGTGATCTTCTTGTTCTGCTCTTTGGGTACAGAGCTCTCAAGTGGTATCGCTTATCTGGAGTGGGGCCAACATTCAAATGTGACTGCTGCAAAGACAAACTAAGAAAGCACTGAGAGACTCTCTTGAGTTACTCCTGCTCGTTCCTTGACTGTTACCTACTACATCCTCAGTACACAATGCTCAGTACACGGTGTTCCAAATCCGGCTCGTACTGAGGATGCAGATGTCGACTGACTCCACCCCTGGCTCAGCTGCATGAAGAGTCAGGCAGGGAAACAGTGCCCTGATTATTCTCTAAGAACATTGCTGGGGGAGCTAGGGGAGGCTGGGGTGGATTGTTTTCAGGATGTGCCAGTTATTTGCTACCCCTACCCTCCAGCTTCCAAATCAATTGAAAGTCAATATAGGAGTGAGAGAGCAATAAAAATTATCGACCTCATTACAGTAGAGTGGGACTGGAGAAGGTGACTTGAACCAGGGGTCCACTTGGGTTTCTCCCAGCCCGCAGCCCTGATGGCCTGCCCAGATGAGCTGGTTACTCCCTGGTCACTGGCAAAGGACCCAGATCCCTGCCGCTCAGCTCCCCAGGCCAGGGAAGAGCTCCCCGGGGTGACTCACCCTGCGGAGATGGAGGTGGTGGGCTACTCGCTTGGGAGAGAGCCTCAAGAGGAAGATGAATACGCAGGAGCACTTTTTCCTCTTTCCGCACAGTGAAGTCCCTCTGCCTCCCGTGGACGTAAGTGAGAAATGGGGCTGCAAAGAAGGGTGAACACTCTCTCTGACCCAGGAGGCCAGAAGAAGTTACATTTTGGCTCAAAAAGGAAACATGTTGAGAGGGAGAACATCTGTCCCCCTCACACTGCTTGTCTGAGCTGAATCGTGCAGGACAAAGAGGAGGCTGCAGAAGAAGAAAGACAAAAGCATTTCAGACAGATGACACGGCACGTGCAAAGGCGGAGATGAAAGGGCCCAGCGTGAGCTCCTGGTGCACAGAGAGAAGGAAATAGACTGACTTGTGGATTTCTGTTTACAGCTCCCAGTATACCTCACTATCAATATTTCCTTTTGATCTTTGTGATAATGCTGCAAGATAAAATGCTGATAGCCTCTGATATCTTATTTTATATGGCATCTGTGATCGAACGAGCTAAGTTATATAAAGCACTCCACACAGTGTCTAAAATACAGCTGACGGAAATTCACTATTATTAGTTTCCGTGATCATGGTATTTATTTCTGTTCCTGTTGTTGTTACCACTGCGGTTGTTCCTGCCAAGATCCCACAGCTAGTAAGTGACATAACTGGAAAGTCCTGTTGTTAGTGACGTGGCCAGCACGTGGTGGAGCCAGTTAGTCTTACGGCAAGTAAGTGGTAGAGCTGGGGCTCACCACTGACCAGGTGTCCCGTAGAGTCCAGGGACTTAATCCACACTCTTTCCAGCTATGAAGGTCTGTGATTTTGCCCTATTACATGAACCAGTTAGCCTGGCATGGTCTCATGGGCCTTGGCACAGAGGACTCCTGGCTCAGGAAAAAAAAAATCACTTTATTGCTCGTGCTACAGCAGGAAGCAAAGGCTCTGTGTTCCCCTGGGTTCTTCCTGACCCCAAGGCTCACAAGGGTGATGTGGGGTGGCCCAGGTGGGTGTTGCCCACAGTGGGCTTGCACCACAGCTAAGGAACTGAAAGCTTAGAACACCTCCCCACCTCAAGTTTATAAGGAGTTGAAACTTCCTGACCTTTGCTTGCCTGGACAGAAGATGGTACCTTTATTATCCTGGTCAGGAAAGAAATCTGCCCTCACCCCCAGAGAAAGACAGGATCTCTGTGTTCTAATGCTGTTTGCTACACAATCATCCTTGAAAACCACAGAACAACAACAACAAAGAATGCTATAAAGCATGCAGAAACAGAGGAGAGTCTCTCACCAAGAATGTGGACAGAAAGTCACTCTCAGTTTTCTTGCGGGGAGGGCTGCTTGGTTAATCTGACTGAACCCAGAGGAAGCAAAATTGCTGCAGGTAACAAGGAGATCATAGATAAGCTCAGGAAAGATTTCATTTCCCTGAAACTTCTTTACAACTCTTCCCTCAAGGCGCTGGCAGAAGAGAAGGGAACTTTCCCAGGGAGAAATCCAGCAGAGTCTCAGATCCCTCAGTCCATGGATTGCTCGGAAACCAGTCTTCCCCATGTTTGGAAGGAAGCACCATCCTCTTGAGCATGGTATGCTCCAGAAAGTGAGGATGGAGGAGCGTCTAGTGTAAGACAGAGACGTGGTCTGAAAGTGAGAAACAGTTACTGGCCACAGATGAGCGGCAGTGAGGTCATACGTGCTTCTGGACAGAAGCATAGATTCAAGCACTGATTTTTCTCTCTTTTCTAAGGATGCCCGGGAATATATTTTAATGAAATTTTGAACTTTTAGAAATACTTGTTTCTGGTTCCCAGCCGTAAACTTTCTCATTCAATATGATCTGAGGAATCGCTCTCTCTCTCTCTCTCTCTCTCTCTCTCTGTGTTTTTTAAAAAAATAATCTCCCCAGGTGATTAATAAATAGCTAGGACTGAAAGCTATTCTTTTTGGACACATTTTAAGATTTGACATCCCATGCAGCTATGATAGTGATTTGTAAATAATAGTTACAGCAGCTTATAATTAAAGAATTATCTTAAAAAAAAATCCTCCCAAAGTAAAGAGAATTAAATAGTAATCTTTTAAGTCTTTTCTTATATTTGGAATTAAGATGTGTTATTTCATTTAGTATCTACTCTTGGAAACTCCAGTGCTTCATGCTCTTAAAAGAAAATAGGTCATCATGGTATAAAGATGCTATGCTAGGTAGTACACATGAGGTTTTTTTTTTTTTTCCTTTAAAAAATGAGCCTCCCAAAATATACTCCAAAAGGGAAGTTCGTGTTAGCTCTTCTCCTCTGTGGTGCTACTTGAATGCACAACTTCATAATGCATCTCGGGTCTGTCAATTCCACCATCTAATCTCTAATCAAAAATAGGTGCTAGGTGACTCCAGTTGATTGTCAGCATAATCACATGCTAATGTGACTTTCTGTTTTTCCCCTGACACTATCATACAATGTCAGGAGCCTTCCTGGCTCTCTTCTACCTTTCAGTTTTTCCAAAGAGCTGGCCTATCAAACGGAGGCCACCAAATTGGCTTCCCGTTTTCCATGCTTACAGATCAAATGTGGTCACGGTGGCTTCAAGACAGGTGACTTTGCAGAGGTGCCTCCAGTTTCTCATTGAACTACATAGAGGGACATTTCCTCCTCTCCCAAACATGAATATGAATATTAAGTGAACAGGCCAGACTGTATGTGGTCCCAGGGAGGGGTGCTCAGAGGTACATTTCAGGACGTTATGAGAGAAAACTGGATTTTTTGGTCTTTACTTTGGTACTATTTATTGTATGTTTTATTAGCAAATTTCTGCCCCATATTCTAGAGTTGTTTTGTTATGTTAGAGTTGGTTGCTCTACCTAGGGTTTCAAAAATAATAATAATAATAATGGAGATAGTTATATTCTGTGGGTGGGAGTAAGACTGGAATTTTGGGGAGAGGGGTAGATTACTATGTTTCATATTAGAATGTCATTTCTTTCAACAAATAATATGTGAGTGCCTCTTAGGCAACATAATAATTGGCACTAAGAAATACACAAAATGATAATTCCATCAATTCCCATAGCATTTGCAGTTTAAACACCTGTTGGATGCTTACTGTCTTATTTTGTAAAGACACAGTAAATATTGCATTTTTTCTTCAGGGAGATTATGTAATTTGAAGGTAGGGCGAGTTGGAGGAGTGGGGTATAGTTAGTTTAGTTCATTACAAGTTAGCATATAATGCCTAAGAAATATGAGATTATATAAAGCATGGTTATGGAATTTATTTTGAGTGGTAATTCACAAAGACTCGACCAGTTGTGATGAACAGGACCATGTTATGAGCTTAAGCTATACCAGGTAGTAGGGTGAAAACAGCTTCTCTTTAAGATAATGCAATTTGATTTGGCAAAAAATCTCCTAAACAGTTTCACTTTAACTCTTAAAGGGCCTTTGCATTTATGCTTCTTAAGAGGAAAGAATGGTTTCCTCTCAAAGCTGAATTCAACTCAATGGGATCCCTAATGTGAATTGTCAGCCGCTTATGTCACAGATACTGTAAAGGCCAGAAGAAGAAGTGGGGAGTGTCTATGATTTTGAGGCAAGTTCAGTCCGTAGTTCATTCCAGCATCTAGACAGGATGAGGAATAAAAACTAGGAAAAACGGATTTTCCAAAAGATGACTAAAAATTCAAAATCAGGGTAAATTGCTTTTTTAAGCTATCAAGCTTTGCTCTGGATTCATAGGTAACTACCAATGCTCTTTAAACACCTGTTCAAAGGAAAGAACCTCAGAAATAGAAGAAAACACGATCTGCTGTGTGTAGTTATCTGATTCTGTGCAGAATTACCTCAAAACTTCACACCTTAAAACTACAAGCCTATGATACCTTTGAAATTCTGTGGGTCAGGGATCCAGGCACACTTAGTTTGACTGCTGGTTGTGGTCTCTCACTAGGCTGCAATCGAGACTGTAACCGAAGTGCTGACCAGGGCTTCGGTCATCCTAAGCCTTGACTTCGGGACGATTCACTTCCAGGCCCACTCACTTCATGGACCTCTCCATAGGGCTGTTCACAAGCTAGAAGAGTCCTTTCAAGAGAGGAAATGGTGGGGGGTTGGAGGAGGAAGGAGGAGAGAGAGAGACTGACGAAGATCACGGTCTTTGTACCGTAATCTCTGAAGTTTCGTTCTGTCACTTCCATCTTACTCTATTTAATGAGAAGTGAATTAATTAGGTTCAGCCCACACTCAGAGAGGGAATTGAAGAGAACAATTTAACAGGGCATGACTACCAAGAGGTTGGACCACTGGAAGCCATTTCAGAGGATGCCCTCCATCTAGAGAAACAATGTAATCCATCTTCTCATTTTATAGCCAAGAAAACGGAAGTGCAAAATGGTTAATTTCTTGCTCAGTGTTGCATTACCCTGTGGCTGTTGTTGCAAGAGCCTAGATATCCTGACTTAGTCGAAAGCTCTCTGATTTTTAAAAGAAAGGCAAGAGTGGATGGGGTGGAGCTGTAAAAGCTATCTTCTGCCATCCTGGTTTCCAAACTATAGTTCATAGAATAAAGTGGGTGGGCTCGAGATGGCTCCTTCAGCCCTTCCAGCTGGGCACACCATATTTCATTTAGTTTTGTCTGTTGGTTTTTCTTTGAATAAAATGATTCTCCTGGTCAAAATAACTTGAAAATAATTGGTCTTCATGAATTTTATTTCAAAAGACTTTCAGGTTTCATCCTGGAGCTGAAAAGAGACTCTGATCACATTTGTACATTTTTGTCTGACCCTTACAGCATTTTATCTAGAAATTATTTTCATGACTTATAAGTAGATAATGGTTTTTAATAATTAGGTTTTTTGGTAAGACTCAGTGTGTTTGAAAATGTCAGTTTTTAATCCTTTTATCAATAACTTAATTAGGCAAATTCCAAGTATACCTTCTTTGAATTGTTCTTTCACATCAGATTACAGTGAATAGAGTGGTGAGACTTCTTGGGACCAGTGACATGATATCTTTGAATAAACTTTTGTCATCTAATAAAAAAGATAGGTGCACACCTGTCTGAGGACCTGTTACAGGTAACTAGATCTTTCATATATTTCTGTCAAAATCATTTCATATCCCATCACATATGTGCAGTAAAACAGCTGCAAACCTTGGGAAGAGACACACACAAAAAGAGAAGACCCTTCATGTGAGGTTTATTTATTCTCTTGCCAAATTCTGAAACTTTTGCTTGGAAACTTATTTATTTTTTTTAACACATCATCTGGGCAGTCTCTTTTTGAGCCTGCTCTTTCCACTTAAAAGTTTATAAATCCTATTTAATTTCTCTAAAAACACATTTTAGATCACTTTAATCCCTCATTGTCCTTTAGAATGTTTCCAACTTTATTTGTGTGTGTGTGTGTGTGTGTGTGTGTGTGTGTGTGTGCGTTTAGAAACTTTGTTTTTTATTTTTTTATTATTTTTATTTTTTTAACATTTTTTATTGAGTTATAGTCACTTTACAATGTGAAATTCCAGCGTAGAGCACAATTTTTCAGTTACACATGAACATATATATGTTCATTGTCACATTTTTAACATTTATTATAAATATCACTGTGAAGACTACCCATGTACATTTATCTGTGTACCCTTCTCTGAGTATATCTCTTTCTAATAATTCTCTTAGGAGTCAAATTTCTGAGTGAAAAGTATGTAAAGGTTTTTGGTGAAGATCACCAAATTTCCCTTGAGAGATTTTACATTCCCAGGAGCATGTTAAGAAAAATAGAGGAATCTAATTACAGGTTTCTACAACAAATTTTGTGATAGCTCTTTTGTTTAGTATATATATATATATATATATATATGTTCTTTTTTTCTGGAACAGAAGCAGTTACCATTTTCCAAGAGGAAGGAAAATTGTGTAGTAGGAAAATAGGAATTTAGGTTTGTGCCTCAATGCCCAAGAGGTCCAAGTGAGTACTAATCTTGGCCACATGCACTCTTGCATTCCTAATCATCTGTGTGTTACACCAGGAGAAGGTAGTGCTCCGTTCCTCTCTGTCTCTCCGATCCTTCCGTATACCACATCACTTGAGGAAATATTAAAAAAATACATATCACAAACATTTAGAGGGGAGCAGGGGAACTCACTGATTTTCTGAAAGCGATTTGTTAATTAACATCAAAGGAATGAAATCTGACTTGCATAGCCTAGTAAGTGGCATTTTTCCATAGTCCTGGTTGCCATGGTGATGAAGGAAACTCGTTTGTTCTGGGTCACTCCTAAATGTGTGCATGAAAGCATAAGAGATTATTCCTGTCTAATCAAGTTATATGGAAAAGTTGAAGGGGAGGTGCTGTGTTTTACAGCCATCACCCTTCAACAGAATAAAACACAATTGCTAAGAAAAGGGGATTATACCTTCCTTTTAAAAACAGAGCAGAGAATTTCTAACTGACCCCAGAGCCTCTTCCAGCAGAGTATCTTTTTCCCCCCCTCCTGCACTAGTATGAGGCATGTGGAATCACGTTTCTTAAAGGGAATTAGAGCACATATTGAAAAACTCTACAACCCGACTTTGCATAATGAATAAGGAATAGGGTGTGCATTCATTAAACAATTTTACTTTTGAACTTAAATTCTTCGGTGTGTCAAATGCCTCACTAGCTCTGCATTGCCAGCAAGCCAAGTTCTGTTACAATTATCATAATTGGGAAAGCTGGAATTGAGAAGGAATGGCTCACCTCTTTTTTACCAGATGTCCTGGCCCCTGTGGTATATGGATTTAAGCATCTCTTGTACTTTTCTCTGCCTGCCCAACACCTCAGTTACTCCTCAAGCAGGTGGTAATTTTCAATGACATTATTGGACTTTTTGTCTCAGCCCAAACATTATTTTTATAAACGATTGTAGTTTCCTTATATTTTGATTTTTATTTACACACAACTGGCTTTTTTTTTCTTTTTTCTTCTGAGACACCAAAATGTGAATTCAAATCTTTTTCCTGCCATTTATTAACAGTGTGGTTTGAGAAAAACCCTTTGACATTTTTGTACCTCAGCTGCCTTATCTATGGAATAGGTAGGTTTACCTGTACAGGATTGTGAAAGGTTTTCCCCCATATTTGTCATCTGTTGCAGCATAACAAATTACACTTAACATTTAGCAGCTTAGCTGGGTGATTCTGGCTCAGGATCTCTCATGAGATTGCAGTCAGACATTAGCCCCAGCTACAGTCATCTGGAGACTTGACTGAGGCTGAAAACCTGCTTCCAAGCTCACTCATGGATGTTGAAGGTTTCCATCCCATGCTGGCTTTTGGCTCGAGGCCACTGTTCCTAGTCACGTGGTCCTGGCTTCCCTAAGAATGAGTAGCAGCTGGCTTCCATAAGAATGAGTAATCTGAGAAGGGTATAAGAGCACAAGAACAAGAAAAGTCATCCAACACGGAAGCCATGCTCTTTTATAATACCTCATCTCAGAAGTCACACCTCGTTACTCTTGATGTAGATTATTTACTGGAAACAAGTTATTGACATCCAAGATGCCCAGCAAGCCCACACTCAAGAAGAGAAGTAAACCTCTTAAAGAGATGAATATCAAAGGATTTGTGGATATATTTGTAAAACCAAGCCTTCCCTACTACGCAGTTTATGTTCATCTCACACACAAATATATACCTGGTCTCAAGGCCACCGAAAGTCTCATCCTATTGCAGCCTCAGCTCAAAGCCCAGAATCTCATCATGTAAATTGAGTCCAGGTGTAGATAAGACTCAGGATTTAGTTCCTTAAGTATGGCCCCTTGAGGACAGTGTCCCTCCACCTATGGAACTAAAGGCATGTTACTTGCTGACAACACGCACAGTGTAGACACACACCTATAATATTGGGGCAGGCTTCGGATAACCACTCTGTGCTTTCCAGATCCAAATGAATAAACACAGGCACAAAATGTCACTGGTCCATAACTATTGTGAAATCCTGCTGGACGACTTTTGAATATTTATCAATAAGATCTCTGGATTTGGGGGTAATTTCGCACAGCTCTCAGCTCCACCATCTGGGCCTTTGGTTCTTCCTCCTTCCTTTTTCATGACACACAGAATGTGTTTGCAGCTGAGTAGTTTTCTCGGCCTGCTTTCTGACAGTAGTATTTTTGAAGGTCCAAAGCCTCTTTTCATTCTCCGTTGTTTCTGTCCTTTTCAGTTCAAGCTGGCAATGCTTTTGCATCTATAGTTCTTCGGCAAACCTTATCAGCATGACGATTATAGAGGGTGACTCTATTAGACAAAAGCCACACCCTCAGTTTCCTCCAGATAAGCCTTTCTCCCCTGTAGGATTCTGCTGAGACTGGTGAAGGACTGTGCCTTTAAGATTCCTAGCACCCCTATTGTTTGATCGAGAGGATCTGTAAGACACCCAGTTGATACGTGTGGTGCATCTTTTGTCTGATCACAGGAAGCTCTCAGGCACTGCTGTAGCTCTTTCTCAGGTCTTACAAAATAATTTGATGGTCACACCCTTGACTTCATCTTTAGACTAGTTTTCCTGGCAACACTCTGTATGTGCTCTTTGCTGAGAAGCCACTACTTAATTTTAGAATTGTTTACTATCTGGAAAGTCTGAGATGTCTCAAAACCATCAAGGCCTATTTCTTTCAAGTTTCATGGCCTTTCCTTTAGTTTATTTTTCCCCCATCTCATTTTACTGTAACGAGCAACGAGAAACCAGGCAGTATTTGAAACAACGTTCCTAGGAATTATGAGGTTGTAGTTGACTATCAGCTGTATCTGTGGTCACCTCGAGGTTTGAGTGGAGTGGGTGAATCCTCTCATAATTTCATGCATATGGTAGTTGGCAGATTTCAGTGCCTCCCTGGATATTGGTTAGAGGCCTTAATCCCTCATTATGTGGTTCTCCCTATGGGAGTTGGTTTTCCCCGGATCAAACGATCCAAGAGAGTAAGACATTGAGTGAGAGAGTGAGTTAGAGCATGCAAGTTGAAGCTGCAGCCTTTGTACAGCCTCTTCTTGGAATGACGTCTCCGGTTCTGCCATATTTTACGCAGTAGAAGTAAGTTATGAATCCAGCCTGCCCTCACGAAGAGGAGAGTTAAACACTACTACCTCTTAAAGAGGTGAGTATCAAAAAAATTTTTGGACATATTTAACAAACCACCACACCTTACTTGAATGGACTGACTTGCATCCTCCCTGAAAATCATACGTTGAAGCCCTGGCCCCCAGTATGACTGTATGTGGAGATAGGATCTTTAAGGGAGTAATTAGGTTAAATGAAATCATTAGTGAGGGACCCTAAGCCAATAGAACTGGTGTCCTTATAAGAAAGGAAGAAGCACCAGAGATTGGTTGATTCCCCTCCCCCCTTTAATTGTGTGTGCAGAAATAAAAGGCCATGTGAGGGCACATCAAGAAGCCAAGGACAGTGACCTGACCAGAAACCAATCGTCCGAGTACCCAGATCGTGGATTTCCAGCCTGTAGAACTGTGAGAAGAATAAACAATTATTTAAGCCATCTGGCCTGCAGTATTTTGTTATGGCAGCCTGAGTAGACGAATACATTCACAAAGCCCTGCTAAAGAAGGAATCAAACTTCTGAAAGTCAGAAAATCCAGCCCCAGACTACCTGCATGTGAAAAATGTATTTGTAGTTTTTTGTTTATAAAGTTCATGAAATTATTATATGGGGTTAGGTAAAATTGATGTTCGAGAGCAAGGTGCTGTGGTTATGCCATGAGTAATAAATAATGAGTAAAAGACTAATGACACATAGTGGATGTGCAGTAAATGGTAATTCTTAAATTACAAAGAGGCCTTTATCTATATCAGTTATTCTAATCTGCATTAAAAATCCCACGAGAAATAATACTATTATCCCTACTGTCTATGTGAGAACTTGGTCTCAGCGAAGTCAATGAATCTTGTCCCATGTTGGCATTCCCTGTAAGTAATAGGACCGTGCTAAAACTGTGTTCTTTCCATAATACAAAGTCACCGTTCTCAAGAGGTCACACTAGTATTTTGAAACAATTCACTTTTTAGAAAATTGACATTTTAAATAGGAAAACTTTACAATCCTCCAGTGACAAATACAATGAGACGAGAACACAGTACAAATTATTTTATCTTATAAAAGATTTGATTACATGAGATTCATGTATTTTTATTGCAAAGCATCAAGACTTACTTAGCAGCATAGTTTGGGAAATAGGAAAGAAGATATACATTTATTCATTCAACATTGTTTGAACACTTAGACCCTGCAAGATATTGTATTAGTTGTTCTGTAGGTCGAAAAGGAGACTTAAAGGACTTTGAACAGCTCATATTCTGTCATAAAGGAAATTAGTTATGGGCATAAAGAATACCATGAGTGTATCAGCTACTATTGCCACAGTAATGCTGCATAACAAAACCACTCCAGAACTCAGTGACCTATAACAGCAATAATTCTTGCTTCCTTGTCTGTGGGTTTCCTAGGTAGGTGTTGCCTGACCCAGCTTGCTCTTTGCTTGGCTTGACACAAAGTGATAGACTGCATCAGGATTTGTTCTAAGTGTCTTTCATCTTCCCTGATTAAATGTACTAGCCAAAGAATGCTTTCAACACAGTGATACCAGAAGCATAAGAGGGCAAGCCAAAACCTCCAATGGCTCTTAAAGACTAGACTCTGGACACATTGTCACTTATCCCATATTCTACTGGCAAAAGAAATCACACAGTCTAGCTCAACATGAATGAGGTGAGAAATTAGACTCTTCCTTTAATGGAGGAATTAAAAAACCACAGAGCCAAAGACATGGATACAGAGAAAGGTGATGACCTGACAACAGTAAGTAACAGAATATGAAATTCCTTAAGAAGCATCTAAGGAGGAGAGTAATCAATGTAAGAAATGAGTTAAAAAGATCATTAGAGCTTATTTTAAACTCATCTCCTTCTTTAATTAAATGTGAATTAACTGTTTAACTGCTTGGTGCCTCAGTTTCCTCATCTTAAAAGTGATTTCTGTAAAGATTAAATCTCATTGCATCATGGGAGTGAATACCAGTGCCTGGTGTGAAGCAAAGGCTCAATAAAAAAAAGAAACACAAGATTAGACTTGTGAGAGTTAATATTCTACTGAAGAAAGCAAGATGCCCAGTCGTGAATCAGACAGAGAGTAACTGCAGGCACCCTCCTAAGTAAGAATAAATAGCATACCAAATTTGATCCCATGTGGAGGGGGCTTAGCCGGGAATGTCTTCTTTATCCATGTAGAATGAAGCTCACAAATGAATAACTTTAGTTCTCTCTTTTATTTCTTAACAATTAATTTCAGGAGAGCATGCATATATTTCCATTCATCTGAACTGTTTATAAGATATTCTGGCAGTGAAATGACAAGGTTGTCATGGAAGCAATCAAGAATCAGGAATCAGAACTCAGGAGAGTCTAGGCAGCTGACCACGGCTCATTTTTACAATACAAAAGATTTTGGATTTTTTTTTTTCTTTACAATAAGTCACTTCTGAAGGAACACGTCTAACAAAATTTTCATTCTGTGACTCCAAATTAAATTCACTAAGCAAATCTAGTCCTATAAGTATCTGAATACACATTTATGTGTACGTAGTTGATATCTGTATGTACATCTCATACATATTTGTGCATTTTAGGTATGGTTAATTACCATTGCCCCATTGCCTTGGCTAAGTTTAGAATTTTCCTACCATCCTGGAGATTGAGACTAAAACTTATCTGAAGGATCCTTATAGTTAACTTTTTTTCCTCAATGGGTAAAATCTCTCTAGTCTCAAGGAGTTTCCGGTTTACAGTAATCCCTCTTCATCCATGGTTATGCTTTCCAGGGATTCAGTTGCTCCTGGTCAGTCGTGGCCAGGAAGCAGTCTATGGAAAATCCTAGAAATAAACAATTCATCAGTTTGGAATTGTCAGCTGTTCTGAGTAGCATTGTGAAATCTCTTGCCCTCCTGCTCTATCTCACCCACGAAATGAACCATCCCTTTGTCCCCCATATCCACTCCGTATGTGTTCTGCCCTCCTCCCCCATTCATCCCTTAGTGGCCTTTAGGTCATCAGATGAACTGGCATGATATCTCAGTGCATGTGTTCAAGTAACACTTATTTTATTTAATAATGGCACCAAAGTGCAAGAGTAATGTTGCTGGCAATTTGGTGATTCTCTTGTGGTGCCTAATTTATAAATTAAACTTTATCATAGGTCTATGTGTGTGGGAATAACATGGTAAGTATAAGGTTTGGTACTAGCCATGGTTTCAGGCATCCTTGGGGTTCTTGGAATATATCCCCTGCAGACAAGGGGATACTGCTGTACTTGAAAACAAAACATACTAAAAAATAAATGTTCAAGAAAACACCTAAGAATATACAGAAGGAATAATAAGGCTCCTCCAGGTCCTATATCTGCATTTCTATATATTCTGGCTACACCTTCTTCATATTTTTAACTGTAAGTATTTGGACAGACTGTTTTCACAGGTGTCATGTTCATTTGTTTTACCCAAAGTCTTTATTTCACTTTAACTTGGCAGTAATTGTGAATGTTCTAATTGTAGAAGGATTGTGTTAGGTGCTTTGAAAGGTGCAGAGTAAAGATAACGATGGTTGTCCATGGAGATCTTAACATACGGGATAGTCAAATAAAAAACCGTCTGTTTTGGACATTACACAGAAGAATGAAATTTTGTGTGTACCTTCCTCTATGGGAAGAAGAATTCACAAAGTGAAATTTGAGCTGCTCTTAATTGAAGAATAGGATTTCACTAAAGAAACAAAGTGGTGGCAAAGTACTCCAGAAATAAAAATATGAAGATGCCTTGCTGGACTTTGAAACTCTGCATCTTAGGCTTAGGCAGAACACCAAGGCTGGAAATGTAGCTATGGCTGTTATATAATAGTGGTGTTATATAAAGCCACAAACAGAGAAAGAGAGTCATAGAGAAAGAGGCTATGAACAGAAGGAAAGGAAATATAAAGAAAAATAAAAACAAACCATAGCCATGGAGACTAAGAAATGGCCACAATAGGCAGTAAAGGGAATGCAGTGTCATGGAAAATGAGGAAGTATCAAATTCAAAAGAAAAATCAATTGGAGAATACATGAAGATTATGGGAAGGAAGTTGGTGAAAATTATCTTACTGGAGAAAGGTTTTAAGCCATGAGAAAATAAGAAAAAGACAAGTGAACAAACAGCACAATGTTAAAGAGAAGGCGAGAGGGGTTGACGAGGTCCGTATTAAAGAGCCTTAGTGTTTTGTTTTGTTGAATGATCTGGATCTGGGCGAAGTAATACAGCGTAACACAGTGAGTTTATTCTTCCTTCCACTACCCCTTCAACTGGATGCCCAGACTCATTCATAATCTGGATAAAATCTCAGCTGGGTACCACTGCTTTTCTGACCTCTTTAATTCCCAAGAATAGCCCTATTTTGCTAGTTGAATAGTCCCAAACAATGTAATTTTTTTAAACTGACATATGGTTTATAATGTTGTGTTAGTTTATGGTGTACAGCAAAGCAATTCAGTTATTTTTATATATAATACATAAACTATATATTATTTTTCATGTTCTTTTTTTTTCCATTATAGTTTATTACAAGATAATTGAGTACAATTCTCTGTGCTATACAGTAGGACCTTGTTTTATATATAGTAGTTTCTGTCTGCCAATTCTTAACCCCTAATTTATCCCACCCCCTTCCCTTTGGTAATCACATTTGTTTTCTATGTCTGTGATTTTTTTTCTTGCTTTGTAACTAAGTTCATTTGTATCATTTTTAAGATTCTGCATATAAATGATATCATGACTTTGTCTTTCTCTGACTTACTTTACTTAGTATGATAATCTCTAGGTCCATCCATGTTGCTACAAATGACATTATTTCATTCTTTTTTATGGCTGAGTAATATTCCATTGTATAGGTACATACCACTATTCTTTACCCATTCATCTATCAATGGACATTTTGGTTTCTCCATGTCATGGGTATTGTATATAGTGCTACTATGAACATTGGGGAGCATCTCTCTTTTCAGCTTAGCATTCCCTCCCAGATACATGCCTAGGAGAGGGATTGCAGGATCATATGGTAAGTCTGTTTTTAGTTTTTTAAGGGACCTCCATACTATTCTCCATAAGGGCTGCACTAATTTACATTGCCACCAACAGTGTAGAAGGGTTCCCTTTTCTCCAAACCCTCTCCAGCATTTGTTTGTAGACTTTTTGATGATGGCCATTCTGACCAGTGTGAGATGATACCTCACTGTAGTTTTGATTTACATTTCTCTAATAATTAGTGATGCTGAGCATCTTTTCACGTGCCTCTTGGCCATCTGGGTGTCTTCTTTGGAGAAATGTCTGTTTAGGTCTTCTGCCCATTTTTTTGACTGGATTTGTTGTTGTTGTTGTTGTTGTTGTTGAGTCGTATGAGGTGTTTGTATACTTTGGAAATTAATCCTTTGCATTCACATTGTTTTCAATATTTTCTCCTGGTCTGTAGGTTGTCTTTTCACTTTGTTTATGGTTTCCTTTGCCGTGCAGAATCTTGTACGTTTGATTCAGTCCCAACCAGACAATATAATATTTAATCTCAAAGGCATTCCATTTAAAACTGTCTCTCCTTCCCAGCTCAGACTTACTTTAGGCTTAAAGTGGGGAAGGATGCATGGGTTCATTCTTCTCTTTCCCTTATTTTCCCATTCCCCTACTTCCCTCTATGTATTTTCACTCCTCCAGGATAGAGTTAGGTGGGGAGTGGACCAAGGGGGACATTGCTCAGTCTGTGTGGTGGAATAGTTGTCATCTGTTGTCCTTATCCTCTTGAGATAGATGTACAGTTCCAAGCTTCACGTCTCTTTCGTTGAGTTTCTCAAAAGTGAATCATTTGTTGAGCTTTTCAAAGATGTTCCCACTGGGAAGCAACAATCGTATCTTCTGTAATCCAGGCAAGACTTCGAGTCTGGCTGGCTGCTTTCAAGTCCACCATCATTCTCTGGCCTTTGGGTTGTCCACCTCTCTGCTGGGTCACTTCAGCCTTCCAGGCAGATCTTAAGATGATCTCAGGCTGACAGTCTATCTTGAGAGCCAATTTATTTCCCAGGAAATGTGCATCTTATACAGCTGTTGGTGGAGAGGAAGTTTCCCCTCGGCTCCAACTTTTCCCTTCAGACCTTTCCCAGTAAGAATCAGAGGTCAAACCTTAGGCCTAGCCCCAGGTACATATATCGAGGTCTCCTTGGGGTCCTGTCGGAAGCTCTTTTACCTGGTATAAGGGGAGGAGCAAGGACAGGATGTAAAGCTCTTGCAACTTTCCTCCTCTGTAAGTTCCCTCATGACCTCTTAAACTTCAATATCTTATACATTCAAAGAGTAGTGATGGGCCTATGCTAGCAGAATTGGTTTTGAGCCATCTATTTTGCAAGTCCTGTGTAGCTGGTTTAGCAATTCTCTTTAGAATGGGGGAGTCTTTGGCAACTATTGTGTTATTCTCAGCCAAGAACCTATGCAGAAATTTCAAGACAACAGGAAGAGTTGAATTTAACATCCTGGTACATTAGTAAAATGGGAGATTAGATCGTTTACTGAAACCGAATGAGGGCATTTAGGGATTTTTGTGGTTAATAAAAGAGAAGAAGGGACTCCAGTAAAGGAGGTAGACAGTCAATTAGCAATGAGAAAAAAGATTTGGTGAATATCAATTGGTGGGAGGTTGATAACAACAAAATGAACTCTAAGCTGTCGATACAGTTGCGGGAATTCTGCTGTCAAAAAGTCAGTAATATGGACGCTAAAGAGAAAAAAGACTAGTGAATGTATTTTCCAATCACGATGCCTGGCAAAATGTTTTACAGCTTAAAATGGTACTGATTACTGATTAAGGCCTAAAAGAGAAGTAGGACTAGGTAGAAAGGTAATAAAAATAATGACCGTTTTCATGACACATTTCCTGTGTGTCAGGGAGTTGTTAATGTCTTTATATGCACATACTCGTGTAATATTTTCCCCATTTTACAGAAAATGAAAAGAGGGTCTTAGGATAAGGTAAATAACTTTTCCCTGAAGTCCCACAGCTCTAGGGAGAGGGTGGGTATGAACTCAGATCTGTTCTACAGATTCAGCACTCTGAGGTGGATCAGAAGAGCACAGGTAGACTTGGAGGGGATCACTACACAGATCCACGTGAAGAGAAGAATGTGGTTAGTGTGAAGTGGAATGATGGGGGCCTGTAGACCAAGAGCAGAAATTCCAGTTTACTGTCAGAGAGGACTAGTGAGGTACAAGAGTGGCTGTGCATGGGTTGCCCATGTGGACTGGAGCTCAGGGTCACTGGAGTAGAAATAAATTCAAGAACCGATACACTAGGGTGTTGTTGTCTTGATCCTTGGGAATAATACATCCATCGAAGCTAGAGAATGGAGGGACAAGGTGCAAAATGGAGAATCTATGATTTACAGAATAAAGATGTCAAAGAATGTAAAGGAAACACCACGAAAGTTGGCACAATTTGATGGCTAAATGGAAAAATGAAAAGGTAAATGGCGTGGGCTTCCTAAAAAGCTGGAGTTGTTGAATGAAAGGGATGGCAAATAATTGGGAAGTGGTAGTAGGAATTGAACGGAATTCGACGCTGACTCCTGACTCCAGGTGTGAGAAAAGGAGTGACTTCTAGAGGAATTGAGCAGGATGTATGGTTTTCAAGCAAAGATTGTTCTCCATACTTTCCTCCGAATCTACAGTAACTCCCTCCTCCAGTCATTCTCCATCACATTAGCCTCTTCTTTTTTATCTCATGGTGGTTATTCTTACATCAAATTCTCTTGTTTATTTACTATTTTATCCATCACTAACAGCACTGAGCTGTTACTGAGGCTCAGTGCATTGAGCAGCACTGAGGCAGACTCTGATATGTTGACCACCTGTAGCCCCATCATGGAAATGAGAGTGTGGCTCATAGTAGGTGCTCAATAAATTACATGTCAGACGAATGAATGAGTTAGAGTGAAAGTTTAGGGGGAATTCTTGAGAGTATGTTCAAGTTTTTTAATAGTATAAGAGGTGTATTAAAGAGAAGAAGCAGGAAAGGTGGTCAGTGTAAGCCGAGAACAAAGGCTTGATTGAGGTGGAGAAAGTGTTCAGTAAAATATAAAGTACACCCAACTAGAGATGTTTAACTTTCTTTGGTGAATCGAAATCTCTTGAATGGTGGAGGTAGAGAGCCAAGAAGCTGCAGGTTGCAGAATCAAGTTCATTATGGGAGGATAATTGGATTATAAAACTCAACATGCTGAAGACCTTTTTGGGACTTGGGTGAGCTGTAGATTTTTGACTACCTGTGACTCTGCCTGACTTCAGCTGTTTGTGACTGCTGGAGAAGATAACAAGGACACCAGATACCATCCCATCCCTCTTACATTTATCTTATTTTTCTTGAAAGCATAAAATAATTCTTTGATGAGTGGTAAACCACAGACTCTTTATTTTCCAGGCAAAATGAAGTGGAATGTTGATGTTATTCCATAAGCAGTTTTTTCTCTTAAGATAAGAAAGTCACTACTGGAGAAGAGGGGAGAGCCCACAGCATAATTCTGTTTGCTTTCAGGTTTCAAATAGTAGAGGAGAAGGAGCAAATAGGCTGCTGAAGGGTCTGAGTATTTCATAACGTTAAGGTTTCAAACAGGTAGAGAAATCAGAGAATGGAGGCACGCAGAAGAGCTGAGAGGGGTAGAGCTTTTCTGTCTACATTGAAAACAAACTGGAATTTGGATCAAATAAACAGTACAATGATCAAACTCCACCAGACTTGCTTAGGGTTCTAGAGCTGGGGTTAACCAGAAACAACTTCCAAAATGCGTGCCTGGCGTGGCTACTTGGCCCTTTGCTTCAAGGGAGTGAGGTGGTGTGCTGAACTCTCATGAATGCCCTCGAATATAGAATTTTCCAGAGAGTCTGCTCTTAGTCTAAAGAAAAATCAAGCAAAAGGGACGAGGTCCTGGAGTTTGCATCTGAAGCTTATTTAGAGCTGAACTGAGTGAAGAAAAGAAAATCACCCAAGTGCTTAAAAAAATTGATTCTCTAAATTCTGACCAAGTAGTTTGGAATGGTTGTTTATCCGAATGCATTAGGGCTCATTAGGTAAAACACGGGAATTATCAGGGAGGATTAGTGGGGGTTCTCTTTGTTTGTTTACATTCCCTTATTGGGATTTATAACTCCAGCCATGGATAGAGGAGCAATCCAGCAGTGGCCGATCTTCAAAGAAATCACTTAAAATATTGGAAAACAAGGGATTTGGTAAATGATCCAGATGAAAAATGTTGAGCAAACATGGGGGGAAATTCAGAAAACACACATAAAACTTAAAAACATGGTGAGACAAGAGGTCTCATTATGTCTGCAGTCTCCTTACAGAAGTCTAGAAAGAAGCACGTACAAAACCCAGGAGACCAAGGTCCTGCCCCTCGGCGTCCGTGACATCAGGGGCCATGTAGTTTCATGGTTAAGGCGTCTGTACTGTACTTAGACTGCTGAGTTTATAACCCAGCCAGCGCACTTCTTAGCACATCTTGAGCAATTTACTTTGCCTCTCTGAACCCTGTTTTCTCATCTGTGAAATGAGGATAGTAATAGAATCTATCTCGGAGGGTTGTTGTGAGCCTCAGATGACAGCCTGCAGAGAGCAATATCTGGCCTTGCATAAATATTTATCATTTTTTTTTTTTTTTGCCATCACCATCATCATCATTTCTGGTGTCTCTTAGAGTGTCTGACATAAGGCAGACACTCAGTGACCGTGTGATGACTGACTGGCGAAATGAATGCTACCCAAAATAAACCTTTCTACCTCCTGTTATCACACTGGAAGTCATCCTTGAGGACCTAAAATTGCGCCACAAACTTGGTGTCTACAGGATTCGGTCAAGGCATGTGCTTGGTGTTAAGACAGAGAAATCAGCCTTCTTGGCCTATTTTTTATGTTCTCCTTTCAGATAGAAATCTGGGCACTGAGGGATATTTCTGTACTCTCAGTAATATAATAGCTCCAACACTGATGAATGGCAGCTGACTACTCCTCTTTGTCAAGGAGGCAGTAGAGAGTGGTGGGGACTGTGGCAACCTGGATACCTATCACCTTATCGCCCAGATACCCTCTGCACAGTTCCAGCTGATTGTTGCATTTGAGAATGCATTTACTCAAAATCCGAATTTGCCCCCAGATGGCTGTATATTACATTATTGAGAATCTGTCCTTTGATTCCATCCTCCAAAGTTTTCTAAATGTTTGAAGAAGAACATTTATGACTGAGAGGGGTTCTGCCTAATTTTAGTTATTTTCACCAGGACAGACATAATAAGTCCACTATGAATCCGACTCTTGTTTTCTTTTAATTTATACGAGATACCAAGGGGACAAACTTCTCCCCTTGGGGTGAAGAATCAAATAGGTTGCTTAATAAAGGAGTCCGAAATCACTCATTGGGAGATAGAACCTACTGTCCTTTAAGGTTTAACTTTCAGTGTTAATGGAAGACTGGGATTTACATCACCGTATTCACTTTCCAGGGTTGCCGTGACCAGACCCCACAGATGGGGTGGCTAAAACAACAGAAATTTATTTTTCTGATCAGAAAACATTCTATCCTCTTCATATCCTCTCTGGAGGCTGTAGGCCCATGATCAAGGTCATCTTGGTTTCTTCTGAAGCCTCTTTCCATGGCTTGCGGTTGACCACACCCTCTTATTTCTCTCACATCACCTTTTTTCTGTGCTCCCATAGCCCTGGTGTCTCTCTGTGTGTCCACATTTGTTCTCCTTATAAGAACATCAGTCAGACTGGATCAGGGCCCATCCTAACAGCTTCATTTTAACTTATCACTTAAAGGACCCATGTCTAAATGCAGCCACATTTTGAGGTCCTGGGGGTTAAAGCTTCAGCATAGAAATTTTGAGGAGGACAGAATTTTGCCGGTAGCAAATCACTGATGCGTTTTTCAGAAGGGTGGTATGGAAAAGTGCCAGAATAGAAAAAGTAGAAGATATAGCCAGCAATCTGAAAATGTGCAATTGTCATGGAAGCCGAGGATTCAAGAAATGGACATGGAAACTCCACAGTCCAACACGACCCGGATGTGCAAATGAGTAGAAAGTAGAATGAAAGGCTGAGTGCTGAGGAGATCCAGCTTAGGGATGCATTTTGGACCAAGACAGGTTATGAAGGAAGGTTTTCTGATTGAGAAGAATGGGAGCTGACTTTGAACAACCTGAAGATTGTGGATTTTCAGGAAGATGGAGGACATTATCTCTGAGAAGAACACTGAGTACCTGGGTCAAGGATGCCAGTCGGATAAGAACGGGTGGGATATACATGATAAGAAAATGGTTTACATTGACTTGATTCTTTTCAGATATGCCTTCTTGGAACTCCATTTAATATATAAAGTCTTGTCATTGGTAGGAGAAGCATTTATTGAAACACCTGTTGGAACCAAATTCTCATGAGGTTCAAGCTTGTGTTTCCTGAAAGGAGAAACAAATTGTATTACGCCCCCTAGTACCAGTCAAAACCTGCCAGTTGTGTTCTCAGCCATGTCTCCAAATCCTAGGACTCAGTTATCTCATGGAAGACTTTCCCTTCCCTGTGGGCATGTCACACCGATAATCTAACGTAGCAATTCATGTCCCAGATCAGTGGGAGAGAGGTAGATGGACCGGCAGTCAGCTCCCCCCCACTGCCAGTGGCCCAGGACCACAGACTGGCTCATGTCTACAGTGGCCCCAACTGAGGTGGCCCCTGGGTATAACCAAGGGGGAGAATATCTGAGAACTATTTCCCTAATAAGCCACATGCCGAAAACATGTCATGTTCTTCTGTCCATTGAAAATGTAATACTTTTAAAATCACAATTGAACTAGATTTTTAAACTGTTCTCCACATAGAACTATGCTCATTATTTAAAAGAAATCAAACAGTACAGCAGACTATAAGGAAGAAAACAAAAATCACCTGACAGTATCCCGCCTTGAATTAATCATTGTTATCTTTTCGGTGACTGTTATTCTTAACATCTCTCTATGACTAGGTATTTATAACATTTTACATAATTGAGGTCATACCATACTGGCTTGTTGGCAACCTGCTTTTGTCATTTAACGATATGTCATGGACCCCTTCTGATCACAGCATATTTAGATCTACATCATTATTTTTAATGGCTGCATGGTACTCCTTTGTATGGAAAAACCATCATTTTTAAACCAATCCCTTTCTAAAAGACCTTGAAATTGTTTCCAACTTTTTTTGCTATTATAAGCAGGTTTTAATGAACATCTTTGTGGACTACTGTGCACTGGTCCTATTATGTTCTTTGGATAAATTCCTACAATCTGGAGACATTTTAAAAATGGTTCTTTGTGGATAAGATATAAAATTTTGTCCAAATATGTCAGCCCCCCCTTTATTTTTAAATTGTTTTTTATTGGAGTATAGTTGATTTAAAATGTTGTGTGTTAGTTTTAGGTATATAGCAAAGTGATTCAGATAGATGTATCTATTCTTTTTCAGATTCTTTTCCATTATAGGTTATTGTAAGATATTGAATATAGTTCCCTGTGGTATACAGTAAATGCTTGTTGTTTATCTATTTTATATATAATAGTTTATATCTGCTAATCCCAAACTCCTAATTTATCCCTCCTCCTCCTCCTTTCCCCTTTGGTAGCCACAGTTTGTTTTTCAAGTCTGTGAGCCTGTTTCTGGTTTGTGAACAAGTTCATTTGTATCTTTTTTTTTTTTTTTTTTTTTAAGATTCCACATTTAAGTGATATCGTATGATAACTTGTCTTTCTCTGTCTGACTTACTTCACTTACGATGATAATCTCTAGGTCCATCCATGTTGCTGCAAATGGCATGATTTCGTTCTTTTCTATGGCCAGCCCCCTCTTTTATCCTGAATCATTTTGTATTGAATATTTATGGCTTTCTCTTTCACTTTCAAAGATTCTTCAGTACATCTCTTGCCCTTGGACCTTCTAGGTTGGTCAGAAGGAGAGAGCCTGTGTTGCTATTTTTAGTTCTGTGTTCAAGTGACCACGGACTATAACTAACGGCTGGGGATGGTAGAGACTCTTAGAGTAGTTCAGTGAAATGCAAGGTTGTTGAGAGATGGGTGTTTCTCACCTGGGTCATAAAAGAAAGATAGAATTTAGGTAAAGCATTTTAGGGAGGAAAAACTGGAAGGCGAATGGGCAAGGTAATTGTAACGTGCTTGGCATTTGGAGGGCAGTGGAGGGAAGTCGTGATTCAAACGTTTTGGCTCAAGATCTGTTTATCCCTGTTTCCTTCTCCAGACACATCTCTCTTCTCTTTCCCTTTTTGATCTCTACCCTACTTGGGGATATCTTTTAATTCCTTAAACAGGGCCAGCTCCCACCTCTGTTTATACTCTATGCCTGGAACACTCCCTCCCTACGTCCTTCTCTCCCTAGAATATACACCCACCACTTGACTAAGAAATGCTCACTAAGGAGTTCATCTAATGCCCAGTTTGGGAGGCGAGTCTCATTAGGAAGTCTTCCTGGAATCGTCCAGACTGAGTTAGATGCCTCTTCTATTTGCAACTGTACTGTTGCTAACATTGTATTGACTTCATTGGATTTAAATAGCCCATTTTAATATCTATGTCCCTCTATTCAAGAATGATACGCCTTGAGTTTAGCAGCTTGTGTCTGTCATTTTCATCATTCATAATCTATAGGTTCCTACCGGACTCGAGGATCTAAACCAAGAAATGACAGAGGTTTCCAAAACTCAATTAAACATTGTAATTAATCATCTGTTCTTGCAAAAATTAACGATGGCCAATGGCGAGCTTCAGGCTGGCTACCCGGGAGTGAGGTTATCACGAGCAGCTCAGTGATTGGCTGGGAAAATACTTGCTTCTCCAGGAAGCGGGGAGAAGTGAGCAGGAAAACTCCACACAAGGCGGTTTCTCTCTCAAGTCATGGTTAACTTAGAAGAGCCTTTCCCACAATGATATTTTGTGGAAAACAGTTTTAGATGTTAATAACAGATATGCACAATGACATTTAAGGTTGTGAAACACTGCCTACAAAATCCATTTCTGGGATATTTACTCCATTCATTAGCATATTAGATGCTCTGAGAACTCCTATAAGAAGGTCCTTTTAACCTCGTGTTTCCCAGACTTGATTATGACACAGAATACTTTTCAAAGCATGCCTGTTAATTTGTGGCAGAAAAACCAGTATGAGGAAACATTACCCTCAGAAGTCAGAGGGAGAAAATCTGAGATGACTCAGGGCTAAGGTACTGGATACCACTTGCAACTGTGCTTTGCAGGGCTTATCGGGGCTTCTGTGCTCAGATTATAATTAAATTACTTATTCTCAGTTATTTAAAATGCATCCCATACCCACCACTGTAAGCCAGATCTATGGAGACAAAAGTCTACACTGCAGTATACTGACGATAAAATACATGTTTATCATTCTTGGAAACACATGAGACAAAAATATCTTGAGAAGGAGAGGTGCCACTAGACTACTTTTAATAATGATGTACAAAGCATTTGAGATTGGCATACTGTGTTTTGTTTTTTTTTTTTTTTTTGAGTCCCTCAAATGTGTTTTCCTAAGGAGAATAAATATTCTCACTGAACTCCTACTTATCCTTCTAATTTGCTCATCTCTAAAATTCTATAAGTCGATGAATTTCAAGTTGGCAGAGTTTGAATTAATGTGATTTAGATCATAGATCAAAGACTTAGCATTTTAAATGGAAATATATCTTCTATTGTTCTTCTGTGGCAGAGTTTTGTGAAGTGTATAAAGCACCCTTCATATGAGCAAGCAGCCCTAAGAATTATCTATTTTATTCACTTTCAGAGTTTTTTTTTTTTTTGAGAAAAAAAAAAAATGTCTGCTTGAGAAAGTTTTTCATGTGTAAAGAAAGCCAGTAAATAAGAGCAGATAAAAGTGGAGTATTTTGTTTGAAGTGGGAGATTATCATCATTAAGCAATACCCACAAGGTAGGACACAGAAAAAATTTTAAAGGATGATATAAATACGTTAAGGTAGAGACTATCGCGTATGTCAAGGGTATATTGCAGTGATAGAAAATGTGCAGCTGGGTTCAAATTGCAGCCCTGCGCTTCCTGAATTCTGTAACCTTGGCAAGTGTGTGTCTATAAAATTGGAAAAATACCATCACTTTCTCTTTATGATTATTGTGATAGTTAAAGAGCTCATAAATATCAAGTACTTAGCATGTGTTAGGGACACAGAAAGTGCTCAGTAAATGTTGTTATTGTAAAATTATTACACGCTGGTGGATTGTTTAGTTCTGATTCTTAAATTTTCTCAGCCTTTTCCAGCTGTTTCAGGACACAGCTATCTGAGTTACACCTGTGTTTCTATGCTCAGGGACACATTTTGTACGTTGTGTATATTCAATATTGATATGCTCATTTATTGTTTGATTTAGTATTATTTACCGATTTGCTAGTACTTAGTTGCTTACATTCTTAAAATCTATTTTCCTGGCTTGTTACCAAGTCTCTGTTTTCCAAGTATCATGGAGAAGTCCTTCACGTGTCTTCTTTCCTCATCTCCTCATGCCGTTGCTCATTCTTCTGCTAGCCCAAGGGTTTGTTCCTTTTTTCTGAAAGATTTTTTGGGGGGATGTGAGGGGTTTTTTTCTTCTTTTTCATTTTTTACATTTCACGTGTGCAACATTGCAGTTCGACCTCTGTATGCACTACAGCGTGGTCACCACCACAGGTTTAGTTACCACCCATTACCGTACAGTTGATCCCCTCCACCCTCTTTACCCAACCCCCAACCCCCTTCTCGTCTGATAACTACTAATCTATTGTCTGTATCTATGAGTTTGTTTTTGTTTTAATTTGTTTGTCCCCCTTTTTTAAAAAAAAAAAAAAGTCCTAGATTCCACATATGAATGAAATCATATGATGTTTATCTTTCTCCATCTGACTTACTTCACTTAGCATAATATCGTCAAGGTCTATCCATGTTGCAAGTGACAGGATTTCATTCTTTGTGTGTATGTGTGTGTGGCTGAGTAATATGTGTGTGTATATATTATATATGGACACATCTTTATCTATTCATCCATCAGTGGATGGACACTTGGGTTGTTTCCATATCTTGGCTATTATAAACTATGCTGTGATGAACACAGGTGTGCATCTAGCTCTTCAAATTGATGTTTTTGTGTTGATTTTTCAATAACCAGATTCTCAGTGGACAGTGTCCTTCTTTCTTTCCACGTTTGCCTATTCTCTTGTTGCATTCTTCAGCTGGAATTTAGCTATCACTCCCACTGCTGCTGCTTTTTGTTTAGTTTTGTTTGAAAGGAAGGAAGAAAGTATTTTTGCCACCTACACCAAAATGTACTGTCCAGTGACAGGTAATGATTAAAAAAAATGGACTTTGGACACGAAGGGACCTGGACTTACATTCCCTGCTTTTTCCCTTTCTAACTCCGTCAGTGCAGGCTGGCTGTTTCACTGTGGGGAGTCTCAGCTTCCTCGCTGGTATAATGAGCACATGACTCACTTTGGTGAGGATGAGAAAACATGTAAGTCTAGGGTGCAGGGACTCTGTAAATGTTGCCTGGGATTATTATTTTCCTGTTCTATTGTAACAACCCATCATCCGATCAGCAAATCAAAAGCCACAATTTATTTCAGTATTTAACTTTCAGCAAAATATGCTTAATCATTGTGTATAATTTGAAACTGGCAGGGGCAAACTTTAAAATCTTCCAACATTTCATCTGATGAAGCATTATGTAACTTCTTTTCTGCATATCAAACAAATAGAATATTAACTGTGAATTTTAAAAAATCCCATTTTAAAGATCCCAGTTCTTGAAGAGTTCCTCATTTGAGGGTTTGCCAACATTTTAGGGAAAGATATTTTGAAGAATATAAAGAATATAAAACATCCTCTAGACACATTATATACTTTTAGTCTCCAGTTAGAATCGTATTTGAAAGATGATGCAGTGTAAATGAAGAAACACACACGTGTGTGTGTTTATACATCACATCTCTCTCCTCCCTCTCTAGGGAGAGGTAGAAATTCTGCTGAAGTTACAGCTAAAGAAACCAGCCTTTGAGTAACCAAGCAATTGGTGTGATGCAAGTCAGAATCGTTCAGTCATAGACTCATTTAGAAATGGATTTGCCAGCATACTTTTGCTTTGGGGCGTTACCATCCTGAATTCAAACTCTCTGCCACACGTTGGCTTTGCGAGCATCAGTGAACTTGTTAGCATCTTGGGTCATCATCTTTTTTCCGTGGGAATACGAGTACCACTCTATAAGGTGGTTGTTAAGAATGGGGGAGATAACATGCCTTCCATATCGTGGTGCCCTTCTAATTACTAGCATACTTTTACTGAGAGCCTTTCACTACATTCCAGAAGTGGTCAAAAACAAACGAACAAAGTATGACTAAGAAACAGCCTCTGCCTTCGCAGAGGTCCCAGCCTAACTGCTGCTGGGGGCGCTGACCGAGATGGTTGCTCCATCTAGGACTTGGAGCCACGTGTTAATTTCACAGGCTGGCAACGTTTGGACTTTGAAAGTCCATTTGCCTGGGTCACTCCTAGCTCTGCCCACACGAGCTCTCTGCAAGTTTAGGTCAGTTGCTTACCCCTTCCAGGCTCGAGTTTCCTCACCTATTTAACATTGCTAATAAGGACCATGGAAATCACTTACAGCATGCATTCATGTGCAAAGTTGAAGGACTCAGTGAAGGTTTTGTTATTATTCCTACTTCATAATAGTCCTTCAGCAGAACAACAGATACCCTTGATTCAATGTTTACGAGAAATTTATTCCAGTTATCACAAATTCTAGGAGAGCTCAGAAGGATGGTAAACAAGCACAGAGAGGAATGATCTTTTTTATATTTCACCTTTTTCAGACACTCAGACAATGGGTTCTCACTGAGCAGCACATTGGGAGCACTGGAATTAATATTAATAAGAAGGATGATGGCCCCTGTAGCCTCAGAGAGGAGAACAAGACATCGGTTTTTGAACGCACCTCTCAAGAAGCCTACCACTGCCTTTAAGTGCTCAGAACATTATCTTGCAATGGGTATCTCCACCCTTGTGGCAGAATCTCCGTTATGGTTGTATCTCTAATCATAACACTGTGAAAGTCAGACATTTTACTCTAATTAATGTCATCTTAAAAGATGCGCTGTGATGAATACATGTGAATACCTCATGAATTTGACCGTGCTTTCAGCTCTGAACTCTGGCTTCCAGGTGTCGGTGAGAACTAATTGAATAACAGAAAACTCACAGTATAGCTACTGTAAGGAAACTGAAATTGTCCTGTACACTGTGCAGCTAGGTCAAGATACATGGTAATCTTTAGAATAAGATAGGAAGTAACTCTTCAGTTTCTTTGTGTCTTCTGAATTTTAGCTGAAAGATATTTAAGTGGAGGGAAGGATATGTTACAACTTTGGAAGCTGAAGACTCGTTTTAAATGTATCTTCTATGGTCCACAGTGTAACACATTGTACTTAGGTCCTTGGTGGGTGATTCGTAAACTCTTGTTAATCACAGGAAAAACACTAGAAGGTCACAAAAGAAATGGGTAGGACTCCTCTGTGCTCTTTTTTTCAGGGTTGTCTTGCTATATATCCTCAGGCAACATCCTGGATCTCTCTCTGAGCTGAGAGGGATAATAGTCCTGTCTCCTCTCTCCCCTAAGGCCAGACCTTCATCAAGTCCCATTTCGACTGCTGCAGCTGTGTTCTGCCTTGTCTGGCCTCTCCCGTCCTGCACATTATCTGCCAGACTAGTCTCCCTAGGACATGACTTTTAGTGTATTATCCTCTTGAAAGGACTCTGAAATGCTCTGAAATACTCTCGCCTGGTCGAATAACATAGTAGTAGGTAAATGTAAGATTATAACCAAAGATTATAGTTATGATACATGGTGGTAATAGTTGTTGAAAGTAAGGGAAAAGCCTTCTTAAACTGACAAACAGGCAAGCAGAATTTACTGAAAACTCATTAAAAAGTCCAGCAAGATGTTTGGCTTCAAGTGCCCCAGGCTGTCATGTTAGGAAAGTCTGGTTTCCTTTGATTTTTGATCCTTTGGTCCCACCCTCCTCCATGGATTGGCTTCAGTTTCACACAGGCTTTCCCCCCAATGGTTGTGTAGTTGTGTAGATGGCTAGTTCTCCTGAGCATGTTCTCGTCCAGGAGAAACTTGCAAGTGTCTTTTCTGATCATATCCACAAATGTCCTGGGGGCATCCATGCATTCCCTCTCATTGGACAGCTTTGATCATGTGACTGTCCCTGTGACCAGAGGAATGGAGTTCACTAACAGGCTTGGTCTAAATAGCACACTCCCTTCCTGGAGTGCCCTCAAAGGTGGCAGAGACTGAGCAATGCTGGATAGACACATTCCTCAGTGATGATCAGAAATTTTTGGCCGAAGGAGATGTGAATGGTGGCAAGGTGACCCAGACATGAGATGCGTCTCATGGACCTTTACTCTCAGTTTAACCCCTTGAACGCAGTGTTCGCACAGGTCTTAAACTGGTGAACTCTGAGGACTGTGTAGATTTAGGTGAATACAGATGTCAAACAATATAAAACATTCCACATGCTAAAAACTCTTTATAAAAGAGGTTTCAAAATATATATTCTAGCTGCTCAGAGGAAGATCCAAACATGCCTGAGAAGAAATAAGAAGCAACCACATAGGATTCTCTGCCCAACCCCACAACCACTACCAAAAAAAAAAAAAAAAGAAAGAAATAACTGTAGCTTTGATGTGTGATATTTTAGATGTTAAACAGATTCATTTAAGTAGAAAAGGGTAAGATGAGTAATGCAAGAAATAAGTCAAGATGAAACGATGAGGAAACTTGTTTATCAATTAGTATGTGATTTGAGAAAATATTTTTAATAAAAGATCTGAAGATTTAATATTTAAAGCTTTTTTTTTTTTTTAACTTCAAAATACGAAGGATTTGCAGCTTCTGGTGGTGTAACTGCTACTTGTCATTCCTGCTCTGTACGGTTCATGCTTTCCATGCACAACACAAGACTGGGTCAGGGCGGAAAAAGCAAAAGCAAAAGAAACTTTTATTCTGTGTTTCTGATGAGAACCGATTCTTTCCTACGAATGGAAGAGCCTGTGAATTTCCCTCTGCAGGTTGGTGAGTTGAGCTGCATATCCTTTGCACGTAGTTATTCATCTCTGAGTACCATGCTCCCTGTATCCTTTCTCCCTAATATGTTTTTGTGCCTGGAATTAATCACATCTTAATGACAATGCTGGTTATTTGAGAGCAGATTATGATTTTGTTTTTTTTTTAAATCCCTTCCAGGTGAAAGTTGGCATCCTCTACAATTTTCAGAGCCGGCTTTCTTATCTCCTCCTATGTAGGAGGCTATCTTGCTCATGTAACCTACATGAAGTGGACTGTGCAGGGTTAGATATGAAAGCATCCAATACCCAGCAGCCTCTGTTTGAAGTATTGCCACTCTGCTGTGGCAGGAGATATTTTAAATCAAAGGAACAGAATGCACCATAGAGAGAACACTCTTTTTCCTGGAGGTTTGTGTTCCTGGAGATACTGCTTGGAAGCTGGACTTTTCCCTCCAAAATGTTGATGTCCTGACAGTGAATGAGTAGTTTGGAGAGTCAGGGACAGAAAGAGACTAAGGGGCAATGGAACATGATGTAGGTGGACACAGGGAAGAGAAAAGAAGGGAAGGGAAGGGAAGGAAAGGAGAGGGAAGAGGAAGGAAGGAAAGGGCAGTGTTTATTATCTTCAGGATTAGAATGGAGACTGGTGACAGCAATTAGCTAAAATAAAAGAATTAGGTGTGACACATGGAGAGTGCGGTCTAGAGCAGAGGTTGGCACACAACATTCTGTGGGCCAAATCTGGCCTGTCACCTGTTTTTTGTACAGTTCATAAGCCAAGAATAGTATTTTTTTTCCTTTAATTTTATTTTTTATTGAAGTGTAGTTGATTTACATTGTTGGTTTCAGATTGCAGCATACCGATTCAGTGATACATATACATACATACATTTTTCAGATTCTTTTCCATTATAGCTTATTACAAGAAATTGAATATAGTTCCCTGTGCTGTACAGTACGTTCTTGCTCATTATCTGTTTTACATATAGTAGTGTGTATCTCTTAACCCCACACTCCTCATTTATCCCTCCCCTGCCATTTCCCTTCTGGTAACTTTAGTTTATTTTCAGTCTCCAGGAGTCTGTTTCTGGTTTGTAAATAAAATTTGTATCTTTCTTTGGACTCCACATATAGGTGATATCATATGATATTTGTCTTTCTCTGTCTCACTTCATTTAATATGGTAGTCTCTAGGACCATTGATGTTGCTACAGATGGCATGATGGCATTCTTTTTTATGGATGAATAAAATGGAGTGTGTGTGTGTGTGTGTGTGTGTGTGTGTGTGTATACATACACACACACACACAGACACATACCCTGTCTTCCTTATCCAGTCATCTGTTGATGGACACTTAGGTTGTTTCCATGTCTTGGCTATTCTAAATAGTCCTGCTGTGAACACTGAAGTGCATGTGTTTTTTTTGAATTATACTTTTCTCCTGGTAAATGCCCAGGAGTGGGGTTTCTTTTCATACGGTAAGTCTGTTTTTAGTTTTTTAAGAAACTCCATACTGTCCTCCATGGGAACAGTTTACATCCCCACCAACACTGTAGGAGGGTTCCTTTTTTTCTACACCCTCTCCAGCATTTATTATTTGTAGACTTAGATTAATGATGACCATTCTGATGGGTATGAGGTGATACCTCATTGTAGTCTTGATTTGCATAATTAGCGATGATGAGCATCTTTTCATGTACCTGTTGGCCATTTGGATGTCGTCTTTGGAGAAAGGTCTATTTAGGTTTTCTGCCCGTTTTTTGATGGGTTGCTTGTTTTTTTATATTAAACTATACGATTGTTTGTACATTTTGGAAATTAGTCCCTTGTCCCTCATGTCATTTGCAAATATTGTCTCCCATTCTGTATGTTGTCTTTTCATTTTGTTTATGGTTTCCTTTACTGTGCGAAAAGCTTTTAAGTTTAATTAGGTCCCATTTGTCTATTTTTGCTTTTATTTCCATTCCTCTAGGACATGGATCCAAAAAAATATTGCTGTGATTCATGTCAAAGAGTATTCTGCCTATATTTTCCTCTAGGAGTTTTATAGTATCTGGTTTTAGATTTTTGTCTTTAATCCATTTTATTTTTGTATATGTTATGAGAAAATGTTCTAATTTTATTCTTTGACATATACTTGCCGACTTTACTCAGCACCACTTATTGAAGAGGCTGTCATTTCTCCATTGTATATTCTTGCCTCCTTTGTCGTAGATTAATTGACCATAAGTATGTGGCTTTATTTCTGGACTGTCTATTATATTCCATTGGGCTGTGTGTCTCTTTTTGCGCCAATATCATACTGTTTTGGTTACTGAAGCTTTGTGGTATAGTCTGATATCAGGCAGCATGATTCCCCCAGCTCCATTCTTTCTCAGGATTGTTTTGGCTATTTTGGGTTCTTTTGTGTTTCCATACAAATTTTTAACATTTTTTGTTTCAGTTCTGTGAAGAAAATGTCATTAGTAACTTGATAGGGATTGCATTGTATCTACATATTGCCTTGGGTAGTGTGGGCACTTTAACAATATTGATTCTTCCAGTCCAAGAGCATTGCATGTCTTTCCATCTGTTTATGTCATCTTCAGTTTCTCTCATCAGTGCCTTATAGCTTTTGGAGTAGGTCATTTGCCTCCTTAGGTGTGTTTATTCCTAGATATTTTATTCTTTTTGATGTGAAGGTAATTGACATTGTTTCCTTAATTTCTGTTTCTGCTATTTCGTTGTCAGTGTGTAGAAATGCAACTGATTTCTGTATGTTAATTTTGTATCCTCTAGCTTTACTGAATTCACTGATGGGCTCTAGTAGTTTCTGGTAGCATCTTTAGGATTTTCTGTGTATGGTATCATGCCATCGGCAAACAGTGGCAGTTTTACTTCTTCTTTTCTAATTTGGATTCCTTTTATTTCCTTTTCTTTTCTGATTGCAGTGGCTAAGACTTCCAAAACTATATAAATAAAAGTGGTGAGAGTGGGCATCCTTGTCTTGTTCCTGATCTTGGAGGAAATGCCTTCAGCTTTCCACCATTGAGTATGATGTTAGCTATAGGTTTGTCATATATGGCCTTTATTATGTTGAAGTATGTTACCCCATGACCACTTTCTGAGCCAAGACCAGTTGGATATTTTTACATGTTTGAAAAAGAAAAGAAAAACAACATTTCGTGACACATGAAAACTATATGAAATTCATATTTCAATGTCTGTAAACAAAGTTTTACTGGAATAGAGACATATTCATTCATTTCCATATTGCGTGTGTTTTCATGCTACAAAGGCAGAGTTGAGTAATTGTGACAAAGAACTATGAACTACAAATCCTGAAATATTTACAACCTGGCCTTTTATAAAAAAATGTTTGTTGACGCCAGGTCTAGAGGAAAGAGGAAATTTGTGAGAGAACAATGAATAAAGCTAAAGGTCTGGATATACTCTGTACTATTCTTATAGCTCTTAAATTATTTGATGAACGTGGTTTTGTTCACAAGTAACTCCCCACTGTTTAAATCATGTCATTGGTTTTATTTGTCGTAGAAATAGAAGAATTGAGGGAGACAGTAAACAGTGTCTAGGTAAAAATGGGTAACACCTACTTTAGTCTAGATGAAACTTCTATCCTTTAGGCAGAGAGAATGAGATGAGCCTCCCCTAAAAGATAATTTTACCAGATTGTTATCATCTTCTGAGCAGAAAGTAAAACAGAGCTGCTTTTCCTCTGTTTCCAAGTAAAACAAGTCTAATTCCCTGAGCTTTGGGCACAGTTGATCCTTTGTGTCAAGGACCCCAACTTGACATGGAAAGTGCTTATGTTATGAGACATATGATGTATGCCACATATGAAGTATGTATGAGCTAATGAAGTATAGATTTTAGACAAATTCACAGCTATCAGGATTTAAGTGAGTCCATTTTAGCTTTTAGTGCAGAAACATCACTTAGGTTTGATGGGAGGAGACCCAGGAGGCATGTCTGTTAGCATCTTTGTTGTATGACCAGTACAAAAGCCAATGTCCACCAGAGTGAGGACACTAGCCTACTTTTCTTTTTTAATGCTGTAGGAAAATTACAGACCTATTCCTGTAGGAAGTGAAGAGGAATGGAGACAAATAGACATTGTGTGTTTCTTTTTCCTTCAGTACGTATGTTTTGACTGGTGATTGGGGGTACAGCTGTTGTACCCAGTTGGACATTTGGGCTTGCTATTTCTTCTTAATTTATTTTTATGAAACCATTTAATTTCAGTATATGAGGACACATGAGTAGGCAGCATGATAAAATTGCTTGTTTTAGTCCATCATTTCAGATTCTTATGAAAAATTTGCTAATTGCTTGTTAATTAAATCTCCTGGCCTCAAGGTTTTATACTCTTATAGGAGAGACATGAACAAGTGACATAAAATTAAGAATCAAAAGGGATACATGGATGGATTTGGTAATGGTTCATTATGCCTTATAATTTACAACGTAAGAATAATGGAAATTCCTAGTAATCTAGTACTAGAAGTAATTATTGATAAACTTAATTTTATACATTATTCAACTATAAAAGGGAAGTATATAAATATGTCTTTTAGCAATTTAGATTTAAATTTTTAATAAACTTTGGGGCTCTTAAATGCATGCAGAATTTTAGAGTTAGCAACACTAAGCAAATACTGTATGAGCCTTGATATTATTAAATAATCACAAGTAATTATAGAAAATATAAATCTATAATAAATATCTAGTCATTATAACATGGCTCTCACTTTAACCATGTAGTCAATAGCTGTGCCCTCTAAAATGTATGAGTATTTGTTGTACTGATTTATATATATACACACATATGTGTGTGTGTGTGGATATATAATTTTTTGACATTTGGGAAAAACTAGATACAGTTAGAAATTAAAGGGAATATTAAATTGTAATAATAACAACGTGCCCACTTGGGTCCCATCAGATAAAAGGGAAGAGAGAGCCATATGTCTCTCCAGATGAGTTCCACTTTTGCTACCAAATAAAATATATGTGGAATGAGCACTGACAATTCAATTACGGCAGTACAAGTCACCATATTCCACATGACTTTAAAAGAAAAATAGAATATAGAATTGGACCACACTGTTACATCATTCACATTAAACAAAACAAAGCGAAACAAAAACACTAATTCTGTCTAATACAGATGTTGACTAATCATAGCCCATGTGCCAAATTAATCTACTTATTGTTCCTGTAAATAAAGTTTAATTGGAACCTATCTAGGCCCATCCCTTTACACATTGTGTATGTAAATGATGCTTTCGTGTTAACAGCAGTAGAGTTGCATGGTTGTGATGGAGATCATGGCCTGGAAAGCCCAGAATATTTACTAGCTGGCCCTTTTCAGTAAGCTTGTTGATCCCTCATCTAAAACTATATAGCTAGCTGTCTTTATCCTTTATTTGGCTTTGTTGGGAAAGCTTTAGCTTTCTCCATTTCTATTCATTATCCAAAATACTGACTTAACGATTTTGATTTCTTTAGGATCAACTGTATTTAGTATTAGTGACTGTCTTGGTATCTGTAGAAATACAGAGAATTAATAAGGAGAAGAGTATCAGTCAGAAAATGAGAAATGTCTACAAAGAAATAATTCACAAAAGGGGGACCATAATGGCCATCAAATTTGTGGAGAAATTCTCAACTACGTTAGCTATCAGAAGTTGTAAATTAAACCAAAAATGAAATATCATTTTACACCCATCAGATTGACAAAGTTAGAAGGTTGGATATTATCAAGTGTTAGGAAGGATATTTTCAAACAGAAAACTTTATCTCCTGTCTCATGTGTATTTGAGCAGGTTCTGGATGGAATAAGCTGGCAGCAACTAGTTAATTTAAGCTTCTATATACTTCATATGTCAGAGATAGACTTCTGAGTACTTACCAGAGAAAAGAAAACTGTCTCTCATGGGTCCATGACATGAAGTGAAACACTTAAGCTCTAAAACAGCAGCCACAAAGCACCAAACAAACAAATAAACAAAAACCTAAAACAACTCTCTCAAACAAGAAAACTCAACCATAAACCACCCTAAAATATGTGTTACTGTGAAGGACTCATTGGGAATTCTAGCCTAGTATCCGCTAGGAACTTACATAATTTTGCTTTCCTAGTATCAGTATTTTATTCAGAGAATTTGACTTCTGCAGAATTCCCAGAAACTTGAATTTTTATCCTAAAGTGAGAAGCATTAATGATCAGAATACATCATCTCTTCTGACACAGCTTTGCTCTGTTTTCATTTAAAAAAAAAAATCCTTAGTTTAACCCTTCCCACCTGTCTGCCTTCCTCTCAAAACTAAGTTATACATTAAGGAAAGTTTTTCTATCATGGAAAAAAAAAATCCAGATTCATTCTTCATTCCCCTTTCTAATTGCCTATTTGAAGTTGTCTAATCTTTCCTACAGTCATTCTGTAATTCTTACAAATTCTGTTTAAAATAAAAAGAATGTTTTTTCTTTTAGAGTCTGTCATGAAAGAGAAAGGTATGTATTCATCCCTCATTTTTATTTACAATAAACTTTACTTACTTCCCAAGACTAGATGATCATGAATGGTCCACTTCTCAGTGTATCTTCCCACGTGATTCATAAAGTAGCCCACGTGCACACACACACACAAAAGTCGTTTGAATAAATATGCTGTTTCACCTAGACAGAAGAGTGCCTTGGTCTAAAGCTGAGATTCATTGGTCCACATCCCCTCGTTTCAAGGACAGTCCACCTCCAGGAACCTATTCACTTCTAATGATTATTTTATGTGTTGATGTTCCTTTGGAGCGACCTTCCTGCCACTGATGCTCGGTGAACTCTGCCTTTTTCACCGAGTGTGCGTGGAGCCCTCTTAAGTCATGACAGTTGGCTTTCTTGCATACATTTCCAGAAATAAGTATTATTGGTTTGACACTGTTCAAATGAAGAACTAAGGTCTGAATGTGGTAAATTGTGGCATCAAAAAGACCTCAGATTAGTTAAGGATTCTTATCCATCGAAATCCGTGGAAGCATTTTAGGACTTCTAGGAATTATTTGTGTTGATAGGGTTAACATTGGAGAACTGGGATGAAAATTTAAAATTTGTTTTTGTCTTAGTTTTGGATTTTTTTAAATTTTTCTGCTTGTTTTCTTTTAGTTTTTTAAAAATTCTTTGGTGTCTTAAAGGAACTTGTCCATCAACCTCAAATGCTTACATTCTCTCTGCATCACCTTTAAGATTTCCAATCATACAATTTTAGGGGCAACCTTTATAGTAAATTAATTATATGACAGTTGAATTAATAAAGCAGGAACAAAATGCACAGCTAACAAATTGAGAAACTGTTGCATCTTCATATCTTATTCCATTCCCTTGCCATTCTTTTTTAGTACAGTTTCATGGAAAGTCACATCCGTGCAATTGCAAGTATGACTTGCCTGCATTTCTAAGTGGTTCCAAGGGGCATTTTCTTCTTTTCTGTGTTGTGCAAACTTAAATATAGCCAACAAAGTTATCATTTCATAGCTGTTGAAACATTGCCATTCATCTCCTGTGATACAGTTTTACATAGTCAGTCCAAACCTTAGCTGTGCATAACAATTTCATTGATATACTGTCACATGTCACAAGCTTTCAAGTTTGGTACCTACACATTTATTGCATTGAAGCTGGAGATTACCTGAAAATCGTCTTGTCGGGTGCTTCTTCCTATTAGGTATAAAGAAGATATACCTAGGGAGGGACCCCTGCTGCCTTTCATGCGTATGCTAAAAAAGAGGGCCAGCTGTGTTCCAAAATAATGATCGCAACTTACTTATTTTGGTAGCTCATTGCCTTGCATTTTGTGAGAAGTGAATAAATGAATGAAATAAATGAAATTCTCTGTTGTCAGGCAGCAAAGCATGGCTTAGCATTCGTTAACCTCAGAGCTCTTTATCAAGCACTGTATAGGTGAATATAAAAGGGATATACAAGAAGGAAAAAGTGCAATATGCAGGAGGAGGAAGCGGAGGAGAGGAAGTACTCATTCAAGTTGTTACTGACAATATATCATAATTCTGAGGAACATAGACTTCAGAGTCAGAAAAATGAGAGTTTTGATTCCTAAAAATGCTATTTTTTTTTTATCATATGACCTGATGTAATGAAAACAACTCTTTTCGAAGTGTTCTTTTGTGTAAGGGACTGTTGAAGAGATTTACCCACATAAAATGATTTAATCCTCACAACTCTTTGAGATCCGTGTTTTTAGTGTTACTGTTATTTGTCATCCTCATTCTGTAAGAGAGGAAATAAGGCACAGAGGGTATAAATAACTTGCTTCACTCACAAGTAACAAAGCTGGAACTGACACCAGTCCTCATGCTTAACCACAGTGTGTAACCACTGCCTCTTGTTACAGTAGTTCCTCTCAAATAACTGAACTTTTCTAAACCCTGCTCTACAAACATAGAAAATAGAATACTTATACGTACCCCAGAAGCTTGACCTAAGAATTACATTAGGCAAAATCACAAGGAGGAAAATGCTCCCATGACTCCGCAGACTGTGGGTACGTTCCCATCGGTGACTCACGTTTCCTGTGTTCCTGCCTTCGCTGCTAACTCCGTGTCTCCCAACCTTCTGCAAAGTCACATCCCCACCCAGCCACCACTGGTATTTCTAGGATTCCTCGGTTATGCCTCGTGTGACCTCATGAGCCTGCCCATCAGGTAAAGCTATACCCTCTTCCTTCTTTGCTCTACCACTTCCTTATCATTGACTTAAATTGCTGGAAATCTTTGAGGAAGACTTTCTGATGGTACAGCTCATGGCATCATGGTGAGAATGCCACCGTTCCTGCCAAGTGCATTGTCTCTGGACTTGCTCCTGTAGCCACCAGTCCTTTAGGAAATGCAGGAGGCGCAGTGTATCTCTCTCCACCATAACTTGGCCTATAACATAATGCTTCAGGTTTGGGCCAAACTAATATCATATCAAAAAGCCTTATGAAAACTGCCTCTTGAGCTTCTGTTTCTAACCCATTTTCTTGCTGGGGCTTAAAACCAATTTAGGGATCTGGGCACCGTAACAATGTTCTTCCTTTCCCTTCAGTGGTCTCCAGGTATCTTCGAGCCATGTACCCATATTCCCAAACCATGTCACTCAGCATTCAGGCAAAAGACTTAGGCAGATCAATACATGCAGATAGATACTAGAGATCCTTGCGGTACCAGCTAGTCATCAGTAGACTTATTCAGGTAAATCTAATTATTTTAAAATTCAGCCAGACCAGGTTACACACAAAATACTTGGAGTAAATATGTTAAAACATTCATTTTCTCTTATTACCATTAACCCAGGAAAAGATGCTTTAATTTTAGCTCTCTAGTCATTTTATCAAGTCTTTCCTTTAGCAGTTTTCTTTTTTGAAACATAACCTACAAAGTTTACATAGAGGATAGAGAAGGAGGATGAACCATAATCTCTGCAATTCAGAAGTTTAGAATCTCTTTGAGTGGAGGAGACACACATTCTAGAAACACTGAAGTAGTTAAGTAAGTAACATGTAAATATCAACATTCAGTTATAGATTCAGTCTCCAAATATGTATTGTCTACCACATACCATCACTGTATTAGGAGTCAAAAATACTGTGATAGGTAACACAGATGTACTGCTCTCGGTCCTCATGGAGTTTGTACTGTTGTGGAGGAGATGAAAAGAAAAAGCATAACAAGACAAGGAAAGATTGTGAAAACAATTATGCAGGAGATAGAATACAGACTAGAAGAGTGAAGTTTCAGAGCAGGAGGCTGTATTAGTTCACTAGGGCTGTCGTGACAAAGTGCCACAGACCAGGTAGCTTAAACAGCAGGAGCGTGTTTCTTCATGGTTCTGGAAGGTAGACGTCCAAGATCAGAGTGTTCACAGGGTTGGTTCCTTCTAAGGTCCGCCTCCTTGGATTATAGATGACTGTCTTCTTGCGGTGCCTTCACACGGTCCTTCCTCTGTTTGTGTCTCTGTGTCCTAATCTCTTCTTAACAGAAACACCAGCCATATTGGACTAGGGCTCATCCTAAAGATTTCGTTTTAACTGGGTTACCTCTTCAGAGGCCTTATTTCAAAGTACAGTCACATTCGGAGTTATTAGGGGATCGAGACTTCAGCATATTAATTGGGGAAGAGGCACAATTCAACTCATAACAGAGGACGTCAACATTATCTATGGCAGGTTTCCCTAGCACTGATCCAAAACTGGTTGGGCCAGAATCATCTGAGAACAAAATACAGCAATTTGGGCCCTACCCTCAGAGATTTCGTACCATAGAGATGTGCTATTATTAAGCTTTTTAGATGATTTTGATGTGGATTCAGGCTTGGGGACTCCTAGTACAGTAGTCAAGAATAGTTGGAAAGACATCATGTCCATTGTCAAGCTTGGGTTGAACAGTGAAGGATGGAGTAAATTTGGATAGCATCAATTCTCACACTTTTTGGTCTTACAAACTTTTTGAAGATGGTTAAGAACTTTTTGTTTGTTTGTTTCTGAGTTTTATCTATCAATATTTATCATGTTAAAAGTTAAAAGTGAGACATTTAAAAGATAGTAGTATCTCAAAACTTTCCAAAAACTTGTATTTGCTTCAGTAACATATATTTTATGACTATATTTTCTAAAACAAAAAACCTTAGCAAGATGAGTGACACCGTTTTACATTTATGTAATTCTCTTTGATATGCGGGTCAAATACAACACCTGGTTTCTCATTCAGCCTGCTTCTGCAGTCTGTCATGGTATCATTTGTCGTGCAACCTTTGGAAAACTCCACTGTACGTTTATGAGACAATGAGAGTGAACGAGGTAAGGAGACATTATTAGTAACATTATTAAAATTGTTGTGATCTCATAGACCCCTGAATGGGTCTCAGGGATTTCCTAGTGGTTCTTGGAGCACACTTTGTGAATTACTGATGTAGATTAGAAGTGGATGTTTTTTTTGCTTTCGTTGGGTGAGCCGTGTGGGAATTTCCTAAGAGGAATGACTGTGACCTATTTAAGGATAACATGGTTATCTTGCATAGAATATAGCAGAGAGTTTGCTTTCCTTGCACCAGATTGTTTCCCTCGTGTCAGAATGTTGCTCTTGAATATCAATCTCCGTACATACACAGCGTTATCCCTGGTTTGAAGAGACATGCATTTGTCCTTCTCACTCAGCTGCTGGTTGTATGCTCTACTTTTTTTTTTTTTTTCAATTAAAGTGTATTTGATTTACCATGTTCTGTTATTTCCCTGTATACAGCACAGTGATTCAGTTTTGTGTGTATGTGTATATATATATTCCTTTTCATATTCTTTTTCATCACAGGCTATCACAAGGTATTGGGTATAGTTCCTTGTGCTGTACAGTAGGACCTTGTTTATCTGGTTTCGTGAAGATTTTCCTTGTAGTTTCACTTGTACAAGGTCTTCTGTCCGAGTTCAGTAGGTGTTCTGTGAGAACTGTTCCACATGTAGATGTATTTTTGACCTATCTGTGGGAGAGGGTGAGCTCTGGGTCCTTCTGTTCCACCGTCTTGAAGCCTTTCTTTCAATTGTAGTTTCATTGTAGTTTTATTTCTAATTACTCACTTTGGCAGTGGTATGGATAATGATTAAGCACTTTGTGAATAAGGGGGCTGCAAACTCAGAAAAGGGCCAGATCATCAACATTTTATGCTTGGAAGTCTATGTGGTCTCTGTCCTAACCTCTCAGCTCTGAACATGGAAACAGCCATAGAAAAAATGTAAACAAAAGAACATGGTTCTGTTCCAATAAAATTTTATTTATTATGGACACCAAAATTTGAATTTCATATAATTTCAAGTGTCATGAAAAACTGTTCTGCTTTTTCAATCCTTTAAAATGTAAAAAAAAAAAAAAACCTGTTCTTAACTCTGGGCCACAAAGAAACAGGCAGTGCACCAGAATTGGCTCGTGGGGCTAGACTTGGCCTCACAGCCAGCAGTGTGAGGTTTACAATCAAATCCGAATTTGATTCAGATTTCTGTTCAGCAATTTGTTAGCTGAGTGACCAGGTTCAGGGCAACCCCTGTAAAGTCTCTCTTCATCTGCAAAATGGTAATGATGATAACTACTTCGTGAGGGTGTCCTGAGTTTAACACGCACAAATGACTAATCCGAGTACCTGAGCCAAGTAACCAGTTACTGCTCACTAGCACCACCACTGCTGGTTTCTGTTTTTATCATCTGGTGTGATTACATTCTAAGTATGGCTTTGAGCTGAATCCTGTCATGAGCTTACTTTCTGGGCTCTTAGTGAAGGATAATACAGTCTGTTGCAGGAGAAAGACCTAAACTAGCTGCAGGCAAATTTGGGCAAAGTACTCTTCTCTCTGGGCCTCATTTTCTTCACCTGTAAAATGAAGTTGGTGGGGGGCCAGGTTTACTTTAAAATTCTGAAGGCTCTGAACCCAGAAAAGCTAATTGACTTGCTTATGCCCTTATTTTCCCAACAACAACAACAAAAAAAATGAGAGTGAAACAAAATGGTTATTCCTCTGGGAAATAGGGAATTATTTAAAATATCCCCTAGAGAAAGACAGTTCAACACTTCAGGTCATTTTAATTAACTGACAAATATAAGGCCCCATGAGACCATGGAAAATTGTTGACTCCTCTTCCAACTTTAGCTGTTTACACATGCTGGTTACAAATTTCAGCCTTCTAAATTGGCTTTTATGTTTGGGGAAAATAGAACGTATTTTGTGTTTTATTTTATTTTATTTATTTTTTATTTTCTCTCACCATACCATTATTCAGTCTGAGTTGAAATAGAGTTTTGGAGCAAAGAACTTGCAGCTCTGTTATTTAAGCATCTTGGGTAGGAAGAGAGACCCCAGGCCAGAGTAATTTAAACGGGGATTTATTGCATGGGTCCACATAGCAGGTTACTGGGACTCAGAAGCTTTGACTTCCAGAGAATCTAGTTCATCACGTCTTGATTTTTAGTGTCTGCTGAATTCTTCTCACACTCACAACCAACTAGTGCCTATAAATTATTTAGACCAAATTTTGGAAATAGTCATTTCTACTGATTTAGACACTATTAGGTAGAGATTTTTAAACCAGGCTGTATCATGGCACACCAGCGCAATGTTGATTGAGTACCTACTACATGCAAGGTTCTCCATTAAGCACTGGAAGTAGAACACTGAACAAGAACAACAAAAAAGACTATTCTATGAAGGGAGAAGAATGGGAAAAAATGGAAAAGTGATAAGTGCTAGAAAGAAAATGGTTTGGGGACTTCACATAGGTTGGTCAGTGCAGGCCTCTTTGGGGAGGAAACATTCAAACCAACGCCTGCAGGAAGTAAAGGAGCCAGTCATGCAAAGATGATAATGGTGGTGGTGGTGATAATGATGATCGAAGCAAACACACATAGCGCTACCCCGTGCAAACATTGTTCCACGTGCGTTACACACACTAACTTATTTAATCCTCAAAATCGCCCTGTGGGTAGACAGGATTATTAATAAGTTTACAGGACAAGAATCTGAAATGCATAGAGATTAAGTCCTTTGCTCAAGGTTGTAAATGTCAGAGCTAGAATTTGAACCCAAATCTTGTCCGTTAATTAAAACACTACAATGCCCCTAAGAAAAGATGATTTCGAGCAGAAAAAACAGCAAACGTAAGGCCTGTTTTTTGAATCAGTCTTGCTCTGGCACAGGTAGCAACCTGATTATTGCTTCTGTGAGCTAGAAGTGTTGGTAAAGGACTTTCAGCAAGAATGGGAAGTTGGTTGTGTTGTTATCATGACCAGCATGTCATGTCATGTGTGACTCAGCCTATGTTGACCAGTAAGTTAAAAAAAAAAAAAGGATAAAAGTTAGAATTTGATTGACTAACCCATTGAAAAATGATATAGAGTGCAAATTATTGTTCTCAATTACCTTCAGAACAACTGGTTTGACCATCTTTGTTTAAACAAATTTGGCCTTTCAGATTCAGACTTCACTAAGTAAATTATGCTTTTTTAAAGGTTATTTATTTATTTTTACTATGTCACTATGCTCACTACATTATGTATTTTAGTATGCTTACTTCTCAATCAAATTTGTTATTTTATCACACAGAAAGTGGTATTATTTTCTTGGCTTTAGTTTATATCCTAGGTAACTAAACCATAGAAGTTCTATCAGTTAGATCAACACAGAAACCAGAGGTTGTAGAGTTTCTCTGTGTGTCTTGGAGATATGCATATCAATGCACTGTCAGAACAACTGCATGGCATCCTTTTGAAATGTCTTAAGTGTTGTTGGAAGGCGTAGTAGGAACTCCCTCGTTCCATGGCTGTGGATGCATGCTGTTTTAATAAGAATACCAAACACAGTGTAGCAGAAAATAAAAGAGAGGGAAATGAATTCATTCAAGTAACTATTTCAAAAACAGCAGTTAATGATGAAAATAATACATTTTAATTTCCAAGATGTTTCCCAAACTGCTTATAAACTATCTATTAACTACTGGAATTTTTCCACTGAAAAATTGGTGTGGTTTTTAGACACAAGCTTGGGTATTAATTTATTAACAGAGAAGTGTCTCCTCTTCAACTCAAATATGATGTAACAGAATAATTTTTAAAAAACTCATCTTTTTCCTGCATCTCACCCTTCTACTATATACATCATATCTTCATCCCAGTGTTTATGGAGCAAAGCTATGTGTGAGACATTCTACCAGGAATGTGAGTCATTGAGACGTCAGAATATACTGTAATGTAGTATGTGTAAGACACATTATAAATGACTATAATGCAGTAATAATAACAACCTTGATGATGCTAACATTTAGGGTGCACTCACTGTGTGCTAGACACCATGTGGAGTTATTAATTCACTGTCTCTTGTCCTCAGAAGATGGTTTCAAGGTAGTTGTTACTAATTCTGAAGGAATAGAAGGAGCTCAAAGAGGCTAAATAGCTTGCCCACAGAGCTAATAAGTACCAAAATCAGGATTTGAACGTATTTGTCAGACTCCAAAGAAAATGTCTGTTCTGTTAGGAAGACATTTCCCTTTGTGCTCAACAAAATGTTATAAAAAATGATGAGCAGAATGTTTACAAGGTCAAATCAGTTTGGGAACGTTGGGTTAAACAGAGTTAACTAAACAGGTTTATTAACTGAAGGGCTTTTTAGAACCTTTAATATGCCAATATACAAAGTAGAGCTACAAGAAAATAACAAAGTATAAATGTTGATCATGCATATCTAACTGCTTAACCCCCTATCCATCCCCCCATCACTCACAGAGTATGGTTTAAGAGTATTGATTTTTTGACTACATTTTTGACAGGCCTCTTCCACCCAATATTTTAATGTTTTAAAAAGGAGAGGAGAGGCCTAAGATACATTAGGGAGATAAAAGGTAAGGGACCTAATGGAGAGACCAGAGAGAAGTAAATGCTGACTTTTCAACTCTACACTGGGAAAACACAGAAGTTTAAAAGGACAATGGAACATAAGAGTATGGAGCTAAGAGGAAAGGCTGGGAATAGATATAAAGAAAGCACTGTGATAAAAAGAAGAGCAAAGTTGTGGAGACCATCTCATCTGGCAGCAGGAAGAGTCAAGGAGTGGAGAAAAAAAGAGAGCGGTAGCATTGAGGAATGGATACATAGACAACTGTTGTGGAGGTGACAAGGGTAGCGATGTCTCAGAAGGGAAAAATGACATCAAATCTGTCAGTTAAAGAATCTTCAGTGAACCTTGAGATAATGGTTTCTTTTGAGCAGTGAGGGCTGAAACCCTATTTAAGGTGGGGTTAGGAAAAGTGAAGGTAGAGAATATGGATGTTTTTCCCCCTTAAGTTGGCAGATATTTCAGTAAGCAATAGCAGCGTCAAGGGCAAGTTTATTTTTAAAAGGAAGATCTGAGTAAACTTGAAGGCAGAAATCAAGGACATAGTCAAGTGATGAAGGTGAGTCTGAAGGATAAATATGAACCAGTATTCCAGATGAGATTTTAGGACTTGAGAATAAAAGGTATGGGTAGGTCTTGTTGGATTTGAGACCAGTGAAACTCCTCTGAGAGCAGAGAAAAAGTGGATGTGAGGAGGAAAACAGATTATGAAGAAGTAAGATGAAGAATTGAGTGAATTTCTTTCTTGTGATCAGCCAACCTGTGCAGTGAATAGAAATAAAATAACTTATGCAGGAAGGAAATACAAGTGTGAGGTTGTTAATTTGACGGTAGTGAAATGGTTTTGAAAAATTCTACTGGAAATATTATTTGGAATTAAAATCAGCTAGGTAGGTCAAACCTTACAAAAATTTATTATTTGACCATTTCAATATATATATATTTTTTATTTTGGCATGCAAATTTTTTTTAATGTTTTAATGTAGTGATATAAATGACTCACAGGTGTGGTCCAGCTGAAGCTGAATAGCATTAATTTGCAGTCCACACATATTTTCTACGATTTTTTGAGGACAAAACTGTGAACAAGAGCAGAAATAAGAAGCCAGGAAGTGAGCCTGAGAAGAGTATAAATCAAAATATTAAAAAGTAAGCATGTTCATTTACTTAGCACCATAGGGTGCTAATGAAAATCTTCAAACAATTGATAAGTTAATAATGAGATATCTGATGCCATAGGGGCTTGGCTTGCGGGATCAAGACATGTGTGGAGAAAAGGGTTTTGAATAAAAGTAAAATTTAGAAATAAATTTCAAAATGAAATTGTTTTCAAGATAATTGCGTAGCTTATTTGTGTTTTCTTAAGTAAATGAGACCACTGTCCGTGGTCCTGAAAAAAATCAGTGAACTTTCAGACAAGGTTGTTCTTCCCAACCCCCTGAAGATGGGTACCCAAACCTGGAATGGGAAGAGGCAAAAAAGCAGTGGTGAGGAATAAAGAGAAAGAGAGAAGGAGAGAGAGCAGATTGAGGGAAAAACGATAAAAGAAATACAGTGAAATTTGCTCGAGGGAAATTAGAAATTGCTCAGTACAGGTTTTTTGATTTGCTGCTATAACAAGTTGCTACAAACTGAGTGGCTTAAAACAACACACATTTATTTTTTAATAGTTCAGCAGGCTAGAAGTACCAACATGAGTCTCTCTGGAATTAAATCAAGGTGCCAACAGGGCTGCATTTCTTTCAGGAGTCTCTAGAGGGTAAATCCATTGTCTGTCTCTTCCCACATTCTACAGTTGTCTACATTCCTTGGCTCATGATCTCCTTCCTCCAAATTCAAAGTCAGCAACGTTTTATTTCTCTGACCATTCTTTCACTGTAACATCTTCTTATGACTTTTTTTTTCTGCATCCCTCTTCCACTTTTAAGAACCTTTGTGATTACACTGGTCCCACCCGCATAATACAGGATAATCTCTCTGTCTTAAGGTCGGCTGATTATCCAGCTTCATTTGATCTACAACCACTGTTCTATTTTGCCATGTAATTTAGCATATTCAGTTTCCAGGGCCATGTACGTATTCCCTGCTTTTCAAAAGTCCAACTTACACAACTTTGCTTTTATGAAAGACCTACATTAGCGCCTGTTTTCATGAACTAAAAGAAATCTGAAGAGGAATTTTCACTTTTACAAAAAATAAAAAAAGGTGGAAAAGGAAAATAGCTTTCACTGAACTCCTTTCCTGAGAACTACTCTCAGCATCTCAGCGTCAAGCCACCACAGATTTGAACGGGGTCCGTGAGCATCTGTGCTTTAGCTTGATTTATTTTGTGCATCAGTTAGCAAGATGTGTCCTAAGGTAATTACTTCTTTGCTTTACACCATTTCAGTTTACGAAAATCTTTGTAGGAACGCTCTGCTTTCAGAGAGCAGAGGAAACTTGTATTTGGGGATTAGAACACGAGCATCTTTGGAGTCAGGCATTATTCTGTCTACCGCAGACAGGACAGAAGGACGTGCTCACGTCCTATTTTACCCACCATGGAGGAAGCCTTCCATGATTCCACTTTGCAGCACCTTTACGAAGATAAAATGAGAACATGCATGTTAAGTAGTTAGAACAGTGTTTGGTTCATGGTAAACTATGCTGGGTGTTTTGCATTTTCTGTCTCATGCAAGGAAATGAGGAAAGGATTTAAATCAGGTCTGCCTGACCCAAAGCCCTTGCATATAGACATTATAAGCCTCTGACGAGGTGAAACCTTAAAAAGCAGAAATCACATATTGATGTTCTCTTGCTGTAAATCTTTTCTAATAAAAGGTAGGAAAAAAACTCCAGAGTTTACAGGGGGACTGATTAAATTTATTTTATCAGATATTTATTGAACACGTGTACTGTACCAGGTCCTGTTGTAGGCACTGGAGGGTATGGCAGTCAACAAGACAAAAACATCAAGCTTTCACGGAACTTATACTCTAGTTTGGTTTATTTGTTTGTTTGTTTTTCTGGAGGCAGGGATTGTGGTACACAACAATGCAGGTCATCACAACTTACGGCTTGATGGGTAGGAGGTGGAATAATTCCTCCCCTTTAAAAAAGGTCCGTGTTCTAATCCCCAGAATCTGTGACCATGTTCCCTTACATGACACATAGTACTTTGCAGATTAAATTAAGGAATTTGAGATGGGGATATTATCCAGGGTTATCTGGGATGGCCCAGTGTGATCACACAGTCCATAAAAATGGAAGAGTGGGGCAGAGGAGGAGGTCAAAGGGATATGGTATGTAAAGCATTCAAGCCACTATTGATGTCTTTTTTTTTAAATTGAAGTATGGTTGATTTACATATTGCGTTAGTTTCAGATGCACAGCAAAGTGATTCATTTATACATACATATATATTTTTTTCAGATTCTTTACCATTATAGGTGACTACAAAATGTTGAATACACTTCCCGGTGCTCTGCAGTAGATCCTTGTCATTGATCTCTTTAATAGATAGTAGTGTGTATGTGTTAATCCCAAACTCCTGCTTTACCCCTCTGCCCCTTTCCCTTTCCCCTTTGGTAATCATAGTTTGTTTGCTTTTTCTTTGAGTCCATTTCTGGTTTGTAAATCAGTTCATTTCCTTCTTTCTTCCTTTCTTCCTTTCTTTTTCTTTCTTTCTTTCTTTTCTTTCTTTTCTTTCTTTCCTATAGAGGAAGGAGACTGTGAGCCTAGGAATGAAGGCAGCCGCTGGGAGCTGTAAAAGACAAGGAAATGCATTCTCCCCTAGAGGCCCCAGAAAGGAATGCAGCCGTGCTAATGCCGTGACTTGGTCCTGTTGAGACCTGTCTCAGACTTTAGGCCTTCGGAACTGTCAAATAATGAATCTGTGTTGTTTTAAGCCATTAAACGTGAGATAATTTGTTATAGCATCAATAGAGAACGAATCTAGGCAGTGAGAAGAGTAATACAAACCATCCTGACAGTCATCTTCTCTGAGATTCTTTATATCCTTAGGAACTTCTCCTGAAAAAAATTAGGAATCCTCCTGTCATAAGTAGCAAGCCAAACTGAGCAAGATACAGTAGAGCAGGAAGAGTTCATTTTAAGGATTCAGGGAGATGTCACAAAACCCAAGGAAAGCAATTTAGCCAGTCCCTTAAAACGTGTCCGGAACCACCAGCAGAACGACTGTCTCGAGTTTCCCTTTCGCATTTCCTTTTTGCTCTTCTCTGAACACTAACCCTAAGTTAGCTCTTTCTGTCTCCTCAGTCTGCCCAACTGAATACAGTTGTTGGCAGATCAAAGTTACAGGCTACAAGTTCAGTCACCCAAAGGCAGAATCTCAATGGAGAGTTCTCTGTCTTTCTCTAACCTTCCCTTCCTCATCTTTTTCTTTTTTTTCTTTTTTTTTTTTTTTTTTTTTGCCAAAGGAATTCTCATTGTTTCTGCTTGGGTTAGGTGCCTTGCTGTGGGCACATGGGAAAAGGAGATTGTTATATGAGATCCCAATATGTTTATTCCATCGTGCTTATTCCATAACTGGGAAGATTCTTTTAGGAAAATATGTCATCGTGTTTAGCCAACCTTATTCGGTGTCTGTTTGAAGCAGAGTCATGTAAGGCAATATGAAAGATGCAAAGGCGAGCAGTAAACATTTATCAAGTATCTATTTTTATGCCAAGAACTCTGCTCAATACTTGGGACATAAAGACATAGAAAACAGCACGCTTAAGGAATGGAGGAGAGAGGACAGTACAGATAATTCTGTGGTATGTGCTGAATAGAAGGTATGTAGAGTGTTGCCACAGCATACTCACTGAAACACTGCATCCTGCTAAGTCAGCTGGGATGGGGTGGAACTGGGGCAAATTCCCAGAGGAGGCAGTTGGAACCCCCAGGTGAACAAAGGAGGAAAATGCATCTCAGGAAGAAAGAGAGCCTCCAATTCTACAGTCATGAAAATAATCAGTGAATTGTGGGGCCAGTGAGTAGTTCCGAGTGACAGGGCTTCCAGGAATAGAGGGTTCCACTTAGTTAAGGCTCACAATCTAGTAGAGGAGTCATGCAGGAAAGAAACAGCTAGCCCAAGGTCTGAACACGTTAACGTAATAATGCAGTGACAGAAAAAAAAAAGAAACACACACACACTGAGAGTTTTGCAGATAAGCTTGGGGATACAGTGTAACGTTAAAATCCAGTTGGGAAGAATAGAGAAGTTCTAGGATAAGCTGGCTAGCCATTAGCAGCTTCATAAATAGCCTGTGGTTGACAGGAATGAGCCAGAGAGAACCAGAAATTAATTAAAATGCTCCTCTTTGGTTTCAGAGCACACAAACATGATGCAAAACACTTTACCCATATGGTGTTCAGTTCAGAAAAGACGTAACATTGGCTCCCCAAGGTGACATGGTTTCCATGAAACTGAAACTGCAATGATTTCTATCATCTCTCTCTCTCTCTCTCTCTCTTTTTCCCCCAAATAATGTCTGACCTCTTTAGAGTAGAAGGGTATACCATGCTAGGAAAAACATGGGAAAACCATCTTGAATATTGAATGGCAATGGGAAACCCCAGAGGAAAAGAATTTCCACCACAAAGTGTTCTCTTCTCATGGCATCTTTGAAGTAGGCCACTGGACTCCACATACCAAAATCCTCTTGCTTTGTTTCTTTTTGAAATTAATCATTTGAACACGTTGGGGCTTCAGATGTGCACTGGGTGATTATAAACACACTGACGTACTGAAGGAAAGCGCTTGGGACACCGTATTCGCCCTCCCCATCTTTTCAGATTTTATTTTAACTCACCATCAAGTGGAATTTTTAATTCAGACTATTCTCAAATGTTCCAGCAATTTTTACATAGTATATTATCAAAGTTCCAAGTCTTTTGATAAGGGTAATTAAACATGCCAAGTTTGTTTCTAGAGCCCTGAGTCTGCAGTTGCTTATCTAGTGGCTATGCTCCTGCTTTCTGTGCATTCTATTTCATAGTGTTTGAGAAATCTATTTATTCTTAATTCCTTGTAAGCTTAGAGAAGAAGGAATCCAATCACTTACAACCTGTGTGGGTGAAATTCCCAAGGAAATACCCTGCTTCTGAGGCTTTGTCTTTTTTAATTATTATTATTATTTTTAATTTTCAACTGTTTTTCTTCTAAAGAAAAGACCATCTTCTAGGGCTCAGTCATTGATTTTATCACTCCTTTTGACATAATTCCATACTCCTTATGCATACAAAAGCACCATTGATTTTTATAAACGGGTGGCATTTTGGGTTTTGTGGGTTTTTTTTTTTTTTTCTATCACTCAAAGTTTTGTTTGGAAAAAGGAGAACGGGAGCCAGTTCAGAGTAATCTATCTTTCTACATAAGTATTTTTGTGGCACTTATCACAGCAGTGCCTGGGCACTCAAAAGCACTGTTCGACTAAAACACACACACTACGGGAAAGAAAATAGATGCTAAGAAAACAGAAAGTTTAAAACATCTAGAGAAATAGAAAAAAAAAATGTTCTTTGTTCATGGGCAACCAATGGGAGTTTAAGGAAATTCTCAGGAGCAATGAAAAAAAATACATTCTTGGCCCGCATCCATTTATTTATTTAAAGCCTTCTAAAAGACTATTCTGAGCCTTTTATTCAAGTACAAAATACCAGTGAGACTTGCTGGGTCAAATCAAGGATGGAATATGACACTCAGAGAAGCACTCTGGGTGGAAGACAAAGAGAAAGCAAAAAAATTACGTAAAAATAACTGAGTGCAATTGACCCCAAGTGTGTTTAGGATTCTCCAGTAAGACAGTCCTTTTTTTTTTTCCCCTTGGGTACTCAAGAAAGTGGACCTGATGCTTGTTCAGTTGAATATCCATCAGTTAGAGGATCTGTAATGAGATTCACTTAGGGAATAAATTATTTCATAGTGAAACTTGCTGGATAAACTAACTAACAGAAAAAGGAACTGATAATCAGAAATCAAATTTCAAACAGACTTTGTAAGTTAAGTATGTGTCATCCTTTACCATAAGATCCATCAAATTATAGTATTGTAGGCCAGATGTCAATTAGGAGGGCAGAACAGTTTGCAGTGTCAAAGGATATTTATTCTGTTCTTTTTAATACATAAAAGAGACATTATTGAATAATTGCCCAATTTTATATCAAATATAATCTGCTATAAAATTATTGTACATGAAAATTCATATTTGAAAATAAGCCAATTCTCTTTGGCACATGTAATTTACAGATTTATATTACAGTTTAAGCCAACACATTGAGAAAAGGCACAGTAATGGGAAAAGAATAAATACCTAATTTACAGGAGAGTAACCACCATAAAGTTTTATTTGTATCATGATGTAATTTCCTAGTAAAAATACTTTCTGCTCTATTTCATGGTGGGTAACCTGCCGATTCTTATGATTTCCCTCCTATTTGAACAAAAATGTCTCAAATTTTTTATTTGACCTCGTTACAGAATCGGAAACACTGCTGACAGAAATTACATTTCCATGAGTAGAGCCATCTTCACCTCAGATTTACGTAGAAGTTGGCAAATTAAAAGTATTTTAATAAGGCTAGCAGTGGTAGTTCAGGAATGAGATTTAAACTGAGCTTCTGCGCCAATGAGTGCATTAACTTTATTCAAAAATAGTGTATGTAAAATGGCACACAACTGACATGAGCTGATTATGATAATGTCTTAGTGCAAATTTTTGAAAATCAGGTACTATAAAAATATACCATTAACTTTATGTTAATAAAATATTTTGCTTGATGCCTTTTAAATTATTCATTTGAAGTAGTCTAAAAATATAAAAGAACTCTTATTATCATTCAATTTACATGATTACTTTTAAGTTCACTTTTTTGGTTTAACATAAACAGAGTGTAAAATTCACATCAAGCTTTTGGTATTTAAAATGTGTAATTTTTATGCAAAAATTGGATGCTGTGTTACATTTTTAAGGTTGTCATTAGGATAAATATAATTTTGACTTCTGATTTGAAACAACTTAACCCTTAGGAGAAATTATCATGTTTCCCAGGTTGACTCATTATTGCTGCTTTGATTATAGATGAATTCCTTTGTAAAAACACTTTTTAAAGAATCCAAGCACTGCCTTGAAGCCCCAGGGGTTTCCACGGATGCATTTGAAGAAATGATGGAAATTACCAGAAAAAGGGGATCTTTTTTCTCCCCAGGAGCTCAGCTGTGAGTCTAAATATTAAACAAACAAATTGTGTGCCCAGGAGCGTGTTGGGCTTTTTATGGATTTGCGTGGGAGTAAAGCACTCTAGCTGCCTCACATTGCTTGGAGTCAAATGGAAATCTCTACCATCACTTATAACATTTGTAGCACAGTGTTCGGCACATAATGCTCCACAGGAAACTGGATTTATATACTCAAATAAATAGTCAGACAATATAATGGGGTAAGAACTAGGAATATGGTGGGGCTTAGGTAGAAGGGGTGTGATCTAGATTTTTAAAGAAGAGACGATGTAGGACTTCGAAAGGGAGAGGAATCTAAATGAAATATTAGAGTTGTCTTCTTTAGAATATGTAGAGGATACCAAAGCCTAGTTCTATTCGCAGTATAAATAATTAAAAATTTGCATTTCCATATACATTTATATATACTTCAGCCTACATGCAAATATAAAACTAGTTACATAAATAATTACCTCGAGCCATACGAAATTCTAAATATATATGGATGCATGAAAAAGTTCTCCAAATGCCAGACAATGGCTCACGTATTTCCAAAGGTGTTTTAAAACTCTATTCTTGGGAAGGAAAAGAGAGAGGAAGAAAAATGAAGTCGGAATTTGACTTGTATATGCTGTGTATCAACCTGATGCTTCCTTTCCGTATGGTCCCAAGTTGTGATGGCCTCATTCCTACATAGTTAAGAGAAATGCGGCTCTGTTGCATATCACTGCAGACAAACCTGCCATCAGTTATAACCTTTGGCACAGGCAGGTGAGTTGCTGGCTTTTGCATGGCTCAGTACAACCCGGTCCCCAAGAATGGTACTAATTTGACATGACTGGACAAGGCACTAAGGTTCCCAGGAGTTTGGTAGTCTTTGTAGAATTAGAATATCTTATCCTTTCAGAATTATAAGGAATCTTACAACATAGTCATCTCCCCTCCCACCCAATTGAAACTCCTTGTAAGACATCCTTAAGAGATGTTGATCTAAGCTCAATTTGAGTGGCTAAAGAAAAGGAGAGGGAACTATCGTATAAGCACTAGTTGCTCATCCAAAGGTCTTTCAAAAATTTAAAGGCAGACACCATATTATTTCAGCATCCTTCTCCAAGCTCAGCATGTCTGTTATCTCATCTCTTCTTTTCATGAACGAGTTCCCAAATCTCTTCCAGATTCCTCATCTTCATCAGGGCATTTTCAGGTTTATTTTTTTTCCTCATAAAGCATGTTTATTGATGCTTTCGTATGGTGACCCAATGGTAAAACACACACACATACACATCATCTCATCTTATCCTCAAGGAATTTATGTTCAAGAAGGCGCAGATAAACTTGAACTGAAGAACAACACAGATACATAATTTTGAACCATGTTAAGCAGAAAAGAGGAGATCACCTAGAACTAAAACAGAATATCCAGAATGCTATATAACTTCTAGGTCTGATCTGACCTCACAAAAACAGAGAAACTATTACTGAGCTTGATCTGAATTCTGTGTGATACTACAGCCAAAAAGATGGCTTTGGCAGGCTCATTTTGAGCTTGTGGTTAACCCGAACCTCTGTGTCTTTTAAAAATGTGCTTCTGTCATATCAGCTTTCCCCTCCCCTCTACTTGTACAATTGACTTTAAAACAGCAACCCCATACCTTCTACTTAAGAATGTAAAATTCTGTCACCTTGGTTTTGGCCCATGGGTCTAACATAAATCATAATTAAGGCATCCGACACGTTGAGTAAACATTTGTATCCACTGAAAATACGATAAACATCATTCAGTGACTTCAGTAAAGCATGAGACAAAGATACAAAAATGAAAGCCTGGGTTATGCATCAGAGACTTCTCTAAGTTGATACACTGATACATAAATAAAACCTGCCAATACCTAACAGTGTGTAGTAGACAGTTGTTCATGCTGCCTGATACCCATTTCTCCTTTCTCTGGTGATGCATTTCCTTGAGAACCATTCTTGTGCCATTTTCACTTTCTACCATTTTGAGGGCTCAGTCTATCCCTGGTTCTCAGGGTGTCCTGTGACCAAACTGGGACAATGAGAATGTGAACTGATGCTGGCTCCAGAACTGGGAACATAATCCAAGTCTTTCTAATGAGATTGAATCCTTGGCCTTTTGTAGGGTTGTTGGGAAGAGAGACTCTCCTGCAGGGATTGAAACCGGGAAGGCTTAAGGTTGGAATTTCTAGGAGTCTCCCCATGGAGAGGTCCTTGTTAAGAGGTCCATTCAAGTGACAGATTAAAGTGGAGCCCAGAGAGAAAAAGAAAGAGACCGAACCCACACTGAGCTGCTCCAGAGTCAGCCAGGTCTAGACTGTGCTGTTACATAAGCTGGAATGTGACCTCTTCGGCTTCAGCCAGTTCACATTAGGTTTCTGACATTTGCCAAGGGCTCCAGCTGAGGTACCGTATTATTACCTAGTCCACATTCTCCTCTGGTGACAAGAATATCATGGGAATCTCTGTCATCTGTTTTATTGAAAGTTATATATAGACTCTCTACAGTACTTTCTATGCTGATCAGTCTAGTGACCCTTTTGTCACAGGAAATTAGATTTGTTTGTTTGTAGTAAATGTATGCTGGTTCACAGTGATCTCTTTTCTAAAACCATCTGGTTATTAATTCACTATAGAAGCTTAACTAGTTTAGAGGACAAATTTCATTTGTTCTTTGCATCGCTCACCATGGAATAATAGTTGTTTTTTTTTTTTTTCCTCTGAGCTTTCAGACATTTTTCCCCCCTAAAGTCTCAGGCACGTTATTCCCAAGGTCTTTGAGTACAAGTACCTTCTTAAAATGCCAAACTTTGTCTCAGATCTTCAGAGTCTTGTGGCTGTACTTTTCAAGTTACTGTTTGTTTAAGAAATACACAGGCAAAAATAAAAAAATTACTATGAATCTATCACTTTTCAATGAAACTCTTTTATTAATCACAGCATCTCTAAACATTTGACAAATTATCCTACTTAGATATAGGAAATACTACTTATCCAATCTGTGCATAAATGACTTCCCGGTTGCTTTCAGTGTGGCCGCAGGGATAAGTGAACCAGATGGAGGAAGTCCTATTGTAAGCGTGTTTGTTTGACGATGTCTTATGTATTATCCCTGGCCCTTTTCAAACAAACACTAGACCCCAAGGTCCCTTTCTTCTAAAATCTACTTCACTACTTCCTGTGAACCTCTGTGGAGGGTGGTCTTTTGACTGTGCTCAATAGGAATCTTGGAATAAAAAGTGGTGACCCAATGAGGAAGAACATTTGGACTCTCAAACCCACAAAGAAGCTGGGGCATGAGCTGACCCCAGAAAAACTCCCCTTAGAACCAAAAAGTGGGGTTGGACGTGGGGCAGTTCCCTTGGCTTTCTCTAGCATGGAAAAAAAAGAGAAACTATAGTCCCAGTGCTCTCAGGGGATAATTACCTGACAGACTGACCCTAATGAAAAAGCATCGCACAGCACCTTCTTAAAAGCTTTTGGTGTGTGCTTTTTTAGATAGTGGTGCTCAAATGCGGACAACCAATAATGCCCAGATTTTCTTACTGTCTGCTTTAGGCAATATATTTTTAAAAAATGAGGTTAAGCAAACTGCAGTTTAGGGGGAAGCACACTTATTTTTATGTTAGTAAATATTGTCATTTCTGCATATCACCTTTATGGTTGACACAACCTTGACATTGTGACACGTTAGCTCAAAAAAAAAAAAAAAAAAAAGAGAGAGAGAGAGTTTTGTCCTTTTTTTCCCCCAGAATAAAATCCTTAAACACCAGGCAGCAGTGTTTTCTTTGAAGGTATTGTTGCTGTCATTGTCGCTAGGAGTTGCCACCTGTAAAAGGTTGCAGGCTAGAGTCTGACACTCTGGAACTCCTAGTTGGTGATTCATGCCTTGGATGTTAAACCTTGCTTTTTGCTCCCCATGCAGCGATGATTTACATGCTTTGTCCGGTCTCTGCCTTAATTTTGTAGACTGTGGTTCACAAGGGACACAAGCGCTGATTACACGTATCAGTGGCTGAAGATTGACACCTTGTCGGAGAGATTGTCTCCACACACCAAGGCGTAAACTCCTCGAGTGAAGTGTCTTGCAGTGCGTAGCTCTGAGTCACGTTTACGTAAGAGATGCAGCACGTGAAGCTGAAGGATTTCAGAGAATGGTCCTCTTAGTGTCTGGGTTCACGTGAGTAGCTGAACAGCTGCCATATTCGGTTGAAATAGCCTTGTAAGTGGCTCGTGGCTTGAAACCCGGGTAGGCAAATGTATAGTTCTCAGTGACGAAGACCACTTAAAACATAATACCAGACCCTCTTATTTTTATTTTTCCTGAATATCCTTCTAGAGAAGCAGTTAGTTGCTTGGCTCAGATGAGGGCTGTCACTCTCATTCCACAAATATCCCAGCAGATTGAGACTTGACACCCGATGCCTGAATCACAGAAACCATCCTTCATGTTACCTGCTTGCCTCTGACCCACTTTACTTCTCTTTCTTCCCCGTAATTATCTTCATCAGATGCTCCTGTAGTATATTTTCTTTCTGTCATTCTGCATCTGCATGTCAGGTCCACAGACTAGGAGGAAATAAATAGCCTTCAGTATGCTAGTTACCGCAAATCAGAAGTTAAACGTGATGGAGAAATGTCCCTTACTTTCTGCGATGTTCTTATCCCCTAGCTTAGCTCTGTCTGACGTGTCTGTTGTAGAGATAGGAGAGCACAATGAAAGGCAGGGTGACAGAGTGGGAAGGTCATGCTTCAGGACAGGGTCAATAAAGGTTTCTCTCTGAAGAGCCAAATAGTAGATACTTCAGGCTTGGCAGACCGGATAGTCTCTGTTGCAACTCCTCAACTCTGCTATTGTCGTATGAAAGCAGCCACAGACAATACCCAAACAAATGTGCATGGTGTTCCAATAAGACTGTATTTATGGGCACAGTAATTGGAATTTCATATAATTTTCATGTCTCCTGAAATACTCTTCCTTTGATTTTTTTCCTCCAACTATTTAAAAATATAAAAAAACATTCTTAGCTCATGAGCCATACAGAAACAGGCTATGGGCCAGATTTGGCTTGCGGGCTAGCATCTGCCAACCCCTTGTTTAGGAAAGAGATTGATTTGGTTATGGTTCCGGGCTCTACCATGGGTGTGTATGACCCTGGGTAGAGGTGATCTTGCTTCTCTGGGCATGAGTTTGTTTAATTGTGTGTGTGTCTGTCTATGTGTGTGTGTGCGTGGGTGCATACCCGCATGCATGTGAGAGGGAGCATCTCCTTGCAGGGGGATGTGCTATTTGATGAGTAAGTGAAGCAAACAACATGGTCCTGATCTGATAGAAACTTGAGAATTAGGACATGCCTCCTCTTTGGGAAATCAGATAACACACCTCTCACATGTAACGTTAAGAACTTCGTTATCTAATATGCACTCAGAAATTACTGCCGATGTGGAAAACACTAGAGTTCATCTCTCCACTCTCAAGTTCTGAGGTGAAAAAGCTTTGATTCAAATTCTACTGCAGGACCAGGGGGTATTTTCCAAAATTCTTTGGTTTTGCAAGACTTCATCTTAACATGGAAACAATAATGATTCCTGCCATATAGGGTTGCCGTGAAGATGATGTAAAATAATGCATGTAAAATGCTCGGACAGTGCCTGTCCCTGAAGGATGACTCAATGAACAGAAAGTTGTTATTAGCGATAATACTGATGATATATTTAAAAGGCTTCAGAGGACCTTCTGGGTAAAGTCCAGGTGAAACAACTTTATTCCAACTGTCTGATCAACTGACTATCCTAATTTTTAAAAAATTTCTGCTTCCTGTCTGCCACACACTTTTCTTCTGCCTGTTTTAATTTATCCTACTCGCAGTTGGCTTATTCCGACTAACGTGTCTTTGCTCCTGAGCTTTCTCTTATCTGAAAATTATTGCTCTAACTTTTCTTCAGTTAATTCTGTCAGAACGTCCGGATTCTTCTCAATAGGGTCTTCCCAAGAACTCTAGACCCATTCATTTTTTTTTCTTCACCATTAATTCCAATACTATAGTTGGAGTGTCTAATATAATTTTGCACCTAATTGTGTATTATCTCGTTTCATTCTTTAGTTAGCTCATATTTGTAAGTCTTATTTGGGGAACCAGAAAAGGAGGAAATGGTGAGATGCACTTGCTCTGTATCCCCCAACCTCCCTTCTCTCTAAAACTCCCCACCTTCCTTTGGAGCATCTATCTGTTGATGGACATGGTCACTTGAGTAGACTAAATCTACACTATACCCAGTCCTGAGTCCTACCCAGATCCTGACCTATAGTACAGAACTCCATATAATGGAATGTTCTCCATTCACTGGAGGTTGTGATACGCTGCTCATTTTTCATGTTGCTTCCTTATCTGTCACGTTACTGCTTGAACTCTGCTGTTCCTGTTGCTTCTGGTGGGAGAGATACATTTCACTTTTAAAATCAGTCTATTTTGTTGCAATGTTTAAGCAATAACGTTACACCATGTACAATGTACCCATTTTAAAATGTTGAGTCTTTGGGCTCCCTTTTGCTTGTTTCATGTAGATTCTGAATGATTCACCACGTGATGCCTGATTTTTTTCCCACTGGAGTTTATTAGGAGCCCAGTTAATTGTGATTCATTGAGTATCATTTGGCAAGATGAGGTGAGGTCATTAAAATAGAGATTTTGCACTTCTGGACACATTGTCTTTTGTTGCATTGGAGATTAGGGAGTAGTAGATTTTCTTTTCCTCTCTTGCCTTTTTTGTCTAAATAGTGTATGCGTATGTGATAATTTTTTTAATTCAGAGGGAGAGGAAAAAGAAAAAGGGTGTGACCTGGGAGAAGCGTAAATAAATAAGTGTTAACATTGTTCCTTTCTGCCAGTGTAGCTTCCCGTCTTCTCAGTGCCTCTGGCCAGGAGGTTCCATTCAAATGCCCTTCCAAGCTTGTGATTTCCTCTACCCCGTCAGCCACAGGGAGCACGGCAGGGTGACGTGGGATGCTGCTCTGCCCTGCAGACTAGACCTTCTGGTTTCACTATTCCACAGCCCCACGCAAAGAGGAGAGGGAAAGCTGCCTTGGTATCAAGTTGTAGAGTAGAGAGAATGCAAAGAGACTTAAATGAAAAAATGATTTGCCAGTTTATCTTTTGGCCTTCACTATCTCCTTCAGCAGGGGAAGATATCATGCTGCTGAAATTTAAAACAAGCAAATCCCCGCATCTTCTTGAATAAATCCAGTTTCCCTGAGCGCTGGAGAAAATGCTGTTAAACCTTAACATTGGTCAGGAAGACTGAGCACCTTTCTGGGGGTTCTGAAAAAAGAAAAAGAAATGAAAAGGAAAGCATCTCTTTATTATAATAGAAGGAAGAAGAAAAAAGAAAAAAACCATTTTTTCAGCTGTAGCTCTGTCCTTGCTTTATCCTTTTGTTTGGGCAGCAGTCACAGACCCGTATGCTAAGCAGTGGAAGATATTTTTCAGAAGCATTTGTCTCCTTGGGAGTCTTCTAAGCTTGTTCTGTTGGCAACTGTGAAGCCACCACTGGGTCTGCCGTGTGGTTATTCTACAGATGGTTTGCATGGGTGGCTTGCTTCTGCTGGATGAGATCGCCCTTTAGACTCCAGTTTGGATTTAAGAATTTCATGCACTGCTAGTCTTGACTTTCTTTTGATACAATTCTTACATGGTTTCACCTGTAGACCCACTGTCTTTGGGGTTTTTTAATAGGTAAGAAGGAAGTAACATGGTAGAAGGCAAGTCAGGGAGCACTGATGCAAAGGAACAATCTCTGAAGCTTCATCCACCATCGTGGTCCGTTTTACGTTGGATGGGTGACATGTGGTCTGGCAGTTTTCTTAGTATGTACAGGAACTAGCATCCAGTGGAAGCTCAAAAAAATCGTACAGAATTTCACCTAGACACAGTTAGCAATACATTTATTACACATGTGGGTTTGGGTTTTTTTTTTTTTTTCCTTCTCCTCCTCTTCTCCAAAATAATCCCAGTTACACATGCAATTCATGCCAGGGACATTTATATGTTCCCAGGAGAGCATGGTCCTTTCAGATACATTTATTTCAGTGTTATCACTTTAAAAATCAAATGCAAAAAGTATAAAATGCATCATTCTAGTTTGCAGAGGAAGAAAGTTGCACTGTAGTTTTTAAAAGACTTTGGCTCGTTTTCATTTCTTCAAATGCCAAAAAAAAAAAAAAAAAGTTTAAACCCATCGTGCTTTTCACAGGGTCAAGGAGATAACTGACTGCTACATCATGGAATTGGCTTGTTAGAGTCATACAGGAATGTAGAAGGGGTACAGTTGTTCACTGGTGGGTGGACTCTGGTAGGCTACTTATTTCTGAATCTGTTTTTCTGTCTGTAAAGTGGGATAACATGGCCTTACTCAGGATTGATGGAGAATTAAATAATATAACACGCAAAATCTTGGTAAAGCGTTGTCACGTAGTAAATTCAGCTCTTGTTTTATTGAGTGCTCTCTCTTTGCTGGGCTCTGCTTTTTACACTGTGTAAGTTTTAACTCAGCTAACAATTTTACATGCTGAGTAATATTATAACCCCCTGCTCAGATGGGGGAAACTAAGGCAGAAAAAGACTAACTTTCCTAGGGAAACAGAGGCTGTAATTATTGGCAGTGGAATTTGCTCCTGTGCTCCTAGTCACTGTTCCATTTTTGACTCTCCATGTAGTATGTAGGTGACCAAAGAATTTTAATTCTCCTTGCCATCAGCTTTCTGAACCTTATTTCCCTTGTGTGTAGAATTGATCTGATTAGAACAGTGACCTTTAAAAGAGGTAGAAACACCTGGGGAATGTCTTGAAACTGGACACAGCTGGACCCAGTCCTATGAAGATTCTGATTTTGTGGTATTTATTTATTTTGGGTCTTGGACTATGAATTATTCTGATGCAAAGGTGGTTCTGATGGAAAGCACCAGAAAGATAATCAGAGTAGAAAGAGCCAGACTAACCAGGAGAAAATTCTTAAGCTTCTGTTTTCTGAAATTTTGCGCTAATTCACATGCCGAAGAAAATCTCTGTTTTTGAAAATGGTAAAATGTTTCTCCTCCGAGGGTAGCTAGAGTCAAGATAGGGCTATGATTTTACCACTCCAAGGTTTCACCACCTGGTTCTCCTTTGTAAGTGACCTTGAGCCTTTAAGATACTTGCATAGAGCTGTCATGCTTTTTGTAGTTTAAACAATTCTTATTTCAGTGATGTGTTTGGCAGGAGCCTTCCCCTTCCTTACATGGCAAGTAGTACAATACGAGCTTTTAAGCCACTCAGTGGAATTACCCCATGCTGCTTTCTTTTCCTGATATGTCTTGGCCCCTAGTTCATTTTTTAGCACTTACGAAGGATTGCATTTTTTTTAATACCATTCATTTGCACAAAGTGTAAGTTGTAATCAAATTCCTCAATATTAATAAATGGCAGATGGAATTTTTTATGGCATGGGAACAAAAATGAATTTAAGTTCACTGTGCTCTAAATATTACTCTAAATGGATCTCTTTCTTATTATATCAAGCTTACCATCTTTACAGATGAATGTGCCCTGTCTAACTTAAAATAACAGGGCCATCTGCTGACCTAGAACAGCCAATAGGCAATGAGTGTGTGTGTGCACGTGTGCACATTCATTGTTCTTTGAAGACATCTATAGGTTAAAATTAAGACATATTGGTAAAAATCATTGTGAAACTTATACACTCTGAGTATGTATAAGATTTGGTATCAGGCATCATTAGAAAAGAAAAATCTACAAATGGTTGTCTTTTAAAAATTACCCCTTACACAAGAAAAAAAAAAAAAAGAAAGCAAGTCTTGAGCAGAATACAGTAATTTTTTTTAAATAGTTATGATTGACTGAGTGCTTACCATGCCACTGTTCTCAGTGCTTTGGTCTGTATTATTTTATTTAACTATCACAGCAACCCTATGGGATGTTGGGTATAATTGTTCTTTCCACTTTCCAGATGAGGAAACTGAGTCTCAGAGACCTTAAGGAACTCAACTTAGGTCATCCAGCTAGAAATGGTGGAGGCAAGATTTAATCTGATTCCATGGCTTGAGCTCTCTGTCAGTGTGTGGCATGGCTTTCCAGTTGGGTGATCCAATAGGTCAGAGGTCCAAATATCCAACTGTTAGAAGTAAAATGCTGTTGTTTAGATGAAAGGGAGAGCGTGGGAGCATGCCCTAGCTGCTATGAAAATCAAGTTGCTCAGCCAGAAAGTTGAGAGTCATGGGAGAATCAAGGGAAAACTACAGAAGTGGAGATGGCTAAAGAAGGGACAGAAAAGAGAGGCGACAGGTAACAGAAGTCGCCCTGGAAAGGGAAAGGAGCTTGCCAGTCTGAAGAGTAGAGAAGGATGCTAATAAGACAAAGAAAAGGGGCACCATGGAACACTGAACCTCACTTAATCTTTCATAAACCTTAGACTTCCATAAAATGATAAGTAATTGGGAGTTATCATTATCCCTGAGCTTTCTAATATGCCAAATATTTAACAGAATGAGTTAGAATATACTTTCCTGGCCAATTCATTGATCTTTCAGTGCATTCAAGAAGTGATCCTTTCATAAGGGCAGACTGACCTGAAGAGAGTAAGCTGATCTGTCACACAAAGGAAAAGTTTACTATGAGGGAGCAGAGATGGTGTCCTGCACTTCTTTTCTTTAATCCTTCTTTATAGGTATTAATTTTTGGTTTACATTCAATCTACCCATAGCACCAGCACCTTAATCAAAACTTTCAGGTACCATAGTGTGTGAATGTTGAAGCCCTTTGTGACTTAAAGGTTAGATAACTGTGTTTCTTATACTCTGATCTCCTTGAATATCCAAGAGTCCTTTTTTAAAAATTGTTAATGTACATTCTTGTTCTATGTTACCAACTTCTAGTTATAAACAATATGCAGGTTCTGAATTATTCCTTCTTTAAAATTCTCCTGGTGGTGCTGGATTTTCGATACTCCATCTACACCCATGGATTCACTGAGTGAGTCTGAAAGACATACAGGTGTAGACTTACAAGGAGAGGCATTTTACCCCTCGTGTTACTAATGCAGGAATCCTACACTGTGCCCTGACTCTGGTTGATAAGACAAAGAAAAAGGAGGGCACCATGGAACAAGCTCATTTTCTAGAGAAGAAGAAGAAGGAAAAAATCCCTGGGAAGTCAGTATTTTGAGTTTAGATTCATTCCCTAATATGTTTTGTACAAAGTTGTCTGTATTGTCTTTTCAGAAGTCTGATATGTGAATACCGTTTTCTCAGTCTTTTTAAGAAAGATGGAAACATCCAAAATAAGGTGAGCCGATATACTAAAAGGATCTTTTCAAGAAATGAAACTCTTAGTATAGAGTTTTTCTTCATTTAACTCTGAAACCCACTAGGTCTTAAAACCTGTGAAACAGGACCATGAATGATAATTGTAATGAACGCCTTACGCTGTCAAGAAAATGTAAACCCTTATCCAGTGTTCAGTACCAAAAAAGGCAGGAGGGCATGCAACAATTTTAGGAAGAGTTCTACTCCTCAACAATGAACAGTTTTAAAATTTGTTTCCCTGAAGTGTTAACTTTTTGGGAACATTCAGTTATTGACAACCTGTGTTGCCCAGTAAGCCAGTCTCTGGCTCCTCAAGTCAGTAATCCATTCTAACATCCTTTATAGAACTAAATCTGGAATAAGTTTCAGAGTTGCAGTCCTGGTTTTGCATTTCCAAGTCCTGTGACCGTCAGCAAGTTACTCTGACTCTCTAAATCTCAGGTTTGTTTGTTTGTTTTTTTTTTTTCACATAGAAAATGGGAATAAATAAAAATGCCTATCTCACAGTGTTGAATGGGTATTGAATATTTAGCACAATGTCTGGTGTATACATCCTTACTAAATGGCAGATGTCTTTGCTTGAAATGTATTTGGAAGCAATACATGAGTTTCTAAACAGTGATGAATGGCAATATATTTTCCAACAACTTTGAAGTCATGCCTTCTAAATATAAGGAGTTAGGATGAAATTCTCAGCACAGAGGTGTAAGTTCGTCAGTAGTCATTAGTCCTGCCATGTCCCTTCATCATCTCCAGCAGTCCAGTCTCCCAAAACCCAGTTGCTAGATTAGGTTCTGTAGTCAAACAGTGTCCAGGTCACCTTGCTGTTGCCTGCCTAGGCCGCGTCAGGGCCGTGCACACATAACTCAATCTGTATAGCGACGGATGGCAGCCAGGAAGGACCTAAGTGTTTATAACCAGTAAATAAGCAAGAGGAAGTTTCCATTTAATAAATGCATACGCATGGGTTCTCAGTCAGGACATTTTAGGTTGAAGTCTTAACTGTTTTCATTAGCTGGATGGCCTTGGTCTACTTCCTTGTCCACTTTTTTAAAATACGGATGACAATACATGCACTTCAGAGGGCTGCTGTAAGGGTTAAATTGAATGCCGAATGTTAAGAGAATTTATTTAGTGCACGGTAAACTTCTTCTTGAAACTCCTCCTGCTTTTGCCTCTTATGGTATCCTCTGGGCTTCCTCTAGCCTCACAGCTGGCTCCTTCCCAGTCTCCCTGCCAGTCCCTCTGCCCTGCTTGACTAGAAATGAAGAGCCTCAAGGCTCTGACCTCGGTTCTTCCACCTCCAGACTTGCCCTAGGCTTCCTCATCCAATCCCATGTCTTAACGCACCACCTAATTCTCAGTGAAAGCTCTAACTTCCAGCTTATTAACACCCTGCGGTCGTTTAGAAGGTTAAGTAAATTGACCAAAACCGTATAGAAAGGGTCAAATTGGCATAAAGTCAACATCCATCCGGCTCTGAAATCCAGCCACTAAAAATGCAGGTTGGGAGATAGAAAAAAAATACCAATCACCCAAGTACCAACCTCCAAACAACAAAAAAGAGAGGGAAACATTGGAGTGTTCACTTGACTTGTTATAGCTGCAGAAATCATGCGGTTTTTCCATATGATAGTGCAGCTTATCCTTTAATTAAATTTTCAAAAACAGTTTTTGAAGGTTAAGAGTTCTATCTCAAACTTCACATCATTTTCAAGGAAAATTAATGAAAATTATTAATTGTTATAGCTCATTTATAAGAAGCTAGATGAGAACATTATGAAAAATTAGTGAAATTATTATCAGATGGAATAATTAAAGATCAATTGTGAAATAATCACATAATTCTAGCTATACGCTGTATTGCTCTTCATTAATCAAAGATAATCTGGAACTGCAATACTTAATTAAATGCAAGAAAGTGTTTGTGTGTTCTGGCTCTGAAAGGAGATAATTGGAGAGTACAGAAGCTGTACAGTTGTCAGCTTTTGCTGATTTTTTGAGAGTCTGGAAATGCAAATTCTACAGTGTGGGGGTTGGTCACTTTGTGGACTGTGGAAATCTGACCTGTTTTCAATGAGGTAATGTTCTCCTTTGAATCCTGGAAGAAAAAAAGAGAGAGAGAGGTTTTAATTCACCAATAAAAAGAAAGTAATGCATCTAATTTTGTCAGATGGACTAGATCTCAAAGGCCGATGAACAAATTCCATCTAACTTTGCTTTCTTTTCTGCCAAAGTAGCGACCGACTGGCTAAAATCCACAGTGTTCCTTGAAAGAGGAAGTAATTCATTTTTTTCTCCCATTTGTAAAATAAGGCCATATGTAGTACTCACATCAATCTTTATTTCTCTGCAGGAACTACAGCGAAGTCACATACCAATTTCAAATGCAATTTTTTAAAATGTTATTAAGGTAAAATTTACATACAATAAATGCACCTATTTAAGCTAGAGATCGATAACTTTTGACAAATACATATATAGCCAGGTTATCACCATGACAATCAAGACAAAATGTTTCATTTGCTACAGAGAGGTCCTTGTGCTCCATCCCAGTCCATCTCTGCTCCCACCTTGGCACCAGGTGACCACTATTCTACTTGTCTCATAATAAGGATCAGATTTGCCTTTTCTAGACTTCCATCTAAATGGAAGTATGTATCATGTACTTTTTGGGGTCTGGCTTCTTTTGCTTGGCGTGACCCTTTTGAGATCCATTCCTCTTAACTCATTCATTTTTTATTCCCAAGTACTATTTCATTGGATGAATATGCCACAGTTTACATATTTATTAACCTTTTGATAGATGTTTTAGTTCATTTTCAATTTTGAGTTATAATGAATAAAGCTACTCTGGGCCCTCATGTATAAGTCTTTTGTCTGGTCAAATTGTAAATCATTTTTTATATTGTTTTGTGTCATTTGTTCGCCCTTGTTCACTGTATCAACCGAGTAAAAATCAATCTCAAAAAAAAAACCCAAAAAACTCCAGGATGGAGGAAGGTTGGTTTCCACACTGCGTGTGGAAATATAATTAAACACAGAAATGTCTTCTTTTGAAAAGAAAACACTTTGACATACATCGTTTCCTTCCTTCTTCACATCGGGCTTTTGCAATAAGAGTGGAAGGTACTGTTATTACTCTTAGCTTCTAAATTTGTAAACTGGGTCTTAGAGGAGTTAAGTGATTTACTCAACACCACACAATTGATAGGCGCTATGGTCAAAACCAGATCTTGCTTTACAACTTCTTTGGCGTGCTCTAGAATTTTTTTTTTTTTTACTTCCTTCTACACATAGTTGTTAAGTTCCTTCTGCTTGCCTAACACTGTATTCGAGGATAGGGAGTCACATTACAACAACAACAACAACAATCCATGTGCTCCCTCGAGGAATTTATTAAATTGAGAAGACAATACATGCACATGAAAGAAATCTAGTGTGTTTGTAAAGGCAATTAGTTAAGGTTGTTAGAAACTTGCATTCTGTGCTGCGTTGAAACAGGTGTTGAATTAATAGGTCGCTAAATAAAAGGGCAGGGAGTTATTTGGGAGAGAGTTTCATTAAGGAAGTGATTTTTGTGCTAGACATTGAGAAACAAAAAATAGGGATTGAGAAAGAATAGGTAAGAAGAAAAGCCAAGTATGTATGTCTCGTGATGAGGAATTTGGAATCAGCAGGACTGAGGGGGTTTCCTTTCAGATTGAACACAAAGGGTGCAGACAGCTGAATGTCAAGTTGAATGATACAGAATTGGCTCAGTGGACGGCAGGGAGACATCGTGGATTCTTCTGCAGCAGGGGATAGTGAGTGACATGGTACACGTGATGTTTTAGAAAGGATTGACTGGTCACACCTTGTGGAATAGGGTAGATCTAGGAATGACCATCAGAGAGGTTCATTCAAAGACTATCGTAACCTAGGTATGAGGTGAAGATGACCCAGACCGAGGAAAGGAAAAGGGAAGTGTAAATGTTTTTCTAAAAACAGACAAACCATTACAGCTTTTCACTGAATGGTATCCTAATTCAGAGGCATTCGAATAAAATTTCTCTAGAAACTAAATGTCCTTGTGCTAACACAACCAGGTTTCACAGCCATAGAAATGATTATAAAGCTATGCTTTAAAGGACTTAATTTTGGCCTGGAGCTTAATTTCTTTTGCTGCAATTCACCGCCTGTCAACTTACCAAAGGATGCACTGACTTGCTTATTTCAGCCTCTCTCTTTGGAGTAGAGTTTAAAATAGCACCCATCAGTCTTAATCTCAAGTATTTTCCAAAATGCTTCCCAAATTAATAAGTGCAGGATTAGAGGCAGTGACCCTGTAGGGGAATATGACAAAAATAGCTCACCGATAATTAGGAATGAAATCTCCTTTCATTGGGCAATAGGAAATTGGCCAGGTCCACCTGCTTTTCCTACTGTGCTGTGTCAAGGGGTCCTTAAGGCAAGTGCTCCCAAAGTTCTCTCTCCTCTTGCCCCGTGATCTCGTGGGTGCTTTGATTTTTTTTTCCCCCTTTTCAGGCTGCCCACGTCAGCCTCATTCACCATGCCCCGGGCACGCACGTAGGTTGGATCTTGGTAATTAATTGTCTTCATTAGCAGACCTCAGTTAGAGGTGCATGTGGACCCTGGCAGATTGAAAACTCTCTCACCCACAATGTATACACTCTCTAGAAAACAGACTAGAGCGGTAACTTTGGTTTGATTTGGAAGCCACAGAAGCTCTTCAGCAGAAATTCTTAATAATGAAGTTAAGCGACTCTGGTCTTTCTGAAAATAAGTCCAGTGATTGTTCCTATGCGTTGCCACAGGGAAGACCTCCATCAACTTGGGGGAAAAGATTAACTTCACATCCTGTCCTGTGTACCTGTGCTCTATACGCAGTCGCCATTTGATCTCAGACACACGACTTACCTTTCTCTGCCTCAGCCCCTTCATCTGTAAAGTTGGAATAATCCTGGCACTTGCCCTCCAAAGTCAAGAAATATTAAATAAAGTGATCTATTTAAAGGGCTACATATTCTTCCTGGAAAATTCTCAGCACTTAAATATCAGGCATGGTTTTTGACCTGGTGCTCTTGCTACTGTTTTTTTTTGTTTTGTGTTGTTTTGCTGTTGCTTCAGCCCAGGTTTTAGTAATTCTTCTCTAGACGTTTTCAGTGTAAGGGAGGGAAGTGAAATATAAACACCCCATGGCAGAATTTTAAGAGTTCTATCTGCAGGTACAAGCAATGTACTACAGAGACAGCAGAAGAATGAATAATTCTGCAGGGGCAATCAGAGACCATTTGATGGGTCAGATGCATTAAAGCTGAGCTTTGAAGGTGGAATTTTTAATTTAATCCCAGACAAAGGAAGGCTGCTGGAGATTTTTGAAGGAAGAATCTAAGCTGAATTTTATTGGCAACTTTGTGAAAAAAGAGGCAGTAGAAGAGAAAAATTAAAGGCAGAGAAAGGATCGCAAACTAGAAATGCTTGCTTTTCCTTGATTGTTTTTTGTGAGATGATGGCCCAAGAGTATGCGGGAGGCAGAGAAAGAGGAGGAGGCTGGAGTGACATGGCTAAGGGCATCCAATCCAGCAGCACGATCTTGATGGAAGACTCCTCCCACATAAATTGTGGAACTCATCCACTTTCTCCCTCTTTTGTGACTTGAACTCTGAGCAGCATTTCCCGCAGGACCCGTTTCTGCTTCTTGAACTTCTTTGTGCTCTTGACTGTCATGACACACTCTGGGTTTCCTCCAACCCCTTGACTTCCCCTTCTCACACTTGCAGATGTCTACTGCTCTGCTTGCCCCTAGAAGGCCCCAGTCTTGGTTTTTTTTGTGTGTTTACACACTCATCTAATTTTATGCTGTAAAACGGGGGATGTTTCCTATTTCCTATTTCCTATTTCCTAATAGGGGCTGGCTTTATCACTCCTTTGTGAACTAATCCCCCACACCAGACTCATGGCCCTGACTTCCGATCTGGCATATCTGCGTGGACATTGTGGTAGGCATGCCTTTGGTCACATCACAGCCATAGTTCCGTCTCCAGTCTTGCTCTTCTCTGAGTTGCCCCATCTCACAAATGGTGCTACATCCACCTAATTGCTGAAGCTCAAGAGCTGGAGTTTTTCCTTGGTTTGTTTCTTTCTTCCCACCTCCATGTGCAGCTCATCGGGAAGGGCTGTGAGTGTAACCTCCCAGATCTCCCCCAAACCCTGTCCCTGTTCCCCATCTCTGCTGCTCTCATCCTTGTAACGTGTGCTCTGGAGTAAAAAGTTATGATCTGGTCTAGCTCGGCCTCTTCTTGACCTCTCTAATCCGTGAACTACTCAGGAGCTGGAGTCGTTTCTTAAAAACCTATTTTCGGTCATGTTATTTCCTTTCATAAACGTCTTCACTGAACATCCAAACTCTTACCCAGTTTAAAAAGTCTGATTTCTCTGACTTCATCAACTTTTATTCTCCCATCTCCCACTCTGCTCCAGTCACACCAGCTTTTCCTTCTTTGCCTCGAATACATCAACCTTGTTCCTGCTTCGTATACTTGGGAACTACTTTTCTCATTGGTCAGTGCTTCATTTTGGTGTCCTCTGTTCAGAGAACCCTTTTCTCCTGATCTCCCAATCTGAAGTCCCTCTCAACTCTCCCTGAATTAATCGCCCTACAGTAGTAACCAGATACTTTTGCCTGTTGTCTATTGATTCATTCTTCCTCTCGGCTTTCTCCAATTTGAGAGTACGTTTTATTAGAGAAGGAAGCTTGTCACTGGATTCAAAACTCTTTCCCAACATCTAAAATAGGGCCTAGCATGATAGCTGTTTAATAAAGAATATTTAAATGAGTGATTTTTTTTTTTAATACCACTCTCCTGTATATCCAACCACTATTCTTTCTTGCTTGGATTACAAGCCAACTCACCATTTGCATCACATTGTCTTTTCATCTGTATCACTCTAATATTTATCCCCCTAACTCACACTCTATGTAGGATCTCTTAAAATTGCAATCTAATGCTGACCGCCTCCTCTTCCTCATACAGCATGTGATCCACATCTGCATCTCCAGCTCATCCTCTGCTGCTCTTCCTTCAAGCTCAACATGCCTCTTCATTTTTCTTTTCTCCCCTAAATGCACAAATAGTGGAGGATGTCGGAGATGGCTTCACTACCTCTTTCAGTCATCAGTATTCAGGAATGCTCATAGAATCCTACTCTGGCAACCTTACCGCATTACCTGTGCACCCTGCACCAGGATGTTTTTGCAGGCTCCTTTTTAATTTGTAAAGAGAAGGAACAGGAGGTCCAAAGGTGATTACCAGTCATAGCAGTTCATCATTATAAAGGTCTGAGACTTGTGGCAAAGGGATGACTGTAAGATACAGGTCAAATGGATTTTGCACTATTCAGACGCAGGCTGAATTACAAAAATTAAATAGCAGTCTAATTAATCAGAGTCGTTAGGCACATAATTCACATCTCTGGAACTCTAGCTGATTATAGACTTTTAAAAAATTGTATGATGTACAAATAACCCAAAAAAAAAAAAATCCTGCTCTAGTTGGTTTTCCATATACGGGCTTCAAGGGTAAGCAAACATTACAGATTTCTGCAAAAACAGAATTATTCTTACTCTCTAGGAGGAAAAAAAGGTGAATTCTGTTTTTCAAAGAGAATAAAGGATTAACCTTGTGAAGGATGAAAGAAGTTTTGCATGCTGTTGTTAACTGTGGCATGTATCCTGATTTGGGGCATTTTAGGACGACACCAGATGAATGAAAAGGATAGGAGACAAGATGAAAACAAAATCGTATGCAAGCTTTATATTGAAATCTGGCTCACTGGTTGCTTTCTGAAGGTGTAGAGTAGGCATTCTCTGTCCAGGGTAGGAGGACACGGTGGAATGCAAGCGAGGTGAACCGGCTCCGTGAAGAGAACGGTGACATGAGCAAGAATTACCCGAATTCCTGATAAGTAGACGCAGAGCATGTTAGGAAGCTCCTAAGAGAAACCTGAGATCTGAGAGGGCACTGTGCACACACCACAGACATTTTGGGATGATAGCCTCTGCACATGAAACAGAAAGTAAAATGAAGTCTGATTTTACATTACCCAAAAGAAGCATTGGGAAATCACGATGAAATGTGGGCAAACATAAAAGCCGAGATGCGGAGCAGACAATGTGGTTCATTTAGAAATTAAAGAAACTGTCAACCAAAGGAAAATATTTTTTTAAAGCCTGTGTTTTCAGGTACCTAAATTTCAAAAGTCTTTTAAAATAGTTGAATTTAAGGGTTAATTTTACACTTTTTAGAATGTCACTTCACTTTTTTAATTTTCTTCTAAAAATAATGAGGCTAATAATAATTGGTAATGTGTATTGAGCATTCAGTATGTGTCAGGTACTATGCTTAACACATTCATTATCCTATTTTGGCTCACAGCTCCACGGCAGTGAGAATTACTCTCTGTATTTTACAGAGGAGGAAACTGTGATTCACAAACTGACAGTCAATTCGCCCAAGAACTCATAGATAGTAAAAGGATGAGTTATGAATCTAGGGTTTACTGGTTCCAACACCTATGTTTTTAACCACTCCCCTATGTTACCTCCCTAAGTTAAATTGTACCTTCTCCATAGCAGTGAAATGAGCAGCTGTTTTAAGTAAAATTTGACCATATGAATCACTCTTTTAAAGGACTGTGGTCACTCACAATGTAATGTTTGCTCGTAATTTTATATGACATTAAACTCTGGAGAAGTGGCTTCGGTGTCTTTCTTTCTGTGCATTTCAGAATACGGTCTGTCATGATGCTAGCATAGAAAATCAATTCTATATTTTGTTCTCTTTTGTGCAAATTTTGCCCTGCAGTGATCTAGTCACTGGTGCAATCTAGACTTTAGACCTTAGTAAAAAAAAAAAAAAAAAAAAAAGGAGTAATTCATGGGTCTTGCAGAATGACATTCTTCATGCTGTATTTTTCTTTATAGTCAGGATGAGTGAAGATATTTTATGCTCAATTTAGAAAAGCTATTTGAAGTTTAAAATATTAAGGAAAATTACAGTGGAGGTTTTAACCCTCCATACTCTTGCCCATTGGGTCATTTGTCAGATTAAAACTTTTTTTCGGAATAAATTCATCTTTAATATTAAACTGTACACCAGAAATTGACACATTATAACTGACTATACTTCAATTAAAGAAAAAAAGTAAGCACTTTTTTGAGGGGTGGAGGGGATACGGAGAATCACAGTCTATTGATTTGCTTTTGACTTTTCTTATATTTTTAAAAATTTTTAATTAAATGAGAGATTTTTTAAATTTTGCAGAGTTTGACAATTTTCAGAAGTTTCATACACGTAATTTCAAATAATCCTGTATTAACCTTTTTTGTTCTTTCCCTATCCCAATGCTGCCCCTTCTCCCCTCTCCTCTCCCCACTGATAGCCACTGGTTTGTTCTCTGTATCTGTGAGTCTGCTTCTTTTTTGTTTTATTCACTAGTTTGTTGTATTTTGTAGATTCCACAGATGCGATATCATACAGAAATGCGTCTTTGTCTGACTTACTTCCCTTAGTATAATGCCCTCCAAGTCCTTTATGCATTTAAAAAAAAAAAGTACCTTTAAAGAAGGGATGTCAACTTCAGGCTTATCATTTAGTTCCACACCACTGAAAACTGGGTTTGTTGTCATATTATGGCTACTGCCTGGATTTTACATTACATTTAGCAATGCGCAGAGTTCCTCGCAATGTAAATGAAGGACTGTGCATCATTGGCTAATTTGTTCATTTATGCAGTGAACAAACATTAAGTACTTGCTTTGTACAAGGTACTCCTTTAGTGATAAACAATATGGTTTCCTTTGTGGCGCTAACAGGCTAGTTGTAGAGGCTGGGAAAAGACACAAACAAGAGGAAAATGTCAAAACACTAAGAATTGCTATGAAGAATATGGAGCAGGCTGACATGAGGAGATAATACTGATGGGTGAACTTGGCCATTTTAGAAGGATGGTCAGAGAAGGGCCCACTGAAGATACGACATTCAGCCTGAGGCCTTTATGATGAGAGTGAACCAGGCAAAATTCTTGAGGAAGAGCATTGCAGGCAGAGAGAAAAAGGCGAAGACCATAAGATGGAAACGTGTGATGTGCTGAAGGGACAGAAAGAAAGTCAGGGTGCTTAGAGTGTGGAAAATGTCAGATGAATGTTGAGACCAAGTAGGAGATATCGTTGGGGGAATAAGAGGTCTTAATCAAAAGTTGCAATTTTATTTTAATTGTCACGAGAAACCATTGGAGGGTGATTTGCAACTTGGAGGATTAATTTGGGGCTATAGGATGTAAGCTAAGAATTTTGTATTTCACAGCGAGGAGTGCAGTTTCTTTGGGCCTCAGACAAAAACAAGATGTAGAAAAAGATTGAGGGCCTTGTCTTAGTGCTACTTTGAAACTGGAGCTTAAGCGCTCATATCCAGAGACCACTCATTAAGGTAGACTTTACACATTTAACATAGTCACTGAGCCAGGCACTGTTTTAGGCAACAGGGATACAGCTGTAAGTAAGAAAGTTTCTTGCCTTACATTCTAGGTAATAGAACAGAAGGAACATATTATAACACTGAGCACTTGCTGAGGGTTCTTGTTAATAGTCTGTCATCCCTGCAAGTCCCTCAGCTTCAGGACTTGCCTGCATTATTCATCAACTGAGATTGCCCTAGAGCTTACTAAAATGGTCGACACATGGTAGGTACTCAGTAATTCTTAACCGAACTGAATTGAACAGAATTGAAGATTATCATGTTGGTGTTCATTTCATTGATACACAGTATTCCACTGTGCGAAGTCATCTTCTCTTTTGTTTCCAAAGCATGTTCTAGTTTAGAACATAAATATACTGGAAAATCATTTTTTTTTCCCAAGAAGGGTTTATGTTTTCACAAGGTTTTACTATATTACTCACTGTATTATCCTCATTCTGTGACATACAGTCCACCTTAATCCTATGAATTTAAATCTCTATGGCATATGTCTGTTTTGGACTTAAAAAATGTGAAATCTGTTAAACTCTCAAGTAGTTTGTAAACCATATTTTTCATAGCCCCCTGAACATGCCCTATTTTGTTTTGCACATCAGAAACAATGTCATGGAATGAAGAACGTTTGTCCTTTCCTATTTCTATCTGTACATCCTATTAGGAAAAAAAAATCACTAATTTATGATTATTACAAAAGGCAGATTGAAATGTCGTCCTACTTTGTTCTTTCTCTGGGATTTTTCTTCAATCTCTGGCTCCAGGTCCAAATATCTATGGACAGTTCCCTCAGAGTGTCATGGCTGCTTTCATGGCGCCCATTCAGCGCCCTCTCTTCTTACTCTCCTTCCTGTTTACTTATCTCCAACCTTTTGGCCTTAGTTTAACGTTAACCATTTCTAAAAGCCTTAGTTTCACCCTCCACATCTGAGTTAGCTGCCTGTGTTTCTTCTGTGACCAGCTTTGTCGCAAGCTCTTGGAATATCTGTTACTCTTAGTTTCTTTCCTGGACTATACACTCCTCCAGGGTTGGGACTGGATCATAATTACAATTCAAACACCACCTCCCAACTCAGTGACTTCCGAATAGTGGACCTGTCCCCAAAATCTACCGAGTGAATGAATAAATGGATACATTGGCCATCATTTTCTAAGGCAGATCATAATTTAATTTGTTCTCATTGTCTGGTACATGAAAAAAGGGGGGGGGGCTTTGTTCATACCTGTAACTTTCCCAGTCCCCCGGGTTCTATATTTACAGTTTTATTTTGTATAGTTTGATACTTAGCATGTTACTTCAGAGCAATATAGCTTTTAAGTCTGAGGGAGAAAAGAAAGAGGACAACCTAGTGTTGGTATATATCCGCCCTTAGGACCCATTTCTCAGGAAAAAGCAGACAGGAAGGGGCTGTGGTTGAAGATCTAAGAGCACATGTCATTAAGGAGAGAACTGAGCATCGTTTCCACACTCAGTTTCATTCCTCTGATATTCCAGACTGCAAAAGCTCTGGCTTCATAGTTGACAGTCAACATGTAAGAACTCTGGTTTCTCCTGCCTTTGTACAGGAAAGCAGTGTGGCTGCATGAGGAGTGCGAGATGGTGTTTTCATCTCATGAATAAAAACTGTATCTTGATGTTGCTGACAAAGAGCTGAGGCTGCCAAGCCAATGATAGGCTTCCCAGAGAAGAGCAGGTGAAAAGGATACTCACTCTTTTTTCTTTCTTCTTTTTGCTTCTCCTAGCTCTTCACCAGTGTTCAATTCAACCCAAAGAACCAGGAACCGAGGAGGAAGGAAATAATTGACATGCAAAGCCTCTATTTTTAGACACCTTTACACTTTTCTTTTGCTTCTAACTAGCAAGGATTTTTCCAAACAAGCTTTTAATTAGCAGGTGAGTTTAATTGATACGTGGGTTTCTCAGAAGGGGAAGAGACCTCAATGTGGAGGAGGAGGGGGGAGGGCCTCCATCACTCTCACTCACAATAGAAGACCATTAATTCATTTGCACCTGGATGTTTTAAAGGATCAATTTACTGTAGCAAAGAAAGAAGGCAGAGCCTCAAAAGGTTGGAATCTGTCAGAGAAGAAAGAGAGGCACTATAATTTAACATGCTATGTAGATGATTTAAAACTTGGAGAAATATTGCTACTGATGTCCAAATACAGAAACTAACCTATTTGCATACAGTCAGCTTCTGTCCAAGTACTGAGAAAAGATTAATGTGTCAAAACCAATGAAGTTAATTTTTTTAAAGTTTTTAGTTGGTAGGAAAGTGAAAAATAAAACAAAACACATATTTAAATCATCTGCATTGGCCTTAAAAGAGTACTTTATTAATGTAAGTGAATGTGAGAATGTTTTAAAAGTTAAATCCAGGGTAGCCTTGCTTTTTATGAGGACAGGAGAGGACACGTATCCTGTGTCCACTTTTGCAAAGTGGGAGGTTGCAGTAAGCCTGGGGAGATAAATACATCACGAATCAGAAACCATTGGTTGCATGCAACAGACACAAATGCTGACGAACGAAAGTAGAAAAACGAATAAGTTGAAAGCCTATTGGCTGAATCACAGAATCAAATGAATGGCTGAACAGTCAAGCCTCACAAAAGGCTGGAAACTGGAGAAGCTCTGAAATCTAGGTAAGAAGCTAGTGGGGGGGGGGTGTCTCTTCAAGGCTCTGCCATAAGAGAGACTTGGGAACCAGGATCTGATTGGTGAAGCTGGATTCATATGCCCACCTATTGACAGGGGAGATGAGATACTTCAGTTCTAACCAGCATCATCTCTGGTGAGGGACCAACTGTTCATCAGGTGCAAAATTCTAGACGCTGGTACAACTTCCAACCTACTCTAAAACCATGTATGTGTGTAAACATACGTGCACATAACATACAACCTATACATGCATATGTAGACATACATTGGTACAAAGTTGTAATTACTGAATTTTCTTCCAATATTCCAGCACCAGTACACCCTGCCTGCTTCAGGATGATTATAGGTGTTGAACAGGCATGTTGAAACTCTGTGCCACCTGCGACGTTGTTAATGTATATTCTCCGTTAGCCATAGTGAAAGTCTGCTTTCCAAGAGGAGGAAAATTCTCCTTTGATTCCCTGCCACTAGCAGCCGTTAAAAAAAAAAAAAAAGAAATGGTTGCACTTTTACCCTTTGAGATGCCTTTTCAGATTATTTGATATTTATTCTTAAAAAAGCCTGAAATAATAGCCTGGACCCTGCTGAGTTCACCACAAAACTGTCAGAGACTTGTATTTATTGGACAAATGGTAGTTACACAGAACACAGAGTCCTAGAGAAAAGCCAGCTGCATGAACATCTCCTACCCCTAAATTTCTGCTTCAGTGATGGACTCAAACTGAGACTTTTTTTGCTGAGCATTGCCTCTGTAGAAAATAATTATTTGTTTGTAATAGGAAGATAGAGTTCATTATTTAAAAATGAACCACTTTCTTCAAGATAAACTTTTGGAACTCTTAATACTTACCCTGAAGACTAGGTTTCCTTTTCTTTGTTAGTAAACAGAACGAGTAAGGATGTTTTGAAGACTTTGGCCTGACCTCGTGGTTAACCCAAATGGAAATGAGTTCCTAGCTTTGGCAGAGTATTTAGATTCAGAACTTGGCTGACTTGGCTTACTTACAGGCACTTGGTGTATTTGTAAGAGAAATCTGAAGAGAGCATCCTATCCAATTACTGTTCTGCCTTGTATGATTTGTGGTCCTCTCTGTGTGTCCTGCTCTGGAATGTTAGCAGCACCAGCTCTCACAGCCAGCAGCTCCCCGAGTCTCGTGTGTGCTCACGCTAGGAGGGTAATGAAAGTAGGAACCCTTGAATGCTGTAATTGGTGATCCAGCTTCCTAGACCACATGAAAATTAATTGGCCAGATGTTCCCTACCTAACTGTAATGGGGGATGATGTCGGAGACTGAGTTGTCAACCTTCCCCAGGTGTGCACGTTTGAGCCGGGGAAACGTGATTATGAGTGACATGTTGACAGGTGCAGGGCCCGTGTTCCATGGGGCCCTTGTGAATCTGTTATATATTTAGGATTTTTCTCCCAGGCTCTTCAGAGATAGGAAAATAGACAAGGAACAAAACCAGAAGACCCTTAAAATAGAAAAAAAGAAAGCAGAAAAAGCTTGGAAGTTGTGAATTTTTATATTATGTGTGTGTTAATTGTTATTTAAGATCATGTGTATACCTGTCACTGTTAGCTCTTGTTAAAATGGTGTGTCAGGCACTGTCCTAAGCACTTTACATTTGGGGATTAACCTTCGTGTCTTTAGAGGTGAGTGCTTACATCATCTGCGCTTTTTAGACGAGTCAACTGGAGTTCAGACAGATCGAGTCAGGCTTTCACAGTGACACTGGAAGGCAGACAGCAGATCTGGAAACTGGAATATCAGAACTCATGGGCTTACCGACTGAGCCCCGTGGTTTCCAGAGTGGCAGGTTTGTTCACCTGTCCAAGGCAAAGCCCCTGCGATAAGCCCATTACTTGCATGACCTCATTTAATCCCCACAACCACCAAGAGAGGTACAAAATACTATCCCCATGTCACAGAGGAAGAGAGGTGATGAGAATTTATGAACTTGACCAAGGTCACGTGGGACTACAGATCAGAGAAGGTGCTCAAGGCTTGTTTCCTCTGACTCCAAAACCAAGTATTAGCCGCAGTGAAACGTTACTTGGATTGAAGTCTGATTTCCTTTCTTGTCCTTAGTCACGTGCACAAATTCAGAGCAAAAGCGATTACCCTGTTGTCTTGTCCTCTGCAGCCTTTCCTTGAGCCTCAGTTCTGAATGGAGCCCACCGTGTCCCCTGATTATTCCATGCAGTTGCCCTCAAGGACTATTTAGGAAGAAAATGTTGTTCTTCTAATAAAACAGCACAGCTGTCTCAAAGAGCTTTTAATCCATCTTTTTAAAAGATGTGGACTTTCTAAAATAATGTCGCCCCCATTTGTCTTCCCTGAAAGAAGATATTTCAAAACCAGGAACACCTATCATAATAAACCATTAAGATGACTCCAGCCTTTCAGTGTATTTTTAGAATTTCATATTTCACCAAATGTTGTTATATATAATTCATGGTAGTGGGACATGATGGGGTGTGACAGTTATCTCATTTGTGAAGAAAGACCAAATAACTCATTGTCCCACATTCCACAAATAAATTATTCTTGTCCCTGAGCCTAAGATTCTGTTTTGTTAGTTTCCTCACCTTAATGGATTTTCTTTTCTACGTTAATACTTTTTGCAAAAGACTCTGACCCTTAGTATCAATTTGGCTATTGTGAAAGAAGGAAAATCCTGTAAACCAGCTTCACTCATCTGAAAACGAAGCATTCATAAAGCAGGCTGTACCTCTAGACGTAAAAGGAGGCCTTGAGCGATAATCATTTTGTAGGATTTCATTCAGCGTTTTTGTCACAAGTCAAACATACGAAGAAAATGCTTAAATTCTTCCTGCCCTTTGAGTGGATACCATCTGTTTCAGCTCAAGGAGGGCTTAGGGCTCTAATTTTTTTTTCTTTCATCAATTTCAAAGAGTCCTCTATTTGATTCTAACATTACAGTGCGATCCTTGAGTTGAGAAATTCTAAAAATTAAATTTGAGGGTCTTAATAGGATGCTTTGGTCCATATGGCATTTAAAGGTATACATGAATATAGATGAGTCAGTGCAGTAGTTCCTTTCTGAACTCGCATCAGCTCGTTGAGAATATGCCTTACTAAATTTTGTCTGTACCCTCACTTTTTATTCTTTATAATCATGGCTTTTCCTTCAGGGTTTTCGTCTTACATGGTGTGGATTTTAGTCTCTGCTGCCCTGGGTGGTTAACCGCCTTAAGAGCAGAGAGTTCCTCTTCTTCCTGTTTTCTCAATCCATTGGACATTCATGAAAGCACTCGATAACTCTTTTGCAAATCGAAGTGAAATGAATTTAATGCCTTTCAAGAAACAGAAACAGTCCCATGTTGCCTCCTTCAGGGTAAAGGTCAATGTCTTAAAAAGAAGAAAATGCCCTAGTCAAAAAGCACTTGGGGGGCATCCTAACTTATGCCTTCTTCTTTCTTCTCAGATAATTTTCAATGGGAAATAGTGTGGTGATACGTGGTTAAGCCTTTTATCATGAGCATTTCTAAGCACATTTTCGAAGAATGACTAAAGGAATACATAATTTTTTTTTTTACCATAAACAGCCCGTATACACTCTATAAGTAATATAGAGAGAGAGCACTTAAATTTGCATTTATACATACGTAAGCTAGAATAAAATGAGTTACTGATCAAAGCATTGTCACATATTCAGTTATTTATTTAGCTATACACTATTACTCAGTTACAGTAGATGACAGCTGTAGTGCACACGTGTGCCTGCTCTGTTTGCTAAGTGTGTGTGTGTGTGTGTATGTGTGTGTAGGTATATAAACACTCACTGTATCAGGCAGCCCTGAGGGTTTAGCTCTAATCTTTTATGAGGATATATGTAGGGCAGAGGAAAAAATTATCCAAGTTAACAGACCTAGGATCAGCATTAACCATACCTCAGCTGGATTTTGATATCATCTAAGTACAGAGCTGATAATAATTTCAAAAGTTAGATGGCCATGAGCCTCCCCTAAGAGTAGGGAAGGGGCTTTTTAGAGCCCACTGCAGTTGAGAGGTTTACAGGAGAGAGACAGGCCTGCTAACACCCTTTGAGTAACATCTTTTGAGGCAGCCACATTGTTCACTACTTGACCATTTTGCATTGTGATTACTTTTTAGTAGTCAGATGATTAGGACAATTATTACAGGCAGTGGTTCTTCGACAGATTCTACAAAATTTGATGGTTTACTTGGACCTACAGTAGCCAATAGAATTCTGCTGCTTACTGCCTTGAATATTTAACATAAAGACTGAGAGGGAGAAAATGGCAGAGATAGAACAAGATGAAAATATAAAATCCCGAAAGAGGGCGGCAACGGAGCTGAACATGTTTTGTGTGTCTTGAGGTGCCAATTCTCTGGCAGGTGTGTTACAGCCATAATCTTACTGGACTCTCATCCTCAGGGATAGATTGATTATGTCTATAGTTTCCTGATGAGGAAACTAAAATTCAGAGTGTTTACGTGACTTGCCAATGCATTTAATTCTAAGAAACCCCTCTTTCCCCATCTGAGTTGGATACCAGTCTCCCTGTTTACTGTCTCCACCTCTCCCAGCCCTGGAATTTAAGCTCCATGAGGACTGGGACTTTATCTTATTCATTATTATACTCTAGAGTCTGATACATTCATTACATGTATTCAACAAATATTTATGAAACGCCTAGCGTATGCCAGGACTAAAGAAATAATGAACAAAACCAAACAGCACTCCCTGTCCTCGAAGAGCTGACATTCGAGTGTAGGGAGACAAAGCATAAGCATAAAAATTATGTGAATGTTAACCACTATGTATAAAAATAGATTTGAAAAAATTTCTGTACAGCACAGGGAATATCTTATTACAATATCTTGTAATAACCCTTTAATGAAAAAGAATATGAAAACAAACGTATGTAGGTATATGCATGACTGGGACATTGCACTGTACACCAGAAATGGATGCACTGTAACTGACTGTACTTCAATTTAAAAAAATTTAAAGACATTGTGTAGAGCATAAGGAACTAAATGGAGAAAGGCACCATGAAGAAGAATAAAGCAGAGCAAGGGGCTAGGGAGGGAGTGGTCAGGGACTTCTTCCAGAGAAAGTGACACTGAACTAAGACCTGAGAGGTGAAGGAGGGAGTCACAAGGACAGATCAAAGGACAAGTGTTATGGGTGGAGGGAATAGCCAGTGTGTGGTGTGAGGTGTCTGAGTATATAGCACAGAGGCCGGCGTGGCTGGGGAGAGCTGAGTGAGACGGAGAAGAGCGAGGTTGGGTGTCGGATCAGACAGGCAGTGGTAGAGGGGGGTACAAACTTCTAGACCATTGTAGGCAATTTGCTATGAGTGAGATGCAAAGCAAAAGGAAAGTCTGAGCAAAGGGCGTGGTGTGGCCTGACTTACCTTTCGTAGGATCATCGCAGAGTGCTGTGTTGAGAACAGACTGGACGAGGTCAAGAATGGAAGTATTCTGATACTTGGAACGTCTTGATAATTCAAGGAAGCATAATCACACGTGGCTTAAGCTGAGGGTGGGTGGCAGTGAAGACGGCAAGTAGTGTAATTTGGGATATATGCTGAAGATGAATCTGACAGCATAGGTAAGGGGAGTGTGAGTGACAAAGGGGGACCAAAGATGACCACAGGGATTTTGGCCTGAACAACCGGAAAGGTGGAGGTATCATTTAACAGAGACATGGTCTATTGCAAGACAGAGTTTTGGGGGAGGGAGAAGATTTGGAGCTAGGTGTGGGGCTTGCTAAATTTGAGGTGCCTGTTAGACATCCTACCTGAGATAGTATTTAGTCTGGCAGTTGGATATCCAGGTCATCTGAAGTCCAAAGTAGAGTTAGCGCCTGGGAGATATACATTGATATCCTTACGTTAAAAACTGTATCCAAAGCTGTGGGGACTGGCTGACATGTCTGTGGGGGTTAGTGAGGTCCCAGTAGATACAGGCTCATAGTTGATACATTTAAATTTTCTGTATATGAATGAATGGATGTGCACAACAGAGGTGAGGTTGGAAGAAGCCTATTGTCTGACTTCACAGCCATTTGTTTCTTATTCTTTGTGTAGATCCAGGGTTTGAGCTGGCATCAAGAGAAAGCCTCTGGTTATTTGTAACAGCAATGGCAACAACAGAAAGAATTTATTTGAAAGTTATTGGGGTACTCACACACATGTGCGTGTGCACACACACACAATATTTTTTTAAGAACTAGGGAACCAGGCTGGAATGCTGCATGAGCAGAAATAGGGCCCACAATTACACGACTGTTCACACACACACACACAAGAAGGTTATCAGTGTATCAGACTTAGCAACAGTCAGAATGGTGATAGTAGTACTGATATTTGATATTAAGGAAAGGGGTATCATTTTTTAGTCAGTGCCTACTGTGTGACAGAACATTAGCTCATTTCATCCTCACCCCACTTCTGTGATATCCACATTATTGTCCTCACTTTGTAGATGAAGAGACTGAGGGTCAGGGGCGTTCATGAATTCTGGGAGGTCCCACAAACAATGGACACCAGAGACTGGATTCAGATCCAGATTTGTCTCATTCCACAACCCACACTTTTCCCATTTTACCAAACTGCCTTTCCAAAGCAACAAGTAGGTGGAATTTGTTCCAACAAAATCCTTGAATTCTTTTCAGTGAGTGGTGAGGTAGACCTGGCTAATAAGGGCTTGGCCCCTCCCCGTTTAATAGAAAGGAAAACAGGAGATACATGACCTGGCCCAGCTCAACTTCCTGTAAAAGCAGGCTTGAGAGTCAACTTCCAGTCTGCTAAATACGAGTTTGAGCTTTCTCACCTGCACTGTGAGCTAAGTTTACAAAGCTAATTATGATCCTGATGAAACTATCTCTGCCCTTTGGCAGAGATTTTTACAAGTTATTGATTGCCTTCAATTACCAATATGTGAATGAACTAAACACCTGAATTTGTTGGTTGTAAAGTGGGATATTTTGGACAATCTAATAGTATCTCTTTATACCCTTCTGCTCAACCTACTAAAATCCTCATTGCGATAGAATTTCCCCCTAATAGCACATAATTGCCCTGGATTCTAATAGATTTCTCTTTTCACTTGATTTTTATTTATCTATTTTTTTTCTTAATTGCTCCCCACCTCCACCCCACACCCAAAAGTCATTCTTATTTGGAAATTGGGAACCGCTCTCCTTCCCCCAGTTCTGTCCTTCTGATGTGGAGAATCAATCTCTCTTGTCAATACAGTATTTCTCTGCCTGCTTGGCCATTTATTTTTGTATTGGATTGTCTTTCACTTTATTTCTCTGGTCCCTTTTCTTTTGAATCTCTAAAAAATTTATTTCTCCCGACTGAATCATTTCAGTTCAGTGGAATGAGACTGTACCGGCTTTTTCTCCTTCAACATGTTACATTTATCATGAGATTAACATCTTTATTTTTTTGCCTCTGAAGTCTCTTGAACATTTTCTCTCCGTCGCTTTTATTTTCTTCCCCGTGTCTGTGCCTCTGTGTTGTTCAAGTTCCTGGTGGCCTGTTCTCTACCTATCTCGCAGCTTGTCCCGTTTTCCCGCATCAGCTGCTTGGGAGGTTTTATTCTTCAATTTTTTACATGATGATATCAGAAGTCTTTGCTAGCAGATACAGTCAAGGAATTATAAACCCTCTGCTCTGTTCCGCTCTCTGCACAGGTTTATTAGTAAGGAGATAGTATTGGAAGAGGTTCCATTCTGATACTAGGCTTGTCCAGAGTTATATTTATTAAAAAAGTACTTCAATCGAAAAGAAGCTATATCTCAAAATGAGATTCAGTTTTATAAAAAAAAAAACAACTTACTGTTATTCAAGGGGTCTTGGCAACCTACAACAAATATTTTTCTGAGTTACTGCTTCCCGTTATTAAAAGTTTTGATTCATATTTGAAAAAGAAGGTCTGACAGCTACATACAGTTGACACTTTGCCGTTGATAGTTGACGTTAGTGATCGGTGTTGACACAGGTGGGCCACCCCTGGGTGTGGTGGGCAGAGTTGAGCTTAGAAGTTCAACAGATTTGGGTTTGGATCTCGGTTTCACTTTTTTCAAGGGTGTGGCCTTTGGGCAAACGGTATTTCTCAGCCTCACGTTTCTCTTTTTTCTTAAAATTGGGATAATTGTACCTGCTCTGTGAATAGTTGGAAGGTTGGATGCGATACCATCTACAAACATTTTCATTCAGAAACTAACATAATAGAGGTGCTCAATAACTCGTAGTCCTTGTTACTATTATTATATTAAAAATGTCAACATTTCTAGTCTCTTTTTCATTTGAAATCATTTCCAGAAGTAGCCATGACCTTTTTCCCATCTCTTCACTGGAGAACATATGTCTTCTTCCTGTTAAGTGTCCATTATTTTATAATTATAATTTGAATACATGTCCTAAAGGGAAAAAAATTAAAAGTATATAACAGCCTCTAAGAATCAAGTAAATTCTACCTAAGGAGAAAAATCTTTAAAATGTTTAAATATTTTTGGATTATATCATCAAAAATGGGGGAAGATAATAACTAAGGGAAGTCTGAATAAACCCTTTACGGAGACTCCTTAAGAACTGATGCAAGAAATCTGATGCCTCAGAAGTTTGCATCACCTCGTGGACTTTTCGATGATGAAGATAAAGCCCGATTCCCCGGGCCTCATAGAAGCCCCTCTGCAGATGGCATCCCTCTGTATGTATACCCTGCTGTATGTAATCGCAGCAGAATTGTCTTTTCTTCTACATAAAAAGCAATTAAAACTTTAAAAAAAAATGGGAAAATGAAATTTCTAAGACCAAAAGTCAAACTCTGTATTCAGGAGACTCTAGTGAATTGTTCTCTTAAAAGGGCAGACTTACTCGTGAGAATAATTACGAGGTCACATCTTGATGATGTTTACCATGTGCCGGGCAGTGTCCTGAGTGTTACGCGCGCTCCCCCGTTTCACCCTGACAGTAACTCCATGGGAGGAATACTCTGATGGTCACCATTTTAAAGATGTGCAAACTGAGGAGCAGATGAGTTAAATGGTAACCTTAAGGCTACTGGGACGCCTCAGGCTGTAAGAGAGAAATATACTATATATGTTGCATATTATTATATAGTTATATCTAACACTATATGTGTTTATACACATATTTAAAATAAGTACATATACATCTATCTATATATAAAACTTATACCTTCTAACCTTCTGTTGTTACTCATTTTTCTTAATATAACCGCAGGGTCCTTACCTTGGCCATAACATGACATTTAATAAGTAATCAGCATCTTAGAAATAGGCTATGATTCTTGGACCAGTTTCGTTTCGTTTGTGAAAGCAAGGCACTAACTTTAATTAACTTTAACTAGGACTGCTTATAGCTCCATGTGAAAAGAGACACAAAAAGGCCCATTAACTCTGAACATCATTTCCGTGTTTTTGCTTCTGTATGCCCTCAAGATAGTACTTTTTCCCTGCTGTTCTTTGATTTTTGCCTCTTTTTTCCATTAAAAAAAAAGTATTAGCAAAGAGTAGGAGTCTAAAATTAGTCATGTATCCACGGTAGCCTTTTAGTTTATCTAAACATATTATTTCTAGAGACGTGGTAGAGGATTTTGAGAAAACTTACATTTTAAAGGTTGAAAAACCTTGTTTTTAGGAATCCTTTCATCCAATTTGCAGGTGATTATTTGGTGTCGATTTTTCCTGAGTGCGTGTGAGTATGTGTGTTTCCAAGATATTCTTTAACAATTCTCACTCTAAAGCAGTTGTCTTAAACATGTGAACAGCAGAATCTTTCTGTCCCTGGAACACACACTTTCCTACGCAGGGTTCAGTAGAATAAAAGCTGCTAACTTTCAAATATTTCCATATGCAATTGTAAAAAAAAAAAAACTGCTACATGATTCCGCATGCAAACGTTTTATGAAAACTAGCATTTGAAATGACTTTGTACTGTTTTCGTGACTCTGGACTTTGAAGGAATGCTTCAATGACAGCCGAAGCGAGGCGTTTAGCAGCCCCGGTCCTTTCTGTATTCTGTGCCAGGCGCAAGGGTTCCTTTCCTCTTGAAAGTTTTATCATGTACAAGGCTATTAACATTATGAGGATAGGCTGAAGCATGAATAAATCCTGAGACTCACTGATGATGTCATTACACCGGTCAATAAAATACATAGAGGGAAAGGCTTCCCACGCTCCCAGGCTCGGCTAACTAAATCAGGATACACGAGCAATTAACTCTTTAATTAAGATGAATGGGTGACATTAGCCCTCCTTAAACTCTGCTCGTCAGCATTTACAAATAGAAAAAGACGGATGCCTCCTTCCCAAGAAATGTTAGGTTTTATTTTTCATTCATTGACACAGTCTCATTCTTCCTACTTTGTAAACAAAGTCATCCAACTCTAGGGGTGGTCAGCAGCTCTTTACCAGGTTCATTTCATCAGTCATTTCTCATGAGGCTTAAAGACCCCGGATTGGAATTTATTGGGTTTTTTCTGACGCTAACTTTATCACTGTTATTACTGAGCACAACTACTTTGCCTTCTCCCCGTTGAACGCGAGGAAGATTCATGTCGGACTCTCATAGATGAACGCAGCACAGGAGGGGGACACTGTCTCCATTTCTTCTTCCGGTGGCTGGTCATTGCTTCTGCTACTTCGCCAGTCACTTGGCTCAGGACTGCAGGCCTGGAGTTCTCTGTTCCAGTTCTGCTGTGTCTCTAGTTAGTTTTATGACCCTGTTCAGGGGTGTCTCTGAACCTCTTATTTCCTCATCTGTAAAATTTGGTTACTGGAGTAGTTAATCCTGTAATTCTCTTTCAATAATATTGGACATGGTAAAAAGGAAAACAAAGGTATAAATCATTCTAGGGACAAAGCGTCTAATCCAGACCATCCAAGAGACATATAAGGTGATCCATGTAGGCAATTTAAAGTTCTCTAATAGGCACATTAAAATAAGAAAATAGTGGAATTAATTTTACTATTTTATATAACTCAGTATATGCAAAATAGTATTTCAGCATGTGATCGTATGTGTATGCATGTATATATGTATACACACATATATACATACATATACACACATGATTACATGATCTGTTTCATATATGGCCTATTTTATGTTACTTTCTGTACTGACTCTTTGAGATCTTAGAGCAGATTTAAATTCAGAAAGTTCAAAGTCCACATGTGTTTACATGGCTACCATATTGGAAAGTACAACACCAATGTTGAAAAGTATAAGAGCAAATACAATTCTGTCTCTTAAATATTTGTTTGTTTAAACTAAAATTTTATATAATTTGCCCAGGATAACTATCCAAAAAAATAAATATATAATTAAACAACAAAACTAGGATTGTCCATAGGCAATAGAATTTCTCTGAATAAATATGACTTCCTGTAAAGGGAATAATTACTGATAAGCAAATCCAATTAACACTATGTGGCATAAAATGAGACGACGCAAGTGCAGAGATAATATCCCATTACCTTCCCTACTATAAATGACGAGTAATGTGTACTCTTTGTTTACAGAATCCTTAGCTACATGGTTAGTGATCCAGTCTACTGAATCAGATATTCTAGTCAATAGAAAGGTACTACGTATACCATATAGAAATATACCATCTAAAATAAATCTTTCATTATTTGCTTTATTTCTTAATTTCATTTGTGTTCTAATTGGAAATATTTGCATTTCAGGGATAATGACATGTCCATCTTTTTATACATAGCATATTTTACTTGAGCTGAGCTGATCTTTTTCTGGTGTCATTGGAGTCAGTAGGTATTAACTGAGTTAAAAGTAAATTGAAGTTAGAGAAATATGTTGCTTCAAGATCATAGATTTTGATCTTTGCAGTTTCCTTGTATCTCACATTATCTGGATTTTTCCAGTTTGAGACATGCCCTCGAATAGATAATAACAGTAAATATAGTGTTAACCAAATTATATTTGCGTTTTACTAAGTGTGAGGGTCTGTGATAACAGTATTATGTATTTTAAATAATAGAATCTAACTTGGATCTGTATGTATTGAAAAACGAACTGAAAAACCACCTCTCTGATTCTGTCTCTAAGAAACCTCTCCCCTACATAAACACTAAGGCATTTTATCGATTTCTTTATTTTCTATACGAATGAATGCATATTATTGATTTATACTGCCTAGAACAGGAGCTAGAACACAAAGCGTTTACTAAGTATTTCTTGAAGAAATGATCTAAATGCATTATAGGTTTTCAAATAAGACAGATATTTGGGAATACCTACTGAATGCTTTCTTTCCATATGATAGACCCTTTTTAAAGTGAATGAACTGAGTATTAAAAGACTTTCTACAGTGGACCCTTTATCAAGTGAAGGATATATGTATTAAAATGTAATCAAACATGGCCCCTTTTCTTATGAGAGCTCGTAGTACAGGGGGTGAAACAGACGCTCAAGCCATTGCAATTATAAAATATTTCTGTAGAAGATTTGGAACAACAAGGAAGGTTAAGTCTTCAAGAGGATAGTAAAACACAGGAAGGGTAGACTTGTAGGTGAATATAAAAGAAGCAGAACCTTTCCAGGTATGGATATCACACACCAAGGGGACTCAGAAATGGGGAGAGCATGTAACAGTCCTTTTTCAAGTCGCCCATGAGCTCAAGAATTAGCCCGTAGGGGGAAAGTGGCACAATCTGAGAATGAAAAGGTACATGCATGTTTGTTTCGTACAGAATTTAGCCTTTGACTGATAAGCCATGGGAAGTGATTGGAGGCTTTTAAGTAAGAAAGTTAAAGTCATAGTTGAGTTTTACGTACAATAATTATAGCATCAAAATGGTGGGTGATTTGAGAAACATGACTTGACCAAGCAACTGGTTGACCATTGGAATAGTCGAGGGTACAGATAATGAGGGTCCAAGCAGCCTTCGAGGGATCGACATGAGGAAGGAAAAAGAGTTCAAAACCATTTCAAGGCATAGTTCTACAGGGATTGTTAAAGGTAGCTGATGAAAGGGAGACGTCAAGTGTAGCCTGAAAAGCTCGAGCCAGCTGAATGCTGGTGCTATTAAATATTAAAACTATGCTGGACTTAATTTAACAATTTTTGCTGGTTTCAGAGGTGCTTTCAGGATGTGGTGATACTCCCTGTCCATGATTTGAGCCATAGTGTATTGTAATGCTGTGGGAAATACCCAGAACAGGGAGTGAGAAAAACTACGTAATGTACCGTCTCTGCAAATCACGCACGAGATTCTTCCCTCCAAAGAGATTGAAGACAAGTGTAAGGATCAAAACTAGGAACAGTCTTTGGCTCTGGAGGAGTCATTTAACTTCCCTAAATCTGATTCTTCCTCGTGGTCTCGTGTTTGTAGGAAAGTTAGTAATTAAACACGTGTGTGTTTTAAAAACAAAAATCAGTCATAGTAAGTATTCTGGAGGGAAGACCTTGAAATCATCCCAAATGTTCCAGAAGAGAGAAGAATTAGTTAGAATTTTAATGAGATTAGGGACTATTAAAAAAAAAAAAAAAAAGTCGTACGTGCTTTTTCTCATACCCCTGTCTCTCAAAAAACAAAAGTTTGGAGATACCAAATGACTGTCTACTGTTCCTTTTCAATTTTTCCCAAAAGACAAAGGAAATTAAATGATCAGGTTAAGCAGTGTCACAAATTACCAAATCTCCACTTGAGTAATAGAGAAATTAAGTCATCATTATGTTCCTAATCATGTATTATATGACACTTTGGGTTGTAAGTGGCCAATTGTCAGCCACATGACCCTTCTGGGTTGTG